>NC_049222.1:68208702-70608702 GCF_011100685.1 Canis lupus familiaris
TTCTTTTGAAAATGATTTCACTTGATTATGACATTCCTGTTGCATTGAGGACTTCATTTTGCTTGGTTTTGGTTCTTTTCAAATTTTTTATTAAATCCAATTTGGCTCCAATTAAGATTCAGAACCGTGTACATTTTGAACAGATGTAGAGTTTATGTCTATGCATAATGATGGCTGGAATATTAATAGCTGTGAGGCTCCTCTAGTAAGCATGTTAGAGTGCTCATCCAAGGTACAGATCCTGGCCGGCGGAAAAAGGAGAAAATGAGAAATTTCTGAGTTTTTCATGACAACAAAATGAACACACTTTACAGGACTGGTCTTCCTTTTGAAATTACGGTTCTTTACACCTTTCGCTGGTCTCGGATGTTCATTATGGGATGAGAGTGCAGGGTTGGTGACTGGGAGCCAGGGGCCTGTGGGGCCCGGGGACCTGTGCCGGGTGCAGAGCTCGGCTCGGGCCCGTACGCCTCTCGGAAACGCTTTTTTTTTTTTTTTTTTAATTCACTTTTCCTGGAAGTTAATCTGGGAAGCCCTGCTGTGACGTGGGACTGCGGTATCCCTATTCCAGGGACTGCGCACACGGTTTAGATGAGCGGCGGTGGTTACCCGGCTCCTTTGCCCCGGGCCAGAGGATGGTCCACGCTGCAGGGGGGGATCCCCAGGCCTTGCCCGGCCGCTCACGGGGTGCCTGCAGACAGGTGGAGGTCCCCAGAGGGTGCCGGGCTCAGCGGCCCAGCACCTGCCTGTGGCCCAGGCCGTGACCCCGGAGCGGGGCGAGTCCAAGGCCAGCGCCCACTGGGGCTGCTCCTCCCTCGGACTGGGTCCCTGCCTCTCTCTCTCTGGGTCTCTCTCTGGGTCCCCCTCTCTCTCTCTCTCTCTCTGGGTCTCTCTGGGTCCCTCTCTCTCTCTCTCTCTCTGTCTCTGGGTCTCTCTGTCTCTGGGTCTCTCTCTCTCTCTCTCTGGGTCTCTCTCTCTCTCTGGGTCTCTCTCTGGGTCTCTCTCTCTGGGTCTCTCTGGGTCTCTCTCTCTCTCTGGGTCTCTCTGGGTCTCTCTCTGGGTCTCTCTCTCTGGGTCTCTCTCTGGGTCTCTCTCTGGGTCTCTCTCTCTGGGTCTCTCTCTGGGTCTCTCTCTCTCTGTCTCTGGGTCCCTCTCTCTCTCTCTCTCTCTGTCTCTGGGTCTCTCTGGGTCCCTCTCTCTCTCTCTCTCTGGGTCTCTCTCTCTCTCTCTCTCTCTGGGTTTCTCTGGGTCTCTCTCTCTCTCTCTCTCTCTGGGTCTCTCTGGGTCCCTCTCTCTCTCTCATGGATAAATAAATAAAATCTTGGAACAAACAAGCTGCGAAGGCTGCTACCGCGAAGCCCGGGACCTACAGCACAGAGGAGCCGGCGCCCTGAGCTCCCTGGCATCGGGGCCAGCAGCGGCCGGGTGGGAGGGGAGGGACCTCGGCCTGGAACCGGGAGCACCACCCCTGTCCCTCTGCATCCGGCCTGGGGCGCCTGTGGATGGAGAAGGGAAGGCAAGCCCGGGCCGCCTTACTCTACTCGGAGGACCAGGCCGGGTTTCCTACCCTCCTACCTACCTACCTACTTACCTACCTGCCTCCCTTCCAACCTTCCTCCCTCCCTCCCTCCCTTCCTCCATTCTTTCCTACCTTCCTTCCTTCCTACCTTCCTACCTTTCTTCCTTTTTAAAAAGATGTTACGTAGTTATCCATGAGACCCAGAGAGAGATGCGGAGAAGCAGGCTCCCTGCGGGGAGCCCGACAGGGACTTGATCCCGTAACCTGGGGTCACACCCCGGGCCGAAGGCAGGCGCCGCACCCGAGCCCCCAGGTGCCCCACTTCCAGTACCTTTCAACTACCATGCAGGACTGCAGGTTTTGTTCCCAAAACGGATGCGCACTAGAGGCGCCTGGGCGGCGTGGTCCTGGGCTTGGCATTCTTGCCCCCCACTGACCCCCCCCCCCAAGGGCAGCCCCATGGCCCCATGCAGCTCGCTCGCTGCACCTGCTGCACCTGCAGCACGGGCGTCGGGGCATCTCCCGCGAGGTCCCGGCCGCCGGGACAGAGTCGGCATTAAATTCCCACTGTTGCAGATATGAGTTGCTCTCTCTTTATATTATTTGGATGTTTGATACTGATGTGATGAGGCTTTCACCTTAGTTTTTACTTTTTTCTTTAGAAGAACAGCTATAAATTCATTATATGACTTTTTTTTTTTTTTTTTGTCTTTTCACATGTCGCTGCTGATTCGATAGAGAGACACCCAATTACAAATGCCATTGATGGAAAGAACACTTGGTGGCAGAGTCCCAGTATTAAGAATGGAATTGAATACCATTATGTGACAATTACACTGGATTTGCAGCAGGTATAGTGCTCCCCCCTCTTTTTTTAAATCATTTTGCTATTAATGTGATATCCTGGATTTACTTTTAAAATTATATCTTGGATTTACCATTTGTTTAGTTAGTAGTTCTTGGGTGAGAGGATGCTTTTCTTATCTCCCCTCATTACTTTCTTAATACGAGGAACAAAGGGGCCTCTTCCTTTACGATATTACTTAGGAATGTTTGGCATTTACTTCTAAAGCACCACGAAAATGAATTGCCCATGATGCGTTGAGAACTGAACTAGGAGCTGATTCTGTTTTGACGAGTGAGAGTCAATGACGAAAATACAGATCAACAAAATTTTACATAAAGAAAATATATTGGTGCCATTTTTGACTTTTTTTTTTTTCATTTTTGACTTTTAAAATAAGACGGGGCTCCTGCTCTGCTCGTGGTGTGTGCCTTGAAGGGTTCTTGGATAACAGGGCTCTCGAGTAAATTGCCTCTCATTACTGAGAGTCGAACAAGCTGTGACAGTTGATTCTTAAATTAAACTTGGGCCACTGAACGAGGTAACAAGCCTTGTAGTTGTACAAATTTGACGTTGAAGTTGTTAGAGTTTGTGTGGCAGAGGCCTGGGTGCCTTCGACACTCAATTTCTTTCTCCTTTCTGTTCACAATATTTAGGTCAGGCTCAAGTTATTAATCAAGAATTACCATCCCCTCCCCCCAAGTTCTTTAGGTTTGCAAGTAGGATGGAATCTGGTAAAACGTTCCCATATCTGGCTGTTGTTCCAAATAGAAAAGCTAATTTAATGGACCAAAGGCTGAGACTGCGGGCGTCAACTTAGATGACTTCTGTAACAGTCTGTCTCTCATTCCCTGGAATCATGCAGGAATCAGCCACTCCTCCATGCCCAGTGGGGTCAGAGCAGCAGGGCATTGTGGGGGTTGGTGAGGGCACAATGGCCAAGACAGCTGGTGGCTGATGCCTATATGATGTAGACAGCATGTTTCTACAGGTGGTCATGGTGGATGGAAGCACCAGCCCATGAGGGTCAGTCACATTCTCAGGAGACCAGACAGGCACCAGCCATTTCACATGTGGACGCTATTTGTCATCAACAGGAGTCAACCTCTCCCCCCAACCCCACCTTCAGAGTTTGGGCCCATTTTTTGCCAGGATGTACACATTCAGGAACTACTAATTACTGGCTGATGGGTCTCATAGGAGATCCTCTTTTCACCCATCCAGACAACTCAGGACCTGAGCATCTGGGTGGCAGCAAGGATTTGGGGCTGTGGCTAAGTTGCCAGCTGGCATGGATTTCTGTCTACCCGTAGTAGCAGCTGAATGTCAGCCTTGAGTTAATGATATTTCTCAGGAGGTCTCAGAGCACCATCAGGGGATGACAGAGCAAAGTACAACGCTGATCAATCATGCGTTAGGTCAGGGAAGTCCTGGGCATGATTCCCCTGAGGATCCTACCCTCAAAATGGACTTCATCCCTCTTCTGATAAAGACATCTTGGTCCTTTATCAGTCACTGGGTTTATCCCTCTTCCTTTGATCATGGAAAGTGGGCCCTTCCAAACAAGTAAGTTGGCTGTCTGGGGCCTCGCATCATCTTCTGGGACAGGGAATTAATCAACAGTGATGGTTAATTTATCTGGTTTCCTCTCTGCTTATTCTTTAAATTGCACGTAGAATAAGAGTCAGCTATTCATACAATTCACTCAAATTTCTTACATTACTCTTTGATCCCAACACAGTCATATATATGTATTAAACATAGCGGCTTTTTACCTTCTAATTTAAACCTAGATGGTACAATTACAAGTTTCTGTTAATTCACTTCTATCATTATTAATTCAGCAGGTCAGAATCCACTTGAAAGCCCATTTTTCTGGGAAGCCATTTATATGTTCCTGGGTTTGCTTTGTATCTCCCCTCATCCATTCCCATATGACATCTTAAGAGTTATGTGGGTTTGTTTTCCCGTTCTCTCCTCTTCCTATTGAGTTTAATGGCCTTAAGAGGAGGAAATACTCCAGGCATCTTTTATAGTTCAGTCTTCATAAACAAGTTGTAAGATTCTATTTTATAAGACAAGACTGCCTAACTCTGAGTCTGGAGCACACCCGGTGAAAGTGGTACATCTGCTCCTGTATCCCAGGGTGGCACCCCCTTATGTCCTTGTTTACTTTACCTTTTGCTTCTTTCCGGCAGATGGACCTATTGTGTGGTCAAAAGAAAGGCGGCACAGTTTGCAAAATGCAATAAATCCTTATTTCTACTTGACTCAGGATTTTTAATTTAGTCAGTGTTTTGATGATGTAAAAAGGTAGGTTCCGTGATGTTTCTGTGGTACAACTCCGGCAGGAAGGGGCTTTGAGCCTCTCATTTGGTCTTTAGGCTTTGGAGTAACAATCTGTGGAATGTGTTCCTAGAACTGATTTAGCGAAGGACAGGTGTATTTCAATGCATTGGTAATAGAAAAAATGTGGACATCCTTATTATTTACTTACTTCTCACAAAAATCTTAAAAGGGCAGCTGGAATTATCATCCTTACTTAGTAGTTAAAGAACACTTAGAAAAGTCAAGTGACTTGACCTTCTTTACAAAGCTTATTGTGGATAGGGTTGGGATTTCAACCTAGGGAGTCTGAATCCAGACCCTGAGCTATACCAGTATTTCCTGAACTGGGATCTGAAGACCAGCTTAGGGAGCTCATGAGAATTTTTGGTAAATAATTTTAAGGCCTCCATATGTTGCTTGGATTCTAGAAATACCACACTATGATCTCCTGGCTTCTACGAGAGAGTACAACCAGTATCTGTTTTGTTGTAAGACAGGAGACCAGAGCTCTCATTTTCTAGTGCATTTTCATATGCCTCTAAAATGGCATAACTTCTGCCTTTGTCAACTACAGCATGAAGGATTAATAGGTTATACAGCAGAAAATGAGCAATTACTCTACTGGGAGTCAAGGACAGCAGTTTTGTAATGAATAGGTAAATATCTCTAAGTGTTTTGTTTGTCGTTGATCCATCGAGAGGTTTGGCCATTCCTTTGTTCTCTTTTTTGTTTTGAGCTCTTTGAATTTCAGCCAGGGCCAGTTTTACTTGCTGTTGTTGATACATTCTGGGCTTGTCTGTGAAATACTTTTATTTTATTTTTGTTTATTTATTTACCTATTTATGTTTAAATTCAAATCAGTTAACATACTATATAGTATTGGTTTCAGGAGTAAAATATAGTGATTCATCACATGTGGAACAGCCAGTGCTCATCCCCACAAGCGCCCTCCTTAGTGCCTGTCATCCATTTAGGGCATCCCCCACCCTCCTCCCTCCAACAATCCTCAGTTTGTTCTCTGTAGTTAAGAGTGTCTTATGATTTGCCTCCCTCTCAATGTTTTTATCTCATTTAGTTTTCCTTCTCCTCCCCTATGTTCATCTCTTTTGTTTCTTAAATTCCACATATGAGTGAAGACATGAATTTGTCTTTCTCTGACTTATTTCCTTTGGCACAATGCACTCTAGTTCCGACCACGTTGTTGCAAATGGCAAGAGTTCATTCTTTTCGATGACCATGTTCCATTGTGTGTGTGTAAAACATATCTTCTTTATCCATTCATCAGTCAATGGACATTTGGGCTCTTCCCATAATTTAGCTATTGTTGATAGTGCTTCTATAAACATTGGGGTGCACGTGCCCTTTCAAATCAACATTTTTGTATCCTTTGGCTGTATACCCGTAGTACAATTGCTGGGTTGTGGGGTAGCTCTATTTTTAACTTCCTGAGGAACTTCCATGCTGTTTTCTAGAATGGCTATACCACTTTGCATCCCCACCAGCAGTTCCTCTTTCTCCACATCCTCGCCAACATCTGTTGTTTTCTGAGTTGTTAATTTTAGCCATTCTGACAGGTGTGAGATGGTATCTCATTGCAGTTTTGATTTGAATTTCTCCGATGATGAGTGATGGTGAGCATTTTCTCATGGGTTTGTTGGCCATTTGTATGTCTTCTTTGGGGAAATGTCTGTTCATGTCATCTGCCCATTTCTTCACTGGATTATTTAGCTTTGGGGTATTAATTTTGATGAGTTGTTTACAGATTCTGGTTACTAGCCCTTTATCTGATACATTATTTGCAAATATCTTCTCCCATGGGTTGCTTTTTACTTCTGTTGATAGCTTCCTTCACTGTGCAGAAATTTTTATCCTGATGAAGTCCCAATATTTCATTTTTGCTTTTGTTTCCCTTGCCCCCAGATATGTGTCTAGTGAGAAGTTGCTGCAGCCGAGGTCAAAGAGCTTGCTGGCTGTGTTCTCCTCTAGGATTTTGATGGTTTCCTGTCTCATATTTAGGTCATTCATCCAGTTTGAATTTATTTTTGTGTGTGGTCTAAGAAAGTGGTCCAGTTTCATTCTTCTGCATGTGGCTGCCCAGTTTTCCCAGCCCCATTTCATACTATGTTGAATAACAGTGGTGAGAGTGGGCATCCCTGTCGTGTTCCTGACCTTAAGGGAAAAGCTCTCGATTTTTCCTCGTTGAGGAAGATATTCTCTATAGGTGTTTTCAGTATCGTCTTTATGATGTTGAGGTATGTTCCTTCTATCCCTGCTTTCATGAAGGTTTTTATCAAGAAAGGATGCTTTATTTTGTGAAATGATTTTTCGGCATCTATTGAGAGGATCATATGGTTCTTATCTCTTTTTTTGTATTGATGTGATGTATCACATTGATTGATTTGTGGATATTGAACCACACCTGGAGGCCAAGAAGAAATCCCACTTGATCATGGTGAATAATCCTTTTAATGTACTGTTAGTTTTGATCAGCTATGTCTTGTTGATGATTTTTGCATCCATGTTCATCAGGAATATTGGTCCTTTTTGATGAGATCTTTGTCTGGTTTTGTAATCAAGGTATTGCTGGCCTCATAAAATGTGTCTAGAAGTTTTCCTTCCATTTCTTTTTTTTGAAACAACTTCAGAAGAATAGGTATTAATTTTTCTTTCAATGTTTGGTAGAATTCTCCTGGGAAGCCATATGGCCCTGGACTCTTGTTGGTTGGGAGATTTTTGGTTACTGATTCAGTTTCTTTGCTGGTTATGAGTCTATTCAGATTTTCTATATCTTCCTGTTTCACCTTTACTAGTTTATATGTTTCTAGGAATTTATCCGTTTCTCCCACATTGCCTAGTTTGTCAGCATATTATTGTTCATGGTATTCTCTTATAATTGTGTTTCTGTGGTGTTGGTTGTGCTCTCTCCTCTTTCATTTGTGATTTTATTTATTGGGTACTTTTTTCTTTTTGGTAAATCTGGGATTTACCCAAGCCTTTCAAAGAACCAGTTTCTAATTTTGTTGATCTGTTCTACTGTTTTTATTTTTATATCATTTATTTCTGCTCTAATCTTAATTATTTCCCTTTTGCTATTGGTTTTGGGCTTCATTTACTGTTCTTTTTCCAGTTCCTTTAAGTGTAAGGTTAGGTTGTATATTGGAGACTTCTCTTGCTTCTCGAGGCAGGCCTGTATTACTATATACATCCCTTTTATCACCTCCTTTACTGTATCCCAAAGGTTTTAGACTATCCTTTTTCACTTTCATTTGCTTCCATGTATTTTTTTTTATTTCTTCTTTAATACTTGGTTAACCCATTCATTCTTTAGTAGGATGTTCTTTAAGCTCCATTTATTTGTGGTCTTTCTAAATTTTTTCTTGTGGTTGACTTCAAGTTTCATAGAGTTGTGACCTGAAAATATGCATGGTATAATCTCTCTTTTCATACTGGCCAAGACCTGATTTGTGACCCAGTATGTAATCTATCCTAGAGAATGTTCCATGTGCACTAGAAAAAATGTGTATTTTGCTGCTTTAGAATGAAATGCTCTGAATATATCTGTTAAGTCTATCTGGGTCAGAGTGACATTCAATACCATTATTTCTTTGTTGATCTTTTGCTTTGATTATCTGTCCATTGCTATGAATGGCGTGTTAAAGTCCTTTGCTATTACTACTGTATTATTATCAATGAGTTTCTTTAAGTTTGTTATTAATTGATTTACAAGTTTGCTCTCAAGTGGGGGCATAAATATTTATAATTGTTAGGTCTTCTTGTTGAATAGACCCCCTTATTATGTTATAGTGCCCTTCTTCATCTCTTATTACACTCTTTGTTTTATTTATTTTTTATTTTTTTTAAAAGCAAATGGATAAGATTATCAAATTTTATTTATTTATTTTTTTTAATTTTTATTTATTTATGATAGTCACAGAGAGAGAGAGAGAGAGAGAGGCAGAGACACAGGCAGAGGGAGAAGCAGGCTCCATGCACCGGGAGCCCGACGTGGGATTCGATCCCGGGTCTCCAGGATCGCGCCCTGGGCCAAAGGCAGGCGCCAAACCACTGCGCCACCCAGGGATCCCCACTCTTTGTTTTAAAATCTAGTTCATCTGATATAAATATGGCTACTCCAGCTTTCTTTTGATGTCCATTAGTATGATTGATGGTTCTCCACCCCCTCACTTCGATTTAGAAGTATCTTCGTGTTTAAATGAGTCTCTTGTAAGTACCTTATTAATAAATCTTGTTTTTTAATCCATTCTGATACTGTATGTCTTTTGATTGGATCATTGAGTCCATTCACATTCAGAGAAATTATTGATAGATATGAAGCTAGTGCCATTGTATTACCTGTAAAGTCACTTTTCCTGTAGATTATCTCTTTTCCTTTCTTTTTTTTAAAAAAGAAAGATTTTATTTATTTATTCATGAGAATACACAGAGAAGAGAGAAAGAGAGGCAGAGATACAGGCAGAGGGAGAGGGAGAAGCAGGCTCCATGCAGGGAGCCTGACGTGGGACTCCATCCCAGGTCTCTAGGATCACTCCCTGGGCTGAAGGTGGTGCTAAACTGCTGAGCCACCCGGGATGCCCTCTCTGTTCCTTTCTAATCTTCATGGGTTTTTTTGCCTCTCTTTCCTGCTCAAAGGGTCCCCTTTAATGTTTCTTGCAGAGCTGGTTAAGTTTTCATGAACTCCTTTAGTTTTGCTTGTCTTGGAAACTTTATCTCTCCTTCTATTCTGAATGACAGCCTTGCTGGATAAAGTATTCTTGGCTCCATGTTTTCCCCACTTAGTATGTTGAATATTTCATGCCACTCTCTTCTGACCTGCTAATTTTCTGTGGACAGATCTGCTGCTGACCTTTCGTGTTTATTACCCTTTTATGTTTAGGACCTTTTGTCACTAGCTGCTTTCAGAATTCTATCTTTGTATTTTGCAAGTTTCACTATGATATGTCTTAGTGTTGACCTCTTTTTCTTGATTTTTGAGGGGAGTTCTTTGTGCCTCTTGGACTTGAATGCCTGTTTCCTTCCTGAGATTAGGGGTGTTCTCAGCTGTAATTTGTTCAGGTAAAACTTCTGTCCCTTTTTTCCTGCTCTTCTTCTTCTGGGACCTTTATTATGTGGATATTATGGTACTTTGTGGAATCACTGAGTTCCCTAGTCTATATCTGTGATCTAATAGTTTCCTTTTCTTCTTCTTTTCTGCTTCATTATTTTCCACAATTTTACTTTCTGTATCATATATTTGTTCATCTGCTTCTCTCATCCTTGTTGTAATAACATCCAGTTGATTTTTGTCTCAGTTACAGCATCTTTTTTATTTCAGCCTGACTCATTTTTAGGTCTTTTATCTCTGCAGCCAAGGTTTCTCTGGGGTCTTCTATGCTTATTTCAAGCTCAGCTCGTATTCTTATGACTGTTATTATAAATTCTTGTTCAGGTATACTGCTTATATCTGTTTTGAGCAAATCCCTGGCTGTGATTTCTTCTTGATCTTTCTTTTGGAAAGAATTCCTCCATCTTATCATTATGTCTAGGTTTTTGCCTTTTGTGTGTTATGAGAGCTTGTTACATTTCTTGCTTCTGAGAGTAATACTATATTAAGAAGGGGTCCTACATTGTTCGGAGCCTGACACTTCGGCAAGTGTTTCTGGTATATTCTGTGTGCACTCTGCTGTTGTGTTTTGGCTGCTCTTTCCCACAGGTCAGTCCTCTGCAGAATTCCTCCTTGCTTGCAGTGGAGAATATTTCCTCTGACCTTGTATATTATAGTGACCTACTTACCACTTATACAAGAAAAAATTCTGGAAAGAAAGCATGGTGGCCAACTTGTCTTTGTATCCATCCCTGGTCTTAGCAGAGTGCCTCCCATAGAAAAAGTATTGCATAACTCTTTGTTAGCTAAATCAATGAGTGAGCTGAGAGACCTTTAACTAGGTGTACTTTGATTTATTTAAGATAAGCCTACTTAAAAAGAAGAAGAAGCTTGATCTGAGAAAAGGAAAAGGAATGAAAAAACAGACAAAAATCTCTGATTCCAAAGAAAAAGAAAGAAGAAAAAAAAAAAAAGCCTAATCCAAAAAATGAGAAAATGAAGCAAACAAACCAATTAGTGAGCAAAAAACTCTAAGCTCATTCCTAAGAAAAAAGAAAAAAGTAAAATAAATTGTAAAAAATAATAGAATACAAAATATAAATAAAAAAAGAAGGGAAGAAAGCTGGTCATATTTCCACTAGAACTGAAGCTGAAGCTTTGGGGCGCTCTGCGATCAATAGACATGGTACATGTAGGGGTGCGTGTGTTGGTCTTCTGTGGAAGAGGACTCTGCACTGGCCCGTAGTCAGACTGCCCTGGTAAAGATGCCCCCAGTGGGCACAGGGGGGTGGAGTTTGGTATAAGCGACTCCAGCCTTCCTTGGAGGTGCTGTGCTTCTCTCTGAATTCCAGCCATGCCTGCAGGATGAGGGGTAGTGGTGGTGGTGGCAGACGATGGCATCACCCTGCACTCTCCTCCCAGAAAGAGGAACTCATGTCCAGTGAGGGGAACTTGCAGCTGCCAGCTTTCAGGAGGCCCTCACAGAAAGGTGAACAATCTTCCCACCAGTGTCCCAGGCTTTTGTCCGATTCCTGCCCTCAAATTGTGCCCAGATTGTCCATTCACCCGACACCAGAGTTCTCCTGTGTTTTCTCTCTGGGCTGTGGCTGGGATTCAAAACAACATCTTAAAGGACCTGGCAAAGTGAGGACCTGCTGCCCTCCCGCAGCCCTGCTCCAGGCACTGCTCTGTCCCAGAAGAGCATTTGCACGGTCACCCAGGTGCCTGATCTATGGTGGAGCATGTGAAAAGCTGCGACTACGTTGTCTGCCCTTTGCTCTGCCCCTGTCCCCTGCTGAAGAGCTGCTGCTCAATGCTGCCCAGCAGGTCTTTTATCCTTGGAGAGGCCAAGATACCCTCTTCCAAATGTACTCGGGAAGGGGAGCCTTCTGTCCCAGTGTAATCCAGGTGATCCCCCCACCATGAGGTCTTACAGGAACCCTATGTGCTGCTCCCTCTCCCACTTTCTTTCTCCATCCCTGACTTCTCTCCAAGAAAATGGCTCCCTCCTGAAGCCCTGCAGCACCACAGACTTTCTCTCCCCTAATTCACATCCCTGAACCTTGAATATGCCAGGTTCTCTCCCCCAACTTGTGTTCTTAACCCTTAAGATTAAGATTTCCTAGTTGTTCAAAATGATTGGATGTTGATCTGGCTATGTTTGAGGGATGAGCAAAACCCAGGGTCCCCCTACTACTCTGCCATCTTAACCTGGCCATAAACAATTCCTAGTAAAATTACTATTTTAAAAATAAACAGCCTTGGGCACCTGGGTGGCTCAGTGATAGAGCATTTGCTTTTGGCTCAGGTCATCATCCCAAGGTCCCGAGATCAAGTCCCCCATCGGGCTCCCCACAGGGAACCTGCTTCTCCTTCTGCCTATGTCTTTGCCTCTCTCTGTGTGTGTCTCATGAATAAATAATAAACTATTCAAAAAAATAAACCGCCTATATTGAATTTCCTTGTTTAAATCTTTATAGATTACACTGGGAAATTCCTTTTACATTTTAGCATTCTAGATAAGTAACTAAAAAAAATAATATATTATTGAGAAGAGAGTGGCTACTTATTTTACAGATTGTTTTCGGATCTTTATTGCTGAGGGATTAGTAATTTTTCCCAATTCTGTTATTTACTCACAGCATATCTTGAGCAAATGATTTAATCATGCTGTGCCCCAATTTCTAGATTAGCATAATAAATAATACAATATCATGGCAAAAAATTTGAAGTGATGATAATAGCAAAATAGCTGTTTTGGGTATTATAAGGTCCTGGTATCAGCATAAACTTGAAGAGAAGCTTAACTGCACTGATTTGTAAGCAAAAATCCAGTATGATGGCAAAGAAAAATATACAACAATTTAAAATAAGTATTTCCTTTTAGCTTCTTTCCAATCAGATTCTTACCATGATATGTGTTATATCTGATCTCAATTTATGACTTTAAAAAAATGGGCCATTTCCTCCCTCTTGGGTTAATTTAGGAAGAAAGCTGACTGGCACCAAGTGGGATCAGACACAGAGGGGTGCCTTTTTGATAGACTGTTAATATAAAGTAAGGTCATCTTCATCGTGGGTAATCCAGGGATGGCATGAAATTAGTTAGGCCCCATGTGCAGGAATCTTCTTCACTTGCATAAACAGTTCACGTCTCTTCCTGTGTGTCCCCCAAAACTAAAAATGCAATTGTCAAGAAAGATTGTCTTACAGCTGCAGAGATCTTGACCTAAATATTTTATTCATTTATCTTATAGAGACATATTTAGTAAGTTAGGTTAACAGTGTTTAATGAGGTTTGGAAGGAGGTTGAGTTAGTATTTCTGTGCAAATACTATACTTTTAGAAACTATGTGAGTGGCATAGAAACCTTTTCCCTAAATACTTTTTAGACTTTTAATGAAATAATTGAACACTCTGTAGTAATAAAGCATGAAATATATTGAAGTGTTTCTTCAAGTTCAATTTTTTCATAGATTCAATATTCGTTGTTTAAACATAATAAGGGTGGGGGCACCTGGGTGGCTCAGCTGGTTAAGTGGCAGCTCTTGGCTTTGCTGGGGTCGTGCTCTCAGGGCCATGGGGTTGAGTCCCCTCATCCAGCTCCCCGCCCAGCAGGGAGTCTGCTCAAGGATTCTGACCTTCCCCTGCTCACTGTATTTCTCTCTCTCTCTCTTTCTCTCAAATACAAATAAATCTTTTTTTTAAAGAAGAAACATAATAAAGGTTATCCGATTTTTAGTCTCAAAGGAAGAGTGTTATTCTTTCGTCGCGTGTTCCTTCCTGACCCTCCTCTTACTCATTCCTGTTAAACGAATCTGTTGTTCTATGGCTTAGAGTATGTTCTCTCTGCTTAGTAAAGTGTGCAAAAAAGAAAAAGTGAGGTAAGGTACAACTTTTATAATTCGTTATTCAGAAGGTTGAAAGGAGTGGAAATATGCATCTAATATCTCATAATCTGAAGAAGCGAAGGAGACCTACACACGTAATGTCTTAAAAAGCCATAGAAGGTTCAAACTGTGTTGGCTGAATTTGCTTCTGTTCCACGGTCTATTTGATGTAAAGGTTTCCTCCTGGACTCGCATCTGCACAGGCAGCAGCCTGGGGGTTGGGACCAGAGGCTCGTTTCCCTTTGGTCCTGCTCCAGTTGGAGTCCTTGAAGGTGGTGGTTTCAGTTTATTCCCTCAGGGGGCTTGGCATTTAGCAAGAACTCAGGACACTTGATGAAAGAATTGTCCGAGCTGCTCTTCAAATCACTGAGGTTTTTTTTTTTTTTTTTTTTTTTTTGTCTTAGTAGTACTTGGGTCACTGCTAAACTGATAAATACAAAGTTAACCATAGAGTAGATTATAATCTGCACATTCAGGATGCCCTACATGGATGCATCTTATTTAGTATAATAGAATACAATTAACATCACTGTTCTTTTTTTTTTTTTCTTTTAAGATCATTGATTCAATGTCACAAGCAGGATCTATGGCTAATTAGAAGATGTATTCTTCCTCTAAATGAATTTATTTATGCTTGACCTTTTAATCATTAATGAAGGTGAGAACCAGCGGTAGTGTCTACATGGTGCACAACATTAGTTCTGATTGTCTCCCCTTCAGTCTACATTCAACACTGTAGTCACATTGATCTTATTAGTACAAAATCAGATTATAGTACTCCTTCCACTAAAGCTCCCTAATGGCTTTCCATCCTATCCAGTGGGAAAATCACAATGACTCATGAGGATTTACTGGATCTTTACTTCACCCCATTTCATCTCTAGACTCATCTGCCCTCTTAAGTTGCCCTGCTGGTGTCCTGATCAGGTCTTAAAGGTCTCTGTCCTTGCTGTCCCGGCTTCAGGGCCTTTGCACTTACTGTTCCTCTGTCTGAAATTATTTTCCCCAGTTTACACTTCACCTGTTTCCTCACTTCCTTTGGGTTATTTTTCAAGTTGCCATCTTCTCAGCAAGAACCTCACTGATAATACCATTTAAAACTGCAAACTCATCTTCCTAACCTTTTTTGTTATATTTTTCTTCATAAAATATATTGCAGCCTAAGTTACTATGTATACTTTATGGTTTTTTATTTTTAAGATTTTTATTTATTTACTCATGAGTAAGACATAGAGAGGCAGAGACACAGGCAGAGGGAGAAGCAGACTCCCTGCAGGGAGCCCGATGTGGGATTTGATCATGGGACTCCAGGATAATGTCCTGAGCCAAAGGTAGACGCTCAACCACTGAGTCACTCAGACACCCCATTTTACTATTTATGTTGAATGTTGTTTAACCTCACCTTTCTAAATACATTTTTCATGGGAATGGATATCTTTGTCTTTTTTTTTTTTAATTGTTGTGTGGTAAGCTCTTAGAATAATGCCCAATATATGAGGAACTCAATAAATTTATGTTAAATGAATAAATGATTAAATGAATGAACAGTGCAAAACATTAATCCACGAGGTAATAATCTTATTAAAGCTGAGAATTAAACAAACGATGAAGTAATCTCATTGTGATGTTATGTTAAGATATGCTATATATTTTTTAATTTGTGAAGTTTTCTTTAAGTGTCGGCCTGAATAACACCAAGTAAATTTTCTCACTGATTCTTTTTCTAAACATAAACTCCAGTCATATTTGTCACCCTGTATGACTTTACCATGTTTATAGTTTTATGTAGGAAAAGCAGATTTTAACCAATTTAACTGTTCTTTTGTAACAGAGAGGTCTAAAACTGTAACTTCTTAAATTGATATTTTATTATTTGTTAGTGAAAAAGAAAAAGTAGATGTAAAAAGGGAAAAAAAACCTACCATGTTGTAAAGAAAAGTACAGATGTAGGCTATATGTATTTTGATATAAAATGCTGATAAAATTAATTCTAGCAACATCATGAACATTTTGGAGATACAGATCCTATTTCAAGTAGTCTGAAGATGGCTGCCCTGGACAATGGTTCTTGAAACTAGGAAATAAGAAAATTATTTATTTAAAAACAGAAATAATAATACATAAGGAAGAAATCTGTTAAAAATCAGTAGGAAACTGTTAAAATTTTATTTTATTTTATTATTTTATTATTTTTTTAATTTAAATTCTGTTTACAACACATAGTACAACACCCAGTGCTCATCCCATCATGTGCCCTACTCAGTGCCCGTCACCCAGTCACCGAATCCCCTCACCCACCTCCCTTTCAGCAGCCCTCAGTTTGTTTCCCAGAGTTAGGGGTCTCTCATGGTTGGTCTTCCTCTCTGATTTTTTTCCCCATTCAGTTTTCCCTACTTCCCTTATGGTCCCTTTCGCTATTTCTTATATTCCACATAAGAGTGTAACCATATAATCGTCTTTCTTCGATTGACTTATTTCACTTTATGCAAAGTGCTAAAATTTTAAAATCATACTAATTCTGTTATGGAAAGTCTGAATAGAACTGCCTAAAATAGACTAAATGTGGGCAATTTTTCACAGCTGTCTGATGGCTTTCACGCATAAAACACAACTGCATTTCATCATGCTGTGTATTCTATTTTATTTTGGGGATCTAAGTTTTTACTTTATATATATGTTATATATTATATATATATGATTATACTTATACATGTTTATATATCACATACACATATATTGTGTTTTTTTTTAAAGAGATTGACTATACGTATATTTAGCTTACATGATACCATGTGTGTTTCAGTTCGTAGATAATACTGAGTTCTCAGTATGACCCCGAGTCTCTAAAATACAAAGATGGCAGGAAAGATGAGAATGAGGCTGAGGAGAAAGCAGTCGATGTAATTGTGCTCAACTTCCTTATCCTGACTTATCATTTATCAGTTTGTTTGCCTTTGGTAAATTGCCCCATATTTTTGCTCCTTGATTAGGTCACATGTAGAGTGGAGCTAACAGTACCACTTCTTTCTGAAGAAGGCTGTTATGAGGATAAAGTGATGTGATATAGGCAAACAGTCTAGCACACTGCTGCATGTTACCTGCTACTCAGTAGATATCAGTTCCTGGCCATCTTCTGAAAGTAATGCTGAGCGGAGAACAAATAAGGCTGGAGTTACAATGGGAGTGTTGTAAAAAAGCAAAACAAAAGCTACTTTAAGCTCAAAAACAGTTAAATTACTGAGATATTTACATGATACCTACATGTTTCCCTTGCATGTAAGTTAAGAAAATCATTGTATTTAAAAACAGTAATTTATGGAAATTAATATATATAGAGAGAAAGCCTAAAAATGTCACGTGGATGTTGAAACTCTTATACAACACTTTCTCTCTCTCTCTCTTTTTTTAAATACAACACTTTCTGTACTTATTGTTGTGATTATATCCTCTTGGTTACTTGGACTTTAAATCATTAAGAAGGGATCTTATTACTAGTATGTTCTTGACTTGAAGGTTTTTTTTCTGTCTGGTATTATTTTAGTTATATCAACTTCAGTCTGTCATTCATGGAATTTAAAAAAAGTCTTTTTATTAAAAAAAAATAGAAATCTTCCCGTTAATTTCAACTTTACCACCACCTTCCATTTTTGGGCACCAGCAACACAGAAACTACCCTCCTGCTTTCCTTCTCTTGCCCTCTCCTTCTAAAGATATTGAGTGTTCTAACTTCTATACAACAGTGGCGCCCTTTGACCCCAGGAGTTTTCCCTGTGGATAGAGTGTCAGTTACAGATCAATAGCTGCAATACATCGAAGCCTCTTGAGAGTTTTCTTCTTTTAGCTGATTAGTTGAATTGGGCTTTTCAATAAGTTCATCCATTTCCCCTACATTTTCAAATCTATTGGCATGGAGTTGTGAATGACATACTGTTATTACCTTTTCAATGTATAGATGGTCTGTAGTGATATCCCCCCACCCTGCGCCTTCTTCATGAAAGAATTTGCTGGTGACAAATTCTCTCAATTCTTTTTACCTGAAGCCTTTATTTTTGATTCCTAGTCTTTGTTACGAATACAATTTTTATTTGAAAGTTATTTTCTTTTGACATTTTAAAAAGGACTTTATTTATTTGAGGGAGAGAGTGAGAGAGAACATGAGCCAAGGGAGAGGCAGATGAAGAGGGAGGGGCTGACTCCCTGCTGAGCTGGGAACCCAATGCAGAGCTTGATGCAAAGCTCTATCCCAGGACCTTGGGATCATGACCTGAGCTGAAGGCAAATGCTTTAACCAACTGAGCCACCCAGGTGCCCCTTTCTTTTAGGATTTTAAAGATTTCATTCCATTATTTCCTGGCTTTCATAATTTTTGTTGTGAAGTCAGTTAAATTCTTATTGCTTCTCCTTTCAAAGAAAGGTGTCTTTTTCCATTGTCACCTTTGAAAATTGTATTTCTTTGACTCTGGTGTTCAGGGATTTACTATATAGTGTCTAGGAATATGAATACTAGTTGGGATTTTAAAACTTTCGAATTCTATGGGTTAATGTCTTTCACTGGTTTGGGAAAATTCCAGCCAGTATTTCTTCAAATGCTGATACTTATCTACTTTCCCTCTTCTGTTTCTGAAACTCTAATTACAAATATGTTAGGCTTTCCATCATGTCCGTTATGTGTTTTGTACTTCAATTTTTTTTCCCTTTTTCCCCTCTCCTCTCTTTAGGCTTCTTTATACATTTTATGGTAACTGTTTTTCAGTATAGTTGTCCTTTCTTCTGTTGAATCTAATCTTCTATTAAACCCTAAACCCTAAATTTGCTAAATTCTTAATTTCACTAATTCTGTTTTTCAGTTCTGGAATTTCCATTTGATACATTTTAAAAATAGACTTCAAACTACTTCTTTATTTATTCATCAGGAAGACATTAATCACAGTTATTTTTAATTATATGCCTGATAACTGCATGTGAAACATCTGTGAGTCTATTGCTATTGTCTTTTTCTTCCTTCTTGGTTTATTGATTCATGAAAACCTTGCTAGTTGTTTTTTATTATTAAATAATGCACATTGTGTCTGAAAATCGTAAAAATTCTCTTCAATGGATTTATTTTTGTTCTGGCAAGAGTTAGACTACAGCTGTCTCGCCTTGATTCAATCAGCTAGTAACGTTTTGTGCTTTGATCAGGTATTCCGATGGCTGTTTCTGGTTTGACCTTTTCTGCATGTAGACCTTCAGGGGTCCCAATAGACAGCCTTTTCTTCCCTTCTTGGCTGACTCTGAACTCCAAAGTTGGTCTTCTCAGCTCTATGAGTTGTCCATCTGTTCTGCAATTCACTTCTTAGGAGTTCATTTTTGCATGGCTCTTTCACCACTTAATTTGGTATATCTCTCTTTTTCCCCCCTCTTTTTAAAAAATATTTTATTTATTTATCCATGAGAGGGACAGAGACACAGGCAGAGGAAGAAGCAGGCTCCCTGCATGGAGCCCGTTGCAGGGCTCAAGCCCAGGACCCCGGGATCACTACCTGAGCCCAAGGCAGATGCTCAACTGCTGAGCTACCCAGGTGTCCCGGTAGATTTCTTGAAGGCAAAAGCTGAGGAGAAAGTAGGAACCATTTTTCTATGGCTCATGACCCTTCACATCCTAATTTCACACTTTTCTGTAGCTCATGACTTCATAGCTCTGAACTCCAGTGTTCATCTTCTCATCCTGTGAGATTGATGAATACCCTAGAATGTAGTTTTGTGTATGAACTCTTTACCTTTCAGTAAATCAGTGGATACCCTAAGAGCAAGATGGACAAGTCAGCTCATTCTGATATGTATCCTTTTAGTCAAGTCTGACTGACTTTGCTGCTCTCTGATGCCTTGAAAAAACAGTATTTGGTATTTTACTCAGTATTTATAGTGCTTCTCTCTGAGAGAAAATAGAAGATTTGTTTGTCTCTGTCTCTGTCTTGTTTATGGTTTTAAAAACAAAGATCAGTGTATTATCTGATAAGAATTATTTTTTGTGTATAAATTTAAGGAGTAGTCTCAATTATTGCTTCAGCATTAAAATATATTAATTATTGGGCTATTTTGATGGATTATAAAAAAAAAAGAAAGAATATTTAAGATTGGAGTCATCCTGGAAAACCTGGGATGCATACATTTGTCAATTAAAGTAGTCCTAAACAAAGTAGGTACAATCTCAAGCAAGAAACACCATGCCCTTTGTAGTATCTTTCCTGAATAACATATATATATATATATATATAATAATTTAACGATGCATTTGAAAAATATGATTGAACATCTACTGCTTGATGCTCGCTATCTTTAGCCTCAACGTCTGGCCAGGAGACAGATAGCCTTTTTTTCAGGATTTTACGTTCTAATTGTGGGGGGCTATAGAGGTTTTCTGAGGTGAGAGGAGAGACATGGAAAATTAGGTAAATACAATAGTGAAAGTGTCATGGAAAAAAACGGGACAGGATAATACAATAGAAAATGGTAATAGTAGCTACTTTATTTGTATGTTCCGTCTATGCATTTTTCAGAAAGGATATTTGAGTTGAGAATTGTGCCAGTCATGACAAAAGCTGAGCCAAGTATGTATCAGGCAGGAATGCACTTTGGTATGGTGAAGAATGTAAAGAAGATCTGTGTGGCTGGAACGTAGTGGTCAAGAGTGAAAGTTATGTGATAATGTCCCCAAGGGATCCGGATCTGATTTGTTCCTGTAGAGAGTAGTCAGTCCTGATAATGAGTTAGATTTAATTCTGAGTATAATTGGAGACCTACAGTGGGATTTAAGTCTGAAGCAGCATGATTTCACTTATTTTGATAAAAAATATTATTCTGCCCAATAAACAGAGAATGATTGCAGTGAAACAAGAGGAACCTAGGTGGCAGTTAGGAAAGCACTGGAGGACTCTAGCTGAGAGATGATGTAGGTGACTTGGAGTATGGTGGTGGTAGCAGAGATGGACTGAAGTCATAGGTCAAAATTTATCGTCAAGGTTGATAGGGCCAGAGTTGATGGTGTAGAGAGTGGGGCAGAGGTGATGCCTAGAGGTTTGGCCTGAAGGAATATATTTTACCAAGACTGTATGGACGGAACGAGATGCAGGATGGGGGTGCTATGTAGTAAATAAAGGCTCTGTTTAACATACTTTGCTTGAAATGTACATTATCCCTCAAAGTGGAAACATTAGGGAGACAATTAGATTTATAAGTCTGGAGAGACCAGAAGTTGTGACATGAATTTGGATATCACTGGTGAAGAAATTATGTTTAACACGAAGGCCTTATTTAAGATCACCTAGAAAGAAAGTGTAGAGTTAAAAAAAGGATGTGCTAAAATTGAATTGTGGGCACTTGAGATTTAGAGGTGACTAGAAGAGAGACGCAAAGGTAAATCTGAAAGGCCAGGATAAAATCTGGCGAGAAAGAGGGAGTGATCAGCTGTGTGGTGTAGCTACTGAGAGGGATGAGCTAAAGAACTTCGATATTGGAAATATCAGAATATAGGAAAAAAAGCATTAAATTTCAGTGAATGACAGTCTTTTTTTTTTTTTTTTTATGATAGTCACACAGATTGAGAGAGAGAGAGAAAGAGGCAGAGACAGAAGCAGGCTCCGTGCACCGGGATCCTGACCTGGGATTCAATCCCGGGTCTCCGGGATCACGCCCTGGGCCAAATGCAGGCGCCAAACTGCTGCGCCACCCAGGGATCCCTGAATGAGTCTTTTAAGAGATCCTTAATAGAAGGTGAATGGCTCCAAACACAGATTTAATTTGGAAACTCCCACCATAACAACACCTATTAGTGTTCAGTCTATTTATTTAAATATGCAAATATTGATATTGCAGTTTTTGAATTAAGGTAACACCTAATAAAACTGTACAGAAAAAAAATTGTAGCATCCTTTACTTATTAGCCAGGTTGTGTCTAGATATTAAGAGTAATATATTCCCTGTCAAAATACCTCAGTTTTGTTTGTTTTTACAAGTATTTTAATGTGGCTCTTCAGCCAAGTGTGCTGTCAGAAGGTTATGGTAGATTAATCTCAAATTAGCTGAAACAATAAACTCAACTAAAGAAAAATCGGCCTCATAATATACTACAACCAAGGAAATCAGTCCAAAACACTAATGAGAAGTTGCCTCTCTGCATTGGGTCATTATGATTATATTAATTTAATAAGTCAGTTTGGGAAGCAAAGATGAAAAATCTTCAAAATACAGAGTAAATACTTAATTTAGCTGTCTGCGTTCATAGAATTACTTTTTCTGTCCCAAAATCTTGTAGTAGTGGGCTGGAATATGTGATTTTTCTCTGTAATATTATTTAAATACAGTTTCCAGTTTTGCTTCATCCTCCTCCTGACTGTCACCTACCCTCAATGAATTCATTTCAAGGGACAAACTTTTCCATTCATCAGTGTTGAGAATCATTTATTTAATTAATGCTTCTGAAACTATGGCAATGTTTATAAAATGCAATGGAAAAAAATCAAGAAATGGAGAAAGGAAGTAAAAGACATTTTCCACTGATTTTAGAATATACTCGAGGTAATTAAACTAGCCACAAAATAGGTTGTAACCTAGGGTGACCATTTACTTTATTGTAGTACTTTATTGTAGTATGTAGCTTCACAGAATTTTTTTCATAAATTAATTGTATAACATCCTGACCTCATGATTAGCGTGCCTCCATCTGTCATTAGGGGATTTCAAGTGGCCCTGCCACCATGTTATATATGTAACCGGATAAATATGGGTATATTCCAGAAACAGAGAAGATATTGAGTAGGTATGCGTCTTAGTCAATCTGGGCTGCTATAACAAAATAATGCAGACTGGGTTGCTCATAAAAGACATTTATTTCCCACAATTCTGGTGGCTAGAAGTCTGAGACTTTTATTGTAGCCTCATGAGGAGGAAAGAACTAGGGAGCTCTTTGGGGTCTCTTTTACAAGGGCACTAATCCCAATCATGCGGGCTCTGACTTCATGACCTACTGACATCCAGAAGCTCCACTTCCTAATGCCATCACCTTGGGAATTAGGATTTCAGTGTGTGGATTTAGTGGCGGGGTAGGACACAAACAGACGACCACAGTGTGTTACTCCGTTGGGTTATGCGATCTAGAAAACCCTACGTAATACATGGTATGCTGTATATTCTTCTTTTAAGGAACCTGCTAAAGCTTTCAAATTCATCCCTGAAAAAGTTCCCACGTGTTTACATTGTTTTTTGATACGACAGAAAGATTCTCTTTCTGAAAGCTGTTGTTTTCATTGACATCATTGTACCCTCTGCTAATCAACATAATGCTGTTCACTTTCTTTAAGAAGAGTCTATGTTCCTCAGTTACATTTCATTAAAGATTATCCTTAAAAAAAATCAAAACTCCAGCAGTATTTAACACTTTGGACCATATTTTCACTTATGGTCAACTTCTCAAAGTATGCTATGGTTCTTTCTTTTTTAAATTGCAATAAAATCCACATAACATGAAATTTATCATCTTGCCCATTTTATGTTTATAGTTCAGTGGCAATAAGTACATTCAACTTAGTGGCCTACCAGCACGATTATACGGCTCCTGGACTATTTTCATCGTACATAACTGAAATTCTGACATTAAACAATAACTTTTGATTCACCCCTCTCCCAGCCCTTGGCAACCACCATCCTACCTTTTGTCTCTATGAATTTGACCACATATATCATATAAGTGGAATCATATAATATTTGTCTTTTTGTCTCTCACTTTTTCACATAGTGTAACATCCTCAAGGTCCATTCATCTTGTAGCATGCGTCAGAATTTCCCTTCCTTTTTAGGGCTGAATAATATTTCTTTGTATATATCACATATTTTTTTTTATCCATCCATCCATCCATCCATCCATCCATCCATGGACACGTGGGTTGCCTCCGCATTCTGGGTATTCCAAATAATGCTGCTTTGAACATAGGTAAATGTAAATCTATTTGAGTCTCTGTTTTTGTTTCTTTTGGGGTATATACCCAAAAATGGAATTCCTAGATCATGTACTAATTCAATTTGTGAAATTTTGAAGAACTGCTCAAGTTTTCCATAGCAGCTACACCATTTTACATTCCCACTGGCAGTGCATAAAGATTCCAATTTTTGCGCACCGTCACTAAGACTTGTTATTGTCTACCTTTTGTTTTGTTTTGTTTTTTGGATAGTTGATATCGTAATGGGTGTGAAGTGGTAATGGTTCAGATTTTCTTTTATAATGACTTAGACCATACGCTGTCGGAAAGAATAGTGGTAATGAGCACCTATGTAAAATATGAGAATCTAGAAACATGATAGGCATAAGAATTACATTAAAGGAAGTAAAATTCCAAACAATTTTGCTCAGCTTGCTAAAATGTCTCATCAACAAAAGGCCAGTGATAACGAGTCAGAAAATGACTGTTTTATTCATTATTTGTATAAATTATGGCTTTTATAATATAAATCATATAATATAAATAGAATATGTAGAACACTTGTGTCTAGAGATACAACACAGGCACTCTTGTTCCCAGGGAGTTAACTACCGGCACTTTTCGAGAATCTATTTTGTCCTGAGCACTGGGCAAAATGTTTTACATGAATCATTGGACAGAATGAGAATATTTTGCATCAAGGAGATTTAATAACTTGATCTCACAAGTAATAGAGCCAAAGTCCAAATTCAGTTCTTCCTGATTTCAGAGCGTGCTGTCTATACTCCAAATAGACACTCATGCAACTTAACTCCTTACCTGAACCTTGGGGTAATTAAGAGCATCAGGACTTTTCTGTACACAGTATACATTGGCACATATAATGGCATGTGTACATGCCAATAATTGTGATAATCTCACTAAAAACAAGAACAGATTAATAGAAAAGAGTCTACCTTAAAATTAAACTTAGGACTTACCAAGAATACTACTAACCTCTGATGTATATGTGTAGATATAACTTGAAATATTGAGTTGACTATTTAAATGTCTGTGTTTTTGGTCTTTTCAGAATTTTTTGGAGAGAATTATTATGTTATTAAATGCTATTTATTGGTCAATTTAAGTACTTTTAATGAATCATGGAGAATATATGGCTCTTTGATAAGAAAATTCTTTGGCCAATTATAATTGCAATAGACTAAGCATTCTACTAGAAGATTTAAGAAAGATCATCATTGATCCAATTTGGTCAAAGTGACTTCCAGAAGCTTAAGTTCTAATTTCACCATTTTAGTATGATTCATAGATTTTCCTAAGGAAGGGCTTTTTAAGCTTTTCTTTCGTAATCACAGTAAAAGCCTTCCTCAGTGTATCCAAATCAACACAGCTTTTAAAGTGCTATTACTTATAGATATTAAATAGAATGCCATACTAAATATAACATTTTATTTTATTTTATTTTATTTTTATTTTATTTTTTTTTATTTTTTTATTTTTTTTTTATTGGTGTTCAATTTACTAACATACAGAATAACACCCAGTAAATATAACATTTTAAACACAAGAAGTTACATGTTTTTTATGTTGTTCTCAAGTGTAGAAAATGAAAGTTAAGGTGCTACAACAACTTTCCAGAAAAAAAAAGTGATTTATTATAAATGTGTTTATATGTCAAATATCTGGGGTTTTTCAAAGTCTTATATTTCAATCAAAATGTTCCTAAAAACATAGAACTTTAACAAAATAATATTTTATAATTAAAATGAAATTTGTACTGTATGATCATATTACATAGTACTTAAGTGTAGAAATATCTGAGTTCTTGGTACACATGAGCATTACACATTTTTATTACTTTTGAGCATTTGTGTGGTAACTGGCATACAATAGGTGCCCAATAAAGAACTTTTGAATTGATGGACAGCTTTGCTGAATCTGCCTTTGTTGAATCTTTGTGTTGCTATGACATTACTTTCTAGTTATATTATTTTCTTCCTCTATAATAGGATAATGTCAATTATTACTCAGGAATACTATAAATGGCTAATCCTAGACTTAACTTTTCAGTAATCTAAATTTTATAAACATCCAATAAAATTAGAATGCAATATGTTACTTTTCCAGTAGGTGCCTACTTTGTAAAAAGGTCCAGTTTCAACAAACAACACGTACATCTTGGGTGTTGAGTTTGAGAAATTCTTCATGGATTTTGGATACTAGCCCTTTATCTGATAAGACTTCTTTTAAAAAAATTATATTTATTCATGAGAGACACAGAGAGCGAGGCAGAGGGAGAACAGTCTCCCTACGGGGAGATAAGACATTTGCAAGTATATTCGCCCATTCTATAGGTTGCATTTTAGTTTTGTTGACTATTTCCTTTGCCACACAGAAGCTTTTTATCCCAATGAAGTCCCAATAGTTTGGTTTTGCTTTGGTTTCTCTTGCCATATGAGAGGCTGAACTCTAGAAAACACACAGAGGGTTATTGGAGGGGAGGTGGGTGGCGGAGGGAATTGAATGATGGGTGTTCAGGAGGGTACGTGATGTGATGAGCACTGGGTGTTATATGCGACCGATAAGTCACTAAATTATACCACTAGAACTAAAAAAAAGAAAAGAAAGCAAAAGAAAACCTTGTATCTATTGATTACATAATGTGGGGATTCTTTTTTAAGCATGCAGTTACAGCAGATGATACTGTTAATTGTAAAAATAAGACTCTTATGTAAAGTCCTAAATTTGGCTATATTGTCAGTTTCCTGAGAATAATCTTTGTACCTGTCGGAATACTGACTATGTTGGCTAGCTTTAATTCCCTTGATTTTTGTTAAAATTTCCAGTTCCAGGGATCCCTGGGTGGCGCAGCGGTTTGGCGCATGCCTTTGGCCCAGGGCGCGATCCTGGAGACCCGGGATCGAATCCCACGTCGGGCTCCCGGTGCATGGAGCCTGCTTCTCCCTCTGCCTGTGTCTCTGCCTCTCTCTCTCTCTCTCTCTCTCTCTCTGTGACTATCATAAATAAATAAAAATTGAAAAAAAAATTAAAAAAAAAAGTTCCAGTTCCAAAATAAGTGGTGAATGACATCCTGCTATAAAAGCACAATTCATCAAGCATCTTTTTCTTTATCTCTTTAAAATCATTACATTTTACTATTTCCAGTATGATTTAAAATGAGTACTTTTTAACTTAATTGTTGAAGCATTTGGCTTTTTCTTTGGAACTTTCCTATTAATGTTTTTTTTATACATATCTTGGGATTTTTACCTGGATTTCATAACAAGTATAGTTATATTTATTGAATCTTTTCTTATGAACTTTTTGATAGAAGTTATACTTTATTGTCTTATAAAAGTTTGCTAATGGCCTTAGTATTTGGGCTTATTTCCTTTCATTTCTCTACACACACAAACACACCCACCAACACCTAGGCACACGTACAAATAGACACGCATTTATGAAAGTTTTTATTTCTATTCCAGTTACTTAACATACAGTGTAAAATTAGTTTCAGGCATACAATACGGTGATTCAGCGCCTCCATACAACTCCCGGTGCTCATCTCCAGGGCTCTCCTTAATCCCCGTCACCTATCTCACCCATCCCCCACCCACGTCCCCTCTGGTGACCATCAGTTTTTCTCTATAGCTAAGGGTCTGTTTTTTGGTTTGCCTCTCTACCTGTCTCTCTCTTTCCCCCTTTTGCTTATTTGTTTTGTTTCTTAAATTCCACATATGGGTAAAATCATATGGTATTTGTCTTTCTTTGACTGACTTATTTCACTTAGCATAATCCTGTCTAGCTCTTTCCATGTTATTATAAATGTCAAGATGTGGGCAGCCTGGGTGGCTCAGCGGTTTAGCGCCTGCCTTCAGCCCAGGGTGTGATCCTGGAGACCCCGGATCGAGTCCCATGTCAGGTTCCCTGCATGGAGCCTGCTTTTCCTTCTGCCTGTGTCTCTGCATCTCTCTCTCTCTCTCTCTCTCTCTGTCTGTCTCTCATGAATAAATAAATAAAATCTTAAAAAAAATAAATGGCAAGATTTCCTTCTTTTGTGACTTATATCCTAATATATATATATATATATATATATATATATATATATATATATGTAATCATATCTTTAGACTTTGGTAGACTTTACCAACTTAATTAGAAGATATTTACTGTCTGATTTTTTGGTCTGTCTCTCTCTCCTTTTCAATTAAAAGTTTCAAAAAAGATCCTCTTGCTACTTGATATGCAATATTCTTTTCCTTTCAAGATTATATAAAAACTAACAACTTAGATCTTATGCATCAGCTAGGAAATAAATAAAAGTATTGCTAGTGATAACAATAGTATCTAATGAGTGATTAGCATTGGCTGGACACTGCTCTAGTGCTTCACAGATGCTGTGTTTTGTAGTCCTCAAAACTTTGTGATGGGGTGTATTATTATTTCCATTGTTCAGATGGAAAAAAAATGAGGCATGGAAAGGTTATGAAACTTTCCCAACTGGCAAGAGCCCATTTATCACTATACTGAGTCTGTCTTTCAACCAGCAACTCCACTTGAACATCTAATGAGGCATCCCTATCGTATAGCTCAGAACAGCAGTCAAACGTGCACCTTCTCAGGAAAGCACCATTCTTTATCCAGTTGTTATAATAAATAAAAATAAACAAAAGCTCTGAGAATTATCTTTGATAATTTTCCCTTCATGCTCCTTATTCAGGTTCTGCAAACGTGACCTACAAGATCTATCTTGAATCTGACCGCTTATTATCTGGACCTCTCTCACACTATTCTAAGCCACCGTCATCTCTTACCAGGACTAGACTAGCCCCCTGAAGAGTCTCGTTGTTTTCGCATCCGTCTTCATAGCCTAGTTACCAAACAGAAGTCGCAGTAATCTTTTAAAAATATACATTGGATTTTTATATTCCTCTGCTCAAAATACCTTCACTGGCTTCCTGACACACATAGAGTAATGTCCATACTCCATGCCACACCCTGCTGAGCTTGCCTGACCTGGCCCGTTTGTACTGCTCCAGCATCGTAGCTAACCACAATCTGTTGCTCCTATTTTATCCTAGCCACATTGTCCTTCTTGAGATGAACCAAGTTCATCCTTGCTCCAGGCTTTCTATACTTGGTATTTCTTCTGCCTTAAATGCCTTTTTCCAGTATCTTGACAGAGTTTCATCTCTCATGTCATCAAGGTCTCTGCAAGGTCACCTCCTCAGAAAACCCTTTCAAGGATCGCCATCTATTGTAGAAACCACTACCTAAAATTATATTATTTATTCACTTACCTTGTTTGGTACAATGGGGTCCTGGCAAGTATTTAACAACTGGCTCTCCAGAAGGTAAAAGTAAAAAGCCATGATTTATAGTGTCAGCCAATTTCCATGGTATAAAACACCCATCAGGACTAATTTCAGGCTACCAACATGATGTCATATAGATCAAGGAATTGGGAAGAAACCCACACAATTGGCTTTTCCAAATTGAAATATGGTTGACATATAACACTGTGAAATTTAAGGTATACAACGTGTTAATTTGACACATTTATATATTGTAATATGATTGCCACTGTAGTGATAATTAACACATCTATCACATTACATAATTATTATTTCTTTTTAGTGGCTGGAATAATTAAATTCTAGTCTCTTAGCAAGTTTGATAATTATAATACAATATATTGTCTGAATTTACCATACTGTTCATTAGATCTCTAGGGTTTATTTACGACTCATTGCAGGTTTGTACCTTAACACATCTGTCCTATGCACCCACCCCCAACCCCTGGTAACCATCATTTTATTCTCTGTTTTTAGGAGGTTGGCCTTTTAAGATTCCACATATAAGTGATATCATAACTTTTGTTATCTTTCTCTGTATGACTTATCTCACTTAGCATCATCTGCTCAAGTGTCTTCCATATTGTTGCAAATGACAGGACATCCTTATTTCTCATGGCTGAAAGATATACAGTTGTGTATATGTATACACGTATGCATTCATCCATTGGTGGGCACTTACGTTGCTTCCCCATCTTGGTTATTGTGAATAGTGCTACAATAAACACAGGAGTCTGGATATCTCTGGAATATCCTGTTTTCAGTTCCTTTGGGTATAGTCTCAGAAGTGGAAGTGTTGGGTTATATGGTGGATCTATTTTAATTTTATGAGGAACCTCCATACCATTTTTTGTGGTAGCTGAACCAGTTTACATCCCCACCAGTAGTATACAGGTGTTCCCTTTGCTCCACATCCTCACCAACAACTGGCTTTTGAAAATTAGAGCAAGCTGGCTTCAGCACATCACTGGTGTATTGCCCGTTTTTCAGAATATAATCCCCATGAGAGAGCAACATTGTTATCTTCACCTCTATATTTCAACACTTGGTTTAAAGGGCTGACACAATAAATAGTATGTTGCTCAGTAAGATATGTGGAATGTATGAATCAGTGAACTAATTAATGTAACACTTTGTGGGCCTTTAAAATATGTGTGAAAGTGCAGAGTTGTGGAATCTATAATAGGAATCTTGGAGGAAAAGGTGAGAGTAATGCTAGCCAAAGCAGATTTGACTGCAGGTATCACTGTCCTTCCCATCCCTCTTCATCAAGGAGCCACCTCAATCCCCATTTGAATATTCTCTCTCCAACCTTTCTAAAGAGATTACTGAGAATATAGATATTTAAATGTATTCTGTTCATATTTAAATAATTGCATTATGTTTAGTCTGCAAAAATGGATCTGAAGTTTTTCCAGTAGTTGTGTACCTTAGGCATCTGATGTGTCTAAAATGTTGTTCACGTCAAGAATATCTACAATTCAAATTATGACCTTCTTTTGGTTTGAGTTATGATTTTCAAGTGACCTGGACAGACAAAAAATTAGATTCAAGAAATTTTAATAGTCATAGGACTATTCTTCACTTCCATCTGTGATGACACTTGATAATGTCTTGTGCTGACGGAGGCAAACAATGGATGAAGGGTCTCCTCCATGCAAAATGTGTGTGAAGTCTGCTTCCAAAAAGTGACTATATTTACCACCTGCTGCTGATGGCGACTAATGGCAATACCACACTTTGCGTTGCTGCAATAAGGAAGAAGCCTTCATTCCTCATACCTCTTGAAATACTTTGCTAACATACTGCAGTTACTTTGCAACAATCCACAGCATGTTTAGGTTTAACAGAATCTCGGTTTCATAATGAAACACTTCATCAAACTGTTGTTTATAGTGTCTCTTTTTACAGTTATTCCTCCATATATGTTTATGGTGGAATTGTGTGGGTGCTTTGCCGTCATCATCTTCTGCTGTGTAGGTGGGTTAAGTTTATAGTGTCAGATTTTACGACTGATGACCTTGCAGCTTTACCGATTGATGTTGAGTAATGATAGTCAGTCAAACTGCTCAAGAAGCTCTATGGGTTATGTTGTGTATTGCACATGAGATAGAGCTTGATTCCATATTGGTGAAATACTATGTTTCCCACGGACATATTGCTCTTTATTATGACTTGTTTCTAGACCTTGTGATTAAATGTTCTATTGGATAGTGATTTCGAAATCAGAATAAAATGACAACACTTTGTCATAGTTTAAATGGAAATGTGTGTGGGTTTTTTCTAGTGAATGATTTCGCATAAGTTAATCATGTTAAGAGCTATTACACGGCTCACAGCAAGACATTGGTTGTATAGGCTATCCAAAATTATTTGCCCTTTTTTCTGGACAACTATAACTATGACTTTTTGTGATGTTCATTACCTGCTTAGTTGGAAGGATTTCAGTGTCAGAAAATTATCCTATGTTGCTTTTTAAGCTCGCCCCACCCCCACGCCTTTGGTACTATGAATCCTAATTTGATTAGTCTTGATTTTCTCTGGTGGTAAGGGTTTTGTTTACTTTTTAAAAGAGCTTTTTATTTTGGTTCAACCAATTAATTAGTCCTACATGGAGAGCTTTGGAAAGTCCATAAGCAGTCAAACTTGACTACAGGGCAAAACACTTATTTGTGAAGGCAGCACCGAGAAGACAGTAAAATCCTCCATGCGCTCACTGTCTGTGTGTGCTGTGGATCCTTTCTGTGTTTCAGAAATCCAGCTCTCAGCACTTCATAAATCATTTTTGACTTGACATCACCAAAGTTATATCATGATTTGGGTACATTTCTAACTGAAAAAGAATCAGGAAAAATCTAGGCAGCATAGAAAAAAATGAAGAATTTGCAGGATGGTTGTTGTAAGAATTTTATCATATGTCCTCTTAGAATGGTAGCCTTTCAGACATATTTATCATAACTTTTTGGCACTCAGTCTTTAGAAAATGTCTACATCCTTATACAAGTGTCATCTCCTACCCCTCGTTTTCAATTGCAGCCAGAATGACATCAGGCTTTGCAGCTTTCTCATTTTTCATTTCATTTACACTCTTCACACTTCACTGGTAAGTGAGGTCACTTCTTTAAAATTTGGGGTAAAGGCCAGCTTGACAAACTTTGGCAGAATGCTCTTTTGTAAATTGTCATTTCAGAGGGAGAATATGTGATTCAGGCATATTTAGGATTGTATTGTCACTATTGTCCTGTCACACGTCTGTGTCAATGGTGAGAGATGTGTCATCTGTACATACTCCTTTTGTATAATGGTTACGTAGGTTCACCCTATAGGTGCTTATAGAAATCACCTCGGAGTCCTCTGGGATCATTTCAGAGGAGGTGTTCTATTTTTGGTCACCTGTTCAGTTGGATGAAAAGAAATAATCGAGAGTCTATTACATGTAATGCGCTGAGAGACATTTACAAACTGCTCTGTAGTTTCTACTATTGACAACTTATAGCTTAGCTTTTAAGCAGGGGCAAGATTGCTTCTTTACGAAGCAAGATTAAGTTGTCATGAGAAATATTGAATTGTTATTCTGAAACATTTTGAAATGGGACTTGAGAATGTGGCTAGATTAGAAGTTGAGCTGTGGGGAAGATCTGCATAAATGAGTTTAGTTGGAATATTCTCGGACATAGAAAGTATTATGCAAAAAGCAAAATTGGGCAAACTGGATTTATACTCTTGCTTTATAACTTACTAATCATGTGAAGTGGAGCAAGTTACTTAGTGTGCTGGTTTTCCAAAGCTGCCATCACAGGTGACCACAGACGTAGTGCCTCAAAACAACACAAATGTATTATTTTCCAGTTTCATAGTTAGGGGTCTGAGATAACCCGTGCTGGCTTAGAATCTAGGTGTGGGCAGGTTGTGTTCATTTCTGGAGGCTTAGAGAAGATTCCATCTCCTTGATTTTTCCAGCTTCCACGGGCCACCTATGTTCCTTGGCTCTTATTCTTTCCTCCATCATCAGAGCCAGAAAGGGTTGAGTCCCTTTCACGTTCGGTCACTCTGACCTCTTCTTTAGCTTTCCCATTCTATTTTTAAGGACCTTTGTGATTGCATTTGGCCCACTCGGATCATCTAGATTATATTGCCATTTCAAGGACTTCACATCACAGTTGCAGTATTTTTTTTTCCATACCAAGGATTAAGATATGGACATCTTGAAGGGGTTATTATTCTTTCTACCATACTTACCCCCTCTCATTTTAGTTTTCTGATCAGTTCCTACCTATCTCATAGGGTTCTTTTTTTTTTTTTTCTCATAGGGTTCTTGTTTGCAGAAATAAACTTCTGTATGTTGAAGTGCCTGGTAAACACTAGGCTTTAAGTAATATGTAACTTTACTGAAGGAAAAGATTTTTAAGCAGTAGAACATTGGGACATCCCTTTGTTAAGGACACTTGGATTAAAAAGAACCACAGCATGTCTACCCATACAGAGTTTGGAGAGAAATTTGGGACGTGCTGTCTTCTGAACACATTTCTGTCTTTACTCCCTCCTTTCCTATTTTTACTTTCCTTTGTCCATGAAAAGCTGTATTAGGAAAATATGTGGTTTTTTTTAAGTCCTTAAATTATAAATAGTGTCAATACCTTTTTCTCCCCCAAAATAAGGAGAGTTCCCAAAAAGGGGAGAACAGTGGTCCAAAGCTATAGAGACTTCAAAGAAGATGAAGATGAGGGGAAAAAATATGAATATTTTTAACCATGTTTCTGGTAACTCTTCTGAAAGTGATTAAAGTAGATGGGTTCCCAGGGATTAAATAGAGAATGGGTGGTAAAGTCGTAAACAAGAGGGTACAGACTACTCTTAAGAAAACCCCTTGAGAAAAACAAGAAAGTGGGACACTATATAAACATGAAAATAGTTTTTTTTCTATTTCATTTGTAATAGCTAAAATTGAATAAGTGTTAAGTGACTCTGATCTGTTGAAAGAATTCATGAACCAAGATCAGAAAGTTTTACTCTGCCTTTGATTTGTCATTCTACACTGTTAACGTTATATTTCTAACTCTTCTCATCACCACAAATCTTTTGCTATTATTCCCCAAATGCTTTGAACTGGAGTGAGTCATTCATGTCATAAATTGGAGAGTGTGTGGGTTCTTCTTACCCTGGTAACTGGAGAGGCCCAAAAACAAAGGCGATACTGGGTATTTCTCAAGGGTGAATAATTTTTAGAAGGCAAGCTTTAAACTGTCACATTTCTGATTGTCTGTGATTCACACCAATATTGTGCTCTGTGATGGCTTCATTGAGAGGACTGTCATGTTCTATGGGGGACTCAGCCAACCTGCTCTTTTACCAGTAGCTGGTGTGAAAGCCATGCTGCGCCAATGGCTTGTTCACAGGAGGCAGGTCAATCTTTGAAACCACAGATTGTTTCAGATAAGAGAAAAATATTTGAGGAGAGAAGAGATGTCAAGGACAGTGCTAAAGAGAAAGAAAATGCTTGTCTGAGTTTTACCTGCAGCTAACATTGTTAAAAATGATAGCAGCTTAATGAAGCATGAAGTACTAACGGCATTAATAAGCTGGGAGAGGACCTTATTCATTCCAATTTGGATTCCATTCACTCGTGTTACTAGTTTTTCTTAGGACTGAACTAAAATTTTGATACCTTCTGGGTCTGCCAATGCCCTTTAGAGTTGATAATTAATTTTGAAGAATTAAGATATATTTATCGAGCTCAGGATGCAGTGTAGTCACAGTATGAAGCAGAGTTAACATTTATCAAGATAATAAAGTAAGCGCATTAAACATTTGCTCAGTAAGAGCAAGCACTAAATTACCAGTAGTGATAAAACCACTGTGTAAAAGACAATCATTTGTTTATTAAAATAAGATGCGATAGTGACATTTTAAATCCAGATCATAAAAATTTCCCAACAAAGCCCCAAAATATTATATAAGGAATAAGATCATAGACCCAGGTGTACCTGACACCCACTTGTAAGAATTGACTCACGGGCTTTCTTGTGTCAACTCTCCACTTATCCTACCCTATCCCACCTTCCAGATTATTTAGAAGCAAATTCCATCCATATCACTCTCTCTATAAATATTTTAATATGTATCTCTGAAGGATACAGCTCTTCTGTAAATAAAACCATTATCACAGCTAAAAATTAATACTATTACTACGACTTTAACGCTGACAAATATCCAGTCAGTATTCAGATTCATCACAGTTATGTCCAACTTTGTTTTAGCAGCTGTTTTGTTGAATCGGGGCACACCTGAAGTCACATGATGCATTTGATACATCTCTAAAGCCTCTCTTAACCTCTACCCCCTTAGTTTTTATCGCCTTGCAGTTTCTTTCTTTCTTCTTTTTTAAATTGAAGTATAATTACCATTCAGTGTTATGTTAGTTCCAGGTGTACAATATAGTGATTCAGCAATTCTGCACAGTACTCAGTGCTCATCAAGATAAGTGTACTCATGATCACCTTTCTCTGATTCATCCATCCCCCTCTTCCCTCCCCTCTAGCGACTACCCGTTTGTTCTCTGTATTTAAGAGTCTGTTTCTTTTGTTGGTCTCATTTTCTTTGTTTTGTTTCTTAACTTCCACACGAGTGAAATCATATGGCATTCCTTTCTCTTTAACTGACTTATTTCACTTAGCATTATACTCTCTAGTTGTTGGAAATGGCAAGATTTCCTTCCTTTTTATGTTTGAACTTTATTCCTGTGTGTGTGTGTGTGTGTGTGTGTGCGTGTGTGTGTGAGATCTTTATCCGTTCATCCGTCAGTGGATGGAAACTTGAGTTGCTTCTATATCTTGGCTATTGTAAACAAAGCTTCCATAAATATAATGTTTTCATTTTCAAATTATCTCTATGTATCAGTGATTTCATTTTCCTTGGGTAAATACCCAGTAGTGGTATTACTAGATCATATGACAATTCTATTTTTAATTTTTGAGGAACTTCCATCTTGTTTTCCACCGTGACTATACTAATTGACATTTTTGCTACCAGTTCACGAGGGTTCGTTTTTCTCTACATTCTTCCCAACATTTATTATTTCCTATGTTTCAGACTTTAACCATTCTGGCAGGTGTGAGGGGGATATTTTGTTGTTTTGATTTACATTTCCCTGATTATTAGTGATGTTGAGTATCTTTTCAAGTGTCTGTTGACCATCTATATGTCTTTTTTGGAAAAATGTCTATTCAGGTATTCAGCCCATTTTTAATTGTATTATTATTATTATCGGTGTTGAGCTGTAGAAGTTCTTTATATATTTTGGATAATAACCCCTTAATGGATAAGGCATTTGCAAATATCTTCTCCCATTCAGTAATTGCTTTTTTGTTTTGTTCATAGTCTGCTAATTTAAAGCTTTGTTAATTACAAGTTTAATTTTGCTTTTCTTTTCCTTGGTTGGAGAGACATAGCTAGGGAAATGTTTCTGCAGCTGATGTCACAGAAATTACTACCTGTGTTTTCTCCTAGGAGTATTATGGTTTCAGGTCTCAGATGTAGGTCTTAACCCATTTTGAGTTTATTTTGTGTGTAGTATAAGAAAGTAGTCCAGTTTTATTCTCTTGAGTGTAGCTGACTGGTTTTCCCAGCACTATTTACTGAAGAGACACTTTTCCCCAGTGTATATTCTTGCCTCCTTTGTCCTGACCATGTAAGTGTGGGTTTATGTTGGGCTTTCTATTCTATTCTATTCTATTCTATTCTATTCTATTCTATTCTATTCTATTCTATTCATCTATTCTATTCTTTCTATTGATCTATGTGTCTATTTTGTGCCATTACCATACTGTTTCAATTACTACAGCTTTGCAGTATATCTTGAAATCTGGGATTATGATACCTCCAGTTTCATTCTTTCTCAAGATTGTTTTGGCTCTGGGTCTTTTGTGGTTCCGTGAAAATTTTAGGATTATTCGTTCTAATTCTGTGAAAAATGCTGTTGGTATTTTGATAGAGATTGCATTAAATATGTAGATTTCTTTGGGTAGTATGGGCATTTTAACAATATTTGTTCTTCTAGTCCATGAGCATAGAATGTCTTTCTGTTTGTTTATGTCATCCCTTCATAGTAAATAGCAGTATCTTATATAACTGCAATTTTCTCCATGTTGCTCTTTAATTTAACAATATATCCCTCCATTTAGTGCTCTTGCACCTCAGTTTTTCCTGGCTTTTCTTGCTTGACAAGTCCTCCAAATCTTCTTTGTAATCAACTTGTCCAGTTCTGGGAAGAAAAGAAAAACTACTGTTTTTAGTGAAAAAAAAAAAAAAAGAAAGAAAGAAATTTCTTTACTATATATATATATATATATATATATATATATATATATACACACACTTAATAAGAGCTAAAAAGTAAGTCTTGTTATTTTCCAGAGCTATAAATTGAGATTTCCCTTTTTGCAGAAAGAGCAAGAGAAATCCTTCAAGTACTTTCCCATAAATTATTAAGCATTGATTAAAACGCCCGTAAAAGATAAATTTCAACATATAATTGAACATTTTGTCTTCAAAGGATAAACTCAGTTAGATTATTGTTTCTTAGGAATGTAGAGTGGTAGGGTAGTTCATTTTCAAATGTATACATTTCATGTGAGTTTAATATAAAAAAAAACCTGTTTCAGTTGAGGCTAGTGTTTCTGTGTCTCTCATAATGCAGGAAGCACTTACTCCGAATTGAAATCACACATTTGCTTTCCTGTAACTCATTAAGTTGACGCTCAGCAACTGTAGTCGACAGTTGGCAGGGAGGGGGTGGTGGTGAGCGGAATAAATAGGCTGTACAGGGCAACTGGGTGATCCTTACAAATCATTTTAGTATGTAAAATTATTGTAAATGAATTTGTCTGAAAGGAATTATAAGCAGACAAGAGGGCTGTCCTGGACTTCACCACATTATTCTAGGTTTAGTGAAGTTTTAAATTTATAAGAGACATAAAACTCGCCCAGAAAGTAATAATTGCTGGTATCTCTAGGTTAATATTTTTTAAGTTTGGCGCATCTTTCAAAGCTTTTATTGTTGGAATTTGATTTAAACAGGGTCTAGTAATAGTATTTTCGAAATCTGTAGATTCATCTCTTCAGAGCATTTTTAAGATTGTAATGAGCCACTTCTCTGTGATTGCACAGAAATTTTTGCTGGGGAGTAAGAACTTGGTAACCTGTGATGTGATGAGAATGGGTCTTTGAGTGAATCCTATATTGGACTCAGACTTTCAGTGAAATCCCTGTATCTGGCCCCACTCTTTTACCCCTGATTTCTCTTCAGATCAGCCTCTGTGAGGTTCTGTAGGTCTTCTCGGGGGCTCCAGCAACTCCCGAGTGCTTGAGGCCATGACCTCTATTATCCCTCATCAGCCAACTATCATGCATGTTCCAGAAAAAAGCTGGATGGTTCTTACCTTCTTATTTTTTTCTTATTGGTTTCTATTTTATTTCTTTATCCCCTCTTTTGAGGTCTCAGGTCAAAGTGGATAATTACACCTACTGCGTCTATCAACCCAAACACAGAGCTGTGTACATACCTCCAGTTTTGTTCTTTCTCAAGATTGTTTTGGCTCTGGGTCTTTTGTGGTTCCATGAAAATTTTAGGATTATGCGTTCTAATTCTGGAAGCTTCCCAGCTTATTCCAATGGATACCATGCCTGGAAACACCTGATTCATGGAACCCTTTGTGGTTCTGAAAATATGTAGCTCCCATTGTTTCCTGAAAGCCAGTGAACCTATATGGATAAATCAGAGAACTTGACAAACTCGCTAGTAGAACTGAGAATACAGATGACTTTTTAAATATAGTGGATTTGGCATCACAGCACATAGAAACATTAAACTCGCAAGAGCAGGTGCTAGACTACAGCAGAGTCTTCTCAAAATTAAGCAGTTTTGTTATGTGAGCAACTGTTTGCTTTAGGAAGTTCACCAACAGCACTGTCGGGGGCGGGGGAGGCAAAGCTCAGCAGTGAACAGATATTAGATGACCACATGTGGTTCCCTTGAGAGATTAAGGCAGGAAAAAATGAAAGAGTAATTTAGATCAAGTCCTATGAGAAAGGTGAAATGTCATCCTCCATAGAGAGTGTCCATTATTAATATTTCTATGGCTTTCATGGGGATCAGGCTTATAGGAAACTGAGATTCTATGGCCTTGTTACATCATTAAGGATGCATACTTTGACCTAGCTCTCTGAACTGCATACCAGTGATACTCAAAAGTCTCAGTAAAATCCACAGAATGCAGTACTCTTCGGTAGCATTTTCCTAGACCTGTGATTCTTCTGAATATAAGGCAACTGGGATACAGTGGATTTCTGAGAGTCATTGCAGAGAATATTAAAAAAAAAAATCCAGACTGAACAATTCATGTGTTATAAATCGATTGTGATTGTAGGTGTTAGACTTATCTGCATGGGTTTTAGGTGAGCTGAGCTGTTCAGCCCAGGGCAGCATCTAGAATAGCCAGTTACTAGGTTGCTTGCTATAGGCCGTGAGGTCCCCTCTTTCACCCTAGTGCTATTCCAGTATCATCTTACCTCAGCCATGATGGTAAAAAGCATCCCTGCCTACAGTGTCATATATTACTTGTTAGTGTGGGACTGAAGAATTCTTCAGAAAGATTTTGACCACCAGTTCCACCCTATATGAGATCAAGTTCTTAATACAATGCACATAATAAAAGGAACATCTAATTTAATGCTACATTAGTGAAGTAATTGCATGATATTTTGCTAGATGACATCTGAATGGAGTTTGAAATGGGAAGTTATCTCTGTTACAGTAGAATGTTAGACATTTGATGTTTTTCAAAAGTTATTTGGAATTTTTTAAGGTATGAAGTTTGTAAAAAAAAAATGCCCCTGACAGGAAAAAAAAAAAGTTGGGGTCTTGTGTGTTACAATCTAAGGTTCATTGAAGCCTAGCTGTCACAGCATTCTTATACTTCTTACAGTGAGGAATTTGCTTTCCTTGTTGCATACCACAGATTAGGGTTTTGTTCATCTGGAGAAAAGGTTTAATAATTACGGATTTTTGACGAGTCTTTATAGTGAAAACACAAGACATAATTAATACAAGGGCATAGGTACATTAGGGAATTATTCTATGAGGGTCATTAAAATTTTGTTGTACTTAGAACATCACTGTTAAAAATTTTACACAGCATTCTCTGATGCCTTCAAAGAATACTTCTATTCATTGTGTTTTTCAATAATGCTGTCTACCACATTCTTAAAAGTTTATTCAAAATACTACATGCCAACTAATTTAATTAATTTTGCATGAAATGTGAAAGAATCCATAGAAAATAAATGAAAGAGGGATATTGTTTTGAAATGGGGCTCTTCTAATATTCTCTAAGGCAATGACTGCTTTTCCATGTCACTTAATGCTGGCTGCTATATTGAATTATAGAAAGAATCTGTGGGGTTTCTAGTATAACTTTGTTTCACGGATTTCATCTATTATTCCAGAGCCAACACAGAAGCTCCTAAGTCATAAATCCACATTGTAGCTCTAAGAGAATTTGGCCTCTTCCTGTATTTGCCTTCTGATCTGCTTTCTAAACAAAGCTCTTTATCTCTTACCTCAGTGTGCCTTTATTGTTAACGTTGGGTACCTATGATCCCTAATTATGCTTTGTTATTTCTCTTTTTGTTTTCTATTTAAAAATACTTTTGTGCATTTTTTTTTCTGAATGGAAACATGTTAATGTAAAAAAAATATAGATACATAGATTCTTTTTCCAAAGAACATGCAGTGTTTTGTTTTCATCACCTTATATCTTCTTCCATGATTTTGACTTTGGAAAATAAACATTGTGAAACAGAGGGTAAAAGAGTTTAAGTAATTTTCTTGGTACATAGACACATAATATGATGAACACCTAAGCAATGCTTGTCTTGGTTCCTGCAAGTGAAAAAGCATGCTGCTGTTGACTGGGAATCAAGACATAACAGGGAAAAAAGGTGTTAAACTCATAGAAGTAACATCATAGTACATTATTATAACTCTGGTTATGCAAATAAAAGTAATTAATATTGGATGCCCACTATTTCAAAAGAGTTATAATAAGGATTGTAACATCTTTAAAGATATAAAAGCTCTAGTCTCTGACCTTGAGGAGCTCACAATTTAGTCACTTGTATTTTTTGTCATTTTATAAACCCCGCCATGAAAAGTTTAAGATTACCAGAAATTGAGATTAGAGCTTTATGTTTATAGTAGAAAGAACTCTCTCTGTGTTGTATCAGATTAACCAATTCGTATGCTCCTCAGTGAGTTTATTATAAAAAAAAATTCCACATGCATGAATTGTTGAATGTGGATTGTCTAATAGAGATAATTACTTATAAAAACACCCCAAAATTGCAGAAACAACAAATATTTTGGATAAGGATTGATCATGTTCCATTTTACTCCTAATCTTGTTCTTTCTCTGGTATTTGTTTTGCTTTAATTGTTCTTTATTTAAAAAACAAACTTTAAAAAAAACTTTTTTAAAAACTATGACATTGGTGCATCTGGGTGGCTCAGCTGGTTAAGTGCCTGCCTTTAGCTCAGGTCATGATCCTGGGGTCCTGGGATCGAGCCCCACGTTGGGCTCCCTCTGCAGCAGGGAGCCTGTTTCTACTCCTCCTCCCCGCTTGTGCTCTAGCTCACTGTCTCTGTCACTATCTCTGCCTCTTTCTCTCAAATAAACAAATTAATCTTTAAAAAAAACTAAGACATTTATGTTAATACATTAACATAGCAGGAGATTGGATGAAAAGTCAAATCTCTCCTCCTCCTCGACTCCTTATTCTCAAACGTCAGTGGTAATAGCTTTAACGTATACGTGCAGGTTCTTCCCCAGAATGTCCAAGCATGTACACACATACGTAAATACGTGTGTCTGCTTGCACTGATACTTACCTGTATACCCTTGTAAATATAGATTCATAGTATTTCCCACCTGGACTGATAGTAAAACAGAACCGATAGCCCAGACCAATCAGAGCAGATGTCTCAGCTGTTCCTTGCTATGCTGAGGTGAAAAGTGGTCTCAGGGGACAGGAGGCATGTGGGAGGCTTGGGCAGCAGCAATTTACCAACAAGTACAGAAGGCTATTTCAGAATTCTAATAGTTTTTCTACAACTGTGCCTGAAAGGCCTGTTCCAACCCTACTTTCAATCATTTGATGGCGCATGGTTCCTCTGGTGGCACACTTGTGCTCATGTTCTTTCTCCTAAAGGCCACAAAAGCCCAGCATCAGAGCTCTTAAGGTTGCCCCTTCTATACTAACTTTATATATTTTTAAGTTTGATCCCTTGGAGTTGACCATGGACACTGTACATGCACTTATGAAGGCCTCATGTCAAAACTGGGCAGCAGATGAAGTTTATTTCCAGAACATTCCTTTCACAATCCCCTCTGTGTTCTCTCTGTTGTCCAGTGGGTCCTTTGGTCACATTTTAATGAGTCCATCCTCCCACTTTACCATTCCAGTGATTCTAATTATTCAGAGCTTAGTGTTTTCAGGCTCCCCCCATCTCAGAGCATTTAGTAAACAAAAAACATATCATTTGCTTTATTATCAGAGTACTTTTGATGTGTCTCTTATTACAATGTATTATCAACCCATGGATGGTAGGACTGTATTTTAAACTAGTTTATATCTATCTTTCTACCCGGGGCATTGCATATAAATGTCACTCAATAATGTTTGTGCATTATTCCTTCGGGTAACATTGGTTATGCACTATCACAAAACATCTAGAATGTTTACTTTTTATGCCTTCATATTTTATGTAGATTTCAAAATAAAGGATTGCCACAGTCCACTCAATGGTCACTCTGTTGACATATAGTAACTTCGTGTCTTTATTTTCCTTTAAAAAAAATACATGGTTACTTCTTACACAGAAAGTGTACTCACCCTTCACTTATTATGTTCAATCAGTTGTCTGCAATCAGTTTCAGTCAGTTTTCTGCAGGTCCTAGAATTTCTTCTCCATTATTTTTTATTTGAGAATTGGAAAGTAATTGATATTTATTATTTACAAGTCCTATACTTTGTATGTATTATCTCATTAATTCAAGTTGTCCCTCAGTACCGTACTTATTATTTACCCTAATTTGTAGAAAAGAAAACTAATTTCAGAAAAGTAAAATCGTCTGTCCAAGGTCACATAAATGCTAAGGCCACAATTTGAACACAGGGCTGTGCCTCTAAAGCTCTGTTGTTTTCGCTCTTCATACTAATTCCACCTTCGTGTACTTCTCTGAGGATGCGGTGATATTCTTGAGTATATTTTCCAAACTCTAAGGCACTTACCCACACATGGAATTTCTAACTCATACCTTGTACTTTCTAACACAGTACAGTGAGTAAATTGGTGCGTAATGAATGCTTTAGGTGATCATGATTATAATGGGATTTTAAAAATCAGATGAGATGATGTCGATGATTTGTTAGAGAACTAAAATCTCATCATAACCCATTTTCCTTTAAAGCCATGGCTGTCAAGATGAAACATCTCGTTTTAGCAAACGGCATTAAGCATGAACAGGCAACAGTAAAATCATTTCAGGGAACGTAATAGGGTTACGGAATAAAATCTGAAATAAAATTGACTGTAGCATTAAGCTTTATATGTGAAGAACAAAATGGTGAGAATACTTTGGAATTCAAAGTTGCACGCTGTTGTCGCCACTGTTCCCAGGTGTTCCAGATCGCCTATGTGATTGTGAAAGCAGCAAACTCCCCTCGGCCCGGAAACTGGATTTTGGAACGCTCGCTTGATGGTGTTGACTACAGGCCCTGGCAGTACCATGCGGTGACAGACACCGAGTGTCTAGCTCTCTACAATATCTATCCCCGCACCGGACCCCCATCATACGCCAAAGATGATGAGGTCATCTGCACTTCCTTTTATTCCAAGATACATCCCTTAGAAAACGGAGAGGTAAGAGGAGGAAACTCACCATAAGTACATTGAAATCGGCCTGTCAGAAAGATGTGAATATATCAGTAATTAATGTCAGGGAGATTTTAAAATAGGATTTAGCAGAAGTACATTTAAATGAGTTATTAAATAAAAAGGAAAAACCCAAGGTGATTAGAATTTTAACTACCTTCATCTACTCTGTGTCTCCCTCATCCAATAAAGATCAGAAAAGCGGAAATGGATTTAAGTCAGCAAGTCAGTGATTAGTTTCACACGTAGAGAGACTTTTCTGACATCAAGATTGCAAATAATCGGACAAAGATTAAGACCTTCACGGAGGGTGTGTGTACTCTGGTCTCCAGATGGAGACAAAGGAGGTGAAATTTAGGGAAAAATATAGTTGATATGAAGGGCATTCTGTTGGATTTCGGGTGTTTTCCTGTGCTCGCCACATAGGGCTAAATTTGTTTTTTTTGTTTGGGGTCAGGCTTCCTATCATATGCTTAATTCAAAAGTGCTCAGCTTCTCTGTAGCATCTCCTACCCTTTGGTCAAGATTTTATATTTATTCAAACCATGGCTTCCCCTGTTACCATCTGTGTGATCTTGAGCCAGTGACTGAAATTTTCTCTGCTTCAGTTTCATCTCCCATAAATTGGGAAAAATAATAATAGCTCTTATTTCATATGATCATTAAGAAAATCAAATGAATTATTCCATTTGACGCAGTATAACAGTGCTGACAGACAGGTACTAGGTGTTCTGTAAGCATTAATTCTTTTTATATTTGAATAGTAATAATAATAACCATCATTATCAGTCATAGTAGTCGTCTCCTCTCAGATACCCTAACCTTGACTTAGTGATTCTCTCGGATGCTCCAATATTTCCCTAATCTGTCTCCCTTCAGGAGCTGTGGCCTGGCTACTTTTGTCCTACCTGCTAATATACATCTCAATTTATACTCCAATCTGACAGTCGCTCCTCACTCGTCCACACACCTGAAGCTAGTATCATTTTTTATATTCACATTTTCAGTAAACCCATATCCATAATCCGTGAGGTCCACCTCAGCCAGTCGAGGATTATCTTTTTAAACATTTTTCAGAGAAGTTAGATTCTTGACATAAATCGATCACTCTCCCTTTGTCAAATTATTGTCATATTATTCTACGAATGTATTCTAGTGCCTCACTGTGTCTCAGATTCCATGTTCAAAAATATCAGTTTTGGAGAAGAAAAATTCCAAATGGTACTCTCAGCAGAGATTTCAATCTGCCAAATGACAAGGAGTCAAATGCAGGGAGTCAAACAGCTGTTCAACTTGCTTTGTGCCCAGAGACATCCAATTCCCGGCCAGATTGGCCTGAGGATATGGGAGTAGGGATGGAGCACAGAGATAATATATTTGAGTTGAATTTTTATTATTTTTCCCCCTGGATCTCGTATTTACCAGAACTCATAATTATCTAATATTTATAAAGCTATTTTTTACCTTGAAAAAATGATCCAATTCAGAAACTGATCGAACAATATTAAAATGTTCTTAGATAGATATGTAACCTACAGGTTTACAGGCATATCCCCAATGCATGCCCACCCAAAGGATGGTTCTCCATCCTTTAGACCAGGTCAGCCTACTGACATGGAGCAAACAGAAATGTTGTTTGTTTGCCCAGCTGGCTATATTATTTGCATTCCTAGACACTTACTAACAACTACTCATCGATAGTGGCTCTTAGGAGCTACTTGCTCAGATTTCCCTGTGACATGTGTTTAATTAAGCCTATTTCTTTTTCATAGGGAACTAGGTGTTAGAAAAAGAAAGTAATTCAAAATATTTGAAATAAAGTGGTAGTATTTAAGAGTTAGAATTAAATTCAGACGTCTCCTGAAATTCCTGTCTTATAAACATCTTACTGTAAACATCTTACTTTTGTAAAACATCTTACTTTTTGGAATAAACAGGTCCAGGGAAGGTAGGTGATATATATTCTCCAAAACTTCCCCCTCATTGGTAACAAAACTGAGATAAGAATCCAGGTAACCAGATACCCTGACCAACACTGGAAATTGATTTTTTTTTCTCTCTTTTTAAAGTTAGTAGTTGATAAACTCAAGAATTTAGAGGAGACAGAGATGCTGGATCCAGTACAGGAAGAAAGAGTCCTAATTCTGAGGTGTCATAATATAGAAGAACATATAAGAGATGGGAAGACTGGGTTCTCGTCTTGCTTCTAGTTTTTGTGGGATCTTGGGTTGGTCAGTTAATTGCTCAGAGATTGAATTTCTTGAATACATGACTTAGTTTAATGTATAAATTGACCTAGGATATCTTTATAATGCAATTTTGGGTATCATCTGCCATATAATGTGGGAATATTCTAAAATTTTTGGATGCTTACCTCCAGTACTTCCCAGACCAATGATTGTAAAACAAATCTTACTAACTTTTAGTTATAAAATGATGCTTTTTGGATACCACCCAAAATAAAATTATTAGTACTTATGTTCAAAACTTCCCAGAGAAGTAATACTCAAGTAAGAAAAATGAACATATAAACCAGTAAATGCAGAAAAATATAAGAAGAAGAAGAAGAAAGAAAAGGAAAAAAGGAAATCCTACAACAGAAATCTTTTTTTGAAGATTTTATTTATTTATTCATGAGAGACACAGAGAGAAGCAGAGACACAGGCAGAGGGAGAAGCAGGCTCCAGGCAGGGAGCCTGATGTGGGACATGATCCCAGGACCCCAGGATCACGCCCTGAGCTGAAGGGAGACGTTCAACCCCTGAGCCACCCAGGCATCCCCCTACAAAAGAAATGTTTAGAGAGTAAACAACTCCCTCAGTTGAGCCAAAGGAGTCACACTGAGATCTCTTCTCAGAATAGAGGGAAACCAGAAACAATTCTTGGTATCGCACAATTTCAAGACCAATATGGAAAATTATCTCCAATATGAGTTAAACTAGGCATATAACAGAATTTACTTCCAATGTTGATGGATAATTGTATTAAGTATAGAATTGCAGAGTTGCAGCTTTTTTTCTTTCTTTTGGCACATGTTGTTGTCTTCTGGTTTACATTGTTAATGTAGAAAAGTTTAGTTATTGAATAATTTACCTATTGCCTGTTTTCTTTGATTTCTTTAAAGATAAAAATCTTTACTATGATGCTCCAGATTGGCACTCCCCAATACAGTAGTCACTAACCATATGGTATTATTTAATTTAGATTTTATTAACTCAAATAGAATGAAAATTCAGGTGCTCAGTTGCATAGCCACAATCAGGTGTTAAATAGCCACATGTGACTAGCAGCTACCATGTTGAATTATTCAGAATAGAACCTTTCCGTCATTGCACAGAGTTCTGAGCAGCACTGCAGTGGATGATACCTTCTTAATTTCTGGATTGAGATTTATTTGGTTGGTATGTTTGCAGAGTCACATCTTTCATCAGTTCAGGAAATAATTCAATCATTAACTCTATAAATACTGTCTCCTTCCTTCCTATTTGTCTCCTCTATAAATACAATTAAAAATAATTTGGGGGGATCCCTGGGTGGCTCAGTGGTTTAGCGCCTGCCTTTGGCCCAGGGCGCCATCCTGGAGACCCGGGATCGAGTCCCACATCAGACTCCTGGTGCATGGAGCCTGCATGGAGCCTGCTTCTCCTTCTGCCTATGTCTCTGCCTCTCTCCCTCTCTGTGTGACTATCATAAATAAATAAAAATTTAAAAAAATGTAAAAAAAAATAATTTGGAACTTCTCACTGTATATTTTATACTCTTTTGTATACATCCAACCTCTTGGCCTTTATTCTTGATTTTAGGTATGTGTTTCTGGTTCACTTCCAGTTTACTGATTCTCTCTTTACCTACGTAAAAATCTGCTATTCAAACTATTCATAGGCTTCTTGATTTCATGTATTATACTTTTCAGTTCTAGAATTTATCTTTGTTTCATTTTTGAATAGTTTAGCATTTAATTTTAAATTGAAATTGCATGGATTTATAGATATCTAAGTTTAACAAGATTATATGTACATTTTTAATATTCTATCTTTATCTCCTTGAGCATAAAGTAACAATTATTTAATACTTTTTGTTTGATAATTCTAATATCTGGCTTCTGTGGATGTATATTACCTGATCTGCTGATTCTTTTTTCTGATGTCTTATGTGCTCATGTTTCTCACTTTTACAAAACAGAAGTTATATTTTTAAATGTGCATGTAGAAATCATTTGAGGCCTAAGATATGGTATTGTGAGGATTTTCTGATGCTTCTACCAGGCAGTGGCAATATGGCTGATCTTACGGAGTATGAAATGATTTCACTCATACATGAAATTTAAGAAACAAAGCAGATGAACATAGGGGAAGGGAAGGAAAAACAAAATAAGACAGAATCGAAAGGGAGACAAACTGTAAGACACTCTTAATTCTAGGGAACAAACTGAGGGTCGCTGGAGGGGAGGTGGGTGGGGAGATGGGGAACCGGGTGATGGGCATGAAGGAAGGCATGTGATGTAATGAGCACTGGGTGTTATATGCAACTGATGAATCACTAAATTATACTTCTGAAACTAATAAACACTCTATGTTAATTAAATTGAATTGAAATAAATTTTAAAAATTAAAAAAATACAGTTTTAGGGAGTAAAATTTCTGGGACTTCGATAACACAAAGCTGTAACAGCTGCTTTAATTCCAGTTTACTTTAGGCTTCCTGTTTTTGGAGTCTAGACTGAAGTATGTGGGATTTACCAAAGCCCCACCCATACAAGTCTTATTGCTTCCTAGCACATTAATGTCATCAAAGCACTGCTTAGTCTCAGCCATGTCTTCTGGACAGGGAAATGCCCACCAGACAAAAGCTGTCACAATATGCCCTTTACCTCTTTTGATATCTTTCTTCTCCTTGATATCGAGAAGGTGATTTTTCTACCCTTTTGATAACTATCTACTGGCTTAAAATAAATGTTTTGACATTTTTCTGCACTTGGTCTGGTTGTTAATCATTGACTGTATTAACATTCATTATATAATCTACCATAAAAAGGAGCGTGGTCTCATATGCATTTTTAAAATTGATTTTGAAAAAAAAAAGAAAAAAAAGAAAATTTATTTTGGAATAATCGTAAACTTACATAAATGTAAGAAGAATATAGAGAATCCATGTCTTCTTGACCCAGCTCCACTGTTAATACCTTCAAAGCCACTATGCATAGGTCAAAACTAAGAAATCAACATTGATTGCATTATATTACATTGATACATGATTTCATTCATTTTCTTCAGTGTCTTATTTGTTTTCTGGGATCCAGTTTGGGATACCTAATTGTATTGTCATTAGGTGTCTTCTTAGTCTCCTCCGAATTATGAAAATTTTCTAATCTTCTCTTATTTTTCGTGACTTTAGTTTTCATCACTTTTAAAAGCACAAAGCACTGGTCAAGTGTTTTGTGGCATATTAGTTTATTCATTTTGCATTCTTTGGTGTTTTCTCATGATTAAACTTGGCTTCTGGATTTTGGGGAAGGATACCATGGAGGTGAAACAGCTTCCTCACTGCATCACTCCCATTTCTTTTTATCTTTTTATATGGACATCTGTTGTCTATTTCCTTTTAACTGGTTTATAAATCTTACTGTGCTTTTTTTTTTTTTTTCTTTTAGAGAGAGTAAGAAAGGTGGGGAGAGGCAGAAAGAGAGAAAGAATCTCAAAGCAGGCTCCATGCCCAGTGTGTTTTTAGACAGATTTTTATTTTGGACAGCAGAGCCTAAATATTCACTATGATTTGAAATATACATTTTTGACTAAGCGTTGATGATCATTTGCTTCCAGTCTTTCACAATACCGTTTAAATATAAATTTAAGTCAGAGAATAAGAGAAATAAGAACAAAGTATTTTTAAGGCCCATCCATGAAACAAGATATGATAAAAAAAGTCTCAATTTTAACACAGTAATTAAGCAATAATGATTATGTTATAGGCATAGAATATTAATAGAAAATAATCTTCTGTGACTAATATCAAATCTATCAAGTCTAAGGTTTATTGCATTGTTACTTGCCTGGAGAATTTTGGGGACATGTCAAAATGTTTAGAACATTTTACAATATTATACTTCAGATGAAAAGTGCCTCACTTTAGACCTGAAAGTTACCTTAGGTAAATTCCTCATTGTTCTATTAAAACCCTTTAACAATACCCTTCAATATTACAGGCCTCAACTTCAGCTTCTTCTGTATCCAAACTGTAATACTGCCTGTTGCCTGTGTCATTATTAAAAGCCATGTGGCTTTTTCTTCTGCTCTCTTGAATTTTAGCAACATCATCTCTGCTTATTTCTTCTATTTATTTGTTGCTCCAGCCACCTCCACTCTTTCCCCCTCCATCCTCTGGCTTGGCCTCTTCTCTGCCCTCCACTTCACATTTCCTAAAAGAGATCAACAAATGTTGATTATGTGGATTCACCAGAAGGGTACTTTGGGGCACACATCCAGTCCCCTAGACAACTAGATTCAACTACTTCCAAGAAAGAGATTAGTCCTGCAGTCTAGCATCCTAGGCTTGCACCCAGAGGGAGAAGAGTTCACTCTGAGCTATGAGATGATCAACTCTCAGGCCCTGGCAAAGGAGAGAAAATGGAGGACAGTGGAGGTATAATAATATGACCCAGTATGTTGTTATCCAAGCTGTAGACAGAAGGAGGCTTTGAACAAAAGCCTTCAAGGATTTTCATTTTAGAAAAATTATGTATCATCAATGCCAAGAGAGGGCTTAGCAGGCAACATGCCTTGCCTTGCTTTGAGAGAATGATCCTGAGCTCCCTAGTAGGAGCTGTAGGGTATGAAGCAACAGACTCCAGGGGTCCTCCATTACTTTGAGGCCAAAGAGAAAAGGTTTGGTGGGAACAGCTGCGTAGGTATACCTCTCCAGCGGCGCTACAGGGCGCCAGCTCTATCAAGAGCTACTATTGGCTCAAGTGCTGCCCCTGCAGGAAGCATTTGCCCCAAGATGCTATTGAGAACTGGTAACAAGAACCGCCGCCTAGAGACACGACTGACAACCGTGCCTGCCGCACTGGTGCCTCCCGAACTTGGTTTTACTTGGACATCCTCATTGAGGACATTTGAAAGAGCTGTTTCTTGGTTCAGGGCTTATAATCCAGTAGATTTGGGAAGGGTTTAGGAAGCTCTCTATATATTTTAACAAGTAGTCCTGATGATTTTGATGCCCCTCCTCTGAACTTACTGTTCAGATTTTCCAGCCTTCTCAAACTCTGGAGAAGAACTGATCATCAGCTATTTAAGGCAAGAGCGTCAGTCATTCTAGCTACGCTACTTCTACCTAAAGAGACATGTTTTTCTGTCAGGAAACATGATTGGCTTTGGCAGACTAAATCCCTGGGTAGGTTTAGGTTGAGTAAATAGAATTTGAGCTATAACTAGGTTATGGATGGTTGAAGAGGTGGCTGAAAGAGGGGGGAGGTCACATTAATATTATTGACAAGGATGGGGATGTAGAGATGGGACTACTTTAGGGGTCCTAGAATGAAAATAGTCATTAGTGTTTTTCTTTTCTATGAGACTCTCTCCTTTCCCTGGCTGGGATTATTCCTTTTAATTTCTTTGGGTTGTCACTAGACTGCTAACTAAATATGCATGGTTACCATAGTAATTTTTGCTTCAATTTCCTCATACAGAGGAAGAGTTATTTACATATGATTTCTTCTTCTTACTGCTCTTCTGGACTGCAACTCAAATGGAACTTAGATTCACTTTGATTCTGCTTTTGAAACATGGCAGGCTTATATAAAAATCCCTGAGAAACCGTCATTAATTCTGGAAGACTCTTTTTTCCCCCTGTAAACTATATGTAGAGCTTTGATATAGTTTTGATTTCCTCTGTGACAGAATTTTATATACACAGACAGAATATTTTCCTTCCTCTTTTCATCACCTGACATTATGGTGATTCTTAGACCTGCAAACACTGGAGAATGAAGAAATGAAACCAACATTATATTTAAAATCGTTTCGGAGATCTTTCTTTGATGTAATACTGTTGAGGGTATAGCATGACGGCGCAGAAGTTGTGTGGAAATGAGGAACGAGACTTTCACAATTTTCCTTGGAGTTGTTCCTCTATGGAACAGCAGCCAGGGATCACTAATTTGTATCAGTTATGAATAGAGACTTAGGGAAATGCTTATTTTGGGTTTTAGACTTCCTTTCCTGAAAAATAACTGTGGTATTGACCAACATGGTGCCAGTTAGTACCCTGGGGAGCAGCATGAAAGTACGTTGTCACAGTGAGGGTCACCCGGCATCCTCTAAAAAGCAAGTTTCCATTCTAGTTGGAATACACAGAGCCCTTGAAATATTCTGGAATTACACACACATAAAATTAATAATTCATTTAAAAAATAGACCTTTGTGATTAAGATAAAATTAAGAGGATTGTGTTCTTCCTCTCTGTTGATCACTTTATAGATCCCCCCCCCAGCAATATTGTGCTTAGAAAATATCAGTAAATCCTTGTCAAAATAATACAGTATTATTGAAAAGTCATGAAGGCCAGAGAAAGCAAACAAGAATGGAATCTCAAGGAGATAGCGCCGATCCTCAAGAGCTGGTTATCTCAGTGTTATGGAAGAGGATTTACCAGGATTTATTAAAATTAATAAACAGAAAGTTCCGTTTCCATTAAGCGAGGTAAGGTAGTACAGGGCCGAGTAGAAGGCACAGAAGCACACTTCCTTTCAGGTATAGCTTTGCCATTGATTAAACGTGGGGCTTGGGCAGGTGAGTGAACCGTCCGCTGTGTGTCTGGGCCAGTTCATCCCACTGTAATGAAGACCAAAGTAGGTCCTTTATGGTATTGCCTCCTTGTCTATATTATATGATCCCCAATTTTCTAGTTCAACAGCTATTTGCGGGGTGACTGAGCTGGCGTAGGCTGGATTGAGAGTGGGGTGCACGACCATGGCAGAGCCATGCTGTGCTGCTGTGTGTGGTCAGCACAAGGGGAGGCGGGGGTGACAAGACAGGAATGGAAGAATAAGCAAAGCAAAAAAAAAAAACAAAAAACAAAAAACAAAAAACAAAAAAACCCAAGAGCTTACTGGAGTTTAAAGAGACAGAAGAGATCGATGAAGGTCTCAGGTGCTGACATGGGTTAGTCTGGGGCCTGGCAGGTCACAGTAATGATAACTGGCATTTACCTCAGGCTTGTTTTATGGCAGGCACTACTCCACGGGTTTACAAGGAGAAACTCATGTGTACTCACACTTGCCTCATTTTATAGCTGAGGGAAATGTGGTGCAAACAGGTTAAATAACTTGCCCAGAGTTTCAACCTAGTAATTTTTGGAGCTATGATTTGAATCCAGTGTGTCCTCTGGGCACCAGAAAGGCACAAGAACAAATTTTCTCCTGCATCTGGGATTTTCTTGGAAAATCTGCTGGGCATTGCAAGCCCAAGAGGCCTCACTCCCAGCAGACCCTGCTTCTCTCCGCATGAGTGTGCACAGACCCAAGATTGGGCTGCTGCCTAGTTTTTAGCTTACAGGGGTTTAATATTTTAATGTTTTATGTTGTGGAAAAATTATTCACTCTCCTCTTTTTCTTTATGATAGCAACTTACTTTAAAAGTATAGAGTAGCATTTTTTAAAAATTTGCATTCTCTTTTTTGCAACCTTTTTATTTATCTTGTTATTTTTTACCCTTTAAATGTTTTTTAATTTCTAGTTTTAACAGTTTTATCTTGGTATATTTACATTTATCATATGTTGTTTTTCTTTTTTAAACTTTATTCCAGTAAATGATTTAAGTTTCTTCTATATTGTCTTATATATATATATATTGTGTGTGTGCATATATATAGCTTGCTTCCGGGCACCCTTATAGACTGAGTGTTCTAGTCTGTGGGTGTCCCTAGAGACTATTCCATATTAAATAGGTCAGTGATAAATAAAGTAAGAAAAGATTTCTCACCAGAGCATCTTAGGGACATAATTCACAGATCCTATGTGGGTGTGTTAGTTCAGACTGCTGTGACAAAAATGCAGTAGACTAGGTGCCTTTCTCACTGTTCTGGGGATAAGAAGTTCAAGATCAAGGTGCCAGGATGGTTGAGTCATGCCGAGGACTCTCTTCTGATTTCTTCACATGCCGGAGAAGGCAGAGAAAGAAGCTTGGTAGTATCTCTTGTTATAAGGGCCCTATTCCCATTATGAGAGCTCCCCTCTAATGGCCTAACTACCCTCCAAAGACCCTATCTCCAATGCCATAGCATCAGGATTAGAATTTTAAAATATGAACTTGGGTGGGACACCAACATACAGTCCATAACAGTGGGTCACTCTCATTAACACCAACAGAGCTTCTGTTGTGTAGGTAGACTTAGAAGTCCAGAACTTTTCAAGCATCATGTAGGTGCTTGCTTTCAATGGCATGCTTTATTGTCCCATCAAACCCCTCTGAATATGAGAAACTGTTACTTCTTTTTCCATTTCCATAAGAAAGTACATAATGCTATGTTAGACAGACTTGAGGCCCATCATAATAACATCATTACTTCTTAAAATAAAATTCTCAAATATTCTAATACAGTAATCCTTTTTTGAAGCCTTTCAAATTGACTATTAACATCAATAATAAAATCATATGTCTTGAAAGTAGCTACTCATTTCATCCACATTATAAAAGAGATAATAGAGGGATCCCTGGGTGGCGCAGCGGTTTGGCGCCTGCCTTTGGCCCAGGGCGCGATCCTGGAGACCCAGGATCGAATCCCACGTCAGGCTCCTGGTGCATGGAGCCTGCTTCTGTCTCTGCCTCCCTCTCTCTCTCTCTCTCTCTCTCTCTCTCTGTGACTATCATAAATAAATAAAATTTAAAAAAAAAAAAAAAAAAAAAAAAAAAAGAAAATAAAAGAGATAATAGAAAACAAGGTTTTAAATAACTTCGAAGAGATTCATTTCTCGAAAGTATAGATAATTATATCAAATATTACATTTGGCAGAGATACAGCAATTCCCCATCTTATAGGTAATTATATTAAGAATATTAAGTAAAGGACCAGGTGAATGATTTTTTTGGGCCATCAAAACTTAAAATTTGTGTTCTTCTTTTATATTGGCTCATGCTAATTCTTTAAAATTATTACTTTTATTGTCAATTAGGTAAAATCCTGTCTGGACTGAATTGACATTATCTATCTCATTGTTAGAAACAACAGCTACCTATACCCCTAAATTTACTAATCTCTTAGTCTTTTGGACATCTGAAAATTTTGTCAGTTTTGATCTGAATAAATTTCAGACTTTATTTTATAGACAAGTGGTATTTTTTGTATGAAAAACAGTATTTTCATACATTCCACTTTTGGTCAGTGCTGAAATCACTGTCAAGTAAGGAAATTTGTGCAAGGATGGAATAAGATTTAATATTATATAGAATTTTTAGTTTATATATCCACTAATTCTTTTCTCCTGTGTAAATATTATAGAGACATAAATGCATGAGTATTTAATTATGCTAGCATGTATGGAAGAATTTCAGAAAAGCTAGGTAAAGCAAGTTCCACTTGTTATATTAATTGCAACTTGCCATAAAAAACACCCATGTTAAAGTTCTCTGAACTGAGAATTATAAATTGTTGGTTTTTTGAGTCAATTCTAAAGCATATTGAGATGACAAAATTATGAAGTAGGAACAATATTTACAGTGCACAGAAAGAGGGAAAAATAACTTTAAGCATATTGGACCTTATAGGAAGCATTTGAGACTATTGAAAGTCATCTGTGGCTTTTAAAATCAAGAGTGAAGTCCTGAGCAAACATTCTCTAATGGAATAGCAGGTCATGCTCCATTTGATGATGCCTCATCACTTTTTTTTTTTTTTTTTTAACATTACTGAAGTAGGAGCTAAGCCTTTCAGTCAAAACGAAAACTCCATGGAGAACAAAAGGATTCGTGGGTTAACTATTGTTATTGTCATGAGCAATGTTGGCAGTTGATCTTCTATGTGGTGTTCATTGATTACAAAGCACATGTCATACACTTTGCCATCTCACCTTCATCAAAGTCTTGAGGACACTTGGAGCCAAAGCGGTTTTTTATTCTCATTTTGCAGATGGAGGTTAAATAACTTGTTCACGGTAACATAGGGGTAAATGTTCAACATTAATCTCTGGGTCCAGGTCCAGCTCCAATCTTCTGATGGCAAATCTCATAATCATTTCATTTCCTAAACTGAACCCTTAGGTCCAATAAGCCATCTTCTAAATATGTATTTGCCATTGGTCAGAAGGGCTGTGTGACACTGTGAATAATTAAGTACCATCCACCATCTTTACTGGGAAGAACCTGAGGATATATCAGAAAACCAGTCTCACATGGGAAAGATAATGTACTATTATCTTTATTGCAGAAGTATACTTGAAAATACAACAAAAGATCTTGAAGCTAATAGAATAAGCTTCTGATCCCTAGGGGAAACTATTTCTACACTAGAGCCATCATCCAAAGTCCTTGAGATAAGTAACCCAGGAGTGGAATGGTTGTGATTGCACTTTACAAGCAAACTTAAAAAGATATCAGCAGCTGCTTTACCAGGTCCCCTGCTATGAAATAAAAACAGTAGAAAGCTCCACTGCAGAGCATGCTAGCCTGAGGATGTGTACTGTTTTGTACCATGGCAGACTGACTACAGCCAAATATGTATTTTCCTTGGAAATAGGTAAATTAATAACTTTGTTGAATTCTGCTACCTGGAAATCACATAAGATGCACAATTTAAATTCCCATCATGGGTAGCAAGAGTCCTATGATACTCATTTTGCAAAGGAGAATGGCAACCTTGGCAAGATGACGAGTTAGAAAATTATATTCCCCTTGTGTAAATTTGCTCTTCAGCTTCATTCCATAAGAATTATTTATTTTCTTATTCAACAGATAAGTGCCTTCTAAAACCAAGCCTACTATTAGGGCGAGCCATATGGAATTGCCAATATTTGACTATTTGTAGTCAATAAATATGCAGTTTCATATGTTTTAAACTAATATATGCCAAAGCATGAATAAACATGTTTGCAGAAATTTAAATTGTCCTCAGCATAACCTCACCTGTATGCGTTATTTTAGTAAAAGCATTAAAGGGAAATCAAGTCTTTTCACTGAAACTATGGTTGCTAAGTATAATAATTTATACTAGTTTTTTTGTGATACTAGTTTTTAGTTTTGTTAGTGATACGGTGAATAGGAAACTGAAAATGAGTCACACTGCATTTGTTTCTTAATTTGGGGGGGTGGAGAATAGCAAATAGCATGTTTCATATAAATAATAGGCATCCCTTAGGAGTCATGGGGAACCACGTGGAAGTTGAAGGTGTATTAGTTACATGCAATCGGTATGAGAACTGAGTTGTTTTGGCTCACAGAATGTAAAGCATGTATGCATACATCTGTGTTTTCACATAAACACATTCCGGTACCCTTATTTGTGCAGCATAATCACATGGGTAGATATTAGCTCTATCAGGAGTGCCAGCTGCCACTTTCTTAGAAGCATTTCAACTATTTTTAAACCTGACGTCCAATTTATAGCAGTTATCCTCTGTTTTCTTCAGGACAAATTACCTTATTGCCAGACTACTGGTGAAACTTTCTGAAAATTATGTGAAGGGGGAAAAAACTCCTCTTATTATTTTTTGAAGAGGAAAACCCATAATAATGATTTAATTTTGCTATTTCTTATCTTTTCATTTGTTCTTTTTATCAGTGGATGAAAAACACTGTGTTCTTCCTTCTGATAATTTGTTATGCTCGTTCCATTTATCTTAAAACAAGATAAACTTTGGTGTTGAATTAGCTGCGATACAGCAGCTCACACATTAATCACAACTGGGCAAATGCATTACTAAAAAGATAGGACATCCAAAATATGGCTGGGATACAGTTTCGGTTCAACCACTATATGATTTGGTATTACAAAGAAATGTTAGGAGTTTGTATAGCCAGTCAGTAGAGCTCAGCATTTAGCTACTTTTTTCGTTAACAAGTACTGAGCACCACCTGTGCAGCAAACTCTGTCTTAGGTACAGGGGACAGAGGACATTATATTTTGGGGAGATAAGATAGATTGATAAATGAGGGGAAACATCCTGAAGACTTGGACAGGCCTGTAAAGGCCGGCCTAGCCCAGAAGAGCCTGGGCCACTGGATGTCGAGTTGGGGGAGGGAGAGAGGAAGAGACTGACACAGAGAGAGACCGAGAGCAGGAGAACGGCAGGAGTCTGGCTGGGGAACGGCACGGTTGTCACAGAGAAAGTGTGGAGGGAAGCGGTGGGAGGCTCCTGTGTTCACAACAATTGCTTGACTTGCCACGATTGTTTCAGTTACTGCATCTCTGAATAAATCGAGTAGCGAGGCTGTTTGTTCTGAGCTAGAAAGCAGTTTCAGAATGAGAAAATTCAGTGTTGTTTTATGTGTTTTGGCGGGGAGAGGCAAAGAAAGAGGGAAGAGAGAGAGAGAAACTTCAGCAGTCCCCACGCCCAGCGCGGAGCATGGTCTCACGACCTTGAGGTCATGACCTGAGCCGGAGTCAAGAGTCCAACACTGAACCGACTTAGCCACCCATGTGTCCTGAGAAAATTCAGTTTTAAACTACACGTGGGAAGAGACCCAAACACCTGCCTTGCAGAAACCGGTCGTAGCAACAGCTGTCAGGGGAGCAGAATTCCTTCCCTGTGCAATAATTATGGCTAAGTGCTGGTTAAAATAAAATAAAATAAAATAAAATAAAATAAAATAAAATAAAATAAAATAAATAAAATAAAATAAGAATATTTATCAGCATAAGGAATGAAAGCATTAAGTTTTTTTTTTTTTTCATTTGTTTTTGTCTTTGGTTTGTAAGATGTATCCTGCTTTGTGATTCTTTTCCAACAAAGCTCACGTCACGTCGGGGTCGCCCTTCTGCGAAAGGGACCCGTCAGCCGAGGTGCAGTGTGTTCGCAGTGCTTCGATCAGTCTTTCTCCAGAGACGTAGCTTTGGGCGGTGATATTTGCCTCTTGGCTGCCATCCCCGGTCTACCTGGTGGGCACGGGGTCTGTCCCACGCGTCTCCCTGGGAATAGAGGCTACAGAGAGGGGCTGGGCTGTAGGGAGGAAGGCCAGAAGCGACGTGGCCCGGTTGCCAGCCTCCGTTACACCCAAGACCTGGTGCCCTGATGTCGTTGCCCTGGTCGGTACGGATCTGGTGCTGGCCAGCGAGCTTAAACTGCCTGCAGGGATGCTGTTAAAACTAGGCGAGCACCAAGTGAGCGCAGCGCTCCGAGGCCATAGCAGGTGCGTCTGGCCTTAGACGTGTGGTGGACGGTGCTCCCTGGAAGCCAGGTCCTCGGGCAACATAACGGGGTGCACCCATCGGCTCACCCGCGGAGCCACTCAGCTGACATTTGCCCGAGCTCAGGGGGTCCTGCGGGCACCCAGGGGGTGGGGGGGAAGCAGTCACCCTCAGCCCAGCCCTGGGCAGGGCCCTATATGAGGACAGAGGGGAGAGGTGGTTCAGGGCATCTTATCCCTAATGCCGGAGAAATAGCACTGCTGGTGGCTAACTCTCATTTCTGAAAATAGCACAGATAATTTTTCAGCCCAATGAAATTTTTATTAAACGAGGAAACAAAGGTAGACTGTGGAGAGGAGCTGGTGTCTGTGCCTCTGATGAGACTAAAATTTCTTTTACAATAATAAAGGAAGCAAGATCTCCAGGTAGTTAAGTCTCCAAAACTGGAAGCTGATCAAATAATGACAAATAGGATATTCATATCTATCTACCTATCTATCATCTATCATCTATCTATATATCCAGATTGAAAATATAGAAAATAATTAGGTCAAGAGCAATCAGTAAAATCTAAGCCAAACCAAACAATACTTTGATACTCTGTTCTGGAACAAGGATTTGGGGTTATTTTGAAAAATCACGTCACTACGACTGCATCCAGAACTTCCAGCTGCAGAAAGAGAAGTAAACAAGTCATCCCGGTTGGAAGACTGCAAGGTTAAATAACCAGCAAAGACGGAAAACGCAGTTACATTCTTGTTGCTGCCCAGTGACATGATTATAGCTCATAGAATTCCCTAAAGGGAAACAACAGAGGGATGTTTCTAGAGAACGGAATGCAAATACCCTTTGCCTGTGTGTTTTAAGATCAGATACCAAGAATGAAGATTGGGTAAGGGAGGTTTTCAGTATTTACTTTTAAAAAGCATTTCGAGGGGCCCCTGGGTGGCTCAGCCGGTGAGCATCTGCCCTCGGCTCAGGCCGTGACCCCAGGGTCCCGGGATTGAGTCTCACGTTGGGCTCCCCTGCTTCTCCCTCTGCCTGAGTCTCTGCCTCTCTCTCCAGGTCTCTCATGAATAAATAAATAATATTTTAAAAATTATAAAATAAAAAGCATTTCGAGGGGCCTCTGGGTGGCTCAGTTGGTTAAGCGGCTGCCTTTGGCTAGGGTCATGACCTCAGGGTCCTGGGATCGAGCCCCGCATTGGGGTCCCTGTTGGGGGAAGTCTGCTTCTCCCTCTGGCCCTCCCCCTGCTCACGCTCTCTCTCTCTCTCTCTCAAATAAATACAATCTTTTAGCAAAATAAAAAGCATCCTATATGCAGTCATTTAGCATAGAGTCTTTCCCACTGCCTTTCCGCAGATCGCCGTGCATGTTTACTTGGCGTTGCTGTAGTAAAGCTAACCATCAAGTCCCTTGAGGGAGGGGACCGTGACTGCCTTCCTGCATTTCCCTGCTGCTCAGTCCCCACGTGAACAGATGTGTAAAGCCTTCCGTGCCCACGGCCGAATCCGATCATTCTTGCCTGCGAGGGGAAAGCGGGGCCTTGACTCCCCTCGTCGGGCCGACCCAATGAGCCAATCCGCTAGCTTTCAGGTTGGTGACGGGAAGCTCCCACCTTGGGTCTGGTAGGCATTTTCACGCGTCATTCAGGTTTGTGCGGGCGCTACACCGGAGTCCCAGGAAAATCAAAGACAGAAAGGCCATCAGTTAGTTTGGATTCAGATTTAAATATCCACGTAAGAACATCAGTGGGCAAACTCCGTACACACAACAGTCATCCTTATTTTGCCCCCCTCGTCTCTGGGGGTTACCTAAGAGATGTGGGTTTTTTTTTTTTTTTTTTTTTTAGTTCAAAACTAACACATCAGCAAAATGCTACAGAGGCCACAGACTGTTATCTTGAAGATCGTGCATTAATTACTCACATCAGGAACCAATTTTGCAGCCCTCTTCCCTCATTTAAGGGAGTACTTTCTAAACAGCAGAGAGATATCCAGTGTCCTGGAACAACGCACCGAACCAAATTGGTGTCTCCACGTTGATTTCTCTTTTGAAATTAATTTCCAGTTTGATTTTCTTTTGCCTCCGGTGTCCTAGCCGATCATTTGGTAGCAGCTGGATACTTTTATGTTAACATCTGGAATTGAGTTTTTTTTTTTTTTTTAATTTGTCTGATGCATATAGAATACTTCTGTAAGACATGCATTTTCCCCAGCTGCTGTTTATTCATTTCAAAGAGACATGGTTAAGTGAGTGTAACAGCCTCTGAAATTCCTAAGGAAACACAGAGCATGTTTAATACAAAGTCCTGCCAGTCTATTTTGTCTCGTACCAGCTTTTCCCATGGCAGGCGCGGTGGAGATCTGTACGGAAGGCAGGCCTTTGAATGGTACCAGGTGGTGGTGTCGAGCACGTGGACCTTGGGAACCAGGCCTGCTTCGGGACCATTGGGCTGTCAGACTGTGGCTGTGTAACCATGGAACCGATCTTTGAAATTCAGTTTCTTGATCTCAAAATGGAGAAATATAAACACATGCCTTCCAACGGAGGTCGTATTAAATGAGACGATTTGTATAAAATATCTGGCTCAAGGTGGGGCCTCAGCAAATGACAACTATTATTAGCATTTGCCGTTGTGTGTTACATACACAATGCAACCTAGAACCTTCTTTTCCTGACTTTCTCGGGCTTTTATGTGGGTGACTGGCAGTTGGGCGATTTGTACAAGGTTTTCCAGAGCTGCAACAGAACTTTGTCTTTTGAAAAACTTGCTCTTTGAGTGGAAGGAGATGAAGGGCTCGAGCTGGCCAAGGACTGTAGAGGAAGCCAGAGAAGGCTTCCTTTCTGAGCTTCTGTAGCAAAAACTGTGAAGTGTGTGTGCGAAGAAACTTGACTGTTGAAGCAATCCTCCGGAATTCATGAACTAAAATAAGATCTGTGACTTTCAGCTCTTGTGGTGGCAGGGATAAAAGGGTTCATTACCATCGGTGAAATGTTGTTTCAAATGTTGTGAAACTCCTCTCAAAGGGAGCTAAATGTCTTGTTTTTATCCCCCACCCTCAATTATTCACCTTCAAAGATAAAATTTGTAATATTTAGTTAGAGGAATGCGTGGAAGATTCTGAAACAGCTCTGAACAGTTCTATAATCTCTTGAGTGTTGCTGGGATATATGTAGAACCAATGCAATTAATGTAAAGGGTTTTTCATTTACTTGGTTTTATAACTCTTGATATCTTTGTTTAAGAATTAGCTTCATTTTACTTTCAAGGATTAAAAGGCATTTTTCAAGGGAATGTGAGTTAACAGTTTCAGAGAAATGATTCTAATAGCATGGATTTCACATATTGGATCTGAAAATTCAATAATTTTCTTAAGTATATACTTTTGTATGTTCTTATGTTACCTTAAAGAAATTGAGGGTTTGCAGATTGTCTCATTTTTTGTTCTTTCCCCAATACTTAGCAGGGTTGGTACTCAGTAATAGTAGATAATACTAGATGAGTGAAAGAATGAAGAGTTGTTAAGATAAAGGAATTTATTACCATTATTTATTAAAGAGATATCCCCTTTTACCTCCACCTAGTTCCAAGAAAAATATCAAGGTGGCATACATAACAAAACACACTCAACTGACACAAATTAAAATTTAACCAAACAACAAAAAATTAAAGAGAAAGGCATATTTACTGCTCATCTGGACTAAGTTATTGCAATTGAAATCTTAATTTAATTTGGAATTTTTAGACAATTAGGGCAAAAAAAGGAAAATGTAGTTTCCTGTCTAACAAAAGAGAGCATCCAAATTTGCAGGACAAATATTTTCTTGGCAGTGAATTCTCAGAGAAAATTTTAACGCAGTCCATATGTAAAGGCTTCAGATAGCAAAAAGTACAAGATTTTGAAGCATACCAAGTACAGGGGACGGTATCACCCATTTATTTCTACCACGTAAGAAAGCAAAGGATATAAACAAAATTTCACTCAGAGATGGTATATGACTCCCTGAGGAACTAAGATAATATGATTTGATTCCATAATTTTGTGATAGTATAGCTCAGTCCAGGAAGAAGCCGAGAGGATGGATGGGTAGCTTGTCCCTCTCAAATGTCAAGTGCACAGGCAAATCCACAGGATTTAATTACTTACAGGGACTTAGGCATCAATATTCCTTGTTTCTGGGTAGTCTTCTGGGTGATTAACGTGGAGAATGTATTTCCAACCAAATGAAGAGCTAGCTCGCCGCCAAGCAGAAGTGCTTTGTTGGGTGGCCTCTGGTTAGAACCAATATATTTTCCCCAAAGTGGATTTTAAATAATAATAGCTAACATTTATTGATCACTCACCACCTGTCAGATACGTTTCTAAGTACTTTGATTCTCTTAACCTATCAAACATTCACAATAAATACATGTAGGAGACATTATTCGTGTTCCAGTTTTATGAATGAGGAAACTGATGAGCAATATTACTTTGCCCAACACTATCTACAGTAATAAATGGCAGAGCCAAAATTTTAACCCAGGCCGATACACCCAAGTGCTTAGCCACGGTCATGAATTTACCCTCAACTTGCCTATGTAGATGTATCAGCACGTGGACTCCGCAGATTGGATACCTTAGACTGAACAACAATAACACAAATAGTAACTGAAATCTGCTTGCCTGAAACCAATGTGATTTCCTGCCAAGTATCTGATTATAGAGCAATTGTATTGTGACCAGTAGGCTAAAGTGAGGACGGTAATAAATACTCTGAAGTAGCTGAATGAATGGATTAACCTTTTGCATAGTATCAGGCTGAAAAATAGTATTTATCTTATGGAAGTGGCTGTGGTCTACAGGAAAGTGCCTTGGATTTGAGGTAAAATCAGGCCTTAATTCCCAACACTACCATCTTCTCTGCAACCTCCTCGGTTCTACTTTCAATGTGCCTTCTTTGCAGCTCAGTTTTGAACCTGTAGCTTGGTTTAAATTCCTTGCTTGCTCTCTCCCCCACCGGCAGCTTTGTTACGATACCAACTAAAATACTGCAAGTGCATACCCTTGTAGATTTAAAGCAATCTACAGATGCCCAGTGTTCACACATACTTGCCGTGGGTGAAAGACATGCATCCAATTAATGTACAAGCTGTACCAAGTTATTTTAGTTCAATTAAAAAGACAAGTAGCTTATCTATAGGCCAATTTCATGGCATTTCAAGTTGGCATTTTATCTGTTATAAATCTGTTCTTAACTACTTTCATTCAGTCTTTGAGGACACTTTAATAGGCTGGAATATATTCAAGAGTATACAGGGCCAGAATCTCTCTAAGAATCAAAAGCTAAGGAGAAACCTTTGAAAGCCATGGGAACTGCCTTATTGTTTTTAACCACTTCCCTCAAGAATGGAAGTGAAGCCAGGACCAGTAGTAATGCTGATGGATCATTGCTCCTTATGGATGATGCATAAGAGCAAATGACCCAGTGTGAAGTTCCTTAAGGGAACGAAATTCTTATAGAACACTTAAGGTTTTATTTTAATATTTTAAAATGCCACTTAAGAAATAAATGGTATAGAATTATGTAAAATAACTACACGAGGAGACTTGCGCCGTGATGTATAGGCCAAGATGGAAGACAGAGCCCCTTTTCTTCTTCCGTTCTTTCCACTGCTAACAACTATTTTTAATGCATGTAGGAAAATGTGTATTATGTAATCTTATTTTTTGCACCGATAGAATTTATCCTACATAGTGTTTATGATTTGCTTTTTGACTTATGATGTCATGGCCTTTTCTTCTCATTTCAGTATTGGTAGATTTACATTATTTTTATTTTAATTGTGATGTGACACGTCATTGAAATGTAGGCATCTTATAATTTGTTTAATCACATCCTGACCGATGGCCTCTTAAGCTATTTCTAGCTTTTCATGGTTATAGGCAATTCTATCACGGACATCTTGTATAAATATGTTTATGTTCTCCTGTGAATATTTCTGTAACTAAGTCTGGTAAGATGAATCAGTAGGTCAAAGGACATATACACATTTGAAACATAATTCCCAGTGTCTATATGCTAATGTCATAAAGAACTTCTATTTATGACCAGAAACTGTCACATTCATAAGAAAAACAAATATGTTGAGAACATTTTTAAAGTTGTCAGAGCAGATTTCAGGATGTTCCAGCCACAGTCCCTCAGATACGTATTTTGGCACATTCAAGGAAAAAGAAAATCAAAAGAAATTATATAAATATCCACAATTCCATTCTATCTCTCTATCCTCAAGAGTCTCCTTATAAGAGACATCATTGATACAGTAAGGTTAGGTGAAAAATTGAGTTTTTAAATGTTTGGGGAATACTCTGGTTTCTCTTCAGATCGTATAAATCTTTCGCCTTTTACTAAATGGGGAATTCTGAACACCGTGAAGATCTATAATGTAATCATTTGTAAAGTTCTAAAAGTTTATTACTCAAAAAAAAAAAAAAAAAGGAAAAGTCAAATTCAAATGAAATAAAATAGATAAGCTTTTCTCCATGGAACGTTGCCAGACATAAAAATTGACACAATTGGACTAACACATTTTTGAACTTGCAAGATTTTAGGAATATCAAACTGAGTAAAAATGTGTAATTATTTTGTAAATAAAAAGTGTATGGGATTCTAGATTAAAAAGTATAGAAAGTGAAATAGCTTTACAATATTTACTAAGAGATAATAATTAGTGTATCCTAAAGCACCTGAACTTTAGATATGATTTTTACGGGCTTAGAAGTCAGATCCTTCTTTACAGATGACTCCACTTTTGTCTTCAGAGCTATTTTGTTTAAAGGCTGAATTATCCCCATCACGTTATCTTTCTAAAGCTTGTCAGTGTGTCTCTTCCAACTGGGTTGGGAAATCTTTAAGGAAACTATTATCCTCCTGAGTCTACCCCGTCTTTTGCTCTTGCATTTGCCACAACTTAGAACAAAGGCAAAATAGGAACATGTGGAAGTGCGCACTCTAGCATACAAAGGTGCCTGATGTCTTCTCATGCCACTCGCTTATTGCCTTCAATAAAAAATAGCTTCTAAATTGCAAGGATTTTTTTAAGCCACATGAATCAGTATGCTCCTTCAGCTGGACTTTTCAGGGAGACTTAAATGCTGAAATGATTAACAAGATCTGGAGCAAAATTGCACCAAGTGTGTGGTGTGGCAATAGTGGGTGGGAATACATATTAGTGTAGAGGCCCCCGCTGAGTGCTAGACAAAGACCTCCTTCCCCATTGTGTCTCACCCATGATATGATGGTGGGCCTGGGATGTATTTTCAGAAATAATTACTTACAGAGCACTTTATAAAAACACATGAATCATCCTCTTCACCGTGTTTGTTCCCGTTTGGGGAAGTTTGTCTACTAGGCTGTTAAATTGAGAGATTTACCAATTTAGTAAGAAAAATATTTACTACTTCTTTGAAGACCTCCGAATCTTTTGCAAATACACTTTCAATTTTTATTACCATCCCCCTTAACACTTGTTTATTATGCATTTTTACTTAATTTGCATAGTTTAATTTAGCATGAGTCACTCCTGTGGGTTAACAACTTTCTATTCTAGTTATATCTAGTCATTGTGTTTTCAACAGTATGCTTCCCATTCCAAAGACTTCCCCGAACCTTGCACCGGAGAACTAGCAGAGCCCCTTGATCCTGGAGTTAAAACCGGAAAGCTCTGGAAGGAGGTGTGAACAAATAACCCCAAATCTGGAAATTGTATGCTTTAGAAAATATAAAACCATCCTGTTAGTGAATCTCTAGATTAGATTAGAAACTCTAATACCATCATAAATGGGTTTTAAGAAAATTATATTGGAGCCTCGCAAAGTTTGGAAAAGGCTGCAGATCAAAGAAATTATAAGGTGGTAGCAAATTGTAAATAATATATTTTGAAATTATAATTAAAATTAACCAGAGTCAATTTTCTGAGGCATTGAGCTATTAAAGATTTATGAGTTGCCTAAAATCTCGAATCTTTCCTGAGGTAATTGCTTCAGTGGACATAAAGGAAAGGTATCTTATTTGCTGCTTCAATGCTTAAACCAGCACGAGAAAACCAAATTTGTGATTATTGCTCATTATGAGGATGTTTATTGCAAAATACGGTTAGCCCTTAAAATTATATGAAAAAAGATCACTAAATGTTGTTTTAGTCGTTCCTTAAAACTTATAATTAGCAAAACTTACAAGTTCTCTAAACCAATTAAGCTCTACCTGAATATGTAGGTAAATGCCCTACAGAAACTTTAGGCTTAACTCTATGTAAATCTTGCATCATACCAACTGATACTTTATACATTACTAATAGAATATTGAAGGAAATCAATTTTTTAATCCCATTTGTGCAATCAACATTCAAAATATGATTTTTGAAAAGAATCTTGTATCAGAATTTATTCCATTTGTCAAATGTTCTTGCCTGAAATGACACCGATGTAGACTTCTGAGTTTCTGGATTTCATCCTGGAGAGCTTCAGTGTATAAATAAGCTCATTATCACAAACACAGCCTTATTAACTCTTGTGGTCCAAAGTGTCACTTCAGGAAAATAGAACCCAGAATGCCTTTGTATTATTATTTGCTTCACGCCTTTGGAAATCCGGGGGAGGCTCTATAGTACTAGAGAGAACATTGGGAAATAGGATCTATACAATGTTTACCACCAGATTTTTTTCCAAATGGCACTTATGTGAACATTTGTAACTTGCATTTTTACAGGGATTGAATGATCCCCGGGTTTGCTGGTTGTGCAGGGCCGTCATCTGTGGCAAAGTACATCCGCCCGGGTCAGCATAGCTCCAGCACACGCACTTACCATAGCACTTGAATCCTGGGCTCTATCACTTTCTACTCGTTGCTCCTGGGCAAGCTCACTAAGCTCTCTGAGCCTGTTTCCTATCTGCAAACATGAAGAATAGCAATACGTTCGTGGTGCAATTAAATGAGATAAACGTCAATGGTAAAATCAGCACATTAGTGCCTATTTAAAAACTACTACAGCTGAGAGCCATCTGGGTCAGGCGGTGTTTCTTGAACTAGTTATATTGTGGTCAGTAGTCAAGATCCAGAAGCTTAGGTCTCAAGGGCCAGGTGACAAATCTGATTGTCAGATGACCAACGTCAGTCAGGAAGTGGTTATGAATTTTGAGAGGCGCTGATCGTCTTTGTTCTAGACCATCTGTCCAAGGCTAGTTAGGGAACAGCCTTGGGAAGTAAAGTCAGTGTCTCCCTGTGAATCAAAGCACAGGGTTGCTTATCGCCTTGGGAGATGTCGATGGTGTCTCCCTCCAGAGCAGGGGGCAAGCATGCCATTGCCCCAAGAAAAAGATATGGTTTTTGTACTGTGCAGAACACCAGAAATCCAACGCTGGGGGTTCCTCACCTTTACCATGACCCACTGCAGTGCACACATCCACGGGTTCTCGTTTTGCCTCTCGGCAGGAAGTGGGGTTCAGAGACTGGCACCCAACGGGCTCATGTTGCCCCCTGTGCTGTGAGTAATACAGTCACTTGGCCCTCTCGTAGAGTCTCATATGTTTTACCAGAATCCATGAAGTGACATCAGGCTAACTTGTTATCTTGCAAATTAGGTAACATCAGACCCTTCATAGTCTTTTTTTTTTTTTAAGGCCATTATTAAGATAGATTTCACATGCCACAAAATTCAGAAATCTCAAGTATACGGTTCAGCAGCATTTAGTATCTTCACGGAGTTGTGCAACCTTCATCATGATCTAATTTTAGAACTTTTTCAACACCCTCAAAAGGAGCCCCGTATGCATCAACAGTCATTTCCCATCCCCGTCCTTCCCTCCCTCTCTTAACTCTTGTTAAGCCGATGTTAGAGCAGGTGGGGGGGGGGGGGCGGTGCGTGGAAGCAGGAACACAGTCAAGAGGCCTCTGTAGCACTTAGTGAAGGTGAGAGGTGTCTGAAGAGAAGATATATTTTAGAAGTAGAGCCGAGAGGATTTCCTGACCAATGGCATCTGCCAGAAGGATTTGCTGATGGATTTTCCGTGAGGTGCGAGTGAATGAGTAACGGGTGAGTTGGCCATTTCTGGCCTCAGTAGCTGGAAGGATGCAGTTGCCATTAAGTGAATCGGGGATGACCGTGGATGTAGCAAGTTCTGAGGACCAAGAGCTGCACTTAAATTATGTGAAGCTGAAAATGTCCAATGTTATGGTGAAATGGAATAGGCAATATGTAGCATTCCAGAGTTCAGATGAGAAAGACTGCTTGAAGATAGGAATTTGGGAATTTAGAGCTGGGAGACTGCATGAGATCACCCAGGAAGTACAAAGAGACTAAGAGGAGGAACAGTCCTAGAACTGAGCCCAGAGGCACGTCACCCGGTGAGGTCAGAGGGGGAGGTGAGACCCGTAACATCAAAGAGCAAGACACAGTTTTGGACAGAGATTTCTTACCAGAACATTGCAAGTGTTACATATTCTCTTTGTTGCCGGATGTGAAAATCATCCTTTGGGAGATGTGCGCTCAGACTTGGTGTGATTTATATAATAGGCAACTATTTGTTAATTCCACCGGCTTCCTGAGAGGGAGGAAAAAAACGAATGATTTCAGGAGAAGGGGCTTGAGACCCATAGGTTTTCCAGGCAGGTGCAGAGAAGGCCAACCCTGGCATGCGTCACGCCAACACAAACAGACGAGTGTACGAGATCCGTATTCCGTAGTGTCACAGCAGATCTTAAATATCATATACTCAAGCATATATCATTCCGGACGTATGATCTGAAGGACAAACTCTGGATTTAGGGACTTTCTCTGAAGACCGTTTACAATATTGATTATAGAGTTAGGTTTTGATTCTGGCTTTTGGTTGTATTTATAAAACATTGAAAGACATTTATTTTCAAGTACAGGTTCGTGCATGGTATTGTAAAGGCCTTGCCAGTTGAATTTTACACGTTGAGAAGAAAATGAAGTGCTCATCACTCCATCCGTATTCGCTTCCTTTGCTGTACTGTGCAGAACACCAGAAATCCTTCACTTTTATGTAAAACCAAGGTGGTATCTTATGAGATGCCAAACATCTGCGTGAAACTGAAAAAAAAAAAAAAAAAAAAACGGTCAGTCATCAATGTTTATTACTATCTGGATATTTGATGTCATGGAAATGATAAATCATAATTAGCATTTCAATTTGTCAAGCAGATGTTCATTGAAATACAGACGCAACCTATCCCACCGGCTGGAAGGACATTTTAGATGACCCATAATTGTTCTTCTGCTTCTCAAAGTTAAAGAGAAACACAGTCTGTTATCATAATCCTTTCAATGGTGTGTAAAGGGGTGTGTCACCTTATGAATTTGCGATTTTGCATCGACAGGATAATGTGCTGAAATTGATTTCACCTGTTGTGTTTCAAGGCTCCTAATGACCGGAAGCAGCGCCAGGCAGGATTATCCATCAGACTCAGGATTCAAGCGTCTTGCTTATTTTCACCAGGTTCGTTTGTTTGCGTTTTGACTCTAAATCTGTTTTTACGAGTGACATTGACGTAGTAAAATCCTGTCCACTGTGCACAAGGACTTGTCTTCAGCGGCCTGCAGGGATCTGATTTTCCGACGAGTGGAGAGATTTCTCAAGTCAAGAATCTCTGGCTCCCAGCTTCTTTCTCAGCTCTTTAGTGTTCCCAGTACTCCCCTGGGTGGTCCCCAGGCTGTTCTGCGGCCCACGGGAGCTCTGGGGCTCTGGCTGGTGGAGCGGCCAGGCTCCGCTAGCTGCACCCTATGCTAGTCCCGGCTCACATTTTCTATTTCTATTCTCACTTTTGATTTTTTTTTTTTTTGACCTCTTTTCCTTTCCTGCAATGATCTTTGGTTTTGAAGCGGTCTTCCTCTTGCCGCTTCAAGGACATGCTCGGGAATAATGAAAAGCACAAGGAGTATTACAATGGTTAGAGAGAAGGCAATATTGTTGCTAAGTAGCACACCTCAAAATTATTACTCTGAAAAAGGACAACACTCATTTAGAGGTATAAATTCTGGGATGCTTATTTTTAAATTGCTCACTAGCTTGTTGATCCCATCTGCATTTGCATTTTTTACCTGAAAAAGGGACAAGATTGTTAGTGGTATATGTGTGCTTCTCCACAGATTGTATATCTCGTATGATGTTTATGTCCTAAGAGAATGTTTTCCTTTCTCCTTGGCGGTACCATCATGTTGTTTGTTAAATATACCGCTAGAAGGACATAGGAATATAGAAATGTGAGAGAAGAGAGCTAGGTATACACAACGTGGTGAGTTAAAATGGAGAATATGTTAAATTTACTTATTTTTTTTAAAAAAAAAGAACATATTTTAGAAGGAGCCCAGTGGAGGGCTCTTTTTTTTTTAATTCACTTATTTTATTAAAAAAAAAAAGCAATCTAAATCCCTGGGATGGATGGAAGGGGTATTTCCAGAGGTCAGAAGGACAAGGGGAAGGCGCGGTAGCCGAGATTCGTGAAGACATCCATGCGGCAGCTGTTACCTGTGTCTGTCAGGACCTTGCACTCGGGTGCTGCTGGCTGCTGGTTGAGACTGAGGCTGAGCAGCCCTAGGGAGGAGCCAGGCACCTGCGCCTTGAGCTCCCCACTCAGCTGCCACTGGTTGACACAGAGGCCCTGGCCAGCTGACAGAATCAGGTCCTGGTAGAAGGTGACGTGTTTCTGTGGCGCCCGTATGGGGAAAATAGTTGTGGGTGTGGAGGATCGGAGGTGCCAGAGGGTGAGTGCTGGGCCTCCTCCACAGACCATCCAGTCTGAGTCAGTGGCCAAACAGCCGATCCAACGCCCATTGTGTGGCCTCGAGCACTCCTCATGCTTACATACCTCAATGGTCTGGACTTCCTTGGCTGTGCGGAGGTCCCAAAGTCGCACGGCTCCATCCTCTCCACCTGACAGCACCTCAGGACTCCGCTCCCGCAGTGCCAGGCAGTGGACATAGTCTGTGTGGCCCCGGAGGGCCCGTGTGAAGGTCCCGGTCTCAAGGTCCATCGTATGCAACTGACAGTCTCCCCCTGCCAGGATGAGAGAATTCTCCTTGGGGACGAGAAGCAAAGCATTGATCTCAGGCACTTCTAGGCTGGTCCTGTATGGGGGCTGACGCTGCCACAGCTCCTTACAACCCTTCTTGAGGATCTCTGCCCAAAGCCAGGCCTTCACTTCCCCATCCCCAGCACTGAGCAGATGTCGATCCGTGGAGACCATGCTGTAGACCGGCCCATCATGGGCTTGGAATGTCACCACTGGCTTCTTCTAAAGGAATTTTGAAGAAACAGCGATAGAGATGTAGCAGTAAGGGGAAGGATTATTTCAGTTAAAGCACATTGCTGGCAGGATAGGGAGGTCATGAGATCTATTACATTATATATAATCATGATAAAGAAGAAAGGGTGAGAAATAGGAAAGAAGGTGAATTATCAGAAATGAAGCTAAAGAAGGGATAGAATATTGACCAGATTTTCAGAGAAACCTACAAAAAAACCCGTTCCATACTAACACGAGTCACAGGTCCAAGATTTTTTGGAACTAGCTTTCGAAGGATATACTCTGCTACACGGCCGTTGTGGTCTCCGGCCCTGCTCTGTGGAGGGAGGTGATTGGAGCTAGGAAAATCAGTACATCGTCTGTCCACGAGGTAATCAGCCCCTCGGGGGTGCATAGAAGTAAGACTTCAGAGCTTCCTACTTGTGTTTCTCGGAAGACTGCCCTGCCTAGACCTCGAGTAAGGCATGACATCTCCTATGAATGAGTCTGTGGCTTTATTTCACAGATTATCAGACTTAGAGATACTGACCATGGCCTGAGGGCGGTGAGAGAAGGTCACTCTAGAAGTGGAGAGGTTGGAACCCGGCATTCTTCCCCATGAATATTCGCTGGAATTACACTATACGCTTTTTGTCGTCGTTTTTTTCCTAGGGACCACGAAGGCAACACAGACGGGCATGACATATGCTCGTTGTCCACATTGCGGAGGTGTCGTCATTACTGACTGTCTCCAAAAGAGATTGTTAGCTCGCTTCTTATTGTGGAAATAAACACAGTGAGAGGGAAGAAGAAATGAAACCGTCTTCCTGCCATTTCTCATTGGAGCCAGTTTAGAATGAAAACAAACCCAAACACCCTTAAGCCCAGCAGCAACATTTATAACAATTTTCCTAATTTAACTCCTTTTCTTTTTGCTAAGGAGGAACAGTTGTATTTTTGTCATTAATAGCAGAGGGAACGGTGCCTAAACAGCCTATTATAAATTCTTCTGGGAAAGCATATTACAAATAATTGAAAACAAACCTGATTCTGTGAACTTGGCAGCAAATGTATAACAGAAAGCAATTCAGCCCTGGCCCCTGGATGATTGATGAAATGTTTTATTCCCTTTACCTTTCATTCACACTGTGTTTGTCAAGAGGAAAGAGAAAAGGGAATGTTGTGAAGCAAAAGCCACTTTAGACAAATAACTTACAATAATGATCAATGACCTCCGTATCACTGTTTATTCATTTTTCTCAAGCTTTAGTGTTTCTAATATTCACGAGTTGGCGTGAATTCCTGCAGAAGAGGAGGCCCTGAGGTTCAGCGTGTCCCCACCCCCCGCCAGCTAACCCACATCACGAGCTGTATCTGAGCTGCTTGGAGGGCACGGCCCTGCAGCTTCCTGTGGTCAGTTATTACTGTGAGTCCAGCAAAGGAACAGGAACACTGTGTACTCAGTAAATCTACAGAAAGCTTCATCCTCTGGTGCGTGGGAGGAGAGGTCCCTTGGTGCACTCTGTTTCTTTGAAGGGACTGGAGATCTGTTGGTGCCGTGCAGATGTCAGGGGTGTGCAGAGCCAGCATCCTACAAACCCAGTAAATAAATGATTATGATCCAACTCTGTACAGAAGAGGGGAGGAACCTGAACTGAGGATGCTGTGGCCGTGGGTCGTGCCTGTGTTGCTGTGGCTCAGCAAAGCCTGTAACGTTGGCACCCAGCCTCCTCGTTGCGGCCCTTTTTAAAAACCTTGGTAGTTTTTTGAATGTTCTGTGCACATCACAGTGCGAGCTGCACACCTGGAGAGTCCAACGAAACCTCCAGCGTGAGGTCAGGTTTGCAGAGAGTCCCTTCCCACGTCCTTTCCTCCTTCATCTTTGTCTTCTCACCAACTCCTGCCCAGAGATCAGCAGTTCTGCAGCCTCCCCGTCCTGCAGGCCTCATGCTGGCGCTCGGTCACCCGCTCTGTCGTCTGGTCTAGCAACCACTGGTCAGCAGGTGGCAATACCGGCCGACCCCCGAGTCAGCAGGTGGCAATACCGGCCGACCCCGGAGCCCAGCCCCTCGCGGAGCTGTGGTGGGGAGGGGATGAGCCAGGAAGCCCTCCCATCTTTCTTTGTCTTCGTCCCTCTGTGAAGGCAAGATGCAGGCCCATATCCTCTTCTCAATGCATGGTCTCCCGTGGATACTCTGCCTTCTTAGCGTTGCCAGAATCACCTTTCTATTACGGGAGGGACTTGCTGCTTGTGTTGTCCGAGGCAGCCCAGGGGTGGGGGCGGGGTAACAGGTAGCTTCTGTACAGGGCCCAGCACAGCCTGCTAAGCAGAGACAAACGTAACCATTTATATTATCTGTTTGACTTTCTCAAGAGTAACAACTACTAGCACTTAATGGTTTTTCCTGTGTGCTAGGCATTCTCTGCTCAGGTTGGATGAATTATCTCTTTTAATTCAGGAAACAGCACGAGAAGCTTGTAATTGCCTTTTACATAGGAGGCGGAGACACAGAGATTAAGGTGCCTTAATTCAGACAAGTGGTCAGTGGCAGAAGCGGAATTTGAACCCATGCCATCTGCCCCCAACATATAAGGTCTTAAACTGTCATTAACTACCTGAAAACACACACAAACACACCCAGTTATACAAAGCATCAGGCACAGGCTTAGCCAATCTAGGGAATCGTACATGTGCAAACATCCTCATTGTTACACACAGACTCATTGTTACACGATTTATAATCCTACTGAAATAAAAATCATCCGGTTATGGAAAGATAAAATTTTGTTTTGCAAAAAAGAAAAAAAATCTTAATTTTTTTGTTCATTGTGTAGTCTTAAGATTGGAGAGGAGGAACCTGTAGTTTCCTCTTACAAAGCTCGGCCAGAGACCATAATTAAATAATAGGACACACGATTTCACTTGAAAGCATAGAAACTTGACCAACTGTGGATGTACAGTTTCACTGTAAAGATGAAATGAAGCAGGATGACAGTTTAAGGGGTTGGGGGACGGAGAGAGGGAGGGGGGAGAGAAGTCAAGAGAGAAGTAAAGATGGAAGAAGACAACACAAAATTAGTAACATGGAAGCAAAAGGAAGATGAGAGAGGAAGGTGGCAGAGTGGGAACCTGCGGAGAGGGAGCCTGTCCCTGTGTGGGTGGGCGCATGCCCAGGGGAAGGGGGGGCACATGGGCAGGCACAGGTGTTGGGGATGGTAGAGATACAGGGAGCCTGGGGGACAAGCCCACTGCGAGCGCCGCGTGTCTGTGCTCAAATTCTTCTCTAAGTCGCCGTGTGACTCCATAACCTAACGTCTCTCACATCTTGTTGTTTGCGGTAGAACCTTTCTGAACAATACACTAGTTGAGATCATCCACAGCCACACCAAAATGCTGCTTTTTTAGAAATGAGAGGGGAAAAAATCCAACTAATGTATTTATACAGCTTTTCCTTGATATCCTTGCGACACACCGCACACAACACACACACTCATACAATTGCTCTCTGAGGAACTCTTGAGTCGGAGAGTAAGAATGGAAGAGAGACTGGATTTCTTTTTCAAGCACACATCTAGGTTTTGTTCCAATCTAATGACACAGGATCTGGCGCAGTAGTTAGACCTCCTGCTCCAAGATTTTATTTTAATTTTAAACAAGTGTTCCCACACAAGGACTGAGAACAAAACAGGAAAATGTTGCTTAAGTTTTCCTTTGTGCTCTTATTAGATCTTTCAAGGGTACCGACTGTTCTGTCCTACAGTGTGGGTCACCGTGCTCTCGGTTGCTTTTCTTCTGTCTGGGGCTTTCTCTAACAGCTGTCCACAGTGAGGAGAAGCCTGTTCGTTTCACAGATAATTGTTGTGGGTACGAACATACTGTTTTCCCCTTCTTCCTATAATGTGAGGTTTTTAGTCCTTTCTACTTAGTAGATTTTACTCTAAACTGTAAATTAATTCTTTTGCATGCCGGTGAATGTTTTTTTTTTTTTTTTAATCAAACGCTTCAGTACAAACTTGTCATAACCGGTTTAATTTATTATGATGTTTGTAAGACCTCGGGGATTGTTCGTTCTTTCCTGGATAACGGACGCTTTAGACTTCCGAGTCTTGGCCATGTTCTGGTTCCAGTTTGGAGCTTCGCCTCTGTTCACCAGGAGGATCTCTATTTACGTGGATCAATGCCAGGAGGTGTTAATCAGGTCTAAGACTGTCCTTGCCTCAGTGATCCTTTGTCCTTTAATATACTCAGGAGACGGGGCACCAACCCACCTGGCGGTGGGTCCTGAGTGGTGCCCTGGCGCTCAATAAGCAGTCTACCTCAGGAAGTCCAGCCGGGATAACCCTACTAGGATAAATCTGACTCGAATTTATGAAGAAAAGCCAAGAGCTGGGGAAGTCAAACAATATAGAAAATTCCAGGGGACGGAGAGCAGGACACTATAGAGAAAATGGAATTTAAAGAGTGGAGTCAGTCACAGATAGGACTGGAATGGAAGTAAAGCAAATAAGAGAATGGAGGGAGGAGGGTTCAGGGGAAAGTCCTCTCCCCAGTGGTGAGCTTCTTGTTGCTAGAAGTGTGCAGATAGTGCCTAGATGACTGGCTTTTATTTATTCAACGAAATGCTTATCCAGCCTCTACTTGGTGAGGTAGTGTTGTGTTTGAGCCGAGGAGTTCAGCCAACAGAGGCAGACTAGAACTGGAGCAGATCCCAGCTATATGAACATAGCCCTACTTGGTAAAATGTCAGTCTCTCATTTCTTAAAGAGATAATAGCAACAGCCTGAAAAAGGGTTGTGGTAAGCTTTCAAGGACTCACTGCTCTATGAGTTAGTGTACGCAGATCATGTAAGAGTGTCTGGTATCCGGTAAGGACACATTAATAACTATTGTTTTTATGTGCAAGGTACTATGTGTGTGTTGCAAAGAAATTTCTGAAATAGCTACGAAGTTGGGATACATGACGAATGAAGCTATTCTCTTAGTCTCTCTCTGGGTGAGGCACACCCCAAACAAAATTTGGAGCAAAGTGAAAAGCGAGAGAACTTTCCTTCCGGTGACTTTTGCTCATGGCCTGTTCTGAAGTGACCCCTCTTAGATTCTTCCCCGCTGTGACTTTCCGATGATGTCTGTGCCCCTATATAGTCTGAGTTTGACAGCACCAAGATTTAGTGATGGCATGTGCATTTGATAAAATTTAAATGAGAAGCTCCCAAAAGAGATCGAGAAAACCTAATTTTGACAGCTCTCCTTTTATCCTTGAAATATTAAATACTTTAACCAGAAAAAGACAAACACAAGTAATACAAAAAATTTAACTTGGGGTAGTTTTAAAAATTATTGTCTGAAAATAATTATAAATTTTGAAATAGATGTATGATGAGCAGCTACATGTCAAGGTTCTTTTAGAGCAAACATCATAAAAAGCTCTTTTAGAGCAAACATTTATGTTGTGTTTAGTAATAGTTTTACCTTTTTGAAAATTTTAGGGACTGGTTGTTACTGTTCCTTTTATACATCATGACCAGTGGAATGATACCAAGATCTTCCCTTCAGTTATGATGGATTATAGCTCACCCATCTGGGCATGTTTCAGATGAAACTAACCTAAGCTTCTTTTGAACAAGTGGGTTAGAAATAAATGTTTTGCTGGATTGCTTTGAGCTGTACAAAGCAAAAAGACCACCAGAAACTTTTGGGAAAAAAAGGCCATATGAGTTTGGAGACTTTGAGGAAATCAAAACTCCTAAAGCAGCTGAGATTTTGCTTCTATTTTTGATTTTTCTAAAAAAAACTTCACCCTTCTATGTGTTGAGTGGTTTCATAGGAGTTAGATAGTGCTGCCACAGGAAATGCGCTGTTGGTAGAAAGAATAAGTAACTCTGATACAAAGTGAGAGAGAGAGGGAAGAGAGAGAGATCTTCTTTGGCCAGTAGAGAAGCTATGCAAATCTTTGGAGTACAATAGTTTAACTAGTTTCACTAGGAGAGAAGAAAAATAAAAACATGAAAAATACTCTTTGAAGAGAGCTGATTTTATTATTACTCTGCAATTTATTAATGACTATGGTTTTAACAGTGAAGAATTTATTTAAATAGTTCATGGAAATTAAAACTTGCATCCAGAAATGACAGGTGTAAGAAATGTAATTCGAAGAACAAGAAGGTGAAGGTGGAGAAGGAGAAGAAAGAAGAAGGAAGAAGAAAAAAAACAAACAAACAGGAGAAAAGCAATCTAAGTTTCAGGGGCTTTTGGAACCCAGTAGGTGTCAAAAGCAAAATATTGTCTTTTCCGGAAAGTGAAAGACCTGTTATGACTAAGTCAAGGATAGAGTAGTCAATGATAGTAGTCATATGGGTTAAACGGTTCATTAAGCTGACATTTTCCTGTGTTGAAATAGGTTAGTTATGGAAGTTAAAGTCACACACAGTCCTTGACATTTTATATATTAGAATACTATTTTTCAAATGGCTCAGTGGTCATCAACCATGGAAGAGTTGTTGTTTTGCTTAGGTTTGTAAAACTTGTAAACTTCTAATCGTAGTGGGTACTTATTAAGGACCTTCCAAGCTAAGGCAGTACATTGTACTATGCATGGAAAAAGTCTTTGTAGTTCTGCTAAGTAAGAATATTGAAGTACTGGGACACCTGAGAGGCTCAGTGGTTGGGCATCTGCCTTGGGCTCAGGGCATGACCCTGGGGTCCTGGGATCAAGTCCTGCAGGGAGCCTGCTTCTCCCTCTGCCTCTCTCTGTCTCTCATGAATAAAGAAATAAAATCTTAAAAAAATATTGAGGTACCTGAAGGGATGTACACAAACTATACTCTATTATTTGTCTCCTTAGCAATGGCTTTGACTAGTATCTTAAATAACTTTTTGTTGATTTATCCAAATATTAGGGCTACAGAGATACTCATATATCTTTTTAGGTACCTGAACTATTGCTACTCTTGTGAGATTTATTCAATTATGGTAAGCAAAATTCACACTGTAGTTCTGGATGGGTATCCAGTAAATGGATTTAAAAATATATGTAAAATGGATACAAAATCAAATTTTATTCTTTATTTTTTTTTGTTTTATTTCAAAATCAAATTTTAAATGACATACACAATACACAATTTGTGAATGTTTGAGGAAAGAGTTAACTCATTGGATGTTCTTTCACAGACTCTAATATTCGGGCTCTGATACTGATTTATTCATTCGATAAGTAATTATCGAGAATCTGCTGTATACTACTACGTTCAGCACCGAGACTATATTGGAAATAAGAAAAAGTTATCATTCTCATTTTTTAAAAATATTTTATTTATTTATTCATGAGAGACCCAGAGAGAGAGAGACAGAGACACAGGCAGAGGGAGAAGCAGGCTCCCTGTAGGGAGCCCGATGTGGGACTCGATCCTGGGACCCCGGGATCACCCCCTTAGCCGAAGGCAAATGCTCAACCACTGAGCCCCCCAGGCATCCCAAGTTGCCATCCTCATTTAGCTTACAGTCTAGTAACAGACACAAACAAGAAAAAAAGGATAATAGGGGAGAGTCATGGGAGCTCGGAGAAATCACAGCAGGAGCTCCTAGGCAGGACATGGAGGTGTTCATGGAAGGAAAGAATTGGCATCTCAACTGAGACCTGTAAGGTGTATAAAGTTACATCTATGCAAACAGGGAGCAACGGGGAGACAGAAAAGAAGTTTGAAAAAGGAGCCCAGAGATGAGAAAGACCCCAGCACAAAAGGGGAAGTGAAAATGACTCTGATTTGGAATATAGTAAATAGCTAGTATTTTTGAATAAATGACAAGTGAATGAATGAGAAATATTGAAGCGCAAAGGGATGGACCAGAGATAAAGCTTTGTAAGCATGTGTTAGAAGCCGTCAAAGGACTTCATTTTCTGGATGCACAAATGAGCGGTGTTTAAGTTAATAAAAATAATCATAAAAGTGCCAGCTCTCAGTTGGAGCAAATAACAAAATAAGGGGTAAAGGAAATTGGAAAGAGGACTTCAATAAACTGTGTCTGATACAACTAGAAAAAATGGACTGGAAAAACATTGATTTCATAATGTCCCATTTCCTCATCAAGGCCCTAAAGATTCTTGATAGGAAAATCTCTAGTCTGAAATGTTTAAATATTTAATTAACTTGTATTATAAATGATATATTATACCACATTATTACCCAGTGTATTTTTATTACCAGGGCTTAATTATCATATTTTCGTATTTTTAAGACTTTAAAATAATGTGTTGACTTGAAAAGTCTTTAAAAACTTGCAGTGAAACTTTTTTGACAAGGTAAGGAAGGTTATGTGTAAGCGATGAATCATGAAATTCTACACCTGAAACCAGTTTTACCATATGTTGACTAACTAGAATCTAAATAAAAACCTGAAATTAAAAAATAGATATAAGGAAGGTTATTTTTAATAACTACTTGGTTTCATATAATAAAACTAAGCAATCCATAAAGATGATTATGCATCTTAGGAAGAGATGTTCTTCTAGGGGCACCTGGGTGGCTGTCAGTTAAAGGTCTGCCTTCAGCTCAGGTCATGGTCCTGGGGTCCTGGGATCGAGTCCCACTTTAGGTTCCTTGCTCAGTGGAGAGTCTGCTTCTCCCTGTCTCTCTCTCTTTCCCCCTCCTTCTTCTCATGCTCTCTCTTTTTTTCTTTCAAATAAATAAAATCTCAAAAAAATTTTTTAACTTTAAAATTTTTTTAAATTAAAAAATTTAAAAAAACATTTAAAAACTTTTTTCTTCTAGAAACAAGGTGCTGTGTAATTTTTAATTCTTATTGTTATTGCCCCTTGATGCTGTTTAAGGAATTTACTCTATAATTTTAATATGGTTTATTGTTTCTCATCTACTGCTTTATGAATTATAGTACATCATATTTATAGGCTGGGCACTGATATAGCCAGACATGATTTTCACAAAGAAGGAAGTAACCGGTGGGTAAGATCCATCTTGCTCTAAGAGAATTAAGTCAAGTAGATCATAGTTTAAATACATTGTCTCATGACTTGGAAATCACACGGATGTGGTCTTCCCGGCTGAGAATGACCTATCGAAATTAAACTTTGGTGTAATAGAGAATAAAGTTAATTAATGTTAAACTAATATTTAAAAAAAATGTAGTAGACTTAGGTATAAGGAAATCATGGATCAAAGCTGTTAATTGCCTAATTTTCTCTAAATCAACTTAACTCAAAATGCTTGGGTAGAACATGATCCAAAGGATTACTGGCTTTAATTTCAATTTGTGGAAATAGCATACTCAGATTTACTTACCTAACACGAGGAAAAATCTGATTGATTATTTTATGAAATTAATTTTTAGGTAGAAAACTAGTTGAATTTGCTAAATATTTAGGATTGACATAAGTCTCATTTATTCAGAAATTTTTACATAGCACTTAATTTTTGCTACATCCCGTCCTTTATGCTGGGGATTATATCCGTTAACAAAACAGTTAAAAAAATTCCTGAATTTTGGGGACTTAGGATCCAAAGAGTAGAGAGAAATCTCATTATCCCAAGTAGGCCAGTGTGCTCATGGTATGTTAGGAGCAGAGAAGCGTGGAGAACCCCGAGGCAGGTCCAAGGAATAGTAAACGCCAGAATAAAGCTTGCGCTGTGGTTAGATGGTCACCCCAGGACTCCCCAGCAGGACCTCCTGAGAGCAAGGCTGGAAAGAGATGAGAAAGTGAGAATCTGCTGAGAGAACATCCCAGGCAAGGGACCCCCAAGTGCAGAGTCCCTGAGGTCAAATCCCGTCTGGCCGGAGAAGGTGACGGGGAAAGAATAGGAAAAGAGCTGTCGGACGAATGCTCCCCGTGACAGTGTCGCAGGGCGAAAGTGGCATGGAGGTAAGTGAGGATTTTGTAGTTTGTGGTAAAAACGTTGGCTTTTATTGGTCGTGAGATAGAAAGGCATTGGGAGGTTCTGAGGAAAAGAATGACGTGAACGGGCTTAGATTTTCAAAGGCAGTTGTAGAGAGTGCCCCGCAACCGATGCTTGGAGCATCTGCAGGGCAGGTGCGGACGCACCCAAGTCAAGGGGAGAAAATACAACATTTGCTCCCGGTCAGGAAACGATGGCCTTTGCGCGGCCTTAAGGAGGGCTTTTGAAGGAGGGTGGGAACTGATGGAAGGAGGCTCCGCACAACCTGGCCAAACAGCTGCTGCTGTTACATCCCAGCAGCAGCTTGGGACCGGCCTCCTCACAAGACGTCTTGGCAGAGAGGCCTGACGAAAATACCAAAGCAGTGAGGAGGAGCGTCCTCTTGCCGAATCCTTTCTGTCGCCATCATGGGGTTTGTTAACCTAAAGGAGGGCGTGTGCGCCATTTTGTTTAATGTTCCTGCGTGTGTGAGGAGCTTACGGATGCCGTGTACAGTCCAGATGTGGTTCCCGGAGCATTTACACCAAATAAACCTTCGTAATTTTCAGAAACCTTCATCCTGGATGCGTGGTGATGCCCTCCTTTCTTTCAAATAGCACTTTTGGAAGCAATGAAGGGAGAAGCCTGGTGAGACCCACATCTAAGCATGAACTCGAGGGCACTGGTGATTCCTTGGACACCAGAATCTCTAAGGGGAACTAATTTTAACCGCTTCGTGCATCTATTTGTTCATTCTTTACGTTTAATTGATACCTTCTTAAGCCACAGAGACAACTTAATCTTGAACGTATTTCTGGCTCACCTGTGAGGAATCAGAACTGTGGAATAGACAAGACCTGTTTAAGTCTTCTAGATTCTCCTACATTAAAGGGAAGGTGTTTCAGGCAATTGAGATTCCGTGTTGTAGATTTGACATCCTCAAATGTGTTAAGTCAATTCATTCTCTACGAAATATCCAAGGTAGACTCAATTAACTGGGACATTTTGTATTTTTATCCTGAACCATTTCGAGTTTATTCTTTGTAGCATCAGAATTAGTTCCTCATCTCAGAGTTTGCTATATTTATTTTTCTAGTGATTCAGTAGTTTATTGGCAGTCAGTTTGTAAAATCTCTCTCAGGGATTATCTAAATGCAGGATGTTAGGAATGGAAACACATATCATTGCCTCCCCTGTCAAGAAACATAATTAACACACATGATTTACCATCTTGCAAGAGTGGATGAGAATTCCTGTGGGTGACCTCGAGTGACAGTTTCTCGGCGTATATATGCACTGACGTGTCCTGGGACGGTCCTCAGCCCAGAACGCATTCTTCTCTCCTTGCATCCTTGTCTCTTTAGCCTCCTGTGAGTGTTCACGTGTGTGTCTGACTGTGTGTCTGTCTGCCTGTCTGCTCCATGTGTGTGTTTTCCATCTAAAACCTACCAGTTTCAAGTTTTTAACAATTTTGGCTTAATTTATCACATAGGGAATACTGCCTCTATCAAGTAAAGGAAAAGTAAAAGTACTGTATTTCTTCCCCTTCCTTTGAGTGTACTGAGAATTTCCTCACTCCTTTTTATCATGCACATAATTCATTGTAGAGATGTCTAACTTACTTAACCAGTCACAGATTATTGATGGATATTAGACTTATTCCAATATTTTGCTATTACCAAAAAAATGCCATAGGAATATACATATATTATATATAATATATATGTGATATATATGTAGGATATTTCCCATAGGAATGTACATATATCATATATATATATATATATATATATATATATACATATGATAGAAATGTAGGATCTTCCCCAGAAATGGAACTTCTAGGTTGAAATTCTAGGCATTTTTAATGTTGATAGTTATTGCTGAATTCATCTTCCTGGTGGTTTGCGCCGTTTTACACTCACACCTGTGAGAATGCCTATATCTCCTTAGTTTTGACATCAGGGAGTATTAGAAGTATTTTAGGGTGTTGACAGCATGAAAACATGGAAAAAGTTTATTATTGTATTTTAAATGAGCAGTCCTGCTATTATGAGTGAGGTCCACTGCCTGCCTTATCAAAAGCTTAATGGCCCCTAATATTTCCTTTTCTTCAAATAGTCCCTTTATATTTTTTTGTGTTTTGGTGTTAATTGTTGGTCTTTTTTTTCTTATTGATTTATAGGAGCCCTTCAAGTATTAGGGAAATACTTTTTTTTAGCTGTAATGGGAATACTTTTGGTTTTATCAGTTTTCCCTCATTCAAATTCTCTGCTCCTTTGAGTCTCTGTGAGAGGATGGTGGCTTTGTGCACCTTTAGAGGGTAGTTCTTGCTAATTTCTCTATTTTTACATGATTTTATTTTATTTCTTCTGGTATTAATTATGCTAAATTAATTTCCTTTAAAAAATCACCATTCCATCCAGGTTTCAATGTATTTTCATAGAGTGTGTTTTTCATAGAATTATGTTAAATCTTTGGTAGTTATTTGTCTTCTTGATCTATCAATTTCTGAAAACCAAATTACAAAAAAACAACCTATTGAAATCTCTCACTGTGATTGTAGATTTGTCTAGTTTTCTTGAAATGTCATTTTTTGCTTTATATATATTTTAAGGCTGTATAATTAGAGACTTTCAATCTTAGGAGTACTTTAAGTACCTGTATTATCTGAAATTTGTAACTTCTTTTTAGACCAAGTTCTCTGGTTCCCCACCATATACCAGATTCTTAAATAACTTTAGGGCATAACAATTTTCAGAAAAAGAATGATTGACTTAAGATTTCATGAAGATCCTAGCAAAATCAAGTAGGTGCAATGCCTTGGAACAAAAGAATATGGGGAATGGCGGTATATAGAGAATGCCTAAAATATAAACAAATGAATTGCTATCTATCTATCTATATCTATCTATCTATCTATCTATCTATCTATCTATCTATCTATCTATCTATATAAAGGTCTGTAAACTTCCTCAATTACTTCACTATCTTCCAGTGAGTAAATATGAACCTGTATCTGCCTAATTGAGAGAAGTGAAGCTTAACTATTTTCTCAAGAAAACTTAGAAAAGGCCAGATATTTTATTTTTGGTAACCTTTATTGTTAAATTATTTCCCATATTGTGTAGATTCACATCTCTTTGATCAACGGGAGACCAAGTGCAGATGATCCTTCTCCTGAACTGCTAGAATTTACCTCTGCTCGCTATATTCGCCTGAGATTTCAAAGAATCCGTACCTTGAATGCTGACTTGATGATGTTTGCTCACAAAGACCCAAGGGAAATTGATCCTATTGTCACACGAAGGGTAAGTCATGCTGAGTCATGCTGCGGTCTGTAAATGATACTCGTAATTGTTAAATAATTTATTGTTAAATCACCTTTAAAGATATCTTTTGGTGATTTGTAGGAGAGATTGTTACCAGACTAAAATTCAACAAAACCTGGAACCTATTGTTCAAGCCAAGCTCTGCCATTTATTTGGGAACATTGATCAAACTTTTTAGCATTTCTAAACTTTAATTTCCTCATTTGTAAAACCAAGATTATAATGCCTCGTTCATAATCTTACTTTTGGCAACTGAATTATTTTTTGTCACTTTCGGTGAGCTGTACTACTATCATAATTGGCACTGGGGAGTTGCCACAGGAAATGGAGTGGCTTTGAAACATTTTTGGCCACCATCCACACTAAGAAATATATTTTCTATCATAAATCAGTACACACATGCACATACACAGTATAATATATTTTACACTTTAATGTGAATAAAATTAGCTGGCGATATTGGGGAAAGGCACATTCTGACTCAGTAGGTCTAGGGCAGAGTTGAAAAACAATAATTCTAGCAAGTATTTAGGTGATGTAAGGGTTCCTGTTCTGTGGACCATTTTTTCCACTCAAATAAATGTATGTTTCATTTAATGAATCACAAGGCATAGTTTGAAAAAGTGCTACTGTGGGGGAAAACTGTATATGCTGTTTTATTGTCCTTTATAAATAGAATATCATGGGGGGAAAGGGTGATGGCATCCTTTTTAATAGATTTTTGAAAACAGGAGCTAACAGAAGGACTGTTTTTCAGTGTTAAACTAGAATTTTTGGATTATGATATATGTGATCAGTCCAGGTTTCTATGAGTGATAATTGCCTGTCCTCCTACTTATTACTCACCAGGGTCATTGGTTTATGTCACACTCCTTGTAGGCTGCTACCCAACCAAGACACTGTTGCCAATTCAGCTATAAATCCATAAAGCAAATCCATGCTAATAGATTATCTACTCTATGACTAGAGGTGAAGGTGGAAATAGGATTGTAGAGAGAAAGTGGGATTGTGAGACACAGCACTTCGTTCCAGAATGATGCACTTAGCTCTAAAAGGCCTGACTACTGCCACCAGTTACGAATGACTGAACCAGAAGGCTGAATATCAAAGGGCAGCATTTTTCACAGTTCATGAATACCCCTTGGATGTATTTTCTTCTCACTACCTAACTTACCTGCACCTAAGCACTCCATCATCCCCAAAATAACATTTAAAGTTTGATTATCCTCATACAACACATGTTGGATGTTTTAGTGCCCTGCATTTTCCAAACCTGAAATAAATTTACCTTGCATTACATTTCAGCATATTGTAAGTTATCTTATGCAGAAGTAATCATTATTTTACTGCAGTGTTTAGATTCGTTACTTGTTTAAAAAATCACTTTTAATTATGACTTTGGCATGACTTAAAAATACACTCTGAGGAAGGCTGAGTAATTTTGAAGTGTAATTTAATCTTTTCCGACAGTATAACGGAGAAAAAAAATCAATGTAAATAAATATGTTTCTTTTATCATCTTTTGCAGGAGGCAGAGTAGGGGGGTTGGGATACACATCTATTATTTATAACTTCATTGTACATGAGCCTTTAAAATAGTGGAGTAAAATGCAACATATAAATAAGCCTTTAGAAAGTACTCAAGTTCGGTAAGCATTACATATAAATTTAAATATATAAAAATAGGATATTGAATTTCAGCTCCTCTTCATGACTCAAAAGTGAAGCATTATGTGTTTATATTTAAAACAAATTTCCTAGTTTTAAAAGCACCTACAAAAGCACTGCATCAGCTTTCTGAACAAATATCCCTATTCATATCTATATTATTAAGTGATGAAGTTAGTGAAAAGCAAACTTTTACATCACGTAAACTTCTAGCAAGTTTCTTTTCATGTTCAAGGTCTGGGTATATCAAGTAAGATAAGTAACAAAAAATATTATAAAAAGTACTCTATGTAAACAAAAAAACAGAAAAAGAAGTAAATAGAGAAGGGGAATTTGTAGTTAGGGAACACAAATTTGTATTCATCTACTTACTCTTGCTGGTTTTTTTTTTTTATGTGAATAACTGCAATAATAGAACGATCTACCACTGAGATGGTTATTTGGATTCTATAAGATAATGTACTCTCACAATTACAAAATGTTATATACATATTAATTAAACATTTTTAAATAGTCCAGTACTATAATCACAAGTTATCTTTAAAAATAGCTGGGTATATTAAAATAATTAAAAACGTAGCCCTGTATTAATTACAAATAGGAAAGTAATCACATGGACATTTTAGCATAATGAAAAAATAACAAGTGTTCCACGTATATAGTAGTTTCAGCCTTACATTAAGTTAAATCAGTCTTGCAGTTCATTATTTTTTATTTCCTCTTGAAATGGTTAAGAAATGCTTTGCTATGAACATGATTTCCTCTAAATATGTTGAGCTTCTTCAAATCCATCAAGTCAGACAGTCCACATATGATTAATGAGCACTGAGCTTCCTATAATGGCAATAAAGGAAGTTGTCTTTTACAAAACTATACAAAACAACTTTTATGAAGAATTAATTTCCCCTACCGCCCCCACCCCGCCGTACCAACTTGCTCTCGATAATAAATACTCCAACATAGACTTCGTATGTCCGTGTGAAGGAAATTTCTCAAAACCCCACATTCTCTCTCTGGGCAATGATCACAGTGCAGGGAGCTACTTGATAGCTTCCGTGAGACCTCAATTGTTCCCTCGTGCTTCAAACTAAGGATAAAAGCAGAAAGTACCATTTTTAAGCGAACATTTCCTTTTGTTACGTACACCTTGCAGTCATCTTAACAGGATTTCTCTCTGGATTGCTTTTTGCAGTATTACTACTCGGTCAAGGATATTTCAGTCGGAGGGATGTGCATCTGCTATGGTCATGCCAGGGCTTGTCCACTTGATCCAGTGACAAATGTATGTATATTTATAGGATGCTTAGCAAAATGAAACTCTGAACTGCCAAATGCCTCATAAGCCGCTTTGCCGATAGGGATGCTGTGAATGGGTGTCAGGTCCCCACTTAGATGGTGTCACAGGAAGCCGTGCCAGGGTGAAATAGAGCTGGCAGTTAGGATGATAGACTTTGAAGTCAGCCATCACAGTATCAGAAAACAGATTAGTTTTTTTTTTTTCCAAAAAGGCTCCGAAACTGGTCTATCTATTTTGAAACCTCTCTAGCGATGACAGCCAGCTGTATGATTTAGCTTCAGAGAATGCCTGCCATCAGTCAACCTGACCATTTCTTTTAAAAGTTTTCATCAAAAAAATTAATACAAACAAATGAAAACTGTCCGTGGAGGGATAGATGAGTGGCCATGGAACAGAACGCTGAGGTAGGGCAGGGGCCACGCAGAGTGGGACCGAAGAAAGCATTCTAGAGACTGACGAAACCACCAGCTTAGAAAATGCTAGAATGCTTTTGGCTTGAATTTTTCATTAATGCCAATGTATTAAATAAGCATAACCTAAAAAGGGGATGAATGAATATCTATTTTTCTCAGTAACAAACTGGTGAAATACGAAGTCATCTGTTGTATATTATATGGAGGAAACATTGAGTAGCGAGCATAGTGACTTACGTGTAGATGTTTTTTCTTCTAAAACTGCAGTACAAATGGTATTCCTCTCAAAGCTGGTTTTCTGACGAATGCATCATAATGTTACTTCCTATGGAAGGTTCAGCAGCCCTGGCAAATTTTCCTGGCATATTTTCAAGGCTGTGGTGCAGCTCTCTGCAGGGTGTGGGTGTCGTCTGTCATGGGAACTGATGGGCAGCGTGCCCGTGCTGTGAGGGCCCCCGGGGCAGCCTTGTAGGGCCAGTTCCACACCGTGAAATTGGACTCCACTTGGAGCTCACCCAGACAGGAGAGTCAGTCCTGGGACATTAGATTCCTGTTCTTCCTCTGGCCTTCGGTGTCTACAAATCTATTTTCGTCTTCCCACACCCCTAAATCTTAACAGTACTTTGCCTTAACATGGACACATCCAAACCAGAAAACCTGCAGATCTCAAGAACCAGAGAGCAGAGTTAGTCTTCAAGATTGTTCTCAGCTGGGCCTATGTTCTCTTCCAGACCTGAGCCCAGTGATTCCAGAACCAGTCTGTACCTCCTTTGTTTTTTTTTTTTTTTTTAATTTTCATTTATTTATGAGAGACACAGAGAGAGGGAGAGACCCAGGCAGAGGAAGAAGCAGGCCCCATGCAGGGAGCCCGATGCGGGACTCGATCCCAGGACCCCGGGGTCACTCCCTGGGCCGAAGGCAGATAGCTCGATGCTGAGCCCCCCAGGCGTCCTGTAGTCTGGAGCTCCTTACAGCTGGTGCTGATCAAATATACCCACTCCCAAGGCTGGTACTTCCTTTCCAGACTGACAGGACTATCCCATTTTGGTACATGGTCTCAAAGTTTTCTCTTCTCTTCCTTTTATCTTCTGGGTTCCAAAAATACTAAAATTCTACTTTGCCCCCAACTTTTTACTAGAAATCCCGCTGTGAGTGTGAGCATAATACCTGTGGTGATAGCTGTGATCAGTGCTGTCCAGGATTCCATCAGAAACCTTGGCGAGCTGGGACTTTTCTGACTAAAACAGAATGTGAAGGTATGTTCCTTAGAATTCAGCAACATGTGTGGTTCTTCCTTTCTGGGACGCAGGTAATGTAAACATGTGGTGATTTTAGGTACGTGCAGGTTCCAGTTTGTATATTTTATCCAAGGCAATAGCTGGTAGGCTCTTGGACCCCTGCTGGTTTACTCAGGTTTTTTTATTATTATTCTTTGAAAATATTACTAAACACCTAGACTTTACCACTGTGTGGACATTATGAGAAACAGATAAAAACACACCAATATCGTACTTTTCACAAAAGTACACTTACTGTCATCAGAGTATATCTCAGGCTTGTAGCATTATATAAATGCACATGGCTGACCTCGAATAGTGTGGGGTTTGGGGATGCCGACCCCCCCCACACACACAGTCAGAACTCTATGTGCAACTTCTGATTCTCCAGAAATTTAATTACTCGTAGTCTACTATTGATCAGAAGCCTTACCAATAACACAATTAACATGTATTATATATATGTAAATATAATGTATAATAGACCCTAGTCTTATAATATCTAACTTTTTCTTAATGTATTTGGTATTCCTCGGCTACGTGGCTCACCCGGAAGTTGTTTAAATTGTCAAAATTCTCCAAAAAACTCTCCAGTATGTTTATTGAAAAAAGTCTGTGTGTAAGTAGACCCGCGCAGTTCCAGCCCATGTTGTTTAAGCATCCACTATGTGCGCACACACGCACACTCTACTAGAAATGCAAATACACAGCAAAACCTGCACTGTAGAGAGACTAATGTGCTAAATACATTTATATGTTTGTAAAATGGTTCTGAAACCAGTATAGCTCCAGATTCCTCTGCCTTCTCCCTTTGTAGCTCCCCCATCCCCTCAGTAAATAGCTTTTGTATCTCAAACATCTAGCAAATGAAGAAAAAAAAAAGAGAGGAGAGATTATACCTTTCTAGTTAGAGCTGTATTGTTACCTAAAAATCAAAACAAAAACACTCTGATTCATTAGTTATTAAAGGGAGGTGTTTGGTCATCGTAGCTGGGAAGAGTATGAGAGTAAAAGGTAGCAGAGAAGGCAAGAAATCAAATTTGTAGAAAAAGAATATTTTAATAGTAATAATAAATATTTTAAAGTATGGTTTCTCATTAATCACGGTATAAGATACTAATATTAAAAATGACACCAGTGGGGATCCCTGGGTGGCTCAGTGGTTGAGCGCCTGCCTTCGGCCCAGGGTGTGATCCTGGAGTCCCGGGATTGAGCCCCACGTCAGGCTCCCTGCATGGAGCCTGCTTCTCTCACTGCCTGCGTCTCTGCCTCTCTCTCTCTCTCTCTGTCTCTCATGAATAAATTTTTAAAAAATCTTTAAAAAATAAAAAGAGATGACACCAGTGATAATCATTAGCATAAACTATGCTGTAGGAATTATAGGACAGTTACAACCAAGAAAAAAGCCAGTAATGAGAAATAGTAAAACAACTGGCTGTGCAAAAATGTGTCAACCAACACTTCTTAATACTTGGATATTATCAGTGTTGAAGACAGCCCATATGTCCAATTGTTTCAGAAGGAAATACCCAACAAGTGTAGCAGATGACTTTGTAGCTCTCTACTGTCAACTGGCCCAACATGGTGACAAGGATGCTAGAGAAACCTATGTTTCTGGAGATCTGCTCAGGCCAACACGAGACCTAAACACAAAGCCTTGTGCTGAGCTGTAAATTCAAACTAGCCGTGAAGCCCAAATCAGTTGAATTCAAATACCACTATTTTAGAGAGTCCTAGCTACATTTTTTCAGTCTCATCGGTATAGATGGCCCCCAAAGCAGGCTTAGTAGACATTTTAAGCTAAATCAACTTTCTATATTTATTTAAAAAGATTTGATTATGTATCATATGTCAGACATAGTAGGCCCTTAAACCTATTGAATCATAGCAAACTTTCATTATAAAATCTCCCAACCACAAAATATTTTCTTTTGAGTTTAAGAATCTGAATATACTATCAATGTCTTGAGTCTCTCCATTTTCTGTACTCACCTCTTTTGCCTTTTTTTTTTTTTTTTCAAGAAAAGATCTACTTATTTATTTTAGAGAAAGGAAAGGAGCAGGGAGAGGGGGAGAGAGAGGGAATCCTAAGCAGACTCTGTGCTGAGTGTGGAGCCTGATGCAGGGCCCGACCTCATGACCTGAGCCTGAAACCAAGAGTCGGATACTTAACCCTGTGAGCCACCCAGGCGCCCCCTTCTTCTGCCTTTTGATTTGTGTCTGCCTGGTTGTAAGGATATTTTGTTAGAAGTCACCCATTGTCACCGAGTAATAGCTGCAGAAGGGGCTACCACCATCTACTGTGGGAGAAGGAGCATCTGGAGGCCCACCTTTGGTTTTCTTCATGCCCCCACATCCCTCTCCTCCCCACAATCCCTCAGGTTCTGCACAGCTTCTCCCAGTGAGAGTAGACATTCGTTCCTAAGAGTGACTTTAAGTGAAATGCTACTTACATTCTCAAACTTCTTAAATGTTTGATTATCTTTCTCTTCCCTTGGTGGAAGATCTGCTCACAAGGAGGAGTAGCATTTGAGGGCAGGCATGCTTCCTATTGCCTCTGCTTTCTATCACTTGGTTATCGTTACTGGATCTGCAATATCCTTTGCCACTCTCCACGTGTGTATTTGTGTTTACACAAGGAAACCAAAAGGCTAGATCAGATTTGTGAGCGAGGGGGCTGGACAAAGCAACACCAAAGGAGGTTGCCGTTGTTATTACGTACATTTTTTAAATAGTGGAATTCTGAAACAATGATCTTTTCTCGTGAGGCAGATGGGAGGGTTTATTTCCAAATTGAAAAAAAAAATGTTTTCTTTTTTACCTACAATGAAAGATAGGAGTGTAAACCATAAAACCTTGCATAAATATCATGCTTTTGGCAATGTATGCATTCCTAAAAGCTTACCTGAAAATGTTCTTTTCCAAGTTGAATTGTGTTCCAGTCACCTTAATATGTTACTCCTTCCATAACATGACAAAAATCCTTCTAGAAAATGAACAATTACCTACTAATTCATTTGAGTTTAATTTGGATTTTCATCAATCTGACTTACTTGAGGCAGGATTTAACTCTAAAAAGCAAAGAATATTTCTTCCCTTGCTAAGCTTGTACTAAAGACCGTTGCCATCTCATGTCTGGGACATTCCATGAAATAGCAAACTGCTGATGGTGGAGTGAAAACCTCTGCTTGTGCGTAGGGACTGCCTGTGTCCTCTGAGGCTGGAGTTGGGGGGGGGGGCCTTTACCCAGCAGCAGGAGCTATAGGCCGAGGGCCCTCGCTGCATACAGTGCGAAAGCGGGTCTGCCCAGGCGGCGGTGTTTTACCCACAGTAGCTCGTGGTTCTAATACTAAACCTGCAGAACATGAGAATCAATTGGCCTTCCTTTTTCCCTTTACTTGACCCTGGAAGCAGAAATCTCTCCTGTTTCTCACAATATATTTTTACAACAGGATTTTTAAGAATTCCTGTCTATTGTCCTAAAGATATAAAACTGTTTGTAAGGCCCCGTGACTTAAATTTATGACTGCAGGGTCCCTGGGATAAAGTTTGAAGACTTTCCATCAGCATAGCGAGAATACTCTATTCTCAACCAAAGTCAGCCGTCTGGGGAGGGCATTGGCTACAAAGGTGACCAGGAGATAATATTCTCACTATATCAAGGTATCTTCCATAGCAGAAAGAAAGAATTCCATAAACTGGTTAAAAATGAGGCAAGAGGAATGTACACATTTCTCAAGAAAAGACTTACAATCCTATCAAGAGGTCATCATGCTTCATTCATCAAGGAAAGCCACTCAAAGCCACGGAAGGACTCTTTTCAGTGTCTCGACGCTCATCGTTCATTCGCCCACCAAGCCCCTGGTGCTCCCTGAGCCAGGCTGATGCTCCCCAGGGTGGTGAAGCTGTGGCCACAGGTTGGGCAGGTGTCCCGGAGCGAGAGGGACCTGCCATCCTGAGAGGGAGAGTCTTCGAGGTGGAGCAGGTGCCTGGAGAACCTTGGGGCAGGTGCGCCTGGAGTGGCCGTCGCGCAGCCCCACCGAGCGCGTGGCTACCGTGCATGCAGCCGACTGGTCTCATGGCCCTGCGTGTTTTGCATTCTCACAATGCCCCCCCAATGAGGGAGGCACAGAAGTGACACCGAGACTTAAACGTTCTCCCTAGAGTCGCTCATGTCGCAAATGGGAAGCAGTTGGGCATTAGAACCCGCCATCTGCCCACCTTGTGGTTCTGCGCATTCGGTATCAGCCCAAGAAACACCTGGAAACCACGTAACTGCCCGTTACTGGGGGGCTGAGGAACCCCCATGGGAGAGGTCCCCATGTACCTTAGGGAAACAGATGCCGAGGGGGAAGAGCTATGCTGCCTACTGTTAGGAAAACTTGGAGAGAGTTCGGAACAGCATGCACGTGTTTCCCTTTGGGGGGAGCCTCAGCTGTGCCCCCCACACCGGAGCCCCTGTCCACGCACACCTGCCTCTCCACGCGACAACATCTAGGAAAGTCAGCATCTCTGGACGGAGATGCCATGCCATGCACCCTGCTCCCTAGCCCCCCTGGAAGAAGACTACCCATCTCTTCGAAGCCCTACCTGACTGGGGGAGCAACTTTGTCACGGCTCCAAGCTCCCACCACGGGCCATGAGTCGAGGCGGGGGTGGGTGGGTAAGGGGGCAGGGGGACCAGAAGGATCAAGGGAGGAGGGCGAGGAAAACCCAGTTAGAACACCTTTGCCAGGCGTTATGCTAATGATTCCACCTGCATTTTCTCACTTAATGCTCTGAGCTGTTCCCATCTGATGAGTACTATTGACCTCTCCGTGTTTACAGAAACCGAGCCTTTGAGAATTTGAGAAGTTCCCCATGTTGCCCGCCGCCCGCTGCTGGGTGTCCAGCACTGGTGCCGAGGCTATGAGCTCAGCCTCTAAGCAACCCGCTCTCATCCTCTAAGCAACCCGCTCTCATTCCGGCCGAAGCCTTGGCCCTTCTCATGGCCTTTCTGTCTCTGATGGGACGGAACCTGGAGGGACTGGCCGCGATTGGCCCTGGAGTCTCAGGACCTGACCCCAGAGTGGGGTTGACAAGACTGATTCCCTTACCTCCTGTGATGACTGTACTTCTCTTCGTCTTGGTCACTGAGAGATGAAAAGTGGTTAATCTGAGCCCCTAACTCATAAAGCTATTTTGAGAATTAAAATCAGTGGCAGTAAATATAAACCACTCAGAAAACATAGCCAATTAAAAAAAAAAAAAACAAGTCTTAGTTATTATCACAAAAGCACAAAAAAGGAACTATGTCCTAAGTGTCCTTTTTTTATCCATAGGATCTAACATTGAGATTCCCATATATGATGATTATCCACCGCAGATTCCCCGGATAGTAAGCATTCATTGCCATAGTTCACTAATTTATTGTTTGTCATAATGGGAAATTATAGGTTGAACCATGGGAAATTTCAGTTTTGTAAGATAAAATCAGCCAAATATTGGCAATTTCATATGATATAGCTTAATTTATGGGTTTTAATTTTTTCAACTAGATACTCTTGTACTGATTTTATTTGTATATGTACTAATGTAATATAATTTCTCATAAAGAAATCTGTTATATAACAGAAAATGATTTTTAAATATATCTGAAATCTAAAATTAATATTTGTGAATTTATTTTTCCCTACTGCAGCATGCAATTGTCATGGGAAAGCTGAAGAATGCTATTATGATGAAAATGTTGCCAGAAGAAATCTGAGTTTAAATATACATGGAAAGTACATTGGAGGGGGTGTGTGTATCAATTGCACCCAAAACACTGCTGGTATAAACTGTGAGACATGCATTGATGGTTTCTTCAGACCCAAAGGGGTAAAGTATGCTTTTTCTTTCATGAAGCGTTATTTTTGGCTTTTTCTTACAGAGATGTATGATATGGAAAAATAATTTTGAAACATTCTCTAAACAGTTTGACTGTGAATTCTAAGAGGTGACCAGGAATGTTTCAAAATGGAAACTGGATAAATCTTTGAGGATGTGATGTAAAACATTCCTGTCTCTCTAGAAAGTTCCATTGTGCCCCATTCCAGGCAGTCCTCATCCCATGGCAAACTCAAATTCATTTTGTCGCTTAGTATATTTCATGAAAACGAAATCATAAAATGCATTTTTCCTTCTTTCACTCAGTGTAACGTTTAAAGAGTTATCCATGGTGTGTGCATCCATAGTTCTTTAAAATAAAAAAATTACTGAGGGGACGTCTGGGAGGCTCAGTCAGTCAAGCGTCTGCCTTCAGCTCAGGTCATGATCCCAGGTCCTGGGATCAAACCCCGTGTCGGGCACCCTGCTCAGCGGGGCCTCTGCTTCTCCCTCTCCCTCTCCCTCTGCTGCTCTCTCTGCTTGTGCACTCTCTCTCTTTCTCTCTCTCAAATAAATAAAATAAAATAAAATAAAATAAAATAAAATAAAATAAAATAAAATAAAATAAAATATTACTGAGTACTATTCCTTTACATGAACATACTGCAGTTTTTAATCCATTTTGTTGCTGGATATTTGTGTCATTTTCAGTTTGTGGTTAGCTCCTACAAAACACTGCTTATATTAAATAAAACATGACCACAGGAAGACTTATATTTTATGTAAGTGTTTGTGTAGCCATGTTTTATTTACCTTGCTTGCATAAATATCTAAGGATAGAGTACTTGTTTTATGGGATATTTATATGTCTGACTTTATAAGCAACTGCCGACATTTTTCCAAATTCGTGACAATATTTTACATGTTCACCAAGTAATATGTGAGTTCCGGTTCTTCAATATCATTTCTAATATTTGTATTTGACTGTCTTTTCAAATTAGCTATTCTAGTGGGTGCAGCAGGTGTGGCAAGTGGGTATTTGGCAATCGCTAAGTCATTCCCATCAATGCTTGGTGTTACTGCAGATCCTCTATTATAAATTTATAGCAGATCCCATTTTGGATTTAATTTTCATTTTAACTGCTCATTGTCTATTCCTGTATGTTGTCTTGTGAAGTTTCCCTTCAAGCCAATGTATTTTTTTTTAATTCTAGGAACATTATGATTTTAGATTTTAGATCTATGACCCATCTCAAGCAAACCTTTGAGTGTGGCATAAAATAATGATTGAGATCTACATGGTTAACTTCTTGTTCCAGAACCTTTTTTTTTTTTTTTAAGTACTTATTTTTCTCCTTTAAATTGCTTTGAGACATTTGTTGCAAATCATGTGGTTTGATCATGTAAGTCAACTCCTGTGGGTGAATTTCTGGAGCCCCCATCTGTCCCATGGATTTATTTGTCCATCCTTGCATTAAGAGCACACTATCTTTAGCACACTTTAGCTTTAATAAGCCTAGAATTCAAAAATATAAGTGTACTAACTTTATTCTTCCTCTTGAAGATTGTTTTGGACATAATAGTTTCTTTATATCCCCATACAAATTTTAGAATGACCTTGTCAACGACAGAAATATTAGTTGGGACTGTTGTATAGAATCTAAATATAGATGTGGAGAGAACTAATATTGAGAGTTGTGATCAATGAATATACTCTGTCTCTCCACTTATTTATATGTTCCTTATTTATTCACAGGAGTGTTTTCTGTACAGAGATCTTGCATGTCTTTTGCTAATTCTCAGTATTTTATGTATCATCGTAAAATAATAATTTAAAATGGCTTAATATTATCAGAATTTTCCAATATTGACGTTATATCCCACACCTAAGTTCCTTTATTAGTTGTATTAGTGTTAAACTAGATTATTTAGAGGCTTGCTTTACGCCATGTTAGGGCAGATTAATAGACAGCTCAAGGTGGTTGTCTAATCTCGCTGATTGACGACTCCAGTGTCTGTGTACTTATGATAGGCAGACCTGAAAACTCTACTAACGTCGTCGAACTTTCCAGCTGTTACTCTCCACTGGATTCCTCGGAGTCTCCTGATTGGACGTATGATTAAGGGATCAGTTAAGCATTTGAAAGGTCTTGCCATGTAGAATTTGATGCTCCCCACCTCTGAACATAGAACTCAGCTAGTATAGTTTTTCTTTCAAACTTAAGATTCTTCCAAGTTCTATCTGCTTTTGATTAATTTCCCAAGCCCTTAAATATTTCACTTTCGTATTTTGTCCAGAGTTAATAATTGCTATCTGAGAGTACATTGGACCACAGAAGGCACTGCCATTATCAAACCTGGAAGCTTCATGTTTTTATTACAAATCAATTAAGTGATTCAGAGCCTAGATTATGGTGTTTTAATATTAATAAACATAATTATGCTAACTGTAAAAAAACAGATGTCTCAAGTGCCTAATATTTGAGTAGCAGTCCATTTCATTTCTTTTTAAGATTATTTGAGAGAGAGAGGGAGCACATGAGCAGAGGAAGGAGCAGAGGGAGAGGGAGAGAAGCAGACTCCCCGCTGAGCATGGAGCCTATGCAGGACCCTGAGATCATGACCTGAGCTGAAATTAAGAGTTGGACACTTGACCGACAGAGCCACCCAAGAGCCCCAGAAGTCCACTTCATTTTTATAAAGATATAGAAAGAAAATTTTCTTTGCTCAGTTTTCAGCTAAATAACATCTCTACAATATCTTAAAAATTATCGTCCTAAAATCTGACTTGAGATTTATTTACTGAATCCATAAATATATATATAATGCAGTGTGTATTCCGAGGACTAATTAGGAATCTGAATTATTTTAACAAAATTAAAAATCCTGTGCAAAGTTGACATATTTGTAGGATCTCATGTTAGAAGGATTCCTGGTCAGCAGTTGGGCAGATTTCCCCGATTACTGCAAAGAGAGGTAATGAATCAGTTGGCTTTGATTTACTCAAGCTCATCGTTGGAATCACAAATCATATTTATTACAGCCAAGATCTTATTTAGAAGAAATTTTTTGTCTTTGGTCCACAGAAGGTTGTTTTTGTTTTTTTGTTTTGTTTTGTTTTTTTGTTTTTTTGTTTTCATGTCTTGCTGTTTGTTTCTAGGGCAAACCCGGCCCCTATATCTGCTCAGAGGCTGCTGCTCCTGCCTAAATGTCACTTCTTCTGTGAAATCTTGATTTTATTTGTGTTATGTTATTACTCCCTCCTCTTTTGTGCCCTGATGCTCTGTTTCTATGTCTGTTTTATCACTTGGCACATTCTATTTAATCAATGTCTTTCAAGCCTGTTATTTCTGTAAGCTTTTTTAAGGCAGACACCAGGCATTACCCATCTGTACTGTGCACAGTACTTCCTTCATAACGGAGAATGAATAAATGTATGTTAAACGATGATTTTAAAACTCATGTGAATATAGTTGATTGACAGTCTATCAGACATGTAAATAACTCTCTAGTTATAACACTTTTATATTAGTAAACAAGATTCCATTTATAAATTAAGCATATATACATATATATGGCTGTATTTTATGGGGGAAATATATGTAATTTATATGAATAGATTTATTTATATGTAGAGGGAGAGAGATATCCAGAGGGAGAGCCTGTGCACAGTATTTAGGTATATCCTAAGCAAATGGTTTTTTTTCTTCTTATCCTATTGCATCTGGAAAACAACTGTTGTGATCACAGCATATTGTCACAACCTAGGTTTGGTTAATTAAAATATTTTAACATTAAAATTAGTTGTTTGTTTTTAATATATCTGAGGAATTTTATCAGATCTCTTATGTATTATTCCTTTTAATTCTAGTTTAATAGCATCACTATAGTTGTTATTGATATCCTCATATCAGGAGGAAGTAAATAAGTTCCATGAGGCCACATGGCCAGTCAGCAGCCACACCAGAGATGTGCACTCACTAATTTCCCTAATCGTGGAGACCACATTGTTTGCCCTCAGGTGCTGCTGCCTCTCCTGGAAGCCAAATGTTTAATTTACATACTTAGGGGCACAGAGGGGGGCCCTTGACAGGATGAGCATTGGGTGTTATACTATATGTTGGCAAATCAAACTCCAATAAAAAAATATACAAAAAAAAGAAAAAATAATTTACATACTTAATATATTCTTTTTTTTCCCAGCACCAAATATAAATTTCTAATTAATTAGTCACATCAGGATCAATGAGAAAAAAACCTCCTAAAAATAAATTTGAGGGAAATTACTAATTTTGAATGATGTTATAAGTAAAGAAAGACAAATACACAAAAACAATAAAAAGGATTTTATTGGAGAATGTATATTAGAGACTATCGAGTAAATATTATTTTTGTTCATTATAATGATACTGTGATTGTAAAAGATGCATACTGAAATGTGTAAGAATTAAAATACTTTGCAATTTTCTTTAAACTTCAACAAATAATGAAAAATGATGGAGCTTTTATGGCAAAATGCTGGTAATTGCTGAATATAGGCAGCAAATAAATAGAAGTTTGTTGGCCTTCTTTACATCTGCGTATCTATTTAGAAGAAAAGGATTTTAGAATTTGTGAATATGTATTAAAGATAATTTCCTACATATTTTCTCAATATAATTTATTACTATGCATTGTTAAATTTATTTTGTCCTTACAAGTTTGCCAAATTGAAAAATATTGATGTTCTTATTACATTTGACTAAAAGTCTTTTAATATGCTTGCTAGGTATCTCCAAGTTATCCAAGACCATGCCAGCCATGCCATTGTGATCCAGTTGGTTCCTTAAATGAAGTCTGTGTGAAGGATGAAAAACGTGCTCGACGAGGTGAGAGCAATAGCAAGGAGCTGTTGTTTTGATGAAAGGACAACTAAAAGCCAGATAGGATTACTTTAGGGTGACATTTTGCAGTAAATTTCATTCACTTAATAATTTTATTCTTTTACCTATCCATGTTCCCTCCAGGAAACAGTGTTTTATTCATCTCAATCGTTATTTTCCTGTAAATCAATTACTATTAATTAATTGTAATGCTTTAAAAGCAAAAAGAGTTGAATAATTTATTGTGCGTTATATACGTGTATATGTATATTCACATATGCATATTAACGTATCTATGCATATACGTCTTCTGGTCAATCAGAAATCTGTGCTGTACATAATTTTTTAATGTCTTATCTACTGAAATTTTTTTGAGATTGTATTTATTCATGAGACACACAGAGAGAGGCTGAGACACAGGCAGAGGGAGAAGCAGGCTCCCTACGGGGAACCCTATGTGGGACTTGATCCCGGGACCTGGGGTCACGCCCTGAGCCAAAGGCAGATGCTCAACCGCTCAACCACCCAGGTGTCTCTGAATTGTTTTTTGTAGTTTCTATAGTTTCTAGCATGAAAAGACAGCATTCACGGAGGGATGTGTGGGCTGCAGTGGGAGGAGAGAACAGATAACACACACGGAGATGTAGTCAATAGTGTAGAAAGCAAAACGTGTACATATAGGACTAAAAATAGGTCTTAGTCATGAGTTCACGAAGGGAAAGAAGCTGACAGTTATTTGAGCCAAATACTTTCTCTGAGGATGGAAATTCACGATGAACTCCAAACATTGAAGAATCAAATGCCAAAATAACTCCTTGAAGTAAAATGGTTAGGAGCGACTTCCAGGAGAGTTGCTTGCCAAAGTTAAGTAGAACATTAGGACACATCTGAAACCGTTTCTTTACATTGCTGAGAGAGGCTGCTTCTCTTAGGAAAGACTAAAATAAATCATGGCTACAAGATAGGGTTTTTCCTCCAGTCCCTTTCCAGTTAAAACACTGGCAGTGTTTCTTTGGCACGGTTTAGCTTACCTGCTTTCTTTATAAGACTCTAAGATTATCAACGCAAACCCTAGAGTCTTAAATCTTAAGTGATTAAAACTCCGATTATTTCAAATCTCAAATGGTGAATTGTTGAGGTCGTTTTTCACTGTATGGCCTGTTATCTTTTTGTAGTAACAGCTAAATCATGTTATTTTTCAGTGATGTCGTTTAAAGTTTTTCTGTACTTTTTATTTTTTGTACTTTTTTAAGAAGTATGTTATTTTTGAAAAAGTGATAAAATATTGAAAAGTAGAAAAAGAAGCATACAATGCAGCAGTAATCCATCATAAATACTCTTATTAAAATATTTGTGTTAACGTCACGTAATGAGTTTTTCCCCTAACCATTGAGAGTTTCTCTGAAATCTGGTTTTAGCAACCTGAATTTTACATCATTATGTGGATATACCATAATTTCCTTACCCACTCAACTTTATATAGCTGTTAAAATTGTTTCTAATTTTGATTATTGTAAGCAGTGCTTTAGTGAAGACATTTATGTATAAATGTTTTTTAATCATTATGAAAACCATACATAATAAAAATAAAATTTTAACAATAGCGAAGAGAATACAATAAATAGCAATAGTGTCCTCTTCAACTTATTCTTCCCCCCAATCTCATTTCTAAATTTAATCACATTGAGCCATTTCTTCTGTTAAGTTCTGGAAAAACTTATCTTCCAGACAATATCTAAATAATATTTTTAGTACTTTCATCACCATTAAATATTGCCAACTGATTCCATCTTAAAAGACAAATATTTCATTCACACCGCCTCCTTCCTTCTCCACTATTCAGACATTTTTCTCATCTGTGGGGTCTTTATCATGTTAAATAAAACCTTTAAGTCATTATTTCATTACCATTAAATTCAGACTCATCTTTTGAGATCCTAATGTATGCAAATTAGGAAAAAGACCATCCCTATACTCTCCACTGATCTTCCAACCCACTCGGCAATATCTATCAATTATATCTTTATCTTTTCAAAGAATGTACAGTTATATTTAGTTTGAGATCCAATTCTTCTAATTTTAAAATTGAAATGCAGTGATCAAAATTTGTAATATTATAATTAGATATATATTACTCAGTATAGACCTGAGTTACAAAATCAGACACATTCCCATGATACATTTTTATCTTCATGTTTAGCTTGATGATTTCTTAGGGAAGAGTCTAAGTTATGGTCCAATGCTTTAGACTTCTAAGTATGGGTGACCAGATAGTGGGAAATGGTATTCTATACTATTAATGTGATTATCAGAAAACTGATTACTTTTGGCATAAGATGGGTTTTCCCCTCACAGATTTGTAAGAGCTCTTTAAATACCAAAAACAAAAACCCTATGTTTATATTTGTTATAAACCTTCCAGATTTTGTGTCTCACTATTGTTCAGATGTTTTTATATGTGAAACTTTAAAAATTTTTATGTAATCACCAATACAACTCAGAAAACTTCTTTAGCTGTAATAAAGACATTATGCCAAGATTATTATATACGAATATTTTAGTTGAATGTCTTATATGCCTTTAGAATTCTAAAACTCTTATCTTTCCCAAGATCAGACAAATGTGTTCATTTTCTTAATTTTTATTATTTCATTTTTTGATACTTAATTCTTTAATCAGTGTGGAATTTATTTGGTATATTTTATAAAAGGAGTTTCTAGCTGTATTGTGTTTTTCCACTAGTCTCTTTTAAGTCGGTCTATATTGGGACACCTGGGTGGCTCAGTGGTGGAGCATCTGCCTTTGGCTCAGGACGTGACCCAGGGTCCTGGGATCGAGCCCCTCATCGGGCTCCCCGCAGGGAGCCTGCTTCTCCCTCTGCCTGTGTCTCTGCCTCTCTCTGTGGGTCTCTCATGAATAAATAAATAAAATCTTAAATAAATAAATAAATAGGTCTATATTTAATACAATTTTTTCTTTAAAGATCTTAAGTATATTTATTTTATATTCTGTATCTATTAGTAGCACCCTTTGTTACCAATATGAACCTAATTTTGAGGTTTGATTTTTCTAACTAACTCATTGGGTTCTTCTTTGCTTGTGTGTTCCATGATTGTGTGTGTATGTGTGTATGTGTGCATGCATATGTGTGTACATGTACGTGTGTATTTCCTAGCTTATCCTTTCAGGATCCTTAAATATGTATAATCTCTGGTATGATCTCCCAGCTTGAGTAATACCTAAAATTTGTCTTTGATCCATAAAACTGTGCTCTTTGTTCAAGTCTAGTTAGTCAATCACCTCCAGGAAAGATACCGGTTAAGGGCTAGCTTATTTCTTTAGAATCTCTTCTTCTCTTTTTTTAAAATTGTGGTTTCTGGTCTTCAAGGAGTTTCCTTATTTTAAACCAGCACAACCATCCTGTCTGTCTATCTGTCTCTAACTTTATACTGTGTTGTCAATTGTTCTGACCAAGAGGGGTCTTTTGACATCTAGTTTACAATATTACAACATTATACACAACATTAATAAATGTTAAGACAGACATGGCCGTTGTATGGAATACATCTACACTTAGTCTCCATGTCTGGGGATTTTAACATGAGTAGTAAATGTTAATTTCTTCGACTGCTTTTTCAACCTTTAGTGAAATTTTCAGATTTATTTTCCATTTGACTTATGAATATAATATGATAAAAAGTGAATTTCTTAATATTAAACAATATTTAAATTATCAGAATAAAATAAATTATCAGAATAAAATCTTGTGATCACGGAAGATCCTTTTAATGTACTTTAAGATTCAGTTTGGTGTGTATTATATTTAGAATCTTCTTATCTAAATTCATACGCTAAATTGGTTTTGGCTAGGACATCTGCCAGCTGTGCTGTCTTGGCAAGTAAATTAATGTCTCTGTGCTTAGTTTCCTCATCTGTAAAAAGGGAAACATACTAGTGTCTACTTCATGTTGAGGTTTTGAGCATAATTAACCCATGTGTCGTATATAGTGCTAAGCATAATGCCTAGCATAAAATAAGTGCTATTTGTTAGCTGTTATCACAGCTTCTTTAAAGATTTTATTTATTTACTCATGAGAGACACAGAGACACAGGCAGAGGGAGAAGCAGGCTGCATGTGGGGAGCCCAATGCGGGACTCGATCCAGATCCCGGGACTCCAGGATCATGCCCTGAGCCAAAGGCAGATGCTCAACCACTGAACCACCCAGCGATCCGTGTTATCACTTTTATTAGGGGCTATATTTCTTAGATTTTGATACCAAGTTTTTACTAGCTTCATACACTAAACTACATAGCTCTCCATGTTTTAGACACTCCGGAAGAGTTTCAAGTTTTGAACACACTGTGAAACTACTGACACTATGACATTTTTGTGGTAATCTTTGATCATATATGCATTTTTGATATCTTTGATTATCTTTAAGGTTCTCTTTGCCTTATTTTCTTTTTGTTTATTATTGAAATCTTCCTTCTTTCCTGTGTTATTTGTTTTGGTTTTTCTTTTTTTTTTTACAATTACATGAATTAAAATTTAAATTTTTTAGGGCAGCCCGGGTGGCTTAGCAGTTTAGTGACGCCTTCAGCCCAGGGCTTGATCCTGGAGACCTGGGATCGAGTCCCACATCGGGCTCTCTGCACGGAGCCTGCTTCTCCCTCTGCCTGCATCTCTGCCTCTCTCTCTCTCTCTCTCTCTCTCTGTCTCTCTCTGTGTGTCATGGATAAATAAATAAAATCTTAAAAAATCTTTTTAAAATTTTGTGAATATTTTATTTATTCTTTTTTTTAAAGATTTTATTTATTCATGAGAGACACACAGAGAGAGGCAGAGACACAGGCAGAGGGGGACACAGGCTCCCTGTGGGGAGCCCGATGTGGGACTGGATCCCAGGACTCCGGGGTCACAACCTGAGCTGAAGGCAGATGCTCAACCGCTGAGCCACCCAGGCAGAGGCTCCCAAAATATATTTACATTTTTTTAAATGTATTTAAGCTTGAAATTCTACTTTGGGCTACGTTTTTTTTTTCTACATCCCATAGACATTGCTAAGTTCCTTTCTCACTGCTGTTATGTTCTACTTAGAAAACTATTTAATTACAATTGAAATCTTGATTTTTTCTTTTACCCAAGAGTTATAAGAAGAACTGCTTATTTATTAATTTTGAGGGTGATGGAATTTTGTATGATTCTATTAACATGTTTGATATTTAGAATTACTTCAATCCTAATTTAGTATGGCATTTGTTACAAATATAGAAGTAGCAATTTATGTTAAGAAAACAAGACAAATCATTTCTGCTTTGAGAAATTGAACATTTTTATAGATTAATGATGAGCTACCATAGATAGTATTATTCAATATAATGTGTAATTCAGCAATAGTTGATGATTCACATGTTTATCTTTTTTTGCTAATTCGTCTACAAATATTTGAAGTGGGTATGTTAATGTCATTCTCAGCCACTGACTTTTGGCCAGTTTCCCTTTGAGCTCCCAAATCTTTTGTTGTCTATATGTTTTTGTACTTAAAATTAATGCTTTTGTGGAGTACAGACATAATAAATCATGTTTTCTATTGTATTGTCATCAGTATAAAATGAGGGCTTGTCCTAGTGAATTTTTTTTTTAAGATTTTATATATTATTTGAGAGACAGAGAAGGGGAGGGATGGCTAGGGGGAGGTACAAGAGGGAGAGCAGAGAAGCCTACTCCCTGCTCAGCAAGGAGCTTGCCCTGGGGTCTCAACCCCAGACCCCAGGATCTTGATCCAGTCAAAGGCAAATGCTTCCCAGACTAAGCCACCCCCTCATGAATCTATTTTAATTGGATTCTACTTTGGCCATTCCTAATACTACAACTCTGTTCTCCTGATGTAGATTTACAATCTTTTTTTTTTTTTTTAAATATTTCTTATCATTTTGCGTCTGTCTTCTGAGCATTACATGCCCATGGTTTTAACAGAAGCAGTAAGACCATGAGCTCATTTACATGTGACTAGCATATGGGTTTGACAGCCTTCCTCTCCTTCTGCTGTGGGCCTTCCCCTTCTAATGTTTCTGTGCTTGTTTGTCCCCTCCTTTTCTTTCTTTGAGTGGACTGTATTTTACTGATTTTCTCTTGTATTTTTCCAGATTCTGAAAGTCAATAACCTGTATTTATTTATTCATCTGTGTTTCCATTTTTCTAATCAAATAGAAATTGTCTTTTGCATTTCTCTATTAAAGAAGAAAAAGAAATGTAAACTGCTTTCATTTTCTTCTATGTCTTACCCCAAAATGTCTATTTTCACGAACTCTCAGTCTTTCTGTTGTTGTAATCAGTGATGTCAGACTTAGTGATTGTTGTTTAATTTTGGGGTCAAGAGTATATTTTTACTCCCCAGGCACTTTTCCATCTTGTGATAGGCCGAGTTACGAAGCAACAGGTTTTCACAGGTCACTGCTTATTCTTTGAGTGTCATCAGTCAGTTGTGGAAATCAGTCCTTGATCATTGTAACAGTTTTTCTGTAGCCTCAGTTTTGGTAGATGCTTCGAGATTTTTATCTTTCTTCTTTTCATTCCGAGTATTTTTAGAGATACCTAAAGGATGCTGTCTTCTTAACAACTGGTAGCCAGCTTCTAATGAAACCTGTACCCTGTGGTTTTAACTTTTCTTTGTTGACATACGTGAATCAATTTTTGTGTCAAAATAGACTTTTAAACGTTGCTGTAATGAGAACCTTAGGAGCTACAGTTTATATTTGTTTTCAAATTGTTGATATGTGGCTTGTCTTCTCTTAGGATTGGCGCCTGGGTCTTGTCATTGCAAACCTGGCTTCAGAGGCGTGAGCTGTGACCGATGTGCCAGGGGCTACACTGGCTACCCAGACTGCAAACCCTGTAACTGCAGTGGTGCCGGGAGCACAAATGAGGATCCTTGTTTCGGACCTTGTAACTGCAAGGTATGTCGTATATACCGGTAAAGCCCACTGTCAAGACATTTTCCTTTGCTTTTCTGTTCTGTTTGTCTGTTGGCATTAAGCAAATTGTAGCAACTTCTCCTGTGAATATCCACCATCTCTTCTACATTGACCACTCCTATAACTCCTACAACCAGGTTCACTGCTATAAAATGTCTCCCATCTGTGTGAAAGTCTACAAACTCAAGAAGGACAGGTCACCCCAAGAATATGTGTCATTTTAGAGTGAAAACCCCTCTTCTCCCATTACCTGTCTAGTCTGTTAATTTAAAAATATACAGCATTACAAATAGCAACCCTTTAAGGCTACTATACACTCAAATCTACCATAGCTTTGTATCTAACTCTGAAAATAATTCTACCCGGGGTTACATTCTGGATTTTTAAATAATCTTCTGAAGTTTAGACCCGGATTGTCTGAAAATACTGTATTCACATTCTTTTGTTTTATTACCAAAAAATATAAGAAGCCCTAGTGGAATTGATTAAAGCCTCACTATTTCCTCCTAAGAGTACTTTCAGAAATACGACTTTATTTGTTGTGCATACTCGGCTACTACCAGGGGATGCATTACACCTACAGCTTATGCACGTAGAGGAAACAGAGGCATGCACAAGTCTAAAATGATAGAACTGATTTCCTTTAGCTATATTAATCAGTTCCATGACATTGGGATTCATCTATATTGACATTGGGTTTCATCTATATTAGTTGAGAGAATGATCAATCCATTGGAAAAGTTAGAATGCCATACTGATATAAAAATGAATATTAACTATTTTTTTCTTTGTTCTCAGTCACGGTTGGAACCTTATTCAGAACCTTTATTAATTCATTAGTCTTACCTAGGAAGCTATAAATTGCATGCTTACATTTATTATATGTGTGTCTGTGCATACAAACATTAAAGTATAACACAAGTATTAGTGCGGATGTGATGTATATATTTGTTGGGACAGGAAACTCTGAAATAATGAGTTAAATGTCATAATAGTTGCAAAATAGGTGTATGTTACATCATGGGTAATTTAGGGGCTTTTTTTGACTACTGAAACTATACAACTCCTGTTTGTGTTAAGTGGCAGAAAGTCCATGATCTACAGTAAAAGTTGTCATGTCCTGGAATATAGTAAACTTTCTAGGTGGTAGTACACTTTATTCCAATATTATTTGAAATGACAAATAGCCATAGTGTAGACCAAGACTGTGCAACAGTCTCTGGGTGACTGCTTATTTAAGGAAACCTCGGCTCTTCATCCATCCTGTGTGTCTTTTTGGACAATCCTACGGGCTTTGTTCATCTTCTCTAATATTTACCAAAATGTAGCTTGTGTGAATTTTATTTCTTTAACAAAACTCCACAGAAATCTTTAGCTTTCATCACTTGTTCAGGTAAAGGACAGGAAAAGCTGAGCTTAAAACGGAAGAGAAATCTTTCGAGTCTCTAGAATACAGGAAAGCAAACTGGAAAAAAGACAGGGAATGTGTTCATATACACCTACCGTTCATACACTGGAGAGGTCTGGTATTTGCAAGGAAGAGTGACAAGAGAGTGAGGGATGCAGGCCTCACTTTGTTTCCTTCTTTGGTAAATGTAGAGAGAAAGGCTGGAAGGAGAGAGCTAAGCCACTAGCAGAACGCTGAGCGAGCGAAAGCTCCGTGAGCTAGTGCCTACCCTCTGCAGGCTCTCCACCTGCCTCCGTCTAGTACGGAGTGATTGCCCTCCTAGTTAAGAAACTTGCCTCCTATAAAGATACTTGAAGCTCTACACAGACCATTAAAACACAATAAGCGGCAATTAAGAAATCGTGAAAGAATAATTAAGTAGCATCATTAAAAGAGTTGCCCCTTCAATTGTGTGATGTTTTAAATAGATGACTACAAGCCTTTAGAAACTAAAACTTGTTTGGTGGTGGTGGATAAAAACTTGCAGAAAATAGATTTCAACAGACATCTACATAATTTTAAAAAATCACTAATTATATGTGTATAGCAAATGAACTGTATCACAATATGCATGCACGTAACGTACTATAATTAAGTACCAATAGCCGCTTGTTTATAAGAATAATAAATACCCAGTGTTCCAACAAAATATGCATACAATTTAAATACTGAACAGGCATTTATTAATGTTGAAGAAATGTGGTCGGTCGTTCCATTTTATAAGAGCACAATTTGATATAGGTGTGTCAGGTGGTTATTTGAAACGATATGGATCTATCAAAATGGTATTTAACAATACTTCATTGAGCGGCTGAGATACTGGAGACTTAATTTCAAATAAAATAATATAAGTGCTCATTTCCAAAATGCATATTAACCAGTAAACACGTGCACATTTATTCGGTTATACTATTAATGTTTTAAAATAATTGTCATTGGGAAGAAATACCATCCTTACTGAAGTATGTAGACACTTGAAGAAATCACTTGGTTATGAAGTCTTGGATCTAAATGTATCTCTATCGTAAATTTTAAATAGGTGACGTTCTGGTAAAATATACTGAGAAAAATGGACACCCCTCTGTCACGTTCAAATGCAAGTGTGCTGGATGAAATGAAGTAAATAAATGTGTAATATGTTGAATCAGGGAAGAGAGGGAAATTTTTAGATGTCAGACCCAAGAGGGAAATCTAAGTTAATCATAAGCCCAAGCAAAGCTGAACAACAAAGTTCATGGGGTGGGGGGGGAGTGGGAGGCTGGTCTTAACCCAAAACTGTAGGTAAACGCTGGAAGATTTAATGGCCTCTCTAGGACTTGACATTAGGGTGTGGACTCATGGAAGGAAATTAAAACCAAATTCCCTTATGCTTGGACTCTAGAATTGTCCTCTGACAGTGAAACAGGCACTAGAAGATTCCATCTATAAGCTGGCAGTGGCAACAGTAACTTTCTTTTTCCTTTTGGGCTCTTGGTGGGAAAAAAATTAGTGTGTAGCGAGGAAGCAAATACCCAGTCCTGTGTCCACATGGGAACAGGGTCAGTTTTATCCTCCCTTTATGTGAGAATTCTTCAACAAGTCAGGCAAGTGGCATTCCCACAGGAAAGAAAGTGTATCCTCACCTGATGATGAGCTCACCGCAAAGCAGTACACTGCACAAAAGGATGATACCTACAAAACAAAATCAGAAGCCACAGAAGTCAGGATGTTTGTTCACTAAAAACTAGAAGAATAAGATAGTCTGAAAGAATTTGTATAAACATAAAAGCACATAAGTGTATTTTATCATATTAATAATTAAAATATGTAAAACTGTATAATCATAAAAATCTAATTTGAAGATAAAAAAATAGGAAAAAACAGTACAAAATAGGGCACTATAGTAAAATAAGAAGCTTTGGGAAAGAAGTCAATACCATTTACTTCTAGAAATAAAAATTGTATGTAGTTGAAATTTAAAATTCAGGGAGTGGGCTGAGCAAAAGTTTAGAAACTGCTTAATAGAGAATTAGAAAGGCAGACCTGAGGCAATTACCTATAAATTGACATAGGGAGGTAAAGAAATGACAACATGAGATGCTAAGTGGCATGCCTAATAGAAGGATAAAATTCAACATAAGTAACAGTAGTCACCAAAGAAGAGACTAAGTGAAATAGGCGAGAAAGAATATCGAAAAATGATGGAGAGAAGAATTGTCAAGAATTAAAGAAAATTAAATATTTTCAGTTTGAAGAAGATAAAAAAGAAATCCTGCCACCAAAGCTCCTAGTAGAAAACTTGGAGCTAGTTCAGATTGAGAGAAAAAATGTTAAATGTATTAGATATATTTTTATTGTATATATCATATCAAATGTTCTAGAGACAAATCTGTATCATAGGTTCTAGAGACAAATATCCGATCACTGTGTGAGCTTACCACTCTCAGTCCAACTGCATTGAAAACTTGAGCAAGAAGAATATTGAAAGCAGATGAGAGTTCTCTGGTTTAGAGAATGCAAGAATCAGCCTATAAAAAGCAATATATTGCATTCCTATATATCAGTGCTCACCAATTAGAAAATGTAAGGACAATATTCAGAATAGCAACAAAAACCGTATAATATGTAGAAACAGATATTTTTAAATGGAGATGCTTTTTAAGAAGCTTATTGAACATAAGATAAAATTTTAAATGGGAAGATAGCACATAATATCAAATCCAGGTGAAAATCTGGAGAAATGGCAATGCTTACCACTGTTGTCATTTGGGTAAATTAGAAGTAGGCCCTTCGGAAGGCAACAGTGCATCAGCATCATTAAGATAACCGAGTCCTGTGAGTCAGCAACTGCACGTCTAGACATTCATGCTGAAGGAACTTCCACAATTTGTAGAAAGAAGCCAATAAAAGATGTTCAACATGTACCTACTTGTTATGATAAAAATTAGAAAACATCGAAATATCCATAAGTAAGAAAAATGAAGTGTAATATATTCATAAAATCTGATACAAGAAACAGTTTAGTGACTGAAATAGATCCACATGTCTAAACATTGATAAATTTCAGAGACTTCAGGCGAGGTGAGGAAAACCAACATCACGATGCTATCATTTGTGAAAAGTTGTAAGACATAATAAAACAATTTTATATTTTGTGGATACGCATATAAATTAGAAATGTTTAAATACATGGACTGATGTGATATGTACTAATTTCAGAAGAGTAGTTAACTAGAGAAAAGGAGAAGGGGCTAGCATAGAAGTGAAATGAGATTCAAATGTTCCTAAGTATTCCTTTAAAAATATATCTGACGCACACATGGAAAAATGTTAATGTTTTTTAACCTCTAAGTTACGGATAATGAATAATTGTCATATGTACTTTTCTGGTGCTTTAAAAGAATTCCTAATTTAAAATTTCTTTAATCAAAGGGGGAAAAAAGATTTACTGATTTGAAAAGAGGTAAATGAAATTAATATGTATCAACAACTATCAATTTTACACATAGATTTCCTGTTATATCCTTGTTTAGACAATGATATTGATGCACATCATCCTCATTATATTTTGATATATGGAAACAGGGCTAGCTCAAGACACGGAAATACTTACTAATTCTTATGCATTATTAAAATTTTTGAAGTTCCTCTATCTTCTTGTGAATTACAAGAGGCAAGCATTCTCAGATGAATGTAAGTCAGTTGAATGTCAATGCTGTTCGGACTCTTGGTATTTATTTTAAATACCACATGCTAGACATTGGCTCTTTTGAAGTTCGGTGTCATGTTATCCATTCAAAGTCCGTTGGATTGCAGACTCTGATACATAATATAAACTGACCTTGATCTAGGTTGGAACATGTGCTTTTATTTTATCAGAGTCTTATAATAGAAAGATAAATAGTGAAGTAAAAGATTAGAAATCAAAGTGTATATTTTCATCATGCTTTGCTTTGGGTTTTTTACTGCACTTCCCATTAAGTCCTTACTGGCCCACAAGCTTCTGTGATCTGACCTTGAGTTATCTTCCCAGAATGTTCTGGAGCTTCAGTCCCCATCTTCCAGCCTGGCTTACATTCCTTGGGGGCACCAAGCTCTTTCTGGAATTTCAGAGTCTATTTAGATGGGTGGGAAAACCTCACCCGGCCCTGGTCCTTTGCTTAGCCAGGCAGTTTTCAAGGCTCATCTCCACTTTCTTAGCAAAGCTGGGATCCTAGATCCCCTGATAGAAATAATTCCCTGGCTGTAATCACTTGTAACATTTTTGTCTTTTTCTTTATGATCTTTTCACAACTTGCAATCTAATGTCCATCTCGCTTCTGTTATTTATTTTCTTTATCGATCAATAAGAAACTGACAGTGACTCATACATAAAAAAGAAGGAAGAAAGAAAATGAAACAATTTTGAAGATTGGAAAGTCACTTGAATTGGCTGATTCATATTTCTTAATCTATAGAATGACGATATTACATCTTTCTTGCTTAACTCTCAATGGGTATAATTAAAACATTGAAGCCTTGTATAAGTATAAGGGATAACCATAAATACCTGTAATTATCTTTTCTGTTTATTTATATTCCTTTTTACAAGTAGAAGTAAGTTTCCATTCTTTTCCTCTATAGGATTTTCATGATGTGTGCTAAGATTTTTATTGGTTTTGTATTTCCTTTTTTTTCCATTTATATACAGGAACGATCACCTCATTAACTTGGTAGGCTCAAACCCTGGGCATTTCTACAAAAGGCATTCAATTTATATATTTGATCCCGAATCTAAATTACAGATGTAAATTTTTTTTAGCATGAAAAGCGCATACCAGAATTTGTCTCTTGCCATAGCTACAGTTGAAAAATACTATATTAATCAATTTTTTCATCTTAAAAGCTAAACCTGTGCAAAGTGAGAACGAATTTTCTTCTCTCTCTCTTCCTAACCACCAACTACTTATTACTTAGCCATGGAACAGTGTATTTAAAGAGTAAGTGCTAAACAAATACTGCTAATTAGCTAATTATCCTTCTTTTGTTAACTTCTTTTAATACTTGGATGCATTAGAATGAAGGCCATAACAGAGGAAACTCTGTATTGACTACAAACGCCCCAAAAAACAAGCCTGACTGCAACATTCCTGGAGCAATTATCACGAAAAATAACTTAAATGTCACAGGAGATTCTCCTGGTAGCTTTGTCAATAGAATTCCCAGTTGACTAACAATCACAGTTAAACATGTACTGCCGAAGTTGTACCTAATTTATAAGAAGGCGGCTTCCTGAGAATGGATACAGGGAAATGATTGTGACTATTTCTCTAGAGAGAGCCTGTGCCCAGGAAACTCTAGCAAAAAGAAAATTGGTGTCAACCCAACAGTATCTGACTTTAAGAAAAAATAGCCTAGTAAGACTTTTCTAATTCAGTTTTGTTTTTAGAGGAAAAGACTCCCAAGGAAAAGGGGCAGTTATTATACATATTTTGCAGGTTGGGCCACAACATATCTACTTATCTACTCAGCTAAATATGTTCAATAGAAATATGTGTCTAAGGCATGCATTTCTCCCTAAGGGGATGAAAATTGGTTCTAAGAGGGGTGAAAATACCATTTTCGTTTTATGTATATGGCAAATATATTCACACAGTGCATCCATACATAGAGTATATTTGTGGAATGAAGATTTCATGGTGGGGTGATTATGAAAAAAAATAATGAAGTAGGCTCCTTAGGGGCTCGATAATAAAAACTAGTCTGAGAAGAGCTGGTCCAAAGTGAAGAGGCACAGTTTATCATCAGCATATGTAAGAATAAAGATGTTTATTACAGGGATTATTTACCAGTAGAAAAATAATTGACTAGTATTAGTTGCTATTTAGTTATTTTAATATAACCAACTAGAATAATGGTTCAGAAATCAAGAAAGTGGAATATTTGGTTTTTGGAAAATATGATGATATAAAGGAATATTAATCTCTAGAGTAGAAGCCGGGAGCATTCCAGAAATTGCTCATATCATGGGCTTAGGTGTAAAAATGATCTATAAATTTGTGAATTACAAAAAAAAATTGAACTCTATTAGGTTCTAAATAAATAAAATCTTAAAATTACTGGATTAACAAGAGCTGTTCATTTGAATGCTGAGAACAGATTAGAATCCCGTTTTGTTTAAATAAACAGAACAACTTTTAAAAATTATACTGAATTATATGTTAACCCTTTCTGAAGTTGATCAGTACAAAGAAGTAATAGAATGATAGGTAAAGGAGAGAGGAATCTCCTAATGACTAAAATACCATTCGGGCTGGATGTTGCAAACTCACCATTATTATTAGGTATTTAGGATCAGTTCCTTTCACACCTGTCTTACTTTTCTGTTTTATTTTTTCTTCAGAAGAATGGAGGACTCTGGAGGTGAATCTGGTGTCTGACCCCTAGCATGGCCTCATGACTCATAGCATAGGACTGCCTTGTGGTACACTTATTTGTCCACTCTTACCTCCTTTGCCATAATCCTCCAGAACATTTTTATATTCCCTCTGGCATCTTGTATAATGCTGTATATGTAGTAGACCACCAATCATTTGATGAATGGGTGAATAATAATAGCAAATAAGGGAATAGTGAAAGATAATGTAGAGAGCTTTTGTTAATAATTTGATAGTGACAGCATAGTAAATTAAATTGCTCAAGGAATTTACCTGTAAAGCAGATTATTTAATCTCAATCTGAGAATCAAAAATTTGAGTCCTGAACCATTCATATCAAAGGGATCTTCCAGAAATGAATTGGGACTACAATCACAGCCACTTCATGGATGACCTTGTTGATGAACCACTAAGAAGTTTTGAAAAAGCAGTTATGTACCTTGGAACCCATAAAAAGAATTGGGAACCGAGCTGTCATGATTGGATATATTAGCAAACTGCTAGAAGGTGGGGAACTCGTCTTTATGAAGGTTCAGTCTAAGTCCTGGAACACTATATGCCTCTGTGTTTGAATTGTGCCACTCTAAAATATATTAAATATCCAACCATGATGTTTTCACTGTTTTTGAGGCTATTTTCACTTGAAAGAAAACTTTGGAAACACAATCCTTAAAGAAGAAATCACTTAGATATACTCTGTCAGGGGAGATTGGAAAAGGAAAAAGGGGAGTAAAACCTGTTCTAACTAATTGATTCTATATAAGCTGAGACATGCCCAGAAAGTAGAGCTATGGTGACCTAAAAAGATTTTCTCCGCAATTCATCTTTCTGTCAGCCTTGAAAGGCCCTTTACTTAGGCCATGACGACAGATATAGGAGTTGGCACTATATCCACCGTATTTGCTATTTAGATTTGGCTTAGTATTAGTCCACCATAGAACCTGAGAACAATCAGAAACAAGAACTTCTTCAGTCAAATGAACCTAGCTACCACTCACTAAAGGAAAAAATATGGTGCAAATTCAAGTCTAAATAAGTAGGAGTCTAGAAACTTAAAGTTGTGGCCTGAAGCTGACATGCTATGCAAATCTTACTGAAATTGATCACTACTTATCAAGGGGCCTGAAGTGAGCCTAGAGATGGAGCATAGGATTAGCTTGAGGACTTGTAAAAAGGCCTAAGATATTTTGGCTTGAAGATTTATCACAACAAACAAAGCAAAGCTATCACTTTGGGTAACCTGTTTTTATAGGTATGAACATCCTATTATCTTTCCCACGGTGTGTTGGGGGCCTCCCGAGACCACACTCATTTTCAGTGATTCACTTAAAGGATTCACAGAATTCTGAAAAGTTGTTGTACTCACAGTAATGGTTTACCACAGTGAAAAAATATAGATTAAAATCAGCAAAGACAAAGGTGCATAGGGACCAACGAGTCCAGAAGAGACCAAGTGCAGATTTCCAGTTACCCTCTCCCAGTGGAATCACACAGAGAACTATTTATTTCTACCAGCAACAATGTGTCACAATACCTTGTGAAATATTGCCAACCAAGAAAACTCACCCAGGTCTTGCGAGTGAGGATTTTTACTGGGAAGTCAGTCATGCAGGTATGAAGCATTTTTATGACTGACCTATCTCCTCTTCCCCCAGAGATCGAACTGATACATCCTGACTGGACCTCAGCTAGACGAAAGTAGGCATTCACCATAAATTGCATTGTAAGCTGATAAATATGGCCTAGGGTCGTAGGTGAACAAAACCAGACATCCACCATCGATGGTGTTGTTAACATAAACTGTCTGCTGTGACCCCCGGCCCCAGGTATCCAAAAATTCTTATCAAGCACAAGGGCTTATGGGTGATCTTCCAGGAGCTGGTCATGGGGTGGTCCTTTCTGTTTAGAATGTGTGGTGTTGGAATTAACCCTTTCCTCCGCCGTATGGTGATGAAAGAGTTCTTTGTAACAGCGTCTTCCATTTCTGAGACATTTTACCTGTTCCCACCAACTTCAGTGCCTTAAGTACAGTTCTTTTGATTTACCTCCTGTAGAACAATTGGCAATGATTTACCGACTCCTAAGAGAAATGATCCCTATCTCAGAGTAGCCTCGAAAGTTCATTACGTGAGAGCAGAGACGCCGGAAGCCAAGTACCAAGTGCGGGCCCTCGCATACAGCAAATATTCAGTATGTCTGTTGTAAAAGAATAAATGATGAGTGAATCTTCTACTTTTTGGATTATTTCTTGTTTCCGGTATCTCTGCTAGCATGGGTCTCTCATTTTATCTCCTCCAACAGGTTGCATTTTTACACCATGCTTCAAAACTTAGGTCAAATCCCACTTTTGTCACCAAGTCTCCTCAAGCCTTCGTAGCAGGATCGATCCCTCCTCCTCTGTGTTCCCACAGTTTGATTGATTTCTCAGATGCACATGATCCAACTCCACCTTGCATTAGAGTCGATTATAAATGTATCATTTTACCCAGCTCTAGATGTCGACTTTTAAAGACAGAGACCTTGACCTATCCATCTTGAGAGTCCCTAGAATTCCTACTCTAATGTGTTGGTTCAGGTTATTAATTAATTGACTATTGAAATCATTTAATCCTATCTTCTCAAGGTTATATTTCCAGGCTAAAACAGAGATAAGGAGAAGGTAACTAATGTCTAAAAATTGCAAATCATCATACTCAGTCTAAATCTCAGAAAAGTGGTATTACAACCTTTCAAATTAGAGTAAATGAAAAGTAGATGAATTAGACCAAGACCATAAGAGCACATTCTGCAGAACAGCTCTGTTATGTCCTCAGCAGGGTAAGCTAAGTTATAATCATGGAGATGTTTCATCTTTCAGGCCTGTATACTCTTCTGAAGGTCCTCTCAACTTCAGGGCTTTGAGACTTATTTGTTGCCATAGGTCTGAAATTAGTTTGATTAGTTTTGTTGACAGTCATCATCTCAAAATATCTGAAATCTACCTTAGAAATAAAACTTGGCAAGAATGTCTGTGGCAATAATTCAATTTGTGTATATATTAGAATGCTAAAACTTGACATGTGAAACGGGCCCAGAGACACCCCTTTGTTTAGGTTCCCAGCCATAGAGAAGTGATTGGGATCCTAAGTGGGTCATACAAATTAAGACTAAAATAGTTAATTTCAAATCAGTTATTCTCTCACCAAGAGCAGAACCTCTTTGTTTGTTTTTACCAATTATGGGGATTTTTGTCACACTCTTTTTCTATTTTTTCTCCTCCATTCTCAGATCTTATCAATCCTATCTTCTGCCCAATCTTGTTTTATTCAAAAAATAGTTTTATTAAACTATTTTGTAACTATTTTATTGACTATTTTATTATCTACTATGTGCACAGCAGTTTGCGGTGGAGGAAAAACACAGCCACCAAGAGATTCGTTTAAAATAATACAATTTTATTTGACTAGTGCTCAATGTTGTACCAGGAACCCCGCCATCTTCTGGTTCTAGAGAAATAAGACACGGCTTCTACCACCTCTGGAGGGATTATGGTATTTAACCGGAGAGAACAATCTCAAAAGATATAGCTGTGCCTTTTTGATGATTTTAATAAAACAATGTACAAAAGCCTATGGGAAGGCAGCTGAAAGAGAAGTTCCTTAAGGAGAAGGAAAGCTTCAGAATTAAGGTGATGAAGGAATCCAAGGGAGAGAAAGAATGTGGAGCAAATGCGGGTCTAGGGAATACTGAGAATCTGTTTCCTAGAAAGCCAAGAGCCTTCATTTGGAAGTGAATAGTTAAGATGAACTGTTCTTTAAATTGAGAGACTATGGCCTTCCCAGTTTTTCACCAGATAATCAGCTTTCTCTGGCCTGAGTCCATGATATAGGCCCATCTATAAACAAATAATTTTTCAGTGTATTGGGGCCAGGATTAATGATACCAATCTGGAGAGCCGTCACCGAACGAGATTTATTTTTCCCATATTATTCCTGTATGATTAACTGGCTACTCCGATGTACTAAAGAAAACCCTGTGAAAATTAACCAAGAAAAACTTTCCTCTTTTTCTGCTTAGTTGCACGGAGGAAATCTATGGGCCTTTGTTCCGGTTTCTCACCCTGTCAGGCCTCACTCTTGCCTCAAGTGTATGTATTTTTAATATGTAATGTGGAGAGTGTTTTGCCATCGGTATAATATCAACATGCTGCTATTCCTCCATGAGTTCAGTCTCTGATTTTATCATATATCATGTGTTCTGAGAGGAAGTGGTTCAACAACAGAGAACGGTGACCCTACCTGTGTCTGTTTCCCCCCGTGTCACTCCCTGCTGTACTGACCCTGGCACTTATGCTCGTGACATCCGTGAAGATCAAACCTTAGCTCTTGGGAGATTCGTGTCCAGTAACCTCTCCCATCGGGGTGGTTAGGAAGGATATAGCTTAACAAGGAACTTTTGAGCAGATTTTTCAAGATATCATTATTCTTTCAATATGGTTGGGGGGTAACTGAAGAATGGACAGTTTACATTTTCCTTGAACGGAACTAGACAGAGGCAGTTCTTCATCTTGAAGGGCATCTGTGTTTCTATTTATAGGAGAATGTGGAAGGTGGGGACTGCGGTCGCTGTAAAGCCGGCTTCTTCAATTTGCAAGAGGATAATCATAAAGGTTGTGACGAATGTTTCTGTTCCGGGGTTTCAGACAGGTGTCAGAGCTCCTACTGGACCTACGGCCAGGTAAGCAATAGCCTTTTCATTCTGGGTGCTGCTCCACAGGCCTCCTTGCTGTTGTACCTTTTGCAAGAAATTTTTTTAAAAAATTGTTTTCTGGTCGTAATTTTTTACTTCACAGTTGTCATGAGGAAGTGATAGATTTTTCCTTTAAGTGCCATTTGTGTATCTCTGATCAAAGACTTTCGGGTTTTACTTGTAGCGGTGTGGAGCCTGGAATCCCTTAGAAATAGTAACATGGATCTCTTCAGGGTCCATGATTGCTGCGTGAGGCAGTAAAGGAATTAATGTAGTTACTGCCCCAGGGGCAGACGATTCAATCAAGAAAGCGTCAGATTGTGATATGAAGAATTATGTATTCCATTCGCCAATATTGTTGGTATACAAATTAAGAAAAGTTGCTCCCCGTTGCCTTTTCAACTCTGCACAGACGGTGGTTTGTGTCCTTTTGAGGAGGTGTGAGAGGAAAATGGGCCCCTCGGGGAATTTCAAGTAGCCTGTATGGCAGCTCTTAGGACTACAGAGGGGCAGGATCCAAGCTGGAGAAAGAGAAGCTCAGAAGGGAAGGAGAAACTCTCCCGTGCGAGGTCGGGAATGCCAAGTTGGATGGATGCTTGTACCTGGAGAGCCACAGCGGGGGTAGGGGGGGTAGCAGGGGAGTGATGTGACCCGAGTTGTGCTTTGCAAAGATGACTTCCTCAGTAAACTGCCTCCCAAATGCCCCTTCCACTTTAATTAGGTGAGTAACCCTTACCACAGCTACCAGATATTCTCTCCTGCCTGTAGTGCTTTGAAGTCAAGTCTGAAATACTCTGAGGAGTTTCTGACCATGCTCTCATGTCTGAGTTGTACGCTGTCGAATGCATTGCTTCCGGAGCAGATTGCAAAGAACCCGGAGCTTCTGTCTGTAGAGTCTCACCCCACCCTGGGAGCTTCGTGGTAACCAGAGGGGCACTTAGCCTTGGTTTTCAGCAGTTCAGTCCCTTGGTGTTTGCGTTTCAGTAAGCCTTCTGGAAAGAACGTCTTCTGAATCTCTCTGCGCTGCCTTGGAATACCTGAAGAGGAGAGAAGGAAGTAACATGTATCTTAGGGTCTCGCTAGCCGATATGTTTATTGGGTATTTCTCTTTTGACCAAGGCAGTCCCAGCTTTGGGACTTGGAGAATCAAATGACCTCCACATGAAAAAGAATTTTTTTTAAGTGTGCCATCTACATATTATCACAGTCACTATTTTGCTCCCCATCACCTACAACACCAAGGCACCCGCGCACATCTACGCGGGCCCCGCGTAGCCACAAACCTCAGTACATTGTGTTTTGTCCCAACTAGGTAGGACAGTCTGAATTAGAATTGTAGCTGTCTGCCTTCCCCTGGCAAGAGAGTAAAGATGAAAGAGCAAATCACGTTTCCTAATGTTTCCTTTAAGGCTCCTACCTTTTCTGGGCAGAGGATCTAGGCTGTGAATTCCGACAGCACTTCGGACCCCAGGGGAAGGACTAGGTATAGCATTGTGAGCTGTGGCCATAGCAACAGTCTGGTGGATTCAAATGTCCCTAAGCCTCAAACCTGAAATTTAATTATATGAGAAGGGTGGAAATACTGAATGAAAAGCTACCTTTCAGGCAGTTGCATATCTTATTTCTTTTCTTCCTCTGTTTTACAAACATATATGGAAAACCTTTTGAGATTATTTTTCCCATAAGTAACAGGAAATTAGTAGTGGAATGAAAAATACATAATATAGAGCTCAACTATCTGATAATTTATGTAACATCATAATCATTGTGTAACTGGGAACAAATTTCTGTTTTTAAGAAAGAAGTATTTGGGGTCTGAAAAAGCATTAGATCAATTAAAACAGATTATCACATTTTACAATCCAAGCTCCTAGATTCAGCAAGAAAACAATGAGAATCTATAATGAGTACACACGATGTACATTTATTTCACATTCTCCATAGCTCTCCTATTTTTCTAAACTTTTATTGTCTTGGGTTTTTTTTTTTTTTTTAATTTCCAAAAAATGGACACCATATGTCCTATGAAAGAGAAAGAAGTCGAGGTGGTTTTTGGTTTTGTTTTTCCCAAGTGAGACGATTGTGTGTTTTCTTGAAGATACAAGACATGCGTGGCTGGTACCTGACTGACATCTCTGGCCGCATTCGAGTGGCTCCGCAGCAGGATGACGTGGACCCACCTCAGCAGATCAGCGTTAGCAGTCTGGAGGCCCACCGTGCCCTGGCACAGGGCTACTACTGGAGCGCCCCAGCCCCGTACCTGGGGAACAAAGTAAGTCCATATGGTGCTGGCTTCTTGCTACTTTGCTTTAGCCGATCAATAACGAGAACGGGTTTTGATAAGTATTTTTTTAAAGAAAGCTCAGAACAAATTCATGACACGGTGAGTTGCCAGATGCAACTGAGTCGGCTTACGTTGGATATTTCTCCTAGGTCCTGTGGGGGAAGTATGTATACCAAAAGTAATGAGCTCCAGCATCCTGCATATATAGTTGGTGTTCTATGCTAACTTTTTTTTTTTTTTTTGGCAATTTCCAAGTCATTTTTATGATAATTCTTTCTATGAATGAATGAACTAATGAAGGTTCTGGGATATTATTGCAAAACCTCAAAGATAGTTTTGTGAAACAAATTATGAATATTGCAAGAATATTTGTTCTTGAAATAGCTGTTTTTCTAGAGTTGTCTGCGGTAGGATACTTACTGAATTTTTCCTCATCCTTTTCTATTTCATTTCAAAGCTGATCTTTAAGACAGCTAGTTTTTCTACCTTGTATGAATGTTAATTGGAAATGAGATTTATTATATAACTAACTTACTTCTTGCCATGAAGCTTATGTAAACAACATACTTCCTGGTGCTCAAGAAGAAAACTTACCCTGGAAGAAATGCCAGATTGAAAGCACATTTGTTTTAAAGCCCACTCATACGTATAGAAAAACATACACAGATAAACAAATGTAGCAGCCTCAGAAATGCAAGTGGTTTTTGTTGTTTTATTTTGTGGATTAACTCTATCTAGATGAGGGCCATGGCTTTTATCATTTTATCTTATTTTGCCTAAGAATTTAAAAAACTTATTTTGGAATTTCAAAAGAATTCGGAAAAATTTGGAAATGAAATTTGATATAGTAATTCTAAATGGTCTGCTCGTCCTGCGAAAGTTAGTACCTTATCAGCTGATACTTAAATTACCTAATCACACCAGAAAGTGCAATGGTCACAGAAAAATCCCTTACAAATTGATGCTATGTAAGCCTCTAAGTTTTCACCTATAAGAATGTAGTATTGCTTTTGAAGAAATCTTCATTGATTAAACAAACAAAATATATTTATTGTTAGTAGTTCTCTTATGTGGCGTGTGAGTATCAAGAAAAACTTAGTAGTTCACATCTTATTCAGTGAATGGGAACTGGTGGTTTTAGCTGATTAAGAAAAAATATATATAACTAGTGGCTAGTTTCTTATTTTTAGCAGACTTCTAAAATCTATTATGAAAAATGTGTTAATGAATAAAATACGGTTTTCAGTGAACATGTACTTTAAAAGAGACAGTGTATTTTGCATAAAATTCTACAGCTGTAATAAAAATCCAATTAAACTTGTGTTTGTGAGGCCTTTTTACAACAAGAAGTCATTCTATCCTGTTCTATTTTGGAACCTCTTGTATTCCCAACAAGAATAAAATAGCACATAAGACCTGAATACCTACGGCTTAAAATTGCCCCCCGAAAGATAAATATATAAACTCTCAAATTGTTTGCCTCTGCTCTGAGGAATTCAGAGAAGAGCCTTGGGTCAAAATTGGATGAGTTTCAGAGGTTGGACTTTTCTTACAGTGGCAAAATTTATTTAAGAAGAGCTTAGAATAGAATATTCTTTACCGCCTTTTCCATATTTTTTCTTTGGTCATATGCTTTTTCTTTCTGTTGGCTGAAAATCAAACTGACATAAGGAAAGCAAGCAAATGGGATATTAAATAGCACCAGAGCAAAGAATTTGGACATCCTGTTCATAGTTGTTGGTGCCCAAAGATAACTTCCTTTATCCTGGCTGAACTGTTTCTTATAACCTCCCACAAGGAAGCACTTCATATTCCCCCACAGATCATTTTCACATCAAAAAGCTGTGCTTGCCCAGGCTTCACTTTCCACTCCGTGAACAAAGTAATGGTAACAGGGTGTGCAAATTGTTTGAATATGGAAGACATTTTTTAATGTAATGTGGAAGCCCTTGGTGGTTTACTGTCAGATATCTCAGTATGAATGAAACAATTTGCCTTAATAACTGAACCATATAAATTTTTGATACTACAATAATACTGCGCGCTCTCACAAATTACCACAGTACATCTTAACTGCCATGTCACATCACGTAAATTATAGTCATGATGACATGCTTAGCTTGGTTGATTTAATATCCTGCTAAGGAAATGGAAAATTGTAGGGCCTTGTTTGTAAATTCAATAAAGCCACTTTTCTAAATAGTCGAGGCTAAATTCTTTACCAGTAATTGCTGTTCAAATCAGAGCCATTGCCAGAATCTGACAGAAATAGTATATCAAGAAACTAGTGCATCTGCTTAGATACAGAATTTCATTTACATCCATGACCAGGAGGCAGCGGGTATATCATCCCTCCTCCGCTTTTTTAGTGTTAATTCCTAAGTCAAAAAAATATTTATGGGATGCTATTAGCTTCGCTAAATATTTGTATAACCAATTTTCAAACATTTTCCAAATCACTTGGTTGTAAGGCTACTTACAACAGAAGGAAGATGTGCCGTGCATATTCTTTGATAATGAAGATGCCACATGCCACTCTTCCTTTTTTTAGGAACCTGACTCCAAATAATGAAACTGCTTCCACACGGGAGGCACTTTGCCGACAAAGAGGTGCACCCGATTGTGATAAAACTCAAGCACACTAGCCAATTTAGCTGAATATTTCTGATCCTAAGAAACATTTTTATGGACTGCAGAGCCCCTTTGGAGTCATGAGGTACACGTAACTGAATGTGTATTGGGCAGGGTATGGGAAGGCAGTCAATGAGGCCTGGAAAAACTTAGCACATTATTATACGGCCCATCTAAACATCTCCACAATCTCAGTTATGAGTTAATTCCTCAATAACAATCTTGAAAATATTTTTTCTCACATGTGAGTGAATATTTAGCACAATTGGCACAATCAAGTGTTAATTCCCCCTCACCCCTTGCTCTAGAGAGTCAAAGAGGATTAAGTCGGGCACCCACAGGGTTGTACTAGGCAGCATTTCATTTTCAAAATGCTTGGCAAATGTTAATGCTTGGTTGTAGGGCATTGGTTTAAGCCTGGAACTAGACAGGGGTGGAAAGAGCTAGAAGGACTGCATCCTGCTGGTTTGCTACAGGCTACAGCTATTCAGAAACAGTTTGGGTATTTCAGAGTTGGAATAATTTACTGCTTTAGTAAACTAAGTGCTATTGGAACATGGAAATAGTCATTTACGTAAAGTTACCCTAGTGGTCTGAAATAGTTAGTGCAGCTTCCAAAAACAATTCTCTCCGCATCTGTAAAGTTCCCCGAGAATCTGGCTTGGCCTGTCTGCTCTTCCCACATTACCATTAAGGTTTACAATCCTGTCTCTGAGCATTATTAAATTAATCTTATGTGATTTGTTCTTTACAGAACAATGCTTATTTTCTACAACACTACGTTGCCTTTTTGTTTCCAGCTTAGAGAAGCTTTTTTTTTTTTTTTTTTTTTAGAGAAGCTTTTAAATTGCTTCATGTGTGTGCCAAGAATACCTATAGCCTAGCTTAAGATGCACATTATGAGTCTGCTGACAAAATAGCATCTGGCTTCCAAAAGTAAGCTCTGGTACTTCTTTGTTGTGCTTGCTTGACTTCCAGTTCTGTCTCTCAGATCTCAAATCTGTGGATTTGAAGGAGATTGATGCTTGAGATTCAGAGGACAGGGTCGTTCTTGTCACTTAAAAGGAGCTCAACGAACACTTTGTGATTAATGCTACATGCTTAACAACAACAAAAGTAGTTTTGCTTAGTTTGTTCAGAAATGACTCTTGACTTAGGACTTATGTCAGGTTGAGAAATGACTTCAGACCTGGTTAAAAAAAATTAAAAACGAATAAGCAGGATCCAATCTCCTTTAAAAGCGTAATGTGTATTTATGACTTCTAATTATTCAAAAGCAAAGGTCAGACCTGATCCTGCATCCTTAACTTCCTCCAGTTCAAGCCTTGGATTAAATGGATTAATTAAGAAGGTATTGTGTAGTGGAGATGGCATGGCCAAAAAGGTAAATAGGACAAATTGACTGTGATTGAATTTTTATTTCATAAATCAGATCTCATTAAGAATAAATTGGTAATAGAGTAGTATCTAGAAGACTTGCTGCCTACAACCAACCAAATGCATTGTTAGAGGTACATGAAAAAATATATTTATTAAAAAACAAAAACAAAAAAAAGTCGAGAAGTTACTTGTTGCCTATGGTGATGGTAAAGTCAACTATGCAAAATTATCCCACCTACAAGGACTCAAGATCAAACGTATTTATCTCTCAAACTTATCTAGCCTTATCATAATAGTATCTTGATATTTTTCCTAAATAAATATATAGAGCACTAATTCTAACATTACAAATTATTACATAAAAAAGCATTTTAATATTCATATGCATCATTCTGTTTGCAGCACCTTATAATGAAGTACAATGGGGACAAAGATCAGTTTTTTACAGTTGAGCAACTAAACACGAATCAAGTAGGGGAGGATTCAGTTTAATAGCAATTGGTGGGAACAATTAAGGAGTTGACTTAACAGTAATATCAATCTCAGTTAACTTTGGGTTATGGTTACCAACAGAAGTAATCAATGGCTACATTGGTAGGAGTTTACTGATCAGGTGCAGGGACGTAATAGTTATATAGATTCTGTACAAAACATATCCCCTAAATACTCAACTTATGAATATATGTTTTCAATTATGTTAAGATACATGACTAAGGTTATCAGCTGATAAGCCAAGATATCCCAGTTAGTAAAACAGCCAGGACTGGAATCCAGATGTGTCTAGCCCTTTTCTACTAGTTATTTTTCCATTCAGTTATGTTCATTAGTACTTGTAAGGCATTTGGCTTTGGAATAGAAATGCTTGAGCAGCTTATCCAAAGGAAAGCATAAGAAAGGAAACAATACAGATATGAAATTTAAGAAATGCAAATTAATGAAATAGAAAACAAATATCAATAGAGAGGCCACAAGCCAAAAAAACTTACTTAAAAGATTGTATTTATTTATTCATGAGAGTCCCAGAGAGAGAGGCAGAGACACAGGCAGAGGGAGAAGCAGGCTCCATGCAGGAAGCCCGATGTGGGACTTGATCCCAGGACCTCGGGATCTGACCTGAGCCGAGGGCAGATGCTCACCCACTGAGTCACCCAGGTGCCCCACTTTTAAAAGAATTGCAAAGCTCTAGAAAGACTAATAGAAAAAAAAAGTGGGTAAAGAGACACATAAATGATAGAAATGTAAATATGGACATAACTAAAATTACTTCAGAAAATTTTATAAAAAGAAAATCATGCTGAAGGTGAGGAAAGTCAGGACCCAGGGGATGAAGCCATTTTCCTGTAGTCATATGGTTAGAAGTGGTCTATGCACATGCTTGGCCACTTGTCCCATTAGGGGGGCCAGGGCACCTTTAGGAAACTGATCAGATCTGAAAGAGGCTGGGACGCCTGGGGCCTCAGCAATTGAGCATCTGCTTTGGCTCAGGGCACCGTCCTGGAGCGCAGGAGGGCAGGATCGAGTCCCACATCAGGCTGCCTCGAGGAGCCTTCTTCTCCCTCTGCCTGTGTCTCTGCCTCTCTCTCTCTATGTCTCTCGTGAGTAAATAAATAAAATTCTTTAAAAAAAAATCCTGAAGAAGCTGCAAGAATAGAAAAAAAAAAAGAAATCATTAAAACTTTGCACACAATAAATTTAATTACTCATAAAAATAAGTATATTTCTAGAATAATAAAAATTAATAACCCTGATTCCAAGGGAAAACCCCTGAAAGTCATATGAACATTAAAACAATAGAATCAGTAGTCAAGAAAATCTTCCCAGTAAGATGCCACCAGGTCTGTTTTGTTTACAAGTGATTTCAATCACTATTCAAACTTAAAGAATCTTTTCTAGAGAACAGAATCATGGGGATTACTCCATAATTAATTTTATGTGACTCGGTGGGCTTGATATCAAACCTTCGAGGGAGATATAAAAAGGAAATCCCTATCCAAAGTCACTCATGCAAATAGATTCTAAACAAAGCATAAACAATCTGAATTTGTAATATATAAAAATGGCAAAACAAAATGGGCCAACTTGCTCCTATCATTAGAGTTCAGGTTGGTTTAATTCATAAAATCAGCTTAAGTAATTGGCCATATTGACTGACTAAAAAAGAGAGAAAAATAAAATGATCTCCATGGATGCAGAAAAAGAAATAGGCAAAATTAATGATTCATGATGTTTTAAAAAATTTGCAAACTAAGATAGGAAAGGTACCTCTTTAGCTGATCAAGAGTGTCTCCACAAAGAGGAATAGCAAATACTTAATATAAAACATTGAAAGACTACTTTAAGGTTATGAGACAGTTTTCACTATGATCACTTTTATGTAATATTGTACTAGAAGATCTAGACACTGCAATATGATAGGAAATAAAAGATAGAGAGATTGGAAGGTAAGGAAAACCCCCCACACTTGTAAATGGTAGAAGTATCTGCTTTACAAACTCAAAAGATGAAATATTAATAAGCAAATCAAAAGGGGAACCGTATACAAAATTAATTTATGAAAATCAATTATATATTTCTTTATATCAGCAAAGATCAGTTAAAAATACTTTTTAAAAAAATATTTCATTTATTCATTTGAGGTAGACTGAGGGTAAAAGAAAGCACGAACCAAGGGGCAGAGGGAGAGGGAGAAGCAGACTTCTCACCAATCAGGGAGCCCAATGCAAGACTCAATCCCAGGACCCTGGCTTCATGACCTGAGTGGAAGGCAGACACTTAACCGACTGAGACTCCCAGGGGCCCCAGAATACTTTTAAAATTAGTCCTTTACAATAGCAGTAAATATTAAAAATACCAGTGATTAAATTTATATGGAAAAAGCAAAGGACCAAGAATAAGCCGAGGAAATTTAAAACAAAAACTGGAGAGTTTTTAATCAAAACTTTTCTGATATAAACACAACTTATTTTAAAAATATATAATAATTAAGACACAAGGCTATGGGTGTGACAAAAGATAAAAATACAAAATACAAAAAGTGGAACTGAGAGAGATGCCTGAGTGCCTCAGTCCGTTAAGCATGGGACTTAATTTTGGTTCAAATCATGATCTCAGGGTTGAGGGATTGAGCCCTGTGTTTGGCTTGGCGCCTAGTGGGGAGTCTTCTTGAGGAATCTCCCTCCTTTTCTCCATTTGCCTCTCCCTTTGCTTGCACCCTCTCTCTCTTTCTCTCTATCTCAAATAAATAAATAAATCTTTTAGAAAACAAACTGAGAAAACAGCCCAGAAATACCCTATGGATACTTGATTTTTAACAAAATAGACTTTGCAGATAATAATAATAGGATAGACCATGTAGTAAATGCTCCTCATACATTGATTATCTAAAGACAGAGAGGAAAAAAAAAAATCTCTGCATCCCTATCTCACATTATACATAAAAATAAATTCTGGTTGAAGTAAAGACTATAATTTCAAAAACCATTCTTAGAAAAGCTTATAAAAACTAATACATTGGAATTTTTGCTTCTGATAATAATTGAATGATAGAATCTCAATTTACCCACCTGCTTTTTTTTTTTTTTTTACCCAACTGCTTTAAATAAGAAAACTTGGGAAAAAGTACGAAACAATTTTTAGACACTAGACAACAAATAGTATAGGGTCTGTGATCCCTGAGAAAAGAGAAACAAAATAAAGTGAAGCTTACGACTGTCCCGGATTATTGCCTGGGTTCAGTTCCAAGTGGATGGAGGATAAACATCAGGTCTGAAAGATGGAGATTGAAGGTCAAGGAAGCTAGAAATTGTGGGACAGGATATCAGAGAAGAGGGATATGGGGCAAGAGAGGGAGAGAGAAAGCGAGACAGAGAGAGAGAGACAGAGACAGAGATCTGTAAAGGTATAAGGGAGACCTCCAGCCTGGCTGAGTATTGAGTTGGATGGGAGAAGACCACCTAAGGCTGGTGAAAGAAAAACCAATATGTAGCAAGAGAAACAATTCCTGGAACTAACACAAAGCTGGTAAAAGTTCATTTTCCCACCACCTAACATGGAACATCTTCATAAAAGGGAGGACGTCAGATAAAGTACTCAGAGAGTATTGTCTCAGTAGAGGGGTTAAATTAGCCTGAGATCACAGGAGGCTCTAAATTCACCCTAACGAATCTTAAAAGCAAACTTTAAAAGAAATCAACTTGTTCCAAGTGAATTAACAGCATGCCAGAACAAAGTCCAAAACTGATTAATTACAACAAAATCCAACACCCAAAAATGTAAAATTCAGCATGTCTGGCATCAGATCAAAAATTACTGGGTCTATAAACAAGCCTGGGCATATGAACCGTAACCAGGAGGAAAATCAGTTCATGAAAACGGACTGAAAAATGGTAAGGAAATCATGCCAACGTATATCTAAATTGAAAAAGAAAGAAAAAGAAAGAAAAGAAAAGAAGAAAAGAAAGAAAAAGAAAAGAAAAGAGAAGAAAAGAAAAGAATAGAAAAGAAAAAAAGAGGGAGACCAAGAGAAAATCTTAAAAGCAGCCAGAGGAAAAAAGGTACAACATGTACAGAAGAACAGAGATAAGAAAGAAGATTCTTGTCAGACATGATGTGAACTAGAATATAGTACACAGATATTTTAAAATATCCGAGGGTAAAGAAACAACAACATACAAAAAAAGTTAGTCCAAAATTCTTTAGCAGGCCAAAATATTCTTGAAAAAGGAAGGCAAACAAAGAGTTTTTCAGAGAAATAAAAGCTGAACTACTTTTTCAAAAACAAATCTGCGCTGGGAGAAATGTAGAAAGTTCTTCTGGTGAAAGGAATGTGATGCCAGATGGGAATTTGTCCCTACAAAACAAAATTAAGAGTATCTAAAACAGTATAAAATAATGTTTTGATTGCCACCTAACACAGGACCTCAGGCTAGTCATCCCTTTAGCTGTAGGCTTAACACAGTGGCTACTGAATAATAACAAGACGCACAGACTTGAAATAGAATTTCAAGTACTCTTTGTATACAATTTTCTTTGAAATTATAAAGGAAAGACTATGCCATAATAAGAACAGGAAAGTTCTTCTTTCTTCAACCCCCCATTCCTCATTTCAAAACTAAAGAAAGCAAAATCACCACCAATTTGAGTTTCAATCCAATCTTTATGTAAAACTACATTTTTTTTCTATTTCTTTGTTAACACTTTATGCTGTGTGGTCTGTGCTGCTCTGTGGAAAACCTTGGGGAACCCCGATCCATTGCTGATTCGGATACTGGTGGGACAAATTCCCAATATTCTTTGTAGGGCAGTGTTAGGCCATTTTGGAACCTTTCTTATCCAGAGTGTTCTTTATATAGTGGGTTTTTTTGTTTACTGTTGCTGGTTCATAGTGGAAAGGACAAATTTGTAGGGAAAGGGCAAGTTTGTAGGAAGACAGATACGTGTGAGGGGAAGATGCCATAAAGACAGAGAGAAGATGACCATCTATACACCAAGGGCAGAAATCTGGAACAGCTTCTTCCTTAACAGCACTTGGAAGAGACCTAGTCCTGCTGACACCTTGATCATTGACTAGCAAACTCCTACATTGTTTTCTTTATTCATTTTCATGAGAATCGATTGAAAGGGTCTAATTAAGTAAGGAGAAGTCACAGTCCATTATTTTTAGTGTTCTGGTCCTTATGCCTTTCACAGATCTGATTCAAATTCCAGATATATCTACCTTATTAGTTTTATGATCTTGGACACATCCCATAATTTAGTTGAGTCTCATTATCTGCAAAATGAGAGTTCCAGCCTCAGAATTGTGCAAAACCCTCTAAAACGCCCTGAGTGCTCAGAAGCTGTTCAATAAATGCCAATTTCTGCATGACTTTCTGGAGTTGTGCATTGTAGGAATTTATATTGAGGTAGCCTATACCAGTTAAAGACATTTGTTGAAGAATGCTTTGTGCCCTATTTACTGCTGTCTGATAGAGCATCTGCTGGTGGTAAGGGACAAGATATAATTAAAGATAAAAATGGACAATCACAGAGAGTTAATTTTAGCAAGTCAGTAGATCATTGACTTAAGTAGAAGCTTTGCAGATGTGAAAAAATTACATCAGTTAGCTAGCTTTCTGAGAAACCTGCAGAATGTTTTGTACTTTATCTTGAAGGTACCAAAATAAAGCTAACAATCATCACTTCCTGTCTTCCAAACAAATGACCTGATGAGTATCTCCCTCTTCCCACTTCACTGAAGGCCTAGTAGGTAAAAGAATTTGCAATTTCTGCCCACCAGTAACTGATTAAAGAAGTAAATTTTCTAAGTGTGATAAACACAGTCAACACCCTACAGCTATGTCAGTAAGGTGGTCATTAAGATAGATCCCAATTCAATGAGACTGGTATCCTTATAAAAAGGGAAAATTTGGAGACAGACCCTCATATGGGGAGAATGCCGATGGGGACAAGATGACAGCCAGCTACAAACTAGAGAGGGACACCTGAAACACAGCCTCTCCCATAGCCTCGGAAGGCACCAACCCGACTAACACCATAATTTAGGACTTCTGGCCTCCAGAACTGTGAGATGATGGATTTCTGTTGTTTAAGACACTCGGTTTGTTGTACTTTCATATGGCAGCCCTAGCAAACTAATACAAATGATATCAATTCTTTTTTATTTTATTTTTTTGAGGATTTTATTTATTTAAGAGAGAGAGAGAAATATTTATTTATAAGTAAATAAATATTTATTTATTTAAGAGCACAAGTGGGAGGAAAAGCGGATAGAGAGGGAGAAGCAGACTCCTCTACTGAGCAGGGAGCCCAATGTGGGGCTCCATCCCAGAACTGCGAGATCATGACCCGAGCCGAAGTCAGATGCTTAACCTACTGAGCCACCCAGGTGCCCCTCAATTCTTTCTTAAAATCCCACATTTCCTTACCATAACATACAGCAAACAGAAGGCTAATCTAATACTAAAGAGAGTATCAAAATTGGTGAAAAAGGCCAATTAGTCCAAAATGGGCAACAGATAAGAACAGTTCATAGAAAAGGAAATGCATACTGTATGCCTTGAACTTATACAGTAACATGTGCCAATTATTTCTTAGTGAAGCTGGAAAAAATATAAAACAATGTTCAACCTGACTTATAGTATACCTGGGGGATCATTTGTCATTTATCTTAGGAAAGAGAATAAAATGCATAGCACAGAATTACCGAGACTTTAAAAAGACAGAGATCCTGGTCAGTTAAGTGTCCAACCCTCTGTTTCAGCTCAGGTCATGATCTCAGGGTCCTGAGGTTGAGCCCCAGCTCGGCCTCTGCCCTCAGCACAGAGTCTGCTTGAAATTCTCTCTCCCCTCTCCCTCTGCCCCTCCCCCTCATGCGCTCTCTCTCTTTTTCTCTCAAATAAATAAATATTTTTAAAAAGGCAAAGATCGTTATATATCGGTGGTAAGGATATACATTGATGCAATCCACAAAAACCAATTTAGCAATCTTCACCAAAGTTACAAATACACGAGTGTTAATATATTTCTCTTCTGAAAATTTATCCTACAGGTAAATATAAACATGAGAAATGCAAAGTCATTCGTTCAAGAATGTCCGTGATGTCCATAAAAATGTTTGTCATTGAAAGACAAATTAAATGAGTTTGGGCACATACATGTAACCAAACACCATAAAACTTTAAATAAGGACAGAAATTCTTTGTATGCTAATATGGAATAATCCAAAATACATGGTTAAGCAATTAAACCTGGAAGCAGAATGGTATATATATGACCACCATTTGTGTAAAAAATAGTAGAGAACAAGATAATTATAAGGTTCCTCAGCTATTTTGAGTCACAACTAGCATTTCAATTGGGGTGAGTTTGCCTCCAGAGATTGTGCCCTCTGTGAACAGAATATCATCAAAGATGTAAAATAAAATATTTTAACTAGAACAGCCGTTATTTTTAATTTAATCTGTTATAAACTATTGCTTCTCTATTCTAGACTTTGTTGTAAAAATTACTGCTTGAGTGTGATCATTTAACTATTAAGTGCCCCAGTCCTATGGGCTAAAAATCGATTGGCACGCTTAATTAATCACAGGGGTGGAATAGAACCCTTATCTCTTCGGATAGTTTCAGGGAATCCTGTTATTGTCAGCAGTGCCTCCTAGAGAAGCATAAAGTCCACATTTTTATTGCTGAGGTTTTCTCATCACTTCCAGCAGTGGTAGTTGAGGCAAGCAGGTGCTGTCTTACTTCACTTTTCCCTAAGCTCTTCTTGTGTTACCTGGGTCTGAGATCCCAAGTAGTTGAAATCTGACATTTGCCACATGGAGAAAGGAGCCATGTGATAAGACCCCAATCTGAAATGTGATGAATTATTAAACAAGTAGTTTGTGGGGTGATTGAAAATTACCTGCGAAGGAGCGCTTATCTCCTTGAGGCACGTCGAAAGCTAACGGGATTGAGCCAATTAGACTGACTGTCTCTTCAATGAGTTGTGACCTCCCGATGGTAATAGCTTATTATGATGATAAATGAACCCATCTCTCCAACTGAAGCCTGAGTACACACTTCAGCAGTTTCCTTGAATCATGAGGCCATTACCTTTCAACTTCAGATCGACAGCAGTGACAGCCACAGGAGCAGAGAGCATGCATGACTGGACACAGATGATTGTTTTACTCAGATGAATATATTTACAGCTATTTCCTGAGAAATGGGATCTCCTGTAGGTTGAGTGTTCACACCTGAAATATTTACCATAGGACGTTTCCTTTATTAGGAAGAACTACTTCCTGGCTACATCATCATTCTGAGATAATCAAGTTTTGCTCCCCCTGCTCACCCACCCTCCCAATCCCCAGTTTCTATTTGCTGTTTTCAGTGTTTGGATTCCTTATTCTTGTTGGTCTCCTGACTGAAGAAAATTTCTGAACAAAAATATTTTCTTACTTTGTAGATGCTTGTAATATACAGATGAGCATCTATGTTTTTAACTTATCAGCATGTATCTTTAATTAATTTAATCTTCTTAAATTCCACAGATTATGTTTCATGTGGGCCAGAGGAATCACTCAGACTCTCTTATTTGTAGAGAACGTTTTTAAAGGTTGTTGGTTTAAGAATCACACAACCGTAAATACTTTAATTTTTGTTTTTTTAATTTCAGGAAATGTCAAATGTCCTTTAAGTAGTTCATGGAGCTTGATAGCAATTTTCTTATTCTGCTGTAGTGAAATTTTGGTTTGCAAAGAATTAGAGGAGAAAGTGTTATTTATTGCATCTATAACAAAATACAGTGTTTTAATTCTTCATGAGTATTGCCGACTTCCCAAATATATTCTTTTGAAAAAAAAATCTGTTGACTGAGCAAAATTAAGTTTATGAAGATACTGCAGTAAGAGGAACACCACCCACCACCCACCTTGATAGAGTGTTAGTATCTCAGAGGATAAAAATCTGGGGAGGACAGTCACTGGTTTTAGGGGAAAGGTTAGGTAATTTCAAGGTGGTTTTTTCATTGAAGACAATTGGGCAGTTTATGATCCCATAGCCTTGGATTTGTCCAAAGTGAGTGAGGGTGAGATAAGAATCCTGAATCAAGTGTTGAAGAGCATTGGATTAGTCTAAGAGTGAGCCAGCTTAGATGGATCACAGCCCACGAATCAGGTTTTCTTGGAGCTTGTGAGGGGAATGGTTTAGAATAGGGGTTGGGAATTATGCTTGGCACCAGCACTAACACAAGAATAGGGAATTTGTTGGCTTTGGTTCTCACAGACAGTAGCTGTGTGATCGTAACGTAGTTGATTAGTTTCTCTGTGTCATTGTTTCTTGTGTGTAAAGTGGAGATAGTAATACCCCCTTCACAGAGTTATTAGAGAGTTATTAAAGTATCAGTTATTAAAGTCAGTTATTAAAGTATCTGATAAATAATAAGCACTCGGTATTAGCGATTATTCTTAACTCCAGCTGGGTCTAATTTGAGGTCAGATATTATTCCATTGAAATTTAAGGAAGGCTATACACACAATACACAGGAAGGAAGGAAGGAAGGAAGGAAGGAAGGAAGGAAGGAAGGAAGGAAGGAAGGAAGGAAGAAAGAAAGAAAGAAAGAAAGAAAGAAAGAAAGAAAGAAAGAAAGAAAGAAAGAAAGAAGAAAGAAAGAAAGAAAGAAAGAAGAAAGAAAGAAAGAAAGAAAGAAAGAAAGAAAGAAAGAAAGAAAGAAAGAAAGAAAGAAAGAAAAAGAAGGAAGAAAGGGAAATGAAAGAAAATAGAAAGAATAAAAGAAAGCAGGAAAGGGAAAAGGGTAGAAAGAATCTGTTCATATATATTTAATTTTTAGTGTATTTTAATTCAGAAAGAAACTGTCTATTGGGACCTCTCTCTTTTAGTCCAAATGTATCAAGAAGTGGTCTGGTTTTCGATAAATGCCTTTTCTCCAGTTTTCATCTGGGGCTGGGCATGAAGTGATCATCAGCCTTGGTGTTCTGGAAATGAGTCCTTAATGATGAAATGGTGCTGGAAATAGCCCACAAGCAAAAAGCTTTATAGGCCATTGAAGGTCTCCAAGGCCATTTACTGCTTTAAGCTTATTTTTACTCGTCATCACAGAAAAAGTAGGGCATTGTTCTTACATCAAATAGTTTTAAATTAAGATGCAGTTTTATATAAAAGTTAAAATGCCTTATTTTGTTTTGTCAAAACAAGTATAGAAATAAAATTTGATTATGTTAATATCCAATCGTGATTCTGCTCTTCATCACAAACTCTCTTGAAATTTTACATTGGAAACAAGAGAGGAATTTACTGTAGCTCACTCTCTAGCAGATATTTGGAGGATGATGGGTGGAATAAGTGTTTGAAAGAAGAAGCCATTTTCCATTGCGCTGAATACGTGAACTTTACGCTTGGTGAAAGATGTCTAGGCCAAGGAAAGTGGAAGCTATACTGTGAAGGAACCCCACACCAGGCTGATCCCCTAAGACTTAGCGGGTATGGGTTTGAGTCCCTGAGCCTGACTAGCGTAGTGCAGTCTTTTGACTTAAAGCAAATGCATCATGTGAAGCTAACCTCTTCCAAAATCTAGTTATGGCTACAGCAGTCTCCAGGGTGTGGTGTGCAGGCCCCTCTGCATCAGAGTCACCTGGGGTCTATATCGAAAGTGGGTTATTGGCCTCCATTCTGGATTCACTCAGTCAGAAGATCCTAAAGAAATGTGTGGAAATCTACCCTTTAATAATCTCTCCAAGTGATTCTTCACCCATAATATTTTGAGGGCCACTCTTTTATGATTCCTTTGAAAAATTACTTATCACCAATTAAGCATCTCTAGATGATTCCTGATACTTAAATTCCCAACACTTAGAACAAAAACACCAACAAAAAAGAATCATGCACCAGGCCTTACTCTGAATTCAGAGGTTGACTTTCTTGCTCAACCTTGTACTTGCCTGTACAAGGAAACCCTACAAGAATCCCTTATTAGCCACCACAAAATATGTGAACTGGAATCTGTTTACCAATCTCATTACAGAAACACACAAATATACATATTCACATAGGAAAAAGTGAATCTTAGGAAGAAGCTGTTTCCTTCTTTAATAAGAAGTCTAAGATGCACAGCCATTCATGTAAGGAACGAGGACATTCATGTAAGGAATGAGAATATAATGCAGAGGTCGGGGATGCTTTCAGATTCAGATTGAGGTTCTCCCTGAATATGGGTTAACAGCTTTGCCGTTAGAGCTCTGCTAACCCATTAGACAAGTACAAACACAGGCAAGAACCTTACCTTCCCTGGGCCTCAATTCTTCATTGGTGGAGCTTGGTGGGGAGCGAGGGTTATTGTACCTCAGTGGCAGAGACTCTTTTCCAAACAAAATCTGAATTAGAATATGCAGAAACAAGAAAAAAAAAATGGTTCAGGGGGCGGGGGGCGGTGACAGGCCAGTGCTGGCTGCAGTAGGATAAGGGAATGGTGCCCATGGCCGTGGTGCTGCTGGCAGGACTGGTTCTGGTGACAGTGAGTGACAGAGCTAGGAGCTCCGTCTACGTTAACGACATCCATATGACCTCATCTGCAGTTCCTCTTGGAGAAACCTAGGATTTGAAGAAACATAGTACGAAAACAGACCAGATGAATTAGAAGGTTTCCTGCAGATTTAAAAGTTTATGATTCCAACACCAAGTGGAATCATGTAATCAGTTGACTACGAACATGACATAGTAACTCTACAAAGCATAATAAAGTGACTGCATGACATTAATTGAAAAGAAACAAATGTTTCTCAGGCTGAGCTATTGTCCATACCCAGATGCATTGATGATACATAAGCCCAGATGTAGAAAATGTGAGATGTGTCAGAGCAGAGCAACTAAAATGATTCAAGACACTGAGCAGTCGGTGCTCAGCCCACATCATTTCTTACCTAGATTATAGAAAAAGCCATAGAACTTTCATTCTACCTCCAGCTTCCTCAATCTAACTAATGCTTTACTCACATGCCTGATAGAGGGAAGATCTTTATAAAACACAAATTTGATTGCCTCAGTCCCCCATTTAAAAATCCTGCTGTCTGAAGGATACAGAGAAAGCTCTGTGACTCGTCTGGACCCTCAGGAAGAAATCTGGGGTCCAGCTAATAAAATGCCTACATGTATCCCATACTCTCTCATACTTTCCTATTTCATAGTTTTCATTTTGTTATCATTGTCGGAGATTCCCTTCTACCGTTTTGCTGAGTGACTCGCTGCTGCTCATCCTCCATAATGCAGCCCAAGCATTGACTTCTGTAAGAAACTTCTCTGACCACTGCTTCTCCTAGCACTGGCTGAGTTCAATCTCCCCGAGACCTCTGACCTCCCAAGAGGAGGACTGTCCCTCCCTACATCGTGAGTCCCTGGGTGCAACGAGATTCGGTTCCCTTTTGTACACGTAGGACCCAGCACATTGCTCTGGACAGCGTAGGAGCTGAGAAATTCCCTGTTGGGTTCATAAGCGAATGCTCTGGGCAAATAGAAATTATTTTTGTTTCTATAAGATGAACCAGAGGAAACATAGGTAGAAATCGCCCAAATTAAAAAAAAAAAAAAAAAGGAAACCTTAGAGTTGGATTTTTTTTTTCCCCAGAATTTCCTGTCTGGATTTTCTTCACTATTAAAAAAAACCTGGGATCATGTAAGGCCATGTCCATTCAGAGCCAAGCTAAGGGCCAAAGAGTCTGTCTTGCCAAATTCTTTTGCAGCTCTCAAATTTTATGAGCCTGAGCAGCATTGTTTGGGTAGAAGTCTTGTTCTTTGTGGGTCAGAGGAAGTGAAGATGTTTGGAATATTTACATAGAAACAAAGAATTTCCAAACTGGGAAGGACTTAAGCAATATTCTGTGAAGCGGTTTTCACACCGTGTGCTGTGTGGTCCTTCTGTGCCGGGGTGAGAGATGAGAGAGAGGTCAAGGGCCCCTTTTCCTCTTGAACCAGGGCACCTTTATCCTCCTGGCATGGTGAGGGTGCCTGGAATGGAATATGGAAACTGAGACCCTGAGACAGTAAGTCACTTAGAAAAGACTTAGAGCTCCCAGAGGCCAGGCTGACCTTGAGTTTGGGACCCCCTGACTCCCACTGCACGTGGAGTAGAGCTCTTTCTACTTTTTCTGTGCAAGGCAGGAGAAGAAGAAGAAAAAAAAGAGTAGGCTATTTGCTTTATGGTCAGGGTACGTTAAAAATCTTGACTCTGGTTTTCAAACATCAGTTTAAAGTTCATGTCGTCGAATTAAAGAAGTTTGTTAACTAAGTTTAATTTGCTTTCACTAGGGAAGCAGCTGCCTTTTGAGATAGTAAAATAAACACCTACAATAATATTTGGTCAGCTGTGGCTTTCAATTTAAATGTTTGACTTAGTACAGTTCAGTCAGCTGGATTCCAAAATATTCTCTGCAAGGGAAGCGTATACACATTTTAAAGCATTTCAAGTGTTTCTTATGGGGCCCTAGGTCTGGCTGCCTGTCACTCCACGTCCCCCGAGCAGACAGGACTCTGCTTTGGCAGCACATCGTTTCCGACAGACTTGTTCCTTCCATAATCTGAAAATTTTTAGAAGACATGACAAATACAGGATAGTCCACTTTCTCCTTTACTGTGAACATAGTTTTGCCTTTTCTAGAATGTCCTATAGTTGGGATCATGTAGTATGGAGCCTTTTCAGATTGGCTTCTTTCACTGCATAAGATGGATTGAAGGTCCCGTCATGGATTTTCATTACTTGATAGCTCACTTCTTTTTAGCATTGAGTACGATTTTATTTTCTGGACGTACCATGGTTTATCTTTTCATCTACGAAAGGTGAAAATCCAACATCTTGGTTGCTTCCAAGTTTGGACAGTGAGGCATAAAGCTGCTGTAAATATTCACAGGCAGGTTTTTATGTGGACATGAGTTTTGTGGGGACTTAAATTCTCAACTCCTTTGGGTCATTTGGGAAGGGACTATTTAATTATGTAAGAAACTGAAGGCTGAAGTGCCTTTCCACGGTGGTAGGACCATTTTGCATTCTCAGTAACAATGAATGAGAGTTCCTAATGCTCCACAGTTTACCAGTATTTGGTGTTGTCAATGTTTTGGACTTTGACAATTCTAAGAAGGGTGTGGCAGTATCTCCTTGCTTTAATTTATGATTCTCTAATGATGTATGACTTTGAGAGTCATATGCTTATTTGCCATCTGTATACAATCTTGGGTGAAATGTCTGTTCATATTTTTAAAACTAGGTTGTTAACATTCTTATTGTAGGGATTTAAGAGTTCACGGTGTATTTTGATTACAAATTCTCTGTCAGATGTGTTTTTTACATATATTTTCTCCCAAACCATGGCTTATCTTGTCATTCTCTTGACAGCGTCTTTTTTAGAGAACATTATGTTGAACTTTAATAAAATCTAACAAATTAAATTACTTTCATGGATTATGCCTTTGGTATTATATCTAAAAAGTCATTACCAAACCTAAAGTCATCTTGATATTTTTCTGATAACTATCTTCTAGGATTTTTATAATTTTGCATTCACATGATTTATTTTGAAGTCTGTCATTTTTTTTAGTTAATTTTTGTGAAGGATGTAAGATCTATACATAACTAGATTCTTTTTTTTTTTTTTTGCATGTGGATGTCCAGTTGGTGCAGCACCATTTGTTGAAAAGACTTTCCTTTCCCCATTGAATTGCCTTTGATTTGTCATTAAAAAGTGGAAGATTATATTTGTGTGGCTATATCTATTTCTGAGCTCTCTATTCTCTTCCATTGATCTATTTGTCTATTCTTTGGTCAGCATTATACTGTCTAGATTACTGTAGCATCATAAAAAGTCTTGAAGATAGGTGATGTCAGCCCCTCATGTTTGTTCTCCTTCAGTATTGTCTTGGCATATTCTGGGTCTTTGACTCTCCATATCAACTTTAAAATTAATAGGTTGATATGCATAAAATAACTTGCCAGGATTTTTACTTGAGATTGCATTGAATCAATATATCAGGCTCAGAAAACTGACATTTTGACAATATTGATATTTCTATGCATGAACATGGAATATCTTTTTACTTAGTTCTTCAATTTCTTTCATCAGGTTGTGTGGTTTTCCTCATAAATCTTATACATATTTTGTTACATTTGTCCCTAAGCATTTTGGATTTTTTGATGCTAATGTACATGATGTGGTGCTTTAAATTTCAAATTCAAATTTTCATTGCTAGTATATAGGAAAACAATTGAATTTTGTACCATTTTCTTCTTTAGACAGATGGGATCAAATGACTTAGAAATTGAATATGTTGTTCTAGCTATAATGAGTGCCTTGAAAATTCTCAACTTCCTTCTGAGAAACAAAACCTGTGCATCTCAAGGTTATGGGTAACATGCTGCATACAAAAATCCTTGCAAGGCTTATCATCTAAAAGACCGAGTAGAGTTTCAAGAGATTATTTAAGTCAGAGTTTTTAATTCCCAGAGAATGAATAACGATTTATATATAGTGTGTTAGCTATAAATCTAACCTACTATCAAACCTTCAGACTTAGACACTCCCCTACATCTAGAAATGTTTGTGTGTTTGTTTGTTTTTAAACTCAAAAAGAAGAAACTAAAGATACTGTTTATCCATTCCATGACTCATGAATGTTTTCCTGGGGTGACTAGGATGCTGAAGGGTATATCTTCAGCCCAGCCCAAATATATTTCTGAAGTCTGTGTAGTGTAATAACAAATATGTTGGAGTCCTTGTAGATAATGCTGCTATAAACATCGGGGTGCACATGTCCCTTTGAATCAGTATTTTTGTATTTTTTGGGAAGATACCTAGTAGTACAATTGTTGGATCATAGGGTAGCTCTATTTTTAACTTTTTGAGGAACCTCCATACTGTTTGCCACCATGGCTGCACCAGTTTGCATCCCCACCAGCAGCTAGAGAGGCTTTCCCTTTCTCCGTACCCTCACAGACACCTGTTTTTCTTGTATTGTTGATTTTAGCCATTCTGACAGGTGGGAGGTGATATCTCATTGTAGTTTTGATTTGTATTACTCTGATGATCAGTGATGTTGAGCATCTTTTCATGTATCTGTTGGCCATATGCATGTCTCCTTGGAAAAATGCATATTCATGTCTTCTGCCAATTTTTTATATGGATTATTCATTTTGGGGTATTGGGTTTAGTAAGTTCTTTATATATTTTGGATACTAACCCTTTCTTGCAAATATCTGCTCCTATTCCATAGATTATCTTTTAGTTTTATTGATTGTTTCCTTTGCCATCCAGAGCTTTTCATATTGATGAAGTCCTAATAGCCACATTATGGAAATAGCCCAAGTGTCTACTAACCGATGAATGGATAAAGAAGATGTGGTGTATAGATCCAATGGAATATTACCCAGCCATAAAAGAGAATGAACTCTTGCCATTTGCAGACATGGATGGATCTAGAGAGTATTATGCTAAATGAACTTTTTAGAGCCTAACATTTTAGAACCTAACACTGGCTAGCTGACAGATCTTAGAGAAATTCTTTTGCCTTATATTCTTTGTCACTTTTTCTATAAGATGAAAATTATAAATGCTACTTCATAGAGTTATCATGATGATTTTATTTAATAATATAAAACATCTGGTATGTTACAGGAGCTGGAAAATTATTTACCCCCTTTTCTTCCTTTGTTATTTTCAGAAAAACAAATAACTTGATTCAGTATCCAAAATTATATAGTGAAGTCCAACTGACGAAACCTGGAGAAAGAGGTTTTATCACTTTATCTTCCCTTTTTGTGGTTTCAAAAGTACCTATAGAAGAAATAGAACCATTGACTGTGGTTCAGGCAACAAATTGCTGCCTCCCGATCTTGTTTGTACAAGAATAATAATGGTCGACTATGCCCTGCTGTGCAGGGCAAAAATGAGCTCAGTATATGACAAATCATGAATCAGAAAGCAAAGTGTGTTTCACAAATAATAACCACAAAACAACTAGGAAACGATCTCTAGTTAGACAACTACTATAATCTGCACTTCCATTCTATGGAATAAGCACATTGTAGAGATGGCAATTTTACTGTTGATATTTTATGAAAACTCTTCTTCTTTGTTTTCATGTCAGTTTGAGGATAGAAGAATTTCCTTGAGGGCAAAACATGCCTTTCATACATCAGGGTTGCCTAGAGCATATTCTGGCACATTATATAAATGTTAAGTAATCCCTATAATTAAAATGATGTTCCTTGGAATGAGGATGGAGACACATGGTTCCTGAATAGCCTTGAGCTACTTTTGCAATAAGTAGATTTTTGCTTTTCTAGAATATGTAATGAATAATGCTGTGTTACAAGTATTAATTAATGATTGAAATACAAAAGATATTTTAGGGGAGATTTTGTAATAATCTACATTACAACTAGAGGTATTTATCATGATAAATGCTAGTCAGTGTTGAATAATGGAAGGATATATGAGATCCATTTTTTATTCTTAATGGAAATTATTATTTTATTTTGTTAATACAATAAATATTAACCTAATAATAGAATAATACTAATATAAAATGCAATTCTTAATATTTTATTTATAGTGTGTGATTTTTTGTTGAACAATTAGAAAATACTTTAAAGTTATTGAGAATACTTAGAAGAGGTTGTAATTATCAGAAACACTTAATACACCTAAACCTGAACAAAGGCCTTTATTTTGAAATTAGATGTTGAAGCAAGAAAATACGTGTTCTTAAAATACAGGCAAATACAAAGAGTGTAATTTGGATAGAAAATGTGTATCTTTAGAATCTTAAATCCAGGTTACTTTTTTTCATTTCCAAGTCCCAACATCTGGTTTCTATAACCAGTTCATATCTATTAGGTTCATAATTATGTCAGCTGTGTGAATGCACATGAATACCAAATCATTTGGTCAATCTTCGGGGTGTTTTTGGCAATTATCTACTCTCCTCGGGGTTAAACTCAGTGTTTCTTTAGATTAGAGAAATAAATGTCAAGGAACTATCTGCAGTAAGTTCACCACAGTAATACGGAAAGCTCTGCATCGTTTTACCCGAGAATCTTCTGTAAATGTGCCCATGGTGTTTTCCATGGAGATCATCTGTTACCAAGTTGTGAGTAAATTCAAACCTTTCTTCTTTTAAAATCCCCTGTTCGTATTAAAACATGAGATGTTTCCTTTGAAACCAGATTGTGAACAGATCTAGCTGGACCCTTTTGAATATTTTTCATAGAGAAAAATGAAGACGAATTTAAATAAATGTCATTTCTGAGAAACTACAGGATGTAATCTATTCTAGACTGTCATTCACGAATAGAGACAGCTTCCTATTTATGAACTTGAGGTAGTTCAGCCTCTGTAACTTGAAGAGGTGGTTCTGAAGCTCAGATGCAAATGCATCCTGTGAATTTTCACAAAATATTTCTCAATGTCCCTTAAGAAAAATAAACTCGGGCCAGTAGCCAGCAGTTTGAGATCTAGATGATGCCATACAAACAGGGAAGAAGTATCCTTCTCGCTTTGCTTCTTAAAAGTATACAAAGATGGAGATAATTGTCACTTGTAGGCTAACCAATACCATCCCAAAGCCAAAAGCTCTTGGTTCACATCACCGGAATTTATAGTCTTTGTTATTTTTAAAGTCAGAAACACCAAATTTTTATTGTCAAGGAGTCATGACATACTCTAATGTAAGTGCAAAAACTATGAGTAATGAATCAAGGCTTAAAGCTTTGAAATGTAAAGTGTAAACTAGATTAAGATGGATAATATCCCCAAATTCATTATTGCAGATGACATTAAGAACAGCCGTGCTATTACCACAGATGGCATAGCAATTAAATCAATGTATCAAAACACAACTATACTCTTAAAAGTAATGTAACAATGACATTCATTTGAAATGTCTTATTTTATCATGAAAAAGATTTATTTGTGCAGTGTTTCTCCTCCCAACTTTAATCCTCTTGGTGAGAGGGACAGTACTTCATTCATCTTTGGTAACCCTCCCTCTCAATCCTGCCTTTGACATAATAGCTATTCAACCATAATTACCGTATTCAATTGAATTGTATAAACCTGAGTTTGATATGTTCTATATACGTACCACATGTTGGTGTAAATTATAAAGCCTTCCTTGAAAACTGGCTAAAGCATATTTAGCTGTTAAAATTCTAGGGCAAAAATGTGATTAGATGTGAATTACCCCCACAATATAAAAGAGTGTTAGGCTCCAAGTTAAAATAATGATTTTCGCATTTTTCAGTACATTTATTAAACGCCTATTGTAATTCTATACTTTCTGAAAATCGATTATAATAAAGAGATCCTGGCCATTGTAAAATTGTCATCTAGTCATAGGTAAAATAAATTAGAGAATTATGGTGATTCAAATACAGAAAGCATTTAAATTGGAAAAAAAGATGCATTTATACTTCTAAAACATCTTAGTGTTCATTTTCTATATTTTATGTTAATGTAATATGAAAAGATAATATTTTCATTTGCAGATGCTTAAATTTAGATATATGTGTAAAACCATAATCATCTTTGTTAAACACTTATTATTTATTATTAAATATTTATATGTAAAGCCACAAATTATATATATATCTTAATGGAAGTGATAAAAGCACCTGTGTAGAGTAGTGATTTGCCAAATATTCCTTCAAGAATTTCTGGTAATTTGTTAATTTTCATGAGTTTGTAGTAAGAAACCCTAATAATGTCTGCAATCATGTGTATCAAAGTATATGGGGGAAAAATAAATTAGCAGTCTTCAAGAACCCAGGAAGTATGTAATCCAAGGAAGTGTATGTAGTAGGAACATTAGAATTTCTATATACATATTTTATTTAATCTAAAAAATAAGAAAGAATAAAAGCATTTAAATATTCAAAGTATAGATTGTCACTAACCCATTCACTTGGTGACGTACCTTTCTGAAGATGTTCTGGGGAAAAAATTAGCATTTATAAGGTGAGAGGATTTATAGTAGTAACCTCACTTGTTCATTAACTGATGTTATTACGTATTTTACTACATTTTTGCTTAGCTAAGCCAGTTTATGAGTTATATTTCCTATATTTCCTTCATTTAACTGATGAAAACTCACCAAATAAATGCATGTTTTTTGTTTGTTTATTTTCATTTTGTTTTTTGGAGGACAAGAGGCAGAAGGAGAGGGAGAGAGAGAGAGAGAAAATCTTAAGCAGGCTTCATGTCCAGCACGGAGCCCAACATAGGGCTACATGTCACGACCCTGAGGTCACAATCTGAGCTGAAATCAAGAGTTGGATGGTTAACTTACCACCCAGGTGCCCCAACACATAGATTTAATATGAATCACTTAAAAAAAAAAACTACAGTAAAGATAGTATTGCCATACATGTAAAAACAAAAAAATAAGGAAATACTCAGGCTTACCATGACTCTATGTAAGAGCTGTTCCTGCATTCACAAAATGAAAAGCAAGTAATAACAACATCAAACCTGACAAAAAGTTGGTCAATGAGTGGGAAATTGTCTTGCAAAATCAGCTTGTATTATACAGAAACAATTTTGAAAGCAATTATTCAGAAAGCTTCTATCATTTTATGGCTTAAGTTAATTTATCAAGTATGAATACTCTTCTCTGCACTTTGGAATTAGAGAATAGAATTATCTAACCTATTTTTAAAGTCTGAACCCAAGGTGTCCATAAGCTTTGAAACTTTTTGTTAAATATATTAAAATGCCACATTATTCAAAATAATTTTCAAGTACAATCAATTATCATAAGAAAAGTTATTATTTGCATTTTAACAAGAATTTATGTTAATTGGTGGAGAGGATTGAAAATAAGTATCATAATCTTTCAGCCAATCATGTAAATCTTGCAATGGGAACTGTGTATTTTTTGTGTCTATAATATAGTTTTTAGGCTCTTTCAGCCAATCATTTAAATCTTGCAAGGGGAACTGTGTATTTTGTGTGTCTACAATATAGTTTTTAAGCTTTGAAAGCCATTAATAGTAAGCATTAAACGGAACCTAGAAATAGATCTTGAAATTTCAATACTTAGTAATATTTCTAAGTAGTAAGCCAACATTTTCAGAAATAGAAAGGCATATTTAATTATGCTGAGTAAAGATTTTTATATAAATAATTAAGTATCCTAAAATAGTGCTTCATTTGTTTCTCATACTTTTAAATCTTTGTCTTTTAACAAATATATATTGTCATAGCATATTATGTAATATATAAATACATAGTGTATAGATACAACATGTACTATATATGTGCACTCTCACATATACACAAATTTATTGATTAAATTATAAGATCAGTTTAGTAACCCCTGCTCTAGGTAATGAGCAGTGTAGTAATCCCGCCCTGAGAAAAATCTATAAAATAGATGAAGTTTATTTTTCATGCATAATTAACATCATTCCAACTGTGGCTCTTATTCTCCTGGTGGTTATCCAGGATTCTTCTATTGCTCTTAATTATACTATTATGTAGTCTTAAGGGCTCAAAATAGACAAGGGAAGTACCATTGCAAATTATCATTTGATGATTGATTTATGAGTTCATTGACATCTACTATTTGTCAGGAACATTCTAGCCTGTCAGCAGTTACTACAAAAGACAAAAATTCTGCCTTTCAGGAGCTTACATTTTAGTTAGAAGATAAAAAAATTGATTAGGAAAGTACGTAAAATATAGTATTTTAGATGATTATAAATGCTAAGGAGAAAAAAAGCATGGGAAGGAATAGAAAGAGTGACAGCAGGTGGATTGTACTATAACTTTAGGTAAAATATTTACCCAAAGAATTGAAGATGATATAAAAAGGCTTATAGTTATCTTCAGCAAGATCTTATGGCAATAGGAAAGCAGCTATAAATGTCTCAAGACATGAAGATGCTTAGTATGTCAAACAACATTCAGGATGGGATAAGTGAGGAGGATAATAGAAGAAGAGGAAGAGGAAGATACTGTAGAACTTTAGGCCTTTGTAATTTCTTTATATTTTTCTCACAGTGAAATAGGAAGCCATTGGAGTGCTTTGAGCACAAAAGTGTAATTATTTGACTTGTATTTTAACAGGGTCAATATGACTGTTACATTCATAATAGGCCAGAAGGGGACAGGTGCAGAAATAGGGAGACTAGAGACTTTGCAGTCATTGGGTCAGCAGATAGATGACTTAGCCTAGAGTGGTAGCAATGGAAGTAATGAAGAATGCTTTGATTGTGGATGCATTTATATATAAAGTCAAAAGATGTGTTCATAATTTAGTTGTGGAATATGAAATTAAAAAAAAAAGAGTAGAGCAAATGATGGCTTCAAAGTCACAGAATAGAGTTCTAAACAACTAAAAGAATAAAGTTTCTGTTTACTTTGATGGAGAAAACTGAGAAGAGTACATTGTAGATGAGGATCAAGAGCTCAGCCTTGCTAGCTTATTATGTTAAAAATACCTTTTAGTCATCCAAGGGGAGATGTTAAGATGGTAATGCCATACAAGTCTGAAGTTCAATAGCTGGTGGGAGGGATCAGAACTGAAGATTAAAAAGAAATGATCAGTACAGATGTCATTTAAGCTAGGAGACTAGGTAAAGGAAGAAAATGAGTAAAGGAAGATAAGACAGATCTGAGTATTAAGGCCTTGCAGCTTTTCAACATTTAGAGGTTAGGGAAGTGAGGAGGAACCAGAAAGGAGACTAAGAAGGTGTAGCCAAAAGACAGAAGGAAAACCAGGGTAGTGATGTATTGAAAGCCAATTAATCAAGAGGCCTCAACTTTGTCAAACATTATAAATAGGTCAAATAAGGAATGAGAACTGACCATTGGGTCTTGCAATGAGTGCAGCTGGTGAACATGAACAGTATAGTTTCTGTAGAGCGGTGGGGACAAAAGGTTGGTTGGTGTGGCTTACTGAAAGAATAAGAAGAAAGATTTAGAGACAGCGAGCATAGACACCTCTTTCTAGGAAGAAAATAAAGATATGTGGGCTTGTATGTGATTTGAAGTGGTGTTGGAAAGTGCTGCAGGTTTTTTGTTGGCCTTTACATTCTTAAAAAACAAACAAACAAAAAACAGAAGAGAGTTGAGCATCAGGCTATGGAAGGAGATTTTGGAGTTGAGAGAGGAAAAAAGAAAATGTGAAATAGCATCCAGGAACATGGGAGAGAAATTGGACCATGCAGAATTTCTTCAGATGTGTCTATCTCAACAGTTGCAGGGACAGAAAAGATAGAGAAATGGATTTAACTCTAGTGTCCATTAGCCAAGAGAGTCGGTGAAACCAGAAAGGGGTGAGAGAGTCAAAACTATACAAAAGAGGGATTAAAATTACTGACCATGGACTTCAGTATGGTGATGGACAAACCTCAGACCATAACAGTTTCACATTTTTCCTTCCTTCCAATGCTATTAACATTTTAGTATTTGTTTTATGGGATTATACAAAGTGTTAGAAAATATTTAGCATCGGGACTGTCTGGGTGGTTTAATTGGTTGAGCATCTGACTCTTGATTTCAGGTCATGATCTCATGGTCGTGGGATGTGACCCTATGTAGGGCTCTGTGCTTAGCAGGGAATCTGCTTGAGATTCTCTTTCTCCCTCTGCCCCTCTTCCAACTCTCACTCTAGATGAATCTAAAAAAAGAGAAAAAAAAGAAAATATTTATTATCCTTCAGCTCCAGACCCTAAATATTGGTAGCACTTCACCAAAATTAAAAGAACAGTATATAATCCTTACAGTTTTTTAACCCCATGAAATAGTAGACTTTTTTCTATATGCTCCAAAAAGCAAAGATAGTTTTTATAATTTTAAAATGCTTATATGAACATAAAAACTAAACCTATCATCTAATTATTTGCTATATTCAGCACAAAATATTCCATCAAGGAAAATATAGGATGACATTTTGAAATTGTACTTTATTGAACACACAAGACTTTTTTTATTGGTCATTTAAATAGTTGTGTTATTTCTTTTATATGTATATTAGTAATAGTAATAACTGACCAGGATGAAATTGAATTAATAATCAAAGAACTTCACAGAAAGTCCAAGACCAGATAGCTTCACAGGTTATTTCTATGAAGCATTTAAAAAAGAGTTAATACCTCTTCTATTCAAACTATTACAAAGAATAGAAGAGGAAGGAAACCTTTCAATTTCATTCTATGAGGCCATTATTACCCTGATACCAAAACCAGGTAAAGACTACAAAAAAAGAGAACTACAGGCCAGTATCTCTGATAAACATAGATGCAAAATCCTCAACAAAATGTTAGCAAACTGAATCCAACAATACATTTAAAAAATCATTCACCATGCTCAAATGGGATTTATTCCTTCAATATTCACAAACTAACCAATGTGATACATCACACCAGTAAGAGAAAGGATAAAAACCATGTGATCATTTCAATAGATGCAGAAAAAGCATTTGACAAAGTACAACATCCATTCATGATGAAAAATCTCTACAAAGTAGCTTTGGAAGGAACATACCACAACATAAATGGAAAACCCACAGCTAACAATGTACTTAATGGTGAAAAACTAAGAGCTTTCCCCCTAAGGTCAGAAACAGGACAGGAATATCCACTCTCACCACTTCTATTCAATGTACTACTAAAAGTCCTAGCTAGCCATGACTGTCAGTCAAGTAAAATAAATAAAAGGCATCCAAGTGGGTAAGGAAGAAGCAAAACTTTTACATTTGCAGATAATATGATATCATATATAGAAAACCCTAAAGACTCCACCAAAAAAAACCTATTAGAAATGATAAATGAATTCAGTAAGGCCACAGGATGCAAAATCAATAAACAGAAATCCATCGCATTCCTATACAGTAATAATGAAGTGGCAGAAAGAGAAATTAAGAAAACAATCCCATTTAAAATTGCACTAAAAATAACAAAATACCTAGGAATAAACATAGCCAAGGAGGTAAAAGACCTGGACACTGAAAACTATAAACATTGATGAAAGAAATTGAAGATGACACAAACGAATGGGAAGACATTCCATGCTCATGGATTGGAAGAACAGATATTGTTAAAATGTATATATCATCCAAAGCAATCCACAAACTTAATGCAATTCCTATCAAAATGGCAACAGCATTTTTCACAGAAATAGAACAAATAACCTTAAAATGTGTGTAGAACCACAAAAGACCCTACATAGCCAAAACAGTCTTGAAAAAGAACAAAACTGGAAGTACCTCAATCCCAGATTTTAAGATAAACTACAAAACTGTATTAATCAAAACAGTGATGGTACTAACACAAAAATAGACATATAGATCAATGGAACAGAATACAAAGCCCAGAAATAAATTCATGCTTATATGGTCAATTATTCTTTGACAAAGGTGGCAGAAGTGTGCAATGGAAAAAAGACAGTGTCTTCAATAAATAGTGCTGGGGAAACTGAACAGCTACGTGGAAAAGAATGAACCTGGACCACTTTCTTATGCACAAAAATAAGCGGAAGATTGATTAAAAACCTCAATGTGAGACCTGGAACCATAAAAATTCTAGAAGAGAGCACAAAGAGTAATTTCTCTAACATCGGCCATAGCAACGTTTTTCTAGATAGGTCTCCTGAGGCAAGGGAAACAAAAGCAAAAATAAACTTATTGGAACCAAATCAAAACATAAAGCTTCTACACAACAAAGGAAACAATCAATAAAACTGAAAGTCAACCTACTGAATGCAAAAGATACTTTAAAATGACACATCTAATAGAGGGTTAGTATCCAAAATAAATAAAGAGCTTATACAACTCAATACCAGAAAACACCCTAAATATAATCCACTTTAAAAATGGGCAAAAGAGGAGGGAGGTGCAAGATGGTGGAAGAGTAGGGTCCCCAAATCACCTGTCCCCATCAAATTACCTAGATAACCTTCAAATAATCCTGAAAACCTACGAATTCGGCCTGAGATTTAAAGAGAGAATGGCTGGAATGATAGAGTGAGAAGAGTTCGCGCTTCTATCAAGGTAGGGAGACGGGGAAAAAGAAATAAAGAAACAAAAGGCCTCCAAGGGGGAGGGGCCCCGCGAGGAGCCGGGCTGAGGCTGGGGCGAGTGTCCCCAGGACAGGAGAGCCCCGTCCCGGAGGAGCAGGAGCTGCACCAACCTTCCCGGGCGGAAAGGGGCTCGCAGGGAGTTGGAGCAGGACCCCAGGAGGGCGGGGATGCCCTCGGGCTCCCTGGGACACTAACAGACACCTGCGCCCCGGGAGAGTGCGCCGAGCTCCCTAAGGGCTGCAGCGCGCACGGCGGGACCCGGAGCAGCTCGGGGGGCTCGGGCGGCGGCTCCCCGGAGGGGGCTGTGCTGCCGGGAGCGAATCCAACAGCGCAGGCCCCGGAGCACAGGGCGCCGGGACACAGACCAGGATCCGGCCTCCCCCCGGGACAGGCAGAGGCCGGGAGGGCCCAGGACAGCGAGGACACTCCTGCCCCGAGCTGAGCAGATCAGCGGCCCGCCCCGGAGCCTCCAGGCCCTGCAGACGGAGAGCTCCGGAGTTACTGCGGGGGCTGAATCCAGGGCTCCAGAGCTGGCCCTGCCACTGTGGTTGTTCCTCCTGGGGCCTCACGGGGTAAACAGCCCCCACTGAGCCCTGCACCAGGCAGGGGGCAGAGCAGCTGCCCCAAGTGCTAACACCTGAAAATCGGCACAACAGGCCCCTCCCCCAGAAGACCAGCTAGAAGGACAAGTTCCAGGGGAAGTCAAGGGACTTAAAGTGCACAGAATCAGAAGATACTCCCCCGTTGTTTTTTTTTTTTTTTCTTTCTTTTTGATTACTGTTTGCTTCCCCCATCCTTTTTTTTCCCTTTCTTTCTTTTTCTTTCTCTTTTTCTTCTCTTTTTTTTTTCTTTTTTCATTTTTCTCTTTCCTTTTCTTTCCTTCTTTCTCCTCTCTTTTTTCTCCTTTTCCCAATACAACTTATTTTTGGCCACTCTGCACTGAGCAAAATGACTAGAAGGAAAACCTCACCTCAAAAGAAAGAATCAGAAACAGTCCTCTCTCCCACAGAGTTACAAAATCTGGATTACAATTCAATGTCAGAAAGCCAATTCAGAAGCACTATTATACAGCTGCTGGTGGCTCTAGAAAAAAGCATAAAGGACTCAAGAGACTTCATGACTGCAGAATTTAGATCCAATCAGGCAGAAATTAAAAATCAATTGAATGAGATGCAATCCAAACTAGAAGTCCTAACGATGAGGGTTAACGAGATGGAAGAACGAGTGAGTGACATAGAAGACAAGTTGATGGCAAAGAGGGAAACTGAGGAAAAAAGAGACAAACAATTAAAAGACCATGAAGACAGATTAAGGGAAATAAACGACAGCCTGAGAAGAAAAACCTACGTTTAATTGGTGTTCCCGAGGGCGCCGAAAGGGACAAAGGGCCAGCATATGTATTTGAACAAATCATAGCTGAAAACTTTCCTAATCTGGGAAGGGAAACAGGCATTCAGATCCAGGAAATAGAGAGATCCCCCCCTAAAATCAATAAAAACCGTTCAACACCTTGACATTTAATAGTTAAGCTTGCAAATTCCAAAGATAAAGAGAAGATCCTTAAAGCAGCAAGAGACAAGAAATCCCTGACTTTTATGGGAAGGAGTATTAGGGTAACAGCAGACCTCCCCACAGAGACCTGGCAGGCCAGAAAGGGCTGGCAGGATATATTCAGGGTCCTAAATGAGAAGAACATGCAACCAAGAATACTTTATCCAGCAAGGCTCTCATTCAAAATGGAAGGAGAGATAAAGAGCTTCCAAGACAGGCAGCAACTGAAAGAATATCTGACCTCCAAACCAGCTCTGCAAGAAATTTTAAGGGGGACTCTGAAAATTCCCCTTTAAGAAGAAGTTCAGTGGAACAATCCACAAAAACAAGGACTGAATAGATATCATGATGACCCTAAACTCGTATCTTTCGATAGTAACTCTGAACGTGAATGGGCTTAATGACCCCATCAAAAGGCGCAGGGTTTCAGACTGGATAAAAAAGCAGGACCCATCTATTTGCTGTCTAGAAGAGACTCATTTTAGACAGAAGGACACCTACAACCTGAAAATAAAAGGTTGGAGAACCATTTACCATTCCAATGGTCCTCAAAGAAAGCAGGGGTAGCCATCCTTATATCAGATAAACTAAAATTTACCCCGAAGACTGTAGTGAGAGATGAAGAGGGACACTATATCATACTTAAAGGATCTATCCAACAAGAGGACTTAACAATCCTCAATATATATGCCCCGAATGTGGGAGCTGCCAAATATTTAAATCAATTAATAACCAAAATGAAGAAATACTTAGATAATAATACACTTATACTTGGTGACTTCAATCTAGCTCTTTCTACCCTCGATAGGTCTTCTAAGCACAACATCTCCAAAGAAACGAGAGCTTTAAATGATACACTGGACCAGATGGATTTCACAGATATCTACAGAACTTTACATCCAAACTCAACTGAATACACATTCTTCTCAAGTGCACATGGAACTTTCTCCAGAATAGACCACATACTGGGTCACAAATCGGGTCTGAACTGATACCAAAAGATTGGGATCGTCCCCTGCATATTCTCAGACCATAATGCCTTGAAATTAGAACTAAATTACAACAAGAAGTTTGGAAGGACCTCAAACACGTGGAGGTGAAGGACCATCCTCCTAAAAGATGAAAAGGTCAACCAGGAAATTAAGGAAGAATTAAGATTCATGGAAACTAATGAGAATGAAGATACAACCGTTCAAAATCTTTGGGATGCAGCAAAAGCAGTCCTAAGGGGGAAATACATCGCAATACAATCATCCATTCAAAAACTGGAAAGAACTCAAATACAAAAGCTAACCTTACACATAAAGGAGCTAGAGAAAAAACAGCAAATGGATCCTACACCCAGCAGAAGAAGAGAGTTAATTAAGATTCTAGCAGAACTCAATGAAATCGAGACCAGAAGAACTGTGGAACAGATCAACAGAACCAGGAGTTGGTTCTTTGAAAGAATTAATAAGATAGATAAACCATTAGCCAGCCTTATTAAAAAGAAGAGAGAGAAGACTCAAATTAACAAAATCATGTATGTGAAAGGAGAGATCACTACCAACACCAAGGAAATACAAACGATTTTAAAAACATATTATGAACAGCTATACGCCAATAAATTAGGCAATCTAGAAGAAAAGGATGCATTCCTGGAAAACCACAAGCTACCAAAACTGGAACAGGAAGAAATAGAAAACCTGAACAGGCCAATAACCAGGGAGGAAATTGAAGCAGTCATCAAAAACCTCCCAAGACACAAAAGTCTAGGGCCAGATGGCTTCCCAGGGGTATTCTATCAAACGTTTAAAGAAGGAACCATACCTATTCTACTAAAGCTGTTTGGAAAGATAGAAAGAGATGGAGTACTTCCAAATTCGTTCTATGAGGCCAGCATCACCTTAATTCCAAAACCAGACAAAGACTCCACCAAAAAGGAGAATTACAGACCAATATCCCTGATGAACATGGATGCAAAAATTCCCAACAAGATACTAGCCAATAGGATCCAAGAGTACATTAAGAAAATTATTCACCATGACCAAGTAGGATTTATCCCTGGGACACAAGGCTGGTTCAACAGTCGTAAAACAATCAATGTGATTCATCATATCAGCAAGAGAAAAACCAAGAACCATATGATCCTCTCATTAGATGCAGAGAAAGCATTTGACAAAATACAGCATCCATTCCTGATCAAAACTCTTCAGAGTGTAGGGATAGAGGGAACATTCCTCAACATCTTAAAAGCCATCTACAAAAAGCCCACAGCAAATATCATTCTCAAATGATAGATGGGAGCCTTTCCTGTAAGATCAGGAACAAGACAGGGATGTCCACTCTCACCACTGCTATTCAACATAGTACTGGAAGTCCTAGTCTCAGCAATCAGACAACAAAAAAGACATTAAAGGCATTTAAATTGGCAAAGAAGAAGTCAAACTCTCCCTCTTCGCCGATGACATGATACTCGACATAGAAAACCCAAAAGCCTCCACCCCAAGATTGCTAGAACTCATACAGCAATTTGGTAGCATGGCAGGATACAAAATCAATGCCCAGAAATCAATGGCATTTCTATACACTAACAATGAGACTGAAGAAAGAGAAATTAAGGAGTCAATCCCATTTACAATTGCACCCAAAAGCATAAGATACCTAGGAATAAACCTAACCAAAGAGGTAAAGGATTTATACCCTAAAAACTATAGAACACTTCTGAAAGAAATTGAGGAAGACACAAAGAGATGGAAAAATATTCCATGCTCATGGATTGGCAGAATTAATATTGTGAAAATGTCAATGTTACCCAGGGCAATTTACACGTTTAATGCAATCCCTATCAAAATACCATGGACTTTCTTCAGAGAGTTAGAACAAATTATTTTAAGATTTGTGTGGAATCAGAAAAGACCCCGAAAAGCCAGGGGAATTTTAAAAAAGAAAACCATATCTGGGGGTATCACAATGCCAGATTTCAGGTTGTACTACAAAGCTGTGGTCATCAAGACAGTGTGGTACTGGCACAAAAACAGACACATAGATCAATGGAACAGAATAGAGGACCCAGAAATGGACCCTGAACTTGATGGTCAACTAATATTCGATAAAGGAGGAAAGACTATCCATTGGAAGAAAGACAGTCTCTTCAATAAATGGTGCTGGGAAAATTGGACATCCACATGCAGAAGAATGAAACTAGACCACTCTCTTGCACCATACACAAAGATAAACTCAAAATGGATGAAAGATCTAAATGTGAGACAAGATTCCATCAAAATCCTAGAGGAGAACACAGGCAACACCCTTTTTGAACTCGGCCACAGTAACTTCTTGCAAGATACATCCACGAAAGCAAAAGAAACAAAAGCAAAAATGAACTATTGGGACTTCATCAAGATAAGAAGCTTTTGCACAGCAAAGGATACAGTCAACAAAACTAAAAGACAACCTACAGAATGGGAGAAGATATTTGCAAATGACATATGAGATAAAGGGCTAGTTTCCAAGATCTATAAAGAATTTATTAATCTCAACACCAAATAAATAAATAATCCAATCATGAAATGGGCAAAAGATATGAAGAGAAATCTCACAGAGGAAGACATAGACATGGCCAACATGCACATGAGAAAATGCTCTGCATCATTTGCCATCAGGGAAATACAAATCAAAACCACAATGAGATCCCACCTCACACCAGTGAGAATGGGGAAAATTAAGAAGGCAGGAAACCACAAATGTTGGAGAGGATGTGGAGAAAGGGGAACCCTCTTACACTGTTGGTGGGAATGTGAAATGGTGCAGCCACTCTGGAAAACTGTGTGGGGTTTTCTCAAAGAGTTAAAAATAAACCTGCCCTATGACCCAGCAATTGCACTGTTGGGGATTTACCCCAAAGATACAGATGCAATGAAACGCCGGGACACCTGCACCCTGATGTTTATAGCAGCAATATCCACATGCCCAACTGTGGAAGGAGCCTCGGTGTCCATCGAAAGATGAATGGATAAAGAAGATGTGGTTTATGTATACAATGGAATATTACTCAGCCATTCGAAACGACAAATACCCACCATTTGCTTGGACGTGGATGGAACTGGAGGGTATTATGCTGAGTGAAGTAAGTCAATCGGAGAAGGACAAACAGTGTATGTTCTCATTCATTTGGGGAATATAAACAATAGTGAAAGGGAATATAAGGGAAGGGAGAAGAAATGTGTGGGAAATATCAGAAAGGGAGACAGAACATAAAGACTCCTAACTCTGGGAAACGAACTAGGGGTGGTGGAAGGGGAGGAGGGTGGGGGGTGGGGGGGGATGGGTGATGGGCACTGAGGAGGGCACTTGACGGGATGAGCACTGGGTGCTATTGTGTATGTTGGTAAATTGAACCCCAATAAAAAATAAATTTATTTAAAAAAATGGGCAAAAGACATGAACAGGTATCTCTCCAAAAAGACATCCAGATGGCCAACAGACACGTAAAAAGATGCTCAACATCACTCATCATCAGGGAAATGCAAGTGAAAACTACAGTGAAATCCCCTTACCCCTGTCAGAATGGCTAAGATAAAAAACCCAAGAGACAAGTGTTGGAAAGGATGTGGAGAAAAAGGAATCCTTGTGCACTGTTGGTGGGAATGTAAACTATTGCAGCCACTGTGGAAAATAGTGTGGAGGTTCCTCAAAAAATGAAAAATAAAATTATTATGTGGTACAATAATTCTACTACGGGCATTTATTTACCCAAAGAATATAAAATACTAATTCAAAATAATATATGAACCCCTATGTTTATAGCAGTATTATTTACAATAGCTGAGATATGGAAACAGCTCACGTGTCCATCAAAAAATGAATGGATAAGGAAGATGTGATATATACACAATGGAATATTACTCAGCTGTAAAAAAGAATGAAATCTTGCCTTTTGCAACAACACAGAGCTAGAGAGTATAATGCTAAGTGAAGTGTGTCAGATAAAACAAGTATCATATTACTTCACTCAAATGTGGAATTTAAGAAGAGACAGAGAGGGAGAGAGAGAGAGAGAGAGAGAGAGAGAGAGAGAGAGAGAGAGAGGAGAAACCAAAAAGTGGACTTTTAACTATAGGGGAGGCAGGTAGGGAAATGGATGAAATAGGCCAAGAGCGTTATGGGTATATCTATCATGATGAGCAACGAGTAATGGATAGAACTGTTGAATTACCATGTTGTATACCTGAAACTGATAGAACACTGTATGTTAACTCTACTGGAATTAAATAAAATCTAAAATAAATAAAATGACTGAAACTAACAATGCACTATATGTTAGCTAATTCGAACTTAAAAACAAAATTAATAAAGTGGTAAAATAAGAGTAGTAATTGAAATTGAGTATTAATTGAGTTAATATGTATATCCGGAACGCATTAGATATTCATGTATATACATGGCACAGTGCTGATTGCTTTACCTGAACTATCTGATTTAATCTTCACACAGGGCTCTGAAGTACGTATTATCATTATTCCTCCTATAGCGAACAATACAAACATGTGCTCAGTTCTGGGAGAACGGAGGAGTGTTTTGCAGTATCACAGTGTGACTGTCCACTCTTCATCTGTATATGTTGGCACTGAGTAGTTTCGAGCTGCTAAGGTAAAGCTGTAGGATGCATCTTTTTTTTTTTTTCCAGGCATAAACACTTTATTTCCTTGTCCTATAGTTCCTGAAACTACTCATTCACTTTCTTCCTCTTTTCTTTTACACTGATGATTAAAACTGAGAGGTTAGACTTTTTAAAAAAAAATAAAAGCAAGCCAGTGGAAGATATGCCCTCCAGAATATTGTTGAGTGCATCTTAAACATAAAATGACTCAGTTGCTTCAAGAAGAGTATCAGATCTGAAGTGGCATGTATTAAATATTAGCGACACTTACTTATACAGGAATAGATACCATCTACCTCTCGGTAGTTACCATTGCTATGTTGGTACAGTGTATCTGGAGTTCCAAACACATTGCACAAAAATAATAGGGAAGAAACAGCGGTCACTAAGGTCCCCTCGGTTGAAACTGCATCGTACAGTGTTCACCTCCTTCCGCTCAATAACCTGAGGAATCTAGCTGTCTATTTAAAGAAGACATTTTCTTATTTGGCAGAATAATATGATCGTGCAGCGTATGTACAATATGGTCTTGATTTGTGTCTATCTGTGCTCGGCTTAGAAAAGTCACTTTAAGTTTTACTTAATTTATTTTAGACTTTAACTCTTACTTTTGACATGATTTATATTCCAAAGAGATCTCAGCTTCTTCCTGCTTGAAATTCAGCAAAATGACATTGGATACAGAGACCAAGTATATGCTCTTATTATAGCTGTGTCTGCTAAGGCTACAGTCCTTTTGTTAGAAACCTGCCAAAGTTTTCCTTGTAAGCCTTCCTTTTCTGGGTGTTATGATTTAATCTACTAACTTCCATTACTCCCTAAAAACTGTGCAGCCGTGCTATATCTTAGAACAAAATCTATATATGCCAAGTTTCTTTTTTCTTTCTCCATACTTCCCCTCCCTGAAATATTTTGCTTTTATCGTTTCAAAATTATCACAGCAACTGATTACAGATTAAAAATCCGTGTCTGTTCGGGGAGCTGGTGGGTAGCGACCCCTCGGGAATTTCCTTATGTTGATCTATGTGGTAGGCTGCATAATGATCCCTCTAAATATGTCCACGTCCTGATCTCCTGAACCTATAAATGTTACTTTCCATAGCAAAAAAGGACTTTGCAAGTGTGATTAAGTTTAAGGACATGGAGATTGGGAGATTTTCCAGGTGGGCCCGATCTAATCACATAGACCTGAAAAGTGGAAGAATGAGGCAGAAAAGGGAGTCAGAGTGATGTGACAGTGGGGGAAGAGGAAGGAGAGAGATTCAGAGAGATCCCTGAGAGGGACTCTGTCCATCATCATTGTCTTTTAAGATAGAGGGCCCCATGAGCCAAGGAATATGGTTGAGCTCAGGAGCTAGGAATGGGCATTGGCCAATATCCAGTAAAGAAATGGGAATGTCAGTTCTACAACCATAGGAATTGAAACTGCCAACCCTGAATGAGCAAGAAAATGGATTCTCCCCTAGAGCCTCCAGAAACAAATGTGGCCCTGCTGACACCACGATGCTAGCCATTGTACCCTAGTGAGACCCAGGTTGGAATCCTCACCCACAGAACTGTGAGATAATTTTGGATTGCTGCTAGCTGCTAAGCTCGTCGTGAAAGCAGTAAGAAACTAATACAGGGTAGATGGATGCTTGTCTCTTTGGATAGAAGAGAGTGGGAGTTATTTTTGACAAGACCAGGAGACAATAATGGGATGAAAAAAATTCAGTAGAGATGATGTCATGGGGTCTGTCCCTTTTCTCCTATCTCTTCCTTGTAGGGCCTTGAGAAACTGGTTTGAAGCCCCACTTCAATAGAGATCAAGGCAGAGGACTGGAAGTGAGGGAGTTATTTTTGTGGAGGATGTTGTGAGACAGATTGTGGTACAGGGTGGAGGAAAGCCCACTCTCCCCCCCCATCTGACTCCAGGCCAAAGGCAGCTTTGCATGAAGCTGGGTTCCCACTCTGGGTACTGGCAGCCAAGTAATGAGATGTTTTGACGGGGAACTAAAATGGATTTGCTTTGGAGGCGTAAAGGGGCCTAAGAACTATTCTTACTGGACATCAGTGTCAGGGAGATTTCATTTCTATCCATAGATGTGTGAGGCCTGGGAGTATGTGCGTTATGTTAATAGCAGTATGACTGTTGATCATTAGAACAGCCTCAAGTAATTAATGTCCAAATATTCAGCCATTTTAAATGATGTATACATAATGCTATACATATAAATGGAAACCCAAAAAAGTGAATCATCCATCCTAATAATTTTACCAGTCTAGCTATTTGTTATTATGTAGAAGGCCCTCAGAGGACACCTGTCTTGCTGACTTTTGTGAGTTTTTCACTTATATCACAGAGTCAGGTTGTTGAAACTATAACAAAAAATGGGAGATGGGATCCCTGGGTGGCGCAGCGGTTTGGCGCCTGCCTTTGGCCCAGGGCGCGGTCCTGGAGACCCGGGATCAAATCCCACGTCGGGCTCCCGGTGCATGGAGCCTGCTTCTCCCTCTGCCTGTGTCTCTGCCTCTCTCTCTCTCTCTGTGACTTTCATAAACAAATAAAAATTAAAAAAAAATGGGAGATGACTTGAAAGAAGAATATGTAGTGGTACTTCTTCTCCATACACATGTTATATAGATCTTGCTCAACTTAGGATGGGGTTATATCCCATTAAACTCTTGATAAGTTAAAAATATCATTCAGTCAAAAATGTATTAAATACTCCTAACCTATAGAATGTCATAGGTTAGCCTGCCCTACCTTAACCCTGTTTAAAGCTCTTACATTAGCCTACGGTTGGACACAATCATCCAACACAAAGCCTATGTTATAATGAAATGTTGAATATCTTATGTGATTTATTGAATAAAAATGAAAGGGAAGAATAGAATGGCTGTATGAGTACAGAATAGTTGTATCGGTTGTTTAATCACAGTCGTGTGGCTTACTAGGATCTGTGACTCACTGTCACTGCCCAGCATCATGAAAGAGTATTGTACCACATAACACTAGCCCAGAAAAAGATCAAAATTCAAAATGTGAAGTGCAGTTCCTACTGAACACATGTCCCTTTTGCATTATCGTAAAGTCAAAAATTGTTAGGTCGAAGCATTGTTAAGTCAGGGACCATCTGTACTGGAGCTATTTTTTTGTAGTAAGAACGCCATTGACATGGACCGGGTTTAATTTGGATCAGTAGACTTTATTAAAGCAACAAATTGTTTATGTGTAGGAGAGTACATTTACGAGTAGTTGGTAAATCAAAATTGCATTTTTAAAATTAAGCCATATTGATGTGAATAAGTCAAAATTCATATGCTCATTGTTAATTGTTTATGTACTTTAATGCTTTTAGAAAACTCAGTTACATGGAATATATTTTAAATATTCAAGCGTTAAAGCACATAGATCATATATTAGGAAGCATAAAATTCATCACTGACTCTGTGTCTTCATGAAGCTATATATAGGGAAAAAATTGTCAATGGACTCAACTGAATTCATCTGAGGATCATTTGTAGCCTACTACAAATTTTGGCCTATGTATTTGAATGAAATGTAGTAAATTAAGTTAGTCTTATTCTAGTTTATTTTAGACGTAAATGTATGATGTAAAAGAACTGGAAGTAAAATCATAAACATGACTCTGAAAGGCTAAAAAGATAATTTCATAATCTCAGCCTTTGCAAGAACTTATTGACTCATCTGAGAATGTTTTACATTCACTAGTGAATTCAAGAGAATTCCGGAGACTGAGAAGCTTAGGACCAACTGAACTAGAATAAAAGAAACATTAGGTGTTTCAGCAGTGTATTGAGTTGGTGGACAAAAGGAATGGGTTCTTTCGAATTATTATGCTACTAGAGGATCCATAGTTTTGGGTTGTGTTGCTTTGCTTTCATCAAGCCATGATGTGGAGCCAATGAGCTTCAACAAGTTGAGTCAAAGATCCTTTGGCATCTTGCTTTCTTCCCTCACTTGCTGTGTATGCAAGCACCTCTCCAAAGGAGTAAACTGCTTCCCCTCACCTTTTTCATCTATGCCAAGGCTTCCTGACTTTTTTGTTTAATCTTTAATTTTAAAATAGAGAGGCTTATATTTTTGTAAATTGTACCAAAATAGATATACATAATTCTCTTTGCTATATCCTTAGGTTTGTACTTGCGATTAATAGGGCCAAGCCTAACACCAAGCCATATGTAAGAATATGCTTATTAAATTACCCAATAATAATAAAATTATAACAGAATTTTATTTGGTCAAGAAAATGATCACATTTTCTTGAATGTCAGATGTATAAAAGTAAGATATTGGGAGAAGTTAATAAAATGATGAATGTGCTTGCCTGATGATTATGATACACATTAACATTTCTTCAATTCTCATTAGCTAAATATAATGTAACTCTAAAAATGTCTATTATGACATTAATTTGTTAAAAATTTATTATGTAGATTATCTTGCATAAGAATACTTTGCTTGGATGTTCTTTCTCATTTTTAAACTTTTTAATGTGTTTAAAATATACTGTCTGATTTGATCACTTTTTTAGAAATAGTGAAATTCCTTGACAGTATTAGGTTGTTTAATTATTTGGTTATTTTTTTAAAAGATTATTTGATTCTTATTATTTTACATAAGTGAATAGCATGATTACACAGGAAGGTAGTCTTTTCTTATTAGTATATTTTCTTAGAATTGGTTGCTAATTAGAAATGCTCCTAATTTTGTCTTATAGCTATGAAACTATTCATACCATTAGTGTTCCTCAGCAGTTCTTTGTTATAATTGAAAATTTCTTATTGCATTTGAATATTCATATTACTGGATACTTTTTTATTGCTGTGCAAGCAAACAACTGTAGTAGTGATAGATTTTAATGCGTTACTCAGTTTCTGAAACATGAGAAAAGAGGAGGTAAACATTTAGCAAATAGATTGTATTCAACATTTAAAAATAAATAATAGAAAAAAATAAATAGAAAAATAATAAATAAAACTAATAAAAATAAAATTCTATATATTTATTTTATAAAGTAAAAAATAAAATTCTATTTCTAATAAATAGAAAATAAATAAATAAATAAATAATACTTTCTTAATCTTATAAACAAGACCTATTCCAAAGGAATATTTTTTAAAATTAGTCTCATGAGAGACCAAATGTATACATTCAGGCATTTTTTAAAAATTCTAAAAACAGAAAATGTTTTGCTTTCATTTTGTGACCACAGTGCAATCAAGTATAAATTAAAAATAATAAAAGACCACTTAAAATCTTAAGAACATGTTATAAAATAACTATTCTGGCCACAAGAAATTAAAGTTACAACTATAATTCTGATAATAAAGTATCATAAAGCAAAAACTCTGAGGTGAAGCAAAAGCAGTATGCAGGAGTAAATCTCATGTCCTGCATGCTGTCATTATATGAGAAGGGTTGGAAGAAGAAAAGGAAAAATAATTAAGTAGCAATTCTCTCTCTCCCCTCAGTCCCCACCCGAGAATAATTATTTTATTCATATTTATTCATCTCTAGATCTTTGAAATGTATCAATTTTTAAAACATAGATTATGTATTAAATGTTTAGTGAATGAATGAAATTAAAAAAGAAATTTGACTCAGAAAAGCAATAGTGCAAAGCCACTCTATTCTGTATTTGTATAAATACTGTATAAAAGGATGACACAATACAGCTCCAAAGAAAGGTCCCTTAAGAAAAGCAAAGCTATAGAACAGTAAGCTTTTTTTTTTTTTTTTTTTTTTTAACAGTAAGCTTTTGACTGCAGGTGGCTGAACTTATTAAACTAGCCGATGTACTTAACTTATATGGGAGAAAATTAAGATCTGAGAGTTTTCTGAGTGACGGACTACCTCAAGCTTAATAATGTCTGTTAACTATTTTAACAGGCCTACAAATGTTGCAGTAGGGAGTTTGGACAAGGCATTGCAGGGATAGGTACTCTTTGCTCAATGATATCTTGGGGTACAGCAGAGACTCGAATGGTTGTGGGGGAGTTGACAAAGCTGGAGGCTTCCAGGTCTAGTGCTTGGAGTACAATAACTCAAAGGTTGGACTCACCTGAGACGACAACCAGACATCCCAAGCATGAACAATACATGGAGGGGCTTCCTCCAAGCATGATGGCCTCAGGGTCGTTGTACTTCCTGTATGACGGCATGCGGCTCCAGTAGAAAATGTGCCCCGCTAACGAGGCAAAAGCTCAATGGTCTTTAATGACCTTACCTCAGAAGTTACACACAATTATTTCACCAGTTAAAGCAGTCAGAAACCTCCCTAGATTCAGGAGAGGAGATAAAGACCCCAATGATACTCTGTGGGATGAGGGCCAAATAATTTGTGACCTTTTTTTAAACCTTTATAACAAAATAAAAGAGAACAGAAAACATGTTGTTCTAAGCAATGGTACCTGCAGTCCTATGTGGAGATGTGCAAGCGAAAGCCAACACCCAGAATCTCTGCTATTTTTTTTGCAATTTGGCCTTGGGAAAATCATATATATTCTCTGGCTATGTTTTTTTAATGGTAAAATAAGTGCTTTGGGGCTAAAAAAAAAAATTAAGTCTTCTAATTGGTGAGGAAATAAATGAAATTAGTAAGATTTTCAATTTCCTTATATATAATTCATTTCAGAAATACTGCTTAGAATCTCAGGTGATGCAAGGTTGCTTACATTATCCAACTACTGCTTATTATCAAATAAGCGACTACCAAAAACCAAATGGTCGTGCATGTAGTTTTTTCATTGTGCACGTTTAGTGTACTTCTAAGAAATAGCTAATATTTTTAAATGTATCATTTCTTAGCATTACAGGAGTAGCCTAAATTATTTGATTTAGGGATGCCCGGGTGCCTCAGCAGTTGACTGTCTGCCTTTGGCTCAGGGCATGACCGTGGGGATCCCAGGATCGAGTCCTGCATCGGACTCCTTGCAGGGAGCCTGCTTCTCCCTCTGCCCGTGTCTCTGCCTGTGTGTGTGTGTGTATGTGTGTGTGTGTCTCATGAATAAGTAAATAAAATGTCTTTAAAAAATGATTTGATTTAGGAGATAAAGGTCCATATTTTTATGTCTCGGCAGCTAGAGCATGGATTGACTCAAGGAGACGGGTTTCATCTCCCTCATTGGCGGGGAGAGGGCTTGAAGTTGCTGGTAAATGGATCCGAAAGCTTCTGAAGTTCTGCTGTTGCCATTTACAAAGTATACGAACTACTCCCCGTTTAATTGAAAATATTTTATATTAGTTTAATAGCTGGAGATAGCCTTCTGTTTTAACTGATAACACAAGTTTTATGCTTTTCCACATACCAAGAAATAAATGGTAGCTCAATGAGAAAAACTGATGAAGAGCTTGAAAATTAATGAAACATAAAAGCTTTTGACTCTGACCTTGAGATGCAGTTTGGTATTTATGATGTTAAATTACTTGCCTTCTTTTAAATGGAGAAACAGCTGGCCTGCGTGGGAGGGATGTTCGGTTATGATTGAGGAGGAAAAGAAACAACAGAAATTTTAAAATCTTCAGAAATAGTATATAAAATGAAGTACATACTACAAAATTCAATGTGATATGTTAAAGTTCACAGAATGCATAGATGTTGCCCTCCCACCAAGAAGTATACAATTGGGTTGATGTAAGAAAATAAGTCTCCAAAGCTGCATAAATATTGCACCCCCATGAGAGTGTGAGAAAGTGTTTCATGTTGTGATTGATAAGACTGCTTTTATGGCCGTCTTTGAACTCTTAGCAGGAACTTTGGAGTGTCCTGAGGGTCTGTCTGCCTTTATATGGCAGGAACTCTGTTTTCTTAAAAAATAGTAAAGAACACTGTATTCCCTTTGTTACAAAAGGATACCTATAGTTTATGGGAATTGACGAACTTAGTAGAAAAATTGCAAACTTTCTCATGTAGCTTATGAGAAATGCTCACCTTCATTTTGAAATTTTGGTCATTGTTTTTCCTTGACTATAGTTTTCTGTCTTTTCTTTTTCTTTTCTTTTTTTTTTTTTTGACTTTTTTGTTTTGTTGGTTTTTAGTAAGGGAGGCCATAGTCTGACGTACTTTTAGTAAATGTCTGAAATTTGTAGAATTTGGGGACAGTATTTTATTCTAATGATTTATCTACTGAAAAAAAGTGAAGGGGAAGAAAATCCAAAATGCCATGTGATACATTTACTTGAGTGCAGTAATTTCTGCATATTAGAGGGTTTCCCCACTGAAGCAAGAAGGCTTGAACATCTAATGGAAATCATATACTGATAGGCACCAGATTTTTATTGTCACTTAAGTCAGGGGATCTTAGAACTAAAGGTATTGAATAATGAAAATGTGAATATATGTAGTCTCCAAAATGTGTTAATAAATAGTAAGTCATATACATCTCAAAATAACACAGTAAAATAAGCAGGAAAATTGTTGAGATTTGCACAGTAGAGACGATGATTTTTAAAGCTCACCGAGATAAATATTTGCTCAAAGTCATACTCCATGAGATTCTCATGAAGCGAGACATCATGTCAGCTCTCTTTACTTCCCATACCTTATACTTTGGTTTTGGCTTCATTCTTAAGAGACGAATACTTTTGAAATTACACATCTGGTTTGTGTAAGGCTGGCTAGCACTCAGGTCTGATCTCCTTTTCACTGTGTTTTCTCAATACCACTCATCCAGAAACCCCAATAAATACATTTTTAATCATTCTTTATAAAACACACTTTCTGATTGGTTACCAGATACATCTTGCATGTGCTTAAATCACAAATATTTTACTTCATTCATATATTCCAGATAGCAATGCTGATTCTATTAGTCATTCCATCTGGTACAATTAATTAAAGAATGAATAATATCAGAATAGTAACTAATCATGTATTTTGGGTTAAATCTTATTTTCTCTATTTTTACATTTATCTTTTAATAGAATATATATACACATATAACTGCATACACATATATCATTTTCCCCTCATTCTACACAAATGGTTGTATGCCACACATATTATAAAAACACACTAGAGTTGTTTTACTTACTATAATCAAGATAATTCCATATTAATGAATAAAGATTTTCTTCCTGTGTGTGTCTGTGTGTATGTGGTGTGTTTATTTGGTTGGTTGTCTTGCTGAATGGATGCACCCAAGTTTGTTCAGCTGTCATAAAAGAGATTAAACATTGACTCTGGTGCTAGACTTTGAGGTTCAAATCCTGGTTTCACCACCTGCCAACCTTTCAACCTTAAGCAAAGTATGGAAACAGCCAGCATTTCAGTTTTCTCATCTTTAGAATGAATGTAATGATAGGAATGTACCCTGTTACCTAATGCTGTTTGAGGGTTAAAAGAGTTAATGTATATAAAACCACTTTGCAGAGTGGCATTTCCATCATTACCCTTATTAATCTATTAGCAATCACTATTGATGGACATTAGTCTATTTTCTTTTTTTTAAGATTTTATTTATTTATTAATGAGAGACAGAGAGAGAGAGAGAGGAAGAGACACAGGAGAGGGAGAAGCAGGCTCTATGCAGGGAGCCTGACGTGGGACTCGATCCTGGGACCCGGGGTCACAACCTGAGCTGAAGGCAGGCGCTCCACCGCTGAGCCACCTAGGGATCCCTGACATTAGTCTATTTTCGATATTTTTTTTACAAGCATTGTTGCAGTGAATAATGTTGCATCTAGCTATATCCTTTATGTGAAAGTATAGCTGTTGAATTAACTAGAACCAAAATTGTTATGTCAAAGTGTATATGCATTTGTAATTTAAATAAGCATTGCCCGATTGACCCCATAGATCCTGTACGTATTACCGCAAAGGCATGAAAGTGCTTGTTTCCCTAACCCCCTCACTAATAGACGATGCTATCAAACTTTTAGATCTTTACTAGTCAATGAGGAAAATACAGTATTTTAGAAAAGTTTACTTTGTTTTTTTCTTATTATTAATGAAGATAGGATATTTCATGTTTCAGCAACCATAGTTTTTTTTTTTCTACACGAGTGCTTAGACTTGAATTAGCAAACCTACTTTGAATTTACTGAATTCTCAAAATAGGAGGGAAAATGAAATAATGTTTCAAAAAAAAAATAATGTTTCAAGAAATTCTGTATGCCTGGTATAGAACAGAGTAGCTTTACATAGTTCCTCTCATGAATTCCTTATAAAAACCCTTCAAGATGGTATTTTCATTCTCTTTTAGACATAACACAAAGTAAACTTCAGAATTAAATTTGCCCAAAGTCACACAGTAACTATATGGACTCAGATTCTCTAATAGGTCAGTTTTATTCTGAAATACATGATCTTTGCATTATAGACACCTTGCATATTGAAAGTGAGTGTGTGCATGTGTGTGTGTGTTTGAGAGACAGAGAATCTTGAGGGGGAGTATTTTACAAAGTAAACATAAATCAGGGATGCATCTCAGTATAGCTAAAGTCACAGTGTGACTGTGTACAACTTAACCTCTTAAAACCTCAATTTCCTCATGTCTACAATATAATAATGTAATCACAAACCCACCCTATAAAATTTTTAGAGATTGAATAAAATGATGCAAAAAATGCTATTTAAATTCTAAAGTTCCATATAAATATTAACTTGATTATGTATGACTCAGTAATTGTGTCCCCTTAAATTTTAAGATGTACCATATTTTATGTTATCTATGTCTTGCTAAAAAAAAAAATTGCAGTTGTATTTATCTTCAAGCTTAAAAAGTTCAGATCATACTAATGTGTTGCAGTGGTATACGGTGGTAATCAGAGAATCTTGCTCTAAATAGTTACAAAATTTTGGAGATTATTCTCCATAATGGCAACAAAAAAAATGGTAGCAGCTAACTTTATTAAACTTTGATAAAGGGATCCCTGGGTGGCGCAGCGGTTTGGCGCCTGCCTTTGGCCCAGGGCGCGATCCTGGAGACCCAGGATCGAGTCCCACATCGGGCTCCCAGTGCATGGAGCCTGCTTCTCCCTCTGCCTATGTCTCTGCCTCTCTCTCTCTCTCTCTCTCTCTCTCTGTGACTATCATAAATAAATAAATAAAAATTTAAAAAAATATTAATAAAAAAAACTTTGATAAAGTGTCGAGCCCTATTCTAGATTGTTCAACTGAGTTCTCACCACAACCTTATGAGGTATTTACTGTTGCGTCCTTTTAATTTTACACACAGCGGCAGAGCTGACTATTCCCTGCTCCCCAAGAAGACTAGCTCTAACACCTGTACTCTTTCCCCACTAGGCCATTCCCAATCTCTGATACTGTCGATACAAGTAGTGTTCTCTTAATGAAATGTGTTGTCCTGTCCTTTAAATGCTTTATCTCTAAAACCACAGAACAAGGAGCAGGTGTATGTGAAGCTGATTACCATCCTGGTGGTAGTCTATAATAGAAATTGAAAAGGGTTACTCTGATATATAATTAACCAACTACTAGTAAATTGGCTGCAAAATTTATCATGGTAGACTTGCAAATTTCCCAGTGATATCAGATCTAGTCCAACCTTTTAGCAGATGTAGGCATTCCTTCTCCATCTTCCGAGACAGATGGACCTCTATTCGTTTATCTACAAGGATATGAACACCCTACAGAGCTCATTCCATTTTCAACAGTTCTGGATATTAGAAGTTAATTTTTAAGTAGGATCAAAAAATATCCCTCCCCCATTTCCTTGTATAGAGTCCATTTTTATGTGACAGAGCCAGTGTCCTTTTGATTATACATGATAGGCCTTTAGATATTCAAAAAAAACAATCGTGTTTTCCCTATGTCTTCTGTTTTTAAGGTTAAATGTCCCCATTACCTTTCTAAACCTTTTGTTCTGCTTTTAGAGCCATCAGCATCCTGGTCACACCTCTTTGGCTGACCTCTAATTTGTCAACTTACTCCCTTAAATGGTGGCATCAAGAATGTGCTCGGATTCGTTATGTTGGCAGTTGACTCATTGCTTCCTGTAATCTGTATGCTGGGTGTCTTTTTAATACAGAGAGTACATTGTTTGCCAATATATCAGAATATATTGAAAATGTATTTGTAACTTATAAAATATGTATTAGTGGGGGCTGGAATTTACACTATTATCCTAGCATATAGAATCAGGTGAAAAGTAATAACGTATAGTTAGTTGCTTTATATGTGTAAATGTCTAAATGACTTAAATATTTATTTTCCTTTCAACTGCAGATCAAACTTCCCAAATGCTAAGGGGCCTTATTTAAAATAAGAGCACTTAGAGTTTGCCAGTCGGCAGCACAGTAAGTTCCTGTGGTAAACTCAAATCACCAAAAAACTCAAATAGACATATTTCCTTTGGTCTGTTTTTAGGACTGACAAAGACAAGAGTAGAGAAGTCAGTAAAGGCCTATTCTAATAACTGCAAGCGATCTCATGGGGGTAGTACAAATTTGTCCTGGTTTTTTATGCCTTCTCCGTCTATAATACATTGAAATGATATATGGTGTTGAATTTGATTAAAATTCAGCAGATATTTATGCAATATCTGCTTTCTCTAAGATGCTTATGCAGAGTACCACAGGGAAACATTAAAACATGAATAAGATCTGAATCCTCCCAATACTGTGATCTCTTCCAGAAGCTCTGAGGTTTCAAAGTGCATTGAGAATCATGAAATAAATATCATTATGATGAGTTTTTTAGTGTGAAGTGTGTATATATTTTAATTCTGAGAATTGTACTTATTAAAACACTATGATTTACAACATTTTTGAATATATACTATCCAGTACCAAGTGAGGACTTTTATGTGTATTTTCTCATTTCATCCTCAGAACAAACTCTGAGGTAGGTGTAATTCAGCTCATTTCAGTGAAAATTAATGGAGACTCTGAAAGCATAAATAACTTTCCCAGGGGCCATACAACATTTAGAGGCAGAACCAGAACCCAAACCAGGTCTGAAAAATCTCCAGGAATGAGCTTGATCTTTTGTGTGATTTATATCCGATTTCCATGTTAACAGACACATTAGAAAGTAACACAAATCTTTATCTGTTCATTCTAGAAGAAGACACTTGAATATATTTTATTAGCCTGTTGATTCTCCTCTGGGGTATGAGTTAGTTTCCATTGCATCTTTGGGAATCTTTTCTTCTAAAATTCATAACCAGCTTCTGCTGGAATAAAGAATCACCTGCCGAGTTCATGAATAAGGGAAAAGAGAAAAAGGAAGAGTGGTAGGTCAATTTCGAATCAGATCAAAATAGTATTCCAGGACCAGTATTTTAGCATCTGCCTTTGTGGGAAATAAGTTGACTATTATTTCAAAACATCCTCTACTTAAACAGTGTAACCTGGAATTAATTGAGCTCATTTAAGCATACAGCCCTTCCAGCCATAGTCAGTGTTGCTGAAGGTATAAACATTGAGAATTGCCTATGGGAATGATAAGAATTCTGTTTGTCTATTACACTTTTGTTCCTGCTTTTGCAATAAGAGGGGAAAGACTATACAGTAGCCATATATCTAGAATAGAGAATATCCTCAGGGCACCTGGATGGCTCCACTGTTGAGCATCTGCCTTCGGCTCAGGTCGTGACCCCGGGGCCCTGGGATCGAGTCCCACATTGGGTTCCTGCGGGGAGGCTGCTTCTCCCTCTGCCTGTGTCTCTGCCTCTCTCTCTGTCTCTCTCTCTCTCTGTGTCTCTCATGAATAAAAAAAAAAAAAAAAAAAGAATATCCTTGTATATCCTTATAGGACAAAATGCTTAAGGACTAAGAGAAAATTTAGCTAAAATTTGTATTCAAATAGAAAATAGCATTATTGATATCTCCTTACAATGTCCTCATAAATTTTTTCACAATAATTTATGCATGAATAAATGTATGAAAATATATATATTCATTTGTCATTTATGTGAAAATAGTCTGTTTCTCTTTAACTTAATAGAACTTGGATTAAAATGTATGTTGTTATTTTAATCAACATCCATGTTGTATATCATGAGCATGCAGTTTTCTATTTTCTTGGCAGAGAACTTAAAAAAAAAATTAAGCCCTAGTCAATAAGAAAGTTATGGATATATAAAACCATAATTTACAGTTTATTTGATTAGATCAGTATTTAATTATGTATTACATGTATTTTTTTGTACTGAATATTTACACATAAATTAATCCCACCCATAGCTAGAGAACTAATGAAACATTCCATCTAAACATAAGTAAGTAAACAGAAGACAAGCAGCTGTTGCAAAAATCCTGTTTTTGAGTCTGGGCCTGATAACCAAAAACAGTTTGGAGAATTTGGCTGCTACCATTTACTTACATCTGTTGAGACAGTATTATTTCAACTCAGTACTTGGTCACTGCGTGTCACAAATAACAAGTAGTTCTCTCATTTGGAGAACTTAGGGGAAACACTCTTGATTTTATGTATGGGATGCCGTACTTTTAAGTACTTCATCATCTTCTACATGATGTTTAGCAAATCTCTTTATGGAGTTTTTATATTTTTAAGTATCTTCAGATGGATCTAAGTATGTGTAGAAAATACGTGAAATGAGGAAAAATAATATGTTTGTCGTCTTTTAAAAACTGGATCTGTTTAGTTCTGGACCTCTTGTTATATAGGAACCACTAAATTGTCTGGCTTTCAGCTGTAACCAGAAACATTCTTACCTGATCAAACCCTTATCATTCCATTTGCTCTGAATCATAACTGAGTTTAGAGAAAGTATAACTGGACCTTTATGTTAGGTGGGAGACAGAAAGCTTATATTAAAGATAGGTTGGCGTTATTCAAGTGGATAAATCATCAATTTTATAAAGATTCATATGAGAAGCTCATACTGATATCTCAATGAAGCGGTTAGAGGACTGGGCTCCAAGGACACTGGTCAGTTGGTGTGACACTGAGAGAGGATCTCTGATGGATTGCCATAAAACCCTGTTGTTGGTGCAGTCACATTCATAATTTTCATCCCTACTTTGTATATTTAGGAAATTCAGCAGATTCAAAATACAAAAGAATGCAAAATTATCAGATTGGATGTGGCCACATCTAAAAGGAAAAAAAAAGCAATCAGAAAAAGGAGTAGATGGAGCTGGTGGGGGCAGGGAAGGGGGGAAGGAGGAGGGGGAGGAAAAGAGGGGGAGGAGAAAAGAGAGGAGATGGGAAGGAAAAGAGGCAGGAAAAGCAGGCAGATAGGAAGAAAAGAAAGAAGGGAGGAATGGAGGCAGGTGGGGAAATATTCAAGATCTTCCTCTTTGTACCTCCTACACTACATAACATGGTCTCTTGCCTTCTGAGCCAAAGTTTCCAGAATGTTTCCGTTTGAGGCTCACAACACCTACTCCTTTTTCTGTGCATTAAGTTGATGTTAACTTAAAGGTCTCCTATGTAAATCCTTGTTCTCTTCAACTTCCCCTTATGTCCGTTCTATTCTAATTATCAAACTTTGAAAGAAGAGAAACACGCTCTTATCTCAGTGTTACAAATGTACAGAAAAGCACAACAAAACGTGAAGCTGTTTCCATGTTGAAGGAGGGCTCGGCGGATAGATGCGCCAGTGAGCGCTTTGGTGGGAGGGACACATTTTCAGAGTTTCAGGCTCGGGAGCTTCCAAGTGTAGAAAGATGAACCACTGACCACGTTTGGGGCACTACGTTGAAGGTAGCATATACTATCATCAATCCTGCTCCATATTATGAAGACTTTTCCTCATTTTATTTTAGTGTATCTCCTGAAATCCTTGCCCTGGTGAGCAAAGGTAAGTATTAGGTTTTACACCCCAGGTGGTGGGATAAAAGTGACGATATTCTGATATCAGACAACTGAATATTCTAGTGTCATTTTATGAAAGAATTTCCCCCCAAGTGTGTCGTCCCCTGTAGATCTGCACGCTTCCTTTACCCTTCAGTTCCTAGTTCTTGAGATTGGGGGTGGGGAAGGCTACAACACAGGGAACCTAAGACTACGCACTGGTGTAAGGCTTAGTTTTACGAATTACCTTTAGCCTTTTCCACTCATGAGGGAGACCTTGCCTGCCTCATTAAGTCTTTAATGCAAGGGGCCGCGTGCACGCTACATTATTATGTGTGACATCAGGTTATAGGTTGCATAGTAACTGTGATGCTGCTTGCAAACAAGCTGTTTCTCTCCCCCTGAAGGTAATATTAAACCAGGTACTTGTGGGGAAACAGCTACTTGTGTTGCTCTTTTCTTAATGGGGTGGATTTGGGGATCAGGAGAGTGGAGGAGGGCTTAGAGATGAAGCATGGCCAGGAATGAATGGGTGCTCCCTTTCCTTGCAGTGCCTCTCAATTTGATATCTGAATCTGCCTGAAGAGAATTTTGCTTAATAGATATAAAGTTAAACAAGAAGAAGAAAACCAAACAACTGAACACCTGAGTCTTTGGAGACCCTTATGAAATGAACTATCCTCATTAAATTCATTTTCTCTTTGTATTGAAAATAAATACAACTTTCATCTCTGGTAAATATAGTCTCATCTATCCTGTAAATGTAAGAATCACCTCAGTGTGAACTGGAGTGACACTTACTTCTACCTGTGGAAAACTCTATTTCTCTGGCCAATGGAATTGTGACCGTTTTGCTCTTCAATAGCAGGGGAAGATGAAATGTTCTATTGGCAGTACGTGTGGCGCTCCGCAAAATTAGAGCAATCAGTGTTGTCCCCAAAGTGGATGGATTTGAACGTCTCAAAGATAAAATTAATAAATGAAGTCTATGAAGTCCAAAACCGTGGAACACCAAAGTCACGCACAATACGCGTGGCTTACCAACGGCCTGGGCTGTGTCGTCAGGGTGCCTCCCACAGCATCCAGGGGTGACACAGCTTACACGGCACTTCCTGTCCTTGAGGCCCTTGGCGCTCACGCTGTGCCTGTGCAGATTCTCTGTCGCTGAGAAATCCCCTCTGCATCGCCGTCTTCTGACCAGTGGGACACCAGCCGAACAAAGACAGAAAGGCAGAGTTTGAATAATCAGAGAACTGAGGGAATAAGGATGTCAGCAGGAAAATGGGTTGAAACAAATCAAAGTAGAAGAGTCTATCAAAAGAGGTAGGCCAGAAGTTCCCAAACTACTTCATTTTGTGGTACTAGGTCTTAGGTTCTCTGCATTTTTTTTTTCTTCCACAGGGTCTCCTAGACCAGTTGAAATATGCCACAGGAGTGAGGACTAAACAACCTAAAATATTTACATTTTGCCAACTTAGCAACCATTTAAAAAGATAATGCACATCAGTCCAGGCATGTAATAATTAATAAGTTCTTTTTTTTTTTTTCATGATCACAGTGGCTTACTAAAGGTGATTTGTGTGCCCGCTGGGTAATACAAAACTTCTTAAATCTAGAAATGGATCGGACACCACTACCTTTAATTCCTGTTTCACATTGAGTTCTGTGCTATCTGTGGTTTTTATCACAGCATTCACTGAAGACTTCCCTTAACAAAGATACGACGTGGCTGAGAGTGCAAAAACGGAGCTCAGTGGTTCGAGAATATCCCTGAAAGGTACACAAAGCTTCCTCATGTTAGAACTATGAGGTACCTCAAGCTCATTGTTTGTGTGGTGTCCAACAGACACCATATGGCTCGAGTCTCCTTTAGACACAGACATACCCCACAGTGCCCATGTGAGTTGACTGCCGGGCCCTGGGCACCCCTGCACAGTTGGTAAAGAGGGCCTAGGTAGACCCTAGAGAGTATTGCCACTGCTTAGAAACTTGAATATTCTAGATTCCCAGGGCCACGAGAGGCCCTTCATTAGGGAGGCACCCGCAGAAGTAATAGTTGATAAAATTCCTCTCTCCCCCTGAAATGACTGAAGTCAGAGAATTGAATTCAAATGCTCCATGAGTACCTAGGAAGTGTGATGTGCAATGAAAATAGAAAGTTAGACAAGCATTTCAATAGAATAAGATTGAGACTAATTTGATATAAATAACGCCGTGAAAACAGTATTATGTTACACCTACAGGTTCTAATTTGAATCATAGAAATAAAGCAGTTGGCTTGACCCAATCATTGAAGTTGGGAAAATAATCAAGTTTGTTTCCTGGGAAGATCCAGGTAACAAGATTAACTGGGTATGTTGAGTGTTTGAGACGTTATTAAGCAATCACTCAGGATGGGACTGTTAGAGGCTGAACCGTATCCCTGCCCCCACAATTCATGTGTTGAAGTCCTAACCCCCCAGAATTTTAGGATGTGACTATTTGGAGAAAGGATTTCCAAAAAGGTAATTAATTTGAAGTGAGATAGGGTGGGTCCAATTTAATATGACTGGTGTCCCTGTAAGAAGAAGACATCGGAACACGGGTGAACACAGAAGGAAGACCGTGTGAGGACACAGATGGGGACATCTACAGACCAAGAGGAGAGGCTGTGGAAGAAACCAATTCTGCTGACCCCTTGATCTCAGATTTCTGTTGTTTAAGCTACCCGGTCTGTGGTATTTTGTTATGGCGTCCCAAGCAAACCAATACAGGGACACAGTGCTGGAGAGAGGATACGGATTGAGGAAGCAGGTATAATCATAATTAAATCCACCAGAGAGGACTCGAGGGTCAATAAGAAAGGGCCACCAAAGGGGAATAAGAGTCTTGGAGGCATCCATGCACTGAGCACAGCATGGGAAGGAAGAGGGCGGCAGTGGTGTGGCCATGGTAGAGGAGGGGGTCGCAGGAGTTTTGTGCGACAGACGACAAAGGAGCCAAGAACCGTAGGAACAGTCCCGTGCCACATGCAGCTAGGAATAACAACCGACCCAATGTGCATGAGTGGTTGCGAGGTACAGCTGCCAACGAGACGCATCGAGAGGATGCTTTCAATGGGGCCCTGGAGGCACAAGACAGGGAGAAGATGGCCAAGGGTGGATGGTAGGACTGAAGAGACCCTGCGTCGCACCCTGTGTCTCAGTTGACAGTGAAACTAGTCCGGAGCCACAGATAATTGCTACAGGAGACAGTGAGGCCGGCCCATGATTGGCAGCCCTGTGCACACGGGATTGACGGAGACGTTGAAGATCAGGGTGCTGAAGGCGTGATGGGAGAGGGGGGCACATGCGGAGGAAAAGCAGGTGACTGTTGCTGCAGGACTATGGAGCAGTGGGGCGATGAGAAGAGGCAGAGACTTCCTCACCCACAACTGCGGAAAAGGACAGTCTGTGCTCTGGATATTCCCAAAGGCCTTTCCCCAAAAACAATGTCCCAAGGGGATGCTGTCTTATAGCCGACTCCCCACGCAGACATCCCTGGGACGGTGTGCCTTGCTGGGAAGACACCCTGTAAGCTGCGGGACGGAATCGTAAGCAATCCTTTCTCAAAATGACTTAAATTTTTTTTTAATTTTTATTTATTTATGATAGTCACAGAGAGAGAGAGAGAGGCAGAGACATAGGCAGAGGGAAAAGCAGGCTCCATGCACCGGGAGCCTGATGTGGGATTCGATCCCGGGTCTCCAGGATCGCGCCCTGGGCCAAAGGCAGGCGCCAAACCGCTGCGCCACCCAGGGATCCCTCAAAATGACTTAAATAACTACTTGACTAAGCTGCAATATAGAAATGGCCCTAAATATACCTTCAGAGCGACTGAAAAAGGTCTATGATTCTAATATTATGGAAATGGATATTTGTGACGTAGGAAGAAAAAAAAACAAAGCTGGTGACATCATTATACGCCTTTGTAAAATTGGTCTGTTTCCATATAACTTAGGTGGAAGGAAAATGAGTTCATTCATGAACACAGATGATTCAAAAACGGGTTCTGATACTGAAGTACAGGTATCAAAGATGGACGGGGGCGTTGGGGGAAAACTGCAGTACGACATGTGAGTGAAAAGGCAAGTTTTCATTTGTGTTACTATCGTTACCATAAGCGCTCAGAAGAAGAAGCTGAATTAATTCCACTCCTTAGTTCATGTTTTGTGTTATGCTTGACCTGCAGAAGGGCCTCTCTTCCTCCGATTTGTTTCTTGTTTATTTTTCCTGCTTCCATCCTCATTCCTCTCATATCGTTTTACAGCTTATATGACTTTATTATGAGTAGGTATGGCAACAACACAAACAAATGAAATGTTGTAACAAATGAAGCGTTTTTCTGTTTCAAGCAAAGTCTAAAAAGCTTGGATATTTGGGGGTACCTGGGTGTCTCGGTTGAGTGTCTGACTCTTGATTTTGGCTTAGATCATCATCTCCGGGTCCGGGTATCAAGTCCCCAAGTGGGCCTGAGAGCCTGTCCCTCGTCCTCTGCTCCTCCCCATGGACACATGCCAGCAGGCTCTCTCTGTGTCTCCTCAAATAAGTAAATAGATCTTTAAAAAAAAAAAAAAAAAAAAAAAAAAAAAACCTAGATACTCAAGTCATATTCCCTTTGGCTCTTATTAGCAAAATAGACTTTACCTTTAATTCTGAGTTCCTCACATTTGTGTGATTTTTAAATTAAGAAATTATGAATTAAAATTGACCTTTTCCCCTTTTATTTAGGGAAACATATTCCCTAAATAAATAAATAAATAAATAAAGCATGCAGTCCAAATTTTATATGATCAAAATGTATTTGGAAGCTCAAAAGCTTCACAGCATTATACATCTGTATCCTAGTGTTTTTCCCAAGCTCCATCCCTACATCCTACTGAATATTTTTATTAATGTGGAAAATTCTAAATAGTTGAGTCTTTTTTGAAATATATATAAAGCATGTTTTTTGTTTTTGTTTTTTTTTAACTGCTGCCTGTCTAGACTCCTCTCATTGAGAAAATGGTCTGGCTGTTTTTGAACGGGTACGTGAGGTAATATTTAGGATGCTTATCTTAATAGAACCGAAAACCTTTTACACAGATTCACCCTTCATTACTTACAATAATGCCAAGTGCTATCGTCCAGGCAGATATTTATTATTTTATATATGAAAAGACATTAGAGTAGGGCTATTTCTCAGTGGAACAGGGGAATAGAAGTTTCCTGAATTCTAGTTCCTCATAGAGCTCCACGTAATGAGCTCTTAGAAGACATTGCAGAGCTGCAATTTGAAAGCCTTGTCTAATCAGCCAGAGCAAGCTCCGTGCATCCCCACGGAACAGCTCTGGGGAAAGCGGTGCCTCCTCCTCCTACATCCCCTGCAGGCCCCCAATCGCTCTGTGCTCGGGGTCTGCAGCAGGAGGCCACAGAGAGCCCAGGGCCGCAAAGCTAGGGCTCTGTCTGTCAGCCCGGAGCAAACGGCGGAATACAGATCATCAGCTTTGTTTTAGGAATGTCTTTATTTACAGCGCTGGAGTGGAATTTTTTAAAAAGGCCGGCAGTATTTGCATTGCATCTGTCACTCAAGCTCCGATGTTGATTCCTGTCCTATAAATGATCTTGCTTGCTTCTCTGTTTTTTTTTTCTTCCATTCTACAAGGTTACTGTCAATGTCAGAAGATGTAAACCTCAAGCATCCATTATACAGGGCTTGACGTGCATCTTGGAAGAAAAGAAGTTTATTTAATGAAAAGGGATAATGACATTCATTCCAACTAAGCATATTTGATTGCACAGGGAAAAGTGTATCTTCTTTGGGAGTTTTGATTGAATTGTATCATAATATAAAATTTGCCGCCATTCTTTTCTTTTGCTCTGACCAACAACCTTTCCCAGCTTAGCTTGCAGTCTATGTAAAGTCACTGTCAGGTAGAGTGATGTCTTAGTTGCAAGTGTCCAGACCAACAGAAAGTAAGTGACCCTCAGGGATGGGAAGAAATCTCCCAGTTTTGACAAAGATCCTTCTCTGCTTGGGAATTGTAAAGCTCAAGCTATAGATGAGGAAAATGACAGGAGGGGCCATGTTTGGTTTCACAGAACTTAACCTATCTCAGCAAGGCTGCAATACTGGGGAAAATAATACCTGAATTTATATTTATGTCAGGCTGGCAGTTGATGGGGAAGGTTCGTATAAAGGTTACTGCTGAAGAAATGTCTATCATTCTCCCCCTGCACTCCTGTGATTTCTGCTTCTTCCAAATCCTACCCTCTAGAACAATAAAATGATTTTAAAATAGTAAGTAAAATCTGATTTAATAGCCCATCTTCCTGTCTTGTAATGATTACATATCTCCTCTCTTGTAGCTTGCAGCAGCCGGAGGACAGTTGACGTTTACCATATCGTATGACTTCGAGGCAGAGGGAGAAGATGCCGAAAGTGTACTCCAGGTTACGGTTATCTTAGAGGTAGAGTATGGAGCAGATCCGTGTTGTGCAGCTCTTTCACGCTCGGAGGCTACACCTTACCTCATGGGCTTGACGTTAACTAACATATGACTGGGGGGGATATTGTATCTTGGGAAATATCTTTATGCCAGGCTTCTGTTTCACCCTGAGATATATCTAAAAGACTGAGCATATTTATTAGGTTCCAATGATAGAGGAGACCTTTAGACCAGACTTGGAGTTTGTTTGTTTGTTTGTTTGTTTATGATTTTATTTAACGTTTTATTTGTTTATTCATGAGAGACATAGAGAGAGGCAGAGACACAGGCAGGGGGAGAAGCAGGTGCCATGTGGAGCTCGATCCCAGGGCCCTGAGGTCATGACCTGAGCCGAAGGCAGACGCTCAACCATTGAGCCACCCAGGGGCCCCCCAAACTTGGAATTTAAATTAAAAACATATTGACCATGTTCCCAAGAATATAAGTATAATGAGGTGTTTAGGAAAATGCTGATTTACATAGTTTAATTTTTCCATCTTTACCTGCTTCCAAGTAGGTTTTATTGGCTACGTCTTTGTATTTAGGCAGAGGCAAATGAAAAAGGAAACTTGTTTATTTTAGATATAGTTGAATCTTGACTTCAAAACTCTTCATTTAGGTAAGAAAGTTATAGGAGAAACTGCTTTCAGGATTTGAGGGGCTGTGGGCAATTCCAAAGTGCTGGAAGCCTAAAGATATCTTAGAGGCTCTCTTCCCCTTTTCTCATACTTTTCCCACAAACTGCACACAGTCTCAAAAGCACACACTTTCATATGCACATTTGTGATTCCAAAGGGGTTGGTGTTGATTTAGCACTGGGCTTTGTTGTTCTTTGCCTTGAACCTTTCATGCATGTGAACCAATGACAAAATTCTTGCCCTAAAATATGTATTTCCAGTGTTAGGTGAAGTGATCTAGATGCTATATGTATTATTACGTATGTATGTATGTATGTATGCATACGGATGTGTCAGTGAAACTACAAGTGTGTCTTGGAATTCCTTCAAGATAAAAGGGGTTCTCTGAATGTAAAATGTTGTGAAGTTCTATATTATTAGTATAAATGGACTCAGAAGAAGGAGAACCTAAATGTCATAGGTCAGTCCATGCATTCCCTGTGGGGATTCATTATCTTACTGGGAACACTAGACCTGCAGAGCTTTTCTGGTTTGTTTTTGTTTGTTTTCCCATAGAGAAGAGTCCTTTAAAACAAAAGCTGAACACACTACAGTGTGCTAAGTTTTCTTCCCTGTTTCTCTATACAATCCACATTCACCATGAAATAATGTATTTGAAATATGCAGCTATTGTGCACTTGCATAAAATCAAGGTATGTGTAATCACATGCATGTATGAATTGCCAAATATCTATTCTTTTAGTTAATGGTGGAAGCAGAGTCATGCATTACAAAGCTTCTACTTTATCATGCATCTGGTTAAGGCCAATAGTTGATTTGCCTTCCCTTATTCTCATATATCCCGGAAATATACTGAATGAAAGGAAAGCCAACCTGAAATTAAAAATCTACTGAGGATCATTCGCCAACTGGCCAATCCAAATATACACACTCTTTACCCCTTTTTACCTTCTTTTTCACAGTTTGACCCTTTTTATACTTTCTTTTTTCCCTTTAGGGAAATGACTTGAGAATCAGCACAGCCCAAGATGAGGTGTATCTACAACCATATGAAGAACATATTCATGTATTGTCACTTAAGGAAGAGTTGTTTACCACACATGGCACAAACTTCCCTGTCAGTAGAAGAGAGTTTATGACGGTGCTTGCGAGTCTGAAGAGAGTCCTCATACAAATCACCTACGGCCCTGGGGTGGAAGCCATCTTCAGGTAAACTCAAGACTGCATCTCCCAGGGTTGGCACGCGTCTTTGGAGCAAACATGCATTTGGTAGAAGAGTGACTTTGAAGATCTGTAGGTTTCCTTCAAATAGTAGCTAAGAATCGAGCACTAGTTTTGTGAAAAGTGTTTCTATTAAAGCTTTGAAATTTAAATGTCCAGAAGGAGTGTGGCTTAGCTCTTTTCTAGTATTGATGATTGCTTCATAGTTTAGCCAGAGCATGTGATTAAAAAAAAATGATCCATAGTCTGAGAAATTCTATACTGGAAAAGAAAGTCTCCATTATGATGACTCAGATTGTGGGAAACTAAATATAACTCTGGAGTTGTCATATTTGGAAAGTGGTTTGTAAAGTGTTTTCTTCTAATTAATTAATTAACTAGTTTCTAACTTAATAGTATAGAGTTTACAATAAGAAACCTAAGGGCTTTCATCTAAGTAATCACAAGCCTCTTTATAAAAGACTCTATTGGCCGAGTGATGTAAAGGAACGAGTGTGAGCTTTGGAGCCAGCCTGACTAGGAAGTGAGTGGATTCAATTGCTTATTTTATGTGTGACCTTTGGCAAATGATTGGTCCTTGTGGAAACTTAGTTACTTCAAGTATAAAGTGGAGATTATAGTGTCTACCTTTCAGGGTCTGTTGGGAAAATTATATGTGACACTTATGGAAAGTGCTCATTATGTAGAATTAGTTGTTTTCCTTTTTTTCAGTTTTTTTTTTTTCTTTAAAGAGAGAACTTTTTACTGGAACCGCACATGCTTGTAACTGACTATAGGCTGCTATGCTTTCCTTTTTTTTTTTTTTTTTCAGATTTATTTAAGAGAGAGAGTTTATGAGTTGGGGAGGGGCAGAGGGAGCGGGAGAGACTTTCCGTGAGTGGGGGGCCCAGTGGACTCCATCCCAGGACCCCAGGGTGATGACCTGAAGCCGAAGGCAGATGCCTCACTGATTGAGCCACCGAGGTGCCCCTATGCTTAAATTTTAAAAACAGTGATGTATTTATCCAGTGAAATGTAAACTTCAGTACATCAGAATGAGGATTTTTCCCTTCTCCTTTTCTGCTCTAAGAATACATGATAGAATGGCAACTTCCCCCTAAATGAGATTAAATTAGATGATGACCCATGAACCAAAACTGACAACATGACATAATCAGAGTCAAAGCAATGTCTCCAATACTGGCTTACCTACAGAAGACTTGGTTTTAGTTTTGTTTTTGTTTTTGTTTTATGTTGCTGCTCCCTCACCTGCATCATTCGCTCAGGCGGCCTCCTTTGTCTTTCACTTGTACCGTCTCAACTACGTGTGATCATCATTACCATCTCCCAAAGGAGGGGACTGCAGATTCATAAACAGAACTATTGTCAGACAGTGTACCTCCTTTGCATAGGCAATTCTGCTAGAAGCTGGGTTAAAATGCCATGAAGATGTGAAGTAGCACTTAGGAATTAATTATGTTTTCTCCCATTTAGTAAATAGAGATTGTCATCATGTTTAAACGGCACAGAGGGATGAGTCCTCTGGCTTTCAATATGAATGACAACCAAATTGACGAAAAATGGCTAGGGGGCTTATTTATTTTTGTCAGCATCGCTTCTCAGACTAGTTAATCCAAAGGTATTTCCTCCTGATTTATGTCAGATAATTTCCGTGTCTACCCATCAAAATCATCGGTTTCATTCGAAGCCTTTGGAAGTGTCCCCATAGATGAGTGACGTGTTCGCAGAGCAAGGGTATGCAAGCAACAGGGGGCAGGGGAGCTAGGTGGCTGCTTTGTGCAGCCCACGTCATCTAAAAGCACTGTCCTTTGAGAAGGAAGAGCCAATGTCAGATATGAAATTCTTAACCCATTTCAGGTAAGCAGAAAATCAGCATAAATCCCGATTCCGTGAACTTGTTATATTTTATTTTTCTCAATCTACAAGTGGATTGAGTCATATTTGTAAAACACCACTTGAATTGATTTCGACTTGCCTTCCGACTTGGCATCCAGTTTGTATGTAAGTGCAAGTGAATTGAAGCTATCCAACACAACTTCGTGTTTGGGTGTATTTAAGGAAGATTTACTTCCACCGTAGTTCTCAGCCCTCGGACTCCGCTTCCTCCAGCTGTGTGGTTAGAGGGAGATGAAGAGTGGAAGGAGAACTAGCCTGCAGGTCAGGATTTTGACTTCTGTTTTCAATTCAGCTATTTAATAGTTGTAAACATAAGTGTAGCTTTGACCTCCTTGAATTTCAATCACCTCGGCTGTGAAATACAGAGGAGGACAATTGCCTTGCCAACTTCAAAAGGTCACCACGAGAATAGAATTAGAGGGCTGCGAAAACATTTTGCTAATGGCAAACAGGAACACAGATCGGAAGCATTTCCAGCCGACCTTAGTCACTGCAAGCAATAACATTGTCTCCAAGTACCATTAAGACCTTGGAGGCATCGAGGATAGAGCACGCAGGGCTAGTTCCAAGATTGTGACAGTCTTTGCTGTCATTCTTTTCCAGAATGCTGAGAGGCTCAGGCAATAAGAGTAATTGGTTTCTTTCTCATTGCTCTCATTGATGAGATGAAGATAAAAACAGAAAAAGTGCAGCCTTCTTTTAGAAGTGTAAGAGAAATCAGCTTAACCAAATCATTCAGCTTTCTCCTTTAAATTCTCTAAACCTTGGATTTAGTAGCACCTTGGATATTTAACTCAAGCAAGGAGTCTGTTCGGCTTTTCTTAATATCTAATAGGTATTAACTCTGCAGGTTTTTTTCTTTTGCCGTATGGCAGACATTAGTGCAACTCATCAAATTTCCGGTCTCCTCCTTCTAAATTTAATTTTTTCATTCATTCATTCATTCATTCATTCATTTGTTTATTTATTTAAAAAAATCTTCATTGATGTACAGTTGGCATAGATTATCAGTGTCAGGTGTAGAACATAGTGATTCAACAATTATGTACATTTCAAAATTCTCACCTTAAGAAGTGTGGTTAACCATCCATCACCATACAAAGTTATTAGAATATTATTGACTATATTCTCTGTGCTATACGTTTCATCCCCGTGACTTATTTATTGTATAACAGAAAGTCTGTACCTCTTCATTCCCCTCGCTTCATTCGTATGAATGAAGCTTATTTTGCGTATCCCCTACCTTCCTTCCACTCTGACGACCACCTCTTTGTTCTCTGCATTTATGAGCTGGTTACTGTCTTTGTGGTTGGCATTTGTTTGTCTGCTTGTCCCTTTGCTTTGTGTTGCAGATTCCACATATAAGTGAAATTATATGGTAATTATCCTTCTCTGTCTGATTTATTTCGCTTAGTGTAATACCCTCTAGGTCTTTCCATATCATCACAAGTGACAAGATCTCATTCTTTGTTAAGGCTGAGTAATATTCCATTGGGTGTATATATCACATCTTTTTTATCCATCCATGTATTGTCAGACATGTAGGTTGTTTGCACATATTGGCTGTTATAAATAATGTTATGATAAACATAGGGGTGCACATATCTTTTTAAAGTAGTGTTTTGTTCTCTTTGGGTAAATACCCAGATCCAAACTCCTCCTTTTGTGGTTTCCCTAACCTCTGAGGGTAGATGTGGTCATATGACTTAGTTCGGCCAATGATATGTGAGCAAGAGTGATTCTCCACCCTACTCCCTCCCGACACGTGCACAAGAAAAGCACTAAATTGCCAGTATGAGATTCTGGAGCTTATCCAACTTATGAGAAGATAAAGATTGCCTGAAATACTGACAGCATACAGTAAAGGTCAGCTGCCCTAAACAGTCACCCAGACCTGTGGGGGATTTTATGAGTAAGCTTTTCTTTTAAGCCACTAAGAATTTGGAGTTGTTTGTTACCACAGCATAACTGAACCCCCATCATGACTTTATCATGATACACCCCATGTGACTTCTTTATTGCTTGAAAATGAATTCAGAATTGTTTCAAGGCAAGATATATTCATATGACTTTTTAGAGTAAAGGTGTGTTGGGGCCTTTGCACCAAAAGTATTGCATAGAACTTATGTAACAAATAATCTAGAAAAACCCTTGTAAATAAAGAGAGTCTCTTGATGATTAGGTAATAGGGTTGATAGATGCAAAGTATGCATCTACCATTTGAAATTAATGATACAGGTAACCATATTTTGAAGAAATTATCATTTTAGGCCCTTAAAAGTTAAAAAACAAAACAAAACAAAACATGGAACTCACTAGGCCTTGGGCTCTTGGTGTTTCCTCCCCATTGTCTTTGACTACTTGCCAAATCAATTATGTAAATACTGGATTCATTCAGTCTGCCAGCATTTACTTTGTGCCTTCTACATATATCTTTCTAAGTCTCAGTTTCCTCTCCTGTAAAATGGCAGAAACAAAACCTAACTTTCAAGATTGAAGGCGATGAGAAAATGATGTACCAACAACACCTGCTGTGCTATCTAGCAATATATTGGGAGGAAACGTAGGGTCACAAGATGATTATTGGTTTTGGAGTCATGCTTGGGTTTGAGTCTGTGCTGCACTGTCTGCTAACTGCATTATATTGGACACAGCACTTCTTTGAGTCTCAGGTTCTTCATTTGTCAGTGTGGACAATAACAATTACACATTACCTTCACTCATAGTTAAATGAGATGTCTGTCCACCCCCCATTATAGTGCACAGAAGATAGCAGAAGCTCGTGAGCAGTGATGATTATGATGTGGTCATGTTAGGCTAGGCAAAAAGGACATGAATGATGGATGAATGATCACTGAGTTGAAAAAAGGCATACTCCAGGTTGGAAGGCAGACATGTACATTTACGGTAGTAGAGTAAATAGTGCATTGGAAATGTGCGCAGTACATACTGGTAGAACTACGAAGGAAGAGATGAATTATCATATTAGCATTAAGTATGTTTATGAATACAATGCATTTGAATATAATGTTTATATAATGTTTAATATAATGTTCAGATGGGTCACTCAGACATTGCTGGGCTACTAAATGATTCTTCACCTTTTTAGGAGTGGAGTAAAATTTATCAGTTCCCCCTGAGTGATACTTGATGGAACTTCTTCAAGATAGAGACTACAGGAAGTTCTGAGTCATCATCTTATGTTTTGACAGAAATGAAATAGTACAAAGCACCTGAAACAGCAATAAAATTTTCATCTCTGGTGGTTAACCTTAAAGTAACATTTCTTTTAGTAGAATTAAATGGATACCTTCAATTAAAAAAAAAAAAAGATGAATAGAAGATAAAATTATTTAAAAGGATTTACAATCAGAGTTCTTATTGTTTAAAAAATAATTTATTTTATATATTATTATTATTTTAGTAAAGTTTAACCTATCTAACTCTAGTGGAAATAGAGTGAAACAAAAACATTGAGAACAATCTTTAATCAGTACCAGGACAATGTTTCAGATGTGACTCTAAGATTTTCAGTAAAAACTTACATAATTATGTCTTTTCTCTTCATCATGTTACCTGTATTTCCAAGTCATAAGAATAAGGGGAAATAGCTAGCTAAAGCAGGAGACTTAGTTGACAAATCTTTGATAGTTCATGCACTTCTAAAATTTAGTACTTTATTACTCCCAGCAATATGTATTTAAATGAATGCAGCCTGGTATCAAGAAAAGAATGTGTCCATATTGAAGGGGAAAGAAAAAAACCACTGCAGCCTTCTTTATGAGTAACACTTAAAACTGTTAAACACATTAAAATCCCATTTACCAACAGAAGAACCTGATGAACATTGGGTCTGCCCGGTGAATACTAATGTGGAATATTGCTGGGAAAGATGTTTGGTTGAAATTTCTCATAGCTCAGAATGGGTACATAGATTAAAGAGAAACACATCTGTTGTTTGAAAGACAAATGAAATTTGGCAATTCATTGAAAATATTTTTGTTTTTGTTTTGTTATATTTTAAATTGTTCCTTAAAGTAGTCAATTACTTACTTTTCTATTTTGAAACATTCCAATATTCAATTTTATATTGAAAAGCCTGGGACTATATACACCATTGATCAGTCTACTGTTTATTAAATTGTGACCATGTTTTATGCGATAATAAACTAGTATAGCAATAATGAAGTCATCTAATTCTGAAATTAAAGTGATCCGAAATCTAAGTGAATCTTGTGACAGTCCATTAATTGCAGGCAATAAGATGTCACAGTTCATTCAGATGAGTTCTGACCTCTGACCCCAAGATCTAACTCCAACATTTTTCAATTTATTCATTTTTTGCCAGATCAAACAAGTAATTTGTCTTCTACTTATCTGACTTTATTCATCTGGAATGTGGATACTAGGCTTTAGTGTATCATTTATCTGGGAGTATGTGTGTCAGTGTTTATTAGATAACTACATTCCGTTCACCCATTCACTGACCTATACATTCATCTGTTCTTGCATGTTTGTTTGTGGATAGTCTTGTATCCATACGTTCATCTGTTCATCTACCTGCTATCCCTCGATCCATTCATTTATTCAACAAAAGCATATTGAGCATGTGTTGAGATGATCTGGCTAGGTATATACATGACCCAACTTTGTTTGTGAGAAGGAGCTCATAAGCCCATGTTGATACAAGCAAGTACTCTCCTTACTTTAGTAACTCAAACCCTATGTTGTGGTGTATTCATACAATGGAATATTACTCAGCCATAAACACTAATACATGCTACAACATGGATGAACTTTGAAAACATTATGCTAGCAGAGAGAAGCCAGACACAAAAGGTCATGTATTGTATGATTCCATTTATGTGAAATATCCAAAATTATCCATGATAAATCCATGGAGATAGAAAGCAGACTCCTGGCTTACCAGGAGCTGGGAGAAAGGCTAAAATAGGAAGTGACTGCTTAATAGATACAGGTTTTTCCCATGGGGTGATGGAAAATGCTTGCAACCAAATAAAGGTTGTTGTTGCAGAACATTGTGATGTACCAAATGAACACATTAAAATGGTTAATGTTATGTTAAATGAATGTCACCCCAATGGGGAAAAAAGTTGCCAATGATACCTCTTGTACAAATTTATTTGGTGGGGGAGAAATTACAAATTAGAGATTTTCCTAAAAATTTCTTTGTAACCTGAACACTGTGAATGAGTGATTTTTTAACACTTACCAGTTTAGGACCTTCTACTAGGTTGTCCAGGTTGTACCCCCAGAGAAGAAAGCATTCAAGAAATAGTGTTCAATGAATTAATCTGTACCTGAAGATAAATCCTTTGTCTTTAGAAGATGCCAGTTAGCATTCAACAACCTAACATGATTGCATTCAATTGCTTTGGTTCTTCTTTTCATTTTTTTGAGTATGTCTGAGGTTATACACATTCCAAGTTACTGTCAAGTGTCCAGGATTAATAAAGTGAAGGTAAAAACAATGAGGATTTTAATTACTTTTTAAAATTTTAAGGAGGCTCCCTGCCCAACATGGGCTTAAACTCACAACCCTGAGATTAAGAGTCTCATGCTCTACCAACTGAGTCAGATTGGTGCTCCAAAACAGTAAATATTTTGGAAATTCATTAGTTAAAAAGCTTAACGATTTGGTTAAAGGTTGTTACACTTGAAGATACATTAAATGAGCCCATTAGTTTTGTTTTCTGGATTGATTACAGCACAGATTCCCAAATCTTGGGAAATTGATAAATGTGCCCTTTGATAAATGTGAATCACCCATTAATGAAAATATACCACCACTTTTGCAAAAATGCAAAAATTGGTTACATCTTTCTTTTGGTTAAAGGATGGTGCATAATGTGTGTTATGGCAGGTTACCAATCATTTTAATAAATATCACTAATCAAAAAACATATATATCACTAATCAATAGCAATCAATTTGTGCCCTTAGAGTTTATTTTAAATTTGTTTTATTTTTAGTATGTTAAAATGTCAAAAAGCTAGATTCGGAGATAGAAGTAGTATTTCTTGTAGTACTCATGTAGACATTTTCCATCCTGTCTCAACAGTCAGTGAGAATATGTTAATAAAGGTTCACCTGAATGGTTCAGTGGTTGGGCGTCTGCCTTCAACTCCGGGCATGATCCTAGGGTCCTGGGATCGAGTCCCACATCCCACTCCCTGCAGGGAGCCTGCTTCTGCCTCCCCCTGTGTCTCTCCTCTCTCTCTGTGTCTCTCATGAATAAATAAATAAATAAAATCTTTAAAAAAAGAATATGTTAATAAAATGCCTAGTATTTAATAATCACCTACTATGTGTTATGTATTATATCAAGAACTTTCTATTCATTATTTCATTTAATTATTTAATCAAGCTTATGATGTATGGACTCATATTATCTTCATTACATAGGTGAGACTATTGAAACCAAGAGAAATTAAGTAATTTTCCCTAGGCTATAGGACTGGTAAATGTCAGAGACAGAATATAAATCTTGATCTGTCTGCACTCCTGAGTCTGTGTTCATAACAATGAAGCTTTTAAAATTTCTCTTATTAGAAAAAATGGTAAAAAAGCAATAAGATACCAATAACATTTATTTAAATTGTTAATTCATATTAGTTTGCATATTTTTGGAAGGTAATACATGTGGGAAATACACATATAATGTACATATACTCCTCTTATATAAATGGAAAGCAAATATAACAGCATTTTTCAATTTGGCCAAGCCAGCTCTTCCCTAAAATAATGAATGACACCAAATCACCCTGTTAAAATCACTAGATTTTACAGAAATGCTGATAAAATAAAAAACAGAGATACAGAGAACAATGCGTTCAATTTAGGCCAAAAACAAATTAAGAAAATAGTTTTAAGTAATTCAACTGAGCATTTGAAAGTTTCACTTTTACCTACCAATGTGCACATTTGTTTCTGAGAAAAAATAAATCAAAATAGCTTTTTTTTTTCTTTTATCTTCCCTTCCCTTCCAGTTTAAAAGCTCGAGCTGGATATTAATATTGTCTTCTTTTGATTTTCTAGTTTACATGTTAAAGTGAGTCAAACAGTCATGTGAATGTTTTCTCTTTTAAAAATACCTTCAACTACATTATTTTAAACTATCTCCCCCAAAAAAGAAAATCAAAACACATAGCTAAAACCCAAGAGCCGAGCAAGATTATTCTCATATGTTTGCAGCATTTGATATGATGGTGGTCGTGAGCACTTTTAACGGACAGACTTTATCTAATACAATGAATGATGAGAGCATCAAGTTATGGATATTTGTTGGCCTTCTTTCTCCACATACACAGTTTACCTATATTTACGTCCTTATTACTCTGCTATTCCTCAAGCTATGTGATACCGAAGAGTTTGCCTCTTAACCATCTTTTTCTTCCCACTGTAGGTTAGGCTCTGTTGGCCTGGAGTCCGCGGTCCCCTATCCTACTGACAGAAGCATTGCAGCAGCGGTGGAGGTTTGCCAGTGTCCACCTGGATATTCTGGCTCCTCTTGTGAAGTAAGTTTGCAAGAGTTAATCCTCAGCGCAGTCCACGTTCCTTCAACATTGCTTTCAATAAACTGTTTAAAAAGTAGTTTAGCTCTTTCATCAATGATTGCACGAATAAATAATAGTGTTTTCCTTAAAGAAGAAAGTTGAGTGTCTGCCAAAAATCACGGCCTTCAAATAGAGTACTAACATTATGTCATCTTGAAATTATGTTTCTGCTTTGGATATTTTACCTTACTCCAGCTGAAAATCTGATGTTTTCCTACGTGTTTATTTCCTATGTAGCTGGTTGATAAAATGAGATGAATGATAGAGAATAATATTTAGTATTTCAAAATAATTTCCTTTCATTTCTATCTCCGTACTTATGAGGAACTAGCAATATTTTCCCCCTTTTCCTCTGGTCTTTAATCTTGTGTATCATGCTCTTTCTCTACTTCATTTCAAGAATACCAAACTGCAAGCATCTGAAGGTTACAATCTCCAAAATGTCAAGAATATATGAAGAAGAAATACCTTGATCTGAAATATTTCCTATGTCTTTGATTTGCTTAGCACCTAAGATTTGAGATATTTATTATTACCCCAATATTCTAGATTCATAGTGAGATTAACATGTCTTACTTAATACCGCAGCATGTCATTTTAAGGTAATAATTTTAATGTACTCACAGATTTTTTTTTTTTAGGTAGTTTGAAATTGGTTTGAGTTGAAACCGGGTCAAAAAATATAAACACCATTTTCCTGATAGAGGACATAGCTTACAGATAAATAGGAGCTTAAATTCTTTAAAAATGGTGCCTTTAAGGAATCATTGAGTGTACCGAGACGTTCCACTTCAACACACTATACCATTATGCCATTTATAGAAATACTCTAGGCATTGCTTTGTCAGTTATTTTGTACTTTAAAATAATGCATGCTTTTAGAGGATACACAGGATTTAGAGTCATATTCATGACAAATATGTTTTCTTTAACTAGGCAGATTCACTTATGTAGAAATAAAACCAAATGAAATTCATTGAGATACTTGCTTTTCCAAAATTCATCTAAAGAAGAGAAAAATAATTGTGGAAATAATTTTGTTCTCTCAACCTAACTTTGATTTTACATATAAAATAATACATGCTGTATTTGGTGAAACATATTCTTTTATTAAGAGCTTAGTAGATTTTATTCAAGCCAGAAAGCTCCCTTTGAACCTTTCAGTTCCTATTTCAATTGGAATAATAAATACTTTGATTCTATTCTTGCTTTAATACTTATCCCCCCGTTCGTTATTCCCTGTACTCTCTTAATCTTTATGAGTTCCAAATGCCCATTGATATGAAATTGAATATTAGAATTGTTCAGTTGGCTACATTTTTTGTTTCTTCTTTCCTTTCTTCAAAATATTTATTGTGAATCTTTGGTAAATTCTGCACTAGCTGCTGAGGGGATTATCTAGAAGATTTCATCATAATCCCTATCCTTAAAGAGGTAACAGTCTGTTTAGGGAGACAGAACAAATATCTATGAAAAAATGGATCACAACACTATATAATTAAGGAACTGGTAAGTGGTACAGAGCATAAGTGCAATGATCATTCAAAGAGGTGAGCATTTCCGGTAGAACCCAGTATCACTGGAAGTATCCTGGAGTATAGAAACCCCAAACTGGATGCTAAACCATGGTGACAGGTAGGTAGGAAGAGAAGAGCAAGGGAGAGTCAAAACAAAGAAACAGGAGGGAAAATAAAAGCGTCCTGTGACTCTCACACAATAATTATTTGATAAATAAAGGTGTCCTGAAGCCCATAAAAGAATTTAGTTGAATAAGAGACAAAGAATTCTGGAATTCCAGGACTTCTCAGTGATTTCTTCAGTTTTTTCGACTAACAATTCCTGCTTTTCCTTGTCAAAATGTCGTTTCTTTAGACTTGTTATTATGCATCCCTATCCTTTCCTGATTTCATTTGTTTTTTACTGAGTTCATATGGCCAGTCCTTCTAGCTTTGCTATCACCAATATCCACAAACCACTTTAAAGCTGAGTAAACTACAAAGACCAGAATGTTAATTCTCAGTTGCCAAAAAACAGGTAAAACCACTCATTATAATATCATTCTTTTTTACTTTATTTAGCCCATAATGTTGATTTGAAATCTTTTTTTTTCTCATTTCTACTCAACTTCTTATAAATCCCTCCACTGTTTATCTCTCAAATATTTTCTTACTTTCCTAGTACCATTATAATTCATTTTACTTCACAGGTGAGTCAGGTGAGTAAGTGAAAGCAGAGTGGAGTCCTGAAAAAAGAAGTATTTTAATTCAAATCTTAGAGAATGAGAATAACATTATCTTCTGGAAGTGTTCATACACTTGTTTTTAGCTAATAGATACAGATAATCCTGTATATTGACACAATCGAGACCCTTGACATGGGTGATAAGGTAATGAACAATACAGATGGTCCCTGCCCTCAAGGATATTACATCTGGTGGTGGGCTAGACAATATGCCAAAGAGCAAATTTAAATAAATTTAATAAATGCCGTGAAGAAGATTAACAAGGTATCTTGATAGAGCTACTAAGAATGTGTGTTGGAAGAGTAGATAAGAGGGGCTACTTTATGAAAGGTTGTCTGGAGATGCTTTCTGAAGTGATAACATGTAATCTGAGTGTTGAAGAATGGGAAGAGTCAGCTACATAGAAGAAGCTGGAAGTGGATGAAGAAGGAGTAGAAAGGAGCTGGAGTCTGCAAGGACCTGAAAGAGGGCAAGGATGCCTAGAGCTTAGCAAGCAACAGAGAGGGTGGCATGAGACGTGATTAGAAAAGCCAGGCCATTCACAGCTTTGCCTACATTATAATAATTTGGGATTTTATTCAAAGTACAATGGATAATCATGAGAATACTTGAAGGTGGGTAGTGCCATGACCTGAGTTTTATTATTGGAAAAAGTCTTTATGGCTACAGTCTGAAGAACATAATATAGGAAGGCAAGAATGAGAGGAAGACTAGTTAATGGGTTACTGCGGTAGAGCATGCTGCTATGGTAGTGGTAGGATACGCTGTTGTGGTTTGATTTAGGCTAATGGCAGGGGATGTAGAAAGATACGACTTTACTCTCTATGTATTTTGGTAGTAGAACCAATAGGATTTATTGATAGATTACTTACCAGGGGAGAGTTTAAAGAACTAAGAAGTTTAAGAATGAGTCATAGATTACCAGCTTGAGTAATTGGAAGAGATGTCAGTTATTGAGCTGGGGAAGACTGGGGAGGAATGGCTGTGGGGAGAGGATGGAATCAATATTACATTTTAGAAATACTGGGTTTGGAAAGTGTAAATTACAGGTGTCAATGTACAATCAGAATATGCAGGTCTTGAACTTAGAATACTTGTGTGGTCTGGAGATATGTATTTGGAAGGCATCATCAACTATAGGACTGAATAAGATTGCCTAGGAGACAGTGTGATGAGAAAGAGAAAAATGGTCAAGCTCCTAGGAGCTCCTGACAATAAGAAGCTGGGTCAAAGCAGGGAAGAAAGCAAAGATCTAGGGCAGAAATGTGGAGACTGTGACGTCATGGAAATTGAAGAAGAAGAAATTGGAGGGAGAGAGGAGTCAACTAAGCCATGTGTTGATGAGAGGTCAGGTAAGGTGCAGTCATGGAATTGTCTACTGGCTTTGGCTACCTGGAGTGTGGTGACATAGCCAAGGTCAGTTTTAATTGAGTGGTGACAGCACAAGACAGAGTAGGGTAGAATGAAGCATGAGAGGGAAGTGAGGAAGAAAAGACTTTTTTTAGTACTAGAAAGAAAAACAGGTAGGTAACTGGAAAATTATGGGATATCAAGGATGTAATTTTGTCACTTTTGTTAATCTTTGGTCAGGTTTCTAGATCATATTTTTGAGCTGATAGTAGTGATCTAGTAGAAAAGAGAGCTATTACTGATGCAGGCCAGAGAGAGTAGTGGAAGGACAACAGATAGTGGAGTGCAGATTAAGGAAGGATTCTGCACGCCCACCCCACTATTCCAGGGAGTGTGGCAAATGGAGATATTGCAGATGCTTTTGGACTTGATGAAGATGTGGTATGAGTAGTGCATCTGCAGAGTATAAAGAAAAGCTTACTTAGGACAATTCTATGAATATTTGACCTGAAAACAGTAAATCAGCCCTCTCCCTGTTATCAACACATTTCATTTCTGCCCTCTTCTGGGTCTGCTGCTTCACCAATTTTTAGGAATACATATCATAGAAGGGAATTTCTTCCATGACCAATCTGGGGTGGCAAAAAATTCAATGAGGAGAAATTATAAGAAAGGGATAAAAAGTCAACAACTTTTTTGTGCTGCCCAAATGAAGAGGAAAGTCATTTTTGCTTTCCTTTCACATGTGAAGTATCAGCAGATCCTTTTTATGTGTTTGTTATTGATGTTCAAATCTAAGAGTCTTCATACCCTGCGGCAGAAAGAATGTTTCCAACAGTACACAACACAATTCTATATACTTTATTACTTCAGTGGTTTCTGTCGTTTCCATTTCGAACTGGAGAGAGAGAGAGAAAAAAGGGCCTTTTCATGATATATCATGTTATGGTTAACCATCCAGAAATATAATAAATCATCCACAAGAGGCTGTACTAACTTGAGAGGGAACACAAGCTCCTAGAGGGCAGCCCCCCTTATTTTGTGTCCCGTACAGGGTGTAGTCAGCGCCGCGGAAGGGAAACATCCTTAAGGGGACCAGTGGACCCAGAGCTGGCACCGACACAGCATTATTCTAAGACCCGAACATTTTTTAAATCAGAATTCCATTTTTGTATAATAAAGTGTCCCGCACCTTACCAAGGAAGGGTGAATATAAGTAGAGGTTCCAGCAGAATAATGCAATACAATATCAAGGGAATATAGGGTGAATAAATCATGAACCGTTTTGTGCAAATTGGAGACACCTTGATAGGCAGTGGGCAACCGAGAATGAAAGACGTGAGTTCTTTACGTGTAGAAGTCAGCTGTGTCTGTGACCACGTGTAAGAGTGAGGCACCGCCTTTCTTCCAAATGATTGCAAAGTGACAGAGTTAAGGGTAAGGGAACCTGTTCCAGAACATCGACATTGCTTGGGATGCCAGTAGGCGACCTCCTAGGCTGAGGTTCTCGGAAAGTCCTTCTATGTCTGCTGCCTTGTTCCAGTACTTTTCCTTCTGTTTTCCTGTCTGTGCTTTGTACTTTGAGACTGTCACGTTTCAATTCTTTATATCTCTTCTTTATTTTACCATTTCAGAAGAGACAGCAAGCTAATGCTTCCTCTAATCTCATACCAGCCAGTAACACTAAGGTCAGTACCAAGTCCCAAATGTCAGGAGGAAAACTCTGTGGCCCTGTTTCCATAATGGCGACCCTGATGGGCGTGTGTGCTGAGTTTGCTACCTAAACATTTTCCTTTATCTGAAAAAAAAAACAAACAAAAAATACTCAAAAAAAAAAAAAATGCCTGACACTTGAAACCTCATCTTTTTCAGTCTTGTTGGCCTCGGCACAGGCGAGTTAACGGCACCGTCTTTGGCGGCATCTGTGAACCCTGTCAGTGCTTCGGTCATGCGGAATCTTGCGATGACCTCACCGGAGAATGCCTGGTAAGTGCCTTCTCCTCTGCGGAAGCTGATGGACGAGGCTGAAATCAGCTCGGTTGGCCCTGCTATTCGGTTACTACCTTTGGGACAAACACTGGAGTTAAGAAATGATTTGATGGGGAGCTTTATATTGAACTGAGTTGGAAGCTTAGAACGCTCCTTCGTATGTGGTCTTCCTAACAAGTATTAGGACATGTTTACCCATAGTACCCCAAGAATTGAATTAGAATTAGATATTGCATAGTAGTAAAATAGAACTAATGACTGGGATACATATCTACTGTGAATATAGATGGCCTCAATCCTTCCCATAAATCTACCAGAAATAGATTACATTTCTATAACAGAACGTGATTTGTATCCCCGTAATGCGAAAAGCATAAAATATAATCTTTATAATAAACATAATTCAGTTTTTTTCCCACAGTGAAAAAAAAAGAGGGCATGCTGCGTATTTTTTTATTTTAAAATTTCAGCGCTTAAGTAAAAACAAAATATCATATGTAGATTTAAAAATAATACATATGTGCAATACATATTCCCCAGAGCTGCTTATCCCTTCTACAGGTAAGTTTGGCCTAAGCTCTGCAAAGGCCAGCACTTTCCATCCTGCTAAGAAGCCTCCAGATTGGAGGATATACGCTGCATAGACCGTTCTTTTTTTTTTTTTTTTTTTTAAGATTTTATTTATTCATTCATGAGAGACATGGAGAGAGGGAGAGGCAGAGACACAGGCAGAGGGAGAAGAAGGCTCCCTGCAGGAGACCGATGTGGGACTCAATCCCGGGACTCCAGGATCACTCCCTGAGCCAAAAGCAGATGCTCAACCACTGAGCCACCCAGACGTCCCTTCATAGACAGTCCTGATGAACCTCAAGAGCGTGTTGGTTTCGTATTGTCTGACGTGGCAAGAAGCTTGAAACAACACTTCTCATTTCATTAGTTTTCCAGAAACACAATCTGAAACAGTGCCAGTTTAGGAGTCTATCATATTCTCATTTCCCTGTAGAATTTAAGGCAGACTCTGTTATCTCTGGTTCTAAATGTTCTCTCTCTTCCTCTTGCGCGATTCCCCTCCCCACCACTTTTTTTGTCCACTTAAAAGCTTCTGGGAAAAACCCAAAATGAAAATTCAGGGCTCTTGTTTCAATGCAGTTGGGCATTTAGGTTTATTGATGCTCTTTCTATTTTCTCTCTAGAAGCTTTTGTTTAGTTGCTTTGCACTATAAAGCATGATAGCCTTAATTTGTGAATCAGTAGATTTTTCAAATGGCATTTTTTATGAATAGAAAGACACAGCGATTTTCATTTTAATTACACCATAAGTCTTTTAAAATGTACCCTGGGAAAAATATTGAGTTACTTTTAAATATGTTGCTAACCTGCTAGGGGAACTATCAACCCAAAGCTGATATGGATGTGCTTCATTTAAACCTAAAAAAAAAGACAAAATAAATAGATAACAATACCAGACTTCTGATGTTTCCAATAGTCATATTTCATGACGGATTGATTAGGATTAAATCAAATCATGCTGTTGGTCCATTTGGTTATGTGGTATTTCTAAGAATGGAAGTGTGTTTTTTGAATAAAATAGTTTCATTCAGCGTAATTTGGGGAGGAAGAAGGGAGGGAGCAACAATTATTTGAGATCTTCTACTGATGGAACCTTGTTTACTGACTCTGTTTCATGGACAAAAAAATAGGAGGCCACCATCAAATAACAGTAGGAATCTTAGGGCAACAATAGAAATCCTGTCAATAGAAGTAGAATCTGGTGTTTTCTGGGTTTTCCATTATAGCTGGTTAATATGTGATCGTGTAAGATATTTTCTGGAGACTTTCCAATGCCTTTAATCTGAAATGATATTGATAACTAAGTGCTAATATCCCATTTTGAGCATATTGGTTCTGATATGATCCACAGGGAAAAATATTTGAATGTTGCACATTAAAGACAGTTTTAGGGTTTGCTTAACCTGCATTTTATCTCCTTTTTAAAAGTATGTATGTTTTTTCCACTACCATTAAACAGAGAATTTATGAAATTTACAGATAAACTGCTTTTTAATCAGCTTGGTTTGAAATATGATCAGAAAATAAATAAATAAATATGATCAGAAATTGACTGAAATATATTTTTGATATCAGATCAAACTACCAGACCTCTGTTACAGTGTGGACCTATAGAGAAAAGGTCATTTTAACTCAAAGTACTCAAAGTACACTTGAAGTGACCCAGGAAACATTCAAAGCCACATGGGGAGATTGCTTACTTGTCCTTTCCTGTTGTAATTGTCACATGTGCTTTGAATGAACATCTTTATGGCAGGACACCTGTGAAAATAACCAGCCCATCAGAGTACACTTCTCATCTTTTTAGTTCTGATTTCCACTGTATTGTTGCCTAGTGCTGTTTTAGGCACAGTTGCAAAAACACTCGAATGTTAAGATTAATTTTATGATTTCCACTAAATGAGATGTGACATCAGTAAATATAAGTGACTTCTACATGTTCTTTTTCTTTTAGATCAGTAGTTAAAGAAAAGTAGGGTGTCTGGGTTATGCAAGATTTTCAGTGGAATTTTAAAGATACCACTTGCAACATGATTAAGACCATCAATTTTATGATCTTATTTTTTTAAACCCCTAAGTCTTTGAAAGATACAATTTGATCATGTCAATATGCAAAGAATATTGCAGAAAATACGTTATTTTTTAGTAATAGCCCACCTTAGTTAAGCTTGAAGACCGAAAAGAATTAATATGAAGATGAAATCAAAGAGGAAAGCCTTTTTCACGTTGATCCATGTTTTATACACTCCATCTTAATATGCTGTTATTTAGACAACTGTTGATAGTGAAGTTAGCCTCTGCTTTCTTTGAAAAAGGCTTGCTAAATGCATTTGAGAGAGAATGTAAAGTACCTTAAAGAAAAACCTATTTTCAAGTATCACCAGATACTAAAGAAATACCTATTCACTTGTAGTTGATGAAACTGTCATGGGATTTCAGAGCTTGAAAATTTCATAAATCATAGGCTTTAACTCTCTCATTTTATAGAATGTGAGAGATTCAGAGCGTTAAATGATTGGATTTTAATTTAGTATCTTCTACTCAATAAAAGAACTGTCCCTTTCCCCAAGGAATTTAACAAGCTTTGTTTAAAAAAAACACATGTGTTTATTTGTGTGTTTTTAATTAAATCCATTTACTAAATGTAATTGAAATTAGCTTCTTTAAAAATATACTGATGTAATAATATTTCAGACCTTTCATTGAATTAGGCTGGCCACCCTCGTGGTCATCCAGATTATTAAACATTTACTTTATCCTTATAATGAATTTATGTTTTAGCTGCTTCTTTTGCATATTTAATTACTGATCGTAAAAATAAAAATTCTGTACCCCTAAACGCTGATGAACACTTTTGAACATGAGAAAAATATTATATTTTTTCTATGGTTTTAAAAATAAAAATGTATTTCAGTGAGAATGAATCCATATTGGGTGATTCTTAAAAGGAATTAGATCCATTTTATTGTACTATTGGAGACAGAAGTTAGGTCTATATGATGCCAAAATATTAAAATTTATCAAATTGTGCTATTGAAAGCTTTATAGACAACTCCAGTGTTTGGTTAACTGGAGTGTTCACCTTTCTACCAGTCTCTTGTGAACACAGCCTGAGTTGATAAGTATACTATAACTAATACGAAGAAATCTAGACATAAATTATTTTATTTTGATTTTTTTATTTTTGAAAAGAAACTGCAAAAAAAAATGCAGTTTCATTGTAAAGAAAAAGTATTTGAGAAAAATTGTTATGTGCCTTGTGGTTTCATTACATATTGGTATATGTTTAGAAATCTTTCCATATTCTCACTGTGTAATTATGAGCCATGCAGGCCCCTCACAGATATAATACACTAGTGCATTGTCCAAATCATCAGAGCCCACTGAGGTCCAAATTAATCTCTGAGGTAAGAGCATCACTGTCCCAGAGGATTTGTATGAGTAGCTACTGTTCTCATTAAATCTGCAGTTTTAAACTGAACAATTGACTTTTACCTAGAATAAGCTACAATTTCCACTAAATACATTATTAGGACTCTGTGACTATGCACATGTACACACATGCACAATTAGATGTATTTCCTTACTGAAAAAAATGGAAAACTAACAGAAAAAGGAAATAAGATTTGTATAATGAAAAAAATTATAAGGATGCCCAGGTGGCTTGGTGGTGAGCCATCTGCCTTTGCCTGGGGTCGTGATCCCGGGGTCCTGGGACTGAGTCCCAGTCGGGCTCCCTGCTCAGCAGGGAGCCTGCTTCTCCCTCTCCTGCTCCCCCTGCTTGTGCGCCCGCTCTCTTTTTCTCTCTCTGTGTCAAATGAATGAATAAAATCTTTGAAGAAAAGAAAGAAAGGAAAAAATTATAATGAATTTCAATTGTTTCTTTTTAAGCATGCGTATGCTGAAACTGGCATGTAGTTTATAAGCTACGTATTAGATTAATTTTCAGTGCTATTTCCCAGCTGTAAAATTGACAATTTAATGGGAAAATTATTCTTTCTAACAGGGAAGAGACTCATAACCCTGTAGACCTGTTTTTGGTAAATGTTGATGCTTGAGACCAAAATAATAAACTCTGATGTGCATTTCTTCCTCAGAACTGCAAGGATCACACAGGTGGCCCACACTGCAATCAATGTCTTCCTGGTTTCTATGGCGACCCTAGTAAAGGAACCTCTGAAGACTGTCTGCCCTGTGCCTGTCCACTCAGTATCCCATCCAATAAGTGAGTAACAAACTTGCCTCTGTAATGACTTGGGCATCCCACTCTGCAAGCGCATTTTTGATACAGAATGCTTCTTTCTCTTGTCACACATAAATAAATAATAAATATATGCATGAATTTCTCTGGAAGGTAATATGAGTTTTTCTAAATATAAAATATTTAAAATTATGGCTATTTATTCTGCAGAATTTTTAATATTTTAGTTCTAGTTGGTGATTTAATATCTAAGCAACAGAACTCAAATAGAATTTCTAAAGCAGCTATAAAGGGCAGACATGTTTTATAGAGATGTATGTAAGTCCCCACATGTGCACACATACATACGTATCCTTGTATAGTAATAAAAAGACCACTGACACAGGCGCACCAGGCTGACTCAGTGGTAGAGCATGTGACTCTTGATTTTGGGCGTGTGAGTTAGAGCCCTACATTGGTTGTAGAGTTTACTTAAAATAAAAAATAATTTTTTAAAAGATCACTAATACGAATACTGCTCATTTGGGTCCCAGTCTCACACTTTATTTATGAACCTTGGGCAAGTCACAAACTCCTAGAGAAATTAAAGTATGAGACCAATCTAGCTGACCTTTAGGTACCCATCCTATCCCTTGGTTATCATATGGTTTATCACATTATCATATGATGTCATACATATATTATATATATATATATCCTACTAAAGCAGTTATACTGATAAGAATTATATTTAAATTATATGAATATTGAAATATGGGTGATATAAGCACTTATTTTGCATAAACTAAATTTTGAAAACATTTAATGAAACTTTAGACAATTTAGTTATCTTGTTTTTATTCTTTATTTAAAAAAAATTCCAATTATTCATAGAACAATAACCTTGGAGTCTTCGAGAAGACTTTTTTTTTTTTTTTTTTGAGAAGACTTTTAAGAGATATATTTTGTCTACCTCTTCCCCTTACCTTTTAAGGGAATACTCCCTTCCAGCTGCTCTAATTCACATTCCCTCTGAGTGCAGGGGCCAATACCTAAGCAAAAACCCTGCATCATAAAGAGTTCTTATTTTAATGGGGCATACTATGTTGAACAAAAACCAGCCTTTTTGTATTAGTACAAAATTGTAAATAATGGTAATTTAAATGAAAGAGATCTTTTTGGAGACTCTCTAAAGGTAAGTTTTTAGTGCTTCCTCTGCCTTCCGCTGAGGTCATGATCCCCTCAGGCTCCCTGCTCCATGGGGCGTCTGCTTCACTCTCTCCCCCTGGCCCACCTCCCCGTCATGCATGCCTGCCCTCTCCCTCTCTCTCTCCCACTCAAATAAGCAAATCTTAAAAATCTTTTTAAAAAATCAGCAAACTCAGTGCTTAATAATATCTGTATTATATTAGGCACCTTCCAGCTTTTTCTAAATGCTGTGATAATGCTTGAAGAGCTTACATTTTTAGTGATTTTTAAAATTTAATCTATCAGCTACAGTCTTTTAATATAAAGGTGTTCTCAAATTGGTCATGTTCTGAGTGAGGTCTACCCCAAGACACCATGATGGAAAATGGTCTTTTGTGAGAGTCAATGAATACTCTAAGCTAAAGATTTAGAGAATAATTGTCACTAAGTTTAAAAGTCCTCATGGAAATTATGGTTTCTACTTTTCAGCCCACATGAAATCTTTATCTTCCTCACCCACAAAACTCCTCCTTAGGAATTTTACACCTTAGTCATTGGGTTGGGGGTGTGGGGAGAAAGAGAACTAATATTTGACTAAAACAGACTACTATATTCTAGGTATGACACTATACAGTTCAATAAGGTGGATATTATTACCCCATTTTATAGAGTAAGATAAAAGGCTCCAGTGGGAAAATAGCATTACGGAACCAATTCTAGAGCTAAAAATCCTTGATTTAAATGTTGAGTTCTTCTATACTTTCTAGCTGTGTAACTCTGAGAAACTGACTTAAACTCTCTGTGTCTCAATTCTTTCATCATTAGTTGTGATAATAAGACCTTCTTATAGGGTCGTTGTGAAGATTATGTAAAATAAAGTATACCAAGCATTTTAAAAAAATAATTGGACATGATGAGTCTAATGAAAGACTGATTATTATTAATTAACTTGCTCAGAGTCATTAAAGTATCAGGGTGGGAATCTTAAGTTTCAAATCAATGTACTTTCCAGTCTTCTGCAATCTACATTGAGGACTTTTTTTAAAAAGCACACTGAATTTTAAGGGATGTTAAAAGCAACTAAATGGGAAATTGGGTTAACATATGTTAGTGATCAAAACATTTCCAGAGTTTAGGGGATGAGGTTGGTTGGATGCAAAGCTGAAGATCCTTTGGCAACCAAGGGTGTCAGAGATGAGAGAGAAGGCAAAAGGGAAATCTACTGGAAAATATTAAATATAGGAGAGCAAGTTGAATTCCTTCATAATCTATGGTTAGTCAGCCATATGTTGGGCATAATATGATAGGACCCTTGCTCACCGGTGTACTTGTGAAGGGTTAGACCAATGCAATGGAGAACCTGCTCATTCACTTGGGCTGAATGAAATTCTCCAGGACCATCCAGTATACTCAAAACCCAGTGTTTTCCACTGAGGAAAACAGAAGGGTTCCATCTGTCCACTCATTTCTGTTGCGCTCCTTCTTAGGCAAAATATCCTAGGCACTAGCAGAGCTATCAATCCAGCAGAGCTGCCATTGATTGTATAATGTGAATTTTAGCCAAATACATCTGAGAATTATGTGATTAATTGGATATGTAGATCTTAGGGATCTATCCTCAAGTCTGACCAACATTACTAGAAATGCAGAGAGGCCATTAGGGAGAGAACTCTGCTTGGGTAATTACAATCATTCATGGCCCATCCTTCTCTGTTTACTGTGCTTCTACTTTAATTTTAGTAATAAGTTCTAATTGTGTTCCAGAAAGAAAAGAGAACATGAGCATCACCATCTATCAGTGACAAAGGAACTGGGTCCCAGTTCCAAGGATGGCATTCCCTTAAGTATATGTATTCCAGTTTGTATAATTATGCAGATCTTGATTTTAAAAAAGTAAATTAAGATGACTCTATAGCATCAGTGACACCAAGTACTTAAAGATCCTTTAATTTTTGAGATGTTTCACTTACATTAAATAATTATTGAATGATTAAATAATAATTTTATCTTTAGAAGTAGAACTGAGATTAGAGTAGCAGCCTGTTTTTTTTTTTTATCATAATACTTTCTTTTTTATTACAATATCCAAAAAACTGAGTATGCAAGTTTAGGTCTCAAGACCCCTTCTTCAGTTGTAGGAATGTGCCATCTCAAGACTATATATTTAACCTATAAAGAAGTTCAAATGTAAAGAAAAAAGAAAATGCAGTTTCTTCATAAATATTCTGTGTCTCTTGCTACCAATCACATATTCTCTTGTAAACCTTGAAAAATTCCCTGCAAAGCAAATAATATATATAATATATATATTATATATGTATAATATAATATATATATGGTGTGGCTATGTGTGTGTGTGCAAAGTGTACAGTAGCTCCCCTTCCCCAGAGATCAGCTGTTTTCCTACTACTTAAATTAAACTAAATTTAATTCCAGGTTCAAATATAGCATTTTTCTAAGTAGAAAGAGGAGGCAATGATAATCCAGTTGGTTTAAAAATACTAGTTTTGTTTTTTAAATTATAAAGACTTTTAAATTTAAAACAACATGGAGCACTCACATTGTTTAGTGGTGCGATTGTGATTATGACCTAAAATATTTTATTTTTAAATCACTAAATAGTGAGACAGTTTAGGGAAACTCCCCATTTATTTTTATTTTTTTTAAACTCCCCATTTAAATAAAAATTTCAAGAAGTCATTACTATTATAATCTGAGATGAAAACTCTGAGGAATAAATTGAATATTTACAAATAATCCAGAATATGGGATTCAAATTTTCACAGGTTATCCAGGAAAAAAAAAAAAAAATCAGCTAAAGGTTGCTGCAACCTTCATCTAGAAGTATAAAGCTTAGTGATAGTTCTGCTTTGGTGATTTATCTGTTTAATCCCTGATCATAAATCTTCTAGATCATAAGCATTTTGGCTCCAAATTTCTTAGATAATATTGCTAAATAAATCAAATATGCAGGGAGATAAAGATAGATTGGTATAATTATTATGATATATGAATACAGACAAGCATATAATATTTAAATTATACATATATATCAATTTCATCAACTATTCACAGTGTCCACTGTTTGCTTAGCCCTCTCATCGTGGTGATGTATATATTCTAGCTATAGATTGTAACTAGGTAGTGAAATTTATCTCTAGAGAAGCAAATAAATATGTAAATATTTTGAATGTTTTATATTCATTAATTTCTGGCATCACATAGCTTATAAATTAAATATAATATGCAAGAGACATGTGAATATTCACCCTTGAACACTTAGAATGTGTTTGAAAGGGTAGTTTTTTTTAAAAAAGGGTAGTATTATTGAAATCATTTGTATAATAAAATTCAAGATATTCTTGGTCCAAGACTGGACAGAGGGTAGGCCCTCAATCATTTTGAATACTACTTCTTTGTGTGCATCAGGCCTGCTAGAATTTTTTATTTTTATTTTTATTTTATTTTATTTTTAGAATTTAAATTTTTGAAAGATTGTAACACTCCTAGAGCTGACTTGGCCTCACTCAGAGGGGCTACATTGAATTATTGCTGATATAATTAGTAGTTTTAATAGAGAAGTAGAACTATTCCCAGACAGAAGGTAAATTTAAGAAAATATCTAGCAACATTCTTTAGAAACCTTGGAGTGTGTTAGATGTTTCAGAACACTTTCATACACATGTGTTTTATGTCTACGTGAGTGATGACAATGTATTTCACCAGAACCTCTTATTAGAAGGGAGAACTAAACTCCAGAGAAATCAGATGCCTTGATCATGACCATTACGGCTTGCTTGTGGCAGAACCAATATTAGAATCCATATATTCTGATTCACCTCCCTGTGCTTCTTCCAAGGGGGCTATGGAAATAGAAACCATTACAGAACCATTGAAGAAGAGCAAGGAAACAAAAAAAAAAGAAAGAAAGAAAGAAAATTAACAAAGCTTCGTGATAGACAAACTGTAAATGTTCGTTATAAGCAATGACCCCAGGGCTTGGCAACAGTTCTGCTGATGCTAATGTACGGGATTAGAGCACGATGAGAAAGTACAGGTCTGAGTAACAAGTAATTAAATACCTTAAAGTCGAAAGAGATCAACATATTTTGGAAAAAAATCTGAAGCATTATTAAATGGTAGCTAGAATTTATCGCGGTACCATGTGCAGTGCTTGCTTTCATGCTTTATCAGCACACATTCTCTCATCTCACTCAATGAGGAACTCAGATTTAGAGGAAAAAGAGCATCCAAAGACACAGAAAACAGCCCGGTTCTAATTACAAAATCCAGTGACGGACGTTAAATCAGATTTTATATCAGCCGAAGGTAATTAAGGAAATATGGGTTTGCTTAAAGGTTCTCCTGAGGTTATGGGCGGAGGTCATTGACCTGTAAGGAGAAAACCCTACAGCGACACTTCACAGCTTCATGCAGCCCAAACCACAGCCACCAAGTAACTGAGTTTCCCCTTGGTTTTTCTCCCTCCCCTCCGGGTCCTCTGCTCCCTGGGCAGTTGCCACTGGGCCTTCTCACCGCCCTCCCTGGGGCTCCCTCGCAGACCCTGTAGCATCTGGTCCCTCTGGTGCCTCTCCCCCAGCCCCTCGAATGTTCCAGGTTGTAGTTAGCTCGCAGGGGTTCTGCTCCCCAGTTGTATACGCAGGCCTAGGACGCGCCCTGATGTTATGACGCTGGGCCTTTCATAGCACATCACAGCCCCGAGAGGCCACGCAGATGTTACACGCTTAGGGACAGATCACGGTAAAGACCCGAGTCTGGGCTCAGCCATCAAGAAGGGCATTTCCATGTGCACATCCTTACAAGGCAGTCTCCCAGTTGCTTCTCATCCCCCCTCCGATCCCCTGTGCCTTCTGTGGCGGGAAGGGGATGAGTCAGGACGCAGAGCGCATCTCCTGCTGCAGGAGAGCTGGGCAGCCGGGGTCTCCCGGCGTGATCTGGGACTCGCTGGAACCAAGCGATCATCTGGCAGTCCCCTTTCTCTGCACAGAATAGTGAGCTGCGCATTCTGCTGCGTTTGCCAAAATAAATTCTGTAGACGTTTTCGGTGGCACGTGTTTATTTCCTGTTCTCATTTTATTTTTGTTGTTGAAAGCCCTCTTCTCCACGGCAGTAACTATAATCATAGCCGGAAGCGAGCAAACCCTCAGTTTTTATTGTTTAAAGAATATTGAATCATAGCTACAGATATAATTTATGAGGATGTTTCCTTTAGATGCATAATGTCAAGTGTGTGTATCCAAAAGTTTATATATATATACACACACACATTGAATTATTGTTCAATAATATATAGATATCTATCTATATAGATATAGATATAGATATATAGATATACTTGGTTTTATATATATATATATATATATATATATATATATATATATATAACCAAAAATTTAAACTTATTTAATTCTTACCAGTACAATGAATGCTGGTTACATGGAAAAGAAAACGTTGAATTAGAAATGATAAGTCCTCGATTCCATGCTCTAAAGTCTCCTGGATATTAGCTATGACCTTGGGCAAGACAAACGATGCCTGCCCCAACCAGCTTATAAGATATTATGCAAAAATGATAAAATTATTTGTAAAGGCCCTCTGAAAATGTAAAGATCTAGTCAAGTTGAGTCTCTTGTTGTTCTTTAATTTTTTTTTTTTCCGGGAAAAGTATTGATTTTTGTCCATGGGTGCATTTTACTTTACTTCTGTTGGTTTTAACTGACACATGAGTACATTTAAGAATTTGTTTTACAGTTTTAAAGTGTCAAAAACCCTGTTAAGCACCTTTGACATGACTTACGGTAAACTGATTTAGGATTTTAAAAAATAATTGGTATGGTCTTCTTTCCATCGCTGTAGTCTCACATGAGTGGGAGACCCAGGGCTTCTAGTTAGAGTCATTTTGCCCCAAAATGATGAGACAGTTATAGAATGCCAATTTTAAAGTAAGACATCCGTGTATTCTGCAGATGTCAAAATCCAGTCCTCCCTCTTATGTCTGAAAACAATAGCAAATCGCGAGGTGAGTGAGGGAAAAGAAAAATTCAGTTTCTTTCTATTTTTACACATGCCTTGTTTTCTCCAACGCGGTCACTTGTTTTCTCCAAGAAAATCGCTCATGGTGAGGTCCTAGTTTTTTGATTTTTAAAATTTCAAAAGAATTTTTTTTTTAAATTTATTTTTGGCGAGGTCTTTTTGGGAGCCGGCACCAGGCTGCTGTCTCATGAATGGCTCTCGTCACAGAGCACAGGCTGGCTGTGGCTTGGTTCCGCTGCCCATGCAGCCCCCACAACCCCTTAACCTGGAGTCGCTTATCTGGGTAATAGTTGTGACTCAAGGTACCACAAGCCAGGCTTCAACAGATTTATTTTGACCTTCCACTGAGTTGTTTTCGTTTTTTTATTTTTTTAAAGATTTTATTTATTTATTCATGAGAGACACAGAATGAGAGAGAGGCAGAGACCCAGGCAGAGGGAGAAGCAGGCCCCATGCAGGGAGCCTGACATGGGACTCGATCCGGGGACCCCAGGATCACGCCCTGGGCTGAAGGCAGGCGCTAAACCGCTGAGCCACCCGGGCTGCCCTAGTTGAGATGTTTTAAATGATAGAAATACTTGGTTCTAATTGCTTGCTGCTATATATTAAAAAAAAAATTAAAAAATTAAAAAAAATAAAAACCATCATTCCGTGTCTGCAGAGCGGCTCGGAGGTCAGCCAAAGGGCAGTGGCAGGAGGCGAACTGTCGGCTGCCCGCAGCACAGGGAGCCTTCCAGCGCGGCGCAGGGGCGGGAGCAGAAGCAGATCAGGCCGGCGGCCTGGCCCTGGGCCGTGAGCGGGCCTTCGCTCAGTTGTCCTGTCCCAGGAGAAATCCGGTTAGGGAGCAGAGAATGAGACAGAGGTTCCTTGGGGGCGTTTTATCCTAAGATGCTAGAGCAGCGGAGCTCCCAGAACTCGGAGGGGCCGCCGGCCCTCGGGGTGACTGTGTCAGGGTTGGGGTCCAGCGCGCAGGTGTCCCATGGGGTGCACCTGCGGAAGCCCGCCTGGAAGTCTCTGATGACCCCGCGGGACCCCAGCCTGGCACTCGGTTCTGACCCGACGTCCGCACAGAAAGAGCTGAGGCCACGGCGGCCGCCAGGGGTGCGATCGCAAGGGCTGTGGGGTGGTTTGGTTTATTGTATGTTTGAGCAGCACGTGCGGGTTGTGTATCTCCTGAATGCCTCTCAGGGGGTGTCAGCCGCCTACACAGCAGGGCCATGTGGCACTCGCGTGCACACCCCCTGCACATGGTCCCAGTACACAGAGTATCCCTCCCAGCATCCCCCCAGCACCCCCCCCCTCCTCCACGATCACATACCGAGTCTTCCAGAATCTCAGACGGTTCAGAAGGACTCGGCCGGCAGGGAAGTATGATGCCCAGTGTGGCCAGGCCCAGGGAGCCCCTGGGAAGCAGCAGCGTGGGGCCACCCGGCGTGACGGGCTCAGGCCCCGAACAGGCACGAGTCGGGGAACCAGGCCACGGGCCGTGCTCACACCGCAGCAGCCGCCGTGTCCCTTGCCCCTGCCTCCGCCCGCCTGCACCTGCTGCCGCCCCGGGGACACACGAGAACAAGCTGCTACTGACCTTGTCATGTGCTTCTCCTCTTGTCCCTGCCGTGGCCCCACGTGCAGCTTTAGCCCCACATGCCACTTAGAGCGAGGCCTCGGGCTGATGTGTGATGCGTGCCCCGCCGGCTACACGGGACCCCGCTGCGACAGGTAAGCACAGCCACGCGCCCGGGCGCCCCAAGCCACGGGCCTTGGTCCCCCGCACGTCTCCGAGCCGCTGCCACGCTCAGTGAGCCCGAAGGTCCTCCCGGGACGTGTCAAACAAATGCATTTTATTTTCATAGTTTATTTATTCTCTCAAAATTGCCCCATAAATCTCCATTCACTCAGAGAGGGTTTGATTAATGTTTTAGTCTTAAAGGTTAAGCATTAACCTACAATCTTTCTAGAAGGTGTTGCTCAGGTGGAAAGTCATGCACTTTAAGATTTATCTTACTGCCTACGTGGGCACCATTTGCTTTTCATAATTAGTTTTTTGTTCCTAAAAATGTGACTCCAGCGTGTAGTTCATAGTTCGGGGAGTGGTCCATGATTTACCTTAAATACACCCGAAAATAGAAATGAAATGTGATTTATTACTGTGATTTCTGTCCTCTTCTAATTACTCCTGGGCCAGCATTTGAATTCCCACTGATTGTACGCGGCTGCTTTGCGGCGGAGCCAGAGGTACTATTTTACGAAATCGATGGGATTATTTGTCTCCTGAAATGTCTGCGAAGCAAAGGTCCTTCTGTGTTTCCGTCTCAGGATAAAAATGGCCCAGAGCTCCCCGAGGATCACTGATGAGCGCGGCCGCCACCCGGGCCTGGGGGGACAGAGGCGGGGACCCGCTCTCCACCCCGAGGGCCTTCTCCATCCCCACCCCCCCCCCCCCCCCCCCACCCCCGTGTTCCCTTGTCCCCGCTGTCAGCCAGGGCACGCTGGGGGAGGACACAGGGGCCAGGCACCGGGAGGTAAGGTTGCGGGCAGCTGCAGCTGTGCAACAGTGAGGGCCACCTGCGTGCATGGCGACACCTGTGGATGAGCGACAGGGGGAGAACTGACAAAAGACTGGATCCCTGGCAACTCAGAAGAAACTGGAGGCCTTTGGGTTAATAACCAAAAAAAGGAGGGCACGTGTCTGCTCTGCACCATGATCACCGGCCAGGACGCCCCCCGGGCCTGCTCACATCAGGGCCCCCACCCTGCCACGGGCGACGGACGTGCCAGTTGCTCTGCCTCACGACCACTGAGTCCCACTCACGCCCCTGAGCTGCACTCTGAGGTCCTCACGTAACTTGTCTCATGCTCTGTGTCTCTACACAAGGCACACAACGCTTGTCCAACCACCTACTGTTTAAAATCCCACATTTGATTTAACCAGCGTCCGTTCAGCCACCACCCAGGCCAGGTGCAGCTCGATGCACCGTCCTCCCGTTCAACAGGTCGCATCTCTAAGCGGGTGACAGTGGCTCCGTGTGTCCCGGAGACAGCTCCAATGTGGACCATCAGAATGACTGAGGGAGGAAAATTACCTGACAGCACCATGTTCGGTTTAAAATCTTTATTAATCTGCTTAAAAAGAAAATAGAGGTGGACCGATGCAGCTTATCCAATGGCCTATCTTCCCTCCGATCGCAGCTTTTCGGTCAAAAGTCATCTTCGACTATTATTCTGCGGAGGACCAAATGTCGTGTTTTGCTAGCCAGAACTTGGATTCGCGATTTCTAGGAGTATTTAGGGTTTATCATTCGTCTGGATTTACATGATTTCAAAAGCATCTTGTTAGATGGATCCCAGAACATTAGGGGAAGCATTTCAGGGGAGGTGCAGGCTGTGGGGGGGCGGGGGGCGGCTGGGGAGACTAAGGGCATCACAGGAAGATCCTGGCTGTGCTGACAATCTTGTAATCAAGACTGTTCTGCAGGAAATTGGTGAAATCAGTGTGTGCACACCATCGACGTAAACCGGCGCTGGAAAACCAGAGCAGCGCTTCTCCCAAACCGCACATTTTTGAGATTGAGTTCCATGACCGCATACGCCTAAGAAGCGTCTAGTAGCTTGTTAGTTCTGACATGTCTGGACGGAAGAGACCGGTTGCGTTTGTTTAACTCGGCATTTTCTTTTCTGTTCTTGATGTGTAGCTGACACTCAGGTATGTGGTTCCAGGTGTACAGTGGGCAACTCTAGACGTTGCACTGTAACTCAGCACTTCCCAATCTTGGGTGACCATGAAGCCCTGCTTTTCGATAGATGATAGATAGATAGATAGATAGATAGATAGATAGATAGATAGATAGAGATATAGACAGGTAGGTAGGTAGATAGATGAGATAGATGATAGATAGGTAGGTAGATAGACAGGTAGGTAGATAGATAGATAGATGATAGGTAGGTAGGTAGATAGATTAGATAGATAGATGATAGATAGATAGATAGATAGATAGATAGATAGATAGATAGATAGATAGTAGACAGATATAGATAGGTAGATGATTGATATACTGACAGAAGATAGACAGGTAGGTAGACAGATAGATGATAGATATATGATAGGTGGGTAGGTAGATAGATGATAGACAGGTAGGTAGATCGGTAGATATTTTAGCAAGAATGCATCTCAGATGACAGCTCAGGTGGACAGGAATTGGAACTGTATATTCTTTATCTCGATTTAACTTCTATTTTGAGACCCGGGCTCCGTAGTGGGAGCTGTGGGAGCTGTGGGAGCTGGGAAGCATAATCTCAGTCAAGTACACTTTAAATTCCCTCCATGGTACATGTCAGTTGTATCTTAATTTTTAAAATCTGGGTTTTTTTTTTTTTTTCATCTCCTCCCATCTCCCAGGCTTGAACCAGAGTTTCTAAGAGGCTTACTTAGTACCAAGAGATCTGAATGCTGGAGTGAGTGAGGAGAGTGTGTGTGTGTGTGTGTGTGTGTGTGTGTGTGTGTGTCTGTCCGGCTGTAAGTCTGCAGGTCCTGCCGTGCTCACCACAGACCTAGGTCCCACCTGTCCCTGTCTCTGCCTCCGCAGCACCACTGACTATGCCCCCTGCTGTGCCCTTCTTCCCCAGGACTTGTTCATCTACCTCTACCCCCCCTTCACCCCCATTGCCCAGCAGCACCCCCCACCCCGTGGCAACCATCAGTGTGTTCTCTGCATTTATAGGTCTGCTTCTGCTCTCTTGTTTATTCATTTAAAATAAAACAAAGAGCCTCTGTAACACACAGCGCCCTAGCTCCCCTTCTCAGCAGCTCCTGCTTGGGGCCAGAGCACCCGTACTTTCGGGTATCCCTGCTTTCCTCTGGGGAATGTTTGAAAGAAAAGAAAAACAAGAGCCAGGGAGCGAGGGAATGAGCTACTCATGATGGCACCTTGCTGAGACTCTGGGCCTCTGTCCTCGTCAAGGAGGAAGACCATGAAAAAAACCCAGAAAGGAAAGTATCTTGGAGGGCGGAAAGGGGTGAGCCTCGGGCTTCCAGAGGAATCTGAGAGAACATGGGAGGTGGGCTGGCCGAGCGACACCCACCCCAGGTCACGGGCAGCACTCACCACGAGCCTGGGGCCCCGGCAGGTGCGGCAGGTGCACGGCACCTGGACGGACGCGGGGCAGCGAGGCGGCCCTGGGGCCCCGGGCCGGGGGGGGGGGTGCTCCTCAGGCCATCTGTGCCCCCCCTGCTCCTCCACGCCCCCCAAAATAAAGAAAGGAACCTTTTTTTTTGAAGCCTGGGCAAGTTGACCCTGCGGGGTCGGGAGGGCAGCAGGAACGCAGGGCCCGCGGCCCGGCCTCCCCAGGTGGGGGCGAGCCTCAGGCCGCTCCGCCCGCCGCGACTGGAACCCACAGCTCAGAACGTGGAAGATCCACCTGCACGTTTATCCGTAGGATTCAGGTTCTAGGGCTGAAGCGTTTCCCTTGGCTTTTTTAGGTTTCAGTTCCAAAACCCTATTTAGAGAGTCTCCGCTTGGTGACCCCGGGACCCTGGGGGGAGGCTGACCCCTGCCCCCGCCCCCCCCCGCCTGCTCTGTGCCCCCTTCCCCCCCACCTCCCTCCTGCTCTGTGCCCCCACCTGCCCCCCCGCCCCCGCTGCTCCCCCATCCTCACTGACCCCCACCGCCCCTCGCATGCTCTGTGCCCCCCACCTGCCCCCTGGCCTCCCCCCACTGCCCCCCACATGCTCTGTGCCCCTGCACCTGCCCTCCCACTGCCCCCCCCGCTCTGTGCCCTCCCCCGCTCCCTGCCCCCCCCCCGACTGCTCTGTGCCTCCACCTGCCCCCCACCCTCACTGACCTCCGCCGCTCCCTGCATGCTCTGTGCTCCCACCTGCCCTCCCACTGCCCCCCCACCTCCCCCCTGCTCTGTGCCCCCCCAGGACACGGAGCCCGAATCCTTCCCAGCGGGACCATGGCGCCCACGGGGTGGTCAAGGGCGGTGGGGGGAGGTGGCTCGCCAAGCAGGTGGACAGAGGTGGCAACCCGGGTCGGGCTGCAGATCATGGAGTCTCACCCCCTGTTTTAGCCAAGAGTCACCGACCACCCGTACAACAGTGAGGGGAAGGGTAGCCATGGCTCTGAGCTGCTCCTGCCCTTGGTCTTCAGCTTCGCTCCCCTCCCCGCCCTCCTCTCTCTCTCTCTCTCTTTCTCTCTCTCTCTCATTGTCCCTAAGTCGTCAGTACAAAGAACCTGTCACCTGATGGCATGTGGTGTCTAGGATCTCATCCACGTTCAGTGACCTCTTGCTAAATAAAATATTGCACTTGTGCATGAGAAACAGCAACAACAGAGCAAGCGTTGGAGGGAGCAGTGACCTTGTCACGATGTCCGTCTGTCGCAAGGAAGCCAACAAACGGGTCTGCGAGTGTGCTCGCCCTCCTGTGTGTGCAAACGGCAGAGGCTGAGATCTCAGATTCCAGCCCGTTGCGCAGCTGAGCGTGCGGGAGGCCCGCGGTTCACGCGGGTGCTAGTGAAGTAAATGCAACTTGAGCGGACTCTGAGACGCTACGATCATCAGCAACAGTCATGTGATTGGCGGTGCTACGTTCACTGACCCCAGGGCTACTGTTAGACCTGTACTGACGCATTTCTGTGTGTGAAACACGCCTCTGTGTACAGCCCCGCGCACACACACCAGCCACGCAGCCTGAATGCACACTCCTATCACGTATGCTCAGGATACTTTCTTACATGTTCGACCACCACAACAAAATAAAAGATGCCTCTTTGGTTATTGTACTTAACTGTAATAATTTGCTCGTGAGCTGAGGGTTCCTTTTCATTGCGGAAGACTATTGGCCTTATTAATTGGGTATCTGTGTTAAGAAAATTTCCCCGATCTTGTTATATAATGCCATCTCTCCTGAGGGCACTAAGTCATTTTGAGGAAAGCGAGCTGGAAATAATGGGTTTTCGTTGGCTGTGATAACGATCATTGTATATCGTTATTCCAGTGGAGCAAAGTCACTGTCTTAATGGTAAACAAACTGAGATGCGAGTGTGTGCGGATGTGATCATAAGCTCTGAATGTCAAGTAAGGCGAGGAGAATTGGGTTAAAATTCAAAAAAGTCTTCCTGTTATCTTTATGGAACACCACCTCGGAAGGGGGTGACGGGCAAACCTTACGCACCAAAATGTTAATTCCTATTTTACGGTAGATCATCAATAAGCGGTTCTATTTGTGGGTGACGGTTTCCCTCCAACGATATGCATACTACGACCTTCATATCTTGCGAGTGCATGACTAAAACTAGTCACCTCATTTTTTAAAATTATGATAAAAGGTTAATTCACTTTAAAAACTGAGTATTATGGCACTTACGAACGTTCTAGAAAAGTTAGAGTAATTAATGACTCTGCCCCCTGATTGTGGTGCCATTAAAGCATCCTCACATGCTGCGTGGACGCGAATCCTCTCTGTTTGGAAGGGCAAAGAGCATCTCCGTCCATGGTGACACGGGCCCGTGAGCAGATGAGCACACACGTAGTGTACTGTTGCGATGATAGTCTCCTGCCTCGCTTTTGTTCCCCTCCGATTCTGATATTTGCTGCAAAAGACTTTTTATTTCGCTTAAGATGGCACAGATGACAGACTAGCCTGACTGTACGACTGTACGAGATGCTGTTTCGTTTCTCCTTTGGCAAGTGCGGCTTCACACGAAGCATGAACAAACGGAACTGGAAGAGAAGTCAGAGCGGAGTATAAATAGCTGCCTCTTAAAATCCTGTGTCTGTGCATCTGTGACATTAAGTAGCATTTTGAAACAACATATGGATAAAGGGAAATTTGATACCATAATTTAAGAAATCTTCTCTACTGTGCCTCATAAATAAACAAACTCATTCTTCCAATAATATGTAAACTAGTAGTGCGTCCTTTAAAAAAAAAAAAGGAGAGAGAGAGATACCTAGAGTCCGCTGATGTGAGTTGTGGGCACAATTAAGCCTCACCTTCCAGCGTATTCCCCTAAGAGGCAGGTGTACCTGCTCCTTGGTAAAGGCTCTTCGATGAGGATCTGCCCCTGTCTGGAAATGCAAATATATACAAACCCATTATGAATGCGGAGATACCCACGGCCCCCACCTGAATAATAATGAGAATCTTTGGAGTCACAATTTTCCGTTTAATAAATTCCGAATCCTCATTGCTGAATTTCCTTGCGAGTCTGTTTCCTCATAACAAGCTTTTGTTACAACAACAACAAAAAATGTGAACCTTCCATATTTGTACAGAAAACAACCAATTGGAGTAGATGCGTGTGATGTGTTGCACTACAAAGGCCTCCCAGCACGGACCCGCGTGCCTCTAGAGTGCCAGCAGCAGATTTCTTATTATGCTTTGGACTCATCTTCGGTGCCAGTGACAAGATTTTTCTTTTTTTTTTTTTTCTTTTCCTGGCTGAAATCTAATTACTAGTTGGGCTGGCAGGATTTCATCTTGTATCTACACCGCAGTTCTAGAAAAACATTTTTTAATCACCTTGCATTGGAGAAAAGGAGCGCTCGGAAGGAACGTACATCACCCTGGGAGAGGGTAGCGTGAAAACCATACAAACGGTGCCCCGACGGGTGTCATGAGTTGCTCCCAGATGCTCACTGATGACATTCTCCCCCCTAGGTGTGCAGAAGGCTATTTTGGACAGCCTTCCGTTCCTGGAGGATCGTGTCAGCCGTGCCAGTGCAATGACAACCTTGACTTCTCCATCCCTGGCAGCTGTGACAGCCTGTCTGGCTCCTGTCGGATATGCAAGCCAGGGACCGCCGGCCGGCGCTGTGAGCTGTGCGCTGACGGCTATTTCGGAGACGCGGTTGAGGCGAAGAACTGTCAGCGTAAGTCCTGAGCCCCCGACGCCCCTGCCAGGTGACGCCTTGCGCCTCGGAGCAGCTGCCGAGCTGCGGAGCGCGGCCTGGAGCGCAGGGCACGGTGTGCGCCGGGCTTGCCCTGAAGTGTCTCGTTACACTAATAGACTAAAGCCCGTGCAAGTTGCCGCACGGCCCAAGGGATGTTGCTTCTCAAACGTTGCACGCGTTTTGAAAATAAACGTGCCCCCGGTAGGCGAGAAGCGCTTAGAGATGAGGTGAGTCGGGTTCATCCTAGTGCTTGCCTCATTGCTGATCACTTTCTTAAAATGAACTGATCCGCCCGTGTGACCTCTTTGGCACCGACCTCTGTTACGCTTTCCTATGAGAACTTTATATTCCTGCATCTCATAGTAGGTGTAAAGTTCTGCCCGTGTTTTACACACTGGCATTTGTAATTGTTGAACGATTGGCCTTCTTTACCTTAGGACTGTTCACGCAATGGTGCAGCTGTGTTTCCTTGCACAGAGTTAGCTATCGTGGGGCGTCACCCCGGCTCATCGGTGCACTTCTTGGGTCGCCTCTGCCTCCTTAGCTGCGTTACTCGGGGTTGCATCGAATTTGCTGATGCTTTATATTAGCAGTAACATACCAGGCAGGAGGAATCTTACTGTGCGGAATCCAGGGACATGTGAGCCCAAGCCCCCGAGTATGGTACGTGCCATCCTCAACTTCACCTGCTGCTGTAATCTCGAGGTAGGACAAGTTATGATGCCCACAGTTCACTTCTGTCCACTTCATTAAGTAAGAAGGGATGCTTCGAGTCATTGACTTGGGACCTAGGGCCTGCAAAATTACAGAAACTGCTGAACATGTAGTGTCTTGTCACTGTTTCTGCTGTAAACACCAAACATCAGGTAGGACACCCCCTTTCAATAGCAAATGTGTCTTTCTTCTCATGGGCTTGGAAGATGAGTGCCAGATTTTTGTCATTTAAAAATGACAGTTTGTTAAATTAAAAACCAATCACTCTCATACTCTGGTTTCTCTTCACATCGAATAAATCTTTGACCTTTTACTAAGATGTGAAAAAAAAAAAAAAAGAAAACCCACAAATCATTCTCTAGAACAAAAAGCACTTATTAATACCACCTGGAAAGTGGTATTTTTAGATTTATTTTATTTTTTTAATGATTTTTAATGTATTTATTCATGAGACACACAGAGAGAGCAGAGACACAGGGAGAAGGAGAAGCAGGCTCCATGTAGGGAGCCCGATGCGCGACTCGATCCCAGGACCCCAGGGTCACGACCTGAGCCGAAGGCAGACGCTCAACCACTGAGCCACCCAGGCATCCCAACTGATGTTTTTTTAAAGCAAAATTTTCAACAGATTCAGATGTAATTATATTGCTTTTGCTATTTTTTCAAGTTTTTATTTTAACTCCAGTCAGTTAACGTCTAGTATAATATCACTTACAGAAGTAGAATTTAGTGATCTGTCACTTACATGTAACACCCAGTGCCCATTACAACAAGTGCCCTCCTATTAATCTTCATTGGGCCTTCAACCCATCCCCCCCAGCTCACCTCCCCTCCAGCAGCCCTCAGTTCGTTCTCTATGGCTAAAAGTCTGTTTTACGGTTTGCATCTCTCTGTTTTTCCTCCTGTGTTCATCTATTTTGTTTCTTAAATTCCACAAGTGAGTGAAATCATATGGTATTTGTCTTTTACTTATTTCACTTTGCATAAAACACTTTAGCTCCATCCATGTCATTGCAAAGGGCAAGTTTTCATTTTTTTATATCTGCATAATGCTCCCTTGTATATGTACCTCTTCTTTGTTCATCAGTTGATGGGCATTTGGGCTCTTTCCATAAATTGGCTATTGGTGATGATGCTTCTATAAATATTGGGGTGCATGTGTCCCTTTGAATCAATATTTTGGTGTCCTTTGGGTAAATCCCTAGTAGTGCAATTGCTGGGTTATAGGGTAGCTCTATTTTTTACCTTTTAAGGAATCTCCATATATTTTCCAGAGGGGCTGCACCAGTTTGCATTCTGACCAACATGTAAGAGGAATGGTTCCCCTTTCTCAACAGCCTCTCCAACATCTGTTATTTCCTGTTGTTGATTTTTACAATTCTGATTAGTGTGCGGTGGGATCTCATTGTAGTTTCGATTTGTATTTCCCTGATGAGTGATATTAAGCATCTTTTCCTGTGTCTGTTGGCCATCTGGATGTCTTCTTTGGAAAAGTGTCTATTCATGTCTTCTGCCCATTTCTAACTGGTTTTTTGGGTATTGAGTTTGGTAAGGTCTTTGTAGATCTTGGATACTAGCCCTTTATCTGATATGTCATTTGCAACTATCTTCTCCCATTCTGTTGGTTGTCTTTTAGTTTTGTTGACTGTTTCCTTTGTTGTGCAGAAGCGTTTTATCCTGATTAAGTCCCAGTAGTTCACTTTTGCTTTTGTTTCCCTTGCCTTTGGAGATGTGTCTAGTAAGAAGCTGCAGCAGCTGAGCTCAAAGAGGTTGCCCCCTGTGTTCTCCTCTAGGATTTTGATCATTTCCTGTCTCACATTTACGTCTTTCATCCATTTTGAATTTATTTTTGTGTGTGGTGTAAGAAAGTGGTCCAGTTTCATTCTTTTGCATGTGACTCTCCAGTTTTCCCAACACCATTTGTTGAAGAGACTGTCTTTCTTCCATCAGATATTCTTTCCTGCTTTGTCAAAGATGGGTAGACCATAGAGTTGCTGTTCCATTGATCTATGTGTCTGTTTTTGTGTCAATAACATACTATCTTGATGATCAAAGCTTGGTAAGAGAGCTTGAAGTCCAGAGTTGTGATGCTTCCAGCTTTGCATCTCTTTTTCAAGACTGCTTTAACTATTTGAGGTCTTTTGTGTTCCATACAAATTTAAAGATTGTTCCAGTTCTGTGAAAAATCCTGGTAATATTTTGATTGGGATTGCATTAAATGTATGGGTTGCTTTAGGCAGTATAAACATCTTAACACTATTTGCTCTTCCAATCCATGAACATGGAATGTTTTCCCATTCTTTGTGTCCTCTTCAATTTCTTTCCTAAGTGTTCTATAATTTTCAGAGCACAGATCTTTTACATCTTTGGTTAGATTTATTCCTACTTCTCTTGATTGTTGGTACAATTGTAAATGGGATTGATTCCTTGATTTCTCTTTCTGCCATTTCATTATTGGTGTTCAGAAATCCAACAGATCTCAGTGTGTTATTTCTGTATCTTGCAACTGCTTTTATTTTAAAATGATGCTAATTTATGGTGAATTTAATCCTATATTCTTCATTCTAAGAAAAAATGACTTCTAAATTATTTGGAAAAAAATAATAAATTATTTGGGATCTTAAAAATAGAAGTATAATGTATATGAGACATGATAAAGAAATTAAAAGTACATTTTAATAGGGACATGAGGGGACAGATGGCAGCTACACTTGTGGTGAACATAGTATATACTTGTTGAACTATTATGGTGTCCACCTGAAACTAATGTAACATTGTGTGCCAACCATTCTCATTTCAAAAAATTAATAGAAGCTAATTAATTTTAAAAAGATATTAAAAGTATTCATAAAAATTCTAGTGTCAAGTGAAATAGATATTTACAGAAAATATTTTTTAGCCTTTTCTCACACCCCGGTATTGTGTATGCTTCAGCTATTCCCCAGGGAAAAATCACAGCTGCTGCTAAGACCAATTCTTTAGTGGCCACCAAACTCATATCAAGTTAGCAGGCACCAAAGGCCAAATTGCTGGGAGAAAAATCCAGCATTTTTTATTTAGTAAAGCAGTAAAACTAAGTCAAACCTTGAGTCAGATGAACAGGAAAATAGCATAAGCTGATGGAGTAACTATTTATAATGTATTGATAAGTTGTGCTCACATCAAAGCATCCAGAGACACGAGATGTCTAAAACCATCTATGAATATTCTAAATTCCTATGTCACCTCCCCCTCACGTTTTTATTTTATTCTGGTATCAATGTAATTATATGTATCATTAAAAATATAGAGTATAGAGTGAGATATTAATTATATTCTATTTGTGAAAAGGCCCTTTAATTTTCAGACGGATTTATTATATATCTCAGAATAGCATCAAACGACTTCATAACACAGAAATGACAAAAGATTGCTTAAACGAAATGTAGGAAATAGTATATAAGTCATAAAACAAAGTGATTTTTAAAAAGCATGCTTTATTCCTAATACACTCGACACAGTGTACTTTTTAAATGGATATATTTGACGTCTAATGACACAGTGGTCCTAAGGTGTACATCGTGGTACTCCTGGTATCCGTATATACTGCAAGATGGTCACCATCATTGCAATATTTAGTCTATTACACAATATAGTACAATACTGTCTGTATTCTTCATACTGGGAATTAGAGCACTATCGCTTATTTACTGCCCGTTATTTACTACTTGCAAGTGTATACTCTTAAATAATAGCAATTTTATCCCCCCGCCCCCACCATCCATCCCCTGTGACACCACCATTTTACTATCTGTATTTTATAACATTGTTTTTTTTAGATTCCACATGCAGGTGATGCCATGCAGTAATTGGCTTTCTTTGACTTATTTCACTTAGGATAACGTGGTCAAGGTCCATCCACGTTGTTGCAAATGGCAGGGTATTGTCGTTTGTCATAGCTGAATATTTCATTGTGTATATATATACCGTATCTTTTTCTTTAATCTATTCATCTTTGATGGACATTAAGTTACTTCCAGACCTTGGCTATTGGAAATAGGGCTGCAGTAGACATACATACTGATTTCATTTCTTTTAAGTATGTACCCAGTAGCAGAATTACTAGATTGTATATGGTAGTTCTATTTTTAATTTTTTGAGGAACTTCCACCTTGTTTTGAACCAATTTACATTCCCACCAACAGGATATAAGAGCACCCTTTACACCACATTCTTGGCGACATCTGTTGTCTCTTGTCTTCTTGAAAATAAGATTCTAATAGGTGTAAGGTGATGTCTTATTGTGGCGTTAATTTGCATCTCTTCGATGATTAGTGATGTTATATATCTTTTCACGTGCCTGTTGGCCATTTTGATGTCCCCTTTGGAAAAATGTCTAATTAGTTCTGTCTTACTTTTCCAATCTGAAAGATGCATGTGGTCATGTATGTGTATATATAATACTCATAATATTTACACATTATATTAGATCTGTACTTATTGTATTTACATAGTATATAATATTTTCATTATATACTATTTATAATTCACTCTCGAAATTGGAATAATAATGATCACAGTTATATTTTAACAACATATGCTGCACCAGGCACTGTGATAGAGCTTTACAGGAATCCCCTCTACAGCTTGGAGAGTCCTTGTAGGAATCGAATGATAATGACGCACAACAGGACACCTTAGCAGATCCAAAAGCATTCAAATCTAAAACTCAGTTGTCAAAAAAAAATAAAAATATAAAAATAAAAAAATAATAAAAAATAAAACTCAGTTGCCTGTGTTCCCGTTTGGGGGATATTTTTATTATTTAACAGCCTACTCACACTACTGGCAGTGTTTTGCCAATCACGGATCCCTCTTCCTTTGCAGCATGCGGCTGTCATGTCAACAGCTCCCTCTCTGAGCGCTGCCACGCTAGGACGGGCCAGTGCGAGTGCAAGCCGAACGTGCAGGGGCGGCGGTGTGACGAGTGTAAGGTAAGCAGCAGGGGCTGGACAAGGGCTCCTCTCTCCTGGAAAATGCTCATTAGCTTGCAGTGACACACGTATTAAGTGTAAAGAGAGGAGCCCAGGATTCTCCAAATCTACACGTACAATCCCTGTGATCGTCGGAATATTTTTCCAACATAGAAGGAAGTGTGCCGTCCGCTAGCACTTGCCCGTCAGCCTGTGACCCCTGGCAGGAATACTCACTGAAAATCAGATGTTTTTGAAACAAATGGTATATAAATTGAATCCCAGTCTGTCGTGAGTAAAATACTCTTTGCTTTTATGTTGGCAGCATGAATGCCCTACACCGTTGGTCTTGGGCAAGCGCTTTGCTCTAGTTCTATCATTTAAGAGTCAGTTCCATGAGCACGCTACTTCTCCAGAGTTGTCAGCAGAGAAGCTAATCAACATATATTTTTTAAACATTTTATTTATTTATTCATGAGAGACACAGAGAGAGAGAGAGAGAGAGAGAGGCAGAGACACAGGCAGAGGGAGAGGCAGGCTCCATGCCGGGAGCCCGATGTGGGACTCGATCCTGGGACTTCTGGATCACGCCCTGGGCCGAAGGCAGATGCTCAACCGTTGAGCCACCCAGGCATCCCTCAACATATTTTTTTAGATAACATCACTTTTCTAAAATGAAACAAAAAATCAAAATATGTTGCTGTCTGTTCCTGAGTGTTGGCCTGCCTTCGGTGTGCCAAGCACCTTGGATCCCTCCATGGGAGTGATGGGTCCGCATTACCTCTTCTTTATAAATATGTATTTATTCTTGGTGGTAAAGACTGTTGAATAGAACCAGCAGTTCTCAGATGACAAACTGGCCTTTTTGTAGTAAGCTCAAAGGTATCATCCACGTCCGTCTGTTGAATAATATCATCTGCTCTTTCATCCCTTTGTTTTGTCTTATTTTTCTGTTGGCTTTTAAAGCCCCATATGTGGTGGGACCCAGAGAAGCAATTCTGTGTGTTGTGCGGCTGCAGCCCCATTGGCTCCGTGACACCGCAGTGTGATGCGGCGGGACGATGTGCGTGTCACTCTGGCTTCGTAGGGAGACAGTGTCGCCTCGGCAGGCAGGTGCAGCGGCCGGAGGAGCAGCCGCAGAGAGTGCAGCGGGTGCTGGGGCCTCCTCCGAGGTGGGCCAGCAGCAGCTCGGGCGGCTGCCCCCGGGGAGCCCATCGCGCCCCCGCTCCGGTAATCCCAGAGGTACTGCATGGCTCGTGCCTCCGCATGCCGTGTGCCACTCGGGCCGCGGACCTTCCCGATGGCGTTTTTACCAAATAACGGTTGCTCAGCGTGCAGACTGCAAATGTCAAAGCTGCACAACTCCTGCTTGAAGCCCTGCCTTTTGAAAAGAGCTTTCCGTGTATTGTTAAGCATGTGTTCAAGTTCAGAGGTTCATGAAAGTTTCCATTAACCATGGATATGGAGAAACTAAAGTTTATTTGTACAAACCTATGATTTTAGCAGTGGAAGGAATTTCAGGCATCATTTGGAGCAAATCCCCTTCCATGAATGAACAAGTGAAGGGAAATCTAGCAGAGAGAGAGCAGCTTTCCCAAGTTTCCCAGCTTTCCCAAGTGAGACCGTATGTGTGAGAGTGCAGGGCACCGACTCTGAAGCCAGGCCGGCTGGGGTGGAAGCCTGACTCTGCACTTGGCTTGCTGGTGATCTTAGGCAAGTCACTTGACCTTTCTGTGCCTCAGTTTCCTCCCTCTGTAGAAAAGTGATGGTAATAACTATCTCCCAGGAGTGTCTTGAGGAATAAATGAGTTCATCTTTGTAAAGGGCTTTAGGACGGTGCTTGGCACGCAGCAGGCACAGTATGTAAGTGCTCACCATCTACTTTTTGAATCTGTTTACTACGAATGTTTTCCCGAGTCTCAGAGTTAAATTTTTGTACATCAACTTTATTAAAATTTTGTTACTGGAATTCGTTACTATGTATTTTGGTGCAACTTAACTCTTTAAAACTATATTATTTAATTATTTGAAATGGATGGTAGATTTCTTCTTACGTATTTTTTAAATAACAAACTTTGAAATTTTCTTAATAACTATGATTTGGAAGTTCATTTAATCCTACATAGATATATCTGTTAAAGATATATAGGTATGCCAAGTGAAGAAAAAATTAGGGGATAAAGATGAATTAAAGTATTTCCTCTGCAATTCAGATTTCTAAGTTAGGAAAATTTAGGAGATAAATGCAAAATGCTTTGCATAAGGAATGCAAACACATCTATGATTCAGGTTTTTTAAAAACTATGTCAATGTCGTATGTTCTAGTCTTTTTTCTATGTATATATGTTTCTATTTGTGTGCGTGAGTGGTGTGTGTGTCATCATAGGTATATAATCAGAGTCAAAGTGTATATATAATTTTGTATCCTACTTTTTGAAATTTTACATAATGCTATATCCTAAGCTTGTTCCTATCATTAAAATTGCTTCAAAACAGGATTTTAATGATTGCCTAGTATTTCATAGCATGAATGTATCATAATGTAACTTACGCAACTTCCTCTCTAACATTCGGAAGTCCCTCTCATAAGTAATGCGATATTGAGCATGCTCATACTTTAACCATTTTCCTAATTTCTGATTATTTCTCTAGGTCAGGTATCTAGAATTTTGTAGGTAATTGCTTTTTATGAATAAAAATCTTACATGTCTTAATCTTCCCTTACATAATGAAATTTAATTTCAAAATCATGTGGTAAGTCATTTGTTAGAACTGATACTTTCTTATTTATTTATTTATTCTTTAATATATATTTCAGTACCAGTGCAGTGCTGTATTAGTTGTATTAGGCATACAATATAGTGATTTCACCTTCTTTAATCATATGATGACATCTGAATTTGGACTGGAAATAAAAATAAAGCCAACAATAAATACAGAGATTAAATGACAAACTCAGTACACCCATTTTATATTTAAAAACCAAAATTGTTAGCTATAGTCATTTTAAGAGCCTAATTTTCAGTGCAATTTTGTTTTCTAGAACTGGTTTTCATACTGTTAACAATAATTTCAAAAATATATAATGACAGTTATTTGTTTCTCTTTGGGTGGCTCCCATTAAATAGCAAGAGTCTTTGTTACCAGGAAGTAACTATTGAGTGTAATATTAAAAAATGGGAATTATTTTTTACAAAGAAGTAATTACCAAGACTAATTTTTCAGATTAAAATATTGTAATAGTGTGACCCACTTCATATTTTAAAATACGACCTTGATGAACTTTAAGTAGGATATGCACTTTTCATTTTTCTAGTAGAGGTAATTTTTTTTTTAGTAGAGGTAATTTTTAATCCATCCACACTCCCTAATGTAGTCACTCTAGGTCAGATAGCATGTATTTCAAGCCAAAGCTAGTCATGAAAACCAATCATAGAAAGTTTCTATGCATAGATAAGAGATATACTTAGGAATTACCCATCAGAGAGTAAAAGGTTCTTTTCATCTACCTAATCCGGCGCTTTGATGTGAATTCTCTCAAATCAATTTCACTTGTTAAAATGAAACCCAAGAAAGTAGATGTTTGTAAACCAATTATTTTGTCAGCATTGGCATAAACCTGTAAGTTATATTTGTAACATGAGCCCTAGAATGATGACTAGGTGTATCTACAGAGAGATGACAAAAATTAGATCAAATATTAGAGAAAAAACATTTATTTTATAACTGTAGGTTTCTGCTCAATAATATTGAAAACATTTTTAACAAGTAGAAGGCGTTAATAAGATCTAAAAGCAATCAATTCAGATTATTAGGAAGGAAGCAAGTAAATTTTTTAAATTAAAATGTAAGAAACACCCCATAGCTTAGATCCACATTGCTGTTAAAATCTTGGAAGGTATAGGGAAAGACTGGTGAAAATATAAAGCAGACATAAAGGATAGTGACCTAATTCTACTGTTAACTTTGATAAAATTTTAAAGCTACAGTACTCTTTTTTCTGGGGCCATTAGATCCCATTACATTAGGAAAGGGGCCATTAGATCCCATTACAACCTCATTGTCATAACATCCGTGAAGAACTTTGATCATCCATAGGTTCCTCTCTCCTGCCTCACCTTTTGGTGGTGGTGCGTCTTATTTCATAATGAATTCATTGATTTAAATTTAATTTCTCTCGTCCTTCTTTATGCCAGCCTGAAACCTTCGGCCTACAATCAGGAAGAGGGTGTGTTCCCTGCAATTGCAATTCCTTTGGGTCTAAATCTTTCGACTGTGAAGAGAGTGGTCAGTGTTGGTGCCAGCCTGGAGTGACAGGAAAGAAATGTGACCACTGTGCCCATGGCTATTTCAACTTCCAAGAAGGAGGCTGCACAGGTCTGTAAATAAGACTCAGCCCTACACATTCATTCTCTGGTTTGGGCATTTTGGCAACTGTAGCAGTTCATTCTTCAACATCCCTAGAGATTAAAGCAAAGGCACCTTCACAACAATTATAGGATCCAAAATATTTAACTGAATAAATAATGTACATTTATTTTAAATAAACTAGCAAATGAAATATACTGTAGTGTGAAACATTGCTCAATAAATAACTATTTGCAAGTACTCAATAAAAATAAATAAATAAATAAATAAATAAATAAATAAATAAATAAACAAACATCAGCAGGTCTCAATTCTGCTGTTTCCCTTCCTGGCTGTAACCATGAGTCGCTCACTCAACGGCTACTGTAGCCTGGAAGTCAAACGTTCAATTTTTCTTTTGCCAGTGTTCTCATAGTTTAAACTTCACTCTCAAGCTAATATAGTTCAACTTAGAAAAGTGAAGGGGGAAATCATCTCAAGCAGCCTCCAAGCTGAGCGTTGAACCTGAGACCATGACCCCAGCCAAAGCCAAGAGTTGGGTGCCCAACCAACTGAGCCACCCGGGCGCCCCTAAAATATACAGTCCTTTGAACCCAACCCTTACATGTTCATTTAGTGTGAATTATGAAATGCTACTGTGCATTCAAATATCTTTACTACTAGAAATTATTAGTAAGACATTATTTTAAATTATGAAATGGTGATGACATTAGAAATGCAAACTTAGTAGCATTCAGATCCAGAGACACAGGACAGAAAATAGCCCCAAACAAGCAGGATAACATGATGGTTGAGAGTAGATTTCCACCAAATAGCTGGGACGGGTTTCATGGCTCCACCGGTGACTAGTTATGTGACCTTGCCTAAGTGCTTGGGTCTTGCTGTCTCTCTACAAAGTTCATCTATTAAATCAAGAAAATGATTATTTCTATCTCACTGGGTTTTTGTAAGAATTAGTTGAGTTAATAGCTATAAAATATTTAGAATAATGCCTGGCATGTAGGCACCAGGTCAGTGTTTATCATTGTTATTATTATCAGTGTTTATTAGTATTCTGAATTGTGGTAAACATCGTGTTTGGGCAGGGAAAAGCCAGCTGATTATTCAAGTCTTCTCCATACTCAGTTTTATGATTCCGTTTGAAGAACCGCTTAGAGAATTTCTATTTGCAAGGTAACTTCTCGAATCGCTATTCCAACTGTCCCAAGGCATTTTTTAGCACATAAATTTGAACATAAGGTGAACTGGTTTTCTTCTTAAGAAATGGTACATACAAAACAAACCCTTTGACTTAAAACTATCAATAACAATAATAATAACAAAAATAACAGCTAAGATTTCTTTGGTGTTTATGTCAAGTATTATATGGAACATTTTTCACAGCTCGTATGGGATGCTGTGAGCAGTGATAATTGTGACTCCTTAAAAATTGAACTTAGTCAAATAGTCTAAATGTAAAAAGTCGAATAGTTTAAATGTATTTCATTTAAAGATTTAATCATCATATGACCAATTTAAAGGCTTTTTATAATATTAATCTTCTGTCTGAATCTGAGTATTTGGTGGTATTTCTCCCTTTGCTTTCACTTCAGTTTGAAACTTACTAGCTGAGTCAACTATAGCTAATAAGTAGTGTTCATTGTTCAGTCATCACTTAGATGACTTTGACGCTCCCCTGAAATCACTTTTATTCAAATCTGATTTATGCAGTATTTGAGAATTTGCACTTTTTACATATTATAGCTAAGAAAATGAAAAATCTATTGAAAAAAATAAGGCAAATGGTAAATAAAATTCAAAAATCAACACGCTCACACAGAGTTACAAAATTCAGCTGTTTTTATTTTTTGTGAAACTGGAAATATCCTGATGTATGCCAATTATAACTATTATACTCAATATACTGAATTTAAGAAGCCTGTTGAGCTTATAGTTTTTTATTGCAAAACAGAGTCATCAATAAGAAGGAAATATTAATCTATACAGCATAGAATAAGTAAGTAAAACTTAAAAAAAACATAGAATCAAAATTTTAAACTTTATAGCATTTAAGTAAACTGAGCATCGAATCTGATGTGCCACTTCTTTCTTTAAAATTAGTTGAAAACCTAAAAATATTTTACCTTTTGAAATTATTAAAAGAAATACAATATAATTTTACAATATAATTTTGTTGATCAACCCCTCTATGAAATACACTTCACTGTGATGTAAAAGACGAACTAGGTAAGTTTTCACTTATAACAATAATATGGAAAATGAAACAACACAAATCCAAATACAAACTCCATACTTTCTATAACATTTTTACTGTTTTACTCTTTTTTTCCCTTTCACCTGTGAAGCTTGTGACTGTTCTCATCTGGGAAACAATTGTGACCCAAAGACTGGTCAGTGCATATGCCCTCCCAATACCGTTGGAGAGAAATGTTCTAAATGTTCACCTAATACCTGGGGTCACAGCATCATCACTGGTTGTAAGGTGAGTTAATTGCTCTATTTTATCTGATCATGTTTTAAGAAATTTGTTTTTATCTTGTTAAAGTTTTATAGTCGGGCATTTCAAAAGCTAATATTATTAAACAATAGAGAACTATCAGTATAGAGCGATTGCAGATATTGATCAGTATCTTAACATTTTACTTTTGGGGAAATAGGATGAAGCAAGCACCATGTTTATGTATCTTCGTTCACGAGACCTACCAAAAAAAAAAAAAAGAAAAGAGGAAAATTATAATAAAATCAGAAACAGCAACAACTTCATACCTAAGCAGAGTGAGATACTAACTGCAAAGTACAAGGAAATGAAGGACTCGTTAAAGGAATTTGCCAAAAATCTATAGTAATTGCCCCCAAATTATGACTAGGCTTCACTTTTCAAGAAGCAGTTGAGAGGATTCTGTGGAGTCATATTAACAACCTCTAGCTTAAAAAACTCCACATTTCTTTTCCATGGGAATTCCACAGAAAGTGGCATGACCAGATTCCATAGTGTCACGTTATGTGCCTGACAGCGACTGCAGGTACATAGGTGAGAGATGACAGACGCTGGGGCCTGGTCAGTGTGCCTCCCCAGAGATACGGGGAGTAGGCTGTGTGACTGCTGCTGTGGCTTGGTGACCTTATCGATTTGGAGGCTAAGAAACAGGAGTCTTAAGACAGGTCCTGGATTTGCTTTTCAGATTAGAAGAGAGTATTATTTATAGCTACAAGGATTTTTTCCTTAAAAAAATTATTTATTTATTTATTTATTTATTTATTTATTTATTTGACACAGAGAGGCAGAGACACGGGCAGAGGGCAAAGCAGGCTCCCTGCGGGGAACCCGATGTGGGACTCGATCCCGGGACCCCAAGGTCATGCCCTGAGCCAAAGGCAGACGCTCAGCTGCTGAGCCAGCCATGGCTACAGGGATTATAGGAGATTCGAGGTCAGGTAGGAAAGGTGATGAGTTCAGAATTTTTGTCAGTGTTTTGCGAGGTATTAATTAAATAAAATGCAATTCATTCTCTTGAAGGGGTGAGCTTTGACCAGTGATTACAGTTATATGCTCCCTTGTAGTCTACTTCCCCTCACCCCTCAACCAGCATCAGGAATTTACTGTTTCTCCTTCTATCACTGTAGTTACGTTGTCTCTCCAAATTCATGTAAATCAAGCCCTCATCCATGTTGTTTGGGTTTTGTTTGCTTGTTTGGTGGCAATAGTTTTGGTCTGGCTTCCTTTACTTAATATAATGCTTTTTGATTCATCCATACTGTTGCATATAGCAGTAGTTTGTTATTTTTAATTATTTACTAATTTGTATTGGATGATATGCTATGACTTGCTTATTACCATTTAATGGGCATTTGGGTCATTTCCAGTGTGGGGCTATTATGAACTATTTTGCCATGAATACCAATGTATAAGTCAAAAGCATTGGTGTAGATGTATGATTTCACCTATCATCCATCACAAGACTACTCCATATCCTTCTCAACACTTAGGATTGCTTTTTTTTTTAAGGTTATTTATTTATTCATGAGAGACACAGAGAGAGACAGAGACACAGACAGAGGGATAACCAGGCTCCCTGTGGCAAGCCCAATGCGGGACTCGATCCCAGGATGCCGGGGTCACGCCCTGAGCCGAGGGCAGATGCTCAACCACTGAGCCCCGTATGTGTCCCCCAACACTTAGGATTCTGACTCTTGAATTTTAAGCATTCAGTTGATGTTTATGTATATCTTTCTGTTGCTTTAATGTCCACTAATATTGGGAATAATTTTATTTACCATTTATATATCTTCTTGGGTGAAGTTCTGTACAAATCTTTTCTATTTTAGGTTGTTAGTTTCTTCAGTATTGTGTTGTAAAAGTTCTTTATATATTCTAGATGCAAGTCCTTTAACATATATATGGTCAGTAACTATTTTTTCTCCCACTATACAGCTTGCATTTTATTTCCTCTGTAGTAGCTTCATCTAATTTTTATAAAGACCAGTTTTTTGTTATCCTTTTCTTTCATGGCTCATGCTTTTTCTTTTCTAAGAAATGTACAGTTGCTTACATCAAGATCTAAAGACCCCTCTCCTGTGTTTTCTTCAAGAAGTTTTATAATTTTGGCTTTTACATTTAGGTCCACATCCCATTTTCAATATTAGTTTTTTCTGTGTAGTCTGAGGTAATGGTCAAAGCTCAGTTTTTAATGGATATCTAATTTTTCCAGCATCATTTTTGAAAAGATTATTCTTCTTCCCCATTGAATTACTTTGGTCAAAGTAGAATAATTACATGTGCCGCTCTTGCATTTCTGAACTCTATTCTGTTTTGTCGATCGGTGTCTGTCCTTGTGCTAACACAGTACTGTCTTCATCACTGTAGCTTTTTAGTAATGTGTGAAATCAGGTGGTGTAGATTCTCCAACTCCTTTTCATTTCCAATACCTTTTGGGTACATTAGATCTTTTGCATTCCCACTTTTAAAGTTTGTCAGTTTCTTTACCAAAAGCTTTCTAGGATTTGATTGGCATTACATTGAGTCTACAGGTCATTTTGGGAAAAATCAAGACTATTGCACCTTTCAATATACGAATATGACCTAATTTCTAATTTAGCTGTCTATACTTTTTTTCTCATCAATGTTTTATAGTTTTTGGTGTGCAAGTCTTGTACATGTTCTGTTAGATTTATCACTGTATTTCATATTTTTTATGCAGATGTTATTATTTGTTTCATCTCAATTCCGAATTGTTGCCAGAATAGAAAAATACAATTATTTTTATTTAACTTTTTATACTGCAACCTTGCTAAGCTTATTCTAATTACCTTTTGGTAGATTGATTAGGATTTTTTATGTAGACAATCATACCATCTGCAAATTGAGTTTACTTCTTCCCTTCCAACCCATGTAACTTTTATTTCATTTTCTTGACCTATTACAGTAAAATGTTGACTTGCAGGGCTGGGAGCAAATACCCCTGCTCCCATAATATTCCTTATGTTAACTAGAAGGCATTCAGTCTTTTACAGTTCAGAATGTTGTTAGCTGTGTTTTCTTTATAGATGCTATTTAAAAGTTTGAGGATGTTTCTCATGTTCCTAGTGTATTAAGAACTTTTATCAAGAATATATGTTCAGGGGATCCCTGGGTGGCGCAGCGGTTTAGCGCCTGCCTTTGGCCCAGGGCGCGATCCTGGAGATCCGGGATCGAGTCCCACGTCGGGCTCCCGGTGCATGGAGCCTGCTTCTCCCTCTGCCTATGTCTCTGCCTCTCTCTCTCTCTCTCTCTCTGTGACTATCATAAAAAAAAAAAAAAAGAATATATGTTCAGTTTTGTCAAATGCATTTTCTACATCTTTTGAGATGGCCATAGGATTTTTCATTTTCAGCTATTAATATCATAAATCATATTAATTGATTTTCAAATATTGATCCAACTTTACAATCCTCAGATAAATCCTGCTTGATCATGAGGGATTATCTACTTTAAATTATTTTACATTTTTTCGCTAGCATTTTGTTAATGATCTCTGGGTCTCTGTTCATAAGGAATATTGGGTCTTTGTTTTTTGTAGTTTTATTGTTTAGTTTCATTATTGGGGTACTGCTAGTTTTATTAAATAGATTAGAAAGTATTCCATTCTCATAGTTTCTGAAGGAGTTGCATAATCAATGAAAAATAAATGAAAACAAAGATACTTTAGAAAAAAGTCAATGAGACCAAAAAATGGTTCTTTGAAATTTTTAATGAAGTTGGTAATACTCTAAGAAGATTGATAAAGAAAATAAAAAGAGAAGAAGGAAATAATAAAAATCAGGAATAAAGGAAGAAGCATCCGGACATCTGGGTGGCTCAGTGATTGAAGGTCTGCCTTTGGCTCAGGTCGTGATCCTGGGGTCCTGGGATCAAGTCCCCCAGTGGGCTCCCAGCAGGGAGCCTACTTTTCCTCCCTCTGCCTGTGTCTCTACCTCTGTCTCTGTGTGTCTAATGAATAAATAAATAAAATCTTTTTAAAAATACATAAATAAAAAATAAAGCAAGAGGCATCATGAGGATCCTGCATATGTTAAAAGAATAATATGAGCAACTTAAATCAATAAATTTGATAACTGTACAAAATAAAAGTTCCTTCCCTTTGTTTACTTTGAGTTTAATTTTCTCTTATGTTCCAAGTTTCTTAAGATGAAACCTTAGATCATTGACTTGAGACCTCTCTTCTTTACTAACATAAGCATTTCATGTTATAAATTTCCTTCCAGGCACTAATTTAGTTGCATCCCACACATTTTGATATGTTGTTTAAATTTTCATTGTTAAACTCTTCTTATTTATTTTACTATTTATTTGTGATTCATTGATTATGTAGAAGTATGTTGTATAATCTCCAAATATTTGAGGGTTTTCAAGATATCTTTCTGTTATATTTGTTTTATAACACATATAACATATTTTGTATCTTTCAGTTCTTTTGAATTTATAGAGATTTATTTCTCATACTAGTGTCCATTTTGATAAATGTACTAGCAAACAACATGTATTCTGGAATCATTGGATGAAATCTTCTATAAAAGTCAATTATTCATAGTGATTTTTATGTGTACTAATTCTATCAATAACAGGGTATTTATATTTATGATTTATCTGTTTTTTCATTTAGTTCTCTCAGGTTTTGAATCATGTATTTTGGAATGAAAATACTAGGTGTATACTCATTTAGAGTTATTATGTCTTTTTGAAAAGTTGATGCCTTTATTAATATGAAATGTCTCTCTTTATCCCAGGTAATGTTTTTTCTTCTTCTGAAGAGTATTTTTTTCTGATAATCATATAGCCATGTTTCCATCCTTCTTTTGATTGGTATTTGATTGATATACATTTTTCCACACTGTAATTTATCTCATCTCTTTTTAAATATTTAAATATGTTTCTTTTAGATAGAATATATTTAGATCTTTATTGTTGATCTGATCTTAACTGGATTATTTCCATTTATTATTAATATGACTGGCTTAAGTCTACATTTCGCTGCTTGCTTTGCCTTCTGCTCTTGCTTTTTCTTCTTTTCTTGTCTTATTTTGGATTGAGTAATTTTTATAATTATATTTTATCTTCACATTTGACTTATTAACTATACACACTTTATTTTTTTGTCTTTGGGGATTTGCATCTTAACTTTTTATATGTATCTCTTTTTATATGTATCTTAAAATAGCAGTACACACTTTATATTTAGCATAGAAACCCTACAAGAATAAATCTCTAATTCCCCTTTTTATCCTTTATGTTGCTCCCTTTCTTTCCTTCTGTAATCGTGACCATACATTTTACTCCTACATATTATATATGCTAAATATAATCTTATGATTTTGATTTAAATAGTCAATTATCTTTTTAAAAGGCAAAAATGCTGCTTTTCTGTTTTTTCACACATGTATCAGTGCCAGTGCTCTCATTCCTTTGAGTATAGCCAAATTTCTGTTCTATATCATGTTTGTTCTTCCTTTAGCTACATCCCTAATTATTGATATTATTATTTTTAGTATTTCAGGTCTGCTGACAATGATTTTTCAATTTTGTATGTTCAAAAACAGTGTTTTAACTGTTTTTTCCTTAAGTTTTCAAAGATACTTTTTCTAGGTATAAAATCCTAAATTCTGGTTTTCAGCAATTTGATTATGCTGTCTTTTTGTGGTTTTCTTATTTATTTCTCATGTGGTGAGTTGGACCTGTTGGATCTAGTTTGTGATGTGGGATCACAGTTTTTTATTAAAAACTTGGTTTCCATACACTACTTCTTCAAATCCTTTTATGTTCTTTACTCCCATTTCTCCTTCTGGAACTCATTATGTGTATGTTGGTCCACTTGATACTCTTCCATACCTGACTGAAATTATGTTTATTCTCATTTCTTCTGTATTCTTAATTTTTGATAGTTTCTATTGTTGTGTCCAAGTCTACTGAATATTTTTTTTCTGCAGTGTCTAATCTGTTCTTAATCCAGTAGAGTATATATTTTTCATTTAAAATTTTTCATCTGTAAAATCTCCAGTTAGATCTTTTTATAGCTTTCATTTCTCTCATTATATTCAAATTTCTATTTATTCTCAATAATATTTATAATACATATAAATACTAGCTTTTGCTATATGATTGTCTTTGAATTTCACCATTTCTTTTATTTCAATATATTCTTAATGGTTGATTTTTCTGTTGGTTACAAATCATGTTTTGTTGCTTCTCTCCATGCCTGATAATTTTGATTTAGATGTCAGATGGACATTTTTCATTGTTGCATATTGGCTTTCACTATATTCCTTTAAAAGTATTGAACTTTATCTTGGCAAACAGGTTAGTAACTCACTGATCAATTGGATGTTTTTGAACCTTGCTTTTAAGTTGTTGGTTTAGTTTAGTTTAGTTTAGTTTAGTTTAGTTTAGTTTAGTTTTGTTTTGTTTTGTTTTGTTTTGTTTCAGGGAGGGTCTAGAGCAGGCTCTAATCCAGGGATCATTTAGCTCCATTGCTAAGGGGCTGAGTGCATTGAGAACACTACGCATTGTGCATTACTGTGTCTTTCTACTCTCGCTGTTGGGAATATGAATTATCTCAAGCTTTCTGTGAGCCCTAGGAATTTTTTCAGCCTATGGCTTTCCAATGTTTTATTTTGTTTTGAGTTCTGAGCCACATAGAATTGTATCCCGTGCAATCACAGATCAGTACTCAGCCAAAGATTCAAGGGGGCCCTTCTGCAGATCTCTGGAATTCTTTCTGTGTTTGACTTTCTCATTTTTAGATACATATTCTATTGGCCCCATAAGTTCTGTCTCAGCTTCTCCAAACTCTGTTTTTCAATCCAGCTACAGTGCTGGCTTTATTTGGGCTCCCCCTTTTTGGGTTGCAGCCTAGAAACTTCCTTCTTGCACTGCCTCATCTGCTTTCCTTCTCTCAGAAATCACAGTCCTGTGCGTCCTGACATCCACCATCTGAGAATAGTCATTTCGTAGTTTTCATTTTTTAGTTTTTGGTTTTGTAGTTTAACAGCTTAAAAGAGGGAGATAAACCATGTAAGTGCTTTTAAAACTGAAAGACTGTTTAAAAAAAAGGAACATTCTTTAGTGTAAATGCAACACAGAGGTCAAATAGGATTAGGGCTGACCTGTATCCCTCCATTAAGAGAAATAATTAAGGGCATTTTTGACATTAACGAGAGTCATTCCAATCAGTCACATTGTGTTGAGGAATATTAGAACATGATGACTAAGTGTGGCCTCTTTGACTCGTGGTCACAGCCTATAGAGATGTAAACCATTTTTTCCGCTGACTCAGTGCACATGCAATCTCTAATCATCCTTACATATATGATAAAGCATTTGAATACACTGGTCCAGAATACATAATCTGGAGGAAAACAAGAGCATTGGTTATTGATCAAGGAAGTTCAGATACATGATTTCAATTGTTCACATGGTTAAATAAAAACTAGATGGGACACTCATTTTTCTAGTGCCAATGGCACTAAATTTGAAATACATTTTTGGAAATGAAACAAAAATTCCTCAAGAGTTCCAAAGCTTTTTGTGAGTAGGAGCCGTGTTATAAGTTTCTATGACTGACTTCTTGCATTTTCAACTTTGAGTCCAAGCATCTACCCATCCCATGGACTCATGAACAAGTCCCAAGGTAAGAGGATTCCATTCTATCCACAAAATCCTGTGATGTGGCCAAACTCTAATAACCTCCTGAAATTAAAGCTGATGCCTAATCTGGATATAAATCAAAATGGAATATAGACCAAGTTTCCTTAAAAAAAAAAAGTAGTTCTGTGTTTGATACCATTATTTTTACTGATCGTTGAATAAACATTATGTTGATTGAAGTTGATTGAAAATTTTTTATTACTCTTGAACCACTTAAAAATCTGAATTTCTGAACAGCTACACATTTCATCATTATGACAATTACAAAAAAATTCATAGAGTCCTCACAAATATTTATGAACATGTATTCTACTATTGAAAAAATGTGGATGATTATAATCTAAATGAACAGTGATTTGAGATTTATAGTTTCCTTTTCTTTGTGTCATGGATAATTTCTTAGTGATGAAGCGTGAGCACACATATCATTTGAGCTTTCACTGAAGTAGAATACAAAGCCTGCCATCTTTCACTAGCAGGGGAGTAGTGCACAAATCCTCTATTGCTAAACAAACATTACATCTAATTATGATTTAAGTTTGATGTTGGCTATAGTGCTATCTAAACATATGGTTAATGGTCCCTTTTATTCTCCACTATAACTTCTTGAATAAGCTTCCTGATTTAGAAAGGTCCTAATGTATACTTGGACTGTCATCTAGTCTTTAAGAATTAGTACTTTGGAATTATATGATTAATTGGGTAGCAAACACTTCATATTTGAGTTAAAGGATAAGAATGTCTTGTAAAACATTTTAAAATTTATTACATGACTGTAGTTTCCATAATGTATCATAATTTTCTGTTTCCAATTATGGCATATTTTATTTAACTGAGTTAAGGAAAAATAAGTGAAAGAATTAATTATTCTTATTTTTTAAAAGAATTAATTAATTAATTAATTTACTTATTTATTTATTTATGAGAGATAAAAAGCAAGGGGAGAAAGAGGGACAAACAGACTGCACCAACTACAAAGCCTGACTCGGGTCTCGATCCCATGACCTCCAAGATCATGACCTGAGCCAAAATCAAGAGTCAGATGCTTACCTTACTGAGCTACCTGGGTGCCCTTAATTATCCTTATTTTGAAATCTCATTCTCTATCTGATGTTCTATAAGGATGAATTACTTGAGATGACAGCAGTGGGTTATTCTATGCTTAGGAAACTATGTCTATGTTTATAATATAATCAGTAATCACATTTTGGATGTTTGGGCTTAAAACAGCTTCTAGTAGCAATTTTTTTTTTCTGAGTAACATTGAAGATAGAAACACTTAATCATAGACACCAAAAATAATAAGACCTGGTGATTATTTTAATATCTGAATCTGGGAAAATATTTCACCAAACATTTGCACAGGAAAGAGATGATAGAGGGAAACTATCTATGAGACTCAGAGAGGTCTATCTATCTCTGACGACTCAGAGAGAGACTATCTCTGTCAGAGAGTAGTCTCATAAGTAAATTACTGTTGTCAAGAGCAGAGGCGGGAATATCCTCAGTAGTAGTGGATATAAGAATTAAGCTGAGCAATAAAAGTGTGAGAAATGCACAGGGGTATCCAGCCAGACGTGGATCTAGGGATTTGGCAAGTGGTAATGCATAGAAGTCTGCCATAGAGCGATAATGTGAGAAAGATACTAAAATAGTACCAAAAAGAATCTGGACATTGATGACATATAAACATTGTGTGGTAGGAAACTCAGACACAAAGAAAGATGGTACCGATGGGGGTACCGAGTCAGGACTCATTTGGGAGACAGAAATCGTAACAGTTACATAACAGGGAAAGTAGCAGATAAAGAACTGTTAACTGGCAAAAGGTGATTAGTTACTTTAAAAAAGCACAAAAAAAAGGATATATGGAGACCTGAAGTAATGGTCACAAAAGAGTAGCTACAATTTCTAGGTTGAGCGGGGGTGAACAGAGTTTGCAGACAAGTCGTAGTCTGCAGAAGCTGTCCACCATTGTGAGCACATGGGGGTGCTTGTCACATCAGAGCATGTGTGTAGACCACAACTACTCAGCTGTCTTGGAGCGAGAGTAGCCTGAGGCCGAGCTGGAATTCTTTACAGGCTCCTGAGCTCTTATGCTAAATAGTAAAATAGTAATCATGATAATAGTAATGAAGAATCAGAACCCAGGGCAGAAGTGTCTTCCCCCACCCGGGGCCTTATCGGGTCCCTCCAGGGCCCACTGTTGACTAAGCCTAACATCCTGCTCCCTAATCACAGAGAAATGCCAACAGGGTCCAACCACAGTATCGTAAAGCTGGACAAGGAAGAGGGAATTTAGAGCCCAGAGACCATAGAATGATCATTGCCATTGCTGAACCCTGAGAATGACTTATTCCAAGATCCTAAATGACATTTTAGAGACCTGCTTCGCATGTTCATTAAATTGCAATGAGATACGAGCTCTGTAAATCAAGAGCAGAAAGACTTAAAAGAATATAAGAGGAAAGACACAGAGATGAGCACAAATTGGAAATGAGTCAGATAACATAAATTACTGAAAATCAGCCAAAAATGCAATAGTGTAACTAAAAATGCATTAGTGCCATGTATATACAATAGAATTTTCACTGTGTTCAGTGGGCACTATAAAATGGTCAACAAATCTGAGTGGCAAATAGGAAAAGGGCTGCAGAGAACATTAGGACATCACAGACTGGGCAGACAGACAGAAGCGGTGTATTTTAAGAATTGTAGGTGATACCGAAGAAGAAGATTGGCAAATATGGACAGAAGTAACAATAAAAAATAAATTTAAATAAAAAATAAATTTAATTTAAACTTAAGTAAAAAGAATAATTTTATTCTCAAACTGAAAGAACTCATGAGATTCTAGTAAGTTAATAATAAAAAAGACTCAAACTAAAAATTCTAGCAAATGTTTTAATTATGTAAGAGAACAATCCAATGCATGCCTAGGAAGTAGAAAATAGGCTACCAGCAAAGCACCTCAAATCAGGCTTGTCCGCAACATGAAATGCCAGAAAACAACATCCTAGATGTACTTTGCCGAGTTCTCTTGGCTTCCCCAAATCTGGTTCGGGGATCTCTGTATGTTCACAGAGACGTCTGCACGTCTCCTATCCTATAATTCTTATTTCATCCATATGTGTGTGTGTGTGTGTGTGTGTGTGTGTGTGTGTATATATATATTCATCTTCCTCTGTTAGACTGTGAGAGAAGTCTCTTTACAAATTAAATTCTCTAAAAATGAGATGATAAGGTGAAATGATTGTGTCAAGTTCAAATTTTGAAACCAAAAGTGGTTGAAGAAAACCCATACCCACCTCCTCCTTGCCACAAGACAGACAAAAAAAAAAAAAAACAACCCACATTTCTTTTCTCAGTAAGATTATGGTTTCTGGATGCTCATCTATTTGGACGCTCATCTATTTTAGTAAATACAGGAAGCAGTTTTAATGTTATGTTCATTGATATTTCCCAGGCGGCTAAACTAGAACAGTACAAAGCATATAATAGACACGTGATGAATATGTGTTTCATGGAAGCATAGAAACATTCGAATTAAAATTTTAAGAGATTTCCCGCGAAATGGTGTTTAATGGTTGCTGTTTTTATCTCCTCCGTAGGCTTGTAACTGCAGCACGGTGGGATCCTTGGATTTCCAGTGTAATATAAACACGGGCCAATGCAGCTGTCACCCCAAATTCTCTGGTGCAAAATGTACAGAGTGCAACCAAGGTCACTGGAATTACCCGCACTGCAGCCCCTGTGAGTGCTTCCTGCCTGGGACGGATGACAGGACCTGTGACCCAGAGACTAAGAAGTGCTCCTGCGTTGACCAGACGGGGCAGTGCACCTGTAAGGTATGTTCTGCTGAAATACACTAAGGATTCTCTCTCTGTTGCTCACTTCTGGCTTCATCCAGTGGTCGTTATTCATGCTTCACCAAGTTAAACAAATAGACAAAAATTCATTGCCAGACACAGTTTTTATTTGTTGGCCTACAGATAAGCACTGCTCTTTAAGAACTTATTTCCAACCAAAATCCAACTTCATTTCTAGTTGATAGAGATGATATATTTTTAGTGGTAAAGTTAGATTTTTCTTTACATATTTGCTTAAACAGGAATAATTTGGGAAGGGAAAAAATGACGTTTCTCTTAAGCATCATCAGAAAGAAATCACGGCTCGATAATAGGGCTTCTAAAATTCCATTTCTCTTCACATTACTCCACAATCACTGTACACTGAAAAATATATTTACTGCTGTGGAAGTTCAGTAAAATCTCATCACGTATAAACACTGACATAAACAGCGACTACGTGTAAAATTCAGCTCTCATTAATATTGTTAAATGATGTAGAAAAACAGCCAATTAAAAAGGATAAGAGGGATTTTTCCCCCTTAGATATTTCTGAAAAGTCAATCCCAGGATAAATGCAGTTAAGACTATGTCAGGGGTATCTTTCGAGAAAAAGTCTATGCAAAGAGGGACAGAGGACACAGGAAAACGAAATCCAGGGAGTGATTATTACAGTTGCCTTCAGAATTTAGGAAAATGGCAGCTCTGTATGTGTGTGTGTGTGTGTGTATACACATATATAATTGTATATGTATATATACAATTTATATTTATTTTATATACAATTTATATTTAATTTATATAATACATATAAATACAGTATATATATTGTATTTAATACATATTTAATACATATATATTACACATTTAATACATAATGCATATTTAATACATATTATATATACTGTATTTAATACCCATTGGATGTATGTGTGTGCGCGCGCCTATGTCATATAATGATAATTCTATAAATCTGTGTCTTAGCATCCCGCCTGTTTTTTACAACTTTGTATCACACCACTGTCTGGGAATCACTGTTTCTGTTTTGCTTTTGAAATTCTCGTGATTCTTTCCTATTGTTCACAGTGGATATTAGGAGATCTGCCATTTAGATTTTAAAATCAATATACAATAGTCTCTGCAATATATTTATGTATACGGAAAGCTATTCCTAGACTCCTGAAATCCTAACAATGAAATGAACTAAGTATGCCATTGAGATGTGAGTCTAATACCCAGTGAACGTTCTTTTGTTGTTAATGAAGAAGAAACATTACTCATTCTCACCTCTGTTTCTCCCGTGACTTCACCATGGACCCTGAGGAACTCTCCTCTTCCCTCAGGTGAACGTAGAAGGTGTCCACTGTGACAGGTGTCGGCCGGGCAATTTTGGACTTGATGCCAAAAACCCACTTGGCTGCAGCCAATGCTATTGCTTCGGTGCTACTACCCAGTGCTCTGAAGCAAAAGGACTGATCCGGACGTGGGTGAGTGAGGGACAGCCGAGCCAGGCCGTGGTGTGTCCCACTGGTGAGTGTTGGCCAGGCACCGAGGGAGAAGAGGCAAGGGGAAGCAGGGAAGTCCTCTCTTCCCCTGTGCATACTGAGAACTGGGGCCATGTGACACTACACGGTTGGGGTGAATGCCTTTTGTTCTTCTGGGGAATAGTTTATTTATTGTCACTAAGGAGACAGATGCCAGTGTGGAAGGGAGGTGCTGTGGGGCGGGGGAAGGAGCTACATTCTGGAGGCCGAGGGCCAGGGCCCGAATGCAGGCCTGCACTGAAGCCAATGTGGAAACCAGGCCTTGCTGCCCATTCATGCTAGCCAGCCAGAGAGAATCCCCAGCTTTTAGAGCTCCAGGGTGTTCATTTTTACTTCCATTTTCCTGTGACCCTTCCCGCTTTTAAGTTCTACTGTTTATGAGTGTAAAAGGCCAATTTTCACAGAGGTCCTAGTTGTCACCATGCAAACAAGGCAGAAAGATTCATCCCCTGCCCTGCTGGTTCGCTCTGCACAAGGCTTGTTTCCCATGAGAACACCTCCTCAGAAGGAGAATTAGACTGCACAGAGACATGTGGCCCGTGACTCGGTTTTAAAGGTGCAACCAAAAGATCTGAAGTCAGCACCCTCTGTTTGGATTCCCACGTAGGTGACTCTGAAGCCTGAGCAGACCATCCTGCCCCTGGTGGACGAGGCTCTGCAGCACACCACCACCAAAGGGATCGTTTTTCAACATCCAGAGATTGTGGCGCACATGGACCTGGTGAGACAGGATCTCCGCTTGGAACCTTTCTATTGGAAACTTCCAGAACAGTTTGAAGGAAAGAAGGTAAGGACAAGAACTTCAAAGCCGTATGAGAACAACTAAAATGTGTTTTTGAAATCACGCCATTTGGGGCTTTATCTAACATGTCACTCATCGTTTTATTTTGTCAGCTGATGGCCTATGGAGGCAAACTCAAGTATGCAATCTATTTTGAGGCTCGGGAAGAGACAGGGTTCTCTACTTACAATCCTCAAGTTATCATTCGAGGTGGGACCCCTACTCACACTAGAATTATCATCAGGCATATGGCTGCTCCTCTAATTGGCCAGCTGACAAGGCATGAAATTGAAATGACGGAGGTAAGCTTATTAGTTTGGTGCAAGGATGCCAGTGGTTTTACATGTAGTTTCATCAAATGTGGTTTCTTTTTTTTTTTATTATTAACAGAAAGAATGGAAATATTATGGTGATGATCCTCGAATCAGTAGAACTGTGACCCGTGAAGACTTCTTGGATGTTTTATATGACATCCATTATATTCTTATCAAGGCAACTTACGGAAATATCATGAGACAAAGCAGGTAAACTGTAATGGAATAGAAGTTAAATTCTGATTTTAGAGTCTATAGATGAGAGCAGTAAGACACTTGACCAGAAAGATTTAGGAGTGTTTGGTTTGGGAATGAGAGGATACAACACAAGTCAAGGATGCCTTCCAGGTCACCTAGAAGAGAATACTACCATTCCCTCCAAAGATAAAATAGGACAAGAAGCAAGCTTAAGAGGAGAGGATAAGTCAAATTGACCTTCAACCTGGTGAGTTTTAGATGTCAGTCAGAAATTTAGGTGAAAAAGCCCTGTTGGGTAGAGATAGATAACTTGTGCTATAAATAGATTACAAGATTGCTGAGAAGGTGACCTCCTTCAATCTTCACGGAACAGGCAGGGACATGCTGGTCTCAACTCTTGCAACCATGAGCATTCTCATGTGTGTCCCAGTGTGTTCTACAATATTGTCCCTTTCATTGTGCATCATGATGTGAAAAGATTGGGAATCACACAGAATAGAGAAAAACAGAAGAATAATAGTAATAAATATTTTGTCATGAAAGCCAAAGAATGAGAATACTACAAGGGGGGATAGAGTTTTCATATAACCCAAAGAGGCCAAGTAAAATGAGGCTTTTGAGACTCGACACTTAGGATTGCACTGGTACCATTCATTATACCATTTTTTTTTTTTTTTTAGAATCCTGAGGCAAATCTCAAAGTTTCAAGCTATGAATGGGACACAGTGACCCTAATAGTATGGACGTAGACTATTATTTTCCATGAACATAGTGTAAAAGGAAGGAATGAGGTAGTGTCAAAGATCAAGGGATGACTGTTTACTCTGAGAGAGAAATAAACATGTTTACAAACCCTGATGGAAAAGAGTTTGGAGCAATATATACATTAAAAATGATAGGATAATGGAAAATAAATAATGGAGAAGCCAGGAGATTTCAACATGAGCAGCCATGATCATTTCCCAGAGTGGAAAGGACAATTTATCCAATGAGATAAAAGGAGGAATTGCACACCTGTAGCAAGGTTTCCTGTCATGGAGGCAGAAAATTGAATTCATACACATAGTCTCAATTTCTCTGGAATGTCAGTTATTTCATGCAAGAATGTGGAATTTATAGATGTTTGAAAACAGTCTTATGCAATAAATTAGTAGATCAGTTTAGGAAAAAAATTTATAAAGTCTTTTATCGGCAAAGCAATGAATATAGAAATCCTGTACTTCAGATGTTTATGCTAAACATAGCAGAAGATTTTTTTTTCTTTGTTGCAGAACATCCCTATTGTTCTTCTGATTATACCATAGGTAGGGACTTTGGGTAAAACAATAAATCAAGGACCAAAATTCACTTTCAAATCTGTATCCCTTTGGTGTTCTTTCTCACTTCTAAGATTACTTTATGTGAAATAATAATATAAAAGCGCATGTACCAAAAAAATACAGTCGGCATTATCATTAATTATTTTTAACTGTAAAGTGTAAATTAAGTGGCAGAAACCAAAGCATGTGTGCATGTCACGGAAGACAGCAGGTAACTTTGTGAGTGTGGAAATAAGTGATTATTTTGCAAACTGTTCTACACCACAGAGTTTGGTAGCACACAGAACATATTGTTAGCAGAACCTATAGAAACCATGTCCTGCATTTTTCATTGTACTTTCTTTGCTTTCCTGACACCAATTCCCCATATGGAGGAAAAGACTACCTTTATTTTGGTCTTTTTCCCTGGTGAGTCTCTTTCTCTTCTCGTATTATTCACAGATCTCCCTAAATAAAGTTCTTTAGTTTAGATCACTTTGTGAGACTTAAGGATAAATAAATAAATACAATACTTATTCTAGACTCATCAAAGGCTAAAGCCATTGTCTATCTACAATAATAATAAGTAAAGCAATGGATTAGCACTTAATTTTCTAATACAGTAGACTTGACAACATTGAAAAATACATTTGAATCTTTCCCCCAAACAGTGAGGCATCATGCATCTTTGTTCACTTACAAATTGAAAATGGCTCAGAAGCAGAGAGTTTAAAAATTTTACATGTAGTTTGTAGACTTTGTATATAATGTCAGTGCTGACATTGCCTTTTTTTTCTTTGCTTTTGTCTTCTGTTGCATTGATTTGAAGGATGTAACAACTTTGCACTTCGGTATTCAGTTAAATAGAGGCTTGAGTTTGGCCAAATCCCTGATTCAAGCAAAACAGTTGCTCTTTCAGCGCCTGAGAAAAACCAGGTGGATTGCAGAAATATCTGTTGTTGACACACAATGCAAGTTTTACTTGGTTCTTTTAAATATTCACTAGCCTGTTGTGTGCACGCATCATGTGGGAGAGAAGGGAAGATGATTCTAGTGACTCCTCATGGTATAAAATACAATACGATGCCAACAGAGAGGACCTGGGAACGACTAACTCCCACAGAGAATCCAGGGGAACATAAGGGTAGAGCCGTCCTTACAGGACGGGAGTGGTGTGTTGATAGGTCAGACCGCTCTGTGCACTATAAGGAGGGGAGAGTGAAATCTGAAATTTTAATGGACCACGTGTTTCGTACAGGCTGGCTGGTCTTGCACGTGCAGACAACAATCTAGCAACGTCAGGGTGTGCGTTCCTAATCCAGTGTCAGTAAAACCTACCTGTGCTTGTTATAAAGTTTATGATTCAAGCTCCTCAAGCTATTGGAGGTGACTTTTGGTGAAGCAAAACTATCCATTTTCTCATTTAAAAGTTTACTTGCAGAACATTTCATGTTGCCGGTTAGTCAGTCATGAAATAGTCTGAGTTTATGGACTGCATATATTTTTTAATGCATAATTTCAAATTAATGTAAAAGTATCAACATTTTCACTAGGACCATATTTTTTTTTTCAATTATAAGGACCTTTCTACCAATAGGAAAGGTGAGTTAAGTTAGTTGAAGGATTTATTTCATAAAATTAGCAAAACCACTGATTTGAAAGGTCCTTTATCCTCAGAAAAAGACCGGTATTACTAGATTATGCTCAATCGTTGTTTTCTAGATGATTTTCTAAAGTTCTTGAAAGGACATTCAGAGACTCAGGAGGAGGAAGTCGGGCTAGTTGTAAATTAAAAGCAATTTCACTAGTGACTACGGGAGATATTCTAATGGGGAATGACCTTGCTTTGTCTGTTTGAAGGAATATAAATGTCTAATTAATTGGCCGTGTCTACCTGAAGCCGCTCACATTTTGAAATGTGTGTGTGGGGGGGAATCTTTATAATAACTTCTCAACAGGATATCAGACATCTAATCTACTAAAGTCCTTATGACTCGTGTGAATATTTTTGCTAATGTGCGAGCTCAGCCTGTGAGGAAACAAAGATGCAGGCACAGGATGTGGCGCCGAGTCCGCGGAGGGCAGGCAGCTGTGGGGCCACCGGACCAGCCAGAGGTGCTTGGCCCAAAGCCCGAGGGGCATGTGCGGGGCTGCCCCGGCGCTAACGCAGTGCTCGCTGCTGTCCGCAGGATTTCCGAGGTCTCCCTGGCGGTGGGCCAGCCCGGCCGCGGAACTGCCGCCGCGCCTCCAGCTCGCCTGATAGAACGATGCGAGTGTCCTGCCGGCCACTCTGGCCTGTCCTGTGAGGTAAGCCGCCACCGCCAACCTGCACGAGCTCTCCCCTCTCACCAGCCCGATGGAAATACGTCCAGAACCATCTTTGCTGCACTCCGCTTTCCTTTCCTCGTGCCCATCCTAACCTATGGGTTTGTTTTTTTCCACCCTCTGCTCACAGCATGAGACACAGTAAGACAAGGGTGGTGGTGGTGTGACCTACTGGTGGGAATCACACCCGAAGGGAAATATTTGATGAGAATTAAAAGTACGGAGCAGTCAGGAAATAAGGATGTTTCCATGAGGCACCTTTATCATAGCCCATCTATTTTCTTGGCACCTCTTCTGGATGGCTAAAGACATTTAAGCCACAGTGGTTCTAAGACGGGGTTCTGTTGGGCTTTGAAAGATTGTTTTTATATGGACCATGACAAGACTTCGGCACTAAATAGCAGAATCTTCCCATGCACGTAGGCTTCCTGGAAGGACACATATTGTCCCCACAGTACCACCACCATCCAGTGGTTATATTTTTAAAATTGTTTATTTTGCTCTCTGGGATTTTCCTCTGATTACCTCTAGAACTGGCATATTTTCCAGATCTCTATCCTCTGGAAGTCTATTTAGTTTTTGCAAATATTGAATATTAAATATTAATAGGAAGAGTGTAATAAAGGAAAAATTGGAATGGATGGGAAACTGACCTGGGCTTGAATCTCCACTTCATCGTATACTCGGATTGAGACTTTGCACCATTTGCTAAACCTCGTTAAGCTTCAGCTGGTAAACCTCCAAGTCCCTTGCTCGCTGCCACCACACTCGCCACTGTCCTGCAGACCCAGAGTCCTCCCCACAAGAGGGGTGCCCAGGATCTGCTCCAGCTCCACAGTGCAGATTCCTTCCTGGTAGGCAGACTGGTTGGGGCCCACAGCACACTGGTTAGACATTTTTAATACCTCTCCTGAAGAATCACATGAAGATGAAGTGACTTGTGACTCGAAAGCACTATTACAGTGCCTGACAGTTGTCAATGTTGGTTGATATCATAGTATTATTATGGAATAATTAATTCTATATCCATGCATTGACTTCCTTTATAGAAAATGGCATGAAACTTTTGTAGACAGGATTTGAGAAGTTTTACTAAGTACGGCTCATAAGGCAGGTGATGGCACCAGTTCAAAACGAAAGTAACTTAAAAATAATGAATAAAACCCTCTTGAGATGTAGCATGCTGTGATGAAGAGAGAAGCAGCTTGGTTTCACTGAATCCTCCCTGGCTCCGCCACTCAGAGAGAGGGCACTGGCTCTATTTGTGGCTGGCCCTTAGGATTTTTACCTGTAGAATCATCATGAGAATTGATTTAAATGAAAACAGGTGTGTGAAAGCCCTATTTTTAACTGAAATAAATTCCATGTTGTTCAGAGAGCAATATGGTAAGAATAACTGCAAATATCTGTGAAACGTCCTTGGAATAACTTTATAGCTTTGTGGCTGCTCCGAAAGGTGATATTCCCATGAATGTGTCTATTTTGATCTAATAAATAATAAAAAAATCCACCTTTTTATTGAATCCTAACTCCCGCGTATACATATGTGCACTCGTCCACATACTAGTAAGTGTATATGTAACACTTACAGACACAACCAACCAAAATACATGGAGTAGATGTGAACGATGAGACCGTGAATGTGGCACACGTAAAAGCTACCATCTTTCCAATTAGCATAAAATACTTGAAACAAAATACATAAAGAACTTGAGATTTTTCTGGACAAGTGGAATTTTATCCCAAGAAGTATTTGGCTATACTGTTGACTCACTGTGTGACCTTGGCCAATTCTTTAATTGTGATAAGGCCTGAGTTGCTCTACAATCATCCAATCTATAAAATAACAGGTTGGGTTTTGAAGTTTTGAAATTCTCTAATTCTGCAACATTATTTTGCTATTAAAGGTATTGAGTAAGTAGTCAAGACTGACCGGTAGCCGTCTTGAAGAGAAAGCTTTCCACGGCTACATTTTGTCTGCATGTGTTTAAAATAATCCTGTTCACTTACAAATAAAAATGTTGGTAGAGAAGCAAATTATTTTAATGCAATCTACCTTCTGTTCCAGATTTTAAATGTTAAAACCTCTTTTTACTGTGATTGGTAGGCTTTTTAAACAGCATATTCTAAAACATGCATTCCCATTAATCTTAGTAATTTTTCATCATTATATGAAAATACATATTAGCACAAATAAACTGATAAATGAAGGAGATTAAGAAAACTAGGAACACATATGGACCAGCATCTGCATTGGTGGCTTCACCTATGTCCTGTGAATTTCACTTAAGCTCCTATTTACAGACAATAATTACAGTAATATCCTAGCATTGAGATTATGGGGATAAAGGGCTGTCTCTCATAATACGGTGCCTAAGGTGTTCTCCACAACCCATTGCCTCTAATCCATTATACATCTTATTTATAATTCATCTTGATTCTAAAGTGTAATTACCCAAGCATAAAATCTAATCATCAAAGCAAGAGCTAAGGACAGTGTTGAAATAATGCCTCCTATTCCAGTAACATATGCTTTGGGTCACGAATACACAAAGCAATTCCTCTACAATATTTTTGCCAAATGTATGGTATTCTAGAGACATTTGCATTTACAAGCTATTCATTTCCTGGTTTTACCCAAAATGTGGTTGCAAATAAATAGAATTAAGTGTTAGTTACTGCTGAAAATAGAGCTGATTGTGAAGACGCTTAGGCCTGTTACCTGTCATCGCATGATGCTACAGCCCTGGTCATTGGAAATGTTAGTTTCTAGAAATACCCACTTCTTACAATTTGTGATTTGAAGTAAAGATCAGATTACCTTTGGAAGCTGAATAAAGGACCCAGTTTCCTTACTACATTTGTTGGTGTGGGGGCCATTGAGTTTACCATCCTTTGTTTCTGCTGTTTCTCACCATCGTCTGAGTTCACATGATTGCCTGACTGACCTAAACTGACCTAAACTCGGGTTAGGTTGTATGCAGAAACGGAAGATCGTCAGGACTGAGTATGCGGTTCTCTGCCGTAAGATCATAGTGGTCAAAGAGTTGCAGTTGATCCCTAGAGCATATGTTCTGCAGTTCAGCCTCTGTGTCTTCACCCTCATGTTATAATAGGGCTGCTGGCTCACAGCTGAGCAGCTGCTGTCTACTGAGTCACCATTCAGAAGCTGTTACTTTGGCTACTAAAGCTAATATTTTTAATGCCCCCGAAATAGATACCCATTATCAACTCATAAAACACAAAAGACAAACTAGTGAAAACAGACTTTTCTTCTTCCAAACGCACATCTCTCGGGATACCCTTTACCACTTTTCTTCCATGTGGAAGACCCAAAGACTGCTCTCATGTGCACAAAAATATGGAGGAATGTGGTATGGCTCAGTAAGAAGACCTCGACATTCTGTTACCCAATGCACTATAGGACAATTACTCTTATTTTTATTTTTAGTCTTAAATGACTACAATTAAAAAAACTTATCTGAGGTGCAGGCAACTGTGTTGATTTATCGTATGTGAAGCACTAAACATACTTCACCTTATTTAATCCTCCCAACAACCTTATAAAATAGAAACAACTGACCATGTGCTGAACACTCACTATGTCCTGCACAACACCGAGCGCACTTCCCTAAAGTACCTACACCAACACTGAGCACCTATTATGATTCCCATTTTAGGGATGAGGAAATGGAAGCCCAGGCAAGTTATGAAACTTGCCCACGATCACCCAGCTAGAAAACAGCAAGACTGCAGTCTGAGCCTGGGTAACTCTGTTTCAGAAAACCTAGGCACACTTACCTACTTAACAACATCCTCATGTTCCAGGTGAGGAAACTGCAACCCACAGTGTTCGAAACCTGTGTAAAATTGTATCAGTAAGCAGGGAACCAGCATTAAACTGAGGATTGCCTGGTTGCAAAATCCATGTCAAGAGATGATAGTCTTTCCACTGGCAACAGCACAAGTGTTTTTCTTGTTAAAGTCTGAGGAGGGAGGTGGGGGGTGTTGTGTAACTCTGCACCTGGAGCTGTGGGTTCTGTATTCTCTTTGTCTCCTTCCTCCCACATTTTTGTGCAAATGAGATGTGAACATTTTGATGAGATGCCATATAATGAAAATAAAGATAGAAGGACAGCAGAAGACAACTGAGCTATGCATAACTTTAGCACAAAGAAAGAACTTTGGGAAAGTTTGAGTTAGAAAAAAAGGGATACAATTAGGACAGTGTTTATTTGCTTTTTTAAAATTCTCCATTTTGTCTCAGAAAGCATTAGAGAGGGCTACAAAAAGTAGCTATTATCTTTCCTCTTTTATTCCGGCTCAAGCATAATCATTCTCACGAATTTTGCCCCAGTTCACTGAGAACATCTGATACTGAAAAACTCTAAAACTCTCAAAAATGTCAAAAAGTGGAAAGAATAAAAACAAAGAGCTTCCAAGAAAGGAGGGGATTAAAATGGAATAAATACATCCAGTTCCTTTAAAAAGTGTTTTAAGGTTCTAACTCCTGCACTGTCTCTTGTTTTGCTAACTCATAGTATCAGGACATAAAAATTAATCAGGATGTTAGAAGGAAAAGAAGATTCAGAAATCATATGAGTTAATACGTTTTCTAATTTGTGGGATGGGGAAACCACGTCTCGATGCCACACAACTTGCCTGTATCCCTTAGAAGAAACTAGCTTGTAAAATCAAGGCTTCCATATTCATTTGTGTCACAGGATCAGAGTCCCTATGCCTTTTAAAAGAGAATGAGCAGCATACCCGGGATTCTCAATTCTGGCTGCTTATTAGACTCGTCTAGGAGTTTTAAAACAAACACTCTCCCCGCTCTCCACCAGTTAGATAAGAATTTCTGGAGATGGGGCAATTGGGTGGCTCAGTTGGTGGAGCGTCCAACTCTTGGTTTTGGCTCAGGTCATGATCTCAAGGTCATGAGATGGAGCCCTACACAGGCTTCTCCCTGGACAGAGAGTCTGCTTAGGATTCTCCCTCTCCCTCTGCCTCTCCTTCCTCTCTCTCTCTCTCCCTCCCTCTCTCTCTCTCTCTGAAATAAATAAAATCTAAAAAAAAATTCTTTTAATTAAAAAAGGAGAATTTCTGGAGGTGGAGCCAGGGTTATATATAAAACTCCTCAGATGATTCCATGTGCAGCCAACATCGGGAACGACAGAGCTAGGCCTCGAAGGTTCGACACAGAGCTCACTTGGCGCTCAGGCTCACGTTCCCGTTACAAGTGTTTTTGGGCTTCGTGCTGCTGTCTTCCCCGGGAAGAGCCATGGTAGTAAGGGATGTGGGTGAGTGTCAGAGTAAACTTCACCTGCCCTGCTCACCTTTGGATTTCAGTTTGTAACCATGAATTTCATTCACATACTTCCACGATGAAAAGTCCTGATTCTTTCTTTCTTTCTTTCTTTCTTTCTTCTTTCTTTCTTTCTTTCTTTCTTTCTTTCTTAACAGTGCCAGGAAGGGGCTTGGGTGACTCTTCGCATGTCACATGGGCCACCTTCTCCAACTGTACTAAAGGCAGTCCGGAAAATACGCTTTTTTTTGTTGTTATTGTTGTTACACAATCTAATTTTTATTTTTTATTTTTTATTTTTTTATTGCAGTTCAATTTGCCAACATCTAGCATAACACCCAGTGCTCATCTCACCAAGAGCCCCCACTCAGTGCCCGTCACTGAGTCACCCCAACCCCCCACCACCTCCCTTTCTACCACCCCTTGTTCGTTTCCCAGAATTAGGAGTCTCTCATGTTCTGTATCCCTTTCTGATATTTCCCACTCATTTTTTCTCCTTTCCCCTTTATTCCCTTTCACTATTTTTTATATTCCCCAAATGAATGAGACCATATAATGTTTGTCCTTCTCTGATTGACTTACTTCACTCAGCATCATACCCTCCAGTTCCATCCACGTCGAAGCAAATGGTGGGTATTTGTCGTTTTTAATGGCTGAGGAATATTCCACGTATACATAGACCACAGCTTCTCTATCCATCATCTGTCAATGGACACCGAGGCTCCTTCCACAGTGTGGCTATTGTGGGAAAAGTCCTGTTTCTAAACTTGATTCTTCCTCTGAACCTTTTAAAGTTTTCAACTTTTATTAGAGATATAAAAGGAAGTTAAGAACTCTCTACTTGTGCAATTTTCACATTCACAAACACACACCCACACACACCGAACAAATACACCAGTAAAATAACAATAATTACATAGGTATCCAAGGATGAAATCCATGTAAAGAAAATCAGTTTTATTCAATAGTCAGCATACTAAAGAATGGGAACAACTCCGTGAAATATTTTTGAATACACTTTGAATCATTTGTTTGGTTTCTTAAATTAATTCCTCAGTCGTAATTTCTACACCGTATTTGATAACAATGGTAATATGAGCCTTGATTTTAAATAACATGAATAGACTTATTAAAATATATGATTAAGTCCCCCATAAGACAAATGAGACTCAAAATATTGTGACTACTGCCCCGGATTTTCTGTATCAGCTTGCTCAAATTTGGGACGTTACTTAATCTCATTAAAATTTCTTATAGGCTATGATAAAAGCAAAGAGACTCCTAATTAAATGCTTAATGGAGATACTGTTACAGTATCCAGATCAAAATAAGCAAGGAGAGTGCTGACTAGTGATCTTTTTTCTTTTCCCAAGGAACCCTTTTGCATATACCGCTCTGGATAACCTAGTCCAGAACCAAAAGAACGCAGAGGTATTAGGAAGTTCTTAATGTATATGCTTTTGTCCTGCTTATTCAGCAGTCGTCCCTTCAACAAAAGCAAGGTATCCTGTGGGGAAAAAATCCTACACGGCCCAAGTGGTAAGACCGCCCCTTTGTCATCTTCACCGGGACCTGAACAGCCAACTCTTACCTCCCACTCATAAATCAGACGACACCTGATAAATGCACTAGCTTTGCACACCAAGAGGCCTGAGCCTGGAACCCAAGACGTTCTCATTCCCTCTTCGGGGCTGTGGGCTCTCTTCCGGAAAGCCAGGGATGTGTTTTGATCCATTTGCATAATGAACCCGAATGAAGATGGAAGTCTTGATTCTGCGTGTGTCAGCTTTGCTAGCGGTTTTCTGTTTGCTCTCAGATTTTTATTGCAAAATGAAAAAAATTAAAAAAAGAGAGAGATCAGGGCAGGATAAATTTTATTGGTGGCCTAATATTCCCAAGACATGAGAATTTTGAATTTCTTGCTTTTATCGTCCTTAAATTATATCGATAAAGAAAAAATGCAACCATGACACTTTTCTATTTATTTAATATTTCTCTGAGTCTCATTGGACCTTAGCAAGTTGTCCAGCCAACGTAGCGGGAGCAGATTTTAGGCTGTCAGGGACACTGGAATTCTCTCCTTCGTCCAAATGACAATTTTGCCTTAAAACAAACCTTTTGGTGGAGGGAAGGACAACTGGGAGCTTTCTCCGACTGAGGGTGTGTGCGGGAACAGCCCCACATGCCGGGCCGTCGGGGACCTGGCCCTCATGCCTGGAGGTGCGTTGCCTCCCGCGCGGGCGGGCGGGTGTCCTCGTGCCACCAGGACCCAGGGGCGCCCAAGCAGCTTGGGCCCTGACCCCCCTGACCTCTTGCCTCTTCCTCCAGGCGTGCGGGCCAGGGTTCTACCGGCTGCCGTCGGAGCCGGGCAGCGCGGCGGCGAGGCCAGCCCTGGGCCCCTGCGTCCCCTGTCAGTGCCACGGACACAGCAGCCTGTGTGACCCCGAGACCTCCAAATGCCAGGTAAGTACCTGCCCGTCCCCGCCCACCTGCTCCCTCCTCTTTGCACAGAGACCAGCAAGGCCATGGCAGGGCCCTGAACATGTGCGGGTCCCAGAGGACACGTGCGGGGAAGGGCACTGACCATATTATACATTTTTAAAAGTAATTGAAGATTGATCATTCAGAGAAACCACTGCCTATATCAAGAAATAAAATATTAACAGCGTTTTAGAAGAACACCCAAGGACACCACTAGTTATCTAAAAATCATACAGGCGGCTTTTTTTTTTTTTTTTTCTGATTACATACCATAAGAAACTTATAAAGAATTTGGAAATCATGTAAAAATATTTTTAAAAAATACAAGTCATCCAAAATTCAACATAAACGTTTAATATTTTAGGTATTTCCTAGGAATTGTGCGCATGTGGGTATAAATAACGTATAAAACCATGTCTTGGCATTTGCTTTTCAAATGTGCCGATTACGAGCGTGTTATGTTGCCGGATGTTCTTGGGAATCTTTAGTCTTTGACTGGGTATCCCCTATTTACCCTTCGCCCTGGAGTTCCAGGCCCTCTCGGTGGTGGTGGTACACCCCCACTAAGAGCCCGCTATGCCCTCGGCCCCCTCCGGCCCCCCGAGAAGTCCAGGTCTGCTGTGCCACCAGCTGGGCCACCCCAGACGCTCACCCTCGCCAGCTCCGGGCACCATGTTGCTAAGCCCCCCACCTCGTCTCCTGAACCCGCATCTCCTGAACCCCTGCCCTGAGGCCTCTGGAACTCAAGGTGGAGACTCAGCAAGGGGGAGACCCAGTCTCCCTCTTCATTTAAAGTCCCCTGAGCTTCGTTGTCCCCGACCCAGTGCCCCCCATACCCCCCAAGGGGTGGCTCTTGCTTTCACACTCTACCCGCCCGAAGGTAGGCAGGTGGCCCTGCCCCCATTGCCTCTCTCGTATCATCCTCCTTCCTCCTCCTTCCTCCCCCATGACAATACGCTGAGTCTCGTGCCCCATCGACTTGACACCTGCTCGTTGACGCTCTCTACCAACCCCCAGCTCACCGACCTCGTTGCTTGGAGATCTTTCCTCCGTATCATCGCCATTCTCTCCAGTGCTCTTCCTGTCATAATTCTTGGGGACTCTAATGTTCATGAAATCACTTCTTTCATACCCTTGTCTCTGTTTCTTGTCTTCACCCCAAAGTGCTGTCCTAGAACTTGTCATTATGAGAAACAGCAGTGCCTCCACAGTCTCAGGGGCAGCTCTCCTCTACTCCGACAACCATCCCTTTTCTCTCTAGTTCACTTCTTGGCGCATCAGCTCCAGCCTCTTTTAGTCTCACCATCGATGCTCACACCTTTTCATGGTTCCTTAGCTCCTTGGTGCCCGCACTCTCTCCACCCGCTTAACATTCACGACCCTTCGTTAGGATCGCTGCCTTGGAATGTTCGTTCCTCTTGCTACCCCTTCACGTGCTTCCGCCCAGTTAGCCCTCGTTCGGTCCTACGGCCCCACACCTGTGCCTTCCAAGCCCATGTCACTGTTGAGGAACACAACTGTGCCGTGTCCCCCTGTACATCCATCCTCACTCCCCACAATGGCCCCTTTGTGGGCTCTGCAATGTACCACTGTCCCTCAGGCCTCTTGCTCCCCCACATTTCTGGATGATTACTTCACACCTTCCCCTTCCTCTTCAAGCCCCCACACCCCACCCCCAACCCTTTGCCTGCTTTACTCTCAACTGATAGTCATGCTTCTTATTTTATTGATTAGAAGGAGTTAGAAGAGAACTAAAACGACCTTCCATTACCACGTGTACCCACCTTTCTATGTCTGTGTGCAATCACTGACTCCTATCATTTTGGATAAGCTTTTCTTACTTCTAGAAAAGATCAAGTCTGCACTTATGCTCTAGATCCCAGCCCTTTCTCCTGCTCAAGGGCATCATTCTGCCCATCCCTATTTACCTCTTTCTCGCATCATCACTTTTTGGTTCCTTTACTATCTTAAAAAGTAATAATAAAAAAAATAAAACACAAAACAGGGACGCCTCAGTGGCTCAGTTGGTTGAGCCACAGGCTCTTGGTTTCTGCTCGGATTATGATATCATGGGTCATGGGATCGGGCCATGCAACTGGCTCCATTCTCAGTGGGGAGTCTGCTCGAAGGTTCTCTCCCTCTGCCCCTCCCCCCACATGTATATGTGTACATGTGCTCTCTCTCTATTCTGAAACAAATGAATAAATATTTTTTTAAGATTTTACTTATTTGGGGAATCCCTGGGTGACTCAGCAGTTTAGCACCTGCCTTTGGCCCAGGGCATGATCCTGGAGTCCTGGGATCAAGTCCCACATCGGACTCCCTGCATGGAGCCTGCTTCTCCCTCTGCCTGTGTCTCTGCCTCTCTCTCTCTCTCTCTCTCTCTCTCTCTGTTTGTCATGAATAAATAAATAAAATCTTTTTAAAAAGATTTTATTTATTCATTTTAGAGAGAGAGTGAGAACATGCATGCGTCCGTGGAGGAGGGGGTGCAGAGGAAGAGGGAGAACCTTTAACAGACTCCACAGTGAGCCTGGAGCCCCACATGGGGTTGGATATGAGATCATGAGCTGAGCCAGAGTCAGGAGTTGGACATTTAACTGACTGAGCCACCCAAGGAACCCCATAAATGGATGAATCTTTTAAAAAATTAATTAAATAAAAATAAAAATGAACTCTCTGGACTTCACCTTCCTTCTTGACTTCTCTCACTTCATTCCCCTCCCTATATACAGTGAAGAGTTGTTTATACTCTCTATAGTTTTTCAGGATAGTGGTAGAGGCAAAAATTATTAATAAATAAAGAAATATTTATTTATTAACATTTCCTTTTCTATATAGTTTCTCTCTTCCATTCTCTCTTCAATTATTGAAATCAAGCTTTTGCCTCTACCACTATCCTGAAGCCAGTGATTAATATTCAGCCATCAGTCTTCTTTCTTTTTCTTTTTTTTTTTAAGATTTTATTTATTTATCTTAGAGAGAGAGAGTAAGATAGTGAGAGAGCATAGGTGAGGAGGAGAGGAAGAAGCACAATCCCTGCTGAGCAGGGGACTGACACAGGGCTTGATCCAGGACCCTGGGACCATGACTTGAGCCAAAGGCAGATGTTTAACCTAGCCACCCAAGTGCCCCAGTCTTCATCTTTCTTAATCAATCAGCAGCATTTGCTACTCTAAATCATCCATTCTTCTTGAAAGTTTTTGTTTGGTTTGTTCCCTGGACATGCTGTTCCAGGGATTGCTAAACCAGGTGACTACACCTTGCATCTTCTTTGCTGTGTTTCCCTCCATGCCTCAAATCCACATACTGGGGTTTGCAGGATTCAATCCTTGGAGCAGTTGGCTTCTCTAACTATGCTCACTCCCATGGTGATCTTGCCTAAGCACATGCCTTTCAATACCTACACTGAGAGACCATGGTATTTACCAATGTTTCTATGATTAAATCTTAGATCCAAATCTTTAATCCTTCTAGAATTTATTGTGATATGAGGAGGTATCGTTCTTCAAGTATATATTACTTTAAAGAAATATTTATTTACTAACGTTTCCTTTTCTCCTTGATACATCATGGTATCTGAATATATACAAATTTGTTTATCCATATTAAGATATGTTAAAGGTCATCTGTTCTGTGCTATTTACCTTCTAGTTCATGTTACAGTATTCTGACCACCTTCATTTTATACTAAATTATAATATCTGGCAATGTAGGGGCCCCTGAGTGGCTCTCAGTCAGTTAAGTGTCTGCCTTCAGCTCAGGTCATGATCCCAGGGTCCTGAAATCGAGCCTCACATCAGGCTCCCTGCTCGGTAGGGAGCCTGCTTCTCCCTCTGCCTCTCCCCTTGCTCATGCTTTCTCTTTTTCTCTCTATCTTAAATAAATAAATAAATAAATAAATAAATAAATAAATAAATAAATAAATATTTTATGAAAATCTGGCAAACCAAGGCCCTTTCTTTTTCTTTTCCCAATTTCTTGACTAGATGTAATTATATATTCTTCTAGAGGACATTCTGATTCACAATTTCAATCTCTTCACCAAAGATGTTACTGGACTTTTATTGGAAGGCATTAAACCTATGGGTAAAGAATTAATGTCTTTACACTATTTAGTTATCCTCCCTCAACCCAGAAGTATAATACTCTTTTCTATTCAAAACCTTTTTGTGTCTCACAGTGAACTGTTTTTTATCATCACCTATATAGGTTATGCATTTCTTACATTAAGCTTATTTCTATGTATCTTACATTTTTACTTCAATGGTGAACATTACATTCTTTTCCACTTCAGTTTATTTACTAACTTGTCACTACTGATAAACATTAATAGAATAGATTTTTTTTTACATGTGTTTGATAGCCAACCACTTTGTTTTTAGTTCTAGGTGTTTCTCAGTTGATTGTTTCAGTTATTTATATATTTATAATAATATTATTTGCAAATAGTTATAATTTGCAAATACTTTTCTTGCCAGAAGGTGTATCTACTATAATAGTTTTATGTTTTTGCATTAAGTCTTCTAAAAAGGTTGTATATAGGAAGATAGCCTCCTATCTTATGCCTAATTTTAATATGAATGCCTCAGGTCTTTCACCACAAAGTATGATGCTGGTGTTTAGCTTAAGATAAATATTCTTTACCATGTTGAGAAATTTCTTTTTATTCCTGGTCTCTTAAAAACATCTCCTTTCAAGTCAGGTTAGGACATTGAAATTGATTATATGCTTATTTGTGAGAAGTAGAGTAAAAGTAAAGATGTGTTAAATATATACATTTTAGATATGATCATATATTTCTTTTTACCTTAAACAGAGTGATGAATGATATTATTAACTGAATGAATAACTGAATAATATTAACCATTCTTGAATTCCTGAAATAATTGCTATTTGTTCAGTGTGGTAGTCTCTCTCTAATCTGCTGGCTTGTAAAATTCAATAAATAATTTCAAGAGAGGGGATTAATTTATACATTCTTAAGTGAGAATCAGGTACGTTTTTCCTTCTTATGTAATCTTTACTGGTATTTTTTAACAGGGCTATTTTTCATTCATAAGATTATTTTATTTTTTTTAGGATACATTTATTTCTTTTATATATAGAGAGAGAAAGCATGAGTGGAGGGAGGGGCAGAAAGAGAGGGAGAAAAAGAATCTCAAGCAGACTCCACACTGAGCATGAAGCCCTACTCGGGGCTTGACCTCACACCCTGAGATGGTGACCTAATCTGTAATCAACTGTCGGATCCTCAGCTGACTGAGACACCCAGACACCCCCATATGATTAATTTTAAGACATTTATAAAGGATAAAGTTTAATTTCATTTTTTAGAATAAAAATTGTCTTTATATTATCCTCTTTAGAACAATTGGCTATTGTAGCTGTTGTTGTGCTACATGTCTGTGTTTTGGAATATCCCCAAATGAAGTGAAAAAAAAAAATACATGTGCACATCAAACATGCACAGCTAGTATAAATAGCTGTGCTCTGAATTTTTATATTTTCCTTCAGGGAACATATAACTTTTGAATTTAGGCAACTTTATTCATCTTTGAAATAGCCCCAGGAGGCAAATAGGAAATAGCTATTATTACTCTGATGCTGTAACTGAGGAAACTTGAAGCATACTTACTTCTTTTCTATGTGTAGTGTGGATCCCAGTTTAATATCAACACAATTACACAAAGCAATGCCCTCTACTCTGGACAGAGTGGTCATAAGTATGAATCTGGGGTCAGATGCCTTGGTTCCAATCCTGGATTCATATCTTGTGGGCTGTGGGAGCCCAGTCAGTTTATCTCAAGTCAATGGGGTCTTAGTTTCCTCACTTATAAAATGAAGATAATAATAGTACCTACCCATAGTTTTTGTAAGGATTTAATGAAATACTATATAAAGGGTACAGAACACTACTTAGTACATGGTAAGCTTCAGAGAAGAGAGAACAATGATGATGATGATGATGATTATGATTATGAAGATAGTAATTACCGTACATGTTATCTGCCATTTATAGTCTAAGAATCAATCAGATAATAATTAATCAAAACATGAAAAAATCATTATCTCTGGCACCATGCCAAATATCCTCACCTTTTTTCTTTAGATCTTTCTTCAAAAACATGGAGAGGGGAAGAAAAACACTATAGAAAACTTCATGGTCTAAGCATTTCAATTTTTAAATAAAATCCACATCTCTTTGTAACTATTCTCTTCAAATTCCTGATGATAGTTATCAGAGAACTGTTGCTTCACTCTAGATATTAATATATCCTACACATAGACGTGTTACTACCAATAGCTCAGTGACAATTGTCCCTTAAGGAAAATTTTCTTCAAAATGGAAGAGCAAAACCTATGTCACATTGAACCCCAAGCCAAGTGGAAGCAGAGGCTAGGGAATAAACATTAATCAGTAAGAAACATACACCTGCAGACCCTCTTAGGTAGATAGGTAGGTAAATAGATAGTTTTTCCAAGTTGATATAACACAAACACCTCTATATATCTGTATCTACAATTGTCTGTATATACCATCACTACATCCCCATGGTCAGTATTATTTTTCCGATTTTTTTCCATTTTTTTTGAAGAGAATATTGAATTGAATTCTCAGCTAGCTCAAATAGCTTTTGAAGACCAAATAATTTGTGAAAATATTATTTTCACTCTATCACAATTCTTATTTTAAAATGAAAAAATAAATTATTATGATCTGCTCTGTTATCTGAAACCACTAGCATCTATGATTAAGCAATTAGTCCTATGTTTGGTAAACAGACGTATAACTAGAATCTACCGTGTTTAAGGTTAAACCCTATCTTATTGAATTTATCTAAAAACCTAACCAAATAGAGATTGTTGACATTTCATTACAACTCTGAACATTAATGCTTAGAAAATCTAAGTAACCATTAGATCCTTGGCTAAAATGTTAAGAATCAGTTTTCAAATCCACTATAAAATGCTACCTACAGACTGTGAGAGAGCACACACACTGTTATCTGATTAAATGATTTGATTTAGAAGGCCCAGGTGAATTCTATCCGAGACTACTGATAGAATCTGCAAATATGATTAAGAGTCATGTATGAAAAATATTTGCAAAAATCATGAAAATATGAAATTTTCCATAGGATGGAAAGCAGTGAAATGCCACTCCGGATTTACAAACGAAAGTAAAATGTAGCAAACATTGATTTTGATCTCCACTAAAACATGAGAATTGCTTACTTAACTAATATCTGTCAAGTGTAGAAAAATAAATACAGCTCATTAGAAATCAGTACAGGTTCACTCAAAATAAGTCATTTCAGACTAATTGCTAGGGTTATTATATGTATATCTGAGACCCTTCTTGAATCCCATTAGAATATCAAATTCATCAGAAAGTGTAACACATCATATCTCAGATCCAGCAAAAATAGGAACAGCTACCAAATGTCCAACACTGTCCACGTGTGTGCCAGGACCAAGGCTGATCACTACAGACAGATTTATTTTCTCATTTATTCTTACAGTGAACTTGTGGTGTTTAAAATCGTTCCTTCTTTTACAGTTGATGAACGAATGCTGACAGAAATGAAATAATTTGCTTATGTCATAAGCCAGTACAGGTCAGATCTATGATCCAAACTCTGGTTTGTTTAAATAGGCATTTGACAGAATGTTTCATGATATTTTCAAAAACAAGTTTGAAGAATCGGGCCAGATAGTAATCAGTTAATAAGTTTAACAGGTATAGAAGTTACTGAACTTAGTAACCAATTAACAAGTCTGATGATTGTAGAAGTTGCTCTACACCTGAAGCATGTTCAGATCTCCAGTGATGAGACCTAGGCTTTGTGTTTCACCGCATCTTGTTCAAAATCATCAGTGATCTGGATGAGATCTACCAAATAGAGGATGTAGAGCCGAAGTGTTACCTAATGTATGAGATGGTGGTCAAGAAGCTAAAAGAGCCTGACAGGTGGAAAGATGAGCCACAATTAACAAGATGAAGTTAATATAAAAGGTTCTGAAGTAAGGCAGGCTCATTTGTTTTATTCATTCTTGTGGCATTTAATACATATTTCCAATGGGCAGGTATTGTGGTAAGTGATGAGAAGATACCAAGGTAAGGAATGCAGGGGCCTTGCCCTCTAGGAGCTTATAGTCTAGTGTTTATAGGGAGAGAGCAGAGGAAATGGCATGTGGTAGTAATTCCTGTGAAATAGGAGTTTTTAGTTGACTGCAGAGTCAGGTTTATAAGATTCAGATCAGGGAAGGGAGTACAGTCACTTTATTTGCAAATTTCAGGTAGAGACTTTTAATATGTATTTTAAGAGAAATTCTGAGTAGTCAAGATTATCAAATGTTTAACTTGAAGAATATGTAGAAATAATACTATTTTGTAGACATTTGAGGACTGCCTTGGGAAATGGAAATAAGACTTACTCTTCACAGCATCAGAAGGCAGAACTTGGATCATTGACTAAAAATTAGAATGAGACATGTTTTCATTCAACATAAGGAAAGCTTCATAGCTTATCATTGTATAAGATGAAAAGGGCTGCCTTATGAGGATCCATTCATTCAGTAACATATTGAAGAGGAAGTGTGGAGGCATCCCTTTAAGGAAAGAAGGCTAAGTTAAGCAACTTTTCACCTCAGAGCTAAGGAACCAAATAGTACTAATGTTATATTATTTGGTTTAGTGGAAGGAATATATAGCACCAGTTTTCCCATGTGCAAAAAACCATGCATATCATATATTCTAATCTGTTATTGGAAAGGTACTAGAACATACAATATCACTCTTGAGAATATAATTTAACTTCTCGTTACACATATAAAGCATAGGAATTTTTCCTAAAGATTAATTTCTATTCAAGACAAGTATGTCTCAAAATAGGAAAGTCGAATGAAGGGTCTGTGTCAAAAAGTTTCAAAATTAACATCATGATTTATGTGCTGTGTTTATGGTCCTAACCAGAACATTTGGTTTCGTTAACCAAGTTTAGTATGTCAGCAACCCTGTGAAAGATTGTCCAGAGAAGGTTAAAATATTTGCTTGATCTATGAAGAAATTACATAGAGTGGTAGGTATAAAAGCAGCAAATCGTATTTTTGAATCTATTTCTGGTAATGATCAACATCAAGTGTTTGAGTCAATTATTAATGCTATATTACGTTATGTAAAATAATTCATTATGCACTGGGTTTGTTTTTACCAAAGCAAAATGCTGGTAATTTTTCAAGATCTTTTTTTTTTTTGGCACATGTTTATTTACATAAATGTAAAATATGTTCTTAAAACACTCCCCAGTTTACTCTTACCATTTGGCACCTTTCCAAATGATTTACACTGGAGTTCATAGGTAATTATTTTATCTTGGAACCAGTATCTCTTGCTATGCTGTTCTTAAATATGAGATGGCTATTTCATTGCTAAAATACTGGTAAGCCTTGGATAGCTGAATAAAAGAGGATCATGGTACTTACACAATAAATTCTAATATAAAATACAACAAATTACCTTGCTCTGTTAACCACATTTCTGTAAAGTCATTAGACTTGAAACTTGGCCTTTTTTCATCTTAAGTGGACTGACCAAACAGGCTCTCTGGGGTGAGAGAGGCCTCTAGGTTGCTGGCCTGGCATTTGAGCAGGTGAGAGTGACTCCAGATGAAATGAACAGTATAGAAGTATTAGGTTTAAAGAGAGATGAGCTCAAGTTTTGATATTTCAAATTCAAGGCACTTTTGTTATATAAAAGATCTGTCCAGGAAACATTTGGAAATGTAAGTCTAGAACTCATTAGAGCTATCTGGCCTGACTATATAAAATTTAGAGTTTTTGGCAAATGGATGATAACTAAAGTCATAGTAATGGGTGAAATCACCCAGGTAGAGTGAGAAAAGTAGGAGGAACAAGTGAGAGCCACAGTTAGAATCAACAACACCAATCTTCCTACACAGAAAGGTAAGAAAGAGTCCACGAAGGAGCATAAGAAAGAGTAGCCATAGAATTAGGAGAAAAATCAGCAGACCCCACCATTAAAGAAACCATAGGAAGAAAATTTTCAAAGAGTAGCCAGAAATATTAGTTGCTGCAGAAAATTCATGTATCATGAGGACTTATTATTGTCAGTAAATTTTGGTTTATCAATGAAGATCTTATTAGTGAGCCTGGAGTTATGGTGACATCAGAAGCTTTCTTAAAGTGGAGAGAGCTGAAGGGAGATACAGAAATCAGGAATGTAAACAATGCTTTTAAAATGAGCACTGGGTGTTATTCTGATGTTGCCAAATTGAACACCAATAAAAAATAAATTTATTATTAAAAAAAATTCTTGAAAACAAAAATAAATAAATAATAAAGAAATAAAAGAAATAAAAAATAAATAAAATAAAATAAAATAAAATAAAATAAAATAAAATAAAATAAAATGCTTATCAGGGGGATCCCTGGGTGGCTCAGGGTGGCTCAGCGGTTTAGAGCCTGCCTTCTGCCAAGGGAGTGATCCTGGAGTCCCAGGATCGAGTCCCACATCAGGCTCCCTGCATGGACCCTGCTTCTCCCTCTGCCTGTGTCTCTGCCTCTCCCCCCCCCCCTCTGTGTGTGTGTCTCATGAATAAATAAATAAAATATTTTAGAAAAATAAAAATAAAAATAAAATGCTTATCAGGGATAGGATGGAAACTTCCAGAAACTTGAGGCCCCAGAGATGCTTTTTGAGCTACGGAAGTCTGGACCAACTTCAAATGCTAATGGGAAAAATGAGCAAAGAAGGGAAAAGTGCAATTGCTGATGAAAAGGGGGAGGCAGAAAGGCAAGGAATCCAGTTTAGGAAGAGAGTAGCTTTAGACAAAGCACAAGCACCACTTCCTATGGACAGAAATAAATGCTGAGGGATGGAAAGTACTGCAAAACAGATGGTGAGTCTTTCAAAGGAAGCTGGGGGAACTCAGATGAGTGCTTCCTTTTCTCTGAAAATAGGGGGATGAAGAATGAGAGTATTTGAAATTTGTATCCTATTATATAGGAAACTGGATCCACTTTATTATAAAAGCATCTGTAAGTGGCATATTTTCAAATATAGCCTCCAAAATGGAGAAAACAGAACATGGTAATGTCATGATTTCACCTTATGCAATAGCAGAAACTCTGAGGAAAAAAAAAAAAAAAGAGTCAAGAGAAGTTCTAAAAATTTACAATCCCATGGCAATGTCTGGAGAAGTGACTTCAATTACTGTGTGTTGTGAATAAGCACACACCCCATACCAGACGTTGTCTGGCCATTAGGACACACACAGAAAACTAAGTATGTGTTTCTTGATTGATTGAATTCAGCCAGAAGCCCAGCATGAGAGATGTGGGCCCAGTTCAGTATGGAGCCCACGGGTGTCTCTGTGGCTCCAACTGAGTTGTTCAGATCAGCCCACGAAGGTAGACCATGTGATATTATTGACTTTTTGGCTTCTCAACTTTCCTTTTGATATCATTGATAAGAAGTCATCCTTCTGATCACTCTAAACCCTGTGTTGTAAAATCAAGCTAAAATACAACCCCATGTTCCTCCTGTTTCCTCCTTTTTCTGAACTCCCAAAGTCAAGTATCAGATTTCCATTGGAAAACAGTCAATATTGCATTCCTGCTGCCATGCCTCTTATTTGCCATTTTAAAATTACTTTCCCAAAGTAGAAATAAATTAGTGTAGGGTTGGATGTCATTTTACCTTTTCCCCTTCACTTGATTCCTTTCAGTACCTGGCACGTAGCTCTCCCTATGTCCTTATTATATGAATTACTGCGGTGTTTTAAATATAATTCAACTTTATGAGAATTTTTTTTTTTTTAAGATTTTATTTATTTATTCATGATAGTCACACAGAGGGAGACAGAGAGGCAGAGACACAGGTAGAGGGAGAAGCAGGCTCCATGCAGGGAGCCTGACGTGGGATTCGATCCCGGGTCTCCAGGATCACGCCCCGGGCCAAAGGCAGGCGCCAAACCGCTGCGCCACCCAGGGATCCCCAACTTTATGAGAATTTTAATTACAAAACTACCCACTATTCTGAAACTATTCTCATTTCCTTATGGAAATATCTTAAAGCATATTACCTGAGTGCTTCTTATTATGCAAACATGAAAAAGAAAATATTGACCTGGGATTCCTGGTTTCAAATTGGGTGCTCTCTATTTATAAAGAGTTATCAACATATGGCAAGAATTAGATAAATAGCATTCTTAGTGTAGGAACTTGGGTGACCTTTTTCTTTGCTCTCGTTGCCTCTTAAAACATTTATGCTTTCCACCTTGGTTTGGTTTCAGAGCGTCCTCTGACAGGCTAGGACTAAGGTCCCAGCATTCTTAGTACTTTTCTAGCACCTTGTGGAGAAGAAACATAAATGTCCAGATGATATAATAAATTATATAAATTTGTGAAGTATGTTCCCCAGATTAGAATAAGAGAAAATTTATACAGAGATTGATACAGGAAAAAGAGAAAATAAATTCTTATTGTCAGTATAGCTACAACAGCCCAGTATTAGTTTCTCTTATGAAAGAATTTCTTTAAAAATATGTATATCAAGGGGCGCCTAGGTGGCTCAGTTGCTTAAGCATCTAATTCTTGATTTCAGTGCAGGTCATGATCTCAGGGTCACGAGATGGAGCCTCGCGGTGTCATGTCCCTGATGGGCATGGAGACTGCTTAAGATTCTCCCTCTCCCTCTCCCCCAACCCACCCCCCACCCACCCTCTCTCTCTCTCTCTAAAAACAAAACAAAACAAAACATACATATATATATATATATATATAATATGTGTACATATATATATCAAGTATATATATATATATATATCAAGATCTTTTTCAATGATATGTGTGTGTGTCTGTGTCTGTTCACAGGAGCTGTATGAAAAATTACATTCTAACTCTCAGTAAATGAAAAACAAACTTCTCTACCCCCCCATTTTTTTTTTTTTTTTTACAGAATTGTCAACATCACACTGCTGGTGACTTCTGTGAACGATGTGCTCTGGGATATTATGGAATTGTCAGGGGATTGCCAAATGACTGTCAGCAATGTGCTTGCCCTCTAATTTCTTCCAGCAACAAGTAAGATTAAGAAATATTACCATATTTCCCAATCAGTAGCACCATCTGTGTAGCACAAGGCTTTCTATGATTTAACTATTTTTTCCGTGTAGACAAAAACTCAATGTAAGATATTTTTTTAAACAATGTAAAAACATGACAAAAGTGAGCACATAACGCTCTATGGTTTATTTTTCCATTCAAAGCCTGTCCCAAATAAATAATACTCACTAATTAAAATGTAAATTCTCATATTGACATAATTTATGTTTATGAAATAAATGATATATGTACACATGTGCATAATTTTATACACTTTTATAAGGATCTTGTATTTGCATATAGTTCTGACAAAGTCAGCTATGAAGAATTATTTGAGTGCATATTATGTGACTTTTGCAACTCTTTCCATTCATCTTGTGTGTTTAATTCACAATTTGTAAAGAATTATCAAGAAAATAATTGAAAAAAAATAGTTAAAGGAGGGTGACTTATTTTTCTGCTCCAAAATAAGTCCATGTTTTCCAGAATCACAATCCTTTTCTGTTAAGATGGTCTGAGCTTGGTACCATGGAAACACAGCCACAAGGGGAAACAAAAGCCAGAATATTTTATTTCAGTGCTGTCTGCACATTCTGCATTGGTTTATATATTGATGAAAACCCTTGTTGCAAAGGCTGTCTATACTTCGAGCTAAGTGATTTATAGACTTCAATTTCTACCTGGTAGGGCAATTTTTTCTCTAAGAATTTGCTTTTGAGGAGACTGTACAGCAGTTTGGTCAGAATTAGAATCCTGGACACCTTATCTTGAGTTGTTTTGTGGTTTTTTTCTTCATCATTGGCTTTATATACATCCTGAAAATATTTTCATCTAAATCGTCTCCCTTTCTTCTGCAAGCTCGTCTTTTTTTTGTTTAAGAGAATCACAGATCTTTTGTCAAATATAAACTGTTAGATAAACTCTTCTATTTATTCACCCAACCACCAAGTGGTAGGTGTATGAAAAGTCATATTATGTCTATTTTCCTCTCCCTAATCTCCCTCTCAGATTTAAACAAGAGAATGCTATTTTTTTTTGTTATTAAAATGTGAGCCATTGGATTAGAAAGATTCAGCAATTAACTGATCATTTCTTTGGTAACAATGAATCATAACATCGGTTGAAAAGGCTCACAATAAAACGTGTCTTAAGAGAAGTCGACTTAAATGTCAAGGGAATTCAAAGGCACAAAATACCACACTCGATTTTGGAAGCTTTAAGAACATATGGAAAGAATTAGTAGCATTTCTAATAGATCATAAACGGTGGATGGGAAGGTTTCTGTTGGTGGAGATAGCAGGAGATTACAGGAACAAAAGCTTAGGAACCAGTTCTTCACGTTTACGAACTAACAAGAGCTTGCAGCATGGAGTTCAGATAGAGCTCATAACGGCAGGTGAAGAGGAGTAGGAGGATGGAGGCCAAGCTATAGAAATCCTTGCATACCCATCTAAGAAATTGTTCTTTAATTTTCTCCGTAATGAGGACACACTGCAAGTTTTTAGTTAAAACAAACAAGCAAAAAAGGTTAATGTGATCAGAGCCACACTTTAGGAAGACTGTTATGGGAGAGGTAAGTAAAATGTTGAATTCAGACAGGCCCAGGAACAAATTGAAGAGCATGATTAATTTAAGCTGTTGTGCTAATTATGCAATTTTTATGAGAACCTGAAGGTAGGCCGTAGGAACAGGAAGGAAGACAAGGGGACGGTTGTAAGAACATGGGTGAATGCAGCTCTCCAGAAGTGCTAACAAATTTGGTCTGAAGGGTTGGGGCCAGGCAGGAGTTGAAGACAAGCGTTGATAACTGGGTTGACCTCACGAAGGGTAGTAAATCGATTAACCCGAACCGGAAATTCAAGAGAGAGCTGCTGCAGAGGACAGAAGAGCGATGCTCCAAATAGGTTCAAAATTAAATATGAAAGATCTGTCCAGATGGAAATATGCAAATAGCTGCAGAAAATGAAAATAGAATTGGAAGGGCAGATGAAGGAAGAGATATGTTAATAAATGAATTGAAATTGGGTAAGATTTCCCAGGGGCGTGTTACCCAAGCGGAGCACGTGGAAAGAAGGAAAGACGGAATGGCCTCCACTAGAGAAACCAGAAGAGAAAGAGGAGCCAAGACGGGAGCTGTCAGGAAGAGAACTGAGACCCCTCCCCCCCAGCTAAGGACACCCCCAGGGAGAGGGCAGCTGCTCCCAGAGGAGACCAAATACACATGGATGCCCTTGCCGGTGAGGGTTGTGGGGCAGTTTGACAGTCAGTAGTGGAAACAGGCACCGTGGTAGCAGGATATCAGTTTATCGCTTTAAGAAACGTCAAGGAAAAGAAAGTGCTACCGTGACCGGTGAGCAGAATCGATAAAAGGGTATGTTTTCATTTTCGCTTTCTGTGATTTTTATAATTTAAGTATATTTTTATGGAAAGAACCCTGTAAGAATCAAAATACCAAATCAAGGTGGCCAGTTCAATGGCTTTCAAGCTTTCTTTACTGCTACCATTGTAAGAATTCATTTTTTTAAATATCATAACTCAGTATGTGAAAAACTTACATACATATAATACATATTTTTATAAATACGTATATCCTCTAAAAATTTTATTCGATTTTATTCCCCTGCATTATTAGAAGAAATTTTAGTTCAAACCTACTAGAGTGATTTTGGGATGCACTCCTATCACCACCACCTAAAGTTTAACATGTTAATTAACAAACCAAAGACCTGTGTGTGGTAAGAAGAGAAGAATTAAAATACAAAGCAAGAAAAATAAATAAATAAATAAATAAAGAATGAATGAATGAATGAATGAATGAATGAATAAAATACAAAGCAAGGAAGCCAGCCAGAGTAAAGAGGAGAGACTCTTCTTCCCAAGATAGAAAGATAGATTCTAAGAAAGAAAGAAAGAAAGAAAGAAAGAAAGAAAGAAAGAAAGAAAGAGAAAGAAAGAAAAGAAAAAAAGAAAAGAAAAAAGAAAAGAAAAGAAAAAAAGAAAAGAAAAGAAAAGAAAAAACATAGATTCTGAACCACAGATGGAGGAGGCTGAGATACCTCCTTTCGGTGACTCTGATCTGCACAGCCAGGGAAAATGAAGGAGTGAGGCATGGGGAATGATGCTCGCTCATTTCCACACGTTAGTTTTTCAGTATTTCTTACCAAAGCAAATATGACACACCGTCAACCACCGTGACTGTGCAGCGTTGCTCAGGGTTTTCCACCACCTACTCCAGGAAAGGTCGGATAGTTTTTCATCAAAGTAGAAGAAACCCTGACCCTCTGCAATCTCACCGCCTTTCCCAATCAGTGCCCTCTCCTCTTCCCCGGTGATGCCGCATCTGAGTCCCTTGTTCTTTCCCAAACACGCTAGCAATCTCTGCGAGACAGAGAAAGACAAAAACTGTGTGGTTTCACTTAACGTGTGGAATTTTACAAACAGGAACCCACTGAAACCAAATGTGGAATGGCTGTTGCCAGGGGGTGGGGAAGTGGGGGAAACCGGGAGAGGCTGGTAAAAGGATACAATTTCAGGTGTAAGACGAAGGAGATCTGAGGATCTACTAATATATAACATGGGAACTGTAGCTGATAATGCTTTATTGCATAATTGGAACTTGCTAAGCAAATAGGACCTATGTTCTCACCAAAAAAAAAAAAAAAAAACATATATATATATATATATGTATATATATAGGCAGCTATGTGGGGTGATAGATGTGTTCATTTATGTGTACATATGTGTATACCAAGTCATCACATGCACAATTTAATTATGTTATGGTTTTATTTACCGGTCAGACGTCAGTAAAGCCGAACACAACACCAGCAGATGTATAATGTAACGTCAGGCAGCAAAAGTGCTACCAGGGAATCGAGAGTGGCCGGTGCCCTTTTAGAGAGGGGCCCCAGTGAAGATCTTCATAAACAAAGGCTTGGATAGAGATGAATGGAGTGATGGGGGGCGGGGAGCCGCGTGCCTACCTGGGGGAGAGGCCCGCCAGAGGAGACAGCGGGTACACTGGCCAGGGGACTGGCCCATGCTTAGCAGACAGCGTGAATCCAGGGCAGCTGAGAAGAGTGAGTGGTGTCCGGGAAGAGTGACCAACATATGATTCTGAGAAGCTTCCGTGGTCAATGAAATGTCCTAGCTGCCAAGTCTCCCAATGGCAGGAGGCGACTTGGAACAGCATCAGGCAGTGATGCCGGTGATGGCAGCAGGAGCAGCAGTTTCAGGTAGAGCGCAGGTGGAACGGGAGAGGAAGGGAGACAGAGTTGACTCGGTGGTTCACGGCAGAACAAATGGAAGCACAGAGTGACCGGCGATGAGAAGGGGAAAATCATAGAAAGGTCGCTGGTGTTTTGGAGGTGGAAACTCGGTGTTAGATCCTTTAGGGTAGGTGCAAAGGTTTCAAGACTGAACGAGACCATCTAGGGGAGAGGACAGGACAGGCTGGGAGAAATCTGGAGACTGAAGTGGGAGGCACATGAAGAGGTCAAGGACACGATGTGTGGTCAGCAAAGGAGACTGAAAAAGGACAACCAGGGAATTAGGATAAAAAGGAGGAGGGGGTGGGATCCAGGAAGCCATTTCCTCTCTATCGTATCCACGGGAACAAGACAGACTAGCAAACTCTAAATCTTAGAAACTCTCTTGAGGCAAATTTGGAATTAGCAAACATAAGGAAACGTCTAGGGCGGCTGCCGAGAGAATGGCACAAGGACTTCTGAGCGGCCCTGGAGACCATATGAGAACCAAGAGCGGATGAAGGAGTTGTAGGCAGTAAGAATCTACTCTAACTTGAAGTAAGCTGTGAACCCTACACCCTCCTTCGTAAGCCCTTATATGTGATTCAAGGAAAGGTTTCAAAACACCATAATATCATAGCTCAAAAACGTTCCTATCAACTATTCAAGGAGAATTCTAACATTCTTGCATAGTAATTGAGGCAGATATATTACTGTAGAGGATTATGGTTTAATTATGTTGGCTCTCTAGAGTTTCACTTGAAAAGTCTAAAAACTTGTTTCCAAGTGCCATACACACACACACACACACACAGGACTTTGAAATGTGATATATGAGTTTGTGGTGTATGCACATGTATGTGTGTGTGTGTGCAGATGCACTCAGCATCAAGCTTTAACTGAGAGAGCTAAAAGCTTGCCAGAAAGTGTCAATTATGTATTTGTGGATCTGTTTTGAGAAGGCAAAAAATAAATTTGTCGGATAATGAGTGTGTGAGTAGTAGATCAATTTGTTCATGTATTTCGCAAAGGTTAGAGTTTATTACTCAATCATGTGCTATTGATTGAACTCACCAGAAGACAGTTAAAATAGGCTCCTCATGGCACCTGCCCAAGAGGAGTCGAGGCCCTGGCCTATACACAACACATCCTTATCGACATCAACTTCTTTAGCAGACCAACAAAAAGATAAATGATATTTACAGCATAACCATTTTGCAACAAATATATTATTATTTTTTCCTTCTAAGTTCCCAGTGCATCCTGTGGTTTTATCTAGTGGGAATCCTCTTGAAAGAAGTTTGTAGCAACCTAAAACTGCGTGTTAGTACAGGTTAGTTTTCAAGTCTTCCTAAGTGTTTCTTTTGTAAGGTAGGATGATCAGAAATCCCAGCAAAGCCTGACTGGCTGTGGTCTACCGGTGCAGCAGTAAGAACAGGGCAAGTTCTAGAAGACCTGCTTAATAGAAAAGATCATAAAATTGTCAGAAAATCTTATTCATTTTCTTGTAGAGCAATTTCCCTCCTTTCCCCACACTAAATCACATTACTTTGTGTTTAAAATAAATTTAGTTTGAAATCTGTATGTAAATTAGAAAAGGCATTCTTATTTTAAGTGAAATATTTATTCACACTTCATGTGTTGAAGTGCTAGTGGCAATTTGGGCTGAATTTTCAGAAAAAAAGTTATATAGCTTTTAGGACCTTTTTTTTTTTTTTTTACTTGAAAAACATTCAGTCATACTTATTCTGCTTTCAGGCAAATGCACATGAATTCTAGCCATATTTTTCTTTCAATTCATGGAAAACAGGACACTTGCTGGATGTTTAATACTTTTATGGTTGCCATATAATTAAAATTACAAAATGTTTACATAGTCAGTGTGAGGCATTGTAAATTCACTAAAAAACAACCATATATTTGTGGATTATTATGGGTATTATTTTGTTGTGATATCCTACCTTTGAATAGAAACATAAATAATTGTGGATATGTCATTTATAACCAACTCAAAATAAGTCCCAATCACCTGGATAATGACAGAAATACTTAAATATATAAAATAAATAAGCTAAAGATTTTTTACAATCTTTTTTCTTTTTGTCAGTTTCAGCCCTTCCTGTGTCTTGGAAGGCCTCGATGATTACCGCTGCACCGCTTGCCCTCGGGGGTACGAAGGCCAGTACTGTGAACGGTATGAATACTCATGAAACATAGAGATCATATCATAAAGGACCAAAGTAAAAAAGAACTCATTATTTTCATAATTTATTTTCATCTTCTCTAGCAGTTCATAGGCTTGCCAAACTATTTTTATTTCTGTATCTTGGTAGACTTTCTCTGAAGACAGTTGTTTATTTCCATTTTGTATGTAGACTTTCTCAAAGATTCCAAATTATTTTACAGTTATCTAATTTATGTTTTAGGGTACACGTATCTCTATATATAGCACATATCTATACATCTATATTTAGTGTACACACATACGTGTAGTGTATACACATCTATATATCTGTATATTATCATAGTTAATAATGATAAAAAGCTGGCTACACATAATTCTCATCTTAATCCACTGGAAAATATTGGCTAACACTGTGCATGTCACTATTCTGAGCATTATGGCACTATAGCACCAAATGTATACGTAATTCAGAGCGTGAATATATTAAGCATTCTTAGAACAATGGAAACAATAAAGTGTTTGTTATTGGGTTTCCCTTAACAATAAGCAAACAATATTACTTAAATGCTTCTGCTCACCATATTTTTTAAAGTTTCTTTTTAAGTTTTTATTTAAATTCCAGTTAACATTCCGTGTAAAGTTTAGTGATTCAACACTTCCATACAACACTCAGTGCTCATCACAAGTGAACCCTTAATCCCCATCACCTATTTAACCTGTCCCTCTACCACCTCCCCTCTTTTTCACCGTATTTTTTTTACAAAATCTGATAATGTGTTTATGTAGCTGTTAAATTGAATATAAACTGTAATACAAATGATAAATTAAGAAACACAATTCCAGACTGTCTATGAAGGCCGTAATTAATATCTTCTGGGTCCATATTTTCCGTAAGATCAGTATCCTGGATATTGAAGCTTATCACCACCATTTTTAGTATGTTTTAGGTATTACCTCTAAAGTAACTATTTATAGTATACATACATGATAGTTTTGGTGTTAATTGATAACAAGTTTTTAAAAATACAAATATTTATATTTATAGTAAAATAAATACATATGTATATTTCAAATACATTTAGCATATAATTAGTCAATCATGCCTAAATGTTTAAAAAGGTGATTGTCTTCTATTCTAAAAATACAGTAATAAAAATTTTTTCTCTAAGTGTTTATCCATGGACATAGTCTAGCTCCACTAATTTAGGTAGGTCCTAATTTTTTTTTTTTTTTTTTTTTTTTTTTTTTTTTTTTTTTTTTTTTTACCTAGAGTATCAATAGCTGATGCTCTACTCACTTTACACTAACATTGTGAAGATTGAAGGTGTAGAGGATACATTGGTGCCCTGCCTAAGTGCTTCCTCTCCCTAAGGCCTGAGAATTTACCCCACCTTCTTTCAGGGGCCCTTAGCCAATGACTGACTAGCATGGAAGTACAAAATCCAGATGCTTATGCTTATGCTTGCTCCAGAGTTTTTCATGGAATCAGGCAGAGTTTTTCATGGAATCAGGACATTGCTTGGACTTTTTCCTTTCCATGCCCTGCTTTACCCACTCCTTTGCTGGGTTCTTCTAGGAGAACTCCTTAAACTATCAATCTCTTTCCAAATATAAATCAATATTAATTGTATACTCCCCATCTAAAAGTCTTCTTTTGATATAGCCAGCAATGATTGTGTTAATAATGGAAGTAAGTAGATAACTAAATAATTAAACTTAAATTTTGTGAATTCCAATGAATTTTCTACAGGTTTGCAAATTATATTTCCAAACAATTCTGCGTGTGAAAACTCTAAACAGAATATCCAATACTTGCATATAACAGTGCATTCACAATTTTATGCCCACAGAAATTAACAGCAATTAAATAATTCAAAGTAATACAAAAATCCAAAAAAAAATCCATTTGTTTTGGAGATATATACATTTGAATATATGTATTTTTCATGTCTACCAGTGTGCTTTGGTATTCATGGCTAGACTAATATTCATTTCATGCCCTTGAAAATACCAGTAGAATGATGATTAAAAGTGTCCCTGGACACCAAGGGTGTTATCTGCAGTAATTTATGAAAAAAATGTTCGATAGTATACTACATTTATAAATTGGAGTTCCCACTATCTATGAAAGCATGTATATAGAAAAGACTGGAAGGGTGCACCGAATTGACAGTTACTGTCTTAAGGCAAAGTGATTATAGAAAATTTATTTTTTTTCATATCCATTAATGTTTAATCAATAGGAGTTGGCAGTTCATATAGCATATAGATGAACAGGGTCATACAACTATCAAATGTGAATGGCTTGAATAGTTTTTGCAGTTCTCAGATGTTGTTACAGCTTTACATTCATCATCTCTAACATATAAATGATCAAGTTATATTTCCCTGAAAAATTGCTTTTATTCCGCTAAATTAAACCAAAGGTTTTGGTTAAATTTTTATTGTGACTTTCCAAATAAATTTGTTCCCCTTCTGAGACTTTCTTGAATCATTAAAATCATCTTATGACCTGCCTAAGCTCATCAGCTCAGGTCTAAAATTGCTTACATGTTTTGAGTGTCCCTGTAATGTAGGAAACCCTCACCATGCTTTCTCTTTGTTACTTTTGTAGTAAACTATGAGCATTTAATCAACCTGAACCTGCTTAGAATAGAATTCTTTCACCTGTAAATGTTAAGAAATAATTTAAGTGGACTTGTTTAAATGGTAGTTTTATTGAGCATTTATAATCTTACATTGAAATAAGGTAACAATTAAAACTCCAAATGTATAAAAACCTAGTAATGGATAACTTATTTTTTTTTTTTTTTTGGTTTGCCTTTTCTAACCAGCACAAGATAAATGAACTTTCACAAGTTGTGCAAATTTCCACAACCCCAGGCCACAAAAATCATTCAGGAGTATAGGCCTAATGTTAGTGATTTTTGGCTTTGACCTCCTATTGTGTCTCAACTTCCTCCCACACTTGTCTCTGGAACAAAAATTCTGGGTTTTGTTTATATTTAATTGACCATATATATAACATATAATTTGTTGTCCAAACTGGGATACTGTGAGGATAGGAAGTGTTTTAATAATTAAATCAGGACAACAGGTAATTTGGGACCATCCTGAGTAACTCAAAGTCCTGGTAGCATCTTGTTGTTACCAGACTTCCAGTAACATAACCCCTGTGGTCTGTCCTTAGGCAAATGGATATGCGAACGGGTGGAAGAGTCCATGAATTGATTTCATTTGCGGTTCATCTAGTTGGATTTCCTTTCTAATCTCTCAGATTAATGTTATGTATTTTATTTGCATAACATTAGCCCCCTTCTTTGGGTATATAATAAAAAATCCATCTTCAGTAAGATGTGCTAAAAAGACCAGTAAAATTAAATAGAAAATGTAGTATATTGCCGCTTAATTACTTCTTTTTCCTTGTCAGTAAAATTAGTGGGTTGAATTATTTGGTCATTTTGAGCTTTAAGATGCGTGAGTCTAGGAAAGCTCAGGTGTCAGTCTCTAATTCCACTTATATATAATTTTTTTAAAAAAGAAGACTTCAAAACAATGTTTATGATCTAGAGCAATGGTGGGCAAGTTGGCCCACAAAATGCGGCCTACTGCCTGATTCTGTAGGGCACTGGAAACTAAGAATGGTCCTTACAGGCGAATGTTTACTGTCAGTGTCCTGAGAGGAAGTGCTAGGTTGGAGCCCTGAATACCAAAGCACACGAGTAAACATGAAAAAATATATATATTCAAACATGTATATCTCCAAATTGAAGTAATAAGCTCGATACCTTAGCAAGAACTTCCTTCTTCTCACTAGTGGATTGATCTTCCATTAATGAATCATCAATAAATTCTTACCGCACTCCGTATCATTAATCATCATTTTTATGATTAAGTTTTGAATTCCATCAACCAGAAAAGCCCTCTGCACGTGTCTTCCTCGTCCCCCGAACGATTCTGGTTTTGCATCTTGATCTGTGCAGACCTCAGGTGTGCAGTCCCTGGTCCTTTCTGGGAGGGGTTTCCCCACTGGTCCTGTCCCACCAGGGCCACGGGGCCTACGCTGACCTCTGCTTCCTCCACTTTCCTCCAGGTGCAGCCCCGGCTACACCGGCAGCCCCCGCAGCCCCGGCGGCACCTGCCAGGAATGTGAGTGTGACCCGCAAGGCTCGCTGCCCCTGCCCTGTGACCCGGCCACGGGGCTGTGCACCTGCCGGCCCGGGGCCACCGGCCCGAAGTGCGACGGCTGCCAGCCCGGGCACGCTCGCCAGGGCTCCGAGTGTGTGTGTGCGTACCTGGGCACAGGGAGTGGGCGGGCAGTGGAGGGGGACGCTGACCTCAGGCCCGGGGACTGGGACCCCCGCTGACCATGACCCCGCTGACCGTGACCCCCTCTGACCGCAACCCCCACTGACCTCGAGCCCACTGACCGGGACCCCCGCTGACCACAACCCCCGCTGAATTCGAGCCCGGTGACCGTGACCCCTCCTGACCTTGACCCCCACTGGCCTCGAGCCCAGTGACCAGGACCCCTGCTGACTGCGACCCCCGCTGACCTCAAGCCCACTGACTGCGACCCTCACTGACTGTGACCCCTGCTGACCTTGAACCTGTGACCACGACCCCCGCTGACTGTGACCCCCGCTGACCTCGAGCCCACTGACCGCGACCCCCGCTGTGACCCCCGCTGACCTCGAGCCCACTGACCATGACCCTGCTGACCTTAGAGACTTGTAGCTGCCACTAACAATTGCCAATGACCAAGCTAGGTTTTTATGGAATCCAAAATGGTGGATTTCTTGTAGGACACAGGCCTTTTATACATGGAATTTCCATTGTTGTCAAGAGGAATTTACACAAATAATCTGTGCCCTTGGTAGGTTATATTTAGAGCAGAGTCCCTCATAGTGAGCCAAATTCAACCTACCAAAGTTACCAACCTCACCAATCGGAGCCAGTGCCGGGGCATGTCTAACCAATGCCCTGTCTTCAGACCCCAGGCATTCTCCAAAACCTCTTTCACTGCACGTGGTTCATCATAATAGTAATTCTTTAAAATTTCACCCGTGTTGAGAGCTTACCACTTACAAGACACTATAGTAAGCACCTTATATGCTTTTCATGATTGCAACATCTCTAAACATTATTATCTCTACTGTGTGGTAACAAAACTGAATTTAGGTAATTTATTTTTCAAAGCTCACAGTGACTTTTCAACAGAGCTATGATTTGAACCTGGGTCTGCCTTACAAATCTTACTTTCTTTTACACTGAATGCCAATGCAACACAGTGAAAGCAGACGTGGTTTTCCCACTATATTCAACATTAATCAATTCAGTTCTTTATTTCTTGGACTTAAAGCCCATGTTACCTCAGTAAAGAATAAAGATAAAATGGGCTAAAAATGAAAAATTTTATTTTTTTTGAAAAATTTTAGATATATATAATGTTAATAGGTACAAACTTTTTTTCCTACTAACTGCTGAGACTCTCTCCTCTAAGATTTAAAACGTTATGATAGTTATATGCTAGTTAGGATAGATTTTTTTATTCATCAGGGATTGTGAGGTAGAGAGTCCTGCCTTCTATGGAAGTGAAAAAAGCACTAGCTGGGTGCTCAGATTTCTTTCTAGACATTTTCATTTTTTTCTGATAGGAATAATTTGGGATAACTCTAACATGTTGGTGAGTTCTGAAGAGATATTTTGTTGGACTTTCAGAAAACAGGATGGATTTCTCCTTAGTATGTTAGGTTAATACAAAGCCAACCTCCTCTTCTAACCCTCATTCACAATTTACATACCATTTTATAAAACGAGAAGAACCACCTGCCTTTTTGAAATTTGAGAATGAGCAAGAAAGACATTTATTTAATAGTAAGGTTCTGTATGGTGAATCACAAAACTTGGATTTGTTCATGTCCTATTTTCTACAGATCAGTAGTTAACACAAAACAACTCATGTAATGTTTAAAATAGATTATGAGTGGCATAGTAAAATATATTACTCTTATATAGAACAGAAATTAAAATTGGGAGCTGTTGGCAAGATGTTATTCCATAAAGAGTGCCTGAAATAGCATTTTATAAATATCGAATTGATGCTTCCTATTTTTATTCATTGCATATGAGATATTAGGAATATAAGAGCTTTATTATTTATAGTCACAATTTATCTAAAATATAACATTTAAGATGAGGTTTTGCTTGCCGGTGTAGCAAAAGCAATCATGAAGTGTGTTTTTTACCTGAAACCTAGCTAAATGTGATAGTGCCCCTTAACTATATAAAATATATATACACTTTTCAGCCACTTGGTAAAAGCTAAGATCTGAGGTTTTATCCTACCTTGACACTGATCTGCAGAGATGGTCAAGATTATTGTTTTTTTTTTTTAAGATTTTATTTATTTATTCATGAGAGACACACACAGAGAGGCAGAGACCTAGGCAGAGGGAGCAGCAGGCTCCATGCAGGGAGCCACATGTGGGACTCGATCCCAGGACCCCGGGGTCACGCCCTGAGCCAAAGGTAGACTGAGCCACCGAGGCGTCCCAAGATTATTGTTTTTAATATCCAATTGCTGGCAAGAATCTTACCACAATAACACAGTGGCCCTTCTGTATTATTACTAGAACGCTGCTGTGCTCCTGTAAATCAACGATGATTGCTAATGGCAATTATTGCTCCTTGTAAATGAGAGCAGGAACAAAACAGTACAATGTGGCTGATCACCGTAAAGAAAAGGAGACTTTCATAATAAAAGATAATGAGAGAGTATCAGTTGACCTCCAGATGCTATTTAATGAGTTGTGGCTTTGCTTATGGGACATGTGACCACGCTCCATCCTTGCCCCTTAAATGCCATCCTCTTTCTGCTCCCACTTAATCCCCAAGTGCTACTTCCTAGCCAAAGGCCAGTGTATCTACTGCAGTTTTTTACAACCCCAAGCTGTGGCATGTTATTCAAATCCGGACATCATGGAATCTATAAAAGCAACTTCTGTTCACCCTGTTTGTACCTGATCTGCATGTTTTGTTGGTCAAAGATGTTTTGAGTCCTTTGTCAACCTCCTTGGGATAGGTCCAGGATTACAAGAATGTAGAACAGCAACTATCACTCTGATTCTGGGTAATTTTCCTAGTTATTGGCACTCAGTCTCATGGTTTATATATCACATTGAGAGAGCCATTCCATTGATGGAAGGAGTTGTGCTGTTGAACTGTCATCTACAGGAGGCTGATCTCTATTTCCTTTATTTTCTGTCAAGCTTTACTTTAAGAGTCAACTCCATTTGATGACAGTTGTCACTCTGCTAGATCCAAGGAGTTCACTGACCTCAAAGAACAATAGAGTCATATGATCTTCAAGTCAGAGGAGGTCTTATAAGTAAGGTAGTCTGTCTTTTCTGTGGTGTCCCTGAAACTGACCATCTTCTGATGTGAGGAACATGCTGTCAGGATGTGTCTCTAGAAGGTTCAAATCCTTGACTGGCTGCATACAAGTTGTGAGACACCATTTAGTTAACTGTTCGAAGCTTCACTTCATCATCTGAAGAGATGGTCATCAATCATCACTTTACATCACTTCCATCTGTAAAATGGAAACAAAATACTAATGCAACATACCTAAGCATAATAGATGCTCAATAAATTCTAGGCATTATTAGCATCATGGTTATTATTTGACCACTTTATTAAAAAAAACATGATATTTTGTACAGCTCATTGGTTTCTGATGAAATATTTAGGTTAGGCTGACTTCTGGTTTTCTATAATTCTAATTCTAGGCTCTTCAAGTCACTGAAAATCCCCTTTATGACCACCTTGTATTTTCTCCTCTCTTTAAGTTCACACAGCAATATTTATAGACTCATATATATAATGATTGTGACTACTTTTCTCATCCTTTAAATGAGGATATTAATAGCACTTTATAGAATTGCTGTGAACATTAGATGAGATAATGAAGGCAAGAAAGAATGTATTGCCTGCTATGTAGTGAATATTGTGTAGGTAAAAGTTACCATCCCATTATTATTATAATGCTTACAAATAACGTTTCTTTTTTTTGGAACAGTTATGCCGTACTTAAGCCATAATGAACTTGTGTTATGTGTGTGTAAATATATATATATTTATATATATATACACACACACATACATTTACATATATATGTACATACATATGTATATATGTATGTATATATGTATACATACTTGTATATGTGTATATATATATACTTATATACAGATTTTTGTTTAACATATATGTTTAATAAAGCATACATTACATATTTGAACATTAAAATATAAAATTTATATTATATAACATAATCATACAAATTTATTAGTTTATTACAAATTATATAGTTATATATAATTATATGTATATTATATAACATATATTGTATGATATGTTAAACATATAAATTTTATATAAAGCAATTTGGTGCAAGAACAAATTCATCAGTCTCATCTTAAGCCCACAGAATACCTTTCCCTTTATTCAGAGAAATAATAGGGGGAAAAAGCCCACTTAATGAAATTAAAAGCAAATTTTTACTTTGGAAGATATTATTTCTACAAAAGAATAAGCCCTAAATATAATCCCATCTAAAATTTTCCTCTTGAAGGGGTAAGGGAATGGAGAAAAATATAAAATCCGTATTTTAGGCACTCTCACTGGCCTTAATATAAAAGGGTTAAATTAAAGCATGAATATAAGTACCCAGATTTTATCTTTTGCTAGAAATGTGTATTTACTCATTTATCCCTATTTTATTAGAGCAGACAATTTATGGATCTTTACCTAAAATTGGTTAATGGGTTTGGCCTTTTCAAAAATACTCAATGCACTCATTTCAGCTTTAGCTTCTTTGGTGTGGATGTAGTGTGTGAATTTTTTGTGACAGTAAGCCTGTAGTTATTATGCATGGGGGACTCTGGTAGAAATGCAGTATTTTGTACTAATTGCTAACAGAAAGATCTGTAATATCAGCTGCATGATTTGTCCCTTACATGTGCCCAGCTATAACGATCTGAATTTAGTACTGCATTTGTTAATATTAGGCACAAATTTATCCTGACACTTTTATAGGCAAAGCCTCAGAAACATTTAGTCATGTAAAATATAATCATAGTCTTGAAGTATTTGCTTTTGCTCCCATGCAGTTTAGGCAGGATCTCACTTTATAACCTTATCTCTTGCTGAATAGAATGGTTTGAAGAGGTTCTTTTGGGGTCCTGATTACAAGATAGGTGTTAATTTACACTGAGCAGTTACTGCACCCTTATCAAAGAACAATTGTTTACATAGCGTGAATATTCCATGTCTCTATTCACTCTTCAAATCTTCCCTCTCCTACTGAATTAAATGTGGTTTTAATTTGCATCCCATTTCCTGTGTTTGTTGCCAGGCATTTCAGTCTTTTTTGAGGGCAAATAAAAGTAGCTTGTAGTATAAGTAAAATATTTTGTGTCAGAATAAAACAGCAAACCATTATGTAACAGGCACATTTCCCCATGTGTTTATCTTATAAGTGCATGAACTAGACTTATATAGAAGCTCTGGAAAAAATCCCCGTGGCTGTCATATCCATAAGTCTTTCTGACCCGTTTGGACAGGTGTTGGTATATTACTTGGAGCATCCCATAAAACTTACCTTTCACTTATGGAAATGTGCTTGTACTTTGTTCCTCAAGAAGCAAATACAGAGACCATAAGACGTGGGGTAATAACAGACCTTTGGACACAGAGACATGAAGTGGGATGTATGAGTCCTTGAAAGAGCAATTAAATACATTTTTATTTCAACAACTGAAGATGAGAAACCAAAACAGATGGGCAGGGGGTAGAATAAATGAGAGAAAATCAGTATTCATCATGCCTCTTGGCTTTCTAGCTCACCAATTTACTCTGCAGTGTATTACAGTAAATCAGATTCCAGTTCTGCATTCCAGGGCTTGATTTATTCTTGTATGAAGGGAAAACTGAGAAAACTTTTCCCTGGACATTTCTGGAACCATCAGTGAGCAACCTCTAGCCACACTATTATCAGTGAGCTGACTCAATTTCTTCCTGGAAATGGGTAGGTACTAAATTATACATTAGAGAAAGGCTAGCAAAGGATTCCTGAAGAACACACTGCCCTACGAACCATGCTCAGGTGTCCTATCATGAAGTATCTGTCAAGGTCTTGAGAGTAAAAAGAGCATATTGTTTGCTGACACATCCTGGGAACATCTGCCTCAAATCCACCTTCACTAGAAGTTGAATGGAACTTTATAATGATGATAAACTTGGCCTGAGGGGGAAACGAACCTTTGTATTCTTCATAACTTTTAATAAAATTAAGATGTTACTAATACTTGTTCTTAGCCTGGGAATTACAACTTGTAAGAATTTGCACTCTAAAGCACACTTGCAAAACTTGAGAAAATGTGTTGGTTATGTATTGCTGCCACCCCAAAATTCAGTAGCTTCAAACAACAACTGGATATATCCTCAAGTTTCTGTAGGTTGACAGTTTGGGCTGATTGGGGATGGATAGTTCTTGGTTGTCAGGCCTGGGAGTCTCAGATGATGGGGTAGGGCCTCTACTACAATGGTTGGGCCTGCCTTTCTCTTGCTCCCAGCTGCCTCTCTTCCTCAAGAAGACTCTGGTGGGATTATCCGTAAGGCAGCAGGGGGTTCCAAGAATCTGAAAGCAGAAAATACTGAGCCCTTTGACACTGAGGCTCAAGAGCCATGCAGTATTCCTCTGGCACACTCTTGGGTTCACAGTGTGTCATAAATCTAACCCAGATTTAAGCGGTGGGAAAAAGACTCTAGACTTTACCTCTTCATGGGAGAGCAGGAAGTGGTGACCACTTTTAATCCACCCAGAACTAAACATTGCCTTTATCTGATCAGTAACCCTTGGGTATTGTTACTTTCTTGATAACATTTGGTATCTTTTTTTTTTCTTCCCCTCCCTTCCTCCACTCCCTTAACTCTTCCCTGGGTCAAAACTGAATTACCTCCAAACAAACCAACGAACAAACAAAAACCTGAATTACTTTACACGGGTGTCATAATAGCCATATCCTGACATTACTCAGTCTCTGCCTCTCCAATCACAAGACAATTTTCTCTTACCGTTGTTTCAACTCTGTTCTGTTCCGCACTTATCTGTGGTCTCCAGTTCCTTAATGGGGGTCAGTGTTCCCCCATTTAGACACTTCCTGTTTGACCACTGTTCTCTCCATCCCTCCCTCCCTTTCCATCTCTCCCTCTCTTCTAACACTCTGATCTTCTCCAAAATATTTTTCATTCTTCTTTCACAACGATAGTAGTCAGCACATATTTTTTTTTACTACATTGACTGTGTACAAGACACCCTCCTAAACACTGTGACCAAAGCTGGTTACGGTCTCTTCCCTGACGTGGAAGAGACAATATATAAATGAAGTAATAAGACAGCTCATACACACCGGAGTGTTAACATCATAAGACCAAGGGAGAGTAGTAGTGATTGGTGGAGACTTTAATTTCTGAGTCACCACAGCTCTTCCCTGTGAGGAAGGAACATCCAGGAACCTCAATAGGGGAAAATGGAGGGAGAAATGCCCTTGGCAGAGGAGAAAACAAGCAAAATGACATCTTCTATTTTTAGGACTGAGCATCCCTAAAGCTTATAATCTGGAACAGTGGTTCTAAACCCTAGCTGTATGGTAGGATCATCTGTAGCCTTTAAAAAATCCTGATGCCGGGATCCCTGGGTGGTGCAGCAGTTTAGCGCCTGCCTTTGGCCCAGGGCGCAATCCTGGAGACCCGGGATCAAATCCCACGTCGGGCTCCCTGCATGGAGCCTGCTCTCCCTCTGCCTGTGTCTCTGCCTCTCTCTCTCTCTCTCTCTCTGTGACTATCATTAAAAAAAAAAAAAAAAAAATCCTGATGCCTAGGCCTTACCACAGACCCAGGAAATCAGATGTGCTGAAGGTGGGGATGGGAAGTACTTAGATACCTGTATTTTATAAATCCCCATATCATTTTAATGGGCAGCCAGAATTGAGACCAACCAACCTGCAGCAGTGCTTTCCAGTATTAATATGCATAGATCACATGGGGATCTTTCTAAAATGAAAATTCTGAGCCACTAGATCTGGAGTGGGCCCAAGACCCTGCATGTCTAATAAACTCCCAGGTGATGACAGTGCTGCTGATCTAGTCACCACCAACATGTGGTGTGCAAACCAGAAGTATCAGTGTTCTCCTGAGAGGAAAGCACATTCTTAGAGAATCAGAAGCCAGGTAATTGAGTTGCCCCTGGGAAGCACTGGGAGGGTATGCCTGTCTTCTGTGATTTAAGGAAATTCTTCAGATGATCCTGAGACCCACTAACATTTGAGTACCAGACTGTGTCTTGATGTTTAGACATCGTCAATTTGGCACCTAATTATGTGGCAGGTTGTGTTTTCTCTAATTGTTTCATGTAGACAGGTGTGTTAAAGCTTCTCGAGCACTTGCATTGAGCTGGAAGGCACAATGCTCTCTTCTTTTCACGGAGTTTCCATGCAGAGCAAATTCCCTTTCATTCCAGTTAGCAGAAGAGGAAGAGAACACAGCTCTAGGTGCACACTTCAGCTCCTGCCTCCAAAGCCTCTTGGTTCACTAAACTGGCGAAGCTCCTGTCGGTGACGCTCTATGGTTGCAGATATCACTTGTAAGGAGCTGATTTATTGAAACCCTGATAGGGCAGTTTAAACCCTGTGAAGAGATACTGGAACTCACCTCGAACTGCTGTCCTATCAAAAAATCACCCTCTGTACTACTTCTCTTTGTTGGCAAGCTTTAGTTAGTGGTTTTCTCTCCATTAGGCAGCTCAGGGGAGTGCTATTTAGAGAACTAATTGAATTCTTGCCAATTTGAGGCATGGTCCAAAGCTATTCCAAATCTTGGGATTTGCCATGTTTCTGTATTTACCAGTCTTCTAATAGGCATAGTTTTGATACCTCCTTCTGCTGAATATATGCCAGACATTATAACTGTATACATGAGTGCATATCATAAATATGGAAGTACGTGCTTCTTGGCATGGAGAAGCTACACCTCACTGCTCTGATGCAAAGGGGGAAAAAAGGAACTAAAAACTTCAAACTGAATATGCATATATTTAAAATCCTACAAAAGAATTAAGGTATTTTAATTTTAGAAATTCTGTTTATGCAATTAACAATGAAAAAGCCATCCATTTCTTCCTGTCTACTAACTCTACCCCTTCCACCATATCAAGTTTGAATACTCCCTCTTTCCAGTTGTTGAAAAAATTATACATAGAACATTAGCACTTCTGGCTACTTGAGGAATAACATTTTCCTGGCCCTTAGCAATTACTTATCCACAAGACCGGATGAGGTTAATTAGCAAAGTAGAAATTTGTGGGAGTGCATGTAATGATAGGTGATAATGTGTTGAAAGGCCAAAGAGGAAAAGTTGGCAAATACGTAGGTAAATAAATACATATCATGTGCAAAAAACCCACAAATTATAGAAAGAAAAGTTATTTTCTTTGACTTTTTTGTAAAACATTTATTTTCAATAAATGTCAAGCTGAAAAGTTGTATAATTTGGGGATACGCAGCATACATGTGGAGACCCAATTGCTATAGATACTCTACAGTGCGCTCCAGGGGAGCACAGTATATTTGCATACATTTTTGGACACAAGAGCATGTTTTATTCCCCAGTTATAGATGTCCTCTAGATTGCTTATGTGGGAATTTCTGGAACATTTATAATGTCATATTCTGTGTCTTACCTCTCGTACTTCCTACAATATGCTTGTTTCCCTCAAAATCCACTTGCTCCTCCTCATTGGTTCCTCAGCTTCTGTCCCTGTCCATATTTCAGCTTCTGGCCAACAGGCATGTCTGCTCTTTTGTTGTTCTTTTCATCTTTTTTCCATCCATCATCCATTTGAAAGCATTAATTATCTAAGATGAGTAGCATCGTGTCTCACAGAATTATACTTGGGCCATAAAATATTTCATAGCTGAAATCTTTGAACATCTGCCCGGGATACTTAACAGAAGTAAATATTCTATGTCGTTTCCCTCTTACAGTTTGTGGAGATGAATGCACGGGCCTCCTTCTTGATGACTTGGCTCGCCTGGAGCAGATGGCCATGAGTATCAACCTCACCGGCCCACTGCCCGCCCCATATAAAATGCTGTATGGTCTCGAAAATGTGACTCAAGAACTAAAGGTAGGTTGGAGCAGTAACAGCAAGAGCCAGGGAAAAGAGTACAGAAGCTTCCCAGGGGGCAGTGGCCAGAGTGAATAAATATGCTTCACATTGCCCCAAATCAAGGCAAGCAGCCAGTAGAGAAATTCAGAGACTTTCTGAACCAGTGTTTTTCAAATTTAATGTCATAATATACAGATTGCTATTAAGGGAAAGAGGCTTATATACCCTCAGTGCTTGGCCTAAATCAGCTTTATTATGTTACTAAAATATGTACACACATAAAATCAGGTATAGTTCCCTAATACTTATAGCTCTATAAGATCAAAACACTTTAATCCTTACAAAAGCCAAAAAAACTCAATAAAATTAAAATTAAAAACATTAATATAAAATAACAGATGATTTTTGCTGAAAGCAAATTGCTACTTGTGGCAAGAATCTGCTCCTGACTGCTTCCGCACAGGTTCATTCATCAGTCTGTTACATGTAACTCCTACCTTTCCACAATATGAACTATGGAGCCCCTTGCAAGGAGTCCAAAAATGACATTTGGCATCACTTGACAAGTTCACATGATTTATGTGCGCAATCTGCCACATGATCAGACATGCGTGCAGAGGTAGGTGCTGAGATCAGGTGGCCAGATCCATCTCTCCAGTGCCCAGCCTGAGTTCCAGAAATGCTTACATTAACATTTAAGCTTTGTGTCAAAATGAAAACACAAGATTAAAATTTTGTACTAGAGAGCTAGCAGACCTTTGAAGATAGTCCAACAAGAACGAATTTGAAAAACACTAGTCTAAGATATTGTTAAAACTTTCGGTAGTTGGTGGGAAAGGAGGAAATGTTAAGGAAATTGAGATCTCATCTGATAAAAAAAGATGGAAAGTGACTATCGGTATGCTATCAGTCAATGATCAGGGATTTTTTGAGAAATTCTAGGACGCTTCAATATTGCACTTGGTTCCCTGGGAGTTTCATGGCTCCTATACTGTGGTCACTACCCCTGGGAAGCTTATAGTCTATGTGGTTAAAGCAATAATTAAACAATCAAAATAATCACCATGTGCTTTATCAAAATCTGACTTACAATGTTGTATGATGATTGGAGAAACAGGTATTTGGAGTAACCAGGGAACACATTATTAATGAGAGTGTAATTTGTGTTGGAACTTAAAGGATAGATACAATTCTCATAGGCAGAGAAATGTTGGCAAGGAGTGGAGGAAAAAAATCTAAGATTTATTCAGTCGGCACTGGCAGACGCTCCTGTAGGGAGTATGTTCTGTAATCTGGGCCATGGCCTTGAAGGAAGGTATTATTATTCCTATTTTCCAGAAGAGGAAACCAGTCATGATGATGGCAAAAATAACAAACACTTACTGATGAGTATCTCTGTGCAAAGCAATTAACTGACTAACGTCTAACATGAATTATCTTACACAAATCTTACAGAAACTCCAAGAGGAGGGAAAGAAGTAGCATATCATCCATGTTTTGTTTTGTTTTGTTTTGTTTTCAGGTAGGGAAATGAAACACAGAAAAGTTAAACGTGAGACTCAAGATCACCTGGCTACTAGAGGGCAGAGCCAGGATTTGAATAGAGGCTCTGTGACTTTGGGACCAATGGGAAGGAAACTAGCTTTGTAAAGCTCAGAGAGACAAAGTAACTTGCCTGGAAGGGCCCAGGCTGCCAGCGATGAGGCCTCCCTGGCCCTGGCCTCATACCCTTGCCACTGAGTCTAAGAGAGCATGTGAGCAGAGGCAGAGCTGTGAATTCCAGGGCCCGTCACAGGTTCAAGGGCAGGCATGCTAGTGGAGGACAAGGCTAGAACCTCAAGTGTGGACGACAACCTGAAAAGCTAGCCAGAGGAATCTGTACCTTGTAGGCCTCATATTCAGAAACGTGAGTTGTAATAAGGACGATGCTAACCGGTTACTGTCCTTAGTCCCCACTCGTCCACGGTTTCAGTTACCCTGGGTCAGCCGTGGTTCACCAGCGGAGGACCCTCCTCCTCCTTATCATCAGGAGCTCAGTAGTAGCCGAGTGCTATGTCACAGGGCCTCGCACCGGAGGCGTTTTATCATCTCACTTCCTCACAAGACGGGTGAGTACCGTCCAGTGAGATATTTTGTGAGAGGGAGAGACTACATTCCCATAACTTTTATTGCAATGTAGTCTTTATAACTGTTCTGTTTTATTATTGTCATTAATCTCTTAATGTACCTAATTTATGAATTAAACTTTACAATAGGCTCATATATAGGGGAAAAAAACAGATATACAGGCTTTGATACTACCAGCAGTTTCAGGCATCTCGGGGGTATCCCCCGTGCACGTGGGAGGCCTACTATACATGGAAAGAATGAAGAGAAAGGAGATTAAACCGGAAAAGCAGATACTCCAGCAGGACAGCAGTGTTTAAAATTATACACAAACACTGGCCGAAGTAGTGAAAGGCCCTAGCGGAAGAGCATTTTAATCTCTGGCCAGCACCGAAGCCAAGAGATACAGTCCTCTGTCTCCTGAGGGCTGGCCGAGTGTTGGTCAGAACAACCTTGATTTTCCTTAAGTTCCAGTCTTTCTTGACTGTGTGTTAGTGTTGTTCTTCTACAATTTATTTAACACCTAGATATTTGGGGCCCCATTTTGACACTTAAAAATGGTAAGCAAGTTATTTTTACCTCCTTGTCCATTGTCACTGCTCTCTCTGGTTCCAGCTGGAGAGTCCTCAGAACAGCCTTTGGACATGTCTCCATAAAGAGGGTAATAGAAATGAGTTGGAATATTTGAGTCCGTGTGAGGTGTTCTGGGGCAGATGTAAGGAAGCAGGGACGTGGACTGGATTGGGTGCTACTAGGAAGTGGGGGTACTGGATTGTTCTAACAGAAATTATGTAGGAGAGGGGAGTAACAGAGAAGCTAAAGCTGTGATGACCCAGATTCAACAGCAGATGGACTTCCGGTAACTTTGTGGTCTCCACAGAGACCACATTTGGTCCAGATTTGGGTGCGTGTAGACCAGATTATGGAGCAGCCTCTTTTTTCATTCATCACTGTCAGAGGGCCACCCCGTGTAGTGTCAGTGTTCTGTGACATTGACTGTGTTCAACGGGGGGAAATTGCCTCCCTGTGAGCGCCGGGCCGGCTCCTCCAGCGTCGAGACAGGCCGGTTGGTTAGCGCCTGGCCAGGTCCCTCCGTCAGAGGCTCCCGCACTCACTCTCTCCCGGAGGCTGTATCTCTGTCGGTGGAGACGGGCCTTGAGCAGCCGGCTGGGTTCCTCTGGACTCTGCCTCCCTACTGGCCACGTGATCTTGTGCAGGCCTTGCCTTCCTTTGAGCCGAAGTCTCCTCAGACACAAAACAAAATAACATTTACCTCACAGCACAGTTGGGAGAGCTGAGTGCGAAACGCAGCAAGGCCAGCCCGGCCCAGAGCAGTGTCTCTGTAAGTGACCGCTGTCGGCCCGTGGGCCGGGGTGGCCCGCAGAGGCCTCGTCCCCGTGTGCCCAGCCGCCGCGGTCTCATGTTTCCCTTGAAGGGTGAGAAGGCGAAACACGCCGTAGGTCGAGGAAAGCCGCTGTGTTAGACGCGCAGGCCCGTGATGGCTGCAGAACCCTTGGCTCATCTGTGTCGGCCGCGTTCTCTTCCAGCACCTGCTCTCCCCGCAGCGGGCTCCTGAGCGGCTCATCCAGCTGGCGGAGGGCGACCTGGACACGCTCGTGGCGGAGATGAGTGAGCTTCTGACCAGGGTAGGTGGGGGTCGTGGGTCCTCTCCCCGTGACAGATCGGGCCCACTGAGGAAATTTCCTCAGATTCCTGAGGTGGCAACCGTGTTGCTTCTCGCGCCCCGCTTCACGCGTGGGCAGACGCCCTTGCCTTGCTCCCTCCCTGGACAAAGCCCGGGGCTCGCAGCGTCACAGGAGGCCTTGACACCGGTGCTGTCAGCGGGGTGGCTGGCCAGAGCCGGGTGACCGCTACGTTTTGAAAATGCTGTCCAGGCACGAGGTGAGTGTTCATGGGTCTCGAAGGCCCGAGCCCTGCCTTTGGCGGGGCCTGGTAAAGGAAAAGCAGCCACCGGACGCTGGCGACTCGGCCCGGTGTCTGCGTGGGGACAGGGCCGAGCGGTGCCCCTGGCCTGGGCAGCGCCAGGACCCGAGGCATTCAGGGCCCTTGCAAAAGTCAGAACGGAAGGTCCGTGGCCCATCTATTAGGCTTTGTCAGGGTGTTTTATTTATTTAATTATTATTTATTATTATTTTTTTTTTATTGGTGTTCAATTTGCCAACATCTAGCATAACCCCCGGTACTCATCCCGTCAAGTATCCCCCTCAGTGCCCGTCACCCAGTCACCCCCACCCTCTGCCCACCTCCCCTTCCACCCCCCTAGTTTGTTCCCCAGGGTTACGAGTCCCTTGTGCTGTCTCCCTTTCTGATATTTCCCACTCATTTTCTCTCCTTTCCCTTTATTCCTTTTCACTAATTTCTACATTCCCCAAATGAATGAGACCATATAATGTCTGTCGTCCTCCGACTGACTGACTTCACTCCGCATCACACCCTGCAGGCCCGTCGTCCTGTCAGGGGTTCAGGCTTTGCAAACGGCCGGAGGCTGAAGCTTCTTCCTGCGAGGAGGCCGCCGCCGAAAACAGCAGAGAGCCCGCCATCGTGTGGCCGCAGGCAGGCACGGCGGAGGCTCGGGGCCTAGGCGAGCCTTCCACCACCAACCAGTGGAGCTGGAAAGTTCCTACTAGGATCTGGCGCGGTTTTGCTTGCTTGTTTGCTTCAGAAGGGGCGCCTCAGGCCGTGAGGATAAGAAGAGCCACCGGCGGCCACACAATCCACTAGAGCCAGGCCGAGCCCTTCCACACTGCCCCGGGCATCCCGCCGGCCTCCCGGCCATGCTCAGCAGCGGCCCTGAGCTCACACACAGCGAGCGCGCTGGGCACTTTTTCAGAATCTTGCACCAGCGAGATACAGAATTCCTTGCCAGATCTAGTTAGACATCAACTAGAGGAAGTACATTACCTCATGTTAATTTAATAGTTGGTCATTTTGTATGTGTTACGTAAATACAGCTAAATATGACATTTTAGGGGCACCTGGGTGGTTCAGCTGGTTAAGCATCTCCCTTTGGTTCAGGTCATGTTCTCAGGGTCCTGGGATCGAGCCCCACTCCCAGGGCGCTGCTCGGCAGGGCGTCTGCTTCTCCCTCTGTCTCTGCTGCTCCACCCACTCATTATCTCTCTCTCTCACACACACACACACTCATTCTCAAATAAACTCTTAAAAAAAAATTTTAGACTTACCATAGCAAAGTGAACTTACCAAGCACTTACGAATGTTCCCCCGCACTGAGTGTTTGCAGATGAAAGATATAAATGAAGCCCAGTCTTTGCCTTCAAGGAACTTCAGTCTAGTTTCTCTCTGTGTGTGTGTGTGTGTGTGTGTGTGTGTGTACATATGTTTAGACATGTGGAGGGAGATATGGGACGACTGCGTGCACACATATAGTAAAGCATGAAGAAAAATAAAGGAACAAGAAACATACCTGAGAAACACAAGTGGAATAATCTCTACAAGGGTAAGTAGAGAAGATTCCATGGAACAGGGACATTTCATTTACTCATTCATTTTATTGATACTCATTGAGCATCTACCGTGTTCTAGGTACTTTGGCAGAATGACAGACACGGGGAACAGAGGAATAAGCAAAAGTGACACAAGCTTTGCTCTCATTGATCTGATTACAGCCTAATGAGCCACACCTAGAAACACAAAAAATGTTTTATGAGGACACTCCGACCTTTATGATGTCTTAGCCTACATCTTTTCCTCTCTTCAGCAGGCTCTCCCGTACTGAATACATCTTTAAAAATAGACTTAATATGTTAGAGAAGTTTAAGGCTAAAAGCAAAGGTTGGACTGTACAGACGGTTCCCATATACCCCCAACCCTATAATACATAGCTTCCCCATTATTAACACCCCCCACCCCCAGAGTGGAACAGTTGTTACCGTGAGTGAGGCCGCATTGACTATCATTCAGAGCTCGCCATGTACTTTGTGGTTCACTCATGGTGTCGTACATTCTGTGTGTTTTCAGAAATGTTCAGTGACTCATCTTCCTCATGACCATATCAGAGAGTAGTTTCACTGTCGTAAAAACCCTCTGTGCTCCACCACTCAATCCCTCTCCCCTCTCATCTCCTCTCGTATTCCTGGCAAACAGATCCTTGTACTGTCTCTATAGCTTTGCCTTTTCCAGAGTATCATATAGTTGGAATCACACAGTAGGTAGCCTTTTCGCATGGGCTTCTTGCATTCTGTAATACACATTTGAGCTTCCCCATGTCTTTTCATGGCTTGATTGCTCGTTTCTTTTTTAGCACTGACTAATATTTTCCAGTGTCTGGTTGTACCAGTTTATTCATCCATTCACCTACTAAAGGACATTCTGGTTGCTTCCAAGTTTGGGCAGCATGAAGAAAGCTACTGTAAACATTTGAGTATGTAAGTTTTCAGTTCATTTTTGTAAATACCAAGGAGCTCAACTGGTGGATCATATGGGGAAAGTATGTTTGGTTTTGTGATGAATCACCAAACCGTCTTCCAAAGTAGTGGTACCATTTTGCATCTCATCAGCAATGCATAAGAGTTCCAGTTGTCCAGCTCCTCACTAGCATTTGGTGTTGTCAAGGTTTTGAATTCTGGCCCCCCTCATATGTGTGGAGTTATATTTCCTTGTTTTAACTTATAGTTCCCTAATGATACGTGATGCTGAGCGTCTTCTTGTGCTTATTTGCCACCTGTACGTGTATCGTCTTCGGTGGGCTGTCTGTTCAGGTCTTGCTGTGGACAAAGTGTTTGTCTCCTCCAAAATTCCTATGTTGAAATTCTAACCACCAGGGTGGTGATAATAGGAGGTGAGTACTTTGAGCGGTAATTAGGTCATGAGTGTGGAGCCCTCGGGAATGGAATTAGTGCTGCTTTAAAAGGAACCCCTATAGAAGAGAGATTCTTTTCCCCCTTCGTTGCCTTATGAGGACACAGTGGAAAATGGTACTAGGCAATGAGTCCTCACCAGGCACCTAATCTGCTGGGGACCTGATCTTGCACGTCCCAGTCTCCAGAACTATGAGAAATAAACTTTAGTTGCTATAAGCTACCTAATATGTAGTATTTGGTTATGGTAGCCTGGATGGCCTAGAACAAGTCTTTTCATTTTTTTTTTTGCGTTGTTACTCTTCTTATTATTGAGCTTTAAGAGGTCTTTGTATGTTTTGGATCATAGCTCTCTATCAGATAGTCTTTTGCAAATATTTTTCCCCAATCTGTAGCTTGCTTTCTCTTTCCCTTGCCAGTGTCTTTCACAATGCAGAAGTTTTTTATTTTAATGAAGTCCAGCTTATCAATTATTTCTTTCATGGATTATGCCTTTGGTGTTGTATCTAAAAGTGGTCCCCATATTCAAGGTCATCTAGATTTTCTCCTATGTTTTTTTTTTTTTAATTTTATCAATGAGTTTATTTTTTTTAATTTATTTTTTATTGGTGTTCAATTTACTAACATACAGAATAACCCCCAGTGCCCGTCACCCATTCACTCCCACCCCCCGCCCTCCTCCCCTTCTACCACCCCTAGTTCGTTTCCCAGAGTTAGCAGTCTTTACGTTCTGTCTCCCTTTCTGATATTTCCCACACATTTCTTCTCCCTTCCCTTATATTCCCTTTCACTATTATTTATATTCCCCAAATGAATGAGAACATAAAATGTTTGTCCTTCTCCGACTGACTTACTTCACTCAGCATAATACCCTCCAGTTCCATCCACGTTGAAGCAAATGGTGGGTATTTGTCATTTCTAATAGCTGAGTAATATTCCATTGTATACATAAACCACATCTTCTTTATCCATTCATCTTTCGTTGGACACCGAGGCTCCTTCCACAGTTTGGCTATCGTGGCCATTGCTGCTATAAACATCGGGGTGCAGGTGTCCCGGCGTTTCATTGCATTTGTATCTTTGGGGTAAATCCCCAACAGTGCAATTGCTGGGTCGTAGGGCAGGTCTATTTTTAACTCTTTGAGGAACCTCCACACAGTTTTCCAGAGTGGCTGCACCAGTTCACATTCCCACCAACAGTGTATGAGGGTTCCCTTTTCTCCGCATCCTCTCCAACATTTGTTGTTTCCTGCCTTGTTAATTTTCCCCATTCTCACTGGTGTGAGGTGGTATCTCATTGTGGCTTTGATTTGTATTTCCCTGATGGCAAGTGATGCAGAGCATTTTCTCATATGCATGTTGGCCATGTCTATGTCTTCCTCTGTGAGATTTCTGTTCATGTCTTTTGCCCATTTCATGATTGGATTGTTTGTTTCTTTGGTGTTGAGTTTAATAAGTTCTTTATAGATCTTGGAAACTAGCCCTTTATCTGATATGTCATTTGCAAATATCTTCTCCCATTCTGTAGGTTGTCTTTGAGTTTTGTTGACTGTATCCTTTGCTGTGCAAAAGCTTCTTATCCTATGTTATTTTCTAGGTGTTTTATAGTTTTGTATTTTATATGTAGGTCTATTATCCAATCTCAGTTCATTCCAATACTCTTTTTAAATAAACTTGTTATTTTAGAATAGTTTTAGATTTATAGAAAAGTTAAAAGATGATAGAGATTTCCTCTATACTCCATATCTAGTTTCCCCTACTGTTAATTTCTTGGTATGGTATTTCTGTCACAGCTAATGAACCAGCATTGATTCATCATTATTAATCAAAAACTGTACTTTATTCAGATTTCTTCAGTTTTCACGTAAGGTCTTTATATTATTCCAGAATCCAATCCAGGATACTGAGTTACACTTAGTCATCATGTCTTCTTAGGCTAGGGACTGAGGTTTAGACTTTCCTTATTTTTGATGATGTTGATAGTTGTGACAAGCTCGTATATTTTGTGGAATATCCCTCAGTTGGGGTTTGTCTCATGTTTTTGTGATCAATATGAAGTTATGGGGTTTTGTGGGAAATACCAAAGAGATAAAGTACCATTTTTATTACCTCAAATTAAGAACCCATGCAATCGATACATCATATTATTTTGATAACCTGGCTAAGGTAATGTTTGCCAGATTCTTCACTGTAAAGTTACTCCTTTTCCAAGACCATTTTTATCTGGGCATTCTAAAGATCTTATAACACAAAAAGCTTAGAGAGTAAGGCTGCTGAAAGCAAAGATATCCTCATTGAAGTGAGGATGAGGAGGAAATGGAAATCCTCATATATAAATGAATCTTGTCTCTAGCACATTTATAATTAGAAACATAACTGCCATGGAGACCTTCAATGCTTAAGTCAACATGATCAGTTCTTCCTCTGTGGCCAAGCTGTATGATAATCAAAAGATGAATTGATATATAGAGAAGAGCCATCACCAGAAGGCTAGATGGCTGAAATATCCTATAACATCAGTCTGAGACCACCAGCACCTTTATCTGAGGACCGCGAAAGATCCGGTATCAATCCACCAGAGACTGAGAAGTCCGGTAGCCATGACTTCCACGGCTGCATTACAGGGACAGTGCCTTAAACTAGGAGCCCACATAAGCCCACATGCCTTAAACTTGGGGCCAAGTCTCACTCCCAAAGGCTGTGATGTAATTGGCCTGAGGTGCAGTGAGCCCGCTGGCATTGTCAAGAGCTCTTTGGATGATTCGGATGTCAGCCATGGTTGAAACTATTGAGAGTTGTAGTTGCCTGATAGTTCCAGCTCCCTTTTTACTGGAAAGTTCTTCCTCTGGTATAGCCAATCTTTTTGATCCTCTTTTTTTTTTTTTTTTTTTTTTTTTCCTGGTTTGTTAGATGACCAGTTGTTCTCTAACACCTTCTGTAGATTTTTTAAAGCATTTGGTGAGCCCCATCCTACAGTGCTGAGGTAGGTGTTGCCCTTTTTCTTTCAGGTGCTTATATATTTTATGCTCATTTTTTCCTGGAGCAATCTAGTTCTCTAATAACCCTTGTAAAGAGAATCCAATTCCTCCCCAAACTAACACTTAACGTGTATTTTATGCAACTTAGTGTGCAAATATTACATAGGCAAAATATTACATAATCATATATCTCTCTCAATGTATTTTGATTTATTGCTGTTTGATCTCCCTCTTGGAATATAAGTGCCTTGAACATAGGAATCATATTTAGAATGTCTGAACTGTCCTACAGTATGTGTGAAGACTGAGATGCTTTTAGATGACAACTCCATTTACTCAATAGCTGCTCTCTTCTTAGCTCCCTCTTCTGTTTCTGTTTCACAGCCAAAGTTTTTGAAAGCCTGGGAGACAGGTCTGTATTCACTTCTCACTCCACTGCAATTTAGATTTCCTCTCCCAGCTTGCTACTAAAGCTATTTCTAGAAGATAACCAATGACAAGTTGGTCATTAAATCCAAAGAAAAGTTTAATTTACTTGAAACCCCAGCAGCAATTGCCATTTTTGAGCCTCCCTTCCTTCTTGATATATTCTCCTCTATTTTTCTCTTAATTCTCTGTCCTTTGATTCTCAGCCTCTTACTCTGCCCATCCCTTAAAAGTTGGTTTCCTTGGGGTACAGTCATCAATCTACATCTCTTCTCACTTGTGAGTTCTTTTTTGGGCTTTAATTGCCATGCATATATTGATGATTCAAAAATCTTATATTTTTAAGACAGACTTTATCCTCCTGCTTCAGTCCTAGAAACCTAACTACTACCAATTAGACATCTCAAACGAAACTCATCGTCTTCCTCTTAAAACCCATACTTTTGGGATCCCTGGGTGGCGCAGCAGTTTAGCGCCTGCCTCTGGCCCAGGGCGTGATCCTGGAGACCCGGGATCGAATCCCACGTCAGGCTCCCGGTGCATGGAGCCTGCTTCTCCCTCTGCCTATGTCTCTGCCTCTCTCTCTCTCTGTGTGACTATCATAAATAAAAAAAATAAAAATAAAAACATACTTTTTCCTATTTAGAGGATCTCAGGGATTTGTCCTCCAATATTTAGCCAATCTTCTTCCCCAGAATGAATGAGTTACCCTTTACCTTCTTTTTCAACCCAATCCAATTCCGTTTCTTTCTATGACCTCTCTTCCTAAACCATATCCAACTCCAGCCAATTATTAAGCATATGACAGAGTGAACTCTCCAAATCACAGACCTGATCATGCCACTCTCCTTCAAATTCTACAACAGCTCTCCATTTTACTCAATATGGCATATGATGCTCTCCCACTGTGGTCAGATTCTTGCTTAGCTATGCAGTCTCATCTTTCCCTCAACTCATCGTGGTCTGGTTATCTGGACCTTGATGCATTGAATAGATAAGCCAGAAAGCTAGAAATTTTCCTTGGTCCATTTTCTTCCTCATTGTACTCCCACTTATTCAACCCATCAGCAGATGCTTCTTGTCTAGATCTCCTCTCCACTCCTCAGCTCTCATTCAATCTTCGTAATCGTTAGTTTGAGATTACCACATTGGCTTTCTAGCTACTCCCCCTGCTTTTACTCTTATTTTCCTTCCACTCTGTCCTCTACAGTGTAGCCAGAATGCACTTTAGCTATTGCAAATTTGACAATGTCCCCCGAGTGCTTAAGCTCTTCCTCCCAACTTCTCATCGCTCTTGGTTTAAAGGTTCACATCCTCTTGTTGGCCGCATCTCCTGCCATCACAGCTTCTGGCCATACTGCCTTTCAGTTACCTCACCCCACCACAGAGCTTGCCCACGTATTTCCATTAGCCTTTGAAGTAAATCACCTTTTCCTATATTTGGTTAACATCTATTAATCCCAGTTCACCTTTCAAACCCCAGCTCATGGAACCCTGCCTTATGAGAGATATTTTAGATGTGATGAGACTCCTCCTATAGCTATTTTATACCACTGTGTTTATTCTTCAGTTTGTAATTATAAATTTATTTTCATGATCATTCAACAAATACCTCTCTACTCTAACAGACTATAGGCTCCAAAAGGACAGGGGGTATGTCCTTAATTTTTTTTTCTCATCATAGTATCACCAATATCATGCACACAATACTTCAGTAATATTTGTTTAATCAACTATGAATAATTTAAATAATAGCATTTGAATAACTAGATGACAGGTGTAAAAACTCAAAATAAGGATTGATATTTAATGTCTCTAAAATACACTAAAATCAGGGATATATTTATAATTATATTCAGTTGGATGTTTTACTTCCTTTGATAAGCATCTCTTAAATGTTTATCTGTAAGGTGAGAAAGCTGTATAATAAGCTGAACTACATAAAATATCAAACATAGCTTTATTTGCATTGTCTTTTATTGCCTATTTAAAAATCAAACTTAAATAAAACTTGTTTCTGGGGCACCTGGGTGGCTCAGTTAGTTAAGTGTCTGCCTTCATTCGGCTCAAGTCATGATCCCAGGGTCTTGGGATTGAGCCCTGTTGGGCTCCCTGCTCAATGGAGCATCTGCTTCTCCCTCTCTCTCTGCCCCTCCCCCATTCTCTCTCTCTCTCTCTCTCTCTCTCTCTCTCTCTCTCTCTCTCAATCAAATAAGGTCTTAAAAATAAATAAACAAAAATTGTTTCTAAAATTATGAAACTAGTTTCTAAATGATTTCCATGCCAACAATATTATGTCTACCCTATTTATAATTTGAAAAGGTTTAAGTTGCCAATATTTTTTATTTCTGCTATTATATTTTAAAAGAGAGAGAGAACGCATAACACATCATACTTGTTTTGTTTGGAATTCTTAAAACTGACCCCTGAAATATTTAGGGAGAAATTGCATAGAACTCACCTATCACCAGAGGGCCACTTGGCTTCTCCCTCTCTCTTTCCTTGTGTGTTGTCTAATGGTTTGTCGGAGGAGTATTTCACTGATACTTATACAAAATTGGTAGCTTTTGAAGATGACCCTTGAGAAAATCATGTAAATGATTCCACCTAAAATTTAATTTTAGAAAAAAAACACGTAAGTCTGCAGATGCAAAAGTGGATGGCATCTAAGCAATGTTGTCTATTCACTAGTTAGATTTGCCCCATTAGATTCTAGTTTTAACATAAAGAAGGCACAAAATGAAAGACACTAGTAATATCCCACCAAGAAAATTATGTGCAGATTTCAAGAGGCACAGTGAGAACTGCTTGAGCTAAAGCAAGAAAGTAACAGCTACATTGTTCAGAGGTAAATTAATGCATGCCTAATGTTAATGCATGCTGCCTAATATAAATACTCTAAAAAAAAAAGAAAAGAAGAAAAATAGAGGGAAAAAAATACCACATTCTGTGGACTTGAATGTAAAAAAAAGGTAATAAAAGTAGGAGAGAAACACAAGGTACTGCTTAAGGCATCATTTAGAAAGGCAAGCTGGAAAGATTGTGGAACTGAGGTTAGAGGATGTAAAAATAAGAAAATCAAAGACAGAATGAAAGGAAGATTGTACGACATAGTAGGATAAATGAGAAGACATTTGTCAAAGACCCAAAGGACAAGATAACAGTGAATAAGAAGGAAGATGACTAAGGGATGGAATGGTAATTTAATAAAATGCAAGAAGACCCAAACTGAATCAGACAGCTCGCTCCTATCACGGAGTATTTAGCGTCCATCTGTGACATTATGGATAGCCTGTCCGGGTGAAACGGAGTGTCATGAATTTCGCTTCTACCATGAGACCACTATCTGTCACCCCTCCCCATAGCTCATAGAGCATTTGTCATAGGCTTCCCTCATGAGTCTCTCTCATGGGTGGTTTTGACAAGGGTGACTCTTCAACTTAATTATTGTGCAATAAGACATGACTTCTAAAAATATGCTCCTATGATGTTCTGATATGGATTCTTAAATATGTTAATTTACTGAAACCTAAAGTTTATACACTTAAAGTACTCCCTGAGCTCAAGCAGTGTCCCTCCTCCCACCCAGAATGCTCAGCTTTTCCATGTATTTTCCTAGTCTTCCCGGATGTTAGCTAAATTAGTGCTTGATATGGACAAAATATAAAGCTGTGAGACAGAAAATTTGTGTTTTTCCCCCAGTACCCTGTGTGTGTAAGTTCAGATAAATCACTTAACCTCCCCCACACCTTCATTTTCATCAGTGTCAGAATAGGGACTATGCCCTCTGTGCATCTTTATGGCAGGAAGAGTAAATGCGACACAGGTGTATTAGAAGCCCTTCTCAGCGCACATATTAACCCAGGGTAGAGCTGAGCCTGACTCTCTAGCCCATCTTTTAGAGCACCAATACCACAAGTCCGTGCCTTCCTTGCCAGGAACCTCACATTTCCTCCTCTTCTGGAAATGGTCCAGAGGAGCAGCTCTTCTCGTCTCCATGGGGGAAGGCTGGTGTCTTCCTCAGTAAGCACTGTGCTGGCCCCAAAGCCAACTGCCTCCTCCCAGCCCCAGCCCTCCTGCGCCAGCATGCCACTTGGTGTGTAATGGTAGGTGGGTTTTTTTGTATATTTTTTTATTGGAGTTTGATTTGCCAACATACAGCATATCACCCAGTACTCATCCCATCAAGTGCCCCCCTCAGTGCCCATCACCCAGTCACCCCATCCCCCTACCCACCTCCCCTTCCACAGCCCTTGTTCATTTCCCAGAGTTAGGAGTCTGTCATGTTCAGTCATCTTCACTGATATTTTCGCTCATTTTCTTTCCTTTCCTCTTTATTCACTTTCACTATTTTTTATATTCCCCAAATGAATGAGACCATATAATGTTTGTCCTTCTCCAACTGACTTATTCCACTCAGCATAATACCCTCCAGTTCCATCCACGTCGAAGCAAATGGGTATTTGTCCTTTCTAATGGCTGAGTAATATCCCACTGTATATATAGACCACATCTTCTCTATCCATCATCTGTCAGTGGACACCGAGGCTCCTTCCACAGATTGGCTATTGTGGACATTGCTGCTAAGCATCGGGGTGCAGGTGTCCCAGCATTTCACTGCATCTGTATCTTTGGGGTAAATCCCCAGCAGTGCAATTGCGTAGGGCAGATCTATTTTTAACTCTTTGAGGAATCTCCACACAGTTTTCCAGAGTGGCTGCACCAGTTCACATTCCCACCCACAGTGCAGAGGGTTCCCCTTTCTCCACATCCTCTCCAACATGTGTTATTTCCTATCTTGTTAATGTTCCCCATTCTCACTGGTGTGAGATGGGATCTCATTGTGGTCTTGATTTGTATTTCCCTGATGGCCAGTGATGTGGAGCATTTTCTCATATGCTTGTTGGCCACGTCTGTGTCTTCCTCTGTGAGATTTTTACTCATGACTTTTGCCCATTTCATGATTGGATTGTTTGTTTCTTTGCTGTTAAGTTTAATAAGTTATTTATAGATCTTGGCTACTAGCCCTTCATCTGATAGGTCATTTGCAAATGCCTTCTCCCATTCTGAAGGTTGTCTTTTAGTCTTGTTGAATGTTTCTTTTGCTGTGCAGAACCTTTTTATCTTGATTATGTCCCAATAGTTTGTTTTTGCTTTTGTTTCCCTTGCCTTCGTGGATGTATCTTGCAAGACGTTGCTGTGGCCAAGTTTAAGAAGGGTGTTGCCCGTGTTCTTCTCTAGGATTTTGATGAATTCTTGTCTCACATTTAGATCTTTCATCCATTTTGAGTTTATCTTTGTGTCTGGTGTCAGAGAATGGTCTAGTTTCATTCTTCTGCACGTGGCTGTCCAATTTTCCCAGCACCATTTATTGAAGAGACTGTCTTTTTTCCATTGGATAGTCTTTCCTGCTTTGTCAAAGGTTAGTTGACCATACAGTTGAGAGCCCATTTCTGGGTTCTCTATTCTGTTCCATTGATCTATGTGTTTGTTTTTGTGCCAGTACCACACTGTCTTGATGAGCACAGCTCTGTAGTACAGCTTGAAATCCGGCATTGTGATGCCCCCAGCTATGGTTTTCTTTTTCAATATTCCCCTGGCTATTCGGGGTCTTTTCTGATTCCACACAAATCTTAAGATGATTTGTTCCAACTCTCTGAAGAAAGTCCATGGTATTTTGATAGGGATTGCACTGAACATGTCAATGGCCCTGGGTAGCATTGACATTTTCACAGTATTAATTCTTCCAATCCATGAGCATGGAATATTTTTCCATCTCTTTGTCTTCCTCAATCTCTTTCAGAAGTGTTCTGTAGTTTTTAGGGTATAGATCCTTTACCTCTGGCTTATTCCTAGGTATCTTATGCCTTTGGGTGCAATTGTAAATGGGATTGACTCCTTAATTTCTCTTTCTTCAGTCTCATTGTTAGTGTAGAGAAATGCCACTGATTTCTGGGTGTTGATTTTGCATCCTGCCACACTGCCGTATGCTGTATGAGTTCTAGCAATCTTGGGGTGAAGTCTTTTGGGTTTTCTATGTACAGTGTCATGTCATCTGCAAAGAGGGAGAGTTTGACTTCTTTTTTGCCAATTTGAATGCCTTTTATTTCTTTCTGTCGTCTGATTGCTGAGGCTAGGACTTCTAGTACTATGTTGAATAGCAGTAGTGAGAGTGGACATCCCTGTCATGTTCCTGATCTTAGGGGAAAGGCTCCCAGTGTTTCCCCATTGAGAATGATATTTGCTGTGGGCTTTTCGTAGATGGCTTTTAAGATGCTGAGGGATGTTCCCTCTATCCCTACACTCTGAAGAGTTTTGATCAAGAATGGATACTGTATTTTGTGAAATGCTTTCTCTGCATCTATTGAGAGGATCATATGGTTCTTGTTTTTTCTCTTGATATGATCTATCATGTTGATTGTTTTAAAAGTGTTGAACCAGCCTTGCATCCTGGGGATAAATCCCACTTGGTCATGGTGAATGATCTTTTTAATGTACTGTTGGATCCTGTTGACTAGTATCTTGGTGAGAATTTTTGCATCTGTGTTCATCAGGGATATTGGTCTATAATTCTCCTTTTTGGTGTGGTCTTTGTCTCATTTTAGGAATTAAAGTGATGCTGGCCTCATAGAACGAGTTTGGAAGCATTCCATCCCTTTCTATCTTTTGGAACAGCTTTAGTAGAATAGGTATTGTTTCTTCTTTAAACGTGTGATATAATTTCCCTGGGAAGCCATCTGGCCCTGGACTTTTGTGTCTTGGGAGGTTTTTGATGACTACTTCAATTTCCTCCCTGGTTATCGGCCTGTTCAGGTTTTCTATTTCTTCCTGCTCCAGTTTTGGTAGTTTGTGGTTTTCCAGAAATGCATCAATTTCTTCTAGATTGCCTAATTTATTGGTGTATAGCTGCTTATAATATGTTTTTAAAATTGTGTTTGTATTTTCTTGGTATTAGTTGTGATCTGTCCTTTTTCATTCATGATTTTATTGGAGTCTTTTCTCTTTTGTTTTTAATAAGGCTCGCTAATGGTTTATCTATCTTATTAATTCTTTCAAAGAACTAACTCCTGGTTTTGTTGATCTCTTCTACAGTTCTAGTCTCTATTTCATTGAGTTCTGCTCGAATCTTTATTAACTCTCTTCTTCTGCGTGGTATAGGTTTTATTTGCTGTTCTTTCTCCAGTTCCTTTAGGTGCAAGGTTAACTTGTGTATTTGAGCTTTTTCCATTTTTTTTGAGGGATGCTTGTATTGCGATGTATTTCCCTCTTAGGACTGCTTTTGCTGTATCCCAAAGATTTTGAATGGTTTTATCTCCATTCTCATTAGCTTCCATGAATCTTCATAATTCTTCTCTAATTTCCTGGTTGAGGAAATTAGCAGGATGCTCTTTTACCTCCACATGTTTGAGTTTCTTCCAAATTTCTTCTTATGATTGAGTTTAAGTTTCAAAGCATTATGGTCTGAAAATATGCAGGGGACAATCCCAATCTTTTGGTATCAGTTGAGACTTCATTTGTGACCCAGTATGTGGTCTATTCTGGAGAAAGTTCCATATGCACTTGAGAATAATGTATATTCAGTTGCATTTCGATGTAAAGTTCTGTAAATATCTCTGAAATCCATCTGGTCCAGTGTATCATTTAAAGTTCTTGTCTCTTTGGAGATGTTGTGCTTAGAAAATCTGTCATTTGCAGAAAATGTTGTGTTGAAGTCTCCCAGTATTAGTGTATTATTATCCAAGTATCTTTTTACTTTGGTTATTAATTGATTGATATACTTGGCAGCTCCCACATTCGGGGCATAAATATTCATGATTGTTAGGTCCTCTTATTGGACAGACCCTTTAAGTATGATATAGTGTCCCTCTTCATCTCTTACTACAGTCTTTGGGATAAACTTTAATTTATCTGATATGAGGATTGCCACCCCTGCTTTCTTTTGAGGACCATTTGAAGGATAAATCGTTCTCCAACCTTTCATTTTCAGGCTGTAGGTGTCCTTAGGTCTCAAATGAGTCTCTTGTAGACAGCAAATAGATGGGTCTTGCTTTTTCATCCAGTCTGACACCCTGCGCCTTTTGATGGGATCATTAAGCCCATTCACGTTCAGAGTAAGTATTGAAAGATATGAGTTTAGTGTCATCGTAATACCTATTCAGTCCCTGTCTTTGTGAATTGTTTCTTTGGGCTTCCTCTTTCTTTTACAGGGTCCCCCTTAATATTTCTTGCAGAGCTGGTTTGGTGGTCACATATTCTTTCAGTTTCTGCCTATCCTGGAAACTCTTTATCTCTTCTTCTATTCTGAATGAGAGCCTTGCTGGATAGAGTATTCTTGGCTGCAGGTTCTTCTCATTTAGGACCCTGAATATATCCTGCTGCCCTTTCTGGCCTGCCAGGTCTCTGTGGACGGGTCTGCTGTTAATCTGATATTTCTCCCCATATAAGTTATGGATCTCTTTTCTCTTGTTGCTTTAGGGATTTTCTCTTTATCTTCGGAATTTGCAAGTTTCACTATTAAATGTTGAGGTGTTGAACGGTTTTTATTGATTTTAGGGGGAGGGGAATCTCTCTATATCCTGGATCTGAATGCCTGTTTGCCTCCCCAAATTAGGGAAGTTCTCAGTTATGATTTGTTCAAATATACTTTCTGGTCCTCTGTCCCTCTCGGCGCCCTCTGAAACCCCAGTTAAACATAGATTTTTCCTCCTGAGGAAATCTATTTCCCTTAACCTTTCCTCAAGGTCTTTTCATTGTTTCTCTCTTTTTTCCTCAGCTTCCTTCCTTGCCATCAACTTGTCATCTATGTCACTCACATTTTCTTCCACCTCATTAACCCTCGTCGTTAGGACCTCCAGTTTGGATTGCATCTCATTTAATTGATTTTTAATTTCAGCCTTATTAGATCTAGATTCTGCAGTAACAAAGTCTCTAGAGTCCTTTATGCTCTTTTCCAGAGCCACCAGTAGCTTTATAGTTGTGCTTCTAAATTGGCTTTCAGACATTGAATTGTAATCCAAATTCTGTAACTCTGTGGCAGAGAGTACTGTTTCGGATTCTTTCCTTTGTGGTGAGTTCTTCTTTCTAGTCATTTTGCTCAGTGCAGAATGGCTAAAAATGAGTTGTACTTGTTAGAAGCGCAGACTCCTCTCTGTAGCATTCCAGTTGTTCTCTCTTTAAATCTCAGGTCAAATTCGTAGGTTTTCAGGATGATTTGAAAGTTATCTAGGTAAGTTGGTGGGGACAGGTGACTTGGGGACCCTACTCCTCCACCATCTTGCCCCGCCCCCCTAATGGCAGGTTTCTACGACCATGAGGCCAGTGACAAGAATGCAGCATGGTTGGGATGGTGGTGGTTGGGACAGCAGGGTCCTCTGCCTGGCTCCCCTCCTAAGCATCAGAGGCAGCTCTTGAGCACGGGCTTCCAGTTAGCCTCTGAAAAATGCCCAAGAACTGCCCAGCCATCCACATTCACTGGCAAGCAAAGCACCTGGCACGAGACCAGCTTGAATGGTGCTGGGAAGGCATACAGAAAGATCCTTTTTGGTTCTTCCAATGGGCTTTGGAACTTCAAAGGGATTTGTAGTTGGTTTATTATTATGTTAGCTAATCACTCAATGTCTCCCATGCTTGGCACCCTGAGGAGTAAAAACAGAAATGAAATGAGTTAGAGCCTCAGCCCCACGGACAGAGATTAGATATGCAAAAACCTCACAAAGTAACTACCCAACATAGTCACAAATGGCGGTAATAACAACAGTTGGTTTTGAAAATCCCAGAAAGGGTCCCGTCCAGATGCCAACACAACACGTGTGCAGGTCACCCTGAAATACCCTCCAGCATCAGGACCTCAAGATTGACATGGACCCTGCAGGTCCGGGAAAGCTCCATAAGACAAGGTTGAATCAGGAAAGGGGAAACAGGTCCTTGCTGTAGGGGATCAAAAGTTAATTTATTTAGCAAAGTCTTCAGTGTCCACCTTGCTGTAAAACAGTGTGTAAGTGTTGACAAACCTCATGGTGGTTGTGGTGGCAAAGCCTAAAGCCATCGCAGCACAGCGGCTGATACACCCGGCAATAGAATCCTGCCAGGGCACCAAGGTTAGCCCCCAACCCGGCACCATGGTTAGAGCCCCCCCACAGCACCAAGGTTAGCCCCCCACCCAGCACCACAGTTAGAGCTCCCCCCATGGCACCAAGGTTAGCAACCCCCTACACACACACCACAGTTAGCCCCCACACACAGCACCAAGGTTAGCAACACCTCCCATGGCACCACTGTTAGCAACACCACCACCCCACCCCACCCCCGGCACCACGGTTAGCACCCCCCCATGGCACCAAGGTTAGAGCCCCTCCCCCCAGGCACCATGGTTAGGCCCCCCATTCACATCCCACAGCGCCCGGCTGGGCTGCACACACCAAGCAGGTCAGCATGGGGCACAAGTGCAGGTACGCATGCACCTGGACGGGGCGGCGATGCTGCATCGGGTCCACCCAGTGTGTATAATATTATACAACCAAAAGTCAGATTGTTCAGATTATTTCTTCTATGAAACACGAATAACGTTTCCTAGCTTTCACATCTTTTTAGCCTATTGAATCCAAACATTTAGTGTTTCACATCTAACCCAACACTGATTTCAGAAGGAATCTTTGCGAGGTGCCTGGGTGGCTCAGTTAAAGGTCCAGGTCTTGGTTTCAGCTCAGATCATGATCTCATGGGTCGTGAGATCGAGGCCCTTGGAGGGCCCCCCTGAGAGCCTCTCCCTCTGCCCGCTCCGCACCCCATGGGCTGTCTGTCTCTTGTACTTTCTCTTTCTAAAATAGATCAAAAAATGGGGAAAAAAAAAACTCTGTTACCTGGAATCCACCGTCTCTGTTCTATGGCAACACAGAATAATGGCTTTGTGGAATTGGAAAAACAATTGGAGCAACCGTAAACAGAAATCCCAAATTATTGATAGTTACTATTGCTGATTGAAATATGTATAAAATGGGTAAGAAAGCCCATTCTTTCAAGCTAAATACCTGGGAGGTGGGGGAGGGGCAGGGGGAGGGGAACATCTTAAAATGAAAATCCTATTTGAAAATGTTTTGATCATTGAATGTGAGATCCTTTCAACATGATCGGAAGAACTGCGCAAGAACAGGCAGTTATCTTTCTGGTTATGTTTTTTAGTTTGTTTGGGGGGAAAAGAAACTGGTCGGTGTCCAGTTACCGTCTACTTCATCGTTGTATTGCAGTAACAGTTTTAAAGTCACCATTGCACGTCTGCTTTGGATGCATCCCTTTGTGAAGTGTAGCACTTGGGAGTGGCAGGGAAATGCAGCATCTGCTCTCCTTCCCTTCCTCTCCCCTCAGCAGAAATGGGTTTATCAACAAGTCACAAGTTCAAACTGCTGCTTTTCTTTAAAGCCAGAAAATGCTGAATCCATTCAGAATTAATGCAAATGTTTCAGAACTGGGTTTCTGATGTTCATAAATACATTTCCTTATTAGATGAGAATGTGTGACCATTGGTGTCAGTGGGAGGATATTACTTTCAAAAAGAGGACAGAAGTATAGTCCAGAATCTCTTGTTGCGTTAGGAAAACTAGAGAACTCTTTTGGAAGAGTTGGAAGATGCAGGGGGGAGAGTACTTTGGAGAAGATACAATCAAGGTATCTCACAGTATATTAAACGAAAAATTTGAATAAGAAAGAAAGAAAAGGAAAGGAGAAGAAAAAAAAAAAGAGCCTAAGCCAAAATAGTCAGGGAGGACTTCACAGAGAAGGTCAAGTGGGTACTGACTTTTTAAGGCTGCATTTATTTTGGATAATTGGAGAAGAGTTGCAGTAGTACAAACAAAAGCTCTTTTGGGGAGTGTTTGTAGAAAAAGAGACAGTTAGAATGGTAAAAAAAAAAAAAAAGTTGGCAAAATTTGGTAGGTAATTGCTTAATCATTTATTGATCGTTCATCCAATACTTGCTATCAGTTAGTATCACACCAGGAGCTGTGTATTAAGTGATGAGCAAAACAGGCCCAATTCCTGCTCTCTGACAGCTTACCCTTCCTCCAGGGAGGTAGCCAATAAGTAGGGGAGCCATAAGTAATTCTAAAATGCATGGTAACTATGATGAACATGTTCCATGGAAAGTGGCCTAGAAATGGCCACACCCAGAGGGGACACTGATGCTGAAAGATGACAGACGATGAGGATCTGAAAGGACAGAGGAGAAGTTCATTCCAGGCAAAGGCAGCAGGATCCGAGAAGGGCCTAAGGAGGAAAAAGGTTGGCCTAGTTCATGCACCACACGGACTCCAGGGAGGCTGACTGCGTAGGGCCTTAGTGATCACTCTTTCAGCTTGGTTCTTACCATGGGTCATGGAGAATTCCTGACATCCAACCGTTGAAGTACTCATATAATCCATACCCAGTTTGTTGATGATGACACTTTACACATTATTGTATAAATTAATTAAGGAAGAAGAATGAAAGGCAGCCGGTGGGATTGTGACCATCCAGAATTTAAAAGAGACGGGGTATCAATACACATTTATTTTAAAAAATTAGATGCTTTCAACTGTGAACCAGAATTGGTAGCCTTCATGGTGTGAATATGTAACATACGATCTTTTAGGAATATAATCGATAAGGTGTTGATAAATTAGTAATATAGATAAGGATTGATAAAGCTGGTAGCCTTCATGGTGTGAATATGTAACATACGATCTTTTAGGAATATAATCGATAAGGTGTTGATAAATTAGTAATATAGATAAGGATTGATAAAGCAAAGAATAAATTTTAAGTTTGAATCATAACGTGCAGCTTCTGTGTGATAACGCAGTGCTGCTAATTCATGACTCATTAAGATATTAAAACTAACCGTAACGTAGATGAAGTCCCTTAGTATCATCTGTGATGGTGAAAATAGGAGTGAGATTATAGAGTCCAGTCAAGTCCAGGCCAGACAAACATCTGTGACAGAGTCGAAGGCCAACATCTTAAGCAGCTGACTTTAGTGATGCCAAAGTAACATTTAAAAAGCTATGTGAAAAAATAAAAAAAAGCTACGTGCATGTGTATATGCATGTGGTGCATATGTGTAAAACGTCACGTGACCTATTGATTGGCACCCTCCGGATAATTATGTCTATTTACCACACACTGCAAAGAGGGATTTTTTTGACTTCTAGTGGATCTTATCCTTTCATCCTTCTGTTTGTGATGGTAACACTCATAAGTTGAGACATAAGTCGATGATAGTTGGACCTTATATTCTTACCTTTTAGGTAAACCCTTGAAAACGGTCATGACTTAACTCTTCTACTGCACCCTGGGAAACACAAAATGCAGGATAATTTCTATAGCATCTCTTGCCATGTTCTGTATTGCCCATTTAGTTCTATTTTAATTTCTACTTAAAATCCACTTATGTATAAAAAAAATTAGAATCTCTGGGCATGTCTACAATGCAAACACTCTGGTACAAGATTATAGAGCATTAATACTCTGCCAATTTGGACCTTTTCAAATTATTTTAAGGCAGTTTGCGATTCTTTGATTCATTATCTGTAATTAGATTAGCCCTATCTTTTTAGTAAAAAAAGAAGTGATATTTATTAGCATATGCATATGCATAGAAAAATGAACTATAAACCTATTTCTAAACCTTAGAGTATCTTTTAGGAAACTTTGAATGTCACCTCTGCCATTTTTACTTGACTAAATACAACATGTCTTCCCTACGGACACATTAAGTGGATCCCTTTGTGTCGCGTGGCACCTTCACTGCGAATGAAGGTGCACATGTACGGGGATATTCTTTGGGAGGTGAGGCTATTTGTGGCGTTCTGTTTTGCTGATGGTGATGGATGGTACTATGATTAACAGCCGTCTTTTCTGGTGATGACATATGGGGAAAGTTAGCATTTCTTCTTCTTTAACGTTTTACTGGCATCTTTAGAGTGTTATAAAACAAGCATTTACTACTGAGTAGCTAAGCATTTCTCTCTCTTTGTTTCTTTAATTAACGTATTGATCTAGACTGCATCTATAGGATCAAGCTTATTGAGACAGACGGCCTGAGCCTCCTCAGGAGATCATTGCTCTGCTCCACACTTTTTCAGTAAATAAAATATGGACAAAACTGTAACATGTGGAAGCCTAAGAATCCATTAAAGACTTTTGGCAACTGTGCCTTAAAGTTACTTCAAAAATAATTGTGTTTTATCACTTCTTCTATGTCATTGTATATAGCAGGGGTTTTAAAAAGACCAAATACAGCTCTCTGATTTCCATTTAATGCAAGAAGTAATAAAGTTTAATTGTATACTTGAGCACGGGGTGTCATTTCCAGTATATCTGATCAATAATTCATCGATTGCCTTTGGCTCAGAGTTATATTTGAAAGAAAATGTAGCCAGTGGGAGCTTATCTAGCTGTAGCTTCATCATCTCAATTAATTATGCTTTTCCTGCATTTGGATCATTAGGCTACCAAAGTGACAGCAGATGGCGAGCAAACTGGACAGGATGCTGAGAGGACCAACAGGAGAGCAGACTCCTTAGGAGAATTCATTAAGGAGCTTGCCCAGGATGCAGAAGGTATTAGAATCATTTAATTTAATCATTATGTCTCCCACCAGAAAAATAGAAAAAGGGATTACACAGGATTGGAATTTCTCTAGTAAGAAATGACATTTCTCAACCTGAGGGTCGGGTTTTGAAAAGTATTTTGGTTGGGATATTCAAGGGCATTCTCTGCTGAGCATCTACAGTCTACAGTGTTAAATTAGGGGCCACAGTCCGTGAATTAGTAATTATGGGGGCAGAGTCATGGTAAATTGAGTACAGTTCCTTAGGAATGCTTTCATTTTTAAGGAATGGCTATTATGATTAAACTAATGGGCAACTTATGCTTTGCCATTGTTTGTATTCAAAATTATTCAAAAAATTGTTAAATTTTTTAAAGCTAATGTTATCATCCTGCTCAGTACATTAAAGCAGCACTTTAATTTCTCAAAATGGCTTTTAAAATACTTGGTGCTGTTTTTAATGAACATCTGTTGCTTGGGGTTTGGATTTGCTATCTTACCAGAGGCTTCAGTGCATTTAGTTCCTAATTCTCTAGGAATTAGTTCTTGGCATCTACCAATTCTCTACTGAGAATCAAAGTGGAAGCCAGTTGGGGGCTAAACCACAGGTTAAGAACTCTTATAGGAAACACGGAAAACAGCAACAACAACAAAACCCAAGATCTTAAGTATCTATTATACAAGAAACATACACGCATGTTTAGAAAGTAAGAAAAATGCTTCGGCTTTTTTTCTTTAGAAAATAAAATATTTTTATTGCTGTACAGTGCTATGTATTTTAGACATTTTACTTGGAAATATAGCCAAATAAATCAGGACATGAGATAACGTTCAAGGCAGATCCTAACAGGGAATTCTTAGGAATCCCTGGCCAAGAAGAGACAGAGACTCCCAAAGATTTCCCCACTGCAAGGAGCAACAGAGTTTTAATCTGAAGCAAAACATGTCAGGATCTGAAACAGAAGTTACACGTACCAGAAAATTCGTGATTAACTCATTATGGTTTATCCTCTGCTCACTGGAGTTTTTGCGCTTTCCCTGGTTTTATTTTATTAATGCAACTTGAGGTGTTCTCCATCCCGCAGTCCTTCTACCCCACACATATAAAAAACAAAAAAAAATCCCATTGCAAGTGAGACAGTTTCCCTCTGCCTGGATCCATGAAGGCCTGTCAATGCTTACAGCCTATCCTGGAAGCTTATTTTGAAATCATTTCAATCAAACATTCATGCATAAGAATAAATGCTTGTGCATGGTCTCAATAGGCTCCAACATCAGCCCTGCTCATTTGTTTCCTCTGCGTTGTGCCCACCACCCGGGCTGTGCAAAGGCACCAGCAGGGGCAGGTGGAAATGAGATCTAGGCCAGGTTTGCTCATCACCCACTGTCCATCCATCTGAGGGGTCGCCCATTCCCTAAGCTGTGCATCAGGCAGGCAGTCTGGTTGTGTCTGTCCAGATGGGACAGTGCTTTGCTGATTCACATGAAGAACCCCATGGGGTAGCCGTGATCCCGTACGTGGGAGAAATGTGCACCCTCCTCCCTTCTTCCAGCAGGTACTAATGTAAATGACCACAAGTATGATAAGCACAGCCCTTTAGAAAAGAACTTTGACAAAACTAGTCCAACTATCGAAATTTCCTGAATGTTTAAATTGGAATATGCAAGAGGTAAACCAAATCCTGACTGAGGCGTTTATATGGTACTGCAAGTCTTGGCGGTTCAGGAGATTTTTTTTTTTTTTAAAATAAAGGAAATTCACCAAAAGCCTTAAGTAGGTCATATATCCACACCCATTTTGTCTCTTATAATTATACCAATTGGGGATAATATCAGTACTTTTAGTTTTATTAGTGACAATAAATTGCTGTGGGAAAAGTACATGTGTTAGCCCAGCATTTGTCTATTTCAGTTTTATTTTTAGGGAGATGCAGCACCTTACTCCCCATCTTCCATCCTAAGTCATGGTCTCTTCCTGCATAATCAAGGTCTCTTAATCCAAGGCATTCTTATCTCACTATTAAGTTTTAAAATCTACTTTGCTGTGACTTCTGATTAGATCACAAATATGCTATATTTTATTCCATGAACTATTAGAATTAATGATTGAATATATATAAACATGTATATATATATATATATATATATATAAAACAACCCATATATAGATATACATGTGTGTGTATATATATGATGTATTAGCATATGTACCAACATATATTAGGACTGAATAAATGCTAGACACCTTCTTTCCTATTTCTCAGGTCACAGTAGTATTTGTCATTCATGATGAATTTACCCATCAGAGGATATATTTTTTTTAGGCTCAGTAGGAAAAACAACTTTGTTTCTCCTGAGGAATTAATGTATTTATATGTTACAGATACTGTGTACTTAGGTATCCCTTTTTTATCTGCTGCTATGCTCTGGCTCCTGAGATACCGTCTATTAATATGTCTTCTGATTTACATTATTTTTTATCTTTAGTCCATCTCCTTTTATGTTAATTTTATCTTATTTTAAAGATATTTCAAAACTACTTAAAATTCCCTTTGAAATAAAGGAGAAATATATAAGTAAATTTAAGAGATATATTAATGTTACAATTATCCTCAATCCTATTGAAGATGGACTGAACCCACAGTGGATATCTTTGAATAAGAGACTTAACAACACATTCATCTTTAGTTTTAAAATATTCAGAGAATTTCCAAATTCCATATGTAGAAGCAGAAGAGCAATCACATCTCTTCTATTAAAATGATGCCTTGCTTTCTCAACACAGTATCATTTTGCTAAAGCGGCTGGTGTGTGCCTTAATAATTTCTTCTAGTTGTTTCCATAATTATTTTCATTTAAAAGAAAGGATACATATGCTCCAAAAGGTCCAGGCATCCCTTTCTTTTCCTTTCCTCTCTCTTACATCATTCTTTTTCCAGCAAGCTCTTCTCTGCAGAAGTTTGGTTTTGAGAAGAGACCACAAGTGAGGCTGCATCTCTCAGCATTACCCCCTTACAACCACCTAGACTCAGGACCTAATGTCCATCAAATTTCAAAAAATATCTCTCGTCAAAGCTCAGTATATATTCACTTAATGAAAGAAAAGCATACACCTTTGACGAGTTGAGAAGTGGGATTTATGAATGCAAAGGAGGTCAGGGATTAGTTACATAATACAGTTAGTCAAAGTCAACATACAGACAGGCCAAAGCAGGAGAGGTGCCATAAGGGGAACCAAATCTACCACCTTTCCTGAAATCTAAGAAGTATAAACCATACATTTAATCGTTGGCATGTTCTGGCATAGTTCTCGCAGAGTCTGCTGGATCAAGGAGCTTTCCTTCATCAGGCCATGGTCACTGTGGTTCCTTGACAAACACCCCGCAGCCTAGGTGATAACTTAGCAACGGTGGGGGTGGAATCTTGAGAAGGTTCTTTGGTGTATGTCAAAGTAGGAGGGCTAAGTATTGGCCAAGAAAGAGCCACCCTCACTAACTCCTAGGAATATGGCCCCTGAGCAATAATTTCTGCCACAGGGCTAGGAATGGCCATATTAGTTCTTTAAAAGAGTTGATTCAAATTGTTCTGCAGGTTAAACTATGGCTGTTAGAATAAGGTGTTGACAGCAGCAGCTTTCTAACTAAACACCTTAATCACGAAAAGAGAATTCAAAAGATATATTTTGGAAAGGGTAAAATTAAAGATTGAAACCCGATTCCTTCTGCTAAACCATGATTTTCAAACTCTAGCATACAGCATGAAGCCCCCAAGGGCCTGTTAAAACACAGATTCCTGGTCCCCTTGGGCCCAGAATTTTTAACTCAGTAGGTCTGGGTCAGGGCCTGAGAATCTCCGTTTCTAGTCAGTTCCTGGGGTGAAACCAGTGCCGCTTGCTTAGAGACCACATCTCAGAACTGCTGTGCAAACTCGCCATGTCACACCTGTCGTGGCTGCTCTGTTTGGCCTCTGTCCACCTGTTCCAGGGACCCTGACTACTACCCTTGGGATAGCTCCAGCCAGTGCCAATCGGGACAGTTTTTCCGAGAATAGAAGTGAATTTTCAGGATCCTTTACATCCTAAAGACGTCTTAGAATCTAGCGTTGAATGGGATGAGCACTGGGTGTTATTCTATATGTTGGCAAATTGAACACCAATTAAAAAAATAATAATAATCTAATGTTGAATAGTAGAAAATGCCTCTTAGCCAATCCTCATCCTGGGGATGTTCCCAGGTGATAGTACAGAAGTCAGGGTTTGGTGCACAAGAGTCTGAGAAAATATCTCCCTTCAACCTGTTATGTTAATGTGCCATAGAACACACTCCGGGACAAGTTGGCCTAAAACTAGAACCGCATAAATGTTTCAACCCCCCAGTTTTTCAGACTTTTATCTGACATGGGATTCTTTTACCAAATGAAACCAGAACACTAACCTATGAAATAGATGCTTGATAGGACTGACATCACTGATGAATGCCTGAAGCACCTAGAAAGGCCTAAGATTCTGAAGGGCACAGTCCGAAACTTTATTCAATGCACAATAAACACAGGCCCTTCCAGTGGGTGTTGTTGCTAGAAGGTGGCTTTGGGCCTTAAGCTATGACCCGCATCCCAAGACCAGTGCTTCCTGCCTCATTCCCTCAAACAAATGAATACAGGCTGTGTGGACGTAGGAGGGTAGGTCTGTTTGCAGAGATCTCATCACCGACGGGCTTTGGACTCAGAAGGTGATTGTGTCTCTCAGCAGTGCTGACCTTGTGCTTTCATCTCCCGAGGGCTACGTGACATGCCTCACGGTTTGCCTCTCACCTGAAGAAGGTCTGAGCCATTTCCTTACTTGCATTTTTCTTCCTTGCGATGCAGAAACGTCATACTTGAATTACCGTGACCCCCGAAAGAAATATAGTTGGAGGGATATGTCACCTTTCCCTTCTTGTTACGGATTGACCGGCTCTCTGTTCCCAGCGGAACGCCCATGGCAGGTGGTGGGGGAAGAGCAGATGCTTGGTGCCATTTTTGCATGTGGCACTTGCGTCTACTGACTTACAAAATTTGTTCTACCCCCTGCAGCTGTGAATGAAAAAGCCGTAAGACTAAATGAAACTCTAGGAACTCAAGACAAGGCCTTTGAGAGAAATTTGCAAGCGCTTCAGAAAGAGATTGACCAGATGATGACAGAACTGAGGAGGAGAAATCTAGATAAGCAGAAGGAAGTTGCTGAAGATGAACTGGTGTAAGTCGGTGCTTTATTATTTTTTTCATCTAATAAAATGAGCTTTCCAAATGGCTGTTTGTAGTTTTCTAAAATTTTTATCACCCTTATGAATAGAAGATACTTTGTTGCATATTTTTCACTTGGTTATGATTTATCCTGCTCTGAAGTGGATTAAAAGCATATTTTTGCCTATATTTAAGTAATCAGATAATTTATCTTTTCGGTACTGTCCCTTCCATAATGGGGCTAATGGACTTGCTTTATTAATTGCCTATGTTAGGGACCTCTAAACCATCAATAGCTTTTTGTTGTTGTTGTTTTAATAAAAATATCTCTGGATGAATAAAGCTATGAATTCAGCAGTCTACTCTGCGCATTTTGTCATTTTAGGAGATGCTGAGTAGAAGGTCATCAAATAATAAATGCCTCACTCATACTTTGAAATTAGGGCTGAAAATTTGAGGCTGGGAAGAGCAATTGTGATTTTACTAATGCAAATGACCTCTGTGACTACACACTCAATTGAAAAAAAAAAGATGCTTATATTTATATTTATAGTCAGTTAACTTCAAAGTGATGGTGCTATTAATACTTAAATAATATATGCTAAACCAACAATATCAGCACCACCTGAGAACTTGTTAAACATACAAATTGCTAAAACCCACCCCAGACCTCCTGACTCGAGAGATGTGGGGTTGGGGCCCAGCGATCTGTTTTTATGAGCAGTCTGGGGGATCATGATGCCTGTTAGTTTGAGAACTACCATTTTCCAAGTGTTTTGTCTTTCTTAAAGGCTTAGAATACTATTACTGTAGGAAAACCCTAAATTAAACCCAGGAAACTCCCAGATCACTCAGCTGAGAGAAGAAAGAAAAATATATCAGTATCATGATATTATATTAGCACGCCAGTAACAGTGCTTTTCACGATTTCTAACCAAATATAGCAATGTTTATACCTTATATTCAGAGTAACAGAGAAAACGTATCACTATGGTGAATCGGGGGGCTTTTCTTTTTTGGTATGTGAAGTGAATCGTAAAATTTATTTCATCTGTCAGGTTATGAGAACAACATGACTCTTTCCAAATTGAAAATGCTATATTACTAACGCATTATAAATGGGCGTATTTTTTGTGCTTCAATATATTAATTATAAGTGGCCTTGCCAGTTTTCGGGTATCCGTTTTCATCCCGATTTAGTACATAGTCTGCTTTAAATATTGTCTTATTTTCCCGCTCTTGTAATGCTAGCATCTCTTTGTAACACAGTTTAATACCAATAAACCATGAGGCAGTGACAAGGGCTTATTACTATCACTTGCAGAGCCGCAGAAGGCCTTCTGAAGAAGGTGAAGAAGCTATTTGGAGAGTCCCGAGGAAAGAACGAGGAAATGGAGAAGAATCTCCAAGCGACGCTGGCCGACTACAAAGACAAAGTTGATGATGCTTGGGACCTGTTGAGAGAAGCCATGGACAAAATCAGAGAGGCTAATCGCTTGTCTGCAGTAAACCAGAAAAACATGACCACTTTAGAAGTGAGTCGTAGAGATTCTCGTCTGAATCTCTAGGGACAGGGTGGTGGGTTGGGGGTTGAACATGGCTGCATGAGTCGAGTTGATGTGTGTCCAAATCAAGAACAACTCTGAAAGGAGCCTTCTAAAACGTAGAACAGGGCGTTTGGTCCTTAAAAAAAAAAATCAATGACCATTGCCATAGAATCAGATAAAATTTAGATTACACAATATCGAAGATTCTAAGGGGACACAATGGGAGTCAAGGGACCTTGATCTTAATGACAACTGTGTCACCTTCTAGAAAGACATCTTGAGCAAGTCAACAGACGTCTCTGAGCCTTAATCTTCAAACTACAGAATGAGTGCAGTTTTATGCCAAGCACCTCTGTGCCACCTCTGAGTCCTGACCTCCTGCGACCCTGTAACCCATCACCGTTGTTTAGGCACGTAGCTGCCACAGGTCACGAGAGGGCCGAGCATTTCCTAATGGAATCTGGCACCTTGAGAGTCCAGGGCTTGAGGAGATTTGGGTTCTCTTTTCCTCTGCAGTGTGTTCTGTGCAAATGGTATTTTAAAGAGACTGTCGTGAACGGATCAAGTCTCAGTCATTTTTCCCTCTTTCTCCTCACAGACAAGAGATAATTCTCTCCTACAGAAATGATGGGCAGCCTTTGCCTTTTGCAGACAGCTGACGAGCCAGCACTAGCATGGATTCTTCTTTCCCTTCCCTCCTCCCCCATCCCTCCCTTTTTCTTCTTTCTTTCCTTCGTTTCTTTCCTTAATACTTAATGGGACAAACTGAGTGCTTGCCCCAAGAGAAAATTCAGCACGTAGGACGGTATAACCTATATTTGGTATTTAAACAACAGCAGCAGTTTCTCCCCAGAAACACACCTCCCTTTGCTGTTTGCAGAGTATTTGACTCCAACAGGTCTGAAGAGGGAAGCGGCCCTCTGTCGCTTCTGCTGTATGATGTCACCTTTGGCTGTAGATGAACAGCCTCTGGCCTGTATTGTGCCTCCGGAAATGTGTGTGGAATGGCAGCTGAAGACAACAAATCTGGATTTCTTTTCCTCTGTTCATTTTTTTCCATTTTCCTTAGATTAAAAAATAACAGGAGGGGTTAAATTTTTTAAAGATTTTATTTATTCATTTGTGATAGAGCAAGAGAGAGAGAGTACAAGCTTGGGGGGGCAGGTGGGCAGAGGGAGAGTGAGAAGACTGCCTGCTGAGCAGGGGCCCCCGACGTGGACTCGATCCCAGCACCCCGGGGTCATGACCAGAGCCAAAGGCAGACGCTCCACCACGGAGCCACCAGGCGCCCCAAGGAATTAATTTCTTTAAGTATTTTTCTTCTTCTGGTCCCCCTCTTGAGATGTATCTGCCACAGATCCAGGATAATCAGAGGCAACAACATGAAGAAAGACTCAGAATGTCCCCGAATTGTAATCTGGGGACCCCACCCCGAGGCTCCGTCTTCTCCAGCTTGCACCCCGAGAGCTATCAGGTTGGCTACGGCAGGGTTGGCTTTGGGAAGCAGAGATGATCACGTTTGCTTCGCAGAGCACCTGGGGCTCGGCTGGGCTCCACCGCTGGCTCCCCGCATTTGTCCTTGTCGCTGTGATGGGAGGTTGAGGAGCCCCCTTTTCTCTCAACTGAGGGATCTCATCTTAACCAGTTTGGCATCTACGCACGTGCTGGCAGGATTGCAGCAAGTGCCACCCGTCACCTCCCCAGCGCCCACATATGATTCAACTTCTGGGCGACACTCATGGTGTGCCTTCCCTGGGGGGCGCCTCTCTGTTTTATGGCAACAGTTTAAGAAATTAAAATCACCTGCGTGGAAGGACAGCATAATAAGCATTCGGGAAGTATTTAAGGAAGAGTTCTAGGGGCGCAGGAAGTGGCCCTTTCGTGGCTCCTTCCTTCCAGTGATGTCTAAATCCAGGAGCCATCCTCTGGGCAGCCCGGACAGGCCTGGAGCTCATGTGGTCACATTGCCATTCTACACGGTCCCTTCAGCATTTTTGCTTTATGTGTCACGCTAACTACAGGCTTGTTCAACGCTCACTGCAAGAAATCGATGCACCGAGGCAACTAACAGGAGCAAGGCACAGCTCACCTGGTGGCCAGGGCTTCCTACGCTGATCCCAGGATCCTGCTACACCCACCAACCCAGCCAAAGGCTGGTTCCCTGAGCTCCTCCCCGGAGTGTCAAGCTGCCGATCCCGGCTGCAGCCCAGGGGCCACATTCTAAAGCTCCCCCGAGGGTGCCCCCATGTGCATACTGGTTGGAGAGCCAGGGCTACAGCTCATTATTCAATCAGATGGATCCGATGGATTTTATTTATTTATTTATTTATTTATTTAATCCGATGGATTTTAAATAGGTGACTGCACTGGCCTGTGCTCACAAGGAAGGTGCTACCCTGAAGACCGAGTCAAGTGTCACTGGTTTATTTTAGGGAGACAAAGATATATTTTTGACTAAAAACACTTACCGAGCCCCTACTAAGTTCAAGAAATGTGCACAAACACAAAAAATTGATTGTCTCAGACCCTGGTCCTCATGGTGCGGTCCTTGGAACAGCAACGCAAGCACCAACTAGGAACTTGTTTTTAAAAAAAAAATGCAAACTCTTGAGCCCTGCCCCAAACCTATCAACTCAGAAACTGGAAGTGGAGCCCAGTAACGTGTATTTTAAAAATCCCTCCGGTGATTCAGATGTGGCCTTCAGTTTGAGAACCACTGGCATAAAGAAGAAAACAGCGTCTCTGATGACTTCAAGTGACTTGTACTTAGTGGGAGGGACACAGAACTAAGTCACTCTGTGTCCTAGGGTAATCATCATGGAGCTCCAAAGGAGAGGCATCCAAATCACCCCCGGGTTGAGGAGGGCTTCCCAGCGGACATGAGAAGTGTGCTGAGTCCTGCGTGATGAGAACCAGTCACTCAAAGTAGAAAAGAAAGAATATCCCAGAAATAGGGAAAACCACATGCAGAGACACGGAGGTGGAAAAAAAGCCAATGCCAGGCATTTGAGGGGAAATGCAGCGGTTTGATAGGATTGGAGTGCAGAGCTCCTAGGAAGGGAAGGCGAGGGATTGTGGGGGGAGAAGACAGGCGTGGTGCATCCTGGTGCATCCTGAGATCCAGGTGAGGACTTTGGGCCTTATCCCGAAAACCACCCTTAACAGTTGAAATAGTGGAGTCATGAATCACAGTCACATTGTGGGCGGTCTGTGAGCGGCTCTCAGGAGCTCGAGGACTCATTCTGTGTTAGGACGGAGCACAGGGGCCCGGGAGGGGAGGGGACAGCAGGGTGTGTTCAATGTGACAGCCCCGGGCAGTGGGCCACCCACGTGTCTGAGCCCCACAGGAACGATTCCTGGCCTCGCAGGCCTCAGTTGAGGCAGTTTGACCTGTCGCGGGTGAGTGTGGGCTGGGAGCGTCAGCTAGAGACCCCAAAAGGACAGCCTGATAGCAGGGATGAGGGGAGTGACAGTCGCGAGAGCCCAGGCACAGGGCTCGGGAGGGCGAGGTGATCTTCCAGGACGTCAGGGCAGCCAGGCTCCCTCCGGCCGCTGAGCAGATGTGCGCCTGGGATGCTGGCCCCAGAGCATCACCGAGGCCCCGAGCACAGCCCTGGGCGAGGGCTCCAGGTGGCCGCCAGCGCTGGGGGAGCAGAGGAACACGGGCGGAGCCACTGCCCCACCCTGTCACCTGGCCACCAGTCGGTGGGGGTCAGTGGGGTCGTTGTGGCTGCCCCGTCTCCTGGCCATTGGTCGGTGAGGGTCAGTGGGGTCAGTGTGGCCACCGCGTCACCCGGGCCGTCAATCGGTGGGGATCAGTGGGGTCGGTGTGGCCACCCTGTCATCTGGGCCATCAGTCGGTGGGGATCAATGGGGTCGGTGAGGCTGCCCTGTGGCCTGCGCCATCAGTCGGTGGGAAATCAGTGGGGTCGGTGTGACCGCAAATCATTTGTTCAGCTTGCTGGTCTTTTAAAAGGTGATAAACACCGGAGCGTGCCAGTTAGTGTAGAGTTAAATGAGGAAAGCCCATGCCGCTCCCTGGCTCAGGTGGACGTGGAAAGCCATGTGAGAGCAGCTTTATCATCCCTAAGGAACCATCAATGACAGAGGTGTAAAGTGGACCCGGTTCAACCACAAGTGATTGGAAGAATGAGTGAGACATTTAAGGGGGAAAAATGTTAGGCAAAGGTACCCTTCAAATATCAAAATAACGATACCTTCTCTCCTGGATTTTCCCCCCCTCGGCGAGGACTGAGCTCCATGGGTTCGGAAGCGAGCTGTCAGCACCAAGGAAAAATTAGAACCTGCTTCGTTTTTAATGGAACCGTCCATTAAGTTTTTTCTTCTATGTGTTCGTTTCTCTTTTTTTTTTGAAAAGCACTTCCCCTAAGTTCCCTTAAAAATCTCACATTTTCCAATTTTTCCAGAACTCCAGTAAACAAAGTCTGCTCAGGTGTGTGCTCCCGAAATGCCCCGTTGGCCTTCTGTCTTGGGATGTCAGTCTAGGTCCCGTGTGATTCAGGGCGCCAGCACGTTGCAGCCACCCATCTCCAGCACTCACACCCGAGTTTAAACACGGGTGTCCGTCTTGCTTCAGAAATAGTTCTCGACTCCTCCGCTAACAGCACATAACTTTTCTTCTCCTGGGTGACTTTCTCACACTGCGAGGAAGAAAGTCCCCATAGAGGCATTTAAATACAGTGACCCTGGACGGACTGGCCGCGTAGTCTAGCCCCTCTCATCCAGCACGACACGCGCTGGCTTTGCACAGCCTGTGTTCTCAGCTCAAGGAGGTCAGGAAGGAAGGAAACTGGGCTGGACGGGGTTTCCTCCCAAGGGCATCTTGACCTTTTGTTCCTCCTGTACCACAGAGAAAGAAGGAGGCTATTGAGCGCGGCAAACAGCAAGCGGAGAACACTCTGAAAGAAGGCAACGACCTACTGGACGAAGCCAACCGTCTTGCAGGGGCAATCAACTCAGTCATAGAGGTGAGTATTTCATGAAAGCTGACGTTAAAAGCAAATAATAATGGCATAGGCTGTCATAAGTGGGAAACACTGAAAAATCTCGGTGACATAAGCAAATATTAGTTGTATGTTTTTTCTCGTGGGTGTCACATCGCTTCTGCATGACTCCGTTGTGACCGTGCCACGCTCTTGGCACCAGTTAGAACCTCGCTGTTCTCCCAATAGACGCGAGCTCCTGCGGGAGAGTACACACAACACCCTATACACCTGCATTTCCTCCTCAGTGATGAAGGGCATTTCTTGTTCCCAGGATAGCTCTTAAAACCTGCCTCAATATTTATATGACATTAGTTAAAAGAGAAATGTAAACCTGTAAGCAGACTTCCAACGTAGTGTGTGAGGCAGTCGACTCTGTGATCTACAGCAAGAGGAGCACATGTAGCCTGAAATATCCCGATGACTAGCATTTATACATTCATACCTACGAAGAAGCATTTTCTGAGAAAAAGCGAGTTAGGTTCCTCCCGGTGTAAATTTGCCCCATATATTTCCTAATCTTTGTCATTAAATAACAGCTTTTATTCTGTATTCTCTTTTTGCTCTATTAGTAAAGTTGAGGTTTCATAAAAAGGGTAAGTGTGTGTAATTATATCTCCTAGAGAGATTAGTGACTGAGAGAAGGTGTGGATTCGCTTACTTAAAATGCCCTCTCGTCTCTCTGTATCAGTACGTTGAAGACATTCAAACTAAATTGCCGCCCATGTCTGAGGAGCTTAAAGATAAAATTGATGACCTCTCCCAGGAAATAAAGGACAGGAAGCTTGCTGAGAAGGTGTCCCAGGCTGAGAGCCACGCGGCTCAGTTGAATGACTCATCTGCTGTCCTTGATGGGTATGTCATTTGTTGTTGGAAACGTCTATGTATCTTGACACTTGTCCAAGAGTTGTGACGAGCGGAAATGGTAGAAAATCTCTTTCAGATCTTGATTTCACTAATTATGAACATACGAACTACATGGCCTTTCTGTGGAAGAGCCTAATTAGGAGGGTCTGGGCAAAGCTCCACTGAAGCGGCATCAAAAGTCTGAGTTAAAAGTGGATTCGAATATGGCTTGGTAGGGAGTGAACATAGCCTTAGGCTATACTAAGAAAAAAATATTTTCTGTTCTTTATTAGTGAGCACAGCAGTTGCCTTATTAGCATTTTAAATAATAATATATAAACACACAGTCTGCTTCAAATTCTACTTTTATGTTTTTAATGAAATCGAAACTCTTTATTGTTAGAAGAGTGGCTTTTGAAAATATGGCCCCCATATATAGCCTTCAAGTCTTTTTTTTTTTTTTTTTTCTATTTCAAACTCCAGGGAGACACTACATTGTTCCCTGTGAAATAACAGCTCACTATAGCTGGGACTCTTACATGGGTCAGAGGAAGGAGGGAGGGGTGGCAAGGTGTGTTTGACCTAGAAATAGCCTTCTAAGTATAACTGGTAAGTTTCCCCTACAATTTTGGGATCATCCTAGTAAATATCGGTCCTATAAGCCCCAAGAATAATTGCCTCAAGTCTGTTATTTAATATATAACATGTGTGAGTTCTATTTTAGGGCTTGATATCATTGATACAAAGGAAAAATATTAATGCTTGAAGACCCTGGGCACAATTCATGCATGATTCATGTTATAGTAAACTTTTGCCCACTTAGCCTGTAAACTAGAAGTCCATAGATGCAGGCTCCAGGTCCTTCATTAGTGAGTATCGGTCACGTAACCTGGAACAAGCTATTTAACCTTCTGGGATTCACTTGTCTTCGTCTGGGCAGTACATCTCCCCTAAAGAGACTTTGTGAAATTCATTCCAGGAATATGGTGCAAGTGTTCTGAGACATATGGCGTGCTTTACAAATGACATAAAGGATCATCTCGCTGCTCACAGTTGCACGGTGTCTGTGGCTGCAGAAATTTTTGAAAGATACTATGGGTATTTAAAAATATGTTGGTAGTATTTCATAGCTGAATTACTTAGGAATATGAATTTAAATTGAAAACTACAATATAATACAATAAGTAGGTACCTCATTATGACTTGGAATCATAATGATCTTGGCTGTGATCATTTGGAAGCCATATTTGTTATAAGTAGAATGTTCTTCATTTGAGTACCAACTGTTCTGATGTTCTTTTTGGGGGTGATTCCAACAGAATCCTTGATGAGGCTAAAAACATCTCATTCAATGCCACCGCAGCCTTCAATGCTTACAGCCATATCAAGGACTCTATTGATGAAGCTGAGAAAATTGCCCAAGAAGCCAAGGGTCTTGCTCATGAAGCTACAAAACTGGTAAGAACAAATAGTGTTATGTACTAAAAATGCAGATCAGTCTTTTGGAACAAATACCTAAAGGAAATTTCTCAAGTTTAAATGAGCTCAGGAAAATCCCAGTAAACCAGAATATTTATTTTGAATTACTTTCAAAGGCTCCTTTTAAATCGTGTCCAAAATAAACTTTCAATGTGCTATAATCATAATAGAACTCCTTTCTCAATCTCTCACTACTTTCTACTGCTGATAAGGGTCTTGAAATTATTGCAGATGCCAAGCAGTTTATGCCACCAACTCACAGAAGAAAAACAGTTAAACATAGGGCTCTGGACAGGGAAGTCTGTCGCTATTATTCCAAATACCATCAATGGGAAAGTGCCCCGAAAATTAACACCACTGCTTAAATGCGCTCACAAATTGGTTATATGTGAAGTTTGCCTAGAAAGTGTACATTTCATAAGACACATGAAATCATATGCTTCTCAACTATTTATACTATTTTTATCAATTAAAACCTTTACCTTCAAAGCAATCTTTGGCTGCTGTTATTGTTCAAAATACACTTGGAAATAATATTTCAGAATTTGAGGGCTCCAAGTATAGCACATTATCTGAGTATCTTCAATACTGACAAATCTTCATTCTTTACATGTAGGGCAACACTTTGTAAATAAGTTATGCAATGCACATTCATAAAACTATTTTAGGCTAAAAAAAAACATTTCATAAGAAACATAGGAGGAGTTAAAATGTTTGAACTCCTGTGGTCTTCGCATCAGAATTTCAGGAGGAAAAAACTTTGATTGGACCTTAGACTGTGAATGAAATATACACACAAAATTAGTGTTAGAGAAACAGATCGATACTTGTTTTGCTTTGGTATCGGGCACAGAGGTGTTTTTGGATCCCAAGGATAATAAAGATATTTACCACATTCTTAGAAGGTTTATTTATTTCATGGTCGTATTGAAAACATCATATTCCATCAGCAGTTACTACTGTTTTAGTCCCTCTGGACTAAGCTCTAATACCATATGTTCTGTTTATTTCATACTCAAAATTGTGATACAAGTATTGCAGAAACTCCTCTATGCCTAGTCATTTTTTTCAAAATGAACCTGTTTTTCAAATCTAAATTATCTATCTTCTCATAAATCTTCTATTTTAAAGACCCAAATTTCCAAATTCACTATTTTCATCTAACCAGTGCTTTATTGTAGGACCATTTTTAACATCTAGCCCTGTGCCTGGCAAATAATAAACATTCATGAGGGAGTGAATGAATGTCATTCTAACTAATATCTTTCAAGTGCATCTATAATCATTTGTACCAATCAAAATCTTACTATTGCCATTGCTTCATCTTTATAGACTTCTAATAATTTTTATTACAGAGCTGTTTAATTCACCCAAATTTAATACTATGACTTTATATGTAGAAGGCTGTCATTTTTATGCAGACACAAAATGTTCTCGTTTCTCAGCACTGATGCTTACATGTGACAATCCAGCCAGCCTCTAACATAGAGCTGGAATGAGTCGTAATGCATTGCTACATGTCCTCTTGTTCTCATCATTCCTTCTCTCTTTCCATATCCTACATAAAAATAATTAAATGTCTGAAAAAGGACAAAATAAATGCTAAAGTGTATCACTTATTTATCAAGTGGCTATCCACAAACTCAAAGAAGATTGATTTGTCCCAGAAAAAAATTTTTATGAACAGAAAAAAATAGAGTTTCAATTTTAAGGTCATGATAATATAGTTCTATTTTACTAGAAAATAAATATATTTGCTGACCGTTAAGTCAAGCAATTACATAGATAGGGCTAGCTTTCTGTAAATGTATAAGACCTGGTATTATTGCTGGATAAATGGAGAAGAGTGAGATTATTATTTATGTATGGAGGAATTCAAGGACAAAAATACAGAAGAGTCCTTTACTTATTTGAGTCTCACCCAAAAGAGAAGGAAAAGTGTTTTCAGTGAATCAGAAAGAAAGGACAAAGAAACAAAGCAGGAATTCACATAAGGAGAAAAAGGACCTGTTAGACAAGCAATGAAACAACCAATTACTACTGTCAAGAAAACGGACGTGAGATAATGTGAAATATAAAAAGCACTGAAAATACCATAAGGACAGAAACGAATGGTAGAAATGACCTCAAAGCATAACTGACAGCATTTTTACCAACTTCACTTTTTAAAAATCTACTTAAGTCTACCTATTTGTAAACACAAACACAATCAAGAAGGAAGTCAAGGAAAATGTGAGTAAGAGAAAGTTGATCATTCAACTAAATAATAAGCCAGTGGAGGTTGTATACAATTAACAATTATAGGGGAGCATTCCTATGTAGAGAGTAATAGCTATGTGTCCTGCATACATCATTCATTTAAATACCGAAATGAAATATTTTGAAAATGTAGACATTATGAAGAAACAAACACTATTTTTCTGTTAGTGTCAGGATGGGAAGATACTATAAAGCATTTGTTTTCCTGGCACACAATCTCCAATAACATCTCATTTAGTACCTCTCATTGGTTCGTGTGAGGAAAGGAGAAGGGAAATGTGTCACTCTTTAGAAAAGAGAATATGAAGATCCGGTTATTTTGTTCTAATCTTAATCGCTTTGGTGCTATACAAAGTCCTGCGATGCTAGAACAACAGAAAATTAAACCTTTTTCAAACATTTCCAGATGATAGGTGACCTTAGAACCTATGTTATCAGCTAGATCCGGTTTTAGAAGTACGTGGACAAATAGCTTTCATAGCCGCTGGGCGCTTGGAATGACCACCAGCGGCCCTGGGACAGGAGGCCCTCTGCCCTTTCCACTGGAAATGTCTCAGATGCTGTGCACTTGAATCTAGTACCTTCCAATAGCAAACAGCAACAACAACAATGAAAAGAAGGGCTACGTAGAATGAGTTCCATAGTTCTGGTTCCTTAAGATCAGGAGGAAGCATCACACGGCAGTTATCACAGAGTCTCACCTATTCTGCAGCGTCATCTTCCTTCCTTTCCTCTCTCTCTCTCCCTCTCTCGAAGTCAATGGAATGTGCTATCTCACATATACTTCCATGTAGGAAATTTAGGCAGTCATCACTTCCGGTTGGTATCTTGCATTTAAAAGCAAAAACAAAACAAAAACAAATCATTCTTTCACTTCCCCCTGGCAAAGGGAGGTTTCCTCTCTTTGGGGTCCCCTCTTATTCATCCTTGAGCTATTGTCTCCAACTCTCTCTCTCTCTCTCCACCCCCTCCTCTCACTTTTCTCCTCTCCACCTCTCTCTCTCTCCTCTTTTTTCTCTTCTCTGTCTCTCTTCTCTCTGTCTCTGTCTCTCTCTTCTCTCTGTCTCTGTCTCTGTCTCTCTCTCTCACACACACACACACACACCAACAATATCCATTCATACTGTCTAGCCCAGGCTCCCCTTTCTCAATTAGTGTCAGTCTTCAGTCTGATCTTCACTGGAATGAGCATTAGAAATAGAAAAATTTGTGCTGGTCTTCGACTCCAGTACACTGTGTTCTTTCTCTTTATTCTCAAAATTCAAGTTCTGTTACTTGCTACAATTACCCATCATTTGAGGGAGCCATCATTCTAAAAATCTTTAGCGTGGTCTTTTCCAGCCATTTCTAGAAAAAGTAATATAAAATACAGAAGAAAATGAAAGCAATTTGTAAGTAATGTATTTTTTTTCATAGAAACCAGAATAGGGATATTGTAAAGAACAGTGCTGTATAAGCAAGATGTAGGCTTTAGATAAACTATAGCGATGAGGGGAAAGTCTAAAAATAAATATATTTTATAGGAGGAAATATGCCTAAAAATAAGTTTAAAGCCTTGATTCTAATAAATACATGAACCGCTGTTGTAAGGGATCTTCTAGTGTTTATTCCTTAACAGGAGAGTAGAAATCCATAGAAACCTCAAAAGGAGTTTTCTCTTGCTTTAGGATCAAGAGTCTAAGGAACAAACTAGAGTTTTGTAAATTTACTCCTATGTGGCAGATGAGTGGGGAGAAAAACTCTGATAGGAAGCAAGGACAACTGAAAGGAAAGCCAGAGATTTCTGACAACATACAGCCTGAGTTAATTCAGATCCATCTTGATGTTAGAAATTCATAGAAATGTTAAATAAATTATAACTCCCCCAATTTAATCCATACTTCACTTTAGAAAGAAGAAACAAAAGGAGATCTAAAAATACAGAGGGCGGTTAAAACAGAATGGCACACTCTAGAGCTGGAACTTTGGTGGCTCAGTGAATTTGGCACATAATTATGCATCATAATGTCTAGGGGCTGGGATTATAAAGACAAGGCAGGGAGAGAAGACATCACAGACATCACCTTGAACCTACAAGAGGAGGAGTCTCAGATTGAAGGCATGCAAAAACATGAGACTCTGGAGCAATTGTCCATTAACGAACACTCATGCCTTCCAGCTCAGGGACATTCCTAGAAGCCTTGTTTCTTTTCATGCCCCCAGTTGTGAAAAATGTGTCTCATAAGATGCTAAAATCACAAGCCTATGGACTGAGGTCCAAATTTATACCTTTCATATGATACAAGGCTTTACAAGCTGAGAAATTAATGGCAGGTGTACTAGGCTTAGCTACCGAAACCTCTCGAGCATGTTGGAAGATACACTATCTTATAGAATATCTGCTCAGATATACTGTAAATAACCAAGTAGGAATGAGGATAAGCAGGCAAGGTGTCTGACATGATTCTGAGAGTATTGAAAAATCTGAAAGGGAATATAAAATTGTTTAGTTGTTAAAATGTTAAAAGAATGAATAGAAAAGAGTGATGGAAAAGGAACTAAAGACTATGAAAATTTGTAAAAGAAGCAAATATAATTTCTAAAACTGAAAAATAGTGTATGAGGGTTCCCTTTTCTCCGCATCCTCTCCAACATTTGTTGTTTCCTGCCTTGTTAATTTTCCCCATTCTCACTGGTGTGAGGTGGTATCTCATTGTGGTTTTGATTTGTATTTCCCTGATGGCAAGTGATGCAGAGCATTTTCTCATGTGCATGTTGGCCATGTCTATGTCTTCCTCTGTGAGATTTCTGTTCATGTCTTTTGCCCATTTCATGATTGGATTGTTTGTTTCTTTGGTGTTGAGTTTAATAAGTTCTTTATTGATCTTGGAAACTAGCCCTTTATCTCATATGTCATTTGCAAATATCTTCTCCCATTCTGTAGGTTGTCTTTTAGTTTTGTTGACTGTATCCTTTGCTGTGCAAAAGCTTCTTATCTTGATGAAGTCCCAATAGTTCATTTTTGCTTTTGTTTCTTTTGCCTTCATGGATGTATCTTGCAAGAAGTTACTATGGCCGAGTTCAAAAAGGGTGTTGCCTGTGTTCTTCTCTAGGATTTTGATGGAATCTTGTCTCACATTTAGATCTTTCATCCATTTTGAGTTTATCTTTGTGTATGGTGCAAGAGAGTGGTCTAGTTTCATTCTTCTGCATGTGGATGTCCAATTTTCCCAGCACCATTTATTGAAGAGACTGTCTTTCTTCCAATGGATAGTCTTTCCTCCTTTATCGAATATTAGTTGCCCATAAAGTTCAGGGTCCACTTCTGGATTCTCTATTCTGTTCCACTGATCTATGTGTCTGTTTTTGTGCCAGTACCACACTGTCTTGATGACCACAGCTTTGTAGTACAACCTGAAATCTGGTATTGTGATGCCCCCAGATATGGTTTTCTTTTTTAAAATTCCCCTGGCTATTCGGGGTCTTTTCTGATTCCACACAAATCTTAAAATAATTTGTTCTAACTCTCTGAAGAAAGTCCATGGTATTTTGATAGGGATTGCATTAAACATGTATATTGCCCTGGGTAACATTGACATTTTCACAATATTAATTCTGCCAATCCATGAGCATGGAATATTTTTCCATCTCTTTGTGTCTTCCTCAATTTCTTTCAGAAGTGTTCTATAGTTTTGAGTGTATAGATCCTTTACCTCTTTGGTTAGGTTTATTCCTAGGTATCTTATGCTTTTGGGTGAATGTGAACTGGTGCAGCCACTCTGGAAAACTGTGTGGAGGTTCCTCAAACAGTTAAAAATATACCTGCCCTACGACCCAGCAATTGCACTGTTGGGGATTTATCCCAAAGATACAAATGCAATGAAACGCCAGGACACCTGCACCCCGATGTTTATAGCAGCAATGGCCACGATAGCCAAACTGTGGAAGGAGCCTCGGTGTCCAACGAAAGATGAATGGATAAAGAAGATGTGGTTTATGTATACAATGGAATATTACTCAGCTATTAGAAATGACAAATACCCACCATTTGCTTCAACGTGGATGGAACTGGAGGGGGTATTATGCTGAGTGAAGTAAGCCAGTCGGAGAAGGACAAACATTATATGTTCTCATTCATTTGGGGAATATAAATAATAGTGAAAGGGAATATAAGGGAAGGTAGAAGAAATGTGTGGGAAATATCAGAAAGGGAGACAGAACGTAAAGACTGCTAACTCTGGGAAATGAACTAGGGGTGGTAGAAGGGGAGGAGGGCAGGGGGTGGGAGTGAATGGGTGACGGGCACTGGGGGTTATTCTGTATGTTAGTAAATTGAACACCAATAAAAAATAAATTTAAAAAAAAGGGAAAAAAAAGAAAATAGCTAAAATTTAAAAAAATAAAATAAAACTGAAAAATATAGTAACTAAAATTAAAAATTGAATGGGAGGGCCAAACAGTATAGTAGTAACAGATGAAAAGAGAATTAGTTAGAAAGAAAGAGTTGAAGACATTGTCCAGAATGTAACAAACACAGGCAAGGAATATAAATATAAAATATAAAAGGAGTTTAGGAGGCAAGGAATGCAGATGGTAAAAATGTGAGTCCATGACGAGCTCCAGAAACTGAAAGAGGGAAAATGAGGAGCAGTAATGGTCAAAGAGATACTGAAAATTTTCAAGTACTGGTGAAAGATACAATTTCTCAAATTAAGGAAAACCATCATGATAAATAAAAACAAGTCCACACCTGGAAGGATCACTGTTAAACTGACAGAAGCCAAAGTGAAAAAGAAAACTAAATCTTAAAATAATCCAGAGAGAGAGAGACGCCTGGGTGGCTCAGCAGTTGAGCGCCTGCCTTCGGCTCAGGGCGTGACACTGGGGTCCCGGGATCAAGTCCCACGTCGGGCTCCCTGCAAGGAGCCTGCTTCTCCCTCTGCCTGTGTCTCTGCCTCAATCTCTCTCTCTCTGTGTCTCTCATGAATAAATAAATAAATCTTAAGAAAAAATCTAGAGAGAAAATGCAGATTATCTACAAAGGTATTTGCCAGTTAACATCCTTCCCATTGAAGTCACAATAGAAGTAGAAAGACCATGTACTAATATCCTCATGGCATATTATTTAATTATATAATATTCCTGCCAACTCAGGGTTCCATGTCCTGTTATGCCTCATGCAGAGGTGAGGACAAAATAATGGCATCTTCAGAGAAGAACCTAGGGTCTACCAATCACAGACTCTCACTGAGCTACCATAAAATGCACTTCTAAAAGAAAGTCAACAGAATCCAGAAACTGGGGATTAAAGACACAATGTGAACAGAAAAATAGTAAGTGTATACAATCTAAGCATTGTGAAAATCCTAGTGAAAATAATTACTAAATGTATAGAATTGTTTTAAAAAGTAGAACAAAAAGAATAAGAGAACAGCCACATGAAAATGTGCAGATAGTCAGAGGTAGAAATTTTTAAAGTCCTTAAAATTCTGGGAAAAGAGTAAAAAACTGTTTAGATTTAAACTTTGTTAAGTATATATATTAAACATTGAGGATTAAACTTAACATTGAGGATAAATAAATATATATTAAACATTATAGAAGAATAAAAATAGCAACGTGAGCCAGCATGCTCCAGCAGAGAAATAACTGATAGGATGGATCGATGGTTGGATGGGTACAGAGATTTTCTGAAATTTGGTTTAAAGAATTGATTCACACCCCTGTGGGCCTGTCAAGTCTGAATTGAGCAGGACAAGCCAGCAGGATGGAGAACCAGGCAAGAGTTGATACAGCCTCAAGTCCAGAGACAGTCTGGAGACGGAATTCTTTCTTTTTGGGAGGAGCTCAGTGTTTTCTGTTAAGGTCATCAACTGCTTAGCTGAGGTTCCCAAACCTTGTGGAGAGTTCTACGACTTACTCAATGTCTGCTGATTTAAACGGGAATTACATCGAAGAGACACGTTCCCAGCAAGTTATAGACTCTGACTAAAACCTGGCTACCAAAAAAAAATAAAAATATAAATAAATAAATAAATAAATAAATAAATAAATAAATAAATAAATAAATAAATAATAAAAAAATTAAAACCTGGCTACCATAGCCTAGCCAGACTGACACATAAATTTAACCATAACAAACAGCTATACTTTCCAAATAAGTGAAGAGAAGAAAAATGTGGAGAGTGGAATTTTTGATCAATTTTTTGAAAGGCAAAAAATAGAAAAATGGAAGCAAAAAAGTATATGGTAAATATAAAACCCAAAATGTGATAGAATCAAAATACAGAGTATTTTTGATTTTAGGTAGCAGAGTAATCATTACTAGCTACCTCAAGAAATAACCCCTAAAAAATCAGTTGCTTACCACAGTCCAAATTTATGTCTCATGTCGCACCCCATGTGTGTCAGACAACCCTACTCCACCTTGCAGCTGCGCCACACCGTGTAGTCTCCGAGGTTGTCCTGGCAAGGCAAGAGAAAGACGGGAGAGACATGCCCACCCTTCCCTGCCTTGGCCCGGGCCCCGTCTGGTCTATTGGTCAGGAATCATCACATACCTCCATCTAACTGTAGGAGAGGCTGGGAAAAACACGCACGTAGAATTTTTGATGAGCAGTAACAGTCTGAGTTTCAAGTTGTCTTCACCATAAATGCAAACAGATTAAAATCACTAGTTAAATGACAATAATATTTACATTGGTTTGAAAATGTTTAACAAATGCAGCCATCAGTGCAGGGTGTACACAAAATACCACTAACTGTAAGAGCACAGGACTGAGAAAGAAGGGATACCAAAGGTTCACCAGCATAATGCTAACCAGAAGAAAGCTGGTGTACCAACATTAATAATCAAAGTAGGCTTTATATTTTTTAAAAAAGAGAGATATGAGAGATAAAGAAAAGCATCACAATATGACAAAAGGATCAGGTTAGCAGGAAGACTACAAAATCTTGAACCCACAAAGTCGTAACAACTACAAAGCCTAAGAATGAATAAAGGCAAATGTCAGAATGAGGAAGTCAACTTATCTGTGATAATAATAAAGGGAGACTTTATCATTTCTCTCAAAAGTTGACAGGTCAAGCAGAGAGATGTAAGGATGCAGATTTGAAAAGTACAATAAACAAGCTTGGTTTCATGGTCTTTAGAACTCTGTATCAATAGTTAATTCTATATGCCCCATTAGATAAAGCACTTGTGAAACTTAAAAAAAGAGAGAGAGAATGAGAGAGATTAACCATGAACTAGATCAAAAAGCAAATATAAGTAAATCCCAGGGCTCCAATACCATCTACATTGTATGCTCTGATCACAGTGCAATAAAATTTAAAAACTATGCAAACAGTGTCCCCCCAAAATGTTTGAAATTAAAAAAAAATCACACTTCGAAGAAATTCATAGGTCAAAGGAGAATATAATTCGAAATTACAACCACAAAATTTTGAATAACAAAATGGAAAAAAAACCTTGTACATATCATATAAAGTGGCACCAAAATGGCAAGTAAAATTTGAAGTGCAGTTATTAGGAAAAACTGGGAACTGAACCTAATTATCTAAAGTTTCTGCTCCAGAAGTTAAAAATAATGTTTAAAGGAAGGAATACAAATAAAAGCAGAAATTAATGACCTAGAAAAAATATTAGGAAGCTGATTCTTACAATAAACAGGCAAAATAAGACTAAGTAAGCAGAGCTGACACATATGGATGGGATTAGGGATGAAAGGGAACTATCGAGATAATGTAGGTTTTATAAATATGGATCTATGTGAGTACATGAGCAACTTTCATCAAATAAATTTGAGTGCTTGGTGAAGTGGACAATAAATCTGAATTTACTCATAAAGAAAAATAAACCTGAGTAGAAGTCTAGTCAGTAAATGAGTGGAGTCGGTAGTGAATAGTCTACACATTGCAAAATAATAACATCTACCAGAATTTCAAGGCCTTGATATCCAAAACATCTTAAAGAGGAGAAAAAGAAATATTCCCTGGCTTATTTTATGAATCTGGTATAACCTTGATCCCGGAGCGCTGTATAAGACAGGATCAAAAAAGTCCTGGAGACCCAGGATCGAGTCCCATGTCAGGCTCCCTGCATGGAGCCTGCTTCTCCCTCTGCCTGTGTCTCTGTCTCTCATGAATAAATAAATAAAATCTTTAAAAAAAGACAGGATCAAGAAAGAAAAACTATAGGTCAGTCATAAATAGAGATCTAAAACTTTAAATAAAATATTATCAAAGTAAATCCAAATATGTTTTTTTTCTTAAAGATCTAGACAAATGTAGTAAAAAGTCAAATACGGATGATGGGGACACAGGTATCTATATTAATTTCTGTTCTTATTGCTATACTTAAATTATTTCCTAGTTAAGTGTTTTAACTAAAATGAAAGTAAGAGGAAATTGAGAATCTGTTCTGCAGGAAGCTCTGCCCTGAAAAAATATAAAGAAAGTGGTTCTGAAAGGCTCCTGGAAATGAAAGAGCAACCCTCATCCTTCACAAGAGGCCCTACATTTATTTATTTATTTATTTATTTATTTATTATTTATTTATTTATTCATTTATTTAAAGATTCATGATGCACCCATATTTCATTTCCTTTTCAATTGAAAAGAGATGTGGGAAATTTCTTTTTTTTTTTTTTTTTTTTGAGATGTGGGAAATTTCTAGCGACAATCCCCTGACCTAGCTTGTCTCACCTGGAAACTCACACCCCCTGGGCCACTCATCACCAAACCTTCCAACGATCTCTTGTCCTTCTCTGTCTTGATAACCCCACTATCATGCTCTCCTGCGATCGACGACTGCAGGGTGTCATCTGTTTCATTACTGCGGTGACGCATGACACGGAGTTCCCTTAATCATATCCTGTCACTCTCCCTCTCGCCCATTTCCCCATGTAGGTGGGTTACCATGCTTCGATCCTTCACTGTTGTCTTTTTTAAACGTGAGTGCGTGAGCTTGGAGCTTCATCTCCTGTCCAGTCAGTGATGCACTCCCCAATGGGTGAGATGCAGACTTTTGTGTCCTCATCCTGCCTGTGTTTCCCTTTCTCGCCTTCCTCCTCCCAATTTCTACCCCTTAACTTCCACAATGTCATCTCCATAACATTTGTATCCGGCTAGGGCCGCGTGACTGGGAGCTCTTCCTTCGAAGCCCCCCTCGGTTGTTCCCAGAGGGGCAGGTGCGGGGCACTCGGGGTCGGTGGCCAGTGCTCCGGGCTGCAGGGAACGGGAAAGAGCGCTCTGCTCCATAAAAGGACTTGCAGGGCATTTTCTGTTTCTGTTCTCCTGATTCATCCTCTATCTCACCTGTTGCTCCTGAGGCCTGGCCTCCTGCAGACGGTGTGTGCCTCCTTCCTGGCCCTACTGAGCAAGGTGAGGGTACAGGGGCTGCAGCGGATTGAGGGGGCGTACAGCCCTAAAGACCCATGTTGATGTGGTGACAGAAGGTGTCTGTCCTGCCGAAGTGAAGATGCCTCTGCTGAAGTCAGACCCTTTTCCTTACACCACCAGACTTTTAATTCCCACCATCTCCCCTGCACACTTACCCCACTTTATCTAGTCTCTTGATACTGTTTCCTGAAAACAGTGTGTTTTCCTCAAACATTGGATTTAAAAAAAAAATCTCTTTTTTAAAATTTTATTTAAATTCAAGGTAGTTCACATAGAGTGTAGTCTTAGTTTCAGGGGTAGAATTTAGCGAAAATTCAGATTTTAAGTAATCCATATTTCTGAGGCGTCTTTTGCTTTCTTCCTATATTTTACTTCCTCATGGGAAGGGCACATTTGAGGGTCTCCACTACCCCGTGTGGTGGCTGGATGAGTCAAAAAGCATCCCCACAGAGTGAGATGCACCAGGGCACACAGCGTGGTGAGCAGTTGGCTGGCCAGTTGCGATGGCCCTTGGCACAAACCCTTGGGTCAGATGCGGGCTGCACCGCGCCAGGACCCCCAGGCTTTGGCAGATGCCCACTTTCTTGCAGGCTCTCTGTGGGGCACAATGGGCTCCCGTGCTATTTCACTGCTTGGGGACTGTGATGTTTTGTGTTCTTCCTACTTGCTTTTTCCAGAAAACGATGTCTCCAGAATTAAAAAATGTAAGCTTATAATAGACCCCTCGTGGGCAGAAACCTAGATCACCACAACTGACCCTCTGAGTATTTCACTTTTTCACTATTTCTCACACAGTATTCCATGATTTCCATATAGCTAACACCTGATACACGGTAGCTGCTCACTAAATGTAAATTACCACCTCCTGTCCCCAAACGCTGATGGCAGGAATCTAGAATGACCAGGGTGCATCAGAATTCCAGAATTGACGAGATATTTATATTGTCACAAGATATAGGAAAGTTGAAGAGAGAAGACAATTTCTTTTTTTTTTTTTTGAGAAGACAATTTCAAAGGAAGAATATAATCACTTCCCCTATTTAGAGACAATGTCTAAATACCTGTTTGAATATAGATGTCATGTGGGAATTTTTTTAATTGGTCAGAATCAGGGTCTAGTGTTGCGCTGGAATTTCTAAATCAAGCTGGGAAAAGAAGGCAGCAGGATAGAATTTGGGAATTAGAAGATCTACCTTCAAACTGAGTGAATTGTGTGATCTCTTCTGACCTCTCACTTCACTTGATTCTTATGGTAAATATAGTTCCTAGAGCCCAAATATTTTTATCTGATTTAGCATTCAATCTACAACTATGTAAGATCATTTCTTAGTCTTCATTGGCCTGGTTACAGTACTTACCAGAGGTGCTCAGGAGCTACTTATCGGTAAGTACAAGGTATTAAGCATGTTCACATTTAAATTTTTCTCTTTTAAAAAAAATAAAATAAAAATATAAATAAAAATAAAATTTTCTCTTTAAAATCTTTTAAATTTTGGATGATATGTTTAATGTACTAAATGTGTAAATAGAATTACAAAACACAACACACAGGGTAATCAGAGATCATTAGAATTCTAACCTGTCCACAAACCCATAATAATCGCGTGTTTTCATTTGTCATACTAATAAAAATAATACATTCTTTTACCCAGATAATTTATTCTTTTCCTTTATTATAAGTTTTCCTTTCTTCCCTATTATTATTCGTTCCTTTAATAATATTATTCCTAATAATTTCTTCTTATTTATTAGTTTTCAAGTCCTTATAATAGCAAGATTCTTTGACATCATTGCTATTGGTGTATAAATCATAAGGGTAAACAAGGTGAATCTTGCAGTAGTATGATTAAACATTAAGGCATTTCTAATGAGTGTTTATTTAGAAATATGGCATATCTTCTCTTCAGTCTGTCTTATTTAGTATTTGCTCTGTGTAATTGGATGAACCAAAATACATAAAGAATACTTGCAAGTCATTGTTCAGTTTTTATTTCCTACAAAAAGGACTGTGCAAATATTAGCAGAGTACATATTGCATTCAAAAGGCTCAATAAAATATGCTGTTGGTCAAGTTGTACACTTTAAATCACATATGCCTCGTATTTTATTCTGTCAACCACTGCTTAAAAGTCATCCAAACGGCAGTTGTGACTTCTCATTAATATCTACCATCATTGGAATTTAAATTTTACACCCATATAGTATTAATGGGAAAATGACATAAAGCCATAATTGATATTGCCAGTTGAATCTGCCAATAAGATTGGTGAGCATTTTTTCTCCATCAGCAGTTCAGCAACTTATCTAACAACTGAGCAATTCACACAATAGCAAATAGAAAAAGTCAGGGACCAAAAAAAAAAAAAAGTGAGACTCTTAAGTCACCTAGAAAAAATATTGACTCTATATGTAAAAATAGTATTCACCAAGCCACCCTGGTTTTAGTGATTTTCTCTGTGTATGATATGTTCACTGGAGTCAATAATACTTAAAAATCTATTGGAAACAAAGAAGCAAACTTCCATTTTATGATCCAGCATTAACATTTTTAAAGATTCAGGGCATAAGTTTGTGTCATCACTCAGCAACATAGCAACTTTTTGGGGTGATGCTATAATGCAGCATAGGTAAGACCCAATTTCATTAAAGGCAGCTGTGCTCTCAGACTCACTATTTAGGAATTCTACCAAGTGCAGGCATCAGTAGGTGACACCCATGCCGCGTTGGACTTGGGACGTTAACTGGAAAAAATATATATATATCATGGTCTCTGGGAGTGTTCTCCAGCTCCATGAATAAATCCAGGATTTCTCATAGTACCTGCCCATTCTAGCCCCCGTCCGATTGTTCAGTTCCTGCCTCATTGCAGTGAGCTAGAGGCACCCATAGGTGCTAGAACAGGGGCTGCCATGCTGTAATTAGTGAAAATCTATTCTCATTTAGTTATATATTTTTAAATCCCTTCTTGATTGTCCTTCTCAGTGTTCTCAACAAGCTGAAAGTTCACAGTCACAAATTCTAAACTTGCAATTTTGAGGATTCCTATCTTATCCAAGTCTCCTGTCTCCACTCACTAGCTTCCAGTCTTCCACGAGACTCCTCTAAGACCTCTCCCATTTTAGAGCATAGTGTTCAGGGCCCGGATCTATAGCCTTTCAACAGATTTCCAGCCAAGGCCATCTTCCTGGGTTGTTTGTTCCTCACTTTTTATTTATGCTTTCATTTTCATATTCTGTAGTATTTTTAAAAATACAGTCATATTAAAACACCTTTAAAACCAATGTATAATGATTTCCTTATTTCAAAATTGCCTGTGATCTCTTTTAAATGTTACAAAAGCAGTTCATATCTGTTACAGAAAAGTAGAAAACACAGACAAGCAAAGGGAGACAATATGCAATTTTCATAAGCCCACTGAACACAAATGATCACTTTTATAATGTTGTTGATCTGCACATACCTTTTCCTATGGAAACAGTTTTTTTGCAAATGGGTAATTTTTACATAACTGCTTTGTAGCTTGATATATTATCATTATCTAATTAACATCACATGCACATTTTTTCAATGTTCTCAAAAATTGCATCTTTTACAATGTATATAGGATTAGATTCCACCATTTCTTCTGAGAATTTATTTTACTCTAGTAAGAAATTTCTCCCTGATTTTTAACAACAGTCTAACAAACCTGAATATAAATTTCTTCTGATTAACACTTCATACAAACACATTGCAGCTAATCACCCGCCTTTACATATATCCCTGCACATTCTGAACCACTTCTTTATTTTAAAAATTTTTTAAACTTAAAATCATTTAAGTTACATAATATCTTTGCGTATTATCCCCTTTGGAGATATGCAAGACTTCTAAAATAAATTATTTCATAAAGAGGGACCAATGGAATAAGTCATAAACCATGCTGATGAATTTTCAATCACTTCTCTAACAAATAAAAACAAAAGCAAAAAGAAATCTCTTCCATCTATCCTTAGAGCCAACTCTTTCAATGAATTCAGAAATTCTATCTCTAATAAAGTAATTATTTGAGGACCACTTAGAAAAGTAATAAAAGTATAATATAGAAGGTAATATAAATGTCTCTCTCTCTAATAAATAAATAAATAAAATCTTTTTTAAAAAAAGAAGGTAATATAAACAACAGCTTTTAAATTTGCTTTTTTAAAAAATAATAAATCACCGGGAGACGGGTATACCATCCAATTAAGCTGAACTTCAGGTCTCATATTCGCATCTTCTTCTCTAATAGGGCCTCGTCTGACAACAAAACACTGCCATATTTCCATGCTCTGTTATGGTAGTAATTATTTCTTTATAAGGGATTGTTTTGTTTGTCCTCCACTATAGTTCTAGTAGGAAAGGCAGACTGTCCCCATCTCTGGAGCTTACTGTGGTGCTTGAGACAGCTAAAAACTTGTTCTGTAAATCAATCAATTCCCTCATCTATATTCAAACAGGTATTTAGACATTGTCTCTAAGTAGAGGAAGTGATTATATTCTTCCTTTGAAAATGACATGATACTTTAACAAGAGTTTCTATGACTATATAACCAATAGTAGGAATAAGAACACTAACATGTATTAAAAACCAATTAAATCCCAAGCCCTCTGCAAAATCTTCGCAGACTTTAACATTTCATTTTTTTCTGTATCTTTCCTTCTCTAATAATGTCTTTAATGATCTCATATTTTCTGCAACTGATTATTAACTAATAAAAACAGCAGCCTACATATAATATTTTACTGTGCATGAGATATTTTAATAAACATTTTTATATAATTTATATATATACATATACACACAGAAAGAACTTATTACTTATAAAAATGCAGTTTCTGAAAAGCAAGAAACAACCTATCTTGCAACTCTGAGAACCTCATTTATATTTCACATATGCCGTAGACACAGCTCAGAAACTCAGATGCAATGCTTATGAATATGTATGAAGCATAATTAGCTTGGAAAATGCTGCTTCATCACCTGTCCTGATATTGTTGATGTGCTTCGGTGACTTACTAAGCAGTGTTGGAAAAGGAGCTCTCCAAATTCCAATGAGCTGAAACAGTTCCGTTCATCCATTACATGTTAGTGTTTTTCATTCTGTTATCACATGAAAGGCTTGTCTTCCAAACCCGGGTTGTGGCTGCGCTGTTTATGACTGACACTCGTGTGCCGTCAGCCCTTGAATATTTTGGAGGGCTTCTTGAAACATTGAAACCTCTTACTCCTCCATGTTCCTTGAGGCCCAGACCTCTCCTCTCCACTGCCCTTTCCTGAGTGACAGCTTCCTTTTCTATTACAATCGCCGACTGGCGTCTCCTTTTCCTGCCACACACCTGCCCGGTTCATCTTCCTGGACTAAGGCTCTGACCATACATTCTTGTTCAGAAGCTTTCAATGGCTCCATGTTCCTTATTGCCCAGTGTTTTCAGCCTGACACTCGAGCTTTCCAGAAACTGACTCTAGTCTACCCAATAGCCTTCGTTCTTCATATTGCCCTAAACTCTAAACTCCACAGTCCTTTGCAACTGAAATACTTGTTCTGCTCTCCACACACCAAAATTTCCTGCCTCCTTTGAGCAGCTGCATGGCTCAGTTAGTTGAGTGTCCAACTCTTGATGTTAGCTCAGGTCATGATCTCAGGGTCCTGAGATCGAGTCCCTCGTTGAGCTCTGCACTCAGCAGGGAGTCTGCTTGAGGATTCTCTCCCTCTCCTTCTGCCCCTCCCCCTACTCATGCTCGCTCAGTCTCTCTCTCAAATAAATAATAAATCTTTTTTTATATAAAATCTCCTGCCTCCTTGCCTTTCCTTTCTTACCTGAGCAAGGAATGGTTGACTAAAAATCCAGGAAGAAATTATTGGCTTCCTGAAAAATAGGAAAGACAAGATGCTTGGGAGCAAAAGAGAGAGGTGATATCCTCAATTCATAAATGCAGGAAGACAGGAAATTAGGAGCAGGGAAGTCTATCAGCAGATGGACTTCAGCTATGGCTAGGTCATGTTGCTGGATAAAGGCGCCAAGGTCCAATGGAAGATCAAGAAGTTGATAATCAGTCAGATGAGTCAGAAAAAAAATCAATATCCAGTATCCAATATCAAGAATAAAAGGAGTGGGGCCGCCCGGGTGGCGCAGCAGTTTAGCACCGCCTGCAGCCCGGGGTATGATCCTGAAGACCCGGGATTGAGTCCCACGTCAGGCTTCCTGTATGGAGCCTGCTTCTCCCTCTGCCTGTGTCTCTGCCTCTCTCTCTTTCTCTCTCTCTCTCTCTCTCTCTCTGAATAAATAAAAATATTTTAAAAAATTAAAAAAGAACAAAAGGAGTAAAGTCAGACAGGTCAAAAAAGGGGAAATTATTAATGACTTTATATCAGAAATTCAACAATCTAAATGAAATGGACAGATTCTTTGAAAATTACCAACTACCAAAACTCACAAATAAATAATTTGAATGTCCAATTAAAGAATTGAATTTGTACTTAAAAACCTTCATGTACACACAAACACACACACACCTCACACTCCACATCCCACACACAAATTCAGCCCCAGATGATTTCACATTTAAAGAAGTAATACATTCTTCAGAGAATTGAAGAGAACAAAATATGTCCCACCTCATTCTATGAGGCCAGTATCACTCAATACAAACCATAGACATTACCAAAAAAAATTATAGATCAGTATCCCTCATAAAACATAGATGTAAAAATTCTTGACAAAGTTATTACAAATCAAATCCAACCATTTATTAAGATAAACTACAAGCTAAGGGAATATATTTGCAAATTACATGTCTGATAAAGAATTCGTATCCAAGCTATGCACAAATATCTTTCAAAATTCAGTAACAACAAACAACTCAATAAAAATTGGGCAAAAGATTTAAACAGATGGAAAAGAAGCACATGAAAAGGTGCTCAAGATTATTTGTCATAAGGAAAATGCAAATTAAAACCAAAATGATATACACACCTATTAGCATGTCTAAATTTAAAAAGACTGACTACATCAAGTACCAGCAAGGATGTAGGCAAATGGAACTCTCATACACTGCTAGTGGGAATTTGAAGTAGCACAAATAATTTGGAAGACAAGTTGGTAGTTTCTTGAAAACTTAAACATATCATCTAGTCACTCCACGTCTATTCACTCCATGAGAAATGAAAGATACATCTATATAAAGATTTATACACAAATGCTCCCAGCAACCCAATTTAGAATGGCCAACGCTGGAGATAACCCAAATGTCCATCAAGACATTTAATCAAGAGGTGAATGAATAGAGTGGGGCATAGCCATTTAATTAAAAGAGGATCACATATTGATTCACGCACAACGTGAACAAATGTTGAAATAATTATGCAGAGTGAAAAAAGCCAGATAAAAAAAGAGAGCAAACTAGACGAGTCCATTTATATAAGATTTTATGAAATGCAAATTAATAGTGATGGAAAGAGGAGCAGTGTTTGTATAGAGATGCGAGGAAGTCAAGGGGGGTGGAAGGGAGAAATTAAAAAGAAATGGATTGTTCCTCTACCTTGATTGTCATGACGGTTTCACGGGTGTCTATATGTCAAAACTTACCAAGTTGTAAATTTTAAATATGTTTTTTTAAGCTTCACTAAAACTGTTGAAATGTGTAAAAAGGCAGACAAAAAAATGTGAAGAGTGGTCACCACTGTCTGTAGTCGCTTGGTTTTCCCAGCTCAGACTTCCACCTCTTTCCATGGTGTCTGACCCTTCTCCCTCTTTTCTCTCACTTCATTTCATTATTTTCTTCCTTGCAGCAAATCAACTTTCTCTCCCTCCTTTACCCCCATGACTCACTTTGCATATCCAAGATTAGCTTTAAAATTTTGGTTGTTAAATGCTTGCCAGAACATATTCTTGTAGAAAGACATTCACATCTCAAGGCTGCGGAGAAAGCTATTTTTCTTTCTTCCTGCCTTTTCTTTCTTTCTTTTTTCTTTCTTTGTTTCTTTCTTTCTTTCCCGTCTGTGTCCAGTTTCGTCTAGTACTCTGAATGACCCACATCATCTGGGCGATTCAGGATTGTCAATACCAACATTAGTTATTTTACTACAGTGATACTGGCATCTACTGAAACCTACTTTACCCTTTCCAAATTGATTTGGACTCCTGAGCTTCAAAATCTTTTCTCTACTGGATAGTTTCTCTTTCCTCATTGTCAGATAGATTGTCAGCTATCACTTTTGCTGTTGTCATGTGCCTGTTTGGAGAATCTGCATCCTTCTTTCTTTGTAATTTCCTTCTTTTGATCCAGAAAACCTGTGACCAGAGGAATAAGAATGGCACCTAAATCTGGAACAGATATAGAACCTGAGTAGGTAACTAAAGCTTTTTTTTTTTTTTTTAAGTAAGTTACACTGGATTTGTGCCATCAATATAGTGATGCTCTTACTTTTTTTTTAGATAAATGACACTCTGTGATGTTAGTGTACCTAGTTCCCAAGGAAAACTGTAGGACTAGGGATTTCTGTATCCTCAGTTGAAGAAACTGTCCCTTTTCCATGGAATAATTGTCTGAGGTTGTCAGCTCTTTTTGCAAGTGCTCGCTATAAATGCACAATGTCCTTTTTTATTTATGTAGGATGCACATGTCCTTTTGTAGAGATCTTAGTTCTATAATCAATCTGTTCTGTGAACAGTAGAGCTGTTAGCATAACACCTGAAAATAAATTTTATCAGAACACTCACAAGTTCTGTGATCTCTCCCAGTTTAATGCTCAATTAATGTGACTGATAAAAAAAAAAATTGTGACAGAGGCACTGCAGGGATCTTCTGGAGTGTTACGTCTGGAATAACTTGAATTCAGCTTTATAACTTCAACAGGAAGTATTTAGCATTATCTAGCTCTTCTTGTACCTGAAATACTTTTCCAGGTTAAGTTTTACATATAAAATCCCCTTTGATTTATCTCTTGGTATAAATGTATTACGTGATGATTACAGAGAAGCAAACACTATTAAAGTGTGTGTTTTAAGTTAAATGTTCCCTTCCCCATATCATTCTGCTATCTTTGTGTCATCTTTTTGAATCCAGGCCTCAACAAATACATCTTTGCTAGGAGATGATTGTAGCTCAGAGATTATTATTTAGAAGAGTTTGTTCTGCTGGAGTCCTTGGAGACGTGTTTTTAAAAAGAGCATTGATCTTCCTAATTTGAAGGGGACAGGAACTGCTCCTCCACCTGTTACACAACTCAAGTAAAATGTGCTTAGGGATACGTCAGTAGATGTGTCCCGTTCTCAATTTGTTCAACTGTTCCATAGCATTTAATACTGACCAGTGATGGCCTTGCCTTGAGCACCTTCTGCATCTCTTGGCTTCCATAGTATCACCCTCTCCTGGCTTCTCTGTGCCCTCTAGAATCTCAGTTTCCCTGCCACTGCCTCTTTCTGTATCTACCCCTTAAACGTTAAGATTTCCAGGTCCCAGGTTCTGTCCTAGTTCTTCTTCTCCTCTCCCAATAAACAGTCTCTTGACTTTCATCACCGGTATGTGCTGATAATTTCTAATTCTACATCCACAGCCCAGAATGCTTTCCTGAAAGTAAACCCTGTATGCCAGCTGCCCGCCGGATACATCAACTCCATAATTCTCTGGTTTTAGATATGTGACACTCCTTTCTCTGTCCACAGGCAACAGGTCCTCAGGGTTCATTAAAGGAAGGTGCCAAAGGCTCTCTTCAGAAAAGCTTTGGGATTCTTAACGAAGCCAAGAAGTTAGCAAATGCTGTGAAAGGTTAGTGTGACCTCCCTTTGTTATTATTTTCAGGTTAATCATAGTTCTGATTGGTAGGATATTTTATCGTGGCATTGTTTCACTAGGATTTTTACGATGGTTTTTATGATCTGGATTTAATGCAAGTAAACTCTCTGAGCAGTTTTATGATGTTTTGCCATCACATCTCATTTTGCATTAGATAATATTTCATAATTTTTAAACCTAATGTATATAGCATCATTTCACATGTATTAAATTATAGTGACTTCTAGATTAAAGTATAACAAGTTTTTAAGAGTACCAAACCCCACTTGTTCTGGCTTCAGAAATGGCAGTCACAAAAGAATGAATTAGGCAGATGTAGTATAAATGTCCTTATGAAATTTTCAATTTGTTAGTGGTCACATTTCCTGAAAAGTTCTCATGCTTTTTAAAGACATTTTTTCTTGTATTTTCTTCCTAATTCAACCATCAAAGTCCATAAAATATCTACTCCAATCCATTATGGGTTTTGCATTAAAAATGTATTGCTCAATATAGCTGCTCTCCAGGTAAGCCATTATATTTATTATTTCATTCAAATATCTCCCGTTTCTCTCTGCAACCTCATTCCTTGCCATTTTCTGGCTTGCATCCATCTCCTCAACCTTCCTGAAATATTCATGGTCCTTCCAAAACATACTACTCTTCCAAGCCTCCATATTTCAGAGTGTTAATCCTTCTCTTTGGAATGCCTCCCCATCTTTCATTCTTTTTCATAGAATTACCTTTTACCAGACCTTCAAGATTAAGCTCAAATGTCATCTTCTCCAGGAAACTCGACACCGCATCTGAACTCCAGGCCCCTTCTTACTGCCTCCCTTTTTCACAGACTTGTCAATCTGCAACCATGTACTTAGATTCCATCGTCTTGAGGACAGACACGAGATCTTGTTTTTAACTTTGTATTGCTAGTGTGTAATATCACAGTGACTAGCTCAAATCAGGAAATAAGTATATTTTTGAAAATAACAGAATGATATTGGTCTTTCCTAACCTTAGAAAAGTTTTTTAAGCATTTATATTTGTCATGTTTTAAACTAATTGTCCATGGTCTCCAATAGACATGGATAGGACATTACAACTGCTGTCCTCAGTATGGATGGTACTTTGAGAGTAAAATGCTTTGGACTAAGTGTCACAGGTGGAAAAAAAAAAAAAAAAAACCCTGTATACATTATTCTGTGCAGGAACTTACTCTTATTCTAACCTGAAGAGTAACTAGAGTCAAGACTTATTTTCCTCTTGGGCAACTTGAGTTGATCTCATTACTTTATGGCCACTCTTTCCCATCCAATACCTTTGCCCAGAGCTAGCAGGGATTAAGGTGGAGTGAGTGAGGTTAAGTCAAGCTGGTGTAGGGTCAGATCCAATTTTATTTAAAAGTTTAATATTTTGTGTATCATTGCTCTTTTTTAAATCCATTTTGGATTAAACTAAAAAATAGTTTTTTAAAATACTGCACTAAAATATTTTGAGTACTGTTTTGGTGCCTGTTTAAATTTTACACCTATGGTGAATGTGTGAGTCGCCTCATCTCATTCCCTTGCCTCTATTTCCCCCAAATCCTGCCATTATAAAAATGAGGAAAGAATTCCATTTTCAGAGATTTTTTTTTTCCAAGAAAAAATAGAAATCTGAAGACAGGCCTGGTGGAAAGGGTTAGGAGACAAAAATGTTCATTAGTTTCAATGTCTTTTTTTGTACTTCAGGTAGTACATTATTTAAAGTAATGAAAACCCACAAACTACTCAAGTAATAATTTCTCCAAAAATCCAAGCCAAGGCTCTGACGGAGATGGGAATGTTTTCTTGCTACATTATGACATTCCCCTGATTTGTGGCCAATTACACAAGTTATAAAATGGCTGTTAATCAGGGAAATGCCATATATTACCACCAGGAACTGCTGAAATAGGCCCTACAGAGCAAAACTCTTGACAGCAGCTATTAAAATAGAGATTTAGTCATTTCCCTTTCTCTGGAGCCTGGAGTTAGAAGGAATAAAAATGGTGAGGCCAGTCTACCCTCCATATTTCTAATTTGTTACTTGGTTCATTTCAGTACAATCCGGTGAGTTCATGCTTTAGACACGAATGACTTAGTGCTGCTCTCTGCCATTTTTATGCTGTCCTTGCCTTGAGGGAGTCTGAACTTGCCAGGAGCAATTTGTTTTGCTTTTTAATTTTTGAATATACATTTGTTAAAAGTCAATTTGCCCTTGTACACACATGAAATTTAAAACTAGTCTGCACTGCACTGATTGAATGTCTACAGAGGAAAAAATCATTTCCTTGATGGATATGGAACTTGGGACAAATTGATGATCGGGAGAGTTCAAAGATGAATTAATACCAGCAGATGAATTAATGCTACTTTGCAGATTGACAAGAGAGTTTGTCAATCAAATAGCCTGTTGAGGTTCTCATGGAATGTGTACAAGGCATGGAATGAAACAGAAGATGGTATAGAAGCAGCCTAAGAATGCTAAGATTTTACAGTTATATGCTTTATCTTATATAGGATAAATTCTCAATACCATTTACTTCTTAATTTATCTCTGATTTTTGTCTTTGCCCAAATAAGTGAAATCATCCAGTCACTTAGGAACAAATAGATAACATTTCTGTAACCTGGATGAAACGTAGATGAAATAAAAAGATCAATTCTCAAACCCAAAAATACCAACTTGGTGAATTGTATGACATGTGGTGTAGTCCAACACAAAGAACAGTACCAGAATTATCCCAAACATTATCTTTTATCAAATTAATCAATACTTTTTTTCTATACTATGATCCTCCAAACACTCAGGCATTCAGTCCAGACGAGCCTATCAGAAAGGTTTTGCCTTTCATCAATATGATATAGTTGCATTGACTAACCTGGTAAAATTCTGTTATTATTTTAGATCAGAAAAAAAAAGAATAAATAGGAATACTGCATGCTGTTAAACCAAAGATTAATGCAGGAGTTAAATTTTGTCCAGAGCATTCTTTCATTATTAAAGATCTACTCTTTTTGACTTCACATATTACCATTTGCCAGAATCAGCTTTTCTAAAAATAGGCATGTGAAAAACAAAATCTGTTCCATTGACAAAAAGCAATTTTGGGCTAAATGGATGAAACCAAGCTTGGATCCCCTAGCCGACCATAGTCTGGAGAGCAAAATAGCCTTTTCCCGTAGATATTGCTGATTCCTCATACAGACCTGAAATTCCTCCTTTGGCGTGTGAATAGAGAAAATCAAGATAATAAAACCAGGTTGGAGCAGGTTTAGGAGTTAAAATGAAAACTGACAAAGTAGTGGCAAACAGAATGGTAGGAACTATTGGACCAGACAGTACTTGTCTTACTTAAGGGTATTCAAATACAACTTCTTTTAGAATACCTTGCTGGCCAAAGCAAAATGAGCCTTCAGGCCCACAGCCGGGCTTCAGAGCTTGTCCAGGTGGAACCATAAGCCGGTTTCAGTGTCTAGTCATTTTAGTTTCTGGTTACACCGGCTGAAGAGAGGATTTGCCTCTATCCTAGAATCTTAAGTCTTTGGAGATCCTGCCACTAGACAAGCCCCCCTTCCCTCCTGTTCTCAGACTTCTTACTATGACCCTCTGTCTAGCGGGAGGAAGAACACATTCAGAGGCAGCTGACAGTTATTGAGGGCCCGTCAAGTGCTGTGCTCATGAGGAACAAGACCAAATGTGGCCCTTTGGGATCAGGACAAGGTTTCTCAGTAACACGCCTCCCTATAAACCTGCCAGTTGAATGATCTCAGAGGTCCCCATGCACAGTCACTCCAGTAGGCAAAAGAGACGGTCAGAGAAAGGGCATGTCCCAAACCTGTGACAGTAACTAGAGAAAGGGAAGCATAGGAGTAAAGTCATGAAAGAGGGCTTAAAAATAGAAAAAAAATGGCAAGACTGGGCATAGCAACCTCATCAAGTCAATTGACAGGAGGCCAGGGACAAGAATTGGGCTTCCTTCCTTCTGCAAAGCATCAGGTTCCTGCCCTGGATCATGGGGTTGACTTAGGGGGCAGACTCTTTGGAAATCTCAATATTTGGAAATATTAAGAAGTCAAAGGACTGTAAAGGTGGATGAAAAATTATAATAAAGTGACTTGAGGGAAACTATACCTTGTATGTTCCTAAAATATCCAAAGATGATAATATAAAATGTAATATGATAAAAATTGTATAAAGCTACCATATATTATGTAATTTGGTAAGATTGGCTGCCTCTAGTATGTAGATTTGAATTCATTTGAAGAAACACCAATAATCTGAATAGACCACATTTGTATCGTGGGACCAACCCTGTAGCCCACATTAGCCTGACTCTGAGGCTGATGCTTTTACCCATTGCTGGGCAAAAACACTGGGCTTCTGCCATAGTTGAGAAAGTGACCCAGTGACATTTATGATACTAACAAATGCTTGATAAAATGAATAAGTGGATGAACACCCAAGTGTAGCAGAAATCTCTCATTACCAGGAAGGTCACAAGCAAGATATTTTATATGACCTCATGGTGATCCCTTGCTTCTTTCAAACTTTCTGCTTCAGAACTACACAAAAACACTGCAAGATTAACCTGTTCTCTAGTTCAGAGGGTGCCTCGAAAACAAAACATGAAGCATGTTCATAGCAAATGAAAAGTATATGGATTAAATTCTTCGTTTATAAAGAAACCCTAAAGAGAGGATATTTCTTCATTTTTTGGTAAGGAAGCAAATCATAAGTAGTAATGAGTCCATCAAAGTATTAGTTCATAATAAGGCAAATGTCATAGTAATCAAGAACTTCATTGCAAAATATTAGCTGGATGACAATTTGACAGTAGAGTCCATTTTACCAACCCCTTCAAAATGTATAGCTGTTCTGTAATTTTCACCCTTGTGAATGAGAGATTGTCTCAAGGTGTTGGTTTGTGCCTAAATAAAAAATAAAAATTGCATTTGAAGAACTTACCTCGATGAGTTTCAATGATCAAATAGAACGTTTCATTCAAATCTGTAAAATACACTCTTTTTAAAAAAAAGGTTTTACTTGTTTGAGAGAGAGAACTCATGAGCAGGAGGAGGGGCAAAGGCAGAAGCAGGCTCCCCAGTGAGCAGGGAGCAGGATGTGGAGCTTGATCCCAGGACCCCGGGAGCATGACCTGAGCTGAAGGCAGACACTTAACCAACTGAGCCACCCAAGAGTCCCTAAAAAAGTATTCTTATATTTAGTTGAAAACTGTTTCAAGGTCATTAAAAGCTGGTAAATGTACCAGGGCAATCATCAAGCCGATATGAATTATTTTGTTACCATTTACTGCCTGTCATAAATCCAGTACTTTCTCCTATATCCACAGATTTATTTCTCACATCAGTCATATGAAGGAAGATGCTATCCTCATTTTATGCATGTAAAAGGGGTTATAAAAGGCACATGAACCCACATCTCCCACCGCTAAGTCTTACAATGATTTCATGGCACCACACCGCCTTTTTAATGATGAGAATTTGGTAAAAGAAGATATTATTGATGATGAAAGTGATAACCTCACAGCTTTATTTTGAGATATTACATAACATCCTTCAGAGTTACCAGTTCTCATTTAACTAAACTGTAATTCATATTCAGCACAGCATCAAGACCATGGTATATGAGGGGCGCCCGGGGGACTCAGCAGTTGAGCATCTGTCTTCAGCTCAGGGCCTGACCCCGGGGTCCCGGAATCAAGTCCCACATTGGCTCCCTGCAGAGAGCTTGCTTCTCCCTCTGCCTGGGTCTCTGCCTCTCTCTCTCTCTCTCTCTCTCTCTCTCTCTCTGGGTCTCTCATGAATAAATAAATGCAATCTTTTAAAGAAAAATAACATGGTAAATGAGTAAATGCATACTCTCAGTAGAAATGACTTATTCCTCTGTCTGGTGATTTTCATTTTGAATGTGTCCACCTTATACCGTGTCAGTGGATAAGCAACAAAGGGAAATAACAGCATCAGGAATGTTCACAGTTGACCCTTTCTGCTCTGCTGCTTTCTCTCACCTTATGAGCTCTGTCTCTGCCAAACCCATTTCTGGACATTTGTCTTCTAATGTGTGAGGACGGGACTTGAAAGGTTAGAACCAAAGCTGGAAACGTATGTGTGTGTGTAGGCTTTGAGGCTTGGCAGGTGTGATGCCTAGAGAAAAGATAAAGAGAATGTCTTCACGAAAGCTAGGGGTACAAGAGCTGAAGACCTAAGAGGAAATCCCATAAAATGTAGCTATGAATTATAAATTGGATCCTCTTCTTGTTCTCCAAAAGTTACAACTAAAGAATTGGGTTCAATGTTCTTTAACTATTAATAATTCTGTTTCTTTGGTCAAATTACAGTTCAAACGGGGCCAAATGCAATCTTCCTTACATGTCAGCTATAGATACACTCCGCCTCATGTATCTTTCCATTTAAAGCCAACCTTGGATGCTTATTTTTCAAGCTTCCCATTGCTATAGTTGGGCAAGTTTTCCATTTTGAAATCTGCAGTACTTTTCTGTACACAGCTTCTGCTGGCCTAATTCTACTGACAAAGCCACAAGGTGTTTAGATTTGGTTTTGCGAAATTCCAGAAACAACTTCAGAAAAAAAAAAATGATCAGAATGTAAGAAAGGATCCATCAAGAAGGAATCTGAATCAAATAGGTGGAACAGAAATCAGAGTGCAATCAGAATATTGACCTTCTGACTTCCTAGTACAGAAGGCAGAGGATCAAAATCCCTGCTTTGGAACTTGAGACACAGCACAACAATGCCCTTCGGATCAATCTTTCTTCTGAATAATTAGCCTAATTGTTCTGCCGGTATTTGCTATTCGAATGCATAAAATAGTGTAAGCCAAGTGCTGCCCTTTAAATTAACATTTCTTTACTGTACGTGAAGATCGTGCTTGCCAGAACATTTTGAATGCCCCATTATTTAAAAAATCAAATCCAATCAAGAAGCTAAGAAAAAGAATTTGTACTATTCCATTTCCTTAATTGATGAAGACTTCCAAGCTACTATCAAAAGAGCAGCCCTTCATTCTCAAGGAATTCATATGGCGGGATCCCAGTCACACTCAGGCCAGCTCTCTCTCTGAAAGCACACTTTCAATAACCTACCCAAAGACTTTATTTTAGTAGAAACAGGGAAAATAACAGAAGTACTAAAAGAAAGATGAATCGTGATTGACAGAGGAGAAAATCTAATTACTTGGCAAGTATACTTGGAGGCACTAGAATTGAAAATAATAACATCTTAGTGACTGAAATGGACATATTGATGTTTTCAAGCCATGCTTTGCTGGGATATTTTATGCTTTGTTTTTCAGTGATGTCAGGTCTTTGGCTTGGAACTTGAAGGCAGACGCGTGAAACAGTGGCAAGTGCTCGCGTTACTATTGTGTAACAGTGCTTGAGTCTGTCTGCCTATAAAATCCTTACATGAAATGAAGTGGATCATTAATTAGTATGTTCAGCCCTCTTTTTCACATCCAGAGCGCTGATGGTTAGGAACCTTTCATCCTTCTCCCTTTCCCTTTGCTATTATTCTTCCCAGAGGAAGGCCAGGAGAGGCAGGGCTCATTCTGTGGTCGGCATGACCCACCCAGCCTCCCCGGGCAGCCAGGGCCCTGCCCCTACATGGGCTCCGCGTGCAAGCCGGCCCCGACCCCCGTGGCTCTACTGTGGACACACAGGGCCCCCTGGCCCGCCCATGCTGGGTGCCAGCAAAGCCATGGGAACCCCAGTCTTGGAGTCGGCAATAACATGCTGGCCCAGTTCAGGTCTCGTTAGTTGTTTGGTTTTGTTTTGCTTTTACTCTTTTAAACAAAAGAATAGAAACACCTGCACAGAGGAAGCCATTTCACCAGCACAACCAGGTACAAAACGAAAGGTTCTGGTACACAGCTGCCCACACCACTGTGGGCTCCCCTGCTTGGCCTGTTCCCGGTTCCTCTCTGCCGCTCTAAGTACCGGCAAGGTTTTCTGCTGTGTTCTTCTCCACCTACCACCACCGAGTCCCACCCCGACAAATTTTTGTATGTGTGTCAGCGTATGTATTATGTGTCTTGCCCATTTTAATGAGAAAGATCTTAAGGATCTTTCTTTTTTTTTTTTTTTTATCTCTGCACCTACAAATGAAGATCTATGAACATTCTGGAAGATACACGTTGATATAGTTTCACAGGTACATCTGTAGGCTAAAATTCTGGCAGCGCAATTGCTGGGACAAATACATGTCTATTTAAAATTCTAATAAAGGTATTCAGTTGCTCTTCAGAAAATGGCATCGACTTGCATTTCCACCAACGCTCTTGTGAACACCTGGTATTATCGGGCCTTTAACTTTTGCCAATCTGATAAATGAGAAATGATATCTGACTCTTCCTTTACAGTTTTCAAGTATTATAGCCTTAAGTGCTTTATTTTAATTTAGTGACTCATTATTTCTATTTATTGTACTGTAGCCGACCCGTTCTATAGTTTGCTCATTATTCTTAAGAATGTGGGACCCTTGGTATCTCTGCCTGTCACTTTGCATGAAGGCATTGCTAATTTTCTCTAAATATTCCCATCTGATTATGTGTGCAGTGCCTGTGTGAGGCTCCCGTCTGATCATGTGTGCAGTGCCTGTGTAAGTTTTATTTAACTGTAGCCATGTTTTTAAGGCGACAAAGGGCAAAATGAAAGGAGAGCTAGGGAGGAAACAATTGGGGCCGGGTGGGGGGGAGGATGGGAAGCAAGTCTGGGTGAGTAAGAGCACCCTTACCCAACATGCTCTGCTTATCCCTGGTTTTGCCCACCAATCCCAGCAGAATCCAGGGTTAAGAGCACAATTTCTGGAATGAGACTGCATGGACTTGAATCCCAACTCCACCATTTACTGACCGTACAAATTTGGGAAATTCACTTAAATTCTCTAAGCTGGTTTCCTCATTTGCAAATTGAAGATGATAATAATAATACATCTTGATGTTATAGTGGTTATAACGCTAAGCATAGAACTTACACATACCCACAGACCCCTGGTCGTTACTATCACTAAATGCCTGCCAGGCGAGGCCAGGAGGGCACCCCCTCTTTCCTGGACCTTCCTCAATGCTCCTCTTTAATGGAGGGCTCTGCCTTTTATTCACATTTTGTGTTTTTGTAGAGGTAATTTGAACAGTCAGCATACATCTCCCCAGGAAACAAATATTATGGCACAAATAAACTATTTAAAAAAAATTTTTAAAGAAATGATCTACTTTATCCAGTCAGGAAAGGTAAAAAGTATTATAGGAAGCACAGACTTTTATATCTTTCATTTATTTAATTCCACTGTTCATTAATAAATAATGTTAAAAAAAGAGAAAGAGGCAGATTCAGTCTTAGGTTTGCAGTTCAATATGTATCTAAGCAAAATTTCTAAACCTCTATTCTTCTATCAGCAGATTGGATATTTGTTTTCTTTCCCCTAAAAGATTTCATAACTTTTATCCTTATACTGTCACACTCAGATTCTGAACCTCTTAGTTACTATTATAACACAGACCAACCTGAAGTTTGGATGATGTTAAAAACTAGTGGAAAGAAGCTGAAAAATTTACGCTTGTAATATTAAATTATCTCCAGTAAGTGATTTATTTTAATGTTAAAGAGATCATGCTAAGGTAGCAAGAAAAAAACATATAAAAAACCTATTTGAGAGCAATTTATAAAATATCATTTTTTCTATTTAACAAAAATGCCAGTTTTTCAGAAATGCACTAGAAGTTGTTTTTTAAATTCATTTTTCAAATATGTACTAATGTGATACTTACTGAAGTTGGGAGATTCTCTGTAACAAGCATATCTGTTTGAGATTTTTCAAAGCTAATCCAGTGATCCATTTTGGTAATGAAATTCTTAAAATGAGTAACACTAATGGGAATAATGCCAAGAGGGCATCATTGCAAATGCAATAAGAGATTGATTCTTTTCTCCACAGAAAACCCTCAAATTAAGTCAGATAAGGATCAGATACCAAGAAGAAAACACAGCTGTTGAACATGTTGAAGAGAGAAATGGTCATTTGGCAAACACATATTTTATATTATGGTCCGAAATATATTTGTTGACAGATCGCCAATAAATTAAAAGTAATTAAATTAGTTCTCCTGTTTTTATAAGCTTTATATTAAAATAATCTGAAATTACGTGTCCATATCAGAGATGTGTAAACTCAGAGATGATTAAAATTATTTCATTCTTTTCTGTTTTCCGTTCACAGAAAACGATGACTATCTGAATGGCTTAACAACCAGATTAGAAAACGCAGATGCTAGAAATGGGGATCTCCTGAGAGCTTTGAATGACACTTTGGGAAAGTTGTCAGCCATTCCAAATGGTAAGCATTTGGGACACTGCGAATGTGTCAGTTTACCTGAACGATTAAACAATGTTCTAGCGTTTACCATCTTTCCTGACAGGACATTTGGACTGTTGGCAGGAAATTAAATTCTGGTTTTCTTACTTATAAATCTTTCCTTGTGAGAATGAGAAACTAAGCCATACTTACCCTGTGATATTTCTTATGCTTTGTTAACCTCACTGACATATAATAGATCTATAGCATATGTATAACGTGCATATATTGCAAAAAGGAAAATATAGCCATCTTTTTACTGTACTGTTGTTTTTCCATGTGTCAACCCAGAAAATCTTGTTTCTAATAAGATTGTTATTATTAGAAATAATATTATTTGTCATTCTGTATTAATTGGGAAAGTATAACATCACACAGGTGCTGTTCTTAAAATGTGCTATTACAAAGTCACAGGTGATTATAGGACCTGTGATAACACAGGAGAGCCTTTCCTCACATCATTCTTTGCCACTTTATTATTTTTTTTGAGTTTCGTTGACACACAATGTCACATTATTTTCAAGTATTCAACATAGTGAGTCAACAAGTCTGTAGGTTATGCTATACTCAGTGCAAGTGTAGCTACCATGTGTCCCCACACAACGCTATTATGGGATCGTTGACTATATTCCTTCTGCCGTGTATTTATGTCTATGACTTATTCATTCCCGTAGCCCGAAGCCTGTATCCCCTACTCCCCTTCACCTTCACCCCTTCTGCCTCTGCCCCCATAGCCCTCCCCTCCGGCCGTCATCCGCACATCTTTCTCAGCAAAGTTCAGTTCCTTAAATGTTTCAGCTTTGAAAACATTGGCAGTTGAACCACGTCTGTAATGTCTTCCTACATGTTACAAGTCCTTGAAGAGATGGTGTGGTATTAGCTCCTGAAAGCGCTACCCTTTATATTTTTAATTGCATGGTACGATAACAATGAAGTTTGCAGACATCTAAGGAGTGCTGACTCAATGTCCTTGTTAGGTGTATATAATCCTCATACTAATCCTGCCAAGTGAATAGAATTATCTTTCTCTAGATAAGACTTTACACTGGGACTTTAGAGGAGACAAACTAAGACGCGGCATTATGCTAAGGAAAGTCAGTCAGAGAAAGACAAATGCCATATGATTCACTCATATGCGGAATTTAAGAAATGAAACAAGATACTGAAGGTCATTGTTCAGAGTGGCATGTATGAGACTGGAACCCTACTGTTTAACTTTGAAGCCTATGGTCTTAGTCATTAATCTACTAGTAGGTATTATATGTTCTGTATCTGAGTAGGCATCTGCATGTTCAATATATGTTTTTTATACAAATTATGATCAAGAAAACTAATGCATACATTTATATAACAGGAAGTATCAGTGATTTCTACTTATTTTAACATTAAAAAAATAAGTAACTGTCCAGGATTGCTTGTCGTCTCCTTCAATACGTAGGACGTACATAGAAAATTTCCAATGCTGAAAACAAATGTAAATACAAAGACATATGGTCTAAAGTACCTGAGAGAGTCTCTCTACCTTGAAGTTGAAGTACATTCATCATTCCCCTTTCTGAATGTGCAGAGTAAATCTTGAACCTAGTTTTGATGAAACTGTGATTTGTGGTTAAATTTCTCTCTGTAATACGGTCAGCAGCAAATCACAACATACCTTTATACAATGAACATCTAGAATAATCACTTTGCTGTCTTGAGAGCTAATCAGGTATTCATAGCAAAGGTCCCTGAGAAAATTTAATTTAGCTAAACACGTACTTCATTTGCTACAACTGAATGAGACAAAGTTCATTGGTGTGTGTGCGTGTGTCTCTGAAGTGGGCCAGCTCCAGCCTCTCTTTGACCAGCATGAGATAAGCCACTAACTCCAGCCCTCTGTTCTGCTGCTCGTACCTTGTCCCGCTCACAGACACAGCCGCTAAGCTGCAGGCCGTCAAGGAAAAAGCAAGACAAGCCAATGACACAGCAAAAGACGTATTGGCACAGATTAAAGATCTGCACCAGAACCTGGATGGCCTGAAGAAAAACTACAATCAACTAGCAGACAGCGTCGCCAAAACAAATGCGGTGGTAAAAGACCCTTTGAAGAACAGTAAGATCTGCTTTTTCACTTTGATTGTGTCATTTGTCTCTTTCCACAGTAGGAGTAGCCTAGATCCCACCTCCTGGTGGTGGAGGAGAGCCCACACCAAGTCGGCTTTCCTCCCAGGCCAGGCCCAGGAAGTGAGCGGCCTCAGTTCCACAGCTGGAATCCAAGTCCCCAGTGCGCTAGTGCTTTCTTCATTCACATTTTGTTCAATCAAGAGGAAATTAGGAATTCCCGAAGTCTGCATGACTTTTGGTATAGGGATGCCAAATACTTTTTTTTTTTGCCAAGTACTTTTTTAATCCTTCAGTGTAATTAAAAATACAGCTGTACTTGGGAAATTACATCTTCCTAGTTGGTGAAGTTCCATGGAACATAGAGGTCAAGGAGTACACTCACGAGCAGGCCTGTTAGAACAGGATATTAAAATGCTATCAACCTGAAATGCATTCAAGTTCAAAAATATTAATATTTTATTATTTGAATTCTGGTTCATATTTTTAGAAAATTAAAGTATCCAGTTTATCAAGAGTATTTTTTCATCTACATCTTTTGTATATTGCATGAAATTACATCAAGTTTTTCAGAATTCACTGAGAAAATATGGTAGGACTTAATATAATGATAATTTAAATTATTAACTGTAGTCAATAAACATTACGGTGTTTTATAGTCTTTTTTCCATCTGTGAAGTTGATAAGTTATCTCAGTATGTAATTTCACCAAAGGGGATGCATGATTTTTGTATTTGTCACTCTCAAGAGACTAGTCCTCTATTTATATGCCCACATTGTCATTGGTTAACCGAATGTTTGTAGTGTGTAATAACAAAAACACTGTTATTGACGTCAGGTGTTCTATAATTCAAATGCTGGTTTATCAGCACCATTGCCTCAAATCAAATGGCAATGATGATACAAAATAATAAACACTACTAACATGACTCCTTAAAGAGCAAGGAAGAGTCCAAACATATATAACATGTATTTCAGAACTAGGGAGGATTTGTACTTTGCCATTTCTTCAAAAAATAAAAGGAGTCCATTCAATCATTTTTCATTTCTTACATAAGCCCAGAGATAGCTGCTTTCTGCAGTTAAAGATTCCATCTGAATCGGTGGTTCCAATGCAAGCAAGATCACAATATCCGCCCCCCCCAAAAAATGAAAATGAGTTTTAAAGTAAATATCATTCCCTTATTTTATAATTGCAGATATTATTTCATTCAATTTCAGATTGATTCTCAACTAATAGTGGCCTGTTTATAATGTTTATCTCTAACTTTTTGATCCTACCCTCTATCTGGAGCTCATTACCTGTAATATTAATTAAACTGGGCCTATGGTCTATCTTATTAGAATATCAGAATAAAGTTTCTTCCAATATGAACAATAGCCTGCTAACTAACATATATTTGTGGATTTTTATTTGATCACACTTGTTTGACTCAAAATAGGGTGCGTTTGTAATTAGTACTTGTTGTGAAAAGTACCATTTTTTGATAATCACTGTTTTATACAATCTATAAAAATATTTCCTCATGAGTTTTTTTTTATTTCTTTTTGTTTTGCTTCCATATATGAAATTACCTGCAGAAATCAGTATGTATATGGTCTTGACTGCCTACCACAAATGCTTCAGCTTTGCATGTTACCCTGTCTTGGTCTGGCTTTAACATTATATAGCTGTTTTTTCCAGAGTCATAGTATTAATACTAGATATATTTAAAAAGACAACTTTCTTTACAAAAAGTTAGCATGCAGATGTATTTGACATAAAATGTTTGCAATTGTGTTATAGAAATTAGTGAAATATCTATATAATACCAACAGAACAGTGGAAAACAGAATTCTTCCACAGATTGAGCTAAATTGTGGTTCTTCTGATAACACAGATTCTGCCCCTGAAGTTCAAATGACTTCTTGCCGGTAGGATCAGCACAGATTAAGTGTTATGTTGTCATTGCTTTTCCCCCTTGAAGCTCACTGCCCCCCACAAAAAAATTCTTATAAATAATTATTTTCAACTTCTAGAGAATTACACTTGGAGAAGCACATAATAAAACTAATAAAATTAGATCTTATCAAATGAGCAATTGTTGGGAGATAATACTATTCTCCCTTAAACATCTCATAGTTTAAATTCAAAGTCAAAAATAAAACTGCAGGATGGAAAATAACAATAATAAAATCCAACATATTGAAACCTGAGAAATATGACCAAGGCTGTCTCAGTGGAGAAGAGGTTGTGATTATATTACCAAACAAGCACTGAAATAAATTTAGTTAATCAACCCTGTAAGTTAGACAAAATAAAATTAAAGGAAAGAAGATGAAAAAAAAAAAAAAGGTGAATTAGAAGATGGACAAATAATACACTGGATAAATCCAAGAGATGAATCCTTAAGAGTGTAAAGGTAAAACATTTTAAATGCTTGGCAGGCTACTTGGGAATAATAAAGCACAGATAGACAAAAGTTCTAAAAGAGGTATAACTCGGGACGCCTGAGTGTCTCAGCGGTGGAGTGTCTGCCCTCGGCCCAGGGCGTGACCCTGGGGTCCTGGGATCGAGTCCCACATTGGGCTTCCCGCAGGGAGCCTGCTTCTCCCTCTGCCTGTGTCTCTGCCTCTCTCTCTGTGTCTCTCATGAATAAATAAAGTCTATAAAAAAGAAAAAAGGAGCTTTAACTAGATACGGGGGACACTTAACACATAAGAGAGTACTTGTCAAAACTCCGTGCTAATGGATTTTAGAGCCTAAAAGATACAGATAATTTTCTAGAAAAACATTGAATTATCATAATCTATTTTCGAAAGTGATTTTAAAATCTATACACTCAAATAATTATAGAAGAAAGTCAGAAATGTTTGAAAAGTATTATATAAGAAAGCATCCGACTCAATATTGCAGGCGTTTTATTTTTAAAACTGTTGAGAAGATTATTTCCAAAAGGTTTCAGCTGCTCCAGAAGATAGAGGAGGGGTGTAGGGAGGGAGGTGGCAACCTTTGGATTTCATTTGGAAACCTTTGATAAGAATCTGAGAGCTTTCAAAGGAAAGAATGCATTCTTGGATGAAGCTGAAATAGTCTTTGCTTTACCCTTTTTCTTTTTCCCATGAATCCAAATCTAAATCATTTTTTCTCAATTCCAGAATAATTTGTAGAGTATCAGGGTAATATTGGAGAATTAAGAGAAGGAAAACCTGGACAAGTGGTTTATTACAAGTATACAAAATAAAAGGGTAACTGTGTCTGTGTTGAATATGCAATTATATAACAAGGGTTTTGACCCCCATAACCTGCATTTCAAGCTTTGATCCAGCAACTCTGTTCAACGTAATAACTGACCTGTGTCCGTTTTAAACTTCACTCACAATATTATTCATAGTTATGAGTGTGAGTTCAAAATAGTTAATTCAAAACCTAGTTTAAAAATAATAATTTCCAGGGTGCCCGGGCGGGTCAGTCGGTTGAGCAACTGGCTCTGGATTTCAGCTCAGGTCATGATCTCCAGGTCGTGAGATTGAGTCCTGCCTCGGGCTCTGCTGTGGGTGAGGAGCCTGCTGGAGATTCCCTCTTACCCTCTCCCGTTGCCTGTGCGTGCATGTGAGCGCGCATGCGTGTGTGTGTGTGGGTGTGTGCGCCGTCCCTCTCTCAAAACATAAAGAATAAATAAATAAATATGCTTTTTAAAACATTTAAAAATAATAATGTCTTTCCTTTTGAGCACATTTGATTCCATCCCGAGGATTAGTTCTCAGTGGTCCATTGGCCATGGGGGAGCAGATCATTCAGGGCCGAGGAGGGCACACAGCCTTGGTCCTTAAGTGGCTTCACTTTTTCATCAGAGTCAGGATGACAGTGGAGCAATACATGCTCAATCAGATGATAAACAGCCCGGTTGGGGTAAGACCGCCAGCGTCCTCGAGATAGAGTAATTGGTTTCCATGTGTCATTTGCCCTCCTATGAGGAGCACAGGCTGAAAGTCTATGGATCAGTGATAACCTTCAATTACTTTAAGGTCAAACCCGTTTTGAAATTGCCAATATTCAACTTTTTTGAACCTATAAAAAATGGCAGTGTAATATGGTTCAACCTAATATAGAGATTAGGATAATCAATTATTCTTCAAAATGAAAATGAACTGCAGCATGAAAGATTTAATTAAGGTTCACCATAGGCCTTCAGTCTAAGGGTCGTTCAACATTGAAATGTTTTCAGAAGACATTTTGATAGCTTCTCTCTTGAAGATGTACAAAGAAAGACAGTGAGAACAAAAAAGAAAACCAATTTTGTGTGAGAACCCTGATTTAAATACAGTTCTGGCTTGGACAGGCCAAGTGACATTTTAAAACACTTTCATTTCCTTGATTCTGCGACTAAAATTCTATTAAGTTTAGCTGTGGGGCTGAAGCTAGAAATTAATCATTGAATTAAGTTCGCAAATTCTCTACCTTCAATGCTAACTTCCACCTTGCCGCAAAGCCAAAATGTTGGTCCTCTGTCTCTAACATTTCCTGCTTTGTCCTGCTTGAGTCCCCACTGAGATATTGCCATCTGCCATCACACACTATGCTTCAGCAGCCATGGCCCTGCTTTGTCATGTGGATAAGATGAAATCTTTTCAATTATTTAATGAAGCATTTAATTTCTGTGTGTGTGTGTGTGTCTGTGATATGTGCTAATCTTGTTCTGTGCAGTTGCAGATGCACATGACACTGTGAAAAATCTAGAACAAGAAGCTGATCGTCTGATAGATAAACTCAAACCCATCAAGGAACTTGAGGATAACCTGAAGAGAAACATCTCTGAGATAAAGGAACTGATAAACCAAGCCCGGAAACAAGCTAATTCTGTAAGCTCTTTTTATTTTCAGTATCAGTAATTGATTGTAATTTTTGATATTATTCCCAGAGGGAAAGCCTTCTCCCACTGAATCCTGTTGACTAATCTCTGGTTATTTTCCTTTAACCTGAAGCTATTTTAGGGTGAGGGGAGGATAAACGGTTAAATTTTTTTCCCATAAATTTCAAAAGACACCCCATAGGAAGAATAATCACCACTTACTGTTTTAGAAATGGGAATTTTGATGTATTTTATCGTTATTTGGATAGAGTAGCACAAATAGCAAGAATGGAAATCTTACTATTGTATGTTTGAAAGGCATGGATGCTTCTGGTGAAAACCAAAAAGCCCAACCAGTGAGGTTGTATCAGGAATGAGTGAACAAGGTTATATAGAATAATAGCAATGAAGAACTATCGTTTTCTATATTTTTTTGTCTGAGTCCTACAACAACAAAAATTATTTTGATTACAATTTCTGCAGGGGTTGTTTCTTGTTGGAATAAGAATGGAGAATACCTCACTTGTATCAAAATTTGGGTCTTTATTGATCCAATTAGAAAACTCTTAGGAGTAACACAGAACTTTCTAGAACATAGCCACTTGGGGAACCAGGGTAGAATTTCTAAGTGCCAATGTGAAGCCTTATCTGGACTAGTAAATTCATCCCACAATGACTTTAGAAATAGAAGGATAAAATAGTTCATGTTGTCAGGTTTAAATGCAAATCTTTTTGGATATCCTAGTCTTCCATCTCAAAAGTTCCATTTTCTGAACACATTTGAAGCTAGAATGTGTGAATGACCAGAAATGTCTTTTCTTAATCCATCAACTTATACTACTTTTAGTAGTGGCCAAGAATATGATGCCCAAGTAGTAGTATATCATTTGTCCTCCTTATACACAAATGGGATCTCTCTACAAGGTTAAGACAATGAAGTTTAAGGTGCTCTTTAAAAAGGAGCTCCTGCCTCACTAAAGAGCAACTAGGAAGATGACAAAAAATTAGGCAAGATGACGTACAGAAGCTCAAAGTGAAAGAAGCAGATAGGGTTGAGAACACATACATTGAGCCACGATATGAAAACCATGGAGGCAGAATGATGACAATAGTATTATTATACATTTGAAGCACGAAGCAGAAAGAAGTCAGGTGGTAGTTCAAAGTTTGGGGTTTTAGCCAAGAGATAGCCCATGTCGAAAAAGCATCCCCTACATTCAAGGTGACTTCTACTTACATAGTTGGTAACACCACAGAAGAAAGACGACATGTCCATATATGACTCTAAGGTAATGCCAAATGGGGTGCCACATTGCATGAGCAAGGGGAGGTGCTCTGGAGTTCCAAAAGCAAATATCCCTCTAGTTGGGGCAGGAAGATTTCCCAAAGACAAGAATTAGAGCCAGGCCTTGAGTGGGGCTTAGGCGGAGGGCGGAGAGAGCATTCTGAGAATGAGCCAAGGCAAAGAGAAAAGGAGGTTTCAGGCTCTTTTCAGGAAAAAGTGGTTTAGTTTGCCAGAATTATTGGTCGAGGGAACATGAGACTGGAAACATCGTGGAGGCCAGCTCTTGTTAGGCCTTGGATGGTAAAGTACACAATTTTGTTTATCCAGAATTGTACCTGAGATGAATCTTATTGGTGAGAAACTGAAAGCTCTAAAGCTCTTGAACACGGAATGTAATATTATCAGAGCTGTGCTTTTTGAATATGAATTTGGAAGTCATTTGGGGTGTGAATGAGAGGAAACTAGGAAGGAGTCAACTTTAAGAAGAGTCAGGTGGCAGTAGCAAGAGAAAGGGAGAGTTTGAGGTACCTCTCCTGTATTTTGCAATGTTGATTTAAAAAGACAATAATGGTAAATATTCTCCTGTGAGTCACACACTTAGCCATATTTTCTTGGTCATCATGTGAGGAAATCCGGCCATTTTTATGATTTCTTGTGAAGAAGTCTAAAAATATGCCATATATTCATCAGTTGTGATTGTTGACTCCTACCCACCCTTTGTCCTGCCCCCAGAAAAAGAAAAAAATTCTGGTGTGTTAAGTATATAAAACCTGTCTCAAAATACAAAATGAAAAAAAAGGTATAAAGAAACGCTACAAAAAGTGACCATTGTCTATGCCTTTCAGGGAAATTTTCAATCATTTTTGGAAATGGAAGTTACAACAAAGTGTCTTATTTTTTATTAGATGTTAGAATTATGTGAACTAGCCAAGTTTTTTTTTTCAAGTGAGTTTTGTACTAATTGAAGATGACATTTGCCTAATTTATAAATACATTTGTAACTTGCCATGAGTGTCTGGATGTAGCCCTGACACATATTCAATATGACCAAGAAATTAAAGACATTTATTTTAAAGTAGCTTTCTTCAAGTTTGTTGACTCTGAAATTGAGCAGCTGATACTCTTTTTAAACAAATGACCTAGTTACTGGATGAAAGAAATGCAGTAGGAATTCAATAGATATAATAATGGGATCCTCAATAATGTTTAATTGAGTCCATAATGATTCATTGGTAATGTTGTATGAGAAATGCCTTAGACATACCTAATGCTTAGTGATTTTTCTTTAGAAGTCTTGTGAAGGGCTCAAATTAGAAATAATAAAAACTGATAGAGCCAAACATTCTAAGAGATGTTTGTGTTTCAGAAATTACTCCCTTCTTATGACAGGGATGTGTCCTAGCAACTTCTTCTGGAGAAATTTATAAATACTGTATTTTTATTTCCCTGCTTTAAGTTTGATGAAAAAAGTCTCTATAATTGGAAATCAAAATGCAAGGTATTTTTTAAAAAGAGAGAGATTAGTAGCTATGGACTGGTGACCATCAGTTTGGGCTATTTTTCAGGTACTGAGGGTATATTCAAAACCATAAGCGAGAAAACAGAAAATCCAGAGGGTTTTTCATATAAATGTGTAAGAGTTGAGCAATAGGCTACTTTATAAGATCAATTGCTGGCATTTGGGGCATAACAATGTCATTTTGTTCAGAGAACCATATTTTTTAGATATGTAAAGGATGCCATAAAGTAGATTAATTGTAACTCCTAGAAACATTAAATAGCCTTCATTTTAAAATGGCTACTCACGTAGACTTACAATTCTCGGATAGGGTTTTTTTCAATTCAGTGAGGCTTCAGGACTGGCGCTCTGTCATCTACACTTTGGTAATCCCCTTCTCAGCACACTATCATGTGGGTCTCATCATTTCTACCAGGCAAGGACAGAAAACCAATCCTGTGACCAAACATTGCACCCACCTTTCACCCACATCCAGTCATTTCTTCTCTAAACAGCCACCAAGGAGTGTGTTCTTTAAACAAAAATAAGTTAATTGTGGTTAAGTTAGCCAAAATATGGCTTGATGGCCAAGCTTATAATGCATGTGTGAAATAAAGACAAAACAAACCACACGCACACACACACACACACACACACACACACACACACGAGTTCCTTTTGATTACTAACCCAGCCCCATGAGGAATTTGGGTATGAATTCCTGTAGCTCAATCTGCTGCCCAGCTCCACTCATGAATGACAGTCAGACCTTGCCTTCTTTTTGATCCTCCTATGATGTCAGTGACACTTATACCCTGCCTCGGATACTGAGCCTGCTCAGTGCCTGGGTCTATTCTGATGACGGTTTCAGGTCACGTGCTGCAAATTCCTGAAAACTCACCTTTTCCTGAACATTAAAAACATCTGAAGGCTGTCTTTCCCCAACCTGCCCTCCACCATATTATCTTTCCGTTGCTTTGCTTTATCCCTTTTATCTCTAAGCCCTTGGATGACCTTTGTATAGCTGCTACTCTATCATGTAACACCCTGTGCCAATCTTCACTGTACATCTGCTCTGTAGTATTAACATCCCAGGTAAAAGTTGCACGTCTCCTGGTTCTGCGTTTCCACACCTCCTCTTGGTTTGCCTACTCGCAGCACCTTATGTAGAAGGAAATCCCATCATCTGTGGAGCAAAGAACTATCTTCTTGATGGAGAACCACACTTACCAGGAAGAGTGTCTCCCCCAGAACACAGCAAACACTCTTATTTCGATTTCGGGAGCCTTTCTTTCAGAGTTGCAGTCTGGGCCCCAACCTCAGGAGGAAGGCGAGGACAAGGAAAACACTCTAAGCAGTAGACTCAGGTTTTTCTAGCCCTGGGCCACCACCCAAGGCTCCCTTATGCTGAGCCCCTGTTTCTTTCCAGCACATGATTCTTCTGCAGAATATGCAATTTGGCTAGCAGTTGAGGGGATGAAACAATTCTATACAAACACACGATGTCTGCAGAGTCTGTAGGAAATGCAATAGGTCTGCTGTATCCCCAGAAGCTCTCAAACACACATGGATTTACATACTCATCAGAACCAAAAGCCCCTACTTAGCTTTCTTTGTACAACTTAACCAGTTTCTCAAAACAGAGGATCATAGGGGAAAGGAGGAAAAAATAAAACAAGATGAAATCAGAGAGGGACACAAATCATAAGAGACTCTTAACTCTGGGAAACCACCTGAGGGTCATTGGGAGGGACGTGGGTGGGGGGATGGGGTCACTGGGTGACGGGCATGAAGGAGGGCATGTGATGAGCACTGGGTGTTACAAACGACTGATGAGTCACTGGACACTGCCTCTGAAACTATTAATGCACGATATGGTAATTAATTGAATTTAAAATGAAAAAAAATAGTTTTTCATCCAGTTCCTCTTCAGTGTAGTCTGTGTCACTGTTGGGGAGGAGTCCTGGGGCTGCCTGTACCCCTTTCCAAATGAGCCTTTTTGCGATGTTTCCTGTGTCGCTGTGATGTGGAGATAGGCTTGGTGCCCCACGCTGTCATGTTTGGAGTGAGCACTACCCTTTCATGGCCACGGGGGCAGCCATAAAGCTACTTGGTTTTCTTCCAAGTGCAAAAACTATTTGAAAAAAAATTAATTAAAAAAACTATTTGAGTAGCACAAAGTGCTAGGAAGACTGAGAAAATTCACTGCTAGCGAGAACCTAGAGGCTTCCAGAATCTGAATTTTTAAATCAGTGGCACAGAAAGGTCTTGAGTCTTTCCCAGCCTCTGCTTCCTTGTCTGAGCACTCTCACCAGGAAAGCAGAGCTTCATCCTGAGCCCGCGCAACTGCCATCCTGAGAAAGCCCCTTTGATAGTACAGCTGAACCAAAGGAAATTAAATCACATAATCAAGTCGTGTTATTTGTGGTTGGAGAAAGGCTCCCCGAAATCTAAGTAAGCATCGATATGAACAGTTTCAGTCCTATTCACATAGGAATTCCTTTCTTAGCAATTCATGGTAATTTTTAAAGTACTAGTCAAAAGAAAAAGGAGCTGTTAAATACATTAGTAGGGACAGCCATTGAAAATTATTTCCATTTCATTTCCTGGCAACCTAATAAAAAAGGTATAATTTATTCTCAAATGTATGTCCTGAGTGGCATGATTAAGATTCCTCGTATTGTTAGAACATCTAGAACAAAATCTATTTGGCCTCATCCAACTGTAAGAACATGAGAGGGTAGGTAATTTCCTCTTGAAAACCGAAAGAAAAATGGTGTCCTACTTTAAGTGACACCAAAATCATTGAAATTTGAATTGCGAAATTTCATTAAACTACCTTGATGAAGATCATTATCGTCAGCTTCATATGAAATCACCTTTTGGAAACGTCCCCACATTCATCAAGCAGAAAGGTATGAAGGTAAGAATTTGTTAGTTGCATGCTTCGAAAAATAGCAAACTAACAGGATGCAAGGCTGTGAACAGCTCGTTGTCAAAATCCTGGTGGGGAACTGCTCTCCCGTGCCCTCATTAATGAGTATAATGGTGTCTGCATATGGGCATTTAATGATTCTATTTGATGATAGAAAACTAACTTCAAAGAAGAGATGATGATGGTTTTGTGGTTGTTTGGAAGGTACTTCAAACTTTCCGAGAGATTTAGTCTTGGTTCTTTGTACCTTGTTTTCCTTGAAGATCAAAGTATCTGTGTCTTCCGGAGGTGACTGCATTCGAACATACAAGCCGGAAATAAAGAAAGGAAGCTACAATAATATCATTGTCAACGTAAAGACAGCTGTTGCTGACAACCTCCTTTTTTATCTTGGAAGTGCCAAATTTGTAAGTTTGATGTTCAGCTTCTTCAGTTTCCTGGATATGTGAATATGCAGAGGTTAATCCTCATAGCGAGGAAAATGTACAGAATCTAATAACATGGTCCCAAAATTGTGTGATGTAGCCTTTCAGACTTGAAAACCTCCGAATCTTGCATCACAGAGTTCTGGAGTGTCAAATTAAAGTAGAAGGAAAGTGAAATGAAGAAAATTCTTTACAGTGTTTAGGCACATCTGCTTTAATTTGTGAGTAGATCAACATTTATTTAGAATTAGGTTTTCACATCTGGCTACTTAAGGAGGATTAAGAGGAATAAAGCTTTTTTAAAAAAGTCTCAACTAAGAAATTACAATGAACTCTCATGTTAAATGAAAATGACAAATTGTGTACTTCTTTCCTACCAACGGAAACTCTTTTGATTCGTGTTGAATTTATGACACTAACCGAAAATACAGAAGTTGTATCTTCAAAAACTTAACCCCAAAAGTTTTCATTCCTCTTATTTGAACATTTGACTTTTCCAAAATGAACGGTTTTCAACACATTAGTCATTGCTTAAGTCAAGACTTGTCATTCAGGTGAGAAGTTTTAGGTCACCTTGGGTTAAAAAAAAAAAATCACAGCTGGCCCCTTAAAAATGTCAAGTGTCTTTGGTGAAAACAATAGTGAATTCTGCATCCAAAATATTTTCTTTTGTCTCTTCCACAAAACCAGAATGAGAATGGACTTTTGTTTCAAAAGTAGAATTGGCTAAATTAACACATATGCTTTAATTAACACATATGCCTCAGCAGTATGGACACTTGAGTTGCCTTAAATATACAATAATAAATAGTGATTTAATCATACATAACAATAGATCACATCATTTGGGAACTTTTATTGTGAGACTTCTAATTATTTCGCCTTTTGAAAAGAACTCTGTTGGCCTCCTCAGGAGAGCTGATGTCTGATATCTACTGTTTTTGTGTCTCTCTGACCCAGATTGACTTTCTGGCTATAGAAATGCGTAAAGGCAAAGTAAGTTTCCTCTGGGATGTTGGATCTGGAGTTGGACGTGTAGAGTATCCAGATTTGACCATTGATGATTCTTACTGGTACCGTATTGAGGCATCAAGGTAACTAATTCAATGAAGATTAAAACAATTAAATGACAGAATTTGGAAGTAGTTTCCCAGTGTATAAGAACACTCCTCTTTCCATGTCAAGGAGATAACTATATATGCACGGATATAGTTTATATATTATATGTACATGTGCAAATGTGTGTGCATGAGTGTCTCTGTAGCACCTGTTTGGAACCAACATGCCTTCCACGTATTGACCAGAGTGATGCATACATTTTGGACAGTTCATCCGGTTGTCTCATCAGCATGCTATCACACTTTTAGTCACACAATCTCCCCCGAAGAAGGCAGACTGAGATTGGCCCTAATTCCGTACAAGCCAGGGGTGAGGGCTGCCACTGGTGCCTGTCTTCAGCGTGCTTGGCTCTTCTTCTGGTCTACCTGCCAACTTGGCCCACAGGCAGGTGCAGTAGCTAAATGCTGGTACAAATGTATAACGTGTCACCTCCACACTACTTAAAATAGTGAGTAACAGGACATTGATTCATTCTCCCTGAAGCCTTCATTCAATTAAATTCTAGCCATCTATAGATAACATAGAAAACCCATTCTTGTCCTCAGTCCTTTCCCCTCATTTCCTCTTCTCCTATTCCTAATTCTTAATGCCCATGAAACCCCAAGCAGGTAACGGTTGAGAGCTATAGTTAAGGGCCTGGTCTAGAGATGGGTACAACAGTTGTTGGATACAGATGATGGGTACATAGAGTTTCACTCTGTGTTTGTAGACGCTTACATTTTTCCATAATAAAAGCTTAAAAGAAAACTTAATGAGAAGCAATACTTTTAATTCTTTTTTAAGATCTTCAGCAAAGGAAGGTGAGTGTGTGAGTGTGGGTGTGAGTGTGGGTGTGTATACAGAGAGAAAGAGCAGCGGCCCACTGCTTGCATATATGCGAGTGGGGGAGGGACTAAGTACTTCCATGACCTTAAGAACATTTATATTCACAAAACTCAGTTCTTCTATCAGAAGAGATGCTTCCAGTAAGATGGGGAAGTACCTTATGTGATAAATCCATCCGGTCATCTCCATGGGCCTCAGTTAATACTGTGCCATCGGAGAGAGAAAGCTTACCTACCTGAAGGAGGCAGTGGGGACAGACGGAGACACACAAGTTTTGTTATGACCGCTTGTCTCAGAAGAGAGACCAGTTTTTCATATTTAATAGTTCGTAGACATCAGTCACTTAAGAAAATGAAATGAAATAATAATAGCTTCCAAAATTCCATTCACTGGATTTAAAAGCAAAGGTCTTCCATACGCTTTGCATACACAGCTCTGAAGACGAGACATCATGCTGTGTACGTTACGATGGCACACCAAACAATAAAAGTGCATGATTCCAGGAAAACTACTTGAGCAAATTTGGATCCAAGATATAATAAGGGATCTTAGGAGAAACGATGCAGCTTATAGTGCGGGAGGGTGGTTCATTTGGGTTCACTTGCTGAATTAAGTTAGACAAAATGCTAAATGAGTAGTATCCACTTGTTTAAATAGTAGGGGCTGGTCAACAATAAATGGTTTCATAAGGCAACGGGAAGCAGGCTTTCCACTTACACAGTGGCAGTTCCGTCCGCTGATTGCGGCCGTGTCCTTTTGCATCAGCCCTCACGTGGCCATCAGGGTACGTTGCTCACCAGTCCTGGTCGAATCTGACAGCCAACGTCCAGCAAAGATCAGACGCTTGGTCTTGATTTACAGCTTAATGAATCTGGGTCTTTCGAAGCTCAGCACCCAGTTATCCCTTAAATATTCCAAAACGAGTCCCTCCATGTCATACCTTTTAAAATGGAAGTTCCTGTCAATGCGCTACATATTTTATGTTCTGTATTTTCTTTCGCTTCACCTCAATACGTACCCCTCCCTCAAGGACTGGGAGGAATGGGACTATTTCCGTGAGAGCTCTGGATGGACCCAAAGCAAGCATCGTGCCCAGTACCTACCATGCAGCATCTCCTCCAGGGTATACTATTCTTGATGTGGATGCAAACGCAATGCTGTTTGTCGGTGGCCTGACTGGGAAACTAAAGGTAGCGTGTTCTTTCCCATGCTGTTCGTTCCATCTCCGTATATAACTCCTGACATGATTGCTCTGGAGGAAGGCATGATAAAGCTCTGCAAAAACTCGATGATGTTTTACTTAATTTGTTCATGAAAACATAAATTTATTTTGAGTAGGAATTTTTCCTCCTTTGAATATCCAATCTGGAAACACCATGTTTTAAGCCCGTGTGTGTTTACTTAAACAGTTGTTTTGCCCTTATCTGTGGCACCGATTTTTTTTATAGTCTTGTTTTAGTTGCCTCGAGAGCAAAGTGTTTTTTTAAATATACCCCATTTTCTGAATCAGTTTATGATTTATTGATATGAAGTGCTATAAAGTTCAAACTCACATCTAATTAAAAGATTTATGAATACCTGGGGAAATATCACAGGAGCCATAAGCTTTCAAATCATGGTCTGATTTTTAAAGTTTTCAAGTTGCTCTTCTCCTCATTCTTCTAGAGCAATGCACTTAATATTCATAATTGCTTCATGACAGGTCCTTGTGCATTTCAAATTGCAAAGTGCCTGCATTTTAAAGAAGCTCATGTTGATTAAATGAAATTAGGTGTTGGAAAACGACCTGTAGGTGAGATACGAGAGCGCAGCCAAATACGATGGATAATCCTGGGCTTGTCAGAATCATCCTGGGATGAGATTAGTCAGAAAAAGTGAAAAGCCAGGGTGACCCCAAATTTATGAGAACTCAACCTTCACATAGAGTGAGGTTGTTTGATTTGCTTTGTGTATGAGATGTGACTCTAAAGTATTGGAATTGATTCTAAAACTACACACTAAAACCATCCTCATTTCTTAGAACCGTATATAAATGTACATGGTACCTAGTAATATATAGTCATATTGCCAACCTTCTCTCCTCCCTAGGAAGATAAATAAAGGGGTAGCACAGAGTAGTATAAAAACCATGAATTTTGAAATCAAATCCAAGTTAGATTCCTTGTTCTCTTCACTTACTAAAACATGACCTTAGGCAAGTCACTTAGCCACTTGGGCTTCGGTTTTCTCAACTAAAAAAGGGAGATAAAATGTCAGCCTTGCTTGGGGCGCCTGGGTGGCTCAGTTGGTTGAGCATCTTGAGCATCGACTCTTGATATCAGCTCAGATCCCCATCTCAGAGTCCTGAGATGGAGCCCCATAGCAGCAGGCTCTGTGTCAGCAGGGAGTCTGTTTGTCCCTCTGCCCCTTCCCCTTCTGGTGTGCTCTCTCTCCCTCTTTCTCTCAAATAAATAAATAAAATATTTAAAAACTTTTTTAAAAAATCTACCTTGTTTGCATGGTGAAGGATACAGTAATAAACTTTTATAACATAGTATTAGCCCCTTCTGATATGCTAAGTAATATTCTAAGTAATTTACATGTATCAGCTTACAACCCCAAAAAGAGACAATATCCTCCTCATTTTATAGTTAAGGAATCTGAGACAGAGAAGGGTTAAATGACTTGGCCAAGGTCTCACAGCAGGTAGTGACAGAGCTGGAATTGGAACCAGGTTAACAGGCACAAAAGCCCCCATTCTTCATCAGCCCATTTCACCGCTACCATGAACAGTGAGCGATTAGGTGCATAAAATTTACAACAAATGCCTAAGACGCAGTAGTCACATGTTAAATCGCATCTTAAATAATTCTCATTATTACTCAGATGTCACCAAGCATAAAGAAACTTTCTTCTGCCTGACTCAGGGTGAAAGAAAGCAAATGACTGGAATCTACAGAAAATCTTAATCAGTTTGGCCAAGAGTTTCTAAGGCTCCTGCTCTATCAGAATATGAACTAAAAGCTGAAAACAAGTAACTAAATCAACATGCTCATGAAAATGCAAAGAGGTAGGAAAAATACCCCAAGTCTAGCTTGTAGGACGCAAGAAGGAAAAGCAAAGGGCTGTTAGAATTCACAAGTAGGGTAATCAACTGCCGGAAAATTAAAAGAGACTCCGAGTAGTAATGGAGAATTCCAGGGGCCTTTCTGGTGTGGACGTGAGTAGCTGCAAGAAGCGGTCCCTCCACGTGGCCGCGGGCCGCCCCCCACGGCAACACAAAGAGGTTTGCCGGAGTCTGACCGAAATCTCTAATTACAAAGGTTTAGCCACTCAGGGATCCTCTTACATTTGTTCTAGAATCCAAACCTATCAAGTCACTTTTAGCCCTAGATCACTCAGATAATTGGGTGAGCCTTTGGCAAAGCATTTCCAAAGTTCTGGGCACCAGGATATAGAAGCTGTCTGTCATGTGGCACTGCTGAAAACCAAAAGAAATGGTTGTTTAAATTACAGCAAGTCTCTCAGCTCATTCCCCTCCTCCATGACACTGTTCTCTATCAAGCTTAAGACCTTTCCCCGTGAAAACAACATGGGTTTGTCATTCAACAAATATTTATCGAGCCCCAATAGGCTCTGCGCAGCGTTCACCAGCAGGCAATCATGCTACGGTCCCTTCTTGTACAAATTCGTTGCTTCCCTTCAGTCTCCTATGTTGGAAACCTGCTTGGGTCTAGGAGGAAATGAAAAAGTGGAGACAGCACTATCATTAAGCAATCTATGTGTGAGGGGTCCCCCTCTCTGTGGACAGTATGTGCCCCTTCTCAAGAGCTTTGGAGAGATGTCTCCTTAGTGGTGTACGAGCACTAACATGAACCCAGTACCCCCTCTGTGCCAGGCACTGAATGTGGTACCATAAATAAATTGCCCAATTTCATCCTAATAATCCCAACCTAGAGACAAGAAGATAGAATCTCAAAGTGGATAAGCAACTCACCTAAAGTCAGATGCTAGGAAGAGCTTCTTTATTCATGGCGATAAACTAGTGTAGCACAAAATAACCAGGATCTCTGCAAGGATGTGATATGGTGAAAAGATGAATATGTGCAAACCAAGAATATCAGAGTGGATAATAACTACTCCAGACTTTACTGGTAATAACTCTCATGGGTATGCTGAGACTTCTTGTGAAATTCCAAATTCTAACAAATACCATGCCTCTCTCTGCAGAAGGCCGATGCTGTACGTGTGATTACATTCACAGGGTGTATGGGAGAAACATACTTTGACAGCAAACCTATAGGGTTGTGGAATTTCCGAGAAAAAGAAGGTGACTGCAAAGGATGTACTGTCAGGTGAGCTGAGATGAGGACTCCCCGAAGGTCTGGCCTGTGCGTTACAAAAACCTTTCTTTTTTTTTTTTTTTTTTTTTTTGCGCAATATTCAATTATCGTGTGGATGAGATGGAGCTGGTTGGACGGGGTTACGTCTGGAGGTGATTTACCATGAAGCTGATAAAAGGTCAGACCCTTTCACCCATCTGTACAGGCACCTCTCCAGGAGGTGCCCTGGAGGCACTTTACACATTTTGGTAAAATCTGCAGGGAAAGGTATTTCTCCTCAACCAGGTGAGATTGCTCTCTCTCCCCACTCTCACTCTCCTTCATGTCCAGAACCAGGAGGTTTTTCATGTCTGTAACTCTGCTATCAACATAATTTCTTGTTTTCTTAAAGAGAGTTCTCCCTGAGTTGATTAAGTTTCATGTGTCACAGAGCCCGGACTCAATCCACCTGTTTGTAACAAAATATAGAACCCTAGTGCAGGTTTTATCTCTGACAGGATTTTCCAAATGACACATAGGGTACCGCATGTGTTTCAAGTGGAAACACACTGGACTTGAAGATTCTGCTTACGTGGAGAAGGGTAAGAAGGGACCGTGATAGACCAGGAGAAAGTGCCGTAATACACATCATCAATTACTCTATAGAGATTAGAGTGTGGGACTCTAGAAATAGCTAACAAGCAGACAGAGCATAGATAAAGAATCAATATGCTTCTAGAAACCTGAATAGAGGACATAAAACAATTAGCTAGAAGTGCAGGATTTCTCAGCATATGAAACTTGAGTTCAACTAATTAACTGAGCCTATTAAAACTATAAAAATTTAAATTAAATACATGGAAGCTTAATATACACACATAGCAACTCCAAATCATTAGGTGCTAAGTGATTCATATTTTTTATTTCCAAGTTAAGGAGCCACATGCACATTGCCAGGACCCAAATTCCCCATCAGTGTAGCAGAGTGCACTTGACTTCCGGTTGTCACCTCCAGCTCTTTATTCATTTCTGTCATCATGGACTTGTCAGTGCAGCATTGAGGACCATTTAAAAGACCAACCCCCAAAAAATTTAAATTAAAAAAATAAAATAAAATAGAAGACCAACCCATTCATAGTTTAGCATGGTTTGGTGAATAATCTTCAACGAAATCTAATATGGAATATTTTCTGTAAAATGTTCTCAATACAACAAGAACAAGGAGGTTCACATTAAAATTCTTCTACTCATGGATTAACACCAACTTTTCCCTCAATATCTATTTGGTAAATTTATAAAAAGGATTTTCAAAAGCCTGTCATCAACGAAACACCTCAAGATTTAAATATCCATGCAGCAGTGCCTATAATGTGTTAAGACTACAACAGGCTAATTATAAATCCTGCAAAGATCTTGCACGTAAGTATATAAAGTATTATACGAATTAATATGGTTACAATAGTGCATGTGGGTGTGTAGATACAAACACATACACACACATTTGTAGGATGCTTTTCTGGTGTTAGAGAGTCACACTCAGAACTTCCTGATACTGAGATGTATGCAGTCCAGTGCTGGCCATCAAGCAACTTACAGGCAGGAAGGGAGGAAAAGACAAACCCTAAAATAGTCAAAATGTGAGGGAGAATAAGAAATCCTTTTAAAGACACACTCGGAGTGTGCTCTGATTATTCACATAGGGTGAGAGCTGCTTCATGGTGGAGGGGACACTTGAGGGCGGCCTTGCTATGGGGTGAGACTCCAGAGGAGGAGCTGGCAGGTGGAAGGTGAAGCGCTTTCTAGTCTCAGGGACCTGTGAGAGCAAAGGTAGGAAGGCTGGAAAGCCAAAACGTCTTTAGGAAGGGACAAAAAAGTCTGCCCTGCTTCACACGTGTGAATTCGCTGAGGCAAAGGGGAGAACGACGTGGTTAAGGTGCGGAAGTCACATAGATCCCTACACGGTTCTTCTCAATACATAAAGGTCTTGCGCCACTAAGTAGAGGCAGCTGAGTGTAAAGTCCACCAGCATCGCTGAGTGAACCAAGCTCAAGGCCCCTGGATTCACAACGCAGCCTGCATGCGGTGCCTCTCCTCCCGCGAGCTTGCCCTGCATTGGGCCAAGCGTCCGAGTGCTCACTGCTCAGCTCTCCCACAGTCACTGTGCATTTTTGCCACATCTGTCACTCAGCACTATCACCCCTTCCTTAAGCTCCTTGCTACCAAGTTCCCTTCACCTATTCCTTTTAAGGTAAAAGTTCTATATTTACTGGGGGAAAAAAAATCTTATTTAAATTCTATAGCATACCTTTTTGAATTATGCTAATATTTTAATCAAGATTGTTATTGTTTTTGTGAGTGCTCTGATTATAAAGTTGCATAAGTTTTGAGTGACCCGCACCCACCCTACTTTCCCATAAGCCATGGTAGGTATGCGGAGGAATAATTTTTACAGAACTCCTGGTGTTTCTGGGGTTGTGTTCTTTTCAAGAGAACACATATCACATTTTAACGTAAAGGCCAATCATTCCAGTGCTGGAGCAGAAATGATTATATGCGGGAGATGTAAAAGATGAGGTGGTGAGACATAGACCAAGGATGTGCTGTAGATCCTAGAATGTCCATTTTAGAAATGTGCATTTATTCAGAAGTCAGCAGAAAGGATATAATTGTTGTTATTCTTTAGAAAGAGTTACTGCCGAGGCTATCAGAAAAGAAGTGTATCTTATTTTTCTTAAATTTCTAAAAATCACATTAAAATTAAAATAGAAACACTGCTGAAGTTTAATGTATTCAGCTCAACACAGACGCAATGATGAAGTGTTAATGTACTAAGTAAACCCTAATATCCATCTAGTTCTGTAATGAACAAGTTACATGTGGACAAGTATGGCTATTCCAGATCACATAATGAATCCTGAAGAACTTGACCAGACATCAAGATTCAAAAGAGAAACAAAAAGCAAGTTAAGAAGCTTAGCAAATGTTAATTATTTTTAAAAAAATAGTTTCTTTTCCTGGTAAAGGTACTCAGGCATGAATGAGAACACTCTGGTATACTGTTAGATGTTGAAATATTATAGACTATCCCTGGAAGGATTCATTTTTCCCCAATCTCAAAGTCACCAGTTTAAAGTCGGACTTACCAGGGTTTGGCCGATGAGTTAAGGGAAGTAGGCTGATCTACATCTGTGTGTTTCACTGTTCTCAGCACAAAACCCTTCCCTGCAGATTTGCCTTTTGCTTGAATGGGAGAACCTTCTAAAGGGCTGGAGTAGGAACAGGCTTTAGAAATCATTCACTGAGCTAAACCCTTTCATCTCAAGGTGACACCCAAAGGGTTAGTTGACTTGCAGCAGGGCTTCAGTGAGATTTCACATCAGACTCCAGGATACCTGCCGTCTACTCTGCTATTTCTTTTATTCATGTTGAAAGAATTGATAGATTAAGAACATAAAAAACATCAGGTATAAATACCCCAGAGTTCTCATTAAAAAAGTGATATTTTTTTATTCCAATACTTATTTTGTGTAGTGAGACTTTTGTGTTTGTTTGTTTAAATTATAAGTAATATTGGGTCATGGGGTCACAAGTAACAAGATGTATTGGGTCAGAGCATCCAGGAAACTGTTAACAGAAATTCCCACAAGCCTTTCCGGGTTTGTCCATAATACTGTGACAGCATATAATGCAAATCCTAGTATTTGAGAACTTGAAAGGACTTCTTCTTGGTAGACTCTACACAACATTCTCTTATCTCTAAGGCGATGATCCGGAAATTAATGGATTTGTCGTAATGATGAAGAAAGGCCAAGTCATAGCCAATTTATTCACTATCAGTTATACAGCTAATAGTCTGACTTAGTTCCTCAGACTTTCAGTTAGCACTTTGCAGGAACATTGAAAAGCATCTTTTAAGTTTACATTAGAAAAAAAATTATGACATCATCTGATCTTATTCCAAATTAGATATAACTTATAATTACAAAGATCTGACCATGCTAGACACAGAATAAGACTCTTCTCTTCTTTTTGTCTTCAGTTTTATCTCTCTCTGGTCCAGGGTCAGAGAAAAGGCCAACTTGTCTAAAACGTGGAACAGTTCTTCCTTCAAGAACTTGTTAATGTTTGTAGGCTGTTACTTTCCTCACTTAGCCAAGATTTCATGCAAATAATATTTTAGGCTCTTATTATTCTACAATGACATTACTGTACTATTTCTCCATATCTCCTTTCTACCCTCAAGTTAATACAACACTCCAATTTCAGCAATTTAAATATATGCTAATATGCAGATATTTAGAGTTTTAAAAAGCCTCCACAACTTGAGACTTACTCTGTAACATCATTAGATAAATTGATTGATAGATGATAGATAACCTCATTTGAAAAAGAAATGCTTTTAAATGTTATAATCTTGTAAACAAGATTTATCTTTGATATTTCTTAATTATTCAATCAACATTGATTGACCATATGGTCTCTGTGGAACAATTTTCTATACTAAAATCTCCTTCACTCTACATATACTATATTCTACTATGAGCCATGTACTGTGCTAGGTGCTGTGTTTGGGCCTGGCATAGAGCCTGGCCCGTAATCTCTGGTTGGTCTCACAGAGCTTGCAATCTACTTGAAGAACACAGATAACCACCGAAATAGATAGAGCCATCCTTTGACATCTTAATCTAATTTGTCCCAGAAAAATCTATTGGACAGCAAGCATTCACAGAGTAGGGCCCTTTTTTCTCCTTATGGCTTTTTTTCCTTATAGCTCTAAATTTGTATCTTTTGACCACCTTCACTCATTGCACCCAAGCCCCTCTCATTATGCTATCTATGTGAGACATGTAATAACACATTCTCATCTCAGTCCATCCAAACTCCCCCCCAAAAAAAACCCACCTGTTCACACCACTAAGACATACTTAATCTACCAAGTATTTTAGTAGAACATAAAGCATTTAAAATATCAGTAACTTAGTTATTGAACTCCAAATAAAGTCCAATTAAGGAGTGATTCCTACATGGCACTAGAGATAGAGAGAAATGGAAGGATGAAAGATCTATTTGGGATGGTTCCTGTCCTATAATGGCTCACCATCTAGTCTCAGAAGATAATTTGCTGTACCTGAATGCTGATGGACAAAACAGACATTGATTCCTGTGAAATGTCTCTCTTCAGTCCTCAGGTAGAAGATAGTGAAGGGACTATTCAGTTTGACGGAGAAGGGTACGCCCTGGTCAGCCGCCCCATTCGCTGGTACCCCAACATCTCAACGGTCATGTTCAAGTTCAGGACATTTTCTTCAAGTGCTCTCCTGATGTACCTTGCTACACGAGACCTGGTAAAGACATGCCTGCTGATCTTCCATGATTAAAAGTTTGTTTGCCTCTTTTCCATAGGATTCCAATACAATTATCAGTTATTGTTAGATTATCAATTATTATTCAAAAGATTCTGGGATGGCAGTGTGATAGCCAGAAGTAAATGATGCAGATAGTACTTACATATTTTCATCGATAAATTCAATTACAGATGCAATTTTATTATTATTTATTATCAGTACACTCCCCATATAATCCCTTAAGAGAAGCATCCAGTAAAGATTCCTCCAGGATGGAATCATGTGGCAGCAAAACTAGTCCCTAGTCTTCTTCTAAAGACCTAAGTTGAAAGGTGGCTCTAAACGTCCTCATTGTTTTTTCCAGGTTAATATGTCTCAGTAAATTCTTCCAGGGAACTACCTTTTAGTTGGATTAATATCCTTTCAAAGGAATTTCTCCTGTCCATTATTCTCCTTTATTATTCTCCTGTCCAAGGAGATGTCCTCGTAATTTGGTTGTGACTACTTGTACCATAACATCACACCCACAAACATTCGCAAAGTGGTAACACCAGTTCGATTTCCCAAGTGGATGTCACTTACACATCAACACACGCAGTGACTTAGCCATAGGCCCTGTTATAAACCCCCACTCACAAAAAAAGTAAATACTCCTATTTCTCTGTGTACTGAATCACTGGTGTATTTTTACTCTATTGATAGAAAGATTTCATGAGTGTAGAGCTGACTGATGGGCATGTAAAAGTCAGCTATGATCTGGGCTCAGGAATGGCTTCCGTGGTCAGCAATCAAAACCATAATGACGGGAAATGGAAATCCTTCACCCTGTCAAGAATTCAGAAGCAAGGTGAGTTTCTATCATAATAATGGACTGTGAGCCTTGATCATGCTATCCAGCACTCCTGTGTCCCTAATCATGTGGAGGACCGTCTGTAATTTTAGGTACTCACAAATTCTGTGAAAAATGCAGATAGTCATTTCTTTGGCTTAGATTATAGGTGACTTGGTTTACACATGACTGATTGAAGAGCCAAATGGTTCTCTGTCATTTTCTTTGGAAACTGAGAGCTTAATTTGAAAGCATAACACTGTCTTCCAACTTGTAAAAATTAAATCCTGTACCAGGTCTGAAAAGGTTGGGTGCTTTGTTTTTCTTTCCTTCTTGTTTTACCAAGATGTGGCCGTTAGTGTGACCCACCATGGAATTTGTGGGGGCAGAAGAGCACAGCAGCCAGGTCTTTGTTTTTTAAAAATGCCAAACATGTATGTGTGCAGGTAAAGAATTGAAAAATAGGGATCCCTGGGTGGCGCAGCGGTTTGGCGCCTGCCTTTGGCCCAGGGCGTGATCCTGGAGACCCGGGATCGAATCCCACGTCGGGCTCCCGGTGCATGGAGCCTGCTTCTCCCTCTGCCTCTCTCTCTCTCTCTCTCTCTCTGTGATGTGACTATCATAAATAAATAAAAATTAAAAAAAAGAATTGAAAAATAATCATGTAACACTTTTATAGTCCAGGAGCTCTCGAAAAATATACTCACAACACTATTTCATTTGCCGAGATAAGCAGGTGTTTGTTCTGGTGTTAGCGAAAGGGAAACGTGGGCTCAAGCTTACCTGTGGTCTACGGGGAATATACATAAGATCTCATGACCACGGCAGAAATCCAAGTCTGTTGGGTCTTAGTGCTGCTACTGTCATTTCAGTGAAGTTCCCCTAGTTCTGTGCACGATAGGATTACCAGTATCTGCAAATGAAATTTGATACTTCCGTTTATAAAATTAAACCTAATTACTTTTGACCATGCCGGTGTGACAATTGATGAGAATTTCGGTTTAACTTTGCACCACCCTTCACTTCCTGCCTTGAACACATCTAGCAAGCACCCACTAAGCGCTGCGCCACATCTGAGTGAGGCCTGGGGCAGGTCCTTGCCTTAAAGGAACGTGCAGTCTAGTGGCGGAGATAGACAAGTAAATCAATCAACGGTGAGAGGATAGAAAGCTAGTGGCTGCATCAAGATAGGTACGGTAGGTTGGGAACCTCAGGAGAGAGATGCTGAAGTCACTCAGAGAGGTCAGCTCCCGGGGAAGGGCCTGAGGCATCAGCAGGAGGTGAGGACTTCACTAGATAGACAAGGAGGTGAAAGTTGTGTGAAAGCCGGGAAGCCTCAGAGAGCATCATACATCACACATCATCGTACGCCATTTTCCACTTGCTCCTCCTTGAACATGGAGGCCTGGAGAAACCCTTCGGTTTGAACCAACACTGGTTAGCGCTACGTGAGTCACAGTGCTGTGTTACACATCACCTTGTAAGGGAGGCACATGTGCATTTGTGTAGTACCTAAGAAAAACATTTAACCCTGTTTGACCCAACATTTCCCAAACTTCTACAATCACCAAAATCTTTCCATTCCTGCAAGGCTAAGAGTCTGCTGAATACACTTTGAGAAATGCTTTAGTTAATGTCCAGGAGCAAGAAATTTCCCATCCCTTTCTGCGTCCTTCTAGCTTCTAGCCTGATTAAGAATCAAGTTGACATAGGACTAGAAAACAGGGCAAAATCAAATTTTGTACATGCAGGGAATAGACACACACACACACACACACACACACACACGAGAATTCCAAAATCAGTCAGGCAAAATGAGGTATCCAGGTCATTTTGAACTCAGAAGAAGGGAGTAGTCTGGGACTTCAAAGGGAAGAATGCAATTTATAGGAAGATAAAAACAACAAAAAAGGCAAATGGTAAATAAGTTTGTGTCGAGTCACTCAGAAACAATGGACAAAGGGGACTTTGATCGCACAGGCCTTGCCAGGTTCCTCCCATGTGCCACCCCTGGTTCACCATATCATGATTGCACTCTTCCTGAGCAGGTCTTCTATCTAAATTCTTAGGCATTTGTGGGGGGAGGCTAAAGGGCTCTTCCTGAATCTACTGGCCTTTTTATTGCCCGTTTTTCCCCCCAAGTTTTTATTTAAACCTAACTAGTTAACAGGTAGTGCGTATTAGTTTCAGGGGTAGGACTCAGTGATTCATCACTTACCTACAAGACCTGGGGTTCGTTACAGCAAGTGCCCACCTTAATCCCCATCACCTATTTAACCCATCCATACCTCTACACACACCTCCCCTCCAGGAACCATCAGATTATTCTCTATAGTTAAGAATCTGTTTCTTAGTTTGCCTCTTTCCCTGCCCCTGCCCCCCACCCCATGTTCATTTTATTTCTTGAATTCCAGGTATAAGTGAAATCATACGCTATTCATCTTTCTCTGACTCATTTCACTTAGCACAATCCTCTCTAGCTCCATCCACGTTGTTGCAAATGGTTTTGATTATTTTTTAATTCAAACTCATCTTGTCAGAGCAGCCCACCTGGGGGTAGCCTGCCCTTAGCCCCCAGTAACTGCAAGTAAATCCATTGCTAACATAGATGAATGTTGGCAAAAAATTATCCGATAAGGCTAGAGAGGTAACAGAGCCAGTTCATGAAAGGCCTTGTGAACAAAGCTAATGAGTTTCAACTTTATCCTGAAAGCTGTAGGGAACTACTAGGAGTTTTAGCCAAGGCTGTGACACCATCAGATTTATGCTTTAGTAAAGTTCCCTTAGATAACTTTGGAGGGTAGATTTATGACCATTTCAGGGGCTGCTGAAGACTGTAGTAAACCAAGTGAAGAGCGAGGAGAAGGAAATCATGAGAATGGAGAGGAAGGAGTAGAATTGAAAGATATTAAGCATTTTACAATCAAGGAGCTTTGTGATATATTCAATGTGAAGGATAAGTGTTTTAAAAGGGAGGGGTATCAAGAATAATTTCTTTTTTTTTCCTTAAATAACAACAACGTTTTAGTGCCTTTTACCAAGCTATTGGATATAAAAAGAGAATAGATTTTCTAGAGATGCTGAGCTTTATTTTGGACATATTGTATAAAAGGCACTCTTACTCTCTTTAGCAGCCTAGGGAAGTTGTGTAATTGGCAGGCAATCAGTTGTGTGTACCTGAGCTTCAGCGGAGCCGTAGGGGAGATGGACAGCTTGGAATCATTATTATGCCATTAATAGTTGTAGCTGAGCAGAGATGAGAAAAACCAAGCAGTCATCTCTTGAGTGAGATGATGCAAAGCCCTGGAGCAAACAGCAGTATTGAAGGGGGCATAGTAGAGGCAAAGCCCACAAAGGAGGCTGAAAAGAAATATTCGGAGAAAGGAGAAATGAGAAATTTTCAGAAGATCAAACTGAAGGCAGAGTGACCAGTTAGGTTCAAGAATAGTCCAGGCGGGAGATGAATGATGGCTTGAAATAAGAGTTACCGTGGGCTTTGACGCTAGGGAAATGCAGAAGAAATCCACAGCGTGATAGCACCACACAGTTATCAGAACACCAGCAGTTAAAAAGACTGAGCATACCCAGGGCTGGCAAGGACGTGGAGCAAGTGGAATTCTTACACACCTGCCGATAAGGATGGAAAATGTACAGCCACACTGGAAAGCAGGCTCGCAGTTTCTTAACAGGTTAAATATGTGCCTATGATGCGAACCAGCCCTTCACTCCCACGCATTCACCCCAGACACCTGAAGCATATATCCATACAAAGACCTTGTACCAGAGTATCCACAGCACCTTTATGGGTGAAGCTCAAAAAAAAAAAAAAAAAAAAAAAAAAACCTAGAACATCTATTAACAGGTTGACAGATATGCAGATTGTTGTGTATGCTCACAATGGAATACTATGTAGCAATACAAAACAATGACTATTAATATGCACACAAAACGGATGAGTATCAAATATTCTTAGTAAAGAAGGCAGATGTAAAGGAATACGTTTATGTCAAGTATATAGAAAATACAAATGAACTGATAGAGCAGACGGAGGCAATGGAGAATGAGGTTGTGTAGGGAGGCACAAGGACGAAGGATATCGAAGACGCATAAGGAAACTTTTGGGGTGCTGGATATGTTTGGTTTTTTTGAATGCGGTGATGGTTTCATGGATGTACACATATGTAAAAAATCGTTAAATTGTATCCTTTCAACATAGGCGACTTAAACTATGTCAATTATAGTTTGGTAAAAAACGTTTTAAGAAGATAGGGTAGATATTAGTGTTGTTTAGGAGATAAAATTAGCAGGGCTGTTGACTGATGAGATGTGGAATGGTGAAAGGACAGTCAAGATGAGTCTCTAATTTAGGAGATTGGGTGGGGGGATCATGGTGCCACCAAATAAATAATGTGAATTTGGGTATAGAAAGATAACCATTTCAATCTGGAATATATTTTGTTTGAATTTTATCTGAGAAGATACCGATGATGGTGTCTCACCTATTGGATGTGGGTTTCCAGGCAACAATCAGGTCCAGGCATATATATTTCTGAGTTGTCAACATATAGTAAGTAGATATAAACTGGGAGGTTGCCTGGATAGCTAAAATCCAAGAAGTAGCCAAATGAAGACACATTAGGGAACATAACACTTCAGAAGTGCTCAAAGAGATAAGTCACAGAGGAGATTGAGGATGAGGTTGCTTTAAGGTACAAGACAGAGAAGCTGGCATTATGAAAGCCAAAAGAGGATATTTCCTAGAAGGAAGGGAATGTTCACAACCTCAAATACTGCATAGACATGGATTAAGATAAGGACCAAAAGCCCCCACCGGGTTTGGACACGGGGAGGTCCCTGTGAATTTGAGCAAGATGAGACTCCACAGAGTAGCAGGAGACGGATGCAAATAGGCCTTCCTTTCCGTGACCAGATTAGCTGTTTTGTGTGAGTTCAGTTAGAAGAACCACAGCCACCTCCAGAGATGTGCCATTCCCCTCAAGTGCACCACTAGAGACACAAGGTGGAGAACAGTCATTTCGATTTTCACCGAACAAGAGAAGAAAGGAATCACCAAGTAACAATTCATTTACAAGAACTCAGCATTGATTATAAAAGACTTCCCAAGCCCCTACTCTTGGTCTAGCATTTAATAAGACCCTTATTTCCCTGCTTACCCATAAATGATGTCTGAACTCATCAACTCTGAAATTTTATGTGAATAGCTATTCTGGAAGGGAAAGAAATAGGGCAGGAAATAAAAGCAAGTGTTAGCATTTCCTAGCAGAACCCACTTCACTGCTATCACTCAGGAAGGGGAGAGGAAAGCTCTTCCTTTAACTCAGTAAAAATATGCCACCCTGTGTCTCGCCGCTGGAGTTAATGCTTGGGCCAGTGAGTTTCAATTCAATGTATTTCTGCTCTTTAATCAGTTTTTCTTAGAATGGTTTCTAAAAATGCATATATTCGCTCAGGGAAAAGGGAGAAAACTACCTCCAGTCTCTGGCTTGCCTGCAAGAGAGAAGCAACATCTCATTTTCACAGACACCATTAAAATCTGCACCGGATCGGTAGAAAGAGGCTATTTCCATGTTCCAGTCAACAGCTCCTTATGAAAACTTCTTTGCTGATCTGGATAAAAAGGAATATGAATGAAAAAGTCTTGAAAATGGTTTTATAATTTTTTTTTAATTTTAGCCACCGGTCCGGTCAATAAGATATGTGCATGTAAAATTAATGTCTGTATGAAATCTTGACTTGCTAAGTATTTTTAATAGGATGATTATTTAACAGGTGTTTCTTTTTTATTTTTACAAAGCTCTACTTTGAGGATTTGAGGTATTCATTGCTTTGGTATTTTATTTTGGTCATTTTTTAATAAGCTAATTATGTTTAAGAAACTTAGAAACTTAGAAAGTTTCTTTCTACCGATTATGGTGGAATTTTTTTGAGTTTGATATTTTTCTTTGTTTCTCAAAGAACACTATTCTAAAAGATGATGTGTTAAGGGAAAATAATAATGCTCCATGGTTAAATAAATTTGGGAAATACTTTTTTTGCTCTATGTCCCCCTGTGGAAACATTACATTGAATATTAGTATGTTGAAAGATCTGGGCAGTCATAAAATTAAAATATATGTTTAATTTTGCTTAACCCAATGTTTGTCATATTTATTTGAACCAGGAATGTCCAGGAAACTAGCATTCCAAAGAATAAACCTTTAGAAATACCTGTATAATCCACCAGTTCAAATAGCCATTTTCAGATCCTTGCTAATTCAGATCCGCTATCAGGCAAAGATTCAGAGGCCAAATCTCTCATGATAATAAACTGATGCCTCAATGTGCATCGAGGGTCCAAAATATGGAAAGCGGTTGAAGGCTGGGCCTAAACAAATATTAATGGTGAGAAGCACATAATTCAGAAAAAGCCCAGCCTGGCTCTTCAAAATGAAGGGGAGAAAATCAATGAGATAAGGGGTTCCTGTCGGCTTTCTGAACAAAACAGTTTAAACAGAGAAGAGCCTCTCCTTTCCTTTGTCTGGCTGTTATTTTTATGCCCTTTTTGTAGATAATCATTTGTTTTATCAGTGTCGCTGCTTCTGCAGTTGTTAAATAGACGTGTGTAGTACAGACTCTTGAGAAAGTCAATGTTAATTTGAGAATGAGAGTAAGTTTATATTGAAGTAACAGCAGTGATACGGATGTGGCTGGTCTTGCTCATCTAAGCCTTTTCTTTCCTTTACAGCCAACATATCAATCGTAGATATAAATACTAACCAGGAGGAGAACATAGCGACTTCATCTTCTGGAAACAACTTTGGCCTTGACTTGAAAGCAGATGACAAAATATATTTTGGTGGTCTGCCAACACTGAGGAACTTGAGGTAATTCAGTGTGTATTTAGAGCTAAGGATTAAGTTTTAATTAAATGGCCACTCTGCTCACTCGAGTTCTGAAGTTTAATTACAACAGGAATGTCACATAACCTTTAGTTGCAGAAAGGCTTAATTAAAAAAAAAAAATCATGTTACATGTTAGAACAACACCTGGATTTAGAAACCCAAGGATTAATTTGATATCTCTGTTGAAGGGATGGATGGAAATCACTATTTCCCTCATATTCACCTGATGAAAAGAATCATAAAAGTAATTAAAGGTAGACACTAGAGTTGCATGTGCATCTTGTAATTGCCTTTTTCTTGCATAGTAACTGGAGATAATGGCAGGCTGACACTGCTTAGTGTTCTAAAAATCAGTCAGTGTTCCAGGATACTGTGAGGATAACCTAGTTTATTGCTAAGCATTAGCGTGTTAATGGTATGTTGGAGCTTTTCCATATGCCTAATGCTAAAGCTATATTAGGAATTCTTGTGCCTGTGCCAACATTTTTTTTAGATTTCACATATGTTTTTTTAGATAGCAGGATGGGGAGATATAATTAGCTCATAGTTTAGTTCAAAAAATAAATGCCAGCAACCAAAAAAATCTCAGAAAATATTTCATATGGTATTTAATTAATGTACTGCTTGTTGTAAAACATCTCGTAAGAAATAAAAGTTATAAAGCACTTGATGCTCAATAAATGTTAATTGAATTTAACTAGAATGGAATGAATCGATTTGGTTAAACCATGAGAGTTTACTACAAATACAGACTACTGTGTTTTAGAGTTTCATTGAGTTAGTTTTTAGTTGTTAGAAACGTCCTATCTCAGTTGTTTCTACTCTAAAAAGACACACCACGATTGGAGGTAATCTCAGAATAATTGAAAAGCATGGTAGTTAGTTGTTCTCCTATTTTCCAGATGAGTGGAGTGCACATACCTCATTTTAAGATAGCTAGCATAAAGACTGGGTTTTACTCTTCTCCATGTACCTAAACCCATAGACCAGGCAACTAACTTCCAGTCTTTCAAGGGTTTAAGTTAATATGTTTCATGGGGCACATAAACCAGCTCTGCATTCATCCATGTTATAATGGACTTGTGGCAGGAATGTAAACCTAAAGTATCTGGTCAGGAAAATCATTGCAGATCAAATGCATTTGAATAGTGATGTAGTGATGACTCAAAAATCTATTTATTCAGTCAACAACTGTCTGTTGAGCACCTACTCTGTGTCAGACACCATAGAAATACTAAGGATCCAACAGTTGCTTAAGTCTAGGATTTGTTTTGCAAGATCATTAAGTAAATTCCCTATAAGTTAGTTGAATATAGCCAAAGTAAGGCTATGGAAGCATGGCTTTATCTATTCTAGCGATGACTCTCTTTTAATGATCATAAAGTGATTTTTAGGAATTATCTGCAAAAGTATGTATGTTAACCAAGTTGAGACGGGTTTATGTATTAGTTTTCAGACTACATACCTAATGAGTCTGTATTGCTAAGATGCTTTTACTTGCACAGTACAGCATTTTACAATATTTCTATGGCACATATTCCAATATAATCTTTAGACACATATCTGTGACTAAGCAAGGAGCCGTGCATTCATAGTTGGCTGTTATTTTGCCCACAGACAGGATCTTAATATAATAAAGTTCAAGCGATGAGGTAAAGTATTTTTACATGTGTTAAATGCAAGCTCATTGAGAGGCAATATTTATCAGCTACTCATGAATACTATGGCATAGTAACGTTTGTGCATTTTCCCATTCATAAGATAGATTAAAATTAGTATTTTAAATTTAGACATCAAAATAAAAATGTCCCAAGAGAGCAGTGTGGAAAATGGTCATCTTTGGATTCTAATTTCACTGTGGCCAAGGGCATATGTCTGTTTTCTGTTCTGTGGGTTTTGCTACATTCCCTTCCTCCTAAGATCCCTGTGAGATACTTTTTAAGAAGACTTAGGAATAAAGTTTATTGTTTTACTAAATGAAAATGCAATTATAAGTAAATTGTGTTTGTTTTTTTCTCTTCCCTTTGACCTAGTATGAAAGCAAGGTAAAATTTAAATTATGCATTATGCATGCCTTCTTCGAGTGCATGGGTTGGGTAAGTGTGGCTTCTTAGATAAAGCGGTGGTGCAGAAGCAGAGCAGCACCTACGCGGCTTTATTCATACATTTCATGAGCAAGTACTGCTGCATTCTGAGTTCTCATGCTGTCCCTTACTTACAAAGATGCTGCTGCTCACCCACCAGGAACTGGGCTGCGATTTCCCTTATTTCACCTGCCATGAGGACAGATTGGCTCTGCTTATTTTTCCAGCTGCCCGCGCACAGTGGCCCCCAGTGCACATACACAGCAGCACATACGCCAAGGGCAGCCGGGCAGGCTCAGGGGCCCCTGTAGGTCTGGGGAACAGAGCAAAGCAGTCTGAAGGGTTGAACCCCAGACTCCGATCTCCATAGCACCATGCTGTCTGCTGAACCATCGCCCTGTGCTCCCGAATGCTCACCACTGCCTTGCTGCTTTTTGCAAGCCTGCAGATATGCAAGGGTGTACAGGGCCCTTGCGCCTCTTTGCAAAGCTGCTTATTATCATTGTGTTGATATAGAATTATCTGTGAAGCCAGATAAAAGACACCTCTGGAAATACTATATTTAAAAACAAGTGTTTGCCTTAATGGTGAAGAAGCTTGTGGACAGCTTCCCTCGCTTCCCAGGAGCATTTTAATTGCCGTTTGCAGAAAGGCATCAGCATGAGAGCTATGAACAGCAGGTCTCTGTACGCGGCTGATGATACCCCAGAGACGTGCTCAGCCTGGCACACTCTGGCCAGAGCCTGGTGCTTTGGTATCACAGAGCCTAGCTAGGCCATCTTTCTGGAAAGGAGCTACTATGGCTGAACTTATCCAAGGCATTTTTAAAGCAAAGGCCAGACTTCTAATAGCAGAAAGTGGAATATATGGAAATGAAAGTATATACAAAAAGCAAAATCCAAGTTGTTTTGTCACAATGGAGTGATGAGCCGAGTCGTGCTGTTTGCTGAGACTGCTCAAAGGCAAAGGCTGGCTTTTGGTGGAAATGTATAGACCCCTGGAATGACACTGTGTGGCTTCGTAATGTTGCCTTTGAGGCCAATAGAGGAAGCAGGGGCTTGTGGTTACCATCAGGAGTCTGATCACCATACGTGATTGCTTATCGCCCATGTTCTTCCTCGCGTTGAGCCTGCTACAGCATTGTGTTTTGAGATAGTTCACTGTATGTCCAGGAAACTGTGAAGTACAAGACTTCTAGAGGTGATTTACTTCATTGATAAGACCTCTGAAGAAATGGCGCTAAATCCGTCCCCCTCTAAAGTAAGATGAACACTCGGAAGGAAATCCACCTGTTCCCTTCACTTTATAAACAATATTATAAGCAAGATCCTCACCCTCCAGTTGGGTATGTCCTTCGTAATAACCAACTGACTGAAGAGAAGGAGAAGACATTGGGAATGAGGGGAAATGATCAAAGAAATGAAGTGGCTCCAGAGAGAGAGAGAGAGAAAGGAACAAATACTTAGCATGACATACATCACCTGATACACATACCAGGATCTGATTTCTGTTCCCACCTCTTTTTCCTCATTCCATGTGTTTTATTGAGGCAAAAAAATGGAATCCGGGCATCATAGAACCAGGAGGAGAGAATTAATCACTATCCTAATAGTATTTTGGTGTTGATTAGACAGGTATTACCGATGCTTATTAACACCAAAAAAAGTATTATGATTTTTTAACCTAATAGACCTGGACTGTTCCATATGGTAGCCATTAGGCACAGTGAATAGTTAATTTTTAATTACATAAAATGACAATGTTCAGCTTCTCATTGGCCTGAGCTTCATTTCAAGGGTCAGTAGCCACATGTGACATGTAACTATCGATTTGGACAGAATATTTCCATCTCCGTGGAAAGTTCTATTGGACGGTGCTGCTATCAACTAAATAAACAAGTACCCTCACTGACATTTTACCAGCTTCTGTTTATTGAGCACCTACTGAGTGCTAGCATCTTCGTCTTTTTCTAAGAAGTAATGAATAAAAAGTAAACATTCACATGCTATTTTGGGGGTATAGAAGCCATCTTCAACCTTATTGGAAAAAATGTACATTTTTTACCTTTGGCCGCTTTATTTTGTTATTGCTCCAAAATACAATAAGGACCTTGGGGTCAATCTGTAAATCCAATGTTGCAGTATTTTTTTTTTACTATGTAATCCAAAAGAATATTTCTTCGGCTTTGTTTCCGTTAAAAGCTTTAAAGAGCATACAATATTTTCTTAATCTTTGGCTACCCTTAATCCCCCCGCAAAAAAGCCTCAATGACAAAAATGTTTTCTTCTCAAAATAAATGAGTACAGATATCTTCCCCCTAAATTTTGAGCAAGTTTTTACTTTTTTGGTATAGTTTTATCATGCTGCCTACACATTTGTCTACTCTTTGGTACCAAAAAAAAAAAAAAAACCACATTCCACTACACATATGAAGCCCTTAAGAAATCAGTTAATTCCTGGACCTTGAATTTAAAGGCTGTGGTGAGATTAATTTAAAAGAGAGCAAGAAAAACTGCATAAAGATTCTTTCTGCAGGATGAGGGTAACATCCGTGTAACCCAACCAGGAGGTAGTGGAGGCAGAGTCTGCTGAGCACGTGTGTGCACCTGTGACAGTTTGAGGGACACCTGCCTGCCCGTGTGTCAGCCTGCCCCACGTGGCTTGCACCCTGTAATCACAAACACTGTACTGCCATTTCCCTGAAGGTCACACTTTTTTGTTTTCCATGTAACTTTTCAACAGACCAGAAGTAAATTTGAAGAGATATTCCGGCTGCCTCAAGGATATCGAAATTTCCAGAACTCCATATAACATCCTCAGCAGTCCTGATTATGTTGGTGTTACCAAGGGGTGTTCACTAGAGGTTAGTTTGGTTTTTTAATGGCTCCCTAAATGCTTCCATACCTGATTTCACTTACGTAGTTTTGGTGCTCTTGTTAACCTATTTTAGATTCCCAGGGATCCTAGTCTTAGCTATGCTTAAATAACAAAGCGAGGTTGAAGCACGTCCATAAATCACCACAGTCACATAAACGTAGGCAACGGTATGATTGAACACTCAAAATTGTGAACCAATTCCCCACGTGTGTAACACTTCATAACATGTATTTTTAATATTAATCTCTTTTCTGGTTCTCTCCTCCTTTCCAGTACTACTTTTCCCCTTTCCTCGTTCTTGTCATCTATTTTAGACTTACGTCCTCTTCAAGTATTACATATAGCTTTGTGCAGCAGCCCTAAGTTTTTTTTCCAGAATATACTAGGAATTTACACAAATAACAAGCAACCACGTACACCATAAACATTAGTGCTTAGCATTTTGTCTATCGTTTGAGAGTCAAACCTCCTTGTCTTTGAAAATGGCACCGATTAGGAACCGTCCACCAAGACCATCTTTGGCAGGACTGCGAAGTCCCCTGCTACTGGGCGTCTTCAAACCTTTTCTTTGTTGCAGAAGCAGCCCCCTTGTTCCATTGAACCCCTCTGCCCCGACTCTTCACTAGGGGCTGACTCATAGGAGACAGAACACAGGTCCAGCTCTGCTCTCTTAAAATGTCTATAAGGAAGAGTCAACAGTCATTAGGAAATAGTAGCAAGAAGTTTACGGGCATCCTAAAAGCAATAAGTTTGGGTTTAAAAAAAAAAAAACAACAACAACAATGTTAAATGCATCATGCTTATAAAATTTTGATTACACTGATATGATACAACTGTTCATTTTAGCTGTTTTCTCCACTGTAATAATTCTAAGGCATGGTTGTAGGATTCAGGGAAGTGAAGGGAGGAGGAAGAGAAAGAAAAAGCGAATCCATCCCTGCAACATGAGATTTAAAGACTGGAACAGAACTTTTAGGGTCTTCATCATTAGAGGCTCCAATTTGGAATTAGCCATAGATATCCATCATGAGATGCTTGGGAATAAGGGAAATACAGCATGGAAACTCGAAGGATCCATGCTGACTTCTTTAAGAAAGTTTTACTGAGAGTTTTAATCTTCCAAAGCCTAACTCTCATCCATGTCCAAAAGATATATACATGAGGATGGAAAACTGTCCAGAAAATGAATAACCTGTATGTGTGAAAATGCTAATTCTGTAAAGGTACTTTTCAGTCACCAGGAATTATTTTACAACTGAAATACGAGGCAGAAAGGATGTGAAAATAAATATTGAAAAGTCTGCGCAGTACTTTTATCGGAACTATCCAAAAGTCTATGATTTGAAAATTGGAAAAGAAAATAGATGATACATTTTACAACACTTATGTCACTTAACTGGGCCTGAAACACGGTGGGGAAAAAATATTCTGCGTTAGAGGATGCCTTGCTTTTACTACAGCAAAATCCGGGACTTGTAAAATGAGCATTTTAAGCACTCAAAATGCCCGACTACATGGGCTTGCTTCCTAGCACCTTCATGCAGTGGAATCCTCCTGCCATTAAAAGTGATGATAAGATCTGTGTTCTGAGAGAGGTATCTCCCACATATGTGGTGAAAAAAAAGAATTTACAGAAGAATGTGCCTACCGGGGTTTCATTTAAATATAGAGAGGAGGAGAGAGGAAGAGGGCAATTTGTTGTGAAAAATAAATAAATGAATGCATGCATGCAGGATAAACAGATGGATGAATGATAAAAGCTCCATGCTTTTATCAGCTTTGAGATGGGGGTGATTTTTGCTTTCTCTTTTTTGTACTTTGCTACTGTCTAAAATGTTATTGCTTTAAATTTATTATTAGGGACAATGGTACTATTTTCGTTTTGAGAATTGGGCTTTAGAATGTTTGGTTTGTTTACTTTTCAGATTGAGCTTTCACCTAACTTTTTATTCTTCTAGAATGTATTTATACATTTGATAGCCATGGACATCTTCCCTTGGGCTCATCATGGAGAAAAATGCAGACATAGACCATGGTCAGACTCCTCTGTAAAACAGAAACAATTAGTTGATAGAGGGTATTCAAGGGATTATCAGAGTGTTTTCCAGGGCGATTTAGCAAGATAGATCTACACCAAAAGAAAATGTCATCTGTCGGTCATAATTGTGTGTATTTTAAATCAAAAGTGCTCAAATAAAAGCAGAGGCCAGAGGCACCTGGGTGGCGCAGTGGGTTGACCATCCAACTCTTGGTTTCAGCTCAGGTCAGGACCACATTGGGCTCCATGCTCAGTGGGGAGTCTGCTGGGGGGTTTTCTCCCTCTCCTTCCACCCCTCCCCCTGCTTGCTCTCTCTCTAAAATAAATAAACCTTTAAAAAAAAAAAAAAAAACAGAGGCCGGATTTTTTATTTTAACCCAAACTGCTCAGAAAGTTCAGTCATGCCTGGAAATAGTATTTCTTCAGTTACTGCAAGCTCTCCACATAACTGAGTCTCACGCTTTCTAAAACAATGTATTTCATGGTGATGCTGAGTGCCCGGAGGAGGGTGAGACAGAAATTTCGACATTTTCACTTCTTTTTGTTTTAAGGTGTTATTTATTTGAGAGTGCACTCGAGAGACAGTGAGCACGAGCAGGGGGAGAAACACACACAGAGAGAGAGGCAGACTCTCTGCTGGGCAGGGAGCCCAATGCGGGACTCGGTCCCTGACCCCAGGATCCTGACCTGAGCCAAAGGCAGACGCTCATCCACCTGAGCCACCCAGGCGCCCCTAAATTTTCATTTCTGATGCTTTCTTCTCTTTTTTCCCTTTTGCCCACAGAACGTTTACACAGTCAGCTTCCCCAAGCCTGGTTTCGTGGAGCTGCCCCCTGTGCCAATTGATGTAGGGACAGAAATCAACCTGTCCTTCAGCACCAAGAATGAGTCTGGGATCATCCTCTTGGGAAGTGGAGGGATGCCAGCCCAACCCCGGAGGAAACGAAGGCAAACTGGACAGGTACCCTCCTACCTGGTTGGCAGGGCATTTTCCTTTGTGCTTATAGAAGACATTTTATAAGGAGCCTGGCAAGACATTTAGGCTTTATACATTGCCTTTGTGGTTTTAGATTTGCATCACTTATTTCCACTCTCATCTTTTTTTAAGACAATTATCTCCGCAAGGATTTTCCTTGTTGGTCAGCTCTAGGTGCACGGGCCCTTGTATTTGCACCCGTATTTCATATGGGCTCGGCATGTGTGTGTTTAAAGGGAGAAAGCTTACACTGTATTCAGATTACAATAATATCCCCTTATCTCTAAGTCTGATTACTTACCGCATCTGTAGATATCCCACTAGGGTCTCTTAAATTCAAATTTAGATCCCTTCTCGGATCAATTTCCCAGTTTTGCTAGCCTACATGATGCAGTCTCTTCAAGTCTGACCACCCCACCCTCTCTGGACACAGAGAAGGCAGGGAATGGGCGTGGGATAGGAGAAAGCAAGTAGAGCCTAACGCACCCATGCATGGGCAGTGGCCTATGCCCAGGTTCACTCTTGACATGGAGAGGGAGCCCACAGAGTAGCTGCATTGTCAGGTGTGAACCTCAATTTCATACCCTACACCCTTTCGATTCTGTTAAAAGCGATCTCTTAGGCGTCATAACTCTTTCCTGCCTTGATATTCCTCCCGGACTTTCCATCTTATGTTTTTAAATATATACATTTTTCCATTTAATCTTGTTTTTCTTAGTGAAAGAGGTCATGGGAATTAACTAGTCTACAATTACCAAAGAATGAAAGGAACGCTTTACAAATATGCCCTCAAATATGGATGCATCCTTGTCAACCAGGTTGTGGTGGTTGTGATTTTAGGTGTTTTTAAAGTCACATTTATAATTTAAAATTGAGTAGTCGGTAATACGGTTGACCCTTGAACAACATGGGAGTGAGGGACATCAACCCCCCCACTCAGTCAAAATTCCACATATAACTCTTCACTTCCCAAAGACAGAGCGTGCTACTGACTGGAAGCCTTACCCATAATGTAGTCACTCGATTAACACATACTTGTATGTTATGTATATTATTCGCTGTATTCTGAAAGTAAGCTACAGAAAAAAAATGTTATTAACAACATCATAAGGAAGAGAATACAGTATTTATCTTAAAAAAAATCCACATGTAAGTAGATCCACACGGTTCAAATCCATGTTATCCATGGATGTTATTATATAATAAATCTTATTCTTTTCCTGACAAAAAATAAAGACCGAACAATATAAATTCAAAGATATGAAACCATGAGTAACTTGGGTTATCTCAGAAATACAAGAGTATTTTAATATCAGAAAACCTAAAAATTATATAATCATCTCAATAGATGCAGAGAAAACATTTGGCAAAATTTAATATCCATTCCTGATTTTTTTTAATTTTTATTTATTTATGATAGTCACAGAGAGAGAGAGAGAGAGAGAGAGAGAGAGAGGCAGAGACATAGGCAGAGGGAGAAGCAGGCTCCATGCACCGGGAGCCCGACGTGGAATTCGATCCCGGGTCTCCAGGATCGCGCCCTGGGCCAAAGGCAGGCGCTAAACCGCTGCACCACCCAGGGATCCCCATTCCTGATTTTAAAAACAAACCATGCAACCTAACAATATGGATGGATATCAGAAACTGAAAAGAAATAAAAAAAAAGATGCACCACATACTGTATGATGCCATTTTCACAGATTTCTAATACAAGTAACATGGAGCAGGAGCTACTGGCTGGCTCAGTTGGTAGACCAGGTGACTCTTAATCTCAGGGTTGTAAATTTGAACCCCATGCTGGGTGCAGAGATTATCTAAAAATAATTTATTATTTATTTATTTATTTATTTATTTATTTATTTATTTATTTGACACTAAACATATTGTTTACAGATATACATATGTGTGTGTGTGAATTTTCAAAAATAATTTTTAAAAAGCAAGGCACTGATAAAACTACAATCCGTGTTAGTAGTCCCCTCTAAGATGGTGAAGCTGGGCGATGGAGGAATTCTTTTATTTTTTTTTTTTTTGTAAATTTTTTTTTTATTGGTGTTAAATTTGCCAACATGTAGCATAACACCCAGTGCTCATCCTGTCAAGTGCCCCCCTCAGTGCCCGTCACCCAGTCACCCCCACCCCCGGCCCACCTCCCCTTCCACCACTCCTTGTTCGTTTCCCAGAGTTAGGAGTCTCTCATGTTCTGTCTCCCTCCCTGATATTTCCCACTCATTTTTTTCTCCTTTCCCCTTTATTCCCTCTCACTATTTTTTATATTCCCCAAATGAATGAGACCATATAATGTTTGTCCTTCTCCGATTGACTTATTTCACTCAGCATAATACTTGACTTATTTCACTCAGCATAATACCAATGGAGGAATTCTTAAACTGGGTGGCACTCATTTAATTGTAGTTTTATTGATATTCATTCAATTGTACAGTTGTGAACGTGGCTTTATTATTTACATGTATGTCTCTTAAATGTTGAGGAATGCATCAAATAGTTGTAATAGAAATAATCTTTAAAGAATAGAGGGAGGAAAACGTGTCATTCCCTCTCATTTCTTAATGCACATAATAAGTGCTGGATACATCTAATATTTAAATTTCCTCCTAAATTCCTGTCTTTTATCCTCATCAAGACTAAATAAATGGACTTAAATCACCAGCTTTCAGGATCGTTCTTAGAATTAGAACCTGCGCCCATTAAAACAATTAAAATGAGAAAATATTAAGTACTACAATGCAGAGTAAATTGGAAATAACGTGTTAATGTTTCAACATTTTAATGATAATATTCATCTTTAAAAATCTCATAGTAAAGTCCTCTTTGAAAGAGGAAACAATGTTAAATAGTTTACATCTGGTGTAGAACCAAGGCTGGTTAAACTGACATACTTGATTTTCCAAAGCTGACATTTTGAAGCCATAGGGTTGTTTTTGACTCTGTTCTATTAAAGTTAGTTTCTTATCCCAAACAATCAATGTAACTGAGAACGTTTTAACTGAGTGGGTAGTTTGCAGTTGCCCCTTTGACGGATGGTGAGCACTTGTTCAGATCCTCTGGATGTTCTGTGTTGGACACACAGCTGCCTGGACGATTTGGCAAATCATCGGAGACTCCACGATGTGTGATTGCAACTGTCACCGCCCCAGGTGACTCACAGAGGGCTGGGTGACGATGGAGCAGCAGGTGCTCTCCACTCCACAGGCAGGGGAACACGCGTGGCCTCAGCTTTGGGGCGAGGACTGCATTCGGGCTCCCTGGGGTTCCTAATCTCATCTCAAAACCACACTGGTTGCTATGGGAACAGTAGCCAGAAGAAAGCAGTCATGTTTGTGGATGAAAAATTGTCTGCCTTCTTTCTGCGTGTGGGAGACCAGTTGGGTGCTGGCGGTAGCATATGCTCCAGCAGCCTGCGGGGCCCAGGGGAGCCCGACACCACCAAGGCCATGAGGCTGGGAGTCGGACCTGATTTCCAGGAGCTCACTGTCCACCCGTGACTCTGGGGACAGGAAGTTTCTGGACACCTTTGCTTCCTGGCCTGTGGGTTAGGGCCCGGTGCTTCTGCTGCGCCCAGACTGCACGGCCCCCAACAGCAGAGCCCTGGGCCGGGACCCAGACGCCGATTCCCGCTTGGTCCATGGCCCACGGGCGTGTTGAGTCCTTGGTTCTCAGGTGGAGGCTCGGGCCGAGGGGCCGCCGTGACCCTCCATGACCTCTCGCCCCCGCAGGCCTACTACGCAGTCTTCCTGAGCAAGGGCCGCCTGGAGGTGCACCTGTCCACGGGGACACGGACCATGCGGAAAATTGTCATCAGGCCGGGGCCGAGCGGGTTCCACGATGGGAGAGAACATTCCGTCCACGTGGAGAGAACTAAAGGGTAACAGAAGCTGCTGGGGAGCGGCCCTAACCTGTATGTGGGCCGCGGGGGTTCCCTGCACCCCTCGTCCCCCCCGCTGCACCTCCAGCCCTGCACCCCGGCCCTGCACCCCTTGCCCCCCCACTGCACCCCCAGCCCTGTGCCCCACCACCCCCCACAGCCCCTGCACCCTCTGCCCTGCAACCCACCACCCCCCATAGCCTCTGCACCCTCCGCCCTGCACCCCTCGCCCCCCACTGCACCTCCAGCCCTGCACCCCACCGCCCCTACAGCCCCTGCACCCCCGCCCGGCACCCCCGCGCCCCCCATTGCCCTTGCACCTCCACCCCCGCACCCCACCGCCCCACCCCCCCACCACCTGAGCTGGACCAGGCCTCTGCAGAGTGGCTACAGGGGGGAACAGAGGTGAAGGACACAGAGGGAAAGGCTACCTCGGGGACGACCCAAAAGAACTGCTTCCCAGCCCTGAGTCCTGAAGGGCAGCCACGGTGCCCTGAGCTGACGCGTCCGTCCCCAGAGTGCTGGGCACCGGGTATTCCCTGCACTGGGAAAGTCGTCTGCATTGTCCTCACAGTGATGTCTGACAACGCGGGGAATTAGTTTAGAAGGACAATTAGACAAAAGGAAGACAGAAGCCCCGAGACTTCAGACCCCCAACCAGCAGGCCATTTAATTAGAATGGAGACGTAGAAAAGACCTGGAAATCAACTGTGAGGAACCCTCAGGGCACAGAGCATATTTTTTAAATACAGCAGGATGATGGTGTAGCACTAGTTCAGGTGAGCAGGAGCTACTCTGTACAGACCTGCGTTTTCTAATTAATCCTCTTGTGGGGATAACAGTGTAGATAAGTAATAAGAATGTTTTCCAAGTAAATGACAAAGCTTTCCTTGGCTCATTTTTTTATTGTTATACAGAACATTAGGTTGTGGGCCGAATTACTACTGAGCGTTCTTGCAGGATATCTACTCGCTGCGATGTTTGGAAACCATGATTAAGACAAATGAGGGATCCGTATTTGGACAAACTGAGAATTCGCGAACCTGGGAGCCACACATTGTGGGCCTGTCCCTGAGGCGGAGTGAAAACTGAATTTTCTCATTTGAATCTTAGCGACCGCTCTAAAATACTAGTTTACAACCTTTCAGATAAGACTTAAGGTTCTTTGGCAAACGTTAACCCTTCTCATGGTGGGAAGGGCTTTTTTAACGTCTTTGAACTTGAAAGAATCTCAACAAACAAATGCAGGTTTGACAAGTACAGTTGACCAAAAAAATCATCCCAAATATGTATTTTGGTCGAGAAAGGATTCTGAGGGTCCCCGGTGCGTTACGACATTGCGCTCAGGTGTCCTTTTAACAGGTGTCTCTTTAGGAAGGGCATTTTATTATGCCAACTTCACAGCTGTCGGCCGTTAATCCAGCCTTTATTTGATTAAGTTCAGTGTATAGTACATCGCTGAAAACTGGTCATTCGGCTAATTGGCCATATAAACAAACAGTTTCGCCATTCGCTGTTAATTAGAGGATAATGTATGGGCCGTATTAGTGGGTAGTCGGTGAACTCCGCGGCAAAGCAAGAACACATTTGCTGCCGTAATGTCTCAGTCAGGCCTCTGTGGGCCAAACACAATCACCGCCTATCCTTTCAGCAAGTGCCTCAATTAACTGATTAACTGGAGATGGCTAATGACCCTAAGAACTTCACCCAGAAACATCTTTCAATGCTTCATACCTATTCCACGGCACGCTCTGTGTCAAATGCTGGACACTTCTAACGCCTCCATCTGTGCTTGCCAACTATTTGCTCTTACCCTTCTGTGTCACCTCAAAGATTGTGCCATTTCACATCGAGTATGATGCCCTTGCTAATTTGGGAGTATTTGCCTTCCCCCAACACCATACAGATCATCAATGTCCGTTGTCGCTTCTTTTCCTGAAGCCCTGGATAAGATGATAATCGTAATGCCACTGCACAGAATCACTGCATTTTTACCAAACTGAGAGGCAAACTTCCCGAGGTGCTCTTGCCCTATTCTCTCCCCGTCTGCCTCTCTTTCTCCTTCCTCCCTTACCCTCTCTCTTTTTCTACCCCTCCCTCTGCAAAAATCTCACTTGAGTCACTTTGGTGTCTAATTCCGGGGACTCCAGGGCTCCCTGCCGTCCGTAACCTTCCATAGCCCTCTGAACCTTCTCCCGGACTCCGCGTAAGTGGCCAGTACCCCTAACTGGACAAAAGTACGAAACCCCAAGAGCCTGGAGTAGATGTGTAGGCGAGGAGTTTCCTCCTCTGTCAGAACATTCTCCATATGGGCACAGATTTAGGCTGAAGGGCACAAAGTTAGACCAGCTCTTTCAGGAATAATCTGGGATCTACGGTATCCAGAGTGGAATCATGATTTGGACCCTGCAACCCAAATATTTCTTACCATTCAAAATATGTTCCATCAAAATAAAATTGCAGGACCGCCTGGGTGGCTCAGTCGGTTGAGCATCCAACTCTTGATTTTGGCTCAGGTCGTGATGTCAGGGTCGTGGGGTGTAGGGCTCCATGCTCAGTGGGGAGTCCGCGTGGAATATTCCCTTCCTCTCTCCCTGACTCCTGCCTCCTTCGTGCACGGGCGCAGGTGTTGTGCTCTCTCTCTCCCTCTTTCCCTCAAATAAATAAGTAAATCTTTTAAAAAATGATAAATAAAATGGCAGACTTTGTTCTTCATATAAATTGCAAATGTCAGGGCACCTACTTCTCTTAATTTCTTCTTGCACGTATACAACCCATTTGGCGGTCGTTCGAAAACAAAAGCTTAGACCAATATTCCCAACAAACAAGTAATAGAATATAAGTAATGAAATGTTTTATTATGAAACTCCAAGAAGCAACTTGTAGGCAAATACAGCTGACTTGTTGATAATGTCTATTATAGCGCTTTTTGCCTATAACAGGTGCTCCATGAAGGGGCACTGAGTACATATTTTTAAAAGAGATACAGTAGAATCATAGTGGGCATATTGGTAATGTTCCTCTTTTAACAAAGAATGAAATAAATGATCTAGATCTGATGCTCCTAGAATGTAAAACACAAGCAAGATTTAGCTATCGTCTTCGAGCAATGCCTTCATTAAGTAACACAGCCTCAGTACCATCCCTTAATTAGTGTTCTCCATGGCTTAACGTAGGTATTTTCATCCTCATTTTATAAATGAATGAAATGAGATTGAGCAAGATTAAATACCTGGCCCCGGTCACACTGTCGGTAAGCCTCTACGCTAATACTCCATTCCAGTCGGTTCTTCCCGAAAGCTCACGTTCATCCTGTGTCTCCACCCTGGGGTCTACTAGGACAGGACCACTGGAATGCCCTTGGGGCAGAACCAGATCAGACACGACATCAGAAGCATGAGGGCCTCTGGCTCTTTGAAAACCCTGCTCGAGAGCAGAGATTTGCTCCCTTCAGACAATCCTTAATAGCGGTTTAAATCCCTCATTAAAACTGTTGAGAACATCGCCATGTCGTGTTAGGAAGAGTTTGCTTTTAGCAAGAAAAAAAAAAGGTGTGTGCGTGGGGGCGGGGGGACTGCTCAGTGAGTCACAGATGCCCAGAAGTGTTTTCCTAAAAGTCTCATAAAACCACCAGCATCCTTAGCAATAATGTGGAACCTCTTGAATTTTGCCAACATGCTCTTCCAGAGTTTGGTAAGAAAAAAAAAAACAATATGTCATTTCCCCTTCATGTTCCTTTTGAAAATAAATCCAATGTGCTCCCTCTCCACCCCTTGAACACTGACATTTTGAGCACCGATGAAATCCATTTTTCTTTCATTCTCTTACATCTGAACTGTCTCAACGTCGACCAGTTGCTCAGGGCCATTTCAGACCATCTTTGCCCTGGTTTGTTATTTCTAGTTCTGCATGTGGTTTTTATTCTTTTTAAAAATATATATAATTATTTATTTACTCATGAGAGACACAGGGAGAGAGGCAGAGACGCAGGCAGAGGGAAAAGCAGGCTTCCTGCAGGGAGCCCGACGTGGGCCTCGATCCCGGGGTCACGACCTGAGCCGAGGGCAGATGCTCCACTGAGCACCCCAGGCCTCCCTGGTTCTTATTCTTTATAAAGTCAAGTCAGATGGCATTTTAGGACTGAGTTTCCCCCCTAAGTACTTTGGTTTTCTCCCCGGATATATAGGAAGCTTCCAGGAATTCATTCATGGTCCTCAGGCCGGTGACTAATAGCCTCCCACCCCCTGATCTGGACTGAAATTCAAAGCCTGCTTCTAGAACAAGAGAGGCAATGCCTTTGGTGATGGTCATCATCGGGACTCCGCCCCCTTGGAGTCCCTGCCCAGGGCCCCAGGGCTGTTGTGACTAAGGAGCAGGGCCCCCGCCAGCAGGGGACCCCACGGACAGGCCGAGGGCGCCCGCGTCAGCCTGGTTCTTCCCAGAGCGCCCGGAAGGCTCTCGGCCCAGGTGCACAGCCTGTCCCCCCGCAGGGACACGAGGCACCCGGAGAGATCAAGGCCCCGGGCTCGGTCCCCGCGTCCCCCTGGGCCGCCGCTGCTCTGAGCCACCTGTGGGGGGGGGGGGGCGGTGCCTGTGGCCTCCCAGGGACCCACTGACTCCTGTGGCTCCTGCGAGGCGAGGGGCATCCGGCCTGAGGCCCACCCACGGGCTGGGCGCTGAGCCCTGGGTTGCGGCTGTTTCTCCAGCGTCTTCACTGTGCAAGTGGATGAAGACGGAAGGCACACGCAGGCCCTGCCGGCGGAGCAGGCCATCCAGGTCCACAGGCTCTTCGTGGGGGGCGCCCCGCCGGAGTTCCAGCCACCCCCTCTCAGGAACATCCCTCCTTTCCAAGGCTGCGTGTGGAACGTGGTCATCAACTCGGTGTAAGTAGGCAACTCTGCTCTCTTAAGGGGACCACACGGGGCCACCGCAGACCCAGGGGGTGGGCGGAGAGGCAACAGGAGGAGCTGCCCTCTCGACTGGAAGGGTCAAGCCCTCGCCCTGAGGAGGGGGGGCTGGACTGTTGGAGGCAGCACCTCGACAACTAACGCGGAGTGTTTAATTGCAATCCCATCCATCAGCCCCATGGACTTTGCGCAGCCCGTGTCCTTCAAAAACGCAGACATCGGTCGGTGTGCCCACCAGAAACCCCGCGAGGACGAGGATGCAGCGGTCCCAGCCGAAGCAGTTACCCAGCCGGGGCCCGTGCCCACGCCCGCCCTCCCCACGCCCACCCCTTTTGGGGCCCACGTGAGTGTTTCCATCCTAGCGCTTTCCCATTGGAACCTGTCTTTTCAGCTGTTTTCCGAGAGAAAATAATTCAGGAGATCTAGTACATCCTACTCCTGGAATCCGAGGGAGGGCAGCGTCTACGGAAGCCCGTTCCCCGGACGCCTTCCTCTGATTACTTTTACTTCTATGTCTGTTCCGCTTTGAGCTTCTTTCTCGTGAAACAGCAGTGTTTTCCGGTGAACAGCCAGCATAGCACAGACGCGTCTACAGAACCAAAAACAAGACCCACCTGTAACATCGCCACACACATGCAACCGTATCCGTTTTCAGCCCCTTTTAGTTGCGTTTCAACTAGTAGACGCCGCATCCTGTGTATGATGTGGTGGCCTCTGTTTTAAGACCGGTAATCCGTGACTAAACATCACGCAGACGTGGCTGCCCGACTACGAGGCCGACAGGCCCTGTCTGGGGCCCAGAGGGAGGCTCACGGCCCTGCCGAGAGGTCGGGGCTTCACACAGGATGGAAATCAGACGTGAGCCAGCTTGAGGTGAGGGCGGAGCAGACACATTCGGAGCCGCTGGGAGACTCAGAAAGCAAAGGAGCATGAGTCTTGTCTTTGCTTGGGCCTTGGGCTTTTATCGAGAACCGTGGTCCTCGGACTGATTAGAACAGAGACGAGGGCCCACGTGTGATCGTTTGGGGCCCGGGGTCCTGGTGGCAAGACGTCTAGGCTGGAGATCTGGAACACACGTAAGCTAGCTCTGTCGGTCATTCTCACCCGGGCCTGCCTTAAATGTCACCTGTGCTAAAGCCTTCATCGACCTCTTGCCCCTTACAAGGAGGAGGTACACTCTTTGCGTTCTGAGGCGTGTGTGAAAGGGGGCGGGGTGCCGTACTGGCAAGAACAGAGGAGCCAAAAACGCAGATTTTTGTGGAGTCCTTCCGTTTCCCTATCTTGATGAGTATGTGCGTGTGTGCGTGTGTGTGACACACAGAGACACGTAGGATGTTCCCTTGTGTGGGGGGTAATCATTCCATTGATTAGAGCATGGCTTTCCGAGTAGACAGCCAGGGTTGCAATGCATACACTCCCGTCTACCGTGAGTATGAATCTGGGAAAGCTACTTAGCCAATCTAGGCCTCAGTTTCCTCATCTGTACAGTGAGTGTATTTATGACACATAAGTCCAAGAGTTAACATGAGGACTTAAAAAAATGTTTCTTAAATGCCTAGTGCAAACTCAACATTTAATAAATGGCCTAACTGCTCTATCGTCGTGATCATAATGACTGCCTCCGAGTGCTGACGCTGCGCCAGCCGCTGCCTAAATGATTGCCATTCAGCCTCATATGTAATTTTCATCATGGCTCTGTAAACGATACATCATCCCATTTTTGGTTTGAGTTAATAAGAATTGTCTAGCCTCAGTCGCCCAGTAAATGGCAGAATAGGAATTTTCGCCCAGGAGGCCCGACTACACAGCCGGGCTCCTTATCACTGCAACGCTCTGTCTTTGTAATTCATTCTACTTTTTCCTCATCATAGGCCATTTAGAGTGCTGCTAGTTTTTCACTGTTAGGAACTATATTCTGATGAGCGCCTCTATTTACCAAACTTTCTTCTTTATTGTCTCAAGACAGATTCTTAGATGGATAAATGTCAGATTAAATGAAGACTATCCCGAAGTTTCTCAAAACGTACCCATTAATTGCTTTTTCCAAAGGTCTCATCAGTTTCCATTCTCACCACCAATGTATCCAAGAGGGTGGATCTCACTATACTCTTTACAGCATACCTGTCATATTTATAATGCTTGCCAACTGATGGGTGCAACACGCTGTCTTGAGCACGGATTTTGAAAACTCTTGTTCATTTCATTTTCTCCCTTAGTTTCCACCATGGAAAGGGTTGTTCTGTAGAGCGATCTGCTGCTCATCACTAGAGATATTTTTGAGCTTGCATCTTTCTAGCATCCCTTCCAGGATTTGGGAAGAGCAAAGTCCTTATGCTTGCGGTGAGCGTAGCGAATAGACTTGTGGAATTGCTATGTCGTACACCTGGAACTAACATAACATTGTGTGTCAATGATACTTCAATTAAAAAAGAAAACATAGCAAAAGCTTTTCTCCCAGGGTAAATAGTCTATAACCTCAAGCATTCTCCATGTGACCTAATTTCTTATTCCTTTATTTCAACACATCAATATTCTTTTTTATTTTTTTTATTTTTTATGTATTTATCTTTCAACAGATCAATATTCTGAAGTTTGAAATGTCCCCTTCAAAACGTGGCACCTGGAATAGACAATATTACTCAAAGTGCCCAGGTCAGGGGACAGCAGTACCTCTCCTTCCATTGGTCTGTCCTTATATTTTATTAAGTATACAACTGAGAATACTTTGGTATTTTAACTGAGTCAATCTGCTGGCTCATCCTCAGTGCCATATTCAGTCAACCACAATCTGGAGAGCCTGTCTACCACTCAACCTTCTCTTGGGTCAGGTCTCTCAGCCAGCCCATCTTGACTTGGTCCAGTTCACTGGTGGAGAAGCTCGCTGGTCCCCAGTCATCACCTCTCTTTGCTCAGTGCCTGCACAAACTCTATTTTATAGGGAGTCTCCAGCATATCCCTCTGTGGTTTCTGGAGATCACATTTTCCCCCCTTTTTTTCTGAAAATAAAGATACTTTCCCATCTGGGACTGGAGATTTTTAACTCATTTAAGTTTTCTTGTAACCTTCTGTTCTAATTCCAATTTCCATTTTCTCTCAGCAGTATGTGTTTTAACTTTTCCGAAACAGAGCGTTCCACTGAGATAAGACAAAAGCAAAAGAGAAGTTGAGTGGCAATCCTGTGGGCTGGTATACAAAGACTCACAGAACACCAGAGCTAGAAGAGACCTTAAAGATCCTGACCCTTAATTGACTCTTAACAAAGCCCTAGAACTTAGCTCAGGGCCTGTCATCACGCACATTACTGACAGTTGGCACTAAAACCCAGATATCTCAATTCCATCAGCTATCTCCCCTTATGCCATGTGGGCATAATTACATTTCTTAGAACCTCCATCCTTATGGGGTTATATTTTTACAGTTTCAGATCATGGGACCATACACATCTTTCCATTTGATCTTAATAATAATTAATTATTCTCTTATTTTCTTAAATGATTTAAGAAATACATATATTTAAGAAATAGGAATAATTTCCTTATTTCTCTTAATAATTCTCTTATTTTCATTCTTTGTGTGGAGAGAAGTGTCTGCTTTTTAAAGGGGACCAAAAGTTAAACGTTCAACAATTTATAACGAATATTTGTCGAGAGCCTACTACATGCAAAAATTAATACAATATCATCATTGCTAGCGAGGGAGAGGGGGAGAGACAGAGAGTGGAAGATTTGAGGAATAAGACGCTCATATAAATGACAAACCCACTATGTGTGGAGGTCAGTGTGGCTAAGAGCGGAGTGTGGGCCACACACACAGCCCGCTGGCTTTCAAGACTGAAAACTGGAAACGTGGCAGGGTGTCCCTGAAACTGCATCCAAACCAAATGATTAGTGGCATCTAGAAGTGTAAAAACAAGTCTATAAAATGCAAATTTTAATATATCATCACACTCTTGTACATAAAATCTTTCAGTTGAAACAATACAAAATGATGACATACTTAGGACATTATGTGAAGTGGATGAAACAGGACATAAAAGCATACATATTGCATAATCACATCTACATCAATAGATGGGAAAAAACACATTAAAAAATCCTTGCAAAAAAAATATATCAGAAGCTAACAGCAGATGTATTATGGACTAGAGATGATTTTCATCATTTAAAAAAAATATATATATATATTCTTACGTGTGTTTTGCTTTCATAACTTTTTCTAAAAGATACATTGAAAGCGGTGGCTTTCAACCTCTCTTTATTCCTCTGCAACATCACATTAAGGGCTGGTTTCTCCTCTGGGCACCCCCCTCCATGTTGGGGGCCGCTGAGAACGACTACTGGGCCTTTTCCAGTGATCTGGGACCGGGGCCTGCCCGCCTACTTCCACTCAGTGGCCTCGGGTGAGTGACTTGTCCTCCCTAAATGTAAAATGACCCTTTGAAAAATAAGAATGGTGCCATCTACCCAGCCAAGGATTATCATGAGGAAGTAAATTATATGCTGTATGCAAAGCACCCAGCACGGTGCCTGGCGCTCAGAAACACCCCAAAATTCTTCCGTGGGAATCGTTAGCCTTTCACGCTTTCAGGGGGAGAGCGAGTGCCAGGAAAGAAAGGGAGTGGCGGGTGTTCCACGTTCAACAATTGCAGACTCCAGTGGGATATGGAGGTCATAGCTCGAGTCTCGCATCATTTTCCATTCTCACCATCCCCTTCCCTTTTCACACCAGAATTTAGATCGTAAGAAGGTCGTTAAGAGCTAAGGCCTGTAGGTTAATTCCTCTGTTCTCAGAGGCCGAAGGGGCTGTCCCCTATGGTGGGTCCCCTCCCCGCCAGCATCTCACACCATGAGGATGCTGTTCACCGGGCTCCAGCGCAGGCTCAGAGTATCCTGGGAAAGCCCTGCCCTGAGGACTGTGTCGGTCCCATCATTTGGACTTGCTGGGACGTCACACAGCAGAGGTCACTGTACGTGTATTATCGCATTTGATAGTGTGAGAGCCCAGCTTCCCGTTATGCTTTTCTCTTGTTCCGTGTGTGGCCCAGTTGGAGCTCATTAAATATTTCTATGTGTCACATCTGTAGAGATCCCTCATGAAGACGGTGGGTGGGGCGGGGTCAGACTGTAGATGTCTATGACCACCGGCAGGTCTACACGGGGTTTGTACCGAGTCTTTATAACCAGCATGGCCGTGTGCCTTTGTATACAATGAACTGGCTGCATTTTCTTTTTTTTACTTGAAGCTTATTGGAAAGTTGAACTTTGAAATGTGAATGCTAAGAAGAGTGATGCAAATAGCCGTGAAAAGTCCCCGTGTCGTTAAGGGCTTTGGGGAGTTGGGGAAGAGAAGCGGGCGGAGAGGGAAAGAATAGGCCAAAAGAAAGCCATTTCTCTTGCAACTTGAGTGCTACGACTTTAAAAGCTAAATACGGTCCATGCCGAAGGACGAGTCAGGTCAACCCCGATATGCGTTTAAAGGGGAAAAAAAAAACTATTTTCCATAGCGCAAGGAACCTCTGTCCAGGTGTTAGTGTGTAAATATTACTGCGGGTGCCCAGGACCTACCAAAGGGGCTCGTGGGCAGAGTGGTCACATAATTCACTTTCTCGATAAACAGCTTGAGTAGGGATTTTATATTTCGGAACATTAAAGTCAGTGCTGTGAAAAGTATCTCCCACTTAGTATGCGTCCGTAAAACAGAGCATCACAAAGAAGCGTGCAACTTCTCAGATGCGATTTGAGCCCCCATTTGTTAGTGGGGTTACTGACTCATGAAAGAGGAAAACGATGCAGTTTTCATGATCGTTCATCACTCGGTGCTTTCAAGAACAAAGAGGCCAGTTTTGATAAATGCAATTTGAATGTCTGCTCTGCAGCAATCTCAGTTCCAGGAGGCTGGCCTACCGACCATGGGCTGCCCCCAGTCCGATAAGTCATTTCCAGGTGTCCGCCAACGACCAGCCGTGGGCACGGCCGCCGCTGTATTCTGACCTGAAACGGAGGAGCTGAGGTGACAAAGTTTTCCCCGTTGCTAACCTGCTGCGTTATCCGACCCTGAGCGCGGCCTCGGGGAGCAGGGCTCCGGCCACCGCCTTCTGCGGCTGTGCCACCCACCGCGCCAGGCAGCAGGGCACCGCCACCTGCACCTGCCAGCGTGGAGGAGGAGGAGGAGGAAGAGGAGGAGGAGGAGGAGGAGGAGGAGGAGGAGGAGGAGGAGGGAAGGAGGAGGAGGGGGAGAGGAGGAGGAGGAGGAGAGGGAGGAGGGGAGCAGGAGGGGGAGGAGGAAGAGAAGGAGCAAGCTCACAGCCCCCTAAGCGCACCTCAGTACTTCAACGCGTCCCCACAAGGTGGCAGGGTTGTAACGCATTCAGATTGATGAGTCTGTGGATTTTTTTTTCCTTTTTATTATTGTTGTTTTAACACATTTCAAAGATAAGTGTTTCCAAAATAATACAGGTAAAGTATCACATCCATAAGGATGATGCCTCCTCTCAAGCTCACGTCGGCTTGGAGGAGGAAGCTGTCTTGCAATCGTCATTCTTTTTTGACGCTTCCTTGGAGGGGGCACCTGTGTGGCTCAGCTGCTTCAGCATCAGGTTCCTGATTTTGGCTCAGATTGTGATCTCAGGGCCATGAGCCCCCATCCCTGCCCCATCTGCCACACTCATGCTCCTCGCTCACTCACTCGCTCGCTCGCTCGGCCTAGTCTGCTTGTCCCTCTTCCTCCCCCTGCTTGTGTTCTCTCTCAAATAGATAAAATCTTCAAAAAAAATTGTTTAAAGCATCCTTGGAATTACCCCCATGAGAAGACCCTTTCTCTTAATCCTCTTAACTTGGATTTCTATAGGAAGCAGGTTGAAAAATAAGACGACCTTATTTGTGTGCAGACCATGAGGCACTTTCTGTTCCATCTCATAAATTCCCTTTAAAATGTTAGAGGGGGAAAGGCGCTTAGGCAGCAGGAGGAGCAGCTGGACCCTCGGAGGGGCCCCGGGAATAGGGCCGAGCCACCAGGGTCTGCGCCCTCCTGTGCACATGCCAGCGTGGAGGCAGGCAATAATATATATGCCAGGCCGGCTTGCAGACTCCCCAGGGGAAGGTGAGGCACAGCAAACATCCAGTCCCACGTGCCTTTAGCCAACGGAGAGGACAGGTCTACACTTGCCCCAGAATCAGTGCAGAGCACAGGCTGGCAAATTGGCTTCCCATTTAAATCCAAAAATACATACGTATAAAAATTCTCCTCTGCCAGCACTTCTCGGTTCTCTTCCAGCTGCCAGTTTTAGAAAGGAAGGTGATGGAAGGTTTTTTTTTTTTTTAATATTTTTTATTTATTTATTAATGAGAGACCCAGAGAGAGACGCAGAGACCCAGGCAGAGGGAGAAGCAGGGTCCATGCGGGGGGCCCGACGCGGGACTCGATCCCGGGACCCCGGGGTCACGCCCTGGGCCGAAGGTGGTGCTAAACCGTGGGGGGGGGGGGGCCCCGGGCTACCCCCTACAGCTTCTTACGAGACCGCTCACGAAGCCCCTGCGCTCCTGTGGCAGAGGCTCCCCTCCAATGCCGAGGTGGGCTCTGTGGCCTCTGGAAGGCCCGGGGGTGCGGAGCAAAGCATGGCGAGCGGCTCGGGGCGGCAGGTGGGACCTCGGCAGGTGCCCCGTGACCCCCGCCACCGCCGGACTCGGGCCTCGGGGTGTCTGTGGGCAGCGACTGCAGCCTGGGGGTCGCGGCTGAGCCACGAGGCCTCCAAGCCCCTGGGGCCCGTCCTGCGAGATGGGGGCACCCTGGGGCCGCGTGGACAGAGAGCATGTCCCTGTTCTGCCTGCCGGGGTGAGCCCTCCATGGGCGCAGGGGCCGCCATCTGCCCCCGCGGAGCAGCGTCCTGGCGGCTCACACCCTCCCGGCCTCTCCCTTGCCGAGGCACACGCTCCGTGGACAAGGGACTGCGACGCCTGTCCTCGTCCCGGAGCCACAGCCTGGCGCTGAGGAGTCAGCTGCCCTTGCCTGGGAAGAACCTTCTGTAGCCTGTGCTTGGGGCCAGAGTCTGGGTCGTTACCTGGGTCCCCTCCGGGGCCTCAGTGCTCTACAGAGCCGAGGGTCACACTGCCACATACGGGCCTGGTCACTGGCAGGGCTGGAGCCAAATGGAAACGCGGGGCCCCTTTTTCCAAAAAGGTGACAGGACGGTGACAGCAGAGCGCTGAGCCACGCAGGCTGGCCCGCGCAAGCTCTCCCGCCCCAGCACCGGGTCTGGGTCCCTGCACGGTGACAGCTGGCCTGGGACACAGTTGGTTCCGGTGAAAAGGCGCCGCGTTGCCCAGCAGCCGCCTCAGGGACCGAGTGGCCCGACAAGTGTAGACACAGCCTCCTGAAAGTCGAAATGCGTGGAAGCCTGCTCGGGGGCGATGGTTCTGGAGAGAAAGTGATGCAGGAGGAGATGGGGGGGACACGGGGGGAACACACACCCTCTACTTGTGTAGCCCAGTGGCCTGCTTGTCACCATCCCCGGCCTGGCTTCTTGGAAGATAACTCTTCCCCAGGGAAGTAAACGTGCAAAGGAAATCCCAGTTTTCTCAGAAACATCCACAATTTTTTTTTCCCATCGAGGGTAATGAAAACAGGAATGGATCAATAAATACTTGGGGGCACATCGATTTGGCAAGTCAAGGGCACGACGTACAGGATTCCCGCTTTCGGCTCGCTCCATCGGGAGACACGCCATGTGGCCGAGGGCACAGATAAGCGGAGGCCATGGCTCCTGCTAAGGACCTCGAGTGGGACCACGTGCGAACACGAGGCGACAGGGGAGGAGCCGTTAGAGAGCAGGATCACATCTTCAGGAGCAGAGGCCCTCAGAGCCTCTTTTTCCCCTGGGTGTTTTACAGGGTCCTTGCGCGGCAGATCCAGAGCCAGCTCTTCTGGTCGGGAGCAAGCAGTTCGGACTTTCGAGAAACAGCCACGTTGCAATTGCGTTTGATGACACCAAAGTCAAAAACCGGTACGTGGTGCCCCACGACACAGGGAAGGAGGGCGGCGTCAGGTCCTGAGCGGTCGCTCCTCCTGAGGCCGAATGCAGCTGCATGGAGCTCGGCCGGGGTCAGGCACACACGGAGAGCCGGGTCTCAGGGGCCCTCCTGCTGTCCCCCGGGGACACTCACCCAGGGCCCGAGAGTAAGAACACGCTTGTGGTTCTCCGCTTTGCACGCGTCTCTTCCCCAGGCTCACGATTGAGTTCGAAGTGCGGACAGAAGCGGCGTCGGGCCTGCTCTTCTACATGGCTCGGATCAACCACGCGGACTTCGCCACCGTTCAGCTGAGACATGGGTTGCCCTACTTCAGTTACGACCTGGGAAGCGGTGACACCAACACCATGATCCCCACCAAGATCAACGACGGCCAGTGGCACAAGGTAAAAGGCCCCGCAATGGCGGTGGTGATGGTGGTGGCGGCGTCCTCGAGGGGGACCCGGTGGCAGCGGCGCCACTGTCCCCGGGGCTCCTGCTGTGCTCCCAGTGCACCTGCTGTGCTCGCACTGTAATCCTGACTCTGCAGCCAGCGGGCTGTGCAAATAAAGCAAATAAAGCAAGTGCCGCCTGCAAGCGCCCACCCCTGGGAAGCGTAATCAGACCCGGGCGGACCCCATTCTTGCCCTGCAGCTGCGGTCCCCCAACCACTGGGTACAAACCAAGGCCAGGGGCGTGTGTGCACCGAGAATACCTGGTGAGGAACGTGGGGCAAGGGAGTGAATTCATCTTAACACTCTACGTATTCAACGTAGAGGAATAATATGGGTTCTGAGATGGCCTTTTCCTCCTCTTAAGGTGCTCACACGGCCTCTCGTTTATGAAATCATATTTGACAAACTAAAAGGCAGGGAACTAACGTGGGCCCTGAGGCTTCCTCCCACCCCCCCCCCCCCCCCCCCCCATCAACCCCTTCCTGCTCTGTGGAAACCAAGAGTCTGGGAAGCTGCTAGATCATGTGCAACGTGCTCTCGGGCAGCGTCCCCACCGATAGCCATTTGGAACAACTTTGGAAACTGGCCTTCCACCCAGAAACTGGGCCCGTGATGGGAACCAAAGGCTCACCTGCCAGCTTACTGCCCTCCTTGGCCGGGCTGCAGGTCTCTACCGCATCGCCTGGTTAAAGTGCACACGCAGAACCAGTCTCTGCGCCTGCAGTCGCCTATTCAGCACAGCTTCCCTCGCTAGACTAGTAGAATGTTTAATTTTGCGGATTTGGTATCGTGAGGTGGTGGGTTTCCTCTATTAACAAATGTCGACTTGGCATATCCTATAGGAAGCCAGAGAACCTGAAAAAATACCATTAAAAAATGCAAAGTCAATCAACTCATTATCCTGGATATAAGAAACGGAACCTCCGTGCTTGCCTGAGAGCTCACGAGCCACAAGTACCGATCTTCCCGAAGGAGCAGGAGCCCTCGTTAAGGCCTATTCTCCTCTCCAGGCTAACAGAATAAATATGACATTTGAAAAATGGACCTATTGTGGGTCCACAATGCGCATGGGATTAAGAAAGAAAGTTTGCTATGAGCAGCAAAGTTAAGGAGGCGTTTAGTTTTGAAGACGCATCCCCACTGCCTCCCAAACCAGAACAGACAAGTGTAAAACGAGATCCTGATCATTCTAATCCTGACATAGACTCATTTTAAACCAAGCGGGGTCACCCACTCCTTTTCCTAAACGCAGGCTCCGGGTGTTTCTTAGGCCCAAGCCAGTCTTGACACCCCTGATTTTGCTCCACCCCGAAAGATAATCCTCCCCACGGCCGAAATCTCAGCATCAGGTGGCCGTCTGTCTTCCTCACGCCCTGTGTACCCACCAGCAGCCGTGGAAACGGCCATGCACCCTCGCACACTGCCTTTCCTTCCATTCTGCACCACAAGTGCCTGTTGGGCAGAGGGACACAGCCTATCTGAGATCGTGGGGCACGGATCCCGCAGCTCACTTAATTCACGACAGGGGCTCCCGACTGGCGAGGATCCTGCTGACAGCAGACCTCTTGATCCATGTGCTCCCTTGCCAATCTATAGGAAAAAAAGGCCTTAATCTAAAGCTCACCCAGGACGACTTTGCACCCTTTTGGAGAAGCTGGAGTCATGGAAGAGGCAGGGTGTGAGGGACACTGTAAAGATGGGTTCAATTTCCCTTCTGGGCCCACTTAGGCCCTAAATAAGTTATTCCATTTTTTCCCCTGACGAAGATCCAAAAAGTTCTCATGTCGTACGCTCAGCCTATTGGAAATTTATCCGTGATTGGCTTTAATGAGTCGTCTTCTTTTCATAGATTAAGATTATGCGAATTAAGCAAGAAGGAATTCTTTATGTAGATGATGCATCCAACAGAACCACCAGTCCCAAGAAAGCAGATATCCTGGACGTCGTGGGAATGCTGTATGTTGGCGGGCTACCCATCAACTACACCACTCGAAGAATTGGTCCGGTAAGGGTCCAATTTACTTTTTACGTGTGTGGCTTAAATAACTGCCTCAGCCCTGTATGTACGTTGAGTTACTAGTTCACACGGGGACCCGGCCACTTATAGGTGTGGCCAAGAGATCATCTTTTCTGAAAAGTGACGGGTTTTCTAGACAGATTTGACCCGGAGAGACAATATTACCAAACAGAGTATGGACCCTGGAGCGGACGCCCTTGGCTTAAATACCTACCTACCTGGTAACTAGCTGTGTGGTCTGGAGCAGGCTGCTTAATCTTTGTTTGACAAAATCCCCTATTTTGTAAAATAGGATCAGAGCACCAAACAGAAACAAGGTCACTGTAAAGATTAAGTGAGGTGATATGGCGAAAGAGCTTGGACGAGTACTAAGCATATAGAAAGCACGGGGATATAAGGAAGATGATGTCGATGGTATTGTTTCAGGGCTAGAGATTTCGCAAATATTGAGAGGTGGTATTTAGACTACAGTCGTCCAACACTGTGATGTGGCATTTAGGGGACAGTACGGGATCCAAAATGTAAAGTCCTCACTCGTGAGGACTTATAAACCAGTATTCACGAAATAATGCTTCATCAGACCATGTGTCCTGGTTTCCTTTGGAAAACATGACTTTAAGGAGAAGGGATCAGTGTTTTTAGAGAGCGTATTACAAAGGACCGTATTGCATTTCTGGACCCAGAGCACGTGATGGCGCAGAGCCGTCCTTCGTCACAGATGACCGGTCAGCACAGTTGCAATCTTCAGCTTTGGGCTCCCCTTGTGGGTGGGCAGTGTTGCGTTCCTTTCGTAGCTGTTGGACACGCTACCTCGGCCGATCAAAATGAGAGTGTCTGGAGTTCATCACAAGAGCGATTAACGGGTGCCCCTAAAACCGGATGAAATACAGCGGAGCAGAGAATGATTGAGTTATTTTTATGGTCCCTACACTGTAAATGCTCTGTGCCAACTTTCTAGGTCTAGGTGTATGTGCATTTTCCCAGGAAGGACTCCACCGCTTCCCTTAGGTTTGCATGAGGAAGAAGCACTAAGCCAGACTTGATTCTCTTCAGATAGAATGAGATTAGGACAGAATGTGTATATAGTGAGGTTACTACACGATTGATAAAAACATGAAGTTTTTTACAACGAACATAGGGACTAATTAAATATCTGTTTAATCGTAGAGTTGACACATGTTACATTGGTTTCACTCAACATGTAGTTGGACAAATTTATACGTTATGCTGCGCTCGCTGCACGTTTACTACCACCGGTCACCGTACAGTATTATCACACTATCACTGACTAGATTCCCTGTGCTCTACCTTTTATTCCCTTTTATTCATTCCATACCTGCAAGTCTGTACTTGGTCCTCTTCATCCATTCTGCTCATCCCTCACCCCCAGCCCTCTGGCAACCATCAATTTGTTCTCTGTAATTTTGGGTCTGTTTCTGGTTTTTGTTTGTTCGTTCAATCATTCATCCATTTGTTTGTTGGTTTTTTTAGATTTTACTTATAAGTGAAATCATATAGTATTTGTTGTCTCTACTTTATTTCATTTAACATAATACCCTCTAGGTCCATGCTTGCCCCCCAATGGCAAGATCTCCTTCTTTTTCGTGGCTCAGTAATATTCATTGTATATAAATACCATCTTCTTTGCCCATTCATCTATAGTAGGTATTTCCTTTATTCCCTGTCTTGGCAGCTGTAAATAATTCTCCAATAAACACAGGGGAACATGTATCTTTTCAAATGAGTGTTTTCATTTTCTTTGGGAAAATACCCGGGAGTGGAATTACTGGATCACATGGTAGTTCTATTTTTAATTTTTTCGAGAACTTCCATACTATTTTCCACAGGGGCTGCACCAATTCACATTCCTGCCAGTAGTGCGCAAGGGTTCCTTTTTCTCCACATCCTCACAGAAACTTGTTCCTTCTTGTCTCCTTGATTCTAGCCTTTCTGAGACTGTATGAGGATATCTCATCGTTTTGATTTATATTTTCCCTACTGACTAATACTGTACAGCATCCTTTCGTGTCTGTATTTGCCATCTGTACATCTTCTATAGAAGAATATTCATATCCTCTGTCCATTTTTTTAATTGGGCTATTTTTGGTTTGAGTTGCATTTTGGATACAACCCCCTTATTAGACAGTCATTTACAGAATCTTCTCCCAACCAGTAGGTTGCCTTGTCATTTTCTTAATGGTTTCCTTTGCTGAACAAATGTGTTGGGTTTTTTTTTTGTTTTGGGGGGTTTTTTTTTGTTTTGTTTTGTTTTGTTTTTGGTGTAGTCCCAATAGTTTAATTTTGCTTTTGTTTCCCTTGCTAAGGAGACATATCTAGAAAAATGTTGCTAAGGCCAACGTCAAAGAAATAACTGCCTTTGTTTTCTTCTAGGAATCCTATGGTTTCTGGTCTTATATTTAGGTCTGTAATCCATTTTGAGTTTATTCATGTGCGTGGTACTAAGAAAGTGGTCTAGTTTCATTCTTTTACATGAAGCTGCCCAGCTTTCCCAGCACCATTTAAGAGACAGTCTTTTCCCCATGGTATATTCTTACATCGTTTGTTGTAGATTAAACGATCGTGTAAGTGTGGGTTTATTTCCGGGATCTCTATTCTGTTCCATTGATCTACATGTCTCTTTTTGTGCCAGTCTCATACTGTTTGGATTAACTAAAGCTTTGTAGCATCCTTGAAGTCTAGAACTGCGATATCTCTAGCTTTGTTCTTCCTTCTTAAGAATGCTCTGGCTCTTTAGGGTCTTTTGTGATCCCATATGGTACATTTTAGTATTATTTGTCATAGTTTTGTAAAAAAGCTCCTGGTATTTTGACAGGGGCTGCACTGAATCTGTAGATTGCTTTAACAATATTTATTTAACAATACTAATTCTTCCATCCATGAGCATGGAATATCTTTCCGTTTGTGCCATCTTCAGTTTCTTTCATCAGTGCATTACAGTTTTTAGAGTACAGCTCTTCCACCCCCTCCATTAAGTTTATTCCGTGGTATTTTATTCTTTTTGGTGCAATCATAAGTGGAATTGTTTTCTAAATTCTCTTTCTGCTACTTTGTTAACAGTACATAGAAATGCAATCGATCTCTGGGTATTAATTTTGTATCCTGCAATTTTACTGAATTCATTTCTTCTGGTGGAGTCCTTAAGGTTTTTCTATGTATGTTACATCATTTGCAAATAATGACAGTTTAACAGTTTAACTTCTTCCTTACCAATTGAGACATCTCTTATTTCTTGTCTGATTACTGTGGCTAGAATTTTCAGTACTATGTCTAATAAAAGTGTCAAGAGTGGGAGCGCCTGGGTGGCTCAGTCGGTTAAGTGTCTGCCTTCAGCTCAGGTCATGATCCCAAGGTCTTGGGATTGATCCCCATGTCAGACTCTCTGCTTGGCAGGGAGTCGGTTTCTCCCTCTCCCTTCTGCCTGCTGCTCTGCTTGTGCTCTCTCTCTCTCTCTCTCTCTCTCTGTCAAGTAAGTGAATAAAACCTTTTATTTTTTAAGTGTCAAGAGTAGACATCCTTGTCATATTCCTGATCTTAGAAGAAAGCTCTCAGTTTTTCACCATTATGTATATTGTAAGCTCCAGGTTTTTCAGATATGGCCTTTACTATGTTCCCTCTAAACCCCACCTTTTTGACAGTTTTTATTGACAGATGTTGAATTTTACCGAATTTTTTTTTCTGCATCTGTTGAGAGGATTATGTTATTTCTATTTTCCACTGTGTTAAATGTGATGTATACTGTTGATTTTTTAATATTGGGCCATTCTTGCATGCCCAGAATAAGTCCTACTTGACTGTATTTTCCATATATTACAGAATGTGATTTGTTAATATCTTGTTAAGGATTATTTTTGCATTTATGCTCATCAGAGATATTGGCCTATAGTTCTCTTTTTGTGTGATATCTTTGTCTGGCTTGGGTATCAAGGTAATGCTGGCCTCAGAGAATGCATTTGAAAGCTTTCCTTCCTCTTCTACTTTTTTAAAATACTTTGAGGAGAATAGGTATTCACTCTTCTTTAAATGTTTCGTAGAATTCACCTGTGAAGCTATCTGGTCTAAGACTTTTGTTTGTTGGTAGTTTTCTGATTGCACATTAAATTTTCTTACTAGCAATTTGTCTCTCCAGATTTTCTATTTCTTCTTAATTCAGTTTCGGAATATTGTACATTTCTAGATATTTATCCATTTCTCTAGATTATATGCCAACTTGTTGGCATATAATTTTTCATAGTATTCTCTTATAATCCTTTGTATTTCTGTGGCGTCAATTGTTCTCTTTCATTTTTTATTTTATTTGGGTCCTATCTTTTTCTTTTTTTGATGAGTCCAGCTAAAGGTTTATCAGTTTTGCTTATCTTTTCAAAGAACTAGCTCTTGGTTTTATTGCTCTTTTCTATTGTCTCATTTATTTCTGCTCAGATCTTTATTTTTTCCTTTCTTCTATTCACATTTGTTCTTGGTTGTTCTTTTTCTAGTTCCTTTATGTGTAAAGTTAGATTGTTTACTTAAGATTTTTCTTGTTTCTTGAGGTGGGCCTACGAATTGTTATAAATTTCCCCCTTTGCACCAATTTCTCTGTGTCCATTGTGTTTTCATTTTCATCTGTCTCCATGTATTTTTTAATTTCTTCAGTGACTCATTGGTTGTTTAGTAGCATGCTGTTTAGCAACCACATTTGTATTTTTTCCAGTTTTTTTCTTATGACTGATTCTTAGTTTTATACCAGGTAGCCAGAAGAGATACATATGATCTCAGTCTTCTTCAATTTATTCAGTCATATTTCATGGCCTAACTTGGGATCTACACTGGAGTATATTCCATGTGTGCTTAAAAAGAATGTGTATTCTATTATTTTGAGGTGCAATGTCCTTCTGGCCTAGTGTGTCATTCAAAGAAACTATTTTCCTATTGATTTTCATCTTGGATGATGTATTCATTGATGTAAGTGGGGCATGTATTGCTGTCAATTTCTCCTCTTAGGTCTGCTAATATCTGCTTTATGTACTCAGGTGCTGTGGTGTTGGGCGCGTTGATATTTACAAGTGTTATATCCTTTTGTTGGTTGATCCCTTATCATTGTGTAATGCCCTTCTTTGTCTCCTGTTACAGTCTTTGTTTTAAAGTCTATTTTGTCTAATATAGATACTGCTACCCTGGCTTTTTCTTCTCTTCCATTTGCACTCTATAGCTCTTTCCATCCCTTCACTTTCAGTCTGTGAGTGTCTTTAGGTCTGAAGTGAGTATTTTTGAAGTAGCAGATAGATGGGTCTTGTTTTTGTAGCCATTCTACCACTCAGTGTCTTTAGATTGGAGCATTTAGACCATTTATGTTTAACGTAATTATTGATAAGTATGTACTTAATACCATTTTGTTAATTGCTTCCTGGTTGTTTTGGTAGTTCTCTGTTCTGTTCTTTTGTTCTCCTTGTGGTTGATGACTCTTTGTCGTGTCATAGTTGGCTTGCTTTTTCTTCATCTCTCGTGTATCTATTATATGTTTGGGGTTTGTGGTTACCATGAGGTTCACATGTAACATCTAAGTACATAGGAGTCTCTGTTGATCACCATTTAAATTCAAATACTTTCTAAAAGAACGTATGTACTCCCTCCTCCACATTTTATGTATATGTTATCATATTTTACATCTTTTTATTCATGGTTTTCTTACATCTAATTATGGCCTTGCCCATTTAAAGAAGTCCCTTTAACCTTTCTTGTAAAGCCACTTCAGTGATGATGAACTCCTTTATCTCTCCTTCAATTCTGAATGATAACCTTACTGTGTTGGATATTATTGGTTGTAAGTTTTCTTTTTCTTTCCACACTGTGGATAGATCATGCCCCTTTCTGCTGGCTTACAAAGTTTCCGCTACAAAATCAGTAGATAGCTTTACGGGGTTTTGCTAGTCATAATTTGGCTTCTGTCTTGTCGATGTTAAAAATCCTCCCTTTATCTTTAATCTTTGGCATTTTAATTATTATGTGTCACTGTGTAGACCTCCATGGGCTCATCTTGTTTAGAACAATCTGCGCTTCTAGAACCTGGAAGTCGGTTTCCTTTCCTAGGTCATGAAAAGTTTTCTACAGTCTCCTATCACACAAGTGTTTATTTGCTTACTGTTGTCCAAGAGCCTCATTTTTTAAGAATTCTTTTTCCTTTCTGCTGCTCAGCTTGGGTGCTTTCCATTACCATCTTCCCGGCTACCGATCTGTTCTTCTGCATCTGCTAATCTACTGTTGAGCCCTCTAGTGTATTTTTTCATTTCAGTTACTGTAGTCTTCAAAACGGATTTGGTCCTTTTTATATCTTTTCTTTGTTGAAGTTTTCACTGAGTTCTTTCACTCTTCAGTCTAGGAGTATCTTTACAGTCATGATTTAAAAATCTTTATTAGGCATTTCGCCTATCTCTGTTTCATTTAGTTCTTTTTCTGAAGTTTTGTCTTGTTCTTTTGTTTGGAATGTATTTCTCAGTCTCCCCATTTTGCTTGATTTTCTGTATTTTGGAACAGCTACTTCTGAATTTTAAGAAGTGGTCTTATGTATGGTCATCCTCTGTGCAGAGTGCATGTGCCTGGTGACACTTGCTGGCTGGCATGGGCTGGGGGTCATAGGGCACTCCATGCTGGGGCTGCTCTGGTGAGATGGCTGGAGATGAACTGGGCATATGCTGAGTGGTCCTGAAGGTCCCTGCAGAAAGGGTACTTTGATAGGACAACTGAAGCACAGGTATGTACAGTTCAGGGGTTGCAAGGGCTCTCCACACAGAGGGCACCCTGGCAGGACAGCTGAAGTGGGTAGAAGCTGGGACTCTTCTTGCAGACGATGCCCTTCTGAGAGCTAAACTGGGATGCAAGCTGGACAGTCTGGGGTGCTCCCCATAGGGGGTACCCTCATGGGACAACTGGAATGGAGGCAGGGCCCTGGAGGTTCCTGGGGCACTCAGTGCAGGGAGCATCCTGGTGGTGCTCAGTTACTCATCAGTCAGGAGGATTTGGAGTGCTCTGCATCAGGGTCACCCTGGCGTGCCATCTAGAGCTGAAGAATGCAGGCCTGGGGTGTTCCAGCATGCTTTGCTCATGTGTCACCTTGGTATGATGGCTGGAGCCATAGGGAGCATGACCCAGGGTGGCTCAGTGTGTACCACCTTGGGGTCACCCTGGTGGGACAGTTGGGGCTGATGTGAGCTAGGGGCCTGGGCTTACTGAGGCGATAGCCCAGCAAGGGCACCTGGACCCTGCTACGGTCCATGCGATCGAGGTGGATCAAGTCATGGCTCCCACCGGCCCATCTGACTCACAGAGTTCCAGCAGCTCCCCTGCCGTTTAGCAGGGTTCTAGGCCTGAACCTTTCATATATTTTCTATACCAGACACATCTGCCCTTGGTGCCTCTACTGTCCCTGCACGTGGCTGTTCATAGTGTTGGGGGCAAAGGTTCCCACCGTTGCCTTGTCTCTTGCCATTCTCTTTATCTTTTGTTGTGCTGTTCAGTCAGCCTTCGATTCTTCTTCAGGAGGAATTGCTTTATAAACAGGTATAGATTTGGTGTGCGATGGAGATGAGTTCGGGACCTTCCTTCCATCACCATCTTGGACCAGAACATACCTAAGGAACTCATTAAAGGTCATGATGTTCATCTGGAGCACGTGGTTTCTGCAAAACCAGTGGTCCCCCGCCCCCCCCCCCCGAGACACAGTGTACACTATTCACACTATCAGAGCAGGCTAGGTACAGGCTATAGGCATCCTTGTTGAAAAGCCCCATGCAGGATGCTCCACACCCACTGTGTGAAGCCTGGTGTGATAGGAGGTCCCAGGAGGTCGCGGGCTGTCTTAAGACGACTGGGTGATGATTACAAGCACAGAGCATCCCCACAAATCACGAATTCCATATCAAGGCAAAATTCTGGTAAACCCTGATATTTGATTTTTTTTTTTTCTGACCTGAATATGTAGGTGACCTACAGCATTGAAGGCTGCATCAGGAATTTTCAGATGGCAGAGGCCCCCGCCGATCTTGAACAGCCAACCTCCAGCTTCCACGTTGGAACGTGTTTTGCTCGTGCTCAGAGAGGAACATATTTTGATGGAACAGGTTTTGCCAAAGCAGGTGAGGCACTCCCACTTTTTTCTTGTTGAATATTAACAGGTACAGACATTAACTTCTTGCAGTTATTGGAAAATAAAAGTCCTGGATTTCTTAAATTAGTTTACTTAAACTAGAAATAAAAATGTATAGAAGTAATACCACAAACTTCAAAGATTAATGTACCTGATTCTGAGGCAAACGAATAGAAAAAATAAAGTAAAAGGCTATTTGGAGAGCTTATTCCATCTCCTTCCCTAGAGATCAATAACAGCAAAATGAATTTAATTCTACAAGAAGGGCCGTATGTTGGGGCACCTGGGGGGCTCAGTCATTCCTTCGGCTCAGGTCATGATCTCAGGGTCCTGGGACCAAGCCCTGCGTCGGGCTCCCTGCTCAGCCGAGGGTCTACTTCTCTCTGCCTGCCCCCCATTCGAGGTCTCACTCTCTAATAAATTAATTAATTATTTTTTTAAAAAGCCCATATGTTTATGCACATAATTGATCTACTTTCCAGTTTTCCTTGTGTACCTTTCTGGAGATGAGGTAGCATTTTTCTTTCTTCCCCTCTTCAATTCCTTGCAAGGCTTCATGCCACGACCTCCCACACATTCACCCAGTGCACACGTCCCGGCACCTGTTTCTCATCGATGGTGATGGTGAGTAGCAATTCCCTGACCTCACGCATGTGCACCTTCCCAGTGAACATCTCCAGATCAGGCCTGGATCACATTTTCTTTCCAAATGTACGATTTGGAAAGAAAAATATGAAGTATCTTCTATATAATAACAAGAATAGACATTATCATACCTTGAGACGGACTGTTCAGGCCTTTCTGCCCGGGCTCTCTGGTTCTGGATCAAACCGGACCAGAAACTTAGCCACGTCCCCAGCTGCCCACAAGTCCTGCCAGTCCCTCCGGAGGCTGTAACACAGTCTACACAATACGTGGACACTTACAGGAGGTCACGTCGCTGGAAACACACAGCTTCTTTTAAACCTTTTATATCTTTGTCCTAAAAAACTTTTCAGCCATCAGATCACCATGGCTTTTGCTGGTCACCTCTGTCTTCAGCTGAACTGCTTCGTGTTGTTCTTTTTAATGATTGTATTTATTTATTCCTGAGAGACACACAGAGAGAGGCAGAGACCCAGGCAGAGGGAGAAGCAGGCTCCCTACGGGGAGCCCGATGCGGAACTCTATCCCAGTACCCCAGGATCACACCCTGGGCTGAAGGCAGACGCTCAGACCCTGAGCCCCCCAGGGGCCCCCATGTTGTTCCTTTCCCCTCCTTACCTCTCCCTTTCAGAGACAAAAACACGCACTTTCTGTTTTATTTTGCAGAACAATTCAGCTTCTTTTTCTCTTAAAATCTGCTCCAAACCCACCTTTGCACATCCAAACCCACCAAGGTTCTCTGTAGAACAAGAAGTTTTTCACATAACAGATACTACCATTCATTGGAGACAATCACAGTTACACAGAGCATTTATTTCTTGCCTAGTAAATAGAAGACATGCAGAGAATTTCCATGAGTTCTTCCTTAATACTCCATGCCACTGATTTGTGATCTAACCCACTCTTAACAAATGGCTTTGTTTCTGAGAGGCATATCTTAAATACTCCCTAAAAGATTAAATAAATCAATGTACCCAATATAAGAAATTATAGAAGAAACCTCCCTGGATGAACTGGGAAAATCTGTTTATGTCCCAGGATCTTTTCCTTCGAAATTGCACTTGCAATCCCTTTCTTTATTAATAAAATGGGAACTTCTGAACCCTTTCAGATCACTGTGGCACAATAATCTTCGAGTGGCCTCATAAAATCTTACTGAATAATCACTGAAATGCTTGACTTAATCCAACAGTAAGAATTCCAACACAATTATACATTGCTGTGAGATTCTTTGAGTTAATCTCTGTGTGTGTTTTTTCATCCATTTATTTATTCAACAACTATTTATTAAACCTCCCTGGGTGCCAGATATTTTGGTAAGTGCTGGAATAAAATTTTCCTCGCAGAACTTACATGCTAGGAGGGAAGGCGACCAAAAAATAAGCAAAAACTATGAAGTGTGTTATATGATACACTGTTGGAAGTATAGGCCATAAGAGAGTCTGGAACTTATTATAACTGATTAATATCTGAGCTGAAATCTAAATTCATTACACTGTACAAATTGGAATTCACAATCCCTCAGCTCTAATCTATAATTTAAAAAAAAATCTTCATTTTACAGTTGGTGGGTTCAAGGTGGGATTGGACCTTCTTGTAGAATTTGAATTTCGCACAACTAGAACCACTGGAGTTCTCCTGGGAATCAGCAGCCAGAAAATGGATGGAATGGGTATTGAAATGATTGATGAAAAGGTGAGTGCCAGCTGTCTAAATACTTCAGATTGCCTCATGTCCATACGTAAGAACTGCTGTTGTGAAGCCCTGCCGATACTGTGTTGGGAGAAACTAGATTGCATCTTTTCATCCTTCTAGATTGTCTCTACTGTGTGTTTTCAGCACAATTACTCTGTAGACCAGGGTAAAGTTTAAATGTGCTGATTCTACAGTCAGCCAATTGTATTGACAAAGGATGGGCCAAATGGTTTTAGATCTCAAGCTCTACTGTGTTGCTAAAAGTACACCGATATTCTCTCTTTGTGAATACGTTGTATGTAAAACTATAGATCCCAATGGAAAAAGAGGAGGGGGGCCTGGACTGTCTAAACTCAGCCTTTGCCTCTTCTCACACAGTAGGCACTTCTCCGAAGTCAAGGTGGCTAGCTAACGTGTCAGTTCTAGATGTTGATTTAAAAACATCCTGCTACCATTTCCAAAAGAAGTGCCAATTCATAATAAATTTATATTAGTATAATAAATTGTGTCCGTTGGCTTACCATGGACAAGCTAATTCTAAACACCCATCCAGTCCCTGCCTGCCCAGGAGCAGCATCCTGCACTGAGATGACCCGTGAATAGCCTGTGAACTACAGGCAGCAGGGAAAGAGGCAGGCAAAGCAAGAAGTTACCCAGGTTTTCCCTCGGGCTCTTCAGTAGGAATCCCGCTCCATCTCTGGGCCTGTGTCCGCTCTACGGTGCTGTGGCCTCCCAAGGGGGAAGACCACGCAGTGACCTCAAATATGCTTTCTGTTGCCTCGTCTCTCCCTCCGGCCTTCAAACCATCACCAAAGGCAATGAAGCAAAAAGCTCCAGGAGTACGGAGGCAAAAGGGGGAAACAGATCGGCAGCAGCTCATGGCTTTGCCGCGTTTTCAGACACGTTCACTACACAGCGTCAGAGTCAGCCTCGCCCCATCACCTGCGAATAACCACTACTATCAGTTTGCTGAGGATCAAGTTCCATTACAATGCATTGTATTTCTCCCCAAGTCCTGCTCTTACAAACTCCACCCAATATAGTAAAATCTTAGTACTCACATCACCATTTAGTTTACAAACTTTTTACCTATTGCAGTGTTTCATCTTCTTTTCAAAACCCCTACGTCTCTCCTATTCCCTTGTCAAATGTGTTGCCAGACTGACTGTTTTTAATGTTTCAATATGTTTCTTTCCTTCATCAGCTTCAAAAAGAACTCTGTCATCTCAAATTTCAGGGACTGTTCCATGTTACTGAAAACAGATTTTTCTCATTTAGACATGAACTTCCAATCTAAGTTCTTCATTGTTAAGAATTTAACTGGCCTTCTGGCTCAAAGTCTTTGGCACCTGTGACACATCAAGCCTGCCCAAGAAAGTAATTTATGTTATTCTCCATCCTGCATATAAAATGGAATCCATGAAGGAAAAAAAAAAAAGAATACATGCAATTAAAATATCAAAAGCTTACATTTAAAAAAAATAATCCTCTAAAATGAATTTGTGAATCGAATTAATGAATCACTCTAAACATCTTTTAAGAAATTTTATAGGGTTCACTAAGGACTCTCACACTCTATAAAGATCCATGCTAGGATTTGTCCCGGTGTATATGAGGTACCTTTTTGGTCAGCCAGCCTCAAATTATATATCGCATTTTCTGAACACGGAATTATTACTAGTTTCACACACCTTGTCTCTTGCTCCCAACAATGCCCAGAAGCAAAGAATATACTTTGTGACTCCTGGTTATTAAATTTGTATTTTAATTTCTGCAAACTCTTTTTAATTTTTAAAATGCCCCAGATATGTTCATTTCTAAACCATTCCAGCTGATGCCCTTCCTACAAACATAACATTTTTTGCTATGTGAGCCATCACGATACCTGTCTAATGAAACCATCTGTGACTGTTCCACTTCCTACTTTCTAGCTTATGTTTCATGTGGACAATGGTGCCGGCCGATTCACTGCTGTCTATGATGCTGGGATCCCGGGGCATCTGTGTGACGGACAGTGGCATAAAGTCACAGCCAACAAGATCAAACACCGCATTGAGCTGACAGTAGATGGGAAGCAGGTGGAAGCCCAGAGCCCAAACCAAGCATCCACATCGGCTGATACAAATGACCCTGTGTTTGTTGGAGGTTTCCCAGGTGAGCCTTATCTACTCCATAAGAATTTCTTTGTTGTTAGTGTATTTAAATTTATTTGTATAACTATGTCCATGAATGTGTGCATAAGTACACTTCCTAGCTTTAACATCTACTCCCATAAATAACACCTTACCTGAAACTTCCAGTGTGTAAAATGAGCATATTACTTATATAAACCAACTGGGACCGAACTTTACAGGGTAGCCCCCAAAGTTTCATTCATGGGGAGATGGAGGCTAGAGGAAATGAATTTGGCTTATAAAAGATATGAGGCATTTAACAGCGATGAAGGCCAGCATTGGTGTTCTTTCTGATTTTTTGAAAATTAATATACCAGAGGAATCATAAAATGTAATGGAACTTATTTCCTCAAGTTCTGGAAATCATTGGGTTAAACAAGCTAATTTCCCCTTTAGGTTATTATGGAGTTTATATTTATATTACAAAGAAACCCAAGCAATAAATCTGCATTCAGAATCCCTGTCCAGCACATTAAGTGTAGCACATAAACCACAGTTACCTAAAGTGCCCATAAACAAGAGTGCCCAACTTGATGAGAAATGGCCCAACCGCCTCTTTATAAATACTGTAATAACACACACTTAGAATGGTCTTTCAGCATGTTGGCAAGAGAAACTGTCATTCCCATTTACGTAAAGCTCCTCTGCCTAACAAAACAAGCAAAATATATATATTCAGCAGTGGTTAATGGAGGAAAACATATAGGAGCAATGGGGACCAATTCACAGCTCCTCTTTCCAAAGTTGCTTCTGAGTTTGAAAAGGACCTATTTCTGCTTCAATCAGGATAACCCCCAAGATGCTCTGGAGATATCCTATTTCCCCACTCACAGTCTATGAAATGAGATCATAGCTAGCACCTCCTAGGCCTGCTGAAAGAATGGAGTCTCCTTAACAACAACAACAAAAATTTTGTATGAGTTTTTAACCAGCTTAATCTTTTAAGATGTATTTTTACAATGTAAAATAGTAAAGTCACCATTAAACGTCCATGCCCTAATTCAGTAAAGTATTTGATCAATTGAATTCTTTCATTAAATTCCATAATATAACACAGCTGTAAATTTGTTCATTCCAAACCAAATTCCTATCTTAAAATGTATCATTCTACATGACTCCAAATTTCGGGATATATAACAATAGAAATGCTACAAGTTTAATTGTCAGCAAGGCTAAGAACAAAATCACGAACTTTACTTAAAACAGCCTTCCGGGAAAAAAAAAAAAAAAAAAAACAGCCTTCCGACTTAACCTCAAGGTAACAGCTGACTTGTAAATATGCTCTTCGAACACTTTCAGGGAAGATGGCAGAGAGGACTCTAAGCTCACCTCCTCCCAAAGACACAACTAGATAACACACTCATCAGTGTAAATAACCCAGAAAATGACCTGAAGACAGGAAGAAAAAACTCCACAACTAAATGTAGAGGAGAGGGTAGGAAGGGCTCAGATGCAGTGAGGAGCTAAAGGACCACAGGCCATTGACAGAAATGAAACAGCCAGGGGTGTGGAAAGAGGAGAGAAATAGACAATCATAATGGGATCAGAATGCATGCGGAAGACAGGTCTCTATAACATTTGGCTTTGAAAAGCAGAGGGGCCAAATTTGGGAGTTCTTACAACCAGCAGGACTTAAAGCCTAGAACATTAAAAATCAGCAGACTTGGCTCTAAGAGAGCCAGGATGATGATAAGAAACTGTGTCCCCATCTGTAAAGACAGAGCACAACAAACAGCCTGTGGACAAACAGCAGAGAAGCACAATTTGAAAAATACCTGGGGCATATAGGAGGGAGTTAATTACTGTCCAGAGAGACAGAGATTCCTAGGAGACTCCTCCAGGAGCAAAGAAGCCATCAACTACTGTTTCCCTCCTCTACCTCCCAGCACAAACACACGGTCACCTGCAGGAACCAGTGCAGTCCCAACATTCATCCTGACTTGCTTACACCAAGCCCCACCCCCTCCAGCTTGGCCCACTCTAGTCCTGACTGTGCACAGAAGACCAGTACAAACCTTGCCAACACTGCATCTCCCAACCTTGTGCTTCGGAGGGCCTCTATTCCAGTAGCAGCAGCTGGTCATCTCTCACAGACAGCATATGCACCTTGTTAAAACTGTGCATGCTGCTCATGTGCATTTTGCAGATTGGCCTGGTCTCAGTGACAGTGGCACAATCCTTCTGGCAGATGACCAGCTCTACCTTGTAAAAAGTGCACACCCACTCACTACTTTTAAGAGCAAGAGACTTTAACACAGAGAACCAAATGCATAGAGTTAGACAAAATGAGGAAACAGAGGAAAATGTCCCAAGTAAAAGAACAGGACAAAATTATAGCAAGAGAACTAAGCAAATCATAGCTAAATATGCCTGATAGAGAATTTAAAGTAATGATCATAAAGATCCTCATTGGCCTTGAGAAAAGAGTGGAAAAGAGTAGAGAACGTCAATAAGACTCTTAACAAAAAGACAAAAAAAGAACCAATCAGACATGAAGAACACAACAATTGAAACTAAAAATAAACTAGATGAAATAAATAGCAGATTAGAGGAAGCAGAAGAACAAATCAGTAACCTGGAGTACAGAGTAATGGAAAGTAATCAACCTGAGTGGAGGAGAGGGAAAAAATTATGCAAAAGGAGAACAGACTTGGAGAACTCAGTGACTCCATCAAGTGTAATGATATTCACATTATAGGGATCCCAGAAGAATAGAGAGAAAATGAGGCAGAACATTTATTTGAAGAAATACTAGCTGAAAACATCCCAAGACTAGGGAAGGAAACAGAAATTCAGATCCAGGAGACACAAAGATCCCCAACAAAATCAACCAAAGGAGTTCACATCAAAACACACAGTAATCAAAATGGCAAAAAGTAGTGATACAAAAAGAAATTTAAAAGCACTGTGAGAAAAGAACACAGTTATATACAAGGGAAACCCATTAGGCTCTCAGCAAATTTTTCAGCAGGAACTTGGCAAGCCAGAAGGTAGAGAATAATATATTCAAAGTGCTAAAAGAGAAAAAAAAATCTTCATCTAAGAATATTCTATCTGGTAAGATCATCTCTTCTATTATTAATAATTAATAATAAAAAATAATAATGATAATTAATAATAAAAATCTCTCCTATTATTCAGAATAGGAGAGATAAAGAGTTTCCCAGACAAACAAAAGTTAAAGGAGTTCATGGCCAGAAAACCAGCCCTCCAAGAAATGTTAAGTGGAACTCTTTGGGTGGAAAGGAAAGACCATCAGTAAGAGTGAGAAAAGTAGGAAGCACAAAGTAAAAATAAGTGTATCTGTAAAAAGTAGTCAAGGGATTCACAAAATGAGAGGATGTAAAGTATGACACCATCTAAAATGTGGAGAGGAGAGGAGTGAAAAATGGATTTAAATTTAAGTGACCATCAATTTAACATAGGCTGCAGTATGAAGAAGATGTTATATACAAACCTAAGTAACTGCAGAACAAAAACTAATAATAGATCCACAAAATATAAAAAGAAAGGATTCCAAGATATCACTAAAGAAAACCAACTTATGGTGAGAGAAGAGAGCAAGGGAAGAAATGAACAGAGAAGATCTCTAAAACAACCACAAAGCAAATAAAAAAATGGCAATAAATACATACCTATCAGTTATTACTTTAAATGTAAATGGACTAAATGTTCCAATCAAAAGACATCAGGTGACAGAATGGATAACAAAACAAGACCCAGCCAAATGCTGTGCCTACAAGAGACTTATCTGAGAAGTGAGGACACCTGCAGATCAAAAGTGAGGGGATGGAGAAACATTTGTCATGCAAATAGATAGGAAAAGGAAGCCAGGCAGCAATACTTATATCAGACAAAAATAGACTTTAAAACAAAAGATTGTAATAGGAGACAAGGACAGTATATGATACTAAAGGGACAATTCAACAAGAAGATATAACAATGGTAAATATTTATGCAACCAGATACCTATATATGGAAAACTCTAAATTCCACCAAATTTAAAATTTAGTAACAAATATAAAGAACTAATCAATAATAATGCAATAACAGTGGGGGACTTTAACACCCCACTTACATCAATGGATGGATAATCTAAGCAGAAAATCAACAAGGAAAGAGGGTCTTTATATGCCATACTAGACAAGATGGATTAAACAGATCCATTCAGAACATTCCATCCCAGAAAGCAGGATACACATTCTTTTCAAGTGCACATGGAACATTCTCTAGAATAGAGATCACATATTAGCCCACCAAACAAGCCTCAACAAATTTAAAAAGATCCCAGCCATGCCATGCATATTTTCTGACCAAAATGCACTGAAACTGGAAATCAACTATAAGAAAAAGTCTGGAAAGACTATAAATACATGGAGATTAAATAACATGCTAATAAACAATGAATGGGTCAACCAAGAAATCAAAAAGGAAATCAGAAAATACTGGGACAAATGAAAATGAAAACACAATGTTCCCGAATCTTTGCGATATAGCAAAAGTGGTCCTAAGGAGGAGGTAGAGAGCAATACAGGTCTACTTCAAGAATCAAGAAAAATCTTAAATAAACAACATAAATCTTACACCTAAAGGAACTAGAAAAAGAACAACAAACCTGAAACCGTCAGAAGAAGTGACAAAGATTAACACTGAAATAAATGAAATAGAAGCTTAAATTTAAAAAAACAATAGAACAGATTAATGAAACCAGGAACTGATTCTTTGAAAAGATGAACAAAATTGATAAACCTCCAGTCAGATTTAAAAGAGAGAGACACACACAGAGAGAGAAAGAGAGAGAGAGAGAGAGAGAGAGAGAGAAAGAGAACTAAAAATCAGAAATGAAAGGAGAAAAAACAACTTATATTATATTATGAAAAATATATGCCAACAAACTGGACAACGTAGAATAAATAAATTCTTTTTTTTCTTTCTTTCTCTATTTCTTTCTTTTTCTTTTTTTGTACATTTTTTTTATTGGAGTTCAGTTTGCCAACATATAGCATAACACCCAGTGCTAAATTCTTAGAAACATATAACCTAACAAATATAACAAAACTGAATCAGGAAGAAAGAGAAAATTTGAACAGACCAATTACTGAGAATGAAATTGAATCTGTTATCAAAAGATTCACAACAAACAAAAGTCTAGGACCAGATGGCTTCATAGGTGAATTCTACCAAACATTTAAAGAAGAATCAATACATATTCTCCTCAAGCTGTTCAAAAAATAGAAGAGGAAGGAAAACTTCCAAATTCATTCTATGAAGCCAGGATTACCAAAACCAGAATAAGACTCTACCAAAAAAGAGAACCACAGGCCAATTTCTCTGATGTAAGTATAAAAATCCTCAACAAAATACTAGCAAACTGAATCCACAATACATTAACAGAAAAATCACCATGATCAAGTAGGATTTAATCCTTGGATGCAAGGGTGGTTTAATAATCGCAAACCAATCACAAACCAATCAGCATAATACATCACATCACAAGAGAAAGGATAAAAATCATAGAATCATTTCAATACATGCAGAAAAAGCATTTGACAAAGTACAACATCCATTCATGATGGAATCATTCTGATGGAATCATCAGAGAAATTGGCCTGTAGTTCTCTTTTTTTGTAGAGTCTTATTCTGGTTTTGGTAATCCCGGCTTCATAGAACGTTGACAAAGTACAACATCCATTCATGAAAAAAAACTCAACTAAGTAGGTTTAGAGGGAACATACCTCAACATAATAAAGGCCATATGAGAAAAACCCACAAATAACATCACACTCAATGGTAAAAAACTGAGAGCTTTTCCACTAAGGTCAAAAACAATACAAGAATGTCCACTCTTACCACTTTTATTCAGTATGGTACTAGAAGTTCTGGCCATAGCCATCAGGTAAGATAAAAGCAATGAAAACCATCCAGATTGGTTAGGAAGAAGCACAATTTTCACTATTTGCAGATGACATGATACCTATATATGGAAAACCCTAAATTCCACCAAAAAACGACTAGAACTGATAAGGCATTCAGTAAGGTCACAATAGAAAATCAATGTACAGAAATCCACTGCATTTCTATACACTCATGATGAAGTGGCCAAAAGAGAAAGAAAACAACCCAATTTATAATTGTATAAAAAATAAAACACCTTCGAATAAATTTAGCCAAAGAGATGAAAGACCTATAGTCTGAAAACTATAAAACATTAACAAAGGAAATTGAAAATGTCACAAACAAACATGAAGACTTTAAAATGTCCATACTACCCAAATCAATCTTCAGGTTTAATGCAATCCCTATCAAAATTCCAACTGTAGGGATCCCTGGGTGGCGCAGCGGTTTAGCGCCTGCCTTTGGCCCAGGGCGCAATCCTGGAGACCCGGGATCGAATCCCACGTCGGGCTCCCGGTGCATGGAGCCTGCTTCTCCCTCTGCCTATGTCTCTGCCTCTCTCTCTCTCTCTCTCTCTGTGTGTGTGACTATCATAAATAAATAAAAAAAAATTAAAAAAAATTCCAACTGTATTTCTCACAGAACTCAAAAGTCCTAAAATTTGTATAAAACCACATAAGATTTCAAATGGCCAAAGCAATCTTGAAAAATAAACACAAAGCTGAAGGCATCACAATTTCAAATTTCAAGTCATAATTACAAAGTTGATTTGTACAAACAATATGCTATTGGCACAAAAATAGACCCATTGATCAGTGGAACAGAATAGAAAGCTTAGAAAATAATCCCACCTTAAGGTCAAATACTATTTAATAAAGGAGGCCAGAATATGTAATGGGAAAAAGACAGACTCTTCAACAAATGGTGTTGGGAAAACTGGGCAACAACATGCAAAAGAATGAAACCGGACCACTTTCTTACACCAACAAAACCTTCAAAATGGATTAAGGACCTAAATGTAAGGTTTGAAACCGTTAAATCCCAGAAGACAGCACAGGCAGTAATTTCTCTGACTTTGGCCATAACAACATTTTTCTAAAAGTCTGTGTCTCCTGAGTCAAGGTAAACAACAGCAAAAATAAACTATTGAGACTATATCAAAATAAAGAGCTCTGCACAGCAAAGGAAACAGCCAACAAAACTGAAAGACAACCTACTGAATGGGAAAAGATATTTACAAATGGCATACCCAATAAAGGGTTAGTATCTGAAATATATATTAAAAAAAAGTAGGACAACTCAACACCCCAGAAACAAACAATCCAATAAAAAATGGGCAGAAGACATGAACACACATTCCTCCAAGGACGACATCCAGATGGCCAACAGACACATGAAAAGATGCTCAACATCACTCATCATCAGGGAAATGCAAATCAAAACTAAAAGGAGGTATCACCTCACACCTGTCAGAAGGGCTAAAATCCAAAAACACAAGAAACAACAAGTGTTGGTGAAGATGCAGAGTAAAAGGAGCCCTCGTGCACTCTTGGTGGGAATGCGAGCTGGTGTAGCTGTAGCTACTGTGAGAGGGTAGAGAAGTTCTTCAAAAAATTAAAAATAGAACCCTACATCCAATAATCACACTCCTGGGTATATACACAAAGGATATGAAACAGTAATTTGAAGGGATACATGCATCCCTATGTTTGTTGCAGCATTATTTACAGTAGCCAAGATAGGCAGCAGCCCGTGTCCATAAATAGATGCATGGATAAACATGTGGTTATACATACAATGGAATATTATTCCACCATTAAAAAAGAATGAAATCCTGCCATTTGTGACAACACAAATAGATGGAGATTGTATAATGCTAAACAAAATAAGCCAGTCAGAGAAAGACAATCATATGACTTCACTCATATGTGGAATTTAAGAAACAACAAAACAAATGCACGAAGGGGCGGGGACCAAAAACCAAAAATTTGGACTCTTATCTCTAGAGATTAAACGGATGGTTATCAGAGAGGAGGTGGGTGGGGATGGGTGAAATAGAGGAACAGGATGAGGAGCGCACTTACCTTGATGAGCACTGAGTTATAGACCGGAATTCCTGAATCGCCGTATTGTACACCGGAAAATAATATAATGCTGACTGTCAAGTACTACACTACAATTAAAATTTTTTAAATTCCTTTAAAACAGAAGCTGCATGTCAAAGCTGAGTGCTTTTTGCTTTGTTTTTCAGATGGCCTCAACCAGTTTGGTCTGACGACCAACGTTAGGTTTCGAGGTTGCATCCGGTCTCTGAGGCTCACCAAAGGCACGGGCAAGCCACTGGAGGTCAATTTTGCCAAGGCCCTGGAGCTACGGGGCGTCCAGCCTGTATCATGCCCAGCCAACTAATACAAATAAGTTTTAACTCCAAGAGTGGTCCTTCAAGTATATCGAGTAAAAGAAATATATCTTAACCATATATGTTATTAAAACTAATTTGTGCATGTATATTGACTTCTTTCTGTATTCGGTTGGTGCTAATTCAGATCCCAGCCTGAATTTAAATTCAAGTTTTCTCAAGTCCATGAATATTAAACCAGTTATTTCATTCTAAATAATTGCTTGTTTTGTGTGATTTTAAAGATGAAAGACAACTGATAAACTAATGAATTTGCAACATGCCTTGGACTCATCTCAAGAAGATCTCAGATGTAATTTGTGAAGGCAACTTTCTTGTTTGTTTTTACTAACTCCTACTAATACTTTTATCACCCTCTTCCACATACATCAGCCTTGGCTTTCTGTTCAGGCCACTGAAAAAAACAGTGGATTTGGCATGTTTGATTGGGAAGAAATCAGCTCCTTTACTCCCTCTGTTTGAGAAAGCATTAGCAAATCATTTCCCTGATGCAAGTTCATTATTAGGGGGTTTAAATAGCCATATGAGTGAATACTTTTTTATGCTGAGCATATATTTAGAGAGTATAGATAAGATTCAGGCCAGAGAGCTTAATTACTTGATTTTCCTGTTTGATAATGATTTATAGGCTTTGGGGAGACACCAGAACCAAGCTCCAGAATGACAATTAAGCACACATTTGATACTACAGTATCGACACTCTGGGCTCCTTCATTTTGCAGTGAAAATCACAATATTCATAATCACAGGGGAGTAATGCTGAAATGCATTTTTACTTACCAGGAAACAATAAACCAAAAACTTAATAAAAGTACATCGCTGAGTCTTTTTGAGTCGTAATTTGACCTAACAAATTCATTTCCTAAAAAATGTGTTTGTTTTATTTTTCTTTTATCCACTATTTAAATCCTATTCAAAGGGCTCTGTGAGAAGACTGGCCTAGATTTTATTCATCAACTTAGGAAGGGAGTGTTTCCATTGCCATCTTCAGTAGAAATCGTTAAATCTAATAATGCCGAACATTTAAAAGAAGAGATCGCATGGTGATTTTAGCAGAAGAAGAATCATCCCACAAGGGACAAGAAGGTGCTGTTGCTAATGAAGGAGATGGTAACACGCTCAGCATTCCATCATTGGCCGGTTGCTTGTTACCATTTGCCTACACAGCTTCATTCCAGAGCAAGGGATTCTCAATCAGGGCTCCACTTTGGAATTATCTGGGAAGATTGACTTGGTCTAGGATGCAGTCTGGGCATGAGGGTTTTTTAAAAGCTTCCCAGGCAATCCTAAAGTGCCATCAGGAACAAGAACCACTGTTCCTAAAGAGGAAAATTATCCACTATGCCGCAAGTTTAGAGTCATCTGAGAATCTATGGTTGACTTTGTCTTGGCCACCCCCTCACACACAAAAATTATATTGAATCAAGTTAATGCTTTTTGAGCCATCTTTAAGCTATAAAACTCTTTGAAAACCAATGTGTTTCGAAAGTGAAGATGTTGCTTCTGCACTGAACACTGATAAGACTTGGGCTTATCTGAAAAAAAGTGGATAAACAAAAATAAAGATGCTAAGTTCCTAAATTAAAAGGCCTTTCTTTCCTGAAGCCTGAACAGAAAGAAATATTACAAATTTGAAAGCAAAGGTACCTAATTAACAGTCCTATCAGAGTCAAGCCCTGTTGAAGTCAATTTGTATGTGAGTGCCTTAGAATGGTGGAGTCGGAGGGGCACCTGGGGGGCCGTTGGTTGGGTGACCTACTGTTGGTTTCAGCTCGAGTGGTGGCCTCAGAATCTTGGGATTGGGCCCTGTGTTACAATCTGTGCTCATCATGGAGTCTTCTGGGGTTTTCTCTTCCTCTTCCTCTGCTCCTACCCCTGCATAAACCTGTCCACTCACTTGCTCTCTCTTTAATTAAAAAAAAAAAAGTGTTTGAGTTGGAAAGGCCCTTTGAAATCCATAAATACAGTGATTCTCAATTCTTACTAGACATTGAAATTGCCTTGAGTACATAAGAATCATATCTGGATATCACTCTACACCTTAAATAATCACCAGATAGGGCTCTGGCATTGGCATTTTCTAAACATCTCCAGCTGATTCCAATGTATGACTAAGTCTGAGAACTTGCATTTCTACTGCCCCCATATTTTATGGAGAAACTGGCCCCAAGCAGGATTCACTGCATCGGGTACTGGCTAAATTTGTCCCATACAAAATCCATATTCCAAAATGGATCATGAATTTATATGGGCAAAGTTTGTCCAAATTCTGAGATGAGAAATAAGGAAATTTTGTGAATAGGAAAAGTTTCCCTCGCATATTTTAAATTAATTTTCTGCCTCAACAATCAGATTCTTAGCCCAAAACAAAGCATTTCCTTCATCCAACCTTATCCCCTCAATAATTTCCTCACCTCCTTCCACCCACAGCAATTATGAAGAAAGCAGAATACTTTCCATTTATTTTTCAAACACCCACTCCTACCAGGTTGTCAGCCTTCTTCTTTAAGAAGGTGCTTTGCACCTCAGAGGGAAAACATTTAGGAAGGGAGTTTTACTAAAGTTACCATGGTGAACACAGCTGACAAAGGAAAATAAGGAACTGAGCAGATTTCAGCCCCAAAGCACTAGAACACTGCCAGACACTTAAAGCTTCAATTAGCGATTTCAAAAATCATAACTACTTTCTTCTTCTTTGATTTAGCCTATTATCTCTAACTACAGAACTCTTCTAGATTTTCTGCTTAACAGAGAAAAAAGACTACAAAATGGAAAATCTCAATTTTATGTTAATTATTTGCTGAATTATTTGGGAATAAAATTGGTATCTACAATATATCATGGAAACAAAACGCAATAGTTTTCACAAGTGCAAGGTGTAGTCCTTCACCACCACTTGCGAGAGATGACTTCTTGCTGATGCCATTTTATTTCTATTTTTCAATATCTTTTAATCTCTTTTGAATCAAGAGAAAGATACAAACCAATGTACTGTACTCATTTGCTTGACTGAGAGTAGCACATGCCTCAGACCCAAAGGGTACCCCAAGGGAAGGGTACCCTCAGGCTGGGCCTGAATTCTCTTATTTTAGAATCTTGATAATTCAGGTTAGTGATTCAAACTCACTGACGTTTGTGTCAGATACCTAAGTGAGCATGAAATTTGTGTCCATTGTCAAAGCAAGAGTGTTATGACATGAACTGTGCTTTCCCCTCTACAAATTCATCTGCTGAAGTTCTAGCCCACGGTACCTGAAAATTTGCAGATGGGGCTTTAAAGAGGTAGTTATGATAAAAATGAAGTCATGTGGGTAGGCCCTAATCCAACATGACGGATGTCCTTATAAGAAGAGATTAAGACACAGACAGACATAGGGACAAGACCATGTGAAGACACAGAGAGAAGATGGCCATCGAAGCCCAGGAGAGAGGCCTCTAGAAGAAACCAACCCTGCCAACACCTTAAACTCAGATGTCTAGCCTCCAGAATTGTGAGAAAATAAGTTTCCATTGTTTAAGCTACCTACTTGGTGGTACATGGCTATGGCAGTCCCAGCGAACAAAGGCAGAGCCTTTCCACATACATACATACATATATACAGCATCAGCATATTTCAGGTTCCTTGAGAATGACGCATATATCAGAGAAATCAATTATTTTGAACAGTGAGCATTATCATTTACATAAATGAATAGAAAAAATTTGAAAAAAAAAGAATATTCACAACATACTTAAATAGAGGAAGTTGTTTTCATATGTGCTTGGGGATATTAGGAATAGCTACATAGTAATTATAAATCAAAGAAATGATGTTCAATAACACCACTTATTGAACTTTTCAGCAGAATGGATTCTCTGGAGAGCTTTTCTGGTTTGTATATTCAGGTTTAGAGAACTACTAATTTACCCTTGGATAAATCAAAGCTCTGCTTTATTTGGGCAAGTTGTGTCTCTGGAGCTCAGCCCTCTGCAGGGACATACCTAATAATATAAAAGGTGGTAGCAGTGGAGGTGGTAAGAAGTAATTAGATTCTGATATATTTTGGAGATGGATTAGTGTTTCCTGCAGAATTGCCTGTGGAGTATGAGAAAATAAGGTGCTGATAACTTCTGATCATATGGAAGAACAGAGCAGCCATTATTCAGAGATGAGGGTTGTACTTGAAGTGAGTTTTTTACAAAAAGGAAAACCAGATGATTTGTTTTAGATGTATTAGTTTTAAACTACCCATTAGGTATCTAAGGACACAGTACCATAGGCAGGTGGATAATGAGTCGAAGTTCAGAAAACAGGTCTAAGCTATAGATATAAATACAGGAGTTATCAGAATATTGATGTTATTTGTAGCCACACTATAGGAGAACGAGATCACCAAGGGAGTGAGAGTAGGCAGGGGAATATGGACACACCAAAATGAAGAGCATTAAGAGTATGGGTCTCACAAAAATTAGAACTTGAAAACAGGAAAAAGAAATTGCAGGGTTTTCTTTTTTTTTTTTAAGATTTTATTTATTTGTTCATGAGAGACACAGAGAGAAAGAGAGAGAGAGAGGCAGAGACACAGGCAGAGGGAGAAGCAGGCTCCATGCAGGAAGCCCGACGCAGGACTCGATCCCAGGACTCCAGGATCACGCCCTGGGCTGAAGGCAGCGCTAAACTGCTGAGCCACCCGGGATCCCCAGGGTTTTCTCTCAATGCAGTACTGGGCTTGACTTTCTATCAACTGGGCTAGTTTACAACCCTATAGGGGCAAAGGTATCTTGTAGATTTCTGTCTCAGAAACGTAAACAAATTTTCTGGTTGAAGGTAAGAAGGTAATATCTGAGAAATCTTGTCCTAAAATCCCTTTATGTGTGTCTGTGTGTATATAGATTCTCAAATGCTTTTTTTTTTTTTTTTTTTAAGATTTTATATAGGGCAGCCCAGGTGGCGCAGCGGTTTAGTGCCGCCTTCAGCCTGGGGTGTGATCCTGGAGACCGGGGATCGAGTCCAGCGAATAAATAAATAAATAAATAAATAAATAAATAAATAAATAAAATCTTTAAAAATAAAATAAATAAAAACAAATAAATAAAGATTTTATATATTCATGAGAAACACAGAGAGAGAGGCAGAGACACAAGCAGAGGGAAAAGCAGGCTCCCTGCAGGAAGCCTGATGTGGGACTCGATCCCAGGACCCCGGGTTCATGACCTGAGCTGAAGGCAGACGGTCCACCACTGAGACACCCAGGCGTCCCTCAAATGCTCTTTAGACCAGTTTATCGCCTTATTTCTTCCCTCCTTGAGTAAATAAAATCTTTGACGTGTTCATAGTATATTTGCCTGAGAGTCATAAATATTCAGCCTTTTGAAAATTATACTTTAGCAGGACAGAAGGGGAGTCCAGCTTAAATCAAAACCAAAAACCAAAAATCAAGTCACACATTTTGTTCACTTATGAATTAAGTGTCCAGCTCTTGGTTTTGGCTCATGTCATGAGAGTGAGCCCTGTGTTGGGCTCCATTCTCAGCAAGGGGTTTGCTTGAGATTCTCTCTCTTCCTCGCCTCTGCCTCTGCCCTTCCCCCTGCTTGCATGCTCTCTCTCACACGCACACATGCTCTCTCTTGAATAAATAAATCTTTTTAAAAAAACTGAAATATCAACATGAAAGACTGCTCACTGCAGATGGAGAAAGGCATGCCGTATGGACTAAGACAGGATGAACAAGAAAAACATAATATCCAGTATGAGCCCCAAATCAACACTCACCAAACAGATGCTACAAATTTTAGGTGACAATGTTTCACTGAGATGCATTTTGTGGCAGAAACTCTATAGGGCATATTCCAGGGTTAAAACTGTCGTGATTTACTTAATTAAATAAATGATCGTTCATGAGTCTTCCAAGAGGTATCGAATAAGGCCAGCCAACCTCTTTCTGTATAAACAGATGGAGATGGAAGAAGAGAGGGAGGAAAAAAAAGAGAAAGATTGAGACTTTTCTCTTTTAAAAGGCAATGCCCACTTTAAATATATAGTAATATAGTAAATATACAGAATTTATATCAATTTAATATAAGAATTCATATTAAGATTTCGATTAAAATTTTAGCAGTGTGTTGTGGCATCAAAAATGGATCAAAACTATATAATCTAATGTTCGCAGTTTTTATATTTTTGTACTATAAAACATCAAGTTGGCTTAGCTTAACATTTTTCATTTTTTATTTCTCAATTACAATTAAAAGAAAAAATTCTCCACTACCTGCATGCAGGCACTTCTCAAAAACAACATATTATTACTGTAAATAATTTAATACCAGTAAATAAATAGTTAACTAAATATAATTTTTTTTAACTAAATATAATTTAACAACTTATTTTCTTTTAAATTAGTTTCTAATGTATTAGAGATAATTATGATACATCACATATAATTTTTTATCAGATGCATAAATTAGGAATCTGATGAGGAAAATTTGCAGAAATTAACTCCATCATAGTCACAACATCAAGGTGCCCAGCATCTCAGCATCTCTCTATGGGCTGGTAAACCTACTAAATAACTGAAAACTTGAGGTAGGGATTATCAGAAACACTAAAAGGGGGTTAATACGGAATTTTTTCAGGGGGATATAACAAATAGCAAGTTTGTAAAAAATTGTGTAATGATCCAAATAATACAGGTTTGAACCAATACAACGTATATAATTAAACTGAATTCATAAACTATGCTAGAATATTATGTTTAAAAGTATAGGTTAATAAATAGCTTCCCAAATATTCTGAATCTACCAGGTACAAATGGGTTCAAGTGGGTCCAGAGCTTCATCTCTGAAAAAGTACAGTAGTAATAAGAGTCATGGGAGAACAAAGTTCTTAATTCAGAGGATAACTGGAAAGAAATACAACAGGAACTGAAGATATCAGAAACCAGATATTGAAATCAAAGGAGACTCTTTGAATTAAAAGATTGCCAAAATCCCTTTTCCTTAGAAGACTATGAAAAGTCAAAACCCTATAAAAAGAAAAATAAATAAAAAGACAGCTATTTGTTTAAATCAACCTTTCAATTAAGAATGAATTATTTTCATGCTCATGGATTGGAAAAAGTAATATTATTTAAATGTCTATTCTACCCAAAGCAACCTACAGATTTTTAAGCAATCCCTATGAAGTTACCAAAAGCATTTTTTCACAGAAATAGAACAAACAATCCTAAAATTTACTGTATGGAACCACGAAAGACTCCGAATAGCTAAAGTTATCTTGAGAAAGAAGGGCAAGGCTGGAGGTCTCACAGTCTCAGATTTAAAGATATACTACAAACCTATCATCATCAAAACAGTGTGGTACCTGCACAAAAACAGGCACAGAGATCAATGGAGGAGACTAGAAAACCCAAAAATAAAGCCATTCTATATAGTCATTAATCTATGACAAAGGAGGCAAGGATACACAGTGGGGAAGATACAGTCTCTTAATAGATGGTGTTGGGAAAACTGGGCAGCTACATGCAAAAGAATGAAACTGGACCACTTTGTCACACCATACACAAAAATAAAACTCAAAATGGAATAAAGACCTAAAAGTAAGGCCTGAAACTGTAAAACTCAAGAAGAAAACATAGGCAGTAATTTATTTGACATCAGCAACATTTTTCTAGTTATGTTTCCTCAGGCAAGGGAAACAAAAGGAAAAAAAAAAACAAAAAACTCCTGGGATTCTACCAAAATAAAAACGCTCTTGCACAGAGAAGGAAATCATCAAGAAAAAAAGGGCAACCTACTGAATCAGAGAAGATCTTTGCAAATGCTTATCTCCAGTAAAGGGTTAAATATATAAAGAACTTCTACAACTCGACAGCAGATAAAACCCCAAATAACCCAATTAAAAATTGGGCACAGAACCTGAATAGACACACTTCCAATAAAAGACACACACATGGCCAACAGACACATGGAAATATGCTCAACATCACTAATCACCAGGGAAATGCAAATCAAAGTCACAGTGAGGTATCACCTTACACCTGTCAGAATGGCTATAATCAAAAAAAGACAAAAAATAACAAGTGTTGGCAAGAATGTGGAGAAAAAGGAATCCTTATGCACTGTTGGTGGGAACATACATTGGTGCGGCCACTGTGGAGAAAAGTATGGAGGTTCCTCAAGAAGTTAGAAATACTGTATGATCCAGTAATTCCACCACTGAGTATTTACCCAAAGGAAAAGAAAACACTAGAAAAGATATATGCACGTCTATGTTTACTGTAGCATTATTTACAATAGCCAAGGTGTGGAAGCAGCCCAAGTGCCCATCGATAGAAGAATGGATAAAAAAGATGGGGAAGGAGGGGTGTGTGTGTGTGTGTGTGTATTTATAGATATAAATAAATAAATAAATAAATAAATAAATAAATAAATAAACAGACACATAATAGGATATTACTCATCTATTAAAAAAAATGAGATCTTCATCTGTGACAACTTGGATGGACCTAGAGGGCATTATGTTGAGTGGAATAAGTCAGAGAAAGACAAATACTATATAATTATAATATTATATAATTTCACTTATATGTGGAACCTAAAAAACAAAACAAATGGATAAAAAAAATGAAACAAAAGGCAGAAACAGATCCATAAATACAGGGAACAAACTATGGCTGTCAGGGGAGGGCTGGGTGAAGGGGAGTGAGATACTGGCTTCCAGTTATGGAACGATAAGTCACAGGGATAAAAGGCCCAGCATAGAGAATAGAGCCCACGGTGTTGTAAGAGCCTCGTACAGTGACGGATGGGAGCTGCAGCCGTGGTAAGCATTACATACAGAGTTGTCCAATCACTGTGTGGGACACCGGAAACTAACGTGACACTATGTTAACTACACTTTTATAAAAAATGAAAAGTTTTTTTAAAAAAGAACAAATTATTTCTTAGCATCCATTTCTAAAAATCACATTGAGACAAACTCCTATGAAAGTTTATGCAACAGTTGTAAGAGCTCATATGTAATAAAATATTGGGGAAAGTAATATATCCTATTTTGTGTAGGTTTTTTAAAAATCCTTTCAAAGGTAAGAAAAAGGTACATTTATTGAACTGAATGAGCTATGAAAGACACATATTCCAAATTAATTCCTCTTGCTTCTGAGAAGAATTCCCTACATTTCCTTCGGGGACCTGTCCCTCCCACTATTCCTACACCAGAAATGGGTGCTGACGATTCAATCGGTGAATCCCATCCCGTCCTCTGACCTGCAATGACTCGCATACTAAGGGATCCGATTAGAACCAATGAGTTTTCTGGAAGGCCTTGAAAAGAAGTGCCCTCATCCAAGCTACTGCAGAGTGTGCATAAGGAGGTGACAGATGGGATGGTTGCATCCAGCTTGTCACTAAGTGGGGAGCGCCCACATCTGCCAAGGGACCTCAGGATGGAACCCAAGGATGAAGCTGATACTGCAAAAGGCAGAGGAGAGAAATCGCATCTCTGGTGAGCTAACTTCAGCTGAAGCCTGTCACAACTCTGGCCTAGTCAGTTACGGGCACCAGGATAATTTTTTTTTATTGTTAAAGCCAATATTAGAGTTTTTCTCTGCCTTGGAACATTCGATTCTTATTGACAGACATGCTAACTCTACGCTACCTTACACACACATTCTCCAAGTTAAGCCTCCCAACAGCCTTACCATCCCCATTTTATATATGAAAAAACAGAGGCTTTCAAGGACTAAGTGACTTGCCCAGAGTCACCCAGCCAGGCAGTCCTGGAACCATGAATTTTAAATTGAAAACATTCACGTAAGGTTCAATGCTTTCCGGAAAGAAAGTCCTAGGTTATTATTTTTCTTACACTTTTATTACTTTTAATAAATGGAATTTGCAGACTGAGCTTAAGAAGCAGTTATTGTGAGCCTAGTGCTGTTCTCATTGAGAGGAGAGGTAAAGCTATATTCCTGATCTTTCGTTCCACAAATATTTCTAAATCCCAGAATATACAGTCACTGCTGAGATGAGAAACATAGATCTTTTTCAACTTTCTTTAGTGTATTAAGCCCGCCAAGCCCGCCAAAGCAACACAAGAGTATTTATTATCACAATATCAGGGTTTTTCATGGGACCCAAGGAAAGGACAAAAGCCTGACCTTATAAGGACATGTGATCAAGGACGGAAAACCATCAGCTTCTCCCCCAGCTATTCCACCGCCATCTGTTTCCCATGTTGCTGCTTCAGTCTTCTCTCTCCTCATGGGCTCCCCTGCTATGACTGCATGTAAGAAGACAACTTCTGATTACAAAGTTATTTTCAAGGAACCCACAGAGAAGGACTAGCTATTCTCCAACCAAAGGTTGAATTCCTAAAAAGAAAGCATGATTGGCCGGGCAGGAGTCAAGTGCTGACCTCTTCTGATCAAATCAATATGGCAGCCGGGAAACATCGGGTAGTCCAAACCCACCTATACAGTAACACCCCTCCCTGGTGGCCCAGAGGTGGGAGCAATCTGGAGGGTAGGATTACACCAGAAACTCAAAAATCTGTTCCACAGTAGCATACAAGCAAGACAAAACCAGAAAAAGTCGGTGCTAAATCTAGGGTTCATAGAAGTTCAGGAGAGAAGGGGCTCTGTGGGGCCATCTGGAGAGGCTTTGAGTTCCTGGCAGGACTTTAAGATCCTGACCCTCATCCCGTTTCTGATCACCAGCTATGATTCCGCACCCAATTCCAGTGTGTGAGGGTTTCCCGCCCCCAGCAAGCAATTCTCAGACACCAGTTGGCTCCTCTATGACTTAATGCAACTTTGACTTTGTCTACCTGGAGGTAGCATGAGATCCCGCAGGCCAAGGGCTCGGTCCTTAGACAGTGACCCGCCCCTCCAACTTCACATGCAATCGGAAGTCCAGGGTGTCACCTGTGCTTCTGATATAGATCAAAGATTCCAATGACCCTCTCCTTGAGTTTGCTTAATTTTCTAGAGCGGCTCAGAGAAACATTTTGCTTACTAGATTACTGGTTTATTATGAAAAAATGTAACTCGGGAATATCCAGATGGATGAGATACAGAGATCAAGCTATGGGGAAAGGTTGTGGAGCTCTTATGTCTTCTCTAAGTGGGCCTCCCTCCCCCAATCTCCAAGTGATCACCAACCTGGGGGCTCTCTGAACATGATGACGTTACAGAGGCACGATTGATTAAATCACCAGTCATTGGTGACTGATTCGACCTCCAGCCCTTCCCTCCTTCCTGGGAATTCAGGGGCAGCGATAGGGGACTGAACTGAAGTTCTGATCTTCTAAGCACAGGGTTGTGTCTCCTGGCAAACAACCCCATTGTTAGTTACTTACTGTGTTTTCCAAAAGTCATTTCATTAACATAATAAAGATACCTTTCTTGTTCCTAATACTTAGGAAATTCCAGTGATTTCAGGAGCTCTGTGCCAGAAATCCGAAGAACACCAAATATATATTTCTTATTACAAAACACAATATCACAGGTTTGAACTTGGCCATAAGGGATTTGGGAAGGAGAAGGGAAGGTAATACTAATAGGGAAAGCTGAAACCTATATCATATTTTAATAAAATATTTATCAACAGAAACACACATTGAAAAGAAGTGAACTGACATGTTGAAACTAGAGCTTTTCTGATATTCCCAGAGAGATTTTTAAGAATTATGCGGTGTCTCTTAGAATCCTTCCAAAAAGACAGCTGATAAATGAATTTCTAAACTAGGTACTGGTTTTGAAATGAAAGTTTTATCACCACAACTAAAAAATATTTAGTCATTGATTAAATGATAATGAGTTTTTTAAATCCTTCTTCTTTCTTCCCCTGCTTCTAAACAACTTCATCTGCTTGATAAATCAATCTAAATTGCTCCATAATTTAAAGGCCTGGTGTCTACTCAAAATGTTTGGTTTCTGTGCTTATTGCAGTCCACATAGTGCAAATATGAAAAAAAAATCTAATTTTCTTAATGGAAGGGCTATAATTGACTCAATCTAATGTAGTTCTGAAAGATTAATAAAGCTACTTTTCCTCATGGCAGTAAGACAGACATTAAATAAAAACATCTCTCAAGAGTGAATAGTAATCCCAGTGACCTCTTTCTCATTATCTGCAAACCCTTTATAAACTCACATAAGTGGAATTTGGTCACTGGATTCACAGTCATTTCTACTGAACTAAACTAGATTGTTTTCCCACTCAAGTGGAATAAAAATTGTAAAATTTATACAATGAACTTTTTTATGCTCTCTAAATCAGATGTCTCGGAAGTGAGAATTTTCAAATTCTAAAATGAGATACTAATATTCATAGATTAATAAATTATAAAATGCCTCTTCTACCTTTTATTTTTAACTGTCTTCTCCCTTTCCTCTGCCTTTCCACTGTGCCATTCTCTTGTTAAAAAAAAAAAAAAAAAAAGGGATCCCTGGGTGGCGCAGCGGTTTGGCGCCTGCCTTTGGCCCAGGGCGCGATCCTGGAGACCCAGGATCGAATCCCACATCTTGCTCCCCGTGCATGGAGCCTGCTTCTCCCTCTGCCTATGTCTCTGCCTCTCTCTCTCTCTCTGTGACTATCATAAAAAACTAAAAAAAAAAAAAAAAAAAAAAATTCAGGGGCACCTGGGTGGCTCAGTGGTCGAGCATCTGCCTTCGGCTCAGGGCATGACCCCAGGGTCCTGGGATCAAGTCCCACATCGGGCTCCCCGTTGGGAGCCTGCTTCTCCCTCTGGCTGTGTCTCTGCCTCTCTCTGTGTCTCTCATGAATAAATACATAAAATCTTAAAAAAAAAAAAAAACTTGATGAATGCCAGATTAAGATCAACAGACATGGCTATTAAAAATAAGAAAAGAAACAAATCAACAACAACCACAACAAAAGAGAGAAAACAGACTCATAAAGAACAAACGGATGGTTACCAGTTGGGAGGTGGGAGGAATGGGTAAGAGAGGTGAAGAGGATTGGGGCACACTTCAGTGATGAGCACTGAGTAACACACAGGATTGGTGAACCACTATGCTGAAGGCCGGAAGCTAATTTGCGTGTGAATCACACTGGAATTACATAAAAGAGGAGTTTGTTGTTCCTCCTTCATCTGGCACCTCCTATGGAGTGCCCCTTATATGCAAGGTGTTGGCCGGGTGCTGGGGGACCCCTCGGCTAGCAGAACAAGGGGAATCCTTCATCTCTTCCATTATTGTGGGAGAGAGAAGTAGGGGGAGCAGTGAAATAACCGACCAACCAACCTTTTGCAGTAAGTGCCTCAAAGGAGACAAACAAGAGACCACACCAGAGAGAAACGATGGGCCGCAGCCTCAAAATAGGTGTCCAGGGAAGGCTCCCTGAGCAGGTGATCCTTATGCTGACGCATAAAAATGTGGAGAGACAATTAGGTGAACTGGATATGCGTGGGGAGGGGGTGCCGCATCGTCCTGGAAGGCAGTGCGCGCAGAGGGACTAGACAGTGCAAAGACGCTGACGCGGGTCGGATGTCCGCCGGGGGTGGGAAGCGAACCAGTGTGACCAGGGGACAGCAAGCCCTGAGTCTGGACAGTGACAGAGCCACATCAGCAGGGTGCTATAGGCTGGGGGCTGAATTTGGCTACTGGTCTAGGAACCATGAGAAGCCATGGAAGGACGTTGGATGAAGGGCCTGATTCCATCTCTGTTGCTGCACAACTGGAGACCCAGCCGGAGGGGTCTTGGAGTAGATGAAAGCGGATCCGCAGCAATTCTGGCAAAAAAGATAATGACGGCGTGGACTCAGGTGTGTTTGTAGAAAGAGAGAAGAGGATAAGCTGTGGGAGGTCTCGAAGAAGCAGTTGGACCTGCAGATGGATTGGGTGCAAGGGAGGTGCCTGAGGGAGAGGCAGGGAGGGGGTATCTAGAGACAGCTTTTAAATTTCGGATTTGAATGACCATGTAGACAACCATGATGCCATTTACTGAAATAAGGAAGATAGATGGGGGTTGGGGGGGGGGACCATTAGATTGCTGTTGGCTAACAGAAAACTCATTTGCTTTATTTTTTTTCCCAAGCCAGACTGTATCCAGCTTTATTAAAGATACTTTTCATAAACTATCATGATATTTCAGGCAGGACATGGGCGGACGATCGCTCACAGTATACAACAACCTTCAAACTCCCTTCTTCAGCGGACCACCAAAATCAGGAAGCCACTGTGAAACCCAAGGAAGTCTTCACGTGATGCTCTGAACGGGGAAAGTTTAGAGTTGACAGTTCACATGTAGCATGTTGTTTAACAACTTTTCACAAGCTGACCCTGACTTTCAGGAAATGAAATGAAAATGGCAGAATTATCAATCTGAAGATCCACAAGCTAAAAAAGGGAACTCTTTTGAGGGATGCCATCTCAGTGGCGACCCTGTCAAGTCTAGATTGCCTGACATACTGAGAACCATTTCATGGGGTCAGGTTCTAACAGGTCTCTGGGTTTAAGGGTGTCAAGTCTATGTTGAAGGCAGAGAGGGAGAAGAGGACATAAAAAAATGAATTTTAGTTTTTCCACAGCACCAAGGTGGCTCCTGTGTGTCAACATCAAGGAATCCCTCCTCCTGGGAGCCAAGAGGAAGGTTCTCAAAACTAGAAGGGGAAGGTGTTTTTCCCTTTTGTTATCAATCTAGCTTTGGAAATATTCTATTAGTGACATGTGCCCTTCCCCCAAAACAAAAATGAAGTGTTCCGAGTGCTAACAACATAACTCAAAAAAAAAAAAAAAAAAAAAGTAAAACAAAATTCTGCATTTTTATAAAACTTGATTAAAAAAATAGTATTTCAAATTGTACAGTCACCAGAAGCACACAGTTATCAAAAATGCACACACTTCACTTGGCATCTCCAGCACCTTCAGCTTCTGTGCCTGGTCCGTTTTGGCATCTCCCCTTTCTGCAGGGCTATTTCCATCCTTGCCAGCATCAGCTTTCCCCTTTTGCCCTTTGGGTACCTTCTCTCCCTTCTTTGCAGGGGCCTTTTTAGGCTTGGGCTCTGGCTTGGGAGGAGCAGGTTTAGCAGACAGCCTTGCAGCTCTTCTCTGTGGCTCATCCTTCACCTTGGCTTTATCTCCTTTAGCCTCCCCTTCAGCCCTTCTCTTGGGCATGGGGCCATGGCGGGGATGCAGGGGCCCGCGGGCTTTGGCCGGTCCGGGGGTCGTTCTCGCCTCCTCTTCTACCCACTGCTCCAGTTAATTTGCATTAGATCTTTTGACAACGTGTTAGCTGATACAACCAAGAAGTGAGCAGGAGGGGTCCAGGTGCTGCCCTCCCGAGCGCTGGCTTCGCTCCTCTGCGGTCCTCTTAGCGCTCGGTTCCTTACATAGGACTATCCTCGGCCATGGGGTGCAGCAGTTTTAGGCATGAGCATGTCTAGAGATGGGAGGGGCCATCCCAACCACTGTCTCCTTCCTAGGAGTGAAGAAAGATTTTTCTAGAAGTCCCACAGAAGTCCCTAGTCAAGGTGTTACCGGCAGAATGACCACCCTAACCCAGCTGCATGCAAGGAGAAAGGGACCTCTGTATTGTTCTGTATCCATCAGGATATTTCCCTGATACTGGAGACACAATCCTGTCTCCAAAGTAAGTGAGGAAGGTGCAAATAAAAATGTATGTTCATCCAAAAACCTACATAAGAATGTTCATACCAGTTATATTCATAACTATCAAAAATTAGAAGCCATCAAGGTATCTTTTGATACTTAAATGGGTCATAAACGGTGGCACAGTCGCACACTGAAACCTTATTCATCAATGAAGGAAATGGGAGCTCAAGCTATGGAAAGACCTGAAGGAACTCTACGTGCTTAATAGTTTTTGGTGAAAGAAGCCAATCTGAGTATATGATTGTAACAATGGTACATCCTGGAAAAAAACTGCATAGACATTAAATAGATCAGTGGTTCTATTTTTAGCTCTTTGAGGACCCTCCACACTGTCTCCCACAGTGGCTGCACCAGTTTGCATCCCCACCAACAGGGCAAGAGGGCTCCCCTCTCTCCACACCCTCGCCCACACTGTACCCTACTGTTTCCTGTGTGGTTGATGTTCGCCGCTCTGACAGGCGTGAGGCGATACCTCGCTGTAGGTTTGACCCGTATTTCCCTGAGGATCCGTGACGATGAGCACTTTCCATGTGTCTGTTGGTCATCAGTGTCCCTTCTCTGGAGAAATGTCTGTTCGTGTCTTCTACCCTTTTTTAAATTGGATTATTTGTTGTTGAGGTGTTGAGTTTTGTAGGCTCTTTATATGTTTGGAAACTATCTTTTATCAGATACGTCATTTGCAAATACCTTCTCCCATTCTGTACATTGCCTTTTAGCTTTCTTATTTCCCTTACTGAGCAGAAACTTTTTGTTGTGATGAAATCCCAATAGTTATTTTTGCTTTTATTTCCCTTGTCAAAAGAGACATATCTAGACATAGCTAGTTGCTATGGCCGATGTCAAAAAGGGTACTGCCTGTTTCTCTTTTAGGATTTTTATGGTTTCATGTCTCCCATTTAGGTCTTTAATCCATTTTGAATTTACTTTTGTGTATGGTGCAAAAAAGTGGTCCAGTTTCTTTTTTCCTTTCTTTTTTTTTTTTCTTTTTTGCTTGTTGCTGTCCAGTTTCCCCAGCACCTTTATCAAAGAGACTGTCTTTTTCCCCATTGGATATTATTTCTTGTTTTGTCAAAGATTATTTGACCATATAATTGTGGGTTCATTTCTGGGTTTTCTATTCTGTTCTATCAATCTATGTATCTATTTTTGTGCCAATACCATGCTGTCATGATAACTTTACAGTTTTATAATATAACTTGACGTCTGGACTGTGATGCTTCCAGATTTTTCTTTTTCAAGGTTACTCTGGCTATATGGAGTCCTTTGGGGGTTCCATACAAGTTTTAGGATCCAGCTATTACACTACCGGGTATTTAACCAAAGAATACAAAAATACTAATTCAAAGGCATACACGCACTCCAATGTTTATAGCAGCGCTATCTACAATAGCCAAGACATGGAAACAGCCCAAGTGTCTATTGATTGATGAATGGTTAAAGAAGATGTGGTGACCGCGTGCGCGCGCACACACACACACACACACTACTTATCCATAAAATAGAATGAAATCTTGCTGGAGAGTATTATGCTACACAAAATAAGTCAGTCAGAGAAAGACAAACCCCATATGATTTTATTTATATGTGGAATTTAAGAAACAAAACAAATGAGCAAAGGGGAGAAAAAGAGAGAGAGAGAAGCAAATTAAGAAGCAACTCTTAACTATAGAGAATAAACTGGTGGTTACCGGAGGGGGAAGGTAAATAGGCGAAGGGGATTAAGGAGTGCAGTTGTGAGGAGCACCAGGCCTTGTAATGAAGCGTTGAATCACTATATCGTTCACCTGAAACTATTACACTGTATGTTAACTCACTGGAATTTAAATAAATACTTAAAAAACTGATCAGTGGTTGTTGCCAGGGGGTAGAATGCTGGGGATTGAGGTGCAGCAAAACTATTCATCTGATAGTATGACAGTGGATACATGACGTCATCCACTGGTTAAAGCTGACTGTGTACAACACAAATGTAAACATTGATGCCAACTATGGATTTCAATTAATAATGACTTATCAACATTGGTCCAATATTGGCAAATATACCACACTAATGCAAGATGTTAATACCAGGGAAAACTGTGGGTAAGTGGGGGACTAGAGAGGGATGATATGGGAACTCTCCATACTTCCCACTTAGTCTTTCTCTAACCCTAAAACTACTTGAAAAAGTGGCTAGCAGAAGAAAATCAGAGTTTTGCCAGCAACAAATATAAGATGAGGAGAGTTGCACGAGTGGCTAATAGTGTCTACAATTGATGGTGGAAAGAACTCATGTTCTTTTTCAAACATACTGAATTTGAGATGTGAAGCATCACATGAATATGTTAAGTGACGGTTGGACGTGTACCTCTGACAATTAAAGGAAAGATATGGGCAAGATGTATGAAGCTGGGAGGCAAGGACTCAGGAATCCATGGAGATCCAGAAGATCTAGGGAGAGGAAGGGGGGGGGGGCGGGGTCCCAGGACCAGATCTGAAGAATCCGCACATTTAGAGGTTGGACATAAAGGAGCTGATGTCAACAAAGGAGAAGGAGCAGAAAATGGGATTTCCAGGAAAACGTGGTATCAGGAAATACAAGAGAGGAGAGTATTTCAAGAGACAGGTAGTGTTGATGTGTTTTTCAAATACAAACTGTGTTGACAACATGGTGACCTTGACAAGTGCTGCTTCTATAAATTGGTGGAGGAAAAACAGGTTTGAACAGTGAATGGAAAACCAGAAATTAAAGGGAGAATTCTAGTGAATTAAATTTTTCCTATTTTTCTGTAAAGGGATTATTTTGTGTCAACCTAGTGTCTTGCATACAAATTTGTCCCAGTCACCAAAGGAGTAAAATAAAACAAGAAGAGTAAGTTATGTGAGCATATGTATGCCAGCACAACTCTGATAAAAGATGCTGGCACACTGGCCAAGCTTCTAACACGCCATAAAAGGCCCTGGTTCTCCGAGAGGTGCAGTTCCAGGAACTGAGGTCACCAACAAATCAGATTACCAAGGCCTCCTACCCAAGCACTCTTAGCCAGATTCCGACGTGGGATTTTAAGGAAGAATGCTTCCAGATTTCTAGAGCTTAAATAATTCAGTTAAAATGAATCCCTCTCATCCAGTAAGTACTAAAACCTTATACACTTAGTAGAGAAAATAAGCAAGATAAAACATCAAACACGACATAAAAAGATAGATAATCGAATAGAATCTAGCACACACACACACAAGAACCTAGCAGACAAAAAGAAAGGTGAGTGAAGTGCAAGCACCAGCCCTGCTAGCCGCAGCACCCCCTCCGCCTCTCCCCACACCATGCACAGTGAGCAAGGCCCTTTAAGGCAAAGTGGCTGTTGAGTTTCTCCTGGAAAAATCATCTGACAGTTGAGGCTGGGGAGGGGGTTCCATTCTTAGGAAACTCCAACTGTTTTCCTCAAAATCCAACAAAAAATCTCCTTGGCTAACCTCAGAAACCATAAATAAAATTTAACGTATAAGCACAGGCCTTTTTTGCCATCATTTCAGCTCCTTGTTTTACTTCAAAGGCAGGGTGTTGACCCAAGGGCAGGCCGTGAGTGGATGTGTGTGTTGGGGCGTCAGGGGCCAGGGAAATGGACAAAGTCCCTACTTGATGTGCAGCGTCAGGAGGGCCGCATCCACCGTGACCCAGGAGCCTGAGATTAGAGGAGGGGGTGGAAACAAGACATTTGGATGGAAGTATCTGCTTCAGAGATATTTCGGAATTATTCAAATATAACCAGGTGTCAAAGATATTTCAGGGTTCCTTTTAGAAATGAAGGAGACACTAGAGCTTATTGAGATAGAAAAAAATAACCTACCTAAAAGGCTGAAGACCAGAGTTTGCTTTCCTTCACTTAGATGTCTGATTTCAGGTAAATCATGTAAACTCTTTGAGTCTCATTTGCTTCATTTGTTAATAATAATAATAATAATAATAATACCCCTCTTCTGTGCCACCCAGAGCCTTTGATTTTTTTCATCCTTTCCCTTTTTTTCCTACATTATATTGAACAAGTAATTCTGCCCTTTTTCCCCCACTGATTCTACAGTTATACTTCCTACTTTTGTTCTCTTAATTTTTTTTAATTTAAGATTCTTTTTTAAATTCTTTTTTTTTTTTTTTTTACAGAGAGAGAGAGAGAGCCCACATGAGCAGAGTTGGGGAGGGACAGAGGGAGAAGAGAGAATTTTAAGCAGGTTGCACACCCACTGCAGAGCCCGATGTCGGCTTGATCTCATGATCTTAAGAAAGATTAATTCCTTAACCTTAAAGATATTCAGCTTAAACTCTAAATTCGATTTGATTTTTTTAAAAAAAGTATCAACAAACTTAAAATGCTTCACCCTTATCCTTTCCTTCTTATATGCTATTTTTATATTGTGTTCAAGTTCCACTTTGCTCCCGAACACACCCAAATTGGGTTTTTTTGTTGTTGTTTTGTGGGATTTTTAAAATTTTTTTATATTTTTAAATATTTATTTCTTTGAGAGAAGAGAGAGTGTGCACATGTGCACACGAGTTGGGAGAGGAACAGAGGGAATCCCAAGCAGAATCCCCGCTGAGTGTGAAGCCCAACCCATGGTTTGATCCCACAACCCAGAGATCACAACCTGAGCCGAAACCAAGAGTCCCACACTCAATCAACTGAAACACTCAGGTGCCCTCGGGTTGATTTTTTTCTTTTTAATTCCTGTTTTCAGCTTAGAAACTTTTCTTGCTTACCATTTCTTCCTGGATTCTATCTCTTCCTTCTGAATTCTTCTGTTTTTCTTGCCAAGAAGTATTATTTAAGTAGCTCATATACTGAGAGTCAACCTTTTCACTTTTAAATGTCTAGAAATGCGTTTGTTTCCCTCTTGGTATGGAATGCTAGAAGTCTAAATTAATATTTTTCCTCAGCACATGGAAGATAAAATTTCACTGTCCTCCTGTATCAATTGTCACTGACAAAAAATACCCCCCCAAAAAAACAAAACAACTAATAAGTAACAAAATAGTAGTAACTATATACCTATCAGTAATTACTTTGAATGTAAGTGGACTAAATTCTCTAATCAAAAGACATAGGGTGACTTGACGGCTAAAAGGCAAGACTCATTTATTTTTTTTAAAGATTTTATTTATTTATTTGAGAGAAAGAGAGTACAAGCCAGGGGAGGGGCAGAGGGAGAGAGAGTAGTGAATCCCCTGCTGAGCAGGGAGCCCAATGCAGGACTGATCACAGGATCCTGGGATCATGATCTAAGCCAAAGGCAGATGCTTAACCAACTGAGCCACTCAGGTGCCCCAAGACCCGTTTATATGCTGCCTACAAGAGACTCATTTTAGAACTAAAGACACCTGCAGATTGAAAGTGAGGGAATGGAGAAACATTTATCATGCAAATGGAAATGAAAAGAAAGCCAGATGGCAATAATTACATCAGAAAAAATAGATTATAAAACACAGGTTGTAATGAGACAAAGCAGTAAACCACGCAATTATAAAGGGAACAATCCAATAAGAAAACATAACAATTATAAATATTTATGCACCCAACATATAAACACCCAAATACATAAAGCAAGTATTAATGGACATAAAGGAAGAAATCAGTAGTAATACAATAATACTGGAGGATTTAACAACCCACTTACATCAATGGATAGGTCATGTAGATAGAAGATCAACAAGGAAACAGTGACGTTGAATGACACATTGGACCAGATGGATCTAATAAATATATTCAGAACATTTCATCCCAACACATTAGAATACACATTCTTTTCAAGTGCACATGGAACAGTCTCCAAAACAGATCATCGGTTAGGCCACAAAACAAGTCTCAACAAATTCAAACAGACTGAAATTATGGCATGTGCTTTTTCCAACCACAATGATGTGGAACTAGAAATCAATCACAAGAAAAAAATCTGGGAAGAGTACAAATACACAGAGGTTAAATAAATGCTACTAAACAATGAATGGGTCAACCAAAAAAATCAAACATGAAATAAAAAAAATACATGAAGAGAAATGAAAATGAAAATGAAAACACAACAGTCCAAAATCTTTGGACGCAGCAAAAGTAGTTCTAAGAGGGAACTTTGTAACAATCAAGCCTACTTCAAGAAATGAGAAAAATCTCAAATAAACAACCTAACCTTACACCTAAAGGAGCTAGGAAAAGAATAACCAAAACCTAGAGCTAGTAGAAGGAAGAAAATAAAAAAATAAATAAAATAAATAAAAAAGGAAGAAAATAATAAGATTAGAGCAGAAATAAATCATATAGAAACTTGAAAAATAATAGAACAGATCAATGAAACCAAGAGGTGGTTCTTCGAAAGGATCAACAAAGTTGATAAATCTCTAGCCAGATTCATCAAAGACAGAGAGAGAGAGAGGACTGAAATAAACTCAGAAATGAAAGAAGAGAAATAACAACTGACACCACAGAAATATACATGATTATAAAAGGATATTATGAAAATTATATGACAACAAATTGGACAACCTGGATAAATTTCTAGAAACATACATCCTACCAAAACTGAATCAGAAAGAAATAGAAATTTAAATAGACTGACTAACAGCAATGAAATTGAATTATTAATCCAAAAAATCCCAACAAAACAAAAGTTCAGGACCAGATGGCTTCACAGGTAAATTCTACCAGCCATTTAAAGAAGAGTTCATGAAAACTTCCAAATTCATTCTATGAAGCCAACATTACCCTGATACCAAAACCAGATAAAGATACCACAAAAAAAAGAGAACTGTAGGCCTCTATCTCTGATGAACATAGACACAAAAATCCTCAACAAAATATTAGCAACCCAAACAACAATACATTAAAAAAAAATCACTCACCGCAATTAAGAGGGATTTATTCTTGGGATGTAGGGTGGTTCAATATTCACAAATCAATCAACATGACACATCACATCAAAGAAAAAGGATAAAAACCATATGATCATTTCAGTAGATGCAGAAAAAGCACTTGATGAAGTACAACTTCCATTCATGATAGAAATTCTCAACAAAGAAGTTTTAGAGGGAATAAACCTCAACAGAATAAAGGCTGTATATGAAAAACCCACATCTGGGATCCCTGGGTGGCTCAGCGGTTTAGCACTGCCTTTGGCTCAGGGTGTGATCCTGAGGTCCCAGGATCGAGTCCCATGTCAGGCTCCCTGCGTGGAGCCTGCTTCTCCGAACTCTGCCTGTGTCTCTGCCTCTCTCTCTGTCTCTGTCTCTCTCTCTCTCTCATGAACAAATAAAATAAAAATCTTAAAAAAAAAAAAAAGAAAGAAAGAAAGAAAAACCCACATCTAATGATAAACTCAATGGTGAAAAGCTGATAACTTTTCCACTAAGGTCAGGAGGAAGACAGGATGTCCACTCTCACCACTTCTACTCTACATAGTACTGGAAGTCTTAGGCCACAACAATCAGACGAGAAAGAGGAATAAAAGACATCCAAGTTTATAAGGAAGAAGTAAAACTTTCACTGCATGTGGATGACATGTTATTTCATACAGAAAATCAGAAGGAAGGAAATGAACAAACCCGAAAGACCAACAAAAAACTACTAGAGCTGATAAAGGAATCCAGTAAGGCTGCAGGATACAAAAATCAATGTACAGAAATCCCTTGCATTCCTACCCACTAAAACTGACATATCCAAAAGAAAAAGTGAGAAACAGGCCCAGTTACAAGTGCACCAAAAATAATAAAATGCCTAGGAATAACTTCACCCAGGAGGCAGAAGACCTGGACTCCAGAAACTATAAAATATTGATGAAAGAAACTGAAGATGACAAGAAGAAATGCAAAGATGTCCCGTGCTCGTGGATTAGGCAAACAAATATTGTTAAAATGTCCGTACTTCCCAACGCAACCTACAGATTTCATGCAATCCCTATCAAAATACCAGCAGCATTTTTCACAGATCTAAAACAATTCTAAAATTCATATGAAACCGCAGAAGACCCCGGTAGCCAAAGCACAGAGCTGGAGGCATCGCGAGCCCCACCGCATGTCACAGAGCTTCGGTAACCAGGTCAGAGACACAGATCCCGGATGATTTCACTCAGGTGGGGAATATTTAAGAAAGAAAGAAAACCCCAAAAGCCCCAGACTCTTAAATACAGAGAAATGATTGTCAGAGGGGAGCTGGGGGGTGAGGCAGGTCAAGGGGGTTGAGAGGATGCTTCCCATGAAGAGCACTGCGCAATGCATAGAACTGTTAAGTCATACTGTGCCCCGGAAGCTTCCAGAACGCTGCGCACTGGCGATGCTTGAATAAGAACTACAGGCAAACGGGAAAGCATGTTTTACTCCCTCAGCCGCGAGGGCTATAGAGTATTTTCCTCTCATGAAACAACCCCTGGCCTTGCCCTTCTGTGACGCGATGCTGGGCATTTTGTCAGTGGTAGGAACGTATTCCTGGGAGCTGTTCCCAGCCTAGGGCCCCCGTGGTAACCTGAGCTACACGGGGGACTTACTGAACACTCCCCCCAGCATCCCACTGGACACAAACCGAAATACCCCCAGACCAACTTTGCCAAGGAGACGCACAGCCATCCCAAGGCTCCCCACCCCAAGGACTGTGTGACAGGGACCCAGAGGAATGGAGACAGTGGTCAACCAACGGTAGTTTAAAATCCTGCTTTTACAAATTTTATAGAAACTTATGACAATATGAATACATTACTCACAGGAGACCTAGTTCTTCTGTGCAAGGAAAGGGCCTACACATCGTTGTTTCGGTATAAATCTGAGAGTCCACGTGTTTCCTGTTTCTTTATCTCCTCCCACCGTATTCTGATTTCTTCACTTCTATTTTGCCTTTCATCAGCTATCTGTTCATTAGAGTTATCCCATCCCTTCACTTTTTCATTTCAATGATAATACTTCCATTTCTAAAATTTCTATTTTGTTTTTATGCCTCCCCCTAATTTTATTTTTTAAAAGATTTTATTTATTTATTTATTTATTTATTTATTTATTTATTTATTTATTTGAGAGAGAGAAGAGAGAACATGAGAGGAGAGAGAGGGAAAGAGAAAGAGAGAATCTCAAGTAGACTCCAAGCTGACCTCAGGAGCCTGACATGGGGCTGGATCTCACCACCCTGAGATCATGACCTGAGCTGAAACCAAATCAGACACTTAACTGAATCACCCAGGTGCCCCATTTTCCTAATTTAAAAAAATAATAATATCTTATGGTTGTCTTATGCATTCAATTTCTTCTTCTGTATCTCTAAGCATTTAAAGATACTTACATCTTAATTTATTCTAAATTTCTCTATCATCTATAATTCCTCGAGAGGGAATGCTCCCAATTTTTGTGCCACTGAACAATCTCAGGACAGTGGGGCACCTGGTGTGCTCTGTGGTTCTTGACTGTGTGTCAAACTCTCACATGATAGGCTCCTGTGCCCTGGCTTGTGTAGGCCTCCCTGGGAGGAGGTTCTGTTAACGTCTGCGAACAGAGCTCAGGGCTCACGCGACCACCTACGGGGCCTAGAGCCTCAAGGGCCACCTCTGCGCTGGTACTGGAACCCCCCCCCCCCCCCCCGCCTTGTTGCAGGTGAATGCGGCACAATTGGATCATTTTAGCAAATCCCCAGTTGGGGGGGTGAAGGTGGCCATCTTCCTGCGGGCTGGGACACGTGGCCACCGACACCACACATGGACACAAGCATGTGCTCGCCACACGCATGTAACCTCGAGGGGAGACGGCCCAGCACAAGAAAGCAAGTCTTGAACCAAATTCTGCTCCCCAGCCTCCCCACAAAGAAGGCGGCAGACGTTTGCTAACAACCAAGTACAAAAGTAGTTACGTGCTTGTGGTCTCTGCTTACGGCTCCTGCACGAAAAGCTTGCTGCAACTTAGACACAATATTTTCATGGCAGAAGTACCTAGACTCAGTCACGTGAGACAACTGGACCCCATGAGCGGGGCGGTGGGTGGGTTTCCCCAAGACTGATGGGTCACAGGCTTCCAACACTGCGATGACCGCAGAAGTTTCCTGGGCCGCCCGGAGTCTTGCACTTTGTCCCTGCACAATGTTCCTAAGCAAACACACCTACCTGGAACATGACTCATTTTGCCAATTAAGAAATTGTCTCTAACGTCACTTAAACTAATAATCCTTCTGGTGAAGACTCTGATAATATTTGAAATGCTAAGCACCCGCCTGGAACAGTATGGATTCTGGATGAAGGTGCTTCAAATTCCGACAAACCGCATCGGTTCTCTGCGTGCGTTGACTATAGTCTCCAAATTGCAGCAAAGTGCCTGGAAAGGTGGTCATCGGCAGCCCCTAGGACCCCACTCCACCAGCACCCCAACCACTTTCAGCCCAAGCGTTCCAACGTCCAGTGCTCCTCTTAATCATGGTGTGCAGAACCAAATGGCCTGATGGGAGGAAACATAATCAAGGAAAACAGGACTCTCAACCACCGAGATAGACATTCTAATTCCGTTTACACGATGCAAAGATTTTTAGCAGCTATTTAGCTGATGTTGACATTTTAAGCATTTAGTGCAGTTTTTACACAGGTACACAGCACTCAAAGGCCGGCCCCTCTATACTGCACTTGTAGGATCCATCTTTCATAGCTAAATTTCAGGTTTATATGTATTCTTTTTACATTTAATCTTACAACCTTCTCTACATAATATCCATGGAGGTTTTTTTTTTTTTTTAGAATATTCATTCTGCCATCTGGGTGAACAGATGGATGGATGGATAAAACATCTAACATTACTCCACTCAGTAGACCATGTTTTACAGTCAGCAATGCTGTCCTAAAATTATTTCAAGCTCTGGATCCTGCTTCTATTATTTCCCTGTCATTGCCCCACTTTCTCTCTCTCTCTTTTATTTATTTATTTATTTACTTTTTTTTGGTTATTAAAAGTAGTCACCACTAGTAGCCGAGAAAATTGCAACTGAAGAGAAAAGCTTACCATGAAGAAATAGTAATTTATGAAGTAGTAGCCTGGGGGCCTGGATTATTACAGGCTCCCAGTGAGGCCTACCTCCCTTTGGGGGAGCAGCTCATGCAGCAGGAGAAGCTGAGCCAGTCCATTTCTGATTCTGCGTCCTCTCCTGGTACAGGGTGTGCTATAACCAACTCTGCTAAGGGATCGAGTTTCATGGAACATGTAATGATATCACAGCGGGACTTGAACAAACAACTATCAGAGGTAGCTAGGGAGAGCAAACAGTTATGGAAAAGTCAAGGATCGAAGAGACACGGCTCCTAAGGCAGAAAACTCTTCCTGTGTAGCCTTGAGTCTAGGGAAACATAAATACAATGGTCTATTGTATGACTGTCCGATAGTAATGGACTTTGGTCACTACCAGCGGGGGACTATGTGTACCAGGCAATTTTAAAAATAACTCAGCTGATTCTTAGTCCCTGAACACATCCTGCTAAATAATAATAGTAATAATAATAATAATTTCGAGTCTTGCATACAGTAAGCTTTTTAAAAATCAGCACACTCTAATTCGTAGCAAAATAAAATGTGATAAGGGATACAGTATCAGATTACTCGTCACTCAAAAGCTCTTGAGGATTAGCGTTATCCTGCTGGATATCTGAGACTACAGTTTCTGTTAAATGAATTATCTCCCTAGAGATGAGTTGAACAGGTGCTAAAGACTTCATTTTTTTATGCAATGATTTTTTTTTCTCGAGACTTTAAGGTCTCCTGTGTGTACATTTAAACTCTAGAATTAGTCAAAGTTCCCATTACATAATTGCTCTAAATAAAAAAATAGCTATAAAACCTACCAGAATCCTCTTTTTGTTGTCTTTACTCCTGTGGATGTCCCTTCCATGTCTCCAAAACCTTCCCTCTTCCACGCTTTCCTTTCATTTCCTTTTCATTTCACATTCATTTATTCATATAAGGAAAATTTGTTGTTTCAGAATGAGAAAAGAAATCATTACAGGTTTAAAGAATGCTCACAAAGCCACAAACATCAGAAAATAAAATTACTATTAACTGGCAACAGGGTCGTCATTTTTTGTCATTGTTGTTTTCTTCATTTTGATTGCCTTTTTTCATAGAATCTATATATAAATTAAAATTTATCATGCTTTTCAGTGCTAAAGACCACCATTTGTCCATTGCTATGTGCTGATTATTTTTGCACGACTCCCTTATGGGTTCTCGTTCATGTTTGAAAGATGCCAGTCAAATTCTCTTCTAAGCAGAAAGGAAATTACTTCTTCTGCCGTCGTTCTGGGTTATCTTCGTCATCCTCTTCAGGAGTAAGTAGTGCAAGCAAAGGGGCCGAATAAGTCAATCATCGTGTGCAGACCAGAGGATCCCAATTCACATGGCTCGAGCAGCTCCAGTTCTGACAGCCCCCTACCGAGCCCTCCCGGGGCATGGTGTTACCTGGTGCCTGAGCCATGGGGCCTCCTGCTGTAGCCAACATCTGCCCATGCAGGTTTCTTATTGGGGTGGTAACTACTGTCAAGCCCTGTCCTGCGGGCATGTGAATATACTGGGGCGGGAGCACAGAGAGGAGGCTCTTCAGCTCAGAAAATGACGACCCAGCAAATCCACCACATATGCCAAAGAAGTGGTCTCTTCCTCAAGTAGATGAAGAAGTACAGGTTCTGGTTTGATTCCAATTGCCGAGAGTCCTCTTAAAAAGGCTAGATTTCAGGTTTTCTGTGTCAACGCTGAGTGCCTTTTTCTTTTGTGTTGTTTGTTAAGAAATATACGCAGAAGACAAATAAATACGAAAACTGTGCTGACCTAAATAACTATCCGCCTCATCTTCTCAGATGTAATTTGAAGGAGCTGATAAAGAAACTAGAGTCCCTGAGAGGCCTCCATGTAATTACAAAGGAAACACTCCAGAAAGCTAAAATGGCAAGTATATTTAAGGTAATTCCCTGTGAATAGACTTTGGCTGCCACCATCCATTTTATTATTGCTTTTCTAAATTGCTTTCTTGCCGCTCTCTACAAGAGCCTCAGATCAGTCTCCAGGCATTGTTGTGAGGGCTTGTCCAAAGTAATGACACCTGGCACCGAGCTGTAATTGTTTTATGTGCAGGGCATGGTGGGCTGTACAATAAGTCTTTTTCTTCATTAAGAGACTTTGAATCTCATAGTAGGCTCGAAGCACAAGAGAGGGCACCTTGCAGCAAATGTTTTTAGTCTAAATAGGATTTTCTCCAGAAAGCAAGGAGCACAGGGTCTCCCTCATTCAGAGAATGAGAGGTGATAGGGAGACATCTAGAGCACAATGTGAGTTATCGATTTATTACCTCTCAGCTCCAAATCCACGTGTTCTTCCATGCTCTGCAATAACAGAGCTAAGTTCTGCAAATCTCTCTCCATTGCCAGTTGGCCCAACATCTGATGGCCGAGAGGGATCTCGGATGAGTGAGAGGTCTCTCTGCCTGGCCTGCAGTACTGAGCTTGTAGGGCCCCTGCAGAGTGTGCGATTTTCTCAGCAACGCCTCTCGGCCAGCAGCACGTGACCCCTATTTATGGCAGCTTGCCCCGCACACCCCTTTCAGGAGCGTCCATGATAGTGTCTCTCACTGGGACTGGACTCTCAGCACCCCCTCCCCTGGAGCAGTGTCCCAGGGGGAGCCACTGCTTAGCACCTCTCCGTAAACAGTTCCCCTCCACACACCCCCGGGGTAGACTTCAGAGAAGAAGGCTGGTGGACATGGCTTCTCCCCTCAACCAGCCTTCCCAGACCACTGCAATCTGCAGAGTCCTGAGGCACCTCTATGAGGATGGCATCTCCCAGCACTCCAGGGGAATATTTTGTGCACCTCGCATACCCAGTGAGCCTCTGCTGGGCCCTCTCCTGGAAGGTCCGCATCTCCACTTCAGGGCCAGGGCTAATGGCTCCGCCTATATCGCTAGTCTTGTGTTTGTCTAAATTCTTTTGGCTTGCATTTGCCAATCCCCCATGACTGAAATCCCGTTACTTTTTTATGTTCAACTTTATTCAATTTTTTGGTATTTTCTGTTTCCTGTTGGACACTGACTGATACAATCCCTCTGTGGGAGGGAGCAGAGGGGGACCTCAGTGCTTTACGGAAAGAAAAGCTGCCTCACCAGGGGCATTTCTGCCCCACATGCCCAACCTCCTTCCTAACAACATCCTCGCGTCCATCGGCTACTCTCAGTAAACGGTGATCACTGGTTTAAACCCATTGAATGCTGGGCCCCGACGACTCCTACCTTCCTCACTCCCGAGTTGCCCTACATCCTTGCCCATCTTAGACACACCTAAGGCAGGTAAGTAAGAAGAATCACTTCAATTTCTGTATGAAATGTACTAAGGTACAACTTGTTCGTTGACCTTTAAAAAAAAAACCCACAACTTGGTATTTTGTAGCACATACTTGACTAGAACTCTGACTTGATCAATAGTGCAAATTGCCAAGTTAGTGAAAGTCCTGGAAAATCATGCTGAGAAACAGCAGAAATCTGTTTGTAATGTGAAGGTCAGTCAGGAATTTCTGAATTGCACTGGACAGCATCACAACCGTGGTAGCCTGATTTTGACACGATAATCCATCTCTTGGGCAGCACACAGCAAGCCGGCGCTCCTTATGTAATCTTCCACTGGCTGACCGGAGGAGTGACAAATTGACTTCCCGTGATGACTATAAATAAAAGAAATGCACAGTAAGACTCTAGTCTAATAGCCCGTAGGTAAGTAAGACATTACAGCTAGAGGTTCTGAAGAAATACCCCGATTGTATCTGATCTGATTCCCCTCGCAGCCTTTATCTCCTTGGCCCAAATAAAAAGATGCTCTAATTATTCCCATAGTCGTGGGTAACTTTTGTTTAGCCTCAGGTGTACATCATCGTGACTTGATATTTGTATACATTACAGAGGGAGTCCCACAGTAAGTCTAGTTACCATCTGTCGCCACACAAAGTTATTACCGTGTTATTGACTGTATTCCCCTGGCTCTAACATCACATCCCCACGACTTATTGATTTTATAACTGGAACTTTGTACCTCTTCATCTGCTTCACCTACTGTGCCTGCCTCCCAACTCTTCTCCACTTGGGCGGCCAACAGTTTGTTGCCTATGTCTTTGGAGTCTGTTTCTGTCTTGTCTTTACATTTGTTTTAGATTTCACATGTATGTGAACTAATACGGGATTTGTCTTTCTCTAGGGCCATTTATGTTGTCACAAATAGCAAGAGTTCATTCTTTTTTATGCCTGGTGATAGTCCGTGGTGTGTCTACACCACATCTTCATCCATCCTTCCACTCACGGGCACATCGGTTCCTCCCGAATCTCGGCTATTGCACAGCATCCTGCAATAAACGTGGAGGTGCATATAGGTCTCCTCGTGGTTGTGTCAAGTATCTTTAATCTCGGCTAAAAAGAAAGAGTAATTTGTCTGAAAAATTAAAATCTAAGCATAAAATATGGAGCAACCGGTGGACTTTTGTCCAAGAGCAGAAATGCCTGCCGGGGTTCGGTTTCACCAGCAGCCACCAAAGGTGCAGAGCGCAGCTGTGTTTCTCTACTTGAAATTCATTCATTCGGGAGCATGGAACAGCACCTGGCTCCTCCAGTCTCCACAGGATCTGCACTGAGCCCTGGCCTTGGCCTTGGCAATGCTACAAACACAAGCTTCACTTTCCTGCCCATTAGATTCCCGTCGGCCCCCAATTCACCTCACCTCCAGCCACGAGGCTCTTCACCTTTCTCTCCTGCTCAAGGGCCCAAGGGGAGGCGTCCCACCTGGTGCAGCTGCAGGTGCACAGGTCCCCCCTCTCCCTCCTCCTCCCCAGGAGCTCGCGGCCTCCTCTCCTGGCCCCCACATCACTTCTCCCGTCATTGCCCGGGAATACAGTGCCCATGATTCTCTCCACCTGGGGCTTCCGTTTCCCTCCCCTGCGTCATTTCCTTTGTTACTTCTCGCGTGTCTAAAACCAAAGACTTCGCTGGCCAGGGCTTCTCCTCCCAGCGGTGCCCCCAGGCCCCAGGAGTGTTTCCACGCACCTCCAGCGCTTCCCCGCTTCCCCGTAGAGCTGCCCTCCCTGCCATCCCACTGCATCCCCTGCACCAGGATCACCTAAGAGCTCCCTGTCCAAAAGTTGAAGTTCGATGATCAACTGTCAGTCCCTCCTGTCAACAGCATTTGGTAGGTGACGTGACAGGGTATCACCGTCGACAGACTTCTCCGTCCTGCTGTAGGGAGCCTCCCTCTGGATTTCCTTCCTGTCTCTCCCTTTCTTTTCTCCTTGGCTTCCTAAAAGCGGGAGCGCTCTGGGCCTGTCTTTGGCTCTCCTGTCTTCTCAATGCTTTCCTGTCCCCTGGGTGATCACACTCCGCCTCCTGGCTGTACAGATGCTGGTGACTCACATTCACCCTCAACCCAGACCTCTCTTCCGAATTTCAGATTCGCAGGTCTTCACTGCCTAAGTACTATCTCCACCTGGAAGATCACGGACGTCTCCAACATAGCATATTCCAGACTCAAACAGGATTTCTACCAATCTATTCCCAACCTTCTCTCCCTGAAGGCTTCCCTGTGTTAAACGATAGCAAACACATCCTCCCAGATTCCAAGCCAAAAATCTCTGGAGCCATTCTTAAATCTTTCTGTTTCTCCCCCACTTCGTATTCAGCCCATCAGAAAACCCTATTTGTTGTACCTTCAAAATCTACCCACAGTTGCGTGTGGCTTGTGCACTTCTGCCCTTCTGCACGTGGCAGCTGCAGTGCCTGCCTGGCACTTCCTCCTGGCAGTTCCTCTCCTTCAGCTCCAGTATTTTCAAAATAATAGAAAAAGAAAGAAAAGCTAATGAATAATAGGGCACGGTGTGGGTGTGAAATTCTAATTGCTTGTTAGCATGTCTTTGTTTTCAAGGAAGTTATGCCTAGAAACACAAACACTTCACAGAAAGAAAAATTAGAAGCAGAGTAAGACTACAGATCGTGCGCAACGGCTTAACACTCTGCTGTGTGCAGGGCCCGCCACAGTCGGGGCCCAGTGAGTGCTCATGGACAGAAATACTACTACCTCACACTCACCTGGTGCTCTACCGCGTGCAGGGGCATCCAACAGGCCTCTCGTAAACCTGTTTACTCTTGACAACAGTGCCAACCTTCAGCCAGCCCTGAAGTCTGTGTGGGCAGAGACTGCTGCGCACCACTAGAGGCGAGTGTGGGCCCGGCATCGGGTAGCTGCCCAAGAAACGTCTGTTGAATGCGTGCACTCGTCGACCTAGGCTTATTAGCCACATTTTACAGATGGAAAAAATAAAATCAATGACTTGCTCAGCATAATCATCGAACTAATGATCAGTAGTAAGCTGCCTTCTAATTCCTAAATCAGTGTTCTCCCAAATATTAGATTTAAAGCTTCTTAAAAGTTTGGTTCCCTGCCCCTTCGAGTACACTTTTAATAGAAATTAGAATAGCCTACTATTATGTTCTTCCACTACCTTCCAGCCCAACCTGAGCAAATCTCAGTTTTCTATTATTTTCAGTCATAGATAAACCTAAGAAAAACAATAAAAGTGGTATAGGCTCCTTGGTGACTGAAAGTGTCCTAAAGTGTCCATTTAGTGCTTTCAAGAATATACTACTTTATTTAGGTTGGGCACATTGATTATCCTAAAGCAATGGTATCTCTGAAAACACATACCCTGGATATAACGCTATATATTTGGGCAGTGGACGTCAGAACAGGAGTCAGAAAACCTTCCATCTTAGCTCTCTGAGTTTCCAAGTGCCCCCCCCCCAGCTAACTGCTACCAAATTGTTCTCTTTAATGGTTATTCCTGAGTCACATGGTCACCAAACTCTGACGTCTTGTTCCCTTCACATGGAAGCATCTAACTAAATATCCCTAGATGCTGTCACGTGGGGTATAGTAGTTCATCTCCACTCATGCATTTATCTTACTGATAAGCATAATTTCCATATCCCCACCACCTTCTGGAGTCACTCTTTACCTTTCCATATATTGGGTTCCCAGCCATCAGGCCTCCTTTATCTGTCTGTCCCTTTTACTCCCCAGAGCCTCCCCTTTCTTTCAATACTCTAAGGCAGTCTCTTCATCCTCCTAAAGCCAAACTTTTCATCAATGGCAGCAAATAATCAACCCCCATGCTAACTTGTTTATAACAATAATGGTATCACCCACTTCCAGTACGCTTATTCTCCTTCTCACAGTACTAGTATAATCTATCCGAGAATTCCTAAGATACTGCTTTTCAATTCACAGTCACATGGTACTGACTTCAGAAAACAGGAGAGAGAAGAGTGCCAGGAACGTTCAGATAAAATGGAAAAATGGGGATGATTGCCAGCCTCATTTTAGTAAGCCAGGGCACATAACCAGTCTTCGATGGCCATTACATGGTGCTTTCTGATTAGGACCAATCTCAAGGCAGCTTTGGAACAATCAAAGAAGAGTTAGGCCCTATAGGTTAAGTAATTTTTGCAAGAAAGTAGCACACAAGAACTAAGAAAGAGCAATTTCTTATGAGAAATTTATAATACCTCCATTTTCTTTAGATTTTATACAACCTTACACAGCCTAATAGCTAGTAAACCATTTCTAATAAGCCCAGAAAATGTTCTTTACCTTCTTTCTAACCCTGAAGTGATATTTAAAAAAATAAAAAAAAACTTAATAATTTAAAGGTTCTTGTGCATCCTAATTAACTAGGAAATGAGTAGGGGTTCTAAGTTTGAGTCAAGTCCAAAATTTGCTAGTGACTATGAATAAATTGCTTTTCCTCCTTGAGTTTCCTTATCTGTAAATGAGAATAACATTATCTGCTTCCTAAGACTATTGTAAGGAATAAATGAGATCATATATGAAAGGATTTCAAAAAATACAACGGGGCAAATGCCTGTTAAGTCTGTCATCCAATTCCAGCAAAAAGAGCAGAGTAGGACAACCTGTCAGCTGAGGGAGGAGACTACAACACATGTGCTTGGGAATCCCATTTTCTAACCCGAAAAATTGTTGTTTCTAGTCACCATATTGATTTTTCACCCCTTTTTTAAAAGTAAGCTCTACAACCAAAGGGCTCAAACCCAGATCAAAAGCCACATGCTCTACTGACTGAGCCAGCCAGGTGCCCCCAATTCTTCACTTCTTAAGGAAGAGATATCTTCAGTGACAATGTGTGGAGATTTATGGGGCTCTGGAAAATGATACTGCTGCTCTAAGTACAAGAAAAACAAATGCAAATACTGATACTTAGACTCATTATATTGCATTTTGTTAGAGTTAACTAAGAAAAGAAGAAAATCTGGAAAATTTGAGGTAAAAATGTGGATTTTTTTACAGAAAATATTTTCCTCCATGTAAAAATAGAAAATTTTCCTTTTTTTAAGATTTATTTATTTTATTTTAGAGAGGGAGAGGGGCAACGGGAAAGGGAGAGAATCTGAAGCAGACTCCGAGCTGAGTGCAGAGCACTGTGTGGGGCTTGATCTCATGACCCTGAGATCACAACCTGAGCCAAAACCAAGAGTCGGATGCTTGACCAATTGCACCACCCAAAGCAATAGACACCTGATTTTCTAAGGTAAACTGTTATTTTTTCCTACACATGTTGCAGTATTTCTGACTTAGGCTTCCCAGTCACCCCTCATTTCTTGTACTCTCATTGGCACGGGGTAGCCCCTGGCTTGCTTCCATCTCTATGTCTCTCATTCGCTTGATCCTTTAAATGCCATCGACGCTGTCAACGACTGTCCAGACTCTCTTGATGGACAGACTTTAATATCCAACTGCTCCTCACTTGGATGTCTAATTGGACCCAAACTTAGCAAGCCCCAAGCTGAACTCCTGATCTTTGGCCCCAGTCCTACTTACTCAGCTTTCCCCATCCGTGCTAAGCCTACTACTCCCCCTTCGCGAGACAAAATACTTTGGCGTTGGACTTCCACATCCATTCTGGCAGGGAATCTTGTTGGCCTCACCTTTTAAAGCGTATTTAGAATCTTCTCTCTGCTCACTGACCCCACAGGCACCATTTGGGTCTGAGCCAACAGTATCTCTTGCCTGGGTTGTTACAACAGCCTTCTCATATCTCTGCTTTCATCCTTCTTATCGCCATCCCTACCCCAACTGCGGATTTATTTTCAAAACAGCAACAGAGGGATTCTTTCAAAAATCTCCCTCAGTGCATTTTTTAACAAGTAGTCTCCACATCCAGCATGGAGCTTGACGCAGGGCTTGAACTCACAACTGCGAGTTCTGAGCTGAGACCCTAAGCTGAAATCAAGAGTCCGCCGCCCAACAGGCTGGGCCACCCAGATACCCCTTCAGTGCATCTTACGGCTCTATTCAAAACTCTTCAAGACTAACCCACTTTATGCAGGAAATAGCTTACATAATTGGCTTGGCTATTGTTCTCTGACCCCACGACCCTACTACTCCCCACTCGGGCTCACCTTGTCTCAGCCACACTGGCTTCTCAGCGTTCCGCAAACACACCAGATGTCTCTCTTTTCACAGCTCTGGCACTGGCCTGTCTCCCTCCCTGGAGGACGCCCTTCCCTGTGTCCATGCATCTAGTCCCTTCCCGTTACTCATTTTCTCACTGAGTCCCCATGTTGACCACCTTATTCAAAATTACAATTCCTCTCCTGTTCCTGTTTTCCTCTAAGTACACAGCATTTACAATTCTCACATTTACTGTTTACATTCTGTCTCCTTCTATTTTAATATAAAGGCCATAAGGGCAGCATCCTAAGGAGTCCTCCATCATTCGTGGAATGAATGGCTTGTGTGGCTGGCTTATGAAGGCCTTTGAAGGTCGCGCGTGTGGTGTGCTACTCTAACTTCCATAAGCTTCGTAGCACAGGACAACACGAGTTCATTCTCTTACAGCACCGGAGCTCAGAAGTTTAAAGTCAAGGTGCCAGCATGGCTATGTTCCTTCTAGAAGGTTCGGGGAGAAGTCTTCGGGCCTATTTTTGGCTCCTGGCCCCTTCCTTGTCACTGCAACCTCTTGCTTGTCTTGTCACATCTTCTACCACTTGCTTCCGTCTCCCGCCTCCTCTCGCAGAGTCTTGTGATGCATCAGGGCCAAGCCAGGTGGTCCCCGAGAATCTCCCCACGTCAAGATCCTTACCCATCTCTGCAAAGTCTTTGTTGTTGCTGCTGTTGTCCGAAGCAACGTTCTCGCGTCCATCTTTGGAGCCGTAGCTCAGCCTCAACACGAGGACGGGCTGGCGTGGGGAGCACCGCGGGGGGACGAGGGGTGGCCGGGGCCACGCAGGAGCCCAGGCGCTTGTCCAGGTACCGCGACACGCGCACGGTGGGCTGCCTACGGGGACGCACGCGCTGGAGGCGGGAGAGGCGCCCCGGAGCTGGGGGCTGGGCCGGGGGTCAGGGCGGACACCTGGGGAGTCCCAAGGCCGCAGCCGGGATCGCGGACTGGGTTCCACGGGAGGGGGGACCCCACTGAGGGGACCCCCCCGGGAAGTAGCCTGATCACATTTACCCTTCAAAGCACCTCACTCCCGTGATGATGTGGGGAGGGCGAGGGCGTGAGGACGCGAGGCGACCAGCGGGGAGAGGCGCAGGGCCCAGGGGGCAGCGGCTGCCGACCGCAGGGACCCACCGCGGGCCGCGCAAGGCCGGGCTAGGCGCACCTGTCGCCTCCCGTCGTGATGCTGCGTCGACATCAGCGCCGAGGCCCCGACACGGAGAGTGAAGACGCTCCTGAACAGGACATACGCTCGGTCGCAGCCGGCGCGGGGGACTACAGAGCAGCAAAGCAGGGGCGCGGGCCGGGGGAGGGAGGGGGGGCGAGGGGGCTGGCATCCGTGCGTCCTCGTGCGTCGGGCCGTGCGCACAGCTCCCGGAAGGAGACCACGCGGGACGGCGCGGCCGAGGGGGGACGAGGGGGGGAGGGCTTCTGTGCGTCTCCGTGGGTCGGGCCGTGCACGCAGCTCCGCGGAAGGAGACCACGCAGGACGGCGCGGCCGACAGGGACGGAGGGGGCATGCGTGCGTCGTCGTGCGTCGGGGCCGTGCGCACAGCTCCGCGGAAGGAGACCACGAGGAGGCACAGGTGCCGCAGGGCCGCTTGGCTGCGGAACAACAGATGTTACGAAAACGAACAAGGTGGAGGGTTCTCCGGTGTTTCTTGTCACGTCCCCACGCAACGAGCGACGGCCGTGTGGCGTGCAGCAGCGTGGGCGGGGCACGCGGGGCTTCGGTCGGGCCTCAGTCACTCGCGGGCTGCGGGCGGACCTTTCGGGGAGCCGAGGGCCTCGTAGCGAAGGTGCAGACTGCCAGGCCCTGCAGCACGTTCCGGGGGAAGCGCCCACAGGTGCGGCTGTCACCCCTTTCCTTTCGCGTCTGTCAGTTCGGCACCTTTCCAGGGACCGCAGAGGATCCGGGAAGGTTAGGGAGGCGGCAGCGGGGGCAGCGGGGGCAGCGAGAGCAGCGAGGGCAGCGCCGCGAGGGCTGGGGGCCAGGCCGGGTCGTCTGCACCCGAGACCCAGCTCACTGGCCTGCGGCGCCAGCGAAGAGGGCGGAGCCGGTGCGGCCCAGGTGTGTTAGCCAAGGGCAAGCAGGTGCGGGGGGTGGGGTGGGGAGCCTAGGGGCAGTGGCCGGGCCATTGCGCTGGGAAGCTCAGCTCCCGGGGGTCAGCCGCGGTCACCAGGAATATGACACGCAACACGCGCGGGAGGGTAGGAGGCCACAGCGGCTGGACCCGCGGGGCTGCAGCCCCCGCCCCCCGTGGAGCCGCAGGTGCGCTCACCCCCTACACGGACCTGCCAGGAAGCCCTCCGCGGGCTCCTCCAGGGCGTCGGTGGGGCGCGGACAAGCGGCACCTGAACGCGGCCCACCTGCCATGGTCCAGCGGCGGAATCCTGCGGACGCCCAGCGGATGCTACCCAGGCTCGGAGAGCCCGGCTGGCGGCTTTCAGGTGGCCGGGGGTCAGGAACACAGAATTAAAAGATAATCTAAGTCCCTGGAAGCCAAGGGGTACGTGTCAGTCAAGGATGAGACAAAGAACATGATGTCCCCAAGACCCGGCAGCATCGGAGGTCGGGGACGGAAGAGTCACTGGCCTGTCCTCCTCCTCTTCTGAGGCCCCTGACCCCTGGCTGGATCCAGGGCATTGGCTCCCATGGGAAAGAAGTCCTGTGGCCTCAGCCCAGCCAAGGACCTTGGAGCAGCCCCTGGAGTGGCCGTCGGAAGAGGGACTTAGCAACTTTGACAACGAAGAAGGACGGCATGTCTCGGGCAGACTAGACAGGGTTGATTAGGTGTCAACCTACAGAAAAGATTGCAGCTCCCCGTCGACTGCTCTGGTTTTGAACATCCTTCCCTCTCTCTGCTCAGTCCCCACGGCTGGATCAGGGTGTTCCAGATACAACCCCAATCTGGTGTGGAGACTAACGAGAGGATAGTTGGTCTAAATTCCAAAACCCAAGGATAAACTCCATCCAAGTGCATCTCAAGTGTCACCTCTTGGTCCCCTGAGACGTGCGTGGCAAGGCTCCCACCACCGACAGCCTGGGTGACGGGAAACTGGAGATTCAGTAGGGTCCCCGAGTGCCCAGCGCCCTCTGCCCTCCTGCCCCCTGCTCCCCACACCACACCACTCCTGCCTGCCACGTCCCTTCTCCCAGCCTCCTCACCATCTCCTCGGGCTGGGACGCCCTTTTTCTGCGGTCTGCCTGTTGGACGAAGAAACCAGACATGGCCCTCCAGGCCCCGGCGTGGGAGCTGGTCAGGCCGCGTGGTCAGACTCCCAGATGGCAAGTCCTCTGCGGCGGTAAGCTTAAGGGGTGGCAGCCTAGCAGGGTTACAAGGTGATGCCGGGCTGGGGACGTCCAGGGTGGGGCTTCTCTGGCGTGGGCCGCTTCCTCACCAGGAAACGTGTGGACAGGGCAGGAAGGCCGCGGGCCCGGACCTGGGCGCGTGAGTCTCTGAACCCCAGCCAGGCACCTGAAGTCCCAGCACTACTACCTTAGAAATATCACCAGGGCTTCATCATTGCGTTAGTGGCGGCTGATGCACCAACCCCTACGTAGAGTCACAGGGTGACAATGACTCGGGCCCTTGGAGCCCCGGGCCCCACGGTCGTGGCCTGCCACCCACCGTCTCCTGGGGACGGCCCCCTCCATGCCCGAAGCCACGCAGTCCCCGGCGCTTGGGCTTTACCTCCTGGGTTGGTTTGTGGACGTGCGGGCCTGTGGGGAGCAGGGTGTGCTCTGCGGTCGGTGAGCCTGCTGCAGCCCCTTAGTTGACCTGGTGGGAGAAGGCTCCTCAGCAGGAAAACAGGAGATAGAAGTATCTGCCGCCCAGATGCGGCACGACGCTGACACAGCGATGTGTGTAAAACCCGCGGCGCATGGCCTGGTGCAGTCAGCACCCAGGGGGCGCCACTAACATCCTCTGGATCTTGCTGATGCTTGAGCACATTGCCTGTCCCTGAGCACGGAAACCATGAACACGGCCACCCCGGGACAAAGCCTCCCCTCGCGTGGCCCAGAGTCCTGCGGCCGCCTGAAGGGCCCATCTGGGCATCTTCCCCGATGGCAGCTTTAAACCTGGCAAAGACGCCAGCTTCTTTTTTTTTTTTTAAAGATTTATTTATTTAATTATGGTAGACATAGAGAGAGGCAGAAACATAGGAGGAGGGAGAAGCAGGCTCCATGCCAGGAGCCCGACATGGGACTCGATCTCAGGTCTCCAGAATCGCGCCCTGGGCCAAAGGCAGGCGCCAAACCGCTGCGCCACCCAGGGATCCCCCAAGACGCCAGCTTCTTGAAGTGAATTACGCCTCTGCTGCGGCCAAGCCCGCCTGCCTTCCGTGAATCCTTTTCAGAATCCTCCCCACATCTCGTGTGCGTGAGCCCCAGGGCTCCAGGAGCCACAGACCTTCACGGGTCGCCTTCCATTTGCCAGTCACCGCATTGAACGCTGCAGACACCGGGTGACAAGCAGCAGCCTCTGCGCGAACGTGCTGACAGTCTCCCTCATGGACACATTACATCCTCCAACTCTCACTGCTCACTCCACATGCACCAGGACACAGTTCACACTGCCTGATGATTCGTGATGCTTGCACCCCTTGGTCTTCATATTCTTGAGCTGGAGAATCATGACCTTTTCCATGGAGGATGCCGTCACCGCAAACCCCAGTGTAGACGTGCGCTGGTCACACTGCAACAGCATCATCACCACGGCCACCAACAGAGCTAATAGTCCCAGATAGTGTGCACAGTTTGGAAAGCACAGTCGCACCAATGGTCACATTTTCTGCACCCAGACGCCACGTAGGGTTGGTCCTACCACAGCTCCATGGACTATAAGTCTCCGCTGGGGTTTTTTGTACTGGATAAGCCCAACTGCTCAGTTTGCTTTTGGCCACAACAGATCACTGGGTGTTTGTCTTCACGGAACAATTTACATAGCGTCTGCTAAGTTCCTACATCAGGTTCAGGCCAAGGATGATACATTTTACATTTTAAACTTGAACTAACGTTTCTCCCAAATCTTCATTGTCGTACGTACCATCCTTGGAGGTCATTGGCTACCTATGCGTCCTTTCAGAGATGTGCAAGTTCTTCTTACAGTCTGAGGTCAGATGCCAAAGGATCCTCGTTCCAGAATGATCAGATGTCCTGAAACTGAAAGGTTTTTTTGGTGTTTGTGTGTTTTGCTAATTTTTTATGCACTAACCCTATATCTCTGGAATCTTAGTGATTGTATTTATCTAGAGAAGTTCATTTTCCTTATTCCTTATTACTAGCTGCCTCTGTTCCCTAACCAAATAACTGAAAGCTCCATAAAAATTGTACTTAGATAAACCTTGTACTTAAATACATGTTGGTATAAAAATGAAGAAACCACTTTTACATCTCAAATATATATTCCAGTTTCCAAATACTCAAATGCCTCCTAATCCTTGTTGGGTGCAATTTTCTGTGGATACACACTGGTCCAGGGCAAAACCAGATCTGCAGTGAAATTCCATTTGGCCAGGTCAGGGTCCATGCCACAGCAGTGGTTAAAATCTGACTATCACTCCTCGGCCCACAAGTTTATTTGGATATATTTTTGACATAGGATGCCCCAGTTTTAAATATTGTCTAACTTTGTAGAAAACAACAGATAGTCAGGAAACCTCAAGTTAAATGAAAATTGGCTGAAAGGGAATTTCTCATCTCTAGCAGTTCCTACATTCAAATCAACAAGTTAAATGAGATGGTGAGAATAACATTATTCTAAACACTATCTTCCTAAGGATGGATGGTCTATGTTTCTAAGGAAGCCTTCTTTATTAAATAATGCCCACCCATTCAGAAGAACTCGAGAACACCTAGATAAAACAAAATGGAAAAAAAGAAGTTTTATGTTTAAGAAAAATCAAATTATTGGGGATCCCTGGGTGGCACAGCGGTTTAGCGCCTGCCTTTGGCCCGGGGCGCGATCCTGGAGACCTAGGATCGAGTCCCACGTCAGGCTTCCGGTGCATGGAGCCTGCTTCTCCCTCTGCCTGTGTCTCTGCCTCTCTCTCTCTCTGTGTGACTATCATAAATAAATAAAAATTAAAAAATAAAAAGCTAAAAAATAATAAAAATAAATAAATAAATAAATAAATAAATAAATAAATAAATAAATAAATAAAATTATTTAAAGCCAAACTAAGGAAAACATCTTCCATTGGTGATAATGATGATGCCAATGCCGATGACATTCATATTACTTACCATGGGCCATAAGAAGGTGCCCTTCTATGGCATTGATATTAAGTATTTACCACACATTTATACTCATTCAATACAGAAATATTATATCTAAATATCCTAAGTAAGGTTAAATATCAATATACACACAACTATCTTTGTAATGAACAAAGGCTATGGAGCTACCTTTCCTGATTTTGTGAATTCACAACATATGAAACATAATTAGAATCATAATCAACCACAAAATTTAAACTAAAGCAGAAAAGTATAATTTCTTCACCCATGAAATCAATGAATGTCAAAGAAAATGGTGACACTGAGAAGACATTATCACAAAATTGCATTGATAGGAGTATAAATAAGTACAAGTTTCCTAAAAAGCTATTTTACAATCTGTACAAGAACTTCAAATATTTTTATACTCCTCTTTGAGTCAGTAATCATTTTCCAGCACACTTCTCAGAAAATGACAAAATGAATTACTGTAGCAGCTGAGTTAACAAGTCTGTATATGAGTCAAATTGTCTCAAATTGTTTGCTTTCAACAGTCATGAAGAAGGACCAATTAGCTGGTAGATCACAAATAATTTTGGTCATAGATCACAGTGATTTTTGGCATATGATGAACTTTAAAGGAGTTTAAAGAACTGTTTCACTGCTATAACTAAGTTTTAAAATTCTGATTTACATGCGTATGTTTACAAGTTTTTCAGTGTCTACATATTTATATATGTCATATGTGTCATACACACATAAATAAAAAATAGAAGTAGAATTGAGGCTAGATTTATTAGGAATAAGTTATATCTATCCATTGGTAGTTTAGAAAAAACTAAAAACCCTATCTCACTAAGAACTCCATTTTTTTTTAGTGGTCTATTAGTGGTTTTTTTTTAATAATAAATTTATTTTTTATTGGTGTTCAATTTGCCAACATACAGAATAACACCCAGTGCTCATCCCGTCAAGTGCCCCCCTCGGTGCCCGTCACCCATTCACCCCCACCCCCCCCCCCGCCCTCCTCCCCTTCCACCACTCCTTCCCAGAGTTAGGAGTCTCTCATGTTCTGTCTCCCTTTCTGATATTTTCTATGTATACAATGGAATATTAGTCCGCCATTAGAAATGACAAATACCTACCATTTGCTTCAACGTGGATGGACCTGGAGGGTATGATGCTGAGTGAAATAAGTCAATTGGAGAAGGACAAACATTATATGGTCTCATTCATTTGGGGAATATAAATAATTGTGAAAGGGAATAGAAGGGAAGAACTCCATTTTTAATAAAATTGAAAATATGTATTAACTTTATTAAGATTTATATTTCGTTGTTTTATCAACTATTACTTTAATATATATTTATCATGCTGCAGAGAAATGTAATCAACCTGTGTCACTGAATATATTACATTAGGATAAATTTCTAAGGAGGAAGTACAATGGAAATAGGAAAAAAGCAACAGTATAAAATTTCTTGCTATGAACAAAGAGATTTCATGCATTTTTTTAAAAAAAAGATAATAGTAGCAAATCACTACGGCATTAAATTTCACCTGAAACATGTTAAAGTATTAGAATCCCTTTGCAATTAGTTAAGCTTATAATAAAAATGTTAGATTTCCACTTAAAAACAGGCAGCGCTTTGTAAAAATCATTTTAGAGGGTGAGAAAAAAACTTGAACAGAATCACATAGCACTTCAGTGCACTGTTTACCTCTTGAAATTAAGATTTGGAAATTAAGTTTATAACACGTGTCTTAATCTTGCTTCATATAGCATTGTATTTTCCAAATTCCTATATTTCCCAGATTTTGTTATATATGTGTGTGTGTATAATATATATTAAGTATATATATATATTTATATATATATATAATTTCCTATTATATGTTTCCCAGGCTTCGCCATACACATTATAGTGGGCAGAGCAATGACTCTATGTGCAGCAACGCAGAAGAGCCGTGAGAGACAGAATGCTATCTCCCAATCCAGGGTATTTTCGAAGAGCTGCTAACGTGGAACAGACTTCAATATAAATTATCAGCCTCTTTAACACCAGCTTCCAAACGAGCTTATAATCAGATCGATTGACACAGAGAACAAACTCATGGTTACCAGAGGGGATGCGGAGGCAGAAGATAGGCAAAATGGGTGAGGGGCTGGGAGATACCGGCTTCCAGGTTCAAAATGAAGAAGTCCTGGGAACAAAAGGTGCAGCACAGAGAACATAGGCAGGGGTATTCCAACAGCACCCAAGGTGACAGATGTTGGCCAGAGTTAGGGTGAGCAGAGCGTAAGGTGCTGAGATGCTGAATCCCTCTGTTGCACACCTGAAACAAATGGAGCAGTGTGGATCAACTGTACTGAAAAACAAAGTGAAATAAAGTCAGAGAAATCATTGGCCTTAAAGTTAGGAAAGAGTCTTTAAATTTAAAAATCACAAAAACCATCTCTTAAGGACAAACAACATTCTTAGGGTTTTTTTCACCTTCATCATGGTTAATTTTCTTCAAAAGCTACTCAGTTATTTTGAGTGATATTTTAGATAACAGGAGCCAGGGTGCTCTTGAATTCACTAAAGAAATAAATACAGGCATATCAGGTATTAGGAATCATGGGTGAAAACTATTTTGTGGTCAAGCTTCCTCCCCTTTGCAAAATATCAAATTAAAGAAAAAAAAAAGAAAACTGCATTAAACCTTATTTTTTTGGCCCTCCCCAACAGCCCCAACTAAATTCCCAGCTTCCAGCTCCTGTGAATGTCTTGGCCCCCCCCGCAGCAGGCCTCTGTTCCCCAAACTCCAAAGCCGCTCGCTCTCCAGAGGGTCAGCCAGCGCTGAACGTGTCAGCTTGAGCTTCAATGGTTTCTACTCGGTCTCTGTCTGGTCCACTGCTCTCAATTATTTGACATGGTTGACCATTTCTTGCAAAATCTGTCTTCCTGGACACGTACGATTTTTACTCTTTACTGGTTCCAACTGCTCGTTCTAAGGCACCTCTTCTTGGCATCCCTGAGTGGTCGGGTACGTCAAGGCTGTTCCTGGCCCTCTCTCGGCTCTACGTGCTCACGAGAGGATTCTTTTGGCTCTGTTGGCTTTACCCGTCACCTCCAAGCAAATACGTTGCAAATATACATCTTTCAAAGAAATCTTTCTTGAGGGATCCCTGGGTGGCGCAGCAGTTTGGCGCCTGCCTTTGGCCCAGGGCGCGATCCTGGAGACCCGGGATCGAATCCCACGTCGGGCTCCCGGTGCATGGAGCCTGCTTCTCCCTCTGCCTGTGTCTCTGCCTCTCTCTCTCTCTCTGTGACTATCATAAATAAAAAAAAAAATTTAAAAAAAAAAAAAAAAGAAAGAAATCTTTCTTGAGAGATCTCATTTCTGTTTAAGTTCTTCATGCATCTCACATTTGACAATCTCATTGTCTCTCCCGACCACACTTGTAATACTCCCTTTTCTCTTGCCCCAATCCCATCATCCCATTCTAGAGTGCAATGCAAAACACCATCATCTTTTCCCAGGAGTCTTTTTTTTTTAAGACTTTATTTATTTGAGAGACAGAGCACAAAAGCATGAATAGGGGGAGGGGCTGAGCAAGAAGGAGAAGCAGACTCCCCACCGAGCATCTCCGTCAGTCCTCTCGATCCTGTAGAATCATAAAGTCTTTTTAACCCCAACTCCGGAACATGAGGATGAGCCATTCTCACTCATTTTTATTCTGAGTCTCGTCCTTTCTGGCCCAGTCTAGTCTGTGGCATCCTAACAGGGCTTCCAGCTGAAATGCCACAGCCTCTTTTAACAATTACCCAATCAACAGCATCCTTTCCCTGTACTCCCGCTAAACTTTAATCTATCATTAGCTGCACCCATTTCCGCCTCCCTCCAATCAGAGTCCATTTGCTGAGAACACATTCCCTATGGCCAGCCCACATTAACGGTGTCCCCAAATCTAAATCTGGTGTTCTGTGGAGATGCACAGGTGACCGATTTTCACATCACCAAAATATACAGCACAGTGCAGCACGTATCAAGTGCTGAGACGTTTGGAAAGAAAAGGAGGAACCGGACGAGTGGAGAACCATGTTTTCTTCTGGACCTTTCAAGTACTCCTGGTGATATTTTCCGAGGAACTCGCAGTGCACCATAAGGCATTCTCGAGTGATGCCTAGTAATTTCTTAAGAATAAAGAATGTTAATCCCTTCCCCATTTTTAACATGAAGATAAGCTTGAGGAGGAAAGAGCCATGGCTACAATGTGTTTCCAGATTTTTGGACCAAAAGTGATGTGTAGTCACTCACTAGTTACTCCTTCCTCTTCTCAGAATTTTCTCTGGCCTGATACAAACCGGGTGACACAAACAACCAAAGCTACGACACCCTGCCTTTTCATACCGAAGTGGGAGTTTTGAAGACACAGGATTAAGTCACTTCCTTTCTGTAGAGGACCACGGTCAGGTGCAGGAAAACTACAGTTCAGGCCGCGGCCACCTGCGCCGATGGCCGGGGACCCGCAGCTCACCGTGGCCTGGGGTGGGGGGGTGGGCTGCAGCTCAGGCCAGGGCCTGGGGGGGTGGGCTGCAGCTCAGGCTGCGCCCGCGGGAGTGGGGGGCCTGCAGCTCAGGTAGGGGCCTGGGGGGGGGGCAGTGGCTGCAGCGGGGGTTACATGGAAGCCCAGGCCCCAGAGGCCGAGGGAGAAGCCGGGCCGCGGTGTAGACAGTGGGCGCACAGCTCTGAGGCTGATCGAAGTCCCCTGTTGGAGGCACCGCGACGTGGCATCTGGAGGTGAGAAGCTCACCCCGACCCAGGCTGTGCTGTTGGCTCTGGCTGTGCAACCCCAGCAGCGGCTCTGCTGGCAACGCGGCTGTTCTGCACCCAGCGCGGGGCGACGAGGGAGAGTAGCTCATGCAAACCCTCAGAGCTCTAAGGAGTTTAGGGCCCCCTGGGAGGCTCGGGGCGGAGCGTCTGCCTTGGGCCCAGGCCGTGACCCCGGGTCCCGAGATCGAGTCCCACGTTGGGCCTGTGGGGAACCTGCTTCTCCCTCAGCCTGTGTCTCTGCCTCTGTGTCTCTCATGAATAGATAAAATCTTTTTTTTTTTTTTTAATAGAAATCTTGAGTTTAGGAAACAGTCCCCCTGGGGCAGGGGCTCCTGTGTCGGATCATCCGTCTATGAGAGTCAACTCGGGTGCTGGGAGAGGGAGGAGCTGGGCCGGTGCAGCTGGGCCGCAAGGCCAGGCGAGGTGGGGAATCCGGTCGCCTGCCCGCTAGGGATGAAGTCGGAGAAGCCAGAACCCAGAGAGCCAGGGCGGGAGGGCCTGCGGAGCCGCCTTCGAGAAGGCGCTTGTCGGGTAGAGGGGGCCACTGGCGACACGCCCGTCCCCTTCTGGGCCTGGCACGGGGGATGGGCCTGCGGGCGCCTCGGGCCGACCGCCTCCCCCGGGCTCCCGGCCCCTCTGCCGCTTCATCGGGAAGGCAACGCGTCCTATCGGAAATGACACTGACCCCGGAGGAGGGGAGGGCTGTCACCGAACCCTTCCTGCGCCCTTCCGAAGGACGCCCGCCCGCGCTCTCGGTCCAAGGCGGCGCCCGAGCGACAGCACTGCCGTGGGCTGACCCCGCGGGCCGCTGAGCCTTGTCCAGGAACGAGCCGTCAGCGGCCACCGCGTGGGCTCCTGGCATCCCCGCTACACGAAGGAGAAAACACGGCCGTCGCCCTCGCTAACCAGGCCGCCCGGCTCCGGGACCTCTGTCGCCCCGAGGGCACCATGACGGCACACACTCCAGAAGCGACCGAGTCGGGCGTTCAAGGCCCGCAGGATGCCCCGGGCTCCCGCTGGCTGACGGCCGGGGCTGGCTCCGCTGCAGAGAACTGCACGAGCTGCGGGTACTCACGCTTGGAGCCTTCTCCCACGCGCTTCGGCCGGCTGCTCGGCTGTCAGCGGTGACCTCCAAGGGTACGGGAGGCTGCAGTGTCCAGCCTTTGGCTACATCACAGTCTCCTTGTTGCCTCGAAGGCAGCTCCTTCTCAGGGTCTTTGCTGGTTCCTTCTCTCCTCCCCGACCTCTACCACTGGGCACTTTCTCTACCACATCACTCCCTTGGGGATCGCAGGCAAGCTCACGGTTAACCCACGCACATGCCGCTGACCCTGGCCCAGGCCTCGGTCCTTCCATCAGCACAGATAACTGCCTAGTCGCCATGGCCACTTGGATGCCCAATGGGCACCTCGATCCCTCCTCCCTCACAATACCTGATTTGTCTTCGCCGTCTCTATTTCCATTGTTGGAAGCTCCGTACTTCCCATTGCTCAAGCAAAAAATCTTGTAATTAGTCTTGATTAAAAATGCATTCTCTCTGCCTCATAGCGGGAACCCTATAGACCTCTGACTTCACATCCGGATTCTGACCACTTCGTATCACTCCATAGCTATTGCCCTTGCCAACAGCAAAACTGCCCGTTTTGCTCTCAAAAATGTCTGAAACAATGAATTATTGTTGTCCTAGAACAAGACCACGATGTCCTTTCCCCCGTCCTCATCCCCATCCCAGTGTTACCTCTCTGACCCCCTCCATTTAACACACTCCCCTCCACCCCAGCTCTGCTGCTACCCTTGCTAATCTTTGGGAAGCCAGGCACACTACTGCTTTGGGGCCTGTGTTCTAATTATTCCACGCACACACCTGGCAATTTTCTCAGTTCCTTCAAGTCTTTGTTATTAGATATTCAATGAGAGACTGTTTGCTACTGCAGGGAACCCATCCCTCCACCCTTCATCCCACTTATCCTACTCATCTCTTTTCTCTGTTCACTGCACTTACATGCTTTCAACATATGAGGTGATTTTACTTGTTAATTTTTATTTAACTTATTATTTTGCTCAGTGATGTATCTCAAGGGTAGGACATGCCTGGCACGTGTCGGTAGATGCCCAGTAAGTATCTGTGGAACGAAGAAACCACATAGACACGAAAGACGGATGTCCTTACTGCCACATAGACACGAAAGACGGATGTCCTTACTGCCTTCTTTTCACCTTCCTGGTTCACTGTCTTTCCTCTTGTCCTGATCCTTCTGCTTGAAATAGACATTGTCAAAATGTCTCATCTTGGCTCAAAAAAACCCTCTCACCCCTCTCCCTCCCCACTCAACAGGTTAAGGGTAAAAGTCAGCCAATAAAAGGGAACACGGGAACTCTGGAATCCCTGACCAATACTGCCACCTACTGATCAAGAGGCCAAGAGATCAGTAGGATGAAGTAGAACATGAAATCCAGTCTAACAAAAATCAGGAAAAGGCAATAATAAGACATTTCAGGAAGTCGGTCAAATAAGCTGCTTTTCCCAAAGAGCACCAGCAAGAAGTTTATGCTGAATGCAACAGCAGCCGTAAGCAAAGACTGTAAATAATTACAGTAACCCACTTCGGAAAAGAGGAAACATCTCTGAAATATTAACAGGGCAACGAGTCTTCTCTAAAAACCAGCTCTTAAGTTTTCAACAGCAACTCCCTTAAGGATTAAGCTGTTTGAGATTCATAACAAATATATTTGTTGTTTCCAATGTCCCCTCACGTACAAACAAAAACTCACCTACCACAAGATTTAAAGTTCACTACGGGGAAAAAAAAAATCATAGAAAAAACATTTGGGTTAATTCTAGGCCATTTATATTTGAGGCTCTACACTACTAAGCTCTTCCTCTTCAGAAGTAGACAGACATCTTCATCTTTTTTGATTATGTAAAGGCAATATCGTTCAATATCAAGGAACAGGAGTCATGAGTTCCAAGGACCCGACATGCCATGGCATCTTCTTATGCGTTTACCATGATCTGGCATTCTTCTCATTATCAAAAGCCTCTTGTGTCCCTCTTTCCCCCACCAATACGCATTCTGGGGAATAGTAAATGTGGTAAAAAGCTAGTTGATGTATGTTTACGAAGCCATTTATCTAAATTATTACGTTCACTCCAGTCTTTGTTCGGAATTGTGGACTCCTAAAATGTATTGAGCACTAAAATTTGAGTTTATATCATTAACTGCTTCCATTAGCTTAAAATTATTAAAACATTTTGGAGAATTCATATATATCATCAAAACTAGAAACAGGATACAATGTGTTTTTGAAAAATCCTTAAGAACAGAAGTTTGCATAAGGAAAAAACTAAGGTGGGTAACAATTTTCTATCTTCTACATGTCTTCCCAATTTATACAGGAGCAACAGGGCAATAAAAGTGGATTTTAACCAAAACAAAAACAAAACAAAAATATAGTACATTCATAAACACATAGGATTAAAAGTAATAATTCCAAGAGAAGATAATTTAGAAAAATGCATTTAATTATAAAAAATTTTTAAATAAAAAAGCAATGGCACAAATCACCACAATGTTATTTAAATGATCATATCCACAGGCTGCTCTTATAATTACATGCTAAAAATTTATGACTGTTCTCATTAACAGCATTTTCCCTCCTAACTGGAGTGACATCAAGAGCTTCTGAGAATGTGTAATTTTCCCTAAAATACTAAAAGTATCATAAACACAGTGTGTGCAACATTCATTTACATCACCTTTTATTTACTACACTCTAAGCTCATAAAATATTGAAAGTTTCTCACTTCGTTCCTCTTATTTACAGTTCAGAGGCTCATCTCTTGTCACAATATGGTTTGTGCATTAAACTCCCTGGGAATAGTACTTCCTGCAGCATTTTAATAAATTTACTCTGATTATTTAAAGTACAGAAATAAAAGCTTGTTCATAGGACTGTGTCATACCCAGAAAAAAAATAATTCTTCCTGCAGCCTTATTTATGAGCTTAAAAAAATAATAATTCCCTGTTTCAGTACAATACATTCCTAACCATTAGTGGATCAATACCATCACGCGTGTTTATGCTAATATGACGATAGGCAAAGCCAGCTAAGACTTCGTAAATCTCACTTAGGAGAACATAGCATACATGAAGTGATTTGGCTTTCACTCCCTTGTTATCTGTAATCCAGTTATTCCACATGGATATATTTTATCTATTCTTAGGATGGACGTATTTAATATTTGAGTAATAATTGGCAGTCTCTGACAGTTTTATTTTCTTGATAGTGGATACGGTTCTGTGCACGTGTCAGACGAACTGAAGACAATGCAAATCACTTCGTGTGATACAGCAAGAAGCAGTGGGATGTTCTCGTTGGAACAAATGATTCAAAGGGAAGAACATCAACGTTCGATAGTGACAGGAATACTGTTGAGTTTGGTCTGTTTTCGGATGGACTGTCTTCACGACTCGCCAAATACCTGGTATTGGCGATCTTCTCGGTTTTAAAAAGCAAACCTAGTTGGGGGAAGGCAGACATGAGGGGGAGAAAAAGGAGCAGCAGCACATATTTCTATGGATATGGTTTTAGGAGAGAAAAAGGAGGAGACGGGAGAGAGCATGTTCTCACATTAAACTTACTGTCGCCTCTGGGTACCTCTCCCAGAGGGTGATGGCCACCAAGCTACCAAACTCCCTTTCCTCTCGCTCCAGAGATGCTGGTTTGCTCATCATATTGTTAACAATTAACATAATTCTGGCAGCAGCACAAATCTGTAACTTTTTAAGGCTTCAGGGTGTCACTATTCAATGGTGGGGGACATTTGAACAATAGGAGAGTCCTGCCATTTGCACGCTCGCCCCAGCAAGTAGTCTCAGGAAGTCCTGGTAGATCTGCAGCCTCCACCTCCTAGGATGGCTTTGACTTTATGACCCACTCGGCGCTGGGGTTGAGCTGGAACAAGTCCTTCATGTACGCGTCGTCATCAAGGCAGCGTTCTCCTACCAAAGAGACACTGGGTCAATTGAATATGGTGCAGGGGCCGGGATGCAATGTTAAGCTTATTCCTCATGGTTTAACTCTGAACTCTTACAAAATTTCAAAATATCCCTCCATCCTTTACCTCCCATAACATTATAAGACTTGGCCAAAATATTGAAGTCAATTTAGGAGGCTTTCTCCAAAGGAACGGGTTTCAGATTAATTTAAGAAGTTGAAGATACTTTGCGTGAAGAGCTCTGAAATGGCTCATTCACCTTTATCATGAGTGGCAACAGCTTTGGGTCTACCCAAGTAAGAAACACCACTTCATTCCCAATTTCTAGGAGTAAAAATGCAAGATCAAATATATGAATATTTAAATAAGCCTTGCTAATAAGCTAACAATTCCAGGCTTCTAACAGTTGCAGTTTATTCAAATTGTAAGAGCAAGCCCTCATATTCCCACGTTAAACTTTCAATATTTACTAATCCTTTTGTGTCCCAGGAAAATAATTCCATAAAACTTATCTTAAAATATTTCAATTATTACTTTGAATTAAACACTCTTTATTTGTTAACAATTTCACCCTGTGCCATTTTCGAGGGTCAAAATAAAGAGAAAAATGTCACTTTAACTTTTAATAGGGATGAGTACAACCCACTGATAACTAAAAACGGGCATATAAAATATAAGGCACGGTCAAAACTAATCCATTCATTCTATTTCTATTTCTGAAGTTACCAATGTGCTTGTATGCGTACTTGTGCATTTTTGTGTTTGCCTTCGTGCGTGTGTGTGCATTATTTAGAAGGCAATCAACAATGGCAAAAATAACTTCTGCTTTCACTAAAAATATCCGTACTGAGCCATAATAAAAAACGTAATCCTGGCCTTAAATTAGCTCGGCTACTTCCTTTATTAAGATGTGATGTAAGCATATAAAAAAGAAAGTTGTTTTGAAAAAGTTCATTAACGTCCTAGAAGCAGCTACTATTTTAAGGGAACTCGTCCTTGCTGAGGTTCAACGCAGATGGACCTTTGCAGGGAGGAGCTCAAATAGAGCCTGAAGAGAAAAAGACCACTGAACAAATCCACAATATTCATCATCAACTTCTATATGTAACTTCTGATTTCCGCCCCCAAAGATACAAATAATAACCACCGGCAATGTCAAATCAGCATATGTAACACAGAGAGAAACAAAATGTGCTTACCAATATTTCCTCCAATTTCATACAAAAAAACTTCCCCTTTCTTAAGAGTCTGGGCAATCCCACTATTAGGGACAAAACAAACTGATTAGTTGTATCATCAAACAGCTTGCAAGTAAATCACTTTAATGTGCTTGGGGAATTCGGGCTTGTATGGGAAATTCATAACCTTAGACACACTGTAATTATCGAACATTCGTATTTTCCCATCTGTTAAGTGTGCCAAATAGGTAATAAAAATGTCATACCTGTAAATTAAAATAAACAAATGGACTCATACATCTGAAGGCAAAATAATAAATCAGCATCTAAATTTGTAAAATTAAGAAGAAAAGTAACATCTTCGTGGCCAATAAAATCATCAATATGACCAACTGCTTTGCCAGTTGGCAAAGGGGCCAGGAAGGTCCTCTTAAAACTATAAGAAGAAATGTTTCCGCCTTAGTTTTTACACTGCATTTAGTCAGTAAGTATCCACCACATGTTTGCTGTGCTGACAGCTCACAGTACGCAAGGTGAACGTCAAGCGTAAGACCCGGTTCATAACCTTCCTGTGCTGACTGTTCAGGTACGAGAGTTACATACGCTCGAAGCAGAAGCAAATAGTCCTTATGATGGCCTCAGAAGTAGAAGATGCATTTGCAGATTTGTGCTCTTCAAAGAATAAACTCTTCCAGAGTATTCGGTTCAAATAAAATTCAGCAGTTTTTCAAAACTCTGTATACAAGAGACCTGCTAAAAATTCAGACCCAGAGCTCTAGAAGCTGATCTCGCACATTTGGATCAAACCAAAGAACTTGTTTCTCAAAAGCTCTCTAATGGATTGTGACGCCTAGAAGGCTTTGCGGACCACTCCTGTAAGGCCCTGAAGACACGCTCCCCGGAACTGCAGACGGAAGAGGAGACCCGACTTTCATTCGAGCCATCGTGTTGGGAAGCAGCGTCCCCAACCTGTCGTCCGGTGACTCGTCCGGGTTATCCAACTCCAGCTACTCTGTTGTCTGCAACATGACAGACACTCGGGGCTTTACATACACCCACACTTAAGATCCACCTGCTGACTCGTGCCCTAGCCAAGAGACAGCTCGTTTTATTCCAAACCAGTGTATGCTTGTTTTTAAAATTAAATAATAATTATCTTTACTTATAATATAGACTATGATGCAATAAACTATAATCATAAGAAGTCATTATTTCTATGAAAACCAAGCTGAATGTCTTGGGAGACTTGATAAGACCATTTCTCCAGGATCTGGGTTCTTGTTCTACTTTAAAGAAACCTCAACTAGATTTCCTGGTAAATGCAAGCTTTGGGTCATGCTCATCAAGAAATCTAAAATTAAGGAAAAGGCAATGGCCTTTATCAAGGCTGGTGAGTCAATGTGAAATTTATTGTATATTTACTTTATGTAAATAAAGTGTGTGTTCTTGTCTTTGGTGGAGAAAATAGGGGAGAAAAGGATGGGGGAGGTAGGGTTTCCAATGGTCCCTACACAGGAGGAATGCAAAGGGGAGGGGTGGGGAATGTGGCGGAAGAGAACATATTTATAAACACTGAGGGTTTCACTTGTATGGTCCGAACAAGTAGTGCTATGTGCTCACGGTCACTTCCCCAGCTCATTATTGCAGGACAAGGCTGGTCCTATTAGGGTCTACTCGTAAACGAAAAGCTTGAGGCTTAAGGAGATTACAAATCTAGCTTAAAATGAAATAGGAAAAGATGGCATTTGGATCCAGATCATCTGCCTTCAGCACCCCCAGACGTAAAGAAGGGACCTGAGGAATGGCTGGGGCTGGGGGTAAGCAATGGGCAGAGATGTTTACCAGACTTTCCCGTAGGTGGAGCAGGATGGGCATGAGGGAGGAGGCAGGAAAAAAATGGATCTGGGGCCCCTGGGGGGGGCTCAGCGGTGGAGCATCTGCCTTCAGCTCAGGTCATGACCCCGGAGTCCCGGGATCGAGTCCTGCATCGGGCTCCCTGCATGGAGCCTGCTTCTCCCTCTGCCTGTGTCTCTGCCTCTCTCTGTGTCTCTCATGAGTAAATAAATAACAACTTTAAAAAGAAAAAAAAAACAAAAACAAAAAACAGATCCCACTGCAGGGGGGCAGCAAATGCTCGTTTAACAAAAGCACCCCAAGCAGAAAATCCCAGTATGCGGAGGATAATTGTCACAAACCTTGTGCTCTCTATAATGATATGCCCAGGACTAGCATGCTGTACCCTAAATACTAAAGTCACGGTTGGCCTGACAGTCTCATCTTCCGTCACCACAGTATAGCAACCACAGCACAGACTGAACTGGATGCTTGGGTCCTCAGCGTAGACGCTGTGTCAATAGCTGTGTCTGGCCCGAAAGGGCTGCTTAGATCTGAAGTGTGGCCAGATGTCCTTCGGGCACCCCCTGGGAGCGGGTGGGCGGGCGGGCACTCGTCCCTGGTGCGCACAGCAGCAAGGGCTGGTGTGTCCCAGGCCACAGCAGGGAGTGGGGAGGACGGGGGCTGATTTCATGAAGCAGAAACCCTCCAGGGAACCGAGGCATCCAGCTGCTCTGGGGCTCTGCACCGCTGGCCCCAGGTCCAGGATGGCTTCTGGAACCTGGCTTGTATGGACAGTGTGGAAAGGGCAGCCTTTGCAGGAGGAAACCATGCATTCAGAGTTCAGCACCACCACCTATGCAAGGTGTGACCCTGCAAAGTCTTGATTTTCTCATCAGTTAAACAAGCAATAGCCATGCATGCGTCATGGTGCTGCCGGGGGAGCAGGGCTGGCTCCCCAAGGGCCCGGGCCTTACCCACATGCCCGTCGTCTACGTCGCTGCCGTCCTCACTGCTCAGGCTTGGCTCTTTCCCCAGTTTATGAACCGGGAGCGAAGACATTTTACAGTGTATCTGTATCCCCTTCCGACCTGTGACAGCCTTAACCAGAGCAGAGGCCTGTCAAGTATTCAAGGTGCTGTATTAACTCCAGAGAGGTTTTGGCACAAACCTCCGGGGCTGCCCTTGGACAGCACCACGCGGAGAGGACGTTCCGTGGAAGACCAGCACACAGAATTCCTAAGCCAAGACGCCCGGGCCCTGGATCTCCCTTTTAAGACATTTAGAGTAATTTTCAATGAGTGGAAATGAGGGCGAAATCATTAAAATAATAACTTTAGCTAAAAATAATTAAAAGGGCAAGAACTAAAAACCCAACCTACCTGTTAAAGCTCTAAAATTCCAGAAAAAAAAAATACAATATCTCAAGAAGCAGATGCTCTGATATTATCAGAGGGATGCCAAGGGCTCCCACAGGCCGCCTCCCACGCCCACCAGCCTCAGCGCAGCGGAGATGGCTGGGCTGCGGCCCCCCTGCGGCTCCCCAGGGCAGCGTTCCGGGTGTGTGGGAGACGTCAGAGCTCCAGGCACTGCGTGTCCTCCCTCAATTCCTGGTTTTAAATTTCGGCATTTCTTTTTATTCGTCATAGCTCATAGAAAAAGTTGTATTTTGTATTGTTTGTTTTAATCCCACTGTATCTTATCTGGCCATTTTCCTAACAGCCTACGCGTGGTGATTAACCTCCGATCAACATATTCTAGAAAGCCTACTGAGTGGTCTCAGGGGCCGAGCCCGCTGCAGGCACCGTGAAGGAATGCTCACACATCCTGCTCCAAACAGCCTCGACTCACACATAAACCACCTCCAATGCACTCGACTCATTCCCACAGTCTAGTTGTCAAGTCTGCTCTTCTTTTCTGCTGGGAAGACCAAATTTTGAAGCACTTCACATCAAACGTACTTGTTTTTTTTTTTTTTTAAGGAAGCGGGGGGGTAGGGAGGGAGAGAGCACGCGTGTGAGTTATGCCACGGAATGATTAAAACAAAACAGGCCTCTACCTTTCTTGGCTGAGAAACCTGGCAAGCACATCACTGGCTTTTAGTTCTTCAGTTAGCTGTATTGCCATGGAAACTTTCGAGAGATGGGGAGCTTGCACTCGAATCACTCCCTGAGGAACGTCAGCCTGCAAAGCAATAATGACATTGGAACGAAGCTGGCAGCAGCTGCAACGTGGAACTCTGTACAATGCATTACATGGTAAGTGTGCTCAACTACGACGCATTTTACTTCACTACATAAAAACCTTAACTACTGTATAATGTAATTTGCTAAATTACATCAAACCTCAAATATCCTCTTAATGGTGATAGGGGAACTTTATAATGCCGATGCAGTAATGCTTAATTATTTTTAAAGATGTAAAGAATGACAGCAATAACCATTACTGCCATATTAAGTGCTGATTTCTGAGTATTATCTACTAGAGAGCGCTTCTTCATGTAGCAATTTATGAAATTGAATCAGAAAGAAGTTACTTTGTGTGCTCTCGCAATGTATGCATTTTAAAAATCTTCCTGCACATTGACAAAATCTCACAGAAATTCTTGCTCCTGAGAGCATTTAAAAAATCAAAACAAAAGAAACATACATTTCTAAACGTTTGTATCTCTCCCGCTCCTCGCTTGGTGAGTGGGTTCACATGGCGACCCGCACGCTCTGACCCCAGGTGACCGATTCTAAGTGCTCTGCCGATAGGTGTTAAGAACTGTCTCTATGTTGGGGACTATCAAAGATTGTGAGGACCAGCAAAACATGAGCTAGGACATTCAAAATATCCGGCTTAATTAATTCTTGGTTGTTCTGCCACAATAAATAGTAATTTAGTATTTATAACTGTATGTCACGTCCTTAGGACAAGCAGCACGCGCAAAGGCTTTACAAAGCACTTCCTACAAAACCCTGTTTAATTAAGCTAAAACTCACTAAGCATGGACTGCGTACCAGGCACTGTTCTATGTCTACTCACCTAGCAGGTAATGAGACACACGCCTTCTAGTATTTTTTGTGCTCACAATATCATCTTTTTGTAATGACCATGGTCTTGGATTGCTTTCATTCCCTCTCCCCACACCAACGTAAAGCATGGATACACCAGGAATGGAATTAATGTGACTTCTTTCAAATTTCAACCAAAATAACATGGCTTTAGAGAATGAGGCTACATCACAGTGCAGGTGCCTGCATGAGACTTGCACGTGCTTCTCAGTAACCTGCGAATTGTTGTGCGAGAACCGCCAAGGGGAGAGGCTCAGGCGAGGCTGGACACGGAAGCGTGGGATTGTGCAGGACCACGGCGTTCCCCCCCAGAGGGCCGCAGGCACCTGTTTCAGCTGTGGGGACACCACAGAGGCCCCGGGCCAACCTGGGAAACCCTGCTCCCTCATCTGACCTCGTGGAGAACACTCCATCCAGCCAAACAACGCGGGCCAGCTGGAAGAACCTCCGTGTTCCTAGGGTCCTTTAACTTCTGTCCCTGGGGAAGAGGCTCAACCCCACCCCTGAAGGACACCCAATCCCAACCCATTCCCAGAGCCCTCAACTCCTGCTGCCGTCCCATTGGCCTGGCCCCTTGGCTTGGTTTGCTGACTTTCAATTTCCGGGGCGTAGATTTTGGTCCGACAAAGTAGTCTGGTCTCTGACCCCCGCCCCCCCACCCCCCAGGATGCAAATCTAAGTTACCTTTTTCCTTGATTCTGTGGCAATTTGTTTTCATTTGTAACATTTGGAAAATGAGCGGCTTCTTCCAATGGACAGGGGCTTTTATTTGGTTGTGTGCATTTTTTTCCTTTCACAGCAGCTATGAAATCAATGGGGTACCTTCTAACTCAGGGATTGTGCTGCACACACTCTTCCCTTGGGTTTCATCACTAGCCTATGTCCCACCGTGATCATTCTACCTGCTGGCCCGGCCTCACCTGCTTCCTTCTAGGGGGTGGAAAACAAGAAGCTGGCACAGAACACAAATGTTGGATTAAAATCGTAATAGCAACAGTCAAAGCACAGAGTCTGTGTTCATAAAATCCTAATCCACCTTGTCCACTCAATTAAGCAATAAATATCGGTATTTTGGATTCTCCGTCCATCTACTATTAGTATGGAGGGCCCTGAATAGGGGGCTAGGGTTTGCAGACACCCGAATACTTTATGCCCATTCAAGAAAGTCAGGAAATCTGCTCAAGTCACGGTGCCACATATCCTTACGTACAGGTTCTTCTTTGGCAAAAATAATAGTGGCAACAACTGTTCCCATAATTATATCCCATCCAACAGTAAAATATCAAGAAGGCTGGCAAATCTATGCTGACTTTTAAAGTGAAGATGACAATAAGTCTTTACATATAGGAGATCAACCAAAAAATGAGTTACAATACCAAAATGATCCAGAAAAATAATTTCCTGCCATAGAATTCAGGGACAGGACAACCTTCCTCTGCTCCCGGCCTTTCTCTCCACTATTCCCATGGTACATTCTATTGTTTGGGCCAAAAAAGCCAACCAACATGTGCTACAAACACCCAGGCTTTCCTATCTTGAAGTTCGTTCTCCTCTTCTGTAATATCTCCTGCTATCGATATTTCAAGGCCCAACTCAAATATATCCAACTCCAAGGAACCTTCTTGATCCACAGGGTCCAAGAGAACTTCTTCCTTCCCCTGAGACTCTTTTATGATGGGGTTCCACTATAGGATACCTGTGTTCTAGCTACATGCCACATGACTGCGTCACATCTGTAGCCAGCTATCGAATACTTATTGATGGCATGAATCACTCAAAAACATCTCTAAGAATGCTATGCTAACATTATTGTATTTCTCGAGAATAAAATAACGTACACTGACATGTATTTCCTAAATAGCAAAAAGACTGTCTTAGGAACATTTCCTAAAAGAAACAAATTGCCTCCATCTATCACATGATATTTCCTCCATGAGTGAGAAAAGACAGGCAGGGAAAGAGAGGAAGGAAGGAATTCAAGGTGTTACGAGGGACCCTCCAGTCGTTTACTTCTGCAGGGAGTCACCGATGTTGGTGTGCAGCTGCTCGTGGATGCGGCCACTCTTCCTACAAGACCCCTCTAATACGTTGGCATGACCTACGCTTTCTACATGTGTTCAGAGACGGTGCCGGAGACAGTACAACTCTGCTCCCTTATAAAATACAGCAGTCAGGTCAGTGTGGTGTTGGGGGTCACACCCAAGAGCAGCACATGTGACACACATGGGAATCCAGAGTCTCTCTGATAGAGTTTGGAAGGAAGAGACTCAGGGCCAAGCTACTGAGGACACTCGGGAGTTCTCATGTGTATGTGGAACGTCAAGGAATCGCCGTATCCTGGCTCTGGAACAGATGGGGAGTGGCATGGGTCCAGGTGCCTCATGGAACCTTCCCCCTAGTGAGCAGAGGGTGGAGCTAGGCCAGTTCTGGATCAGCTCTAGCCCTTCCCGAACCACTAACTATACTATTTTGACTCCTTTCACATAGAACTGGGGTGCCTGGGTGGCTCAGTGGGTTAAGCGTCTACCTTCAGCTCAGGTCATGATCCCAAAGTCCCACGATCGAGCCCTGAGTCAGGCTCCCTGCTCAGCGGAGAGTCTACTTCTCCTTCTGACCCTCCTCCAGGAAGGAAGGAAGGAAGGAAGGAAGGAAGGAAGGAAGGAAGGAAGGAAGGGAGGGAGGGAGGGAGGGAGGGAGGGAGGGAGGGAGGGAGGGAGGGAGGGGAACTGGGATATGAGCGCCTGTCTAAACCTTTTTTTGGCTGACAACGGCTCACAGCACCTTCCTAGGTCGACTGGTCACATTCTTTGACAACTAAGGAGACTGCTCTAGCAGGGAAGCTGTGTGTGCGCGTGCGCACATGAGTGTCTAGGACAGGAACAGTTCTTAAGTGTTTCCCTCTGTAGTGATACATTCCATCCAAATTCTCACAATAACACGTACATAGAAAAGTCTGACTCACTTTGAAGCTGCCATGCCCTTCACTATTGGAGAAAAAAATGCATGTAACTGGCAGGCATAATGGTTAAAGATGGAGAGTTTAGAAGCTCGTTCTGGAAACCTTTTTTTCCCCAGATATCTTGACAAGGGTGGCCAAATGATATTTGCTAAAGACTATAAACAATAAATGATGCCAAGGCTCTAGTTTAAATGGTGTATGACAATTTCTATTAAGCTCCAAAATCATGCTACATCAAATACTCAAGCTATTAGTGCACTAATTACATTGAGCTGCCAAGCTTTGAACAGATACAACAGGCATGATCATTAAGCCAAATAGTCTGTTCTTAACTTGAGCCACAGTAATAACTGAACCTGTGAATAGTATAATCTTTGTAACTTTCACATTTTTTTTCGTGTGTGTCTTAACAGCTGTGACTCTCTTATTTTTTTAATGTTTATTTTTGGTGTGCTGGTGAGCTGAAGTTATGTGATGTACAGCAAGACTGGAGAACAGTATTTCACTAACACAACCTTAAAATTTAGTCACAAAGGATTTTACAACTTACAAAATAATTTCTTACGCATATAAAAACTGTTACAATGGAGAAAATCATCTCATATGGTCCTCACATGTTTTATATATTGAACTAAAGAATATTTTTAAAAACAAGATTTTAGGGCAGCCCGGGTGGCTCAGTGGTTGAGCATCTGCCTTTGGTTCAAGGCGTGACCCCCCAGGGTCCTGGGATCGAGTCCGTCAGGCTCCCTACAGGGAGCCTGCTTCTCCTTCTGCCTGTGTCTCTGCCTCTCTCTCTGTGTCTCTCATGAATAAATAAACATAAAATGTTTTTTTAATATATTTCATTTCTTATTATTTCTTATTTGGTTAAATAGAAAATGACTTTAGCATTTCTTCATAACATGTAGATAAACACTGCATTGCTCATATTTTTGCACTCTAGATTAGAAATTCAGTGTCAGACCTTTAAAAAATATTAATTTATTTTTTTCATTAAAAGCTAAGTTAAATGTAAGCTGACATTTTTAATGCTACAGAAAAATATTTTATCTTCAACAGGGCAAAGTGAAAAAACAACTTTCTTAAGAAAGAGAATATAACACATATTTTAGGAAATTAAACAAGGACATTTTAGCAAGGTGCCTTAAACTAAAATGGCATATTTATCACCTTAGTCCGACTGGAGGTGAGACATGAAAGTATTCTCTACCATCTTGAACTGCCTAAGTCCTGACTATAATAGACCCTCTATTATCCAAATGCTTAAACTTTTATCCAAATCAGATTCAGAGACTTTTAAAGAACCTGAAATAGCTTCTATAGGAATATGCATTTAATTTACAACAAAACTAAGTTTTTTTTCCTCTAATATGGTATTCTTTATGTACTATAATAAAAATCACAAACGTCTTCAAAAAAAAAAAAAAAAAACAAGATTCTGCGCTTGATACTATACTGTGATTTTCCACGTAAGTCCCCAGGTAGATCCAGACACTGTTTCCAGACCTAAAGCAGATGCTCAAAACAATATCTGCAATGATGCTCTGGGTCAGAGCTGTTAAATGAAACCAGAAATGGAATTCTAAACAGGGTTGTGACCAGACATGCAGCCCTGGCTATAAACAATCCAGAATCCACACCGCACTGCTGTCAACTCCAAGATTTTCTAGAAGAGAATGGCAGAAAGTAGCAGCAACAGATTTCTTTTCCAAGCCCCAAATCCTAAATGTTAAAAAAAATTTTTAAGATATTTATTTATTTATTTACTTACTTACTTACTTACTTATGAAAGAAAGAGAGAGAGAGAGAGGCAGAGACACAGGCAGAGGGAGAAGCAAGCTCCATGCAGGGAGCCTGACGTGGGACTCGATCCCAGGACCCCAGGATCACACCCTGGGCTGAAAGTGGCGCTAAACCGCTGAGCCACCCGGGCTGCCCCTAAATGTTAAATGTTATAAGATCATCTTGGACCTTTTAGCAAGTCAGGTAAGCTCTCTAAATATGGGTTCCTCAATTATAAATTTAGGGTGTGACATGAGATCATCCTGGGCTAACACTGAAGTTAACCACAGAGGGAATATTCCCTCTACCAAGGAGGGAAGATGTGAGGAGCTCAGCTTATTTGGCAAAATCTCTTTCTCATAAATGTACAGCTTCCGAGGGTGCCTGGGTGGTGCAGTACGTTGAGCATCCAACTCTTGTTTTTGGCTCGGGTCATGATCTTGATCGCATGGTGGGTGAGACTGAGGCCCAAGTCTGGCTCCGAGCTCAGTGCGGAGTCTGCTTGGGATCCTCTCCCTGTCTCCCTCTGCCCCTCCTGCTCGTGCTCCCTCTCTAATAAATGAATCTTAACAACAACAAAAAGTACAGCCTCCATTTACGCTGAAAGGTGAGCTTGAATGATAGTAGAAAAATCACAGATCAAAGTCCTCAATGGACTTGAGACCTACATGATTCAGCAATTCATAACCAGATGCTCATCAAAGCAGCCCCAGGCCCTTATAAGGCAGAGATGCAATGTGAAGAAATTATGGGTGAAATGACAGGATGTCTATGATTTCCTTATAAGTACTAGAAGGAAACAAGGTGTGGGAGACAGGATGGAATGAGATTAGAAAAATAGGTGTGATCACTGTTGATAGGTTTATGGGGTTCATATACTATTCTGTTTTTTGTATCTAGGTAAGAAAAAATCCGTAATACAATTAAATATAAATTTACACATACATACGTACCCAGTGGGGAGAATCATACTCACAGTTTTTATACAGTACACATGCCAAGGTCCTGCTCTGAGAGGTTCTGACTCAGTGGGGTCCAGGGAGCGGCCCAGTCATGTTTTATAAAGAATGCTACTACAGACAACCCTATTGCATACTCTGGATAAGATAGCATCAATCTGGCCCTACCTCTCATTTTATAGCGGAAAGTAAGGCGCAGAGAGATAAAATGATTTGCTATTAATGTCCCACTGATGGCAGAGCTAGAGCTATATCCTCAAGCCACAACTTCCAGTACGTGATATAGAGCATATATACCCGTGTGTGTGTGTGTGTGTGTGTGTGTGTGTGTGTGTGATATCAGTCCCAACCACACGTTGAAGGCTGTCACAAAATGGTTATTTTTAATGGTCTACCATTTTGTTGTTTTTCACCAAGTGTTTCCTTCTGGTGCAAATGATGTGTTCTTAGTATTCAAGAAAGTCACATTTGTATCAAACAACTTACTCATTTAAAAACATTTGTCATATTAAGTAGATACTGTGTCCCTTACAACCTGGTTCAAACTATTAATTTATCTAGTCAAGCAAATCTCAATAACATGAACCCTGAGTACATATGGTCAGCATTAATAGCATACAGAATGCTTTAAAAATATATATATATATTGCCCTGATGACTTTTCATGATCTACAGTCTTTTGTCTTTCCTTCCTCAATCCCTGGCAATCTGGCTTCTTCCAACCGTAGTTACTGACAGTGCTTTGGAGAAAGTCAGGAGTGACCTTTCAATGCAGAATGCACTGACCTCTGCCCAAAGTTAGCCTTCTCCAGCCTCTGTCTAGCACGTGGTACACTAACCAAGCTCCTTTCCCTACCCATCTTCGTCCCTGGGCCTCCAAGACGCTGTAATCTTCCACTTCCTCTGACTTCCTACTATTTCTTGGCCTCTTTGACCAGCTCCTCTTCCGTGGCTCACCACTAAAATATTGGCATATTTGGCTTCCATGGCAATCTCTGTGCTGATCCCAAAGGCACACCTCCAGCTCTGGGCCTTCTGAGCTACAGCCCCGTGGAGCCAAAGTGCTTTCACACAGAGGGTCAACTATCCATGTCAAGAACTGACTACCTCAATTAAGAGTCCGTTCCTTTTGCTGAGTGCTTTCTATCAATGATAAAATCACCCACGGTAAAACCAGCGAGTCATTCTAGATTCCTCCTCATTCTACATTCCTCGTATCCAGTTAGTTTCCACATCTTGTCGGTCCCCCCAGCTCACACTTAACACTTCTTTCCATTCCCATTGCTGGGTCTTGGCACGGCCCAGGACTGTGGTTAAAAGCTATACATCGAACACACGTTAATAATGGCAGTCCTACGTGTTCACTGTATTACTACCCACGAGCTGGGACCCAGGAACACAACTCTCTCAGAGTTTTTCTGTGACCTCTAAGGAAATAGGGGATATGAGTAAAGAGACTCAGATTTAAGATCATACAGATTTGGTTTCAGAGTCCAGCCCCATCACTTCCTATCCAGATAACCTTAAGCAAGTTACTTGAGATTGCTGACCCTCACTTTCCTCATCTATAAAAAATGAGACAATATTACCGTACACTTCAATTAAACTCCTGTAAATATTAAATGAGATGATGTTTGCAGAAAATGTTTAGCAGCATGCCTGTCCTCTGGCAAGCACTCAAAATAATGACACTTATTACCCCTTGCAAGTATGGCTGCCTTCGCTAATTTGCAAGTTTTCTCCAATATATTATGAATATCTTCCAACGTCAATATACACCCTTGTATTTCCATGATATTTCGCTACATAAATGCGCCATAAGGTATGGAACTCCTCGTACCCTTTCGGGCTATTTCTGGTTCTGGCCAGCATAAAGAATACGGCGAGGAACTTAAGCATAAGCCTTTGCATGCTCGTCTTACTACTCCCTTTGAAGGAATTTCTGAATACAATGAAAAGCACAGTCTTCAGGCCTCTGCCATATGCTCATGACTCTCCGGGGAGAGTCTACCAAATTATGTGCCCCCAATGGCGATGAAATTAGGGGCACCACCTACCCAACCTCCTGTGTTTCACCGCTCCAAACTTTCCTTCACCTGACATCTCAGCAATGATTTGAACATGCAAGTGTAACCCTGTGACTCCTGGGGTCAAGATTTGCCCGAGTGGAGGTCAGGCTCCTCCCGGAGACCCCGCCTGGCCTTCCTTCTGCCCCTGCTCCACGCGCCTCACTGGCCCCTAGGACCTAATTTTCCCACCAAACACCCTCAAACATCCCTACTTCTTTTTCTAACATGAATCTCACCCTCAACACGCCCTGACTGGAAACTGTGATCTTCCCTGCTGAAGGGGCAATTCCATCCTTCCAATTTCTCCGGCCAAAAACCTTGGAGTCACTTGTTACTTCTTTCTCTTAAAATTCGTATCATTTCAACTTGAAGAAATCCCAAGGACTCTGACATCAAAAGACACAGAATGTGACCGTGTCACCTCTGGCACTAGTATCCTGGTGTCCTGCTTGCACCGAGACATGAACTTCTTCCTCTGATGTGGTCTCCCCATAGATGTGGCTCTCCCAGAGTCTATCCTCAACACAACAATCCAAGGGCACATCTTAGGACATAGATGTTCAAGCCTTAGCTCAAACCGTGCAACGACCCCACTTCACTCAAGATACGTCCAAATTCCTGAAGATGGCCTACAAGGCCCTATGTCATCTCCTGGTCCTGTGGTCCCTGTGATCCCATCTCCTACTGCCGTCCCCCTTGCCAGCCCACTCGGGTTACAAGCACTGCTTGCTGGTCCTCAAATACCCTCAAGCAAGTTCCTACCAAGAGGCTTTTGACAGACTATTCCTTCTGTTCTTCCTGAGAGAGACACGCACCTTGGCACCCCGTCCCTCCTTCACATCTTCACACAAATGAACAATACCTAGACCACCCACCTTAGTATTGCAAGGGCCTTCCTCCTTTCTTTGACTCCCTTTTTCTGTGCTATTTTTATTATTTTTAGAGCCCTTCTCACGTAGTAACATACGATGTAATTCACTTACTAATTCTTAGTTACAGAATTTAAGCTGCACAACAACAGCAGTCTCTGCCCGTATTTCAGGTGCCTAGAACAGTGCCTGGCATGTGACAGCCATACAGTAAACAGCTGCTTAGCAGATGAATAAAATACCCTGGCCAGTTTTAGGCTCCGTAATCTCATGCTACACATTCAAGTGATTTGGGGAAAAGTAAGGAAACACAAACTACTAAGACAGAATGGGACTGGGCAGCTAACCACAAAATAGCTGGCCCATGTTCCATCCAGTAACTTGAGTGTTGTTCTGTCATCGTTCTCTGTGTGTTGTCGTTCTCGCTAATAAAATGGCAGCAACTTGAACAAAACTCTGGCAAGTGCTTGAAAATTTTAGTCAAGATGATGGACCCAATGAACCTCCACCGCGAGTCCTGACTACCTCTGGGCCACGCCTCTGCCAGAAGCTTCCTCTGCTAGTGAGAGCTCTTTATGCAATTTGCTGCCTAAACAACACCTACGTGCTTTTCACACCCGGCTCTCCTTCCCAGGAAGCCTCTCAGAGGCCCACTTCCTGTTCCGCAGCCCCGGGAACCCTGATCAGGCTTTCAGTCCCACACCTGTGGCACCTGTAAGCTCGACCCTTCTGGACCCCGCAGCCCCTCCAGCTCCCTGAGGGTGAGCACCAGCCTCGCCATCTTCCTCTGAATACCTAACAGGGAGTGGGGGCTCTGCGCCAAGCAACGGTTAGCAGCATTCTGGTAAAAGAACTGAGTTTCTCAGAAGACAAAAGCAACACTCAGAGAGACTGAGTAACAGCTAATACATGATAAAACAGAGACTTAAATCCACGTTTGAATCCCAAGGCTTAAAATGACAAGATGGCTTCTACGTAGTACAGAGATTCTCAGACCATCTCACCTTGTTAATCCAAAGTACGAACTAAAGAAATCTAAGTTAATACAAATTCTCTAGAAATAACAATATGATGTAAACGTTTCATCTCTAAAACCTAACTTAAATTTTTTGTCCAGGGTTTTATTATTTAAAAGGTACAGCATAAATGTTTCCTCGGATGTATGACATACCTCACATTGTACTACCTTATAAAAAAGGCAGGGTTATAAAACCATCTAAGTTAATACGAATAAGCAGAGCTACAGAACAAAATTATATTCATGTATTTGTAATGATTTTAGGGGAAATGAAATGTTCTAAGTTAAATGAAAACGGTACGTCAAAAATCCTTTCTAACCTGTGACAAGAGCAAGCCCTTTCTCAAAATAATAAAACAGTATCAACAATTCCCTTTTACTACATTTTATGTCCTTAAAAATACTTAAAAATTGACCAAAAATATTTCATGCCTTCATGCCAATGTTATTTTTTTGATGGCGAGAGGCACAATATAGAATATATATGTGTGTGTGCTTATATATGCGTATATTTTATAATTACTAGATCCTTAAGTAGGCCAAAGCCAAGGCCAAAAAAAAAAAAGGGAATCACAGCCTGATAATTGCATTTCCACATTATTCCACAAGATGTCAGCATGTAACTGAATAACCTCAAAGGTGGCGGTGCTGGTGGTGGGGGTGTCTCCACCATAAACAGAACAATAGAAACCCTTCCGTTTCCCGATCTTAACTTAGAGCTTTGGTAACTCACTTCATAAATGTGTCTTCATGTATATTTTACTATTTTAAACCTGATTCTTAATACATTCTTATGGCAGTTTCTAAATGCTATTTAGGTATTTCTTTTTAAAACATTTTAATTTTCTTTATTGCAGCATACATCTCCCCGGATTCGGCGAGTGACCCAATGAAGAACTTACTGAAACCCAGGAAGGATCCTAGGCATAACCAACCATTGGTCTGTTTATCTGACTCAGTTATTTTTCCCCATTTGACAGATGAGAAAATGGAAAAAAAAAAAAAAAAAAGATCAAGTGGTTCACACAGGGACGCCTTACTCAGTAGATTACATGTTCAGTGGACAATGGCGTCTCCACAGAGTCCTCTGTGTGTGTGGGGGGGGGGGGGGGTGAGCGGGTGTGTGTCAAGACATTCTTATTTTCCTTTGTTCCCCACTAACAGCTCATATGCTGAGTCACCAACACCCGAGCAACTGCTAGTATGATCATTACTAGGAGCACAGTTGCCCTTAGTGGGTCTAGAACTCGTCCATAGCAACCGGGCCCAGTAAGTGTGTGGAAGGTCCTGCTAACACAGAAACATATGAAAGTCCTTCTGGTGCGTGTGAAAGTAAGAACAATACTGACATCTGCATAAACACGTATCGGCAAGTTTCTCTTACATCATTTGTGTTCTTATCCTGCTTTTCATATTTTTCTCGGTCATAAGCCATTTTCTTCAGCAATTTCTTCATGGCTTTTTTATCTTTTTTATGATTTTCAGTGTTTTGCTTCCTCACTTGGTTGACAATAAACTTGGGAATCTATGGAGAAATAGAATTAAGTTTGGGGAGGAAAAAGAAGTGGCATGACTTTTGAGCTCTAGAAAAGGTTTTATCTTTATATTTTAAATGTGGAGACAAGTAAGGGTTTTGACCATTTCATCAGACCCATAAGACCATGCTATTTTATACATGCACTATTCATTAAATATGGAAAAAAATGTATCGTATTATTCATTCGTCATGAGGACAGAGCATGCACAAGAAGTAATTTATCCCCATTGTGTAGGTTGGGTTCAAAAAGAGGCTTGGTAAAGTTCAAGGACATAGTGTCCATCTCCTATGCCTTACATGCCAGGATTAGAGACTGCCTGAGGTGACTGGCCTTAGGGACCACTACATTGAAGGTTGGTCCCTTTTGCAGCCACCTGTGAACAACCCAGCCTTTAGCTAACCTGCAGTCCCTTCTAATAACCAGCTAGCCTCGCCTCAAAAGAAAAGAAAAACTCGGGATCCCTGGGTGGCGCAGCGGTTTAGCGCCTGTCTTTGGCCCAGGGCGCGATCCTGGAGACCCGGGATCGAATCCCACGTCCGGTTCCCAGTGCATGGAGCCTGCTTCTCCCTCTGCCTGTGTCTCTGCCTCTCTCTCTCTCTCTCTCTCTCTCTCTCTCTCTCTCTGTGTGACTATCATAAATAAATAAAAATTAAAAAAAAAAAAAAAAAGAAACCACCTTCTCCAAACCTGCTGAAAAGAACTCCTGCCTCTCTGCTAAATCCTTGGAATTGAGACTTAAAAAAAAAAAAAAGAAAGAAAGAAAAACTCACCAATAAAAGTGACAGGTATCTAGTGATAATCCAGGAAAAATCGATTCTCAGAAATTACATGAGCAAAAATAAAATATTTTAGAAGTTTCCAAACTGAAACAATGAAATAATGCTGGCATTTTAAAAACTGAGATTTAGGGATCCCTGGGTGGCGCAGCGGTTTGGCGCCTGCCTTTGGCCCAGGGCGCGATCCTGGAGACCCGGGATCGAATCCCACGTCAGGCTCCCGGTGCATGGAGCCTGCTTCTCCCTCTGCCTGTGTCTCTGCCTCTCTCTCTCTCTCTCTCTGTATGACTATCATAAATAAATAAATTAAAAAAATAAATAAATAAAAATAAAAAAATAAAAACTGAGATTTAATAAATGGACATTGGTTTTTTATTTTAATTCCAGTGTAATTAACCCAGTGTTATATTAGTTGTCAGGTGTATGAACATCAATTTTTTTTTAAAGTCACATTGGAATCACTTCTACTGGTTTGCTTTTTAGAGAAAATATAACCATAAAAAGACTTTAGAATCTAGATATCACTATTCATTAACAGAACTTAAAGATATATACTTACTGTCCACAGAAGTTGTTGATACTTAATCAATAAATGCATGATGTTCGCTGTCCCAGCTGCCATTATGAATTCTCGCTGTTCATTGGACTTCAAGCCTAACGCGTGACACATGAAGAGATTCGGGGCCATGACCATTGCTACATTCATGGTTGTCATCTTATTTTTCTCTCTATTGTCTATTACTCTTTGGAGAAATTCAAGCAGGGCCTGAAACAGAAATGACTCTTTGAGATTTGTGTTTTAATGAAGATAAAAGAGATTTAAAAGCATTGTCAACGTATGGGATTTTTACTTAGTTAAAAAATAAGTTGTGCATAATCACCACAGTCGGCTAGGGGCATGCGATGGGCTCTGCCAACAAAGCTTCTCTGTCTGGTTAGCACCTCGACGTGGCACTGGGCCTGGGACAGACAGGACACCGTCGGAACCAGGCATGAATGGAGGCGCTCAGACATAGGGCCCACTGGAGCCACGCAGCACTGAAAAGCAGCTGCTTTTCATACAAATATTCACTTGCTTCACAAAGTACTTCACTTTTATCTTTAGTAATTAAAAAAAAAACAAAAACAAAAACAGAAAAGAAAAAAAGAGAAAGAGAAGAAAAGAAAAGAAAGAAAAAAAAGAAAAGAAAAGAAAAAAAGAAAGAAAAGAACAAAAAAGAAAATAAAAGAAAGAAAAGAAAAGAAAAGGCAGAAATGACGTAAGTCAGAAGGGAAGGACCTGAAAGTCTTTTGTCCTTCATTGAATGCCTTCAAGGCCCCTTTGTTCCATTCCTTTCTTTCCTTGCCTTTCCTTTCCTTTCCTTTCCTTTCCTTTCTTCCTTTCCTTGTTCCTTTAGGAGAAGGGAAGGGAAAAAAAGCTCTCTTAGGCTCATTTAATCTCAGGTACTCGACAGCCAGCTGACAAGAAACCTAGAAGAATGGAGACTGCCATGTGGATTACGTTATCCTGTGAAAAGAAACCAGGAAAGATCTTAAAAACTTGTAATAGACAAGGAACTTTTCACCAGAACAGGCTGGTTTCTGCTCATGTGGATGAGGAAACGAGGTATGTAAGTGATGCTACCACAGGTCATCGAGCTGGCAGATGGAGGACAGGGTCTACCTGGCTTTTGTTTTGGAATTCTTAACTACAAAAAAAAACCCGTGTTTTCATATTTATCTTAAAATCCCTGAAAGGTGAAATAAACTCTATCGAAGTGGGGGGGGGGGGGGAAGAAACAGTGTTCATTTCTCATAAGATTTAGGGGGAAAAAGAATTCCTGTGTTAACAGGTGGATCTTAAATCAAGTTTAGCTGCTATATAGACTTCAAAAAACTGAAACAAACTAAAGGCACAGCCTCAATATCTAACAATAAGATTTATGTATCTAATTTCTGGTACAGTGCTCAGAAAGTTAAATTGTAATCTAAGCATAAGGTTATACAGTAACAATACCTTCTCAAATGAGGACAAAAGATTAATTGGTGAGGTCCAGGGGAAAAAAATTTAATTTTGCACCAGAGACCAGAATAATTATTCAGGGACCAGTGTATCTCTTTCTTTACAAAGTATAAATGATAGAGATTAGGTAATAAACCACTTTAATTGTGGTGTGCATATGCAATACGATTATCCAAACTATTACTATCAGAATATTAGAATATGCATGTGTGCCGATATGAAATTAATAAAATGTTAGTCTGGCCCTTGCCAAAAGCACTTCATCTTCAGACATATTTTTTCTTACCTGACACAGAAGAAGTGACCTTGCTAAAAAAGTATCAGAGGCAGCTGGGTGCCTCAGATGGTTAAGCCTCCCACTGTTGATCTCAGCTCCCCTGTCAGGTTCCTCGAGGGGCATGGAGCCTGCTTAAGATGCTCTCTCTCCCTCTGCCCCTCCCCTCACTCTAAAAAAATTTTAAAGAGCATCACTAGTCTGGTGTCACACAAGCCTCACTGGTCTCACTCCCTGAAAACCAGTTTGAGTCCCAGCACAGTTAGTTATTAGCTGTGTGAGATCTTAGGGTAAACTTCCGACATATCTGCCCTTTAACGTCTTCATATTCATAAAACAGGAATACTAATCTCCCAGCCTGCCAGGATTGAGCAGGACAATGTTACAGAGCTAACTTCCTAAAGATAAATACAAATAAATGAGTAAATAAACACCAATAATTATATTAACACAGATCCCCCACTAATATCTTAACATCAATCCTCTTTCTTCCTCCAAGTCAAAAGTAGTTATGATCACTGATGCAAATATACAATAATCCAAGGTCAAAAACAACAACAACAACAACAAATCCTGGTCAAACAGTTTTCCCAAACACCTGTCTCTTTAGGCTTAAAGTAGGACATGGTGCTTAATGCAGTGCCTCCTAACCCTTCGATGTGCTCTCGTAATAGTCTGCAAAGGTCACACCCATGATCATGTTCCTCCAGATAGGAACTGACTTTTTACTAGGCTTGTAAAAATTGGGGAATTTTGCATTAAGCTTCCTGAAATTACCTTGTGATAGAGTTTTCCTTAACTTTGAACTAAATGTAAATGGCTTATTTTCTTGTGCCTATGGCATTCTTGGTTCAATGTTTCTATTATTAGAATTCTTGTTTGAAACATTTATCAAGACTAGCTAAAATTAAGATTTTAAATAAAGGTTAATTATTAAATTTACACTTCTTCGGCATTTTCCAATTTTGTTATCCCAAAAAAGTATTTCCCACTTTATTTATAAAATTGTACTCCCGAGCAGCCCGGGTGGCTCAGTGGGTTAGTGCCGCCTTCAGCCCAGGGCATGATCCTCGAGTCCCGGGATCGAGTCCCACGTCGGGCTCCCTGTATGGAGTCTGCTTCTCCCTCTGCCTGTGTCTCTGCCTCTCTCTCTCTTTCTCTGTGTCTCTCATGAATAAATAAATAAAATAAAATAAAATAAAACTGTACTTCCAGTAACCTTATAAACAAAAATTAAAACTATTCTAAAAGTTTAAAAACTTTTTTTCAAACAATTTTCAAAACAGTACGCTGCCTGGAATTCTGAAGGCAAATTCTGAAATTGCATTGTAAACCACCTTTTCCCAACAGTAACCATACTGGAATAAGTGTCTCCTCTCACAATTATTTGAACTCATTTGAATGCAGACATGTTTTAAGGAAATCCTGTGTCTTTCAATGCCCGCCTTATACTGTCATTCACAGGGCCATCACACACCGGTATCTCTATGTGAAGGAAAAAAAGATGGATTAAATTTCTCTTTCAGGGCTCTGTGTCAGGGCATAGCTGACAAGTAGGCTGGAAATCGGTCCCCATGCCATTTCTACTTTGACCACAATCTACACTTACCCAGCAACCCTGGTCACACAATGTTCAAATGTGACCCTTTCTGGAGTTGGCCTCTGTCCCCCAAAAAAACCAACATCTAATGCTGCCTTCTCAGCATGTGACCATCAGTGAAGCAAGAGATTTTTTTTTTCCTCCTGACTTATTAGTAAAGGGAGTAAGTCTTTGGAAGTTCTCCTGTAGAGAAGCAGGGATTTTACTCCAGTAATCCTCGTAAACTCTTTCATCCAGAAAAGTTGACTATTAACATTCATTCCATGGGCATGAAAGAACTACCACCCAGCTTCAGTTCAAGGAGTCTTAATGAGGTACAGCAAAAAGTCTCAAGATTTACCAACTGGTTTTGTTTTCTTGACATGAAATTTCTTGGCATGATTTTTCATTTTAAATAGAAAGAAATGTGGGGAGCAAAAGGGCAAGGGTTCTGCCGTTAGCCATATAAAAACAATTTATTAAGGCAATGGCAAAACTTAAAGCCAATACTGTTTTTAAACTATATTTTAGAAGTTTCCTTACTCTTTCATAAGTTTATAATTAACCTGCACAACTACTCTATAAACTTTTGCTGTTAAGAAAATAAATCAGTAGGAATAATCCACTGGTTATTCTAAAAGCCTCTGACAATGCTTATTACAAACGGTATTAAATCATATAGACCAAGTCACTTTGAAATGATGATGTAAATCAAAACCTCAGGGTAAGCCCTTAGAGAAATAATTAGAATTTATTTGAGTCGGTCTATCTTTTGGCTAACCAAACACTTGAAAATCATCATTACGACTTACTTCAAACTATACTGCCTAGAACTACAAATACAACATCTTTAGGCTGAACAGTAGGTTATATCTGATGAGTCTTATTACTTCCTTTTTAAACATCCATTTTTTTACTTACTACATGTTCATTAAATAAATTTGGAAAATGTAGGAAAATAAAAAGGAAAAACCAAAAGCACCCATGTTTCCATCAAATAAAAAACAATGAACCTTGTTCATTGGTTTTGGTAGAAGTGTTACAGCAAAAATTAAATACTTGATAATACTTTTAACAGGACTAGCCTAGTAAATATGGTAATAAAGAGTTAAAACACTTCCACCATCTATCTTTAAAAGTCGGTCTTTTCTTTGTAGCCTACTGCAAACAAGTCCATGAAAACACCACACTGTTTTGCGACAAATAATGAGAAATTCCTCTGCTTTTCTGAGGGATATTTAATGTAAATGAATCCACTGACCTTAAGTGTGTCTCTGTTTGCATCAGGCAGGAGGATGACAAGAAGGTTCAAAGCCTGGAGTTGTTGCTTCCTGGTTGGAAGATCTGCCGACAGATTAAATAAATCTGAACTCTTTACCAAACCTTTTTTTTTTTTTTTAATATCCTTTTTTCATTTTGTAAGAAAAAAGTTATTTGGCACAAACATGACTATGAAATGTAAGACACAACAACCGAGCAGCGAGCATTCTTGAGAGTGTGTTCGAGAGAGATGAGGACAACCAGCTGCTGCGTTAGAGCTTTCTCTCTCTCCGAATGCTCACTTCCAACTGTGATCATATGATGAGCGGCCTTATGTTTGCAGACACACAACAGTGCTTTGGAAATCATTTCAACTTCTGTGTGATAATTATTCCCCAATGAAGAGACACAGAAAGTTGGACCTCCCGTGGTACGGGGTCAGGGGGCATCTGCAACAGTGAAGTTTGTTTCTTCACTGGTGAGTGGCAAATCCCATGGTAAGGGCCCATCGATTCCAAGAGGAATATGTAACACTGAGCCCGGAACACAGTAAATGCTCAATAAATGTCTGTGGAATGAATCAGAAAACCAACTCACAATGACTGAGTCCAAGAGGTACATTATTATCATGGATATTTATCATTTTTAGTAGCCCTTAACCCCTGTAAGTAATACACCTGGATATCTGGAGTCATTCTGGTACTTTGCTCTTTAGGAATCAATTTGTCCTTGAACCAATAATCAAAGAGTATATGCAAAATAGCATAACTTAACCATTAAAAATATTTTAAACACAAGGTGCTTTCAGTCATGTCTCCCCTCGAAATTCTGAAGAAATATGATATGAGATGATACATGGGAATCATCTCAACAATACATGCTTTAAGAATAGCCTGGAAAACAATAGAATATTATTCAGCTGTTAAAAAAAAAAAAAACAATGAATGAAATCTTGCCATTTGCAGCAACATGAATGGACCTTGAGGGCATTATACTAAGTAAAATAAGACAAAGACAAATACAGATGATTTCAGTTCTATGTGAGATCTTAGAAAACAAACAACAAAAAATAAGATCATAGATACAGAGAACAATTGGCGGAAGCTGCAGGGAGGGGGGTGGGAAGGGGGTCAAAAGGTACACCTTTCAGTTATAAAATAGCTAGGTTATGGGGACACAATGTACAGCACGGTGACTACAGTTGATAACAACATACTGCACATTTGAAAGTTGCTAAGAAAGTTGATCTTAAAAGTTCTCATCACAAGAAAAAAAATTCTGCAAGAGCGTGAGGTGATGGGTGTTGACCTGATGTACTGTGATGATCCTTTCACGATATACACAAATATTGAGCCATTATTTGTACATTAAGAATGTAGGTCGGGCAGCCCCAGTGGCGCAGTGGTTTGGCGCCGCCTGCAGCCCAGGGCGTGATCCTGGGGACCCGGGATCGAGTCCCACATCGGGCTCCCTGCATGGAGCCTGCTTCTCCCTCTGCCTGTGTCTCTGCCTCTCTCTCTCTCTCTCTCTCTGTCTCTATGAATAAATAAATTTAAAAAAAAAAAACAATGTAGGTCAATTATATCTCCATTAAAAAAAAAAAATGGAATAGCCTGGAACAGTTCTGGTGGACACTGTCGCTCGCCGTAATCATCAGCAGTGACGCCCTTTCCCTCTCATGGTGTCCCAGGTTGGAAGTTAAAAATATGGTCATTAGAATATGTTGATGGCATTTTTCCTTTTTTTGATGCCCTCCAGGACTCAAGGGAATAACGACAGCAGTACGTAAACCTCCTAAGATCTCTGTGTTCACCAGAAAAGAATCAAGAACTGATGGAGACGTTAACTTGGAGCTTGCCCAGGACCACAAAATGGCAAGATGTACGAAGTCTGCAGCCCCCTCCGCGGGAGGCAGCCAAGTAGTTTGTTCCGTGTTTCTGCATGGCAATCTCAGAACTTAATTTTTCAGGAAAATAATCACTGCCTGTGCCACATCTCCTGTGCTCTTATGATAACTGTTAATCCGCAGCTTCTCCAGTAAGTGTTGCTTTTAACACTTGGCAAGAAAAACGTATCAGATCTGACATGACTCATCCTATTACACAAGAAATGTGAAGTTCCAGGCTTAACAAGAAAATGCATTGTATTGCTGACTGGGCGTGCAATCAACCTGCCCCTGAGGGGAGCGGCCTGTCATCCCAGTAGGGGGAGATGCGCATTCGCGGAAGCCTAGGCCGTGTCCACCAGGGTGGACCAGTGGACGCGGTTCTGTTCTCTGTGCTGTGGGGTGGTCGGTGTGGGCGGCAGGAGAGGGCGCTTACCCTGGACAGCCTGGAAGGCCCTGAGGTACTCTACGCTGAGCAGCGGCTGGGGCAGCTCCCGGATGAAGAGCTTCAGCAGGCTGGCTGCGTCGTGCTGCTTGACACTTTCCCAATTAAAAGTCCCTTCGTAGAACTTTGCTTCTAGTTCTTGGCAAAGATTCTGAAACGCAGAAGGAAGAAAAAAAAAAAGAAGAAGAAGCTACCAGTAAGTGCGGGTTTTTTCTTTCCTCCTGCTGAGCCCGTGATGCTACTCTTCCCGCTTTACAAGAGATTCTACTCTTCAGAGAAGAATCTGGAAGAACTAAGAGGTCAACAGTTCCCTGTCACTCAGAAAAATATGACCCTGCCAGGGTACTTGACCATTGAAACCTTCCACCCCAGGCCGCAAAACCCGAGACTGTAGACATTTTCCTGAGGGTGCGACAGACCTCACGCAGCAAAGGTCTAACTAGAAGATTCCTTAAGGCGGCCCTGCATGTGGGGGCTTGGCTTAAGATACTCCAATTTTTCATTCAATCATTAAAAATCACTTTTAAAAACTCTGTTTTAAATCGCTCAGGAGCACATTCCGTGACAATATGGGTCCTCAGTCTCGGGGCCTAGGGCAGGAGGCCGCCTCCGGCCGGTCACCTGGGAAATGGAAGAGGCCAGATTCCACAGCAGGTGAGGCCTGAAAACCCCTCAGGGCGGCTGCCTCGGCGCAGAGGACCGGGCGGCCGCGCGGAATGAGGGTCTGCCAAGCTATTAGCAGTCACTTTAGCTTCACAGTGACTGTTTCCCACAGGCCTCTTGGCTGTGGCATAAATCCTATTAGGTTAGAAATCCTTCCAAGCTCCTGTCACGTCCTTGATGATTTTAACTGTTCTCCCGAAGAAGGTTCTTCGTTTTTCTGGTGAGGTGGAAACCTATTACACTCTGCTCTTCCCTACGCAGCTCCATCTTCTCCTCCACCCGGCACAGCCCGACCAACAGAGGTGAGCCCAGATGGGGGACGGTGAAGGGACAGTCCGGAGGGGGAAGGAGGGACGGCAACGGAGGGAAGGAGGGAGGGATGTAGAGAGTAAGGAGGAGGACGGGAGGGGGGAGAAGAGAGGAGAGTACAAAAAATTGGGGGAGAAAGACCACCCAAAACTCTGCGTATTAGGTTTAAATTATGTACAAGGAGCCACTGCGGCCTGACGGGGCTGAGGCAACGGGAGCTGCCGAGTCCACTGAGCCACCTTCTGAGGAGTCCCGGGAGCTGAGCTCGGCGGCCGCCGTCCTGCCACACATGGAGAGCGCGCCTGTGTTCAGACCGCGGGCGGCGGGTGCAGGCCCAGGGTGGCGTTACGCTGCGGGAGTCAGTGCTGCGGCCGCAGGACCCGAGGGTTCCGGCCCGTGGGGACGCAGGTCGTGCCTTGTCCCTCTCAGACTCCGGTTCTCTGCAGGACAACGCGCTCCTCACCGGGGCTCGCCCCACAGTCTCTCGCTGCCCTACGTGTCCGCGGAGGCTGACACGCGGCGCCTTAGCAAAGCTCCACGGGCCGCAGCATGGCCTCAGGGACCTCGCAGGGGCAGGCGGCCAACCCGGGCACCAGAGCAGTGAGTGTGTGAGCGGGGCCGTCCGGCTGCTCAAACCCAGGGCGCTGACGCGACTGTGTGGTGGGAGCCCCGCGGCCTCCGGTTCAGTCTCTGGTTCCATGGCTGAGGAGGCCCCTCGGCCCCGCTCCCCACCTGATGAGGCCCCTTGGGCCCCGCTCCCCACCTGAGGCACCCCCTCGGGACCTGCTCCCCACCTGAGGAGGCCAGCGGCCTGTCCCTCCGGCCTGTCCCTCGGTAGCAGCCCCCCCCTCCCCTGGCTCCCCACGCCCAGCCTCAGCCCGTCATATGTTGACTCCTGTTCTGCCTGGGTCAGGAGGGAGCAGCGGCGGCTCTGCGGGTCCCGTCTGTTGGCACCTCGGAGAGCCCAGCAAGGCCGCTGGGCCCCTTGGCCTCTCTGCTCACCAGAGCCTTACTCCCGCTACCCGGCCACTCTGAAGGACATTGACTCCCCACAGAGGTCGGCAGGGGCTCCCGGAGTATACCCGGCCCCGGGCCTGGAGGCCTCCCCGTAGGCGGTGTCTCGTGGGGCAGCTGTGGTCTCGAGGACCGCGCTTACCCGGATTCTCGTGGCGGCCCCGGGGATCCTCAGCAGGCCTTCTGTTTCCAAGCCTCCCTCCTCGATTCGAGCAATCAGCTGCGAATAAACAGAAGAATGTTCTCACTTGGCAACTCATTTCCACCCGTTTCCACCTGTTTTCACCCTGACACAGGCTCGTCCCACACAAACACCCGCACAGCCGCCCTGGGAACCGCCTCTACCGTGGCCACAGCCCCAAAGCTCCAGGTGAAATGGAGGTCCCCCTGCTGCCCTTCCCAGGCCAAGACTGGAGATGCCCATGGTTTAAGAGCCACCACGACCACCCGTGCTTCTGCTTTTCCAGAAACATACATCCTGCAGTCAAATAAATCTTAGGAAATTCCAGGATTTGCACACTTACATCTCCTTTTTGGTTTGTTTGAAAGGATTATTTATGGTCTGAAGGAAAAAACAAGAACAAAACGAAACAAAACATCCCTGTTTGCAAATACTCATTTTTAAGCTTTTCAGCTTTTAGTCGTAACCCAAGATAAAAATCAGTTCCCATAGAGGGCTTCTAAATTACACCTGATACCCAGCGAGTGCACATGGATCTAGCTCCAGAACCCCATTTAAAAAAAAGAAACAAAGATTTTTGCAGGAACCCACAAGAAAAAAGGCAAACAGAGAAATGACAACGACACTGTTGGAAGGTAGGAAGAGGATTAAAAAGTGGTTAATTCTTGGCAGAGTAATCTTCCAACTGAAATATGTATTCCCTGGGCGGGGCGCAAAGGCTTTAGGGGAAACTCTGCTATTTTAGGGAAATCAATCTCCTTGTCCTCAAGTTAAATATAAGGCAATTACCTTGCCTCACATAGCTATTCCTCCCACCACGCACCCCCGCCCCAGAACAAAAGACAGACCTACTCTTCACTCATCCCCAAATTTGCTATGATCTCTCCACACACCCTTAAAGGCATAAAGTCTTCCAGAGTGCCAAAGGATGTAAAATTTTATTTTTTTCCAGGGAAACTTCCTTTAATGACTTACCAAGGCTCTATAAACTACATAAAGCTTACCGTTTCTCCCTTGCTTATAAAAGTGTCTATTAGGAGCAAACCAAGGTATCATAAACTGAGGTCTTTTGACCTTTGTCTAGATGCTCTGAAATCAGATAGATTGTAGCATGTAGACACTGGAAGGGAGGCAATTTTTCTTTAATGACCTCATCTCTCCTATCCCTGGATTACAGCCAAAGAATGTACTGATCTTCAGGGAGTCAGGTAGGAATAAAGCAAAGAGTAGTTTCGAAATTCCCCTAAGGATTTATTATTAGCTAAAGAAAGAACCATCTCTGGCCAGTCAAAGCAGTGCATGATTTTTAAAAATTCAACTAGAATGTTTCCCAAGACCACATTTTTCAAGTCACTCTAGATAATAAACCGAGGCAGAAAAACTTTACACGAATTATTTTAGATTAGATAGGCATTATTCAATAAAGGATTTAAAACCAAACTTATTCAATGTTTGAACAATCTTCATTTTTATTTCATCTTATAAAATGTTTAAAATGATCTATTAGCAAAAAATAAAATTCTATGCCAGCTGCTAGAGCAAATTAGTTTTTAGCAATAGTATATGACTTTCAAATTTTCATTAAATATACAGGGAAAATGGATGATTTCTAAATAACTGAATAAGAGTGAGTTCTGAATTTTTATATTTCTTTTTATTACTCTCTTATCTGGAATACTAGCATTCCATAAATACACACACACACACACACACACACACACTACCTGAAACGATGCCATGTGTTTTTTCATATTTCTCATTTTAAAATTTTTAGCCACATTATATTGCATTATTAAAATATAAATAATAAATACTTTATAGCTCTCCTTTCATTTTCAAGACTTAAAGATGGAAAATAACTATATTGATCTATATATTTTAATCATGCTCTTTTTTAGTAATTTATCTCACAAGGGACATTGCATAATTTATAAGTAATGTTCACAGCATTTCCTAAGATTCCATACTTATATGAATTTATGAATTGAAAATGAAGTCAGAAGTTTTGGACACAAATTATCTTTGATTTGGCTAAATAGTTTGACAACGAGAACAGAATTTGCTAATTTGTCAGAATTTCTCTACAGGTAAAAATTAAGAGTATTTTATTTCCCTAACTTATTCTGAGAATATGGTTTAAACAATGTGCCTCTGAACAAAAACGAGACAAACAAGAAAGTAGGTAAAATTCACAGGTAGTAGATAAGCTTTGTTAAAGCTCTTTTTTGGGGTAGAACTCTTAATAAATGAGAAAGTATAATCCTTTAAAATCTAGTAATAAACCTTTTTGCAAGTTAGTGATTTCCAATTATTTCCTTTGTACAAAATTGAGGAAAACCTAATTGAGGTGACAGTTGATCAATCAAAAAAAATATCTTTCAATGATAGATCACTGTGATTTTTTTGCTTATAATTCAGAGGGGATGCATCTAACAGTAAACTCTTTAGACTCTTTTATTTTTCATGTGAACAAAAAAATCTTTAAGGCTGTTACCTAACAACTTCAAACTGGTTGGAGACCTGAGTCTTCAGAATATCAAAGAGACCAGAAATGTAAAATGACTAAACAAATAAGAAAACAATTTCCAGAGAAAATGATACGGGACTGCATGCAAACCTCAGCCTGATTAGGAGACCTCCCTAAATTTTTGTGAAGACCAAAACTTACTCTTCACTAATGTGATGATGAATTTGATAAAGTCAAGAGGGACACATCACTGTTTTTTTTTTTTTTTTTAAACACCAATCTAGACGTTACTGTGAAGGTATTTTTGTGGATGTAATGAACATTTAAAGCAGTACATTTTGAGTAAAGCGAAGTACTCTACATAATGTGAGCAGTCTTCATCCAGTCGGCTGGGGGACTTAACAGCGAGGACTGAGGTTTCCCAAAGAAGCAGCACTTCTGCTTCAAGACTGCAACATGGAAAGCCTACAGGAGTTTCCAACCTACACATGTTGGACTCAACATTGTAACATCAACTCTTGCCCAAGTTTCCAGCCTCTGGAAAGGGACATCTATTTCACACTTGCCAGCCCCCGCTCTCGCGTAAGCCAATTCTCTAAAAGAAATCTCTCTATACGAATATGGCTGAGCATATGCGTGCTCGCACGCACACATGTTATTGGTTGTTTTGTTGGAGAACCCATGTCTACCGGGAAAGGATACTGCTGAGATCCTTGCCTTCCACAGTCATCTGTGGTGGTAACATGCACCTTTTACTCAAATTAATATGAATATCTGGCCCACATTTGTCAGCACCTCCCAGCTAATCACAGGCCCTGTTGAGCACTCTCCACACAGATACAAGCTCTGTAGGCAGTGGCTGGCAGAGGCTGCTGAGTAGAGCAACGTTCTTTAGGAGAAACGATGAGAGACACAGATGGATGTGATGGGGACCATGAGAAATAATGGAATCAGAGTTTAGTAGGTAAGATAGCTAATGACCGGTTTGGAATAACGGAGGCATCAGTGCCAAGTAGACAGAGCTTTATTCAGTATTGAATGAGTTTGTTGAGCCAGTCAGTCATAAACGTTCCCACTGCCACTCTCTGCTATGCCCAGAACGTTTAGAAATTGTGATGTGCTGGGGCCGCATAGTCCGTAACGGGGGGCTTGGGTAGTCCGTAACGGATCTGACCCACCTTCCCCCCTGTGCATTCTTGCCTTTTATCACATGTTTCTGAACAATGATGGCTCAGAGATTAGACTGAAATTTTTATATTGCCATAGATAATCCCCTTATGAATAACTGTGTGTTGATGACACCAGTGACTTGATAGTTTAGCAATCACTTTCTGATTCTGCTTTATGGTTTCTTTGCCTACTTTGGAAGTAGGCATTGGTAAATTAAGTTGGACATCCTCACTGTAAATAGGAAAGCTTGGGAAATACATAAAGGCATGAAATATTCATGAGGATGCAATTCCCTAGAAATTTATAAGCAGTTCCCACTCCTGTGTATTATAGAAGCGAAATCTCAATTATACAAAGCTAACTAATATAAGACAGGAAAACGATGCCAGGTAATCACAGTTAGAGTAATACCACAGAAAACATCACCATGAAATAAAAATTATAAGCCCTTGAAACAAATTTGTTTCCTGAATAGGAAATCAAAGTACAAAATAAAAAGCATATCAATTGGAAAACTGTATTATAAATATTATGAATGCCTAAAGAGAAAAAAAAAACTTCTATTAGTTTAAGTATGTTCTCTCCAGGCTGACCCACTTAGGCCTACTTACTTTTTGAAATATCAAGGGTATTCGAGTTCCTGGTACTTTCCTCTGATCGTGTTCCAACAACACTGTCAGTGGAATACAAAAAAGGCCAGAATCTGCAACAAAAAATAAAATTTTTTCTTTCATCCATCTATAAAATACTAATACAAAAATATTAAAGGCATCAGATTTCTTGATATTGTCATTCAAACAAACAACTATTTATTGGGCCCCTAATAAGTGGATGCCATTGTCCAGCCATTAGGTATACACATTTTAATAGGAAAGTCTTGGTCTTATATAGTAATCTAGCAAGGAAAGACAGCTAAGCAAATGAGGGCAAATGATCACCAAAATAATTAGAAAAGTTAAACTGTCCTATAAGAGAAATAGTGCCATGGAGTCTGTGAAATAATGCAAATAATTTACCACAGGTAATCAAATTAAAAGTTTTAGCTAAAGCAAATATTACTTATCTCTTCCATAGTTAATTAACATTCAACATTCTACAATACAGAAAAATATAAATGTTTGTTTTTGAGAAATCAGTCAACATTATGATCTTGTTCTACAAATGTTTTAAAATCTTTAGGAAATAGAGACACTCGGTAGTCTTAAATTGAAATTTATAGTTGCATATATTTGGGGATAACTCCAGAAAAAATGAAAGGTAATAGTTTATAATTTTCTACGTTAAAATCACAGGCCTTCAGTCTGGTGTGAGCATAGCTCCTGCATAGCACCTCCCACCCCACCCCCATCACTAAATGAAGTGCAATACACATCATCAGGGGAGATATAGATCATTTGTGAACAAGGAAAAGGGGGAATTGTATTGGGGAGTGAGGACACTGGAAACTGACACTCAATAGAGATGCCGTTCAAGAGAATACCAGTAACCTTATAACTTGTAGCTTAAGAATTATGAAAAAATGGTGCCTGGGTGGCTCAGTCAGTTAAATGTCTGCCGTTGGTTCAACGTGACCCTGGAGTCCTGGGATCACCTGCACAGGGATCCCTGCTCAGTGGGGAGTCTGCTTCTCCCTCTCCCAGTCCCCCCACTTGTGCTCGTTCAATCCTAAAAAGAATCATGAAAAAAAGTAACCTTCAAAAATGTTAAGAGTCCAGTTGATGAATTTATTAGATGAGATGCAAAAATATTTAAGAAACGGAAAGAAAATCTATTCTGTTAATAGCTGTACTCTTAATGAGAATAGCTTAATATTTCTCTCTCTGCTAGGAAGCAATTCTAAAACATAAAAAAAGCCTCTCTAAGCCATTTTAAAAGTCCTAAGCACTGAGTCACAGCTATTTAAATTATATTTCTATTTTATATTTGGCAAAGGCTTTGTGACAAGCTTCTGAAAAAACATCTAAAGTCTTTCATTATCCATAATGGCCTTGCGAAAAATCAGAAGCACCATTTAACTCAGAAATTCACCATCCCAAGCCTTAAGCTATAATAGTCAGTGGAACTCAGCACAGAATGAGCTCTTCTGGGGCCCAGCATGGGAGAGAGGACCTTGAGGGAAGGTATACTTCAGTCCTACAGAGAAATTGCCTCTAAAACGTAAATCAGGTGAAGACGTGTCTTTATTAATGTTACCATAGCAACTTGAGAATCCTCATTCTTGGTATCTCTTTAGGAGAGAACTTAAAAGTTAGAGAAGAGGTCAGAGATTCCTAAACAGTTAAACTTTGTTAATAGAGAATTATCTGCATTTCCAGATCAATAAAATCTTAGATAAAAACCAAGGAGGTGTCTGTTCTCTATCACATTATAAAAAATAAAGTCCGCTTATATAATGGGTAAAGCACAAAGCTTACAAAAGGAAAACTGCGTATCTCCACAATGAGTATAATTTAGTGGTATTATGGGTCACATGGCATGATTTTCTTCATAAAGAATGTTTTTGCAAAACAGTTAAAAGTAGAATAAAAATGAGCACAGGGACAGGCCGCTAACTATCCTATGTATTTCCTATCAAATAAATAAGCAAAAAGTCATTGATCAGTAGCAACAATCTTAGAGTCATTTTTCAAGATCTGATTTTAGAATTAAAGAAGTTTATGTACCAAATGTATTTTTATTTTTTTAGAGATTTTATTTATTTATTCATAAGAGACAGAGAGAGAGAAAGAGAGAGAGGCAGAGACACAGGCAGAGGGAGAAGCAGGCTTCATGCAGGGAGCCCAACGTGGGACTTGATCCTGGGACCCCGGGATCACACCCTGGGCTGAAGGTGGTGCTAAACTGCTGAGCCACCCGGGCTGTCCACCGAATGTATTTTTACTTTTTTTTTTTTTTTTTTTTAAGATTTTATTTAGTTATTCATGAGAGATACAAAGAGAGGCAGAGACACAGGCAGAGGGAGAAGCAGGCTCCCTGTGGGGAGCCTGATGTGGGACTTGATCCCAGGACCCTAGGATCATGACCTGAGCTGAAAGCAGACTCAACCACTGAGCCCCCCAGGTGCCCCCCAAATGTATTTTTAAACGTAGTTTTCAAAGGAGACAGCATTTAAGATTCCCCGATTCAAAAAAAAAAAAAAAAATTCCTTAATTCCGAATTTCCTTCCAATGCAATTAAATATTTGATTATCTCCTTATTTTCTATAGTCTGGAGAGTAGCACATGGTTCTAAAGTTACAAAATTTTGAAGGCAGTATTTTAGAATATGAATTTTAGATATATTCAAGTGTTTGTGTTTCCCCCTCTGAGAATACTGCAAAGAAGCCAAGTTCATCTTTGCTACTTTTGAACTACATCCAACTGTTTTGTTTTTAATTTCAAAATTACCTTTTGTTTTGATTTTCACAGCTTTTTGTTGCTTCAATTCAACACCCAATACGTCATAGAGGGCAGTCAGCTCAATCAGGGCTAAGCGGCAAACTTTCTTCATATCCTGGGGTGCTAGGTCACCAATCCTGGTGGTGCCTGTTTTGTCTTTTGGCAATCTGAAATTCTAAAAGAAACACCATTAACAGAGTAAAGGTTTAGAGTGTCTATGCCCATTTTTAGTGAAAGACGACAAAATTCTAACTATAGAAAGCGAGTAAAGGTTTAGAGTGTCTATGCCCATTTTTAGTGAAAGACGACAAAATCGTAACTATAGAAAGCAGCTGTACGCAGGGTAGCAACAGTGAAAGCTGTGACAAAATTTCTCCAGTCAGAATGAAGAGCCATCTTGTCATGATGATGACCCTCACACCTGCGGGGAGTCAGTACGTGGAGTCCCACAGACAATGCGACCACACTATGTAGTAGGCACACTGATCCCAGGAGCTAAGAGGACAGTAGAGCTGAAGGAGAAAGAGAACTCTAGTTACTGACCTTCCAGAACAAAGGAAGATAGAAGTCAAGAGAAACTATGAGGAAGAAGAGGAGGAAGAGAAAGCAGACTAATAGCCATGAGTGAGTACAGCACTGGGGTGACAGGGAGCATGGGGTGCCAGCAGCCTGAAGCCTGAAGGCCTACCAGGCATCTCGTAATAATCGGGCAATTGTTTAACTACTCGTTCTATAAATGGCAGACGGAAAGAGCGGAGGAGAAGGGAAGGAGGACGGGAAAGGAGGAAGGAGGTGGGCATAGCTCGAGGCGGGAGGAAGGAGGAACAGGTGGAGCAGGGAGGGGGTGACGAGGAGAGGATGGGGAGGAAGGCCACCTAATTCAGAGGGCTGCTGTGGGGTGTAAATGCCTGGCACTTCCCAAGCACCCATATATGGTTGCTATTGTTATCACTTTCACCATTGAATAAAAAGACTTAAAGATCCTACCATCACAGGCAAGTAAGTGGTATTTTGTTGTTTTCTGCCTTTTGCAAATATTATCTACTACCTACTCAGCCACTTTTAATATTAAATACATTAAATATAAGAAAACAAACCAGAAGGCAAAAACATGAATTTCTCTAATATATTGAAGACAAATTATAGTCCCACTGTATTTACTGACTACTAAAACTATGATCATTCTCCAATGGTTTGATTAAAAAAAAAAAAGGTTATAGAGGTTATATCTTTTGGGTTTACCCTTGACTTCCTCATTTAATGGCCAAGGATGTTCAACTGGTTCCCTTTTATTTCTCTTTACTTTGCTGCTTTTTCTTTTTTTCTTTTTTGTTTCTTTTTTTTTTTTTTTTTTTTTTTTACCATATCGTTAACACTTCCTGGTGTAAAATTCAGTGTAAAAGACATGTCTTAGAGCAGTTCTCAAAGCAAGGCCCAGGGAACCACGAAGTTACCTAACACACTTTCAAGGAGCCTATGAGGTCAAAACTGTTTAATAATTAATCCTAAGACATTATTTGCCTTTTTCACTCCCATTCTCTCATGATAGCACAGTGGAGTTTTCCAAAAGTATAAGATAGGTGCTTTTGCAACAGATTGAATACAGATGTAGGTGTGAGCATCCAACTGACTTCTACTAAAGTGAGACACTGGAGTTGCTGAAATGAAAGACCATAACATGCTTCTTACTAATTTTTAGAAAATATGACTATTTCTCATGAAAACTAATATTTATGTTAATCATAATATTTTACTTAAAGTGGTTTAATTTTTAAATTTCTCGCTTTTAATTTCTAATATGGTACATATCCATAGGCACAACTGACATAAACAAAACCTCTACTCCCACAGTCTTCGTGGTTTACTTATCAAGATAAATTATTCTGTAGTCTCCATATTCATGTTACATAGTTCAAGAACACAGGCCAGTGACAAACTTCCATGAAATTCAAATTAATAAATTCTTCACTTTCCAAAATCATCTACAGTGGTCTTGTTCATCTCCTCAAAATCTTTCGTGAAATCATAATTTCTGTACAACTATGTGTAGGTCTTCTTTTTTGGTTCAGCCACAGCATACTTCCACAGAGCTGCAAAGTCCAGGGAGACAACAAATGCCCCCAAAAACAGGAAATCACAGATTTCTTGGCCAGAAATCCTTGTGTCTGGGGTTTTGTCAAAGTGCTGGAAGCCATGGTAGTTACTGTTCTCAATCCCAACATCCTTCTTGCCTAGTGCAACAAAGGCTTTTTGAAGTCCTCAATGCTTTTTAAGAGCCTGAAGGCATTATGAGACTACACTGTTTAAGCATCATTGTCTTAGAGCATTTCCCAAAACTACAACTTCGGGCAACTGAGCAGCTCAATCCTCTCAAGCAAACTCAACTTCAAGGAGAATCTCCCACAGTTCTTCACAGAAGCTTCCTCTATAGAATCTGCTATAGTTTTAAGAAGAGTCCACTATAGGACAAAACAGGTCCTTAACTTTTCACAATACATTTTTTTTCCTTATGAGAACACAAAATGAAACAGCAATAGATATCATTAAATATGCTAAGTGAATTTCCAGGGTAAGTGTTAAACGGTGCAGCACATGGGGGTTGAGAACTGAGAGCCAGACTGCAGGTGGCCAGTCTTGTCTCCATCACTTACTAGCTATGTGACCTTCGGCAAATTACATTCTCTCTGCGCTGCCTCAGCCACTTCATCTGTAAAATGGGAATAAGAGCAGAACCTGCTCAGGAAATGTTAAGTGTTATTACTACATTTCTCTCATGGAGCCTTTTCAATAATCTCAAGATTTCATGCCTTTCCCTTTCTCCTAAATATTACTGTAAGGTAAGGGGGGAAATGGTAAGGCTAATACTCTTATTTGATAAATGGTTTTTTATCCTATTCTGCAAAAGTCCCCTTTGGTAAGAATTATTATAGCAGGGAAACGAGGCTTACTATTACTAATAAGAGTAAATATGGCCACATAGCCAGTGACAAAGTAAGGATGCAAATTTAGATCTTCTAGATCCTAAATTCAGGAATAACCCCATTCTGCTCTGTTCCATTTTCCCAGCACAGCATGAATGGAGGAGTCTAAGTTGGTCAGTACTGATATAGGACTGTGAGCCCCTCGGTCTCCCCCACTGTACCATAGGTCTGGCACACTGGAGGTGTCCTGTTCCAGTCTAGTCGATGAATGAAGACACACATTACAGGAAGACGAGCAGAGCATCAAGCTCTGGGAGGTGCAGGGCCACTGGCTGGAAGCTTCCTCATTGTCCTGTGATTCATACTGAGCTCCGCTTTCAAAATCACACAAAACTTTTCATTATCTTCTGGCGTGGCCCCACAGTTCTGCTAATCGCATTGTTTCCTGCAGGGCTGAACCAATCCTATTTATCAACCCTTTTTTTTTTTTTAAGTTCTAAATGTTTCATTAAAAGCAGTTGTTATTGATCTAATAAGCCAAACATATGTAACACAATTATTCAAAGCATTAGCTAAGGTAAATGTTTAGAGAAACCTGAAATATTATTAGTTCAAACATTTGATTTACCTAGCAAAATATGTCGTGAGCTTTATTTATTTATTTATTTAACACTGTGCTTTAATGAAAGGAGTTAGTTCTTTATCCCAATGTTTAATTCATGGCAGCAGCTTTAAATATTTATGAAGTTTCCTGTCATTTTTGTTTAGTAATAGACTGGATGGTTCAGTTCGTTGGATAAGAGAAGGCAATGCAATTTCAGCAAAAGAAAGCTCTTTGCCTTTTGAAAAACGTGCTTCAAGAATGAAGTGAAATAAAATTTTTCAAAGACTATAAGGTCATTGGTTCCCGTGTGTTACCCGTGAATTAATCCGGTAGCTCTCTCAGACCGCACCCCTCTTTTTGCAGCCCTCACAATACAAAGGGCCCCTTAGGCACTTCACCAGTGATGATGGACTTTGATGGACTTGACTTTAGTACGTTAAGTCACTCTAGCCTCAACTTGGGAAGCAAGAGAATCTATCCTCACCTGGTCAATTTGCACAGATGACTTTTTTTCGGGTCTGCTAGGAAACGCAATTCTTACCTAATGTTTTTCTATGTGTGAAATGTGATTTTATTACAATATTTCATTCATTATCATTTCAGAGAATGAACCTTTTCTAAACAAATGAACTTTTGAATTTAGTTTTTCTATATTTCCTAATTTTTTTTAGCTCAGCGGTGGAGCGTCTGCCCTCAGCCCAGGGCGTGACCGCAGGGTCCTAGGATCAAGTCCCACATCGGGCTCTCTGCATGGAGCCTGCTTCTCCCTCTGCCTGTGTCTCTGCCTCTCTCTGTGTGTTGCTCATGAATAAATGAATAAAATCCTTAAAAAAAATTAAATTAAATAAATAAATGGAGAGCAAAGAGCCATGATGTAACCTTTTCTAGACAATTAGGACCATAACCCTAAACACCTCTTTCTGCATTGTGTACAAGTATGTGTCTGCTAGATTTTCAGTGTTCTCACTCAATCCTGAAACACTTCTTCCACTGCCCTTCAGCTTCCTCTAGAGGCGTTCCGTTCTCCAGCAAACTGCCAATAGGGGCCTCCATGACTAGTTTTCAGCCTTTAGTATCCACAGAGCTATGTTACCAGACAACCAAAGTCATTATAAAACAAGAATTTGCTTGAATGAAACAAAAGTCAATAAGAATCCAAAGGGCACTAAATAAAGACCTAAGAACTAAATTTAGGTGTGCACCTAAGATAAAGGCTTTACCAGTTATAATTTTAAAACTATGATCTTAAAAATTTCTGCATATGCCCTTAATGTTTCAGTCTCCAAAACAGGATGAAGGAGTATTATTAAATTTATATTGTATATGATGGACCCAACAAGCCAGAATCTTATTTATACAATATCTCAAGCTGTCCTGAACAAGTTGTCAGCAGCACCAATACAGAGCCACTTACACTCACACCTAAATTAAATGCAGGTATACCTTCAGGGCACATTACATGGAGTCAACGTGGTCTTCCAGAAAAAAGTCCAGCCCCAAAAGTTGAGTCACCGAAGCCAAGCCTTAGCATGCCATATATAATCTAACCTGTTCCTTGTATAAGAAACAGGAATCATAGTATCTACCTTACAGAGATCATTTGAGAAATAAATAATTACCGGGCATATTTTCTGAGATACAGAGGGTACACAACACAAAACACAGTAAGTAGTAGCTCCATTTTCAAACTGTAGCCCATTAAAGGTTATGAAACCTGATCTCCAAATTTAAGAGAAGAAATTCGAATCTGCTGTGAGAGATCATAAAGAATTAACAAAAACTACCCGATGCTGTAAGAAAAAGGAAACGAATTTAAAAATGAAGTCAGCAGAGAACAATGTATTACATAAAGCTTACTGCTTATTTACAGAAGCAGAGGAGCATGGAGTAGAAATGGAGTTTAAGGTTTATCTGCTTAGACACCTGCCTCGGAGTGATGAATATAAATATTCATTCCATCAACCATGCTGAGGGCTTGTGAAAAGCTTACACGCCCATGCCTTCCAGAAGACATGTGGATAAATGGTTGTATAGATGAACAGATGCATATATGCATAAATAAATACAAGAATATATTGACAATAATTTTCAAAAGCATGGCCTCTTAATAGCTTAAAGGATTATTTTATAGATTTTTATCTAATATAATTCACAATCAGGAAAGACTTAACAAAGTTAGATACTAAACTAGTCCCCAAAGGATAGGATAAGACTTCCTTGGTCAACAGGGAACAACAGGACGGTAGAAATGGGAAGGTCATTTCAAGCTTGGGGTACAACCTGAAGAAAGTGAAGAAGGTACAGGAGCACAAATGTTAAGCAGAGAATGAGATAAGAGAGGAAGTTTTAAGTCTCTGCAATAGATACTAATTTATATTTTGTTCCACTTTTGAATTCACAACTTAAAAGTCAACGTCTTCATTTTTTTTTAATTAGACTCTACCGTCCTTCACTTAAAACCCCAGATTCTTAAAAATATATGATAAAACCTGGAAACTACCTGGATGTCCACCATTAGGAAAATGATTGAGTAAATTATGATGCATTTTCACAATGGAATATGATGTATCTACAAAAAAGAATGAGAACCATTTCTGAATATTCTATATATTACTATGAGGTGATCTCCAGAATATACTAAGTCAAAAAAAAAAAAAAAAATCAAGATTGAGAAAAGTGTGTGTGGTGGGCTACCATTTATCTAAGAATGGAAGGATAAACCATAAAGATAAAATGAAAAGGAATTTACCCAGAAGGTAAATTTACCCAAGAGGAGGAAGAAAACAGAATGACGACAGACTTTTAACACATGTAGGCTTTAAATCTGACTTCTGGATCATGTAAATATTTTACGTGCTTACAAAAAAAATTAAATTACAAAAGAAGCAACCCCTAAAAATTGAAAATGAAACGAAACCATTAACCCAAACAGGTATGCAGTTGGTGGCTTAACCATCTGGAGAATAACTAACTATCCTACACAATCTAAAGCACAGTAATTTTATTATTATAGTGTTTTGAGGATATATCTCAAGGATACAAACAACTGAAGAAAAGAAAAACAAGTTTATATTGTTTTCTAGTAATCATATTGTTGATAGCAGAGGTAGTACTGTTATTCTGAGAATGCCAGGCATTAACTGAAGACACAACAAACAAGTAAATTATATGTGTTCTAATTATATCGCCCTGAGACGACTATTCTTGGCAGGGAAGAAAGAAGATACAGAAGTACTTCTGGCCTCTGAAAGCACTTTAGGCATGACCAGCCCCTAGAAGGGAACAGTCCTGGTGTCCTGATCATAGTTACAGAACTATTACTTCTACTAAATGGAGCCATGGTTTCCGGCAGAAACAGAGAATTCTACATTTAGAGCAGAAATGACAGCAGATATATGTAGGAAATTTTGTCTAGGATCATAGATATGTCTACACCTATGAGTCAAATTCTATTTTTACAAGAAAATTAAAATACAATGACACTAACTGGTCCCTCGTGAAAGACGCTATGGGACCAAAACAGTGAAAACTGGAGCATGAAAAGTAACTGTTTTGAGAAACTTTTGAGAAACTTTTCCTTAAAAGTATTCAAGTTAATAAATGAATAAAAGAAGTGAAAACATCATCTTGTCAACATTAATAAATTAATGGATCAAGGACTGATTAGCTGCTAATGGCACAAAAAGAGAAAGACAAGCAGCTATTCTGTGTCTCTTGATACATAATCATATATGAAGTAATTTTGACCCCCACCTCAAAAAAAAGACAGAAACACACACTGAATGAGATGAATCTATGGTCAATTTATAAGAAATAGGAGAACATGAGGAATTAGTCAGACAGAGGGGGATATTCTCTACAACTTAATAACCAGGTTCCTTCAACAAAGAAATTTTGGAGGACAAAGAGGGGAAAGGAGGAATGGAGACGGAGGGAGAGATTACAGGTCTCAAGACACAGCAACCAACTGCCATATGCATAAACCTTATTTAAATCCAGATTCAAACAAACCTGAAAAAAATAATAATAACAAAATCTGTGATACAATTTGAAATTTGAACACTGATCAGCTATGGGAAATTAATTGTTAGTACTTCTTAGGTACAGTAATGGGAATCTGGGCATGTCTTTAAAAACCCCTCTTTTAGAACTACATATTGAAATATTTATAGGTGATGATATATTCAGAGATGTGTTGCAAAGGAACACAGAATGGAGCACTGGGGGGCTCAGTCGGCTGAGTACCTGCCTTCGGCTCAGGTCATGATCCCATGTCCTGGGATGGAGCCCAGTATTGGGCTCCCTTTTCGGGGGGGTGGGGGGCCTGCTTCTCCCTCTGCCTCTGCATCTGTCCCTGCTCGTGCTGTCAAATAAGTAAAATCTTAAAAAAAAAAAAAAAAAAGAACTGAGCACTGGTTGGGGGTATGAATAGGTGAGGACTAGCCACAGACTAATGGGCAAGTGGGGTAGTACTGGAAGTTCATTATACAATTCTTTTTAGCTTTTGCAGATGTGAATTTCCACAAAATAAATTATATATATATATTTTAAATATAAGACATTCAGGAGCAACAAACAACTTAGTACACGGAGCTTGGTCTCTAAATACTATCTGCTACTAAAGGAAACTAGGGATCCTTGTAGAGGGGATCCTTTCAAGTCAGAGAGGAAAAAAGTACAAAGCAAGCCTAAGGGCATCTTCTACAAGAAAGCTAAGCAAAAAAAAAAAAGAAAGAAAGAAAAAGAAAAAGAAAGCAAAGCAGTAAAAGAATGGGGCACATTAAAATGACACAGGAACCAGTGTCAAGGGTTTCCACTAGTTAAGTTTGGGTAAATTTGAAAAAAATAATGATAATAATGGTTTATAAAACACTGAAAAAAGGAAGTCACCAGTCCATGATGATATTCAGAAACAAAAAGAGGAGAGGGAGGGCAAGTAAGTATCACAGAAGATTGCCAAGAAATCATAATGGGAGGGAAAAATAATTAGAAAATCACCATTTCTCAAATAGTAGTATAATTATTGTTTCGGGCAAGGATCACAAATGGCTGGTGAAGTGGGTAGGTGACAGGTTGTGACAAATAGGACAGTCACCCAGTTTCGGAGATCACACGTTAGTATTAACCGCACGGGGGAAAAGTATCTTCATAACAGGGAGACCTGGTGAACATCTCCCCAACCAAGGGTCACACTTCCATCACCCATTAGAGGACCACGTGACGCCACACCCCTCTTCTCATGATGCCACCAGAGGCCTAGCCTTCATCTATGCGATAGTTAGGCCAAAAATGTTTAACTTGAATCTAGTCATGAGGAACAGACAAAGTCAGAAATTTTATTTCAACTCTTCAAAAATATTAAAAAGCAGGGGAGGTGATTTAGAGTCAAGGATACCAAAAAGATAGGACATCAAATGCAACACATGACCCATATGAGGTGGGGAAGGTGGAAGCTAGAAAGGACAATATTGTGACAGTTGGGAACATTTTAATATAACCATATGTTAAGTATAATTGTTATTTTTAGTGTGTGCAATTCCTTAAGTATGATACCTGTGTTTGTATGTCTTTGTTAAGCTAAAAAAAAAAAAAGTTGGGGCCAGGCGCCTGGCTGGCTCAGGGGGTACAGCATGTGACTCTTGATCTTGGGGCCATGAGATCAAGCCCCACATTGTGCATCAAGCCTATTTAAAAAACAAAAAAACAAAACAAGACAAAAAACCCGTGAGGGGCGCCTGGGTGGCTCAGTCAGCTGAGTGTGTGATTCTCATTTTGGCTCAGGTCACGATCTCAGGGTCGGGGGACTGAGCGCCAAGAGCTCCGCGCTCAGTAGGGAATCTGAGATTCTCGCTCTCCTTCTCCCTCTGCTCCCCTCCTCATGGTCTCTTTCTCCACTAAATAAATAAATCAGCCTTTAAATTAAAAAAAAAAAAAAAAGTGAGTGTGCAGCTGGTAACACAACATATCAAGAGACAGATATCGAAAGAGGAAAAGCAAACGCTGTAAAATGCTGTCAAATGGATCTACATGAACCCCGTGGAGGTGTTTGCTATACTTTTCTTCCAACTTCTCTATGGATCTGAAATTTCCAAAATAAAAAGCTGATGAAAAATAGACTCCTCTATTTTAGTGAAACCGGAATAGTACCACGTACAGGTAACGAAGCATCATTGCCTTTGCTCTTCTGGGGCTTCTCCTTGGAGTTCTCCTGATTGACCGCTTGCTCTGCAAATGATACCTCCAGATTGATATCTGTTTCAGAGGCAGGTGCCTCCTCAGGGACCAGTGGAGTCAGCTCTTTTTCACCAACAACTAGGCTCGATGCCTGGTCTGGGGAGGGGAGGGGAGAATCAATTAATATATTTTAAGTATTTTTTACTTCTTTACATCAACTACATAAAACCCTTTGGGGCAAGGATTATTTACTATAGTCAATAATTAATGGACAGTTTAAAAGAAAAAAGTTTACTCCACGAATCCTACCAATGGTGGATGGAGGGTGTAGGAGGGGAGGTGGAGACTAGAACCTGTAGCCCAGTTGTGGAATCCTTCTCTGAGGTCACAATACTGCGACTGGGTCAGCCTAACACTGAGGATGATCTCAAACTCTGAATGAGAAGCCTCACAAAAGCTTAGTTTACAGTGGGAGATCACAAGCAAAAAAAAAAAAAGAAAGAAAGAAAGAAAAAAAAAAAGAATAAATGGGACACCTGGGTGGCTCAGCAGTTGGGCACCTGCTATCGGCTCAGGTCGTGATCCTGGGATCCAGGATCGAGTCCCACATGGGGCTCCCTGCAAGGAGCCTGCTTCTCCCTCTGCCTGGGTCTCTGCTTCTCTCTCTCTCTCTCTCTCTCTCTCTCTCTCTCTCATGAATAAATAAATCTTTAAAAAAATGAATAAACAAGAAGTGGGGGGAGGGGAGTTGAAAGAGGCTGGTTTTACTTTAGAACTAGTGATTTACCATTTCATTATCTCACAGTGAAATAGACTCCTGGAGCAGACCCCTTCCGCACCTGCACCTGCACCTCCTTTCTGGAATGTTACCTACCTATCATGGGAAGAATTTCAAAACAAGAGTTGATGCCAAAAACTTAGCACAGTGGGAGTCGGGTCTGGAGGCACCTGCTACAGGAACCAGTAGGGTTTGCACCCAATTATATACTAAGATTCTGACAACTACAAACCCAGTCAAATTCTGGATACTTACATCAACATTTCAAGGGTATCTAATAAGTTTAACATTTTTTTTTGTCTGTCTGTTGTTAATCTTCTAGAAAGAATTAACATTCGAAAACCTCTTCGTTGAAAACATTAGCTTTAGAGCTTTGGGGAAAACAGTTCGCATTGACGATTTGGTAAGTTTTTGTTTTAAACACAACTCACATTAGAAAAACCTGGATAACAGGATTACTGGTTGGTTTGTTTGTTTTTTCCCCCATTGGAGACTTAGAATTCAGGGTGAGCAGCTCTGAATTACAAAATATATGTACAGAGTGCATGTATATGCTTAAATACTAACACATCAAGGTGACAAGAGATACAGTTAATTTCAAAATTTAACACAGCTTAGGGTGCCTGGGTGGCTCCGTGGGTTAAGCGTCGGCACAGGCCACGGTCCCTGGGTCCTGGGATCCAGCCCAACGTCAGCACCCTGCTCAGCGGGGAGCCTGCTTCTCCCCCTCCTGCTCCCCCTGCTTGTGCACCCCCCTCTGTCAAATAAATTAATAATATATTTAAAAATTTAACAAAGGCATGCCACATGTAAACATGTTATGAACACTGCTGCTGCCTTCAGAAAAAAAAAGTCCATTGTCATTTAAGTTAAAAAATAATTTTTTGCTTCACCCAATAGAAAATTAGGACTAAAGAGAACTCCGGCCTCATTACTTCCTTCCGATAAGCTGGGCAGGCTTCCAGGTGTGTGACCTGTGCACTCAGGGCCCTGTGCATTCAGCAGGGCCCCCACTATGGGTTGAATGCTCTGCTGTTGCCACCCTGGCATCTCAACAAATTGCCTCACTTTCTCAGTTTGTACCGGGCCCTGCAAACTACATCAGTGGGGCTGGTAGCCTCACCCAGTTAAAAAAGTAAGTAAACACTGACCTATGCCAATTCCGAAAATAAAAAATTTGAAGCTCCTTGATGGTGCTTTTCTGCTGCCATCCATGGCACATTTCTATGTTATTTATGTTGCTCCTCCAACAGCCTATGATCATTTTTTTCATTAGAATAACTAAACCGCTTTACAATTAACTTTCCAAGTATTAACTTAAATGTCAAAAGCACAATTTTAGTTTTCCTTTCCCACTGGGTTCCACTGTTATGTTTTACTGTGAATGTGTATGTTAGTTTCCTAGGAAACCATTCCTGAGAGGGGGGAAAAAAATGATTAGCTGTTTTCTTAAATTAGACGCTACCTTTACAGAAGCAGAGTGTTTATGGACAAGAATTTTAAAACTACTCTTTCCCCCCGCCCCCAACATTCTCTTACAACCATCCCACATTAAAAAAAAAAAAAAATGTCCTGTACTGATTTCAAAGCTGAGGAATTATAATTAAGTCACAATATATTTAAAATACATTAAATTCTTCCAAAATGTGGCAAAAATTGTAAAAACCTGGAGCATACAACTTAAGAGTTCAAATGGTAACTCAATTAAGGTAGATAGTAGGAAAAACAGCTTCAGGCGAGATAGAGAGGCGCTGCTATAAGAAATGGGTGGTTAATTGGCTCATGAAAATATCTATGAATCAATGATCTATCCTCATAGCAAAAGCTAACAGGGAATTCTGAAATAACCCTTTTTGACTCTTAAAATTCCTGAAGTGTAAAGAGCATAATATCTTTGTTCTAAATAGCATAATTCTCCTTTGGTTTTGAAGTGAACAACGGCATGCGTCATAAATATTTTACACAACTCCTTAAAGGTTTTCAGCTGTTCAAAATACCCACAAAGTGCCTTTATTTTTAAAAAGAATTATCCCTCTTCCACAGAAATCAAGAAAAATTAAGTAAATATGCATATTAACATGAAAGTCTTAAAAATGATGTGGGCATTATTAACGTTTCTACGTGTTTTCATAAAAAGTGATGGGTCATTGACATCCATAGTTTTATAATTTGATGAAAAGAGCAATAATTGGCAGATTAATTAATGTGAGATACGACAGCCCTTGCAATGTTAGGACTTTTGTGACTTTTTCATTTAGGATAAATACCTTCCGTTGAACATACATAAAAACCCAAGTGCAGGAAAATACCTAAGAGGCGAGGCGGCCCGCACCCTCGGGTGCCACCAGACAGCGCTCCGCTCGGAACCCCAGACGAGGCTTTCCCGCGCCCCCCGAGCCACCAGTGTTTAGGTGGCAGCGGCTAAGTCACTATCGGGCTATGGCGCTGCCCGCCACGGGCGCCAGGTAAGGCCTGAGGTAAAGCCAGGTAAGGCCTGGTGCCCGGAGGCTGGGTTCTCTGGCACCGGGCCTGGAAAGGGCTCCTCAGTGACCCCGCCTTCCAGAATTCCTTTACAGGGCCTGCAGCCCCCTGGTGATGGAGGGAACCAGCAGGGGGGATGCTGCACTCCTCAGTCTTCACTGAGCCACTGCCAGGGCACGGAAGGCTCGTCTGTCCCGTGACAGCCCTGCGGGCCCCGCCACATGCCACCCCGTGCTCACCGTCCGCAGAGGCGCAAGCCCTCATTTCATTATGATAGAAAACTGCATATATAACTCAAGAAGCCTTGACACAGCAGCAGGTGCTTCCGTGGAATTACAGACATCCATACACGCTAGGCACCCACTTACTTACGCATTTATAAAGGCAGGGGCGCAGGACACAAGTTCCCAGAGAAGGATGGGAGGAAAAATAGAGGCACCGATGTCCCAAGACTCCAAGACCTCACAGGTAACCTTGGACTAACGGGGCTGAGATGAGAAGGTGGAAATGCTCCCCAGCCCCCCACTCTCAGCCTCTTACTCCCCCCACGGCTTCCATTCCTAATGCAACACTATTAATGGCAGGAGCCCCGCAGGTGCCGAGTCTTAAGAATATAAACAAAACAAAGGGACAAGTCCCTGAGCTGGAATCTGGCAACCACAGACCACCCCTGCTACGGTTTTTAAATAACAACAGTAAGGATTAGATTTTTAAGCTTCATTTGGAGTATTTTTTCCTTTTTGCAAATAAGGAAAACAAGCTATAAATTCTTTCTTGATTAAGTGCTAATGAAGCCTTAATACTTATTTTCATTCCGTGCCCTGAATTTCTAATCCATTTCTGAAGTAACAGGTATAGAGGAGAAAAAGGATGAAAAGAATTATAATGAATTGCTCCTCCCAAGACCCCGAGTTTTTACGCCTTTACAGGCTTTCTGAAAAAGAATCCATTTCTGAATTAAGAACTTATGATTTCAGAATGAAGTTCCAAAATCTCTGGTTCCACTTAGCAGCTGAACGGCCTTGGGCAGGTGACTTCCTCTCTGTAAACCTCTGTATTCTCATCTGTAAAATGGGTTCCAAACAGTAGCTCCTATGTACAGTTCCTGAGTAAGTTAAATTAGGTAAACATTTGGGGAAACGGACCATGCACAGAGATGTTAGGACAGAGAAACACAAACATTAACAACAACGACGACAAAGAAAAGACCCACTATATTCCCAGCCTTATGTAATTATCTACTTGGGCACTTTCTATCGGCGTCTTAATCATTGGCTTACTAGAATTGAAGGTGAATGTTTTAAAAGGTTGTATCTGTTTGCGGTGCTAATATACAGGGAAACACAAGAGAACAGGTCCAACATACCATCTTTTCCTTGATGTTTGTTTTCATCTGTTCTGACTGACTGTAAGTCGGTGCCATCTGGAGCCTAAAGATAGAAAGTGGGCCATTGAGTCATCTCCAACTCACAACCAGAGAAATGATATTGTAAATAATTCCATTACTAACCTTCAGAGTACAAGAAACACACACAGAATTACAACCACCACAGAAAAGAAGTACTGCAGCTATAATCAACAAATAAGTAATCATTCCACAAATATCGGATTGCCGCCCGGCGTGTAAGACACAATACTCAGCCCTGTGGGGTTGCCATCCGGGCGCCTAGGTGGCTTAGCTGGCTAAGTGCCTGACTCTGGATTTCCACTCAGGTCATGACCTCAGGGTCCAGGGGTCCACGGAGCCCCCTGGGTCAGGCTGTCAGGCCCTGTGCTCAGCGGGGCGTCTGCTTGAGGATACTTTCACCATCTCCCTCAGCCCTTCCCCCCACTCTCTAATAAATGCATCTTTTTTTTTTAATAATTCTTTAAAAAAAGGGGGGGTCCTTGCCATCAAGTACACCACTATTTAGTTGAGGGGTAAAGACAAACTTACAAAAAACTGGTACTATCCAGTAACAGGGTAGATACACGAAATGTGGTCTATCCACACGATGAAATATTACTCAGCAATAAAAAGAACTGGAGTCCTGGGTACAGACTACAACGTGCATGAACCTTGAACACGTTATACTAAGTCAAAGGAATGAGTCACAGGATAGGATTCCTTCCTTACTATGAAATGTCCAGAATAGGCGAATCCTAGACAGACACAAAGTAGACTGACTGGTGGTTGCTGGGGGAGAGGAGGGAAATACAGGAACGAGAGCTAATGGGCTTCCTTTGGGGGATAATGAAAATGTGCCAAAACTGACTGCAATGATGGTGATAAATCTGTGAATATACTAAAAATCACTGAATTGTAGACTTTAAATGGGTGAATGAGATGGGATGTGAATTATATTTCGATAACACTGTTATAAAACAAAATTACAAGCTGACATGTAGGTAATAAAATCAAAATTCTCAAATTAAAAAAAAAAAAAGCCCTTAGTAATAAATGTGAGATAAATTAAAACTAAATGACCAAGCAGGTACTATGAGCTCAGATATTTAAAGGAACTCTCTTTCCAAGAGGTTTGGGGGAGGCGGGCAGGGGGCAGGGACACCTGAAAACTGTAAAACCTGTAGTCCTCCGCGGGTTTATAGACATAGTAGAACATAGTAGAACCCAGTAAGTGGCCAGGTAACACTTCCTCCTTCCGAGGAAGTCTTCGGAAGGAATTTAGGAATCAGGAAGGGGAGCCTCGATCAATCATACACAGGGGTCTGAAAGAATCTTTTTTTTTTTTTTAATCATACTCTATTGGCTTTTCATCTCTATTCAAATAAAGTGTTTGAAAGGATGACAAATCCCACCTCTGACCTCATGCCGTTAGCCAGAAGGGCTCTCCCCTTCACCTGCAGGCTAGGAAGGGTCCAGAAGGCCCTGAAGCAGACACAGAGGCCACCAGTGCAGCCCCTAGAGGCAGACAGCTCAGGACAGTGCAAAGTGACTACTCAATCATGGAAGCGCATAGGGGTCTCCTCACCCACGAGCTAGCCCTCCCCCGAACCATGGGCACACTGAGCCGCACTGATCTTCCACACAAACACACATCTGGGGGCCCGTGGTCAGAACTGTTTTCCTTAGCAAGTGATGATAACCGTGTAGGTGGTACTCGTGTCTGTATCGGGTTGCCCAGCGTCAGTGAGGGCTTCGTGAGGAAGCATTTAAAATGCAAGAGCCGAATCTGTACTTGTTTGAGGACAAAAGAACTGCAAGTGAAGTGGCTGCTCCATGTTCCCTTGAGGAACGGGGGATGTATTTCTAATGGGTGGCGGCGTTCCAATTAAAGGCATGCAGTGTAAGCAAGCTAGCGCTATTCTAATTCGCTCGTGCTAGTTCTCTGTTAATGGTGCCATCAGATGATACAATCCACCGATTACCTTGGAATCAAACCATGTGGCTTAGATATTACCAAGGATTCGCTGGAAAATGCTGCTGCTCGCACTGAGCAGCAACATCCTCTTGGAGCCTGGCAGGAGTCCCACAGTAGATATTTTGCTTAGGCTCAGTTCATCCCCCTCCCCCATTTTACTTCCTCTTAACTCCCTCAGGGAGAGTTCTTTAATTGGGAAGGAAATGTCATAATACTGTATTTCCTCACCATTCATTTTCCTACATCTGATCTGGAAACCTAGTCCAGGCCTTTGACTTCAGTGGCTGTCCCAAATAACCACTGGGTGGTAAGCAAGGTTTAACTGCCTCACCGCAAGAGACCTGCCCGCAGCAATCCAGTGACCCTAAAACTCCCATCAAATAGACTGGATTTGATCCACAGTTGCCCACGCAAATAGAGTAGCATTCTGAAGCTATTAAGGATTTCTCGGAAGAATAAAATGTCTATAAAACACACACACACAAAAAAAAACAAACCTCTACGTGATAGAAAGATACCTTAAATACAAGGCATCTCTCCGTCTCTCTCTCTCTTTTTGGAATCAGAGGATTTTTGCTACCCTTCAGTCATGATCAATACGGAATCTCATGTTCGGATCACTTACATGGAAACCCAAATATAGCGGGATACATCATGGTTAAAAGCACATACTTCAAAGTCACACAAATTTGGGTTTACTGTCTATGGGACATTGAGCAAGTTACTTAAAGTCTATGAGCCTCAGCCATAGAATGGAAACGGTAATACCTCCTCACTCATAGGACAGCTGCAAGGATTAAATGAGATAACGCAGGGAAAGTAGTTAGCACAGTAAGCGTTCATCAGTGGTGGCAGTGATTATCACTACCGTCGTCACTGTTCAGGATTCCGTTGGTTTGTTCTCGTCCCAGCAACCCTCCTGGGCCTTCTAGGCCAGGACTACTCAGTACACCTGAGAATAATCCAGAATGTAAATCAACTTTAACCCTAAGAATGCCATTTAGTTCAGCCAACTTTTTTTTTTAGAAGCAAGATCTTCCTGATAGAGGAAGAGACCATATTAATCTACCTTTCGCGCAAGCTCCTTCTGTCCTCATGGATGAGTAACAAGCAGCCCACCACGGGGGTGTTCGAGGCCGCAGAGGTCTCTCACTTTCACCATGCCTACCCTGCTATCCTTGTTCCTCCAGTCTCACCATCTCTCCCAGATTCCAACAGCTTTCATAATTAATTAATCATCTTGACAAATATTTACTCAAATCTTCTATGTGCTAGGCACTGTGTTAAGCACTAGACACAAAGGGGAAGTTATTTCATATTTCAGGGTTCCTGCTTTCTAATTATACTGCGGCTAGCTCCCTCATCTCACTCCTACTTTGATTCATCCCCAAATGAGCCTCAGGAAAAGCGAATATTCCTGCAGAAGTTAATAAATGAAGAATCTCTTACCTCCCACTTTTCTGTAAGTAACAACTGGGAGTCACATGTTCTGAGGGTCAGGGCCATGCCTAACGCTGCAAGGAAACCTAACACAGAGATTATCACACTGAATTCTAACTTGTTTTATTTTCTGCCCCTGCGGTGTAGGTTCTAGAAGGACAGGGACTGGGTCTGTCTGGATCCCTGCCAGCACCGGGCTTTAGTGGCTGGTATACAAGTGCTCGTTGGGATTTTAATGATCTGAATTAATAAGCTGGATTGGTCCACTCAATTCAAGGCAATCATTCCGTTGCTTTAACATCAAAAAAAGAAGAAAACCTACTTTTTCTTTGGACTCTCTCTGTTGAGCAAATATATCTCTGACGTCAGGAATCTGGTACTGTTTGTTTTTTTTCCTCAAGGTCTGGGAGACTGTCTCTACCCGTTTCTGAACAGCTGCTGCCTGGGTCCGGGTCAATGTTGACAAAAACACCATGCTTTCTTGGGGATCTCCAGCAGATTCTCCAAAGAGATTGGACAAACCAGCCTCCTTGAGCCATTCCTCTTCCAGTTCTCCCTCTGAAACAGTAGAGAAAAATGGAGTTGAAAGATCACAAAATATGAAAACTTTTGCATTTTTTTTTCCAGCGTTTCAAACACGCTTACTGACATTCTTCTACCGAAATCAAACTGCCATGCTAAGTCATTATCTGAAACTTGGACAACTGCCATAAACTCCAGCCACAAAGATATCAAATTTTAGATCCATTTCATATAAATGCAATTAAAAACTTTAAATGACTGCACATGTGATTAACCTCGATAACGTCGTCCCTGCAGGTTAACTAGGGGAAGATAGTACTGCTCCCTTTCTCGAGATGAGCAAGCAACGAAAAGATAACTTACTTCCATCAAGTTACAGAAGGAAGTTAACACTGGACTTAAAGACCCGTTTCTTGGCTTAACTTCATCTGTGCCTCAGAGTCCAACACTAACTGATGGAAAGGCTTGTTTTCTCCGTTCACCGTAGCTGCCATGGAGTATGGCAAAGGATAAAGAGCATCCAGGCATCAAGAACTAACGAACTGCAAATTAAGTTTTCAACCCCCTTTCGTGTTTTCTACAATTAAAAAAATTTTATTATAGGAAATTAATTATATAATATCAATTCAAAACGCTAAAAGTACAAAGTAAACAGTAAGGCAAATATTGTTTAAGTTCTATGAACATTACAGAAAAACAGAAAGATAACAAGAATCGGTTCCCTCCAAGCAGTAACTTTATAGAGGAAAGTGAAAGACTGATGACTTGAGACCCAAAAACCCTTCGTCAACACTTCGTTTCTCTTCCTTGACAGCCCCGGCACGTTGGACCAGTCACTTGGCCTCAGGCCTACTCCGTTTTCTCATCCGTAATGTAGAGCAGAGCTGTCCTGGCTGCTCCGCATGAGGGAAGGCCACATGGGAAGAGCCTGCGTATCCTTCCACATTGTGTAAGTTCCTCGACGGCAGAAATCTAGTATCAATATCCTCGGTTTTAAGAAACATAAAGTAGTGCCAGGCACTCTGCATGTTGGGCCATAAAACCTGTTTACTGACATAAAAAGTCTGCCCTTACTATCAATGCTGTTAAGGTAGGACTCCACATACGTGTAGAAAACCAATTTCTCAGGGAAAAAGCAGATATTGACACGATAAGTAAACAATATCTGAAAACAGAGTCGCTCGATCCACTAAAAAGTGGGGGTGAACCTCAAACCGCGTAAAGCCAAAGAACAGACGTGGGCATGTTAGGAACTTTCTCAGTTCTTCTCCATAATCACATTAGGAGCGACTATCTATAAACTCATTTTAGTCTTGGAAAATTATGAAATAGATAATGACACGTGGCTACGGATCAGGCTTGAACGCTATTTTCTGACGAGTATCTTCTCATTCAGCAGGAATGGTCTGCTGCTTCCATCTTGAAACACTGAGACAGGAAATATGGGGCGTATGCTGATTATCACAAGCAAGCCCGATTTTACTGGTAACGTGAGAAAGAATGAGAGCAAAATAAAGGAGGACCCAAACAAAAGAACGAGTTTGTGTTAATCTTGCAAATCTAAGAAACGTTAAGAAAAATCTCCAGTTTTTCTCTTTAAAGTATTATTGGTAGATTTTTCAAAAAACGTCATAGCAAGGGGGGAAAAAAACCTACGTAGATTCTGCTGTTTAACAGCACAGGGCCAAGTCATTGCCTTAAGAAGTCCTCTGTTGGGAAGGAGATCAGTATTAGTGGGTCAGGAGGCACTGACTGTCATTATTCTTTCAGCATCCAGATCATTTGACATCCCTAAAACGTACTTACAAATCTATGGGTGGCACAAGGCAGAGAGAGTTAAAATGGGGAACCTGGCTGGCTCAGTCAGCAGAGCATGTGACTCTTGATCAAGGCCCACTCTGAGCATGGAGCCTACTTGGAATTTTTTAAATGTAATTTTTAATAATAATAAGAAGAAGAAGAAGGGAAAGAAGCTAATATATAGATGCCAGAATTGGTCATCAAAAACTTGGTGACTGCTTGAATTTATGAGATGGAAAGAGACAGTATTAATTTGAAGGGAAAAAAATGTTTCTTCTATAATATCAACTATAACAATACAGAGTGTGGGGAAGTATATATAGCTGGAAAGAAACTGGAGACAAATTATGGACCAAATATAAGAAAGAAGCAAATATGGAGGCTGAAAACACTAATGCCATCCTACACTGTCCAAATCCATACCCCCAGGCCAGCTATCCAGCCTCGTATACTCGCACGAAGAAGACCAGGGCTGAGGTAGGTCTGAAAACCACCACGAGGACTGGCTTAGGTAAATCATTTTTTCTTTCCAGAAGAACACGGTGAGGAACAAGACAAGCATCCTCAAACATCTGAAAGGTTATCCCATAAACGTAGAGTAGCCTTGCTGTGTTCTTCCAAAAGGCAAAAACCATGTCCAAGGTAGATGACGGCAGATTTCAAATCAATAAAATGAAGAACATCCAGACAGCTCAAGCTGACTGACCCATGGAAACACGGCATCACTGCAAAGCAGTGAGCACAAGAGCCATGTGGCTACCACAGAAGGAAGGTTAGATCACTTCAAAGATCACGTCTCATCCTAGGAGTCCATGACACTAAGCCTAGCCAACAAGGTTCTAGCCCCATCTCAGACTCAGTGAACTTAACTCATGCTACCGAAATGTGGCAGCTGCATCCAGGAATACGCCGCCAACAAGTACTTTTCAAGCTGAAAGGCCAACGAGCATTATCCTATCTCGGTTGTCCTATCCTTAATTTTCGTTGTTGCGGCTGTCCTCTTCCTTCCCAGGGAGTCATCTCCCACAAACACGGATACAAACAGACAGAAGTTTTATTCAGTGAGTTATTACCATCAGGCTCATTGACAACCACCACCTCTTGATCTTGTCTGTTCTCACTAGATTTCTTGATATTTTCTACTTCCGTCCAGTAGTCCTCCATAGAGAGTTCATCCAGAGAATCCTGAGAACCTGATCGGTCAAATGGAGGCTTTTCGGTGACTTTGGTGATCTCCTGGTTCATCGTGCACTGGCCATATTTACGGCTATAAAGTCAAAAGAAAACATGATTAATTTTAATACATGAGGAAGTAGCACAATTTCTAAAACAACACAGTACTGAGTGAACAATTTGGAAACTCTGTAAGTTCCTTAAAAAAGAACCAAAGAGATGAGTGTTTTGAAGCTATTTAACTTGAGATACCAGTGATTATAATATGTTTGTAGGATGAATAAGGAGTTTCACTGTCAAAAAACAAATACCAGTAAAAAAAAAAAATAGTGGTGTGATAAACCATTTTTCCTTTCCATTTCATGTAAGTTATTACAAGACTTCTTTTAAACCTAAAACTATTCCTAAAAAGCAACAGATTAAATCTTGATGAGGACTCCGCCTGGGTGGCTCAGTGGTTGAGCATCTGCCTTTGGCTCAGGGTGTGACCCCGGGGTCCTGGGATCGAGTCCCGCCTGCTTCTCCCTCTGCCTGTGTCTCTGCCTCTCTCTCTGTGTCTTTCATTAATAAATAAATACAATGTATAAATAAATAAATAAATAAATCTTTATCAGAGGTTATCAGTTAATTGAGACTTTAAGACAGTATCTCATATTTGTCATTTATATCTGCAAACAAAACTCAGCCCTTATACAGCAAATATCTGCAATCAATAAATGAGATACTATTTGAACTTCATTTTTATTTTTGGAACCGAAACATAAATAGAAAAATAGCATATTAAGTTTGCTGTTATGCTCTACTATAGAAGGCAACTTTTAACCTTTATTTATAAACATACCCATTAATGATATATATTTGAAAATATGGTAAAATTTCAGTTACTGGGGAAAAACATTTATTGGCAATTCTGAATACATTGCTAGGAATTACCTCTTAAACCCTTATCTCAAATATTATCTATGAAGAAAAGAATAAGTTGAATAAATGAAGGTTTTTGTATGACTTCAGGTTAACCATAATTTTTTTCTTTATATGTCCTATCCCACCTACTACTAACATTGAATTAATAGACCTTATAATAAATAAGCTTACGTATGTATATATATTGCATAGATAACAGAAACACTAAGTTTTTGTTTTATTATTTTTTATATTGAGATAGAATGGAGAAAACCCTAATTATTTAAAAAAGGAAAATTTTTGGTTATGGTACTTCCTCTTTACATTCAATTTTTTGAAAACATAATTTGAGGACAGTCCAGGTGGCTCAGTGGTTTAGCACTGCCTTCTGCCCAGGGTGTGATCCTGGGGTCCTGGGATCGAGTCCCACGTCGGGCTCCCTGCATAGAGCCTGCTTCTCCCTCTGCCTGTGTCTTTGCCCCCCCCCCCCCCCCCCCCCCCCCCCCCCCCGTGTCTCTCATGAATACATAAATAAATAAATAAATCTTTAAAAAACAAAAACAAAAAAAAACATAATTTGAGTGGGGACAATGGTTGGGGAACTAGTCTTTTGTTATTCTAATTTCAAATTGCTCTTTTATCTCCCAGGAGGATGTTAGAAGGTAATATTTTTGCTACATTGGTTTTCTCACTACACATAAGAAAATTTAAAAATACCATAAGCGTAAATTCTTTAATGGTTTGTGAACATTTTCACATTTAAACTGGCCTTTCCCTTAATCATTCAAACAGCAGGATGTAATACTACATAAGGGAGAAGGTCACTAAAGTCCGGTCAATTTGACCTAGCAGTTTAATTCCAACCGTTTTTTGTTTTTTTTTTTTTAAAGATTGTATTTACTTACTCATGAGACACAAAGAGAGAGGCAGACCCAGGCCGAGGGAGAAGCAGGCCCCTGTGGGGAGCCCAAGCCGGACTGGATCCCGGGACCCCGGGGTCACGCCCTGGGCCGAAGGCAGCCACTCAGCCACTGAGCCACCCGGGGGCCCCAATTCCAACACACAGGTGCCAAGTCACAACACTTCACTGCCTGTTGCTACAAGTAAACACAGCACGACCGACTCCTTGGAGTCATAAGCTGGGCCAGTTTCCCTCGTCAGGGACACTCGCCCTTCAACAGCGCTGCTGCACGTGCGAGTGGACGGCCCGGAACGGCTCCCGGGCAAGTGCGGGGCGGCCGTGGTGGGTGCGGGGCAGGGCTGGCAGGGGGAGGCCGGGCAGGTTTGCATGATTCCCCTCCTCCGGCCTCCACTGTCCACTGGTCGCCTCCCCGCCCTAAGGCCAGGAGCCGTCCTCCGTCCCTGGGGAGGCAGCCAGCCATCCTGATCCCACGTCCTCCGTGGCCCTGCCCTTGGCCCTGGCCCTGCCTTCAGGCCTCTCGCTTTGGAATCCACACTCCTGATGCTTAAAGTAAAATGTGAACAGAAGGCGCTCTCCTCAAAACCCTGAACTGTGGCTGTAGCCTGGACCAGCAGCCCAACCCACGCAGCCTGTCCTCGCCCGGGGCTCGAGTCTTCAAGGCCTTCTGCAGAACACCCAGGGTTGGGGTGGGGGGGGGGTTCCTCAGCAAAGGTGCAGATGCCCCGGGCCGTGCTCGTGCCCTGGATGCCCTGCAGCTTGGGCTGCTGCCCGCGCCCCCAGCGCTGGGAGACGCCAGGGTCCTGCGGAGGCCTCACGACCGGTGCCCAATACCTTGGCTTATCTGCTTGCAGAAAAGAGGTGCAGTTGAATTAAAGTACGTTAAGCTTTTCACTTCTGAAGGAATGTGTTTATTCTGGCAAGAATTTTCCAGTAAATTTCCATTAAGATAGCGGGTGCAGAAAAACCATAAGGGCGTTGAGCAACAGCATTGTTACGTAAATACCTTCTATATCAAGCCCTGCTTTCAAAACAGGCATAAAGCAAAAGTCTAATCGCCTACTGCTAATGAATAGACTCAATATTTTTACTTTAATAAGATTCAAAGCTGAATAGGTCTGTTTTTTTTTTTTTTTCTTATAATGACCTGATGATATGGAGTCATGGAATGGAGGGTTTTGTGTTTTTTTTTTTCTTTTTTTGGATTATCGGTAAATGTTGGAAGAAAAGGTTTTCTTTTTTTAAACGTCAGAGCACGGAAGCAGGGAGGAGGCAGCCATTCGGTGGTTGACTGTCCTCCCCGGCATCATGGATCCGTGGATGCTGCATTTTTCTCTAAATACGTAGCTGAACATTTTTCGATTACAGTTTACATCAATAAATGTGTTTTGTCACTTCTTTTCTTAGAATACACTCTACTTGTGAGCTCCGGGCAGGCAGGGCTGGAAGTGTGGTCCCTCTTACAACTGTCCCGGGAGGAGGCTAGTTAACCAGTCCCTCTCTTCTGTTCTGAGGGGTGTGTTATCCGATACCATGTTCGTTCTGCAAATTGGGTTTCGGAGCATAAAGTAACATCTGCTAGACATAACGATGACGCACGCGGCAGAAATATTTTATATTTCCAGAAGACCCGAGCCAACACACGGTGCTGAAATCAAAGAAACGCCAGGGTCTGTCCCCCCAGGCAACTATCAATTATCCCACCTGACTCACCGGCAAACAACTGTTCTATGTTTTTCTTATGTGCCCCCCAGAATCCCACATGCCAGTCATCCCAGGGCCGCCCTGCGGGAACCGTCACATTTCTCACCTTGTACAGCTCTGACAACAGAACTGGACCCTGTCCTCTGAAAGAAGTGGCTTCCGTGGGCCCATGCCCCCATGCGGCCCGCGTGCCCCCGTACCCCCGTGTCATGGTTGGGCCTGCCCTCCTGGGCGCCAACCTCATCAGCAAATAGTAACTTCACAGACCCTTATGGGCCTTCAGGGAACATCCCTTCTTCTTCTTCTAGCGAGCAGGTTCTTATGCTGTGTTTACAAAAAGCGGGGCTTTGTCCTATTCTCCCCAGGTATATTTTATCCCGTTCACTGGTTTTCCCCCTGGTCAGTGAATCTCAAATGCACTGGTATCATTCATGCCTCTTACTTATACTGGCTTAGAGAACGGTAAATTGGTCTGACACGATCAGTTCTTCCCAGGGAGGTGGAAGGTGCTGGGTCTGCTAGAAGGAAACATGCTGACGGGTGACTTATCCCAGGACCAACGCAGAGAAATGACATGCAGATACCTGGGGCTGGGTGCCATAAGGACCAAACGATTCAGGATCTCCTGAACTATCTCTTTGATTTTGGAGAAATCATTTGACTTCTCTGACTTTTCCTACCTATAAAATGGGAAAAATACCAATAGCCTCGACTGCTTTGTGTGCTGTGAGTTACCAAGCGGGAATGCCTCCAGGAATGCCGCCTGGGTAACCCCCAAGAGGGCACACCACTTAGTATCACTCTGACCTGTAAAACTGCTAACTATAAATAACTGCTCCTCCCACACTGGAATAAGGTCACCTTTGGCCTCTTCTAAGGTTCAGAAAAAATACTTGACCTGTAGGACAGCCATGCTTGAACATGCTGCTCTCAAGACCTGTTCTGCGTTTAAAAATTTTCAAGGACTCCCAAAGAGCTTTTGCTTAAGTAGGTTATATCTATTGATATGTACGCTATTAGCTATTATAATTGGAAAGAAAAATTAAAATACTAATTATTTAAAAAGAATAATCAACATCTTAATATAAGATACTTTGGGGAGGGGGCGGGGACCTATTTTCCATACAAAAAAAAAGAAAGAAAAAAGTAGTGAGATGAGTAGCATTGTTTTACATTTTTTGAAACTGTCTTTAAAGCCTGGCCTAATAGAAGACATGTGGGTTCTCACATCTGCCTCTGCATTCAATCTTTTATGATACTGCACATCGTGTCGTCTCTGGGAAACTCTGCTGTGTTCTCATGAGAGAATGAGACTGAAAAAGGCCAATAACGTCTTTGTGTTCCTATGAAAACAGTTGTGATCTCCTGGACTCCTAAAAGGGTCTTGAGACAGCCTCCCCTCCCCCGCAGGTGTGCCAGGACAACACTTTGAAAACCACTGTTCTAGGATTTCTCAAAAACAACACCTAATGGATCTCAAAAAGCCCTTCTCAATTCTACGGGCAACGCTCCAGAAAGCCTTACTGAAAGACACAGCCATGCCTTCCCGGTGACTCTTGACCTACTTCTTTGTTTATTTTAGTTTAGTTTTACAGCCTTTCATCAAAACTGGGACTTGTTCCAATGATATAACCATATTTAATTTATACTTCAATGACAAAGGATAGAACGTCATTCTAAAACCCTTGCCTTGCCAATGTCTTTCATCATTTGCTTTTATTTATCATGTATAAGAGGCTGAGCCCCCCTGTGGACCAGGGTATTTGAAAATGCGCATTTTCCTTAACACTCCTTTCTCATGCATACCTCTCTTCTTCAACCATCTTAAGGCAAATTTACTTGGAATGAGGACCTTATCTTTGAACTCAAATTTACCTATGTGGTCCAATCTCTACCTTCTGGACCTCACCCTGTCAAGAGTCCTGCTGCTATACGCATCAGTGTGTCGCTCATTCTGCACCTTCTAGAGGCACCTGTGTGGACTAAAGTCTGCTTTCTTGAAGTCCTTTGGATGCTGGGATTTGGTCTTGCTCTATTTTTTTCACAAGATCCTCTCTAAAAGAGCTACACTTTCTGGCATGCTCCTTATCCCAAAGTTCACTTCCGGTGCACAGAAAGAAGCCCAGTGGGTTGGGAGACAAACGGAATAAGACTATTTTTGTTTTCTTTCTTGTTCTGTTTGTAATGCACCAAAGGAAAAAAAAAAATCCCCAAATAAGTTCTTACGCCATAACTCACCCTCAACCATAATGACCAAGTGTATTTTAGATAAAGCCATATTTACCGAAGCAGGCACTTTAGAAGGGTTTTGGACCCTAGGGACTCAAAGCTATCCTATCATTTTCTAGATGAGGTAATGAGGCCCAAGGGTTGAATTTTCCCAGAGTCTTGGTAGAACCAAGATTAGTGTCCTCACTTCTTCTTCAGTAGTCATTTTATTATACCAAATAGACTAGAAAGCGTAGAATTTACTTTTTTTTTTTCATCAGACGCCCGGATCTTCCTCAGTTTGCATTGCACGTAGCAAAACCAAGAGTGGCGCTGACGACGGGCTCTATAATTCACGATTCCAGGTGACCGGACACTATGCAGGGAAAGTCACGATCGGCAATCAGGCCACATCAATCCCAGTGCGGGAGGCGCGGAGCGGGGACACCTGTCCTTGGACCGCGGCTGGAAGAGGTTGGGGAGCTCCCAGGTCAACTTGCTCCGCTCCTCCCTCTGTGTTCTCTCGGTTTAAAAAAAGTTAAAGACTCAAAACAACAACAAAACAAACGGAAGCAGCAGAGGGCCGCGAGCACCCGGGCCCTTCTGTCCCCTGGGGACAGTGTCCCCCACGCCGACCCCACCCCCCTGCAGGTCAGGTGCAGGTGCCGGAGCACAGAGCCCTGGGGCCCCGGGGAGGGCGGGCCATGTCATGGAGGAGGCTGCTATTGATACAGGACGCCTCTCCTGGGACAGGTAATAACGAAATCTCTGTTAATACAACACCAGACTGTGAACACTAATATCTTTTAGTTTAATAGTACTGGATAGGATACTGGTTTTACTTACTGCCCGTGGGCAGACCTCTTGCCCTCCGTAAGACTTTCACATACATATTCACATCGACTTTCCTATGCTAATAAAAACAGGGGCGCAAGGCATAGTTGGATTTAAAAAAAAAAAAAAGAAAGCCCTTTTGATAATAATTAAAGACATTGGCATAATCTGGAAGAAATGTGGGCATTATTATTAAACTCTTCTTGCCTCTTTCTGATTATTTATTATTTATTTATTTATTTATTTATTTATTTATTTATTTATTTATTGAGAGAGAGAGAAAACAGGAGCATGAGCCCAGGTGGGGGCAGATGCACAGGGAGAGAACGTCAAGCCGTTCCACGCCTGGCACAGGGCCGGAGGCAAGGCGCACTCTCATGACCCTGAGATCATGACCTGAGCAGAAATCAAGAGTTGGACACTTCATGGATTCAGCCACCCAGGCGCCCCGTTGTGATTATTTGCTGACATAAGGTTGAGAGATCACCTCATGTGTCAGGGGGCCACGGAAGTATGCATCCACCTTCCACCAGCCCGCAGAAGAAAGGCCACAGACACCGGAAGAACACGTTCAAAGTGGAAGGATCTCCGTGTTTATGCTCCATACAATAAATAGGAAGAGGATATTCATACATTATTTCAAAAGGACACTAACGAATAGTAATGAAACAACTGAAAACAGCAGCAGCAGCAGCAGCATGACAACTACTGGGATAAGAAAGAAGAAACCTGCTCCGCTTCGGCTGCAAAGTGTGATTTTATGGAGAGCTCCAAATGACCTTCAAATACCATAACGTTCCACCCATAAGTACTGAAGGCCAGGAAGTGTTTTTATAAGCCAGGTGCTGAAAGTCAGCTCTGCCGAGGAGATAGAGGGGGTGGAGAAATAATTTTCAGCTAATCAAATAATTTAGCCAAGCTTAGAAACAATTCATCCGTTATGTTTTCACAGCATGTCTCTTCCGCTCTTCAGTTACAAAGTAGAATATGTGACTATTGGAGAGCAATTTCTTTCTCTTTAAATGAGATTATCTAAGACCTCTTTTTTTCCCTAGTATGTTTTAGAATCTCAGCTGACCCAACACAAGATACGTGAATGCAGGTTAGACTCAAACGATACACTAAAAATAAGAACACGGGGAACTCAAGGTCATTTCTAATTGTAAAATACTTCGGGGGGGGGGCGGGGCAACAGACTGTAAGCCTAACATTTGAAGGGAAACAAAACAAAAGAAAAATCCCACCACCATATGTGTTTTCAATAAAAGCCACTGAGCTCTGTTTGGAGTTCAGGAACAGGGCTCAGGGGGCATAATCAGTGTCCTCTTTATATTAACCTGATGTGACCATGAGGGATGGGTTAAGGGTTTTATGGGAAGAAATGAAGGGAACCCTGGGAGGGAATGCAGAAGGCAAAGAAAAAAAAAAAAAAAAGAAGAAGAAAACATGACTAAAGCTATTCCTAGCCTTATCACATCCTCCAGCTGAATTATGGGCATGCTGAGCTCCAGTACAAATGCCCCCCACAGGCACATCAAATTCTCGGAGGATTAAGTCCTCCAAACTGGAAGTATATGAACAAGGCACTGTCAGAGTCTCCCGCTGTCACCAGGCTCATGCTGGCCTACTGTTTACTTGCTGCTCACGTGGGTGGCAAAATGCCCACTTGACCAAAAGCAATATGGCATCTGGGTCTAAAATGTCATTTCACATGGGAGTTTGGAACAGGCCAGGAAGTCCACCAGAAGCTGAAGCCCTTGAGAGTTCCCTTCCTGGACATGGCCAGGGCTGCTGGCACTCTGTAGAGAACTGGTACTAAATCAACGTTCAGCTCAAGGATTCTCAGCTCTGGTCTCCCGTTGCCATCTCTCCTGCTCTCCTCTCCTGTCCCCATCGTTCGACACCTGGATTCTCCTTTCTGCACACATTCCCCACAAAGAAACCATCCAGGTTGATTGATTTCTGCTTTTTTTTCCAAAAGGCCAGCTGCTGGATCACCTTCAGGAGCCCTGCAATCTGCACTGGCCAAGGCTCCCAGGACCTCACATCCCAGCTAGGTCTTGTACCGATGACCCTCCTTGCCAGAAAAGAGAGAGTAGAAGAACCAACCATAGTCTCTTAGGAGACTAAGAGTGGACAAGATTGGCCAATAGGCTACAGAACAGAGAAAAGAGCCTCTAGAGACCAGGACAGAGTCTGAGTAGGTTCTAAAGGGAAACTATGAAAGGATTAAGAGGGTGTGGGTCCCACCGGGGCAGAAGGCGGTTTCTGTGCCGTGTTCACCAAAACAGTGAGGATGAGCGACGGCATCCAAGACGAGCTTCCTTACTATCTTAACAGGGTTAGTCTTCAGAGACTCAAGTTGTCACATAATTTACAGGGAAGATTCACGACTCAGAATTGTTTTCTGGTTCTTTGTTTCCTTTGCCTTTTTTTCCCCCCCCCCACTGTTGTTTGAGGGCCAACTACTAAGGAGTCCTACCTTGGGGCGCCTGGGTGACAGTTTCAGGGAAACCGACTCTTGGTTTGGGCTCAGGTCATGATATCAGGGTCATGAGATCTGGCCCCATGTCGAGCTCTGCACTCAGAACGGAGTGTGCTGGAGATTCTCTCTCCCTCCCCCCTCCTACTTGTGCACACGTTCTCTCTCTAAAAATATATAAATCTTTAAAAAAAGGAAGGGTGTTTCCCACCTCATAATAGACTTATCTGCTGAAGCAGGTTCCATGAAGTAAAATGCGTAGCTTTTAAAAGAATTACTTGTGAAGCTCTAAGCATATGCCAACCACTCTAATACAAGAATGTTAATTTCTTAATCCGAGAGCTTTATGAATAAAAAGTTCCACTGAACAACAATGCGTACATTTATTCATTGGTCTTCCTTCATTATGGATCTCAGTCAGAATTCTGTATTTAAGCTTTATTTCTTAAAAACTGTGATTATGATTTAATCATGAAATTAATCCACACAATGAAATATATTTTCCATTTCAAGTAGTAGATACTAAAAAGAACAGTGCGACTGGAATGAAGTCAATACCCCAGTGTTTTGGTGGAATGATGCTCTAGAGCTTGGGTTCTTGTTTATTAATAATAAACAGATCGCATCACTGTGATTCACACATTCAGTCAACAAATACCGACTCCACATTAACTGTAAGGTCCTAAACCTGTGGGTGTCCAAAGAAACACAAGACTTCACCTCTGATCCTGGAGAGTACACATGTCCTATCAGTGCAGATAAAACATGTGGAAAAATAACAATACAAGGCAGCGTCAGCCCCGTGCTCTGAGGAGGGCAGCAGCAGGTGCTTGCAGGGCTCACTTCTAGTTAAACAAAGACAAACACACAGATGCCAAAAAAGTGTTAAGAAATTGCTGCAGCACAGTGAGAGTAGGTAGGCAGGGAGATTCCAGTCTCTTGCTATACCTCATTCTAATTCTATAAAGCTCTCCCCAGAGCCAACCATGTCTTCCTGTTATTTGATTCAAATTTACTTCCAACTTAAGCCCATTTCCTCTGAGCAAATAAAGAATTAATCAGTGTCCTCTTTATATTAACCCCTTTGTTGGGAACAGTTTTTAGTCCTTCCTACATCTACATACATTGGGGTGGCCCATGAATACCATTCCTTTACTTTCTCCACCTATAGCTTAAACATCAACATCTTAGAAATACACCCTATAGCACGCACGCTTAAAGAGCATCTGAATCGTGAAGAACTACCTACAGGTAACTGCATATCCTCCTAAAAATTTCCCTTTCGGCCTTTTTCAGATTGGCTTCTTGCCCTGCAACTGAAACCCCCAAGCTGATGTTGATTTTAGAAACAAGACCCCTTTTAGGCCCATGTGGGTGGTCCTTGGCACAGATACCAGAGTTGGAAACCTAATCATAAATGTTTTCTCTTCCTGGCCGAGGCAAGTGAGCACTGTTATTAATTGCTTTCCATGGCTCTGCTTTCTTTTTTAAAAAGCCTTTGCTGATCATTTGCATTAATATTATGCTAATAAAAGTAAGGGAATGCTAACTAATTCAGTCTCTTTAGTAGTAACTAAGGATCAGAAAGAGAGGGAGAGAGAAAGGTAATTTGCATATTTTCATGATTGGAGCGAACTGGCATTTAAATACTCGTAACCACTTTTGAAGAGAAATAATAATATATGTTGGGCCAGCCTGAGCAGAAGTAATTTCTCAGGTGGAACCATCTAAAACCAAGTATTTCAGGATACATTCTGCTTCTAAGCATGAATATCAGATGACAAGGATGAGCCTTCAAACACAGAGCAACCATCTGCATCATAAATACGTTTCAGTTCCTCTCTGCAGAAGGAATTCATTCACTGTTGAAGGCCATTCACTTCCACTTCTGACTGCTTATTCCTCAAAAAGCTTCCAAGTACCGTGAGAACAATGATTAAAAGAAGATCTTTCCATCTGCACCGCATTAGGGCTGCAAGACAGCCCCTCCTGCAGAAACAGCTTCTGCATAATTCATCGTGCCATTTTAAACCCTAATCAGTGACTTGCAATAAGCTATGAAGAGAGTGGAGAGGAGAAACACGTTCCCTGGCTACGTCCTGAGCATTCACTCACCCCTCACTTTGGGACACGGCTCCACGAATCGTAGCGTGTGTGTCAGCATGTACACACACTTCATCTTACGCCCAGAGGCTCTTACTGCCCCCCTGAAGGGATGTCATCACTCCTAGGCCATAGCAATGTTCCAAGAAAGAATATTTCTTAGATTATCATCATAGGATAGTTCAGGAAAGAAGATTCTACTGGAAGACAGAAGTTGGTCCAACTCCAGCTCTGCCGTTCTTTATGTGAGCGTCACAGACAAGTCACTCTACATCATGAAGAATAATACCTCAAGTCTATTTCAATTTTAAGAATTATGTAACTCTAATCTGTTCACACTGATTTTGCACATACACAGCTTTAATTGAACCTGCCACTTTGCTGTAGTGTTCCATTTTCCAAAGCAGGGCCAACTGAGGCAGTGAGGAAGGGCCTCTCGACGTCCCCCACTCACCCCTCAACCTTAGAGGCTTCACTTTGATTTGATTTGAAATCCATTTAAGAACGCACTGGAAAAAGTACTTTGTGACTGCAGAAAATCAGAAAAACAACTGCTTTAAGCATCTCAAGTTTAAAAAAAAAAACTTTATAGAATCCTTCCTTAAGCTTTAAATGCTGAAGAATTAATTAGGCAGAAGGTATTAATGACAGTACGCAATGCATAGGGTTTTGACCCAGCACAAGTAGTGAGAAACTACGCTGGCAGTAGAGATGAGGATGTGGAGTGCAAATTTTATAATAAAATTTTTCACTTTCCATTTATTATCACTGCATAAACAATGGTCAAAAAAAAAAAAAGGCATTGAGTTTGTATAGATAGGTGACATTCGTATATAGCTGAAATTTGGTAAAGTCCCTAAGATTTTGCTTGGCAGTTCACTAAAGAATCAAGAGAACCCTCTCAAAAGACACTATAACCTGAAAACTGAGTTTGGTGGTGGTATCTTCAAATAAATGATTTTTTTTTTTGACATAAGCTCTATGCACAACATGGGGCTTAAACTCAAATCCCTGAGATCGAGTCACGTGTTCTACCAACGAAGCCAATCACGTACCCACAAGTCATCTTATTTTTAACTAAATAACTCATAATGATTGAAAATTTGACTGTAAACATTAAATAATTGACTAAATCTTAGAAAGCACAATTGGAACGTGGTAAGAAACCTCCCTTGTATTACTTTGAATGTGACACAAATTATTTTACAACATTGCTATCCATGTGAAATAAAAGGCAGGGGGATCCCTAGGTGGCTCAGTGGTTTAGCGCCTGCCTTTAGCCCAGGGCGCGGTCCTGGAGTCCTGGGATCGAGTCCTGCATCGGGCTCCCAGCATGGAGCCTGCTTCTCCCTCTGCCTGGGTCTCTGCCTCCCTCTACCTCTGCCTGGGTCTCTGCCTCCCTCTCCCTCTGCCTGGGTCTCTGCCTCCCTCTCCCTCTGCCTGGGTCTCTGCCTCCCATGAATAAATAAATAAAATCTTAAAAAAGAAAGAAAGAAGAAAGAAAGAAAGAAAGAAAAGAAAAGAAAAGAAAAGAAAAGAAAAGAAAAGAAAAGAAAAGAAAAGAAAAGAAAAGAAAGAGCAGGCCTCAAATTTAATTTAAACATTTTTTGGTGGCCTATTAAAGAAGGAAAAAGGGGTGCCTGGGTGGGTTAGTCGGTTAAGCACCAGACTCGATTTCAGCTCAGGTTATGATCTCAGGGTCGTGGGTCGAGCCTCACAACAGGCCCTGAGCTCAGCACAGAGTCTGCTTGTCCCTCTGCTCCCTCCCCTGCTCTCTCTCTAAAATAAATAAAACCTTTAAAAACAAAAGTAAAAAGAACCAGGTAATTGTAATAGCACACTTGGTTTAACGGAATATACCCCGAAATATTATCATCACAACATGTGATCCATATTAAAATTATTGAGATCTTTTATTCTTTTTCTCATTCTAAGTCTTCAAACTCCTGTAACTTCTGTTCACGTTCAGTCTGGACTAGCCGTATTTCAAGCGCTCACTAGTCACAGGTGGCGGGTGGCTACCTTACCGCCAGGGCAGCTGCAGAATGAACGAGGCAGGAGGCAGGTTCTCTTCCTATAGCCCCATATACACAGATGACGTAACTCCTCCTACTTCCAACATGCAAAAGCTCATGCCTGTTTGTCTACAGAATGTTCATTTTTTCATTGACTCAAAATATTTAGCGAAAAACGACTTCACACTCTACAAAACTATAGAATTCAGGTGTAGTTGAGACACGGTGGATCCTAGAATTTAGTAGGCAACAAAGACTTATGCAACAGGAACTCCCAATCGCGAGTGGTAATTGCTGTGGAAGCACAGGCTGAGGAAGGTGCAAGCTGGAGGCTGAGGACTTGGTAAAGGCTTCACCCAACAGTCACAGGGGTAGGATCTTAAAGGCCAAATGGTACTTTGGTACTTCATTAGGTAAAATATGACAAGAAAGGTGTCTAGGACAGTGGAAACTATAAAACAGAGCAACAGAAGCCTATAGAGTGAGCCCGGGGAAACTGAGTAAACTGATGTAGACAGACTGCCCTGGCTTCAAGGGAGGAACAACCAGTTGGAAGGGTTGGGGCGGTGGAGGGGGGGAGTGGTGTGTTAGGCACTGGGGGCAAAAAGCCCACAGCCAATTGTGCTGGATGTTGCATGTCCCACCAAGACGCTTGGAATGCAACCGTGGAAGGTTCGTCAACAAGGACACATCACTACCAAATCAGTGTCTAGGAAATGAAGTTCGAGAAGTGAAATACGGAGACAGCCTGGGGCTACAGCGCTCTGGAGCCAGGGGATCCCTGAGAGCCGGGTTCGGGTTTGAATCCCGAGGGCACGGGTAGAAAAGAAGTGAGAGGACAAAGTCGAGAAGCTTTTGCCAAGCAAACTCCGAGTTAAACCAAGTGGATGAAGGAAACAGAAGAAAGCAAGATAACTGCATAGTTTGTTCTTCAACGGGCAGGCGGACGCTGTCCCTGAGACAGAGATTACAGGGCAAAGGGCAGGCTTGCAGGGAACACCTGCTGAGTCTGACCCATCAGAGACCCCTGTGTGACATCAGGCTGCCCACGGCTCACAGGACGTTCTCTGGCTTCACCTGTATACCCTACTCAGAGGTCCTTGGTCACAAAGTGTGCTCCCTGTGCCAGCAGCAGTGGCACCGAGCTCAGGAAGGCAGAGTCTCCGGCCCTCAGGCCTGCTGAACCCCAGTCTGCATTTTACTACGATTCCCAGGTAACTTCCATGCACAACAAGTTAGAGAAGAACTGCTGAGATATTTGAAAATTGAAGGACGCCCGGGTGGCTGGTGAAGTGTCTGACTTCAGCACAGGTCATGACCTCGGGGTCCTGGGATGCAGCCCCACTTGGAACCCAACATGCTCTATGCTCAGCAGGGACCTTGCGTGTCCCCCTCCCACCGCTCCTCCCCCTATGCATGTACCCTCTCTCAAACAAATAAAATCTAAAAAAAAAAAAAAAAAAGAGAGAGAAAAAAATTGAGATCAGGAATTCCCAAAAGAGGTACTGACCACTGACCAAGGGAGGATGATTTTAGATGTCCACAGGATATACGTGACTTAAAACTAAGGGGGGTGGACGTGTACAGAAAACAGAACTTTAAATAGGGTAAGAGAAGCCGTGTGCTGAGGAAGTGGTCACAAGTTTGGAATTAAAATAATCGACATAAAAGCAAACAATGGTTCCCTCTTGTTAAGTCCATTTAATAAAAACTGAACCTGCACAAAGACGAGGAAGAAGAGAAAAAAGGAAACAAGACCTTTAAAAATAAAGAACCACAATGGTGAAGCCCCATTAAAGCTACAAAGATCTCTATTTACAATTAAGAAAATAAAATCACACTAATGTCCCTTAATATTCTAAAATACTGAACGAATTTGTGGAAAAGCAAATATGATGTGAGTGGAGACAGAATTAAATGGCAACGTTACGGTCGCTATTTGCTGCGATAGAGGGGACCGGATGGAGTGAGTTCTAGAACCCGAAGGCTGAGATCCAGGCTGGCCTCCCCAGATCCCACCGCACCTCCACATGCCTCTGTCCACGCTGGGTAACGGGGGCCTGGGAACCAGACCTGCTCCCCTTAGGAGATTGCCGGCTGCCACCACCTATGGTTCAAATTGGGAGTGAGCTCAGGCTGATTATTGCTTCCAAACCCTCCCAGAGCAGGAGCATGAAGAATGTGCCTTCCCCACCCTCAGCCCATCCCCAGTACTTCAGCCTGTCTCACCCACAAAGGACTTTCCTGAAGGTTTGCTAAGACCCCACAGCTCTGCAGAGCTGATTTCAAGGCCACCGAGTCTGCCTGTGTGTCTTATTTCCCAGGTGACACTGCCGCTGTTGCCCCACAACTCCCCCAGAGGGCCCGGGGCTCACCCCACACATGCTCAGAGGGCCTAGGCCTTCCCCACACGGCTCAGAGGGCCCAGGGCTCACCCAAAACTCACCCAGAGGGCCCGGGGGTCACCCCACACTCACCCAGAGGGCCCAGGGCTCACCCCACACTCGCCCAGAGGGCCCAGACCTTCCCCACACTCCCCCACAGGGCCCAGGGCTCACCCCACATTCGCCCTGAGGGCCCAGGCCTTGCCCCACACACGCCTGGAAGGCCCAGACCCTGCCCCAAAGACCCGTGTGAGCTGGGGCTCCCTGAGGCCTGGGACCCTCCAAACACTTCGTGCAGATGCCAAGTGACCAATATGGACCGTGTGTCATTTCCATCCCACGTAAAAGCCTTAGATTATGTTTGTTTGTTTTTTAAACGTGGTCTTCCCACGGGTCACAGAAGCAAGCCGAGCTGCTCCATGGGAGACGGGGCCCATGAGCGCCAGCGGGCAGGTGGTGAATGCACAGCCCAGGGGACAGGCCGCTGGGGGACGTGGGCACGGCGCCTGCTCCCGGGACACACTCTGCTCACCAGGATGTGGGCACCCTGCGAGTCCATGGGCCTCCCCCTTCCATGGGACTCCAGCCGGGTGTCGGGGTGTTCCACTCCAGGGCGAGCCCCGACCCACCGGAGGCATCGGGTGGCGACCTGCAGGGAAGGTCACTGGGACACACCGGGACGCTGCCACGCATCCGCCTGGAGACAAGACTCACCGGCCTGTGCCTGGCGCCGGCCTTCAATGCCAGCCCAGCCGGGTCCGACAGAGAGCGAGGGGCCCATGGTGGCCGGACAGGGAGGCGCCGCTGCACCCCGACTGGAAACAGCCGGGAAGCCTCCACCGTCCTGCCGCGCGCTCGCTCCGTGGGGGGAAGAAACGCAGCTCGGCTTGTTCGCCAGGAACAATAACCTCCGCAGTAAGACGAGAGCTCCCCACTGTCCTCACCACCGTCGGGCTGGCGAAGTGATGCCAGGCCGCAGCCCACACTGCGTGACCCCGGGCCGCAGCCCCCGTCCTGGGCTCTTGGTCTCCATGTGCTGAAGCTTTTGAAACCTGTCCTGGGAAAGCGCGATGCAAACGGTAGCGGAATCGGAGCTGGGGTGACCCTGGGGTCCCCAGGCCGGGAGGGGGTGTCCCACGCTGGCCGCGCGGCCCAGCCACACAGGAGGAGCAGCAGCAAGGCCTGCTAAGGGTCGCCGCGCTCACGGGCAGAGGAGGCACACAACCCACCGCCTGTGTAGCACGCAGACAAAGGCGCGGGTTCAAGCCCCGCAGAGACCTCACCGCCCTGCCCCCAGCCTCAGGGCCGGGCATGCGCAGGGCAGGAACTCGGGTGGCGGGGCCATGGGGCAGGCGGGCGGCCTAACCGAGCACCCTCCACTGAACGCTGAACGCACATTACTCTTCCACTTTATCAGCAGGGCAATAAAGATAGGCAACAGATACTCTTTTATCGATACTTATTTTTCCCTCCGTGAACTTTGACAGCCCAACCCGCTGCTCCAGGCGGGTCTAGAGGGCAACCAAGCTAGGACGGCCCGGCACATATCCTCCAGCGCGGCCACCGCCGGACAGGAAGAAGGAAAAGAAAAGCCGTTGAGACTAGAACTTGGCCGGGCACCCGCGGGGCCACGTCCGGCTGGCAAAAATGTGTTTGGCCAGCAGGGTGTCGCTCACGCTTGTAGGTCCGCATCTTTCTCTGGAGACCTGTGTCCCGGGCTGGCCCTGCGATCACGGACACGCTCCCAGGGTGCCAAGGGCCCTGCGTGTCGCGCTCCGTGCGGGACCCTGGGGGGCGGCCTCCACCGGACTGCATGGGTGTCAAGGCCCTGAACTAGCATGACCCCCGACCTCAAAGCCACCACTGGCCACCGTGCGAGAATAACCCTCCTTCCGTGGAGAAGGAAGGGAAAGCAGCGGTTCAGGGAGGGGCGCTGGTAGCTCTGGTCCTTCCTCCATCAGGAGAGCGCACTGGTACTTTGATCACCTGACCTCAGTGGATCCGGATTATTTCCTCATTTGTAGGAGCAGGCAAGTTGGGACGCCTACTAGGATTCCCCGCACTCCCCACCCCAAAAGGTCCTGCGAGAGGTCTCTTGCTCTGACCGTGTACAAACATGTGGATTTTCCCAGACAGAGGGATATTACCAAAAAGGGGAACATGAGAGACTTTAGGGGGCCGCGTGGACTAGAGCTCGATACGTGTGCCATCTTCCATGAGATCTGAGGCAGGTTCCCTAAAACCCCGAGAGCCGCTGTTTCCTTCCATTCACTCATTTACTCAAAACGATTTGCTGAGCATCAGTTACGCATGAGGCACCTTCTAAATGCCAGGGATCCCACAGTGAACAAAACCGAGTCTCCCCTCCCACAAAGTTCGCATTCTAGTGTTGAGGAGACGGAAAAGAAGACAAAACATTTATAACCTGTCGGTGGGGGTGGGGGGGGAGGGGGGGACGCTATGCAAATAGATGAAGAGGGTGGGGGCGGGAGGGTGCAGGGTTGGAGACAGCGAGGCAAGACTCCCCGGGGAGACCCTGCGCACAGGCCTCAACGGAGGGGGCGCAGAGCAGGTGTAGCCGTGAGGGGACTTGGAACAGACCGCTCCAGACAACACACCCAGGGGTTATTAAAATTCAGTGATGCGACAAGCAGAGCTCCTGACAGCAGCGATAAGCTCGTTTCTTCCTGTCCCTTCCCCTCCCTGAGCAGCACCGTCGTCGTGGGGAGCTGCTGTCGGCCTTTGTAGCGGCACCAAACATACGAAAGCAAAGCAGGCCAAGGTGGGGACGCCTCATGTCTGATTCTGTGTAATTGATGACAGCCACGCGGGAGAGCCACATCATTCCTCAACTGCGCTCGGAGGAAAACTCTTTCATAATCAGGTGTATTCCCCCCCCCGCCGCCCCCCAACGGGGGTGCATATGTACGCTGGGCTCTCCCGGGAGGGCAGGCGGCAGCGTGTGGAGGTTGAGAGCACGGTCTCCGTGTCACAAAAGCCTGGGTCACATCCCAGCTCTCTGTTTGCTACCTGCATGGCCTCGGTCACGTGACTCAGCCTCCCTGGATCTCATGTTCTTTCACCTGTAGATTGGGGCCCAAAACCACCACCGCCTTTCAGGGTCAGAGTGGGACGTGGATGAGCTGATGTCCACGAAACACACAGGACTTAAAGAACAGGGGTCCACAATGCGTAGCCACGTCTATCGGAGCTTCAGATTGTGAAGTGACAGATATCCATTCTGATCAAGAGGAGAATTTCACAAGAAACCTGCTGGGAGATCCAGCCCCCGGGAAGAATGCCCCCAAACCAGGCCCCGGAGTGGCCCGAGGACGCTGTGGGGCAGCGGGTGATGCAGCACAGGCCACCGACACCCACCGCACCCGACACTGTCCCGACTTGCAGTGAAAGGACAGCCCCACCTCCCAGGAAAGCTCAGAGAGCAATGCCCCAAATCAGAACGGATGCTCCCATGTTGAGCAGCCTCAAGAACGGCAGGTGTCCAACCCCGTTCTCACTGAGCCCCCTTAGGAGCACGTGCTGGCTCCTCCTCCCCATCCCCGGCCTGGAGGCCCTCTGCTCCAGGAGGCCTTCCCACCGGCTTCCTGCTCCCTCTCCCCCGCAGCGCATCCTCTCACAAGGTGCCTCATTAAAAACTGGTCTACACCTGGACTATAAATACTCATATACAAACAGACACAAATCCTTTTGGGAATACACGGGGAGGAGATGAAAAACAAACGCACGTGCAGTTATAAATAACACTAGCTGGCTCACTAGTCATCCCGTGTGCGTGTAGCTCGATGCACAAATGAGGCTGTAACTCCTTGCCGACACCATCCTTCTCTCCCTTACCTGTTGGGAGTCCATTTTCCGTTCTTTGCCATGCTGAATACCTCCTCCCTGAAATCTGAGATGAGACACAGTTTTTATATTGAGGGTCAAATATCTACTTTATATACAAATAATCTTTTTGTTAAGAAAAATAGATTCAAAATCAGAAAAAAAGAAAAATAGGTTCAAGCTCCCATATAGAATGGAGAAATTTATCAGTGTCCATAAATTTCACAAAAATATTGAAACACAAATTATCATGATCATTTTACGAGATCGTTTTTGCTCCTTATTTTCAGATTCTTAGAAAACCACTATCTTCCCACTCTGAAAAGTGGGGAATCCCACACTTGCCCCAATTTTACCAAGAGAGAAAAAGAAAAAAGAGCAGGGTTTTTTTTTTCTTTTTTTGTTTTTGTTTTTGTTTTTTCCCATGGACTAACATCCCCATCTTGTGGGCACAATTGTTCAATGTTTCCAAGAATCATGGTGGGATCTTCAGAACTGCGACATCTCAATCCTTTTCAGGGGTAAATAAAATTAAACTACAGCCCCTATGTGGTCCATACGCCAGATGTTCCCTATGTCTTTAATAAATGCTTTCTGCACCGAGAGCTTATGAATTTAAAATGACTGAAAACCTGCAATACTGAGTCAGACATCAACCAGGTCTACGGAAAAAGAAATAGATATTGGGATCCGCAGATACCCAAGGAGGAAGCCTTCTTCTCGTCGGAGAGTTCTCTTCTCCTGAGAGTAATAAACCCATTCAGGAAACGTCTACTGAGATCCAGAGTGGCTTCACAGAACTGGCTACTATCCTCAGGCCAGGGTCTGCCAAGCAGAAGGCCATATATCTCTGTGAAGGGCAAAGAGAAGCCGACAGGAGCCCAGTGGCTCCCAGCAGGCTCCCGGCCAAGGACTGGAGGCTGATAACGTCTGCCTGGGCTCCCGGCCAAGAGGAGGAAGGTCACGGGGCATCCTGAAATACGTGTGTGCAAAACAGCCGAAAAGAGAAGGGAGCGGAGAGTGGAGAGACAATGGAACGCTGGCAAAGCAAGAGGAGGATGCATCATGGACATCCTCTCACCCAGGGGGAGAAAGGACATGCATATCGATCCAAAAGCCAAAAGAAAAACAGAGACCAAGGCGAGAGGCCAAGAACGTCCCCATCTCCCTTCTCCTGCCGTCTTTCAAAGGCCGCCCCCCTGGAATTTGAGCAAGGCTGCCACTTACAGACACCACCGTTGTTCGAAGTACCCCAGTCACCACCTACTATCCTTTGGAATTATCATACAAGTTTCTCGGGTATTGCTTATAATCATTTTTCCCCAAACAGTCCTTTTCTAAAGGAAGAGGGAATCACGCGTCTCAGGCCAGGACGTGATAGCAACCCACTGCTTCTGGCCATTTATTTAAGAACAACCTTTTTCGGGGATCCCTGGGTGGCGCAGCGGTTTGGCGCCTGCCTTTGGCCCAGGGCGCGATCCTGGAGACTCGGGGTCGAGTCCCACGTCGGGCTCCCGGTGCATGGAGCCTGCTTCTCCCTCTGCCTGTGTCTTTGCCTCTCTCTCTCTCTCTCTGTGACTATCATAAATTAAAATAAATAAAAAAAATTAAAAAAAAAAAAAAGAACAACCTTTTTCTTATTGAACAAAGTCATCACTGCAGGATAGAGGACGACGTGCGCAGGATCAACATAGCATCCTCAAGCACTCAGCCTCAAACCATAGGTTTACCCAAATATTCACCAATACTATGTAAACACATTTTACAGATACAACAAGTTTCATCATCTCCAAATTCTCTTCCAGTGCTCTTTGTAAACCCTAAGACCAGTCTGGACAGGAGCCATTGGGCTCGTTGGGTCTCAGGACCCTTTGGTCTGCCATCATCTGACTCGGGCACCTTTCCTTCCCTGGCACCTCGTCCACACAGTCCCCATCCTGCGTCACATTCTCCCTACGCTCCCTAACTTCCACCAAGAGTGCCTGGTACAACTCCAGATTCTGACGGGAGTGCTGTCCCAAGAGAGTCCGGTGCCACAGGGACAAGGGCAGGCTTCAGCCCAACAGCCCCATCGCTCTCTGCATGGAGCACCGTGGGCAAGCTGTCTACCCTCTGGGAGCATCCCTTTCCTTATTTGTAAAATCAAATACAAATACCTCCCTTGCATGGCTCATGAAGACGGGAACTAACAAATGCAAAGGGCCAAATATTACACAACAGAGACCCAAGGGGTCCATGGGTGGTGCAGTCGGTGAAGTGTCCGATTCCTGGTTGGGGCTGGGTCATGGCCTCAGGGTTGTGAGATCAAGCCCTGCATTGGGCTCTGCGCTCAGCATGGAGCCTGCTTGAGACTCTGTCTCCCTCCCCCTCAGCCCCCGCAGCTCATGCTTGCGCTCTGTCCAAAATAAAGATAAATCTTTAATTAAAAAAAAAAAAGTAAACCAAGGTCATGATTCAAAAAGGAAGCAACATCTCCTCTGCCCGTGTCTCTGCCTCTCTATCTCTCTATGCCTATCATGAATAAATAAATAAAAATCTTTAAAAAAAAAAAAAAAAAAAAAGGAAGCAACACTGGGAGTGCCTTAAGTGCAGGGAAATAAAGCCACACAAGAGGCCCTGGTAGGAGCCACTGGCTCCTGGAGAGCGGTGTCGGTGGCTTTCTCTCCATGAACTCAGGGCGCCATCCACTGTGCTTCTTCACATTTAACAAGGAACAGAAAAAGATGATGCAGTAATAAGCACCAAAACGCTAACATATCTTCAGGCACTAGCATTATGGACATTTTTTTTTAATTTGTGCTTTTCTTTATTAACTCAGTTTGCTAAATATAAAGCTATGCTCAGTGTGTTCAGGATCGCAGCCTATGTTTGGTGCCCCAATCCCATTAGACCTTGCAAACAGAAGGTATATCAACAACTGTTTCTGTTTTCACTTCATTTTAAAGCTAGCCATCCTTTCAAACTTCATCCAATTTTTCTCAAGCACTTATGCTTACATAAAACAACTGGATTGGAACAGTTGTTATTAAAATCTCCTTAAATTTAAAAAAAAAAAAATCTCCTTAAATTTGAATCCAGGGGTGCCCAGGTGGCTCAGGCAGTTAAGTGTCTGCCTTTGGCTCAGGTCACGATCTCAGGGTCCCTCGGCCCTCCTCCTCACCGACTTGTGCTCTCTATACCTCTTTCTCTCAAATAAATAAAATCTTAAAAAAAAAAAAAAGTTTGACCCTAAAATATCCCCTCGGAATTTCATTTCTAACCATCGTGAGCATTAATGTTGGATACCAAGTTCAAACTGCCTCTGGTTTAAAACTGACTTTTAAAAGAAAGCCCATCGTCTATCAATCAATTAATGGATAAAAAAAGATACGGTGTGAATACATACACCACGGACTACTACTTAGCCGAAAAGGGATGAAATCTTGCCACGTGCAACAACATGGGTGGCTCCAGAGAGTACAAAGCTAAGATGATGCTAAAGGAGGGAAGTCGGCTGGAGAGAGACAAATGCCGTGATTCCACTTAGGTGTGGGAATAAAGAAACAAACAGGAAAAAAAGACAAACCAAAAAACAAACCCCTTGTATAGAGAACAAAACGATGGTTATCAGAGGGGAGGCGGGCGGGGATGAGCGATGGGGGTTGAGGAGGGCCCTGGTGACGGGCACTGGGTGCCGCGGGAGGAGCCGAATCACCGTATCGTGTGCCAGAGCCCTCGTGCGCTGTTGGTGGGAATGCACACTGGGCCAGCCGCGCGGACATACAGGACGGAGGGGCCTCAAAAACATACAAAGAGAATAACCGTACAGTCTAGCAATCTCACTACTGGGCGTTCACCCGAAGAAAAGGAAAACCATGGTTCCAGAGCATACGTGCACCACGGTGTATTATGGCAGCATCATCTACGACCGCCGAACCAGGGCAGCGGCCCATCAACCGGCCAGCGGGTAAAAGACGTGGCTGACCCATATGATGGAATATTACTCAGCCATCAAAAATAATAATGATAAAATCCTGTCACTTGCATCACTGTGGACAGATCAAGATAGTAAAATCCTCAGCCAAGGAAGCCAGGCACCGAAACACAAATACCGTACGATTTCATTCATTTGTGGAATTTAAGAAACTAAACCAATGAACAAAGGGGGGTGGGTGGGGGGAGAAGAGACACAAATCAACAAAAAAATAAAAAAATAAAAACAAAAAACAAAAACCCAGACTCTTAACTATAGAGAACAACCTGAGAGGAGGTGGGTTAGGGCAGATGGGCAGACTACGTGAGGGGAGGGAGAGCACCCGTGTGTTGGCGAGCACGGGTTATCCGTGGAGTGCCTGCATCACTGCATTGTACATCCGAAAATAAGAGAACACTGTGTCTTACTGATACTGGAATTAAAATTAAAAACATACATTAACGAGGTGCCTGGGTGGCCAGGTCAGTCGGGGGACCAGCTGCTGATTTCGGTTCAGGTCATGACCTCGCGCTCATGGGATCAAGCCCTACATCGGGCCCCATGCTCACTGTGGAATCGGCTTGAGATCTTCTCTCTCCCTCTGCCCTTCCCTTATGCTCTCGCTTAAATACATAAATTTTTAAAGAATAAATAGAGGGTCACCAGGGTGGCTCAGCAGTTAAACATCTGCCTTTAGCTCAGGTCATGATCCCAGGGTCCCCGGGTGGAGCCCTGCATGGGGCTCCCTGCTTGGCAGGGAGGGTCCCTCTGACCCCCACCCCCCCCCGCCCTGTCTCATGCTCTCCCTCCCTCTCTCAAAGAAATCGATAAAAACTCTTTACAAAATAAATAAATTTTAAGGAAAAAGAAATAAACCTGAGAAATCCCACACTGCATTTTAAAGGATGTCTCACTGCTTTGACATTTATGATTTTTCTCATGGCAGGGTATCCATAGTCACGTGCAGCTTTTCTACTTTAGGTGTTCTTTAATATATTATTGAAGCTTCCAAGCAGAAGATAGAGAAACTCTCCCCTTTAAAAGTGAAGCAGAGGGGATCCCCGGGTGGCTCAGCAGTTTGGTGCCTGCCTTCGGCCCAGGGCGTGACCCCAGGGTCCCGGGATCGAGTCCCCTGTCGGGCTCCCTGCATGGAGCCTGCTTCTCCCTCTGCCTGTGTCTCTGCCTCTCTCTCTGGGTCTCTCATGAATAAATAAATAAAAATAAATAAAATAAAAAAATAAAAGTGAAGCGGCAATAGTGGGCCTATTGAAATGGAAAGGAAGACTGCATACCGCGGGGAACTTTCTTCCTGCATTCCGGGAGGGGACCTGCACGCTAAGGATGCACGAAGGTACCATACCACAGGGTAAAAAAACAAACTTCCAGAAGAAAGGGATATACACACTAGCGGGTAGCTAAATTACCTGAAAAACTTCTTACACCGCCTAACTTCATATCAAAGAGAGAACCATCTAGATGAAGCTTAGAAAATAATAATAAAAGGGTGTGAAGTCATAACTCCTACCTTCTTTAATGCTCGTGCCCCCGTGCTCCCTGCTCCGTGGGCTGCCAACCAACACGCTGATCTCCCGCCCGCCCCGTCTGCCTCCCCCCAGGACCTACACCTCCCCTCCAGGTAGGTGGCAACCTCTTCGGGCCTTCCTGGATCCGCAAGCCCTGGCTGCTTTCCATCCGAAGCCCATCCTGATGCTGTCGCTTTTCAACCTTTCCCAGGGTCGAGAACCTTCCTCTTCAAATCAGCACGTTCAGGGAGCCAGTGTATTTGACAGGTGTCGGAAGCCAGAAACCTTGAAGCCTCTCCAGTTAAGTGGCCCTCAACCTTAACAGTCTGGCTCTTATGAGAATGCATATTTTATCACCTCCGCCTTTACCAAAGTGGAGTGAAATTCGGATCACTCATCTCTACGTAATTTGAATAAGATATGTGTGTGCATTTGCCCTTTTATCCTGAGATTAAGAAAAAAATCATGAAATTTAAAACATCCTGTATGTCAGTTAAGTGAACATTTAGATACTAAAAAGACATAATAAGGAAGTAGTCAAGTACTTATATCTACTTAATAATGAGTGAGTTTAGATTTGGGGGGTAAAAAACAAGACCAGAAAAAAAAATTCCTTTAAAAAAAAAATAGAAAATAAGAGATCGAAGGGATGGACAGCACGCGGAGTTAAGCACTTAAATGAAGATGAGCAGAAAGGAGGGGCGCCTGCGTGGCTCAGGCAGGTGAGCTCCCAAACCCGACTTTCGGCTCCAGTGGGTCGTGAGCTCGGGGTGGTGGCTGGAGCCCGGCAAGGGGCTCTGTGCAGTGCGGGGCCCCCCGTCCTGTCGCTCTGCTCGGCCCCCCTCTAGATGCACGCTCTCCCTCTCTCTCTCGCAAATGAATAGTCTTAAAAAAAAAAACAGCAGAAATGAACCATTCTTACGGGGCACTCTTCAGGAATGCCACCTGGGTCGCTGTACAGGCACCAGGGCCACAGACACTGGTAGGCAGGACGTCCCGAAAGGGCAGGCATCCAACGCAGGCCGCCCCATCGAGGGGGCACCGGGCAGCCCCCAAGCCCCAGCGCTGCCCCACGCGGGGACAGGGCGCACCTGCCCCGCCCGCCTGTGCCCGAGGACCGGCAGCCCTGAAGTCACCTGCTTCCGCGCACCGCAGGGGACGGGGAGCAGCCAGTCTGGGACACGCTCCCCGGGTGGTACCCCCCACCCCCGTGGCTGCCGGCCTAACCCCGGGATCCCCGAGCCCCCCCGGCGCCGGCCCCACTGCGCACAGACCTGGAGTCTGCGATGCCCGCTGCTGGGTTTCCCTGCTTCGTGCAAATGTCAAGCAGGTCGAAGTCCACAGGGAAGCAGACCTGTGACCCTTCGCCCTCCTCCACCCCAATGCGCCTCTGCTCGCAGGGGTTCCCTCTCCGACTGCTGGAAAATGCCTGTCAAGGGCCGCCCCAAATCTGCGGGGGTCCTCCCTGGCCAGATGCACCTGCAGAGTCCAGGATGACTGCTCTCTCTCTCTCTCTCTCTCTCTTTTTTCTCTTTTTTTCTCTTTTTTTTTTTACAATTTATTCTCTTTGTTTTGCTTTGTTTTTATTATTGTTTTTATTGTTTGGTTTGCCAACATAGTCTAACCCCCAGTGCTCATCCCGTCCAGTGCCCCCCTCGGGGCCCGTCACCCAGTCGCCCCGTCCCCCGCCCACCTCCCCTCCCACAGCCCCTTGTTCGTTTCCCAGAGTCCAGAGCCTCTCACGGTTTGTCTCCCCACCTGATTTCCCCACTCAGCTCCCCCTTCCCCTATCAGCCCTGTCACTACGTCTTGCACTCTCCGTAGGGTGAGACCGTGGGATGACCGTCCTTCTCCACCGGCCCACTTCACTCCGCACCACCCCCCGGCGACTGCTGCCCCCGTGATCCCCAGGCAACAGTTCCGAGGATGCCCGTGCCAGGGCCGGCTCCTGCTCTGGGTCCAAGAGAAACGCCCTCCCTCTGAAAAAGCAAGTTTCAGACGTCCTTCCGAATCTCGTTCTCCTTAATATCCCGAGTGAAGCTCTCAGGCCCACGGCCTGGGTTGGTGTCCGAATTCTCCCATGATCATACTGACAGATTTGCAGAGATGAAAGACATCTTCACGTGACCTTAGTCAAATCATTTGATTTTTCAGATGAAGGAGCCGGGACCCAGGGAGGTGAGGAAACCGTCTCTGGTCACAGAGCCGGTGGTGTTCACACAGGCTGAGGCTCCCTTCTCTGCCTTCCTGCCCACTTTCTTTCAAGTAGGCCAATGAGTAACGTTTGCATCAGAAAAAAATATTTTGTTTAAAAACATGGTTTGGAAAAACAAGATCATTCTACTTTGCTTCGTACTGTCGTTCATTCAAGTACTTAAAATGGAAATGTTTTTATTTGCTACGTATTTTCATACTACATGGAAATTTAATGCAAACATCCAGTTCCTATTTCCCTTGTTCATTTTGATTTTTCTTTTAAGTCAAAACCACCTCCAGTTTGTCTTCGAGGATAATATAGCCATGCCAATCATAAATGGAGCTACCAAATGACTAGCCCAAATGAAGCTTTTCTTTTTTTAATTTTATTTATTTATTTTTTAGTTTTAAAGCATTTTGGTTTCAAACCAGGTTTATTTTACAGTTGTTTTTCCTCTTTATTTCATAGCTGTATGGGAAGGATGAAATAAAGAAAATCACAATATTTCATCCGAAATCACATCTTCAAGTTCTGCAGCGTGGCTCGCGTGCCTTAGCCGCTGTTTAAATTAGTCAGCAACGATTCACAGGCTTTCAGCTCAGGATAGCTGCCTCCTTGCAAATTCTCAGCCCTCTGCCATCTAGGTGGTAAGTCCCTTGAACCGTAAGATTATTTCGGTTCTTTTCAAAAAGTTCTGTTCACCATTTGCTTTTGTTAAATTAAAGAATCAGTTCATTAATGAATCAGTTGATTCATTTTAATGATATTCTTCATTCATTTTACCGTTAAAATGAATCAACTGATTCATTAATGAATCAGAAAACCACAGCCAAAACCCAGAACACCAACTCATTTCAGACCTGCAGAGACAGATTACTTCGCTTCGTCAGCCTTAAAAAATCTGATGTTTCTATCCTTTGAAGAACTTCTATCCTTCGAAGTTATTTTTTGCTTTATCGTAAACACAATCAAAATGTGGAAAGAGAACGTGACGGTCTCCCAAAGCCACCCGAATGAACGACAAAATAGGAAAAGGCTTCAAAGATCCTGGCTCAAATTTCATTTTCATTTTCTCAATCTCTAGACCCACAGAGTGATTCACACACATACATTCACTCCCCTCTTTGAAAGGAGGTTTTGGAAAAAAAAAAAAAGGAGGTTTTGAGTCACTGATCTGTTTTTAGCTTCTTCCCAACCCTGCTGCAAGCTTTTAATCTCTCCATCGTTAGGCAATACACCTTATTGAAGTATTTTATAAACTGTCTAAAAACTTCAATCAACTATTTTTATCAGCATGAGAGGCATTCAGGGAAATTCTCATTACAACCATGTGATGTTGAAGCAAAACCAGTGTCAGATGCTAGCGAGGCAGGTGCGACTCAGGAAAACCTGTAATACGCGTCCGTGACACAAAGGAGCGAGGCCACCGGCTGCCCGCCTCGCGCTATTATTAACCAGGTTGTCTTGAGTGTGCTCCTTACCTCTCAGGCCTACTTCCTTCCTTATAAATCAAGGGAGTAGCAAATATGAACATAATTTTTATTTGAGCTTCAAAACTCTATGGTTCTAGGAAATCACAAAAAAAAAAAAAATCTGCATTTTTCTATTACACACCTAAATAAAGAAAATATGTTCTTGGGGAATCCCTGGGTGGCTCAGCGGTTTAGCGCCTGCCTTTGGTCCAGGGTGCAATCCTGGAGTCCCGGGATCGAGTCCCACATCGGGCTCCCAGCATGGAGCCTGCTTCTCCCTCCTCCTGTGTCTCTGCCTCTCTCTCTGTGTGTCTCTCATGAATAAATAAATAAATCTTTAAAAAGAAAAAAAAAAAAAGAAAAGAAAAGAAGATACATTCTTAAATATAGAGGTACACAGTCGCACACACATCCTCAGTTGGCCTCTCGTGAGAGCTAAACTATAACTCTTACTTACATCAGCCCATCATTTCATATTAAGTGTGGCCAACCGAATCTATACATAATTCACAAGTTTTGTTTTCATAAGGTGTCACTTCTACTTTTTGTTTTTTTAGATGCTGACAAAATTGCTAGTAAAAGAGCAAAATAGCCAAGAGGGAATAACAATCACCAAGGTGCCAGCGGCTCACCCCTGGTGAGCTCTCGCCCTGGGCCCGGAACTGGGGTGAACGTTTCCTCCTCCTCACAACCACCTTAATATTCCGATTTGCCAGCTGAGAAACAGAGGCCAAAGGGATTAAGAAGCTCGACAGGGCTCTGCCATAAGCGGGGCTCTGGATTGGGCAGGGCACCCTCGCCGTGCTCACTGGGGGGCCAACCCCGTCACCCTACAGTCTCTGACCCACGGGGCGGAGCGGCCCTGTCTACGCCGCGTTTACAAGGAGGGCGGGTGCTGGAGCAGCAGTGCTAGCCTGCCACTACCCAGGCGGTGACCTGGAAAACGTGGGCGGGGTTTTTCTTTAAGATTTTATCTATTTATTCATGAGAGACACAGAGAGAGAAAAAGAGAGAGAGAGGCAGAGACACAGGCAGAGGGAGAAGCAGGCCCCATGCAGGGAGCCCGACGTGGGACTCATCCCAGGATCCCGGCGTCACGCCCTGGGCCGAAGGCGGCGCTAAACACTGAGCCACCCGGGCTGCCCAAGACGCACGTATTTACCGCAGACGTCTAACAGATGAGCATTTCTCTCAGGAGCAGCTCTTACAGCACAGCCACCTGCTGCCCTTGGCCTCCCTTTGAATAAATGAGTCTATAACCCAGGAGGCAGCCTCGGTTCCCAGCCCTGGGACGTATGAAGAGTATTTGGGGGGAATAAGAAACAGAAACTTGGTTTTTCCGCACCTCTTGTTCCTTATGTATCTGCAATCGAGCCCCCTCCCTAGGTCCCTAGGGCTACCGTGCCCTGGCTGCCTAACAAAGCGCTCTCAAGGTCAGCGCAGCTCTCCGTCCAGGCTCAACCATGGCCCCCCACACCACTCTACTGCAGCCCACCCTGCTCGTGCTGGCCCACCGCTGGAGAAGCCGCTGCATCCCATCTAAGGTCTGACCAGGGAGTGGCCACAGACTGACTGATCGATTGATTGGTTTGTGTGAGAGAAAGAGCACGTGGGTAAGTGGGGGAAGAAAGAGAATCTGAGGCAGGCTCCACATCCAGCACAGAGCCCAACTCAGGGCTCGATCTCATAACCCTGAGGGTCATGGCCTGAGCCGGAACCAAGACTAGTTGGATGCTTAACAGGTTAAGCCACCCAGGTGCCCCGCCAGAGATCATTTTAAATGGCAGCTCTGATTTCTGCTAAAAGTATAAAACAGATCCACCCCACAAAGCCTGGTGAGCATCACTGACGTCAGGCACTGGATGTGGCCTCTCAAACCTCAGGCCTGACCCTTTCCCTGCTACACTCCAGAAGGGGCCGCTGAACGCTGAGAGATGGGGTAGAGGATGGGGGGCCAAGGAGGCCAAGCTTCCCCACGTCTGACAGCGCCGGGCAGCGTTCCTGCGGCAGGTGGGAGCGTCATGAAGCTGCGGCAAGTGCGGTCAATGTCTTCTCATCACATGTGACAGTGCTGGGTACTGTTAGGTTTGCTTTCTGACCACCCGTAAGGGTTAAATGACCCCCCACGAGCTGTAAAGGGGCCAACGGGTCAAGTACCAGCCCTCGAACCTACATCACTGGGCCATCCGTCAAGCATGGCGTGCAGTCCTCCTCCTCGGATCTTCACAGGTGCGTGGAACCACCAAACTACCCCAAATCAGCCGGTGGCTCTCTAGAAAGTGGTGTGCATGCCGGGAACCTGCGCGCCACGCCCTGTCGGTGAGCTCGCACACCCGTAGCGTCTCCAAAGTTAGAGGTCACGCTGAAAACGTTCCTTCCCTTACAATCTCTTATGAAGACGGAGTAGAAACACTCTACTCGTCTGTGAGGTGCAACGGAAGTACCAACTTTGCAGAATTTCAATATTAGATTGTTGCCTGGAAAACACGAGGCACGCAGCAGGTGCTTCCCGCGACAACGTCCATCAGGGAGGGGGTTCCGGTCCTTCCATCACCAGCTGTGTGCTAACCCCGAGCAGCCATTACGCAGCCATCGTAGACTCTCCTGGGCTCCGTCCCCAGCTGGCTGCAGGCCACCTCCACGCCGGGTTAGCTGTCCCACCCTGCCTCCTCGCGCGAAAGGAGTTGAGCCAAATGACACTGGAAGTCCCAGTGCTCACCCGTAAAAGTATTATCCATGAAAATTACTTAAGAAACAATGATTTTGGGGGATCCCTGGGTGGCTCAGCGGTTTAGCACCACCTTCAGTCCAGGGCATGATCCTGGAAACCCAGGATCGAGTCCCACATCGGGCTCCCTGCATGGAGCCTGCTTCTCCCTCCACCTGTGTCTCTGCCTCTCTCTCTCTCTGTGTGTCTCTGTGAATAAATAAATAAAATCTTAAAAAGAAAGTCAAGAACTTTAAAAAAAAATAAAAAAAAAGAAAAAGAAACAATGATTTTATCTGAAAAGAGATGAAGAACTACTTGTACAGATTTCAGTTAAAAAGCAGGGGGGGGCGGGGGGGCGCCATCAGTTGGGTATCCCACTCAAGCTCAGCTCATGTCTCGCTCTTGGGGTGGTGAGTTCAGGCCCCTGTTGGGCTCCACGCTGGGTGTGGAGCCTACCAAAAAAAAAAAAAGAAGGAAACTAGAATATTCAGAGACAATCAAACCATTGAATTTTTCACAGATTTCATTTATTTATTTGGGAGAGGGAGAGAACAGCAGTGGGGGTGCGGGCAGAGAGGGAAAGCGAGAGCGAGGAAGGGAGAAGCAGACCTGACGCTGAGCGGAGCCAGAGCGAGGCTGGATCCCAGGGCCCGGGACCACGACGCCCGCCCCAGGCCGACGCCTGCCCAACCCCAGCACCCCTGATTCTGTTATCGCTGCACTCAGATAAGCAACTCACAGACCAGATTTGAAACTGTGAGTTAGGAGATTGTCACGGCCCTGGGGCCGAAGGTCAAACGGAAGCACTTTCATTGCTGATGTATTCTTCACCGTTTTTTGTTTTTGGTTTTTTTTTTTTTTTTTTTTTTTTTTTTGCTCATAAAAATCGTGCTCGGTCATAAGTAGTTCGTTTCAGCCGCGTTGGCCAACTCTTACTCTCATTAAGAGAACAACTTAAGGGCAACCCGGGGGGCTCGGCGGTTTAGCACCACCTTCGGCCTGGGCTGTGACCCTGGAGACCTGGGATCGAGTCCCACATCGGGCTCCCTGCGTGGAACCTGCTTCTCCCTCTGCCTGTGTCTCTGCCTCTCTCTCTCTCTCTCTCTGAGTCTCTTATGAATAAATAAAATCTTTAAAAAAAAAAAGAGAGAGAGAACAACTTAAAAATTCCAGCTCCAACAGAAATAAGGCGCAACGGGTTTAAAGCACTTGGGAAAGGGAGGGGAGAAGGGAGAAGAACCGCAGCGCAGAGCGCCTCCGGTTAGATTGGTCTCCAGGCCCGGGGCCTCGTGAGCGACGGCGCTGCCCTGAGGGGGCTCGGCCCTGGGGCAGCGCCCGCGGGGACCCAACGAGCAAGGCCCTGGGGCAGCGCCCGCGGGGACCCAACGCGCAAGGGCAGCAGCCAAGGGCAGGGCGGCAGCAACGCAGGAATAAGGCGAGGCCTGTCGGTGGCCCGCACACCAGCCGCGCTTCTTGGGTCCCCGAGGGACGGAGCCACCTGTGCACACGCGCCCAGCTCCCCGCGGGGAGGGCGCCCCACGGACCCCACAGCCAGACGCTGGGTCCCGTCCGCACCCCAAGGCATCAGGTCCAGGAAGCCGCCGTCCTCCATCTACCTTCTTCTACGTCCAGGGCGACACACCTGCGCTGCAGGCAACCGTCGAGGTAGGGGTGCTGTTCTGACACAGCCACCCCACTCCGCAGGCGCCCCGCAAATGCGGGAGCTGTGGCCGTGGTGGCCGGCTGTGGGCTCGTCCCTCGTCCGGGCCGCGGGGACACAGCAGGGAGCACGACGGAAACCACTGACCTCGGGGATCCCACACACTGGACAAGGTCCCCAGGGGAACATGGCGAACCCGGGCGCGGGTTGCACCCTGAGGGCGCACATGTCTCTGGCGGGCTGGTGGCACGGTCGCCACCGCAGGGAGCGTCCGGCCATCAGAGCATCAGTCAACCCTGAAGCCACCGACATCTCCGGGAGTTGGGGTTTGATGAGCCTGGCATGTGGCCTGAGCGTCCGAATCTCAAACTTACTTAAATTAAAACTTCGGATGCAGACGTAAGATTTATGGGTATTCACGTCCCGGCTCAAAGCACTTCGAAGGGCTTAAATTCTTCACAAGAGAAGTGTGGGGAAGGACTCCATCATCTTGTTCACGAGATGGTCTCGGGGAGGATTATCGTCTTCAGGACAAAAGTCAGTGACTCGCAAGCAGAAAACTGCTTTCAGGGGACGGGAGCCGTTTTGGATTTCAGATTTCTTCATCTGAGCTTACCACAATCATTTTCCCGTAAACTCCTTTTGTTTCAGTTGCTTATTTTAAAATGTCTTTAATAAAACTGTTAGTTGAAGACCATCCCACCTTTGAAAGAAGAGTCCGTCACCGACGTTCTCGGAGTGTCAACTGCTTCTGCACGATGCTGCAGGCGTGGAATACGTCTGGATATTAGCCATACTGATCCTAAAACACAGCTTAAAGTACATTTTTAGGGAATCCCTGGGTGGCTCAGCAGTTTAACGCCGCCTGCAGCTCAGGGCGTGATCCTGGATACCCGGGATCTAGTCCCACATCGGGCTCCCTGCATGGAGCCTGCTTCTCCCTCTGCCTGTGTCTCTGCCTCTCTCTGTCTGTGTCTTTCATGAATAAATAAATAAAATCTTTTAAAAATAATAATAAAGTACATTTTTAAATCTCTAATATACATTTGATTTGTCCTATTTTGCCTCTTTCTCCTAAAGATGTCACAAAATATCCCAATTAATAGTAAATTCCAGGGCCGTCTGTTATCTGAACACTTATTAGCCAGAAGGGAAAGTGTAGGCATTATTCATTATTTATAACTTCCCGACCTGATTTTTTTTTCTGGCAGAAACATAAAAAGCAATACTGAGAGACGTGGCTGGAAAAGCAGAGTGGAGCCCCAATCCGAGTCACACATAAGCACGTACTCAACTGGGCAGTATCTGCTAAGAACCCACTATGCACCACGCAGCGTGGACACAATCGCGAACACGCCAGACGGGATCCCAAAGGTACAGTCACGTGGGGAACGCGGACGAGCATGCATGACGGATCAGAGTGTGGTTTCTGAGAAGCCCCTACGATGATCAGAACTCAAATAAACCCGAGTGGGCTTGCACCTCAAGTGCCGCGCGTACACAAGGAGGCAAGAGGAGATCCGTAAGGGTGCGGTCCTCCCGACCAAGTCACTTTCCACCTCACTTCTACTGCTTCTCGCTGCTGCAGCAGTTCTGAGCGGCGGCAAACTACTACCAGCCTGGTGGCTTCCAATCCATTCTCTCGTAATTCCAGAAGCTGGATATCCAAGCTTAGGATCACTGGCACCGAAGTGACGATGGGGTTACACGCCCTCGAGATCCCCTCCTAGTCTCTTCCAGCACCTGCTGGTACCAGCACCCCCTGGCCCTTGGCTCTCGCTGCGTGGCTTCGATTTCTGCACTTGCACGTGCACCTGAGGGCTCCCTCCGTCTCCTCTAGGGACAATGGTGAAGGCATCTGGGGCCCAAGCAGATAATCCCAGGTGATCTTCCATCATCTCAAACTCCTTAAACTAATTGCATCTCCAAAGACCCTCTTTCCAAATAAGGTAACGCTCACAGATTCCTAGAATGAGGACCGTATGTAGGTCTTTAGCAGCCACCATGACACCACAACACCCACCCAGAAACCCAATGAGAGGAAAGGAATGGGATGATGGGGAGAAAAGCCAACTTGGCGTCACCACGGCATATACGGTGTCTGCCCCAAACCTGCCAAGAGGTCACCTGCTTCTCTACGGGACCCGAAACGCGAGGCCGTTTGCTCCTCCACTGCGTCCGTGTATTTATGGCAGGAACCGTGAGACAGACAAACTAAACATCGTATTTACTATTTGTCTCTTTTGCCTCCTTAGTCACAACCTCAAGGATCTTTGCAAAACAGCCCCTATAACTGTCACTGACTCATTTCAGGACCCTGGCTTGGTTTCTTTGTGGGGTTTTGTGGGGTTTTTTTGTTTTGTTTTTTGCTACATTAAGTATGGGGAGAAAGAGCTCAAAAAAAGTTCGGCAAGGCAGCTCAACACAGGACAGTTCTTGAGTCTTTAGGACCAGGGGTGAACCGGCTCTGGCAGAGGGTCTCTAGAGCAGGGAAAGTGACACGGCCATTCACGCTGGGGACATCCTAGTTATAACTCTTTTCTACGATCGCTGAAGCCTTGGCTACAGATGCTTGAGAAGTCTAAGGTCGGGGTGCCCGACTGGTTCACTTGGTACAGCGTGTGACCCTTGATCTCAGGGTCCTGAGTGCGAGCCCCTCCCTGGGGGTAGAGATAATGTTAAAAAGAAAAAAAAAAGTATAAGGCAAAATTGTACGGACAAGAAGAGTGGCAGAGAGAAACCTCCCGATTTCCAGTCCAAAAAAAAAAAAAAAAATGCACCTACATGAGATATATGTCCAGATATCTCTCCAGTCAAATCACGGAAGGGCCATTACGCCTTTTGTACCTCAGCACCTGCAGGCCAGGCCACTTGACTAGAACCCTAACAGAGACCATCTTAATCCTGCTTTGCCTCATTATCTGGAGAAATTCTGCTACTGTACTACCCACTATGCCGGGGACCCCGCTAAAGCTCTCATAAGTATTTAATACCGTTAATGCATAAGGTTGGGCCCTAACAATGAACACACTCCGATGTACGGTATTTGACATGAATTGATAACGGCCTGTATACAGGCTGCACCCACCCTCTTCCCAGTCCAGACCTGCACCAGCACAGAAACTCAATTCTCAGCCTCTCAAGCAAGAATTAAGGTACCATCTCCTCACCAACGACGCCATTACAAGCATATTTCCATTTTATTTGAGCTATTGACATTTTTTGCTTTCATGAACAGAATAAGTAAAACACATGTCATTGTTGCATTGACTTAAAATACAGCAACATGAAAGCAAAGGCAACATGGATAATAACCTAGAATCCACGTATTACTCAAGGGTCCTCCATCTCATGTAGGGCGAGCACCATGGGACAGTCCAAAGACATAAAAAAAATAAAAATAAAAAAAACTGCATTTCACCTTCTTGCTTTCCAAGAGCATGACGAGCAATCTCATGGGTTACGTAATCTATAAATGATAATACATGATCATTTATCGGCTTGCCTCAGGGAGCAGATGTGACTGGCAGGTCCCTGGTACGCGTACCGTGTCCCCTCTGCTATCTCATCACAGTCTTTCCACTGCAGTGAAAAACCTGTATTCTCTTACAGAACTATTACTTATTAAAATAAAAATGCGGGCAGCCCGGGTGGCTCAGCGGTTTGGAGCCTGCCTTCGGCCCAGGGTGTGATCCTGGAGACTTAGGATCAAGTCCCACGTTGGGCTCCCTGCATGGAGCCTGCTTCTGTCTCTGCCTCTCTTTCTCTCGTGAATAAATAAGTCTAAATAAATAAATAAATAAATAAATAAATAAATAAATAAATAAATAAAATAAAAATGCAACGATTGTACCAATAGAACATGCTCATACTACAGGATCATAGAATTTTTATTTATTTTTATTTATTTTTATTTTATTATTTATTCATGAGAGGCAGAGAAGCAGGCAGAGGGAGAAGCAGGCTCCACACAGGGAGCCCGATGTGGGACTCGATCCCAGGACCCTGGGGTCACACCTTGAGCCCAAGGCAGATGCTCAACCTTTGAGCCCCCAGGTGTCCCCTGAATCATAGAATTTTCAAAAGGCAGGGTCACTGGAGAGCATAGGAAAGTAGACACACCATCAGTCCATGTCATACTTTCTAGACTAAACTCCTGTGTGTCTGTCCCCTCCCCAGTTTCGGTTGCGGCAAAGCAAGGACGACATTGGCCTAAGGATGAAGGCGCGCCGGGGTCACCGACGAGATAACGCCAGCTTTGGAACACAGGACAACCTGTGCCGTTTCTCTTTGCCAAGTCAGAATACGGACGTGACCACTGGAGCACACTTGCCTCATTTCCATGTGGCCTTGGGCTACCTCCCTTGCTGGCCCAGTCCCCAGAGCCACAGACGAGGCCTCAGAACCAAGCAGCGGCACAAAAGGAACCAAACCAGATCCACGGCCAACACAGGGTGCAAAGGAAATCTCCTGGACAGGGGTCACTACCTGTGGGTGGCTGTCGACACCCGGATGGCGGACGCTGCCGTTAAGGGGTCAAGTTCTTGCGTATTTGGGTAACACATCAAGCTGACACCCTTGGGATGCAAAGGAGGAGGACTATGCCGCCAACCCGTCACCTGAGCAGCAGTCACGTGCGGAGGGTACGGGCCTGCCTCACGTTAACGAGCTGCGGAGGTTCAAGGACAAAGACCGCAGCATGCCCAATACCTTCCTGGTTGATCGTCCAGGAACAAGTGCATATAGGCAGCTGGACGGAACGGGGCACCGCACAAACACACAGGGAACGTGCTCTTAAAAACTTGTGCCCATGAAGCATTTTATCAAAGGAAACCACAGTCGTCATAACACATTTTTGTCCAAGGACATGGTTCGGGCACTACTACTGTGTCCCATTGGCTCCTATTCCTCTCCCCCCCACGTCTCTGTCTCCTTTCCTGTGGTTTAAAGTGTCTATTCCCACACTCACTTGCACCAGGAAAAAAAAAAAAATGACTTTGGGGTGGAGGGAATCAATGCAGAGCTGCAAACTTCTTCTTTGCCAAAGAACGTTTTGGTTTTTTATTGAGAAACCAAGTGTCCCCGCTCAGCGAAGACGCCCGACCGCGTCCAGGAGCGGGACCATGTTGGGTTAGGCCTAAGCCACCAGGGCCCGCGCCTCGCAGGTGCCGGGGCCGCCCCGCCTCCGGCCTCCACATTCCCCCTCCCGCCCCTGCCCGCCCGCCTTCTCGCTCACTCGCTCTCAACCAAATCTTTAAAACAAAATAAAAAAAATACAAAAGAAAAAGAAGTGTAAACTATAGAGCAAGTAGACACCAAGTAACAGATGGGAGAGGAGGGCGCCCCAGCCCAGAAATGCAGGGAAGCACAGGGCTGGGGACGCCAGACGCGCTCCATGTGTGACAGCTTTGGGTGGCGGCGCGTGTCCCCACGAGGCCGCAGCGGGGGTGCAGGCATCTAGAGGCCGAGGGCGACGCGGGCAGCAGACCTGGGCACCAGGGACAGCCGGGATCCGGGGAGGGCAGGGGCCGCCCGAAACCCAAGTGCGGGCCTGAGACTCATGGGGTTGGTGTGGGGGTGGGGGTGAAGCTCAGGGCGGCGGGGGGCCCACGCCGCAGACACGCAGCCCAGCTGGGAGCCGCGGCCAGCCGTCTGGTCGCTGTCCCGAGGACGCAGGGTGGCCGTCCCACGGCCATTGTCAAGGCACAGGCCAAGAGCCCGCAGCCCACCCGGCAGCCCCCGCCGCCAGGACCTAAGCCACAGAGTTGTCGTCGCCATCTGGAGAAATCCCTGGTAGACCTACACAAGACATGGACACCTAGTGTCCCGGCAGTAAGACCCCTGGGGCGGCGGCGAAGCGCACCGGGTACGGGGACTGCCCGCCACGCAGGTCCCATGCACGACCATGGCCAGGAGCGGCCGTCACCACCCCAGACTCTGGGAGCCAGGCTGCCAGGCTTCAGAGCCCGGCACTACCGTTTTCCGAGCGTGTTGCCTGGAGCGCGTTTCTGACTCTGCGTGCCTCAGTTTCCCCAACTGTAGGCAGAGTGCGGTCACCCGTACCCCCAGGATACCGGGAACCCGCCAGAGTCAGTGTGCATCTGCGGGGCTTGGGACGCACGCCAGCCAGGTTTCCTGTCCCCCTGAGGGGAGGTGTTGGAAAACCCTCAGCACCCCCCAAAGTCGCACCTGAGCACCACCCAAGACTGCAAATCACGCAGGTGGGCACTTGATACGCTGTTGCCCTTTTTCCTCCCACCTCCTCTGACTCCCCCCCAACCCCCTGGACCCAACCATCGCCACCCTAGCTGATCCCCGAGCCCCTCAAACGGAATGGCAGCCCGAGAGCAAGGGGTGCGGGCGGTCCCGTCCCCAGGCTCCTGGCCCCGGGGGCCACCGCACCGCCTCCACCCGAAGATCCAGCATGTGGACAACCTCTCAAATCCCAGCAAACTGACTCACCGTACTATTAAGCAGTGTGCGCCTGAGGGAATCAGCGGGGCCCCTGGCCCTGCAGCCCCAGCCCCCGGGGCCCCCCCACCTGTCCCCTGAGCGGGGTCCCGCAGGGCCGCCCACCTGAGCACCCGTGCACCTGCGCTGGGAACCGCTGACGCCCCGGCTGGCCCGCGGGAAGGGGAAGGCAGCGGGCGCCGCCGAGGACCCAGCTTGGCGAGCGGCACCCCTGCCGTGGACCACCCCAGCTCATCCCCTTCGCTGCAGCTCACGGATGCTCCCAGGCACACTCCTGCGAGGACCCAATGGGGGGGGGAGCTCAGCCCCAGGAGCCCGGCGGGGACCAGACGTGTTTCCCTAGCGGCAGTGCGTCTCTGGGCTTTACCTCGTTTAACCTTCGTACCACAGCCGAGGCAGAGAGGTCAGCAACGTGTCCGAGGTCACAGAGCTGAGAAACGACGGGTTCAGGATTTGACACCCTGCTGTCTCACAACCCAGGGCAACCTCTCTGAACCCCAGGGTCCCCGTCCCAGCCAGCAGCTCCCAGGATCATGACGGAGCCTGGGCATTCTCAGAGGCGGGAAGGTCACGAGCGAACACTGATGGAGAGAAATCCCCATCCTTCAGCCAACACTGAGCTTGAAGGTCGGCCACAAACCGGCCTCCCCTCCCACCTCCCACCCACACCCTGCTCCCCAGCCGAATCACCGTCCTCCAGCAACGCACCCCCCTCCCCAAGGTCTTCCTCTACCCAACGGTCCTTCCAGCTGGACTCAGAATCACAAGTGACAGGACACCGAAATTAAGAGGAGAAAATCAAACTTGATATTCATATGCGCGGGGAACCCACAGGGGCCTGAAGGTCTGGGGACAGTGTGGGGCAGGAAGCTTAGAGGAGCAAGCACAGGGGGTCAGGCCTGAGGATACAAAGGGAGAAAGCCCTTAGCGGGAAGGCGGCAGGAGATGTTCGGGAAGCACGGCTGCCCCATGATGCACATGAGCTCCCCGGGAGACGGGGAGTCCGTCCTGGTCCGGGCTCTTCTCTCCAACGTATATGTGAGCAGTTGAGGGGCGCGGGGGGCAGGGAGCTCTTCTAGCATCTTCAGGGCTTGGGTTACCTCTTCCCGCCCACGTGTCCCATCTTGGGGCAGCCTGCCCCTGGCCTTCACGGACCTCCCTCTCCTCAGACTGCATCACCCTCCTCCCCCGAGACCAAACCCTCCCTAAACCGCTCCAACAAGAGGACACTTGAAACTTGCTCTGATCCTCTTAGTTGAAGGTAACCTGTCCTTCCTCTGCAAATACCCATAATGGGGTTGAGGGTTGTTTTTTTTTTTTAACCTCATCACAGCGACTGTGGCTTTGTGTCCTGCATCACAGAGACGCGGCACTGCACATCCTCCTCGGTAGAAATCTGTAAACTCCTTACAGCGTTCGCCTCTGAACAGGGCAGAGCACGAAGCCCCGGTTCAACACACTTCAAGGAGGGAGGACGGCATCATTCGTCCGGTCGTCTAAGACACCCCCATACACGCTGGGGCCCTGGGGACCGAGCACAAACGTAGCCACTAATGGGGGCCGGGAGTCAGCAGGCTCCGTCTAAGTGCACTACATCTCAATACTCTCTGATATAAAAATCTCTATTTTTTTTAATATTATTTATTTATCCATGAGACCCAGAGAGAGAGGGAGAGACACAGGCAGAGGAAGAAGCAGGCTCCCTGCAGGGAGCCCGACGCGGGACTCGATCCTGGGACCCCAGGGTCACACCCTGAGCTGAAGACAGCGCTAAACCGCTGAGCCCCCCAGGCGTCCCTAAAAATCTCTCCTTTCTTTCCATCTCCTTGAGGAGCTCAATGTCAGAAGACCAAAAAGAGGCAGATTCCAAGTAATTCTATAATATCCAAAAAATGTATGTTCTGCTTTTCTTCTTTGCCTGGAATTCACTGAACGAGCAGAAGCAGAGGGGCTGATGCTAAATTTCTACTACTAACCACCTCGCAGCCAGGCCTCTTCAGCAGCGTGGGGACGAACTCATCCGTCTCAGGCCTGAAAGGGAGAAATCTGGCACCTGAAAGGCAAAGGTTCTCCTCTCCAATGATGGGAGCTGCCCCAGGAAGCAGGAATGGGCAGGATGATTTTAAAACTTCACCAGAGGACTTTGAGGAAAGATGCAGGAGGGATAATCCACGTGCACATTATTTTGCAGACGATGTCCCTTTGGCAATAGTTTCAGAAATCACTGCAAGTGTGGGGGCAAAGCGCACACACACACACACACACACACACACACACAGACATCTTTCGGGGCCTTTCATCCCTCAGAAAAATCACATATTTTTCCATTTGCTTCTCCTGGGGACTTGAGAAAAGAGAATCCCTAGAAAAACGATTCTTGCCATACCTCCCTCACCCCCCGCATCCCAGCCTTCAAATTTCCATTCTGAATTCTGGAACCAGCAGAGGTTTGATCATCTAAGTAAACTTGACCAGTTAATTTCTGTTTTGGGGGATCCCTGGGTGGCTCAGCGGTTTAGCATCTGCTTTCAGCACGGGGCGTGATCCTGGAGACCCGGAATCGAGTCTCGCATTGGGCTCCCTGCCTGGAGCCTGCTTCTCCCTCTGCCTGGGTCTGTTCCTCTCTCTCTCTCTCTCTCTCTCTCTCTCTCTGTGTCTCTCATAAATAAATAAAATCTTTAAAAACAAATAAATAAATAGGACAGCCCGGGGGTGCTCAGCAGTTTAGCGCTGCCTTCAGCCCAGGGCAAGATCCTGGAGACCCAGGATCGAGTCCCACATCGGGCTCCCTGCTCGGAGCCTGCTTCCCCCTCTGCTTGTGTCTGTTCCTCTTTCTCTTTCTGTGTGTGTGTCTCTCATAAATAAATAAATAAAATCTTTAAAATATAAAAAAATAAAAAATAAAATAATTACATAAATTGGGGCACCCGTCTGGCTCCATTGGTAGAGTATGGGACTCTTGATCTCGAGGTCCTGAATTCAAGTCCTACGTTGGGCCGAGAGCTTACTTTGAACAAAGAAACAAACAAAAAACCTCAATTTAAATTATGAACCTAATGCTAATAACCAGAAAACACGATTGCTTTTGGCTCAACCATCCATTTGTGACATTTTATTCATCAAGAAGTCAAGACGAATTTCCTGCCCATGTAAATCCATATGTAAGTGTGTGTATACAACATGATTTGCATGGAGATTATAAGTGAAAATAAACAGAATGACTTACTCATAAAGTACAAATGTTAATCCCCCATATGTACAGTGCCTTAAGTGGCACATGCCATTAAAACGAATAAAACCCCTGCTGAGCTAAGTGCATGCTTATGACATATATTCCTAACAAAGGTGATACATTCTTACAACAGAGAAGTCCTAAGTATCTGATGTCACTTGTGCCAAAATGGGAGGTTTTTACCCTGCTCTCAAGTCATCTATCCCTACGTACAACACATAAATTCCCCAAATAGACAATGATCCATGTTTAAAATAGAATAAAACATGATGACAAATCAGAAAGTAAACAAACAGCTGATTGTTTGCTTCCAAGTCTAATTTTAGAACCTGTAGATAAGGTTCATTTTTTTCCAAACAAATCATTAATATTGTCCTTGTTTACTTTTTATCTGAGATGTCACGCAAATAAAACATTAAACCGTGTCAATTCGCTTTGAAAATCCAGATGCGGGCAGCCCAGGTGGCTCAGCGGTTTAACGCCGCCTTTAGCCCAGGGCATGATCCTGGAGACTCCAGATCGAGTCCCACATCAGGCTCCCTGCATGGAGCCTGCTTCTCCCTCTGCCCCTGTCTCTGCCTCTCTCTCTGTCTCTCTCACAAATAAATAAATAGAATCTTAAAAAAAAAAAAAGAAAAGAAAAAGAAAGAAAAGAAAATCCAGATGCATGGAGAAAAGGATGCGTATCTCCAGTTCAGCACCAGGTGGACGTGCAGCATTTACTGTCCTCTCAGAAAGGGAGGGAAACATTTAAAAGATTAAAAAATCTTTTTTAAAGATTTTATATATAAAAAAAAAAATTAAAGATTTTATATATTTTTATTCACGAGAGACACAGAGAGAGAGGCAGAGACACAGGCAGAGGGAGAAGCAGGCATCATACAGAGAGCCCGACGCCGGACTCGATCCCAGGTCTCCAGGATCACGCCCCGGGCTGCAGGTGGCACTAAATCCCTGAGCCACCGGCTGCCCCCTACTATGATTTCATACAGGCCACAATGTGGAAGATTCATCAGGGGTCCGATCAATCTTATAGGCCCTCACCGCATCTGGGCATCCTCTTAAAATGTCCGAAACTGTAAATTTCCTTCAGTGCTGTCATCATTTAATCCGACTCCAACCACTTTGGAGTTATAGGAAAAAAAAAAAAAAAGATGCCAGTGGTGTGCAAGCAGCACAGTGCGACGGTCACTCTGCCCTCCCCACCGTGCGTGGCCTCCCTCCACGAGAGCTGTCCTTTGATGGGGGACGTGAGGTGGGGGCATCACCCCACACAAAGCCCTGCATCCGTGGGTTCTCCAGTGTCACTCTAGTTCCCTTAGAGAAAACAAGGTAGGGAAGGCGGGGGGCGGCCCCGGGGGCCCCTGCAGCACAGACACAGCAGCACCCCCCTCCCCAGCAGGCGAGGGGCTGCACAGACTGCGGCCGGGCCCTGCCAGCACGAGGCCCAGGCACCCCGGGGACCCCCTTACGGAGCCTCTGCGCCGAGGCAGGTCTGGGGGCCCCACCGCCGCCCCACAAGCCGGTGCTTCCTGAGGAACCCCCTCTCCCAGTAGCTCCCCGGGGAGCCTGGAAATGTGAAAACTGGCTTCCTCCCGGCTTGCGACCCACCGGCCGGGGGCCCCGACAAAATCCAGTAAGAGACACTTTCATGTGGGTGCTACCAATTAAAGAATGAAAGGGGGGACGCCTGGGTGGCTCAGCGGTTGGGCGCCTGCCTTCAGCTCAGGTCATGGTCCTGGGATCCAGGATCCGGTCCCGCATCGGGCTCCCTGCATGGAGCCTGCTTCTCCCTCTGCCTGTGTCTCTGCCCCTCTGTCTGTGTCTCTCATGAATAAATAAAATCTTAAAAAAAAAAAAAAAAGAATGAAAGAGGGGCCTGCGCTCAGATGTGTCCCTGCCCAGGTACCCCGGAGGCCCAATGGAAGGGCGCGAACTGGCTCCCAAACGGCAGCAAGCAGCTCATCCGTGGGGTGAGGCTACTCTCCACCCATAATCTGTGCTCAGGTCCCCGGTCCCCGCCGGCGGCCCAGCTCAGGCCACGCGTCCCTGCAGCCACGGGCTCGGTAAGGCCTGCACCCACCACCGAGGCCCCCGGGGCCTCCCCGGGCAGGGAGCCACCTTGGAGGCTGACCCGCCGCGCCCCTGGCCTCCACAGCCGCCCTCCTCCAGGCTCTGCCGACGGTTGTGTGTTTGACCCTGGAGCCCAGGGCCCAGCCGCCCGCCCTGGACTGAGCCCCCCGGGGCCGCTGGCCCCACGGCAGGGCCAGGCCGCCTCGGCTGTTTCGTCGGTTTGGTTTTCACGTCGTGAAATGTCCTAGTCTCCACAGAGTGGGTGCTTGCTTCCTCCCTTCCCGGAGGCAGAAGACCCGGGGGCCAAGGTGCAGCCCCCCTGGGGGCCACTCAGCTGCCCGGGCTCCTCAGCAGCGTACGATCCCATCTTCCCTTCCCTTCCGAGCGCCCCTGCACTGGCTGTGCCCGCCGGGAGGTGGGGGACGCTGCTCCACGCGAACCACCTGCCTGGGTGCAGAGAAGGAAGGATACGATGTCCCGGAGCGTAAAAAGGCACAGAACACGGGTGGACGAAGAGGATGGCCGGCAGACAGCCCTCAAGGAACTCTCCTGGTAAAGTGACACAGGGACGGCATCCTAGACGGCTCCCCACTCAGGGAGCTCTCTGGGTGCACACAGAACTCTGTTTTTGCTCTGATTAGCAACTTGTAAAAAAAAAAAAAAATTTAACAATAAAATAAAATTAAAAATAAAATAAAATAAAATAAAAATACAATAAAATACAATAAAATAAATAAAATAAAAATAAAATAAAATAAAATAATAAAATAAAATAAAATAAAATAAAATAAAATAAAATAAAATAAAATGATTAGCAACTTGTGGCAGCGGGGCATTTATGGGAACATGTCATGCGGGGACACCTTGGCCCGGACATCAGCTATTTATAAAACAGGTCTAGGTCTAAGACCAAAAATAAGGCAACCCAAACCTTCAGCTTTCTGTCGACTTTCAAATGACTTTGCCTACAAATGAGAAGCTCCAGAAAGGGCTGTGGGGAGGTGATCACTTGGTTAATAGTCATAAACTAACTAAAAAAACCTATTTGCTGTGAAAACTATCCATGGCAGAAAGACAGGTACAAGTAAATGCTCCCCGGCCAGCCAGCCCTCAGTCACCACCGTCTTAAATATCCTCCGTAATTGAATCAAAAGTGCTTTTGAGAAACCAAACAGGACATTTTATTTTGAGACTTTTGAGTCTGTGGAAGGTCAAGGCTTTAATGTCCTCGCAGCCCCTTAACTATCTGAAGGCCTTGCGTTGTTTCTTAGCAGCTGTGAGAATGTCACACTTGCACAGCTAAGGAGCACACTCCTTTGGATTTCAGTGGCGAGGTCCCAGGCTACAGAAAGGGCCCCGAGGCCATCTAGATCGCTGGGCAAGACCTACAGGCCACAGACTCACGGCTGTCTTACTGTCCTATTTCCAAGGCTAAGGAAAGACTGATCACTCGGCCTTCACAGAAGAACACAACCACCTAGTGGCAAAGACGGTGGTGGTGGTGGTGGCGGCAGGGTGGTGCTTTAAAGGCCTATCTTGTCACCGTGTCCTGCTGTTTCCGGGAGATTCTCAATGCATCTGAAGAGGGTCTCAAGTTTGTCAACGCCTCCTGATGGAGAGAGAGAAAAGAAACCCCCACCCCTCCCGGGGCTCTGTCCTCTATCTCCAGGAACCACGTCTTCCCCACGAGCTCCTGTGGCCCCACCACTTCCACGCCATGCCCCATGCGGCTCGCAAAGACCCAGCCCAAGGCCTGCCATGCCTCATCCTTCCCATGAACGGAAGCCTTGCTGTCATTCAGACACCCGTGCCTTGAAGGGAGAAAAAGCAGAGCTGCCTTTATTCTGGGCCCGCCAGCAGAAAGACCCTGGCCTGGCTCCACATCCCACCTGGCCTGGACACAAGCTGTGCGGCCGGACACTCGTTTGTTATCCCACGTACAAGAGCTGTCTCTTTTTTTATTATTATTTTTAAGAAAAGGGTAATAATTCTCACCTTATGAGGATTCAACCAATTCCATTTTAAAGGGCTCTGCGCATAGAGGACTCAATAAATATTTGTTTTTCTTTTCCTCTGTGATTTAATTTGCCCCAGTTACATGAATAGCTGACCACAAAATGCCAGGAGACACCTCAAGGCCACACAAAATTATTTACTAAGTGGAAGAATTTAGTAGAACTAAATGGCTACTACTACTAAATTTACTACTCCGCTGCAGTAAAGGGGTATCTGAGGGCCTGAAAGTAGTGAAAATGACCTCCCCAAAAAGTACCTATGTTATCACCAGTGTAATTGCTTCGAATCCCGATTGGCATCACCTTATCTCAATACCAAAAAGAAACGAGTCTTTACCATAAACACGCACACAATCTACTCATCAAGTGTTCTACTGGAATTTAACTTACTCTCTATATCCTTCTAGAAACCACATTCAGTTTACAGAAGTTGGAGACAAGGAATTCCTATGAGTGGCCTAGTGGTGAAGACCCCGACGGCGGCCTGCCTGGGTCCAAATCCCACTTACCCGCCACTTACAGGCTGTAGGAGCTCAAGAAAGCTCCTTTATCATTCCATGCCCTTATCTCCGACGTGTACACGGGAGGGCTAATACCACCTACTGCTTGGGATGCTGCGGGTAGCACATGAATTAAGACAGCCTCTCTAACTCACTGGTAGTCATCCTTACCTGAAAATGCAATGTTGTGCAAGAAAACACCGCTACTGTCACACTATTCTGAATGGAAAAAAGCAACATATGAGATCTATCCAAGACCTTCAATTGGTTTTCTAAAACATAACACACAGTGAAAGTCCAATACGTAAGTAACAAACCATTGTGTTCAACGTAAAATGCTTCGAGCGCTGCGCAACGAAGATCAAAGGAGTAGTAGTAAGGTTAGGTGTCGTTTCTAGGCAGTGACACGGGACCTATCATCTTGGGTGATGCTGGATACGTTTCTCAAGATGTCCACATCATACTACAAATGTAACTCGAGATACTCCCCAACGTTTGTGTTTAAAATGCCATCCTGGGTTTGGAGGTATACACTTTCCCTATACGCACATAAACTAAAAAGTGGTGTATGAAAACACTTGAGTTCTGTGTAGCTTGGGTATTAAGTAAAACACAAGGAACAGGGCAGCCCGGGTGGCTCAGCGGTTTAGCGCCACCTTCGGCCCAGGGCATGATCCTGGAGACCCGGGATCGAGTCTCACGTCGGGCTCCCTACATGGATCCTGCTTCTCCCTCTGCCTGTGTCTTTGTCTCTGTCTCTCTGTCTCTCATAAATGAATGAATGAATGAATGAATGAATGAATGAATGAATGAATAAAATCCAAAAAAAAGAAAACACAAGGAACATTCTTACTATGGAAACATCTTCACCAAGGAGATATTCTAGAGGGTATTAACTGTGTTGGTAAAATGAACTGTGGCCATAGAAGGGTGATTTAAAGAATCGTACTTCTATAAAAAAGCCCAAAATATATTCCTGGTTCCAGGGGCTCAATTGGTTAAGTGTCAGACTCTTGATCTCAGGGTCATGAGTTTAAGCCCTTGCACTGGGTTCCCTGCTGGGTGTGGAGCCTACTTAAAAAATGAAAAATAAAAAAATTATTTCATATTGCTAATTCCAAAATATACAATTTTTAACATTTTTCTACATATAAAGAGGTAACATTATTTTGCAACTTCACAAATTATGATCCCTGAACACTGGTAATAAGTATGCAGAAGAGCTTCTAGGTTGAATAAATTTGGAATATACTTCTTGCTAAAAACTTTTCAGGAATTCATAATGCACGCTTAGATATTATATGCTACAAGACACCCTATGGTAAACTCTGCTTATGCCAAAATATTATTGCCACAAACCCTTATTTTTAGGATGTTCGTATTTAGAGAGAGAGCATGAGTGGGCGGCCGGGCAGAGGGAGCGGGAAGAGGAGAGAGACAATCCTAGCAGCCCCCCACCCCGACCCCGACCCAGGGCACAGCCCGACCCGGAGCTCAATCCACAACCCGGGATCCCAGCCTGAGACGGAACCAAGAGCCGGATGCTCGACTGGCTGAGCCACCCCGGGGCCCCTCCGCAAACCCTTTCTACACGGAACACCTAGTGTCAGTATTCCGCACGCAATTTCAGAAACAGAGACCTAACGCTTTGGCTTATTTATTGAAGAAATTTTGCTTTAAGCAGATTAACAAAGTATTAGTCTCCAGTGAATCGTGTAAAAAGCTATTAGAATAGGCTTTTCGTTTGAAGGACACCTAACATGGACTCTGCTTTCAAGTCCCAAGCTGCAAAGTAAGCTAAAAGGGGATTAGTCTCTTTCTTTAGCCTGAGAAATGGAGAGGATACCATTTCAATCCACAGCATAGGGACGGGAAATCGAGTGAATTTCTCCAAAGGGCCCTAGGATCTTAGGAATTCCGTGATCTGACACATAGGCCATTACCATCGTTTCTATAGACAAATAATTTGAATTTACGCAATAGGTTCTCCCAGAAACGGTGGCCGCCCTAAACTGGGGATACGAAGTATTTTTAAAGAAATACAAACATAATCTAATCTGAAAGTACTGCTTAAAAAAATTTTTTCCTTGAGAGAAATGCACTCCACCCCCTGAGTTCAGAGGGTGTCCTAGCCACTTTACCTTCCGCCTTGCTTTGAAGAAAGTGTGGCAAGAGGCCAAGGGGGGTTAGTAATACATCAGTAAAGCAAAAGTGTCTAAAGAGGGAAGGAAATCCTGCAGTGATGCTGTTTCGGTCACGTTAAGGCTCAGCGACGGGAGCTGCTGGACGGCTAAATGGAACTAACGTGCTGGGAGTAGGAAAAACCAGTGGCTCTAACGCTAGCAATTAGTTTCTATGTGGCCTCTGGGATGATTTCCATATACTATGTGATCTCAAAAATATTATGGACTCCAAAACCCTACGTCTGTGCCCAACAGCCCCTTGGAGGAAAATAGCACTGGGTGTAAACAAACACAGGCCTTTGGCAACTTTGGTGCCACAGGAGGGCGGGTGTGTGTCTTCCGCGAGGAGTAGCTCATTTCCCAGCACTCTACTTCTCAAATTCAAACTCACTTGTGTCTAAAATCAAATTCAAATCTTTTTTGGAAGATCATTTTCGAGAATCAAGTCTTTTCTTTCTTTTTTTGATGGAAGGAAAGGAAAGGCTATATAATAAACTGTCCTGCACACAATAAAATCTAACCCTTCCAAAATATCGATAGCCGTCAAGTCCTATCATACACAGGGCACGGAATCCATCTAGTACTAATATGAAGAAAAACTGTCCCCACAAAAAAAAAAAAAAAAAATATTAAGTCCCTACTTAAGGCATTCACAGTCTACGAATATAAAAAATTCTCTAAAGTAAGCTTACCCAACAAAGCAAGGCAGGCGGATAAATACACACAGGATGTATATATACTAGTGGAGAATTTTAAAGCCAAACTCCAGGGAACAGAGATTTCTATAGCCGAAGAGGCAGGGAATGGTACTGGCATGGTCATGGCTCCCTGGGCGCAAGCCATTCTCCGTCTAAGAGGGGAAGCTTGCTCTTCCATGCTCTTGAAACTGCGCTGGCCTGGGATTAACTGGTCAATAGAATGAGGCCACGTGGCACTGGGTAGTTTCTGAGACTAAACCCCAAGAAGCCTGGCAGGTTGCACCTTCACTTCTTGCCATGCTCACTCTGGGTGAGCCAGCCAGGGCGTAGGAAGTCCCACCGCCCTGCTACTGCCACGCCAGGAGAGGAAGCCCATGCTACTCACGTGGAGACACTGCCCGAAAAGAGATGACCCAGCGGCCCAGGTGCCAGATCTGTATGTGAAGAAGCCGCTGGTGACCCCACCCTCAGCCCATCCTGCTTGACAGACCCCAAGAAAGAACTGGATTCTGGTGCTCTAGAATCATGATAGAAAACTACTATTTTAAGCCACTAAATTTTGGGGTGGTCTACTACAGAGTACCAGGCAACTGAAGCAACCACTTGGATCTTTAGGACAGAGGTCACAAACCAATGGTGCCGGAGTCAGAGCCAACCTGTAGGCAGGATTGGGGGGGGGGGGGGGGAGCCTCAGAATTTTTTTAATTCTGGTTAAATTTTCTACCAAAACCCACATTTTTCTGAGGCCTGCGCTTTCCAGGCATCTACTTCCTTCAGTTGTTATATAGCCTGCCATCCCTCTATTGGGTTTTTTTTTTTTTTTAAAGATAAGATTTGATTGATTGATGGATGGATTGATTGGGCAGGGAGAGAGGGATAAGCGGACTCCAAGCTGAGCACAGAGCCTGACTAGGGGTTCAATCCTACAACCCTGAGATCATGACCTGGGCCAAAATCAAGAGCCGGACATTTAACCCGCTCAGCCACCCAGGTCCCCCCCTCTACTGATTCTTAAGTATACAAACCTTAATCTAAAAAGTGCAGAGCAAATAAATAAATAATCCAGAGCAAAGGATTGACATTTACAGAATTACCTAAATACATCCAGTGCAATGATATGTGCGATTATACTATAATAATACAGAATGACCCAAAATGCTAGGATTCAAAAGATTTTTAGTCTGCAAATATGGAAATATACATATATATATATCCCTTTTCAATAATAAATTTAAAAAACTAACAGTGATTGGTTTCAGAAAATTAAACACCATATAAATTTACTTCTACATTGACCCAAACAACTTCTATCAGATGACAGACTGCACGTTTGGCTGTATTATTTGGATCAGAGGGAAATAACAGACACACACTCAGTAACTCTAGTAAAAACATTAATTATAAAATAAGTTGATCGAGTTACATGTTTCTAGACCACCTATAAATAGCCAAAGTTCCTTTCAACTTTCAGATGCCAACTTACCTTTTCTTACTCAAACCAAATTTCAATTATTCAACAATACATTATTTTAAAGTTTTATACCTTGTGCCAGGACTGTCTAAATAGGATACTGAAAAAAAAATTATTTCAGAATCCACTTAAATTACATTTTAAGTTCCCTCAGAGCAGGAATTCTTACACCTATTCTATTCAAGGCTTATCATTTACACCCAAAAAAAGACTTCCAGGTTTAGTTAAAATACATATTAAAATTTTTTAAGTAATTTTAAATTTCAGATAGGTATTCCATATTAGCATATCCTAATGGCTTTCTAAGTTACCCGAATCTTTCTAGGTAAGATTTCCATTTTATGCTGCCTACCAATATCATTCCTATGATCTTCCTCAAAATGAGGATGCAATCTGATAGAGAGTAGCGTTCAGAAACCATCCAGATCTCTACAGCCAAACCACCCCAAACAAAACATACTGGTTAATGGGGATCCAATATCCCTCCAGACAGTTCCGGTTTCATAGCCGCATGATGCTGAACCATTTCCCCTTAATCACATTTTCTTCTCATGTGATTCAACCACCATCACAGGAGCATGGTTCAGTTTCCACCTTCCTCACTCCTCAAAATAAATGAGGGACGTGAACTCGTGCACATCCCTAGTGGGGGGAAGTCCTGCTGGGGGGCTGTGCAGCCTGCACTCCGAGGAGGGGAAACTACAGGCAGAAAGAGAGACCCGCAAAGGTAGCGGCCTTCGCTTCTCAAGGCAGGACAGTCCTGAGAGGCCACAGGGAAACACCGAACAGTAACATCCAACTTGGTTGAAGATTTCATTGGGTTTGAAACACGCATCCAGGAACCTGCTGCGGAGAGCTCAGAGCACGCTCCCCCATGGCAACGGGGCGACACATAAGCAGCGCTTGAGTTGTGAGGCTGGCGAAGAGTACTCTCCTGAAGCATCACGTGGTGCAACTGGAGGACCTGCAGCCCTGCGAAATTTAAACATCATCTAGGCTACGGTCTTCCCCATGGAGAACAGCTTCAGGCAGCCACCCTCCCCTCCCGCCAGCTCACCACCTCCTTTCTTCCTCCACTACTTCTACTTCCACCAAAAAGGCCCCAGGCTCTTAGAGGTGGAGGCAAACCGGCCTGCTCTTCTGAGCCTTTTGTAAGCAGGAGCTGCAGAGCTCTTGGCAACTGGAGAGAGTGGAGACCTGCCTAGAGGATGGGGAAGGAGTTTCTGGCCTAGGCCCCAGGGCCCAGGAGGCATTTAAAGTAAAGGCATTATGTGCCATACAGATGAAGAGAAAAAAATCAGCAATACGGCTTTCAAATGTGAATGTGCGTGCTAAATGGAAGCAGCGATGGGGCACGGGGCTGGGGTGGGGGGATTGGGGGGAGATCACATTCCCAGATCTGTGCCATGGATAATATCACACCCTCGAGAGATCTGCTCCATGGAAAAGGACTTCTTTCCTTTTCTTTTTCTTTTTTTTAAGGTTTATTAGTTCAGATAGAGAGCACGCACATAGGGTATAGAGGGACAGAGGGAGGTGGAGACAGAAACTCAAGCAGACTCCGCGCTCAGTGTGGAATCCCACGCGGGGCTGGATCTCACCGCCCTGAGATCATGACCGGAGCCGAAACCAAGAGTCAGGTGCTTAACCAACCGGGCCACTTGGTGCCCCACCATTTCTTAGTTACGGAATCAACAGTTGTTCATAAAGCACATACATACATTTTAAGGGGAAACAAAGTAAAAAGTATTCTTCAGTCAAATACTTTGCTTTAGTTAATAGTAACACGGCAGTACATTTACCTGTAAGCATGCAAATAATGGGAGCTCAATTTGCTGAGGAACATGAACCAATAATTCTTCCTTGTTCCGTGTCAGATGATTTCATACATTAAGAATAACAAATGATTTGGAAATGTACATCTGCCCAAACTAAAAAAAAACAAACACTCAAAACAGTCACCTGAGCCTCAAAAGGGTTCAATACCTTAGACCCTTAAGATGCTTTCTGTAAAAAAAAAAAAAAAAAAAAAAAAAAAAAAAAAAGATACTTTTGTAGTCTTAGCAGTTATCAAAATAAATATAATCTGAGCTATTTTTATAACTTATTCATTTTATTTTATTTTTCACAATTATTTTTAAAATCAAGAAGTTATAATGCCTCTCAAAGCAAATATTCTGGGGTGCCTGGGTGGCTCAGTGGTTGAGCATCTGCCTTCAGCTCAGGCCGTGACCCCGGGGTCCAGGGATTGAGCCCCACGTCGGGCTCCCTGCATGGAGCCTGCTTCTCCCCCTGCCTGTGTCTCTGCCTCTCTCTCTCTCTCTCTCTCTCTCTCTCTCTCTGTGTGTGTCTCTCATGAATAAGTAAAATCAAAAAAAAAAAAAAAAGAAAGAAAGAAAGAAAGCAAACATTTTCCCTGAGTCATTCACAAATCATTGTCCAAAATGTTAAGAGTATTTCCCAATTAATTTACCAATAGGTAAGCATCGCCTCTGACTGCCCTACATCATCATAGAAAAACTGTTGTGTTTTTACACAATTAAAAGCACTCTTCTAAGTATCTCACATATATTAACTCATTCAATCCTCCTAACAACTCTTGAGTTAGCTATTGTTTCTTCCTATTTGCCGAAAGAAAAAATACTTGAGGCCCTAAGACATTTAGCAACTTGCCCAAGGTCTCTCAGCTATTAAACTACAGCGGGGATTGTGCCCAGACCCCGTAGCTCCAAAGTCTGCGTGTGTCATCATTAGACTTTATTCGCTCACCCTCATTCAGTAAAACTGTTATTACCCACCTGAGGCACTCTGCACACGCCCAGGTGTACAGGGACAAAACAACAACAACAAAAAACCCCTGCCAGGGTCTCCAACCCTAAGGAACTCACACTCTACTACACAGTAAAAGAAGCAAAATGCAAAGTAATCCACAAAGTCCCGTGCGCCCCTTCTAATGGGGGAGATGGGGGGGAGGGGAGTATCCCTCGGGGGATTCATAGTAACGCGCTTAGTGGCCCGAGCCAGGCCACCTAAGGAGGGAGCGGCTCGGAGGCTCCAGGGTCCACGCAGGCCCACGGCCCGTTCATCCCACAAGGCTGGGTCCGCACCGGGAGGCGCCCACGAAGCCACGGGACACCGGGGTCACAGCCGGGGTCACGCTGGCCACCCGGAGGGAAGAGGAGGGGCCGCGCCCCGCTGTCCGCCAATGTCCCTGGAGGGGCCTTCAGATGCTCCGGCCACAGCGGGCCCTACGGATCCCGTCCACGTGTGGCAAGCGGGCCCACCCTGGCCGGCTGGCAGGTCCCCAGGCAGCCCCCGCCCCACCGCGGCAGCCCACGCTCCCTGCGACCCACGCCCTCGGGCAGGAGGAGCAAGGCCGCAGACCTCAGTACTCTCAGTGCCCACGAGACCTCCACGGGCAGCCCCGGACAGCTGGGGGCTACCTGCCGTCCCACCGGCCCGGCGCTGAGACCAGGGTGCTGGTGACCCCCGCCCCACCAGGGCGCCCGGAGGAAGGGCCTCTCGGGACCCCTGGGCAGAGGCGGGAGGGGGACAGCAGGGCAGGGACCAAGTGAGATGGCACGAGCTCACGCCCTGGGGCACAGGGCACCCCCCGAGGGCACGTGCAGCCTCACCTCTCGAACACAGGGCCAGAGCTCCTTGGGGGCCCAACCGAGAAAAGCCACCGAAGCCTGGCACGCACGCAGGTGGCCACCAAGTGCAACAGAGGCTTCCCGTTTGTGAGTTCACTTTGGGGCGACACTTCTAAAGCATGAGAGCGACCAGGGACTTAACACATAAAGAGAACATGAGCTCTTATTTCTTTTTTAAGATTTATTTGGGGGGGAGAGAGAGAGAGAGAAGGAGCGAGGGGGGAGCAGAGGGAGAGGGACACGCAGACTCCGTGCCGAGAGCCTCGGAGGGGCTCAATCCCCGGATCCTGAGATCATGACCTGAGCTGAAACACAGTTGGACGCTTAACTGAGTCCCCCCGGGCGCCCCAAGAACATAAGGTAGATGGTGCTGGTGACAGTGAAATAGATGGACCACGGAAAATCAAAGGTTTTTGGCAGGGTTTTGGGTTTTTGTTTTGTTTTTTTGTTGTTGTTGCTGTTCTTGTTTAGCAAGTGGTTGGTGGAGCAGTTCTTGAGATTCATAAATCCTCATATTAGAAAGGCATAAACCTAGTATAAGTTCCATGAAGAGAACTTTAAACAGCCACAGAGGGGGTGCCCGGGTGGCCCAGCGGTTTAGCATCTGCCTTCAGCCCAGGGCATGATCCTGGGGTCCTGGGTTCGAGTCTAGCAACATCGGGCTCCCTGCAAGGAGCCTGCTTCTCCCTCTGCCTGTGTCTCTGCCTCTCTCCATGGGTATCTCTCATGAATAAATAAATAAAATCTTTAAAAAATAAATAAACAACCCACAGAAATCACAAACTTCACAGATGAGGGCAGTTAAAAGACAAATATCACATAACTCTAAAAAAAGGTGAGACCCGCCCAGTTGGAATAATGGGTGCGTCTTCCAATGATTCAAGAGAAAATTATGGATAAGGCTTCTAAAGTACACAGTAAAGAAGTTTTCAGCAAGTGCTCTTACGCCATGAAATGGAGAACTAGATTGATCTAGAAGCAGTAATCCATATGGTCAGGTTAAAAATGCATTTGGAATGCCTTAAAAGCAAGGGTTGGGAAAAGTATAAAGAAATGTTACTTCACTTTACTACATAACTACACTGTAAAAACACTTGACCATCCTTTTCTTCACCAAAAAATACACAATTTCACATAATACACAAATTCAGAGGGAAAAAATTCTATTCACAATATAGTATGTAGTTTTTTTTTTTTTAAAGCTGTGTATTCACGCAAAAACTCTGAACTCATCAAGAAAGATAACCACGTCCTTCCCTCGACGTTTCTTTGAAAAAGACATTTCTGAGTGGTTGGTACAAAATTCAGCTTCAGATCTTAGCCAGCCCATCCTCCTTTCACTCTGGAAGCCTTCCCCAGTGAAATAAAATGGAGCTGCATAGGCCAAACCTTGCAACAATCTTTATTCCCATTGGCTCAAACGCTAAAACCATCAGGAAATCCAGTATTCAGAATACTTCAGCACCCACCACCCGCACAAACAACTGAAACTCTGGCCAAAGCGTCAAAGCCACCATCACCCTACCCTTGCAAGGACTACAGTCTACAACCTACACAACAGCAGGAGACACTCCTTGTTCCTCCAGCGTTCAAGATCCTCCCCAGCCACTGGCTTCCCATCTCACTTCGTGCAAAAATTAAATTTGTCAAAGGGCCCCAGGGGGCTCAGTGGTTGAGCATCTGCCTTGGGGTTAGGGCGTGACCCCTGGGTCCCGGGATACAGTCCCATGCCGGGCTCCCTGCGTGGAGCCTGCTTCTCCCTCTGCCTGTGTCTCTGCCTCTCTCTCTGGATCTCTAATGAATCAATAAATAAAATCTCTAAAAAAATTTAAATTCCTCGAGTGGGCTACAAAACCATCTGATCTATCTACCCATCCCGTCTAGTTTTCTCGTCCTCAGAGCCACTTACTCGCAACCACCCCCACCAAGCAGGGCCCCTGGCTCCCCGGGGTGCTGGCTCTAGGGCTTACTCTAAACTGAGGGCTTCCATGCTCCCTACCCAGCTCTGCCTTGACAGCTCTTCCCCTAACTCTTGTCCCGAGAGACCTGCCAAGCTCACCTGCTCAGGCCTCCACTTTCTACTCTGTGACCCAGCCCCCAACCACTGCCCCCATATGCAGTTTGTCTGGTTTTTCCCCCATTACAACCCCAGCTCCTGGACAACTGCCAGACACACATCAAGAGCTTAGTGAAAACACAAGGAACGACTGAGTGACCAAATGGTTATGCTTACGACGGGATTGTATAGAACCAAGAAAAATGGGCAGGATTTGAAAAAGTCTAGAATTAAACAAAGCTTATGAAGATGTCTACCCCCTTGCATTTGGCACAGCTGGCAGTAAGTAGTTCTTAAAGGAGGAAGAGGGACATTTGGGACAGCAAGGAGTCCAGCTGCGAGGAAGATCCACCCACATCCCATCTTGCCATAAAAGGCAGTGCTTACAGACCTCCTCAGGGCCCCTGGGTGCCCCAAGGCAGGTTCTCTAAAAGCAGCTGCCGCTGGTTCAAATTCTAAATGTTGCTGTGGGTCAAAAGGACAACTCCAAGGTCTTTTCAAATGTCAAAGGCCTGAACTTTTACATTATGGTTAATTTTCAGTTACACCAATTTGAGTTAAGCCCACAAATCGCACCCATGTTTTAACACATGACGAAGTGATATTTATGAAAATGCTTCTAAAATGAGAAAGAACACTTCCTATGCTGCAAAGCTCAGTAAGTGATTGACCTCATGTTACAGTGAGTAGCAGCAGCTACAAAGCAGACACTGCTCGGTGGGATTCACAGGGGACAGCCCACTTAATCCCCCCAGTGAAGCGGGTAGGATCAAGCTCCAAGTCAAGCAGGGGGTGAAACAAACCCTCCAGGGTCACACTGCTCATGAGCGGGAGAGCTGGGATGTGGAACCAGGCAGCTCGGCCCCTGAACAGAGAATTTCAGAGCCTATGTCACCGTGATAAACATACATATTTATCAAATATTGACAAAAACGGATATGAAGCAAAAATAAGTTTTTCGTAAAAAGTCAAAGAGTAAAAATGGACAAACTGCAGTATTCTTTGAAAAGCTGCTTTGCTAAAAAGCAAATAAGAAGCCTGCGTGAAAATTAACAAGTAAATACTCATAAATATAGCTAGTCATAAAAAGTGGTTTCCTTTGGAAATATCTGATTGTGGGTAAGTCAGAACAACTAATGTTAGCATATTTCTTCAAATCTTAATGTTTTAAGGAAGAAATAGGACGAAAAAATGAAAACAGGACTCTAAATATTTGAGAGGCTCTAACCAGGAGGAGGAGGAGGAGGGAGGAGAAGGAGGAGGAGAAGGAGGAGGAGAAGGAGGAGGAGAAGGAGGAGGAGGAGAAGGAGGAGGAGAAGGAGGAGGAGGAGAAGGAGGAGGAGAAGGAGGAGGAGGAGGAGGAATTCCTTAATCAGTCATCCAGTGAATGTCCTGATAAAGAGGGATAATGGAATGGAAGGAATTCTAGACCAACAGATTACTTGCGAAAATATTAATTCCCTACTACCCCAGCTTCTCCAAAGACCAAAATAAAAGCAAAAGAGGACTCGGGCAAAGCTAAAATCAAGCAGGATCCATAAATATCCTAAATCCTATACATAGCCCTTTATGCTTTTCAAACGACATGTAGGAGTTCATCTTATTGAACCAAACATTTGACTAAAGAGTTCAAAGTGCACATTATTTGGAAAAGACATAATCTTGAAATAAGCAAGGTTAGACTTCTTTCTGTGTTCCCTCCACCAACTGCTCAATGGGTGGGAGAGAACAGTCTAACTCTGCCTCTTTTTGAGCTTTGTTTGTTTTGGTTTGGTTTGCATTTGAAGAGCTTTTTAAAATAGCCGTCAACCTTGCACCTCAGAGCAGCTTCCCTGTGCTTAAAGCACCAGGCAACCAATCCAGCAGAGTGAAGGCCCCCGTGCACTCAGTTCCCCCATCTTGAGGGGGTCCCTCCAGACCCCATTCCACCCTCGAATCCCTCCTCCCTCCATCCAACCCCCTCCTAAGCCCCTTGTAGTAGTATCTCAACCCTTCCAGGCAAAAGAGGGTCCCTCCCAAAATAACACTAAGTGAAAAAGCCATTAGGGGGGGATCCCTGGGGTGGCTCAGTGGTTTAGTGCCTGCCTTCAGCCCAAGGTGTGATCCTGGAGACCTGGGATCCAGTCCCACATCGGGCTCCCTGCAGGGAGCTTGCTTCCCCCTCTGCCTGTGTCTCTGCCTCTCTCTGTGTGTCTCTCCTGAATAAATAAGTAAAATTAAAAAAAAAAAAAAAAACACACATTAGGGATTGTTCCTTCTCCCTGTTTCCTGCCTTTTCGACCAGCCCTCAAAACCAGGATTCCCATCTTCTCCAGCCAATACAAAGGACTGCTCCAGGGTGCCTGGCTAGCTCAGTCAGTAGAGCAAGCAACTCTGGATGTCAGGGTCATGAGTTCGAGCCTTACATTGGCCATGGAGCCTACAAAAGAAAAAAAAAAAAAAGTCCCTAGCACTCTAAATCAGTGGTAGGAATTCGGGGCCAGTGGTGAACAAGCAACATGGCAGCCAGCAGGGAAAGCAGGCAGGAACAGACCTGGTGCTGTGGCCACAGGGAGAGCACCGGCCGCATGGTCAGCTGCCACCCTGCTGCCTCAGCACCTCTTGATTCTACTCTAGCATAGACTGGGGGTGATCTGTCCTCTTTTGTGCTCTCAACCCACTCAGGTGCAGGCCACCAGCAACAGGCTGCAAATCTGCAAATACAGGGATCAAGCGTCCAGAACTGAATATGCAGCCGCCTGGCACAGGCCTATCACCACAGGCCTTGCAGCGCCCTAATAATTTCTAGGGTTTGAGGACTCAAGGGGAGAAGGAGAGGTTTGGATTCTATGTCCCTAACGTTCTCTCCACGCTCACAAGCAAGATCCAATTTTCAGCTCAGATCCCCAGGCCCCTCCAGAGGAAAGTCGCGTAAAGAACGGACTGGGTTTGCACAATTCTGGCAATTTTGACTCTGATGTGGACTCCACGATGGGGAATGATGTGAGGCTGGTGTAACAGGCTGCTGACTGCTCAAACGTCACTAACGCATTAGTGAGCTACAGAAAAAAAAAGAAAAACAAAAAACGCTTCATGATTCCGCACAGAAAATACTTAAAAGAGCAACACGTCTAAAGCACAAGTAGCAATTCCCCTTTTATCTCTGGAAATGAATTCATCCAAGGGACTACATACAGCGGTGGCTACGGAAGAGTTCTGGTCAGCCTGAGAGTCTCACAGAGAGCTATAGCCCTTCCTCTGATTTTCTTTTTTTATTTTTAAATTCCCCTCCCCCACGGTGGAGGATCTTAAAAACCAATGAAAGAAGGCATTATGTCAGCTTTAGGCATAAGCATAAGTCATATAAGAACAAAGGAGGTTTTATTATCCCATTAAACATCAAGGAGGAAATATGCTTACTGATAACTAATTTAGGTCATGCAGAGTCTCAGGGCAAGCACTGGCTTTTTGCAGGCTTCTAAGCCAACATTTGCAATGTATATCTAACACCGGAGGCAAGAAGGTTCAGCTTAGTAAAAAAGGTCATTAAGAAGTGAAAAGGGAGAAAAAAAAAAAAAAACAAGCAGTACACGCAGAAACAGGCCGACCTGCAGCCTGAGCCGCCCGCAGCACACGTGCCCCGTCCGCCTGCAAGGGGGCTGAGCGCCAAACGCCCCGCGCTCCGGCCTGACTGCGAGCTTGAACCCGTGGCGCGGGGCCGTGCGAGCGCGTCCACCGCCGGGGTCCTGGGCTTGCTGCCCCGAAGCCGGCTCCCCGCGAGGCCAAGGGCACGTCCCCCGCCGGCCGGCCCGGCCCCAAGGGAGCGTCTCCCCTACAGCCAGCCGACCTTCCGGCCTCGCACACGCACCTGCACACGCACCTGCACACGCACCTGCCGAGCCCGAGCCCCGCGGCCCCCGGCCACCTGCAGCGGTCGCCACCCGGGACAGAGCAGCCCCGGCCGCCGCGGTGCCCTCCGCGTGCCCCGCACCGGCTCCCCCGCCCCCGGTCCTCCCGCAGCAGGTCGGAGGCTTGGCTTTGCGCTCGGGCTGCGGGGCCAGGGCTTACCTGGACGTGGCCTCCTCCCGCCCCTTGCCGCCCGGCCCCCCGACGGCCTGGTCCTTGCCGCTGGGGTGGTAGGCCGTTAGGACCACTCCCTGGGAACTGGACAGCCAGCTCATGGCGACAGAAGGGGCATAACTTCTGCGAGCCCGCGGCGGAGAAGGGAATGAAGCTGCCCCGGCGCTCGGCTCCCGGGCAGCGGCCGGCTCCTCCTCCCCCGGCCGCGGAGGCGCGGGGGGCGGGGCCTCGAGGCGGGGGCGGGGCTGCGGCCGCGGAGGCAGATGAGGGGCGGGGCCTCGCGGCGGGGGCGGGGCCTCGCGGCCGCGGAGGCAGGAAAGGGGCGGGACCTCGCGGCGGGGCCTCCTACGCGGACGGCGGAGCCTCCTACGCCGATGGCGGGGCTGCGACCGCGGAAGCACAGGAGGGGCGGGGCCTCGCTGGGGGGCGGGGCCTCCTACGCGTAGGCACAGGAGGGGCGGGGCCTCGCTGCGGGGCCGGGGCCTCCTACACGGACGGCGGGGTTGCGGCCGCGGAAGCACAGGAGGGGCGGGGCCTCGCTGGGGGGCGGGGCCTCCTACGCGTAGGCACAGGAGGGGCGGGGCCTCGCAGCGAGGGCGGGGCCTCCTACACGGACGGCGGGGTTGCGGCCGCGGAAGCACAGGAGGGGCGGGGCCTCTCTGGGGGGCGGGGCCTCCTACGCGGAGGCACAGGCGGGGCGGGGCCTCGCGGCAGGGGCGGGGCCTCCAGTGGGGAGGGCGGGGCTCAGCATTGTTCCAACCCCGGGGCACAGCCCGGGGGCTCTACCGCGGGAGGGCGGGAGGGGAGAGGATTACCCCCAGCCCTGAACGATTCTGATTAAACTGCCAGGTTGTGGACTCTCCTCATGGATGCAAGGACAAGTACCAGCCGTCTGAGTCAGAAAACAATGAGTTACTACAGAGGTTTTTTTTTTTTTCCCCTTTCCAGTTCCTGTTTCCATCTGATAATTTCTGCTACTTCATGTAACATGAGTAAGGGCATTTCTTAACCCCTGCAGGCTCAGCGTTAAAGTTAACCAAAGCAAGAACCAATGAACGTGGAGCAAAAGCGTGTAATACAGGTAACAAGAAAGGCTTTACCTCTGTGTTTGCCTTAAAATGTCTCCATAAAATGATTGTGCATCCTACAATGTCATCTTCTTTCACATAAAAGCCAATGCCAAATTTAACCTCTTGCTTTTGTCACAACACCCTTCAGTACTAGAAGCATCTACCACTACTCTGTTACTGCTGGGAACACAAGAGGTGCTTACCATTTGTTGAGCACCTACTATATGCCAGGCCCTCTGTGACAAGTGTTTCACATGTATTATCCCTTCAATTCATTTCAAATACTTTCTCTCTTACACACACACACACACACACACACTACAAGATAGGCATCACTATCACCTAAGTAAAGCTGAGAAATCAGGTTTCATTGTCTTGGCTAAGAAAACACATTTGTTCTATGCCAGAAGCTGCATTTGAACAGAATTCTAGACTAAAATCCCTTCTTTTTAACCAGCATGCTGTTCTTTATCTTATAGATTAGGAAACAAGCTCAAATAGAAGAGATCTTTCTGTTCTTTCTCCCCCATCAAGAGATTTTTACTCTCTTCTATATACCTAAGGAGTCTGAACTGAAGTGAGTTTTTGTTGCTGCGGTTGACCTCAATGATCCCAAAATTCCTCATAAGCAAGTTCTCACCTTCATCATTCCATAAACATTCTGTTTACACTTTATTAGTTATTTAAAATAATCACGAGAAATAAGTACTTTATCTGTCCTTACGTACTCTTAAAATATTTTTAAAATTTTTTAAGTTTTCTCTTCCCTGTCTACAGTGAACTGTCACAGAAGTCTTCCTAGGGTGCCTGGGGGGCTCAGCAGGTTAAGCATCTGCCTTTCGCTCAGGTCATGATCCCGGGGCCCTGGGATCCATCAAGCCTGGCATCTCCTTCTTGCACTGGGCTCCCTGCTCAGCAGGGAGCCTGCTTCTCCCTCTCCCTTTACCCCTCCCCCCTGCTCTTGCGCATGCACTTTCTCTCAAAATCTTTTTAAAAAGTCTTTCTTAGGGATCCCTGGGTGGCACAGCGGTTTAGCGCCTGCCTTTGGCCCAGGGCGCGATCCTGGAGACCCGGGATCGAATCCCACATCGGGCTCCCAGTGCATGGAGCCTGCTTCTCCCTCTGCCTATGTCTCTGCCTCTCTCTCTCTCTGTGACTATTATAAATAAATAAAAATTAAAAAAAAAAAAAGTATTTCTTAAAAAAAAAAGATATTTTATCTGCCTCCATCTCCCTCCACAATTGTTCAACCTTTGCATTTCCACCTCCATTGGCTCTACCTGCTACCTTCTGTCTGTTTGCCTGAGTCCCTTTGGGCCCCGTATAGTTAGTTAGGTCTTAGTTCCAATATTACAACAGCCCTTTTAGCTCCTTCTTTGCCTTCTCTTTTTAATTATTTTGCATATTACAGTTGACGCTTGAACAACACAGGTTTGAACTGCAAAGGTCTACTTACAAGTGGATTCTTTTCAATAAATAAGTATGGTAAATGCATTTTCTCTTATGATCTTTTTTAGCCTTTTCTATTGAAGTATAGTTGGCTCTTCTTTATTTTTTTTCTAGTTTTTTTTGTCTGTTTGTTTTTTGTTTTTGTTTTTTAGAGAGAGAGAGAGAGAGAGCAACCAAGAGTGTAGGAAGGTGAGGCATAGAAGAAGGAGAGAGATCATCTTAATCAGACTCCATGCTCAGCACAGAGCCCAAGAGGGACTTGCTCTCACCACCCTGAGATCATGATCTAAGCTGAAACCAAGAGTAGGTTGCTTAACTGACAGCCACCCAGGTGCCCCTTCCTTATTATTTTTCTTAATTTTATTTTTCCTGGCTTACTTTATTATAAGATTATGGTATATAATACATAGAACATAAAATATGTGTGAATCGACTATGTTATTGGTAAGGCTTCCAGTCAACAGTAGGCTGTAGTAGTTAAGTTTTAGACAAGTCAAAATTATAAATGAATTTCTGACTGCATAGGGAGAGTGCTGGATCAGTGCCCCTAACCACCCCACCTCCACCGCCCCTAGCTGTTCAAGGCTCAACTGTTTTATCAAATCCAAGCACAGCCCTAATGGTGTCTCTCCTTACTTAAAAACTTCCACTGGCTCCCCATGGCTAATGGAACCAGTTCCAAACTTTTTGAGAGGACCACTGAACATTCTTGCTACCTTATCCACACACCCACGCCTTCCCATCTCATCTGCCAGACACCATTCCCTCTGGTCCCACTGTCATTCCTTTCTCTTCCTTCCACATCTAACTGCTTCCACACAATGGGCCTTGAATGAATGTTGACTGAATTGAAAAAAAAAAAAAAACCTGAATGAGCTTCATGTGTCCTTAAAAAGGTTACTGGGCACTTGGGTGGCTTAGTTGGTTGAGCATTTGGTTATTGATTTCAGCTCACGTCGTGGTCTCAGGGTTGTGGGATGCAGCCCTGCATCAGACTGCACTCAGCAGGGAATCTGCTTGGTATTCTTTCTTTCTCTCTATTTCTCTCAAATAATTTTTTTTTTAAGAAATCACTAAATTTTTAGCCAAATTTGGTAATATTGGGACACCTGGGTGGCTCAGTCTGATAAGCCTCCAACTCTTGATCTCAGCTCAGGTCTTGATCTCAGAGTCATGAGTTCAAGCCAGCTGAGTATGGAACCTACTTTAAAAAAAAAAAAGGTAACATTAAACAGTTGATTGGTAATGGTAATAATGGTAATATTAAACAGTATTTCATACCTGTGATGAAATAGGCAAGAGCTCAGGCAAAATGAAAACTACAGGAAGAGAGGTGAAAGGCAAGTCAATTGGAATATGTGAGTTTTGTCTACTTAATGCCCTTATGTATATAAAACAAAGCATAAAATGTATAATGATGACTCATACCCTCCAGAGTCACCCTTACTTTTTTTATGTGTCTGCTCTCAAATGCAAAGACGTGGGAATCATTACCTTCTAACATCATTGGCGGTAGGCCGTACATTCTATCTTTTGGATATGCTTTTCTTCACTGTTTTCCTTGCCATTCCACTCCATTCCAGCCCTTAATTCCCTGGGCCTCCTTTTATATTTTTCCTTTATTTTTCTATTTTTCCTTCTTCCTTTACTATATCCTCAAGCTGCCAGTGTCACACATACCCACCAACAGCCACAGGCACTGCCTTCTCTCATGAAACAAATCATGATAGAAACTTTGCCCGGTTTTGACCAAAATGATGATTACATTGTATCTTTGCCTAATTATAATCTCTTCACTTGTTTAATTACAAATAAATCACGATATATATGCTTTAAAATATAACCATAAGTTCAGAATAATATTTGGGTTCACAATAACCATGGCTTTTTAAAATTTTCATGAGGCAGAAAACATAGCACAAGTTGATTTACCTAGCTTAGTACATAAAACTTGAATCCTATTAATTTAACTCCCAGGGACATGGAAATCCTCTTGCTTTTTCATCCCACTAAGCCCTGTTGTTACTGGTCTGAGGATATTGCTTGTCACAGGCAGCAAGTGGTAGGACTCTGCACATGCACCGTGCCCTGGTGCATGCTGCCTCAAATATAGTCTCAAGTAGATAAAATATGATTTTCAGAACTTTCTTATGACCATCACAGAAGCAAATATCACTACCAATATGCTCCCCTGAAATGCTGTTCTTATTTCACACTCTAAATCCTACCAAGATTTAACTAGAGTCTTCCCTTATGCCCCATCACCTTTCTTGCTAGGAGCATGTTTTATGAAAAAAATATTATTTTAACTCTCTTCCGCAATCACTTTAAACAAACACTGAGAACCTAATGTCCTTGAAGATGTTAATATTCCAGGCTATTGATTGCATGCCAAACACTTTCCTGTTATGAAACATCTTACCAAGTAATTAATAACATTAAGATAGTTTAAACATTCATTTCATTCATTCTCTTTAAATGGGACCTACTAGATGACATAGAGAGGAAAAAGGAAACTGTAACTTTTGTATCCAAATAGGTTGTTAAAAATAGAATGGAGACAGTACTGCAGCCTTGGACAATTTGACAATCATGTTAAAAAATAATGAAAAAATAATAATACATTCAGTGCTTGCATTATCAAAGAGTTTTACTAACTCGTTTTCACATTTTAATTTAGGAGCCTTTTGAGGAGTATGGAATTAAAATTGAAATAGAATCAACATATTCATCAAATTTTTCTCAATCCGTTTCTATTGCTTTAAATGGAATTAGCTAAGGAGGATGTGTACACTCAACCCCTGTAGAATTATTGAAAGCCTTGTGAACAGACACAAGGCCATGTGAAAACTGACCTTTCATTGGCAAGGTAAGACTCAATTTACAATAATATACTAAGAAGTTGAATAAATTAATCAACTGTGAAGTTAAAGTTTTACATAAGTGATAAAAACTAGGTTTACACAGTAGCACTGACTAAGAGAGTGTTCCAGTCTCCCCTGCCTGAAGTTTTATCAAGCCTTCATACGAATAGTTCTTGCGAGCTTGCAAGCAAGCCAATTCTGTACTGGGGAGTCGTTACTGAAAATTATTGCATGTACAGAATCTAAACCTACCTCCTTGGAAATTGCATTCATTTTTACTAATTCTGCCTCTGGAGCATTAAGGGGAAAAAAGCCTTATGCCTCTTTCCAGGCAGCTCTAAAACTTTCTGTATTCTCCAAGTTCGTTCGTTCTTTCTTTCTTTCTTTCTTTCTTTCTTTCTTTCTTTCTTTCTTTCTTTCTTTCTTTCTCTTTCTTTCTTTCTCTTTCTTTCTTTCTTTCTTTCTTTCTTTCTTTCTTTCTTTCTTTCTTTCTTTCTCTTTCTTTCTTTCTTTTTTTGATTTTATTTATTCATTCATGAGAGACACAGAGAGAGACAGACAGACAGACAGAGACACAGGCAGAGGGAGAAGCAGGCTCACTGCTGGGAGCCTGATGCAGGACTCGATCCTGGGACCTCAGGATCACACCCTGGGCCAAAGGCAGGCGCCAAACCAGTGAGCCACCCAGGGATTCCCTCCAAGTTCTTTCCTTAACTGTTTCTCCGAGGAGAGAATACTAGCCATGCCTGGAAGAACCTATAACTGCTGCTGCCAGAGGCTGGTGTAGGCTTCTTGGGAAATATCTAGAAAAGGCCTTGCTCACAGTTAAAGAGTTTATCACCAGTAAGTAAGAATAGCGAATGAGTGCTTATTCTTTGCTAGACAAGGTGTACAGTCTCATTTTATCATCTCGAAAACTGAGAGATTGAAATCACGCCCACTTCAGAGATAAGCAAGGTGAGGTCATGAGGCCAGGAGGCCCCGGAACGAGGACACGTAGGTCTGGGTTGCTGTGACCATGGGGCCTGGGCTCTTAGACGCTGGAAAGGCTGCAGCGGCCCTGGAACTGACTCTGTTTTGCTTATGAAAACACGCACATGAATAATTAAGGAGGCCAAAGAAGCCACAGTGAATCTAAACTTGCTTAACCAGACGAAGCAGTGAGTAGAAGCAGGGCTGCGACATTCACATGCCTCAGGCGCACACAATAGTTTCTTTCCGGGCACTCAAACCTCTTGATTACGTCAAGTTACTGGGGAAACGTGACTCAGTACTTGTACTACTGTAGGCCATCATCATCACTCTACCGTCTTACCTAAAGTTATTTATTACTGATAGAAATTAAAGAGTACCCTGGTCATTAGGATTATAAACATCTTTTTTTTTTTTTTCATTATTAGGCAAAGACAGATTTTTGTTTATAGACCTGAGGTTTACAGAATCTGTTAGATACAGGGTTGTGGAGAGGGACTTGCAAGAACAGTACTCAGAGTTTAACTTCACTGAGCTTCATGATAAATCCACCTCGTATCAAAACTAGCCTGACCTGGAAATTAGCCAAGGAAAGAAAAGTACAATGACTCTAACTTTTCCTTTGGTTTTCTCGTCAACGCTGGATACAGTAAGACCCACACGGCATACACCTCCAACTGGAAGTATGAAGTTGAGAAGATTGAAGTGTATTCTCTGGAGGGAGGTGTATTCTGGAAACGGATTTTTTTTTATTAAGAATGAAGGCTCGTTTGAAACATCTGGAATTGTATCCATACCCAGACTTGCCATAATACGAAAGCCTTCCTGAAGCAGGTAATGAAGAACAATTATTTTCTCATAAAGTAAAAGAAGCCAGTGCGACTGGGGAAGACTTGATAAAGCTGAGTATCTAAGGAAAGGGCTCAGTTGATTTGTGGAGAAAAATGAGGAAATGTTTTCTCTTTGGAGAAAAATGAGGAAACAGAAGCTGTAGTTCTACTGAAAAAAAAAATGGCGGTTATCCAACTCCAGAATGAGGGTGGTTCTTCCAATGTTTTAGAGGAGTTCCTGGAGTAGTTACATTATTCTTCTTGACCAAAATACTTGATACGACTGCACAGGGATATGCCATCAAAGAAGAATTTCTATTTTGTGAGCCCTTTGGGAAATTGCTAAGGCTAGAAATGACTTTAAGAATGATGAAGCATAATTTTACTGAGGGGAAAAAAAAGCCAAAACCCTGACACCCTAAAATGTTCAGCAACACCCCTGGGTTTTGCTTCTCTGGTGAAGAAATTGGATTCAAATGTCATGATAGAAATGAGATTTACGTTCTTTCTGCAAGGGCACACCTGATGGAAAAAGCAACTACTCTAGAAGCATGCAAGTTATCATGGTAGGAGTCTGGGCCTTAAGCACTATCTTTTTAGAAAGGAATGTGAAGCAATAATAGAAAAATATCAGTATGCCTTTGACTACACAGAGCTTCCCTAGTTTTCCAGAGGATGTTGACATATGTCTAACCCTATTTTCTGGAGAAGTTTTAGTTTTTAAGAGAAAAGAATAACCCTCAAAATAATTCCAAAGAGGCATTTAATCAGGGAGTTTGGCTCATTTAGTGATAATTACAGCTGGTCAGTTGAATGAGTAAATCTTTTCATTTTTAAAGATGCAGAATAAGCAGTCGTTTTAGACGAACAGCCATCATGCTGGCAGAGGTCAGAAATTGAAATACTAAGTTTGGAATGCCATAAATGAATGCTGATGTAGAGAGGATCTACTACTTCTCAATTTTGCTGCATGCAAAATTCTCAGAACCCTTTCTCAAGTATGCTTCTACCCAGATGAATGGGAAAGGAACAGTCCTTGACTTCCTGACAAGACTTCAACTCGGGGCCTTAGAAGATTCTAGATAGGCCTGCCTTAACATACTCCGGTATCTAGCAAATTATATGAATTCTAACTTTCTCTGCTATTACGACTACATACCTCCAGGGATTAGCATTTTCAGGAATCTCAAAATGAAATAAAAATAAACTATACACATTAAGAAACTATGCATATTTCTTTGTGGGAAAACAGACTTTTGTTAAAATTATGTTGGGAAGAACTTACTCTGTTTCTTGTTTTAACATTTGGGGTTTTGTTTCTTGGAAATAATCATTAATATTTTTTTCAAACAAGTGAGTCACAGGTCCTGTTTTTTAAAAAAAATTATATCATATTCCCTCAATTCTAAGACGCAGACTTCAACATTTTGGAAATCAATCTATTTGACATGGTGGCAACACTTTTATTTCCGAAAACTTCTATTAACCTTGTTTTATAATCTAGTATCATGAAAATACTCAGTCTCTCTAAAAAAAAAAAAAATGTACAAAATACTTACTTCACTGGATTTGCTTCATTGGTTGGGTACAATTTACTTATTTCATTGGAAATTTCTCTGGGAAAGAATAAATTTCTAGTGAAAGAAGTAAATTTACTCCAAAATTTTGAGTATAATTGTTTATACTGATTTTATTTTTTTATTTTTTTAAAAGATTTTATTTATTTATTCATTAGATTACACAGAGAGGAGAGAGAGAGAGAGGCAGAGACACAAGCAGGGGGAGAAGCAGGCTCCATGCAGGGAGCCTGACGTGGGACTCGATCCGGGGTCTCCAGGATCACGCCCAGGCTGTAGGCGGCGCTAAACCGCTGAGCCACCAGGGCTACCCTATACTGATTTTATTGAGCTAGAGTCTGTAAGTGTCAACAGATTCTCAATATGTGTCCAGAAAAAAACAAAGAACCATTTTCACCCCAATGCTCCAGACCTCACTCTGAGAAAGATCTCCCAATAGGAGATCCTAACTCCAAAGTGCAGGTGCTCCTGAAATATTTTCTGAGAGTTTCCAGGAGTTTGTTTGTCTTCATTCTATTTAAAAATTTGGCTAGCCGGTTTGTTACAAAAGAACATAGTTATAGACCTGAGATCTGTGGCCTCCCGAAATTTTAAAACTCAAGATTATAGGGTTGATGTTGTCTAAAGGTTATCTATATCTCATCCAAATGACTTCTTTTGTAGAAACAGCTGCTCTAAGGAAAGACAAGTTATGCAAAAGGTGGCCAGGCGGACAGTAATAGAGCCACGACTCAAAGATTTTAGGAAAACACCGTATCCTGGCACGAGGATACTTCCTTACAGTTCAAATTGCTCAAGTTCAGAGACAGCCTCAACACACAGTCACTGGCTCAAAGTGTCTATTGTAAGAACTGGCGTCTAGCTCTTATGAATCACTCCTAAATAATGTCTTCAAAATATCTATCCTCCCCACTCACCCCCCCCACAAAAACCATAAGGTTCTCTATAATTCAATTTTAGTGGAAAAAACAATTGAATTTCACTAGAGTAGAAAATATATTATTTTCTATTAACCTATTTTCCCACCAACTATAGTTTGGTTTTTTTCTTTAAAGATATGTAAGATACCCGTTTTCCTTTCCCAATAATAAAATTATATGTTTACTCTCAGATGTCACATTCATACAGGTAAGGAATAGTAATAGTGAGCATAATAAAAGTTCTTCCCATCATCATTCTTCCACATGAAATACAAACAGTGCAGACTAGAAATATTCCTAAGGAAAAGCTTTTATCACAAATCGGCATGAGAGAGAAGAATAGCAGGAAGAGAAGTGCCTCGGTGTGACAAGAGTCGATCATTCAGAGTTTCCACACACAAGGTCTATCACATTGCCGCTTCGTCTTAAACAAAATTAGTTTTTAAAAATGTTTCCAGAAGGTGACTATGACTTTCTGAGCTTTTGAGTTTAAATCACACTCTGATGTTCTGGAAATTTATATCACCATAAATTATCAAGGATTTGAGTCAAGGCAGTGGATCCACATTTCTGGTCCTGAAAACGAGACATATATCAGAATATTCCTTACTGTGCGCCTGCCCCTGTGACACACAATGCTGGTCTCACCTGCAAAGATCATCAAAATAGAGCTGTGGCGCACAAATGGATAAAGACCGTAGAGAAAACTAAGTGAAATGGGCAGAGCCCTCTAGGGTTTGGTTCCTTCGAAGAGACTTCTGAAGTCCCTAACGGAGAAAGACCTCCCCAGGGGAGATACTGTGGGCTGTGGGCTGCGTGCACAGGCATGCCCCTGGCAGGGGACGGAAAGGGAAGCTTGGACACTCGCCATCAAACATAAAAATACTTGCAAAGATTTCAGTCCAGAGTGAACACCCGACCACCTTGAGGCGGTCTTCGGGCATGAGAGGGGCCCCCTGGAGATTCCTCAAATGTCCCAAGGGCACCAGCCGGGCACTAGCCAGGCACCAGGAAGGGAGGGCGTGCTGGGTTCTCCAAGGACACGGGAGGGTCCGCCTGAGAAGAGCAGGTTCCCCAGCAAGCCACGGATTCAGCACTGAAGCCACCCGCCGGGTTAGGCCACAGGGCCCCAGGCTCACCTCCCACACACCTGAGGGCCATGCAGCTGAGCCCGCCCAACCCCAGCAGGTGCCTTCCAGGCAGGACAGACACATGTGTGCATATCCTAACAGGAAGCGTTGTATGATAAATGCAAAAGTGAGCACCTGCACACACCCACACATGCACGCACACACGCACAAATGTGAAGGGAACAGGCACTAAAAGGAGGTACAGAACTCCAAGATCCTTTAGGATTTCAGGGAAGACGCCGGGATGAAGGTAACGCACATGGGTGACTCTCCCCCAAGCTTTCTCCAGTAAACACTTCCTGCTGTGCAAGTGGGGCCGTTTAGGGGCAGCACACCTCGGCCGACACAGCCCAGCAGGTGTTGAACGAGTGTGGGAAGAGCAGGACTTCGCCTGGCCCGGTGGGGCGGGGGCGGGGGGCGGGGCAGGCACTGGGCCAGGGTGTGGGGGGACACGGAAGGGTAGGGGGGATGGGCTGGGAGGAGCAGCACAAAGAACCAGCAATGCCTGCCGGGTGTTGAAGAATGGCCAGGGCCTTGCACGTATGTTCCCCACACAGCAAGGGATGCTCAGATGCTGAGCAGGATGTTAACACGACTGGCCCCATGGGGAAGGACACTGCAGCGGCTGGGAATAGCAGGAAGGGAGGAAAGCTGGAGAGGGCTGCTCGGGCCCAGGCCCCCCCAGGGCAGCCGCCGGCATGGTGCGCATCCACATCGCGGCCACATCGCAGCCACATCACAGGCACATCACAGGCACATCGCATCCACATCGCGGCCATGCAGCCCGCCGAGGGGGGGGGGGGGGGGCCACGCACACAGGCCCGCACTACAGAACCTGTAAGAACTGGTAGGTGCGGGCAGGTGGGGTCCACAGCTACCCCGTGTCTAGCCCGCGTGGTTGAAGGGGCCAACAAATGGGTACAAACGACGAGGAGCACGGGGGTCACGGGGGTCACGGGAGAGCCCGGCTGGTGGCCTGTGCTCCCGCACGGTGGCTCCTCCCTCTCCCCCTCTCCCTTCCTTCCCTCTGGATCCCCCTCCCCCCCTTCTCCCTCCTCCCCCCATCCTTCCCTCTTCCCCCCTGCACTCACCTGCACGCTCTCATCCATTGGTTCATGCGTTCATTCATTGTAAATTAATTAATTGAAATTAAATAAAACAACTCAAGGACAGGCTCGGCTGTGTTCTCACAATGGAAAACCTTGGGCCAGATTTGGCCACGAAGCGCCCGGAGACGGCCTGCTGGTTAAGAAAAAAATGACGGAGGGGATCCCTGGGTGGCTCAGCGGTTTGGCACCTGCCTTTGGCCCAGGGCGATCCTAGAGACCCGGGATCCAGTCCGCAGCGAGCTCCCAGCATGGAGCCTGCGTCTCCCTCCTCCTGTGTCTCTGCCTCTCTCTCTATATATATATATCTATCATGAATAAATAAATAAATAAATAAATAAATAAATAAATAAATAAATCTTTAAAAAATTATTTTAAAAAAAGAAAAAATGAGGGAAACTCTCCTCCCATACTTAAAGTGTGGGGCCCCGGGCAGCCCTCCCCCGAGTACTAGCACCCCGCGACTGCCTTCCTCCGCTTGCCTCCTTGATGAGTGCGGCGCTCCCCCATTTCTCAGGGATGCTCAACTCCCACCCGAAGTCCACCCTGGGATCCCTGAAGCTTCAAAACTGTTTCAGACAATAAATAGTTTTAATCTGGATAAAGGACTGAAAAGGAAAGGAAACGAACGATGCCAAAGGTGAATTTATCGAGCACCTATCAAGTTTAGACACTGGCTAAACTCTTTAAATTTGCTTCTCTCTCTCAATCACACATCTTTCATTCAGGGACCCTCAGCTCTTCAGATGCGGGGTGCACTGTCTGCCACCACCAGCCAGCGCCCCGGGGCTGGAAGCAGCCCAGGCTCCATCAGAAACCCAACTGCAATTTCAAACAACAGGCACGCACTCATCTCCTCTTCACTTCAATTTGGTATTTTATTCCTGAGATGAGACTGCTTGCTCGTTATCTGATCCATTTGCAATCTAATTACAAATGTGATTGCCAAACAGGAAAAAGAAATGTCGAGGTGAAGAAAAGAAAACTCCACAATTGAAAATTTTCAGGCAAAACTGAGAAAATATAAATGCGATTTCCACCACTCCTCTGCGATTCCCCCCTGGATTCAGCCTGCAGGTCTTGCATCCACTGCCTGTTGGTCCATCACAGGACAGAAATGATAACTTGCTTTTGGTTTTGCACCAAGCCCTGAGGTTTAGGATTGATCTTTAGTTTCAGTGCATAATTTTGTTCTAGACAAACAAAAGAATAGCATGAATTGATTTATGGATTACAGTAGTTTTGAACATTTGGTTTCTACCGTTTTGAACCAATTTTCTGTGAACAATGAGATGAGGAAAACATCTGCTCCCAAAAATGCGAGACCAGGTGATATAACATCCTTTTCCCTCTTCCTTTTCCTCTTCTTTAAATAGAAGCCCATCCTTGTTTACAGGATGAGGGCAAGAGGTAAATTCCTTTCCAAAAAGGATGTAGTATGTGACATTATTATTAAGGTATTGTGTAAGACTGTTACACACGCTGCCTGCGGAAATTTATCAACCAAAAAGTAGCTAAACTCTCACCTACGTCAATAGTCACCTGTGAGAAGCCTAATAGAGCTAGAAGAATAGTGGGAAAAAGCAAAGCCTCCACAAAGTTCTTTCTCTTTACTCACTCATGCTGCGAAGCCTCTGTTTCTAAACCTGTAAAATGGAAATTACATATTCTTAACTGATAGAGCTGTTCTAAGATACAACTAGGCTGATGGAAAAGGTAGAGAGAAAAAAAGGAAAGGCGTTCGGCTAAATTTCTTCTTTGAAGGTTTGAAGGTCTTTAGTGCAAAACCTTAATAGGAATGCTTTATTCCAAAAAAAAAAAAAAAAAAAAAAAAGGAATGCTTTATTCCCATCATACAAATGAGAACACTGCAACCTACAGAATAATGTCAGAGCAAGCTCTTTGCTCAGATTTAAACAACAACAGAAAAAACACAGAGCCAGGATTCACAATAAAATCCCTCTGATATAAAAAGCCATGCTTTCCCCATTATCCTATCCTTGTAGAAAGCAGCATATGCAGTACGAAGGTGCGATGCGTATATATATAAAATAGTTTATCACATCTAAGAAACCTATCCCTTTTTATACTCACCATTCATTAATTTGCAAACTGTTGGTTAAAAAGTGATACTGATAATATTATAAACACGAGCAGGGGAACCCTGGGTGGCGCAGCGGTTTAGCGCCCGCCTTTGGCCCAGGGCACGATCCTGGAGACCCGGGATCGAGTCCCACATCGGGCTCCCGGTGCATGGAGCCTGCTTCTCCCTCTGCCTGTGTCTCTGCCTCTCTCTCTCTCTCTCTGTGTGACTATCATAAATAAATAAAAAAAAAATTAAAAAAAAAAACATGAGCAATTGTAAGCTGCATCCCAATTTCAGAGATGTTTAAATGTCTGAGATAAATACACATCTTAGAATCGACGAAATACAGAAATAGAATAATCAAGTAGAACCATTTTTTAAAATTTCACCAAAAGGTCACAAACCTGGTTCTTTAAAGATCTGCCAGGTATTTCAAAGTTTTAATAAACGATTCCGAGATAGTCATTTGAATAAATGAATAGTCATTCATTTATACATGTATTTAACTACCCTGTGCTTAGCACCGTCTAAATCCTCAAAGACCCATTACCAATAAATAACAATCAAGCTGCCAAATGTGATCAGAAAATAGCCATGTCGCCTACAACAGCCGCCAAGTACGTGTTCAGGGTATGGGAGCGGAAGATGGCAAAGGTAGACGGGAACACAGAGCACGGGCCTAGTCAGCTTGTCTGGGGATGACACACATCCTCCATCTCTTCATGGAGGACACGAGGGCTAAGCTGCTTGCAAGTGGCTACCTTCTCATGTCTGAAAACAGCTGGCTTCGGGGGCAAAGTTCCCCTCTGTGATAATACAGCCCCTCTCTGGATTTATTTGGTTATCTCTTTGTCCTTCTTCATCTTTAGAAAGGCTTCTGGCCTTCCAGAATGACACAGAAGTCCTTGCAGTGGGGACCAGTGTCATGGGAACTGGCCCAGGCCTGGATTCTTGCAGACTTCACATGTCCCCACCTATACCCATCACATTCCCTGGCTTGGGTTTTGGCTCCTGGGAAGTCTCTGGGCCCACCCTTTGGTTGACCACCCCTCCCCCCTTTTAAAAGATTTTATTTGTTTATTCATGAGAGACCCAGAGAAAGAGAGAGAGAGAGGCAGAGACCCAGGCAGAGGGAGAAGCAGGCTCCCTGTGGGGAGCCTGACGTGGGACTCAATCCCAGGACCCCGAGGTCACGACCTGAGCCCAAGGCAGATGCTCCACCTCTCAGCCCCCCTGGGGGTCCCCCTTAGGCTGACTTCTACTTCAACATTTTTGCTGAGCCAACCTAGTGGATGAGATTCTGGGTTCTCGAGGAGTGAGCGTGAGCCTCCCAGGGAGCCCCCCATGCCTCCTGAGGTGCCCTGGGGTCATGCGGAGAGGCCAGGCCTTGCTGCCTTTCGGGTTGCTGTTTCACGCCACAGTGAACTTATGGTAGCTCGATAGATTTCTGATACAAACATTCATTTTTCAACACCAAAGCCACTCACCTGTCCCATTAAACTTTAAATTTGTTAATAGAAGAGGAAAGTTCCTAATATCTCTTGAGAGTCTGTGAAATTCTCTCTTCTCCACTTCCCGGATTAACGCGAGGGTCACTAGACTGGCCCTAGACGGTCACTCGCGGCATAAATACCGTCAGGCCACGTGTTTATTGTCCACAGGCGTGTGTTCCTTGGCCACTCATCAGCTCATCCTTTCTGCGAATACTTCCGGCGCGCGCCCCTCGGCCCAGCAGGTGCAGGTGATGCTGACGGTAATAGACTGAAGGATGCGGCCAAGGCTAATAGGCCCAAATTCTTTGATCCCCCAATTGGGGGGAAAATCATTTCTTCAATGCCAATTATAAGGTACTTGGTGCCGTTTCATTTATATGATCTCAAATGCCCTCACCTCTTTGCTTCTGTTTGACAAGTGAGAGAACATAAACATCAGAAAGATAAGGTGATTCACGAGCGAGGGCTCCCGGGCGCACCCGTCTCCTGACCCCACGTCAGTCATCCCGGGTTTTCCCCGAGGCCTGCTGCCGCTGGCGTCCCCCCAGGGGTCTGGGCGCTCCAGGGCCCGGCGGGGGGCAGCTGCACGCCATGGCTGGAGCAGTGCTTCGTGGGCGCGGGACAGTGGGCGCAGAGTCCCCGCAGTGAGGAGAGCCCAGGCCTCGGTGCTCCCAACACTCTGATGCCTGCAGCGCTCCCTTCATTTTCATTCGACGAAGGAAATGGCCCGGCCCGTACTTGATGCCACAGGTCCCTCACGCTGTCAGGCTCCGTGGGGGCACTTGTGACAAGTCCCTGGAACCCGCGATGAGGAGGCCCGGCTCCCCACAGACGCTGCTGCAGGCCTGACTTGCTCGGCAGGTGGCCCGGGCCCCTCACCCCCAGGGCCCTGTTCGAGTGGGCCGGGAGCCAGGAGGCTTCCCCACAGGCCTGCCCCCTGCCCCCTGCCCCTGTCCCCGTCCCAATCCCTGGTGCATTTGAGGCTGTTCCCGCACACATTTGAGTCAAATGTGGACCTGGAGATATACACACAGCCGAGCATTTTTTTAAAAAAATACGGGGCAAAAGCCCCGTATTTCTGATGGGGAAGAACGAGGTACTTAGATGTGCCCTGGACACCGGGGCAGAGGCTGCCCCCCCGGAGGCCACATGTGGGGGGACTGCACCTTGCACCCCGAAGCTGCTCCCACAGTGGGGTCTGGCCTCTGGTCTGCACCCAGCCTGTCCCGCTCAGGCTCTTTCCCTTCCCGACGGCTCCCCTTTGTACGTGCGTGTGCGCCTGCACATTCCGTGCCATCCTGGCTTCCTGGGCGACTCTCCACATTTGGACACGGTCACTCCATGGTCCTCGTTGCCTGCATACGCCAAGGACCCGTGTGAGGGCCACCGCTTGGCCAAGGACGCAGGCCCCGCGAGTCCGGCTGCCCCACGGATGGGGTGCACGCGTCGGGGTGAACCCGCGAGCGGCCCCAGAGCCCTGCACGGCCGGGTCCCCGCCAGGACGGTTTCTCGGGGGGTAAGCGCCCTGAGTCTCCGGTAGGAACAGACGCTTCTGTTGACTCAGCCCCCGGCAGTAAGCCCTGTGTCACCCGCGGGCCGGCCCAACACGCATCGTGAAGTAGGAAGGGAAGGAAAGGTCATCGCACCCTGTCCTTCAACCTGCCCTTCCCTTGGGAGACCAGAGCCCTAGCACACCCGAAGGGACTAACCTGTCAGTAGCCTCCCCAGCTCTTTGTCTTACTGAGCTTCAGGAAACGTGGTAAGAAGGCACGGAGAACACAAACCTGTGATTCCTGCAGCATCGCTCATCAACAACCATCATCAGGCCTGATTATAAATTACAAGGATCTAACTGCAGATGCACTTTGCTTTATACAGCCCGGACGTCAGAGACGCTACTGCCTCCGCTGCCTGCAAGGATCCCAGGCCCAGAACCTGGCCTGGAATTGGCATCCTCTCCTCGGCCTTACGGGTCGGGGGCAGCGACCGTTGGCGGGGACGCAGCACCTCTGGGAGGCTCACCCTGGGCCACCAGCCGGGTGCCTGTCCCACATACGCCTAAAACATCCCTTTGGGTTTTAGATTTTCTTTTGCTTGACTTTGATCTCCGGTGGTCACGGCGTGAATTTTGATACAAATCGTCGCAGGGAGTGTGGAAAACCCAAGTCCACTAGTATTAGGGGTTCATCTTACTGTTAAGAGTTGAATTTTCTCAAAGCGGAGCAGCACCTACCGTGTGGCTGTGGTTGGATCCTGACGTGTCTGGTAGATGCAGCTGTCACAGCACCTGCCAGTCCCACGAGAGGGACTGCCCCCAGTCCCTGGAAAAGGGGAAGCCAACCCTCAGCAGCCGCCTTCTCTGCCCTCTACCTCCAGCCGGCGCGAAGGATTAATCCAGGGGGACCCGTGTTAAGGAGAGCAGTGGCTTCAGGGCACCTGGTGTAGGGAAGGGGTTAGTTAGGGAGCAGAGGCTCTCGGACCCCTCCCACCTCTAGCGATTCTCCATAACATAAATCCTCTAAATAGTCCCATTTGTTATGTCCCCTGGGGTGCCAGGCACCCTAACCCGAAGTGCTCTTCATCCAACACCTTCTTTCTTCTTTCTTCATCCTCGTCTTCCTTCTTTTCTACTTCTTTTTCTTCTTCTTCCTTCTCTTCTTCTTCTTCTTCTTGCTTCTTTTCTTCTTCTTCTTCTTCTTCTTCTTCTTTCTTCTTTCTTCTTTCTTCTTTCTTCTTTCTTCTTCTTCTTTTACAACAGTATATAATATTGTCCCAACTTTATGGATTAAAAAAAATTACTAAGACTCAGAGTTTACCAAGGATCCTGTCTTGCCAATACCTTTTAAAAGTCTTTTTTAGGCGCAGCCCAGATGGCTCAGAGGTTTAGCGCCACCTTCAGCCCGGGGCGTGATCCTGGAGACCCAGGACTGAGTCCCATGTCTGGCTCCCTGCATGGATGGAGCCTGCCTCTCCCTCTGTCTGTGTCTCTGCCTCTCTCTCTCTCTCTCTCTCTCTCTCTCTCTCTCTCTCTGTCTCTCATGCATAAATAAATACAAATCTTTAAAAATAAATAAAGTTTTTTTTAGTTAAAAAGTGTACTTGCTTAAAAATCATGCACAAATTCAGAGGGTAAACCACAAAATCACATACAACCAGACCGAGAAGAAAATGAAGTAGTGTTCTTATAACCACTCTATTTTATCAGTTGATGGCTTTACTTTTTACTCAGCTTTTCAATCTGCCAAATCGAGTGAATGGATTCATTGTTTTAAACACAAGGTTGCATAAATCTTGATGATTCCTCTGACAAACTCCTAAAAAGCTACACGGCTGTGCGACTCTGGTTCTGAGATCCAAAGCGGCCTTACGGAAACTAATCTGTATCTGGGGCTCAGTGTTAAAAATGCCGTAGCCAGAGGTGACTCCGCTTCCGAGTGAAACGCTTTTACTCCCATCCACCTGTCATTTCCATCACGCATTAATATAGGAAAAGACAGTATTTTCACCGGTTATCATAACGAGATGAACTTTTAGCTTTCATTTGGTTGCCACCTGCTGGCTAAAAGACGAAATCTTCCCTCTGCAGCAAAACCAGTGTGGTGACTGAGGACAGGTGGAAGCAGACGAGTCCTCGGTTGTCAGCAAAGCGAGTGCGGGTGACATCAGACTGTCTTCTGAAGGGCTGCTAATCCTCGTGTGTCCACGGTGCACGAGATGCTAGGAAATACCACCAGTCAGCCCCAGCCGTGTGGCTCAGCTCAGTACCAACGCCACTATTTTCAGAGAACAAAGGACTTCAGGTTGCACAACCAAGGAGTGCTAATGAAGGTAAAACCAGGTCTCGCTCAGACATCACCTTTTCTTCACCCACCCACGCTCCTCGCATTGCTCTGCGATGCTCCTCCACGGTGGTCCGGTGGTCCATCCAAGTGATCCCAAGCTAAAGGAAATTCCGATGAGTTGAGGCTTAGAGATGGAGCTACACCTCACGGCTAGAGTTGTGAAACCTTCATGCGGTTTCACAGGTTGAGAACAGACAAGCCAGATACACATTTTGTGAATTTGCCAGGGAGACCCAACATGATTAGTCAAAGGTAGAGCGACCATCCTGGGAGAGCCATCGATAAAAGCAATTTCAGGGAGTCAGAAAGGGAAAAAAAATTTTTTTATTTATTTATTTTTTAATGATTTCATTTTTAAGTCATCTCTACACCCAAAGTGGGGCTTGAACTCAACCCTGAGATCAAGAGTCTCATGCTCTACTGACTGAGCCAGCCAGGTGCCCCCGAAAATAATGAATTCTAAATTATAATTTCAAATATTCAATCCTTCAGCAAAAAAAAATTGGAAAAAAGGAGGATTGGCTATTTTTCATTCACCTTCTTAAGAAGCACTGACCTGCACATCCATCTCCTCATGACCGCCTGTTCCGGGTACCATGTGACACACATGCAGCCTAGCTCCCAGCCGCGAGGAGCCCACGAACTGACCAGTTGGCCAAACACTGACATACCGAGAGCGTCTGCCTTCCAAGACCGTCCCTCGGTCCCATCTCATTCCTCCAGGAGGGGCCCGGGCCCTGTTTTTGAAGACAGCAATGGCTGGTGTTCGAGTGCTGCTTGTAGGCACTGCTCTAACTTCACCTACCTTAACCAACTGAATCTTCATAGAATCGTGTGAGAACCTCTCTTTTACTGATGTGAGGGAGCAATTGGCCCACAATCACACAGATCTCTTAAGTAACAGAACGGGGTTCAAACCCAGGCATTCAGCGCCATGGTTTATACAGACCAGAATATGCAGCCTCCAGGAGAAGTAGGATCGTCCCGGGTTCAAGAACAGGAATGTAACATTCGGGGGACGCGTCAGATGGTGCACAGTTAGGCAATCACAAGTGGTACTTGCTCTCCAACCACTGGTCCCGTTCTCAACTACCACCATCACGTTCTCCTGACAATAAGGCTAACAACCCTCCAAGGATGGAGAATGTTCTTGCACATCACCTAGGGCAGTGCAGTTAGGTGCTGGGAAGGGACCCTGCAGCAGTGATGACTACGGGGTGGGCCTATCCACGTGAGGCTGCTTGGAGGCCACGACTGATGGCCCACAAGGCCATGAACTCCTCCTCTACCTTGGAAGCCCGGAAGGGCCGGACCCAGCGTAACATCCTACGGGGAGAAATGATTACCCAGACCTCTCGGGTAGACCCTGTGCTTTGAGGAACATGTGACATCCCATTTCCACGTTATCGAATTGCAATGATCACCAACTTTGAGGGCAAATTTAAAGAGTAGCTTTACATGCTAGAGTCAGTTGGAAAAGTATGAGAATTACAGTCTACTCCAAACATCACTCCAGAAGTAACGTCTACACAAAGTCATTATTCTCGGATGAAATTTTACTTAAGAGTTTTGGAAGGAATGGCATTATTTAATAGCTACTTCTCTCAATACTGCTATAATTGGAAGATACAGTTTTAATCAGTATTTACCACCCACCAAAATATCGACACTGAAGGCAAGAGTGTGTATAATGAGATACACAGACAGACAAATCTGGGAAGTCATCTGTACAGTACTGGAAAGACAAAGTCAAGGCTAATGGTCACTGATGAGGAGACCTAAAGGAATTTGATGGATGTTTCTTCTGTGATTCCTTTCTTTTTAAGTAGGCTCCAGGCCCAACTGACTGAGCCAGCCAGGCACTCCTCTTCCTTGATTCTTTTTATCCAATTTCTCAGGGCATTAATGTGTATATGGCTCCATGTTTTCTTCTCCACCCCCCATGTTTTCTTCCCACACACATCACCATAGAATGATCTGTTTTCCTTTATGAGGGCTATAGGAGGAAGGAAAAGAAAAATGCAAGTGGAGAAAGAACAATATATGCTGGTATATGTAGATGATTCCATGGAGAATTTTACAAGTGAGTTAATAATTTCCACTGTTCTAAAATTTTTTTATAATCATTGCCAATAGCTTAAAGATACATACATCGTGCTCTGGCCCTGAGCTAAATAAGCCATATTTGTTTTAAGCACTAATGCCACATTTCATGAAAAATATGTAACTAGAGATGATGATTGGGATGGTATTTTAAAAAATCCCAAAATATATGAGAAAAAGAAAGTAGGGATGCTTGTCCTCAAAAGGAAAAGATAATCAGAGATAATAATAGCAAACATTTTTAAATACGTGTGTGTTATAGATCAGACATTGCGCTAATTGCTTACGTGCATCATCTCATTTATTCCCTACAGCTACCATACTAGGTATGTTTTACAAGGAAACAGGATTGGAAATACTCACCCCAGATCACAAGCTGACAAATGGGGAAGGTAAACCCTCTCTGTAGGTCTGCCTCACATTAAAACCTAACATCCCGTTCCATCTGCCATAATGACACCACTGCAAGAGACAATGACCCAGCTGGTTTCATAGAGGATATGGTTCTGGTCCCACTGCTGCCACCATCTGGGAGATACGACTCCAGGTGAATCATCACCGCAATACAGGGCTGATCTGTCATCTGCAAGAGCTGGGATGATTGCTAAGGTCTCACAGCTCAAATTCCGTAATTCCAAATACTGGAAAGTGCATTGAACAGAGAGCGAATGTTGTGTTGGTCTAAATGGCAGAAGTGGAATGAATGGGATGACTCAGCGACTGCCTAGGTATCTGGGTGTTTCTGGCGCTACTCATGAATAAAATGGAGAATCTCCAAATGAGAGAATATGTAAATGAAAATATAAATCTCAAACTAACTCAGTGTTGAGTACATTCATGTTTAGGCAGTACAGTATTTTGATTTCCTAGCAATGGTAAAGTAGAACTAAAAGTAGACCTGAAACTCAACTATTATAAAATTCTAAAATTATAAGATCATTTACAAATCATTATAAATCTAAAATCATTTATAAAATCATTATAAATTATATTCTGTGTACCTTTTACCTGTTATCTTTTTTTCACTCTATTCAAGGCAGTGTCTTTTTCCTTTTAAGATTTTATTTTTAAGTAGTTTTTACACCCAATGTGGGGCTTGAACTCACAACCCCAACATCAACTGTCCCATGCTCCGATGACTGAGCAAGCCAGGTGTCCCAAGCCCCCTCAAGGCAGTGTCTTTCAAAAAACCTAGACAAATTCTGAATCCCCTAAATGCTGAAATATTCCATAATTTGAAATAGTTTAGATATATGATTTGATAGTGCTGACGAAAAATGTTTTAAAACATCCATAATCAACAACAAAAATGGGGATCCCTGGGTGGTTCAGCAGTTTGACGCCTGCCTTTGGCCCAGGGCGCGATCCTGGAGTCCCGGAATCGGGTTCCATGTCGGGCTCCCGGCATGGAGCCTGCTTCTCCCTCTGCCTGTGTCTCTGCCTCTCTCTCCTCTCTCTGTGTCTCTCATGAATAAATAAATAAATAAATATTTAAAAAAAATAACAACAAAAAAACTTCATGTTGAGTATTTATTGGAACAATCCATTCTTAAAAGATTTTAGGTGACAAATTTATTTTCCTATCAAACTAAGGTTATGGTAAAAAAAAATTGAGACTGATAGGAAATCCATGTTATACAGCCATTCTCCTCTAAAAATGATCACTTCTCTGAAGATGACTTGGGTTCTTGATTTCTATTCTCATACTCTCTACTTGGAGTCTTGGCTTCCACAACCTGCTGGATATTGTCCCTTCACTATCTGAACTTCATATATGCCCACGTTGTCGGTCTATGGAGAATATAGATAAATGCTCCAAAGATTTTTTTTTTTTTAAGTAGGCTCCATGCTCAGTGCAGAACTTGAATGCACGACCCTGAGATCAAGAGCCACAAGCGCATTACAGACTGAGCCAGCCAGGTGCTTCTCCCCAAAAGAACTTTTAAAAATGACTGCAATGAATGGCACCTGGGTCGCAGAGTCACTTAAGTGACTGACTCTTGATTTCAGCTCAGGTCATGATCTCAGGGTTGTGAGATCAAGCCCTGGTAGGGCTCCACACTCAGCAGAGTCTGCTTGAAATTCTGTCCTACCTCTCCCTCTGCCCCTCCTGCTCATGCTCTCTCTCTCTCTCTCAAATAAATAAGTAAATCTCTTTTTTAGGGATGCCTGGGTGGCTCAGCAGTTGAGCGACTGCCTTTGGCTCAGGATGTGACCCCGGGGTCCTGGGATCGAGTCCTGTATTGGGCTCCCTGCAGGGAGCCTGTTTCTCCCTCTGCCTATGTCTCTGCCTCTCTGTGTGTCTCTTGTGAATGAATGGAATCTGATGATAGATAGATAGATAGATAGATAGATAGATAGATAGATAGATAGATAAAAAAATATATATATCTTTTAAATGACTGTAATGAGCAGTCCTGAGTCTACTGATCCAAGTAATGTGAAAGACCAATCAATTCTAAAGATAGCAAGACCATGCCAGTGAAACAAGTTTATGATCTTATTGTGTGAACATATATAAACAAAGGTCTAAAGGGTGAGGGAGGAGAGACTTGGGTCAGGCAAGTAAAGCGGACAGATGCATCTAAATGGCAATGAATTGCAGGAAATGACATCACCTATGCAAATGATGTCCAGGAGGCCAAGAGCCTTACCAACTGGATGTGGAAACCAGCTAGACTTTGTCATTGAGAGACACCTCTCAAGTCTAATGCATCTAACACTTCTTGTTTTCACTGACAAAATCTTTTTTTAATGGCATGGCTTCACGTCTTGGTCGGCCTAGGGGATACTGTGCTACTCAAACAAATTCTTAAGAATTTCCCATTTCTATATGACCACCGATCCCTAATAATATGTCAGTAACATGGTTTCTAACTGACTTGACTTTACATAGAGTATGAATTGGCCATGTCTAAATACTCTAGCCTTGTGATGAGACAAATATACATAAAGAAAAATATGCAAATATATCTTTTTGACTTGTCACAATGCAAACACTCAAGTAGCCCTACCCCATTTAAGAAATAGGGTATTTAAAAAAAGAAATAGGGTATTGCCAGCCCCCAGAAACCTTGTGCCCCTTCCTTCCATGCCCTTTCTTTCCCTCACTACCCCCTACTATCTGAACTTATATGATAATTAATTCCTTGTCTTTTTTTTTTTTCTTTGGAGAATTGCCACCTAAGCATACGTCCTAAAACCATGTGATTTAGTTTTACCTCTTTTTTTGAACTGTATATGAATATAAAGATGCAATATTTATTCTTTACTGCCTGGCTTTTTTTTGTCTATAATTTATGCTCATCAGAGACACCTGGGTGGCTCAGTCAGTTAAGCATCTGCCTTCGGATCAGTTCATGATCTCGGGGTCCATGGGATCAAGCCCCGAGTCTGCTTCTCCATCTCCTCTCCCCGCTCCCTCAACTTGTGCGGGCATGTGTTCTCTCTCAAATAAATAAAATCTTTAAAAATAATAAGAATTCATGCTCATCGATTCATTCACAATGCTCAAATAACTGTAGCTTACTCATTGTCATTACTATATAGTACTCCACTGCATGGATAGATCAAACTTTATCCACTTTACTATGAATAGAAGGTAAGGCTGCTTCCAGTTTTTATCCATACAAACAACATGCTGTGAAAATACTTGTATGTCTCTTGTTACATATGTGAACACATTTCAGTTGATGTATTTACCCAGGAGCAGAGCTGCTAAGTGCACATCTTCAACCTTAGCAGATTATGCCAAACAGTTCTCCGAAGGGTGCACACCCACACACTGGCTCAGCAGTATAGGAGAGTTCCTACTGTTCACACCATTGTCAACCCTTGGTGTGCCTTTTGCATTTTGGTCAATTTGTCGGGTGGAAAAACGTTTGTAATCATAAAAAGAGTTGAATTCTATCAAACAAATCATTCCCCTTTTTCTGTTATAGTAATTGAATTTTTTAATGCTAAATCAATGTTACCATTCTTGAGTAGGCCCAACTTTGTTTTTACATATTATCCTTTTCATGTATTGCTGAATTTGATGTGCTGGCATTTTGTTAAGGACTTTTGCATCTAGTGCCAAAAATTTAAAAAGCAGTATATGCTGTGGTAGGCAGAATAATGCCCTCTTCCCAAAGATGTCCAAAGTCTATTCCTTGCCATCTGTGAATATGTTACCTTACACAGCAAAGGGAAATTAAAGCTATAGATGGAATTACGGTTGCTAGTCAGCTGACCTTAAAATAGGGAGTATATCCCAAATTATCTATGTGGGCCCACTGGAATGATAAAGGTCCTTAAAAGTGGAAGAAGGAGACCTAACAGGGGGTCAGGATGATGCAATGTGATAAGAATGCAACTGCTATTGTAGGCTCCCAAGATGGTGGAGGGGGCCAAGAGCCAAGAATGCTGGCAGACCTCTGGATGCTAGAAAACACAAGGTCCTCCTCAGAACTTCCGAAAAGAAAGGCAGCCCTGCTCACACAATTTCAGCCCAGTGAGATCAGTATTGGGTTTCTAATCTAAAAACTATAATGTAATAAGTTCATTTGTTTTAAACCACAAAGTTTATTGTAATTTGTTAAAGCTGCCACTGAAAACTACTACATGAACTTAGGTGGGATTCCACAAAGAAAAGCAAATAATCATATTATCATATTAGTTTCTTGTAATAACCTTCTCAGTGTTTGATATCAAGGTTCTTGTGATCTCATACAACATGGCAAACATTCCCTCTTTTTCACCTATCTCCAAGAGTTTGAAAAATACTCGTTTTTTCTTAAGTGTTGTATAAAATTCATCAGTGAAGCTATCTGGGCCAAGGGTGTTCTTTATGTGGAGGTTTTGTTTGTTTTGCTTTGTTTTTTAAGTAAGTTTTACATCCAATATAGGGTTTGAACTCATGACCCAAAGATCAAGACTTGCACATTCCACTGACTAAGCCAGCCCCACATGCATTATGTAAAGGTTTTAATCACAAATTCAATACACTTAGTAGTTATAGGGAGGCTCCAATGTTCTAGGCTAGTTTTCTTAGTTATATTTACCAGAAATTTATTGTGGCTAAATTTTCAAATATATTTACATAAAGCTATTCATGATATCCTTTTATCTAATGTCTTTACAATTTATGGTTATCAGTTGGTTTTTTTCTTGATATTGGTTTTTGTGCCATCTCTTTTCTTAATATTAGTATTGCAAAGAAGATATTACATTTCATTTGTCCTTTCAAAGGATCTATTTTAGGATATGTGATTGTACTTTATTGTGTATGTCATTAATTTACATTATTACCTGTTTTTTTCCTGTTTTTAGGCTAAATTTGCCAGCCTACCTCACTGATTTTCAGAATTCTTCTATTCTAACATATGCATATCAAGCTAAACATTTCCTTATAAATAAGAGTTACATTCACCTGTATTTTACAAATAAACAATATACAGTATTATATTTTTATCATCCAGTGCAAAATATTATCTAATTTTAGATTAGATCCAAGAATTACTAAATGTATTTATTTCCAACCATAAAGGATTTTGCTAGTATTTGTTGTTGATTTCCAGATTATTTATATTATAATCAGAGAACGTAATGAGTAGGATTTTAATCCTCTGAAATTTTTATTATTATTATTATTATTTTAAATCTTTTTTAAATTTATTTATGATAGTCACAGAGAGAGAGAGAGAGAGAGAGGCAGAGACACAGGCAGAGGGAGAAGCAGGCTCCATGCACCGGGGGCCTGACATGGGATTCGATCCCGGGTCTCCAGGATCGCGCCCTGGGCCAAAGGCAGGTGCTAAACCGCTGCGCCACCCAGGGATCCCTAATCCTCTGAAATTTTAGGTAACTGTTCTTGATCCAATATACAGCCAATTTGAATGTTTTGCTTTAGTGAAAAGAAGGTCTATGCTGCAGCTGTTGGGATCCATATATTCTTATTAAGTCAGGTTTGCTAATCATATTGTTCAAACTTTCTACATCTTTACTATTGTGTGTGTGTGTATGTGTGTGTGTTTTAATCTCCCTGCTTATTTTATGACTCAGAGAGATATGTTAAAATCACCACTATGGTTGTGGATTGTGCATTTTTCATTGTAGTTCTGTAAATTTTATGTGGCAGTTATTTCTTATTGCAAATTAATGAACTGGCATCCTGATCTTTACTTTAGCCTTCCATGAGTGTTATTTGGGTAGAGTGATTCAGGGTCTTAAATGGCCCAAGTACCCACAAGAGTCAGGGGTTCTCAAACATTGTGCCCTGGACCCTAATGTCAGTCTAGTGAAATCTGTGAGGATTGTCTCAGAATAATGTTTTTAAATGTATTAAATAAACAGGAAAACAAATGAAATTACTTTAAAATGTATCTATCACTTAGTTAACTGTTAAAAAATAAATTTGGGGGGGGATCCCTGGGTGGCGCAGCGGTTTAGCGCCTGCCTTTGGCCCAGGGCGCGATCCTGGAGACCCGGGATCGAATCCCACGTCGGGCTCCCGGTGCATGGAGCCTGCTTCTCCCTCTCTCTCTCTCTCTCTCTCTCTCTCTCTCTGTGACTATCATAAATAAATAAAAATTAAAAAAAAAAATTTAAAAATAAATAAATAAATAAATAAATTTGGGGGACATAGCAAAAGCAGTTTTAAGAGAAAAGTTTACAGCAGTATAGATCTATCTTAAGAAGCAAGAAGTTACCAAAAATATAACCTTATAATCTTACAAATAAAGGAATTAGGAAAAAAAAAAAAACAGAAAAAAGGAACAAAGCCCAATGTTAGTAGAGGAAGGGAATAATAAAGATCAGAGGAGAAATAGAGACTAAAAAAACAAAAATGAAAAAACAGAAACATTAAAAAAGACCAATGAAAGCAAGAGCTGGTTCTATGAAGATAAAATTCAGAAAGCTTAAAAAAAAATTCAGAAAGCTTTTGCCAGATTCATCAACATAAAAAAGAGTACTCAAATAAAATCAGAAACGAAAGAGGAGAATAACCAAGGCTACAGAAAAATAAAGGACAAGCTACCATTACAAAAAATTATATGCCAACAAAATGGACAACATAGAGGAAGTGGATAAATTCCTCAAAACATATAACCTACCAAAGCTAGGAAGAAATAGAACATTTAAACATACTGATTACTAGCAAGAAATTGGATCAGTTATCAAGAGACTACCAACAAACACAGACTAGTTAGCTTCATAGGCAAAATCTACAAACATTTAAAGAAGAGTTCGTCTCTATTCTTCTCAAATCATTCCAAAACAGAAAGTGAAGGAAAACTTTCAAATTCATCTTACAAGGCCAGCATTACCATGTTACCAAAATCAGATAAAGACACTATGAAAAAAAAAAGGAAGAAGAAAACTATAGGCCAATATTCCTGATGAAAGAGATTCAAAATTTCTCAACAAAATATTAGTAAATGGAAGTACAAAAATATATTTAGAGGACCATTCACCATAATCAAGTGGAATTTGTCCCAGGGGTGCAAGGATCAGCAAATCAATAAACACAAATCAATCAACATGAGATATCAGATTAACTAAACAAATGATAAGAACCATATAATAATCTAATAGATGCAGAAAACACATGAAAAATTCTACATCCATTCGCAATAAAAAAAATTCTTAACAAAGTAGGATTAGAGGGAACATACTTCAACATAATGAAGGCCATATATGAAAAACCCAAATCAAACATCATACTCAATGGTGAAAAACTGAGAGCTTTTCCTCTAAGATCAGTACAAGACAAGGATGTCCACTCTCACCACTTTTATTCAACATAATACCGGAATTCCCACCCACAGCAATCAGACAAGACGTAAGAGGCATTCAAACTGGTAAGGAAGAAGAGCACCTGGTGGCTCAGTTGGTTAAGCGTCCAACGCTTGATTTCAGCTCATGTCATGATCTCAGGGTTGTGCTTATCCCTCTCCCTGTGTTCCTCCCACCCACCCACACACACACTCTCTCTCTCTCTGAAATAAAATCTTTTTAAAAATTGGTAAGGAAGAAGTAAAACTTTCACTGCTTTCAGATGGCATACTGAATATATATGGAAACCCTAAAGACTTCATGAAAAATTTTGAATAAATGAATTTAATAAATTTGCAAGATAATTAATATACAGAAATCTGGACTTACAGGGAAGATGGTGGAGTAGGAAGATCCTGGGCTTACCTCATTGCACAGATATACCGAGATGACACCCACATCAGCATAAATAACCCAGAAAATGACCTGAAGACAGCAGAACAGACTCCTCTCAGCTAAATGTCGAGAAGAGGGATCCCTGGGTGGCGCAGCGGTTTGGCGCCTGCCTTTGGCCCAGGGCGCGATCTTGGAGACCCGGGATCGAATCCCACGTCGGGCTCCCTGCATGGAGCCAGCTTCTCCCTCTGCCTGTGTCTCTGCCTCTCTCTCTCTCTCTGTGACTATCATGAATAAATAAATAAAATCTTTAAAAAAAAAATGTCGAGAAGAGACTACATCAAAGTGGGTAGGGAGGACAGACATGCAGCTGGGAGCCAAACTGACTGCAGGACTGTCTACAGGAGGGAGGGATGCTGTGGTGCTGGGAGGGGAGAGGATATCACACTAGGCACCGCACACATGGGGGACCCACACGGGAAGACAAATCCTTATGACATTTGGCTATGAAAACCAGAGGGGCTTGGGACTCAGGACCTGGAATTTTCAAAATCAATGAGCTTCGCTCTAGGAGATCCAGAGGACAATGGGAAACTGAGTCTCTACCCCTGAAAAGATAGCACAACAAACAGCATCAGTGAGACACAGTACAGAAGCAGCAGTTTAAAAGATCCTTGGGGTACAGAGGAGGGAGATTGGCTTGCTAATCTCAGTGCCTATGCTGGAGGGGTAGGGATCTTTGGGAGACTTTAAGAACAAAAGAGCTAGTGGGTGCCATTCCCCTCCTCTGTGTCTGACATCTGTGGGAACAAGCACAGTGTGAGCACTCCCCATGACCCTTGCTAACAGCATGTTAACCCCTGCCAACCCCTGCACAATTCACCAGACCAGCTCCCTCCACACCAACCTCGGCTCCAAGTCCTTCCCCTACGGCAGACCTGTGCAAAACTTGCTAATGCCTTGTGCCCCAACCCACCTTCTCCTGTGAACCAGTTCCTCCCAATCAGCCTCCTCCCACAGCAGACTGGCACAAAGCTTGCTAACACTGTGCAGCCTACACCCGCATTCTCCTGTGGACTCACCCTCCCAAACCAACATTGGCAAGAGTCCATCCAAAGTGGTGCCACAAGTGTGGCAGGGTGCAAGTAGGCCTGACGGGGGTCGGCGCTACCCTGAAATGAGTCTTGCTCCAAGAAGATAGAAAGATAACCACATATACTAGTTAGACTGCATATAATTTATATTAGTCACATCTCATAAATTCCGGTTGTTGGACAGAGACAGAGAACTAAAGCACAGGAAGTTCAAAAAAGAGGTTACTGTAATACATCAGAGGAGTTAAAATTCAAAATATCCAAGACCCCAAAACTAGAACAAAATATAAAGCTTAAAATTTCCCTGTGAGCCTATGAGCCTGAAATTATAAAATTTAGCAACTGTCTAAAACAGAGAATCAAGAGTTCTATGTTCTCAAGGTAAGAAACAAGGAATGCTCTGGAAAGTCAGTTACTACTGAAATCTCTCTGTTCTGTCTCGAGTGACTGTAGAGAAGCATAGGCACAATGTGTATTTAAGAACAGACCTCACAAACTCCTCTTACAATTAGATCTTTCAAACACCTTTCCATTTAGTCAATGAGAAAAGTCCAGTGAGCTGGGGCTACATTTGTTCGGACTACAGGGCCTACCCACCAATAAAAGCTTTTCAGTAACAATGCAGGGAGAGTGCCCTGTAGTTTGGTGGTCCTGCATCTCTAGCAAACACCTGGTCTGACCCAACTCAAGCCCAAGGTGGCCCCAGAGTGGTGTGCTCACAACACAGGGACCAAAACGTGCTCACAACAGGTAAAGAGACCCATTACAAACAACTAGACTGAAGGCAAGAGTAGCAGAACTGCAACAGTAGAGCACACAACACACCACGGGAGATACCCGTGAAGCTCCAGGACCTGGGAAGCAGGGAACACTGCACTGCAGGGCACTACAGGACTTCTCCTTCATAAGGCCACTACCTTCAAGAGCAGGAGATGTAACTGACTTTCCTAACATATAGAAACAGATACAGAGAAACAAAATGAGGAGGCAGAGGAATACATCCCAAAATGAAAGAACAGGACAAAATCAGAGCAAGAGAGCTAAATGAAATGGAGATAACTAACATGCCTGATAGAGAATTTAAAGTAATGGCCATAAAGATACTCAATGGATTTGAGAAAAGAGCAGAGGACTTTAGTGAGACCCTCAACAGAGAGATAGAAAACAAAAAACAACCAATAAGAGATGAAGAACTCAACAACTGAAATTAAAAATACACAAGATAGAATAAGTAGCAGACTAGAGGAAGCAGAAGAATGGAGAGAGACCTGAAAGAGAGTAGTGGAAAGCAATCAAGCTAAACAGGAGAAAGAAAAGAGAATACAAAATAAGAATAGATTGATAGAACTCAAACAACATCAAACATAATAACATTCACAGTATAGAGATCTCAGAAGAGAGAGAAAATGGGTCACAAAATACATTTAAGGAAATAGTAGCTAAAAACATCCCAAATCTGGGGAAGGAAACAGAAATCCAGATAGAGAGCTCCCAACACAATCAACCCAAAGCGATCTACACCAAGATACATGGTAATTAAAATGGCAAAAAGTACTGATAAAGAATTTTAAAAGCAGTATGAGAAAAGAAAATAGTTACATACAAGAGAAAGCACATAAGGCTATTATCAGATTTTTCACAAGAAACTTTGCAGGGTAGGAGAGAATGGCAGGGTATATTCAAAGTGCTGAGAGAAAAAAACCTGTAACCAAGAATACCTTATACAGCAAGCCTAACATTTAGAATAGAAGGAAAGATAGAGTTTCTCAGGCAAACAAAAGCTAAAGGAATTCATCACCACTAAATGAAACTTACAAGAAATGTTAAAGGGGACTACTTGAGTGGAAAGGAAAGACCATAAATAGAAGAAAAGTGGAAAGCACAAAAGCAGGAAAATTAAGTATATCTATGAAAATTGATCAAGGGATACACACACACACACACACACACACACACACACACACACATAGGGACACATGGATGTAAAATATAACACCATATACCTAAAACGTGGAGGAGTGGAGAGAGGAGTAAAAATTTAATTCTTTTAGAATGGGTTCAAACTTAGGTAACCATCAACTTAATATAGCCTGTTATATGCATAAGATATCACATATAAATCTAATGGTAACAACAATTCAAACACCAGTATAGATATGCAAAAAATAAGGAGAAAGGAATCCACATATATCTCTCAAGAAAACCAGTAAACTGTGAGAGAAGAGCAAGAAAAAACCAGAGAACTACAAAAACAACCATAAAACAAAATGTCAATAAGTACATACCTACCAATAATCACTTTGAATATAAATGGACTAAACACTCCAATAAAAAGACATAGGGTGATGAAATGGATAAAAAAAAAAAAGCAGACTTGGGGTGCCTAGTTGGCTCAGGTGATAGAGCATATGACTCTTGATCACGGGGTCATGAGTTGGAGCTCCACATCGGAGAGATTACTTTAAAAATAAAATATGTTTTTTAAAAAAGCAAGGCCTATGTATAGGCTGCCTACAAGGGACTCATTTCAGACCTAAAGACACATGCAGGTTGAAAGTAAAGACATAGAAAGCATTTATTTATTTATTTATTTATTTATTAATTTATTTATTTAGAAAAGCATTTATTATACAACTGACATTGAAAAGAAAGCCTAAGAAACAATACCTATATCAGATAAAATAGACTGTAAAATAAAGATTGTAATGAGGGACAAAGGACAACACATATATTCATAAAGAAAATACAAGAACATATAACTACTGTAAATATTTATATACCCAACATGGGAGCACCCAATACATAAAGCAGCTAACAACAAACATAAAAGAAGTATTCGATAATTTCTATGAATAATTACTTTGCAATGATAGTAGCAAATTTTAACACCCTACTTACATCAATGGGTAGATCATACACACAGAAAATCAACAAGGAAATGGTGGCTATGAATAACACATTGGGCCAGATGGATCTAACAGATATATTCCAAACATTCCATCTTTTTTCAAGTATGCATGAGATATACATTCTTTTCAAGTACACATGGAACATCACATGTTAGGCCACAAAACAAGTCTCAACAAATTCAAGATTGAAATCATTCCATGCATCTTTTCCAGCCACAATGCCATGAGTTTAGAAATCAACAAGTAAAAATCTAAAAAAGACCACAAATACATGAAGGCTAATTATCATGTTACTAAACAAAGAATGGGTCAATCAAGAAGTCAAAGAGGAAATCAAAAAATACATGGAGACAAATAAAAATAAAAAAATAAAAACTCAATGGTCCAAAATCTTTGAGATGCAGCAAAAGAGGTTCTAAGAGGGAAGCTTATAGCAATACAGGCCTGTCTCAAGAAGAAAAAAACAAAAACCCTCAAATAAACAACCTAATCTTATACCTAAAGGAGGTTAGAAAAGAATAAGCAAAACCAAAGCTAGTAGAAGGAAGGAAATAATAAAGATTAGAGCAGAAATACTCAAAATAGAAACTGAAAAAACAAACAGTAAAACAGATCAGTGAAACCAGGAGCTAGTTATTTGAAAAAATGAACAAATTGATAATCCATTAGTCAGACTCATCAAAGAGAGAGAGAGAGAAAGAATTCAAAATTAGAAATGAAAGAGAAATAACAACTGACACCATAGAAATACAAAGAATTGAAAGAGAATATTATGAAAAATTATACACCAAAAAATTGGACAACCTAAAAAAAAAATGGTTAAATCCCCAGAAATATCTAACTTCCCAAAACTGAAAGCGGAAAAAATAAAATTTCCACAGACTAATTACCAGCAATGAAATTGAATTAGTAATCAAAAAACTCCCAACAAACAGAAGTCCAAAACCAGATGGCTCCATAGGTGAATTCTGCCAAATATTTAAAGGGTTAATACCTATTCTTCTCAAACTAAACAGAAGAGTAAGGAAAGCTTCCAAATTCATTCTATGAGGCCAGCATTGCCCTGACACTACAAAAAAGAAAAGCACATGTCACTATATCTCATGAACATAGATGCAAAAATCCTCAACAAAATATTAGCAAACAAATCCAACAATACACTAAAAAAATTGGTAACCACAATCTAGTAGAATTTATTCCTGGGATGCTGGTTCAATAGTTGGTTCAATATTTGCCAATCAATCAATGTGATATATCACATCAATAAGAGAAAGGATAGAAGCCATGTGATCATTTCAACAGATGTTAAAAAAAAAAAAGCATTTGAGAAAGTACAACATCCAATCATAATAAAAACTCTCAACCAAACAGGTTTAGAGGAAATATAACTCAATATAATAAAGGCTGTATATGAAAAACCCACAACTAACATCATACCCAATGGTGAAAAGCTAAAAGCTTTTCCACTAAGATCAGGAACAAGACTAGGATGTCCACCCTCACTTTTATTTAACACAATACTGGACATCCTAGCCACAGTAATCAGATAAGAAAAATAAATTAAAGGCATTCAAATTGATAAGGGAGTAGTTAAACTTTCACTGTTTACAGATGACATGGTAGTATATAAAGGAAAAACTAAAGACTCCACCAAAAAACCTATTAGAACTGATAAAGGAATTCAGTAAGATCACAGAATCCAAAAATGAATATCCAGAAATCAGTTGCATTCCTGTATGCTAATAATGAAATAACAGAGAAATTAAGACAAAATTTCATTTACAATTGCACCAAAAATAATAAAATACCTAGAAATAAACTTAACCAGGGAAGTGAATGATGTGTACTCTGAAAATTATGCAAAAGAATAAAACACAGAAGAAAGAAACTGAAGATGATATAAACTAATGGAAAAATAATCTTTGCTCATAGCTTGGGAGAACAATCTATGTTAAATGTCCATACTATTCAAATCAATCTATAAATTAAAGCAATCCCTATCAAAATGCCAAGTGAAGTTTTTGCAGAACTAGAACATATTATCCTAAAATTTGTATGAAACCATGAAGGACTCCAAATAGCCAAAACAATTAAGTACATACACACAAAAATGGAGGTATCACAATTTAGGACTTCAAATTATATTATAAAACTGTAGTAATCAAAACAGCATGGAACTGGCACAAAAATATATACATTGATCAGTGGAACAGAATGGAAAGTCCAGAAATAAAACCATGCTTCATAGTCAATTAGTCTTCAACAAAGGAGGCAAGAATGTGCAGTGAGAAAAAGTCTCTTCAACAAATGGTGCTGGGAAAACTGGACAGTCACATGCAAAAGAATAAAACTGGACCACTTTCTTACATGTTACATAAAAATAAACTCAAAATAGTTTAAGGACCTAACTGTGAGATCTGAGACCATAAAAATCCTAGAAAAGAACATAGGAAATAATTTCTCTGACATTGGCTGTAGCAACATTTTTATCTTTATTTTAAAGTTTTTTTTTTTTTAAATTTACTTATGATAGTCACACACAGAGAGAGAGAGAGAGGCAGAGACATAGGCAGAGGGAGAAGCAGGCTCCATGCACCAGGAGCCTGACATGGGATTCGATCCCGGGTCTCCAGGATCGCACCCTGGGCCAAAGGCAGGCGCTAAACCGCTGTGCCACCCAGGGATCCCTGTAGCAACATTTTTAAACTCTAGGTAGGTCTCCTGAGGCAAGAGAAACAAAAGCAAAAATAAACAGTTGGTGCTACATCAAAATTAAAAGCTTCTGCACAGCAAAGGAAACAATTGAAAAAAAACCTCCTGAATGGGAAAAGATATTTAAATATTTGATAAAGGGTCAGTGTACAAAATATATCAAGAACTTCTGCAACTCAACACCAAAACAAAACAAATAACCCAACTCAAAATGGGCAGAAGACATGAATAGACATTTCTTTAAAGACATACAGATGGCTAACATACAGGAAAACAGGCTTGACACTATTAATCATCAGGGAAATGCAAATCAAAACCTCAAGGTAATATCACCTCACCCCTATCAGAATGGTTAAAATAAAAAACACAAGAAACAAACAGTGTTGGCAGGAATGTGGAGAAAAAGAAACACTCATACACTGTTGGTGGGATGCAAACTGGTGCAGCAACCATGGAAAAGAGTACGGAGGTTCCTCAATAAATTAAAAATAGAGCTGCCCTCCCTATGATGCAGTAATTCTACTACTAGGTATTTGCCTAAAGAATATGAAAGCACTAATTCAAAAAAAGTATATACATCCCTATGCTTATTGCAGCCTTAGTTACAATAGCCAAAGTATGGAAACAACCCAAGCGTCCATTGATAGATGACTGGGTAAAGAAGATGTGGTATGTGCACAACGGAATATTATCCAGCCACAAAAAAAAAAAAAAAAAAAGAAAGAAAGAAAGAAAAAAGAAAAAGAATGAAACCTTGTCATTTGCAACAACATGGATGGATCTAGAGGATATAATGCTAAGTGAAATGACCCAGAGAAAGACAAACACCACGACTTCACTCATATGTGGAATTTAAGAGACAAAATAAAGAGACAAAAACACCTAGATTATTAAATATAAAAAACAAATAGGTGATTACCAGAAGGCAGGTGAATGGGAGGTATGGGGGAAACAAGTGAAGGTGATTAGGAGCATATTTATTGTGATGAGCACTGAGTAATGTGTAGAATTGCTGAATCACCATATAGTACACCTGAAACTACTATAACACCAAATGCCAATTATACTGGAAATTTAAAAATAAATGAATACATAGCAATAAAAATTTTTTAAAGATTTTATTTATTTATTCATGAGAGACACAGAGAGAGAGAGAGAGGCAGAGACACAGGCAGAGGGAGAAGCAGGCTCCATGCAGGGAGCCCGACGTGGGACTCGATCCTGGGGCTCCAGGATCACGCCCTGGGCTGAAGGCACGCCAAACCACTGAGCGGTCCGGGGATCCCCCATAGCAATAAATTTTTAAAAGAAAGAAATCTGTTGTGTTTCCATACACTAATAACAAAGTACTAGAAAGAGAATTGAGAAACAATCTCATTTACGATTACACTCAAAAGAATAAAATACTGGGCAGCCTGGGTGGCTCCAAATAGCCAAAGCAGTCTTGAGAAGGAGGAATAAAGTTGGAGGTATCACAGTGTCAGATTTTAAGATATATTATGACACAATAGTAATTAAAATACCACAGTGCTAGTACAAAAATAGATTGATCACCGAAACAGGGTAGGTATCCCAGAAATTAACCCGTGTTTATATGGTCACCCTACAACAAAGGAGGCAGAATATATAATGGGGAAGAAACAGTCTCCCCAATAAATGTTGTTGGGGAAACTGGACAGCTACATGCAAAAAAAAAAATGAAGCTGGACCACTTTCTTATACCATACACCAAAATTACCTCAACATGGATTAAAGATCTAAATATGACACCTGAAACTGTAAAACTCTGGAAAGCATAGGCAGAAACCTCATAGACATCGGTCTTAGCAACATTTTTATGGGTAGGTCTCCTCAGGCCAAAAAAAACCCAAAAGCAACAATAAACTATTGGGACTGTACCAAAATAAAAAACTTGCACAGCAAAGGAAACAACTAACAAAATGAAAAGGCAAACCTACTGAATAGGACAAGGCATTTGCAAATGGGATATCCTGCTGGGTGTTAATATAAAGAACTTATACAACTCAACATCGAAAAAACCCCAAAAAACAAAACCCCAAAAACCAAGTCATCTAACTTAAAAATTAGCAGAGGATCTGAACAGACATTATTCCAGAGAGGACAACCAGATGGCTAACGGAGGCCTGAAAAGATGCTCAGCATCACACACGGTCAGGGAAATGCAAATCCAAACCACAATATTACCTCCTACTGGTCAGAAGGCCAGTGTCAAAAAGACAGAAGTTAACAAGTGTCGATGAGGATGTGCAGAAAAGGGGAAGCCTTGTGCACTGTTGGTGGGAATGTAAATTGGTGCAACCACTGAGGAAGACAGTGTGGAGGGTTCTCAAAAAATTAAAAATAGAAATATCATCCCATCCATTAATTCCATGACTGCATATTTACCCAAAGAAAGCAAAAACACTAAATCAAAGAGCCATAAACACCCCTCTGTTTATCGCAGTTTAAGATAGCCAGAATATAGAAGCAACCTAAGAGTTGCATAAAATCCTATTTAATTCTCGTTTTTCTATTTTCTTCCCCCCTTCCTTGTTCTTGCTTTCTCATTCTTCAGTTTACAATAAAAATGCATAATCCTACATTACTAAATGATACATTTGCATAAAGATTTACTTATCTTTGTATTTCATGCGATATGAATAGGCACTCAATAAGTGTTTGTATCCAAAAAAAGCCTTACTGGGGGCACCCAGGGGGCTCAGTGGTTGACCGTCTGCCTTTGGTTCAGGGCATGACCCTGGGGTCCTGGGTTCGAGTTCTGCATTGGGCTCCCCTCAGGGAGTCTGCTTCTCTCTCTGCCTGTGTCTCTACCTTTCTTTCTGTGTTTCTCATGAATGAATAAAATCTTAAAAAAAAAACAAACCCTTACCTTCTAAAAAAATTTTTCATCTTTAGACACCAACTGAGTAAATGAAAAAAAAAAAACTGCCTCCAATTATTGCCTTTTTGTGGTCCCATTTCTTTCTTGATTGACCTAAATCTAGATATGCTCCTGATTTTATTTATATCATTCAAACCTGGAAACTATCCAAATGCCCATTTACAGAAAAATGGAAAAACTCTGGTATTTTCATATAATCAACATTTTAAAAACTATTATTATTATTTTTAAAGATTGCAGGCTCCATGCAGGGGAGCCTGATGTGGGACCCGATCCTGGGACTTTAGGATCGTGTCCCGAGCCAAAGGCAGGCTCTCAACCGCTGAGCCACCCAGGAATCCCTAAAATTATTTCTTTGATACATGAGACAATACAGCTGAATTTCAAAGCATCATATTAAGAAAAAAAGCCAGATACCCCCCCAAAATAGACACAAAGGCATATATGTATTTCATTTTATTTTTTATTTTTTGTATTTCATTTTAAATGAAGTTCATTAAAAGACAAAAATAGTCCTGAAATCAGAACAGTGGAATTTGACTGGAAAGAGAATAGGGCACCTTTTGGGATGATGTGTTTAACTTTACCTTGATCTGGGCTGATGGTTCTACAGAAGCTGCATACTTACCGTGCTTCCATCCTGCCATTGGTACGTTACACCTCAACAGTTAAAAGGAAAAAATCTGTAGCATTTGTAAGAAAATTTGCTAGGCACTAGTCCGTGCATTGGAGAGCAGTAACCAAAACCGTGTGATAAAGAAAAACTAATAATATATTATGATTTTAAACTTCTTTTGACAAGAGTAAAATACCCAGCTAATGACATAACTTGGATGCCCACCTTTCAGAAGCAGTCCTTGTTGATTTCCTATTTTTATTACAGCTTCATGTCTTTATTAGTACATTTTCTTCATATGCGATTAGTAAATGCTCACTGCAGAAAAGAAATTCCAAATAAGCATAAAGAAAATTAATTATCCATAATCCTGCCACAGAGATTATTTTTTTATAATGACTAAATTAATTATTTGTTCTACTACGGGCTCTGTGCAAGTTAACAAGGAGCTTCTAACCATAAATTACAGGATCCCTTTAACACTGAAAATATTCCATTCTCATCAGTTCATCTCTCATTAAAAACAACAAATGACTAAACAAGAAACTCAACTGGGACAGGTTTCATGTACAGTTTCCACAATAAAGGGCACAAGGATCTGTGCCATATTTACAAAATAAACTTCAATCACATTAAAAAATACATGAGGTTGGATGAAACTTTTTTTTTGGCTTTGGAGATCCTAGATTTTAGTCACTGGTTTAGGAAATTTTTAATATGTAAAGGTTCCACGCCCAACCTTATAGAGAAAATGGGGTGAAAAAACAGAGTTGGCGTTAAGAATAAAATGTTTCCGTGGGTCCCCATGGCCTGTGGCGGCTGCAGCTCCCAGTCAGGCTGGGACAGAGTCAGGCATTCTGTGCTCAGTGTCTTTAGGAAACAGGGCAGGGCCATGCGGGGGGAGGGGCGGGCGTGGTTGGTTAAGCATCCGACTCTTGATTTAGGCTCAGGTAATGACCTCAGGCTTCTGATATCAAGTCCCGCCTCAGGCTCCGTGCTGGGTGTGGAGGCTGCTGAAGATTCTCTCTCTCCCCTCTCGGCCCCTTCCCTCAATCAATCAATCAATCAATCAATAAAATTAGGAAACAGGCTATGCCATTTCTCACCCTAAGAAAATTTGCACAGTAGAGTGACTGTCTCTGAACAGGGACAGCGGGAAGCAGAAGGTCTTTTGCACTAAACATTTCCCAACCTTACGTGGCTCCCTAAGCCACCTTCTCCCCTGTCACCACGACTAGGAACTAAGCACATCTCAGAGGAAGGCGGCACCTTGGACACCAGCATTGTCGGTTCCTCATAATGGTCCCATCGGCCTTCCACCTTCTCCTCCACATCGTCCCAGGCACACCAGCCTCCCACCAAAGCAAGGCCAGGGTGGCTCCCTGTAGACCCCCTGGGGCCTCACAGAAGCCACCCCTTGAGACATGCCATTTCCACAGCGTGGACACATGACTCCTTCAGCCTCACCAGCTGCTCAATGTCCACTCATCCTTCACGTGAAGGAAAACCTACACTGCCCGGCTCTCTGCCTGCTAGAGGGCAGGAGCACACCTGCTTCCACACTTCCATCCTGCCTCTAGGCTCCCATCCTCCCTCTACACTCCCATCCTCCTTCTAGATTCCCATCCTCAGTGCGATTTGCATCAGTACAGTCCTTTCCACGACAGATTGTAACTGGCTGTCTTCTTATGATTCCCTATAAATCTCAGTGAGATCCCTCAATGACAGAGTTTTGTCTTTTATTAAGGGGGACGGGCACGTAGGTTCTTCACAAATGTCAGTTAAATGAATGGTCATTGAATAGCTAAGTTATGACACCAGCTCTTCTCACAGAGGGGAATCGAAATGAAAAAACTGTTAGATTAAGGTATCCATATTCTTATTTCATCAACTAATTGGTGGAGGCAGAAGTTCTACCAAAAGTATATTTCTGAAGGGCTCCAGATCCCTCTGTGTGTTATCCGGTGGGAATGCAAATGGTCTTAATGCTACTAACTTGTATCCTTAAAAATTGTTAAAAAAAACCCAATCAGTTTTATACCCTATATAACTTGCCACAATCCTTAAAAGGTACATCAAAATATCAAGTATTTATAAGCTTTTTTTTAATATAAATTTATTTTTTATTGGTGTTCAATTTAGCTTTTTTTTTTTTTTTTTTGATTGTCAGGAGAGGAACACAGTCGAGTAATGCTGTAACCACATTAAAAAAAAAAAAAAGACTTCTTTGGATGAACCAGCAACTTCAAAATGTGCTGAACTGAAATTGAAAACGACACTGGGGGTAAGAACAGACAAAACCAGAAGTGAAAAGATTATACAAGTGAAGATACATGTTTTCATTATGTAATTAAAACACAAAGAGCCCCTTGACTAGAGACAACGAAGAAGCACGAGTGCAGATGACGACCCCATTAGTACCGCTTGTGTTGCAGAGGGCGGCCTACAGCCTCAGTGACTATAAAGTCAGTCGGCTGGTTTTACAAAAAAACGCATTCCAACACCGCAGAAGGACTGTCTATGTTAGAGATTTTTATGCGGCTCATAAGCCAATTCCAGAAGATATTCCAGTCGAGGGGTTGCTGGAGTACTTTGATCCATGACATGCTCGTAATACCAGGTCCCCAAGGCATTTTCTCATAAATTTTCTTCAAAGGGGACAACGCTTCTGGTGTGTTTTAGAATAATCCATAGTAACTTTATGGGCGAGCTACTTCTTTATTCTAGAACCTTTATCAAAAGCTCCAGTGTTTATAAGGGATGCAGAAAAATCAACTGCACTTAAACTTCGATCCGTTACCCACGTGACTTAGAAACACACGGATCACACTCGCTCTGGGCGATTCTCATCTGCTCTCCTCAGAAAGAGAGCGCTTTTGCACTGGCCACCCCCGGACCTTCCCGGTCTCGCTTACAAGAGACATGTCGTGACGGATGAGGAAAGGTGATGGGTGACGAGGTAGGGGCCAGCCCGTCATCTGGGCCTCCACGGCCAGGCTCGAGCCCGGGAGCAGTGAGCGCGGCCGGGCCACCGCGGGAGGACAACGGTGCACAACACCAACAATCAACACCTTTTTCTCCGTTCACAGTTTGTAGCTGTCCTTTCCTCAATCAGATGTGAAAAGACAAAGAAGGAAGTATTTTCCACTTACTTCCATGATTCTGTGTCCTCATTGTCATCAACACTCATGCCAAGGACCTGTGCGGTGCAGCCGTGCCCTTCCCCCCCGCCCCCTGGCCCGGGGCCTGCAGGCCCACGCAGCCAGCGAGGGGTCTTTGTCCCCCGAGGATTCAACACCCAGCCTGGGGACCTGGAAGGAGGCGGCTCAGGAGTGGGGTAGGGGCAGGGCTCGCCGGCAGCTCCCCTCAACCCCACCGAGCAGTGCAGGCGCAGGGGAGCTCCAGGGATGGCCACCCGCCCCATCATCCCGCCTCTCACTTCTGTTTCTTGCTTCTGACCCCTTGTAAGCGACACCGGAGAGGTAAGCATGGGGCATCCCTGCTCGTCCCCTCTCCCCAAGTGACTCAGGCACCAGGGCATCAGATGCCAGGCTGGGGCCTCCTTAGGGCCTCTCCCATCCTCCTCCCCGCGCATCTTGCTGCCTGCTGCCCGTCCCTTCCCTTCCCAGGCTTCTTTTTTTTTTTTTTTTCCTTTTTAAAGATTTCATTCATCCATTTGTGAGAGACAAACACGCACAGAGAGAGGCAGAGACACAGTCAGAGGGAGAAGCAGGCTCCATGCAGGGATCCCGATGTGGGACTCGATCCCGGGACCCGGGGTCACGCCCTGGGCCGAAGGCAGGTGCTAAACCGCTGAGGCCCCCAGGGACCCCTCTTCCCAGGCTTCTAGGCTGCAATCTTGGACTCCTCCCCGTGGATTGCCTGCAGTGGACAGTGTGCCCACCGGACCGTGCCCCTGGCCCCCCTCACCACTGGGGCAACCTGGCCAAGCTTTGACTCCTGACAAGCCACACTGGGGATGCCAGCCAGCCTGCCTTCTAAGCTGACAGTTACGAGCCTGGCACCCCTGGCCTGCCACTCGCAGTGCGACTTCCAGACCGGACACCCCATGAGACGACGAGCATGAAGCTCTGCTGCAGCGATGTTCTCAGCTACCTGGGCAGCTGCGAGAAGAGGGAACCGGAGACGTGGCCTTCCTAACAAGGACCCTGATTCCAGAAGTGACCCATATCAAGGGAAAACCTGCACCCACTTAGCAAAATGTGAACCGTGCAGGAGGTTGGCTAGACTCTGGGGTTAGACAAACCAAATAGGGTTGATCATCAAAGTATCGGTGAATACAAACTGGGCATGGGTATCAGAACACTGTGCGTTATTTAGGGCATACAAAACTGGTAAATAGGGTGCAAGTTGGATCATCCTCAGCAAAGCTTTTTGTTTTCTTCTTCTTATCACAAATTTAAAATAATCTCTGGGTAGTATCACCGGGGTGATGGTGGTCACGGAATGGCATGGATAGTCTCTGCCATTCATTTATTTTTAAAGATTTTATTTATTTGAAAGGGAGAGAGAGAGAGAGAGAGAGAGAGAGAGAGAGAATGAGCAGAGGGAGGAGCAGAGGCAGAGGGAGAAGCAGACGCCCCGCTGAGCAGGGCGCCCAATGTGGGGGCTCCATCCCAGGGCCCTGGGATTGTGACCTGAGCCAAAGGCAGACTTAACAGTCTCCCCTATTTTAATAGACACCAAACACGTATACAATGCTTCTCCAACCCCCTCTACAACCTCCTGGCAGACGTAGAATGCTGCAGACCTGCAGGCTTCTGTCTGGGTCGGTGAAGCCCTCCTCTTACCTTTGAAGTCATATAGGATTACCAAGTTAGTGAGCTATTCAGGCTAATTTGACCTATTATTTTAATTAAGGAATTTAATTCTATATTATTCAAACTGATGAAACAGAAGTTCAGAAAGAACGGTTTCTATGAAAACCAAGTTGAGTGCCTTGGGAACCCTTTATTTACGAAGGTGGGATGCCAAGACACATGCCGTCGGATTAGGGGAGAGTGAGACGGCTATAAAAAAATTTAGAGGGAAATGGGCAGAGATCTAGAATTCTACACTCAGAAGAGGTTTTAAGCCTTAGTGTTATAAGATTCTTATTTTTATAAGACACACCTCAAAATACATTACACCCGTATGTTTCTGTATGATTAGACACCAGGTTGTAAATAGGGATTTCCTGTTTTCTTAGTGTTTTTGAATGCAGTCATGGGAGCATGGGGAGGAAAAAAAAAAGACTGAGGAAAAAGTTACACAATAAATAACATCACAGAGAAAAAGTCATGAAAGGGTGGTCCTTAAGCTATTAATAGTAGTTATCTTGGAACAATTTTAGCTTTCAAGCATTTATGTTTAAATATTTTATGAGCATTTTACATAATCACAAGAAAAATGAAGCAATTTCTCATTTTGGATTTTTTTTGTAGTAAATAAAACTTTTTTTACTACAAAAAAAAAAAAAGCCCACACACACACCACAGAGGAGACCATAAGACTAACTTAAGGGGAAAGAAAAATCAATAACTACACATTGCATGAAAATTACTTTTGGTCCTTGCTGACCTACTCTTATACAAGAGGGAAGGATTGCAGTAAATCCCCTCTATCACCCAATTCCCATCACCAAAAATCCGTTCTTCAAGGAACCAAGAACCAAAAGATTCGTTGTTTCAAACCTGTAACATTCTCAGTTGGCAACACTCGGGCTCAGCTCCACACTTTCTAACAATGACTATATATATCTGCGTGTAGATCTCTTCGAGGTCTACTTGTGATTTCCAAGTCAGCTTGCCTTCTGGTGGATTTTCAGGGTTTAACTCCGAGCCAGTATTTCCTCTGAGCAATGTGTGTCACGTGTTATAGTTTGTCTGTAAGAGCGATGCATTAGCCCGGCCACAGATGGGGAAGGTCAGGTAGGAAGGTGTTAACTGCAAGGGTTTAGCGGACTTTAAATTCCAATGATCAGTTCCCATGTACAGAAAAGAAAAAATGCTTAAACAATTGTTTTTAAAGATTTTACTTATTTGAGAGAAAGAGAGCGAGCAAGAAGAGAGCATAGGAGGGCAAAGGAGGCAGGAGGAGAGGGAGAAGCAGGCTCCCCCACCGGGCAAGGGGCCCGAGGCGGGACTCAATCCCACCATCGTGACCCGCAGAATGCAGACGCTTAACTGACTGAGCCACCCAGGTGCCACTACCGAAGCAAATCTTGTTTTTTTTTTTAAAGTTCACTTAGAAGAAAAAATGTAATAGGGAACAAATTCTAAAAGAAAAATTGTAACTTTGTAGAGAAGGACAAATACCATCTGATTACACTCCTATGTGAAATTGTAGAATCAAATGAACCAAGAGAGAAAAAGAGACAAAAAAGAAACCAGTTTGTTTAAATACAGAGAACTGGTGGTTGCCAGAGGGGAAGTGGGAGAGCTGAAGAGGAAACAGATAAAGGGGATAAACAAGGGCATGCTCATCTGGATGAGCGCCAAGAAAGGTAAAAGTGAGTCGTCGAATCGGTATATTGTACACCCGAAACTAATGCAACACTGTGTTGATTAAATGAACTCAAAAAATGAAAACTTGGCTACAGTGTGGACTAATAATCCAACAAGGTCGGGGACCAGAGAGAAGAATCCGGTCTTCTATGGTCTGTTCTTGGGAAGTGACCATTCATGCATTCTTGAATACTTTTTGCTAACATTTTCTCTTTTCCAATAAATCTCAACCCTTAGACTTCAGTGCTAAAAAAAAAAAAAAAAAGCCACTTTCCTCACCTGTGGCTTATGCCAGAGGCCACCCTCCACGCCTGGCCTGGCCTCGCTGCCCTCCTCACCCCGGCTCAGGCCCTTGTCCTGTTTGACTCACTGGCACGCACACACACGCGCACCCCACAGGTGTGACTGTGTGTTTTGCTGCCGTGTTTGATACGAATGCCAAGAGCATGCATCCTAAGCCCATCAAAAAAAAAGCAATAATTTCTCCCTGGGAAGAACATACGGTTAATTCCCCAACCCTTTCCTCCGGGCAGTAGTAACTGGATTAGTCAGGTGCTGTGCAGTGGGCAGCGCAGGCAGCCAGAACCCGCGGTGCCAAAAGCAGAAGAGGTCAAACCCAAAGGTCGACCAGGCGCCAGGATTACCTGCTTGCAAACGACCCGCTTCCCATTCCCCCCATCCCACGTTAAATGACCACAAACACAGGCGACGTGATGTGGGGGAGGGATTCTGGACTTGGGCCCCGAGCGCTGGGTTCCAGTCCTGGCTCTGCTGCTGACCCACCAGATGGCCAGGGCCGCGGGCCGCCCTCCTCTCCTCGGTCTCTCACCCGTGCAAAGGGCCAGAAGAGGAGTGAGGAACCTCAAGAGCTCCTCCGGCCTAGTCCCCTGCAATTCCAGCACGCCGACCAGCCCTGGACAGCACTTTCCTACTTTTGGGTTTCTTTTTCCTACTTTACACCTTTAGTTGGGCTAAGTATGAATTTTTGTTATCGCTGCCTAGCATGATTAGGGAAAAAAAAAAAAAAAAAGAAAGACCACTCTGTTACAAGACTGATCAAACATCTGCTCTAGTTTTTCCCTGTTTTATTGATGTAATCAATACGCAATATTATAGGAGTTTAGGGCACACAATATGATTTGATAGATGCATGTATTGTGAGGTCATTACCACAGATTTAGTTAACGTGCATCACCTCACAGTTACGATTATTTTTTCTTGTGATGGGAACTTAACAAGATTTACACTTAGCAACTTCCCAATGGACTGTACAGTGTTGCCAACGATGGTCGCCATGCTCTACCTTCAATTCCAAGTCCAATCTACCTTATACCTGGACGTCTGTACCTTCTGACTACCTCCACCCATGTCCCCCACCCCCAGAAACCACCTGTTCTGTTTCTATGAATTCCTTTTATTTTTATTTATTTATTTTTAAATGATTCTTGTATAAAAGAAATCATACAGGTGCAATAAAGAAACACAGAACCGAGGAGGGAGGAACGATGGAGCAGGACCGACTTGAAATTTGTGGTGAGTTGATACTGTTGACAAAGGATGTTATTAGACTATTTAGAATTACAAATGAGGTTAGAAGTACTGTTTGATATTAAACAGATTCCGTTTCACAATAATTAACAAGGGTAGAAAACTAAGCGTGCGAAATCACATCAGAAATTTCCTTCGGCTCTTTCAGGCCTGCCAGGAAGACTGCGTGAGCCGCTTTTATGGCTTGTCCTATTCCTGAAGCAGGAGGAAGAGCCTCAGTCGTCTGCAATTAATTACTCATTGAATTTTCTAAGCCATGATCATTTTTCCTTTTGAGTTTTCATCTAAATATCTCTAAGAACTTTTGAATATTAATTATAACAACACTGTCCTAAAATAATTTGGGGCTGTGATTAAAATCACATGCCCTACATTTGGTGGCTCTCTTCAGGTGGGAAGCTTACAAAAAAAAAAAAAAAAAGAATCGTTAGAAGAAGGTGAGAGCTTGGACACATGTTAACACCCATCAAGCCCCAAGTGAAGGGACGTGCCGTGTTTCCCCGAGCTAGCCTTGAAGCCGCTTCGCGCACGGTAGACCACATCCTGTTCTCCAAGGCCTCACTTAAGCTTGTGCCAAAATAATATATTTCATAATAATCTTTTACCTATTCACCCAAGGTACGGAAGAGATGAACTGATAGAGGACTCTCAGGGCCCAGGCCGGCAGGCAGGCAGGTGGCAACGGTCTGGGAGCCCCAACGAGACAGATTTTCCTTCTCGAGTGGTTTGGTATCTGTCTTATCCTCTCAAGACGAGGGCAGTGAACATCAGGTGAGTCGTCTCCATGTGATGAGTGGCACACACCTGGGGAGTCGGAGGAGCCAGACTGCAATTACGCCCAAGACAACGGCCTCCATACGTCAGAAGGTCTACTTTGGCTAGCAACGTTGGAACCTGGTTCGAGCATCAGGTTACCTGTTGGGGTCACAATAACTGGGGACGAAGTTTTGGTTTTATCTAAAGCGATCTATGGTGCCCAAGGTTCTCTGGGAGAGAGGGGGCCCCCCGGGTGGACGTGAGGACGCTGGAGTACAACTGAGAAAGACCGAGGGCAACCCTGAAAGAGTCACCCAAGAAGTGTTCCAGTTACCGGGGCGCCTGGGGGGCTCCGTCGGTGAAGCGTCCAACTCTGGATTTTGCCTCAGCTCATGATCTCAGGGTGATGGGATCTCGCCCCAAACTGAGCTCGGCGGCCAGAGCAGAGGCCGCTTGTCCTTCCCGCTCCCCTCGCGGCCACGCTCGCTCACTCCCTCTCCAAGAGGTCAACTCTACAACATCCACGTGTGTCCCCATCCATCCACCAGGCGCCATGACGTCTGAGGCTCAAGTGGCACACTCATCTCCGCAGCCACCCTACAGGCCTTCCAAGCTGGACACTAGGTCGGAGAGCCGCTTCCTCCAGCTGGGCCCGCAGGACGGGGACACTCGGCCTCGGCGAGCCTCCGCCTTCCACCTGCGGGGCGGGATGATGGCTGGACACCCCACAGAACTACCGGAGAGGAGAGAAGGCGGGAGAAGGGCCCGGAGGCAGGCGAGCGGCAGGAAGTCCTCGGGCGCCGACACCTGTACACCTGCTGCGGAGCACCTGGGCCCCCCGCAGCGCCGGCCTGGCTCCTGCGTCCTGGGCCCGGGGTACAGCCCCCCCCCAGGGCTACTCCTCGTCTTCTCTTTTTAAAGATTCTGCTTATTTATACGAGAAAGATAAGAAGACAGAGTGGGGCGAGGGGGGCGGGGGCGAGGGAGAGGGAGAGGGAGAGGAGCCCCCGCAGATTCGGCGCTGCGCGGAGCCGCCTGGGGCTCGAGGGGAGCCCCCCACCCCCACCCCCGGGGAGGCTCTGAGCCCCCCCAGAGTCAGTCTGTGAACCAGCCCCCCCACCCCCACCCCAACCCCCGGGGGAGGCTCTGAGCCCCCCCAGAGTCAGCCGGTGAACCAGTCGCCCCCAGCCCCCAGCCCCACCCCCGGGGGAGGCTCTGAGCCCCCCAGCCCCCCCACCCCCAGGGGATGCTCTGAAACCCCCCAGAGTCAGCCGGTGAACCAGCCCCCTCGGCCCCCCAGGACGGCGCACGCTCCGCACCCCAGGCCAGCGTGGCCCGTCTCGCCGTCCGTCCGCAGGTGCCAGGCTCGGGCTCGCCCCCCTCTCCCCCCGCATCCTCGGCCTGGGGTCACCCCCCCCCGGACCCCGCAGACCCGCGGCCACACGGACCGCGACGCGGAGGCGCCGGAGATGCGGATGCCGAGCGCGTCGGGGCAGGACGGGACCAGGATCCTGCAGCAGAGCCGGGCCTCGGCGGGCGGCCCCGGGGCGGGAGGCGAGGGGGGCTCCTCGGAGCGCTCGCCACCCCCCCCCCCCCCGCCCCTGAGCACTTTCCCACCCGAGGGCGGGTCCGGGGCGCGTCCCCATCGGCCCTGGGTCCCGGGAGCAGGCGGCCCACAGCTGCACACGCGCGTCCTGCTGCCCCGAGACAGGACTAAGAGGAGGAGAAGCCCCTGCCTCCCCCCCCCCCCCCCCCGGGACGTGGGGCCGCGAGGTCCTCACGCCGGCTCCGGGACCTGAAGCCTCGGGACCGCCCCCCACCGCGCGGCCGCCCGGCTCTCGGGCGCCACCTAGCGTCCCGGGGGGCACCTGCGCCCAGGCCGGCGGCGCGGAGACGCCTGTGCCCGGGGTCGCCCCCACCTTCCGGGACCTGCCGCGGCACCCGCGGGCCCGCGTCCAGCCTCCTGGTCCCGTCCGTGGGGGCCCGGCACACGCCGGATGCCACGGCGGCCGGGGGTGGGGCGGGGGAGGGGACCGCGGCGCCCCCCGCCCCGCCCCGGCCCCCCCACCCGGTCCTGCGGCCCGTCCCAGAGCAGGGGCTGCTGCGGAGGAAGGAGCGCGCTGAGGTCCTAGGACACTTTGATTCTCCGGAGCACTCGAATCGTGGCCCCCTTTTTTTTTTTTAAATTATTATTATTTAGACGTATTTATTAGAGAGAGAGGAGGAGGAGGAGGGGGAGCAGGAGGAGGAGGGGGGAGGAGGGGGAGGAGAGGGGAAGAGGAGGGAGGAGGTCAAGCCGCCGGTGTGCTGCCCACAGAGCCCGGGGGGGGGGGGGGGGGTCCTCGATCCCACAGCCCTGACCTCACAAGCTGAGCCCAGACCCCGAGTCCCCCGGGGACCCGCTGAGCCCCCCGGCGCCCCGGGGCAGCCGTCCTCAGGGGTGTGAGCGCCCCGTAACCCGGGCCTCGGCAGCCGCGTGGGGTGGCTCGCACCCAGGCCGTTAGGGCAATTCCCGGGCCTGTACGGCAACCGGGGATCCGCTCTTCACCAGCACCCCTCCTCCTCCCGTGGGTGTTCAGTAGGTCCAAACCCACCGCCACCCACCCTCACTCACCCACCCTCCCTCACCCACCCCCACTCTCCCTCCCCCACCTTCACTCGCCCACCCTCACACACTCACCCTCACCCACCCCACCCTCCCTCCCCCACCTTCACTCGCCCACCCTCACCCACTCACCGTCCCCCACCCCTACCCACCCCACCCTCCCTCCCCCACTCACCCTCACCCACCCCACCCTCCCTCCCCTACCCGCTGAGGGACCTGGAACCTTGCATCTGACCTCTCTGTGCTGAAGCTTCAGCACCTGTCATGTGGGGAGGGTAACTGCTATCAAATTTTCGGGGTGAGGACCGTGTTCCTATATGGACACAAAACCAGTCACTTACCTTGGTACAAGTGCTAACAACGCTGTCGTAGAACTGATATTTAAACCTCAACTTTCAAGAAAAAAATTAACAAAGGGGTTGATTTCCTTCATCTGAAATAACTAGGAACTACTACATTTTATATTGTTTAAAAAATGTCATCTTCTTGAAAGATCTGTTTGATAGAAGGATTTCTGGGGTTTTCGGGTGAGTTTATTTTTTTTTTTTTTGGTTGTTTTGAAGGATTTCTGTTTTAAATAATAATGATTTCCCCTGATTTCTTTCTGTATGTGTGTGTTCTACCAAATGCCTGTGGTTATGGGGTGGCTCAGTCCCCGGGACAGTGCTTTCAGGGGGAAGGGCGGGACCGTTCTCCAGACTGCACTGATGAAGAACTAAATCCTTTAGAGAAATGTAGTGACTTACCCAAGTGGACAGAGCTGGTGTGTATGGAAAACCAACAAAACAAAACAAGCAAAGAAACCCAACCCGAATCGCTGTCCAGCCCCGTATAACCACTGTGCAACACGGCCTTCCTGCCGATAAATGGTTGAAGCCAGTTTCTCTAGATACTTCAAAGTGAAAATCCCGGATCCTAAAGCAAATTGCTTCCCTTCTCTAAGTCTCCGTTTTCCTCACATAGATGATGACAGTGATGGGGTCAGGCAATCCAGAATGCTGAAAAATACATGCTTTAAATTCTGGTGTTTCACTTTATAAACCTGGCTGGTGAATCTAGAAATGTATTTACTTGATATTTAAAAATACACCTGCTCGTGATTTTTTTTTTTTGCTTGTGATTTCTCTATTGCATTCTCTAATTAATAGATGTTCTAAAAGTTATCAGTTACAAATATTGGTCCAACAAAAATTGAAATTTGATATTATCTAACTCAGAATTCAAAAAGTATAAGAATATCTGTCCTTGTGCAGATAGCATATTAACTCTGTATTTGGTCATTTTAATAATGCCCGAGTTTTCTATAAGCCTAGATATTTAAAACACCAATACCCACATGGTCTAACTTGTTAAAATCTACAATGTATTAAATGTCTAAGAAAAATCTATGTGATAAAACTCACTTATTGATTTATTCCACATATTCACTCACTTTATTTAATGGCAAAAATGTCACCTCTTAGGTTGTTTAATCAATCATCAGCCAGTCTCAATTTCTTTATTTTGGTAGACACAAAACAATAGGGAAATCTGCACAAATCAACCTGAATATTAGCAAAAGAAAACATTACCTGTTGGAATTTTGTTTTTATTGTCAAGTCAGCCAAACATTTATAATAGAAACAACAAAAAACGTTAGTGAAACTTTACATTTTTTTCATTTATTTTTTATTTATTTTAATTATTTTTTTTAACATTTTCTCCTAGTGTTTTTTTTTCTCAATTTCTATGTTTCTTTCTTTTTTTTTTTTTTTTGTTTAAACATTTCATTCATCCATTCATGAGAGACCCAGAGAGAGAGGGGGGCAGAGACACAGGCAGAGGGAGAAGCACGCTCCATGCAGGGAGCCCAAGGTGGGACTCGATCCTGGGCTTCCAGGATCACTCCCTGGGCTGAAGGTGGCGCTAAATCACTGAGCCACCTGGGCTGCCCTATTTTTTTAAATTTAAGTAAGCTCCAAGCCCAATGTGAAGCTTTACCTCATGACCCCGAGATCAAGAGTCACATGCTGGGGCGCCTGGGTGGCTCAGTGGTTGAGCATTCCCCTTTGGCTCAGGTTGTGGCCCTGGGGTCGTGGGATCGAGTCCTACCCGCATCAGGCTCCCTGTAGGGAACCTGCTTCTCCCTCTGCCTGTGTCTCTGCCTCCCTCTCTGTGTCTCTCATGAATAAATAAATAAAATCTAAAAAAAAAGACTCACATGCTTTACCTACTGAGCCAGCCAAATGCCCCAAAGCCTTGTATTCTTTAACACTCAATTAATACATATCAAATAATTGGAAAGGGCCTACCTGCTATTATAGTGCTGACGTAGTAGCACTAAACCCAGTCCAAGGCCCCATAAATCATCCTATAGAGCTGAGCCTACTCAATGGTTGGGCCAAGCATGTGAAATTGGTAGAGCTGGTAAGATAAGGGACCTGCACCTACAACAAGTTAACATGATATAATAATTATATCTGGTGTAGAAGGAAGAAGAGTAGAACTCCCCCCATCCCTGACCTCCCACTGCGAGCTCTAGGATCTTTCACAAAATACTCTTTGCATCCTCTTCACGGCACTCATAACTCGGACATGCTTACTTATTGGGTCTCTTTCCCCTCAAAAGTCAGGGTCCTGACCTCAGGAATTACCCTGTCTTCTCACTCCTGTAGCCTAGTACCTGTGCTAGTGCCCAACATAGGAAAGATGCTCTGAACACTGTTAGTGAGTAATGAATGAAATCAAGCAAGTGGGTAAACCATGACCTTCTGTTTCTAAGTATTTTTTTTTTTTAGTCCCTACCTACTCCCTTGCTCTGAGTTATTGTCCTGTCTGTGGCTCCACCCATTATAGGCAATTTCCTCTTGCTTGGTTAACTCCTAGGCCTCAATCTGAAAACTCTTCGGAGCCGAGGACAGCCAGGGGTTGTTCAGTGTTGAGCCATCAGTAGCCTGCTCCTGGGCTCTGAGGACACCCTACACCCTACACTTGAAGGACACAACTTTCCTTGTGGGTGAGACGTACTTCAGGATGGCTCCACCTCCCCTGGTGACACTCTGCAGTGTTCGTCGTAGACTACACGCTCTCACTCGGGAACGTGAGTTCTGTGCTCCCCGCCATGTCTAGAGTTACAAGGTTCTTCCGCTACTGAGAGACTTGCATCTTAGAAGCATCATCTTTCGTTAAGGGATGCGTATAATGTCCACCATTCTGACCCATGACTTGGAAAGGGATGTGCCTGCACCGAATCACCGCTTCCTAAATGCACAGCTACCCTCGGACGCGGTCTACTCCACTCCTAGGCCTCCTCAATCTGCAGTAGTTCAGGCAAAGCTCACATCCAAACCACATGTGAGGGCAACAGGCCCATCATCGGGCCTTTCCATACTCCACGGCCCTGTGGTTACCTCCACTGGGAAGTAGATCTCACGGTGCCAAGTCTAAGGAGAGGGCAGTGACTGCAGCAGGCCGCAGGTATTTTACGCTCTAGCATGGACCGTAAGGCCAACCCTCACCTCATGCTTTGGGAGTTGGTGAGCATAAGCTGCACAAAGAATGTGATCCCTTCCAACGGAGGCACATACAGTCAGGCAAACGGCAGCCTTGTCGGTACCACAGAAGTATCACTGGGGACCTGGGCGTGTTGTACCCATTCGTCGCCTGGCCATGCTCGGTTGTCTCCTAAATTGCACTTGATGTCACTTGAATCAGGCCCTTTTTTATTTTGTCAACGTAGACAAACCAGAAACCCGTGGTCACGGCAGAAGAGACCTACAGAACTTCCGAGCTCTATCTATGGGAGGGACCATACTCCACGCACAGGGACGAGAGTGCCTAAGAGGCTTCTTATTTTTTTTTATTTATTATTTATTATTTATTATTTTTTATTTTTTTTTAAGAGGCTTCTTAAGTCACAGATTCCTGATCCGTCATCTCAGAAAATTTTGATTCAGGCAAAGTGACGTGGAGCCAGAGAACCCGTGCTCTTTCAAAGGTTATTCACTACCAGCACTTCCACCCAGCCCCTCAAACACCCGCCCCCACGACATCTGAAGAACATTCGTTTTGGGAATCCACTGACTAAACTAAACCACACTCCTACGAGCAATTCCCAAAGCAACAATAACTAAATCATTTTGCTCTCTCTCTCTCTCTTGTTCATTCACTCACTCATTTGTGCATCAGGCACGATGATAAAAATCTGCAGGAAAATAAAGATGAATGAGATACAGTGTCCGTGGGCAGGGCTAGCGACGTGGCTGTGGGGTCAAGGACAAAATAAAAAGGCAGGGCCTCTTGTTCCAAAAGTAGTAAGCATTTCGAGACAATGACGGCCGAGCATTAAACCAGGCACAGGTCCCTCGTGGACGCGGGCCAGGCATGTCCACAGCGGGAACCCGGGGACAGAAAGGGCGTCCCCAGAGCACTGCGGGGAGGGCTTCATCTTGCTCTCGAAACGAGAACTCGCAGCTCTGCCCATGACACTGGCCTTGCTGTGTGTACAGGTGGAGCCTAGAACATTTCCACTGAGAACTGATGTCCAAATAGGCAACCGAGACCCTTATCATTAAGCAAGAGTCTCCGTTGCAGTCGGTTCTTCTAGGTAAGTAACTGGTCCCAACACTTCCAGTGAGGAAATTTCAAACCACCACCACCACAGACCAACGAATTACCGTTCTCCAATTACTTGGGGATCTCCCTGGGTGCTACGGCTTTCTAGAAGCTATAAAAATTAATCCTCAGGAATAAAAGCATAGGCACAGGCATAAGCAAGTGACATCCACGAGTTCATGAAAAGGGAAAAATAAGTCTACATTTCTACTTTACTCACAATACCTTCCTAACATCCTTTCTAATCTTCTAAGGAAATGAAAAAAAAAAAAAAAAAAAAAAAAGGAAAGAAGAAAGAAAAGAGGAAAAAAGTGTGAAGATTTTCATTGAAGCCAGCCTGCTTGAAACCTGAATTAATCCAAATGCGCTAAATAAATGAGCTCTTCCGTACTTCAGAACATTATTCTTGTTAAGCCATTTGTCAGACTCCTATTCTGACGTTTCACGTTAGTAACCATCATGACTTCATAATATGTAATTTGAGACATGGATGACTGTTCAGTCGTATGGATTTGAGGGATCTGTAAACCCAAATCTTGGTGTTTATCTGTATCTTTTTAGGGCCAAAGAGGAGCAGAAAAGAGCACAGACCCAAAGCATGACCGGAACGCTTGTCCTTTGGTAACACGGTGCTTACTAGTTCTCCGTGTGGCTCGTGATGGTTGGGGTCATGACATTAGCTGCCAAAGTGCCAAAGATTTGGTTCTTTTGGGTGCATTTGGTACATTTACTATTTCATGGCTGCTTGGCCTTATTTGCATTCTGACATAATACTCAGCTTCAGAACATCACAGATAGCAATCAACAAAATTAAAATGAACACAGTTTCACTGCGCAAAATTGTGGTAGAAGGGAAATGCGTTCTCCCAGCAGAAGCACATATGGGGCACCAGGGCTCTGTAGTGTTTTAAAAACACCTGCCCAGATGCTAAAGAATGTTTCCTCCCTGCACACAGAGGAGGAAGAGCCAGGAAAGGAGACATCCCGGTGCCATTTCCAGCAGGCGCTTGTGCATTTAAATTTGCTCCCCCGAAAACCATGGAAAGGCGGTGGAACATGACCTGTTCATGCCCCTGTCCTATGTAAAAACCTCAGTTTCAAGAAAAAAGGAAAAGGGAATCACATGTACAGATTTAAGATTACTTATAGTAAGTGAAAGAAAATTTACAAACATACCAAGTTTTCTAAGGAAAAGAAAAATATTTCTGCCAAATTGAACACAGGGTCCTTTTTGGACTGTTTTTTTTTTTTTGAAGTCTATTGATAGATGTAATGTACATATGTACATCCACTAAACAAGATCCCAGTGTAGAGTTTTTCTTAAAACTGAGACTGTAAAAAAAAACAAAAAAAAAAAAAAACAAAAAAAAAACAGACTGTAAGAAAATTGGTATCTGTTACTTCAGACTTACTAGTCAAAACATCTTCTACGTGCCTTACTCAGCAAAGCCCATAGGATAGTTTCCAAAGCATTTCAACTAAATAAGGTTTCTTCACCATCATTCTTTTTATTTTTTTTTTAAAGATTTTATTTATTTTAAAAAATAGAGAGAGAGATCGGCAGAGACACAGGCAGAGGGAGAAGCAGGCTCCCTGCAGGGAGCCCGATGCAGGACTCAATCCTGGGACCCCGGGGTCACACCCTGGGCCGAAGGCAGCAAGCCTGGGGAATTTGACTTGGTAAGTCTGGGGCAAGACCCATGCATGTTTGTTTAAATAAAATATTTTTAAACTCACCAGGCAACTCTGAGACTCAGATTGCTAAGTCTTCGAACCACTGTTCTAAAGGCATCGTTCTCAAAGTGTGACCTCCAGACCAGCCACATGGGCAGCATCTGGGAACTGGTGGTGACAGCACTTCCGGATCACCACCCAGACCTGGATTAGAACCTACTGGAGGAGGGGCCGTGATTCTGGGTCATGGTAAAGTCTGAGACTAGCTGTTTAATTCAAAAATGAATTAGGCCAAATTCCTTTGTCTTGTAATTACTAAAACGAAGCATCCAGACCTCTCACCAGATTTTCTCTTATAGTTTCTTTATTCAACACACAAATCAAATAAACCTCAGAAATTTATTTCTCCCTCAAAGGACCTAACAGCTGCTACTTTGGACACGTTCCTATAAGCAGTCGCTCTGGCCTCCTTGAGCTCAGCCTCCAGGTCCCTCCCTGGGTTAGGACAGAGGTCAGCAAACTTTTGCTATAAAGACCCAGGTAGTGTTTTCAGCCCAGCAGGCCATGTGATCTCTATCACAGCCACTCAAGTCTGCCATTCACGGCCCATAAATGATGGGTGTGGCTGTGTTCCAATCAGTAAAACTTTATTCACAAAAACAGCGGTCGGGCCAGATTTGGCCCAAGAGTTTGCTGAGTCCTGCGTTTAAGAAATAAACTGGTTGGGGTGGGGGTGGAGAGGAATGAAACCCCATCCCTGACCCGTGAAGGCACATTCTCCCAGAAGCATAGACTTCCCCAGTCTGGAAGCTGCTTCCAGGTGAAGGAGAACACATGATAAAGATAAGGAGAGAGAGAAAAAGCCGTGTGTCTCATTTATCCATTTATAACTTATTCATACAGAAATACTAATCAGGTGCATTCTATGTGCCTGGAACCAAACATCAAAGTCCTACCCCCATAAACCCAAGTCCAACAGAAGACAAAAATAAAAGTTGGAAACAATGCCCTGTGACACAGCCAGACAACGAAATATTATTCAGCACTCCAAAGAAAGAGCTATTATGTCATGGAAAGGCGACGGGAAAACAAATGCACATTACTAAATGAAATGAGGCCGATCTGGAAAGACTGCAGACTGTGGGATTCTACGTATGGGATGTTCTGGAAAAGCCAAAATGACGGGGTCAGTAAAACCATCAGTGTTACGAGGGATTAGGGGAGAGGGTAGATGAGTCAACAGACCACAAAGGACTTTTAGGCAGTGAGACTTCTGTGTATGATACGATCCTGGGAGCTCCGTGCATTATAGATTTGTCCAAACCCATAGCATGTAGGAAATGAAGAGTGAACCGGAAAGTAAACCGTGGACTCTGGGTGAGGACAATGTGTCCGTGGAGGTTCGGCCATTGTGACAAATGTCCTACCCTGGTGAGGGATGTTAATAATGGGAGAGGCTATGTGTGTGTGGGGGCAGGGAGTACATGGGAAATGTCCCCGATGATCTCAATCATGTTTTGAATTTAGAAGTACCCCGAAAATAAAGTCCTTTTAAAACACCAATATTCCCAAAGCACAGAGCGAAGAAGAGATCTGCTAGGACTAGTAGTAGAGGGATATTAGAGTGGAAAAATAATGCCAGTGAGACGGCTGATACTCTTGGTCCAATCATGACAGTTTTATTCGAATAAGTTACACCTCCTGATGCATTAATTCACGGCCCTCAGCTCATGGTTTCAGGGGTAAGTGAACTAATTGCTTTAGGAGCCCACAAGGCCGAAGGAAGAGGCCTGGCCCCAAGGGGGGCCCAACTCCGTCATAACAGTAATAATGACCCCAAACAGCATCCTTCTTTTCTCCCATCAGGGCCCCTTGGTTGGGGTCTTGCTATTAGGCTGTACATTCAAAGAGGGCAACCCCATATCGTATTCATCCTTTTATCTGCAAGAACTAATGTAGTATCAGGCACACGGAAGGCACACAATAAATATCATATCATAACACAAAATGAATAAATTGCCATGTATCGAGCAGCCACTAAAAACAAAAAAATGCTTTAAAATTGATCAAATTGGGCAGCCCGGTGACTCAGCGGTTTAGCGCTGCCTTCAGCCCAGGGCCTGATCCTGGAGACCGGGGATCAAGTCCCACGTCGGGCTCCCTGCATGGAGCCTGCTTCTCCCTCTGCCTAGGTCTCTGCCTCTCTCTATGTCTCCCATGAATAAATAAATAAAAATCTTAAAAAATAAAATAAAATAAAATAGATCAAATTGCTTTGGGAATATAGAAGACTGGCAACCCCTGAGGAAGCCACTAGGTCTGGACCTCTAGGAATGAACAGGATGATGCCACTTGGAGAACAAGGAGAAAGATATTGCAGGAAAAAAAAAAAAGAAAGATATTGCAGGTAGAGGAAACAACAGGTGCAGAGGCAAAAAGCTCAAGACTAAACATTTAGGAAACAGAGAAAATCAACACAGCTGGGCCATAGGGTGCAACGGTGAGGAAAAAGAAGATCTACAAAAAAAAAAAAAAAAAAAAATGAAGGCAAACTGAAATGTACCTTACGCCTGAGAAGTTCAGAGATTATCCAAACATTGTACCATATAATTGGATCAAACATGTAAAAATAAGAAGCCCCCATAAATCACTCTGGCTGTGGCACAGAGGCCCGTAGTCCTGCAGGAGAGGAGCATGCTTAGTGCATCTGCACCCAGCGAAAGAGCTTCACTACCAACGTAGTAACCAGCAGAATGGATCGGGCGGGGGGGGGGGGGAGCGGAGATGGAGAGGCTTTTCTGAATTTGCAAAGGTCTCCTTTTCTATTAGATTAGGAAGAAGGAGCTAAGGAAGATTATGCCCGTTCTCATTTGGGAGACTTTAGAACAGGCAAGACTCTTAGCGGAGTCAGGAACTAGAGCAGGAGAAGCAAGCTGACCTGGAAAACGGAGATAGACCCTAATGTGTCGTGAAGACGTTGAACTTCAGATATTCGGGAGAGGACAAAGCGGAGCCCCAAACGTCTAGTAGTGTAAGTCATACGAAGTCACTCTGAAAGCTTGAAAACACAGCGCAAACTACGAGTATTCTTAACAGTGGCCAATACATGACGCACTGTGACATGTAAGGCACGTTGAAACCGGATCAGGAGGTGAAGTGGTCACGTTTTTAGGGAGCCATCGAGGATTACCGCCAGATTTCTCCCCCAGGAGGTGAAGGCCTATCAACAAAAACCCAGAAAAATAAATATCTGGTCCTCTCAGCCTCCAGATGAGCCTTGCTCCAGCCGCGGCCGGCCTGGCCGACCAAACTCCCCGCGCCGCCATCATTAGTGTAAAGATTCCGGCAACAGGGTCAAATCCGCAGGGATTTGGGGTCAAATCCAGCCTTCCCAACCCCAAGGGATGTTGTGCTATTGATGTGGGACGTGGGAGGGGATGACTTTATTTTATAAGATTATTTATTTGAGAGAGAGAGAGAGAGAACGTCCAGCACGCTCCCCACTGAGCGCGGAGCCTGACACGGGGCTTGACCTCATGACCCTGAGGTCGAGACTTGAGCCGAAACCAAGAGTCAGCCACTACCGACGGAGCCACCGGAGCGCTGGGAGGGGATGGTGTATTGGGACCGCCTTGGCCACAGATCACAGAGCCCCAGCACCTGGGGCGCATAGTAAAAGATTTAACAAAAAACGAAGGGACTCTACGGCACATGAACGAATGTTCTCATCCAGACTCAGGGGAGACATTTTCTAGTTTATTTGAACCAAAAGGGGTCTTATCAGAATATCCGGAATAAACTAGTTTCCTAAAAATAATACATTGGCTTCAAAAGGGATTCAGGGGTTAGAGACCAAGAATATTCATTGCATGTAAAACTGAGCGGTAAGATTGGGGGATATTTCATTTCTTTTGGGAACAGGTCCGCGTATTTTGTAAGTCTTCTAGAGGACAGCTACCAAAAATATTATTACGGGGCATCAGCGTGGGGGGTAGGATCACGATTTAAAATCTCCGGGGACACGTCTGTGTACATTTTTTGGGTTTTCTAGAAGAAAAATACATTAGTTCTGTCATCAGAAACAAAACGGAGTTGGCAGAGGAGCGATGGGGTCTTCTTCGGCCCCCTCCCCGCGGCCTTGGTCCAGGGTACGACACCTGTCACAGCACGTCCTGTTTTCTCTCTGCCCCACGTGGTGCAGCCAAGCGCTCCCCGGAGGGACCTACGGAACCCAGCCTCGACAAGGGCGCCCTCCTGGGCCTGGCCTAGGGCTCCCCCACCTGCCCTGGCCCTCACACCCCAACACACCTTCCCTGCCACCCCCTTCCCCCGTCCAGGGCTCCCTGCAGCCAGCCACGCTGCTTCTCATCGGCTCCAAGAACAAACCAGCCACCGGCTCCAAGAACAAACCAGCCACCGGGCCTCGGGCCTCTGCCTCCGCCTCCCCCCATGCTGGTCCCGGATCACGCAGGGCTCCCGAGGGCCCACCCGACTGCACGTTCAGGCCGCCTCCCGGCACTCACGAGGGCCCCACAGTATTTGGTCTCCTTCCCGGTTTCAACCGCCGTCCTCGCCCCCCGAGAGCAGGGCCCACACTCCTCTCGCTCACACGTCCGTCCTGAAGATCACAGCAGAGCCCGCCGCACACAGACACACCGCGACTCCGGCCCGGCCGGGGGTCATCAGCCGGCAACACCTTACCTGCACGTTGGCTGTAGGTGTACGTTGTGCTCGAGGAAGTGAGGCCGGGCCTCTCCCTCTGGCCAGGCCACAACATCGCCACGGCCCGGCTGCCTGACGTACTGGGGCAGAAGCAGAGAAGAGGCTTTAGCTTGGGGGGTGCTCTCGATGCCTTTAGCAAGGGCCACTTGGAACTGGACGCTGCTAAGCCATTCGCCGGCTTCCCTCTGCGTGCTTACAGTTTTTGGCTTACGATTTTTTTTTTTTTTTTTTACGTGTGATATAAGACATTAAACCACGGTAATACGAGACACCGCAAGATGATGGAGGGAACAGAACATAGAGGCCCACGTAGCCCAAAAGGCACGTAGATTCAAACTGGATCCGTCCTCCCACCTCCCGTTGCTGAGCTCTTCGGCAGCAAACAACATCGGGGAACCGACGCCGGGCTTATCCTCAGAACTTAGGATGGGATTTTGTCCCCACATTAAATCCCCAGCAGTGACAATCTGAAAGTTGCTGGCGGGGCTAAACGCTGTGCCCTTGAAGACGACCCAGGATCCCTGGGACTGTGGACATAAATACATCGACTCCAGAACCAGCTTGATCTGGGCTTCTGGCCTAGAGTCCAGCTACTACTTGAGTATTTCTAGTTCATAGGGGCACAGCGATCCCTTCCCTACATTGCCACAACTAAAGCTAAGAGCTGTCCTAAATAATGGAAAACTCATTTATCAAATCAAAGGCAATCAGTGACTGATTAACACCTTTCATGCCATACAAAGAGAGTTGATTAGCTCTTTTTAGACAGCTTCTGATGGAAGGGATAGCTGAGAATGTTCTATATAATTATTAAAATTAAAACATTTCTTTTAGGATTTTACTTAGTTATTCATGAGAGACCCAGGGAGAGGCAGAGACCCAGGCAGAGGGAGAAGCAGGCTCCCTGTGGGGAGCCGGATGCGGGACTCGATCTCAGGACCCCGGGGTCACGCCCTGGGCTGAAGGCAGACGCTCAACTCCTGAGCCCCCCAGGGGCCCCAAAATGAAGATTTCTGATCATGCGGTTCCTCTACTGAAAGTATGTGGGCTTTATCCTGATCTGGGTTTTGAGAATAAGCATATTGCTGCCGAACTAGGTTCGAATCCTAAACACTACTCGAGCCTGTCTGCAAAGCAGTGGCAGAAGTAGAGAAGCAGATGTCAGTTCTCATTGAACGAAGAAGGAAAAGACCAGAAAACACGCCTCTAGGACCAGGCACTAGGAGGCTTTGATTGCTAAGAGGAAAAAAGAAATCCATTCTGTGCCAAGTGTTTCCTTCACAGCCTGAGGCAGTTTGTGAAATTCCTCCCCCTCCACCTGTTTTCTGTCTGATGCGGGAGAGACGGGGACAGAGGGGAGCGGGCACAGGGGTGGCACGGGCCCCTCAGCCACCAGCAGCCCCTTTCGGGGACACAGAATGACCTGCACGCGAATCCTCCCCGCAGGTCACAGCTGGGCAATGGGGGGACCCACTGGCTTACCTGAGAGCCGGAGGTACAGCGACTTCCTGTCCCATTTTCTTCTGCCAACGGCTCATTGGGACACGGCGCTGGCGGCCACCGGCAGTGCTGAGTGTCAGAGCAAACCGACGGGGCAGGTGCCCTCCTGCTGCGGGGGGACAGGCAGCAGCGCCCCTTGCAGGAGGCCGCGGCGGGTGGAGGCAGGCCTGGGGGCCGGCTTTCCTGGCTGAAGCCCGGGTCCCCCGAGCCCCCCAACAGGCCACTGCGAGCCCATCTGCGCTCCAGGCACCCGAGGCGGGCGCCCCATCAGCAGGCTGAGGTCAGGGGTCAGGCCACCAGCCTCGGAGGCCCCTGGCTGAGAACGCACACTGGGGTGTGGACGGTGGCACCAGGATAGTCACCCCAGGACAGGGAGCGGGGAAGGGATTTCTCCAGGCCCCGGGCCAGAAATGCACTTTTATTTTTTTTGTTTTTATTTTTTTTATTTATTTATGATAGTCACAGAGAGAGAGAGAGAGAGGGAGAGAGAGAGAGGCAGAGACACAGGCAGAGGGAGAAGCAGGCTCCATGCACCGGGAGCCCGACGTGGGATTCGATCCCGGATCTCCAGGATCGCGCCCTGGGCCAAAGGCAGGCGCTAAACCCCTGCGCCACCCAGGGATCCCCAGAAATGCACCTTTAAAGCACTGCGTCCCCTCCGTGGAACAAAGCCTGTGGCACTGGAGGCAGCTGGTTCTGATCCCTACAAAATAAACTAGAAATAGGAATTCTTAGGTCGGGGCAAACCTGATCCCTCAGCCTTTCGTACTAGAGGTTGTTCACCTGTACGTGGTACATGCGCCCACAGGGGAAGGCGGCACAAACACCTGTCAGGCTACTATAGAAGGCTTCGGGGGAGGAGGAGCAGGAGGCGCAGGTGGGAGGTTAAGACACACTTCTTGTGAGGCGCAAGAGGTAACGCAGGGACTCGTGGGGTCATTACATTGTTCACCTGAAACTAATATAACTTTCTCGTACTTGAACGTAAAAACTTAAACGTCTAAACATCCCCCCCCCCCAAATTAACTAAAACAAAAAGGCCTTAAAAGCAGTAATCTGTCCAGAAATTCTTTTTTTTTTCCTCCAGTCGAGTTTTTCCACGAAATATTTCCTTATCTTTTTCCTTCCTCTATCGCCACAAGTTTTGCATTTTGTTTGTTTCAGTTTTGGTCCCCGTCTCTCGAGAAACAACGTACTGTTTCAAGTGACTTGTTACTGACAAATTTATCTTTAAATTACCGGGGAAATGAAGAAATCTAATAGTAGATTAGGAAGGCCCACATTTTTCTGCACCATTTGGTGGCAATGGCCCAAGGCGAGGGAACGCTCCTAGACCCCCGCTCGCTTACTAGGTGGTGGTTTCCCTGGAAAAGTGATCCTTTCTCTCTAAACCTCCAGCTGAATGAACAGTAATGACAACTGCAGCCACTATTAGGGGACACTCTGGACAGTCTCTTCGGGACTGCGGAGTTTACATTTATTGGAACGCTCCCTGTTTATGTTCTGAAAAGCCCCTTTCTTTCTGTTCTCTTTCCACGAAGATCCATCTGAAGATGTTGACTCCACCTTTCTCAGAAATACTAATATGCAATGACAGAGAGGATTCCCGTGTTCGTTAGTTTTAAACTGATGCCTCTGCGGAGAAGCTATCCTGCTCAAGACCCCGAGAATGTGAGGGCGGCTAATTTTTTATTTTTCTTTAAATATGTGGACTCCTATTGATCTTTCAGAGGGAAAACCCTGAATATTTTGCTTCTACAAATAACCAGGCTGACTGTCAAATGAACATTTCCTTTCTGGTCGGCTGAAGTTCAATGCTGTGCAAGGTGGATGTTGAGTTTTAATAATCTCTCTTGGCCGTAAGTGAAATCATGATCATCTTTGAAAAGGCTGCCGATTACGATAAACATTTGCCTATACGGCATAAAGTACCTTTCCCTGGATTATGCCGGGAATTTCTTTTTTTTTTCCCCCAAGTGCTTTTAACCTCAGCCCCTAAACAGAGACCCGACTTGTACCCGGCAGGTCGGGCAGGTCGGGGCCGGGGTGCAGGGTGAGAGACGCCGCAAAGACCCCTCACGCGCATCAGCATCCTGTAGGGACGTCCCGACCACACGGAGAGCCCCATGGCTCAGCCTTCACTGAAGGCCGCCTGGCGCCCTGAGAACAGGGCCAGGGGTCCGCACGCTTCCTCGCTGTGGCTTTGAGGCCCAGCAAAGGGGAGCGGCAGGCGCGAGCTGTCCTTACCTGCCGTGCAGGCGCCACCCGGACGCTCTTCTCACCTCAGAGCCAGGCCACAGCCGGACGCCGGGGCGACAGGAGGCGAAGGAGGGGGCCGAGGTTGGAGCTGCTTCGAGCATCTTCCTGGGACATACCTCCTCTCTGCAGCTCAGAAAGCCGACGGCTGCCCTTCACCCCCCAGGGCTGAGCACCGGCCTGCCAGTTGTGGCCCGGAGCAGGTGCTGGTGGCACACAGTGCAGGGTGCGCACCTAGAGCAGGTGCTGCAGACACATGGTGCAGGTGCTGGAGGCACACAGTGCAGGGTGTGCACCAGGAGCAGGTGCTGGAGGCACATGGTGCGGGGTGTGCACCAAGAGCAGGTGCTGGAGGCACACAGTGCAGGGTGCGCACCTTGGGGGCCGAGCCGGTAGAGTCCATCCATGGCCAGGGCTGCGCGGCCGCAGCTGACAATCCAAAAACTGCGGGTTCCAGAGCAAGGGCCCAGCTGCCGCATGGTCCCCGGAGCCCCCTGAGCCCCCGGAGCCCCTCGAGCCCCCAGAACCCCTCAAGCCCCCACCACTCTGAGCCCCCGGAGGCCCCGCCACCCCAAGCCCCTGAGTCCCTGGAGCGCCCTGAGCCCCCCGAGCCCCCTGCCACCCTGCCACCCTGAGCCCCCCGCCACCCCAAGCCCCCCGAGCCCGGCCAGTGGCCCCCTGCTCCTGAGCATGCTGCAAGCTCCCAGCTCCCGACCGCCCTTCCAGGGCCGGATTGAGAAGCAGGAAGGGGGGTGTGCGGACAGGGAGACCCAGGGGAGCGGGTCTCCACCCCCACCACAACGAAGAAAAAGGACCTACAGGGTGGTAGGTAGCGGGTGTTGATGGCGAGGGTGACAGAGCTGTCTGGCCCACAGTGTGTAGTCTTTCTCTGCCCAATTAAGTTGTCTCTGGGGTCCAGCTGTAGAGGAGGCACCGAAAGGATTTTAACCCTAGAAAAACCCATCACTCAGCGACCGTAGAAACTGCCTATATTTGAAGGTCCGAGTAAGAACCGTGTCCTGAGTCGACAATCTACACCATGAAATCTGCCTAAAGACAAAAACAAATGTATAAAGTGTGCAATTTTTGAGATTTAAGTGTTAATGTATTTCATCGTAACTACACTTGAAGTTTAAATCCGTCAGATGGCAAGGGGCGCATGGCCCGCATGTTGCTTACTCAGGATGGAAATCCCAATCCTTGGCCAGCGCTCCGAAGGCGGCCAGGGCTCCGAGATGTGGGCTTGACAGTGACTGGCCATTGCCTGTAGGCCGTCCAGGAAGGCTGAAGTTCTTGAGCTTGATATGAACTCTGGACCCTCTCAGCTTTGTGTTTGGGGCTGGCCAAGTGTCTGATTATAGGAATACACTTAACTTTTGTTGAATAAGTGTCCGACGCATAAGCAAATTATTTTTAAAGTAAGATTTTATTTATTTATCCATGACAGACCCAGAGAGAGGCAGAGACACAGGCGGAGGGAGAAGCAGGTTCCCCGCGGGGAGCCCAACGTGGGACTCGATCCCGGGACCCTGGGGTCACGCCCTGGGCCGGGGCAGGTGCTCAACCGCTGAGCCCCCCAGGCGTCCAGCAAATTCATCTTTAAATATGGTTCTCATTTTCGTGCGGTTTTGTGCGTGTGTCCCCTTTTCTTCTGTTTGCCGCCCTCTAAGACACTCCTTGGCGAGCCGAGCCAAACCCAGAGCGCATCCTCTCCGCTACTGTTGAAACCAGGGACATGGACTCCCCATGGTTTGCAGATAACAGAATTATGTCATTGTGAAAAACTTCAAGCCATCATTTCTTCCAAGTCTGTGGAGGGGGCGCCCGGGAGAGTTCATGGCTAAAAGCCTGGGCCTGTGAGAATCCATACAGAACAATCCGCGAGCTGGGAGTCAAGTGGTTCTGGGATCCTTACCAGGTGTTGCCGCAGCCCATTGATCCAATCCTTTAGGCAGGAAAATTCCTCTTCCACTACCTCTTCCTCCATCCTCTGACCACCTCCTATGCTCCACCTATGTCTCAGGTGCCTCCTGAGTGTTTCTGGAGTCCAGAACCTTCCCTACCCCCGTCTTCCATGCCTCTTCAGTGCATACTTTCATAACCACACTTCCTGGATAGTCCTCAGCCAAACCGTGTCTTACCCACTACAGTCACCAGCTGTGAATTCTTGAAGGCCTGAGACAATGCTGGCATATCTGCATAGGTACAATTGTATGCATTTCCACAATTACCGGTCTTCCCACGTTTTCAGATTAACTGAGGCACAGTAGGGAGTCCTTCTAATTGTATGGATCAATTGTAAAATTGGTGGAGTTAATGTAGGGATATTTCCTAGAAGTGATTCCAGAAGGATTATTAATTTTTTCCATCCAATCAAAGATTTCGTAGCTGGAAAGGAAGATGCAGGCCTATGTGTATAGACTCATAAATAGGGTACAGCAGTCTGGTCTTTAATTCCTGCTTCTCTATCCCAAATAGAAGTAGAGATGGAGGTGCATCTACCCTTACTGTGGGTCCTAGGGACACACACATTTTATTTCATGGCAAAGATTCCTTGTATCATCTCCCTCATTAACCTCCTACATTTTTTTACTTTTTGCTGTTCATCAGATTGCAGCAAATCTGGTTCTCAAAATCTTTCCAACTGGCAACTCTGTTATAATCTCTTATTCTCCAATTCCTTTTCCATACTTCCCCAAGTCTCTTCCTAAAATCCTATTATCGTTACAGGTGAACTCCGTTGGTTGTCTTGGCAGAGTCCTCCCAACTTTCTCCTGGTAGATCCCCAATTATGGTTATTTATTCATTTTTCAAATAGTCTATTTGCCTAATAATCCCTTGACTGGTCTGATTGGCCTAATTTTCCATACCTTCGCCATTCATTGGTTAAGGAATGGGTATGTGGCCCAATTTTAACTCATAAAGAGGCTGAGAATGTTTGCATCACACGTCAGGAAGGTTCTTTTTCATAAGTGAGAATTATGGAAAACCACTAATGTCTCATTTTATTAATTTTTTTATTATTATTTTTTAATGTCTCATTTTAAACATGCAGCCCCTAATGCTACTGGGAACTATCTTTGTACCTTAAAAAGATCAGTCTTGTAAAGAAGCCAACGTTGTACCAGCAGAAAGAGAGGGAAACCCCAGGTCCTTGGTGAACATCATTACATTGATCCACTTACCCAAATGCCTACCTTACCTCTTGGAATGTGAGCCAATAAAGTCTGTTTAGAGGCATGTTAACCCTGGGTTTTCCTTGTAGTCAAAAGCCTCCTGCCTGAGATAGGCTTTTTTTTTTTTTCAATTTCTTATTCAAAATGCTAAAATGATTAAGAAATAACTAAATTCCTTAGCACAGCATTTGAGAACATTCTCCAGTCCTCTTTGCGTTTGCACGTTTGTTTCCCATTACATTCTGAGAGGCATCTTACATTTTAGCCATGCCAGGCCTCTTGCTCTAACCATGTCGTTCACTATGCCATCACCCAGTCTGTCTTCATCCTGCATTTTCTCCCCCCAAAATCCAACTCTTCCTTCAAGGTCCAGATTAAAAGCTACTTTCTCTGAAGTAGAGTTTCAGAATCAATATTTCAACCTTCTCTATTCCCATGTGTGTTGCCTGTACCTCTGTGTGTAAGTCTGGGTCCCTCCAAGAAGCTGAGCCAAGATGAGATTAGCTGCACAACAAGCTTATCAAGGAAAATGTCTAAAAAAAAAAAAAAAGGGTAGGCAGCTGGGCAAGGCTGGGAGCCATCAGACTAGAATCAAATCTGACCCTGAGTGCAGTTGGGTGAGGCTTTGGAGGGGTCCAGCTTCTCCCAGAAATGAGCTACTTTCATCTCTCTGCCACTGTCAGTGTTTGCCTAGGAGAAGCCTGTGGGATGTGTGGCTTCGGCACAAAAAGCATACGATTGTCAAGGGCATGGGAGCTGTGGCCTTAGCGATGCTCCCAGCAGCTGGAAGGGTAGGAGGCACGTTCCCACGGCTGCCCTGCCTCTCGTTTATCACTCATTCAATCTCGTCCTACATTCTATGTCATATATACGAGTCTCTTTTTCACTAGATTATAAGCTTCTTAAGGGCAGGCATTGGGCCCATCTTTTCCCCATCCTGGTAGAGTAGGATCCCAGCATATTGTTACTCTGTTACTCGAGCCGAGTTCTAGAATAGGTGACCTCAAACTTCTGTATTAATAACTCCTTGCAAAAGAAGAGAGATTGCCCCCCTAAAGTCCATGAGAACTTGCTTCCAGAAGATATCAAATACTACTCCGTGATTAATATCTTTAAAAAGAATGAACATCCTCACTCCCCTGGCTACTAAACTCCTGCAGGTCAGTGAGTCCCCACACAAGTTCTATTCTGATATTTAGGGTCCGCGAGGCAGTGTAGTTGAGTACTGGCTGGTTAACACCCTAGTTTTCACAGACTCCCAAGGCCAGTGGATTCCTGAACTTCTGGGTTAGATTTATAACACACTCGGGTTCTTGACTGGGAAAATAAATTTCTCTGGCATGTTAACATTTTGTACTATTTCCTTGGCATTCATTTTTTAGGTGATATGAATATGGATCTTTCAGGTACATTTTCTGGATAAAAATCAGTTAAAAGTGATTCCCTAAGAGGGAAAAAGAGATTAGGAAAATCTGTGATCACTTAAGGTAATTAAGTATTATTATTAGGCAAAGAAGAAACACATGTAAGTAGAGGTATGCCGGCATAGGATTGCTCGCCATAGAAATGCATTCTGTGTAAAAAAAAAAAAAAAAAAGAAATGCATTCTACATACCACCGCTCATGTGGGGTCAGCCAATTTGTTTATGATTAAGATAGAAGAATAATAAAATAATAATATGCTTAGTAATCAGGATCCAGTAAGGAGACAGAAACCTCAGCAATTTGAAAAAAGAGAGATGAATATAAACAATTATTTCCAAAGAAAACTATTAAAAGGGAATAAAGAGCTTTAAACAATACCCTGTAGAGGCCCAGGGCAAGCTGGCCCCAAGATGGGCCACTTTGGCATAAAGTCCATTTTGAGTTAAAAATAATCAAAATGGGGCACCTGGGTGGCTCGGTCAATAAAGCCTCTGCATTTGGCTCAGGTCATGACCCCTGGGGCCTGGGATCAAGCTGACCCCGGGGCACTGGCATTGGGCTCCCTGCTCAGTGAGGGGCCTGCCGTTCCCCTCCCTCGGGTGCTCCCCCAAACTCGTGCTTTGTGTGCCTGTGTGCACATAGTCTCTCTCAAATAAATAAATAGAACCCTTAAAAAAATAAAAGTAATCAAAACCCTGCAGATGCAGGAAAAGCTCTCTGCCTCCCCCTCATCTGCCTAAACTTACACAGGGAAGTAGGGCCTGTACCGGGGAGAAGCTATTGCCAGACTCTCCTTTATCTAAGAAACTTCTCTGCGTCATAGGATCACCGTGCTTTCCAGACATCCTCTTTCACCTTCCTGCTAATGAGCTTTCTGCACTCTCTGTTCTCAGGGCCCTGCCCCACTCTTTAGGCACCGATCTTCCTGTTGCCTCATTGTCTCTGGAATTTCACGCATGTGGCTTCCCCGTATGTACACCTCTTAAATTTGATTTTCTCCTGTTAATCTGTTTTAGGTTAATTTGATAGTAAATCCAGCTAGAAGGACCATGGGGCAGAGGACGGTCTTCCTCCTGACACCCCCCAGGCCCAGGGGCTACCCAAGGAAGGAGGCCCTGCCCAAGCCTGGGACTCAGCCTCCTCGGGAGTGGTTGTTCCCCACTGGATGGGGGCAAGTCTGTTGGTTTTCCCAGGCCCAGCCCGGCCACAATCAGTGAGCTGAGGCTGGTGGGCAGGGAGGGTCGGGGATGGGGCTCACAGGCTGGAAGCTTCCTGCAGCAATGCCTCCCTAGCGGGAGTTGGCCCCGGGATGCTGAGGAGATCTGTTGGGAGGCCGCCTCCAGAGCCCGTGTTGAAGGCGGTTGCCCCAGAAAAGTCACCTGTAAGAGGTGTTGTCGAACTCCTAGGCATCTGCAGGACCCACCTGAACCCAGGGGCACGGGGTGCCGCGGAATTTGCTGCCCCGAAGCCAGCTGGAGGGGCTGCAGAAGTCAGCCGAGGCTGCATCCTGGAGCTGGGAGGAGCTCGGAGGACCCACCTGGGGGGCTGCTGCTGGGCCTGCCCGGAGGAGGCCGCAGGAGGCAGAGAGGCCGAGCCCGGAGGCCCGCCAGCAGCCTCAGCCGACGGAGGCCAGCGGGCCCAGATGATCGCCGCTGTACATTGGGATGATCTCTTTGTTTCTCTCTCCCACCAGCGGCTGATGGCGAGGCGTCTCAGAGGTCAGGACGGTCTTTATGTTTGGTGCGAAGTGCCTGGGACATAGCAGGTGTTGCACAAACATTTGTCAAACTGCGGTCAGCGTGTTTCCATGTCACGTCCTGCTCTGGTTTGACGAGCACGAGGTTGGCGCCCAGGAGACACTACTGCAGCGTTTGGGAACCTGCTATAGCGGTGGTTGACCGCTCCGCGTCCCTAAAGTCACCGTTTTCTGCAAATGGGACTTCTGTTGTCCCTAGGAATTTCAGTTGCGACTGGCTGACTGGAGATCCCCTGTGAATCACTAGAGATAAAGGAGCCTCTCCTCTTTAGAGGACAGATTATCCAAGGCAGAAATTTACGGAGAGAATGAGAAAAGTGATCATACTGGTAAGCGGAATGATATCCACCTTGCATAGACTCTAGTAATATGGAAAAATAAAAATAAAATGATTCAAATATAGAAGAGAAGCTCATTGCGCATAGCTATGCATCAACAGGATCTTCTTAAAAAAAACAAAACAAAACAAAAACAAAAACAGGATCTTCTTTTGGTGTCGTTCTCACTGAAAGAGTAATCTCATCTAGTGTTGGCGATACCATCTGCACTCAGGATGTCTGGGAGTTGAACTGAGAGATGAATTTATGTAGCCAGCATCAAGTATTATTTTTTTTAAAGATTTTATTTATTTATGCATGAGAGACATAGAGAGAGAGGCAGAGACACAGGCAGAGGGAGGGAGCCCGATGTGGGACTCGATCCCCGGACCCCGGGAATCATGCCCTGGGCTGAAGGCAGCGCTAAACCGCTGAGCCACCCGGGCTGCCCAGCATCAAGTATTAAATCAGTGCCTCCTCTTGATGGGATGAGCACTGGCTGTTATACTATGTTGGCGAATCGAACTTCAATAAAACCAAATGAAAAAAAAAAAATAAATCAGTGCCTCCTACAGAATAGGGACCAGGGTAGAGCCGAGGTACAGGCTTGGCTGCTGCGGTAATGGAAGCCCAACATACAAGGACTCAGGAAAAGTATGAATCAAGGTCTTTCTCGTGTTACAGCCTCGAAGTAGGCTCTGCTCCAGAAAGTCTTCCAGGACTCAGATCCCCTCTTTCCTGTTGCTTGAACGTTCCTTAGGGTGTGGTCTTGCTCCCAGGGTGGAAGGCGGCTCAGTGGCAAAAGACCCTGCTTTGCTATCATATTGGCTGAGGGCTAAGTGGGAAAACCCACAGCTGGTTTTCATCAGTCCATCCAAAAAAAGGCGCCTGTTTGTGAATCATCTCTGCAAGGTGAATATTTTTATTCGGTTTGAAGGCAAAGCAAGGATAGCTTTATTTTCCCAGAGTGGTCACTTTTTAAAAATTTGAGCAAAGATACCCTGTGTGCTCATATTGTCTTGAGCAGCCGCTCTTGGTTCTAGCCCACATGAAAGAAGAAAGAAAGAACAGAGAGGATAAGTAATTCCCTTGGAGAGAAAGGACATGTTGATGCTGCACTTTCACTTAATTCCCTTGGGCTGGAACATAGTCACGTGGTCTGAACTCTGCAAGTTAGGATGGGAAATGTGGCCTCTAACTGGGTTGGGGTTTGCTTTAAAAGGGAAGGCAGGAGGGGGAAAGAAAGTTAGCAGCCTCCACTACACAAAGATCTTTATTCTGATATTAAAACTGTTGCTTGGGGATCCCTGGGTGGCGCAGCGGTTTGGTGCCTGCCTTTGGCCCAGGGCACGATCCTGGAGATCCAGGATCGAATCCCACATTGGGCTCCCGGTGCATGGAGCCTGCTTCTCCCTCTGCCTGTGTCTCTGTGCCTCTCTCTCTCTGTGACTATCATAAATAAATAAAAATAAAATAAAGATTTTAAAAAATAAAAAAAAATAAAACTGTTGCTTGGTTTTAACTACTTCTCATTTTAGAAACACGCTGAATACTTAAATTCTATAATATTAGCTGATGAACTGAAAAATAATGTTAACTATTCTGAATATGTTTTTTTAAAGATTTATTCATTTATTTATGATAGACAGAGAGAGAGAGAGAGAGAGAGAGGCAGAGACACAGGCAGAGGGAGAAGCAGGCTCCATGCCAGGAGCCCGACATGGGACTCGATCCTGGGACTCCAGGATCACGCTCTGGGCCAAAGGCAGGCGCCAAACCTGCCTGAGCCACCCAGGGATCCTCCTATTCTGAATATGTTAAAAGGCTAGAGAATTGACGTCAGCCTTGTTTCATTAAATTAATATACAGGCCACTAAAAAAATATAACCCATTCACTTTTACAAAATAAATTGGTAATAATGGACCAAGAAATAAACAAGCACATTAAAACAACAAGTCAAAAAAATAAAAAATTTCTTTAAAATATATAGCTGACTAGAAGCAGGGGTACAAAATTTAACTTGAAAGACAAAAATTATCTAACAACAGCAAAAAAGTACACCAATATGGAGGAGTGGGCTGTAAGATCATTCGTTACTGTTTGAAAGATGTCACCTGAGGGTGAACCAAAGATATCAAGAACTAATAGGAACAGAGGTGCAACTTGAAATTGTTTTGAAATCTCACTTTGATACATTCAAGTTTGAAGGAAAAATAATGACAGGAATAACCACAATTGAAAAAGAAGCAAAAAAATATATGGCAGTAGTTTCCAGAGCTATGTGAACAAATGTGAAAACTTGAAATAGATGATTTTCTAGAAAGGTTAAAAAATAATAATTGACTCCAGAAAATACAGAAAACCTAATAGATGAACAACCACATAAGAAACTCAGAAAGTAATCAGATACACTCCAAACAAAAAATGGCCTTGTGTATAATATCCTTCACATTTTCAGTGTGCAGAGAACTTCAGTGTTATTTAAACTGCCCCAGAGCACAGAGAAAGAAGGAAGTCCTCTGCGTTATTCAGGGTTCTCTAACGAAATAGAATCAACAAGGTGTCTTGGTCGGCTCAGGCTGCTATGACAAAATACCATAGGCTGGATGATTTAGCCAACTGGAGCCTGGAAATCAGAGCTCAGGGTACCAGCATGGTCAGGTGCTGGTGAGAGCCCTCCCCCTGACTCGCAGGTAGCTTGCTACCTCCTTGCTGTGTTCTCCTACAATGGAAAGAGATGATGGAGAGAGCAAACTCCTTGATGTCCCTTCCTGTAAGGCCACTAATCTCATTATGAGGGCCCCATCCTCATGCCCTCACATAAACTCAATTACTTCTGGGAAGCCCCATCTCCAAATACCACCATATTGAGGGTTTGGGGGGAGGGGGCATACAATTCAGTCATAGCAACAGGTGTGGAGGGAGGTGAGAGAGAAACAGAAAATATTAATGCAAAAATCCTATACAAAATATTAATATATAGACTTTAACAACACTAGTGGTGTAAAATATAACCAAGTGGAGTTCTTTGGATGAATACAATAGCAGAAAATATGTTTAATCCCATTAGTAGGTCAAATGATAAAAAGAATGATGATCTTAGTAAAAGCTTAGTGGGACTGTTTTTTTTTTTTTTTTTTTCTGGCCAAAGGACTGAGAAAGGCCTTTGGCATCTGAGAATACAGAGAAATCCCTGAAATGGCCCGGCTGGGAAATGGGCCTCCCTAAGTATGTGTCTAACCTGACACAAACCTTCCCACAAGCTCACACCTGATCTATGTCACAAACAGATAACATAGATCCTGGAGAACTGACCTCTGATACCACACAGTGCCCCGGCCATGAGTAGTGTGTGCATAGAGCAGACCACATGGCATAGGGTGGGTTTGAAACCTGAGCTGACCGTGGATCCACAGCCTGCGTTTGCAATGAAGCTTTCAGTCTGATGTTGACCGATTCCAGTTGACGTTGTCCACAGGATTTTTAGAGGACCCGGAGTTGCACAGCGAAATATTCAAAATACCCATGATCTAAAACAAATTTATAAAAGGTACCGGGAAAAGATACATAAAGGATAACATGTAAAGAATACATAAAGGAAAAGATACGTAAAAGATAGTCATCAGATGCCAACCCTGGGACAATGAGATACAGGAATTATTGGACAAAGGCTACTACTCAGGAATAAAACAGACAAGAATAGTGAAGTATGGAATGTAGAGGAATCTCAATTGCATATGTTAAATGAAATAAGCCAGACTCAACAGAGCAGGACCTGTGTGATCCCAATTATTTATTTTTATTTTAAAATTTTATTTATTTATTCCTGAGAGACACAGAGAGAGGCAGAGACACAGGCAGAGGGAGAAGCAGGCTCCATGCGGGGAGCCCAATGGGGAGCTGGATCACAGGACCCTGGGGTCACACTCTGAGCTGAAGACAGACACTCAACCACTGAGCCACCCCGGTGTCCCATGAGTGATCCCATTTATATGGAAATCTGGAAAGGGCAAAACCATGGGGATGGTGAACAGATCAGTGGTTGTCAGTGGTCGTCAGGAGTAGGGGGGAGGGATTCTCTACAAAGGAGGGGTACAATGCAATTTTTTGAGAAATTGTCTGTGTCTTGATAATGGTCGGACTATAGGATTCTATGCATTTGTCAAAGCGCAGAACTGTATAGTAAATTGAGTGAATTCACATTTTGTAAATTAAAAAATAAATATTAAAAACATTTCTTAAAAATTGCTCTGTTTTCTCTTCCTGAAAAATAGTTTGACTTTAATGATCCACCACCTATCTTACAATATTATCCAGAATGTTCATATCACCTTGTTTTTCTAGTTACAAATCATATTTATTGTTTTATATACTCAATCCCCTTTAAGATTTACCAAAATATAAAAAAGTTATTTTTTGCTTCTCACATCTCATTACCTTCTGCAATTATTAAGTACTTCTCTTAATAATTCATTTAGCAAGTTTTGTTAACGGTAAATTCCCTTGGGTTTTATTTATCTTAATAGCCCTTCATTTTGACCTCACATTTGAATAATAGATTAAATCTAGCTCCTCAGTTATTTTTCTCTGAACATTTTGAATACATTATTCCACCATCTTTTTGCTTCTAATGATGCTGTTTATAAGGCTGTTTTTGTGCCTCAGTGCTTAACATCTTTTTGTTTCTGACATTTAGTAGTTTATCTAAGTATGTAGTGTTGTTATCCTACTGATTACTTATTTGACTTACAAATCATGGATTCCTATCTATACTAAATTTGGAAAGCTTCCTTAAATATATTATTTAAAAATTTGGCTCTCTTATTCCCTATAGTGTCTTCTCCTGGAATACCAGCTACATATATGTTAAACCTTCTCATTCTCTCCTCTGTGTCTATTCACTGCTCTTTACATCATCTCTTTTTTGACTGTGTTGCCTTGGGAATAGTTTTCTGAGCAGAATCTATCAATTCACCAAGTCTCTTTCTATATTCATAAATCTTACGTTTCATACATGTGGTAATTGTTAAATCCCAGTGACTATTTCTTTTCTACAAACTGATTTTTTCTTTATAAAGTTGACCTGGCAATTTTTGTAGTGACTTACAGGTTTCTCGTGTCCTTATTTGCTTAGTTTATAATATCATAATCATTTAAACATACTTACTTTATACTATGAGCCTGATAATCCTATTCTTGGGGGTAGGGTCCAATCATATCTTTACCTCTGCTGATCTCTTTCATGGTACATTGTTTCCATGCGTGTTTTATAATTTTAGGTTGTGAGCTTATCTTGCCAGGACTTTATGTATAGTAATCTTTTGTGATGTGATTTGACCTATTTTAGGATTATAACTAGTCTAGAACTAAAGCTTATGTTGATTTATTAGTATATAGTTACCACACTACAGAGAGGGTAGTAATTCAAATCTCAAACTTGTGTGATCAGTTCATGATTAAAATTTTGTAATAGAATGCTCATTTTTTTTCAACTGGGGTCTTTTTTTTCTGGTCACCTACTTGTGATGGGGATAAATAATTTTTAGTCTATCCTTCCCCATATGGATATACATTCTACTCCTTATCCTTCTGTAGGACCAATTCCCTACATGTTATTTCAGCATGGATTCATGCTCAGTTAATTTTGAAGCCTCTAGTTTATCAAGGGTGTAAAGGGTATGCGGATACTCCTCTAAGAAACCTTAAATATCAACTTACATTTATTCTTTTTGTGTTCAGTTTCCTTCATATTTTTATCCTCTGGAGATTTTCCTCTTTCTTGTGAGTATAGTTGTATGTATCAAAATAATGTTTGCTATCTTTTATTTATCATTTTCACTATATTTTATTTATAGGACAGATTTTCAGTTTATCTTTGCTACTCTAATTTTCAGGAGGCATTTTTTTTACATGTTAAAATACATTAGTTTGCTTATATCTTTCAAACTCTTCAAAATATTTTGGCATTAATTTTGAAGATATTTTTAATAGCTGCAAAGCAGGATGAAATTATACAACATGACCAATAAATGGTTCATGTTAAAAGACTAAAATGCTGACATTAGGTTAATAAACAAAATGGTAATCTAGAATTTTTGCAGCTGATTTCTTTTAAAGAAAACTGTGAATACAGAAATGATTAGGAAGGGATAGTTGTATAATAAATTGAATTCTTCTCAGGCAAAATTTTTTATTAAGAGATCCTAATTCTAGTAAGAAAATTGGCATAAAATTTTTAAAGCCTAGTGTGCAAATTAATGGTTCTGGATGTTTGCTGTGCATCCATTCTTAGAGACATAAAAATGATTTAGTTAAATTGTTGGCAGGGCTGCAAGGAAATGAGTAAATGCTTTTATGACTGATGGTAATATAAATGGGTATCATTTTTTCAAAGAGCAAAAGGGCAATATGTAACAAGATCTTAAAAATATATTTATATTATTTGACAAAAGAATGCTACTTCTAATTATGTAGCTTCCATTTTCATCCATTCATTGCTTTCTTCCTTTGTTCATTGGCCAATAGTGTTTAGGGAGTCAATTATGTGCAAAGTATTATGATTATTCTGTAAGTAGAATGATAATCTAGACATGATTTTTTCCCTTGAGAAACTACAGGCCTAATTATCTAACAGATTTCATCTCCTACCTTTACACTCACACCCTGCCCCCAGGGAGATGCATTATATACAAAGATATTAAAAGCTTGGTAATTTATAACAGCAAAATTCTTTTCTGTAGAAGCGCCTCCAACATCAATGCAAAGAAATACAATAACAACATGAATAATGAATATGTGGAATTCTGTTTCTTCCATGGGGGAGTAATAAAGTCAAATTAACTTCCAGCCATAAATATCTAAATAGTTGAAAATTATAGGGGAAAACTATTTTTAAGCATTGGAAAACTGCCAACATAGGACTGTAAATTCCAAAGTGAAAAAATTGATATTAAATCTACCATCACCTATACTTTCTGCCCAGAGGTAATTCTCTGTAGCATAGGTAGAGGAAATTTAATAGTCTGACAAACATTCTCAGTTGGGTAGACCAAGGTCGATGGTCTAAGAAGATGAATCAAATAGAATTCATGGAACAGATTACCCTAAAGAAGGAAGGTTCACAGAGAAAAATCTCCAAAAACCTACAATAGGGAACCCTTGAATCTTTATCTGAATAACAAAGTGTTCATAACATAGGGAGAATCCTCCATAAGGCCAGACAAAAATAGCTTTCAAGGAAAGAACAATTACTGAGATTTTCAAAGGCAAACAATCTTCAGAGCCCACATAGAGTCAGAAATTGTTGAAGTACTGAGTAGAGAGATCTCATCGAAACCATGGGACTAGAAGGGGCACACCTTACAAGGAGAGCAAAATTGTTCCTAGAATAAAGGTTGCTCTAGATCCCACTTAGAAGCCTAAAAACAAGTCCCACAAGGAATAGACTAATCTAATCGAAATTTGACTGCTTTTCAGAGACTACTCAAATATTTTTTTGAAAAACACAAGTCCAGCAGTCAATGATATAAAATTCATGGCATTCAGCATTCTCTCAAAATTCACTAGATGTGAAGAAGGAAAATGTAATCCATATCCATGAAAAAATCAGTCACTAGAAATAGAAAAGAAATGGCAAAGATGACAAAATTTGCAGAAAATGATATTGAAGCATTATTGCAAATGTGATACAAACGCTCAAATATGTAAAAGAAAGTAGGATCATGATGAGGAGAGAAATTGAAAGTGTAAAAAAGCAATGAAATTCCTAAAGATGAAAAACACAATCTCTGAATTGAAAATACAGAGGGAATGAACAGCATATTTGACTTTGCAAAAATGAAAGATTAGACCTAGTGACAGGATCTATCCAAAATGAAGTACTGGAGTGGGGAGGAGGGCAAGGAAATGAAATATGGAAAGATAAAAGACAGAAAATAGTAAACAGAGCACAATGGTATGAAGAAAGCAATTAATCTAATGACTATGCAATTTGAGTCCTAGAAAGAGCAGGAGAAGCAAAAAAATTAACAAAAATTTCCAGATTTGATGAAAACTTTAAATCCACATATCTAAAAAATCCAACAAAGTCCAAGTAGAAAAAAACAAAGAAAATTACACCATGTCACATAATTAACTTGCAAAGAACGAATGATAAAGAGAAAATCTTAAAAGCAGCCAGAGGAAAAAAGGTATGTTACATACAAATGAATGATGATGAGAATTTTTGCAGATTTCTTGTCTAAACACAATGTAAATCAGAAGATGATGGAGGGACATCTTAAATAGCAGGAGGAGAAAATGATACTGTCATCAAAATATCATCAAAAATATCTTTCAAAAATAAAGGCAAGGTAAAGTCTTTTTTTAGATGAACAAAAGCTAAGAGAATTTATTGCCTGCAGACTTTCATTACAAAAAAATGTTACAGGAAGTTCTTCAAGTAGAAGGAGAATAATATCAGATAGAAATTTGGATCTATACAAAGGAATGAAGAGCACTAGAAATTGCTCTAGTGCTCTTCATTTGGGTATTTATAAATATTTGGGTAAATATAAAACATATTTCCCCATTAAAAAAAATCTAAAAAGTAATTGGTGATCTAGAGCAAAAAAAAAAAAAAAACATATTGTGAGATTAATAATATATGTAGAAGTAAAATGTATGTACTACTAGTTTCCAACAAAGCCTAAAAAGGCAAGATGGAAGTGTGTTATAGTAAAGTGTTATTTGAAGGTATACTGGGACTAATTTAATACATTGTAAACTCTAGAACAAATACTTAAAATATGTTAGTGCTAATAAAACAATAGAAAAGATGAAATGGAATCTTGAAAATTAAATTAATCTCATAAGGTAGGAAAAGAGGTAAAAAAAACAAAGATCAGATAAGACAAATAGAAAACAAATGGCAAAATGGTGTTGACAATTTCATTAAATGTAAATGGCCTAAAACTCCATTAAAAACAGATATTATTTGATTGAATATAAAACAGGGACCATTATATGCCAAGTACAAGAAAAGTTTGCTTTAAATATAAAGACAAATGGCTTTTTTTTTAAATTAAGATTTTATTTCCTTATTTGAGAGAGAGAGAGAGCACAAATTGAGGAGAGGGGCAGAAGGAGAAGCATACTCCCTGCTGAGCAAGGAGCCTGGCCTGGGGCTTGATCCCAGGACCCTGAGATCATGACCTGAACCAAAGGCAACCACTTAATTGACTGAGCCACCTAGGGGCCCCACAAATGACACTTCTAAAAGGTGAAAAGGGAAATGATGAAGAGAAATATATCATGCTGACATTATTCAAAAGATAGAATAGATCTTTTTCTATTAGGTAGATTTCAGAGCATGAAATATTACCAAGGATAAAGAAGGACATTTCCTAATGATAAAAATAAACATTTATATGCTCATCAAGAATATATGAAATTTTTTTATTTATCCATCTAAACACAGAACTTCAAAATACACAAAAATTGATAAACCTCAAAGACAAAATAGATAATACCACAACTATATTTCTCTCCTCATAATTGAGAGTACATAGACAGATGGTCATCAGGATATGGAAAACTTGAACAATGCTATCAGGCAACTGCACCTAATGGGATACACCTAAAAGACACAGAATAGTTGAACAATGCTATCCCCCAACTACAACCAACAAATAGAATACACATTCTTGGGCAGCCCTGGTGGCTTAGCGGTTTAGCACCACTGTCAGCCCAGGGCCTGGTCCTGGAGACCAGGGATCGAGTCTCACACCGGGCTCCCTTCATGGAGCCTGCTTCTCCCTCTGCCTGTGTCTCTGCCTCTGTCTCTCTCTGTGTCTGTCATGAATAAATAAATAAAATCTTTTTTAAAAAAGAATACACATTCTTTTCAAGGGTAAATGGGACAATTACCAAAATAGGCTGTATATTGGGCCATATAACAAGTTTCAATAAATTTTAAAAGATTGAAATTGCACAAATTATGGTATCTAAAATCAAAGATATTAAACTGGAAATCAAACTAAAAGACACCAGTAGAATTTCAAAACACATTTCTTAACCTCTAATAACACATGAAACAAAAATCACAAGGAAAATGAGAAAAATTTTCCAAAAGATTAAAAATTACAATCAACAACAAAATTTATAGAATGTAGCAAAAGTAGTGCTTAGAAGAAAACTCAGGATATTACATGTTTACAGTGGAAGAATAGAAAGATCTCAAGTCAATTATCTAAACTCCACCTTAAGAAACTAGAAAGAGAAGAGCAAATTAAACCTAAAATAAGAAGAAGTAAAGAAACAATACGGATAAAAACAGAAGTCAATAAAACAAAAATGAAGACAACACAGAAAATCAATGAAACTATGATTTGTAAAAAGATCAATAGAGTTGATAAACTTCTAGATTCATTGTTTAGGAAAAGAAAAGAAAGACAACATAAATTGCCAATATTCAGAATGAGAGACACCAATACATGTGCTACAAATATTAAAGAGGCAGTAAGGAAATATTATGGAAAATGTAACACCAATAAATTTGATAACTAAGATGAAGTAAATTTATTCCTTGAAAGACACAAGCTAACGAAACTTAGGAAAACATAGATTACAATGAAAAGCTCTATAGGTGTGGAAGGAATAAAATTCATAGTCGACAATGTCCCCACAAAGAAAACAGAAGTTTTCTCAGTCTCAGAAGTTTCCTTGGTGAATTTCATCAAGCATTTAAGACATACAAAAATCTTGATTATACACAAACACTTCCAGAAATTAAAAGAAGAGGGAATGCTTCCTAACTCATTTTGTCATACCATCATTATCCTGATACTAAAATTAGACAAAGACATTACGCAAAAAGAAGACTACATTTTAATATCCCTCAGGAACATGAGCAGAATACTTAAAAAAGAATCCAGCAATATTTAAGAAGGCCATCACGACCCAAGTTGAGTTCATCCCTAAAATGCAAGTTTGGTTTATCATTCAAAACTCTTTGTCACCACATTAACAAACTAAAAACAAAGCAGAATAAGAGCATCAATTTCTTCCTCTGACATTTCTGGTATAAGTATTTTACTATCACTTATATCAATTATCACGTTCTATATGGAACAAAATTCTGTCACTTATTTTTGTTTGTTTTTTTCATTTATATACACCAAGAAATTCTTCATTTTAAACTGCTGTTATGCCTTTTATTTGGGGGATGAAATGGAATGTTTTGGGATAAAACTGGCAGTCTTCTGCATGGCATAAAATGTCCAATAGTGTTTGTGTAAAAAGCAGAAATATATACTAAGTACATTAAGGACTCAGAATTTGGTAGAACACAATTATTTTTGTTAATTTTGTTAATAAAATTGATGTAATTTTTAAATCAGTAGAACTTAAATATAGATGATAGCAATAGCTAAATCAAGACAGGAGATAATATACTGGCCCTCAACATCACCATCACCTGCTATTTTATTTTTTAAGTATGTAATCTGATTTCTTCTCCATCTTTTTTTTGTTTGGTTGAAATGATAACATAAATATTATAACTGATTTTTGGGCACTTACAAAATAAGCAAATTTCTCTAATTACTCATCAACAGTGGGTTTTTTTTAAATTCTCTTAGTGAAATGAGATAATTATTTCAATAAAGTGTTATATACTGAAATATAAACAAGGCATTGGATTGTCATGAGAAATAGAGTAACATAAAAAAAATAACAACCTATGCTTTATTGTCCTCAAAATTGGAGTGACCTAAGGTCTTCAGTCAAGAATTTTTCTGCACTGAGGCTGCAACTTCTAGAGATGGAGGTTATGGGTGGGTAGCTTACACAACAGTTTAGGGTGTCTTTATTCTGTCTCATGTCTTATGTAACGTCAGAGAAGGAGAGTGAATTTCACAAAGGCATTTGGGGCATATTCTCTTCAGTTCCTTGAGAACCATTATATAATAATATATATAATAATATATATATATATTGAGTAGGAGCAGAGAAAGAAAATTAAGTCCTCATCTCTTCCAGCAGTGGGAAGTCAATAAGAGATGCCTAAAATCGAAAAATATCAAAAAGTAGCAATACAGCATATTATTTAGAAGATACATACCTAAATAATCAGCTAACATTGGTGAGGGTAGCTGCTTTTAGGGAAATGATGGAAGGGTGAATAGAGGGCAGGTATTCGTCTTCATAACAAACTTTGTTGAGACCTTTTTGTCACTTTATGTACCTGTATGGCTTCAACATTTATTTATTTATTTTTTCAACATTTTTTAAAAATTAAAAATAGAGGGAAAAGAGAATAAATAAGAGCCAAAAGTTACTTATTAGTAAGAAAATGTTTTTAAAAGTCTATGCAAAAGTGACGTAGGCTTAAATTAACATCATGCTGGAGGACATTTCACATATGGACAGATGAATGGTGGTTCAGTCAGTGAAGCATCTGCCTTCGGCCCAGCTCCTGACCCCAAGGTCCCGGGATCGAGCCTGGCGTTGGGCTCCCAGCTCAACCCATAGCCTGCTTCTCCCTCTTCCTCTGCCCCTCCCCTGCTTGTGCTCACATGCTCTCTCTCTCAAATAAATAAATAATTTTTTTAAAATGGAGAGATGAGGTTATCAATTGGTTTCTAAATTTCATACTATATGGTCAGGAAAGATGCTTGATATGATTTCGACAGATAACTATTTAAAAGTAACAGCACCTGAAAATCCGCTAAATATGGATATCTAGCTGGGAAGGAGGAAGCGTCCAGGATGACTACGAGGTAGCTGACTTGAGTTGCTGGGTGGCTGGAGGTGCCATTTGCTGAGGGAGAGGATTGAGGGGTGGAATCAAATTTTAGAGGAGAAAATAATGAGTTTGTTTCTTGAACTGTTTAATTTGCCTATATGTTTAAAAAAAAAAAAACCCAAAAAAACAAAAAGGTTGGGCTGGAAATTTGTTGGATATGAAGTCCTAGAGTTCAAGACCCATAATTAAGCTAGAAATAGAGGCAGGAAAATTACTGATGAAAAATGACCAGTAAGGCCGTAGGTGTGTATTTTGTTTTCTGAACTAGTATCCCTTTCCCTTCCTCAGAGGTGAGGATGCTCAGGTGCCCTGGCTGGTCCTGCCCCAGGGGCGGGACCCAGGCTGCCTCTCCAAGTACTCCGTCACTCTGGCCACGGTGCTGGTGCAGGATGAGCATGTACCGAGGTGACTTCATCAGAACCCTCTTGCGAAGAGTGGGAATAGATATGAGAAGAATGTTGGTCTCTTGCCTTCTAGAATGCCGGTGGGCCATGTAAGTCTGCAGCTGCCAGCGACTCTTGGCTATTAAGAGAGAAAACCTGGCTGAGAATGAAGACAACACTGGAAAGCAGGGCTCAAGTACAGAGAAAACAGGACTGCTTCTTATTATCACTAGTCACCCTCCTGGGTAGAGCTAACTTGCATCCTTTGAAGTCCCCATGCATGTGAGCTGGTAATTTCCTTTTTACGATGGTTTGGGTTGCCCCTGGCAGTGTCTTGCCTTGGGGGTGGGAGTAGACAAGGTTGCCATGTGAGAATGCGGGGGCTGAGTAGAAATAGTATCTAGAAGAACACCCTAAAGCCTTGGAAGGAGTAGAGGAGGAGCTGTCAGGGGTCTTTGAAGAGTCACTGCAGAGTAGATAGACATAGAAAGGTAAGGCGATTCCATGAGAATCGTGAGAAGATGGTGTTGGGTTTTTTAATTTTTACTTATTTTTAATTTTTTAAAAAGATTTTTTTTTATTCATGGGAGACACACATGAGAGGCAGAGACACAGGCAGAGGGAGACGCAGGCTTCATGCAGGAAACCTCAGGCAATACTTGACCCCAGGACCCTGGGATCATGACCTGAGCCAAAGGCAGATGGTCAACCACTGAGCTACCCGGGCATCCCAGTGTTGGGTTTTTTAAAATGATTTTATGTATTTATTTATTTATTTATTTATTTGAGAGAGAGCACAAACAGGGAGGGGGGCCATGAGAGAGGGAGACAGACAAGCAGACTCCCCGCTGAATGTGGAGCCAGACTTGGGGCTCAATCCCAGGATCCCGCAGTCATGACCCGAGCTGAAGTTAGATTAAGCCACCTAGGTGCCCCAGAGAGGACAGTGGTTTGAGAAGCAGAGAGGGATCAACAGTATTAAATGCTGCCCAAGGTCAAATCAACACCTTGAAAAATGCACTTGGGCACCAAAGAGCTGCCCTTGAGGATGTGGATGTGGGGCTGTTTTGGTGAAGTGGAAGCTGGTGGAAATGGCTTGAGGAATGTGTGGGAGATGGAGAAATTGAGGCAATGAATAGAGGCAACTCCCTCAAGAAGTGGATTTGTAGAAGAGAGAGAGCCTGGGTGCTAGCAGGTGCTGGGCCTAGGGAGTGTTTCTTTTTGTTGTTTTTTTGTGTGTGTGTCAAGAAGAGAGGGGCAGGAATATAATTAAATATTGGTGGGAAAGACTGAATGAAAAGAGAGAAGTTGAAGTAAAGGGATCTAATAGTTTATGATGAGAAATCTGTGAGACATGAGGACAAGTGCGATCAGGAGCAGAAGCAGAAAGGGGTGCTTGGATAAGAAGTGACAAGGTGGAGGCATAGGTGGCTACGATGAAGTTCCTTTAGAGGGTTCCTATTGCAGGAATTGGTTTTCTCCCCGAGGTGAGGTGGGGTTAGCTGCGGAGAATCGGGCAGGTTAGAGCATTTGACTGAGGCAGACAAGATCTCAGATAGCCACTGAAGGAACAGGGGCCGTTGGCAGGATCGTTGGGTGGGACTGGGCCTCGAGAGGTTGCACCATGAGTTTCAAGAAGTAGGTCGTACAGAGTTGAAGAGGTTGCTCCCCTGGGGTCAGGGGGCAGCAAGGGGAAGGGGAAAGCTGTTGCCCAAAGTTGACAGATTGCAGTAGTGGTTTCTACAGTTGGGGGGAAACAGAATGACTTCCTTGGGCGTGGAATTTCTTTAGGAAACAACCTACCTGGCCTTTTTGTTTTTGAACCCAGGGCTATGTCAGGGAGACTTGATGGAGTATATCACTTGACTGGGGGGATAGAGAGCAGAAAGGTAATTTTTTTTTTTTTTTTTTTTTTTTAATGAGACCTGAAAGATAGCTCTTCAAGGTCTTTTTTTTTTTTTTTTTTTTTTTTTTTTAAGATTTCATTTATTTATTCATGAGAGACACAGAGAGAGGGAGAGGCAGAGACATAGGCAGAGGGAGAAGTAGGCTCCATGCAGGGAGCCCGACACGGGACTCGATCTGGGGTCTCCAGGATCACAGCCTGGGCCGAAGGCAGGCACCAAACTGCTGAGCCACCCAGGGATCTCCAGAAGGGTAAATTTTATACCAGGAATAATGAAAATAGGTATCTATCAGGGCAACGTACAATTATTTCATGATTCATCAACTCATTTAATCTTTATCACAACTCTTTAGAAAGTGGTTTTCTTGAACCCAATTTGTGGCTGAAGAAATCAAGACTGAGAGGATCAGAAGCTTGCCCAAAGTCTCTCAGCAGGAAAACGGCACCCTAGTGGGGAAGCAGCTGTCTGGTGTCAGGGGTCTGTGTGAGCTGGGACCGAGGCCCCTGCCCCACGGTGGCTCTCCAACACTGGGACCCACCTGGGACCCCTCGGGAAGGCACCTGGCCAAGGCTCTGGGGACACCGCCGTGAACGGGGCACTTGGGCCTGGCACCTCCAGGCTTCTGCGACACGGCCTGCCCCCCTCAGCCCTCGGGGTCTGAGCAGCACTCAGCGCTGACACGCACGACGCAGGGTCCTAAACCCGCTCTGGGGACGGCCACCCTCCAGCCCTGGCCGAGCCCTGCGCACGGCTGTGTGTGCGTCCTCCGGGTGGATGTGCCACCGCTGGGTGCCACCGAGGCCGGGCAGGGTGTCGCGGACACTGCTCCTCAGTGCAGAGAAGGTTGGCCAGCTGGGAGCCCTGAGGAAGCAGGAGAGACAAATGAACCAGTTCGTGCAATCCTTCCTCGCAGATGGAACACGAAGGGGCATCAAAAATCCGAGATCCTCTCTCCTGGCCTCCACGTCCACGGGCGGCCTGCAAGTCGTGGTTGCAGTGGCATCAAGGCGACACTTTGTAAGCATTGGATAGTTTATAGGACTCTCCAGTCATGAGCCCATATACCTGCATCTACAAATTCATCGGTCTAGACACGAGTAAAGCATAACCTACATTTCCTAAATGATGACTAGGTGGGCGTTAAATGCTAGAATTGCCAATATTTTGTTTCTGTGAAAGTATTTAATGAAAGTTTATTAGTTTACCCCCCAAATAAATGATTGCACGCTCCTTTAAGTGACTTATAGTACAATCTGTATTGTTACGATTTTGTTCTGCAATTTAATTTTTGTATAGCATTTTGGGGATTTTAGAACATAACATTCTTTAAAGACTTGAGAGATACTTGAGAGCACGTGTGCATCCGTGAGCAGGGGGTGGAAAGAGAGGCAGGGGGAGAGAGAGCAGCAGGCTCCCCGCTGGGCTTGGAGCCCCAGACAGGGCCCAGTCTCGGTGCCCTGAGATCCTGATGTGGGCTGAAATCAAGAGCTGGGCGCTTAACCAGCTGAGCCATCCAGGGGCCCCCAGATAAACAAAATTTTATTTTACATCTTTAACGAAAATACATTAAAATTAAACTCACTTTGAACATAATTGCATTTTATTTCTTAATCCTTTAGGTTAGTGAGAATGAGTTCATGCTGAGATCATAGAGAAATAAAAAAATACCAAAGTAGAGCTCAGGGGAAAAAAGCTGAAAAGCATAAAGAAATAGAAAATGTTCAAAGAGACAGCTTGCTCAAATTTTTTAAAAGATTTTATTTATTTATTCATGAGACACACAGAGAGAGAGAGAGAGAGGCAGAGACACAGGCAGAGGGAGAAGCAGGCTTCCTGCGGGGAGCCCGACGTGGGACTCGATCCCAGGACTCCGGGGGTCATGACCTGAGCCAAGGGCAGATGCTTAACCGCTGAGCCACCCAGGCAGTCCCTTGCTTATGTTTTTAAAAACTGGAAATCACAAAAGTGAAATTTATATTGATCATGACCCATTTAAAATTTGCAAACAGGACATTATAAATTCTGTATTAGATTTAGGTTTAATTATTGACCAAAACAATGCAAATGAACTAAAATTATTTTTATTAAACAACTTGAACAAATCAAATGAAATCCCTTCAATTTTATATAGATTTATGAGAATATTAGTGAAAAATCACTACGTAAGGGATACTTATACAATGAAAATAAAATATATCAGAACATTTTCTTTAATAATGTTTTAATTTTGTAAGATTTTTGTTTCATTACCAAGCATATAGATTGCATATTTTAGTAATAATTTTATTGGCTGTTCCTAAGCTGAGCAGTTTCTGATTAAAAATAGTCTAAGAGCTACAGTGACCTGATATGGCATTATTGTTAATAGAACACAAATTATGAGAAGATCCTGATTTTAATAACCAAACTAGCATTTTTTCCTGAAATGAAAGCAAGAAAGCAAGAAATAAATTATATGGTATATTTAACAATGATTTATGAAAAATGAAGTGTCTATATATTGTGACTCAAATATCACTTGCAACCAACAAAGCACCCAATCTTGTACGATAATAACAAAATTACATTTTCTTGAAAGCGTGCTCTCTTTTATTTATATGAGTCATGTTTTACATATTCTTAAAAATTTTATTGTTAAGGTATTTTTGTCAAGATAGGGAATAAATACTGTGCTTAATAGTTTGATAGCTTGACTTTAATATCTAAATGTTTAGTTGCATCGTATGTGGGTCTTCATTTGCACTATTTCCACAGATAGTTGAATAGTAAGCCTTGGACTAGAGACCGGTCAAGAGTAATTAAATCACAATCTATTAACTTAACCACGTTTATTTAACCATCATTAAGTTAACCCAGGGAATCCGAAGAACCACCTGATAACCGCCGTTCGTACCGCACCAGGATCACCTGGAAAGCACCAGCGCAAGCAAATTACCCTGAGGTTTGGCTAAAGTAAAAGAAATCAGAACGGAAGGATGTAGGTAAGATGATCTCGCAATCACTGGCTCACATCAGAACCTTCATGAAACATTGAGTCAAGTTGACAGGACACATTACAATTTTTACCTGCAAAAGGTTTGGGCAAATTATTTTTAGATTATATGCAAATCTGTTGTGGCAGTAAGTTGCTTATTTATTTTTGTTATTGTTTTCTCTACAAAAAACAAGAAAGGAGTGGCGCTAGTATGTGGAAGTGACTGCTGTAGAGCATGCTAGATGTGGCTTAGTGGCAGCATCTTCTCATTGAAAAATACCCCAACCTCGTCCTATCTGTAATGGAAATAGAGCATTTCTTTAGTGCCTATAATGGAAAAAAATTACAGCTGTCAGAAATGATAGCCTGGACCACTTTTATAAAGCATTTCCTTAAAGCTGTAAATCACCAGCGTTAGCACAATCTCATAAATTTCCTTCTCGTTCCTTTTCTGTTCTTCTCCCTATTTACATTTCCCCTCTTCTTTATTTCTTTTTATTGTTCTTCTTGTGAGTGTTTATCCATGCTGTCATTTTGAGTAATACTTCTCATTAAACATTTAAAAATATTCTTCACATTTTGAACACATGAGAACCTCAAAAATTTGGGGTCCTTGTAAAATTGTAACTTCTGTTTGGATTTACATGTTTGGGGAAAGGATGCTTTTAGTTCTGACATCTGAGGAAGTTTTTACCAGTATTAAAACACGTGTGATAATACCGATAAGGACTTTTGTTTCAACATAAAAAAAGATAAAAGCAAGAAAACAAAATAACAGCATCCGTGGAGATCATTGGTTTAGGTGAAGTAGAACTCAACTTGTGTGACATTGAATGTTGGCTTAACCTTCAGAGGCCGGAATTTTCTCATCCTGCCAAGTGGGTATAATGATGTTCCTATCTCAGAAAGATGTGAGAATTAAGTAAAATCATCTGTGTAAAGTGCTGAGAACTCTGCGAGCTGCATCTGACCTTCTTTTATAAAATAAAGGAGTACCTTCCTACAGTAGAAAATGCAGGTGGTAGAGAAGCCTAAAACCATCTTCTTCCCTTGCCTTCACCATCCCCCACTCCACCCAGAGTTTCTCATGTGTCCTGCCCAAAAATTAGTCTGGGAACCAGCATACACACAGTCCTTTCTAAAACTGCACAGAGAGAGCAGGCTTCAAACCCTATCTTGTACTTTGGTCACTTGATATTTTATCTCGAATGCCTCTCTCCATGCACACCTCTACATGCCCCTCGTTCTTTATAAACACCGTGTCATGTTCCGTTCTGTAAATGTACTGTGAGTCACATAACGGATCTCTTTTGCAGTTTCTGTTTTTGCAATTATGTTTGTAAGGAAAAGTCCCAGCAGTAGAATTTCTGAATTAGTCTCTGTGTTTTGTTACTTACATGTATTTTACTGAACTACCCTCCCAAAACGTTTGCACTGATTTGCTTTATTGGCATCTTAACACTAATTTACTTTATTGGTATTTTATGCATTTGGATAGGGTCTTGGAAACATGTCTGTAACTACATTGTTTGAAATAGATTTTTTAAAAATAGATTTTCAAAACTGTACTGGGGATATGGTTCATGGTTTAGGAGGGTTCATGACTCTTTTTGATAATTCTGGAAACATATGGCCTCCCATCTTGCTGATGTGCACATGCACACGTTTCGAGGAAGCCCATCTACAGTCGGCTGAACAGTAGCTCCGAAGTTGACCATATCCTCATCCTTGATTTTAGCCTAATGACACGCATCTCAGACTTTTGACATGCCTGACAAAGATACTGAGTTCGTGTTGTGGTAAGCCACTGTTCGTGGTCAGTTGTTACAGCAGCAGTTCGAAACTAATACACCATACACATGTCCCAGATAAAGCTCCAGCTACACGCGAACTTACTGTATTGGAATATACGAGAGCATAGCTTTAGAAAACAAAATCCTTTAGTACACAAAGCAGTAAAAACTTGAGCTGGTTACTCCACTTCACCTGTCCTACCACGGCATTGCCCCTAAGCATCTCCATGGAGTCCCCAGTGTTCCAAGATACAGATTAAAAACGACTCCCTTAGAGGATTCAATAAGCTTTCCTCCATGATTTGAGAGTGTTTATATAAATCATATCTTAAAAACATGTATTTTTCAATTAGTAAGTACTTATTGGCATGTATTTTAGAGTAGCTACTGGGCTAGACTACAGGACACAGCTCTAAACAAGACAGACCTATTCCTGCCCTCACAGGTTACGCACAGTAATGAAGGTAGCCAATTTCAATACAATGTGACAAATTTTTTGATGAGGAAAGGCTAGAGAGCTGTGTGGATGCACAGAAGAGGTGCTGTCAGTAGTCTGATACAAGGGGGCTCTAGCATATGGGGAAGGGACAAAGAAGCTAAGACCAAGAAGAGTTACCTGGGCAAAGGATGAGCCTGTGTAGCTGCAGAGGAAGGGGTGGGATAAGGATAAGAGACATGGCATGCGGAAAATTGTTCTGGTAGAAGCCACAGCATCTCTAAAGATATAAAAGTGAGAGCGTAGGGTAAATTTGGGAAAGGACAGGTAGTTCGGCATGGCTGAAGCACAGAAAGCCATGGAAAAAATGGATGGAAGTGAGGATGAAGCTCTTGAGGGGCCTTGCTGTTACCAGAAAGGTATTTCCACATCAATCTCTTGTCCTGGCAGAGCCATCTCAATAGGTCTAGGGTGGAGGTCCATCCAAATTTAGAAGACTTACCCTGGTCAGAATGTGGGGGACAGAAGAGAAGGCATGACTTTGGAAGGTACGACAGGCATCAGGGCCAGAGCCATGGTGGTGGTGGGCATAGGCCTTGGAGAGCGACCTGAGATATTTAGGTCACAAGCTCTACAGGGCCTGGTGACTGGGTGGGTATGTCAGAGATGTGGCAAGAAGAGAGAGGATTGCAGAAAGTTACCCAGATTCCTGGCTTGACGAGGAACCCAGGAGCCTGCCATCCTTTTAGTACTGAATTTGAGGACCAATAAGGTTTCCTCTTGGAGAGGCCTAGTAAACAGGTGCATCAATAGATCTGGAGGCCCAGAAGGTAATTTGGGGGAAAGAGAGAGATTTATGAGTTATTAGCTTATACTTGTTAAGTGTCAAGCAAAGTGAAGGGAATTAATAAAATCTCCCGGGGAGAAGGTATGGGATGGGAAGAAGGTTTAGGACAGGACCCAGAGGACAACAGATCTTAAGCAAGAAATGAAGGACGAGAAGTCCAGCAAGAGGCTGAAGAGGAGCTGCCATGGAGGGAGAAGGAAAAGTAACCCAGTGTAAGGAGGTGGTCAGCTGTGCCAACCCAATGCTGTGGGGGCGCAAGCAAAATTGTCGCTAAAAGTGTCTGTTAATCACACTATGGAGGAAAGTCTAGAGCTCCATTAGACTAGTTCAGTAGTGTGGTGACTGCCATAGGCTGAAAAGTGACTGGGAACTTGGTGCTGGTAGGAAGACATGACATTGTGAACACAGGTAGGAGGAGGAACCTCAGATGAAGGAAGGAAACATGTCCCACTGCAAACGAAAAAAAAAAAGGAAGAAAAGATGGATGCATTTGTGTTTTCATAAAGAGAAAATGTAGGCATGTCTTCAAATATTAGAGAATGATTTTCTGATACCTGCGTGATGAGAAAGAGCAGTTAGACCTCTTGGGTTGTCTCCTAGGATGGAGACAGGATGAGTGAGGAAACAAGGGAGGAGCTTGCCAATAATCGTAGACGCTCAAAAAGGAATGCTTCGGTCAGTAAATTGTCAGTTCTTGGTCACCTGTGTCATTGAAGTGGAGACAATAGCTGCTGTGAGAAAGAGTAAAGAATAAAATGGAGGGTAAGGGGAGAGGAGAAGGATTAAGCACATAGTTCTAATATTCTCCTCTACCCCGACCTTCGACTCTGTGACCGCAGCGGCCTACTAGGTACCGCGCGTTGCCTCCCAATTCCTTTGCACTCGAGCACCGGCCAGCTGCAGCAACTCCAGCCTGTAGACTCGGCGTCCAAGTATTGCAGACCTGGGAACTGCCTCTGACGTGTCTGGTCCCCGGGTGGCCGTGAGACTGCAGCCTCGCCCCCGAATCCCCAGCTCTGCCCGGTACAACTGAGCGCCTTCCCATTTGCTGCAGAGCGGGTGCCAACGCTTCAGCTCCTGACGGTGCTGAACATACGATGGTGAGTGCACGCTCAGGAGGACACAGATTTTGTCTGCAACCAGTTCACGTGTATTTCCAGCAGGTAAACAATACCTGGTGCAACAAGAGTCTCAATGAATATTTGTTCAGCGGATGACAGCGCTGTAGGTTGCTGAGTCTGTGGTGCAAGCGGACGCCGGCCACGGCGAGCACAGGTGGGGGCACCTGCGGGCCCAGGGCTCGATCCATGTCCTGGTTCCCAACCAGTGCCTGAGGCCCGCCCGACCCCGAGCCCGCCTGCGAACCTGCCCACGTTTGCCATTCTCGGCCATCTGTCCGGCGGAGCCGTGTCCTTCTGTCCCACACCCGCGGCTGGGCCCCTTGTCCAGCCAAGCGCTGCACCGTCTTGGCCATCAGGGGGGATCCAGAGGGGGGATCACGCCAGCAGCTCGCGGGGCCTATAGGGCGTGTGGCATCCCAACCGGACCTTGTCCCCGGAGCAGCTAGACGAGCCCAGACACCGTCCCCAGGCCTGGCTGCCCTCCCGCCGTGCTGGCTGCCTTGCAGCCTAGGTGGACCCAGGCTGTTCAGGCAAGTTCTCCAGGAACCAGCACCCAGGCTGCCAGCCCGGACCATGCCCTTCTCAGATGCATCACTACGACCAGAAACGTCCCCCCGGAGAGTCAGGGGGAGCTCCGGGGGGAAGAGCATCCCTGAGCCCCGCCAGCTTCTTTGCTTCTCTTACATGATTTTGGACAAGTCACTTACATTCTCTGATTCTCTCTCTCGCTTTCCTTTTTAAATTTCCCCCTATTTCTAAAAAGGTTTTATTTTTAAATCTCTACACCCAGCATGGCTCATGGGTGCTCAAGCCCACAACCCTGAGACCAAGAGTCACGCGCTCTACTGACTGAGCCACACAGGCGCCCCACAGTTTTCTCTATTTTGACATATCAGATTCACAGAAAAGTCACAAAAATAGTACAAAGTGTTTCCATATAACCCCTCGTCTAGGTTCTCTGTCAACAATTTCCAGTGCTTTCCCCTTTCCTCAATCTCTGTGTGTACTTGTGTGTGCGCACACCATCCACATCAATTTTTTTCTGGAACAGTCAAGAATACGTTGCGGATGCAACGCGCTCCTTCGCAAGAGTACGTTAGCGAATATTTTCTACAAACAAGGAATTCTTTTGTTGGTTTTCAGACAAGGAATTTTTTAATTAGGGTGCAACGATCAGAATCCGGAAGTCAACATCGAACCACTAGTATGATGTAGTCTCCAGACTTTATCGGGGTTTTGTCAATTATCCCAGGAATGTCCCCAGATCATCTCGTTTACTTATTTTTTTTTTAAAAAAGTGAGGTATAATTGAGACACATCAGGGGAGTCGCTTCAGGTGTACAACATAACGACTCGACACTTGCGTATGTTGTGGAACATTCACCACATTAACTCTATTTACCATCTGTCGCCCCACACGTTTACAGCATCTTTTTCTTGTGATGAGAACTTTTAAGATTTATTTTCATGGAAGCTTCCACATTTATGATACAATATTATCGACTGTACTTAGCAGGTTGTACATTCATCACGCCTCCATGGCTGACGGAACTCCTAACTGGAAGCCTGAACGTCCTGACCTCCCGCCCCCTGAACACCCCTGCCCTCTGGCAACAGGCAGTCTGTTCTCTGCGTGGCGGCGTTGGCTTTGGTTTTGTTGGCTCATTTGTTCTGTTTTTTAGATTCTGCTTAGGAGTGAAATCACATGGTCCTTGTCTTTCTTTGACTTAGTTCCCTCAGCAGAGTGACCTCAAGCCCGTCCATGTGGTCACAAATGGAAAGATCTCATCCTTCGTACAGCTGAGCCACACTTCCTCGTGTATGTGCACCCCATCTTCCTGACCCCTGGCCTCTCGCTGGACCCCGGGATCGCTTCGATGTCTCGGCTCTTGTGTCAGTACAGCAGGAAGCATGGAGTGCGCGGATCTGAAAGTACCGTTTTCGTTTTCTTCAAATAAATGCCCAGACGTGGAATTGCTAGATCATGTATTATTTCTATTTTGAGTATTTTGAGGAAACCCCATCCTATTTTCCAGAGAGGCCACGTCAATTCACATTCCCATCAACGACACGTGAATGTTCCCCTTTCTGTGTCCTCACCGACACTTGTTGTTTCTTGTCTTTTTGCTAACAGCCATTCCAGGTGTGAGGTCATAGCTCATGTGGTTTCAATCTGCATCTCCCTGATGATGAGTGATCTTGAGCATTTTTTCATGTGTCTGTCGGCCATCTGGATGTCTTCTCTGGGAAAATGTCTATTCAGATCCTCTGCCCATTTTTTAATTAAATTGCTTTTTTAAAAAAAATATCGAGCTGTAGGAGTTCTTTATGTATTTTGAATACTAACCCCTCCCTTGTTAGATATATGATTCGCAGGCATCTTTTCCTATTCGGTAGGTTGCCTTTTTATTTTGTTGATGGTTTCCTCCTCTGCGAAGAAATTTTTTGGTTTGATGTAGTCCCATTTGTTTATTCCTGCTTTTTCTGGAGCCAGATTCGACCAAATATCCTAAGACCAATGTCAAGGAGATTTCCCTATGTTTTCCTCCAGGAGGTGTATGGTTTCAGATCTTACATTCAAATCTTTAATCCATTTTGAGTTAATTTTTGTGTAAAGTGTTAGACAAGGGTCCAGTGTCATTCTTTTGCATGCGACTGTCCAATTTTTTTCAAAACCACTTATTAAAGAGACCATCCTTTCCCTGTTGTATATTCTTGGCTCCTTTGTTGTAAACTAATTGGCATGGGTTTATTAATGCATGGGTTTATTTCTGGGCTTCCTTTTCTGTTCCATTAATCTATGTCTCTGTTTTCATGCCAATACCATACTGTTTAGATTTACCACAGCTTTTTAGTGTAGTTTTAAACCAGCAAGTATGATGCCTTGAGCTTTGTTTGTTTTTTCCTCAGGATTTCTTTCATCATCTTGGATCTACTGTGATTCCATACAAATTTTAGATTCCTGTGAGAAATACCATTGGAATTTTGATTGGAATTGCATTGAATCTGTAGATCGTTTTGGGTAATATCAATGTTTTAGCAATATTAATTCTTTCAGATCATGAGAATGACATATCTTTCCATTTATGTGTGTTTTCAAATTCTCTCACCAGGGTCTTGTAGGGTACCAGTCTTTCAGTGTACAGGTCTTACACCAACTTGGTTAAATTTATTCCTGGGTATTTTATTCTTTTTGATGCAATTATAAAGGGAATTGTTTTCTTAAGTTCTCCTTCTGATGGTTCATTATTAGGGTATAGAAATACAATAGATTTTTGTATATTTATTTTGTACCCTACAACTTTACTGAATTCATTAATTAGTTCTAACCATTTTTTTGGTGAAGTCTTTAGGGTTTTCTAGATTTAAAATCATGTCTCCACAAAGAGTGATAACTTTACTTCTTTCTTTTCGATTTAGATCCCTTTTGTTTCTTTTCCCTGCCAAATCGCCCACATGATGCCCTTTTTTTTAAGATTTAATTTTTACTTATTTGAGAGAGAGAGACAATGTGCACAGAGGGAGAAGGAGAAGCAGACTCCTTGCTGAGCAGAGAGCCCAATGAGGAGCTGGGCCCAGGATCCTGAGACCATGACCCCAGTTGAAGGCAGGCGCTCAACCAACTTAGCCACCCAGGTGCCCCACACACCATGTCTTTTAAATTTCCTTCACTCTGGAAACATTTGTGGGTGTTTCTTTGAATTTTATGAAATTGGCACTTTTGAAGAATACGGCCCAGTTATTTTGTAGGATGTACCTAAACCTTGGGGTTGTCTCTTATAATCTTACAATCAGATTCAGATTGTTTGCTTGTGGCAGGAATGCCACAGAAGTGATGCTGGGTTCTCTCTAGTGCATCATGAAGGAGGTACATGCTATTAATTAGTCCCATTTCTAGCCTTGTTAACTTGGGTCATTTGTCTAAGGTGGTATCTGCCAGTATTCTTTACTCTATTTCACCCTTTGCAATTAAAGAAAGATCTTGTGGGGGATATCTATTTCTCCTTAAACTAGATGAGTCCATTATTTTTATGAGACAGGCAAATGGCAATTTAAAAATTCCATCAATCCTTCTGGATTTATGAGTTGGCTTTCTCCTATAAGGAAGAGTTTAGCTTTTCCCCCAGTTTGCTTGCTTGTTTGTCGATTTTACTCATAGAATCTTATTTTATTAATAGTGTATAATCCTTAGATTTACTGCCTTTATTTTGATACTCAAATTGTCCTGGATTTTGACAGTGGGAGCCCCTCAGGCTGGCTCCTGTGTCTGTTTGATGTCCCCATCCTCTTTTGGTTACTTTCTGACATTTTGGCACCACATTTTAGACTTCCCTTATTCTTTCCCTGATCCAACCTGTAGTCAACTACTTTCCCAGGAAACACTGTTTTCTTTTAGTGAAGAATAGTATTTAGAAAACAAGATCTGGTGCTATTTCTATTGTAGTTTCATTGCTCCTAGTCCTCTTAGAGGACAGAACTGGGAGACACACACACACATCATGCATGGCCATGCATGCTCGGGTCTGTATACCATGTATGCACCCAGTGTGCTTCTACATGCACGTATGCATGCACAGGCCCGAGCATAGCTATATCCATTCAGATCTGTCTATTCCTGTCCCCATGAGTCCACGCTCATATCTACAGCTCCAGTCCCACACACCAGGGCTTATTCTCTCATTTCCCTTCTGTAATTATTATTATCATCTACAACAGGGAGAAATCTGGCTTTGACTATCAAAAATATATGTCTGTATTTGTTCAATCCTAGAATATATAAAAAGTAATTTCAGAATGACTAACCTGTGTTTCTGGGGGAAAAAGAAGCCACTCTGGCTACTACTTAGAGTCTAATAGCTTGCATACTTATTTTTACACATGAGGTTTGTTGATATATTTTATTGAGATTGAGTTTGATTTATAAATTTGCTTACAGGACTGACATTTTCATGATGGTGAGCCTTCCCATCCAAGAATAAGAATGTTTTTCCACTTGTTCAAGTCGACATTTATGTCTTTCAGGAGTGTTTAAAGTTTTGCTCATATAGGTTTTGAACATGTATTGTTAAATATATTCCTGAATATTTTATCTTCTTTGTTGCTATTGTAAATGAGGTTTTCCTAATAATGTGTTCTCTACCCGATTATCATTTTTATAAATAATTGCTATTGATTTCTATGTGTTAATTTTATAGCCTGCTATATTACTAAGTTCTTTGATTGTTTAAGTTTATCATTAGTTGTCTAGGGTTTTCTGGGTATGAGATAGTAACATCTGCAAATAGAGATAATTTCATTTCTTTTCCAATTCCTATACCTCTGATTTCTCTCATCTAATTGCTTGACTAACATTGCCGGCACAATGTTGATGGCAGTGGGAACAGTAGCCAATTTCATGTTGTTCCTCTTCTTTGGTGTTTCCCATTAAGTAAGATGCTGGCTTTGGGACTAAGGAATGCATATTTTGTCATCTTAAGAAGGTATTTATCAAATCCTATTTTTTTACTTTTTTTAATCAGGAAAAGGTGCTGATGTTTTTCAAAAGCTTTTTTTTTTTTTTTTTTTTTTTACATGTATGGAGATAATGATACAATTTTTCTTCTTAAAACTTTTAAAAATTTTTATTTATTTATTCAGGAGAGACATAGAGAGAGGCAGAGACACAGGCAGAGGGAGAAGCAGGCCCCATGCTGGAAGCCCCATGTGGGACTTGATTTTGGATCCTGGGATCACGACCTGAGCCAAAGGCAGATGCTTAACTGCTGAGCTACCCAGGCATCCCTTTTCTTAAAAATTTCGAATGGCATATTATACTAATAAATTTTCTATTTTTGAAACAACTTTGTATTCCTGAGACAAATTTTACTTGATTGTGTTGTATTTTTTAAATAGGGCTTTGGATTCTCTCTGCTAATATCTAGCAAAAATATTGTACATCAATATTCATAAGTCATAATGGGTTGCAATTTTCTCTTTTTGTACTGGACAGTACAGGGTTAAGTGTTAATGTTATACTTGCTTCATAAAAAAATTAGGATGTTTTCCTTCACTTCCAATGCTCTATAACATGTAACTATGGAGCACTGAGACTACATGATCTCTGAAGGTTCGGTAGTGTCTTTGAGCTTTCTAGCACTAAGTGAGATCCGCTATAATATTTCCTTCCAGGGAATTATGAAATAAATTGTTTTGATGAACTTGGAAATGCTTTACAAAATATCACATCCCTAGCCATATGTTAATTATTAAAACATGGGTAAGAACAAAGTGTAATGTAGAATGGGCAATCGAATCTGCCTCAGTTGGGAAAGAGGTAGATACCTAAGAAGGTTTCATAGAAATTACCTCTTAGTTCAGTTTTGAATGAGGAATAGGATTTCGTGGAGCTGAGAAGTAAATATTCTAGGTAAAAGAAAGAGCAGCAGTAAAGACATTGAGGCTTATGACTAAAATTCACCAAGTTTGTGATATACAGTAGTGATATAATAGCTGATACTTTTTACATATATTAGTTTCTTTGATTCTAAGTGAGAGGTAGGGTGAGTATTATCTCGATCTTAAGGTCACAGAGGGCAATGACTTTATGAGTGACAGGACCTAGCACAGGTCCTGGCACAGAGTGGGTATTTGATAAATATTTGGGGGCATTTTCTGATAATACAAAACTACAATAGAATATTTGGGGTTTTTTTTTGTACTTCCCTCTGTTCCTCTATTACTGTGTATTTTATAACTAAACAATTATTACCAATATGTAGTATTGTTTTATAATATCATATTGTCCATTCATTGTTTCATTTATGTTTATGTTATATTTACAACGAAACTGTAGCTCCCTTTAATAGGTAGGCTACACATTTGCTGTTTAAACTTCTTATTTACAGAAACCCTGTTTTCATTCTTGTACTTTACTCCCATCAAGTCACCCATGGGTTTCAAGGGAAGCTGACACTCTCTTCAATATCCCTATTCTCCATAGGTGAGCTCAGATTGTCTTATGCCAAACAATATATCCCATTGCTCTGGCCACAGTCATTGGTTCAGGACACAATGTGAGCCAATAAGACCAGAAATTTCTGAGAAAGAAATATCCTTGCTTTTGCCCACTGTGTCAAACAAGGAAGAGGAACAACCCAGTGAAAAACATGAGATGAAACCTGCCAAGAATGGAGCCCCTATGAGGAAGCAGATTAGAAAATAGAGAATAATAGATCAAATATTGAGCTACAATTATAAGCCTCACCTGAAGCCAGCACAGTTCTAGACTTTTCAAACATATAAGTCAATAAATGACAATTTCCTTTGTGATTGGAAGAACTCATTTGTAGGAAAAGTATCAATTAATAACCATGAAGATGAATGCACATGACTAGTCCAAATGACAAAGCCAAAACTTTGTACCACTTCTCCAATCCTTTTCACTATATAATTAGGAGCACAAAGAAGAAAAATGAACATTTTAATTTAAACTTTCATAAAATTATCAAAACAGATTCAGTTTGGATTTTATAAGTGATAGGAAAATTACCCAAGTCTTTATACACCATTATATTTCATTTATACAAATACATCCTGTAAAACTCGAAGTGTGTTTAAGCCTGGCTTCACTGGACCAAGCACATCGGTAGAAAACATATTTGTCCTCACAGTAAAAAGGAATCACATCATGGTGACTGAGCTTCACATGACGATGGTGAATTTCACCTGTTTATTTTAAACAGTATGATATATAATATATCTCTTTGTGCTGTGATATTTTGAAGCTACATGTGGAACAGAAATTCCTAAGGGTTAAAATCTTCAGTGAGCTTATAACATTAGTAAGTTTTCAAATTATGATAGACCTCTGCAAATTGTCTTTTTTATTATAATAGTTTGATCATTCACTATTAACTTTAGATTCATAAGCAACATTAGAAATGCTCTTTGAAATAGGCTACCTGAGACCTTCATATGCCCAGTCACCAAGTATTCCCATTTAAAAATCCTATTTTCATCAACCTCATAAATTTAGTCATTAAAGAACTTCAATTAAGCATGTGCAATGTCTTGTACAGGCTCTCAACACCGTTCTCCATGGAGTACGATTAACAGGAAAATGGAGAGGAGTAAGTGTTGGCCGGGATGTGGGGGCACAGTCACTCTTACGTATTGCTAATGGAAGTGCAAATTGACTTTGATGTGCCATTTGGCCACGTTAAGTAAAATTGAAAATAGACTTTGATTACATCAAAGTTTTATTTTACGCGTTTACTCATTTAGTAAGAAGTTATGTGTTATAACTACCTAAAATTAATTTTTCTTGATTTCTAATATGATTGGCCATCTTTTCACAGGTATATTGACTTTCTTTATTTTTTCTTAACTTCCAGTTTATATCGTCATTTTTTTGTTGTTGGATTACTTGTATTTTCCTTTTTCTTTTTTTTTAAGTAGGCTCCATGTCCTGTGTGGAGCCCAGTATGGGGCTTGAACTCACGATTCTGAGATCAAGACTTGGCCTGAGCTGAGCTCATGAGTCAGATGCTTAACCAAGGTTACCCAGGTACCCCTGAGTTACTTGTATTTTCTTACTTAATGTACAAATGCTTTCTATATTTAGGATAGTATTCTTTTGTATTTATATAAACTGCAAGTAACTTCACATTGTATTATTTATCTTACTAGACATGTCTCCAGAGGTAAGGGAAACAAAAGCAAAAATGAACTATTGGGACCTCATCAAGATAAAAAGCTTCTGCACAGCATAGGGAACAGTCAACAAAACTAAAAGGCAACCCATGGAATGGGAGAAGATATTTGCAGCTGACATATCTGATAAAAGGCTAATATCCAAGATCTATAAAGAACTTATCAAACTCAACACCCCCAAAATAAAAAATCCAGTTAAGAAATGGGCAGAAGACATGAGCAGACATTTCTCCAAAGAAAACATACAAATAGCCAACAGACACATGAAAAAATACTCAATATCTCTGATCATTAGGGAAATTCAAATCAAAACCACAATGAGATATCACTCACGCTAGGCAGAATGGCTACAATGAACAATTCAGGAAACAACAGAGGATGTGGAGAACAGGGAACCCTCTTACACCGTTGGTGGGAATGCAAACTGGTGCAGCCACTCTAGAAAACAGTATGGATATTCCTCAAAAAGTTAAAAATATAACTGCCCTATGACTCAGTAATTACACTGCTAGGTATTTATCCAAAGGATACAAAAATAGTGACTTGGAGGGACACTGCACCCCAATGTTCATAGCGACAATGTCCACTATGACCAAAACAGGAAAAAATCCCAAATGTCCATCAACTGGTAAATGGATAAATATGTAGTATATATACACAATGGAATATTACTCAACCACCAAAAAAGAATGAAATCTTGCCATTTGCAACAACGTGAATGGAACTAGAGGGCATTCTGCTAAGTGAAGTCAAGGGTCAGACACTTAACCGACTAAGCTGCCCAGACACCCTGATTTTGTTGCTAGTTTAAATAAGATCTTTATTTGAGATATTTCCTAATTGGCTCTTGCAGAGGGATACTATGATTTTTTTTATGTTTATCTTGTTTCTTACAACTTTGCTATATTCTTTCAATGGTTCTAATGGAACTCTGTGGCTACTAAAAATGAGTATCTCTTCACTCACTTCAGGTTCTTGAGGATATCCCAAATGACACCTAGGGTGATTGGAATGGGAGGAGGTAGATTTTTCCCTTTCATGCGACTGAGACAGGGAGGCAAGCCAAGGACTTCAGAAGGTCCTGAGCCTACAGAAACACCTACAACGACTGCCCGTTCTAGGTGAGCTAAGGCTGTTGATATGGAAGGCCATTAGATTTGTGTCAAATCTTGCCCTGACTTTGCCAATCTACACTGTCAGAGGCAGCGTGTTCAAAGCTCTGCTCTTGGTGTTAATCCTCCTTTATGACTGGATTTTTCCACAGTGGCTGAGATCTGCTGCTGGCTCTGGCACAAAGCTTCCTGGCATTTGCCATGACCAGAAGCAGGCATGAATTTACTTGCAAAAGAATAATCTTGCCCAAAAACATAGTACAGAAGGATGGAATAAAGAAGGGGAGAGCAGCAGTCATCTCACTGATCAAATAAATATGACAATTCCACAGTGGAAGGATGCTCACCGAAGGGTCAGCAAGCCCACCTTGCTCCTTGGGTCTGTCTTTAAACGAGTACCTGCATCAGTACACCTGTCAACAGTATGTTGTATGCAGCGCTTAACACGCTGTGCCATACTGTGGTAATCAGAAAAACCTCAGTGTTTTCCAGAAGTTTTAAAAGGCACCAAATACTAATTTTTCTGCCTTGTGCCAGCCCTCATTCTGTAAGCGTCTGAGTCATCTTATTATAGTACTTTCCTAGAAAGAAATGCCTATAATTTACAGCCAGGTACCCCAGACACACTCATTAGAAGACTTGCTGACTACTTGGGATTGCTAGAAAAGAAACTGCAAGTCCAACTTGATAGCTCCTATATAAGTCTTAATTTGCTAAAATTATGTTTTAGTGTCAAATAAAGGACTGAAAATACCTCATCTAAAAACACTAAGAGCAGCAAATGAAGAAAATGTTATAAAACATTTTGGGGGAAAACAAAGAGGGCAGCTATTACAATGGGATCAGATACATTTTGACAGTCTCTTCTGGAAACAACCAGTTAAAACCTACATCATTCTCAGAGCTAATTTAAATCCTCAAACCATTCAAGATATAGAATGATACACGGCGGTGAAAGCCACCGTGACCGTAAAAATAGTCACATAATATGGTAGGTGACCCCTCCTCCAATTCCTGTGTGGTTTCATTAATCCCCCCTGGAAGCTGATAGTTCCTAGTCCTCTACTACTACTGTGCTCCTCCCAGTCTGAAACCGTGGTATTAGGTATCCGGGGGAACATCAAGACACCTTTACAAGGAAGGGAAGAGGAGCTCAGTTTCCAGATTACAAATTTCTGCGATTTTTTTTTTTTTTTATGCATGGCCCGTAGAGGTCCACATTTAAGAATTGTTGATACTAGACTCTCATGAAAGGAAAAAAAATTAAATTTCAGTCATAGGCCCAAGAGAGAAGTTACATTTTTTTTATGCGAAAGAAAATAAAGACACCACTAAATCGTATATTCCCGAACAATGTCCACCCAGGCCTCGTGCAGGCTGGCCTGGATGCGTCTCTGGGTTCTCTCTCCACCTTTTCCTTCATCCTGGGATCCAGCCGCCGCGCTGGGCTCCATTCCTCTCCCCATCGAGGCTTTGCTCCTCTTACAGTCCTCTGAGGGGTGTGGTGTGTGGTGGAGAAGGACTCCCCGCCAGCCACTCCAGGATCGCCAGGCACTGGGATGCTGGTGCCAGGCCAGAGCCCAGCACCTGCCCCCCCGCAGACGGTGCCTGGATTGCACAGCTCTGTCTGTTACTAGCAAACTGATGGGTTTTGGGTTCCTCTTGGTTTCCCGGTGCCATGGAACAGTCGATTATCGGAGACCTGAGGCATCAGATCTAGCCATGACCGTGGAGGGAAGCTTGTCCTTGACCTCTACTATTTCTTTAGTGAATGGATCTTTCTACCCTTCACAACAGCTTAAGACTTACAACTCAACTTGATTGGGGCCCCTGGGGGGCTCGGCCGGGTAAGCATGACTCTGGAGTCTGGCTCGGGTCAGGGTCTCCGCGTCCTGAGATCAGCCCCACGTGGGCTCCACACTCATTGAGGAGCCTACTTCCCCTCTCCCTCTGTCCCTCCTCTCACTTGTGCGTGTGCTCTCTCTCTCAAGTAGATCAATAAATCTTAAACCAAAAAAAAAAAAAAAAAAAAGGCCAGCCTGATCGGGACTTATAATGTCTGCAGATGACACTATTTCCACCTTGTAGATGGGAAGGAGAGCCCTAGACCTACATCGTCTGGTACAGCAGCCACTAGTTTAAATATAAATAATTCAAATTGAATAAAAAATTCAGTTCCTAAATCGTTGTAGGAATGTTTGAGAGCTCAGGAGCCACAGGTAGCTAGTGGCTACGGTACAGGATGGCACCGATCTAGAAACGTTCATAGAACATGGAAATGGAAATGTTTGTCACTGCAGGAAGTTGTTGTCTACTCTAAAACATACATAGAGCGTGTCCTTTCCAGCAGCGAAATTTGGCCCTGAGAAGAGATTAGATGTCTTCTGATGTGGTGACAAGTTTGCAAAGTCATTTGGGATCGTTTAGGGTGATAACGTTTAGGAACATGTCAGGAAAACAAAGGAATGGTTGTTTTTCAAGTAACAATAAGGATTTTACTTTGAACACTGATACACTTGAGCTGTGGTTGGAACTTGCTGGCTCGGAATGTAGAAGGCATTTTTAGAGGCCAGTGCGGGGGAGGAGAGGAAGAAAAGAGAGACCTGGTCACTGGTCGCAGAGAGGAGAGCAGAGGTGTGCAACGAGGAGCCCAGTAGGTGTGCTGTGGTGGGTGTGATACAGCACTCTTCCCCATTTCCTCCCCCCGAAAAATCTCCTATAAAGGACACATTACTCATGGATACCTTGGGAGTTGAAAATGTTTTTCTGCATCTGCTCTAACACGAGTATGGGGAAGGTGTAATGTGTCCAATTATGTTCAACTTAACCATTTTATCCCCTTGCTTACGGGGGATCCTCTTTCTCCAAGGGCAATCTGTGCATGTCTTTTCCGTTGGCGGGATCAGCACAACAACCAACCCTGCCCCGTGCCCCAGATGGGCCAGTGTTTGACATGTTCCCAGAGGCCTCCAACATGCAACAAATTGATGGATGGTCGCCAACTGAACAAGGAAAAATGAACTTGGTTTTTCCCCTCATTTACAAACATTTATGGGCACATGATACGTCTGATACGTCCCAAACACTCTTCCAGGAGCTGGCTGTAGGACATTGAGCAAACCATACCCCTGCCATCATCGAGCTTAAATCTCTTCTCCTTTTATGTCCTGTCATCTACCCAACAACAGCTAAAGATCTAACAAGGACTAAGTATGTTGCTTTGCCTCTGCTGCGTTTGATCATTTCCAGTGCCAAGCATGAGAGTCCGAGAACCTGGCAAAATATTTGTTGGCTGGTTAAATGAAAGGATAGAGGATAGATGGCTGGGTAATCAGTGTCCTGTACACAGTAGGCATTTGATCTATATTTGTTGTTAAAGGCTCCTCCAGAAGTAGGATGAAATTAAATTCCTTTAAGTTAGAATTGGCTTTCTGACCATCTTAATTTAGGTCTCAATTACAGAAATCATTTTTGTAACTGAAGCATTGATATGCATTATAAAAATAGCATTTTATTATTTTTTTATTTTTAAAAAAATATTTTATTTACTTATTCATGAGAGACACAGAGAGAGAGGAGAGAGAGAGAGGCAGAGACACAGGCAGACGGAGAAGCAGGCTCCATGCAGGGAGCCCGACGTGGGACTCGATCCCGGGTCTCCGGGATCACGCCCTGGGCTGAAGGCAGGCGCTAGACCGCCGAGCTATGCACGGATCCCCAAAATAACATTTTAATAGACACACATTTATAGTGTAAAAATGATAATTTTTTTGTGTTGGAGGAGTATTATAAAATAGGGAGTCTCTGTCTTCTGGCAGGAGAATAAATAGGTTCAAACTTTCTGAAAGGCAACCTGGAAATATTTTTCTGTAAATCAAAGACATTCATGACATATGACCTAATAATTTTATTTCTAGTGACCCAATTTAAAGAAATATCTGTGAATGCAACTGAAGGGCTACCTATTTTCTTAACCTGAGAAAGAATGATAAAGAATGTAAGCATCAATAATAAAGAAATGGCTATCGGGACACCCGGGTGGCTCAGTGGGTTAAGTGTCTGCCTTCAACTCTGGTCATGACCCCGAGGTCCTGGGATCGAGGTGCACTGGGCTCCCTGCTCAGGGGGGAGCCTGCTTCTCCGTCTCCCTCTGCATGCCGCCCCACTCATGTGCTCTCTCTCTCTCTCTCAAATAAAAAAATAACATTTTAAAAAAAGAAGTGGCTATGTAAGCTTTTATTCACTTATACTGCATACACACAAACACAAATGTTGAATCGAGATTATGAATCATCTTTATTTTCTTCTTCAAACCTTTTATATTACTCTATTTTGAACAATGAATAATATATTATTGTGATAACTTCTAGGAGTGTTAATGTATAAGAGATATACAGGAATAGTAACAGATATGAGCTCAGTTTTAAATAAGTGTGATACCGCCTAGATCAACAAACTGATATTTTGTGCAGGTTTCACTTAAGGTAATTATTGGGGTAATATTTTTAATTTCTTCCTGTTTGAGTTATTGGTCATATGGGAGAGAGTGAATATTCTTCATCAAGAAGAGAGTCAGTTGGTAATTGACTGTTTTTAAAGATGCTTTGGTCCTCTTGTTACTGAACTACCAGAACATTTAGATAGAATAAAAGAAAATCTAAAAGAAACCGCTAAGGTAAGAAAAGCTTAATACTTGGAAAAGTTGTAACTTTATTGTCCTCTATTAAAAATGTGAAACATTCTCAAGTTTTTACATCTCTTATGAAGCTTTTCCCTGTGGTAGAAAATTTCTATAGAAGAATTACATTATCTTCACATGAACCAAATTGTATTTCCTCTCTTTTCTGAGATTTTTGCCACAGCCATATCTGTAGATGCTCTTGTTACAGATTTATTTACCTAGCAATTCAAGTTTCTGATGTTTATGGAGCAACCACTTTAGGAAATGCCTTTGTTTTTCCTTAGGGTGTTTGTCACAAAATTCTCTGTTCCATAGTATACATGTTCGCATTTCTTATAAATAAATGAACTTATTTATTTATTTGTTTGTTTGTTTGTTTGTTTATTTTTATTTGCTTACTTACTTACTTTTAGGGAGGGAGAAGGGGAGAGAAGAGGAAGGGCAGAAGGAGGGAGAGAATCTTAAGCAGGTTCTGCCAGTGCAGAGCCCAACATGGGACTTGATCTCACAACCCTGAGATAATGACCCTGGAATCATGGCCTGAACTGAAATCAAGATCAGATGCTCAAAAAAAAAAAAAAAAAAAAAAAAAAGATTCAGATGCTTAACCAACTGAGACAGACACTCAGGTGGCCCTGTTTGTATTACTATAGAATAATCCCTACATTACTATAGAATAATCCAAACAGCTTTTGAAATGATCAATTCAGCTACTGGGGTATATTGGCTTAACAAAGCCATTAAATTTTAGATAGGAGTCTAGTCTTTACACTAGAGCTATGAAAATAGTTCATATATATTTTTTGGGTGGGGAAATCATTGTCAGCAAAAGTAAAGATATCGTTTATTCATTTGGGAAATAATTATTTTAAGTAAAACGTTACTAAAGGAATATGCAAATTGATTTACATTATACCACAATGATATGATAACTTTAAAAGATATTTATGGTAAAAAAAATATTACCTTTTTAAAAATTATGTAAATAATTTCAGTCCTGCTTGAAAAATCTGCATCAAAATACTGGGTAGGATTCCATCTTCTTATGATTCTGTGAGGGACACTGGAGAAGCATATTAAGTGGGCATGACTCTTGGTCTTTGAGTTTATATACAGTTCAAGGCAATAACAGCTAAAGTGAATATTTAGTTGATATGTCTGATATATAATATATTTAAGCTAAAATATGCACTCTAGTTGTATTTTTAATTTTTGCGTCAAGTGGTATCATCAAATCAATAATGATAATCATTTTAATAAGGGAAGAAAATCACAGATTATATTTGTGATCAAGAAAGAAAAAAAAATAAAGAGAAGGATTCACACAATAGTAATTACCTGAGCAGATGGATTCCTAATCCTAGAAATAAACATGCTAATTAAGCTACGCTACAGAATGACAAGATATTATGGTCTTCTGAGTCTGGAGAGATTGTTATTCTAATTTACTAGTGTAACTTAATTCTCAATATATTAAAAAGTACTTAATCAACCAAATCTTTTTTTAATTATCAAACTTATTTAGGCAGTTTTAATGTTTCTGTAAATTTCTTCCATGTGTTTCTTCTATAGGGGCAGACTTTCTCACCAGTGATTCACGGCTTGTTTCATATTTGTATTTTTCATAGAGCAGGATTGAGTTTTGTTATGTATCTAAGAAGACACTCTTTTTTGTCTGCTGTCAGTGAGATTTTAATTAGGAATTAAAGATCATAATGCTGACCTGTTCACAGCTATCCTATGCTGCCTTCCTTTAAAGATGAAAGAAAGTCTTTATTAATAATTGGAATTTGCAATTCTTGGACTGATTTAGATGAGTTACTGATTTTGCTACTTCCACGGCTAACTATTTTGGAGGAAAGTAATGGGAAGATGGAAAATGATAGACGGAAGGCAGAAGTTTGTTGAAATAAGTAAGTGTGAGAAAGAAGCCAGGAAGAAAGTATCATCATTTTCATATTTACCAGTGCATGAGGAGTTTGAATTACCTAACCAGTAACTGATAAACATAAAATATTTTTGGAAGGTTACCTGGAATACATATAATTAGCATGACATTTCTTAGTGCTTGGATGCAAGTCATTATGGAAGACAGAGATTTTTTTTTAAAGATTTTATTTTAAGTAACCCCTACACCCAACACCCAACGTGGGGCTCGAACCCCACCGCCCCAAGATGAAGAGTTGCATACTCCACCGAATGAGCCAGCCAGGCGCCCCAAAAGCAATAGATTTTTAGAGCAAAAAAAGAGTCATCCAGGAAGAAATTCTATAGCTGGTTTAATTTAGTGTCTAATTGCTTTCCAAAATGTTTGTGTGTGGGACTATATGGGTGGAGGGGAAGTGGTGTATGTTACTTTCCTGTCTTTTTCCCTATATTTAGATTTTAGTTGTAACCATGGTATACACTTTTTTTTATATCAAAAGATATCTTAACTATATTTAAAAGTGGTAAATATTTAAGACAATTATGTAAGTGTAACTGGCCTCAGTTTTAATCTAATTCAACAAACATTTTTTGAATAAACATAAGCCTGGCAGTAGAGAGATATGTAATCTTAAAAAAAAAATCTGGTCCTAACCCCTTAGACCTTATTACTCAAACTGTGGTCCATGGACAAGCAGCACAGGCATTTTCTAGGAAATGTTAGATATACAGAATTTTAGGGACACCTGGGTGGCTCAGCCGGTTAAGCGCCAGCTCTTGCTTTGGGCTCAGGTCATGACCTCAGGATCCTGGGATCCAGCCCCGCACCAGGCTCCAAGCTTAGCGTAGAGTCGGCTTGAGGATTCTCTCCTTTTTCCTCTGCCCCTCGCCCTGTGCTGTCTTTCTAAAATAAATAAATCTTAAAAAAGAAAAAAAGATATGCATAATTTTAGGCTCCATCCCAGCCCTTGGAAACCAAAATCTACATTGCAACAAGATTTCCAGGTGATTCAAATGCATGCTAAATTTTGAGAAGCACTATGTTCGAAGAACATAGTCTAAGCAAAGAAACAGACACTAGCTTTTTTTTTTTTAAGGCAATAATTTTACAAGAAATGTGCTACCTCAGAAACAAATACTGCAGACAGTAATAGAATCTAATTCCGCTTATAGAGACTTGTAATGGTTTTAACTCCACTCTCTTCTATGCTACACTTTCTACATGACACATCAGCATTTTCTAAATTGTGTCTCTGGGTCAAATACACCTGAGAAATGGTGCATATACCACTGTTTAGCGATGCCCTGTTCCCAAAAGCACGTGAAAGATTCTGAGAAGTCCTAAAAGATGCGTCTGTTTTACATAAACCCAGGAATCCACAAATATACTTAAACATGCAACTTTCTTGCCTTGCGTGGTGCCATTAAAATACTCCAGAACTAGTGTTCTGTGGAACACACTTTGGCAAACACTGCATTTTATGAGTTGGCAACATTTTGCTCATGAATACCTTACTTGGATCCTTCTGCTTTCCATTAACATCTCTTTCTCTTTTTTTATAAAGTATCTAGAATAAATTCAACTTTGAATATAGGTGTGAACAAAAAAATACAATTTAGCTCTGACACAATGTATATAATAATATAGGAAGTCTGAGGCAAATTAATTTACTGTTTTGTTAAAACCCATCCAGATCTGGATAGATAAAGTTGTCTTTGAACAAACAGCATGCGAAAGCCTGGCCTCCACATATCTTTGAAATCAAGCTGGATCCTGCAAGTAATGAAAGGGAAGTTTTGGTTAACTACCAATAATGAATAATTCATTGGTGAGATTATGAATAAGAACAATTGTCATGACTAAAATAATGTTCCTGAAACTGACATAGCATTTGAAATAGGGCAGTTTATAGATTCAGCTAAGAGACAGTAGGTATATACTCTGTGCTGATAAATTGTTGAAATTCAAAACTTCCTTCAGGGAATAGATGCGTGGTTCTGTCAAATTAATAGTAAGGAGCCCTTAAAACTCAGAAATTCAAAGGCAATGAAGTCAAAGCACATGCCAAGGATTTTACAATTCTCAATTCTGTTAGCAACTCAGACCTGCCATTTGTTTGTGTTGCTGCTATTTAAGGTATTTTCTCTCTATTATAAGATAGGCTCTCCTCTACCTTGGAAACTATTTTTTAGTATAGAAAAGACTTTGAAAACACAAGTATACCTACCTTAGCTATTTGGTTAGTTGAGGATGCCTCTAATTCTGACTTCATTGGCCCAATGATTCTTGTTTGTTTTAAAATATTAATCCAGCCTAGCAGGGCTCTCATAAATCTGCTCCTCCTCGTACGGCAGTAACAGTATAACTCCCACTGGAAGGTCCCTGAGGTAAGAGCCCTCCGTGGACCACAAGCTTGGCAGGACTCCACGACGTCTTCACCCAAGACACGCAGCCAGGGGAAACCCGAGGTAGAGTTTCCAAGATGATTAGCCACTGTTCTTCTAATTTCTAATTTTTAACTCAAAGAAAATCACAGAAGTTGACCTCAGACATCATTTGGCCGCCGTTCCCTGTGTTAACCCAACCCCAGTTCTTAAAACTGAAATCACGACCCAGCTATTTTAGCAAATTGCGGCTGGCCATTCCAGTTTGCCAACAGCGACTCTCCCTGTCATCCAGGTAGCATGTGATGGAATTGCCTAGGGCTTAGTAAATCTTGTGGTTTTGTGAAGAAAATCCAGGAGATAAGTTCTTGTTTTTCATAGAGAGAAAAGATCATTCCTACGTATACTGATAGCATGTCTTTCCGGTATCTTCTTTCTGATTCATTTAAAAATGTGCATTTTTTAAAGCCTCATGCGAAATAAAACATCAGTACCTTCTGCATGTGTTTCCTGTGGGAACCAAACAATATTACAGAAGCGTATACAGCAAGACGTACAGAAATGTAGGGGGAGTGGAAAATTAAACTGTAGTGAAGGGAGCAAATGGGTAATGTAAATTATATTGATACTCTAAACAGATAACTTGGCTTTGGGGACAATAGTGTGGTAAAATGCTGCATTTCCATTTCTTATCATTATGCCTGACAGTACCTAGATAAAAACCATTGTCAAATTTACTGAAAAGGGGAAATGCAAAAATATTTGTGGTCCACACCTGGCTTAAGCTAGAGAAAAAGCTTTAGAAAGGTCCACTGGAACTTGGTTAATTTTCTTATCAGATGTATAATTGACAAATTAGGTTGTTCCCATTTGTGAGAAGGAAAAAATAAATGAAATGACACAGTGCTACTATAAAAGGAGGGATGCCACTCATGTTGAAAGAGAACAGAAAGAGTATGTCACAAATATATATCCGATGTTTATTCCCATGTAATTCGAGAATGATGAAACTGAGCACTCTTCTAGTCCAATTACCTTCCCTACATAAAAATATTTTGATGCCTCCACTTTATATATGAATATTTATATTGAATACCATACCTACACCTATGTGTACAATATATATGGGTACCGATGTATATACCTAAAGCAGCCCACCAATGTGATGTCAAAGGGAATTCTAACATAACTGAAAAAGAAAAAAAAAGGTGTTGTTCATTTTTAAAATATGCATTATTTTTTACACATGAAGAAACACTTCTGTTTGGTCAGATCACATCCGCATGACAGGGGAAATTTTATTCACATTCATGAAATCAAGTAGCCCCTAAGCTGTACTTGAGATCATAGTTTAAAAAGTCACATTAAATCAGACACCTGAAACTCCTCTTCTAGAAAAGACGATATGGATTGTCAGGTTCTTGGGTCAGCTCACAGAGTGGATCGAGTGCTAGGTACCACAGGTAGTCCTAAGGTCATCCTGGAGCCTCCATACCTGACTTTCTCTGGAGTTCTGAGCCATTTCATTCTGAACTCAATTCTATTCAACTGTGTTTCTTAAGTATTTTTGATGTGCCATGTGTTAGACAATTGCCTTGTAACTTTTCTGGGTCTGGAACCTATGGCCCATCTCAACCTTGAAGACTGAGCCACCCTATGCCCCAGAACCCTTTGGCAAATATCCCATGGCTGTCTTCCACGTAAACGTAAGCCTTAAAGTAAGATAAAGAACTTGAGATAATGGGGCTTAGTGGTTCTGAAAGCTACGAAGGGAAGGTGTGGGTCTGGCGTCAAGGGGAATTGATATACCAGCATTCTCTGATAACGGTGATGCTAGGATGTAACCACTCATTTGGAAATTGTGTACTCTTAAGTTGGAGAATGATGAAGCCATTAATAGATCACAGCACTGAAAAAAAATGAGTGAGTTAAGTTGCTAATAAATAATAATAACTTTGAATTATAACTTGTGGTTGATTACCACCCATCCTTTGACTTGTACCTTTTTTTTTTTTTAATGGAAGATAGAAAGGAAGAGAAGTTACAATAGAAGCACATGATGTTGTGATCACTGGGTGTTACACTCAAGTGATGAATTACTCAACAGTCCATCAGAAATTAAGAATGTACTATACGCTGGCTAATTGAAGTTCAGTAAAAAAAGAAGAGTAAATTTTGAATGGATGGATGAAAAAAATGGATGAACTCATTTACTGAGTAATTATTATATGCTCAGACACTATTTCAGACAATTTCTCACCCTCCTTGAAATGTCCTAGGTGTCCCCGCTCCATAGAGGAGGCAACTAATGTGAACGGTATTGTGACTTCCCTTAAGGACTACACACCTCATAAAGAGGTAGGATTGGAATTTGAATCCATTTTCTTTTGACTCCAAAGATCACAGGTAGGAATAAAACCCCTTAGTTTCAGAAAGTAGTATTCTTGGTAAAATAACTATCATTGGGAAGTTTGCACGCCTGGCAGTGTGGGTTTCCTTAGGTCCCCGTTCCCAGGCTTTGGTCAATTTCTTCCTCAAGGAAGGGTTTTGGGAGAAGAGTATTCCGAACGGAGGCAAACCCTGTACAAGCCGATGACAAGTTAAACGTGAGAGGAGAAGAGGAAACATCTACATTTCAGTGCAGTTTTGAATCAGAAGATGCAGCCAATGGAAACCTCTCCCAGGAAGTGCTAGAAGGACTTAGTGGGGGAGGAGAAGGGAGGGGAGGGGTGGAGAACTAGCATGGCACCATCAGTTTTTAATATTAAGCCATCAGAGGACAATATGCATATAGCAAAATTTTACTCTTGTGAAGCGATTTATTTATTTATTTATTTATTTATTGTGAAGCGATTTAGGTACAAATTCAGATATAATATATTTTCTTGTTTATTTTGCTTACCAGCCAAAGTGATGACAGCATGAAGAATAGTTACTGAAATAGCATAATCCCAGAGCCGTTCTTCTACAACCAGAACGAAAAGCAATCCGCAAACAAAGTAGGTGACCTGCGTTGAGATTAGAAGAACTGCAAATAGAATGAAGACTATAATTATTTGGAACTAGAGAAACTAACAGTTCTGAAACACGGTTAGTTAACAGAACCATTACAACTTACTCTGCGAGGAAATTTTGGTAAGAATTTTCAAAATATTCCATCTCTTAACAGTCCTCAAATTTGGGTAAGAGCTTTTTAACATATTCTGCCTCTTAATAATCCCTTGACTTTTAGAAAATAATTTGTTTCACTTTCTTTGTACTCATCACTTTAAAGGTAAATACAATGAAGAAAGGTTACCATGTAATCAATACACGTTAATCTATAGTTCGACTGCAGCTGTCCAATTAAGATATATTAAAAACTAATGAGAAATACAGGTCTGAGTTTTCAAAAATGAAAAAAAAGAAATGTAAGAATTCATTGACTTATAACATTCCTTTGGTACCAATCACTGCCTTTCTTGGAAATGAGTTCCTTCGCGTCTTTGTAATGAAGTGGCAGTTCCCATAGTTCTCGGGGACACACAACCGGGGACCCTGGGTGAAAGGAAGCCTCATGAATGACTTGTGTGGATGGAGGCACTCTTCTAAACCACCCGATTGTCTCAGAGTCGTCTCCCTGAACACGTATAAAGAGCTAGTTATTTACAGGTCAGGACCACAAATCTCTAAGAGCCTTGAACATGTGAAGGGTCAACCTTTTGCGCCTTGTCTTTGATACGGATATTTAAGACTATAGTGCTTTCAAAGGAGAGATCCATTAAACATATGTGACAAATATATGTGACCTACCATCAAGGTCCCTTTATAATGATGTCATTTTCAGTAAAAATCACCTTTTTTTTTTTTAAACAAAAATGCAGCAAATGATTGAGATGTTCTAATAATTCAGGAATCAATGAATCTAGACGGGCAAACTCTCCATTTTTCAAAGCAAAAGGTAAAATAATCACGTTATATCCCTTGTGCAGAAGTAATTTATTAACCAGCAAGTCAGCGATTGTTTTGTGGTGAGCGAGGCACTAGCCAAGTGAACAAGTCCCAAGTGCCACCCTTTTGAAAGGCCTTACACTGATTTCTCCTCAATTATATTTAATTTCACTTAACAGGTTTCAAAAAGTTGAAGGGAGAATTCATACTGACTCCTTTTCTATTATACAGGAATAAATTTTTTAGTTCAGCATGTCCTGTTCCCTAAAATCTAGGCTGAGGAAGGAAGTACATTGATGGATCATATTGACAGCACCTCTTCCCAGCACGTTTCCACTTCTACCTCTATCAGTGGCTCACGCAGCCTCCAGATTATTAGAGGGAAATGGAGAGGCCTCTTTTATCAGCATTTATAGATTTTATAGGTTTACTTGCAGCTACTTGGAGACATTGATTTTAGTCTTGAACAAGCTGTATTTGCATATATTGATTTACAAAAAAAGGCTTATGCTTTGTTTATAATATGAAAGAAAGCATGATTTTTAAAAAGTAATACAAAATTTAAAATCAGGATACCAATGTGATAGTCTTGCTTTTTAGCTTAGGAGGTATAAAACCTTGAGTACAATTTTAACGTCTGGGTCAGTCTGTTTCTCTTTAATTAGTAAATGGAGTGCTATCTTTTCCACCTCAAAAAATTGTTAGGAGGATTTTAATTTAAAATGAAAGCAATTTGTAACCTATTCTCTGCTATGCAAAGGAAAGATATTAGTAATCAAAATGTTTTAACTAGACTTAAACCTTCCAGTGTCCTTGCTAAACCTACTCCCCTGGGTGACAAAATCATTGAAACAGATGAGAAACTTGACCCTAACTCCATGCCCCAGGCTCTGCGATTACTCTCCCACTTTATCTCTGAGATTAAAGTCTAAATTCTCAAAGTAACAACTTTGAGGAGTTAGGGGAGTTATCTCCCCAAGCCCAGAATTAAAGATCTAATAGGCTAAGGTTTTATTGATATCTTTGTATAAATGTTAGTGTTTTGTGAGAGGAGAGAATGATATAAACTGTGCCAGGCATCCTGGGGATCTTCACTAATCTCTGCTATGTAAAAACACGCCTTTCCAATAAGCTGTGTCATTCCTATCTTTCATTGACTAACCCAAAGGCAAGAATTAAATAGTAACAGTTGAGTTTTAAATCCCCTTCCAAAAAAAAACCCCACATACACAGCCCTTACTTAACTCTTAACTGTGACTATTTCCTTATCAATTGTGGACAGTTTTGATAGAAAATAAGTTAATTCTACATTCAATAGGGAAGCGCATAAAGAGAAAGTTAGCATAGAGTGTTAGGCCTCTTGCGTCTCATTAGAATGAGAGTCTTTTTCCAAACTTATTCTTCGTCTATTCAAAATTGAATCGATAAAAGCACCAAACAAGGTCACCCATTCGAGGACGTTGTTCTAAAGCTTTTTAATTCGAAGTCAGTAATTCTAACTGACCAAGCCTCCTGTACAAGTCATATTCAAAATCTGGTTTCTTTGTCTTCAGGCAATTTTTGTAGATTTGCATATTTGTTCCAAAAAAAACATATCCAGTGGTTTTCTAAAGAATCGTAATGCTTAAAAAATCCACAATTCATTAAAAAAAAAAGTAGGATGAAATTTAACAGACTGTTAAGAATAATTATATTTAGAAAGTAAGTTTATGATTGAATTTCTTCTTTTTCTCCTTTCTACTTATAGGTATTTTATAAGCTTTCATTAATTTATGTGTATTATTTTATAATGGAAATAACATTAGAATCTCATTTTTCTGAAGATGGGACAAACCATGAATCCCCCCCAAAACAAGTATGTTTGACATATATTCAATGCAAGTAGCTGTTATTAACACATATGAGGCTTATGAATGTAGTAGGTATCAATTAATAATTATTTTTTCAACTGAAATTATGAATTTAAAAGAGATACATTTTTCCTTAGTATACTCTCACATATCACTTTTCCTTCGCAATGTGTTCCCCCCCCCCCCCCATTTTGGAAAGAAAAATCAAACTAAGCAGAAATGTACAAAGCAGAAAATGAAAGTCCTCTGTCATCCCAGCTGGGAGATAACAGTTTGTTGCATAATTCTCCAGATTTCTTACCACTGACACCATGTATTTTACTCTGTTCTACAAAAATGAATAATTACACTACACAAACACTACTGTCGTCCTTATTTTCCATGCCATATCTCATGAGCATTTCTCTACATCAACATATTAAATCAGTCTTCTTCCTCTTCCTTGAAAGATGTTTAATGTGCAAAATATTTGCCTACAAGATCATCAAATAAAAATTCCTATAATAATTCTATTCGTTTATTCCACTATTCCATCCTATCCCACCTTTTAGGAATAGCCACTTTAAAATTTGTGATGGCATTTTTCCACATTAATTTTTGAAGTCAGATATATAAGATACAGATGGCTGAGTGGAAGGCCTGATATCTTACAAATTTTTATAAAACAAAAACTATTTTGTTTTTTGACGCATTTAATTCACTAATTGACAAAGATTGGAAATTAAAACCAATTACCTTTAAATTTGTGTTGAGCCATAAGGGGTTTGTTTTGAAATCAAATGGTGCCAGGACATCCAACTCATATGCCCTGAAGATGTTACAAATGAAAATAGTTTTCTCCGGGGGCCGCAGTTCCTCCTAACTTCGCATATCAAGGCTTTGAATATCACTCTTCACATAAGTTATTAGTTTTACCCACATTGTGGCACATTTAGGAGCTGGCTGACTTGCATGGCAGCCAAATAATCTTTTTATCCACATTGTCTTATTTGTCCAGTTAAGTCCACCTAGTGGGCTTCATTGTATTTTAGGTCTCCGCTGTAATCTTGAAAGTCCTTTCTATTAAATATGGGAGGAGAACTTAACCTAATTCTGTGGCAAGAGCCTAGGCATGGAAATCCACAAGACCCAGGCTCTAACCCAATGGTGTTGTGAAACTGTGAATTTGGGTGAGTCCGTTCCATTTGGAGCGGAACTTTAGTGTCTCTTCTGTAAATTGAAAAGGTTAATCTCTGAGATCTCTTCCTGTTGTAAAATTGGAGTCTATAAATATACACCCTCTACTGTGCCTGTTGTAGTTGTGTGCAGCTGGTCAGTCAGTTAGCTGCCTCCTGGAGCTTTAAGGCCCAAGAACTTAAAATTCCTCTCCTCTGACTCACATTAACTACATCCCTGAAATCAGGCTCAGAGAGCCTTGAAGATTCTCAGCTCTTCCCTGCTCCAGGCATGGCCTCACCATCTCCCGTCCCAGGAACAGCTGAGACTGTGTGTGAGCAGCAGATGCTTCCTCAGTGGGTTTGCCTGCAAGCATGCTGAATAACATTATTGCCATTGCAAAAGTTGGTATAATTATTTTTGGTTACTAATTTGCATATTGAAATCAAAGGGTCCTAACTCCTTGCTTGCACAATAAAATTAAATCATGTAAACACTCTACTTCTTAGAAATTATTTGTAAAGCTACATTCAGGTATTTCAAAGCAATCAATATATTGGCAACCTTAATTCGTAGAGACAAAATTCACCCATGGCAAGTCAAAAAAAAATTACCCCCCCCAAAAAAGTCTCACAGTGCCATAGCAATATCATTGAAAATACACATTTTACCTTGTCCTCATAATAACCCTCTTTTGATTAATTACTTCCATTTGACAAATGAAGACAAGAGAAGCTCTATGGCTTAGTTAAGATTTTCCAAAAAGTTAGTAAGAACCTAGGCCAGAATTTAGGTCTCCTGACTTGAGTCCAAGAGAGATTTCCAGTATGTATCAGAAAATATTTAAATCCGATGCAGATTATCTCTACATTCCCTTCTAATTCAAATCTGCTCTGATTCAATACCAGCCCAGGGAGTAATAGGTTCACTTTCTTTGTATCACCATCTTCCAAAGAAGAAAGAGTAACAGTCTTGTCTGGTCCTGTCTACCCACATCATTTCATGATTGTTGCTTTGATCATTTTTGAAGATGGCACATTTGCTATTTTTCCTTTAAAAAGGTGCAGAAATATATCATTTTTAAAACATTGTATCCCCTATTCCATAAAGGCATGCCAAGTACTAAATATAGACTCCTTTCATATTCAATCTTAGCTTTTAAATTCTGTTTGAAGGCAGCTTTCCTGAGCATCATGCAGCACATGCCCAGGACCTCGTAGTACACAGTGTGGAAGAGGATGACACATATAAGAAGATTCTGCAAAACAACCTGCAGAGAACACAGACGTGAGCTCCAAGAGCCTGGGCTTTTTCACATGGTTGTTGGTAAGGAGTCTGACAAACAAAAGACGATGGATGACCCCTAGATAATGTTGGCTAACTTTGTTTTGCTTGGAGACCCACGGGGCGGGAAGGACTTCAAAGTCCACGGTGAAAGTTTTTCTGACTGGAAAGGCTGGCATAGTCTGCATCTGCACCAGGATTGGTGCAGTACGAAAATCCATGTCACTTACCTTCCTTCTCCTACAACACATGTCCTACATGTTAACACTTATAGTTTAATTTGACAAAATGATCTTAAATCTCAGCCATCATGATAGTCAAAATATGAGAACAGCTGAGAAATTTTGAGAAGTATGAACACAAAAGTACACAGTAACACGGTAATAATTAAACCTGTGTGCAAGAATTTACAGAGCAATTGGCGAAAACACAGTAGACAGTCCTAAAATGGCCTCTACCGCATTTGAGACTTGAAGGAAGCACTGCAGATTAATGGGGACCAGATGGATTACTCAATAAACAGTGTTGTGAAAATTGTCTAACTTCTAGACAGAAAACTCCCATTAGATTCCAGTCTTGTACCAGACACCAAAATAAACTTGAAATGGATTAAGGGCTTAAATGCCAAGAAATAAAATGGGAGAAAATATTTGCAATATATATTATGAGCAGAGGATTGATATCCACAATACATAAACACATACAAATAAAAAAAGACAAACAAACCAAGAGAAAAATGGACAAAGTATATAAATAGGCAGTTCACATGAATAAACATTTAAAAAGCCAATAAACAATCGAAAATGTCTGAACCTCACTATTAATCTTTTGAAATATATTCTTATGAATATAGTAAAGATGTCAGCATTTCACATGGAAATTTTCCAGTTTATTCTTTTCCCTTTTTATCTTTTTAAAAGTCTTCTTGTTTGGTCAACACCTCAACACTTTAGCAATGTTCATTTTCTCTAAATGATCAATCCGCCAAATCTAACACATCTTTTAATTGGCCTGGGAAGAGGAGCCTCCACTGGATACAAGAGAACAGTCAGCAGAGAGCACATCACCACCGTTTGACTGAGTGGGCCAAGTTTACAGCTCTACCAAGAGCTTATTTCTTTCAAGTATCTAAAAAGAGGTGGACGGTCTGGCGTAAGAGAACTATAGGAAATCAGGACTAAAGGGTTCTAGCACCTTCAGGATCTGTCCCCCTGCCCTGCCCACACCAATGTCATCCCTAGCCCCTCCTACTCTTTGCCTGTAGACTCTCCATTGGCAAATCTCTTCTGCCTCTGCCCATCGTTCTCAACCCCCCTTTGTCCTTCAGTATCTCCCACTCCTTGCTGCCTAATCCCCCACCCTTATTTTCAGGTGAAATATATTTGACATATAATATTGTATAAATTTAGGGGCCACAACATGTTGATTTGCTACATTCATATACTGTAATATGAGTGCCCTAGTAACGATAGTTAGCGCTTTGGCCTGTCTCATAATGATCATTTCTTTTTTGTGGCTGGAACAATTAAGATCTAGTCTGTCAGCAAGTTTGATGATTATAACATAATATTGTTGTCTATATTCTCTATCCCGTGCATTCGATCTCTAGGACTTACTACACCCTGCAAGTTTGTACCCTTCACACTTTAATCTTTCTTTAAGACATGGATAGCTCTATCATGTCATGATGGCTGACACAATCCTTTTTAAGGGAAAAAGCAAATAGATGAGACCTTCTCATGGCTCTCTTTCTTTTGTGAGAGAATAAAAGTCTTTCTTAGAAACCGCCATCAGGTGTCCCATTATATCTCATTGACCACCACTTGAGTCCTGTGCTCACTACCTGAACAATTGCAGAGAGTAAAGGGATCTACCAGGATAGGTCTAGAAAGAACATTGGGACTTTGCTCCCAGAAAAGGGCACCTACTACTGTAATAAAATGAAAATTGTTAGCAATTATTAGCAAGGAAGGAAAAAGGGGAGTGGGGCCTGCTACAAGGTAGGCAACTAACAGTGTCTTCCAAGTGGTGGAATCAATATGGAAAAACTAATTTGTAGAGAAGATTCTTTAGAGGTCAAGAGAACATGTGAATGCTCTACCTGAGTTGAAGGTCCAACTACTATGCCCACATTTAAGTTGGTTGAATTTCTTCCCAACTGTCGTGTTAAGAATCTGCTGATGGAAGATGGATCTGTGATAGGGAACAATATTGGTGCTTCTGCAGACTTAAAATTTTCTTCAGGGCCATGTGTGTTTGGAATTGCTTTACTCTTTTTTCTATATTTTAATATCTGTTTTTCTTTTAATTTGAGCACTAAGAGGCTCTAGCTGAAATTTTCTAGATGATTGCTTCATTTCAACTCAATCCAAAATAAGATATACAATATATAGTCCCTATAGTAATATATACTCAAACATAAAACTATTTTTATTTCTATGTTAATATTAAAATTTAAATAATTTTTGAATATATTAACTTCCTATCAAATTTTACTTCTGTAATCTCAACAGGGGATGTCATACATCCTTAGAAAACACACAAATACTAATAAATCTAAGACATTTCAACTAGTTTTTAAAAAATGAAATCATAATTTGTGGGGATACATATTTATTGACAAATTTTACATACATGTCTACTTTCTCCCCAAATCTACACAACACTATATATAAATATATAAATAGAATTACACATGTAAAAAGAAATATTTTTGAAAAGCAAGGCATCATTTTTAAAAATAATTACCATTTTTTCTACCTGAATAATATATATTTAGGTTTTCAAATAATAATTTTCCTATAAGCAAATACAGTTGCCTCTATAACTTCTTCCTATAATTTATACTCTGCACAGCTTGCAAAAGTAACTTTCTAAAAGGCAATCAGACCATGACATTCCCCTGCTGGATATCCTCCGATGGCCCCACAATCATCAGGATTCATTCATCCATTTTTTCACTTGACAAATAGTCACTGGGCTGAGTGGCAATGCAGAGGGAATTGGATGTGGTCCCCAGCACAGAAACTCAGTCTAGCAGTGTTTCTCAAGTGTATAAGTATCAGACTCACCTTGAGGGCTTGTTAAGACACAGATTTCTGGGCCCCAGTCCCAGAGTTTCTGATTCAGTAGGTCTGAGTTGGGACTCAGAAATTTGTGTTCCTGACAAGTTCCCAGGGGATGCTGGGTCTTCTCTATCTATGACCACACTTTGAGGACCACTGATCTGGAGGCAAGAATGATGAGTAAACAGCCACTACACAGAGAGAACTCTGGTTAAAGAGTGTACGGAGTGCTATTTTAATAACATATTTAGCCCAATGCACCCAACATATTATAATTTAAATGCATATTAAAGATTAAAAATTATTAATGAGATAGTTTATGGTTTTTGTTCATACAACATCTTAGAAACCCAGAGTACTTACTTACATCTCAATTTGGACTAGCCACATTTCAAGTGCTCAGTAGCCTTGTGTGGCCAATGGCCACATTATAAGACAAGGCAGTTCTAACCACTGCCATTGCCTTTCCTTCCAGCCCCATCCCCTCACTTCTGCCCCAAACGGTTGATGGCCTGAATTATATTTACTATTTGTTGTTGAATTACTATGCGTCAGGTACTATAACCGTAATTTCTCATTTTATCCACCCTTCCCCATACCCCACCATTATGTGCACACATGAAAAACTTTCTGGGTATGAGTAACTATCATCTGCATTTCATAGATTTGGAAACTGAGGCAAAGAGAAGTTAAACTTAGCTCAAGTGGCCTGTGTGTGGCAGGGCTCCGGTCCAGAGCTGCTGGATGTCAAAGCTCTTCTTTCCGTTGTGCTGTCCTGCCTCCCACCTAGGAGGATCTCGATAGAAGAATGCTGAATAGTCAATTCTAGTTCAACATTTTCTTTTGAAAATGATGAAAACTGATTCTTGACTAGGTTGAGTGAATGGCCCAAGGTCATATCTTAATTTAGTGGCAGAGACAGAAAAAAAATTATATTTAATTACCAAAAGAAAGACACTTAATAATGCTACCGAAATGGCTGAATATATAGCTTCATTGTGAACAATTATTATTGTACTTTAGGAAAAACCAATATATAAGAATCAGAATTTGTAGCCATCTAGATATTTAGCAACTGCCAAAATTTTTATTACTTCTTAAAAAAATATTTGGGTCCTGAACCAAAGAAAGTATTAAAAAAGTATGGCATTTATGACATTTCGCTATTTGAACTTGACTGGATATTTCACTATGTTAAAGAATTATGGTTAATATTCTAGGATGTTCTAATGATTGGAGATTTATCATATGCAAATGCAGATCATTATAAGTGCAATTTCTTTATTAAAAAATCTCCCATGTTGTTTTATTTGTGCATAATAGCAAACCTATTTTGAGAATAGAATATATATGCACAAGTCTGCAAAATGTGCAGATTTAGGATATGGTAAATACTGTGTAAGTTGCTTTCAAAAAAACTGTCTGCTAAAAGTGGTCTTACACTGTCATCATTTTTGAGGCAAGCTATTGTGATGCCAGCTTTCCTTCCACAGCCCTAAACAACAAAGCATTTATTTAATGAGTTGAAATTAAGGAAGGACTACACCTCCAAAAAGAGAACAAAATTCTTATAGTTTGAGGTCTCAGAATCCCCCAAACCAGGACTCCTTTACGCAGGTGGTGTCTCTCAGGTTTCGGAGCCTAAGTGAAGCTTGAGCGCCCCAGCCGCACAAGTCATTCAACTCTCCTACAAGTTTCCAAACTGGTTTGACTGGTGTAAGAGTGTGGACAATCCTGACTCCGTCTTTGGCTCTCCGTCTTGCTCGTGGCCCACACAATGACCCCCCTGCCCCAGGGCAATGAGTTCCGGGCCCTATGAAGGCTCATGCGTGGTCTGACCAGAGGGCGGGAAGGCTCATTCGAATCTCCCCTCGGGTGCACAAACGGCTCCACTTTAGATCACTACCCTTGATCTATAGACTCTGTGGGTTGAGGTCCGGACTCGGCAGAGAACAGCAGTGCAGCGTCTGGATGGTGATCCACAGATCCCCACCGCCTGTAAGTCACCCTGAATAAAACTCTGGGCAGGTGGTATAGAGAGGCTTGCTTCGTTTGTCAGTCTCCACGTGACTTCTTGGTCTGCAAGAGACTCCCCTGTCCCTCCTCTACCTTCTAACTCTGGGTATAATTCAAAAAAGGAAGAGCTCATATTCGTTCCATTCTTCTGGAGTCAATCAGCTACCTTTCATCCTTCTCTTCATTTGTCTTTTGAATTTTTCCTGTTGTATCATTTCATAATGTCCCAGAGCGATGTCTTCCACATATTTTATATTTCTTCAAGCAATTGGCTAAAAAGATATGGGATCTAATTTTTCTGTGACACTCACCCCCTTTTATCTAGAGGAGGAATGGGATGTGTCCTCTATGCTCACTGATGTGTTCACCGTGTCTGGCCTGCTTCCTGGCACACAGTAGGTTCTTGGAGACTAGGAGTCGGCTGACTCATTACAGTTTTAGGATTAGAGGAGCATGGCTGGTTTTCAGCCTGCACACGAGTATCTGTTATGGGAGATCAGAGCCCAGGCCACATGCAACACCACAACATAAAAGTAATCTTTGCTGAACAATGAGATAGTCATCAGTCACCAGATAGTTACCGCGTGTTGACATTGTGCCTGAAGTGATCCCTGGGTAAACACTTGGAACAAATAAATATAACCAATATTTACATGTCTGTTTAAGGTATGCCTGTATGGATTAGCTTACCCTTCAAAATAAACACTAAGATTGAGCCAGGATGATGATCACTTCTTTTCAGGTGAAGAAACAGAGGTTCAGAGAAATGAAGTGGTATTCACAAAACTGATCAATGGAAAAGTTGCAATTTTATATCAAGTTCCTTAACTCCAAGTCAGAAAGCAAATCTTGTGGTTCTGGGTATGAGGCAAAACCACCTCACAGAAGGGAGATGACCTAGGTTTTACCTTAGTAAGAATCATAATGGTCCACACTCTCCATAGTCAAGCCAGCTCACATGACCAGTAAGTGGTTCTCAAATTGTATTAATCTTAAGAAATACCAAGTGTTTACATGAGAAACGTGCAAATTCCTCACACCCTATATCTAGATACTAGGATTCTATAGACATTGGGTAGAGCATTTTAATGAGTCTCTCAGATGATTCCAATGCAAAGATCAACTGAGGACATAGGAACAAGTCCAGGGGATACACAGAATATAGGTTTCTCCTTTTTTTTTTTTTTAAAGATTTTATTTATTTATTCATGAGAGACACAGAGAGAGAGAGAGAGAGAGAGAGAGAGAAGCAGAGACACAGGTAGAGGGAGAAGCAGGCTCCATGCAGGGAGCCCGACGTGGGACTCGATCCCAGGTCTTCAGGATCACACCCCAGGTTGCAGGCAGCACTAAACCGCTGCTCCACCAGAGCTTCCCAGAATATAGGTTTCTCCTACAGTTTCCTCTGTGGGTAGAGTTTTTTTTTTTTTTTTTTTTAAGATTTTATTTATTTGAGAGAGAGAGCACAGGCATGGGGAGCAGCAGGTGGAGGGAGGAGCAGGGAGCCCCACTTGGGGCTCGATCCTAGGATGCAGGATCATGATCTGAGCTGAAGGCAGATGCCTAACCCGCTGAGCCACCCAGGTTCCCCTCAGCTAGAATTTCTAAATGAGAATTGGATAGAGAGCTGGGAGGACGGACTCCTGAGCAAAATGTGCAAGATGGATGAGACATTTCCAACGAGAATGAACAAATATAATCTTTTACTTCACTGATAACACAGAAATGTGCACTGAAACAATAAGACACTATTGTTCTCCTATAGGCAAGATATATTTTTTTTAAAAGAATCGCTTGTTCTGGTGAATATAATAGACATTGTTCTAGATTGTGCTGCTGTGAGTAGAATGGAGTACAAGTCTAATAGGAAGCAATATATCCATCTGTAGTTTTCCAAAGTCTGATTCTAAAACTAAGTACATATTTCTGGTAGGAAATAGAAAAAGTCTTAAAGGTGGCTGCCTTTACGTGGTGAAAATCATTGGTGATTTCTCCCCTTTTTCTGTATTCCATAAATTTTTAATTAAAGAAAGAGGCCTAGTTTCTAGCCATCACAACTTGTATGATTGTAGGCAAGTTATTCTGAGCAATGTTTTTATCTGTACAATAAGGCAGAGGTGTTTTTAACCCTTCAGGGCTCATCATTTTGTAGGGTGTCTAATGTAAACTGTAAACTATGTAAAAACATGTAGATACGCGCACAAATGCACGAGACGTGTGCAATTTCAGTGTTTTCGCGGAGACCCTGAAGGCCATGCATAGGTCCCAGGTCAAGGATCTGTAGTCTTGAAGGATAATTCCAATTCCAGGTAAGTGCACCTCAAATCCTGTGGGGGAGGGAGCACCCCTGTCCCCATTAGAAGAACTAGAGGCCCTCGATCCAGCCACCATATCCACGGCCATGGCAGATGCTGCGAGCCTTGCTGTCTGCGGGATTAGGGAAGGAGAACCAGACCAGCTAAAGCAGCCGCTCTCCGGGGCGGGCCCCTGGGTGGCGGCCTGGCCCCTGGGTGCTGGCTTTGGGTCAAGCGAGCTTCTCCAAAGCCCCAGGGACAGCAGCTGGAGAAGTCACCCCACACCAGGCACGGTGGCCTAGGCCGGAGGTGCTGCGCAGGCGGGACACAGGGAAGGCCCAGGCCAGGACACCCCTGAGACCAGGCTGTGGCCTGGCTGTGCGTTAGACCCTCCGGGCCCCGACGGCAGGGTCGTCCGGCCAGAGAGCTCTAGCAAGCCAGTGCGACAGCGTTGGCCGGTCGCGAGGCTCGGGTCATTCTGGGGCCTGGGGAAGAGTGTCCTCGGGGCCTGGTGGCAGTTTCAGCGTCACTGCAGGTCTTCGATACTTCTTCTCTGGTCTCTGAAGTTCAGAGGGATCTAAAGTACTCTCGGCCCCCATTGCCTTCTTGATCTTCTAAATTCCAGCTATTATTAAAGTAATATACGTCCATTAGTCCAGTCCCCAAATATTTAGTACAAAGAAGATAATAATTCAGGGGCACCTGGGTGGCTCAGTGGACGAAGCATCTCCTTGGGCTCAGGCCATGATCCTAGGGTCCCTGCTCTGCGGGGAGCTGGCTTCTCCCTCTGCCACCCCCCCGCCATGCATGCTTGTGCTCTCTCTTTCTCTCTCTGAAATAAGTAAATAAAATGTTCTTTTTTTTTTTTAAAGCTAAAGATAGACACATATATGACTTTGAACCTAATAGTCCTTGCAGAAATTTTGGAAAACATAGAAAGTACCCAAAAAAGTGAAAATCACCCTAATCCATTATTCAAACAAATCTAAGTTAAATTGCTGTTCAGAGCCGTTGGGTTCTTTTTCTCTAGCTTCCAGAGACTAGAAGTAAGTGGGGGCTTTTACATCTCTCTCCCATATCCTCGATTCAGTATCTAAAAACTGTAAATCTGATAGGAAATATAAATGTCTTTTTTTTTTTTTAAGATTGTATTTACTTATCGGAGAGAGACAGAGATTGTGACAGGGATAGCGAGAGAGCGTGAGCAGGGGGGAAAAGGAGAAGCAGGCTGTCTGCTGAGCAGGAAGCCCGACCCGGGGCTCGATCCCAGGACCCGGGGTAACAACCTGAGCTGACGGCTGACGCTCAACCGCTGAGCCCCCCGGATGCCCCAGGAAATCTTAATGTCTTAGGAGTGTTTGTCTTTAGCTGCTGAAATCATGGGTATTTCCTTCTTCCTTTTCTGTATTTTATAAATTTCTAATGAGAAAAAGAAAAGACCAGGTTTCCAGGTTGTACGTTACAATCATAGCAAGTCATTCCTAAAATTGTGCCAAATATACAAAAGTTTATTGGCAGCTAAACCCCAAGGTATTTGTACAATCTGCCCCTGAGCATGCAGGGCCTTCCCACCGCGTCCCTCAGCACTCCGCCCAACACTTGGTGCCGCAGGTTTGCTCTGAGGCTGTGGCTGCCACCGGATCCTGCAGGAGGGTCAGCCGTGTTGGCCATATGGGTCCACAGATTTGCTCCTGGGGTGTGTGTTGGGGGAGCGGGCTCTAGATCTGGGGTGCTCCCCTGGTGGGGTTTCGGCAGCCGAACTCCCCGATTCTGAGACGGGGCTCACGCGAGCAGTGCGAGGCCTATTCAGTTTGGTGGATTTTGAATGATGCTCACTCCATCAGCACGAGGCCCCTCCTTTCTGTGCTCACGGACAAACTCGCGGGGCAGCGAACCTGAGAAGCTCCGCCGTGTGCCTTCCTGGCGGGGGGATTTCAGACGCAGCCACCAGCTCCTGGAATGTACCTGAGCCACCTCTGCACACGTCTCCCATGTGTTTTACCAAAATATTTTATATGAACTATGTATTTTCAAAATAGATCTTTGTATGTTAATATCCACGTTTGACCCATTTTGCCTGGCTTAACATTTCACTACAGACTTTGCAAAAGAAAAAAAATGAGGGATACCTGAGTGGCTCAGTGGTTGAGCATCTGCCTTCGGCTCAGGGCATGACCCCGGGGTCCCGGGGTCCCCAGATCGAGTCCCACTTCGGGCTCCCTGCATGGAGCCTGCTTCTCCCTTTGCCTGTGTCTCCGCCTCTCTCTCTGTGTCTCTCATGAAAAAATAAAAAATCTTTAAGAACAACGAGCAGGTGTACTGTGAAAAGGTAATGTGAAATCGTAACACATTTATTTCTCAAGGGCAGAAAGTAAAAACAAAATTTTCAATGACCTTAGGTATTTTTTCCCCAATCTCTCAAAAGAGCAAGGACATTTCCTATATAAACTTCAAAATATTCACAAGAAATTTTACACAGGTACACAATATCATTTATACAGAGTTCATCATCAAATGTCTCCAATAATCCTCAAAATCCAGAATCTGTTCAATTTCCCATTACTTTCGATTGCCTGCATCTCTTTAGTACAGTGTACTCGATCTGCACGATGGTTTCCTCAGGACTAGACTCTAAGGGAAGGACTCTAATGGGTAATCTTGTGTATTCCCCATTTTATCTCATGAGGAGACACATAATGATGTCATTTTGTCTCATTACTGGGGACGGATCTATTTTGATCATAGCCTTTATCCTCTGTGATTAATTAGTAACCTGTGTGGTGACACTTGACATGACATGAATGTCCTGTTTCCCCAAAACTTCCCTACTTACTGGCTTTAGCACCCGTTGATACACCTTGTCTGAATCAGTTATTTATAATGGTGTTAGAATGCGGTCAGTTTCTCAATTTATTTTTTCTTCTATGTGTTAATATACATTTTTTTTTCAGAGAGGGATTTCCCTTCTTACCTTGAACCCATGTTATATTATTGATTTATCTTTTTTTTTTTTTTTTTTGGCAACTTGTGGTGTTTATTTTCCATGTGGCATAACACACTGAAGTCATGATTCTTGGGGATGATGCTAGAATTGCCCCAAATTTGAGCAGTCTGAGCACCTACAGTATACCTCCCATGTCCTTTACAAATCCCCAACATTTTCTTTGTACCCCCTTGCCTTTGTAGGTCCTGTTTCACAACCTGTCATTCCAATGAGATCCTGCCTTTTTATTTTATTTTTTTTAATTTTTACTTATTTATGATAGTCACACAGAGAGAGAGAGAGAGAGGCAGAGACACAGGCAGAGGGAGAAGAAGGCTCCATGCACCGGGAGCCCGACGTGGGACTCGATCCCGGGTCTCCAGGATCGCGCCCTGGGCCAAAGGCAGGCGCTAAACCGCTGCGCCACCCAGGGATCCCGATCCTGCCTTTTTAATTACTACATTTCTAGATGCATTTTTGTCTGTTTGTGAGCTTTCTATCCTCTTCCACTGAATCTTCCATTCTATCCTCTTCCTCTTCCTACCTATTCACAGATCAATATCACAGTGTTTTAATTATAGAAGCTTTGTAGTATGTTTTAATAGAGGCACCCCTCATTGTTCTTTGTTAGTGACGCCATAGCTGTGGTTTACGTTTATGTTTGTTTCTAAATAAACTTCAAAATCTACTTGAATAGCTCCATAAAACAACTTTATGTTATTTTAATTGGGATAATGTTAAATGTACTATTGAGATGGGATAAATGATACCTTTATAATGTTTACTCCTGCTATCCAAGAAACAAAACAAACAGAATCCCCAAGTTTATTCAAATTTATTTTTATATCTTTCAAAAGTATTTTAATTCTTCCTCATATACCTTTTACACACTTCCTGTTCAGGTTATTCTTAATTAAATCCTGGTTTTGCTACTTGTGTGACTGAAGATTTATCTTGTGGTATCATCTAACTAGCTATTGTTTATGTACATAACGACTTCTGGGTTTTGTTTTTAATCTAACATTCCATCACTTTACAGAATCGTTTTTATTACGTTAGTGTTTTTATTGATTCCCCTGGATTCCCCAAATATGCTACAATATCATCTGTAAATATAGTTTCACTTCTTCTACTCCAATTCTTATGGCTCCATTGTTTATTGTAATCAGATTGCATTGGCTGGCACCTCTAATTTATTTTCAAATAGTAGTGGAGTTAGTGAGTATCCTCATTCTTGGCCTTGCTATGAATGCTTCTCACGCCCTCCGTTGAGAAATACACTAGTTTTAGGACCACAATGTGTGCGTTTGTGTGTATGTGTTATAGATATATTTTATCACTAAAGATGAAATATCAGTTCCTATTTTATCAGTGTTTTTTTTTTTAATTTTTTATTTATTTATGATAGTCACAGAGAGAGAGAGAGAGAGGGGCAGAGACATAGGCAGAGGGAGAAGCAGGCTCCATGCACTGGGAGCCTGACGTGGGACTCGATCCCGGGTCTCCAGGATCCCGCCCTGGGCCAAAGGCGGGCGCCAAACCGCTGCGCCACCCAGGGATCCCTTTATCAGTGTTTAATCAGGAATGGTTGTTACCTTTTGCCAAAGGCCGTTTCAGCATCTATGAAGATGATTCTATAATTTTCTACTTAGATCTACGAACTGGATTACCTAGTTTTGAAGCAGCCTTACAATTTTTGGAATAAACATTGCTTGCTTGTAATGTATATTATTTAGATCTTTAGTTTTATATTCATAAGTAAGATGGAGCCGTAGTTTATTTTTTGTACTATCTTTTTAAGGTTTAGATGACAACATAATGCTTGTTTCATAAAAATATCTGTGGCTTTTTTTTTTTCTATACTCAGAAATAATTTAAGGAGCATTAGGAGTATATGATCTTTGGAGTTATAGAATTCCCTTATGGGAATTCTGGGTCTAGTCCTTTTATAATAACTTTATTTATTCTATGAAAACTGGAAATCTTTATGTGATTTTGCAGAGCACAATGCCCCCATTAACTAGAAGAGCTTTACCCTTTACTGCAGAGCACGTATATATATATTCTTCAAGGTCTAGTTCACCTATCATATCACCACCCCATCCCTGTTGTAGGACACATTCAATCCTTTCTTGTTCCTTGGCATCCATAGCCCTGTGCGTATTTCTTACGGGTCTGATCACACTGCTTGTAGCACATGTATTTATAGAGGTTCACTTCTCTCTAGACTTTCAAAGAGAGAGACACGGATTCAATCATGTTTAATTCTCCAGCTGCAAAACTATTGCTTGGTTCTTGGTAAGTGGGCAAGAAATACATTTCGAATACTGATGAGTGAAGAGAAATAAAAATAATAGCGAAATTTGACTATGAACCATAGTCTATTCATAGGACAGTTAGACTCCAGGGTCAGATACTGTAGGGTTTCCTCTCCAGCTTCTCACTGGCAAGCCCATGACGCTGCTCACTCTGTGCTTTGTTTCACTTGCCTATAAAATATAGGAAAATCCCATAGGAGTTTTGTATTCAGAACAGGTAAAAAACTCCTTAGCATTAAGTACCGTATGGGCTCAACCTGCCCTATTACTCCCCACGAGAAAGCTTACTTCTTAGTTCTTTGGGCGATCCCAGAGAAATCATGAAATGCGGCTCTCTCGCCTGTAGGACCACAGTCACGCTCCCGGCTTCAGGTGGCGGCCCCCTCTGCAGGTGTCTGGATGGATGAAATCCTCCAGTTCATGTCGGCAACCACATGCAGGAATGCAGTGCGTCTCTGCCGTTTTTAAATGCAACGTTCGTTTTACAATCATAGCTTTGCATCAGTTCCACGTAGTTATGAACTGTGTATCCTACTGGAGTTGTGAACGACAACACATTGTATTCCGAACAACAATTTAGCAGTCCTCATACCTGGGCTTTCTTCCCAGTTCCTGCGCTCTTTCCCCAGACAGCAAATTAATTAAATGGCCTTTGGCCATGGCTCTTTTCCTTGAGTCAGCTTTTCTCTCGTTTAAAGTACAGAGACAGGGGGGATTTAATTAGCCCAATGCCTGGCACATCGCATACACTCAATAAATGTTTGTTAAGTCTTGGGATTCTCTTTGGATAAAGGTCACTTTTGCTATTACTATTAATTTACGAGCGTCTGAATGGTTCCTGTGATGATGATATTGACAGTGAACAAGGGCTTGTGGAAAGTTAACTCAGGAACTTCCGAGGAGGCATCATGAGACCAGATTTTCAGCAACTCACCTATTCTGAATGCATTCACTGTTGGTCTAAGGTTCTATGGCTGTGATTCTACACAGAAAGCTCTGAGGTTCTAAAAAAATGTGAAGACCTGCAGCAATTACCTGAATATTTACCCTGGAAGGAGTGTGTGTGTGTGTGTGTGTGTGTGTGTGTGTGTGTAAGCCCAAACTGCATATAGAGTCCCCATTCTTTATGTAAGCTACTTAAGGAAAAGGATATTATCTTTTAATTTTTTACTCTCTAGTAAGAGTTATTATTGCTCGTTCAGTCCCCAAAACTATAGATAAATTGTGAATCGTTTCAAATGCTCTTAAAAATAAGTTTTTAAAAAATATTTTCCCTGATATTAATGTTTTCACTGACCTAGAAAATTTTTCCTCGCTGTTGCCATACTTAACATTTCTAACTGATGATGTATGTTGTGATGATGGCAGTGAGCAGAAAAAGCTTGGGGAAACACACACAGTGGCTGCGATTGCACTAACACGAATGTAGCACTAATTCATAAAACATAATTTAATTTTTAAGTAAAAATCTAACTTTGCAGCGTGTCATTCCCTCAAGGCTAGATCTTTATAGGCCCAAAGCCTGAGTGAATTTACACAGCTGCTTTGAGGCTTTGCATATTTCCTTGTTTTAGGTGCTTTGATTTTTTTTTTAAAGGGGTATTTTTATACCAAAATAAAACACAACTATTAGCACCAGCCTCAAGGGAAAAAGAAACTAACAAACCTACAGCTTAAAAATGTTTCAATACTTTCCCTTTAAAAATCTTGCACATCCCTTAGAAGTTGGAAGAATTAAAGGATCCCCCCGCCCGAAGTGACTAAGGACAAACTAGGGGGATCAGCCCGACAGCAGAGGTGCGGGTGCTAACGCCCAGGCCTGGGCGGGGCGGTGTGTCCTGCAGCGGCGGGGCAGGCGGGCCACCCCGGGCACCGGGCCTCTGCGTGGCCGCCCTCAGCACCTGCGCGGCTGGTGGGGCCTGGCTCCCAGAGGGCGGCCTCCAGGCGGCTGGCAGCAGCTGCCCGCAGCCCTGCACCGGCCTGGTCGCGGCGCCCCCGACAGCCCGCTGTCTCCACCCCGGCGACATCTGCAAGAGGAGACCAGTGTCGCTGCGGGCTCTGCAACTACTGTGGGAGCCGGAGGCGCAGGCCGATGGGAGCCCCGAGCCGGCTGCGGGCCACACGTAGGCTGTGGGCTGCCAGGACAGCATCCGGGGAAGGCTACCCCGTGCCCCTTCCCTTTGTCCTTTGGTCAGGCTCCACAGGGGAGCTGCTTGTGTTTAGACAGGCCTGCGGATATGCAGGGACGCAAAATTCTCTCCGGCCCTAAGAGTGATGACTGCCTGGGACTTAAGTCAGAGACACGGGTGACGGTTAGGGGGTCCTGGCTGGTGTCCGAGGCTGCCCGGGCCAGCCTGCTGGGCAAGGACAGCGGCAGCCCCTTCGCGTCAGGCCAAAGCAATGCAAAAATCCTGATCTGGGGTTGGGAGAGACGGGCTCTCCTGTCCTAAGATAAAGGCCTGTACAAGGTCAGTGACATATCTCTAAGAACCGCCAGGACACGCTCAGCCCTGGCGCTCTGCGTCTCTATGGGCCCCCAGGCTCCAGATCCAGGGCTCCATGCACCCGTCTCACGGCCACGTCTTGCGGCTGGCACAGCTTCCACGCGGACATGGGAATTCCCTTGCTTTTCTGGTCCGTTTCCAATCGTAGCACCTTTTCTACTTCCTATGGATCCCAGGCCGCAGCACCTGCCCTCCCACCGAAGAGCGTGGCCTTGGTAAAAGGGAAAAGATTATCCCAGAAAGCCCAGGGTTTGGTATCTGTCTTAGGGAAACATTTGTAGATTTGACTTTCATCATGCACATTGATAACATTGTCGATGCTCGTGCATTAACAGAGCTCTGATCACTCGGTTAGTTGGTGGGCGCCCTGCATCTCCGCTCGCGCCCTGAGTTCTTGCGGAGGCAGGGCCCTTTGGCCTGCCCGTGACTCCCAGAGTCGGCTTCCGCGGTTGGCACGTGGCGAGCCCCCAGGCAACGCTTGGCCAGTCCAGTCCTGCGCTTTGCCCCGTTGGTGACAGCGGCGAGCCAGCCTTTACCCCAAAAGGGCCCGCGGAGAGCTTCCTGGGAGCCACGGCCCAGCGCAGAGCAAAGATCTGTGCCCCCGACTCCCTCAGGGGGTCCCGTGTATAGCTCGTATTCCAGCAGAACCGTCAGGTCAGCAGCAATCACACCAGACCTACCCTCCCTCTCACTAGGTTGGCATCACACATCGGGAGCCAACCCTGACGCCAAAATAACCACTCCACTGCATATTATTGCAACTTTTTAAAAAAAGATTTTATTTATTTATTCATGAGAGACACACAGAGACAGAGGCAGAGACACAGGCAGAAGGCGAAGCAGGCTCCATGCAGGGAGCCCGACGTGGGACTCGATCCCGGCACCCCGGGGTCACGCCCTGGGCGGAAGGCGGGTGCTCAACCACTGAGCTACCAAGGTGTTCCCCCCTCCACTGCATAAAATATTGAAAAGTACAAATCTTCTATAATTACACTAGAAAAGATGGTGGCCAGTGAAGTGTTTGTGTGGGCACTGTGTGTCTGTGTGTGTAGTTGCCTCTACAATGACAAAGATCTCTTACTTGAACCTCTACTGTGCTGTTGTGAGTGCAGAGTAGGATGCAGAGACATGCACACACGCAATAGTGCTAACTGTGTTTTCCAAGTTTGCCATTAGATTGATAAAATACGCACAAGTGTATGTACTACGAGTCTATGCCTGTGTGTTTCCTTTGCACTCAGCATATCCACACGGAAATCAAGGAATAACGCGGAAGTCTCCTCACATTCTTGCAGTCAGACGTGTGCCCCTTGGCATTTCATCATGTTTTAAACCATTTTCAGTCCCTTTGTGCAACTTGTATTCAGAGTCTGTGGCTGAAAGCTGACTTCGCGGTTTTCCTTCATAGTAGAGACGATCAGAAACATCCAGGTGTTAAATACATATTTTCGAGACAATAGTACCTAATTGAGAACTGCTTTCTGGTAAAGTCAGAGGAGGAAATGTGTTCAGGTCCATGATCCACAGTCTTCCGGGCCAGATAAGGTTCCAAATTCAGAAATTTTTAAATTCTTTTTTTTAATAAAGATTTTATTTATTTATGCGTGAGAGACATAGAGAAAGAGAGAGGCAGAGACACAGGCAGAGGGAGAAGCAGGCTCCCTGCAGGGAGTCCGACCCGGGACTCAATCCCAGGTCTCCAGGATCACACCCTGGGCTGAAGGCAACACTAAACCGCTGAGCCACCAGGGCTGCCCCAGAAAATTTTAAATTCTAAGTAGATAATAAATCCGTATAATATATTACATCCTATGCCCAAGGGGTCTGGAACTTCATTCTGTGTTCCAACCCGTTGTTTGAGCAGCTAAATGTGAGTATTCACCCCAAGTGGGATAAACAAAAACTGTAAATAATTTTGGGTCGGTTTACGTCAGGTTTTGACAGCAAATTAGATCGGGTCAGGTAATAGTCTGGCCCCTAAGACTTACAAAAATAGTTTTCAGAGCTTTTTAGGTCTAAGGTTCATAGATAACAAATTGTGGACATGTTCCAGTTTAATCATAAGAATCTGAAGTCTGACAGATGCCTGGGTGGCTCAGTCCGTAGATGGTGTGACTCTTGATCTCAGGGTCATGAGTTCAGGCCCCCTACGGGGTGTGGAGATTACCTAAAAATAAAATTTTTGAAAAAAAAATCCAAAGACTGCTATTGATGATAGAACTCCAAATACAATTTTATTTTATTTTTATTTACTTATTTTTAAAGATTTTATTTATTTATTCATGAGAGACACAGAAGGAGAGAGGCAGAGACCCAGGCAGAGGGAGAAGCAGGCTCCCTGCAGGGCCCGACGGGACTTGATTCTAGGACCCGGGGTCATGCCTGAGCCCCCAGGGGCTCTCACTTCCCTCCTTTTAAGCCTGTTGACCACAGAGCTGGGCCTAGAGGGACATGACAGTAGGAGCTCACTGCGAGGCCGCAGGGGCACACCCTGGGTCAACCTGACACCTACCACTTGGGGCAAATTCCAGACGTGACCACAGAGTTAAAATAACTACTGAATGGGACCCTAGAGTCCCGAGTCCTAGCTGCGGGGCTGCGGGGGATGTAGGGAGCGGAGGGCCGAGGGCCTGGAGGCTGCCGGCTGGGCCCAGGGTGCAGGTGGGAGGAGCACAGGTGAGCAGGGGTCCCACCCAGGCCTGCACTCGGGGTGCCTGCAGGGCCCTGCCTCCAAGCCACCCACCTGGAGTCTGGGTCGCACCCAGCCCTGGACCCCCAGGTGCCTGCAGGACCCCGGCCTGGGAGCCGCCCACCCGGGGTTGGGTTTGGGGTCGCACTCAGGCCTGCACTCCGGGTGCCTGCTGGGCCCTGGCCTCCGAGCCACCCACCTGATGCTGCCTCGGCTGTGGTCCCAGGGTGCTGGGGTGCTCCAGACCCTGCCGCTCAGCCGCAGGCTGCTGGAGCTGCTCTCCCTCTCCCTCGGCTCCCCAACCCCCTTTGTGTGTTCCCTTGGGCTCTAAAATAAAGAAATCTTTAAAAATCAACAAACAAATCGTGTGCTCCCAGACATGGCGGTGGAGGCGAGGACAGAGGGCTGTGGCCTGCAGCCTAGCTGGGGGGACCATCCGCACCCCGGTCGTGTGATGGGGATTTCTGATTTACAGCAGCTTCCATCATTTTTATGCTCTCTATCATCTGTTTCCTTAATTATATTGCTAGCATTAAAATGAAATAAGCGTTCAGTCTTTGGCAGCTGGAATAAAAGGGACTCAAAGTTAGAGAAATAAAAACACTCCTCCTGAAACTCGACAAGGAGCGCTAAGGGAAGATCCGAGCATCGCTACTAAAGGACGCGACAGAAAGGGATTCCGGGGCAAATTGCAATGGGGCATTTTGGAGAGGGAGGAAAAGGGACCTCTGGGTGCCTGAAGTAGGCTGCGGAAAGGTCCCCTCACTCTCCGTGAGGAAACAAAACGGCAGAAAGTTGGAAAGGAAAGTTAATAAGTCTACTTTGTATTTTAATTATTGTCAAGTACCCAGGTGCTTCAGTGAAGAGTTGCATGTACATATAAATTACTTCTGCGCCCTAGCATATTTGCAGAAATCTAAATGAGATGTTGTTCCATTTAAAATTTAAATAACTCCCTTGAGAAAATGCCAACCAGATTGCTTCAACTAGAAGCCAATGCATAAACATGTATTTGTTATTTACTGGTTAATGTGCTCGGCGTCTTCACGTATTGTGGTCACTTTGCAGGAACCTGAAGTCCTCTGTGATGTGCTCTGATGACCCTAGGATGATGTCTAAAAAAACTAAATATAAGGGTAGATGCAGGGAACTACAGAGATGCTCCCCCCACACCCCCCGCCGGCCCTTTTCAAAGGTAATGATTACAAAGTGTGACGCTCCATTGTTCCAGAAGACTTCAGATGTGCACCAGCTTGCACTGCTTGCAAAATGGCAGATTCACATCCACAAACGCAATTTTTTTTTTTTCACGGTGACTCAGCGGAGGGAAGTTCATCTGAGACCTGAGAGCGCTGAGGGCGATTAAGGGGTGCGCTTGGCTTTGTTCTGCAGGCGCAGGCTGACTCAGCCCTGGTCCTGGCAAGGCGGCTGCTGGCAGAAATGTGCAGGCATTTCACATGCTCCGTCTTCTGCCTGGAACTTACCTCTTACAGGAATAATTTGAAGTTAGAATGGGGGTGGGAGGAAGTTCAAATTCAATGCTTAATACTTGAAAATGCACAACTTCATCCTCCAACTGGGGAAAAATTGGACTAAAAACAGATTATATTAAAAAAATGCCCCTAGGGTTTCTTGGATATAAAATTGTTTTTTGAAAACAACAATATGATGAGTTAAGAGTGAATGAATCAGAAACATACGGATTAAATTTTCCCTGAATTTGCATGGATTTGGAAGTCATGGAGAAAAGGGCACTTGGCAAGATGCATTTGAGATTTTACCCAACCGAAAACATTGGAGAAATACTGTGAGGTGCTTTGGTGAATGCAAAACTGTGCCAAATCCTTTCATTTTTATAAACTGCACTGCCATAAAAAAAGGAATAAAAATGACCTAATTGTAATTTAATGAAGACATGGAGTAGTGTTTGTAAAGCAGCAAGTTCTACAGATAAGCGCGAGATTTCCAAGAGCAAATCTCGATCAATAGGGGGGACAGGGGCTCTGCAGACGCCCCCAGACGCGAGGGGAGTACACCTGATGCTGGCGAGAGAATGTTTTATTTGCTGGCCGTTTTTCTCCCTCACCTACATGAAATTAAAATCAACAATGAAAATTAAATAAAGTACGAGTTTAAGAAAAACACATGGTAGTGCTTATCTGTATGCATTAGTAGCTTTTTTGGGTGATTTTTTTTTTTCTTTTTGTCCACAGCATGTCAAGAGCTGACACTCTTGGGTTGAGGCTGCTGTAAAGGCCTTCTGGTATATCTAAGATCAGGTAAGACAGCCAGATTTATCCAAACTTTGGCACTTTAGCAAGTCAAAATAAGCTTCAAGTTGCTTTATAAGCATTTACAAAGTATTCTACAAATAATTTATGAGAAAAATATGTTTTTTTAAAAAAGAACCTCAGTTCTATTGTCTTCATTGTGCTAAATATTTTTCAGCCTTAGAAGAGTTCTCAGTGTAAGGTTTGTCTTCCCCCCTCCCCCTGCCCAGTGTCTTTTTCTGGTGGATCAAATAATAACATAACATTCCTATAAGACCCAGTTTGTTAACTTTTTTCGTGTAATAGCTTAGGCCGTGGCCGTGCAGATACAGACGTTTTCCAAATATTCACAGTTCAGTTGAGAAAAGAGTGAGAGGAACACAGTGCACGGTGAGAGCTTTTGTAGAGGTCGAGACCAGGAGCGCAGCATCCCTGTAGCATCTCACCCACAGCCCTAACACCGGCGGAGACCCCGGACGCGAGCAGGGCAGTTAGCAGCGGGCACCTGCCGCAGGTTTGCGCCTGACCCGGGGGGACGGGCTCACCGTCTCCTTACTCGGCAGGTGGGCTCCAGCTCCCTAGAAGGAAGGTTTCTACCATCACAAGACCTGCCATAAGCCCTCCGCTCTCTGGCGAATGAGCTAGTGACGGGGGCAGTTTTAAAGCCAAAGCCAAGATGAATTGGGGCGTCACTCCCCGGGCAGAGCTCGCTGGGTGTGTCCACGATTACCTGAGCAAACCGAACTGGTTGTGTAAATAATAGGCAAAACGGGTGAGAGTCGATCCCTCTGGCTTCTCAACTCGGGCAATCTCATCTGCAGGGAAGGGGAACTTTGAAAGAGCCAGCAGCAAAGCAAAAATGGGTGCGATTAGTCGGGAGATGTCGAGTGAGCCCCAAGACGCAGATGCTGGGTTTGTATTCTCACAGACAATATCCTAGCCCTCCAGAGGGTTAGGGACCTTTACGTTCCCAGAGGGGAGGTCCCAACCCCTTCGTGAACGTCCAGATTTGTGAATCCCACCCTGAGATACTGTTGTCCCGCAGAACAAAACAAAACCGCAAGTAAAACCTCTTCCGACCCGTGATTTCTCTTTCTTACTCAATGAACATATTTTTACTATTTCTGGCACTTTCTGAATTAGCTCTACAGTTTGCTTTTACCTGTTTCCACGTAGGACCCACGGGAAACTCGGTGGCCCCACAGAGCCGAGCCATTGTGAACCCCAATATGCCGCTGTTCAACGGAAACCAGAGATTTCTATTTTTCTGGCTAAAAGTCATTAATTTCTCACACCAGCTTCACTTTCATTTCCGTCATTGGCCTTCATGATCACTGTGCCCCTGCCCCAGGGCCTTTTTATTTATTTTTATTTCTATTTTTATTTTTATTTTATTTTTATTTTTATTTTTATTTTATTTTTTAAGTTTTTAATTTTTTAACTTTTTTCCCAGGGCCTTTTTAAAGACGCAGAGTTCCTGTCTTTCTGCCAGACTTCTGGCACGTGTCGTGTGAGAACAAGAAAAGATGCTGTGTGGAGGTGCGGCCGCTGAATGAGTGGCTGGCTGATACCTTAGCCAGTGGCCAGCGCTTACGAATGAGCTCCAGAGCACCCGCAGCTCAAACTGGGGCCTCAGCCTGGAGGCCACCTCCTGCAGGGGGGTTCCAAGGCCTACTGCCAGCCACCCCGCCTCCTAGTCCTCCTGTGTGTGCTTCCGTGGTACCCCGACCATTGCCGTGATAGCTCCTGCCACTCTCCAACGTGATGACCTGTTGACTTGTTTTTATACCCACTCGGCTGTGAGCCTGGGAAGACGAGTACCACGGCTGACCTGGTCTGTTCGTTTTCATCACCAAAGCACACAGACAAGCTCCCAGGACATAGCAGGAACTCAATGTGCCCGTCATACCTACTGAGTTACATTCAAATTTGTACAGCCCTTCAATAAAATGTGATATTTGCTGAAGGTTTATGTACATTTGAAATCGTGAAGACACGAATAATATCAAGAATGTGCAAAAGTTGAACAAAAGAATTAAACATAATACAAAGGTTTCCAGACTAAAGATATATATTTTTTAAATTAAAAGTGTACCATTTTCATCAATATAGTAACCTGTTTTAAACGATGTAATTTCCTTCTGTTCCCCAACATCAAAGACCCTGTGACCCCTTAGATTTTTTTTTTTTTTATGATAGTCACACACAGAGAGAGAGAGAGGCACAGAGACATAGGCAGAGGGAGAAGCAGGCTCCATGCACCGGGAGCCCAACGTGGGATTCGATCCCGGGTCTCCAGGATCACGCCCTGGGTCAAAGGCAGGTGCCAAACCACTGCGCCACCCAGGGATCCCGACCCCTTAGATTTCATTGACAAACCAGTGGACACTAAAACTCTCCACTTTCGACATATGCTAAGGATAAGCAGCTTCGTCCTAAGGTAGCACATCCAAGAGACCCATCCTGTTTATCACTAATACCAACATTTTCACTTTTCCCGATTTTGTTGTTTGATAAAATAATAAGGGATAGGCCAGTGCAGATTGAAATGGCTGTTCAGACAGTGCTGGACGGGCCCGAAGAGGGTCGGTGCCAGAACAGCTGAGGCTTGGCAGGCGTGAGCCCCCCACCTGCAATCCATCAGCAGGAGCTCGCCGCGCATATATCAACTTCCCTGGCTCTGGACCTCGCGGCCGGCGGCCCCCCACCCCCCGACCCGTCTCCTAACAACTCCCTGCTCTTACTTTTGCCCCAGACAGTACCCCAGTTTTTACAGAGCAGCAGGAAGGATCCTGTAGAAATGGAAGTCAAATCACTGGTTTAAAATCCTCCTTGGCTTCTCGTGGCTTTTAGAAAAAGCTTCCGATTTCTTATTCTCGTGCACAAAAGCCTCCCCAGCTGGGCTGGTCTATCTCTCTGACCCCATCTCGTGCCACCCCGTGTACTCTTCTCTGCCCACCGGCCTTCATTTCATCTTCAATACACCAAGCTCTTTCCCACCTTGTGGCCTATATACTCTGCTCCTTCTGCCCAGGTTTTCTTTCATTTGTGCCCTTTTTTTCCCTTTTTTTTCTTTTTTTTTCCCCCAGTTCTCAGGCTAACTGTCCTTTAAAGTAGCCATCTGACGACTCCGGCATCCGATCCTATTTTGCATCTCTGTGTAGAAGTCACTGCTCTATAGTAATTTTCTTTCTTTTGTTTTCTTTTTTGATGATTATCAGTTTCCCCTCCAGAGTGAAGCTCTTTGGGAACAGGAGCCTATGTCTCCTGGAGAAGTTGAAGCTACTGGTTAATGGGTAGCGCTCACATTTTCTTTCCACAAACCAGAAGGTGATTCCAGAAGAAAATCATGTCAGGAAGATTCTAAATGCCAACAAACTCCCTTTGTCCATGAGATTACTTCCTCCCTGAGCGCAGTGGGTTTTTGGGAAGACTAGATGCACGTAAAGTGCACTGCACTTACAGAAGGGGGGATGGGAGTGGACACATGGGACATAACCCAGAAACATTCAACATGGTACCAAATGTTCATTGGTTCATATACTTTTCACCCATTATTCACTAATCCCTTTATTCATTCACTCACTAGATGCAGTTCGCCACACCAGCAGGTACTGATTATAAAAGCGACACGTCTTCAGAGATGGAGAAGAAGTAAATCCATTAAAGCAGTTGAAAGGTAGAAAAGTTGGGCCTAGAACTGGCTGCGTTGCAGCTCTCAATATCAGGTGATATCAACGGTGGCAAGGAACTTAAGGGCCCAGAACTGAGAACACTCACCAGACAAACTTTCCTAAGAAAATAAATTTGACAGAAGATGGTTGGAGGGTCTGAGTGTGTGCTTGATCTTAGACTCACTATGGACTTCTGTGTCCTTAAAGGTGAGAATTAAATCCATAAATTTGCCAAATACATCAACAGTTAGATATCGCTTTGCTTACCATGACTGTGTATGAAGAACTCCCAAGAATTCATGCCATAAAATAATAAAGTATTGTGCTTGAAAATTCAAGAAAGGCCCTCTTGGTTAGTTCTCCCTTAGGACTCTCTTGTAGTTACATCAGATTTTGGTTGGGGCAACAGTCATCTGAAGGCTTGACCGGGGTTTAAGAATCCACTTCCAAGGGGATTTCCCTCACGGGTATGGCAAAAGGATCAGATGCCCAGCTCCTCTCCCGGTGGGCCTCTCCGAGGGTACACTTGTGTGTCCCCGTGTGTGGTGACTAGCTTCCTCCAGAGTGAGTAATCCAAGAGGTCCAGGTGGAAAGTACAATGTCTTTCACAACTTTGACTGTCACCACTGTCACTTCTGTGCTCTAACGGCCACACCAGTCAGCTGGGATTCACTACGGCAGGGGATGACACCAGAATGTGAATACCGCAAATGTTAACATGGGGTATGGTGCATAATATGATTACAGAATGCCCAAGGACCAAAAGAGAATTGTTCCTATGACTAAAGTTAAGAAAAAATTAATTGTAGCAATTAGTAATAAAATTTGTAACTATTTGGTATATTTTAAAATTTAAAATAAAAAATTTGAAATAGGATTTTAGTTTTAAAATGAAAATGCATAATTGTCTTTGAGAATGCAAAATTGTAAGAATCATAGAAAATTCCAGATATCTTTGGAGGCAAACATCATCATTCATTCATTCATCCAAATATTCATTTTACTAAAGTTTATTGAATATCTGGTATATACATAGTCCTATGGAAGCAGCAATGAAAGAATGATTTATATACATATATATATTTAAGATTTGTTATTTATTAATTTGAGAGAGAGAGAGAGCTTGAGCAGTGAGGAGGGGCAGAGACAGAGGCAGAGGGAGAAGCAGGCTCCCCACTGAGCAGGGAGCCCAATGTAGGGCTGGATCCCAGGACCCGGAGATCATGGCCTGAGCCGAAGGCAAACGCTGAACCGACTGAGCCACCCAGGTACCCAAGAATGATTTTTTTTTTTTTTAAAGCAACTTAGGCCAACAGAGGTATTGGTGCTTTGACCAAGAAATTACAGAAAGGAATGATTCTCTGCATAGATTGCTGCCTTAAAAAAATAATTCCAAAAGAAAGTTTTGGAACATTTATATCCATTTCCTAATAGTTTTCCACTATTCCTTCCAGGGCAAACCCACAGTCCATGTGGGGAGGTGGGGTGGGAGCCATAAAACAAGATTTGAATAATCACTATGTTTAAGGTATAGTTTGTTTCTTGTTTAAAGACACATACTTGCGTGTGCACACAGACATGCACATGCCCACACACACATGCACCCCCCGTACACAGGCACACCCCACAGAGTGTTGGCCTGACATTAAGTCGTGCAGCTGAATTTTGAACTTCAGGTTCTTCCTTCTGAAAATCAAGTCCAGATGACTCCAAAAAAAAGCTGCCCGTAAGAATGACAGAACAGGTTTCACCAAATTTAGAACCACTCAAAGCCCCGTGGAATCCATGCTTAAATAAACCAAGTTTTCCAAATCTCTCTGGGTTTTGCTCTGCCTAGCACTAGGGAGGGTGCCTTTCCAGTAAAAGAAGGAGGGGAGGAGAAGACACAGCAGCAGCAGTTCCTGAAATAAGTTCTGCAAACTTCTTAGAAATTGAACAGTGAAGACAAAGCAGCACCTGACGACCCGAGAGTGAGGGCAGTGCGCAGGTACGGAAGGCCTCAGTTACCCCAGGACGGATGAACAGCTCCAAACAGGTGGGAGGACGAGGGTGTTTCTTTTGAGTTTTACCAAACCCAAGGCATTTGAAAGCTACCTGGAAATAGATGAGTCCAAAGCACGCCTGGATATACAACACAGTACGTTACGGAGGTGAGCATATTCAAAATCCATGAACAGAACCACCGAATAGCAGCATTTGCGGCTGCCACGCTGCAGACAGCTGCCCCATAAATAAGTCTACACGCTCTGCACTTACATTTCTAGCCCGGTGTTCTTGCAAACTCAACCATACTGGCTCTTGAATCCAACAGCTCAGCACAGCATAGTTGAACCCATACAGATTGACACAGAACATTTTGTGCCAACGCGGGATATTCATGTTTGAAGGTAGCAGCGATGTTCCTGGAAAATAGGAAGTTTTGCATAAAAACCTCAGGTGAGGTAACACTTGATAAATTAATTAAATTAGGCTAGCTTGAAGGAATTGCTCTGATATAAATTCACATAGTTTCTTCATCATGGGGTAAAAAAATAATGATTACAGGAAGTGAAACCTGATTGCATGAAACTGAACCCACGCAAAACTGAAGCTGTTCAGATAAACAAAATTTCCTCCAAGGAAGCGCTCCAGGGCCCTTCTCTGAGACAGTGAACGTTCAGGACTACCTATGGGATCTAAACTTACCCAGCAGAATATTTAAAAATAAATACTTGCTTTTTAAGAAGCTTTTTGTCCTTCTTTCAGTGGCAAGGTCACAATTTGTTCTTTCTGCCTGCCCGTTTGGAGGAGCACATTTATTATGTAAGAAAGAGATTTCGGGGAAAGTCTTATTATGAGACATAGCAGCCTCTTAGTGTTCATGTAAAGGTTCGTTCACGGACCTGCTGTCCCCGTGACTTGATGTACCCTGGCATTCCAGAGCCTTAGTACAAATGACTTGAGAAAGAGTTCTCCTATTTTTCAGTTGCTCCACAGTTTTGCTTTGAATAAATTATTAATCACTTAACTCACAGTGATAAGATGCTCGAGGATTACTGAAAAGAAAAAAAGGACTATCAGGACTTCCCCTTGACCTTACCAACAGAAAAACGATGAAACAACAGAAACCAAAACTAAACCCAAGCAAAACAGATCAAACTGAGAGCAGGAAAGAGAGGGATGAGTCACCATTGCCTCGGCAGGTACGGCGGCAGCGGTCCCGGCTGGGATGTGGATCCAGGTGGGACATAAGCCAAACTGAATAGTAACCCAGAGTCAGTACATAGAAATAAATAAGACCAGGAATTGTGTCGAATCCATTTAGGAAATTGGGGAAATTTGGAAGTTCACAAAGAAGAATGTAAAATCTACAGAAAATGTCACACCTCGGATATAATCTTGGTTGAATTTCCCAGTATTAATAGGACGGCTTTTGTTGTTTTTTCTAAAAAAAAAATTGAGATCATATTTTGTGACCTTTCATTTATTAAGGTGTAACTGACACATATCACAGTCGTTTCGGGTGTACGGCACGGGGAGCTGATAATCGTACATATTGGGAAATGACCACTACCATACATCTAATCAACATCCATCACACGCACAGCTACAAATGAATATTTTTTCTTGCAATGAGGACTTTTCAGATCCACCCTCTCAGCAACTTCCCGAGCTGCAATACAATCCTCTTAACATACGATCATCACGAATGTATATCACGTCCCTACGAGTCATGTACTTTATGACTGAAGTTCACACACGAACTCAAGTTCGGTAAACTACTTCCTGACGTTTCCATGTGCCAATAGCGAATCCGTGTTCAGATTGCTATGAATTACCGCCCGGTTGGGGAGTCTCATTCTACTCAACAAATCCCTTGCTGCTGGATTGGCCATGTATGGTTGCGGTTGGAATCGCTGCTCTTGTACTATTTAAAATGATGCTGTGTTGTGGATTCTTTTGTGATTATGAATAAATCTTTGCATATGGTAGATAGCTAACAGTGGAACCTCTGGGCCTATGGGTTTGGACATTTTCCAGGCATCTGTGGAGTATCGAGTGGTCCTCTAGAAAGATTACAAAACTGATAACTAACGGTGTAGCCAAGGTGAGGCTCTTTTCAAGTCTTCAGACCCAGTTCTTGCAAGTGTGCATCAGTGGGTTTTACAGGGACAGTACCTGGGACCCAGAATTTGAGAGGGAGTGGGGAAAGCTCAGTTAAACTTCAGTGCAACCATGCTTTGTCAGCTTTTTCTGCTTATTTCATGCCATCTTTTTTAAAAATTTAAATTCAATTAACATTTAGTGCATTATATTAGTTTCAGAGGCAGTGTCCAGTGATTCATCAGCCATAGAGCACCCAGTGCCCATAGCATCACGTGCCCTCCTCAATACCCATCCCCCAGTTACCCCATCCCCACCACCACTCTCCCTTCCAGTGACCCTCAGTTTCTTTCCTAGAATTAAGAATTTTTATGCTTTCTCTCCCTCTCTGATTTCATCTTATTATATTTTTCTCTCCCTTCCCCTGTGACTCTGTTTTTTTCTTAAATTCCATATATGAGTGAGATCATATGATAATTGTCTTTCTGATTGACTCATTTTGATCCTCTAATTCCATCCACATTGTTGCAAATGGCAAGATTCCATTTTTTTGATGACTGAGTAGTATTCCATTGTGTGTGTATGTATATCCCACATCTTCTTTATCCATTCATCTGTTGATGGACCTCTGGGCTCCTTCCATAGTTTGCCTATTGTGGACATTTCTGATATAAATATTGGGGTGTAGGTGCCCCTTTGGGTTCACCACTTGTATCTTTGGGGTAAAGACCTAGTAGTACAATTGCTGGGTCAGAGGGTAGCTCTATTTTCAACTTTTGGAGGAACTTCCACAGTTTTCCAGAGTAGCTGTACCAGTTTGCATTCCTACCAACAGTGTAAGAGGGGTCCCCTTTCTCCACACCCTCCCCAACATCTGTCATTTCCTGACTTATTAATCTTAATCCTTCTGACCAGTGTGAGGTGGTTTCTCATTGTGGTTTTGATTTGTATTTCCCTGATGCCGAGTGATGTTGACCATTTTTTCTGTGTCTGTTGGCCATTTGTACGTCTTCTTTGGAGAAATGTCTTCTGCTCATTTCTTGATGGGATTATTTGTTCTTTGGGTGTTGAGTTTGATAAATTCTTTATAGGTTTTGGATATTAACCCCTTATCTGATAAGGCATTTGCAAATATCTCCTTCCATTCTGTCGGTTGTCTTTTGGTTTTGCTGTGCGAAAACTTTTCGTCTTAGGAGAACACATTACACACAGAAGCACCGTTGGGCAGTGCTAAGAGGCAAAAAGCAGGATAAAATTAAGCTTCGTAATTTTTATCTTAAGACTGGGAGAGATTTATGGACTTTTTGAAGGTTATACAAGCAACTCAAGACATGACCTAAGAATAAACCACAGACTAGTGACTATCCAGATAATTATCAAACCAATTTTTTTCCTAATAAAAGTAACTCAGTTTAATTTCTAGGTTAATTTAAAATTAATAAGGGATGTCAGATGAATAGCTCAGAAGATTCCTACCTTCTTAATCTATGATCCAAACAATAGCATGCATCTAATAGCATCATTCACAAGTGAGCTAAAACTGTGTCCTCTCCAAGGCCATAACTCAGGACGATGGCAGGATTATATGTGTCTACGAAATTTAAGTCAATATCTTGAGACTTTTTTTAAACGTCCTGATGAATAGTAACCCGGTGGGGGGAGGTGGTGTGGCAGGGCGGAAGCACTCACACAGGCAATGTAAGTTGAAATGATTAAATCAATTTGGTCATGCTTAATTATTCTGTGGTCGGTTCGCCACAGATTATCTTTCTAAATTTACTTTCTGGCTTTCTTCATATATCATCTAACTGGGAGGCGGCAGAGTTTTGAGTTGCACACTGGGCAGGGGAGCCAAGATTCTTGGCTTTGCTACTAACTAACCGAAAGACTTGGGATCATTCCCTTACCCTTTCTGGTCCGCAGTTCCTTAATTGTCATGTAGTAACTTATATGTATAATAAGCAGAGACCACTAATGAGTGTAGGTAGGAGCCAGCTTAGCCTATATGGTGATTAAGGTATTTGACTATGAAGCCTGATTACAGGTTCAAATCCTGGCTGCGTACCACTTAATAACCACATAACTTTGGGAGATTTGCTGAACCCCTCTGCGTGTCAGTGTCCTCATCTGTAAAACATGAGTAGTAATAGCACCTATGGCCAACAGTTCACGTGAGCATTCAATAATACGCTTCCTGTCTGTCCTGTGCTAAGCACCTGCGGACCGTGGGCTGCCAATAACACGTACTCATCGTAACGCGGCAGAAACTTCTTACAGGAGACCCTCCACTCCCTTGGCTTAGGAATCCTTGCAGATCAATCTCTTTATTGCATCTACTCCGGCCCTCATGCAGCTCGGTGTCTCTTTGGCCGTAATGATCTGTCTCCACGTCTCACGGCTCGGTCTCCTTCATTTTCTAAATAACATTTTTCTACTTACAGAGGCCTTCATTTCCTCTTTATCTTCTCGTTTTGGACCTGCTTTCAGAAAAACACGGAAAGAGTTGTCTGTATTGATGATTTAATTATATTCAGTAAGCTCTTAAAATATGCTGCCAATGTCAGGAGAGCCTCGTATTTGTACCTTGGCTTTTAAAAGTTATTTTGGGTCACGTCAATCATTCTGTTGAATAAAAATTTAGACGGGGCAATGTACCGCAGTGTCGAAATTCATCATTGTGGGTCTTCATTTGAGTCCTCCTCTAAGGGAGGGTAGTTATTAGAGTAGAGAAGCAGAAAAACCTCATTACAACATGATTTACCCTGAAGAGGCCCTTCAGCTGTTCCCAGAGGCCAATTGACTAACAAGCAAGGCTTTGGCGTAAAAAGAATTTTTATTAATGTAAAAAGAATTTTTATTAGTATCCAAAATTTAATATGCCACATATTAAATTACTTCAGTTCTCACGTGATAAAAGCAAAATTAAATAAACTACCAACACAAATTCAGCTATGGCCTTGCACAGGCTATAGTGTTCTGATGGTGGGAGAGCCTTCCATCAGGAGGAAATATGGCAAAGCGTACAAGATATTAAAAGGCTCCATTATTTCAGTTCACGAAAGAGTGACAAGTAATAAAATAGATGCAAAAGAAATCTACGTTCTCTCCCTATCTCTCTGTCTGTCTACCTCCCTACTTATCATACCAGAGATACAAAGATAAATCTGTCACTACCTCAAACTTGTGATATTTTAGGAAGTTGCAGTTCTTCTTGGGTTTGTATCAACAAGATAAAGACACAAAACCATTCTTGAAAAAAGTCGATCCTCCTTGTCCTTACTTGTTAGAGATTTTTCTTCAAAGCATTGTGATGCTCATTTTTAAGATGAGTTATTGAAGTGCTTGTAATTTATGATTATCTGCTTCAATCCAAATGTAAAAGGGGGTGACTTTGTGTGTTTTAGCTCCCATTTTCACATACCGAGGTAAGTTTGGGGGTTATTTTAAATTTCAGATTTAAAACACACAATGTAGGGAAATCAGAGCAATGACTAAATTTTAACATCAAACAGTCTGATGAGGATAGCACCTCATCAATTTGAAGTGTTTTCTAAATATGCAAAGTGATTGGAACCCATAAATTGAAGGAACTTTCAATCCCGATTTTTGATAGTAAAGCATTTCTGAATTTCCTGCAATACAGGGGTTCCTTTGAAGACCAAGCAATGTCTCCATTTCGCTACATATTCTGGTCATATCTGTCCTAAAGCCAGGTGATCGGGCCATGCTCTTTTATTGACCCACATTATTACCGTGCTTTTCACTGAGAGTCATTTCAAGAAATGCTAGTATGAAAGGCTGTTTCTGAAAGTGCTGCTGGCCTTATCTCCTACTGCCTCTTCAGGTGGGGAACCTCTTCTCCCTTGGTCACCTTTTTCCCCCCTCTAAAGAAAAGGAGACTTTTTAAAATTTCTTTTTTTGCTGTGTCTTCCTGGAAGCTCTTGGCCAAAGCCGTTCTCCAAATGTAACAGCTCTGTTGGATCTTAGGACATGCTTACATGTCTTTTCACATCATGTTTTTCTGGCATCCTCTGGACCTGTTTTTACCTTAGTATTTATAATTCCTAATTTTCTCTAAATATTTTCTGTATGCTGCTTTAAATTCTTTGAGGAAAAAGGTCATGGCTGGATAGCTAGCTAGACATGATTGATAGATCTGAGGAACATGAGAGGAATCCTAGTTGGCTGAGGTTTATAAACAAGGAAGGAATGGTTATTAAAAGTAATATTTTATGCAGATGGTAAAAGTATACATTAGTTAATGAAAATGCAGACAAGTTAAAGAGGAAAATAAAATCTCCACAACGTCACCTGCTAGAGACATCCGCTGTTAACATTTCAGCGTAGATCTCCTCGGTATTTGGTCTCCGCACAGGATTTGCCTCCGACGAGCACTCACTACATGCAAGCTCTTGGCCTAGGCCATTCATGTAGGACACCCCATCATCGTCACAGTGTGGCCAGGTACTGCCTTCTTGCCACCAACCATCAGTGAAGAAACTGAGACACAAAGAGACTGTATAATTGGCTCCGAGTTCATTATATTAACATTCAGTTTGGGTGCAGGCCGACTAACCCGGAAATCTGTGCCTCACCACTGTTCTGCACTGTTGTTGAGAACAAATGGCATTTTTATTAAACCTCCTTCTGAGTTCAGGGGCACTTGGGTGGCTCAGTCAGGGAAGTGTTGAGCTCTTGATCTCAGCTCAGGTCTGGATCTCAGGATTGTAAGGTTAGGCCCTGCGTCGTGCTCCATGGTGGGTGAGGAGCCTATTAAAAAATATATGCCCTTCAAATCCAGTGTACTGAGCCTCCTTTGATGCACTTTATTAGTTGGAGGCTCAGTTTGTCTTGAGATGAGCCTCATGGCGGGTCCCTCTAGGTAGATTCAGCATGACGCATGGTGCACACTGAGAGCCTGCTGTTGGCTATACGTCTACACCGTAAGTTCACCACGATGTACTCCCTTGTTGTGTATTCCTGCTCATGCTGGTGTCCAGCTGCTAGGAGTTTCCAGACCCCTGATGCTATAATGCTCACTTAGCTGACGCTGACTTCTTCCAGTCTGAGAAATACATATTCACTGCATATGAAAAATAAGGACTAATAAACTTAAAAACAAAAAGCACTTGGTAATCAATAAGAAAAAAAAAGACTCGCTAGAAAAATTGATAAAGGACAAGAAAAAAGCAGAAAATAAAAGCTAGTTTTTAGAAAATATTACTGTTAGATAAATATATAAAAATATGCCCAGTCTCACTTTTGATTTTTAAAATAGTGAGAGAAAAAATAAAATAAAATAGTGAAAAGCCAATCTCAGCTTCCTCCCTCTCCTATTGATAAACTGGTGAGCAAAAGCACTTGGGTATAAGGGAAATAAGCATCCTCATATGCCGTTAACAAGAGAAACAGTGGTGCAAATTTGTGAAATAATTTGGCATTATTTATTAAATATTTAAAGGATTTGCCTTTTGATCTTGCAACAGCACTGCTAAGCACTTAGGCTGCGGCTACATTGCACATTTACACAGAGATAGATGATACATGATTTTCATAACAATTTTTATAATAAAAATCTGAAAACCACCTCACTACTTATACATAGGAGATCAGATTTACAGATTGTGGTCATTCATACAATGAAATATCGCTCAGTTGTTGAGAAGGATGACATCTCTATATCTACACCAAGATTTACATGCGCTGCACGTGCCAAGCAGCAGCGTAGCTCAGTGATGAGGAGCAGCTTCTGGAGCCATAGTGTAGACTCTGGAGCCTTACCTGGGTTTGAATTCTGGCCTCACCACGTAGAGCTGGGATGTCCTAAGAGTAAGTATCATGATCTCTGTATGACTCACTCTGCTTATCTGCAAAGTGGACACAAGAACAACACTCATGATGGTGACGAGGATCAAACAAGTCAGTGTTTGCAAAGGCGCTTGGAGGGCAGCTTGGCCCTTTGAGAGTAGAGAGGAGTAGAGAGCATTATATAATTTTTTTTAACTAAAAGAAATACTGGTATGGAAAGTTATTTAAAGTACGTGATGTAAAAAGTGAAATGACCCAGGACAACATAATTCCATACATCTAAAAAAAAAAAAAAAACTGATGGAGGTGGGTTACGTGTTCACATGAGAATGCGGCATTTCTGGAAACCACAGCAAGAAATGTTGAGTTTACTCCTGCGACACGGACGGGAAGTAGATGATCTCAGAGCCCTTTTATTTTCAACCTCTGTACACTTTGAAGTGCTTCTATTTCTATTTTGTCAGGAAATAAAAGAGACAGCAGCAACAGCTCCTGGAAGGTTTGGAGAGGCCGAAGGCTGCTTTGCCCTGAGCTCACAAAGGATGTCTGCAGGAGGGCAGGCTGGACGCCCCACCACGCTCACATCGTCACTCAGCTAAAATACTCTCTGTCTCTCCGTCTCTGCCGCTATCTCCGTCTCTCTCTCACACACGTGTGCACGTGCACACATGCACGGACTTGACCAAAAGACTACCTCTGCCTCTTCCACACACTCATTCACACACACTCACACCCATGAACGTGTGTTACGGAACTGGGATGATGAAATAAGTACAATCTTTGTTCTTGTTTTTAATCAATGATATCAAATTTTCTTCAAAAATAGGATTTGGGGCATCCCGGGTCGCTCAGCGGTTTAGCACCGCCTTCGGCCCAGGGCGTGATCCTGGAGTCCTGGGATCGAGTCCCACATCGGTCCCCCTGCATGGAGCCTGCTTCTCCCTCTGCCTGTGTCTCTGCCTCTCTCTCTCTCTCTCTCTCTCTCTCTCTCATGAATAAATAAATAAAATCTTTTAAAAAAATAGGATTTTTACAACCGTACAATGTCCTGCCACGTATGTGTACCACAACATCTCCTGACTGGTTTAAGGGGCTACATGGGCCTTGTGAAGCAGAGAATCAAGTCGGGGGGTCCCGTGACCTGCACGATGGATCCGCGCAGCCTTCTTTTTTTCATTTTTTACTGTCCTATGACGTTCCTTCCCCGTCATCTTAATAATGCAGCAAGGCTCTGGCAAGGTAACTCACTGTAAAGCAAAAATTACTAGTAGGGTAGGGGAAAAACCCTGATACTGATAGGAAAAAAGAAAGCCCCACAACTCTGCCTTCTGACAAGGAACAAACCATTAGTCGCGAGATTTCATCTCAGTGGTGGATTGTCAGTGACCAGCGAGGAGAGTGGGGTTGGGGGAGCCGGGCACAGTGACCACGTGCAGTTTGGACTCGGCGAGTGTCCTGGGCCTCCAGTACGTCTTCCCTCCTTGCTGCCCCTCACAACAGGGGCAGACCGTGGGAAGCCAAACAAGTCGCAGCGACAACAGGAAACATCAGAGCCTTCTGGAATAGAAAACACCGATTCTTGCATTGTGTCCACTCAGGCTTCCCGCCTCTGGGACCCCCTGGGCACGTGAACCCAGCATCTCTGGGCCTCACTTTTATCCACACGAAATGATCGACCCACAAAGACGCGGTGCGAAGTCCTTGCCCACAGCATGCCCTCCTGGGCTTCCTGCACTCTTCCTGTCCCCCCGCGACCCGCAGGGAGGCTTGGACGTCAGGGTCATCAGCGCGTCCAACCCTCGCCCCCCGACACCTTCAGGTCTTGCCTTTGACGCAACCGCCTGGGGGGCAACGTGGCCACTTTGCTCAGCGCCACCGAGGAGGAGGTGTGTACGCTTATGGCCTGACCTCCCGAATGTTAATACCCAGTGTGCCTACGGCCCGCCCACGGCGGGGGGCAGAGAGGTGCGGACAGAGACGTGTTGCCCCCAATTTCGAGAACCTAATATGACGTTGGTTCCTGGGTGGATCACCTTCATTCGTCACCCACCAAAGAACTGCTCCAGTGAGACGCCTTGCACACCGAAAGGTGACAGGTTCCCGGGCTGCCGCAGTGCCCGCCCCCCGGGGTGGCCCAGCTGGGATCCGCGGCCGCGTGGCCTCCGCAGGCCTGAGGAGATGCGCCCGGATTCAGCATCACTGTTACCATATTACTGAAAAGTAGCTAAAACCAAAGTAGCGTGAGTCACCAAGATGGGGTGACTCACCCACATCTCTACTGGGACAACTTTTCGTTCTGGAAATGCTCCTTCCACATGGGGAGGACTAATTTACGATGGAGACTTTGGTAAAATACAACCGTGATTTGTCAATGACTGTATCTGCCGACGCCAGCAACAGCTTCCTCAGGGGGGCGCGGGTGCAGATTAGGCGGCTGTTTGCCACGGATGCTACATGTGCCGGATGGTGATTGTGCTGTGTACGTGACACGCTCGGGCCTGCACACATATGCACGTGGTCGAACTCTCACTTTGTACCCGACCTGCTGAGAGCTGGGGCCTTTGCACAGCGAGCCGGGCGCCTTCCAGCGACTTCTGTGGAGGACCACCTCAGCCTTCTGTCCGTTCACACTGATTGGCCTCCGCGTGTGTGGGTCCCCGGGGAAACTGAGTCTGTGCGCCTGGCCCAGCCGCCCCTCTCCGCCCTGGAAAGGGATCGGCCTTGTCATCACCCGTTGCACAAGCACTGCTGAGCCCCCCACATGCCACTCGCTGGCCCGGCCCCGAGGGGCAGCCCTGCCCGCACACGTCTGGCCTCCCCCTTGAATGAGATGGGACCCGCGTGGGGCGAGGTGCGGCCCGGCCCAGGAGCAGCCCCCGGGAAGGACAGAGCAGCCAGATCCTTCCCCAAGGCGACGTCGCGGGAGGGGCGGTGGATAGGATTTGAGAAAGTGGGGAAGCTGCCGAGGAAGCGTAGAGAAGACACCAGGAGAATGGAAGTTCTAGAAGGATCTCAGGCCACATGGCTCTGTGGCTTTCCTCAGCGGCTAAGGTTAGCAGGACGGAGACGAGAAAACAGCCGTCGCCTGTGGGTAGAGAGGCCTGGGCCTGGGGCAACTTCCGTCTTGATGCTGACGTCCTCCGGCCGCCACGCTGCTGAAGATGCCCGTGCCCGTGGAGAGAGCTTGTCCGGCCTCAGAGCCAGGCCCCGGGTCAGGGCAGTCACGGTCCTCTTGGCCTCGCTGGGGCCGAGGACGTGATCACCGGGCCTGGTCTCTGGGCCCAAGGACTTGATCGCTTGGCCTGATCACCGGGGCCCAAGGACGTGATCACCAGGCCTGGTCACCGGGGCCTAAGGATGTGATCACTGGGGCCCGAGGACGTGATCACCAGGCCTGGTCACCAGGGCCCGAGGATGTGATCACCGGGGCCTGATCACCAGGGCCCGAGGACGCGATCACCAGGCCTGGTCGCCAGGCCCGAGGACGCGATCGCCGGCTGGGTCGCGGGCCCTGGCATGGGGGTGGGCCTGCCTGGCCCTCCCCCAGCCGGGCCTCCGCCCTCCTGCTGCGCTGCCTCGTCCTCCTCTCACACAGCTGTAGAGACGCCGACGCCCCTCACAGAGTGTGCACGTGGTGAAAGTTAAAGGGAAACTACATGTCAGGTGGTCAGCCTGCGGCCTGGTGTGTGACACACGGTCAAAAACAGTATTTAACGGGGTTCTGCCCCCCCCACCCCCACAGCACCTTCCTCGTGGTCTTTCCCTAATATCCATGCTTTTCACTCTATTTCCCTTTCTGCGCCCCCCCACCCTACGTGGGCTCAAACCTGCCTCTCGGGGCGCCCGGGGGTTCAGGGCGTGACCCGGGTCGTGGGATCGAGTCCCCATCGGGTGCCCCGGGAGCCTGCTCCTCCCTGAGCCCACGTCGCTGCCTGTGTCGGGATCCCTCATGGATGAGTAAACACGACCTTGGGCGGACACAGACTCGGGACCCCCGGCCTCGGCGCCCCGTGCCCCCTCCAGCCTGCCTGCTGGGCCGCCTTGCCCTTCCCCGCCCCACTGCGGACACCTGCCCTCGGGCCTCGCGTGCAGCCCGCTCTTGAACACTCTGTGGCTTTTTAAAAAGTCAGAGGTGAGTGGGCGGGTGTCCCCTGGCCGAGGTGGCTTTACTGAGGACCAAGTGGGGCTCAGGGTGGCCTGCAGGCTCCAGCCCCTGCTTCCCTGTTGTTCCGACCTCCCGAGGAGGCCCGACCCCCGACTCCCCGACTCTCGGGGGGTGTCCTTTTAAAGAAATGGGTGGAATCTCACGCGAGACCCTGGTGACCAAGCGAGCAGAGCGCCCGTGGCCGGTGGGAGAACGGCAGGTGCCTAAGCGCTTCCCCAGAGGCTCGTGGGGCAGAGCTGGTGACTCCCCGTGACAGAGGGAACCCCAAAATTCGAGAAATGCTGAACTAGGCCACTTCTCTCCTTAGGCGTCCCTGTTTTTCTCCGTCCTCCTGCCCTCGCCCACGCCCCCAGTGTGCGCCCTGAGCCGTCCCCTCCCGACAGGCAGCTGCGGGGCCCCGAAAAAAATCACCCCGCCAGGGCAAGTCCTCCCTTCTCACTGGGGGAAACAGCTCCTTTGCTTAGGAGACAAATTTTTCTTTTGTTTTGTTTTTTTTGAATCACTTTTACACTTGATTCTTAAATTGGGCCCCATCGTCCTTACTACTGGGCCTCAGAGACGGAGCTGACCATCAGCAGGAGTCCTGGGCGTCAGGGCCCTCCTGGCCGGGGCCCCAAGAGCCCTTTCTCATCAGGTGGCTCATTCATTCATTCCTTCCCTTGTTCCCTTTTATATCCATCCCCCAATTCCAGCCCCCTCGTCCAACAGCCACTCTGATGTATTTATGTGAAATACAAATTTGGAGGATTTTACGTTTGTGTAAAATGTGGGTTCTTGAGCAGCCTGGGTGGCTCAGCAGTTTAGAACCTGCCTTCGGCCCAGGTGATGATCCTGGAGACCTGGGATCGAGTCCCACATCGGGCTTCCTGCATGGAGCCTGCTTCCCCTTCTGCCTGTGTCCCTGCCTCTCTCTTTGTTTCTCATGAATAAATAAATAAAATCTTTAAAAAAAATGTGGGTTCTTTTATACTGAGTATTTTAATTCACAAAATGGCATATGTCACATAATTTCTGACTAAACTTTTCCCCTCTGCCTATGTTTTGGAGACTCCCCATGGTGCTGAATGCACGTAGCTGCTACCTGTAACTGCCGCGTGCAGGTCCTGGTGAAAATTGATTCGTCCTTGTCTGTGCGCCTCCCCAGGGATCGACACCTGCAAGTCCTCCAGCCTCCTACTGCACAGACAGTACGGTGACAGTCATCTCGTGCATCCCTGTGGAACCTGTGAGGTTTTGGAGTGTCCACCAAGGGGGAGGCATGTCCTGCGTCACAGATTAAGCAGATGCTTATGTGTTGTCGTATCACTGGCCTGGATGACTGTGTCAGCCCACATTCCTACAGTCACGGGGGAGCCTTTCTATGATACCATATTCTCTTTTCTTTAAATTGTATTTATTTATTTTTTAATAATCTCTACCCCTAATATGGGGCTCTAACTCATGGCCCAGAGATCAAGAGTCACAGGCTCTGCCAACTGAGCCAGCCAGGCCCCCCTGATACCACAGTCTTTCCAAAATTTTTCATTGGTCAGACTCTAATTTTTGCCAGTCTCATTGACATAAATTAATACCTCGCTTTTATTCGCAGTTTTGTGAGAATTATTCCAACTCCGCTGCCCAGGATTTTATGAGATTTTTTTTTTCGACTGTCTGAAACTGTCAAGGAACAACTATGAAATTCTTGGAGTCGCACAGGCCAAAATGTGCATATGATAAATCAGTGAGTGTTGCAACTGTGTGAGTATATTTTGCTAAGCGATATTGAATGAAAAACAGAAAACCACCACATCCAAAGAACACCCTGGTATTATTTGCTAAAAATTGAAATGTTCATTTTATCATTCTCTGCATTCTTTTTGTAACAGGAAATGACTTCTGAACATACTGCCTCATCTGTCATTGTCAAGGATTAAATATGAACCAAATTTGCAAGGTATTTTTTTTTTAAGTTTGCTAGAGCGGAATAATGTGATTGTCAACACTTTTAAACACTTTATGACTTTGGAATCTTTCCTTAAAAAAAAAAACACATTGTCGAACTAATTAAAATTGGTCATGAATATTAATGTTTGAGTTGAAAACAACTGCCACTAGGTGGCAAACAATCTACACATAGAATTATACAAAAGAGAAAATTATAAATACACTACCATATATGCATATTATACTAGACAGTGAAAAAATACATAGTTAATACAGTATCTTCTATGTATTGTTAATCATAACACCACTGGAAACATAGGCATAATGGTGCAAAGAGTAACAAACATATTGTAAAAAATTAAATGAAAAAAAAAAAACAGTTTTTTAAGAGAATTAGAATAGCGCATCTTTAGCCTTACATCTAACATTTGTCCTTAATGTGGAACGGGCACATGGACTTTTATCATTTATCTCATCTGTACTCTCAAAGTAAGACATCTCTCTGTGGTTGAAGATACATTGATGATGAAACACTATGGCCCTGAGTGACCTTGAACTTGTCCTAGGGCTTCTTGTCTGGTTTCTATACAGTTATCAGTTTTGATATCATGTTGGATGGAGAAGGAGAGAAGTACTGTTGGGATTTTTCCCTCACCATTTGATTCAACCATCTTGGAAATGGAAAAAGTAGGATGTTATGCTGAAGAATGTAGACTCTGGTGCTAGACTACCATGTTTGAATGTTAGCACAATACCTCAAATTGTGTAACTGTGGTAGATTGTATTATTTATTCCTCTCAAATAATACTTTTTCCTTCTTGTAAGAGGATGATATGTTCTTCACCCTATTGCTCTTAGGCTTGACTGTGTGTGTGCTTTCACCAGTGGTAGGTGAGGAAACACAATGTATATCGTATCCAGCAAGTGGTTTTAAGAGTTGCTGTAGGTTCCCATCGTCTCTCTAGCTCTCTCTCTGTAGACCAAGAAAATGGGGTGTACCTACTAAGAGTTGGCTACTTCTTCAGCCTAACGTCTGGAGGGAGAAGAGTCATAAATAAGAGCTAAGGAAAATGACATGCAAGTACAAAATATAACATGACTTAAAATAAGTATACATTATTATAAACTATTGGAATTTTGAGGTTATTTATTTATTTTTAAGCACAGCATAACCTAGTGAAAACTATTACAATGACTTTGGGTTAGTTTCTTCACCTATAAAATGGAGCTGATAATATTCATCTCACTGGCCTTGGGGGATTGAATAAGCTAACACATATAAGAATATAGAATAATAAATTGCATCATAGTGGATACATATCTTTATTTAAATAGTCTAAATGTGTATGCAATAAGAACTTTCATTTATTGAATGACTATTATAGTCTAGGAATGTTTTACTCATGATTTTATTTAATTATATAATACCTTTCTAAAGTATTGACATTCTTTTTTAAAAAAAGATTTTATTTATTTTAAAGAGAGAGAGTGCACATGTGAGAGGGGGTGGGGTAGGGAAGATAGGGGCTGAGGGGGTAGGGCAGAAAGAGAGGGAGAGGGACAAGAAGACGCTATGCTGAGTGCAGAGCCTGATGTGAGGCTCAATCTCATGATCCTGAGATCAAGACCTCAGCCAAAACCAAGATTCAGACACTTAACTGACTGAGCCACTCAGGTGCCCCTAAAGCATTGACATTCTTATTTTATAGAAGAAGAAACTGAGGCTCAGAAAGACCTCTTAATTCAATGATTATCCATTTGTTTGTGGCTAAGGACTAATTATGGGGTGTGGTTTTTTTTTTTTTCCCTCTAGTCACAGACTTATACTTTTAAAAAATACAACAAAAATGAGCTATTAGAAAAATGCAATGAAATTAAAAAATTTAAAAAGACATACAAAACAGAATTCCAATTTTATTATTAGATTCAATAAATATAAAATTACATTTTAATTAATATCATTAAAACAAGCAATAATTTTTTTTTAAAACAAGCAATAATTTTTGAAATCTCAAAAACTAGCCACATTACTCAGTGAGATTATGCATATCTATGACTAATGGAAAATAACTATTTTACTCCTGATTTTTTTTTTTACCATTTCATAGTTGTAACTAAACAAAAATTATGAATGGAAAGCAATTTCCCAAAATAAACATCTATAAAAGTACTTTAAACTACACACAGTTTCTAATATGACAAATAAGCTTGCTCCTTATTTGTTAGCTAATCGAATCTACTTTTGTTTTAATAACACTCAGTAGAGTCACAAGTCTCACAGACCTGTGTTGATGGGAATGGAAGAAGAGATATTAAGGCAATTTCAGGATATTTATTTCTAACTTTAATCAAAAACGAAGCAAATGATGCAGTGTATTTAGAATTTATATTTTATCAGAAGCCAAATCCAACAATTTATCCTGTAGAGTTATGGTAGATCCTCTGCCCCTTATCTGCGGTTTCACTTCCAGGGGTTTCAGTCACCCCATCAGCCACCGTCCTGGAGCAGATGATCTTCATCTGACGAATCGTCAGAAGGTCAACAGAAGCCTAATGCTGCGTCAGAGTGCCTACATCATTCTGATGAACCGCCAGAGGGTCGTAGATGCCGAACACTACCTTACTATATCTGTGTCATTCACCCCACTCTGGTCCTCACTTAGGCGTGCTATCATCTCGCATCATCACAAGAAGGATGAGGACAGTCCAGTATGGTATTTTGAGAGAGACCACAGCCACATAACTTATATTACAGTATATTGTTGCAATTGTTCTGTTTTATTATTAGTTATTATTGTTGATCTCTTACTGTGCCTACTTTACAAATTGTTTTATCATAGGTATGTATGTATGAGAAAAAGCATACAATATTTAGGGTTCGATACTATCCATGGTTTCAGGCATTTACTGGGAGTCTTGAAACCTCTCCTTTGCAGATAAAGGCAGGACTATGATATAGCTGAAGTTAAGCTATTTTTTAGTGAAATTAAAAATTTTCTCATTTGACACTTCTGGATTGCAGTTGACAACTAACCTGAAAATACAAATGTCATAACCAGGTCCTCCTGTGCACAATGAGTAGGCATCTTTGAGTTGTGTAGTGTGAGTCCATGTAAGATTCATCACGTGACTTCAAAAATGAAACTGTTCCGTATTTTCTTCATTGAGATTCAGCAACACTATCAAGAGACTGAGCATATTACGTTAATCATACTGGTATTAAAATAAAAGCTTAATAAAAAAAAACAACGGCCAAATAAAAAAGAGACTGAGCATATTGACCACTCTCAAATGTTTTCTCTTGTCTTTTAAAATTTTTTTTATTCCATTTATTCTTATTTCATTTATTTAAATTGAGATATAATAGACACATAGCATTATATTGGTTTCATGCGTACGGCATAATGATTTGATATTTGTATATATCATGAAATGATCACCACAATAAATCTAGTTAACATCCATCACCATACAGTTAGAATTTTTTTCTTTGTGATGACAACTTCTAAGATACACTTTTCTAGTAACTTTAAAATATGCAATATAGAATTATTAATTCTAATCATCACACTGTACATTATCTTTTCAAATATTTTTGTTTATTTAAAAGATTTTTTATTTATTTATTCATGAGAGACACAGAAGGAGAGAGAGGCAGAGACACGGTAGAGGGAGAAGCAGGCTCCATGTAGGGAGCCTGACCCGGGCTCGATCCCAGGTTTCCAGGATCACGCCCCAGACTGAAGGCGGAGCTAAACTGCTAACCCACCAGGGCTGCCCTCAAATATTTTAAAAATGTTATAAGTTTTTTTAAAATGCAGAGTATAATATTCATATATTGAGAATATTGGCATTTTAAAATAAAACAATTACTTTATTCTTTCAATTGTATTCAATATAATTTTTTATCAAAGCAATTTCATCTACGCATATAAATGTAAAAAAATATAAACACACTCTTTCTTAAGAGGTAATACATTTTATTTTTCTTAAATTGTCTTATTTTATTTTATTTTATTTTTTTAAAGTAGGCTCCACACCCAGCATGGTACTCAAACTCACAACCCTGCGATCAAGAGTCATGTGCTTGCCACTCTGGAGAACAATGTGGAGGTTCCTCAAAAAGTTAAAAATAGACTACCCTACAATTCAACGATTGCAGTACTAGGTATTTACCCAAAGGCATATGCACTCTGATGTTTATAGCAGCATTATCAACAATAGCCAAATTATAGAAAAAGCCCAAATGTCCATCAACTGATGGATTGATAAGGAAGATACGATGTGTGTGTGTGTGTGTATACATACATATGTATATGTGTATATATGTAAAATGAATATATATTTATATAATTGTAAAGTGGAATTATATATAATATATGATATACATATAATTACACATATATATAACAGAATATTGCTCAGCCATAAAAAAGAATGAAATCTTACCATTTGCAACAAGAGGGATAGAGCTAGAGTGTATTATGCTAAGTGAACTAAGTTAGGCAGAGAAGGACAAACACCATATGATTTCACTCATATGTGGAATGTAAGAAATGAAACAGATGAATTTAGGGTGGGGGGAGAAAGAGGGAAACCATAAAACAGACTCTTAACTATAGGGAACAGACAGGGTTGCTGGAAAGGAGGTGGGAGGGGTGAATGGGCTCACAGGGTGATGGGTATTAAGGAGGGCCCTTGTTGGGATGAGCACTCGGTGTTATATGTAAGCGATGAATCAGTAAATTCTATTCCCAAAACAAATATTATCCTCTATGTTAACCAACTGGAATTTAGATAAAAACTTGAAACAATAAATACATAAATTTTAAACATCATTCAGTTCTAAAAAAAAAAAAAAGTCACATGCTCCACTGACTGAGCCAGCCAAGGCACCCCTAAAATGTAAGACATTTTAAATCTTTCTCTTTTCTCTTTCAAAATGTATTTCTAATTCTTGAGAATTTTAACACATATATTTAAGATGCATATTTATGCTTAAAGGTCTTGTATTAGTCTTTAGCACTTTATGTATATAATTTGAATTTTAAAATTCTATAAACAGAGGCCTTGTTAAAAATTCCACCTGTATTGAGTTATCATTATGATTTTTGGTGTATAACTGATCCAAACAGCATTTATTATTAACTTTGATAAATATGCATTCAACACAAACAAAATTTTGGAAATACATCTTTTAATGAGATAAATGAGCCTATATCTATGTATGAATATGACTTATTAAAATAAAAAATATTTCCAGTTTTCATGTTAGAGATGTAAACACTGAGAAACACAGTTCACCTCAATAAGTAGATGGAACTTGAAAGGAATTTGTTATGGCCCTGCTATTTAATTCTTTGAACCCCTTTTGAGTTACATAAAAAAAAAATCCATAGTGATCTATCATCCAAAATTAGTTTGTAATGATCTATTGGTTAAGAACTCAGATTCTCATTGAATTCCGATTTAAAAAAATTAAAAGGAAATCTTTTAAAGTACTTTTATTTTAATCTTTTAGAAGGGTTTGCTACCCAATCACTTGAATTATTCACCTTTTCAACACCATCACCGATATTTGAAATTGTCCTCTTTCTTTTTTATTGTTCAAGTTTTTTCAACCAAGGAAAATATAATACAGTACAATTCAGTTCAGGAAAGGTGCGTCATGGGGGATTACGAAAGGAGACCGGCAAATGGGAAGGCACAGAAGAAATTCTGGCAGGTTATGGGAGCATACGTATAAAGTTGAAGATCTGGAAGTTGATTTCCTTAAAATCACAAGATTTTATATAGGTCTTGGAAAGTTTCCAGGCGCTCCCAGGTGTACACAACCCCAATTTGAAGATTATTGCTCTATTGTCAGGAGAGGGTTCTTTCCTGAGATAGATGAAGAGGGCTTTGCTTTAGAAGTTTATCAAAGTCTACTTCCCAGTCAATAGGCTTAATATCATTATTTTACAAGTTGCTCTTCTGAGACAGAATGGACAACTCATTAGTTATTGTGCATAAAAAGAAAGCTCTTGGCTAAATTAAGTCATATAAATGATCACAGTCTTGCCAAAGGACAAAGCCATCTTTAGTTCTAAAATTACCTTTCCTGCTATGCTGTTTAATCAGAGCAAACTCTTCTCTAGATTCTAGGGACACTGAATTGCTCAGAACCAGGTGGAAAGGTATTAAGAAAGCCTTCCTTGAAATCTCAGGCTTGTCAAAGTTCCCCTGTTCTGGGTATCCATCCGTAATTCTCTTTGCAGATCTTTATCTAACAAGATACTAAAATCATTTTCTTCTTATCTGTTTTCCCCATCCAATTGTGAAGTCCCTGAGGTGAAAGGATCATGTCATATTCATCTTTGAACCCCCAATTCCTGCACAGTGCTTGTTATATAGAGGTTCTCAATAAATGCATATTGAAAAGAACTACACCAAATGAGGTAGAAATAATTATATTTGCATGGTGTGATGTGAGAAATACAGATAAAACTCTTCTGCCCTGAAATATTAACTCTACCAGTTATTTTTAATTCCTCTGATAAAGCCTTTTGCATCTCCTGGAATCCTAATACTAAAAAATGAAATATGGCAAAGATTTAGCTGAGCAAATCATATAACAGAGAGGAGAGAAATCACTATAATGGGAACAATCTCTGCAACAACATCGTAGGGAGAGAATGTTCTAAGAGAAGAACAAAGAGCTGCATACACCCATGATCACCAGGGTCAGATAAGAGATTTGGGACTTGATCCTAAGGATAATAAATAGCCATTAGAGAATATTAAGCAGAATATTGACATGATCTGATTTGGTATTAGAAGATTACTCTGGCAGACATCTTTTCCTGGTAAAAAGCCAAGCTGGGCTAATTGTACAACTCCCCCACTAAAAACAATCAAAACTTCTGGAAAAATTACTCCAAAAAAGTTTCTTTAAAACACTGAAAAGACAATATATGAGTAAAGAAACTCCAGACCAAAACCAAAAATGGGAACTCTGAATGTTCAAGGAACCCAATGCATTCCAAGCAAGATACATTAAAAGAAACCCATAGTTCAGTCTATCATGGTGAAACCGCAGAGCACCAAAAACAAGGAAAAGCAATTCTTAAAGCAGTCAGACAAATAAACGCATATTAGTTTTCTTAGGGCTGTCATAACAAATTGCCATAAACTGGGCGGCTTCAAACAATAGAAATTTATTCTCTCATATTCTGAAGACCAGAAGTCTGAAATCCGTGCGTTGGCAGGGTTAATTCTTCTTGGGAGCCCCATGGGACAATCTGTTCTGTGCCTCTCTCCTAGCTTTTGGGGGCTGCTGGCATTCCTTGGCTCACAACTGCATCATTTCCATCTTTGCCTCTTACTTCGCATGACATCCTCCTGTCTGTATCTCCATGTGTCCTCTCCTCTTTTTCTAAAGATTAAAGTCATTCAATTTAGAAACTATCCTAAATCCAGGATGATTTTGTCTTGAGATTCTGAACTTATTACATCTGCAAAGACTTATTTCCAAATAAGGTCACATTCTGAGGTTCTAGATAGACATGAGATTTGGGGGCAGGGGGCCACCATTCAGCCCAATACAGTTAGGTTACCTTCAAAAAAGCAATAATAGACTGATTTTCAACGGTAATAATGGAAGCTAAAAAATATGAAATTATATTTTCAGTATGCTGAAAGAGTGATTTTCAGCTTAAGCCCAGTGAAAATATGTTTTAAGAACAAAAGCAAAACAGAGTCATTTTCAGACAAAAAGCTGGGCAAGTCTGCTATCAGTAGACTTTTTTTTTTTCAGTAGACATTTGTTAAAGAAAATTCTAAAGGGTATACTCCAGGAAGAAGGAAAACAGGCCTGGGTACTGAAAAGAATGAAGAATATAGATAACGGTAAATATGTAAATCTATATGAACACTAACAATGTAAAATAATAATGATAGTAATAATAGTGGAGTTTAAAAAAAATAAAAGTAAAAAAATGACAACTAAAATATGTGAATCAGAATGGGGTAAACTGAGTTAAAATGTTCTAAAGATCGTGGATTATCTGAAAGGAAGGTAAAAGTTGTCCTTACCTTGTTTGTTTATTTCAAGAACACAGTTTAAAATTTCTCAACCACCAAAAGAAGAAGAAAAGAGTAAATAAATTCCAAACAAGTAATTAAAAATAATGCACAGTGATTTAGACATACACACTCTCACACAGTCAATCCCAAGGCAAACAGCAAAAAAGAAAAAGTAAACAGAATAGGTGAAACAAGTAGAAAGCACAAAATAAGATGCTGAGTTTACACCAGGTTTATCATCAGGAATTATATTAAACAGAACTGTACTAAATGAGCCAAAAGACAAAGATTGTCAGAAAAATATAAAATACAACTGCATGATATTTGCAACAAACATAATTCAGAAATATATATAAAAAAGATTGAAAATGAAGAGATTAAAAAAAGAAATACCACAGAAGTATTTAAACTACAAATTTTTTTTTAATTTTTATTTATTTATGATAGTCACAGAGAGAGAGAGAGAGAGGCAGAGACACAGGCAGAGGGAGAAGCAGGCTCCATGCACGGGGAGCCCGATGTGGGATTCGATCCTGGGTCTCCAGGATCGCGCCCTGGGCCAAAGGCAGGCGCCAAACCACTGCGCCACCCAGGGATCCCCTAAACTACAAATTTTAAAGCAAAATGCATTATTAGAGAAAAGATAATTACTTCATATTTATCATGAAGTTTCATTTGCCAGGATGATACAACAATTTTGTATTTGTCTTCAACTAATAATTGAACTCAGACTCCATTTTTCAAAACAATAATTAAATGAAATAAAAAGAAAAATCAATAATTATAGGGCATGATTTTAATATACTGCCTGACAATGGATAAAAGAAACAAGTAAGATTATGTAAGATTTGAAAAATAAGATTAGTAAGATTGACCTAAGGGACAAATTCAAGTACTATTGAACACACAGTTTTTTAAAGCACAAATGAAACATTTTCAAAATTGATCATATATGGAGCCATGAACAAATTTCATCACATTTCAAAGGACTGAAATAATAAAAAGCATATTATTCTAATATTTTCTGATCACACACTACTAAACATTATTCCTTCAAAAGTGTATGTAAAACATTCCTATGCTTATAAATTAAGAAATATACCAACACATAGGTCACTTCTAACTAACTCTTGTAGAATGTAATTAAACTTGTTCTTAGAAGAAAATTTATAACCTTAAGTGTGTATATTAGCAAAACAGGAGCTAAAATTTAATGATCTAAGTATTTCTTATAAGATGTTAGCACAATGCAGCAAAATAAATTCATAAAAGGGATTAGAACAAAAATAATAAAGATAGGAATAGAAATTAATTAAGTATAAAACATACAATAAAGAGGATCAACTTAACCAATAGCTGGTTCTTTAAAAAGTTTAATGAAACAGTCAATGTGAGCGTGTGTGTGTGTGTGTGTGAGAGAGAGAGAGAGAGAGAGAGAGAGAGACAGAATTAAGAAATTATTACTAGGAGGAATGAAGAGGGAGACATTACTAGACATATTAAAAAGTTAACAAGTAAATGTTGGAAATTATACCAATATATTTAACATTTTAGACAAATAGAAAACTACTAGGAAAAAATACATCTTACTAAAATTGACTAGGGAAGAAATAGAAAACTTAAATAGTTCTCCTATACAGTTCTAAGAAATATGAATCAGTAAAGACCTTTTCACATTCACACACAAAAAAATCCAGATCCGTATGACTTTTATTGTAAATTCTATCAAATATTCAAAGAATAAATCATTTTCATCTTACACATAGTTTAAAACATATAAAAAAGATCCTCCAAATCAGTTTAGTAGACTAACGTAACCTTCATAGAAAAACCTGACCAGTATACTGCCAGAAAGAAAAGTTAAAGGTCAATCCAACTCATGAACATAGTGAGAAAAATCTTTAAAAAGATAATAGATCATAAATAAGTGAAGTTTAAGCCACTAAAGTTATATTTATCTAACACTAGAAAATAAGTAAATATAATTTATCAGAAATAACAGGTTGAAGGATAATCACATGAGTATTTCAATAGATTTAAAAATGTTTAATTACATTCAGCATTCATATATATATATATATATATATATATATTTTTTTTTTTTTTTAAATACCACTCGACAAACTAGTAATGCCCTGGCACATAAGGAATTCATTAATCCAGTAGAAGGTATCTACCAAACCCTACAGCAAAAATTTCTAATGATGAAATATTAATATCTTTCTCTTTAAAATTGGGAATGAGATGAGAATGCCTGCTAGCACTACTTGTATTTAACATTTTGGTGGAGATATCAACCAGTGCAAGTAGACAAAAAATTGAAGATAATCTATAAATATTAAAAAGAACTAATGCCACTGTCATTATTTTCAGACAACATACTTGACTAAATAGAAAGTTTAAAATAATCTAGATATACTTTATTAAAATTAATAAGAATGTAACAAGGGTGATGAATATAATCTAAATATACAAAATTGAGGCAGCCCGGGTGGCTCAGTGGTTTAGCACCGCCTTCAGCCCAGGGCGTGATCCTGGGGTCCCTGGATTGAGTCCCACGTCGGGCTCCTTGCATGGAGCCTGCTTCTCCCTCTGCCTGTCTCTCTCTGACTCTGTCTCTAATAAATAAATAAAATCTTAAAAAATATAATTTAAAAAATGTATGCTATACAACTACATATCTGCAATAATCATATAAAATGAAATTAAAAGATATAAATTAAATACAGAACTGTAGGAAGTTAGAAGTAAATATATTAAAAGATGTATACATTCTCTCCAGGAAATTTATAGAATACTATTGAACACAGTTGCTTGTTGGAAGGAACACCTTCTGGTTGCTGTTTCAACAATTTTGAGCACAAAATGAAAAATGACATATAGACTATAATGGATGGCATTAGGAACAGAATCTATAAGTTAATGCTGATAGCGAAAATGTTAAAAAAGAAGAGTGAGAAGAATGGAAAGCTCTTCTTTATAAAAGAATGCCACCTAATTTTTTTTAAGTGATGCAATTTCCTGTCACTGTTTTGTACCCTCCATAGTAATAATTGATCATTAATAGATGCCAAAATCATTAGGTGAAAAATTACCGGGGAATAGGATATGCATACAATTTAATAATGTTATTCAGTTTATTTATTAATTTCAAAGGAAAAGTTACCTTCTCAAAGGTGAAATCTGGCAGACATCACCTTAAAGAAGAGATCAGACTTGGCCCCAGCAATAATGAGACGCTGAATCAGGTGTGTTCTGAGGTGAACACTGAGGGGGAAACATCACCTCTCCCACAGTATCGCCAAAAACTTTACCAAAATCTAATTTCAAGGAAACAATAACCTATCTAAGGTGAGGATTTATAAAACAATTGGCCCAGCATCTTCAAAAGGTCAAATTCAAAAATATCAATGCCATGAAAGACAGAAGGATGGGGAGGAGGACAATGTACTGCCTTCACCTTAATGAGACAAGACTCGTGACCACTCAGCACATTGCATGATCCTAGATTGTTTCTGGGTTTCTCAAAAAATGCCCCGGCACATAGGGTATCCAGTTCTGGGCTTGACCAGAGAAGCAGACCAGTATGAGTGATTTACCGTGGGGGTTGGTCTTCTGCAATTCTGTTAGCTGATGGAGTGGTCTACGCAGGCCAGGCTCTCTGGGTGGAGTGGCCGGCCCAAGGCTGCTTTAGGTCAGCCAGTCTAGCCGCCAGCAAAGAATGGATGTGGATGCAGCAAAGACAAGCAGCACGGGAGTGCGCTTCTCCCCGTCCCCATCCTCGGGCTGGTGGGAGGCCTGCAAGAGGAGGTCACCCCTTCCCCACTGAGCTGCACGGGCCCTGGAGCAGTCAGAGGAGGACAGTGGGCAGGAGCGGGAGGGGCAGCGGGCTTAGGGCTTGTCCCTTACCTACTACCTGGCAGAGCAGGGACAGCGTGTGTGGATGGCCACCGTGGCCAGGATGCCACCCCGACCTCCAGAGTGTCACAGGTGGCCACAGCTTCACCTCTGCCTGCCAGAGCTCGTGCGTGCATGTGTCTCTAAGGTACAAGGCTAAGTCAGCGCCAGGCTGCAAAGAGAATTCTGAGAAACGTAGTCGCGATTTAACTAAGGTCAAGGGCACAGAGCCACCAGGATCTAGTCTTTGCCAAGAGGGCATTCAGACACTCCTCGTTTGACCAGATTCATCCTACCCATGTAGACTGTAATGAGGCAGTGCTTCGGCCTGAGCTGATGCAAGTGTTCCCTGTGCAACAAGACACGTGGCCTCTTTCCCAGAAGTTAGTGCAAAGCCCTCTGTCTGTCTCTGGGTGACATTTATGCCTCTTCTCGCCCGCTGAGGCCCACCCTTCGGGGCCTTGTAATCTAATGCTTGTCAAGTTAATCACCACCAATGCATTTTATTTTAGATGCTATGGAACTGGCAGGGGGTGGGGGGCATTAAAGCAAAGAGGTACTTAATGCCAGTCCTGTCTTTGTGCAGCTGGAGGCCCTGCCGAGCCCGACGTGGAGCCGCCTCATCCTGCCCTCGGCGGGCATCTCATGGTTCCTTCCCTGGTGGCGACTCTAACCTTCCTTCCTAAGGGTCTGGCCCATCCGCGGGCCTGCCTCTGTTGGGCTGATGTCGCTTCCCATGGACCTGGTCACCTGGAGGTCCCAGAGGCACCCCAGGGGCCCCCTGAGCCCCAGACAGGCTGGGCCCGACCCCACAAGGTGCAGTGGCTAATCCCTGAGAGGCGGGGCTGTCCGCACGGCTGCAGGGGAACCCCCCAAGGATGGGGGGCGGAGGCAAGCGAGGTAACGAGGGCGGATTCTCGCTGGTCTCCCCGGATGCACTGGCGCCCTCCCCGGGTCTGGGTGTCTGGGAGCTGACCCGGGGGGCTGTCTAGCTGGCGCTCCCTGCCCGGCGGCCCCCGGAGGTCGGGCCCGCGGGGGCACGGGGACCAGCGCGGACCCGAGGGAGGCCAGGCCGTTGCCCCTCCTCCGGATCTCCCTGAGGTGATGCTCACCCGCCCTGGATCTCCCTAAGGTGATGCTCACCGCCGCCCGCGCGGCCCGGCCCCGCCTCCTCCCGGCCCCGCCCCCTCCCGCTCTGCCTCCCCGCTCCGCCCCGGCTTCCCCCAGGCCCCGCCCCTCCCGGCGCTGCCCCCCCCCGGCCCCGCCCCCTCCCGCTCTGCCTTCGGCTCCCCCAGGCTCCGCCCCACCCCAGGCTCCGCCCCTCCCGGCCCCGCCCCTCCCGGCCCCGCCTCCAGGTCCGGCTCCGCCCCCTCTCGCTCCGCCCCCTCCAGGCCCCGCCCTCCCCAGCCGTGCGTCCCTAAGCGGCCTCAAGCGTGTCTGCCTAGAACCACCTGGAGCCCGCGGGAGGGCCTGGGGAGCCGCGGGGCGCACACACCCTGCCCAGGGCGACCCTCGGCTGTCGTAGGGGCGGTGTGTCCCGCAGGTGCGGCGCCTTCCCGCGCCCCGTTCCCGCCCCCCGCGGCTTCGCCCCCAGTCCTGTTAGGGTCCCTCCAAGGTCCCCGGCGCCGTGCGGGACGGGGCCCCCCAGTTCCCCCGGGGCCGTCGGGCTGTCCCTGCGCCTGGGCGGAGCCGCCGCCCTCCTCCTCCTGGTCTGGCCAAGCCTCCGGGGCTGCAGGCGAGGCGAGGGCGCCGAGGGGAGGGGGGCGCCCCTGACCCCCGCTCCCCCTGCCGCGGCTAGCGGGGTGGGGTTCCACCCTCCAGCGCCCCGGGTGTGGCCCTGCACCCTCCACAGGTGGGTGCTGGGGGTGGCATGGGGGCGCAGCGTGCAGCGGAGAGGGAGGACAGAGTGCTGGGGGGTATGGCGTGCTGGGGGGCAGCATGCGGGGGGAGGGGGGTGTGCGGGGGTGCGATGTGGGGAGGTGTTGGCGTGCTGGGGGTCTGAGTGCTGGGGGGCAATGTAGGGGAGACGCGGCATGCGAGGGGTTGTGCTGGGCGGGCAGCTTGGGGGGGATGGGGTGCTGGGCCAGGATGCCCAGGACTCCCACCTGGTCCGCGGGGCTCGGGTCCTCAGGATCACGCCCTGGGCTGAAGGCGGTGCTAAACCGCTGAGCCACCTGGGCTGCCCACCTGTGGGCCTTTTAATGTATACTTTTACACATAAAAAAAAAAAAAGTCACAAGTACAGAGCGTCCTGGTTGACGTTGGAGAGCGGAGCCCCCAGAGCGAAACCCTAAGCGCAGCTCGCAGCTCCAAGGATGCGCGGTGGCCGAGGGGATTTGGGGAGCCGCTCCAGGGCCCTGGGGCCCGCTCTGCCCGCTGCCAGCCCACGCAAGAAGAAGAGCTCCTTCCCTCTGGCCAGCCTCGGGCACCTGCAGAACGCCATGGGCCTCAGAGGGGGTTTGGAGGTCACCTTCTGGGAAGGTGGGCCCAGGCGGATGCAGCTGCCCTCCCCCCCTTGTCCTGCAGGTGACACCTGCCAGCGAGGGCGTCCGCACCATGGCTGCTCTGACCAGGCGGCACGTGTGCATTCCTGGGGGAGAGGGGAAGGGGCAGGACGCAGGAGTGCAAGCCCCCTGGGTCCCCTAAGTGATGCAGGACCACACCATGGTCTGCGACCCTGCGCCGGACCAGCGTCCTAGCTGCAAGGGAAGCGGAAAAGGTATTTTCAACAGAGCACATTGCTCTCATGACATGCTGGGGCCTCATAACTCAGTCACTAAAGAACTGAAGACATGGAGAAGCAGCTGGCAGTGTCTGAAACATGGTAGCAATTTCCACCCCCTCTCTCTTTCTATTATACATTTTTTCCCATCTTTGCTTATAGTCAGTTTCCTACTCGGAATCACATCCAACATACCCTGTACCCAAATGTGCAGTGTTTACTCTCAGTTGCAATAGTATAAGGCAAGGGTATTAGTGTGTTGGGAGTGAGCAGGGTAGACTCTCAATTATGATTGGAGTCAAGGTGGTTTATGATTTGTGGCCCTTTCTTTTCTTTATTTCTGCCCCCAGCCACATTCATTAGGTTCTGTTGTCACGATAAAATCACAAAACATAAACAAAAAACATTTAGGGAGAGGATGACCACCGACAGCTCTTCCACTCTAACGCCTCCACTGTTAACATGCTTGTATATTTCCTGCTGTTATTTTTTACCAGGGATTTATTATTATTTTTTTTGATCAGAGTATTCATTGAATTTCATACCCCAGTTTTCCAATTAGGAAACCACAGGCATTCGTCTATGTTAACACAACAGTATGTCATTATATCATGAATTGTGTATGTAGTCACCCGTGTTAAATGCCCGTGCATTCCATCTTATGAGAGTGTTGACACTCAAGGAAGGTTGAAATAAGGGCCCCCCCGTTGGTGAGCACTCGCCGTGCTTTCGGAAGGTGTAGCTTGAGCACACCTTCAAATCCGTGTTTTCATTGATTCCTTACAACAGCTTTATGTGCAAGGCATTATTACCGTTCCCATGAACGAGTAGGGAGACTCAGAAATGGTTAAGTAACCCTTCTAAGATCACACAGCTGGTGTTCAACTTACAAAATAATAACATATCACAATAATGTATAATTCTGATCACACATCGTTAAGGCAAAGTTCCTCTCTGATTCCGACATCTTTGTGTTTCCCTGCTTTGCCTTTATTGTAGAAATCTTATTTTGAGGCAGGACTCATAATTCCCCTGGAGGAGTCTTTCTGTGAGAGGCAAAACATGTCTGTGTGGTTGCGTGTGCAATGATTTTAGAATTATACTGGAAAGTCAATAAATTATCCCTGTTTCGTCCAATCGGACCATCTATTGTAATCACATCCCTACATTACTTCGATGCATAAAACGCTTTTTAAAAAACTCCTATGTATTTGACAATCCTCTGGATCTCGGCTGAATCACGCCACGTTTCCCTGCTCTATTCTCCAGTAGTCATTAAAATAAAGATTACCCATATCAAGTTTCAAATAGTTTTACCAGCTCCTTTTAAGACATTGGCATAAATATTTGAAGGACAGAAGTTTTGAGGATTCTCACTCTTGTCCGAAGAGGCGGAATCAATGAAGTGAAAAAAGTCAGCAAAGTCGGTGTGGCCTAGGACGCTGCAGGATTGAGGACGCCGCACTGCGGCCAAGTACTCAGTGGTCATCGTGGGAATTTGCGCTACATCACTTTAATACTTTTCTTCATCTTTTCCTCGTCACAAGCAAGTTCATCTAAGAAAACATCTCGGTTGTTCTTATTCAAAATTAGAAAGGATTAGGGTCCCGTTCCTCATCTTTCATTTAAGTAAAACAATGAAATGAAAATGTGGTCCTTCTAAAAATTAATTTGGTTTTTATTTTTAGGAGGCAATACATTCACATGATCTTTTTTTAACTAAGAATAAAAGGCTTTAAAAAGTGCACACCGAGAAGACTTATTACCAGGCTGCCAGTAGCCACCTGCCCGCCACTCCCCCCGTGGTTAACCATTTGCACTAATTGCTGCTATTATTTCCTCTGTTGCTTCTACAAAACGGGGCCTCTCCTTTATCCTCTTCTCACCTCGAGTTTTTTTTTTTTTTTAAGATTTTATTCATTTATTCATGATAGACATAGAGACAGAGACAGAGGCAGAGACACAGGCAGAGGGAGAAGCAGGGAGCCCGACGTGGGACTTGATCCCTTGACTCCAGGATCGCACCCTGGGCCAAAGGCAGGTGCCAATCTGCTGAGCCACCCAGGGATCCCTCTCACCTCGAGTTTTACACGTGGCAGTACCTCCCGGGGCTCCTTCCCCACCAGGCCTCTCGCTGCTCTTCGCTCCTGCCTGGTTCTCCAGCGGGTTAACGCCCTGCACCTCTGACGGCCCCTCAGATGGTTTACCGTCTTTGGCTTTTATAAACAAAGTGATGGTGACTAACCTCGCGCATACGTCCTTGTCATGTGTGCAGATGTGTCCGTAGGATACACATCCCGAAGGAAGATCGCTGGGTCGAGGGGAGAGACATTTTAACGATTAAAAACATTGCCTCAGTGCCCTGCGCGGGGGTCATATCGCTGGGCCCTCCGGCTGGCAGCCTGGGATAGCACCTCCTCCCCAGTAGCCTTGGAAGCACGATGCTGTTTGACTTTTTGATTGTTGCCAAACAATCATGGAAAAATGATGTTGGTTAGCATCGTCCAGTTTTAATTCACAGACGTAACATGATACTTCAAGTCCCGCAAAAGAGGTTTTTTGTTGTTCTGTTGTTTTCTAAATGCAACCTGTGTCTTCGCCACCCGGTCTTCAGGTCACAAAATCAGTGCCCAGGTGGAGGCGGGTGAAGAGCCCTCCAGGAGTGACCTCGGATAAGGGAATAGTCGTGGGGGGAGGAGCCCTTGACCGTAGGCCGGAAGGAGGGTGTGGGGCGAGACGTCAAGCCCTGGGTCCACCACTAATCCATCACTGCTCTGAGCCTGTCATTGAGTCACGAGGATGTCAGTGGCCTCATTGGTAGACGTGTCAGGGAGAAGAATGACTGTAAAGAAGGGAAGCAAAGTTTTGGGTGGGTTTTTTTTTAAGTTTTTATTTAAATTCTGGTTAGATAACATACAGTTTAACATTAGTTTCCAGCACATACTACGGAGTGGACACTTTCCTGTGCCCCCAGGCCAACCGGCAGTGCCCGCCTTCGTCCCCGTCTCACCCACCCCACGCCGGCCTCCCCTGGCAGCTGGCATTTCATTCTCCATAGTCAAAAAAAAAAAAAAATTAAGAGGTAAAAACAGGGTGGGCCCAGTGGCCCAGTGGTTTTGCACTGCCTTTAGCCTGTGGCGTGACCCTGGGGTCCCGGGATCGAGTCCTGCGTGGGGCTCCCTGCAGGGAGCCTGCTTCTCCCTCTGCCTGCGTCTCTGCCTCTCTCTCTCTTTGTGTCTCTCATGAATAAATGAATAAAATCTTAAAAAAAAAAAAAGAAAAGAAAAGAAAACCAAGGTTTAGTGATGATCTGTTGGAACGAAATAGACTCCGAAGCCCATTTCAGTTCCAATGCGGGGAGATGTTCAGATGAATTCCTGTGATACCAAATTCTGCTCATAATGAGGCCAAGGCGGTTTTGAAGTTGAAAGGGCGCGCTGGCATTGATAAACACTTGACTTCAAAACCTATGGCTGGATACAGATGAAATTTATTTTATTTTACGGATCACGTACATTGTATGACCACGATTTCAGTTAAATTTAAATTCCAAGACAGTTTGCTCAAAATTACATGTTAGATTTCTGGCTATTGATAGTTATTAAATAATCATTCCCTGATTGCCAACTATTTAACTAATAATCTACAAGGGACATTTCTGAAACATTTAGCTGAATATAGAGCATAATCCTATTTTATTTGAAGCCTTCTTTGCTAATTGGTATAGATTTGTATAGAATAAGTTTGGAGAGACTATACACTAAAAAGCATATAGCCTTCCAAACCCATCCTATCTGGGTTATAGAATTACAAGTAATTCTATTTTTTGCTTATATGCATTTCTATAATATTTCTATAATGAATATTTATTATCTTGGAAAATAATTTTCCAAAAATCGAGAAAAAATACTTTTGAGGTTAAAAATGGAGCCTGGGGAGAGTTTTATTATTAAAACTTGAGTCAAAGAAGCTTTCATATCTAGTCAATGCTCTTATACCAATCAAAGGCATTTTAGATGAAGTAGGGTAACAATTGCTAAGTGCTTTTTCCCTTTATTAGGGAGCTAGCTGAACACTTTCCGCAGTATCACTCTGTCCTTGTTTTGCATTTTTTATTTGAACACAAAATAGAAGAAATCATAGAGCTTGAAGGTGAAAAAGCCTCTCTGTATGCCTATTTGGTATGTAAACATAATTTTTCAGCCACTTTGTTTTATGCCTCTCATGATTTCTGACAGATATAATAGGTCTTAGTTCCATTTTCTATTCTATTATAATGGTTATTTTCACAGGACACTGTTCACAGTATCTTTTTAACTGGTCTCTGGGCAATCCATATGACATACAGCCAGATTAATATATTCCTAAAACACCACTTACATTATGTAACTTTCCTGCCCAAAAATCTTCAATAGTTTCTGTTATTTGTAGTCACAATTTTCAAGTTTTTAAACAGGAGGATACTTTTTCCTCCCAAAGGAAAACTTATGTGGAATCCCCATGTAAAAACAAACAAACAAACAAACAAACAAAAAAACAGATAAAGCTTGTATTTTATGAGAACTTGTGACAAAGTCAATCAATAAAACCACGCGGCTACTTTGATGACACACACAAGGAGAGAGAACGGAGTGTTACGGTTGGCACAGGAAGTCTTTGGCTCTCGAGATATTCCTGTATCTTGTTTTGGTTTTGTAGATCTGAGAAAAATCTCAATTTATAAAAAGCCTTTTTAATAGCTGGGTTTACAATCACCATGAGTCACAAATTACATCACGCGTCTACCGCGCAGTTTGCATCGAAAGCCCATGTGCAGCTGGAAGTCACCGGGTTGGAGGTGAGAGGTGGCACGTCGGAGTGTGGGGGCTGTTCCCCTTCTCTGGCCCCTTGTTTCTTGCAATGACAGTACCGGGAGTTCAGAAAACATATTTTTAAAAATGTTGAAGATGAAGTTTGCTGTGAAAAGCGTCTTCTTGCTTCCCGGGAGGACTTCCATCGGATGAGAGTCGGCTGGTTCTTTGCAGATGGAGCTGGGCATTCTTCGCCGGCTCGGCCCCTGCATGAGGGTGGGCACCTTCCCTCTCCCCCACAACAGGCGGGGGGCCTGCCCTGGAACCCTGGAAGCTGGGCCCGGGGCGGCTTGCCTCCTCGCCCACACCTGCACGCATCGGTGACACAGGTCCCCGCTCCTCTCGCCAGCACCGTGCAGGTCTCCGAAGGGGCCTTGGAAGCACCTTTCTCCCATCGCCTATGTCAAGGCCGCCGTCTCACCGGGCCCACTTGGCCTCTGCATTAACCCAGTGGGTCTTTGTCCTCTGATCCGGTGTCAGGACGACGGGAGAGGCCCCCTGATCGCTCCCTAGCCTCATGTGACTTTGTCGTTGTGTCACTTTTATACTTTGCCCGCCGATCATGGTCAACCACAGAGGACGGGTCACTCCCCGTGTGACGCGCCATTCGCTCCTACTCCGTGGCCGCCGTGCTCCTCGGGATTTATTCCACACGCATAAGTAACAGGGGTGCCCTCAGATCGCTTTCACTCCTTAGAATTATTTTTACTCTTGGTCACAGCATGCCACCTTTTCTTACTTACACTTGCAACATGCTAATTGCTTTTTTTGTGCTTATTGGTCAGGATGGAGTCACTACTCATTGAAAACATTTTGCTTTTTTTAAGATTTTTTTATTCATTTATTTGAGAGAGAGAGAGTAAGAGAGAGAGAGAGAACTAGCGGGGTGAGGGGCGGAGGGAGAAGCAGACCCTCTCCGCTGAGCAGGGAGTCCAATGGGGGACTCCATCCCGGGAGGATCATGACCTGAGCTGAAGGCAGACACTTCACCTACTGGCCACCCAGATGTCCCAGAACTGCAAACACTTTAAAACTAGACATGCAGGGCACCTGGGTGGCAGTTGGTTAGGTGTCTGACTCTTGATTGTGGCTCAAGTCATGATTTCAGGGTCCTGAGATCCAGCCCCCTGCAGGCTCTGAGCTCAAAGCAGAATCTGCTTGTCCCTCTCCCTCTACTATCTCTCTCTCTCTCTAATAAAAAAACAAAAACAAAAACAAAAAAAACTAAGTGTGCATTCAACAAACACACAGTAAAGTCACGAGAACAGTAGTCAAGACGACGGCAAAGGCCCCACTGTTGACACCACCTGCTGGCAAAGCTGACCGTCCTGCTCTCAGAGGAACTCTGGGCGCCCCTGCGCCGAGAAGGGCAGGTTGCAAGTTAAATTTTCCTGAGGGGTTTCTGTGCTTAAAAAGGATAATTTAAAAAAGCAACCCGGGTTTGCTTTTTTAGGGATCCCCGGGTGGCTCAGCGGTTTAGCACCTGCCTTTGGCCCAGGGTGCGATCCTGGAGTCCCAGGATCGAGTCCCATGATGGGCTCCTGGCATGGAGCCTGCTTCTCTCTCCTCCTGTGTCTCTGCCTCTCTCTCTCTCTCTCTCTCTCTCTGTCTATCATAAATAAATAAATAAAAATCTTAAAAAATAAAATAAAATAAAAAAGCAACTCAAGGGGCACCTGGGGGGGTGGGGGCTCAGCGGGGGCATGACCCTGGGGTCCCGGGATCGAGTCCTGCGTCGGGGCTCCCCCTGCTTCTCCCTCTGCCCCTCTCTCTGGGTCTCTCATGAATAAATACACACAATATTTAAAAACCCAAGCCTTTGTCTTCTATATGGTGGCTAGGTACCCGGTACACTTAGAGGCCACGCGGAACAGGCAGACTGTGCGTGGCCGAGCACACACTTACCGGGGCCGTAGTTCTAACATCCGACATGTAAGGGGCGCAGGGGCAGCGCGGGGGTCCCGCCACCCAGTTGCTGGCAGCTCAGGCTGTGATCTCGGGGCCCGGGGACCCAGCCGGCCTCGGGCTCTGCGCTCAGCGCAGCCCCCCCGCACCACATCTCCCCCATTCCCCCTGAGCTTTCTGCTCATGCACTGTTGCTCCCTCTAGAATAAATAAATAAATCCTTTAAAAAAAATCTGATGTGTAAAATTTGAGGTCAGTGCCAGTGGGTTTGGAGCTAACGGCATCCTGTAAGAGGCAGGCGATGGAGGGGACAACGGTCAGGCCCGTGTGTGGCTTATCCATACACCAGGTGGTGTGTTATGTCACAGACATGTGACGCCGTCACGTGGCTAGGCCACACTGCGGTCCTCTCAGGGGCCTGCATTTTCTTTGTCCAACCAGAGTCCACGTCTTTTCAGCTCACGGCAGCTACCTTGAATGCTTTGTATTCTGTGCAGCATCTAACCCAACGCTTTGTAAACAGTTGCTAGGTAATAAATATTTCTTAAATGATGCAGATTTACAGATATTTCTGTTGCAACGTAGTCGCCACCCTGATTGGAGGCTCCAAAGAAAGGGGTCTGTTGGCTCGCAGATGCAGATGCGAGAGAGCGCAGTCCGCAAAGGTCGGAGAGGAGCTGTGGGCTGCAGCTTGAGCTGTTGTTCGGGCCACATTCTTTGCAAATCTACGTTTATTTTCTGACAGTGACACTTTGAAGGATATGATTAAAATGCCCCGATAAGCCAAATGATTTTTCTCGTTACCGTTTGAAGTCCTGGCCGTGCCTGGCAAGCTCCGCGCAGGTGTGACGCCTTGGCTGGCTCAGCCCGTAGAATGTAGGACTGTTGATCTCAGGGTTATGGGTTTGGGTCCCACGTTGCGTGTAGAGGTCACTTAAAAAAAGGAAAAATAGGGAAAAGAGGGACGCCTGGGTGGTTCAGTGGTTGAGCACGTGCCCCAGCTCAGGGCGTGACCCGGGGTCCTGGGTTTGAGTCCCACGTCGGGCTCCCTGCATGGAGCCTACTTCTCCCTCTGCCTGTGTCTCTGCCTCTCTCTCTCTCTCTTTGTCTTTCATGAATAAATAAATAAAATCTTAAAAAAAATGAAAATATGCTATTTAAAAAAAATAATAAAGAAAAAGAATATCTTAAAAAAAAAAAAAAAAAGAAAGCTCTGTGCTATCCCAGACCTTGGCTGGTGTGCTTTCTATTGGATAATAGATTTTAGGGGCAACTGGGTGGTTCAGTTGGTCAAACGTGTCTGCCTTTGGCTCGGATCACGATCCCGGGGTCCTGGGATGGAGCCCTGCATAGGGCTCCCTGCTTCTCCCTCTCCCTCTGCCACTCCCCCTGCTTGTGCTCTTTCTCTGTGTTAAATAAATAAAGGTTTTGTTTGTTTTTTTTTAGTGTAATGGATTTTAATCCCCAGAAATGCAGATGCATCAATTTTGGTAACTAGCCACGTGCCGCCCAATCTCACATCTATTTGATCCCCGTGGGTCCAAGAAAATGAAATGCATGGCATTTATTGAACTACTGATACGGACAAAAAACTGCGTTAGGTACTTCCCGGGCCATCGATGTGAGTGAAACAAAAGGTCTGCCTTCAAGGGGGTCACGGTCCAGGAGGACGGGGACACCTGTGAAAAGGAGCCTCCAGTAACGGAGAATGACATCAGCATGACAGTAGACACAGTGGATGCTGCGGACGCAGCAGGTAGGGACATCAGGTGATTTCATGAATCGGGGAGGTCTCCAGGAAAAGGAAATTTGAGGATGGGTTTCACAGATAGGAAGCTAATTTGCTTGAGGTTTTTATTATTTTCTAACCAAGTATTTCTTAAAGATTTTGGGCGGTTTAGGAGTAATGCCTGAGACAAAAGACCTAGAATGTTTGTGCCACCCGTCTGCGCGCTCCTGAAAGGGACGCAGAGCCCGAGACTCCCCAGCCCCCTGCAGGGAACGGCCCCCAGGGGCGCCCTTGGCCCATGTCCAGGCAGCAAAACCAGAGGATTTACCAACAGTGGAAGCGAAGCTGCCATATGAAGCTGAAGGACAGTATTTTCTGCTTTATTTGCAAGACAATGGGGGGAAGTTGCTGACTAAGGGGGTGACGCGATTTTGTTGGGCTATTTTTTTTAAAGATTGTATTTATTTATTCCTCAGAGACCCAGAGAGAGACAAGGAGAGACCCAGGCAGAGGGAGAAGCAGGCTCCCTGCGGGGGGCCCGATGTGGGACTCTATCCCGGGACTCCGGGGTCACACCCTGGGCTGAGGGCAGCCACTCAGGGGTTGAGCCCCCCAGGGGCCCCTTTGTTGGGCTTTTTGAAGATCCGTTAGGTTGGGGGGTAGGCAGGAGGTTGGCTACGTGAAGGTCCATGGAGGTTCGTGGAGGTCCGTGGAGGTTCGAGGCCTGCAGAACAGAGGCATCGAGTCACTGGCCCATGTTGGGGGCAGGTGCAGGTCAGGGTGGCCCCGGGGACGGCCACCAGGAAGGAGCTGCGGCTGCCGGGCCCCCCGTGCTGTGAGGGGGCAGCCAGGCGGGCCCGCTGGGGCACCAGCAGCTTGGGCACCTGCTGTTTTAAGGCGCAGGGACCTGGAGGAGAAGTGGGGGGGCTGGAGTGAGATGGGCCTCTAGCACTTGGAGTTGGGGACCCGAGCTTTGCCCCGAAGCTGCTCCACGAGGGGGGCGGGGACACCCATGTGCTCCCGGGGTGCCTGCAGCTGCCCCCACTCTGTGACCGTCCTCATGGCCAGGCGGCGAGCTCTCGGCCCAGGCCTTCAGGCTGCAGGGCGACCCTGTGAGCCCCCAGCTGCCTCCGGGGTGTCGGGGGGGCAGAGCACCCGGCTCCCCCTGCCCCAACACCCCACGGCCGGTGGCTCCCTGGCGTTGTCTTGGCAGTGGGCCGAGCCTGAGCCATCTGGGTGCTCTCCTCCAGGGACGGTGACAGGAGGGGGCCCGCCGCCGCCACGTAGGTGCCATCAGCTCCGGCTCCCGTCGGCTTGCAGAGGGGCTGGAGGGCAGTTCAGAGGGGAGGCCTAGGCATCCGGAGGACAAGTGGGACATTAGCCAAAGGCAGGGAAGTGCGGGGGACGCGGCTCCGGGAGGTTCGGGAAGTTGGCTTGTTGACCTTCAGAGAATAACGTGAAGATATCCTAGGCCCGTATCTTCTCGTAAATAAATAGAGGGAATCCCTGGGGCCAGACTAACTCATAAATGTGGATCTTCAGAACGGCCTTCCTCTTCGAATGTGTCAAGCAGTAGATAAAAATAGACTTATTAACTCAATTTCAACTGCAAATAAATAAGATCCCTCGTTTTACTAAATAACTTGAGGTCAGTGAAGTCCTGTCCCCTAAGCCCATTAACCTCAGAACGTTGGGTCGCCGCACAGACAGGACGGATGGCACAGGCCCGACGTCCGAACTTCTAGTGTGTCCACAAGAACACGCTGCCGGCGTCTTTCGGGTGAAAGGACGAAGTTGGACTTACAAGAGATGAACACTTGCCTCATTGCCGGCCTGTCCTCAGGCTGGCCACCTCGGCCTGGAGGTTGAGGCAGGAGAGCGAGAAACTCTGGGTAGAGAACGGGCCTTACCTTTACCTGCCCAGCGGCAGGCTCCCGTCCAGGACAGGCTCAGGTCAAGGACGGGCTCCCGTCCAGGACAGGCTCCCGTCGCGGCCCCGGCCTGCCGGGTCAGGGGTGGACAAGGAACGCTCAACGGCAAGGAAAGAGCCCAGTACGTTTTCCAGTGTCCTGGTGACTGAAGCGTCCTGCAGTGAGGCTTTCCGCTTCCTGTGACGATGTTCACGGATCCTGGCTCTTCCCTCAGAAGCTACACGGCATGAAAAGCCAGGGCTTCGGTCCCGTCGCATCCGACAGGGCGTTTAGATGCCCGCCGCCCGCCCGCCTTTCTGGATGTACCAACCCCGGGTTCCTGATGCTCAGCGAGGCCTGAAGGAGAAGGTCCAACAGCGTTTGCAAACCTAATGGCCTAGAATCACGTGACTCAAGAGCCAAGAAAACCTGGAGAGAGATGTGCTTTTCTGAAGTCGTGTCATAAAAGTCATGAGGTTATTTTATCAAAGAACAGTAGCAGTGCAATGACAAGTGCCCCATATGTTGGAGCTCATCTGAGTTTCCAATCCTTGTCCTGGTTAGATACCCCTTCCCAGCCCCCTTCTGCGCCAGCGGGACTGGTCTTGTACCTGGAATGAACCCGGGCCCCAAGGTAGACAGTCCCCGTTTGTGCCTTGGTATCAGGACTGTCGCTAGAAGACCCTCTGCTTTACAGGTATGCACCTGGCGTCCTCTTGAATGTTTTCAAAAATCTACTGTTAGCCGATTTTGGAACATGTGTCTCCTACACGTGGCACAAAATGTGGGAGATACCAAATGATCTACAAGAGGCAGCGATTCTCGCTCTGACCTCAACACCCAACCTCCCAGGCTCTCCCAAAGGCTTTTGTTTCGTGCGCTTTCCAGAATATTCCGTGAATGTGCAATTGCATATGCGAGTTTATTTGCATACGTGAAACTGGTTTGGCCGGCCGACGGTACCGATGTATTTCGGAGGCCGTTTCTGGGACAGCAGAGAATCGCCCGCTCTGTCACACTGTCCTTGTACTCCGGTGTCAATGTAGCAGCTCATTCCTGTCGGGTACTGGATGCTTCCAGTCTTCTCTTGGTAGGAGCGATGCCGCGGGAGCATCTTCACACGTGCATTGTCCACACGTGCAGGGGCACATGGGGTCAACCTCTGGGAATGGAAACCACGTGCCCGGGAGTGTGCACACGCCTTGGCTGACGGGGTGCTAAGGGGCGCAGAGGGCCGGACACAGCGTCACAGGTGCTGCACACCTTTCCCCAGGCGGCGTGTCACCGAATCGGTCCCCAAACTGCGTGTCACCAAATCGGGCCCCAAACGGTGTGTCACCAAATTGGTTCCCAAATGGCATGTCATCGAATCAGTCCCCAAGCAGCGTGTCACCAAATCGGTCCCCAAATGGCATATCATTGAACCGGTCCCCAAACGGCGCGTCACTAAATCGGTCCCCAGTGTGTCTCCAAATCGGTCCCCAAATGGCGTGTCACCAAATTGGTCCCCAAGCGGCGTGTCACCAAACTGGACCCCAAACAGTGTGCAACCAAATCGGTCCCCAAACGGCATGTCACCGAATTTGTCCCCAAATGGTGTGTCACTGAATCGGTCCCCAAGCGGTGTATCACTGAACTGGACCCCAAACAGTGTGTCACCAAATCGGTTCTCAAACGGCATGTCATCGAATCAGTCCCCAAATGGCATATCACCAAACTGGTCCCCAAACCGCGTGTCACCAAATCGGTCCCCTGTGTGTCACCAAATCGGTCCCCAAGCGGCATGTCATCGAATCAGTCCCCAAATGGCATATCACCGAACCAGTCCCCAAAAAGTGTGTCACCAAATCGGTCCCCAGTGTGTCACCAAATCAGTCCCCAAGCGGCATGTCATTGAATCGGTCCCCAGTGTGTCACTAAATCGGTTCCCAAACGACATATCACCGAACCAGTCCTCAAACAGCGTGTCACCAAATCGGTCCCCTCGGGCAGAGTGAGACCAGATGAGCGAGCTGCGTCGTGCCCGGCGGGCTTCCTACAGTGACCTGAACGTCTTGTCACATGTTTGATAGTTGCATTTTCTCTGTCATGACTGGACTGCTCGCGTCTTTCTCCTTTTTCACTTTATGGCCTTTTTTTAAAAGACTCTTTTGTAGCGACTTTAACACTCCATCTGGAACGTGACACAAGTATTTCCTCTCAGTCCGCGGATACCCTTGAACTTGGGCTGAAGACTGTTGGACACGCCGGTTTTAAAAATACACCTAAGGTCACAGAAGTGCCCTCCTCTTGGAGTTTATATAAAAAGCTCCTGGGATCCCTGGGTGGCGCAGCGGTTTGGTGCCTGCCTTTGGCCCAGGGCGCGATCCTGGAGACCCGGGATCGAATCCCACATCGGGCTCCTGGTGCATGGAGCCTGCTTCTCCCTCTGCCTGTGTCTCTGCCTCTCTCTCTCTCTCTCTCTCTGTGTGACTATCATAAATAAATAAAAAATTAAAAAAAAAGTTAAAAAAATAAAAAAAAGAATTTGAAAATTTATAAAAATAAATAAATAAATAAATAAATAAATAAAAAGCTCCCATTTTTTGTGTGATGATGTCACAGTTCTGTTTTAGTGTATGACGATCTGATCCATCCGGAATTTATTTCGGTGTAAGGCATGGGATGAGTGTGCAAGCTGCTCCTTCCAGATACTCTGCCCCCCAGGATCCTTTGCTGAACATTGTCTGTGCTCGGCCTGTGGTCCCTGACCTGGGCTTTCTGCTCGGCCCTCATCCCCATCCAGGCGCCCACTCCCGGCGAGTTACCCTCGGTGACGGGACCTGGGAGGGAGGGGGAGCCGGGTGCAGGGGGGCCGGCAGGAGGGGAGCTGCCTGCGGTATCTGCAGAAGCCTCCCCCGGGTGGCCTCCCGGCAGGTGCACAAGTGCCCGCTCCTCAGGTGCCCAGCCGGGCCCAGGTGGGTCCCTTCGCCCTGCCTCCAGGCAGGCTGCTGTCCCCACGGCTGAAGGCCCCGATTGCCACACCAGTTCCCTGGCGATGCTCGTCTGCCTGACTCCACGGGCGAGACCGGCCGTCCTCAGGGAGGAAGATCCGCTGCTGAGTTACTGAGGCCATGAAGCAATGGTACGTTAGGCACCAGGGAGAGGCTGAAAATGTACATTTATTTTTTTAAGATTATACATTCCTGTGTACATGCATGTCTCTTTGGTCATTTACTGGGATTTTGAACTTGCCCTCATAGAATTTTGCACATTTCTTATTATAAGTTAGGGCTCAGATTTTCTTTTTGCTGCTATTACATTTGTGTTGTTGTTGTTGTTTAACATCCTAAATCTGGACACTAGTTGTACATAGGAAGGAAATAACCCAAGGACTACTGAGCTATCTCATTACGAAGTAAAAATTGTTAGTGGTTCTCGTCTTATTTTATCAAGAACTTTTATCGCAAGAAAACGTTCGTGTTTTATCAGATTTTTTTTTCCAGTATTGGTGAAGACATGTATATTATTTTTCTCATTTCATTTATTAACGCGGTGAACTATATTATTGGATTTGCTGGTACTGGAACACCCGAGTGTTTCTGGTATGATCCTTATCTAGTCAAGATCTATTATTTTAAAATATGATCAATTTCACTTACAATTTTTTTTAGAAGTTTAAAAAAATCAATTCTTATCGGTGAAATAGATCTGTTTTCTGCTTTTATTATATCTCGGTCAGATTTGGTCAGGATATTATTCTGGCTTCTTAAAGAGAATTTTGAAGTTTCCTCTACTTGTCTATGTTCTGGAACAGTTTCATTACATTGGGCTTCTCTGTTCTTTAAAGTTTCAGAAAATACCCTGGTGAAATGCTGAGGTTTTATGCATTTTTAGAGTGGAAAGAGAGAACAAGATGGCTCTTTGTGCATTTTCCGTGTTTTTGTTTATATTTTCTACCCCGTTGGTGGTTAGTTTTGCTATATATTTGTTCTACCTCACAGAGGTTTCTAAATTATTTTTTATACATTTAAGCAAAATAACCCCTTACAAGTATTCCATTTCATTCTGTATTTAGTTACTTTCCCATTTTCTTTTCTAATTGGTATATTTCTCCCCCTTCACCTTGGTTGTATTAGCTGATTTCTTCTCTATTCTATTGTTTTCAAATAATCAGCTTTTGGATTTGCTTAGTGTATCCACTGTGTCCTTCCATTTCCTAATGCATTTATTCCCAAACCTTTATCTTTTTTTATCTTAAAACCATGGTTCTTACTGATGTGAATAATGTTTTTGGAGACACTTGGCTGATTCAGTCGGTAGAGCATGCGACTCTTGATCTCACAGTCACAACTTCAAGTCCCATGAGCTTACTTAAAAATATATATAAACAATATAAATATAAAAAATACTTATAATAAAAATATATATGTATATATAGGTCATATATGTAGGTATGTATATATAGGTCATAGTTAAACTGTTAATAATTATTTATTTCCTAGAATAAATGAGCTTCAGATTTCTTTCTGAAGCTAGATTCCAGAAAAGAGAACGGAGAGTTATTAAGCAATTCCTTGAGTCCTAAAGAAAGGGGTGGTGACAACAAGTATGTGTCTAGTTTTGGGGAATGAGTGAAGATACGCACATACCTGCCATGCCACAAAGTGTGTCCCATCTACATACATCAGAATATGTTCCTCCAACATCATTACATACCTGGCTTGACATTCCAGGGGGAGAAATAAATTAATATTTGTTGGAAAAGTGCTTAGGTAAGAAACATAGAATTAAATCAGTTGCATAAATCATGAAACATAAGCCATGATCATTTTTGTTTCTTCACAGTGTAAGTAGAGCCAAGCCAAGCCAACGGCTTCATGGAGAGGCCCAAACCTAGCTACTCAAGCTCCTAATCAGGCCATTTGATTCACCCAAGGCAGAGGAAAGGTGGGCGAGCCCCCACGACGACCAGCGTGGCCTGTGATCCCCCGAGTCCTGCTGTCACTGCGCAGCATCACCTCGTCCTGACGGGAGACCATCACCTTGCATTGCTAAAAGCTTTGTTAGAACCTTTTTTAAGATTTGATCCTTATGACGACTGCTCATCAGCCTCCTCTCCCTTGTACATCCAACTAGACCCAAGCCTGCTGATTCCTAACTCAAAATGTTTCTCGCATCTTTCTCACCCTGTTACTTCCAGGGCCTTCTTTGGGATTTAAGACTTGCCCATCTCCCGCCCGCATGACGCCTGCGGTGGTCGGTCTCCTACATCCCGCCTCCGGCCACAGAAGCTGTGGTAAAACAGCCTCCAAAGCTCAGAGGTGAAACACAGTAGAGGTTGCTTCTCCTTGATAATGTGGTTTAATGCAGCTGAGGGGGTGCGGGGGGCAGGGCAGCAAGCGTTCCCGTGGCCAGAAGCCCAGGCCCCATAGAGCTGTGGCTCCGCCATCCCTTCAAGCATGAAAATATAGGTACATTGCAACTAAAGGAATGGAAAAGTGAACCTCAGGTGAACAGCGCAACGTACTAATAACAAGCCAAGATCCATGAAATGGGAGACAAGTAGAGAAAATTAATAGAGGTAAAATTTAGTGCTTTAAGAAGACAAGCAAAATTGATAAAGTCATAGCCATAGTGCTTAAGGAAAAAAGAAAGAGGGAAATCACTAACATTGATAATAAAAGAAGTAACATTATTTTATTCCATAAACATCAAGAATGATAAAGGAATAGTAGGAGCAACATTATGCCAATAAATTCAACAGTTTAGGTGCAACGGATAACTTCTTTAAAGAAAATTAAAAACTTACCCAAACTGTCACAAGATGAAATAGAAACTTAAAAAAATACTATGAAATAACATTAATAAACATAAATGTAATGGTAAATACAGTGTTACAGTAATTATCGGCATAAAATCTGATTAGTCCCGTACCTATTAAAATTTTTAATTATCAGAAACAAATTGGGTATATCTACATCCCTGGCGATTAAAAGCTATGATTTAATAGAAGGAACATACCAACTAAAGCACAGAGTTTTCTAAATATGGATAAGGCTTCAAGGTACAGAGAAAAATTATTTGACTTATCAGTGTATCTAATCACAAATGGTAGTCTGATTGGTGGATTCTATCAGACATTTGAGGAAGAAATAATAACGCTTACACAAACTACTTAAAAAAATAGAGGAAGAGGGGAACACTTGGCAAGTTGTTTATGAGGACACCAACATATTTTTAACATATTTCAGAAGTGTATTTATTTTTAATTAATCTCCACACCCAACGTGAGGTCTCAGCTTCTGGTCCCAAGGGCAAGTCACGGTCTCTTCCCCCTGAGCCAGCCTGAGGCCCTGAGGCTACCAAAATCCTGGAACCAAAACCTGGCAGAGTTTGAAAGAGACAGAAAGAAGGGAGGGAGGAAGGACAGGAGGAAGGACAGGAGGGAGGGAGGGAGGAAGGACAGGAGGAAGGAAGGATGGGAGGGAGGGGGGAAGGACGGGAGGGAGGGAGGACGGGAGGGAGGGAGGGAGAATGGGAGGGAGGAAGGACCAGAAGGAGGGAGAGAGGGAGGGAGGACAGGAGGGAGGAAGGACTAGAGGGAGGATGGGGGAAGAATGGGAGGAAGGATGGGAGGGGAGGAGGACAGGAGGGAGGAAGGACAGGAGGGAGAGGGAGGGAGGACAGGAGGGAGGAAGGATGGGAGGGAGGGAGAGAGGATAGGAGGAAGTAGGGGAGGAAGGATGGGAGGGGAGGAGGACAGGAGGGAAAGAGGGAGGAAGGATGGGAGGGAGGACAGGAGGGAGGGAGGACAGGAGGGAGGAAGGACGGGAGGGAGGGAGGACGGGAGGGAGGGAGAGAGGATGGGAGGAAGGATGGGAGGAAGGATGGGAGGGAAGGAGAACTATATGAAAAAGAAAGAAATTACAGATGAATCCTCCACATTGTACGCGGACACGACACTCCTGAGCACGATCTCCAGGACCCAAATCATGAAGCATACAGCGGGTTACCTGGCGGCCAGGTGGGGCTTGTGTCAAGACCGCGAGAACTGAGGGACACTCAACAGCAACCCGGTGAGCAAACTAGAGGCGCACAGTGAGATGGTGATCTTTGCCCTCTTAGTCATACTTGCTTCTTCGCCCTTCTCTTGGGCTCCAAGGCACTTGGCGCATCAGACGCAGGCCGTGGCCAGGAGGCTCCTCTCGTGTCTGTGCCTGAGGTCCCAGCTGCAAGCGCCACAGGCCGCCGTGGGCCCAGGGGCCCCCCTTCTCCCTCTAGAGCCGCTGCTCCTGCTCCTTCATCTCCTTGCAGAACATCCTGTCTATGGAGGAGCCATTTTTGGTTTATTTTTCCAAGCAGCCCCTCCTGCAGGTTGCTGTGGGTCGTTCCTGGCCAGGTGCCGCGGAGGACAGTGTCGCGGCGGGTCGCCTGGTCCGCTGCACTCGCTAGCGCGTCCCCACCTGCGGGGTGTAACTGCACGGGAATGCCCAGAGCTCACGCACCTCGGTTTTCTGGCGATGGCCAAATTTTCTCCACAGACCCAAGTTCTAAAAATGTACCCTCCCAGCAATTCCTGGAAGTACTACACCCCTGCTGGAACATGTAGCATCAAAATATTTATCTTTACTGTTGTGATAGGTAAGAAAAGAAAAATAATAGCTTCTCACTGTCATCTTAATGACTACTCCTCTTATGAGGGAGTCTCTTTTTAAAGAATGCTATGAAATAATATCGATGAAGGGCATGACTAATAATAGGTAGAGTATTATGATAATTGTACACAGAATGTATTTTAAAATATAATGATAATAATAAAAAAATAACATAAGCCGACACCACTTGGCTCACAAAGCACACAATCAGTCAGAAGAGCACTGCGTGCTGCTCTCTGGTTGAATCTGCCCATTTCTTCTTTTCAGGAGTATCTGTCGCCTAAATGTAAAATTTATCACTCCCAGATTTGTGTGTGTGTGTGTTACTTATTTAATTATTTTAAAGATCTATTTATTTATTTATTTGAGAGAGAGAGAGAGAGAGAGAGAACGAGTAGGAGGAAGGGCAGAGAGGGAGAGAATCCTGAGCAGACTCGCCGACGAGCACGGAGCCCGGGGCTCAATCCCACAACCCTGGAGGTCATGACCTGAGCTGAGACCAAGAGTCGGAGGCTTAACCAACTGAGCCACCTGGGTGCCCCCCACCCCCGGGCATAGCTTCATTTTAAAATTCAGCAGAGTTGATGTAAAAATTGCACCAGCTTCAAGTGACTTGACAGTTATATCCGTCGTGGCCGTGCCCAGTGCGGCAGTGAGCTGCCGTCCGACACCCCACGGAGCCGGCCCCATTGCTGGCTGTGTAGCCTCACGCGCTCTTTGTCATCCGCTTCATCCTCGTGACTTATTTCTTACCCGAGGTCTGTACCTCTTAACGCCCTTCCTGCACTTTGCCTGTTTCTCCCTTCCCCTCCCTTCCAACAAACTCCAGTTTGTTCTCTGCACCTTCTACTTTGTTGCTGTTGTTGTTGCTTAGTCTTTTGCTTCGTTTTTTAGATGCCACATACAAGTGCGATAGATCGTATGGTGTCTGTCTTCCTCTGTCTATTTCCCTGAGCGTGAACCCCTCCGGGTCCATGCACGTTGTTGCTCTCGGGAAGATTTCATCCCTGTGACAGTAATATTCCATGAAGTGCGTACACCGCGTCTTTACACACTCATCTCCGGGTGGCCGTGGGCTGCTTCAGTATCCTGGCCATCGTGAATGATGCTGCACCAAACACAGGGATGCACGTATCTTTTTGAATCCATGTTTGTTTGTTTGTTTGTTTTAAAGATTTTATTTATTTATTCATGAGAGACACAGAGAGGCAGAGACCCAGGCAGAGGGAGAAGCAGGCTCCATGCAGGGAACCCGACGGGGGACTTGATCCCGGGACCCCGGGGTCATGCCCTGGGCTGAAGGCTGGGGCTAAACCACTGAAACCACGTTTTCATTTTATTCAGATACTCTGACGCGGGCTTGCTGGCCCATATGGTACCGCTATTTCTCATTTTCTGAGAAGCCTCCACCCTGTTTTCCACAGTGACTGCACCACTTTACAACCCCCATACGTATTCCCAAACTACATGCGTGTGTGCATATTAGTGGTTTGTAGGTTATACAACTTCGTGTAGACAGTGTTCTCTGCATGTATTCCTCTGCCGTGTGCTTTTTATCCCTCAACATTATTTTGTGAAAACATACTCAGATGTATTCGGTCCCCTGAGTGCTGATACCAGAATGTATCTACTACTGGTGTCTATTTACGTTTTTTTCCAATTGTTGCTCTTCCAGACACTTATTATGATCACATTCTTGTAAATGTCTCCTTATTAACACACATGCAGGCATATACCTGGGAGTGGATCTGCCGTAGGGATTGGACATCTCCCACTTTACTACATAATGTAAAATTGCTTTTGAAAGTGGTTGCCGGCCTCAATTTAGACTCCTCACATCCTTGGCAGACCTTGGTATTAGGATATATTAATTTTTTCCCAATACTATGAATCTAAAACAGAATTTTATTGTGGTTTTAATTTGCATTTTCCAGATTACAAATGGGATTTGACATCTTTATGTAGAAGTATTTATATTTTTCTTTTACATAAATGGCCTGTTTGTGGTTCTAGCTATTAGGCTGTTAGCTTTTCTATTAGGCTGTTGGTTTTATTTTTAATTGTTTTGTAGGAGGGTTTTTTAAAAACTTTGGGGATCCCTGGGTGGCTCAGCAGTTGAGCGTCTGCCTTCAGCCCAGGGCGTGATCCTGGAGACCCGGAATCGAGTTCTGCATCGGGCTCTCTGCATGGAGCCTGCTTCTCCCTCTGCCTGTGTCTCTGCCTCTCTCTGTGTCTCTCATGTATAAATAAATAAAATCTTTAAAAAACATTTCTTTTAGAAAATCGCTATCTCTGCTGTCATTTTTATCACAAATAATTTTTCTAAGTTTTCATTTTTCTTTTCTTTTGATTTGTGGCAAAATTTATTTGTCCTTATAGTACATTTTATTTTTTAAAACCAAGTATTTAAATGTATATATATATACATATAAGTATAATTTTATATAAATGCATAAATGTGACCACAGACAGGAATTTTGTGTGTGTGCAATTTTTTGTTTTTGTTTTTTTTCATTTTGTTTGGCTTTCTCCTTATTCTCTTACACTTTTCCTCTGTGTGAATCTCTTTCTTTTCCCTGCAAAGGTAACTCGTATTAAAGACTTCATACATCATCCACATTTTTTACTGCATTTAAATAATTCTTTAGAGACATACATTTACAGACATTTACATTCGCATACATACTATACAGAGTATTTTAATTTTGTCATTATTTGGTTTATAAACATGGCATCAAGCTAATACAATCCTTTCTTCTCATTATATTCTCACCCCACAATATTTCGTGAAAACCTAAGTCGTTTTCCATAGTTCTAATCCAGTGGCTCCTCAGTTGCATCACATCAGGAAAGAATCTTGCAAAGCCAACACCAAAGTACTGAAACTCTCCGGGACCTAAAGAAAGATAATTGTATTTATTTGAGATTCTAATATATTTTGGACCTTTACGCATACGTATGAATTTTAAAATGATGTGAAGACATGTCTTTGCCCCTCGACACTTTGTTGTTGCAGAATCAGGCACGTGTCATGGCTCGGCTCGTAGGTCGGCTTGGGGCCCGGCGTTGAGCAGAAGGAAGCACGTTGCATCCTAGTCCTGGCTCAGTCGTGGACCCTTGCAAGGACTTGGGGGTGTCACTTGTAAAGCGAAGAGAATTAGGACACGGGCTGTGTCCTGCCGGCGTCCTGTGACTCAAGACCCTGAGGGGTTTGAAAGGCCTTCCGTTCAGCCGCTGATGGCCTGCCACCATGGGGTGGCCCAGCAAACACAGCCGGACAGCCGCTGTGTCCTTGGCTTTCAAACTACGGTCCGTCCTGCATCCGTGTTTCATTTGAGGAGTTGACATTACCTCCAACCTTGAACGCACATTGGGGTTTTATTAACATGCCTATTTTGCACCATTTCGAGTTTACGGGAAAGACACCCACACTCTGTAGGCAGCATCACCTTGACCTCTGCGTTCTGTGCCAAACGGCGACGGTCAATCACGTGAGAAAATGGGGGAAATGCAATCATCAGGGAAAACTGATTCACTATGCAAGTGTATTTTAAGTAAGAATATGCAGCAGCTTTATTGCCCAAGTGGCTGGAAGGCTTTTCAAAATGCCTACAGTCCCTAGGCTCATGAGATGAGGGGAACCAGAGAAACTGGGGACAGAGCTGGGGACAGAAGCACACGTGGTGTGTTGCAATTCAGTATCATGTCTTCAGTCTTCAAAATATTTGGGACATACACTGTAAACGGTAACGGGAGGGTAGGTAGCTTCAAGGTATAAAGTCAATTTTTCTTATTTAATCTAGCATTTATGCACCTATTGTTATTTCCGAAAATAATTGTGTCAGCTCTTGAATGGTTTCAGCTATTTTATTTCTGTTTGTTTTTAAAGTAAGTTTGAAATTTTAGAACAGTTTTAGATTCACAGAAAACTTGGAAAGACGAGAGATTTCCCATGCACTCTGTACTCACCTCCTTCCCTTAATAGCTTACAATACGATGGAACATTTGTCAGAACTGAAAAACAAACACTGGTGCATTACTATTAACCGAAGTCTGTATTTTACTCAAATTGCCTTATTTTTCACCCAATGCCCTTCTTCTGTTCCAGGATCCCATTCCGGATACCATATTATATGTAGTCATCATGGCTCCTTATGCTCTTCTTGGCTATGACAATTTCTCAGATATTCCTTGTTTTTCAAGACTTTGGCAGTTTAAAAAAAAGTTTAATTTTATTATTATTACTATTTTAAGAGAGAGAGAAAGCACACGATCTCATGAGTGGGAGAGATGATAGGAAGGGGCAGAGGGAGAGGGAATGAGAGAACCCCAAGCAGGCTTCAAGCTCAGTGCCATCCTGACAGGACCCGATCCCACAACCCTGAGATCATGACCTGAGCTGAACTCAGGAGTCAGGTGCCTAACCGACTGAGCCCCAAGACCTCCACGGTGTTGAAAAGGAGTGGCCAGGTATTTAGTGAACTGTTTCTCGACGTGTGTTTATCTGATGTTTTTCTCATGATTAGACTGAGGCTACGGTGTTTTTGAGAGGAGGAGCACGCGCAGGAAGTGCACTTGCATCGCGTCAAGGGAACGGACTATGCACGTGACTTATTGCTGTTGATGCTGACCTTGACTGCCTGGCCAGCGTAGTATTTGCCAGCTTTCTCCACTTTTTCTTTTCTCTCTGTACAGTACTCTTTGGAAGGAAGTGACAACGCAAAGCCCATGCTTAAGGGTTTTGGAGTTACACTTATGTCCGTAAGTGGGAATTATGGACATAAAGTATTTGGAATGCTATATATTTTTCTCTTTTCCCTCATTTGTTCATTTGTAAGTCATTTAATTATATCACATGGACTCATCGATATTTATTTTATACCTTTGGTGATGATCCATTACTCTTGTTATTTACTCTGATGCTCAAATTGTTCTACTTCTGGCCATTAGGAGCTCCTGCAGGTTGGCTTCTGCATCCCTTTGACACTCTCCCTCATTTGGCTTTGGGAACATTTTGTTATTTTCTGATGCTACCGAGTGCCCCAGGTTCCTCTGGTCTATTTCCTGTCCCAGCCTTGGAATCCACCATGGCCCCAAGGACCTCTGACTCCTTCCGCTGGAGAATCGGTATTAGAAACCAAGATCCGGGCACTAGATGTGATTTTTGTTTCCGTTGAGTCTTTCTGCTGTAGGTTTTTGCATAAATATTTTCTTCTCCATGTCTTAGTCATCTCAAAGTTGAGGTGATTTTTAAATAGCTTTGAAAATTTAAGGAATGATTTGGTCAACAAGATTTGCTTCACTCTTGTGTACTATTGGTTTTGATTATCGCTACTATCAACACCACGCCATCACTGTTTATAAAGTTTGTCACTCTCAGATATGAATTCAGGATAAAAGCTTTTTGGAGGGAAATTATAAATTATGTATACATTTTTTTTTCCCCTCACTACCTTGCTTTTCACTAAATCAGCAGCCAACAAATATGTTTCCGTAGCAGATAAACAGAGCTACGTGTACACATGCATACAGGTGTTTCCCTTTAGGCTTCTTATTGGATCACATTTCTGGAAGAAATGTGCCAAAATTACTAGACTGTGATTCACTTGAAAGCACCACCTGTGTGTTCTCTCCATCATCTTTACATTTTAGGGGCTTGGTTTTGGCTTGACACAGTCCAGGGGTTTCCTAAACATTTGCTGAATAAATTGCAGAGGCTCCTAGAACATGGTGAAACTTACCGTCAATAATTTAAATGTGTCTAAGGTGGATTTTTTTTTTTTTAACACTTTTTGCTTTCGCTTTTCTTTTAACACTTTTTGCTTTTCACTTTTCTTTACGCTCGCTTTGGTTTGGGTGGGCTTCAGTGCCACCAAAGAATAGTGGTCACTTTCATAGTTTTTTTTATTTATATATACTCACTTTTAATGTTTCATCATGAACCATGGTAAATTAATCAGGTTTAGGCTTCTTTTCCACTTGCGAAATAAAGACCAAACTGTTCAGTTAAGAGAAAATGCTTGCCCGTAGAAAGCCCATAAAACCGGAGTGTGTTTTTCCTTGATTCACAGTAAAACATGAACTCTTTATTTGAGCTCTCTATTACATGGAAAAGCATTTCTATGTATCGTGTTGAATAAGCTATTCTTCCAATAGATGGTATTGAATTTAATTAGAAGAAAATATCTTCGTGAAAATAAGGCTTTAATGATATACTGTTTCATTTTCAGACCATAAGTCATCATATCCTCTAAATGGTGGGATAATGATGCCGAAACAAAACCCCATAGAAGAAGAAAGCATTCATTTGGTGTTCAGCCTTTCTGTGGAAAACATGTGCATTTTTATTCTTTATCTTTCTTATATTCTTACTTCCAATTTCCCATTTAAAGGATGGTTCTCTTGTATGTTTTATTTTAATTCTATTCTAGGTTCAGTACAATTTTTACAAAATGAAATTCATTTAAATATAATTCAGGAACCAAGCAGCCTTGAATGGAAGTATTTGAGACAGCACTCGTGGCTTCAGTATAAACACCGCCACCTCCATCCGTCCATTCATTCATCCGCTTATCAAAACGGCTATGCGTTCATTGCCACCACAGTGTCGGGGACACATGGCAAGGGAGACACATTCGTGAATAGCAGGGAGAGAATAAAAAGAGACTGAATAATGTAGCAGGATGGTCCTGACCGGGCGATGGAGAAGGGAAGCCCGGGATCTGGCTTGATGTTTGGTTACGGAAAAGTTTATACAAGGTAGCCCGCGAGGGCAAGGCCTTGTGCACGGGTACCCAACAAACGGGCTGGGTAAGGACTGGGACAACCTGGGGCCTTGTCCCTGGCCACAAGCTTTTTAATGTATTCCTTTTTAAATGATAATTGACGTTTATCAAGTGTTTGCTTGAGCCTGGACACTGTTCCAGGGACTTTGTCTTGAATGCGTGTTTCGCAAAGGCCCATCGCAGGAAGCAGCTCTCCAGGAGAGCCCACCGGGCTACAGGAGGCCCCGTATCCCTACTTCTGGGTCGCAGGTGAGGAACAGAAGCACAGAGGGTTTAATGGATTTACCCCGGATCGTGCAGCCCCCAGCATGGGCCACGGCCAGGTGCAGGCCCAGGTGGCACACTCAGAGTCCCCTCCACTGCGATGACCGTCTGCGCTGCGTGTTGAGTCTTAAGGAGGAAAGAACCAAAGAACCAGAGACAGAGGCTGAAGGAGCTGTTCTGGAGGGCTCCACGAGACAACTAGAATTAGCGGAGAGGGAAGGAGTGGGGGCACGCGGAGCTCCATGGTCCTTCTGGTGGCAAAGGCCAACCTCAAGACTGGGTGGGGGGGACCCAGCACTGCCCCCGAAACTCAGGGCGTTGAGAGCTGTGGCAAGTCCCCTCCACATGCACACCACTGTCTCGGACATCTTGGTGCCTTCCTACGCCGAGGCTGAGGATGAAGAGGACAGTGCGGCAGGAATGCAGTGGCGGGGAGAGCGCAGCAAGCCAGGAAGCACACCTGCAGGCTTCGCGCCCCTGGGGCTGTTGCCAACGAGGAGGACACTTCGGGGCCATGCAGATCATCACATCCAGTTTGTTTCGTGTCACGTGTTTTCCCCAACAGTGTGTGTGACATCCCTGCACCTTACTCTGCTCGCGAGGCACACTGAGCCTATGAGAGGGTTACAGTTCCTACCTCACCAAGTGGGCCTTGAATGTCTTGGGGTTTAGAATGGGGAAAAAAATCTTTTGATAGAATTGAGTGAACTTCCAAGAAATAATAGTGCTGTCCCCCAAATGCATTGCTACTAATAAAGCTTTATGATAGTGATTATGCCTTCTTACTACTGCTGAGGGAAGTGTCCGAAATCTAACTGCCCGTGACTACGGAGCCTAGTCCAGAGAACAAGGGACCCTACATATGGACCAAACATTCTCCTCCCCAGCGTCTTTAACTGCAGGGGAGAGATGAGAAAATCACACGCGGCTCATTCAGGATGCAAGCGAATTCTCAGAGATGAGCAGATGCATTGCTTGGAATGACTGATGGCCTTTCCTTAGATGGGAAACTGCAGAAAACAAGATTTTGTGATCATGTTTCTGCCAGGGGTCCCCGCCCAGGTGTCTTCCCATCTCTGGCCTCCCTCCATCTTAGAAGACCCCCTCTTGGTAGAGGGGGAAAATGGGATGTTTTCCCATGGACAGGGTCAAATGGTTTGGTTTTACTGTGACCTAGTAATACAAATTGTTAAAAAGAAAAAACAAATTAAGATTTTGTCCAAATACTTCATCAAAACATCCCTGCCTTGGGAAACGTGGTGCCCAAGTGACGGTTTCAAGGACCCTGAAATGACAACAGCTGCATCACTGTGGCCGCCTCACAACGGCGATACCAGGATGAGCTGAGAACAGCCCCATTGAAATGTCGTGAGTGATGCTCCCTCCACACTGGCAGGCACAATGGGACCAAGGCTTTGGATCCGTCCCCTCCGTGCCTACAGACCCTGAGGCTTTCAAATAGTGTATGAGGCGCCGGGTTGGCTCCGACGGTTGAGCATCTGACTCTCTGTTTCAGTTCAGGTCATGGTGTCAGGGTCATGAGATCGAGCCCTGTGTCGGGCTCCCCGCTCAGCACAGTCTCCTTGAGTTTCTTTCTCCCTCTCTCTCTGTCTCTCCACCCTGCATGCTCTCTCTCTCTCTCTCTCTGTCTCTCTCTCAAATAACTAAACCTCTGTTTTTTTAAAAAAAGTATCACACAATGTAAGCGTCAGGGGCAAAGTAAGCATAGGGTTTTAGAGGAGAGACCTTCCAGAGGAGAAGTTTCCAGAAGTGGAAAGAAGTAGTCTGGGGGACTGGAGAGACGGGAGTGCTGGGGAACAAGAGGGAGGAAGAAGATATTGCCAGTAGAAGGGACAAGACGGACGCAGACACAGGGATAAGGACGGCGTGGAGGATGGCTACAACCTACAGGAATGTTAGCTGCTCGTGGGCCAGCCTTTATTGAGCACCTACTGTGCTTCACCATGGTATCCCCATTATTTTGGAGAGGACATAGTTGATCTACTAAATAATTCAATCTTTGTTCCCGTTGTCCCCAACCACGACAAAATACATATGGTTCCTAAACCAATTTCAAAAATCTACATTGATTTTAGCGCTCCATGGTTTCCCTCAAATTTGTTCTGCCTAATTTTTAAACTACATTAATCTGAATTAAGTAATTCAGAAAAAAATAATTTTTTTCTATTTATTTCTTAAATCACCTTAATCTGAATTAAATACAATAAACTATTTGGTTTATTTTGAAAAACACAATTATGTTAGAAATGCAAATATGAAAAAAAATTGCTGACCAATCAAGTTATTAGGCATTCATTTGGTATGCCATAACTTCTGAAAATACCAGCTAATCACATAATGAATAATAATGACTATTAGTATTAATAATAATAGTTTGTGCTCTATAGAAAAGTATGCTAAAAATTTTTAAATACTGTATGTTAATCATCTTAAAAAATGAATCCTACATGTGGATTAAGTACGGTTTATTTTTCTGTAATATTACTATTAACCTGGATGTTCCCATGGCAACAGGAGACATCTAATAACACATAAAACAGATAACTTTTAATATTTAATTCACAGTTCATAAATAAAAACATATTTATAGGCCTATGAAAGCTACACATTAATACCATCTATCATGGATTCAGAAATCACCCCTAGACTCATATTTTCAGAAATTTTATGTATTTTGTAATTTCTTTTTTAAAAGATTTTATTTTTATGTATTTTTAGAGAGAGAGAGCATGGGGAGGAGCAGAGGGAGCAAAAGGGTCTCAATTGGACTCCCTGCTGAGCTGGAAGCGTAGGCGGGACCCCATCTGAGGACCCTGAGATCGTGACCTGAGCTGAAATGAAGAGCCGGGTGCTGAACTGCCTGAGTCACCCAAGCGCCTCTAATTTCTGATCATGATACTAATATATGCTTTCTTTTAAAAATTGAAAAAAGTAGGGGTGCTGGGGTGGCTCAGTCGGCTAAGTGTCTGCCTTTGACTCAGGTCATGATCCCATTGTCCTGGGATGGGCCCCCGTCGGGCTCCCTGCTTCTCCCTCTCCCTCTGCCCCCAACCCCTACTTATGTTCTCTCTCTCTCTCTTACTCTTTCTTTCCCATAAATGAATCTTTTTTTAAAAATTGAAAAAAAAATAGATCGAAAGAAGAATAAATAAATAAACTCCAAGAAGAACACCATTAACGTTTGTTTATATTGTTTTATTCATAATTTCAAAAAATTCAGATCAGATTATTAATTTGGCTTTCGTAACCTTTATTTTTTACTTCTTTCCATGTCATTAACTACTTTTTAAATTTGTTTCACGGGCACGCCTGGGTGGCTCAGTCAGTTATGGGGCCAAGTCTTGATTTCGGCTTAGGTCATGATCTCAGGGTCATGATCTCGGGGTCGTGGGGTAGAGCCCTGCATTGGGCTCTGCACCCAGCTGGGAGTCTGCTTGGGATTCCTCTCCCTCTCCCTCTGCCCCACCCCCCTGGAGGCTCACACGCACATAAATAAATCTCTAATAAAGAAATACATATTTAAAAAAATCATTTGTTTTGTAGGTAGATTTTTTATAGCGTCCACAGTGTAACCACATACTTGCTGTTTAAGTGATTTTCTTTCTTAGTCTTGTCCGTGCTAATTAATCTAGTACTTGTGACTGTGAAGCCCTACTCCACCCTGTCAAAAATAATGACTACAATGGTGTTCAATTTCTTTATGTCCTTTTTCACTGATTTTACCAGGTGCTTTCTAAAAGCACTCAAAATTGATTGAGGATGTTTCAGACTAATTAGCCCTCACCAAACACATTTGTGTGTGTGTGTGTGTGTGTCTAAAATAGTGTAATTGAGCTCTTGTAGGAACTCAATTGTAAAACAACTAACTTCTAAAAGAGAATGGGGGGAGTTGTCTTCCATTTTGGTGTTTATAATAATTTCCCTGGAAGTGGGAATTACAGTGTGACACTTTAAATATTGTTTACCACTTTGGCACATGAGGAAAAAATGACAGCCACAAAATGCCCTGCACGGAGACATTATTCATTTTAAATACATCCATAATTCCATTATTTTAACTTGGAAATAGTATCAAGTAGCAGATGCGATCTACATAGCATAGATATAGTACAGGGCCCATAAAATCTGACAAACCCAATTTACTAGAATATATCCTCGTGTTCAGTCGGGGAAAAGCTGACATTGCCTTTGGCTGCAAGTAGCACAAGGAAGAGAGATGTACGAAAGGCGAGAGAAGGCCTCAGACCCAGAGGAGAATGCCCCGGAGGCCAGGAGCCCAGGATTCCCAAAGACCGGGGGAAACCTGGGAAGTTCTCCCCTCTCCCAGACACCTCATCCCGGCGTGTCTCTGCCACTTTCTCCCGAGTTGCCCTCTGCCCCCAGCCCACAGGCGCAGGGAGGATGCACGTGCCCACGGCCTCAAGACTCGCAGAGCATCATTTAGGCCCCTCCATGTGGAGCAGGGGATTCTCTCTCCATCCCATTCACAGCTGCTGGGAACTGACTCCGTCCCCTCGTAATCCCAAAGTTGAAACCCCAATTTCTAATATGCTAGAATTTGGAAGTGGGGGTGTCAGGAGGTAATTGGGCCCAGGTCTGAGAGGGAGCCCCCGAGTGGGGATCAGTGCCCTCATCGAAGAGTCACTAGGGGCTCGCCTCTGCTCTTCACCACCCAAGGCAGCAGAGAGGACGACCGTCTGCACACGGGAAGGGGGTTCCCCCACACCTGGATCTTCTGGTACCTCTTCAGACCTCGCAGGCTCCACAGCGGACAGCAACAAATATCTGTCGTTTAAGCCCCCTGGCCTACGGACCTCGTTCTAGCAGGCCAAGCTCAGAGGCCGGGGAACTGTCCCGGCTCGGCTCGGGGCCCAGCCTCGTGTAGGCCAGGGGGACCAGGACATGGCCACTGTGAGAATCCCTCCCCGTCACCAGGGCAGGGGCCAGCCGCTGCTTGTAATTCTGTGCTTCGCAATCAGGTAGCTGAACAGTAGGGTCTGGCCTCATGCAAAGTTTGATTTATTTTCTACTCAGCTTTTTTCCTTTTTGTGAGTTGTATTAATAGTACATGAATGCCATCTCCTATCGGGTGAGCAAAATTTCTACACTTTATTCTTTGGGAGATGCTACTATAAGTACTGCTTTGCAGTTTGTTTTTATTTTGGTACTTAGCATGTCTTGTATGCTAAAGTCGTGTATTTTCAAAGAATTAATTTTTAAAGTTATATTAGTAATATATGAATGCATTTTCATTGTAAAAAAAATCTTATAATGCAGCCTATAAGGATGAAAAAGTCCAAGTTCTGTTTCACACAACTGAATTATCATTTTTTTTTACTTACTAAGATCATGGTTTATATATATGGCTCTGTAACTTGATTTAATGCATAAATATATACTCATTATTTAAAAATACATTACTTAATGAAACTTTATTTTAAAACATATATGCAAGGTGAAAGAGAAAAGGAATCACCTTTTAACAGCCTCCTACTACAATAATCAGACATGCTCTCTCAAAATTACCATTAATGATGTATTACATATACTTCTGGATTTTTTCTATGTATTCACATATAAACATTTATATAAAATTATATAATCTGGGATTATTTTTTAACATAATTGGGATTAAAGTATAATGGTTATGTTGCACATAGTTCCACACCAGTACCTATGGACATCTTATTAAGTTCTATATAGCATTTCATATTTTTTAAGGATTTTTATTGGGCGCCTGGGGGATTCAGTGGTCAAGGTCCACTTTCAACTCGGGGAATGACCCCGTGGTCGTGGGATCGAGTCCCACATCCGGCCCCCTACAGGGAGCCTGCTTCTCCCCCCTGCCTGTGTCTCTGCCTCTCTTTCTGTCTCTTTTTTTTTTTTTTACAAGAAAAAAAATATTTTTATTTATTTATTTGAGAGAGAGCACAAGCAAGGGGAGCAGGAGGCAGAGGGAGAGAGAGAAGTAGGGAGCCCAACACATGGCTTGATCCGAGGACCCTGGGATCATGACCTGAATCAAAGGCAGACGCTTAACACATTGAGCCATCAGGTGCCCCAGCAGAGTATTTCATATTATAGAAGTATCATAATTGAAATATTCCTCTATTGGTGGATATTTATTGCTTTCAATTTTTTGACTATGAAAAATATTTTGAATATATTTGGACATATTTCTTCTATATCAAAAAAGAAAACAAATATTACAAAAGGATTCTCAAGAAAAAGCTGTAATAACTTCATTCCCACCAATAGTGTGTGAGAATGTCCATTTCCATACAACCTAGCCAACCCTGGAGATTAAGAATCCTTTTTGATTTTTGCCGATTTGACAAATAAAAAAATAATCTATTTTTCTTGCTATAATTTTTGTTTCCTAGATCATTCACAAGAATGGGCATCTATTTATTCATTGGTCATTTATATTTCTTCTTTAAATTGTCTATTCAGGGGGCACCTGCCTTTGGCTTAGGTCATGATCTCGGGGTCCTGGGATCGAGCCTGTTGTTGGGCTCCCTGCTCAGTGGGGAGTTGGCTTCTCCCTCTCTCTCTCTGTCCCTCTCCCCTAGTCATGTTCTCTCTCTCAATCTCTCTCTCTCTCTCAAATAAATAAAATCTTTTTTAAAAAGTGTCTATTCATATATGTTCTTTTTTTTCTCTTGGAGTTTTTGCCTTATTTTTAAAAATCATTTGCAGGAACAACTTATTCATTTGTCATTGTATATTTTGCAAACATTTCCTGGATTAAACTTTGCTCATGCTGTTTTTATCATATGAAAATTTAATTTTTTTAAGCAGTCCACTCTGTTAGTTTTTTCCTTTATGGTTTCCAGACATTGTACATTGTTTAAGGAAGTTTTACCACCCAAAGGTGATAAAAAAAAATTCTCTAATTTATAAATACACTGGTATCTTTTTAAAGATTTAACTTTTAAAACAATCTGGAATTATTTGTGTATGTCTATGCTGTCATATAGACATTTAGCTCTATTGATAGATGCATATTCTTTTTCCTAAATGCATAGCCACTTGCCTTTTTAATTATGGAATTGATTTAAATTTTTCCAATGATTTAAAAATCTACCCTTTCAAAAAAAAAATCTACCCTTTCTATAAATTAAATTCTCATATGTAACCAGTCTGTTTCCAAATCTTATTTTCTACTTTTTCTTTATATTCCATCCATGATGCTGCACTATTTCAGTTATATAACTTTCTGTTGTGATATTCCATTGTTCTTCTTTTTTCAACCTTTCCTGATTTTTTTTTCATATGTTTTCATTTTCCAATGAACTTAAGTATTTTCCAATCAATTTATTTCTAGATACATCTTTTTGGCTGCCCTTCCAATTTCCTTCCAGTCTTTAAGGGAATTGTGTGGAATATTGAGATAAATACTGAAAAAGTCCTCTAGGAGGATTGGAAAAACTCACCTGTAAAACCATCTGGGACTGGTGCCTTTTAATGATTGATCTTTGACTCCTTTCAGTCTCTCCCAAGGTCATTGGTCTATCCAGGTGTTTTACTTTCTCTTCAGTCAAACACAACAATTTACATTTTCTAGAAACCCTTCTTTTCCATCTAGATATTCCATTTTTTAATTTCAAGTGGTTCACCAATTATGTCTTTTCACTGTTTTCTTAGTCATAGATGACAAAGGTTTGTTGACCAGTATCTAGACAGCTAGCTAAGGTGTCCTCTGAATTGGGTTATTTTGCTTCTCCAACTAGTCCTTCTCCAGAAGGAGACTTATTTGTGTTCTAGTGAGGTTGTCAGGGCGCTCTGACCACCACGTTTCATTCTAGACAGGAAGAAGTCAGGAGGGCTGGCAACCTCTCCCATTCTTTTGCCAACATTTGGAGTGGATCCCATTAGTGTCTTTAGATCCAGGTTCTCATTCCTTCTGTCTGTATCTGCGATGGAGTTCCAGAAGAGCCCCCGCCCCCCACCCCACATCTGCCCAACTTCTCCAAGGCAGGGTAGTTCTCAGACAAGCCCCCATTTTCCTGTAGCAGGTTATTCGCCCTCCAGAGAAGGTTTTTCTGACTTAATCCAGGGGCAAACACTACTAATCCCTGCCACTCAGAATAAGTGGGAAGGGAGAGAGGGAGAAGGTGCCCAACTGGCCTAGCTATTTCAAGAATGTGTTGACTGTGAGCTTGGAAAAAAAAAAAATCACTGAGATTCCTTCAACACTGTAGGATTTTCTCTTCCCTGTGTTATAGCCTGAGGTTTTCTCTAACCTTGTTTCTTTATCAACCCGATTCCACTTTGTTTATATTTATCTTCCTTGCGACTTTAATTTTCTGGGACTCTTTGCTCATTTTACAGCACCGTCATAGTTTTGTTCTTGAGACACAAACAAATTAAATATTTCCCATCATTTCCTTAAGGGATTAGAAGTGAGAAAGAATATATACATGTGCACTTTTCCACCATCTTCAGTTCTTCTCTCTTTTAAATTTGTTTACGCTGAACCAAAGTTGGTCCAAGGAAGTAAATAACTTGTTGAAGAATATAAGGGCTGACTTGGGCCCCATTGTTATGCTGTCATGCCACTCTGCATTTTCTGTATGGCTTCAACAGTGAAACGTGCGTTACATCTATTTAGGTCACTATTTGTGAAAACAAGAGCAGCGTCCCTCTTTGCTCTATGTGTTCCTCACGCACAAGCATTGCCTCAGTCACGGTAAGCATTCCATAAATACTGGTCGAGTGGGCACATGAATACATTATTTTACATACAAACTGAAGATGTAGAAATTCAGTAACAGGATCTCTGGAGGAGGTGGTGCAGATTTCCACAGGTAGGGACAAGACCAAGACCAGGACCAGATGGATTTCTCCTGGGCTGCTCTTCCCACTGACTTTCTCAGGCCGTTGGCTTCACTAAGGCCTTGCTGCTAGTCAGCATCGAGACAGAGACAAGCGCAGAGGGGTCTGACTTCCCAGGCAATGGCAGAAATTGTCGCCCCGTGGAACAACTGCCATAAACAGCGCTCCTTAAATTAGCACTTCAGGACATCAGCCCAAACAGCGTCACCCCTTCTTCCTTTCCTGTCGTGTCTCTTGTTAGGGTAATAAACGGAAACTCATGTCACCTCTCTGATTATGTTGTAAACTTTATTAGCATTTCTGTCCTTTAGTGCCTTTGCAAAGGAAACGGTGTCGGTTAGACTGTGTGCCTAAGTGTGTGGGTCAGAGGAGGAGGCAATGTGTAGGGCTTGTTTGTTTGTTGTTTTAAAATTCAACATCAGAGTGAGGGAGAACTGTGAGTTGGCAAGCCTCTAGTTTCCTAGAATAAGATTATTTCTTTCCAGAGAAGGGTAAAATGGTCCTTTTTATTTTGTTCCAGCAACATAATAACTATGGGTCTTTGAACCTAATAGCTACATTGTGGTGATCACAGAAGACCTTTCTGAAATACACTCTGATATTAATCCATTTGTGCACCAACATCTTACCATCAGCAAACATGTTATTATTATTATTTTTTTTTTGCCAGTGATTATGTTGTCTATACACCTAATGTGGATGATAGGCTAGAGTTAACAAAATTATTTCTCCTTGCTCTTATTGTGATTTATGTTTTCTTACTTTCTTATAATGTAAACTATAGACTTAAATTTGTGAGTTAGATGTTTGTGCTTATTTTTTCTACAGATTAGTACAAAGGTGATCATTATCACAGAATGATAATTAATGAATTATTACCATATCACATAGTAAAGCCTACTGAGATTTTCATGAAAAGGATAATTATCTTATGAATAGAGTTTTTAATTGAGATATACAGTAATTTCCTCTTACTATTATGCCAAATCTGCAGTGTTTTCAGGTTGCAGGTTCTAATAAAATTGAATATATCTATCTCATATTAAGTAAATAGTTGTCAATAAAATTTTATTATTCTTTTAAGAATTGCCTTTCACCAGGCATGCCTGGGTGGCTTAGTCAGCTGACTTGATTTTGGCTCAGGTCATGATCCCAGGATCTGTGGTTGAGCCTCATATCAGGCTCCACACTCAGCACAGAATCTGCTTGTCCCTATTCCTCCTCGATTGCCCCTTTGGCCCTCTCTGTGTGCACGCATGCTATTTTTCTTTCTCAAATAAATAAATAAATCTTAAAAAAAAGAATTGGCTTTCACCAATCTCTATTTGAAAGGGTTGTATCTGAAAAATTGAACTTTTCTTTTCTTTTCCTTCTTTCTTTTCTTTTCTTTCTTTCTTTCTTTCTTTCTTCTTTCTTTCTTTCTTTCTTTCTTTCTTTCTTTCTTTCTTTCTTTCTTTCTTCTTCCTTTCTTTTTTGAAATAGGGTATGTAATTCTAGGTTAACCAGAAAATACTTCTATAGGAAACAAAATGACCCACTGCAATGTCTCAGGTCAGGCTCATCAGAGCAGTATAACATTATGAAATCGTAAGGTCTACAGATGGAAATAACCTTAAAAACTTTTAGTTCCATTTTATATGTACATCTGTTGTGGATTTGCTCCACAACCCTTGAACATAAGAAAAAATAATACTTCTTAATTTTTCTTGCTAGGCTCTCAACCTGTAGGATTATTGAAAATCTATTTATCATTTTAAAGTGTGACCCCTTCTTTGGTTCAGGGTCACACACAGACCAGGGACCAATGGGAGAGGTCTTCTGGCCTTACATTAGAGATTCCTGTGATGGTTAATCTGTCAACTTTGGTTGGTGTCCAGTTGTTCGGGCAGCCAACTACTTGCCACCAAAGATCTGAATGAGGATATATATATATATATATATATATTTTTTTTAAGATTTTATTTATTTATTCATGAGAGACATAGAGAGAGAGAGAGGCAGAGACACAGGCAGAGGGAGAAGCAGGCTCCATGCAAGGAGCCTGACGTGGACTCGATCCGAGGTCTCTAGGATCAGGCTCTGGACTGAAGGCAGGCGCTAAACTGCTGAGCCACTGGTCTGCCCTGAATGAGGATATATTTAAGAAGGTTTCTAAAACCCAGAAATGCCATTTATTTGTCTATGGACAAGAAACTCCAAACACAAAAGCTTGGGTTTAAGTACTAGGAAATTACCTTTTTATTCCTTTGATTATCCTACATCAGTCTCATTGAACTAAATGTTCAATGTCTCATTGAACTTACTTGCTTTGTGTGTTAGGAACCAAGACACAGAAAAGTTACGTGGCCTCCTTGAGTTTCCCACAACACTCAAGAAAAGAATAAGATGCTATCTGATGCTATATTCCTCCCCCTTCCACCTTCACCTTGTACCTGGCTGTGAGCCACTGCATATTTTTGCACAATTTCATGGAGGATACCTGTATTGAAATTGCTTTGCTCCTTCAACATGAAATAGCAGGTTGGAATCTGATGCTTAAATGGATCACAGTCTCTGTGGCTGTTGGCAGCCACAGCTTCCTCCAGATAACTCAGCCACAGGCTTTGGAGGGAAGAGGGTTCCTTCTGAAACGTGTAACTTAGTCCAAGCTTGAAATTCAGTGGGCGCCATCCGGCATCAGTGGTTAGAAAGTCCAGTAGTGTGTAACTGCCCTCTTGATGAGTGATCTTTCTGTGTTTTCTTTCTTTCTTTCTTTCTGTGTTTTAGCAGCTCGGTGAAGGGGCAGTGCAAAATGGAACTTGGGGCTGCAGCCTTGTAACTTGGGCTCTTCCCTATCAATCTCATGGGCTCATTATATAAGTGTATGTCTTCTGCTGATACAGGAGCTAAAAAGGCTGACTTGTGACTTTTTTCCTAATGCACTCAGTTGTCCAAACATTCTCAGACATTCACCAGTACATGAGTAGCCAGCCATTTGGTCTTTCAGCCAAGAAGGCTGTGGCTGGGGGTTGCTTGAGAAAATATCTGCTTTTGATCAAAATAAAATTTAAACTGTAAACCAATATAGTTCATTGCCTATATTAAGCCTTGTCCCTTAGGGTCATAATAAAACTGTCAGCTTCATGTCAGCTCTCCCTCTTCTTTCTCTTTCTCTCTTGCTCACATTATTTATCCACTTTTGTAGATAATGGTTTCTATATTCTAATTGTTTTCGTTAGAGATCTGCTTCTCTAAACAGGTTATCATACTGTGTCCTTGAATGTCCATATATAATCCTAAGAGAGAACCATGTGTGTGTAGAAAGTCAGGCAGCTGGAGGACCTAGAGTTATTCAGAATCAGAATATGTCCCCCTGGCTTGGTACCACTAACTACATCTGCCAGATGTGGAGAACTCAAGATTGCTCCAAAACCTATTTCTGCCAGATTAGCACCTGTGACCACTGCCTTGGGGCCACATATTACAATTACTGCAAGAAGCAGCTTGTGCAGACTCTATAACCAGGATGCCAGAGTTCAAACCCTAGCTCTACTACTTGCGGTATTTAACAAAACTTGTGTAAGTCACTTATTTTCTCTATGCCTCAGTTTCTTCACCTGCAAATTGGAGATTTAGAAGAAAGAGCCTACAACACAGAGTTAGTGAAAGGCTTTGGTGAATTAGTGTATGCAAAGCCATCAGAATAGTACTTGGCATGCTATAAGCACTGAATTAGTGTAAGTTTTGATAACCAAGTGTTGGAGAGACTTGTTCTGTTTTCCTGTAGACAGAGTTTCTAAGAAAACACTATATTATATAGCACTCTATTATATAACATTATATTTGGCTCTATTATAAACACTGATCTACAACACAGTGATATTCCATCAGTTACCTAGATAAAAACTGTATACTTGTTCTGGAAAATAATCTTTCCTTCTAGGCTGCTATATTCGAGATTCACCTTAAGCAAATGATTTTTCGAGATCATATCTAAGAAACTATTCAGGTCATTTATTTATGGTTTAAAAGGAAAAATAAGAGGAGGTAAGAGTCATGGACTTGGATCAAGAAGGAGAAGGTTTAAATTCTAAACCTTGTGCAGAAAAAGCCCTGAGATTTGTTTCCTCATCTGAAAATTGAGGGTGTTCATGCAAAGAAGCTATTTTGGAATTAATTCTGTTGGAACACTAATTCATAATATATGTAATTTTGTGTTCTAGATATAGGAAGAGTAAAATGTAAAAACAACTATTAAAATATCAGCACAAAGCATAGATGAATATTTAATATTAGGGTGAAAAGGGTCTTCCTAAGACATCTCAAAAAAGGAGAAGTTGATTATTAAAGTTCTGAAATTAAGTTTTATAAATCAAAAACTTAAGAAAATGTAAAGGCAAATAGCACAATAGTATTCTTCACAGTATAATAGTCACATAGATACAAAAATCTTCAGCAAAATATTAGCAAACCACATTCAACAGTACATTAAAAAGATCATTGGCCAGCCTGGGTGGCTCAGCAGTTGAGCTCCGCCTTCAGCCCAGGGCCTGATCCTGGAGACCTGGGATGGAGTCCCACGTGGGGCTCCCTGCCTGGGGCCTGCTTCTCCCTCTGCCTGTGTCTCTGCCTCTCTCTCTCTCTGTCTCTCATGAATAAATAAATAAAATCTTAAAAAAAAAAAAAAAGATAATTTACCGTGATCAGGTCAGCTTTACTCCAAGGATGCAAGAGTGATTGAATATTTGTGTCTCAGTCAACGTCACACACCACATCAACAAAATGAAGGATAAAAATCATATGATAATCTCAATAGATGCAAAAAAAAAAAAAAAGAAAAGAAAAGAAAAGCAGTTGACAAGATTCGACTTCCATTTACAATAAAAAAAAAACTCAGCAAAGTGGGGTTGAGGGGCACATACTTCAGTATAATAAAGGTCATATATGAAAAACTCACAACTGACATCATACTCAATGATGAAAAGCTGAGAGCTTTCTTTCTTTTTAGAAAAAAAGACAAGATGTCCACTCTCACCACTTTTACTCAGCATAGTACTGAATGTTCCAGCCACAGCAATCAGACAAGAAAAATAAATAAGAGGCATTCATATTGGTAAAGAAGTTAAACTGTCATTTTTTGCAAACAACATGATACTATATGTAGAAAATCTTAAACACTCCACCTAAAGTCTACTAGAAGTGATAAACAAATTCAATAAAGTGGCAGGATACAAAATTAATACCCAGAAATTGGTAGCGTTTCTATACACTAAATAGTGAAGTAGCAAAAAGAGAAATTCAAAAAAACAACATCATATATGATTACATCAATAAGAACAAAATACTTAGGAATAAACTTAACCAAAGAGGTGAAAGGTATGTATTCCAAAAGCCATAAAACTCTGATGAAAGAAATTGAACACGGCACAAATAGAAAGATATTCCACGCTCATATACTGAAAGAATTAATATTGCTAAAATGTCTATATTACCCAATGCAATCTACAGATTCAATGGATCCCTATCAAAATATTAACAGCATTTTTCACAAAACTAGGACAAATAATAGTAAAATCTGTATAGAACCACAAAAGACCCCAAATAGCTACAGCAATCCTGAGAAAGAACAAAGCTGGAGCTAACACAATACCAGATTTCAAAATATACTGTAAATCTGAAATGATCAAAACAGTATGATACTGGCAGAGAAAATTGACACATAGATCAATGGAATAGAATAGAGGCTCCAGAAATAAACCCATGGTTATATAGTCAATTAATCTCTAACAAAGGAGGCAAGAATATCCAACAGGGAAAAGATGGTCTCTTCAATAAATGATGCTGGAAAAACTGAACAGCTACATGTAAAAAAAAATGAAATGGACCACTTTCTGACACCATACACAAAGATAAACTCAAAATAGATTAAAGACCTTGGATGTGAGACCCAAACCCATAAAAATTTGAGAAGAGATCACAGGCATAATTTATTTGACATCATCCATAGGAAGATTTTTCTAGAGGTGTCTCATAAAGCAAGGGAAACAAAAGCAAATATTAATTATTGGGACTACATCAAAATAAAAATCTTTTGCACAGAGAGGGAAACTATTAACAAAACAAAAAGGCAACCTACTGAATGGGAGAAGATGTTTGCCAATGCTATATCCAATAAGGGGTTAGTGTCCAAAATATATAACGAATTTATACAATTCAGCACCAAAACAAACAAAAAACAATCCAATAAAAAAAGTGGACGGAGGAATTGAATAGACATTTTTCCAAAGACATTCAGATGACCAACAGACACATGAGAAGATGCTCAACATCACAAATCATCCAGAAAATATAAATCAAAACCACAGTGAGATGAGACACTACCTTACACCAGGTAGGATGGCTAAAATCAAAATGACAAGCAATCACAAGTGCTGGCAAGTATGTAAAGAAAAAGGAACTTGTGTGCAGTGTTGGGAATGTAAATTAGTGCTGTGGAAAACAGTATGGAGGTTCCTCAAAAAAATAAAAATAGACGGGACACCTGGGTGGCTCAGCGGTTAAAAGTGTCTGCCTTCGGCCCAGGGCCTGATCCTGGAGCCCCAGGATCGAGTCCCACGTCGGGCTCCCTGCATGGAGCCTGCTTCTCCCTCTGCCTGTGTCTCTGCCTCTTTCTCTGTGTCTCTCATGAATAAATAAATAAATAAAATCTTTAAAAAGAATTAAAAATAGAAATGCTGTATGATCTAGTAATTCCACTGCTCCATATTTACCCAAAGTAAAAGAAAGTACTAATAGAAAAATATATTAACCCATGTGTTTATTGCATCCTTATTTACAGTAGCCAAGATACAGAAGCAGCCCGTGTCCACTGAGAGCCAAATGGATAAGGAAAATGTGGTATATACAGTATATATATTCATACACACACACAATGGAATATTGCACAGCTGTAAAAAAGGATGAGATTGCGCCACTGAACACAACATGGATAAACCTAGAGGGCACCATGCGAAGTGAAATAAGTGAAACTGAGAAAGATAAATACCATGTAATTCCACTCCTAAGTGGAATTTAAAAAAAAAAATGTATAAGCAAGCAAAAAGCAGAAGCAGGCCTATAAATACAGAGAACAAACTGATGGTAGCCAGATGGCGGGGGCCTGAGCAAAATGGGTGAAGGGGAGTGAGAGATACAGGCTTCCAGTTATGGGATGAAAAGTCATGGGAACAGAGGCACAGCCCCAGGTAAACCGTCGGTGATAGTGTAACAGTGACCTAGTGGGACACACGTAGCTACGCGTGCGGTGAATGAAGTATAATGTGGAATTCTTCAAATCACGGAGTCATACAGCTGAGAGTAATGTAACATTGTGTGTCAAATATACTCAAATTAAAAAAGTAATAAAAAGATGATAAGCATTTAAGCATCTTCACATGGATACATGAATACTAATTCTGTGTGTGCTCGTGTGTTGCACACACAAATAAAGTATCTCTGAAGGGGAGAGGAGGGCAGGGAAGGGATTGGGAAGGAGTCCATGGGGACCTCAACTCTACTGTTAATTTTTTTTTTAAAGATTTTATTTATTTATTCATGATAGACACTGGGGTGGGGGGGCAGAGACACAGGCAGAGGGAGAAGCAGGCTCCAGGTCAGGAGCCCAACGCGAGACTTGATCCCGGGACCCCGGGGTCATGCCCTGGGCCAAAGGCAGGCGCTAAACCACTGAGCCACCCAGGGATCCCCTCTACTGTTAATTTTTATTTCTTAATCTGTACACGGCGGAAAGTGGTGATGGAAACATCATGGTTTATTTCATTTTCTGCATGTTTGTTTTCCCTTATATTTAAAGACATTTTCTTAAGCTGTTCTGTCTTGGATGTTTTTTGTAACACATACAAAAACACAGGTTTTTTTAACAAAAGAAAAAAATAAAGCTGACCACCACTTATAAGGAAAAATATTGAAACTTGTTTTCATTAAAAGAAATAGGAAGCTAGAGAACAAAAAATTTTCTCTAGCAAGTTGAAAAGGACTAAAACAGTATAGGAATCACTATTGACTAATAATGTATGGAAATTAGACACCCTTGCACGCAGCTAAAAATAAAAATCATTCCAAACTCTCTGGAGGGCAACTTGATGTACAGACCAAGACAAAGTCATTCCATTTCTAAGTATTTATTCTGTGGAAATAAGCACAGAGAAACATCAAGTTTTTCATCAAAGGGTGTTCGCTGCGGTTATGTTTTAAAATATAACTGGAAAATTGAGAACTTCCATGTCTAACAACAGGAATCTGGTTGAACACCCGATGGCTTGTTCATTAAACAACATTTTCTGTATGGAAAAAATCAGGTTTTTAAATGACGCAGCAAACGTGTGACATTGCACTGGCTGTAAAAAAACGAGCAAGATAAAGGCTGTGCAGAGCACGTCCTCAGGCGAGGACGGAGGGAGTGTGCACTGAGCACCATGCACCAAGCACCATGCACCAGGCAGTGCACACCGAGCACCATGCACTGAGCACCACACACTATACACTGAGCACTGAGCACTGTTCACCGAGCACCCCGCACCAAGCACCGAGAACCACACACTGAGCACCACGCACTGTGCACTAAGCACCGAGAACTGTGCACTGAGCACCATGCACCAAGCACTGAGCACCGCGCACTGTGCACTGAGCACCAAGCACCATGCACCAGGCACCGCACACCGAGCACCCCGCACCAAGCACCACATACTGTGCACTGAGCACCGTGCACTGTGCACCGAGCACCACACACCAAGCACCACATTCTGTGCACTGAGCACCACGCACTATGCACCAAGTGCCACGCACCGAGCACCCGCACTGAGCACTGTGCACTGAGCACTGAGCACCGAGCACTGTGCACCAAGCACCATGCACTGTGCACTGAGCACCAAGCACCAGGCACCAGGCACCGCACACCGAGCTCCCGCACCAAGCACTGAGCACCACACACTGAGCACCACGCACTGTGCACTGTGCACAGAGCACCCCGCACCAAGCACCAAGCACCCTGCACTGAGCACCACACGCTGTGCACTGAGCACTGTGCACCAAGCACCCCACACTGTACCCTGAGCACCGCCCAGAGCATGGCGTACTGAGCACCGAGCACTGCACACCGAGCACCCCACACTGTGCACTGAGCACCACATATCACCCACCAAGCACCAAGCACCGCACACTGCCCACCGAGCACCACGCACTTAGTACCGAGTACCACACACTGAGTACCGAGCACCCTGCACCACGCACAGAGCACCCCACATTGCACACCGAATCGAACACCACCCACCGAGCACCACGCACAGAGCACCACGTACTGTGCACGGAGCACCGAGCACAGCGCACTGCACACTGAGAACCGTGCACCGAGCACGACGCACCAGGTACTGCGCACCAAGCACCTACAGCTGCCGCATCTGCGCTACAGGACCTCTGCCCCTGCTTTGGAGCTTGGGAGGCCCCGGTGCGTCAGGGCCCGGGCATCAGGGAAAGCGGCAGGCCCTGTATCTGCAGCCCGGGCGGCGGGCATCAGGGCACCAGGTGACCCCCTGGGAGCCACACTGACTGCGGCGCTCTGCTCCGGCCTCCTCACAGGGTACAGACACACAGCAGGGACCCCCACGAAATGTTTGTGTTAAAACAATAATAAATAGGTAGATAAATAAATGAAATGTCCATTGTTAAAAATAATGGTGATAATAAATAAATGAATAAATAAATGAAATGTTCATTGTTAAAAATAACAATAAATGAATAAATAAAATGTTCATTGTTAAAAGTAATAACAATGATGAATAAATAAATGTTTATTGTTAGAAATAATAATATATAAATGTTTATTGTTAAAAATAATGATAAATAAATAAAATGTTTATTGTTAAAATAATAAGTAATGAATAAATGTTTGTTGTTAAAAATAATGACAATAATAAATGTTTATTAAAAATAATAACAATAAGTAAATAAATACATAAAGAAGATAAAATGTTTGTTATTAGAGGTGATTTCGACTTTCCTCGCTTGTGTTTGGGTCATGCTGCTGGTGCTGGTATAAGGTGGAACATTTCAGTCACCAGGATGGAGACCTGCTGAGCGGGCCGACCCCAGGGCGGTCAACTTCTGTGAGTGTGCTGAGGCCACCAGGTTTCCAGCTCAGGGAAGGTCTGGGGATTCCGCTAAGACATTCTACTTCAGAGACATAACATATTTCATTCTTTTTTCCTTCTGCTGTCAGGAAAATACTGAATATGATACCTCCATTCCCTTTGAAGTCAGATATCCTATACGATTTCATAATGTGGGATACACATGTGTAGGCCCCTTGATTACGTATCTTCAGCTCATCTAGGAAGATGAACGTATAATAAAGAACTTCTATTGTAATGTTCTATTTTGCTGGCAAAATTTCATTTATCTCCCAGTGGAATTCACAAAAATAGTCACAGAGACCATCGATCTAAATTCAATAAGAGATCCAACAGCTACAAATGTCTATAGGAAAGAAAAGAGCAAACAAGTTTACGTAAATTATGTTTTTCTTTATGCTAGTCTTTTCAGTCCTTCATGTATATGATAGAAGTTCTGTCTTTATTTTAGCTACCAATATATTAAACTGTTCTCTAGTTCTCACTAAAGCTACAATATGGGGCACCCGGGGGCTGATGGGTTGACCGTCTGCCCTCGGCCCAGGGTGTGACCCCAGGGTCACAGGATCGAGTTCCACATCGGGTTCCCCACGGGGAGCCTGCTTCTCCCTCTGCCTGTGTCTCTGCCTCTCTCTCCGGGTCTCTCATGAATAAATAAATAAAATCTTTAAAAAATAATAAAGTTACAATATGAAACTAATGTTTTTGCATATATCAGGAACCAAGTCTAACTCAACAAGCAGCTTCATGTGATAACGTGTACTAAATGCATAAAGGTCCCAAGGGGAAGAGAACATAGACTTTATCATAAGTTAGGAAATTTGAAAAAGGTAATTTGAAAGGGTTACTAATAATATATATTTGAAAGCTGTCAAGATAATACATTTAGGATATATAAATAAAGTATTCACAGACGTTGTCCAGGGAGTACCATGTTAAGAATCTTTACAAGGTGAGGTTTTTCACTTTTCACGTATCTATTGATTACGAGAGACTGGCCTTTTCACTTAAGATTATTCTTACAGTATTCCCAATTTGATTAATATAATAATCATGTTTGTTTTGGTAAATAACCTGTATAATATTTCAGGAATTTTTTAAATTCCTATTTTGGATTTAGCATTAGGAGGTTCTTTATCAAAATATTCTTAGCATCTGTGATATATTCATGGCTTTCTCCTTTAATTTAGTGATGCAGTGATTATATTGAAAGATTCCCTGGGTTTGAAACATTCACGCATTCCTGGGACAGGCTACTTGGTTATATGACATTTTTTTTAATGTACTGTTGTTGCAATTATTATTATATTGCAATTATATTATTAATTATTATTATTAACTAAAGTGAATTTATCAAGAAAATTTGCATCTATAGATGTTTTCAACTTGTGAGGGGTTGCATCCCAATAAACCTATCATAAATTGAAAATGTACTAAGTAAAAAAAATGCATTTAATGCACTTAACCTAGTGAACATCGTAGCTTAGCTTGGCCTTCCTTGAATACTCTCAGAACACTTACATTAGCCTACAGTTGTGCAAAACCATCTAACAGGAAGCCTATTTTATAATCAAGTGTTGAGTATCTTAAGTAATTTATTTAATTTTTTTAAAGATTTTATTTATTTATTCATGAGAGACACAGAGAGAGGCAAGGGGAGAAGTAGGCTCCCTGCAGGGAGACTGATGCGGGACTCAATCCCAGGACCCCGGGGTCACGCCCTGAGCTGAGGGTAGATGCTCAACCCCTGAGGCACCCAGGCGTCCCTCTTATGTAATTTACTGACTTCAGTACTGAAAGTGAAAAACAGAATGGTTCTAAGAATATCAGTTGTTTACCTCGTGATCACATGGCTGACTGGTTGCCGCTGCTTGCTGCCACAGCCAAGATGTCATGCTGCGTATCACTAGCCTGGGAAAAGATTAAAATTCAAAACTTGAAGTATGGTTTCCACTGAATGCATATTGCTTTTCCATCACTGTAAAGTAAAAAAAAAAAAAAAAAAAAAGTAAGTCCAACTGTACTAAGTCAGGGACCATCTATATGTCTGTAAATAAATTTGGCATATGTGGTTTTTGTTCTAATTGCTCTATACTCTGTTAAGGGTATGGGTATTAGGCTTAAATTAATTTCATGAAATGAACTGAGGAGCTTTCTTTTTGTCCTATGAGTTAGCTTAGTTAAAATCACTATTTGTGAATACTAATACTAGAATAAGTACTAAGCGTATTAGGTAATATTAATATTAAAATAAATATTAGCATCGAATAAGATTAATATCCATTTTTTAAATGTCACTATCAGTTGACAATCAATATGAACTCAGTGTTTTTTCCCAATGGTTGAGTTTTATCATCTTCTTAAATCCTTGCAGAGGTTGTTTTTTGTTGTTGTTGTTGTTGTTTTTTGTTTTCTGTTCAATTTTCTATTTCCTCTTGATCAACGGCGATAGATACCTTGTTAGTCAGAACAGGCTATGCCAAGTCACAGTAACAAAATGTGTATCAGCAGCTGGTTTTTTTCTGGCTAGCCTCACAGTTTGAGATGGGTCAGAAGAGCCGTCCTCCAGCTTGTAGTTATGACATCTGGAATATATGTCTTCTAAAATCATCATATGAGAAGATAGGAGGATTGAGCAGGACACTTGTCGGTGCCAGGCCTTGCAAGTGGCTTGTATCGCTTGTCTTCTCACTCCGTGGGCAAGCTCTCAGTCTTATGGTCCCAATCCAATAATGAGAAATCTCTGTGTCCACGAAGAAGACAGGAAACAGCATCTTCCCATCATAGTACGAGTGTTTCACCAGGAAGTCATCTAGTTTCTCTAGATTTTCAGATTCATTATCTTAGAGTTGCACATAATGTTGTTTTATAATAATTTTCATTGTAGTCCTCTAATTATATCTTCTTCATCATTCTTAATTTGGGGTAATTTATTTTATCCCTTTTGTCCTAATTTGGTGCTTACCTGATATTCATCTATTGGTCTTTACAAAAAACAAGCTTTTGTTTTTATTTATTCTCTATTGTTATCACAGATAATTATTGAGTGCTAGTCTAAGTTAGTGAACATTTTGCAGCAATAGGCAAAAGAAAATCCCCACTCCCATGGAACTTGTAATCCTCTGGCTTTCTTTCGGTCTATTTGGTTGTTCTTATATCACAAATTGGGTGCTTTTTCCATTTATCTTTAACCTTTCTATTTTTAATAAAAGCTTCTAAGGCTATAAAATTTCTTCCTTTTTAACTTTTTTTTTAACAGGTTTTGGTATTGAGTCCTCATTTTCTTTTCTTTTTAGATCTTTTTTCCCTTTGGTTTTGAGTTCCTCTTTGATTAGGATTTTTTTTTAAAGGCATATCTTCATTTCCAAGGAGTTAACATTTTCAATAATTATTTTTTTAATATCTATGTTGAATTACTATCAGAAAATGTAGTCTATAAAATCTTTTTAAAATTTATTGTTTTCTTTGTAGCCAAGAGCTTGATTAATTTTTATACATGTTCCATGAAGCTAAGCAGAAAATATATGTTCTCTGATGTAAAACATGGTTTTTTATAGCTTGTTGATTGTATTATTAAAATAATCTATGACCTTACTTATTATTTGTCTACTTGAGCTATCAAATTCTGGAGAAGGTATATTAAATTCTTCTACTATATTTCTTTTAAGATCTAGCTGCACTTATAGAACTTCTTTATGTATTTGATGGCTCCATTGTTTTGTGCATAAAATTTAATGCATCAATTATGGGAGCCAATTTTCCTAAATTTAGGTGAATTGTATGTCTCACCATTAAAGAATGCCTCAGTTCTGTATAATGGTTTTGGTCGTATTGCTGTTGATATTTTCACACCTGCCTTCTGTTGGTATCTACCTGGCATTTATTTGTACATATCTTCACTTTGAACATTTCTTTGCAAACTTGTTTTAGATGGGTTTCATTTTAAGATTATTTTTCAATATGGCCATGATAAAAAAAATTCCGTGAGAATTGATATTCTTAATTTTATGACCTCATTATGTCATATGCTTCCTTTATCTTCCTTCCTTGCTACTGTTTTCTCTTTATTACCTGTTCTGCCTATGTCAAATTTTTCCTCATTGCTTTTTCAAATTGGTAATTTAGAATTTTGTCTCTTTCAAATTATGTTTGTCGTCAAAGCTCTAAGTCAGTCTATACTTATCTATTATAATATCAGAATATACGAACAACCATGTTGAATCCTACCTACTTTATGTGTTCATTTCTCTCCTCCCCACACCTGAGAATTAGAATGTTTTTACTTCCTCAATCTTCCAGATGTCCTGTTCTTTCCATCTTGCCATTTTTTTTTATTTTTAAATTTTAGGAATTTCAATATGATATTCAAACTCTCTCTAGGCAGTAAGTGGGGACATTCACAGAGCACAGCTCATTTGTTTCCTTTTTCGCAGTGATTGCTGTTGCACATATGTTGTCTGGTGTTGTAGTTACTTAATGTGGGAGGGTAAATTGAATCCCTCTAACCCCAGCATGGCTAGAAGTGAAAGTGTATCTTTTTTTTTTTTTTTAAGTAATCTTGCCTAAGTTTGGTAAATCCTGTTCATTCATACGCTCAAGTCTCTTGCCATGAGGGAAATTTTATCTCATAATTTAATTGTTTCTCCCAATTTGCTGCCTTCTGAGTTCCAGGAGAAGTCCCACATGTTGAATTAGTCCCTTGTTGGGTTTCCTGGATCTGTCTCCTATTTTCTTTTCTCTCATTAATTCCACCTCTTTGTATTTTGCTCTGTGTTCTGACACATTTTCCCAGTAGGTTTTCTGCAGACTAATTTGCTGCTCAACAGTAACTGTGTCCTAGTGAGTTGCTGGCCTGATTGTGTGTCAGGTTTCCTCAGCACCCATGCAGGTCACGCTGTAGGATCTAAGGAGCAGAGAAAACCCTTCAGATGGTCAGAGGCAGAGCAGAAGCTTTCCATCATAGGAATGTAGCAAACAACTCCTTTCCCAACAAGCAAGAATAAAGAAAAACTGTATGGCTGTCATTTTAGATGCATTAGCTTCCTTCTGAAATCCCATGTTATCCAGTCCTGTGGGAAAAGTAAGTCTTTGGATTTTGTACTCTGGATGAGGAAAGAAAACATTTAAAAAGTTCTGAGTTAAGAACAAATAAGTGTGGTGTGGTGATTCCATATGCCAGAGTAAGCCCTAAGCCAACCCAGTAATGAGGATAGCAAGGGATGAGAGGGGTAGGGAAGGTTTTATTTCAGAGGAAGCAGTCAGTGGGAGACCCTCCGCTAGAGTGACAAAACTTATTCACAATAGCCAAAAGGTGGAAACAACCCAAATGTCCACCATTAGATGAACAGATAAACAAAATGTGGTATATACATCAATGGATTCAGCCTTAAAAAGAGGCAAATTTGGGGGCACCCAGTTGGCTCAGGTTGGCTCAGTGTCCCACTCTTCATTTCAGCTCAGGTTTCAGCCTCAGGGTTGTGAGTGTGAGCAGCACTGCTGGGCTCTGTGCTGGGCAAGGAGCCTACTTAAAATATGTAAAATAAAATAAAAAGAAGGAAATTTTCAAACATGCTACAACAAAGGGGAGCCTCGAAAACATTATGCTAAGTGAAAAAGCCAGATGCAAAGGACAGATGTTGTCTGAATCCACTCACATGAGGTACCTGGAGTAGTTGACTTAAAAGAGACAGAAAGTAGGATGGTGGTTAGCAGGGATAGCAGAAGGAAGGATGGAGAATTATTGTTTCACGGGTACAGTTTCAGTTTAATGACCATGAAAATTCTGGAGATTGATGATGGTGATAGTTGCAAAACAGTATGAATGTACTTAATGCCCCTCATCTATACACCTAAAAATGTTTAAAGTGATAAATTTTATTATGTATATTTTACCACTATATATATATATATATATATATATATATATATATATACACCACTATATATATATAATTTCTAAGGAATTTGATATGGGAAGTCCCTGTACCTTCTGCTCAATTTCGCTGGGAATCTAAAACTACTCTAAAAAATAAAAATCTATTTTTAAAAACAAAAGTTATCTAAATTTTAGGTTGTAGTAGCAGCGAGTATGCAGATGAGGACCACAAAAGACAGAAATATGTTCAGGAAAAAGCCTGGGCATTCTAAAACAATTAACTGGAAAAAAGAACAAAAGGAAGTAATTACACTGTTACACAGTCATTCAAGGCTATGCTAGTTGACATTGTTTCGAGAAGATAATGTCAGACCCCTGGTATAAATGGGAAGGAGAGTAGGATTAGAACATGTTTGCCTATTAGTCTACAGAGTTCACCCTAAGTGTGTCTCCCCTTTAAAAAAAAAAATCGCTTGAGACATAATCGACATACAAAAAAACTGCACATATTTAATGTATTCAATTTGAAAAGCTTAGACACGTGTGCATCCCAAATAAGGTAGTAGACGTATCCGTCACCTGCAAAAGTGCCCTCTTCCTCCCCAGCCTCGTGAGTGTGTATGTGTGTGTGTGTGTAAAGAACTTTTAACAAGAGGGCAGCTGGGGTGCTCAGTTGGTTAAGCATCTGCCTTCGGCTCAGGTCATGATCCCAGGGTCCTGGGATCGAGTCTCCAGTCGGGCCCCCTGCTCAGCCGGGAGTCTGCCTCTCCCTCTCCCTCTGTCCCTCCCCTGGCTTGTTCTCTCTCTCAAATAAATAACTAAAATCTTTTCTTAAAAATGTTTAAAAAAATTCTTAACAAGCAATCTCTCCACTTAATAAATTCTCAAGGGCACAATACAGTAGGGCTAACTGGAGGCATTAGCTGGGCCGCAGATCTCCAGAATTTATTCATCTTGCTTAACTGAAACCTTAGACCCGCTGAACACCAAGTCCCATTTCCGTCTCCCCCGACCTCTCAAGTCACCATTTTTACTCTGCTCCTATGGAAGGTTGACCATTTTGGACACCTCATAAAAGCGGAGTCGTGCAGTATTTGTCCTTCCACCCCTGGCTTATTGTACGTGCCGTAATGTTAGTGCCACTATTATCAAACAAAGACAACAAGTGTGGGTGCGGCTGTGGAGAACGTGGAACCCTCCCAGACTGCTGGAGGAGATGTAAAATAATGCAGCAGCTATGGGAACAGTACGGGGGTTTGTCAAAACTCACTTCCATAAGTCTATGCCTTCAAGTAGGTAACGGCATCAGGGTTTAAATAATTGTTTTTTTACAGGGATGGTCTAGCACCTCCCCCTTAGAACCCAGGGATCTGGGAAATCACTGCTTTGTTGTTGGTCTTTATTGCTTCCGCCAAAACTATTACCGACTATTAAAAACAAAGCTGTTAGCGTCAACTCTCTCCACACGAAGTAGAATATTCTAGTTTATATCGTTTTAAAAATGATTGGCCTGGGTAACGTATCTGAAATCATGCCATTGACATTTTCCGCCTCCCTTCCCTCGCCGTACTTTTTTATGGCTTATTAGTGAAGGTCTGAACATTTAGGAGAGTGATAGGAGAATGCCAATTATTTCGATGCAAAAGAACCAAAACAAAAACCGCTTTCTCTCTAGCTTGACAAATCGTTCAAGAACTCTACTATATGAGTAAGAGCGGGTGCTGTATTAGTAAACACAAACATAGAGCACCACCATTAAATCTCACTTAACCGGGACATTTTGAATGAACCACTCTGCAGAGTGAATGTTGAGGGTAAGCAGCCACCCCCCTCTGCTTCAGTGTTTGTCATTAAATGTCTTCCATGCATTCCTCAGCTGCTTTACATTCCTTTTGGAATCAGGCAGTATAGAAATAAAGTCAAACCAAAATATACGTCATTTCTCCACCTTTAGTGAGGGTTACCGGAAGCACGGTTTGATGTGAGACCACTGGTAGCGGGTTCAGACAGGCCTGCGCCTCTGACCTCGGGGCCTGGGGACACCGGTACCGCAGAGAAGCCTAAAGCCTCAAAGCAGCAGGATCGGGCCTGAACCCTGGGAATGAAGTCAACTGCTTGCTCCCGAGCCAGGTGCTGCTTTGTGTGGGAGAATGTGGAAAACACAATTTGGAATGGGACGAGGTTCCACCTTTTCGGGGGACACCTGGGTGAGGAAAGAGGCAGAATAACACGCTGACGTAATCATCTGCTCCCTTAGAGCCGTCCCTGCATGTGGCCAGGCCTTTCTAACCCCCCAGCAGAGGTTCCAGCAGGAGATGCCCGAGCTCCACAATACTCTGGTCCCGCTCATGGAAGAGGTGGCAGTGTGGCCACGGGGAAGCAGAGGGATTCTGAGGGACCTGACAAGAAGGTCAGGACATTCTGCAGACAGCGAAGGAGAAGGGGGCCCCGAGCTCTGGGAGTTTGTCAGGGTAGGCGGGAGCCTGGGAAGGTGAGGCTGCGTGATGTGCCTGGGGAAGAGGGACTCCAGGCATGGGTCTGCAGCTTAGACAAGACGTCGTCTGTCTCCCCTCATGAGGAAAGTGCACCTTCCAGACAGAACGTGACCGTGTGGACAAGGACGGGGACCATCCCGGACAGAGAACCCATGCAGTCCGATGACGGCAACGGCTTCCTAATGCTCTGGTGCCACCTTCGGCTCCAATATCTGGGGACCAGAGAGTGGGTGCACGTGGTCAGGAGAGGCGTGGCGGTGACTCAGCCTAGGGAGAGGGATGCTTGCCGGCGGGGTTAGGTATATTTAGAGAAGCAGCATATATGTTTGCACGTTGGGCATGTGGACTGGCATTCCTTTCATCCCTGTCTCAAAGTTCAGTGAGCTCAGGAGTTACGTTTGCTTTCATTCACCATTGAATCACCTGCACCTTCCAGGTGCAGGGCACCTGGAAAATGCAGAGTCAAGTGGAAATACACAAAATCTCCATTAAAATCTGCCACTGCGTGGCACTGAATAAGAGATCTTATTAATTTTGATTTGATATTCTTTTCTCTAAAATTGAAAAGAATCTCTACCTCAGAAGGTTGTCATGGGGATTAAATGAAAAAAAAAAAATGGTCATTAAGCAGACCAGGTGAGGTTCCCTCCGGTTCCCCCCCTTTTTTTTTTTTTTTTTTTTGGAGGCTTTGAAATGCTTGCCTCCCCATGGCTCTCTTTGAAGTCTTCACAGGTAATTGTAATAAGACCTCACAAATTCCCGAGAGCTGCATTTGCCGTTCTCTAGGTTTTCCCTAGAAGCCATGATTACTGCAGGCAAGGTTCTGAGGTGGGTGCTGCTGTCAAAGATGGTCTACCCGTGTGAATGACTAGATGATTAGGTAGTGGTCGCTAAGTGCCTGGAACTAGTGCCTGGAACTAGACGACCCCCAGCGGGGGTGCATTTTACTGGGTGGTGACTAAGCCCATTGAATTCTCAGTCTTAGGGTTTTTAATTATGAAGTACCAGAGTCAACTAGCAGTAGTGGAGGCTTTATTCAACAAACACTTCTTGAGCTTCTACTACTTCCTAAATATTCTTCTGGGTGATGATAATATAGCCAGTGAACAAAATGAAACAATTTCCTGCCCTCCTAATAGTCATACTCTGGTGGGAGGCACAAACACATTACTGTATTTAATTGATTTGAAGACATGGATTTTCCCCACATTTTTAGATTTCTGAAAATGGACTGCATCTTAAAGTCGCTGGCATCTTATAACTACAGTCAGATAGGCAGCAGACACAGTCGTTTTCCTATGTGATCTTAGTTTTATAACTATAAACACGAATTGAATTACATGCACTGATGGTACTAGACACGCAGAGTTTGGATACTGTTTAAAATGTCTACAAAAGATGGTATTCTTATATGGCTGAAAAAGAAGTTATTGTGTAGACAGCCAGGCTCAGAAATAGAGAAATGAGACATAAATTTGACATTAGAGAAGTAATATCATTTAAAGAATGACCACAATTCCATATTTCTTACCTTATGGGTTTGAAGAAAGGAAGGCACCCACAAGTAGATGAAGCTGTCTTATACTTCATTAGTGAGACTGTGGCACTGACACTGAGTATGAGTTGAAGACTATATCAGAATATTAAATTCCTAATGTAAAGATGTCTTAGATATAACTTAACTGATTTATTTTGCTTACAGTTTTTTTTGTGTGTGTGAAAGATGACTTAAAAAAAAAACCATGCCTAAATAAGTCTGAAAGAGTTCTTTCAATGAGTGTAAAATAAAAATTCTAAGTGATAAGAAAGATGATGTGAATTTTATTTGTCAGGGTTTCTCTTTCTTGATGGGTGTGTAAAATAATGGCACATGTTTCAACCGATAACATCTCAGAGTTGCTGAAACTCAGTAGCTCTATAATGTCAGTGCTAAGTGCCATAAAGGAAAATAAAGCAGATAAGGGGATAGAGAGTAATGGCCAGATTATGCTATTTTTGGATGTGGTGTTCAGGGAAGGCCTTTCTACTGAAGAGACATTTGAGCAGAAATCTGAAAGAAGTGAGAAAGTGAGCCGTGCAGTTATCTGGGGAAGGGCTTTTCCACCTGAAACTACAAAAGCAAAGGTTCTGTGGAGAGAGCATGTGTAAAGTGTTTAAAGACTCAAAGAAAGTTTCCTGTGGCTGGAGCATAGCGAGGCAAGGGGAGAGTGGGGTCAGAGAGGTAGTGGGAGGTGTGCATCATGGGAACCCTTGGAGAACATGGCAAGGAATATTGGATTTTATTGAATATTATTAAATGTGATGGAAAGTCATTGAGGATTTTTAACACTCTGAATACTGCGTGAAGAATTGAATAGAGGGCAAGGTAGGAGATTACAACAATAGTCCAAGGAAGACATGATGGCAGATTATAATAGAATATTTGTGCTGAGATAATGGTGGATTTTGAGTACACTTAGGAAGTGAAATTCATAGGATTTGTTGATGGGTTATATGTGGGGAAGTGAGAGAAAGCAGGAATCAGGGAAGGCTCCTGAACTCCTTATTAATGGTGGTGATTTTATTGAAATGGGCAAGACTGTAGGAGAAATAGAATTTTGGAGGGTGTTAGAGAGGGAATTCGGAGATCAGGGCTTTGATTTTGGACCTGCTGAGCTTCAACACCTAAGAGGAAAAGGAAAGGATACAATCATATACAGAAAGCCTTGGTAGGGGAGAAGCTCATACAATTAGGACATGGGGGAAATAAGGAGGATTTGGAGGCCAAATGAAGAAAGTGTTTTGAGAAGACTAGTTCACCACGTCAAATGTTGCTGAGAGATATATAAAGAGAGGTCAGTTAAGACGAGGACTTGGGAACTGACCTTTGAGTTCACCAGTGTGAACGTCAACAGTGGGAATTGCTGAGAAAGTTTCAGTGGAGACATGGGAATACAACCTGACCAGAGTAGATTCCAAAGAAAAAGAGGTGAAAGGTGAAGAAAACAAGACTATGAAAAGAAATGGTACATGTGATATTTCGAGGAAGAAAAGAGAAATGAACGGGTCAGGTAATGGAGGAGGATATGAAGTCAAGAGCTTTTATCTTTCTCCCTTTTTTAAAATTATGGTGATTATTACAGCATATGGTGGTGGCTGATGATGTGAATAATTCAGTAGAAAAAAGAAACTGAAAGAGAGATTTTGGGGGAGTAAGCAAACAAGCTGGGATTCCATCTACAAGTGGAGAACCTGTGTAAGGAGCCTTGGATAGGAGCTTGGACAGTTCGGCCACAAAGAAAAGTGAGTGATTATTGTCCAGACCCATGTAACACAGGGAGACAAGTTGTGAGTCTCTTGTGGTTTCACACATCTTGCAAGCAGAGGCGCTGACTCATTTTGTTTCCAAATATCTTTTTGAGGATGTTGGTTTAATGAACAACCTTGGAAAACGGAGCTACTGTCTCCCTCAGAGCAGAGATCAGGCCTATGATAAACGATATGGGTCTCTGGTTTCGGGGCTCCTCTCCCGTAACGTAGCCTATAGCATGTCCAGGCACCCATCTGGGCTCATCCATGAGGGGCATGGGGCAGGCATGCTGAAGTTCATGCTGCTTGCTGTGTTATGAGTAATAAAGCGCTCCGTCTCTGATGCAGGAGGCCTGCGTTCTTTGCTGGCCTTCATGGCACTGTGGAGGGCTCACTAGTTAGCCTGCACATAGGGTAAAATCTCAGACTATCTAGGGTCCTCGGTATATGGTGGCCAATGTGGTGATGAGAAAATGAGGACGTGCCCTCCTAGATAAAATACAAAGCAGAGTCAGAGGCTAAGAATGAGATTGCGGAAGGTATTTCAGAGGTTAAAAGACAGAAGAGAAAGCATGATATAGACGTTTCTGGGAGTGAAGACATCGAGGAGATATAATAACGTAGCCAAATCATATTGGGGGCATATTTGAGTATATATGGACATAAATATAAAGTGCCAAAAAAATAAAAAATAAAAAAAAAATAAAGTGCCAGCAGCCTGCATAGTTGTTCATTTTTCTCCAGCCACTTCCAGCAACTATGGCACAAAGGGCAAGAGACAGGACATCAGATTTAGGTAGGAGGTAGGGTTTGACCCAGGGTGGGACTGCCGACCAACGCTCTTGGTGGGCTTAGTTGAAATAGACTTACTATCCTGCATGATCTGGGGAGGCATAAGGAGTGGTTCACAGCAAGGTGTCTGGAGTTTTGGAGACGGTGATGCTATCATGGGTTGTAGGTCCCTGCATGGTTGTTGACGTCACCAAGAACGATGACCAAAGTAGTGGTTGAGAGAAAGGTGATAAATCAGATAAAAGTTCAAATGAATGAGGGGAATATTGTAGTGGAAGGAGGTGATGTGGCCGGATCAGGGTGACCGCTGGCCCGGGCGGTGGGTGTCTGCACAGCAGCACTAGGGGAACTCAGCCTCACTTGAACTAGCCTTGGAAAATGGCTCCCGTCTCTGCATTTGAGAAAAGGACACCCCTCCTGTGGTCGCTGCACTTCTCGCCCAGCTTTGTACAGGCCCCGCCTGCACAATAAACTGTGACTGGGAATCACATGGCATATACTTCCCCAAAATAGGCTTTTTTTTGGGGGGGGGGTTATGTATTTGTTTCAAGGAACAGTGCCCTTTTCCCCTCTAGAAACGGCGATAAGAAGCAAGGTCGTGGACCCCCGCTGTACCCCAAGACCAAGTGGTCAATGGAGTATAGGCAACCCAAGTCATCACTTGTCAGGGTTGAAGAGGAAGCCGAGCACTCAAGGGCAGTCAGTCTACAATGAGAGCAAGCAGGTTCAGGGAGGAGTTCAAAGACATGGACTATCTAACCGAGGACGGACTGTGAGGACCAGAAGATAATACAGGTAGATGACCTGGGGCGGGTGGAAGATTGGGCAAAAATAAGAGTCATGCAGAGAAGAATTCCAGCTTTTGGGATCATCCCAAAAGCTTGGCTATGTGATGAGATGTAGAGCCTTATAAAATTAGTCCTGGTGGTCTCTTGGGGCTTTCAAACCTTTTGATTATAGGTTTGAAACAATAAAAATATGTTTCACGCTATAACCCAGAACACACACACACACACACACACCTGCAGCAAAAATTCCATGAAACCACTTATCTTATTCTTTCTATATACAACATAGGCTGGTATTTGCTATCCAATTCTATTCTGTTACTAAAAATACCTGAGCCCCTCTGGGACCCCTACGGATGGTTGGGAGTAGAGAATATAGAGATCCTGAACAAGTAGAAACCCAAGGGTGGAGAGGGGGAGCGAGTAGTGGAGGCATAAGCATCCCGTCACTACAGCAGCTTGCCAGTCACCAGAACTTCTAGGGCCCAATAGGGCTAGTGTGGGATCTCCACACTATAGTAAGTGCCTCCTACAGATCTTCCTGAAGCCAACTGAGACAGTTCTTCATCTTCCTTCCCTCCACCGTGTTTTACAATGAAGTCGTACTACCTGGTTAGGCTTCACATATTTGCGACCTTGGGAAGCAGAAAGAACCAATCAGCAGTGACTATGAAGCACATTGCCTCACCCCTACTGGCAGTAAGTAAATGGTAACAAACACAGGAACAAGCCAAGCCAAGTTTACCTGCTCAAGCAGGGATTCTGTGCATGTGAATCACCGGGGACTCCTGGGATAGTGTAGACTCTGCTTCAGGAGATCTGCGGTGGGGCCGTTGTGCTGGTATACACACTGCACTACAAGTAGAAATACTCTAGAGTAGGAGGAAGGAACATGGAAAATTCTCTGTGAAGGGTCAGATCATGAATTATTTTGGTCTTTGGGGACCACTCAGCCTCTGTCGTAACCACACAGTCCTGCCGCTGTAGCATGTAGCACAAAGCCATAGACAATACTTAAAAGTGTACCTATGCTCCAGTAGAACTTTATTTGTAGACCCTAAAATTAGAATTCTACATCATTTTCATGTGTTGTGAAATATTATTTTTCCTTTTTTTTCCCCCCAATCATTTAAAAATGTAGAAACCGTTCTTACAAGACGATGTGGCCAGCCAGATCTGACCCATAGGCTGTTTGCAGGTCTCTGTTCTAACGGTGTCCGTTAGCTTTCTCTATGCAGCATCCACCACTTTCCCATAACCTCCATTTAGGGGGACACAGTGGAGGGACACTGCCCTGGTCTCCACTTATTATAGTCTTAGTGGGGCCCCGAGTAACATGGTATCCTGACCAAAGGATGACCCAAACTACGTCATTGTCTCCCAGAAATGCATTTGGTTCTTGGGTGAAGTGACCTAAGGACTTACGATACTTATTTCATAATAAGTAGTGGTGGGACCCAAAAGAGATCATCTGCTAGTTCCTCCTGCTACTGAGACCCAGGAAGCAGATAAGATCATTTCTTTCTGGAAAACTATCTCCCAATAGAATAATTAACATTCGCATTTAAGCTTTTCTAGATATAACCTATGCTGGTTTATGCATTACCCTGTAATTCCAAATTCATAATTTTTCTCCACCATAAAATGGATCTTTAAATATTTTTCTTTACCAGCTAGTACAATGTTAATCAAGTTCTGTCAGTAGGTAGCAATAGAGGCATTGCGGGAGGAAAGGGTCTGGCTTCCGGTCCTCGTGTGCCCATTTGGCAAGCAGCAACAGTGTAGACAGGTGTCCCTGCACCAAACTCCTAAAGCATCAGAAACCTCTCCAGCCTTTGGCTTCTGTAGCCGGGGAAGCTCCCCAACACCAGGATCCTGCAGTGCCCTGCAGTCTGCGGCCCTAGAGCCAGAGGCTGTCCCTGGAAGCCCCCTCAGGTGGTTTTGCCTCTGGCAAGACATCTCCCTGTGAACAGCTCTCCTCAGCACTCTCAAGGGTAGATTTCTGGCAAGTTCCAGAGGCCAAATTTCTAGCAACCTCCACTGGTGTGGGATTCTCTGCCATCCAGTTAGCCGTACCGTGCCCTCCCCAACATGGCCTGGATCTCTGGTTTGAAGGGGGACAGCTCTTCCTTGGACGTCCACCTCGGCCCCAGGGGTGGTCGCTGCTCCTCACGTCTGCCGTTCCCTAACAGTTCCCTTCTTACTACCAGCCCCTTTAATTCTGAGGCTTGGAGTAACAATTCTTTAGATTAAGCTTGTCTCGTTGAAATGACTGTGCACTTTCTGTATCCTGTTTAGACTCAGACTGATATACGACTAATTTAATCTCCAAAATGATTATACCAATTTACCACTTTACACCAGTAGTATATGAGAATCTCCATTTCCTCAACTCCTTGAATTGGAAGATTTTTAATGATTGCCTATTTAATGAGTTTAAAATTGTATTTCCTTGAATCTTTAATACATTTATTCCTGATCAGAAGCCCCTTTTGGCCAATCTCCTAAAGTAGTATCTGCAGCAGATATACTTTCGTATACCAGCCAGAGGTCTCCCTCCTTGGGGCTTCAGTTAATCATCTTCTTGACAGTATGCTACACGAAGTACCTTGAAGCAGGAAGGCATTCTTTTCATAACCAAAGATTCCAGGCCCAAATCTGATGACCATGCTAGACTCAGATTCCTATGGCCTATAACTTAAAAACCTCAGATTCGCCATTATTAACATTTTTAAAAAGATTTAAAATTTGTTTATTGGAGATAGACATCTAGCATGAGACAGAGCACGAGAAGGGGGTGGGGTAGAGAGAGAGGCAGACTCCCCGTTGAGCAGGGAGCCCGATGCACGGCTCCATCCCAGGATTCTGGGACCATGACCTGAGCCAAAGGCAGACACTTAACCAGCTGAGTCACTCATGCGCCCCATCGTTAACACTTTTGCACACTTGCTTTAACACACACTCTTTCCATATTTGCCTATATGTATGCCTACATATGCATTATATACATACACACATACATATTATACATATTTTATTACTTTTAGACTCATTCGAAAGTGAGGTATAGTCTTCACACCTCTTTACCCCTAAATATTTCCATGTGTATAACTTAAAAACAAGGACAATATCTTCTGCAATTATAGTGCAGTTCATTTGTAAGAGGACATTTAACAAGAATAAATTTTGTTGTGTAATACATAGTCAATATTTAAATAGTCCCCAATGTTTCCCCTAATCCAGGATCTGATAGAGGATCATGAACCACATCTAGTGGCCATGCCGCTTTAGCCTCCGTCAATCTGGAACAGTCCCTCAGTTTCTCTTTGTATTTTACAACACTGATATTTTTGAAGAGCATGACACAGTTGTTTCATACATTAATTCTAAGTTTGATGATGTCTGATGTCAGGTTATTCATTTTTGATAGAAACAGAACAGAAATTATAGTATGTTCTTTTCAGTGCCTTGTATCAGAAGGCCCCTGACATTAGTTTGTCCTAATATTGGTCATGTCAATTTTGATCTGTTAAATTGGTGTTTGTCAGTTTCTCCATATGAAGTTATCATTTCTCTTCTTTGTAATTAATAAGTTTTCTGCAGAAAATACTCTGGGACTGTATTTTTCCTCTATCTCTCCTTCCCCAATATCATGTTTTATATTTCCCTTCTCCCACAATGAAACCCTGGCTCCCAACAAAATCAATACGTTTACTCATCAGCTCTAGTCTATAAACACATGCAATAGGATTTTATAATTAACACATTAAAGCCACTAAGAGCAACAAAGTTGTTACTGAGTATATAGTTCAAGAATTCTTTGTGATTTTTTTCAATAGATTATATCTTATTGAAGATATATAAAGTAACATGTTCAAAGTTACTGGAATTATGGTTTTCTTTTAGTAATTATTTTATTTTGATATACTTTTAGGTTTGTTTCTATTTACATATTAGTTAATAATTTACTTTTTTGTCCTTTTAATTTTTCTGTTTTGAGTATTTAAAATATTACATGGTTCACCCAGTTCCCATCAACCTCTAAAGGAAACCAATTTTATAAGTTTGTGGTTTGTTTTTCCTGTTTCTCTTTGCAAATATAAGCAGATACATGTATATATTCTTGTTTTTCTTCTTATACAAAAGGTAGCACACTATACAAACTTTTTGCACCTTGCATTTTTCCATAAAAGTCTATATAGGTTCATAGAGATCCTTCTCACTCTTCACAGCTTCATGGTTCACCATTGCATGGATATATCAGTTTATTCAACCAATTTCTTATGTATCGGCACTTAGATCGTTTCAATATTTTCCAGTTACACAAAATACTACAATAAAAAATATTATATTTATGATACTTTTTATTTTTTGAGATATAGCTTTGAGATAAATTCTTAGAAATTGTATTTCTGTAACAAACAATAAATGCAGATGTAGTTTTTAAAAGATATAGCTACATTCTCCTCTATAAAACGTACACTATTTTGCATTCCCAAGAGCAATATATGAGAGTGTCCTAGGCCAACATTTGAGACAAGTATTTTCCTATCACTTGAAAAATCTAGCCCATTAGTTAAAGAAGGCTAAGAAAAGGAGTTGGGTTAGGCAGGCTTCCTGTGGTGGTCTCTACTGGGAATCATGAGAAATGAATGAAATAGAGAAAAGAGTCAGAAACAGATCAATGCATTTGTTGAGTTAAACATAAATATGATATTTGAAACCTGTGTGGAAAAGATACATTTTTCAACAACTGTTGTTGACTAAGTGGTTAAACATTTGGGGGGAAAAACTGGTCAGACAGCAATTGCAGACTGTGCTATTTAGACAAACTCTGAATAGATCAACTCCTGATGGAAATAACTAAAAAGCCTGGATAAAATGTTAAAAAATAGCTTTCTCAAAGTGTAGAAGATATGATGAGACAGTGAAAACTTTCTAGGCCCAACCTAAAAAAAAAAAAAAAAAAAAAAGAACTAAGATAATTTCATTAACTCAGAAATGCCTTTGCTCTTAAAGAAGGTTCTGATTCTTGAAATGTAGCTTAGTTTTGACAACTCATGGGGTGAGGGGAAAGGAAACAAAAACCTATAACTCATCCAAGATAGGAACTTTCCCAACAATAAACTGGCATCCCCATTGGGCTATACCATCAGGGCAAGGGTGAATCAGAAGTTAAAATAAAACAAAACTCCAAAGTAGAATTAAAGCCCAAGTTCAAATTACGTGAAGTAGTTTAATATAGCCATAGTCTGGCAGTGCCCCCAAGTGTTTGACAGAAGCAAATATAAATCCTCTATGGAAGAAGGCACTTTCATCTAAAGTCTCTATTTCCACAAAAATTTTGCAAATATAATATTACATACACAAAAAATGATAAAGAAGCAAATAAGAAAATGAAATTCTATGAGTGAGAACCAATAGGAACAACAAACAACAGAAACAGAGCACAAAGACTTAAGGTATTAGAATTATCAGACAAAATCTAAAACGACAGTACCCACTATGTTTAAAGAAATAAAAAAGCTTGAAGTCGTCTGTAAAGAGAGAAAGTTATAATAAATGAAATTGCAGATTCAAAAAATATGAAATAGAATCTCTATATTTAAAAAAACAAAATTAAAACTAAATAGATACCTATTTCAAACCCTATACAAAAATTTGCTCAAGATGAATCATAGGCTACACACAAAAATCAAACACATATTGTTTAGAAAAAAACATATGGGGGATCCCCGGGTGGCTCAGCGGTTTGGCGCCTGCCTTTGGCCCAGGGCATGATCCTGGAGTCCCAGGATCGAGTCCCGCGTTGGGCTCCCGGCATGGAGTCTGCTTCTCCCTCTGCCTGTGTCTCTGCCTCTCTATGTCTGTCATGAATAAATAAATAAATCTTAAAAAAAAAACATATGACAATATCTATATTTGTAATTTGGTGGTAGGCAAAGTTTTCTTAGGTCATAGAAAATAATAAGCATAAAAGAAAATGTTGGCCAAAATTTTAAAATTACTGCTTATCAAAAGACATTATTAAGAAAATATATAGACAAGGCCACAAACTAGGGGAAAATGTTTGCAAAGCACACAAGAGATTGGTAATCATCATTTATAAATAACTCCTGCAACTAATGATAAAAGGATAGTAAGCTCAATTTTCAAAACAAAGAGTTTGAAAATAAGACAGCTATCAAAAAGGAGGTAGATGAATAGCTATGAAGTTAGAATCCATATCCAGCAAAAATACTTAACACTAAATATTAGTGTTAAACATATCTATACAAAGGAATGAAGAATGATAAAAATTACAAATATGACATAAACATAAAAGACTTTCCTCATTTTTTTAAAGATTTATTTTTATTCATTTATTCATTCATTCATGATAGACATGAGAGAGAGAGAGAGAGAGAGAGAGAGGGAGAGAGAGAGAGAGAGAGAGGCAGACATAGGAGGAGGGAGAAGCAGGCTCCATGCCGGGAGCCCATCACGGGACTCAATCCCGGGACCCAGGATCAGGCCCTGGACCAAAGGCAGGACGCCAAACCACTGAGCCACCCAGGGATCCCCGACTTCCCTCATTTTTAATATCCTTATGATAATCAACTACTTAAAGCAAAATAATAATATATTATTATATGTCTTGGATAGATCTTTTAAAAAAATGACATGAAAAAAAGGCATGCTGATTAAGAAGGTAAAGCTTTCTTAATTCACAGATGACACAGATGTATATTTATATGCAGAAATTTTGAAGGAACCCATCAGAAGATTATTAAAATAATAGTTTAATGTACCAATGTTACAGGATACAAGTTCAATATGCAAAACTCAATAAAATTTCTCTATAGTAGCAAGAAAGATTGAAAATTAAACATTTTTGAATACAATTTACAATAGCATCAATAAAAAGTGGAATACTTAGTGAAATATTTAACAAAATACATGCCACACCTATATACTAAAATCTGTAAAACAGCACTGAAAGAAATTTAGAAGACCTAAATATATGCAAAGATAAACCAGGTTAATGAACTGAGAAACCAAATATTATTATCATGTTAATTTTCCCCAAATTGAACTATGGATTTAATTCAGTCCCAGTAACTCTGGGAGTTTTTAAAAAGAATTTGATAGGCTAATTCTAAAACTTATTTGGAGATACAAAAGACCTAGAGTAGCCTGAAATAATTTTGAGAAGAAGAAAATTGGAGGGCTTCTACTTCCTGGTTTCAAGATTAATTATAGTTAAATTAATCAAAATAGGGAGGAATTTATGTAAAGATAGACAGATTAATAGAACAGAATAGAGTTCAGAAGGAGATCCATACATGTATGATTAGTTAGGTTCCCAAAGCAATTTAATGGAGAAAGAATAGTCTTTTCAACAAAACACGTTAGAAAAAGTGAATATCTACTTGGAGGAAAAAAATGAACCTCGATCCTTACCTTGCACCACACACAGATATTAACTCAAAACAGATTACAAGAAAACCCAAAAGCATAAACTTCTGAAGAAACCAGAAGTGCAAGTCTTGATGCTCTTTTGGGTAGGCAAAGATAATACAAGATAGAGAACCTGCTAACTCTAAAATTTAAAAATTATAATAATTTAGACTTCATCAAAATTAAAATCTTCAAAAAAAATCATTCAAATCAGTTTCAATTCTGCCAAGACAAAGTAAATTCCCTAAAAACTCATTCCTCCTATTGATGACAATGGTAAACTATAAAGAAAATATTTGAAATAACCACCCAAGAGCTCTGAATAGTAAGAGTAAAATAGGCATCACGTGGAGAGGAATCAAACTCACATAACTGTCTGGCACAGGACCAGTTTACTGTGATGGTTGTTGTTATTTGCAACTTTCCAAGATTGAGCCACAGTCATGGAACAGTGTGAGCAGTGAAATTTCCCAGAGAAAGTCTGACATATTTCTTGGTAAAGGAAAGGTAGAAAATAGCCTAAGCAGGCTGGAGAGTGCAGAAGAATCACAAACAGGAAAGAGCTGGAAAAGAGAACACTTAGTGCCTATGAATACAAAAAAAAAAAAACCACAAAAAACAAAGAAAACCTCTGCCAATCCCTATATGCATGAAACAGAACAAAACAGCATAAAAAAGCTAAAAGAAGTATACTGAGATTTGGACTACCACCCAAAGAGGGTAAGAAGAGGTTACTATCTGAACCTAACTAGGTTAGCTGTCTGTTAAAAGAAAACTATCAATATTCTCCAGAGGATTAGAACAGAACCCAAAATCTACACATCCAATGAGTCATGATATCCAGGATACAATCCAAAATTATTTGCCATAAAAAATAATCAGGAAAATATGGCCCATTCTCAAGAGAAAAGACAATCAACCGAGGCCAACTCTGAGATTATCAAGACATCAGAGCCATCAGACAAGGTTTTTATAGCAGTTCTTCTTATAACTTTCAATGAAGGAAAGAATGAACATACCTGAAATTAATAAAATAAAGGCAATCTCAGTGAGAACTATATTACAAAAACTAACCAAATGGAAAGTTTTAGAAGTAAAATACAATAGAAATAAGAATTTCACTGCCAGAATATAAACAACCAAAGAGTTTTTACTGAATTGTAAATTAGATCAATAGAGACTTTTCAATATGAAGAACAGAGGGAAAAAAGATAAAAAAGGAAGAACCTCAGGGACCTGTGAGAAAATATCAAAAGGTCTAATGCACATGTAATTGGAATCCAAGGAGTATAAGAAAAAGAGATCAGGACAGAAAAAAAAATTGAAGCAATAATGGTCAAAAACTTACTAAATTATGTCAAAGATGTAAATTAACAGATTCAAGAAGCTCAGAGAACTTCAGACAGGATAAATTCAAAGAATACCACACTAGAAACATCCTAATCAAACTCTGTAGACACTGAAGACTTTGTTTCTTAAGGTGTTAAAAAATGGCATATTCATAAGGAGTAGCAGTGATCTGAATGACTGAAGATTTATCATCAGAAACCATGCAGACCAGATGACATGGAACAACATCTATAAAGAACTGGAAGGGGAAAAAATTATCAATCCAAAATTCTATATCCAGCCAAAATATCCCTCAGTATTAAAGCAACAGGAAGACCCTTTCATATAAAGGAAAACTAAAATAATGTTCTGTAAACAGCCTTGCACTATGAAACCTGCCAAAAGAAGTCCTCCAGGGATCCCTGGGTGGCGCAGCGGTTTGGCGCCTGCCTTTGGCCCAGGGCACGATCCTGGAGACATGGGATCGAATCCCACGTCGGGCTCCCAGTGCATGGAGCCTGCTTCTCCCTCTGCCTGTGTCTCTGCCTCTCTCTCTCTCTCTGTGTGACTATCATAAATAAATAAAAAATAAAAATAAATAAATAAAAAAAAAAGAAGTCCTCCAGACTGAACAAGTGATGCTAGGGGGAAATTTGGATTTTCGATCAAATAGCAAATATTAGAAATATTAAATATCTGAATAAATATAAAAGTCTATTTTTCTTCTTCAGTGTTTTAAAATGTGACTTTTTAAAGCAAAAATTATAATATTGTCATATACTGTTTTCAATGAATATAGATATAATACATAGGATATTTGTAACATAAGCAGTGGAAGGGGAAGGTAAGCAATCTGTGTTGTTGAAAGGTTTCTATATTTTACATAACGTTGTTAGTACAATATTAACTAAGCAAATTGTGGAAGATGATTGATTGATTGATAGATATCCCTAGATCAACCCTAAAAAATATGAAAGAAGTATATTTAAGAAGCTAAGAAATAAATAAAAATGGGATACTCAAAAATATTAAAATAATCCAAAATTAGGCAGAAAAGGAGGAACAGGGGAATTAAAAAAAAGAGTAAGGAAAAAAAAAACAGAAAACAAATAATAAATTGGCTGATTAAATCCATCTATGTCAAAAATTATTTGAAATGTTAACTGAAGCCTAAACACTTTCAATTAAAAGAAAGATATTGTCAGATTGGAGCTCAAAAAAAGATCCAACTAGCTCCTGCCTATAAGGAACACTTTAAAATATAAAAGCATTTATATAAATATAAGATTAGGTTGAAAATAAGTAGAAAAAATATAATGTGCAAAGAATAAGCGTAAGAAGACTGGAATGGTTACATTAATAACATAAATAGACTCCAAGACAAAGTTTATTATCAGAAGTAAAGAGAAACATTTCATAATGATAAAAGGGACATATGGTAGGAAGAAACAAAAATGCCCAGTAACTGAACCTCAAAATATATGAACATACAAAAATGTATGGTGTGTTCATACAATGTAATACTACTTAACAATAAAAAGAAGATGTGCAGATGGCAAATAAACATACAAAAATGTTCACACCATCATTAGCCATTCGGGAAATGCAAATTGAAACCACAGTGTGATACTACTACACATCCATTAGAATGGATAAAGTGATAAAGAGTTGCCACACCAAGCATTTAGAAAGATATCAAACAAATGCAGCAGTCATGTAAATTTGTATAACCACACTAGAACACAGTTTTTACAATTTCTTATGAAATTAAATATATACCTACCATATGATCTACCAATTCTATTTTTAGAATTTTAGCTATGAGAAATTAAAACAAATGCCTATATAAAGACTACACGTGAATGATTATATGCAGCATTATTAGTAATACTCCAAACCTTGAGCTATCCCAAATATTTGAAAACAGGTGAACAGATAAAAAAAAGTATGATACATTCAGTAAATGTAACACTAAGAACAACAACAAAAAAAGGAAGCGAATTACTGATACTTGCATATGTGCATATAAAACATAAAAAATCACACTGAATGAAAAAAGTCAAACACAAAAGAATATATGCCATATTATTTCATTTATATAAAATTTTAGAATAGTCAAAACTAATAAAAAAAGACAGAGAGTGGGTCAGTGGTTGCCTGGGGCCAGAAAGTAAGAGATAATGGAACTTCGTGTGTGATGGAAACATTTTTTTTTTTTTTTAGGTGATGGCTATACAGGTATGTGATTTGTCAAGCACATTAAATTTTAACTTAACATGAATGCATTTTATTTTATGTAAATTATCTTTAATAAAATTGATTCAAAACATTAAAAAATAGAGTTTGATCTTTATGAATTCTATTAAGTAGGTAGATGGATGTAGATTTGACTTTAAAAAGAAATAAATTAGTATAATTCTATTCTTCATTCTGCCTGCCACACCCAAAATTAGTTTGAGCTCAGAAGTCTAGTAAGCAGGTAAATAACAGTTTCTCCTCACTGTTTTAGAAAAGACAGCCCATCAGAGGGGGAGAGTCTACACCATGGCCCCAGATTTGGATTTAAATCCCATCTGATATTCATTTAGTATATGACTCTCTACAAATCCCTTGTTCTTTTGGAATTCCTATCTATCTCCTTACATGTGAAATTGTTATAATACCTACTTTCCTGGGCTGTTAGAAGTAAATGAGACAAAGTATATAAAGTACCTGGCACAGAGACGAAACTTGAAAGAAATGATTGACCCCTGTTGTAGAAGAACCAGATTTTTACAAACAAGCTTAATTCCCCCAAGTCCCATTCAACCCATACAACTTTACCTTGGGGATATTGTAGGTTCAATTCCAGACCACCACAATAAAGTAAGTACTACAATGAAGAGCTTTAAATGAATTTTTTGATTTCCCAGTATATAGAAAAGCTATGCTTACACTATCCTGTATAAATATTAAGTGTGAAATATAAATAGGTCTAAAAAAATGATGCACACATCTTAATTAAATGATGCTCTATTGCTAAAAAGCAGTAGCAATCAATTGAGCTTTCAGCAAGTCATGATCTTTTTGCTCAGGGTGGGTCCTAATTTGATGCTAATGGTTGCGGACTGCTTGAGGTGACTGCTGAAGGTTAGGGATGCTGTGGCTATTTCTTAAAGTAAGACAACACTGACATTTGCTGCATCAATTGAGTTTTCCTTTCAGGAATGACACTGCTTGATAGCATTTTGTCCACAGTAGAACTTCTTTCAAAACTGGAGTCAGTTCTCTGAACCTCTACCCTGCTTTATCAACTAAGTTTATGCAGTATTCCAAATTCCTTTAGAATCCTCAGGTGTCTTCACCAGAAATAGTCACCATCTCGAGAAACCAATCTTTGCTCATCCATCAAAAGCAATTCCTTGGAGAGGTGGGTGAGGGAATGGGTAACTAGGTGGGGGGGCATGAAGGAGGGCATGTGATGTAATGAGCGCTGGGTGTTAAATGCAGCTGATGATTAAGCAAACTCTACATCTGAAACTAATGATGTACTACTATATGTTGATTGAACTTGAAAAAAAAAAATCCTCGTCTTCAAATGCCTCAAATTTTATGAGATTAGAGCAGTTCAGTTATATCTTCAGGCTCCACCTCTAACTCTAGTGCTCTTGCTCTCCCACTACATCTGCAGGTACTTCCTCCACTGCAGTCTTAAACCCCTCAGAGTCATCTAAGAGTGTTGGAATCAACTTTTTCCAAACTCCTGTTAATGTTGACATTTTGACTTCTGCCCATGAGTCACAAATGTTCTTCATGGCATTTAGAACGGTAAATCTTGGGGCTCCTGGGTGGTGCAGTCAGCTAACTGCCTGGCTCTTGGTGTTGGCTCAGGTCATGATCTCAGGGTCGTGAGATCCAGCCCCATATCAGGCTCCACATTCAGCATGAAGACTGCTTAAGATTCTCTCTTCCTCTCCCTCTGTCTCTCCCCTTGCCTCCTGTGATCTCTCTCTCTTTCTGTCTCTCTCTCTCTAATAAATAAATCTTTTTTTTTAATGGTAAAAATTTCCAGAAAGTCATTGATGAACTCTGCCCAGATCCACCAGAGGAATCACTGTCTATGGCAGGTATAGCCTTACTAAATATATTTCTTAAATAATAAAACCTGAAAGTCAGAATTACTCCTTGATCCACGGGCTGCAGAATGGATGTTGTGTTAACAGGTATGAAAGCAACATTAATCTCATTTTACCTCCCCATCAGAGCCCTTGGGTGACCAGGTGCATTGTCAATGAGCAGTAATATTTTGAAAGGAATATTTTTTTTGAGCAGCAGGTCTCAATAGTGGGCTTAAAATATTCAGTAAATCATCTTGTAAACAGATGTGCTGTCATCCATGCTTCCTTGTTCCATTTACAAACCAAAGGCAGAGTAGATTTAGCATAATTCTTAAGGGCCTTAGGATTTTTGGAATTGTAAATGAGCACCGACTTCCACTGCAAGTCACCAGCTGCATTAGCCCTTAACAAAAAAGTCAGCCTGTCCTTTGAAGCCTTGAAGACAGGCAAGGAGTTCTCTCTAGCTATGAAAGCCTTGGATGGCATCATCTCCCAATCTAGAGCTGCTTGGTCTATATCTAGAATCTGTCATTGCGTAGCCGGCCCCATGAATGATCTTAGCCAGACCTTTCGGAGAACTTGCTGCAGCTTCTAAAGCGGCACTTTCTGCTCCACCTTGTACTTTTGTTATGGAAATAGCTTCTTTTCTTAAACTTGATGAACTAACCTCTGCTAGCCTCAAACTTTCTTCTGCGGCTTCCTCCCCTCTCTCAACCTTCAGAGAATCGAAGGGATTTAGGGTCTTGCTCTGGATTAGGCTTTGGCTGCAAAGACTGCTGTGGCTGGTTTGATCTTCTCTCCAGATCAAACTTTCTCCCTTTCAGCAATAAGACCATTTTGCTTTCTTATTATTAATGTATTCCCTGGGCTAATACTTTTAACTTCCTTCTAAATTTTCCCTTTGAATTCACAACTTTACTGTTTGGGACGAGAGACCTACCTTTTGGCCTATCTCTACTTCCAACATGCCTTCCTGGCTAAGCTAAATCACTTCTAGCTTCTGATTTAAAATGAGAGATGTGTGATTCTTCCTTTCACTTGAACGATCAGAGGCCGTAGGACTATTAATTGGCCTAATTTCAATATTGTTGTCTCAGGGAATAGGGAAACCTAAGGAGGGGAGGGGGGGAACAGTTGGTCAGTAGAGCAACTGGAACACACACGTTTATCCAGTAAGTTCACTTTCTTATATGGGTGCACCTCACCATGTCCCAGAACAATGACAACTGTAACGTCAAAAATCAATGATCACACATTTAACAAGTATAATAATAAAAAGGTTGAATATATTGTGAGAATTATCAAAATGTGACACAGATACATGAAGAGAGCAAATGCTGTTGGAAAAAATGGTGCGAACGTGCTCAGTGCAGGGCTGCTGCAAACACTCCTTTGTAAAAATCACAACATCTGTGAAATGCAAGAAAATGAGGTATGCCTGTAATCTCATTCATATTTCTCATACAATGCATCCTGGGATTTTTGTTTATTTGTTTAAAAAATAGTGGACTGCTTATAAAGTGAGATTTGGGGTTTATTTTAGCTATCACTAAGTATGTCACTCAGTCAACAATAGTTATTAACCTCCTATTGTGTATCAGGCACTTTTCTAGTCTCTGAGGATAGTTTGGGGGAGTAGATGGGGAATCTGTGTTTTCAGTTAATGATAAGTATACTCATTATATGAATCTGTCGATACACACACACATACACACACATGAAGTACAATGAACTTACACACAATTTTGAAACAACCTGGAGTATTCTGCATGGTAACAAGACCCTAGGGTTCTACTTCAACTCTGTCAAAACTGATGTCATATCAGACAAGTAAAGTAACATTAGTTTCCGTATCTATAGAACAAGAGATTTGAACTGTTTCCTTTCAAGTCTAAGACCAAATTTGGAAAGATGTCTAAAGTCCTCTGCATAGAACTATGCTAAATTCTAGGTATAAAGTGGTGATCTAAACAGTCTTGGTCCCCACAAACAAAATAACAAGCAAACAAAAAACCAATCTTAGTCCCTGACCTCATAGAATTTAGTAGGTGAAGGAGGTAAGGAAAAACTTATTCGATTTTAGAGGAAAATAATTCAGTTTTTATAGGCTAAGTTAGAGATGTCTGAGATCCATCCCAGTAGAACTGCCATGAGGATAACTTAGGGAGATATCATCAGATAAATATTATTTAAATTCATGAGGAAATACAGTGAGAAGAAGAAATTACGGGTCTAAATTTTTTAGGAAAGTTCTAAGACTTAAAGATTGGGCAAGGAAGAGTTCCTAATAAAGCAGACTAAGAAGAGATGGGAAAGATAGAATGAAAACCAGAATATAGCATACCAAAAAGAGGGAATAGCCAGCTGTATCAAATATAAACTAAGTGAAAGAAGGACCCATTGAATTTGGGAAAACTAAAGTCATTGATTCACTTGGCAAATGCAGATTTAGTGGGCTGCTTGAAGCAGGATTGGAATGTGCTGAGAAGTAATGGTGGGTAAACAAGTTGAGTCTATGAGCGCACAATATCGTAGCAGTGGTAGTTGGAAGGAAAGAGGTTTGGCAGATTTTGTTGCTATTGTTTGTCTGCTTTTTAGTGTGATTGTTTTGTTTTTGTTGTAAGATGTGTGATATCAGGACTGAAGGGGGGTTGAATAGGAGAGAAGATGAATAGGAGAGAAGGAGAGAATTGATGGATGAGCGCTCTAAGGCGTTGAGCAATGCCATCCAAAGGAGAATGGGAGGATTGGTGTCTGACACTTTAAAGAGGCTAAAAGCAGTGGAAGGTGATAGGTTTAGGATGGATAAAGGAAAGAGGCCTCATGGTAGAAAGTTTAAGGGTCAGATTATGGGACGGGCTCATATCCAACTTCTTCCATTTACTAGCTTGCTCAAATCGTGCTATTTCTGGACTTCCAATTTCTTCATCTCTAAAACAGAGAAAAAGTATTCCCTATGTTATAGATTTGTTTTTGCGACTTTTAAGCGAGGTAACATTTTTATTTTTATTTTTGAGGTAACATTTTTAAGAGCACTTAAAAAATATCTGGCCTAGGGATCCCTGGGTGGCTCAGTGGTTTGGCACCTGCCTTCAGCCCAGGGCGTGATCCTGGAGTCCTGGGATCAAGTCCCACATCCGGCTCCCTGCAGGGAGCCCACTTCTCCCTCTGCCTGTGTCTCTGCTTCTATCTCTCATGAATAAATAAATAAAATCTTTAAAAAAAATATCTGGCTTATAGCAAGTGCTGTGTAGGTGGCAGGTAGCACTGTGTCTTTGTGGGATGATAAAGAAGGTGCTATTTGATGACTTCTGTATTCTCCATGAAATGGGACAAATATAAAAAACATTATTAACCTCTCTAAACTCAAAGTCATGCAAACAACCAAGAAAACTTTTTTCCTGTTTACTAAAGATTTAAAAAATGTAATATCCACTATTGGCAATGGAGAGTGAATCAGGCCTATCCCTCCGTGTCTGGTGAAAGCAGAACGTATACATCCCCTCCAGGAGGCAATTTGGTCATAGGAATCACAAGATTTTATTATGCCCTAACACAGAGGTCCTCAGAGGAGGCCTGTGTGCCTAAAGAGAGGGTGGGAAGTCCTGCCCCCAGAAAGCTAGTTAGTTACCTCCGTTCCCTGATTGGTGAAAGGCCCAAGTCATCCCCCCTCCTGGTTCCTGTTAATTCCTAGGTTTATGCTCTGTGGTGTAATTGGCCTCGGGCTCCTGTGTTTGTATGCTGTCTTTGTTTCTCTTTCCAACAATTCAGCTTCTTCACCAGTCTCCAAAAGAAATCCACTAAGAGGGAGGGCTCACATCCTTAGAGCACGGAGTCTTACATCTTCTTTCTCTCTTACTCCCCACCCCTCATTACCTCAGGGGGCTCAGAGTGCTTCTCTGCTCTGTAGAGCATTTCAGCTCTTCCAAATTTCCAATTCCACAGTTGCATGGTTGCAAATCCTTCAGCCCATCCACCGGAGTGTTCTAAGACCTACTATTACTGGAAGGCTCATCAATGGCAAAATCTTAATACTACCTCAGAGATTCCACTTCCAGAACTAAATAAATAATCAAATATTTATTTCAATATCACAGTTGCCAAGACACTGTAAACAATTTAAATACTCAATACAAGGGTTAATAAATCATCATATGTGTCATATGATGGAAAGTTAAGAAACTATTAAAATGCTATTTTGAAAAGCATTTAGTATGGGGAAATCCTTGCAATATGTTTTTTTAAAACACACTAAAGGTACAAAGAATAAAACAACCAAAAACAAGTAGCCTCTAATCCCCCTTCCTGTAACACTTTAATAAAGAGCAATGCATGTATAAGGTTATAAAATTTCAGCAATGCAGAAAGTTACAAAATGGAGAGTGAAAAGCTTCATTTCCCTCCTTCCTCTCCCCTATCCTCTCCAAATGAACAATTGCTTATACACTTCCTAATTTTAAAAAAGCATAAATCTGCATAAATTCACATCTATATTTTAATTTTACACAAAAGAGTATAAAATTTACATTGTTTTATAACTTTCTATACTTATAATACACTTTAGAGCTCTTTCAATAATCAGCATATATATGTATATATATATACACATTTTAAAATATGACATAGATAATATCCCACATTGTTCTATCATATTGATACATTCTAATTTATTTGACAAGTACCCTATTTTTGGAAACTCTGGGTGCCATATTTTCTTCCATAAGATCGTGCCAATTTACACTCCAATTTATAGAGTTTTCCCACATTTTTATTGCATCCATACCGAGTATCATTAAAATTTACAATATATATTTAAAAGGGAGGGGGGAGCCCAATATAAAAATGTAAATAAAGTCATTCAACTTTCAGTTAAAGAGCAACTACTACGTGAATTTAAAAATCATGACATGATACTACCCTGTATAGAACAGAGATTAGTGAGATAAGGTTCTCAGTCTCTATCTTCGATCTAATAATATGGAGGGGAAGAGAAGATGCAAACAAATGAGAGTAATACAAAGAAGAAAGAACAGGAAAAAAAAAAAAAAAGGAGAGACAAATGCCCTACTAAAACTAAAGTGAAGAGCGGAGCATGGAGGAAGAAATGATTTCTTTCCACTGGGCTTAGGAAAGTCCTCCCCACAAGTGCCATTTTAGTTGGGATTCAAAAAACATAACAGCGACAATGGGTTGATGCTTAGCATGTACCAGGCGCCATGGTGACTTAGTTTAAGTGCATTTTCTAATTTAATCTCCCTAAAAATCGGAGGTAGCCAAGACGTGCATAGGCCTCGAATAGATAAGAAAAGGGAATCTAAGCAAGATTAATTGCTTAAAGCCCCACAGAAGCTGCCATATACCTTCCACGTACAGCTCGTTTAATTCGCATCATGTTCCTCGGAGGTGAGCACGGTTATTACCCCCTTGTGCAGGTGATACAAATAAGGCACAGAGGGCTTCTTTGTTCAAGGTCACAGGCCACACAGCAGGGACACCCGGGGAGGGATGTGGCTCCCCGTGGCACTCGATGGCTGGGGGAGGGCGTCGGAGGAGGGCTGGCTCCCTACAGGCCGGTGTCGGGATGCTTCTGCTAACGTCGCCATCTTGCTCGGGCCGGGCGCAGGCTTGAGGAAGGACCACGCATTTCCAGGAGGTGTCCTCCATCCGTCCATCGTGCCCGGGTCACGGGGTTGGGAGGTGGGTATGCAGAGGGTTGCAAACGAAAGAGCCTCCCACCTTCCAGCACCTTCCAACCGGGGCCAAGAGACAAGCCCTACTGCACAAGGTCGGGCTATCCTTACGCTCGTTGTGCAGCGTTGGACACACCGGGCTGTTCCCTCTCTGCTCGACTTCCAGCTCTGGGCCGACCGCTGCGCCTCTGGACACCAAGATGGGCTCACCCGTGTCAAGCAGACACCCGTGTCAAGCAGTGACCTGTGTCAAGCAGTGACCTCAGCAGCCAGGGGCCTCACAGCAAGGCTGGATGCAGCTGACGGGCACCCAGAACCGATGGATGAGCAGCAGGACCTGAGGGGGGCTGCAGGGGCCCAAGGCGGTGACACCCCCACACCGGGGGCATCTTGGCCACCACGGTCGGACCGTCCTAACTCTGGCCGGGCCCCCGCCCCCCACGGATCCCTGAGCCCCGCGGAGCCCCGCCCGGGAGCCCTCCACCGCGACTTCCGGGCAGGAATCTCTCCCCGCCGCCGTTGCACCTTGTCAGGGGCCCAACTGGGCATCGCGCATGGCTGGGGGTGACGTCTGTGAGGCCAAGGTGAGTGCGTCGCAAAATGCCGTCCGGGTTGGACTCCTGAATGTGCTTTACGTTAACCCTGGTTTACGACTGCATAAAAGCGCCCCCCTCCCCCCTGGGCAGAGGCAGGGCACATGCGCAGTGTGAGGGCCCACTGGCCTCCCCCCCGCCCAGCCGGGGGTTGCCAGGAGTCGCCATCTGCCCTGCACCTGCCGCGGACAGCCCGCCCGCCCAGGTGTGTCCAGCGCCCCCCAGGTGTCCGTCTGTCTGCTTCAGCTGCACTGGCGCATAAATTCCCGTGGAGTGTCTCAACGGCGCGCGCGGAGACAGGAGCCCGGACCTCTCCCCGGTTCTTACAGCTGCAGCAGCTGGTGTCTCGGGAGGTCGCGGGGTCAGCTTCACACCTGCTCCTCTCGGCAGAGCGGATGGCCGCCTGCCTCCGGCCGGGGCCTCTGAGGCGCTGCGCCCGGCTCAGCCCGGCTCCCGTTTTCTGCGACGGTGGCATCACCCGAGGACCCTTATGAAAATACCGACACCTGCCCCCCACCGCGGAGCGCGGATTCAGTTAGGATGGGGGGTGCGTTTCAGACCCCGGATGGTCAAAACGCTTACCGTGATTCTAATGTGCAGCAGATTCGGGAACTACCCTCTTTGGTGATTCCCACCCCCCGTTACTCTCCGGAAGCACTTCGGAAGGACTTTTAAAGAAAAAAAATACATAAATATATGACTTCTGGGTCCTACCTGAGGCCTCCGCCAGTGGAACTCCGTAACCTTTACTTGGTCTTGAGGCTGCAGGTGAGCGGAAGCTGAGACGGATGCCAGGCCGCAGCTCGCAGTGGCCCTTTGTACCTGGGTCGGTCCTGTCTTTATTCGAGTGTTTTGAATGGCACGTAGTGGGACCGGCCCCTATATCCGGAGAATGGTCTAGAGCGTCTGTTCTGATCCATGTTTTGCGCTCAGCTCTTCTCTACTAGATCCCAAAGACATCTGGCTGTCATCCCACGTACACTGCATTTCCAACAACGGCTAAAATTGAACTCATCAATTTGTTTACTTTGTGTTGCATTTCTCTTCTCTGCCCCACCCAGGTGAGCATCACCCCTGTCTACACTGGCCTCCAAGTCCCAAGTCCAGCTTTGGACTTTCTTCTCCTAAGCCCACAGCTAATAGTAACCAAATCTGCTGCGCTAAATTCTGTCCTGCGGGTTCTTTCCATTTTGCAGATTAGAATCCGGTTCAGATCCATATTATCTCCCACCTTCCACGCCGAGTACTGCTAATAACCTAACTGATCTCTGCAGCTGATGTCCTGACTGCTAATCTCAGTTCCCTTCTAATTCTTCAGGGCTACTTGAATGAACTTTAGAAAATGCAAATCTTTTTTTTTTTTTTTTTTCACCAGCTGCTTAAAATCTCTTAATGGCTCTACCTAACCGTTTGCATAAAATCCAAGCGTTTTAGCATACAAAGCCCTTCCTGAGTTTTGCCTCCAGCCTCGGTCCTTCTTCGGGACAAAGTTTCCCTTTCGTGTGAGTCACCTGGGGCCCCTCTCCAGACCTGAACCACATTCCATGCAGGAAGAGCCTTAGAGATCTAATATTTAACAAGCCTTAGGTGATTCTGCTGATCTCGCAAGATTGAGAAACACAGCCCTCAGACACACCCATTCCGCTCCTCGGTTTAGAGAGCCCATTTGGGTGAGCCTTCTTGCGCAGGCTGCACTGTGTCCTAGGCCTGAGCTTTTCCACCTGGCTCGCTTCTACTTATCCCTCAACATTCCTGTTGGGGTGGAGTCTCCTGACACCTCAGGTGCCCCGCTTCTGTGCTCTTCTATTATTTCTAGAACACCTTGTGCCCCTCCCTATTCCACTACTTGCCACCTTGTTATTTTCTCATCTAGCTTCCCCACTAGAATTTGAATTCTTTGATGGTAAATACTGTGTCTTGGTTTTGTTTTTTTATCTTTTTATCCCCAGATTCCAGCACATTGTTCTGCATAATGTTTGTTGAATGCATTACTAGAAAATGAAAACAGAGGAGTCCATTATTAAGTAAACAGGGCTGTCAAAAGCCTAACAGACTTAGCAACACAGACAACTATCAGAATTTGAATTTAAGGCTGCAGGTCCTGTACTAACAATTTAAAACACAAGTAGATCTACACAGAGAGAATCATAGTGTGAGTACAGTGTCAGTCAAAATTTTTAATTGCACGTAGTAGACACTGATACAGGCTGATTGGAATAGAACAGGAATTTATTGAAAGGTTATTGGGAAGCCTGCAGAATTTCTAGGAAGACAAAAATGCCAGGCTTTGAAAACAGGCAGGAACAAAGGAAGGCTAAGCGGCTAGAATCACAGCCACGGCTGAACAATGGAGGCTGCCTGTCTCCCACCTGTCTCTACCAGCACAGGGCGCGATGCTGCCCGTGGCACGGCTTCTAGTAACTGTTGCTGTGGCTGCTGCCTCTAAAATAAATTCTCCACTTACCCTCCTCTTTGCCTCCCTCACTCCAGATTCAAATCTCAGAAGGATTCTAGGGACTGGACAAGTTTAGGTCCAGGCGTGTAGGAGAGATGGGTGCGGCAAACGCATGCCTCTGGACTTCATAGCACCCACGGGCATGTGCAGCAAGGGTTCAGACCTTGCAGGATTTTTCACATAAAGGCAGGAGTTCAGATACTGGGTAGACAATTGAAAAAAAAAAAAAAAAGAAACCAAACCTTGTTTCTAATTTTACACAGTATTATAAAATGGTAAAATTAATTAAAATCCTAGGGTTCTGTTAAATTAATTTCTGAGTAAAATAACAACAGGCACTACATGCTGTGTGTGACACCAGACTCACATCTTCAGGCAGCAGAAACCACAGCACAGATTCCTTCCAGGACTCCTGAAGAACGAATAGGAACCCAGAGGAAAAAGCGAGGTTCCACATACTGGGGAGAGAGAGGACAGGGGTGGGCTCCAGGGTGTGTGTCAAGAGTTCTGAAGAGTAACTGGAGATGGAATTGAAGCCAAAGAGCGTGAAAAGAAGCACAGGTTGAGGATGATTGCCCCGGACATGGGGGAGTATCCAAGGTTCTTTTGTTCATTTAGAATGTTATGTCTCATTTTCATTTACAGGAAAATTTTCTTTTGTAAAAAGAGTGTATCATCTAAAAAAGGTAAATGATATTGAAAAATGCAAACATGAAAGTTTAAACAATCACTTCCAATCCTGCCCCTGAGAGAGAGCCGTTAACACTAGGGCTACATCATTCTAATCATTTTTCTACGCATGCTTACAGCTAGAAGCACCTGGGCTGCGCATTACACTGCTGCAGGGGTCCCCGTTCGTGTAGGATGCATATGACAAAGGTAGACAACTGGATGGATGGATGGATGGACGATGGACAGACGGACTTCTGTTATGTTAATGAAAGTAACAGGTTTAATTCTAATTAGTAAAGAAAACATTAAGAAATTGATGACTTCAAATATGCTTCATCACAAAATACGTAATTTCCTCTTTCAAAAAATCTAACATTAAAAAAGCAATGGAAATTGTTATTTTTTTTTTGTTTCCACTAAGTGTTTGGTTTTAGATGCTGTCAGCAGACTCACTGCTATGAGAGATGAGAACGTCAGCACTCTTACACTTCTTGTAACCTGCTCCTCTCAATTTTGCCATGTCTGTGAGTTGTTTTACGTTTATACTGCCAAAACTTCCTCTAGTTATACTTGGTTGTTATTTTCCAGTATTCTCTATGGAAATGGATTAATTGCTCCACACATGCTCTTTTGCCATCCACTTATCCATGCCTCAGTTTTTTATTTTGATTCGGTTTTTTATACAGTTCAATCTTAGTTGTCAAATAAATATATTTTTCTTTACAAGAAAAGCTAAGCGTGTTATATTCCCTGAGGTCTTTCTTATTTCAATATGTTTGTTTTTACTAACATGACACCATGCCTGGAAAAATGTTCTTTGGTCCTGCTTTCTTTTACTTCAGAACTCTTTATGTTTCTCCATGGTCTCTGGCATGGAATACTGCTGTGGATAGAAGTGTGATGCCAACCTTTTTATCCCTCCCCCCTTTGTAGGCTACTTGTTATTTTGGCCTAGATACTAGACTATTCATTTTTATACTTTTAAATTCAACAAGTAAACCAGAAGTTTCCTGGAGCTGAGAATTCCTTATCTAATTATTCTCATTACAATTTGAGGTACAGGTATTGCTCTCATGACTTTTGCAGTCGTGAGAAACAGTCTTCCAGCAACTTTGAAAAGTTAGGGATGTGAGTGTGTCAAGAAGATTGCCAGATGCTACCTCTGATTCTGATTTTGTGTCTAGCTCCATCCCCTTTGGGTTTTGTTCCTTCTTATATTCAAGCAAGTCCTGTAGCTCTTCTACAGGACTTCGGGTAGCTTGAAGTGATTCTCTGCACTCAACAGTTGCTGGAAAGACAGTGAAGTGAGGAAATAACAGGAACAGAAAGTATCGTCACTATGGAAGGGAGTGTGTGTGAGGAGGTGGAGGGCTGTAGTGAGTTCTGCACATAGCAAGTGTGGTAGATCAGATGTATTTTCTGGAAAATGGGTTCTATGAGATTCTTTCTACTTGGCCAGTGGATAGAAGGGTCTGAACAGAGTTTTCTTTATAGAATGAGTAGATGGAGTGGATGGGAGTCCATGAAGGCAAAATACTTCTTCATAGACCTCCCATGCAGAAGTAATGTGTGTTGCTTTGGTGAGGGAATTCCCTTCCACCAAGATGATGGTGAACCTTAGGATAGAAAAGGGGAGCAGCCAGTGATAAAATACCTGGTGATATTATCCCCAGAGATGCTTGTGGCTCAAGGGGCTTGAAATAGTCCAGACCCTTAGAACTACTTTCCTATGTGCATGTGACATAGGAGTTTGTGTACTAAACACACGTACACCAAAGTTGAAGTCACCAGAAATTCCAAAGGATCATTTCAAACGCCGTGGTGGCTGCACATGGCAGAAGCACAGCTTTCGTGGGTGTGCATCTCGTGCCAACACATGTATCCAGCTGATTAGGTGAAGAGGTCTCTCCCCTGTCCCTGAACCCTACAGCTAGAGGCTCTGGATCTCCAGCAAATGCTGTGCATATAGGCGTTGGTTGACTTTCCTTGGGTTGTCTTCCTTCACTCTGACTGAGGCTGAAAGATCGCAAAGGGTTTGCATCAGGATGTTTCTTGTGATCGGCTGGCCTTGTGCTTGTGTCTGTGGTTGTCAGAGCTCCTGCCCCTCGTTAGCAATACAGAGTGCCAAACAGAGCTCCCCTCCTCAGAAGCGAGGTTGCCTGACCTACTCACAGCCTTTAAGCGAGGTGTGGGCCTATCTCGGGGTACTGAGCCCCTTTAATTGAGTGGACTGCCGGAGTGCCTTGAATTGTCAGTAGTTCTTTAACCCTCACCGGGGACTTAACCTTGGCTGGCATGAGCTTCCCTGATGGAGAGAAACAGGTCAACTGCGTTGGAATCCTTTTTATGCCCAAATAGTATCCACAAAGATATTAGAAAGTGAATTTAGATCAGAGATGTCAAGCCATAAGCCTATAGTGTGAAATCGGCCCACAGCCACATCTTCTTTGGCCAAGTGTTTGCCTATACATAAAGACTGTGTAAGGGGTGCCTGGGGGCTCAGTTGGTTAAGCATCTCCCTTGGGTCAGATCACGATCCTGGAGTCCTGGGATCTAGTCCTGCATTGGGCTCCTGCCTAGCAAGGAGTCTGCTTCTCCCTCTGCCCTCCCTTCCTCATGTTCTCTCTCTCAAATAAATAAAATCTTTTCAAAATAGACTGCATAATTTTTAAAAATTAGTTACCTATTTTTTTAAAAATTTGGAAATGCCCTGTAAATGTTCATATTTCCATCTTTTCTAATAAAATGAGAGCTATGATAATCACACCAAGTCTACACTTCCAATGGCAGCCCCAGATCCGGAGCTGCTAAGGAGCACAGAGAAGCAGGTGTCCTCCTGACATAGGGCTGTGCTCTCCAGGTATCAGGGTCCCCACCAGTTATTACCCTCTGACACAGTGGCCTGGTGTCAGTTCCCATTTATTGTTTCACTGGAACTTTTGTTTTTCTTGCAGTAGAGTCAAGAGGAAAATGACGTATTTCCTAGGTTTTACCTCCACCATAAGTGAAGACACGCAAGATAAACTGAGAGGACAATGGATTTCTTTTTCTCAGCCTGCTTCATTCATTGACATGACCTGATGGGAACCTCTGAGCATCTGAATTTACAACTGTTGCTTTAGAACCGCAAGGTGGACCAGGTGGGCCAAGATCAGGATATCTGTAAACATGACGGTTAGTTATGGAAAAGCACGGTTCCTTCCCGGTGACCAGTACTTACCCTGGTCACGTAGATTTATTGCTTAGGAGTAGGGATGAGACTCCTTGTGGGGAGATAAGTCAATGGTAATGAGGGACTACTGGATGTCTTTAACTGTTTACAGTCACATACAGCTTTCTGATTTTCCTCCCTGAGTTTTATTATTATCAAATTATGATGTGATTTATTGCAAGTTCCCTGCTTACTCTCCATGCCTGAACTACTATACCAATTAGCAGTTTGTGTGTGAGCCTCACCAATGACTCTAGGCTAAGCATCCTTATGGGCCGTGGTTCAAACTCATCTGAGTTCTTTTTTTTTTTTTTTTCATCTGAGTTGTATACCAGCCAGCCACTCTGCAACTATGCAGCCATGTGGAATATTATCCTTGTATAAATATGAGTTGTCACCTCACTTTCCTTGGTCCAGCTTTCAAGTTTCTTATGGTTTTGAAAATCATTTTTAAATTTATCTTGGAATGACTAATACATTCCCTTGGTTCAAATTCAAAAAGTAAAAAGGGTATGTAGTGAAACATCTTCCTCCCACACCTGTCCCTCAATTATCCAGTGCTCTTCATTGAAGGCAAATAATATTGCCAGTTTCTAATATATTACTTCAAAAATTATTTATGCAAATATTTCCCAAAGCATGATCTGTGGACTCCTGGGGGTTCCCAAGATGCATATAGGGGGTCTGTGAGAGCAAAACCATTTCATAATGACATCCTTTGCCATGTTCACTGTTGGCATTTTCCCTGGTGGTGCAAAAGCAGTGGCAGGTAAAACCACTGGCACTTGGCGTGAACCGAGGCAGTGCAAGCAACTGTACTGGAAGTCCGTGTTGTCTTCCCTGTCATATCCTCACAGATAAGAACATGCAAATCTCACTTAAGAATGTCTTTGATGAGCAAGAAAAGCTAATAATTTTTAAATCTTGAGTCTGTCAGATGCAAAAGGGAAGTACATATAAAGCACTTTTGCTGCATATCAAAGTACCAGTTTATCCCAAGGAAATGCACTTGCCGGTTGTCTGAGTTGCAAACGCAACTAGCTGCATTTTTCACAGAACACTATTTTTACTTGAAAGAATGACAGACAAACTATGGTTATTCATACAAGTGTTTGGCGAACATTCCCTTAAAAATGAACAAAATGTGCCCGTTACTTCAGGAAAAACAAATGATGGTATGAGCTGCAAATCACAAAATTTTAGCTTTTAAATAGGAATTAGAATTTTGGAAAACTTGTACCCACCACTGTGAGCTCAATAGCTTTTCAATGTCTAAAAACTGTTTTGATGAAATTGGTGGTGAAACAGCAAATGCAATTTTTTGATATTGTAGAAGGAGAGGTATCAACATTTAAAAGATCCGTATAACTCAGTGGACTGATAGTTCCCAAATGATTGAAGCATGATCTTAAAAAAAATATGCATGGGCCAAAGAACCCTCCAAAGTGGAAGGCAGACTGGTGGAATTTAACATAACAGGATACGAATAGCTCTTCAGTAGAGGTTCAGATACTCTATTGCAATTAACCTTTAAGAAACTACTAGCTGTTGAGTTTTGGTGTAATATCAAAGAAGAATAGCTACAATTATCTGGAAATGTTTAAAATACTTGTCTGTTTTCCAAGCTCTTATCTGTGTGAAACTAGAGTTTTCTTCTTCTTCTTCAATCAGAATAATGTATCATAATGGAATGAATGCAGAAGCAGTTACGGGAATCCAGATGTCTTCTATTAAGTCAGACATTCAAGCAATTTGCAAAGAATGCCACTCTTCGTTTCTGTTTTGGAAAACCTAGTGATTTTTCATGAAAGTATGTTATTTATGTTAACATGCAATGGATTTATTGCTGTGCCCTCACGTGACAGAAGTGGGGGTGAGGGAGCTCTCCAAAGTCGCTTTCCTGAGGACACTAGTCCCATTAATGAGGGCTCTGCCTCCAGGATCTGATCCCACTCAAAGGCCCCACATCCTAATAGCATCTTATTGGAGGCTACGTTTTAACATATAAGCTTTAGGGGGACACAAACATTCAGTCTATAATAGCATATATACATACATATATGTTTTAAGACTTTATTTATTTGAGAGAGAGTGAGAGGCAGTGCATGCACAGAGGAGGGGCAGAGGGAGCCGGAGAAGCAGGGAGCCAGATCTGAGGCTTGATCCCAGGACCCCGGGATCATGACCTGAGCAGAAGGCAGATGCTTAACCCACTGAGCCCCCCCGCCCCCGTCGCCCCTATAGTAGCAAATATATATTAAACAAATAACTATCTGCACATACATACACATAGACCTATTCTTTACATATTCTCCCTTTCTTAAACAAAGTGTCGGGATCCCTGGGTGGCGCAGCGGTTTAGCGCCTGCCTTTGGCCCAGGGCGCGATCCTGGAGACCCGGGATCGAATCCCACATCGGGCTCCCGGTGCATGGAGCCTGCTTCTCCCTCTCCCTCTGCCTTTGTCTCTGGTGCTCTGTCTCTCTCTCTGTCTCTCAGTCTCTCATGAATAAATAAATAAATAAAATCTTAAAAAAAAAACAAAAAAACAAAGTGTCTACACTCATGGATGCTGTGCCTTGCTTTCTTTACAACATGCCTTCAGCATTATTCTGTATCACCTTCGTTACTCTTTTTATGGCTACATATTATCTCCTTGTAAGAATTAACCATAATTTTGGGGGGGGGGACACCAGGGCTCAGTGGTTGAGCATTTACCTTCTGCTCATGGCGTGGCCCTGGGGGTCCTGAGATCGAGTCCCACATCGGGTTCCCTGCAGGGAGCCTGCTTCTACCTCTGCCTGTGTCTCTGCCTCTCTCTATCTCTCACGAATGAATAAATAAAATCTTAAAAAATAACAGAATTAACCATAATTTTTAAAACTAGTCTCATATCAATACATTTTTATTTAAGTTATTTTGTTCTTCTGCAGTAAGTAAGCCTCTACCTATGTGATATCACACATGTAAGGGCATGTCTAGAGGACAGAAATAGAAATGCTGGTCAAAGATTGAAGTGCATTTGTAATCCCAATATATGTTGCAAAACTTATAAACTCATGTTTGTTTTTTTTTAACAAAACGAGTAATTTATTATAGCTTTATAGAAATAGATTACAGTGTTATGATCAGGTAAATATAACAGAATTGAAAGGTATGCACACACACACATATGCAATTTACATGTTTGGGAGCAAAAATGGATTTCAAAAAATAAAAATTAAGAATGGTGTAATGTCTATTATCTAAAATATACTGTCACTTGTCCATTAATCTCCTATATCATGGAAATAATTTGGGAGAAGTCACATGTTTTTGGCATTTGTTCAGTAGATAGTTGACACAATTTGGCAACTTTTGCCGGCAGCCTGGAGGCAGCTGGCACTAACAGCACCAGTGAATGCGAAGTCCCACCATTTGTAAATTCCAAGTTCACAGTGGCTGGCGATGGAGGTGGTGCTTTGTCATTACAGGGGCACGATTTCAGAGCCAGGTGGAGATGGATTCCAGGCAAAAACTGATGATGATAAGCAGGGTGAGTTCTTGAGTTCTTGTTTGGACACTGCAGGTAAGTGCTTGTAGCTCATACGTACATGCTGGTAAGTGATATAAGAAGCATCTTGGTGTGGGGACGTAGGACTTTTTTTTAAATCTTAACATTTTAAAATAGTTTAAAGAAATGAATGTTCTTAGTTCCTTCCCTTTTGTCCCCAAATAACTATCACAATTTTTATTTTGGTACTTATAGATCCTTTGCTCATTACAGGGTGTCCCATATCTCCCATTCTGTCTTTACATGTCAACTTAAATGCCATCTCCTCCAGAAAAGCCTCACAAATTTCTCTTGAACTCAACAAAATTATTTTCCTTCATACTCCTGTAGCACTTTGTACTTTCTCTACCATAGCACATATTATGATGTATCATATTGTCTATTTATTGACAATATCCACACTACAACTTATAGCCTAGGAGAGTGCTGATATGCATCTTATTCAGTGCTTTGTTCCTAAAACCTAGTATAGTGTCTGGCATATAGTAGGTACTCAATAAGTATTTGTTGAATTAATGAATACATAGAAGGATGAATTCAGCTGCAATACAGGCTCTGGAAATTTTAATTTAAAAGCCCCAAGTCTCTTTCAACAGTGCTACTTTCACATCATTCATTTTACTGCTTCATATAAAATTTCTAGCAAAATAGATACACATAATATCTCTAATGTGGATATTCTATAGTTTGATGTAATGTAGAAAGCTATTTTCTCCTCTGTTTTCTCTTCTCTCCCTAGTGATATTAGTGCTATTTGCCTGATTGGCCATCAGTGACATCTTGGGCCAAGGAGAAAAATGAATTCTCCATGAAGCACTAGGATAAATCACTTAAGAAAAGTAACAGTTAATAAGTTGGTATAATATGCACGTACTGAGCCAGTGAAAACATTCTTTAGATAGTACTGTTAAGTACAAGATTATTTTTTCTATATTGACCAAAATTGATTCATTGTCCTTGGTTTCTCAACTCCCCTAGGTCAACCAAAGAAAACAGAACCTCAAGATATGGGGTTACTTGTTGCTATCTTTCAGTTCCAATAAAGCCTCCGATGTGTCAAATTACAATGATCAAGGATCAAGTGAGGGATACTCATGAAAGGAGGGAGCTTCAGGAAGATGCTTCCTGCCACCTCCTCACTTTTCTGAAAGGCCAAATCCTATTCATTTCTTTTGAGATTTCTCTTGTGTTTCCTTCCTTTCTTTCTTCCTTTCTTTTTTTTCTTTTTTCTTTTTTTTAAGAGAGAGAGAGCATGTGTGAGTTGGGGGGTGATACAGAGGGAAAGGGAGAGAGGATCTTAAGTGGGCTCCATACCCAGCATGGGGCCCAATGTGGGGCCTGATCTCATAGGCCTGAGATGATGACCTAGGCCGAAATCAAGAGTTGAATGCTGGATGTCTAACTGACTGAGCCACCCAGGTGCCCCTTGTATTTTCATTCTACTCAGAATTCATTATTCCCTCTTCTGTGTGCTTCTTTATGGTTTTTTCATATATGTTCATAATTTTGTATTCGATCTTGTGTCTTTTGATAGAAAATGCATTCCTTGGGGTCCACCTTGAGTTTTCTTGAGCCATCCAGCACAATGACTTACAAATGCTCATCCTCCATAGGTGTTTGTCAGATGCCTTAGCATCTCTGTAGGAACTTGCCCTATTGTCTACATGGACATATGATGTAGAGAACGAGGGTATGCAGATCAAGTGGAAGGAAATATGAAGCCACTTAAACTCTTAAAATTGCAGAAAAGTTTCAGTGGGTACAAGAAGATTTAAATGAAGAAGGTAAAACTCATTTCAAGAATATTACAGCTTAGCCTAAGCACTGGTGACAGGCCTGGTTCAAATCTTGACGTTAATATTTAGAAATTTGTAATTTTTGGCAGATGACTTAACCTCTCTAAACTTTAGTGTATTCATCTGTAAACTGAGGATAATAAGAGTAACTACCTACGTAAGGTAGAATTATGAGATGGCCCCCAAAGGCTCTGCCAAACTGGTGTGTACTCTCCTGTTATGATCGCCTCTCCTTGACTGTGGGAGGGAGCCGTGATGGGGTTTTCTCTGGTGATTAGAGCATGTTAGGTGACAAAAGTGAAGGGATTTTTCAGATGTAATTAAGGTTCCTAATCATTTAACTTTGAGCTGATCAAAAAAGGAGTAATTCCAAGTGGGTCTGACCTAATCAGGTGAGCCCTTAAAAGGAGGGCCCTGTGTTTTCCTGAAAGGAAGGAGATTTTGCTGCCCAACTTGAAGAAGCAAACTGCCCTGTTGCAAGAGGCCTAGGGATAGGGTCATGTAGCAGAAATTGCAGCCCCCAGCTGATAAGAGGCCATCCCCCAGTGACAGCAAGCCAGAAAAAGGAACCCAGTCCTAATTGGAATCGTGCCAACAACCACGCAAACCTCAGAGAACTCCTAATCTCAGGGGTGAGCTTAGCCCTGGCTGACATACTGACCGTAGCCTTGAGAGACTCCCAACAGGACCTAGTTAGCGATGCCCAGGGCCCTAACCCATAGAAGCTGTACAGTAATGAACATGTGTTATTCGCCAGCAGCCACATTTGTGACCATTTGTTATATAACAATGAAAAACATATATGCTAACTTATTGGGAAGCTTTTTAGGTTATAAGCAACTGATTCTAACATTGAATTTTTTAAAAAGTGGAATATATTGGAACAAAATTTGGTTGGTCAGAGTTGAAGGAAAAGGTTAATGATCAAATGATCAGGCCTTGGGGTAACAGACCAGGGCTACTCTTAGGTTATTGTTCAGGAATTTTGCAGGTGGGGCAGGGCGGGGGGGGGGGTGTACTTTGAAATAACCTACCTCCAGCCACCATACTTTTGTCACTTGGCCCATTAATCAGATTCTCCTCACAGTCTAATTGGCCTCACTTCCATTACCCACCCTTCCTTGATGTCAGGAAGTATTAGAACAGACGGGCCCCCAAGACCACATGGAATGAGGCTGGGGGCTGCCTAGGGACCAGGCGATGATGTTAATGGAGGAGGAAGGAAATCTGGGGAAGCCACTCACAAAAGAAATCCACCTTGCTCCCTATAGCGTTGTTGAGAAGAAGACATGAGATAATACAGATAAAGCGTGTAACACAGTTCCTGGCACTCAATAATCACTCAGGGAATTTTAACCATAATTATTAAGCACCAGGGTGCCTAAACCTCATCTTGACAGTAAAATAAAGAACTCTGCCTCTGAAGATGAAAAGAGAAATCCCATCATGATGAGGGAAAAAATTTTCCGAGCACTCAAGAAGACAGGCTTAAGTGCCTGTTACTACCTAGATGATTTATAAAGGGTTATCAGAGGATAGAAAGTTCTAGATTCCTAAGTGCTATTTGTTCTGATTATTGCCATGTACTCAAAACCCAACCAGCTCTGAGGCAGCCTGCTCCAAACCCTGTGGGTCAGGGAGGGAAGCCAGCTGATGGTGGCTATCTCTCCTCACAAAACTCTTTAACGGTTGGCTCAGAGCTCAGATTGTAAATATGCTGCACAGTGTCCAGGCCCAACCATCCACGTTTGAGTTACGGCTTTCAATTTGAAATTTTAGAAAATTAATTCAGAGATGAGATGATAGCCATATTTACTAAGGATCATATGTCAAGTCTGTAACAGCTGTGAGTACCTGGTATTGAGGGATGTAGTGGTGTTTTCGAGTTGGGCTCTGTTTTGATCTTTTAGTTGGCAAATGCCATTGGTTGGGAAACCCATTCTGAGGAAGGCCCGTCTCATCAGGTCATGTCATTTCCAGCCCGGAACATCACTGATGGCTGAATTTACCTTCCATTCCACTCTGTCCTACTCTACAAGTGTTTATTGAGCTCCCGTTATGTGCGATGAACTGCATTAAGTGCTATGATGAATAAAAAAAAAAGAAAATGGATGCATAAGACAGAACTCCTGACCTTAGGTATTTTATTACACCAAAAGAGAGCCAAGAGCTTACAAGGACCAGACACATTACAGAGCAGAATGTGGCAAGTGCTAGAATAGATACAGAGACAGAAGAAAGCTTTGCATTTCCCGTGTAATCACCTGGAGTTTCGCATGGTAGAGGTAGAATTTGAGACTTTCTCAATCTATGCCCCTTGGAGACAGTCCGCACTTTATTTATTCATCTACTATTTGAACTCCCAGCACCTAAACTAATCCCTGGTACTTCATATATGAAACTAAAAATGAATTAGGAAAAAAATAAGTCGTGGTAAAATATACATAAGATTGGCCATTCCTGATTGTACAGCACAGTGGTATCAAGCGCACTCGCGCTGTTGCAAGACCATTACCACCAACCATCTTTAGAACTTTTGTCACCTCGCAAAACCGACGGTCTGTACCCATGAAACGGTCATTCCCCGTCTCCCCCTCCCCCTGCTCCTGGCAACGGCCAGTCTACTTTCTGTCTCTGAATTGGACTGCTCTAGCTACCTCCTATTTGTGGAACCGAATACCGTACAATACCCTTTTGTGACCGGTTTATTCCACTTCACGTGTCTTCGAGGTCCACCTACGTAACAGCGCAGGTCAGAATTTCCTTCCTTTCATAAGGCTTACTGCCGTTCCATTGTGTGTATAAACCACATTTTGTCTGTCCATTCTTCTGTTGAGTCATTTGTGCTGTTCCCACCGTTTGGCTATTGTGGACATGCGGCTAGAAATGTGAGTGTACGAATATCTGTTCGAGAGAGAAATTTTGATAGGTCGAGCAGGGGCGGGGACAGGACATGTCAAGCTTAGGAAACAGCACGAAGAAAAGCAAAGACAAGTGACCATGCACCGCAGTGGCTTGGTACGGCCTCCTCAGGGATTTGTGGGGTGTATTGGCTGAAGACGGAAAGATCGCTCTATTCTGGTGCTTGAAGGGCACTAAGTACCCTACTGAGAAGATCAACTTTTTCTAAAGTTATGAGGAACCACTTAGGGATTGGAGCAGGGGAGTAACATTACCAACGCTCCGCTTGAGGAAGATAATTGTAGTGGAAAGCCTATAGTTAGAAATATAGAGTAGTAATCCTGGCAGGAGACAAAGTAGGGCAGTGGCAGTCAAAATAGTAAAAAAGCAGGACAGGGCGTAGAGGAGAGATTATTACAGAGGAACAATCAATAGGATCTGTTGACAACGGGATGTGGGTGGCAGGAAGAGGAAGATGTCGTTCAATCATTGACTGAGAAAACAGTGACATTACAAACTGAGAGGAGGAATGCAGAAGGAAGAAGCAGCAGACCAAAGACAGGAGTTACCGTTTATCAAGCTCTTACATTCCAGGCATTATCTCATTTAATCTTGATAAGGGCCCAGGGAAGTAGGGATTATTGTAGGTGGGAGGAAACTCAGTGTAGGCAGGTGAAGTTGCTAATATCTGGTTAAGTGGTAGAACTGGGTAGAACTCCCACCGAGCTGGATGGGACTGGATGGGACGGCAAAGGTGAAGCCTTGGCCCTTGAGACCACCACACTGTTCCGTTGTCTTCAAGCTCACCTGGTATCCACGTGGACTTACCTCTCAAGTAATTGGACATGTAAATTGAAGCTCAGGGGCATGCTCACGTAAAAAATGTAGCCCAGGAATCGCTCACACAACGATGAGTTCAACTGATGCTGGGTGAGTACATGAGTTCACTCAGGAGAGAGTGTGGAGACAGAGGGGAAGGCCAGGAGCTAATCTCAGAAGCACTTGTATTTATCAAATGGGTGGAGAAAAAAGGACTAGGTCTGAAGGACTAGAGAACATTGGGAACAGGGAACTGGCAACAAGTTTGAATGAAAAGACAGTTTCAAAGAAGGGATTAGTCAACATTGCCAAATCTAGACTTCAATAGGAGGTGGACTGTGGCCACTAGATTTGACATTTAGGAAGTCCTTGGCAACTTTACAGAGAAGAAAGCATATATGGCAATGCCCGTGGGTTGAAGAATGAATGGGATGTAGGGAAATGAAGAAAGTGAGCATAGACTAAATTGTTCAAGAAGTTTGGCAGCAGAAGAAAGGAGAAATTATGGCACAGTATTTAAAATGGTGTAGAGTTGACAAAAGGTTTTCTTTTTCAAGATCGAGCAGAGAAGCATGAGTATGGTTTTTGGCTGTGAAAAAGCCAGCGCAGAATAATGGACCATAAATATTGGGAGAATCATGAAAATTCGCGGAGGACTAAAGAGAGAGTGCACAGCCTGGGGAAGATGTAGGGATGTTTTTCATTGGAAAAGGGAGAGGAGAGAGATTTGTATGTTAAGAGGAAGGGCTGAAGGAGCTTGCATGGTGAGAGAGGAACTCTGGAGCACAATCTGACCTCGCCGTCAGTGAACGGTTGATTTGGCCACAGAAGACACTGTCAGCCGGAGACAAATGAACAGATTATCCAGCTTCACTGGGGACTCCTGTTGAGTTAGGGTTTCTTGTTTCGGTATGGCTGGGTTTTGCTTTTTTTTATTTAAATTTTTGAAGTATAGTTGATATCCAAGATTATGTTAGTTTCTGATGGACGGCATACCAGGTCGACAATTACACACATTAAGTGTAGTCAGCGTGGGCCCCCACACAAAGTTATTACGATATCATCGACTATATTCCTGTGGTCAATCAGCTGAAATGGCAACCAAAGTTCAGTATCTCTTTTTGGTCCAATACATTTCAGCCTTTCTTGAAACTCCACAGGGGCACCTGATTGGATTTTGGTATTTCCCAAATCTCCTTAGGCCTTTTGTAAACCCTTAAATTAGATTACTCTTGACCGATTTCATCAATGGTATACTGATTTTTTCCTCACTTCATTCCTCACTGTCTCCGAATTCTAAGGGCACACATGCAGAAATCCTCACCACATTGACACTAGGAAAGAACTACTGTCTTGAGATTTTCATAGAAAAAGATTGTGCAATTACTGAGATCTTGTGAAATATTTCAATCCTGAATTTCAAAATTTTATTCTTTAAAGACTTCAAACCCATTGAGAAACCTCAGTTTAAAAACCTTTCTATTGATGGTAGTTTCTGAAATAGAACCAAGGGAAAGGCATGGCTGGTGTAATTTAAAGTGACAGATTGTCTTCTTCTCAAACACTGACATTCCATTCGGCATTCTACAAGAACCAAGTAATGTTCCAGATTTTATATATACACACACACACACACACACACACACACACACACATACAGTTGCACTTACTGTATTTATGCGATGACTTCAATTCCAGATATAGGTATTAACGATTGGAACCATGCCTCAGTTACCTCCCTCAATGAAAGATAACGTAGGAATGTTATAACAAATATTTAGTTAAAAAACTGAAAAGGGCTTTGAAAATGTAAAAGTGTAATATAAATGCTAAATAAAGATAATATATTCCGAACAGCAGGCTCCTTTGAAATAGGGCCTATGAATTCCATTAACACTCTCTGTTTACATGCTTTTAGGAACTTTTAGGAGGATGTTGCCCATGAGCACGGCTGTGACATGGCACCTATGGCCTAGTAACCAGCTGGGAAAGGGGTGAGTAAAAGAGCAGATGTCATAATGTGTGTATTAATATTCCTTTAAGTCATTCGACAAATATTTTTCTCATAGTTAACTGTGTGCAGGTAGAGATCCGAAAGCTAGCAATACCGCAGAAAACTAAAACAGGCAAAAATCCCGACTCCCGCTAATATTTACTGATTGCTGTCACGTGCCAAGGTTTAGTCTTGCATAGGTCCATTAAATCCTCCTAACAACCCTACGAGCTAGGGGCTAGTCATATCCCCATTTTACAGATCTGGAGAGTGAGATAAAATTTGCCTCTAATTTTTTGCAAGTCTAATGGGAACAAGTCAAACTCCTTGCTGTAGGCTGGGTTCTTTTGTTTATCTACTCAATTAAAAAAAAAAAAAAAAGACTCAATTTCCCACCAGGGATGGGGAGTTACTAGGCCAATACTAGCGAAGACAGAAATCCTAGCCGTGTAGTAGTCTTCATGGTGACCACAGAGTGGCCAGGCCTGTCCAAGATTAGAATGACCTTTGGGAACAGGAGGTCACGCAGGGCCCAGTGAAGCCCTGGCACCTTTATCTCTGGCTGGCTGGCGAACTCCTGCTCCGCTCTCTACCTTATGATTTCTATTTATGCATAGTTTCCCAGGCCTAATAGCTAATGAGCCTGCACTCTACCTTGTTCTCCCTGTGAATCGTTTAGTTTTTATAATGCCTATCAACTAACTTTATCTTCAGTATTTCCAGTTCATATGGCCAAGTTTAAGACTATGACTGGTCCATTTCATCACTTTTATTCATATGGGAAAGCACTCCCTGCTGACTCACAGGCCACCCCTTGCTGCTCAATTCAGTCTTGGGATTAAGTGCCCTTTGCTGGACCAGTCAGCTGTGGTCAGGAGGCCAGGTCAAATGGAAAGAACATTCTAGAACCAGGTTCTCAGAATATCCAAGACTATTCTTATAAACGTGGTCTGAAGTCTGGCCTGTGCCTTCTAACATTGTTTAGTCATAAGGCTTTTAGATTTAGGCTTTAGATGAGTAAGTATATTATGCAAAAATATAAATGATCTTTTTCCTTTAAACCTAGAAGGGAGTTTACGGTCCCATATTATTCTACTCTTTTGGATACGTGTGTCACATTTCTACCTTTACTTTTGTATCTAAACAAAATGATAATAAGCACTCACATCTGTCCAGAAGCTCTTTCTATATTAATTTCCTTAGGATGTGGAGCATGTGATACACATTATAATGCTTTACCTGATGAGTAATATACCCTTTCTCTTTCACCCTTAGCATTCCAATGACATTTTACCATCACAAGCCCTGTGCCAGGAATGTATGCAGATGTGTCACAATGAAGATAACCAGGATTCAAATGTGAGTACTTAATAAACATTTCAGTGTTATCTAGAACACTAACAAGAAAATCAAACTCAGCTCTTACAAATATCAATAATAAGAATCTTGGCCAAATCAATGTTAACGTCATTTTCATACTTGGAAAAACATGGAGCACACAATTATGTAGGCTAAAAAAAATCAATAACTTGACTCATACTTAAAAGTAAGATAATACATTAAAAGGATGATCCCAAGTATTGTTCGTTTAGAACATTTCTGTGGGAAGATTCAGTTTTACCTCGAGGCTTGTGACCAGGAGCACACAGTATAACGTGGGGGACTGGTGTTAGAAAAGCGGTTTGTGGCTATGAAGCAGATCAAAACTAACTAGCCGTTAGGGAATGGAACCCATGACCTTGATCTCATTAGTACCAGGCTTAACCCAACTGAACGAGCTATAAACTGATAACATTCGGGTCCCCAGCCGATGGATGGATTTTTCACTCCTTAAAATTCCTTTCTTGGTTCCATAGTATTTGTACCAAAATGTGACCGTGCTCCCGTTCTGTGGGAAAGATGGAGAAGGACATGGATTTCAAAGAGGCCTCAGAAATCAATTACTCTGTTTTTTTTTTTTTTTTTTTTTTTTTTTGTCTAGCTAGTGAGAGAATTGAAGCCCTGAAATGTGAGGTGACCTGCCTAATGGTTCCCAGTGGGTGGTGGCAGGACTGGATTAGAACGCAAATCTCTTGGACTTCACTCCAATTTCAATTTGTGAGGGCCGGCCCATGGAGGAGGTCACCCTGGAACTGTTCTGGGACAGGAAGAGTGAGTCCTACCAACAGGAGGTGGGACAAGTTTAGTGTTAGGAAGAAGAAGGAGTTTAGCTTTTAAATTGAAGTTCACGCAGAGTGGAGGTAAGACAATGGAGTACAGTGAGAGAGGTTTTATTTTTACTTTTTATTTTCTTTAAATTTTAATTTAAATTCAATTTAGTTAACATACATACATCGTATTTTTAGTTTCCGGGGGTGGAATTTAGGGATTCCTCAGTTGCACGCAACACCCAGGGCTCCTTACGTCACGTGCCCTTCTTCATGGCCCTCACCCCAAAACCCCATTGCCCCTACCTACCTCCCCTCCCGCCGCCACCCTCAGTTTGTTTCCTAGAATTAAGAGTCCAGTGAGAGAGGCTTTACATGACCTTCACTGAGACGTGATAGGATGCCTTGAAAGACCTCTAAAGAATGAATGCGGTGACTTGTTTAAAATGTTTTCCATGTAAAACCATTTTAGCTTCACAACATTTAGGAATGGAGGGATCTGAAGTCATTTGGGGGCAATAAGTTTGGGTTTAAATACATCACTACGAAGGATAATAAAGGAATGAGCTAATACTTTAGTTTGAGGTGCCAAGGAAATTGAAATGCCACGTGAGGGACAGATTTGGTGGTTGGTGGGTGTCAAGAGGGTAGAGCAGGGTGGCCCGGGAAGAGGGCAGTGGTGGAGGGTGATGAGATTAAGTGAAGCTGGAAAGAAGGGATTCCTCATGGAAATGAAGCAGTGACCACGTGGTGGAAACGTGAGGAACAGCGAAGCTTCTACTGGGATGGCCCCCTTTGGGGAGCAGGTGCAGAGAGGTCCCGGAAGAGTACTGGCTTACTGAGCGTCGTCTCCAGTCCAGGACTGCATCCGCCTCCGTCTCGGCTGGGGGCACCGACGGTTTCTTGGCCCAGATACGTGGTAGTGGTCTCGTTTTTACCTGTGAGTGCCCGCGGAAGATCTCCCGCCCTGAACTACAGCTTGGGAACCGCCGACACGAAGTTCTTGAGGCTTCATGGATGATCTCTGCAGGACGAAGGCCAGGTGTTGCTGAGAGCCTCCACCGGTCTTTCTCTGATTGGATCATTTTCCCAGAGGAAAAGTGGAATGACACACCAGGGATGGCTGTCCTTCAAGAATCTGCTAGGCTGTGACTTTTTCTGGAAAACCTGTCCGTATTGCCATAGGGGCTCCTGGCCCGCACTTGCTCGGCCTACCCCACCACGCCACGCCACACTGTAACGCAATGCCCAGCTCGCTAGACTCTTGCCAGACTGAATTCCTCGTGGCCTAGTTTTCCTCTGTTGTTACTCCCCACCACCTTGCAGGGGATTGCTCAGCACAAGTAGGCCATTAACATAAGTTTAGAAATCAGAAATATCCAGAAGTTATCTAGAGAGAAATATCATCCAGAAGTTAACATAAGTTTAGAAATAAGAAATATCATCCAGAAATTATCTAGAGAGAATAAATCTAAAATGGATTTTTAGAAAAAAAAAATCTAAAATTTAAGGGTTGTGGTTTTTGTTTTGTTTTGTTTTGTTTTTTTTTTTTTGCATGGTCTTAGTTTTGCACATAGTTCACGGCCTTTCTTTTCTGCTCCCCTAGTCTGCCTTTGACCATTTTCGCTGCTTATTATTCAAGGGCTAAGGAGAAAAGGGGAGAAGCTGAAATTCAGATCAGTTAATTAGGCTGTTTGGGAGCAGCTCGGAAAAGGGTTGGAAGTGGTGGGTGAAATCAATAGTTAACCGGCGGTCTGAGATTATCTATAGCTCTTACCCACCCAGCCTGCTCTTCACACCCCCTAAACCAATGGCTGCCCAGCATATGAGCAGATTTTATTAGCTCATTTCACCTTCATGGGGTTTGTCCCTTTGTTCTTGAGTACGCGGCAAGCCATGTGTCCTGATTTTTGGTTTGGAGAATTTGGTCACTATACCAACGGAAGAAACTGTGGGGTGGTCAGCTTCTCTGGGGGTAATCTCATGGTCCTAAGGAAGGAAATTTAACAGTTTATTTTCTGAAACTGGTTCAAGGAATATTCCTTAAGTAAAAAAAAAAAAAATTCAATCAAGAAATAATATTACTTACATTTTGAAGCAGGATTTTTAATACAGTATTTCCATCTGTGATATATTTAAATTCTAGGCCCCAGGCAGTAATTTCGGAAAAAGGCCTCCTTTACCTTTTACGAGATGCAAAATAAAGTCCACTCTGAGGGCCAGCGGGGCCTCTCCCCGACTTTCCCACCCTTGCCAAATGTTAACACTGGCTCCTGCCATTCTGGAAAGCGCACATGCTACTCTTTTTTTTTTTTTTAATCCCCCCCCCCCCCCCCCGAACTGCAAAGTGTTACTGACCTTAACAATGTCTATCATAACTTCAATCACTCCAATTCTTTTGTGATACTTGTATCTGGTAGGAAAGGAGCACTTGCATCTGATAGGAAAGGCGCTTGCATCTGGTAGGAAAGGCGCTTGCATCTGGTAGGAAAGGAGCACTTGTATTTGGTGGAAAAGGAGCACTTGCATCTGGTAGGAAAGGCGCTTGCATCTGGTAGGAAAGGCGCTTGCATCTGGTAGGAAAGGAGCACTTGTATTTGGTGGGAAAGGAGCACTTGCATCTGGTGGGAAAGGAGCATTTGCATCTGGTAGGAACGGAGCACTTGTATTTGGTAGGAAATGAGCACTTGCATCTGGTAGGAAAAGAGCACTTGCATCTGGTAGGAAAGGAGCACGGCGGCGGCCCCAGAGGAGGCCTGCAAGGGAGGGGAAGGCCGTCCCTAGCGCACGCGCACGCGGGCCTCCTTGCTGCAGCCTTGACGCCTTGTGGAGGCAGGTGTCGCCTGGGCTGCGCCTGGGCCTCCTTGCTGCAGCCTTGACGCCTTGCGGAGGCAGGTGTTGCCTGGAGGCCACGGCCATGCAGAGGGGCTGCCCTGGGAGGCCAGGACCGGCTCTGCCCGCCGCCCGGGTCCCGACACGCGCACTCGCAGAAGCTGGTGCAGCAACCGAGCCAGATTCCACAGCAGAGGCCTAGCGCGTGGCAGCTCCCACGAAGGCCGACCCTGGAGGGAAGGGAGGAGCGCGCGGGTCGTGCCCCCTGCAGTCCTCGAGCAGGGGAGCGGGTGGTGGTGGTGGGGGAGTACGGCTCCAGGAGCTTCAAACTTTATTTCCCATTTTTCGTGACCTGTGGCACGCACTTAGCGGTCCGGGTCGCGTTTGTGCAAGAGCTGGGGAGGGGAGAGGGGAGGGGAAGGGAGAGGGGAGGCCGCGCTCCTTAATGGCTGCACGGGTCCATTTGCACATTTGCAGTGCAGCCTTGCAGCCCGGATTAGCTGCTCCGAGCATCGCCTTCTCCCTTCCCCAAAAAGAGAAAAAAAAAAAAAAAAAAAAAAAAGTAAAGTGCCAAATAGACAAAGAGATGCATGACCTGAGCGGCGTTTCCCGGCGGGTTGGGCCGTGGCGGGCGCGGCGGGCGGCGGGCGCGGGGCCCCGGGCGGGATGCACCTGAGGCGGCGCGCGCGGGAGCGGCGGGGGCGCAGCGCGCGGGCAGGGCGGCCGGAGCGAGCCTCGCGGCGGCGGCGGCGGCGGCGGCGGCGGCGGCGGCGGCGGCACCGGCTCCAGCGCAGCTTCCCTCTCCCCGGCCCTGGCTCCACGCGCACATGCGCACTGCGCCCGCAGCCCTGGACCATTTGTCAGGACTACTCGGGAGACGGAGAAAAAAAAAAGCGAGCGAATTTGGGGGTAAGGAGCGGCCGATCGGGTCCCGGCGCCCGCGGGTCGCCAGGTCGGTCCGCGCGCTCGGCCGCCCGGGCCCTCTCCGGGGCGAGGAGGAAAGTTGGAGCGACCTCGGGGGGGCCGGAGGCGCACGCCGCCCCGCGGAGCAGCCCCGGGCAGGGGGGGACACGAGGGGGTTCCCCCCGCCCCGGGCGCCGCCGGGAAACAGCTCAAAACTTAATCCCGGCGAGAAAAAGTGGGCGAGGGACTCGGGGACGGCGGGGGGCGCGGGGGGGCGCCGCCGGGCATCTCCCTGCGCAGGAGTGAGCGCGAGTAGGAAAGAGGAACAAAAGAGCGAGAAAAGAGAAAGGAAAAAATGGGGGGAGGAGAGACTTGTATTTTTCTGCCTGCGCGCACCCGGGGAAGGGTGTGGGGGCCGCGCGGAGGGCGCCGGGCGCGGCGGCGGCGGGGGCGCCCGGGCGGGCGGGCGGGGTGCGAGGGGGCTCCGCGGCCTCCCCGCGGCCTCCCCGCGGCCCCCGCGCGCGCCCCGCGCGCCCCGCGCCCCCCGCGCCCCGCACTCGGGTCGCGTTCGGGGGCAGCGGGCGCGCGGCGGGGAGCGCGGCGGCGGCGGCGGCGGCGGGGAGCGCGCCCGAGGGCGCAGGGGGGGCGCGCGGGGGGGGGGGCGCGCAGGGGGGCGGCGGCGGGGGCGGCGCGGGGGCAGCGCGAGCCCCGCGCGCCGCCCCCCTGCGCCCCCTCCGCCCGTGTGGCCTTTGTGCCGGCGCGCGGGGAGGGCGGGCGCGGGGCGCGGAGCGCGGGGAGGGCGCGGGCGCGCGGGGGGCGCGGGGAGGGCGCCGGGCCACTTGGCGGCGGCGCCCCCGGCTGCGGGCCCCGCGTGGGTGCGCTGCCCCCCGCCCCCGCCCCCGCCCGCGCCCCGCGCCCCGCGCCCGGGGCCCGCGCGCACACGCACACCCGCACGCACGCACACTCCCGCGGACCCGCGGCGGGGCTCGGCGGCCGAGAGTTTGCGCCTCCCTCCGCGCCGCCTCCCCCTTCCCGGCCGAGCGTGTGAGAATTTCATATAGATCGGCTCCAATTTCCGCCATTTTGGGAAAGTTGCACAAAAATAAACCCTCCGGTTTATTTCTGCCCGAGGCAGGAAAGTGCTCGCGGGAGCCAGGCGGCGCGGGCCCGGCGGGGCCGTCCGCGCGCGCGCGCGGGGGGAGGGGCGGGGGCAGGGGGGAGGGGGAGGGCGCGGGCCGCGGGCCGTCGCGGCGTTGGGTGCGGGGCGCAGGGGCGGCGCGGGAGGGGGGGCTCCCCCTGCAACTTGTTTACGCCGCCCTCCTCCCGGGGAGGCCGCCCCCCCGCCGCGTGCGTGTGCCGTTCCGGAATAATGGGTCTTGCACACTCGCGCCCTGGGCCCGGCAGGGGTGGGGGGGGTGGGGACCGGGAAGCGCAGGAGCCCGGGCATCCGCCGCGCGCCCCGCGAGCTGCAGGGGAGGGGGTCGGGGAGGGAGCCCCGGGGGCGCGGGGGGCGCGAGGGGGCGCAACTTTTGCGCCGGGGCCGAAACTTTAATTACCTTTAAAGAAAAAGGCCTTCGGATCGCCTCCTCCCTCCCCCCCCCTTCTGGCCGCGGCGGGGCCCACAGCGCGACCGTGAGAGAAAGTTTCAAAGCGGGCGGCTTCCTCCCCGCCCCGCCCGCCCTCGCCGCCATCCGTGTGTCCGTCTGCGCGCGGGCAGAGGTGGGGGCGGCGAGCCGGGGCCCGCTCCGCACCCCTGCACGGGCAGACCAAGGTAAACGCCGCTTCGGTTTCCCTCCTCCCCGCCTCCCCCTTCCCCCCCTCCCGCTTCCTTTTCCTCCCCCTCCCCGCCGATTTTTATTTTTTTTTTTAATTTTTTTTTTGAGGGGGACCCAAAAAACGGAGTGTGTCTCCTTATGCAACTTCCTCGGGCGCTGCGAGCCCGGCCCTTCCCCCTCCCTGCATCCCGAGGCCCCGCTCCTTTCCCACCTCGGCGCCGCCGCCAGACAAATGCATCCGAAAAGCGAAGTCCAGAGAAACAAAAATAGATTTAAAAGGGGGAAAAATTATTTATTTATTTATTTTTTTGTTCTAAGTTTGAGTGAAGGGAACCTGAGATGAGAAATAAGGTTTTTTGGGGGCGGTGGGGAGGGGGGGGCGGGGAGGGCGGCCGGGCGAGCGCGTCCTCCTGTTGGTTTTTCCGAGAGCTGGTGTGCGGCACCTTCCCCGGCCCGGGGCGGGCGGGGGTGGGGTGGGGGGGGCCCGACGGCGCGTGTGCTGGCCGCCTCGGTCGCGTGGATTTTTGCGCAAGTTTTCAGAAAAACACTGACTCGAGTAGAGAGCATTTCTCCGGAAAGTTTCAAGTGCAGCAAAAATAGCGAACGTGCAAAACTGGCCAAGGGGAGACCTCTAGTGGTTACACGCGTCTTTAAGTTAGGGAGGCCGAGAGCAAAGTTTGGCCTTTGCTCGCAGCTACGTAGTCTGTTCAGACGTGGAAGTAATTAGACGACCTGAGCGAGCGGCCAGATGTGAGCGTAGATGCGGCCCCGACCGCGCAGCTGCCGGGAAGGCCCGACCCGGAGCCCCCCCGGGTCCCTAACACGGTGGGGGGGCGGGGGAGGGCGCTTGCCTTGGATCCCCGGGTCTGAGATAGGTCTGTAAGTGGGTTAGGCACCGTTGTTTGCTTTTATGCTCATCATTTTTTGTCTTTGACCAACTTTTAATCGGGGGGGGGGGGGTGGTGGAGAAGAGGGGGGTGTCCACAGTGAGTCGTTTCATTTCTGAACGTTCACAGAAATGCAGAGCGTTCAGAACTTGCGCACATAAAAAAAAAAAAAAAAAAAAAAAAAAAAAAAAAAAAAAAAAAAAAAAAAAAAAAAAAAAAAAAAAAAAAAAAAAAAAAAGATCCTCGGGTTGGAATTTGTCTTTTGTAACAAGCCGGTCATGTTTATCCCCTAATAAATAGGATTAAAGGCCGGCGGTTAGTCTCTTAACCGTGCAGTTACATAGAGTCATAGGATAAGTGGTCCCTCTCTGGTTCCAAGAGTATAATTTTGTTGCGCTGGTGAAAACGTTGTTTCTGTATACTTTGTATCAGTCGTGATTTAAAACGTTCGCCTACGTGGGAAAGAACTGCTTACATAGTATCTATCCGTTTGCCAGTCCGAGTAACTTTGATTTTAAAGATAAAAGCCCTGCAAGAAATTAAAGTGGAGTCGAAGGATGCCTGTAACTTTCACCTGCTGGTCATAGAAAGGGGGAGATCTTCAATTTAGGGATTTAGGATAAGGGGAGGGGATGAATGATAAAACCCTTTTCATCTCATTCAAGACTGGTTTATTTTTAATATAAGGAGTGGTATTGTGTGAAATTATGCCATAGGTCAGTGATTCAAAATTAAAACATATTAATGGGGGATTTGAAGGCTTTTTCTTTCTTTTTTTTTTTTATGACAACGTATTGATTTTTACTTTTCCTCTCTTTCAACTAATGCTGGACCTTTAGGAGACGTCTTGGGGGTGGAAAAACAATCCTAAAGACCACCAGAGAGTTATTTCTTCACCGCCACTAGGTAAGATTTGCTTTTTGAAACAAATTGCTTGGTGTATTTGCAAATGTTGAAAGCTGTGTTTGGAGATCGGGAAGGAGAATGTGGGACAGGGTTGGCAGCAAAGCATCGTTTTGTGGGGGCTGCTTTGGATGCGTGAAAGTCTGGACATGAAGTGTGACGGAGGCTCAGATAAAACATTAGGAAAGGTTCCGAAGATTGTCCCGGATAATAATTTGTGGACTGGCCCTTTTACTGGATCCTTGATTTGCGTTTCAACTCTGTTTTCTACCGAAAGTAAATAGTTTTATTACTTGGAATGGAAAAGATGGGAAAACTAGAACCAAGCACTTGTGAGCTAACATTAACTGTTGTAACACAGTGGTATGGAGGATTCTGGAACTTGTTAAAATTTTGTAGGTGAAATTTACAATGAGAGCTTTGGGGCGTTCAAGTTATTTGACTTTGTGGCTTAAATCCAGCATGGGCTGAATTGTGCCAACCATCATGTCAAAGGGCTGTGGGGACTTTCCAGCATATGAGCATAGGCGTGTCAACTTTTGAACGTATCTCGACAAAGAGTATAGCCGTTGTCCGATAAGATCCCTTTGGTGATTTTGGAGGGTGCCGGTTTATCTCCAGGAATTCAAGGCCTCTTTTCGGGACACAGGTTGTTCTCAGGCAAAAGAGGGCAGCCCTCTGAAGGGAAAGCATCTTAGTGATCAAAGTGTATTTGTGCTCCTCTAGTTCTATTTATACCTCCCCACCACCCGCTACTCCCCTACCTTATTTTTTATTTTCCTCTCCTTTTTTTGCTTCTTTTCATTCTGTTTGTTTTCAGTACTAAAGGAGTTGTTGATTCCTGTTTGGCAAAAAAACAAATAAAACAAAATCAATCAGCCCTACCTTTTCCGAGTAGGACTAATAATCCTCCCTGGGCTCCCTTAGAACTGAGGTGGGCATGCCCTGGATGTCAACACCGAATCATTACTGATGTAAAAAACGATTGTTAACAGGAGCTTGTTGTCATTTTCTGCTCGTGGATGGTCTTGAGTGGTGTCATTTGCAAGGTGAATAGAGGGGGGGGTCCACGTAGGTGATGCAATGCAAGAAGATCACGCAGGCGGAAGGAGAGGGCAAGCAGAGCAGAGGATCAGGTGTTGCCCGGGATGCTGAGTTTCACATTTACACATGCTGAGTGGAGGGCAGTGCCTGTTTTCCTTCACTTGGGGAGTCCTTGTGGCTGTGGATGGAGCAATCAAAGACAATTCAGCCTCTAAATGTATCGCATTGTGTGAGTCATTTTACCTGGTTCAGCCTGGATTGATCTCCCCATCTGGAAAATGGAGCAACAGTGCTGACCTTACTTCCTTTGTTGAAAGGAGAAAAGTAAAATACGGTTGTGAGAACTATAAAGATGGATTCACGTGTTTGGTAGTCATATTACCATTTTACCTTAGTCAGGTTTCGTGAAGGGCAGGAAGGAGGTTGTCAAGGGCAGAACAGAGTGATTTAATTCCTGGCTAAAATTATTAGATTGGTTTCTGGTATATATATTATGTGGGCTTGTCACAATACTTCAGGGGATATTTCTTTTCTTTAGGAAAAAAATAGTTTATCTTGAATAGCATTAGCTCATTGCAAGAAGGGACCATGTTTTTACATGACGCTGAATATAAACTGTAATTTATTTATCCCAATCTAGTCATTTAATAGGTAGGAGTAAGTAAAATAAATCAAACTTAAAATGATGCCTAATTGTGGAAATGTGAGGGTACTGAAAGTAGAAGGGTTGGTGTGAGGGGAATTCGTGAGCTGTAATTAATATTTTAGTTGTGTGAGTCTGTTGGGAAATGAGCGTGAGAAAATAGGTAACTGGGGTAGTGATATTTATACTCTAGGGGGTCAGAAAATGGGTCCGCAAATGACTGCGGATTTAGGGAAAGGTCCACGCAGGGCCTGCCTCCCACCCCTCTTATATTTCCGAGACCCCTTTGCTACTTTATTCTAATTATAACCAACTGTCTATGGTCTATGATCTAGACAGAAAAAAAAAAAATCCTCAATTTGCTGATACTGAACTTGACAAACCCTGACAGGGTTTAGTGAGTTGTAGTTCATCTCCGTTCTCCTATAGATCATCCAATCAATGTTGTGAGAATTCAAAGACTCGATAGTAGACGAAAGAAGAAATATGTATCGTGTTGAATTAGTCCTTGAGTAATTGAGGGCTGCTTCTTGAATAATTTTCCACTGCTCTGTTTGGTAGTTTATTTCTAAGAATCTGTGTTTCAACCAAGGCTTTTTTTTTTTTTTTTTTTTTTTTTGTGGCAGGTAAAGTTAGGATGGGAAATTTATAAGATAAGTTACTTTCTGTGCTGTGGGACAGGGGTGTACCCTGGGTTTCTGGGGATGGGTGCCCTGAGTGATCCCTCTTGCAGTGTGTCTACCAGTTAACTAGATTTTGTTGAGCTCTTACAGTGCTGAACACCAAAGGACTAGGCCTCTGCCCTTGAATTCCCTAGACCCAATGCCAGGAGTGGACGCGACTCTCAGCTCTGTTAAGAAGAGTAAAGCAGCTGCACTTGGTACCAGTAGGAAAGAACAAGGGACCCACCCTCTTGGGAGCCAGAGTCAGGAGACGGATTCCTGGGTTGAGTGATGCAGAAATATGCCATTTGATCATATACACATGGCACAATGTATGCCCTCCCTTTTCCAGTGCTTAACCTTCAGAAATTATTCAGGAGCTCTTTACCTCCTATCACGGAATTTCCGAATTGTATATCCAGTGAGAGTGATGAGTTTGGGGCTGATTGTTTTCTTCTTTGACTATGACTTCCTGGTGTAGATTATTCTACTTGCTCCCATTGAGGATTCCTCATGAGAATTTGGGGGACACTGTGTTCAAAGAGGACCATTTATTCAGGAGGCACTTATTTAAAGAGAACTATTTATACCTTCCTACGCGTGTGTATTTGTCTATGACATCTTGAAATTCAGGGCATCCGTAGAAAACACATTTTGTAAAGGACCTCATCATCCAATGGGGATATTCTCAGGTTGTCTCTTCACTACGTTATTTTACTGACACACGAAGATATGAATAAATAGTCGCACACTATGAACTGGCGTGTACTGATCATAGCATTGGCTATGCAGCAAGTGGATGAAAGCAAAGCACCCGGAAAAGGGTCCCCGTGCCATGTAACAGAGTTTGATTGATGAAGTCAGATTGAAGAAGATGTTTAAGAAAATCCCCACTGAGGAGACGGGGTGGTTTGGGGGAAAGAACGAGGACTTTTGAGAGGAACTCGAGTGAAGTTGGGTGATCCTGGATGAGAGAACTTCTGATGAGCGTGGTGGACCTGGAATTGGTTTATTGCATGTGTATTATACACACTAGGAAAATGCTCTCTTTCTTCTCCTTTCTGTACGCCAGTGTTTTGTCAGTCGACAAATATTTATTGAGCACCTCTTTTTTGGAAGTCTCAGTTGAGTGCTTCACCTCATCCACGCTTAGACCAGGGTCGGATGAATGAACCGGTTAGGGCTACAGAGAAAGCAGCAGACCTTGGTCTCCATGTGTCTGACTTCTAGTTGAGGAAATGCCCCCCACACAGTCCAGTAGAGAGGTCATCAACAACACAAAGCCACGGTTCAGTGCTCCTGCTCAGGAAAGGTGGAGGTGAACACAGTGAGTGTCACGGCGGCACCACTGATGTGGCGTTAGCCGCATTGCTCAGGTAAGGACCTGGGAGGTGGGGCGCTCTCTGCCAAACCCTTCCACGTGTTGATAAGTCAACTATAAATGTGCATTGAGGGCCTCCTGAATGGCAGGCATTGAGCTAGCACTTTATATTCATTCAATAATTCATTTATTTATGTATCCAACAAATACCGAGTGCCTTCTGTCTGCCCAGGTGCTGCTGTAGGCCCTGAGTGCTATCTCAAATACTTTCACTAACCTTGAGCAGTTGGTATTCGTATTTCACTTTTCGAGCAAACTGGTGCTTGGAGATACTTAGTAACTTGTCCAGGTTCATATCCTGCAGTTTGAAAGGGGTGGCATCAGGGAAAACGATACTGGCTTATGATTGTTTTGTTATGTCTTTAGGTTCCTAGTTTCTTTTTTTTTTTTTTTAATAAATTTATTTATTTATTTATGATAGTCACACAGAGAGAGAGAGAGAGAGGCAGAGACATAGGCAGAGGGAGAAGCAGGCTCCATGCACTAGGAGCCCGACGTGGGATTCGATCCCGGGTCTCCAGGATCGTGCCCTGGGCCAAAGGCAGGCGCCAAACCGCTGCGCCACCCAGGGATCCCTAGGTTCCTAGTTTTGAAAAAAAGTAATTCTTAGAATATTTTTGAGAAAACCCACTTCTGGATTAATATATTTGCTCTTATACATTCATTTACTAGGATAAGCAAATAGCAAACAGGTATCAGAAAAAATAATGGCAACACAATTCTCTCTTCACTTTTCTTTCTTTTCTCCCTTCCTTCTTTTCTTTCTTTTCTTTTCTTTTCTTTTCTTTTTTCTTTTCTTTTCTTTTCTTTTTTCTTCTTTCTTTCTTTCTCTTTCTTTCTTTCTTTCTTTCTTTCTTTCTTTCTTTCTTTCTTTCTTTCTTTCTTTCTTTCTTTCCTCTCTTTCTCTCTTTCACCAAGAATTAGGAAAAGACCAATTACTGAGTTACTGAAAACAACACCTTGGTCTAGTTTATGGCCTTGACATGATCACAAACTGTTAAGAAAACATAACTCAGATTAGGTTTGAGAGTTACCGGGCTGATTTATAAAGTGGTTTCACTTGTTCTGTCTTTACAGGAGGCAAAGGCAGTAGGGTTAGTTCTCAAAAAATGTAGATCAGTCAGTCAATAGAAATATTGGGACCTAAATTTCTTAAAGTGAACACAAAAGATGATGGGATTTACTCAGAAGGCAGGATTATAAAAGGAAAGAAGAAAATTAAATGGAGGGGTAGAGATATTGGTGGGGAGAAGCTAGGGCCAGGGCTGACTGTAGAGTGCTGGAATCAAAATAAAAAAAAAAGAAAACAGGAAATATGACTAATAATACATTCAGCAACAGTGCTATGGTTACTGTTATACTCCTTAACCAGAAGAGTATGCTCATGCTTGCCAGATGAAGTGAAGAGTCTTTATTCATTGGGTGGTTCCCTGTTGCAGTGGAACTCAGATAGTATCTCTGGTGTGTGAGTTACGGCCCATCAAGCAGAGCTTTAGTGTGACTTAGAAGGATACCACTGCGTGCGTTGATCATTGGGTACCAGACGGTTTCACTTTTAATGAAGCTCCATCACCTTATAAACTCTTTTGAGCACTTAGTGCATGCCAGGCTCTTTGAAGATCGGACCGTAGCTTTATGTTATATGTAATTTTGTACAATTGAACTACTTCAGTAGTAGAACATTTTGAGTAGGATTGTTCAGGCACCAAAATCATTTGATTATTTTCCCTTCATCTGTTATGCTGTCTGAACCCTGAACTATGAATCGAAATTCCCGAGAGGTCAATGTACTGCTCAGGTTGTTGAGTGGTCTAAATAATTCACCTTATTGCTGTGTGTTCTTATTTGGTGGATTTGAGGCTTGGCTGTTCAATCTATTGATAAGGAATTTAGCTACCAATGGTTATCAAGATAAACCTGTAGACTTGACTTGCGCAAGAGAAATAGAATCTGGTCATTTCTACTTTATTAGATACAAAAGAGAAATTGAGTCTAAATCTCTTAATTTTAGCTCTGTGTTCTATAAAAATATGAAGCAGAGTAAGAAAATAGATACTACTTTTAGCTTTCAAAAAATTATGAAATGAAATAAGAGAAAAGAACAAGATACTACTTTTAGTTTTTCTTTTTTGAGTTTATGCCTGTTTTGCATACGTATGGACATATCTGTGTCAGACAGGTTTTTGTTCTTTTTATGCCCTCTGAGTCCCTTTAATGGGTGTAAAATTTCTATTATGACTCTATTAGTGTAGCGATGTTGATGATATGATAGCACTTGTCAGGATATTTTTGCCTCAAACTGAGATATCTTAGACTCTGTACACTGAAAATGAACTTCCAATACAAGCATTTGATGAGAGTATATTAAATGTGCCATAGGCCTGTTAATGTCAGTTTGCGATTTCATTTTGTATGTACGTTTTTTTTTTTTTTTCTTGAAAGGCATTATTCATTTTCTGTTCCTCCTTGAGAGGAAGTAAGTAGGTTAGGCCACAGAATCTCAAATAATTCATCCTTCTTACAGTAACAAGCGGGAAGACAGGAAGTTGAGATTTTGTAAAGGTTGCTTGTGGTGACTCCCCCTTTTGTATAATCTCCATGGCAGAAAAGGGAGCAAATGAGATAAGCTGGGGCTGCGTTAATAGGATCATTCTCATTAAAACATGGCCAGGAGATACAGGTTTTGAGAAAGTATCAGTAAGAAGGACCCGTCCTAATAGCTAAGTTCCTGTTTAAAGGAAGCGTAGATTAGCTGCCACTCCGGCGTCTGCTGTATGCGGGGAGATTTGGACAGAAGAAGACCCAGATTCTCAAGGATTTGTTCTTGAGGGGACTGAGATTTCATTTCCCACATTGAAATGATCTGGAGTTTTGCCTGCCTAAAATCTATGTACTTGGGCCCGGCGGCAAAATCCTACATCTCTCGGCCCTGGGATCTCCATCCCTCCGGCGTGTGTATGTGTAATTCCGAGTCCTTATCAGGAGGGTGAGTAGAATATCAAAGCTGGTATCTGTCATGCTTGATTTGAAAGGAAAATTTTCCTTTGTAGCAATATGTTGAGAGATGCTTCAAGTGTGAGTTTAGATTTTTCTCTTATCCTTATTCCTGCTTAAGAGGTTTGAATTTAACTTCTTCTGATGTGTCCTCCACTGACACTTAAGTAAGGAGAGTTTCTTGGAGCCGCAACGGTCCGTCTCTGCCAACGCGGCGCGTGAGCACTCTGTGGCCTAGCTGGTAGTTAGAATTTCCCTGGGGCCTATGAGATGGGTGGACGGGTGGGTTAGATCTTTTTTTGTGATTTCCCCCCTCCCTCATTCCAACCTACAGCTAGTCTGTTGCATTTCCCCTTCTTTTTTTATTCACTCATTGGATACCTCTTCTCCTACGGCGGATCTTCATAAGGGATAAGGAAATGAAAAAAATCAAGGTCTCTTTCCTCCAAAGCCTTGTATAAGTAGGTGATCATGACGCAGTGTCCGCATTGTTGGGATGGGGGTATTGATTCTCTCTTCCTCGTCCCTCTTCCGGCATGTGACATCCACATCCTCCGGGGCCTGTAAACAGAAGGACTCGTTCTAGTCTCTGTCGGGGAGGAGCCACAGCTTCCACCTCTTTCTCCTACTGACCTTTTGCAGGACCTGGGACCACAGTTGGTATGTGAGGAAGCTCTCCTGCCTCCTCAGCAAGAATATCCATAAGGTAACCAGTGACCTACTCTTGGGTCCTCACTCAGAGATTAGGTCCTTTTGGCTTTTTTTGGTTGCTGTGACGTTCTTTTGTTTATGAGAGTGTGGTAAAACGAATAGCTAGTGAATTTTCCAAATTCATTTTGAAGTTTTATATATCCGTGAAATCCGGAGTCTTCCCATTGTTCTTCACCTCCCGTTTTTACCTTCACCCCTGGACTCCTGAGAAATCATTTAGGGCTTTGTGGTGCAAAGGTCTTGGCCTCTGCAGTTCTCATTCCTCTGCCCTGGTATGCTTCAGATATTGGGTAAACTGGTGCCTGGAGGGAGTGTGGACACTGGAGAGTGATTTTTTTGTTGTTGTTTTCTTCAAAATAGCTGAAGCTCCATGTACTGTCTACCATGTGCAAAACACTCTTGGCATGCACAATCAAATGACAAGTTTTTACGACTTTGTAGATATTCCCATTCCATTTTGTTGGTGAAGGAGCCTAAGGCTCAAGAGAGGTCAGGTACCCTGCCCAGGATTACACAGTAGTTCATAACTAATGAGGCCAGGATTCAAACCCAGGTGCTCTGGCTGCAGAGCCCACGCTTGTCACCATCACACTAGATTGGCTTCTGTGTTGACTAAAATGCGACGTGCTGGGCCCTGTGGAATATAGTCTGAGGGACACCGTCCTGGGAGATAAAACTTTGTTTCTCGGCTGGATGACCTCAATTTTCTTGTCCATAAAATGTGATCAGTCTTAAGAGGTAGTTGTGAGGGTCCAATAGTCTGGTATTGGTGAGATCCTTTAACATGACGACTCATGGAAGAGACCCCTCTGCTCCAGCCTGTCTGCATCCTCTTCGTGTCTTAGGCTTTGTCCCATTTCCCCTTCGTGGCCTTGCATCTGTGCGTGTGTGAGCTGTCCCCTGACAGGCTGTGTACTGCCCCTCTGCTGTCACGAAGGTACAGGCCGTCAGAGACTAAATCAGAAAACCGTACACAGGCCTAGGAGTCAGAGGCTGGATCTCTCAGGATAGCTGTCTCCGGCCTGGACTTCAGGGGCTGCAGGTCCCCAGGGCATCCTCCAGGCGTAGACACTGTGACTCTCAACGCGTGGATGCAGGTTGGGACCTAGGGCAGAAGGCGGCACTTGTAGTTGAATCTAACCTGAGGATGAATACATGTTATTCCTGCGGAACCTTACCTAGGTTCACGTTATTTCCTGAATTTATTTTCCGTGGCTTGGCGTTTTCCCAAAGGTGGGGGGTAGTGGGGTTGGGGAATCCATGGGATTCCGTGTACTGTGATGGAGGAGCCCTAAGAGCCTGGGAAGCCGCTGCCGCTGGGCACAGGTGGCCTCGAGGCCCTGATGCGGTTATTCCACGTCTTGGTCAATGAAAACTTTTCATCATGGAGCAGGAGTAAGAGGGCTCCTAAAAGTGGTGTTTTGAGGAGCAGACTGGGAAACATCACCTGGCCTTTCATCGGGCTCTGTCCCAAAGCTGTAGCCCGGTCAGGAGGGCACCGTCGAGAGCGCGGCCTGCAGGCCCAGCCCCTGCTCCTGGCAACTGCTCCTCTGTCACTTGAGAGGTTTTGTGCTGTTCAGAAAGGGAACAGTCGAGGGAAACAAAAGCAAAAATGAACTATTGCGGCTACACCGAATAAGAAGCTTTTACACAGGAAGGGAGACCATTAACGAAACAGAATGGCGTCCTATCGAACGGAAGGAGATAATTGCGAGCGATGTATCCAGGAAGGGGTTAATGTCCCGTGTGTAGAAAGAACTTCTGCGACTCCACTCCGACAAAACCCATTCAGTTAAAAAATGGGCAGAGGACGCGAATAGACGTTTTTGCAAAGCGGGCGTGCAAGTGGCCCATAGACAAATGAGAGGTGCTTGACATCACGAACTATCCAGGGAATTAAATCAAAACCCCAGTGAGATAGCAGCTCATACCAGTCAGGATGGCTAGAGTAGAAAAGACAAGACATCACAAGTGGTGGGGAGAATGGAGGGCAAGGGGAACCCTCATGCGCTGTGGCGGGAATGGGATTTGATGCCGCCAGTGTGGAAGACCGTGTGGAAGTTCCCCCCCAAATTAAAAAGAAAACAGAAATGCCATACGATACAGTAATTCCACTACCAGGTATTTACCCAAAGAAAACAAAATCGCTAATTTAAAAAGATGTATGCACCCGTGTGTTTACTTATCATAGCTGAGTTACGGAAACCACCCAAGTGTCTATCCACAGATGATGGAGGACGGAGATGTCCCAATGGACTACTGCTCAGCCAGGAATGAGGTCTTGCCATCAGCAAGAACACGGATGGACCTAAGGGGTATTATGCTAAGTGAAACAAGTCAGACAGAGAAAAAAAAAAAAAAAAACATGATTTCACATGTATGTGGAATCTAAAAACTAAAACAAATGAACAAATAAAAAGACTCTTAAGTATAGAGAATAAACTGCTAGTTGACAGCAGGGAGGAGACGGGGGTGGGGGGGTGCAGGCAAAATAGGCAAAGAGGGTCAAGAGTACAAAAAAGACCTGGTCATCTCTCGTGGAGCCATGTAAATAGGAGATATTATATTACTATTAACAAAATATCTGCTTTTATGGAGCGACCTTGAATCTTGCGATATTAAGATTTCGAACAAGTGGCCTACCGTAAGAGCTACTAAAAGCAGAAATAAAATTAAATGAAAGGAACAAAAGTCACTGTCTAATTTTTTAAGGCCACTTGAGCATCTTTCATGAACTCCAGTAAGCCGTCAACCAGGTGATTATCAGAAGCTGACATTTTACCGACTGCTCCTGCAGGAGAGGCCCGGGGCTAAGGAATCCTCTGACTTATCTCAGGGAGTCTTCCCTGTTGCCCAACGAAGAAAGGTTCCATTCTCCAGGCTTTTGGGGGGGGGGTTGGGCCTTCCAGAGATTAACTGGCCTGAGGTCACTGAGTAGGCCCTCGTCAGATTGTGCAAAGTGAAGTGGAGAGGGGGAGGGCAGGGGGAGGAGGAAGGGGAGGGTGGGGGGGCATGGTGAGGGGGAGGGCAGGGTGAAGGGGAGGGCATGGTGAGGGGAGGGGAGGGCAAGGCAGGGGGAGGGCAGGGTAAGGGCAGAGGGGAGGGGGAGAGCAGGGTGAAGGGGAAGGCAGGGGAAAGGGGAGGGGAGGGCAAGGGGGAGGGCAGGGTGAAGAGGAGGGCAGGGGGAGGGGGAGGGAGGGCAGGGTAAAGGGGAGGGGGAAGGGAGGGCAGGGGGAGGAGGGGAACTGGCAGGTCTCAAGGGTGACCTTAAGAAGTATTTGATGGGTGGCAGGGAGCAGGGGGGTGTAGGGGGGCGCAGAGCCCCTTTAGAAGCCCCACGAAGCAGGTGGTTGGCCGCACAGGGGTGATGTTACCGAGTAGTGACCTCAGGACTTTCTGTAGGTGGCGAGCGGGAGAGAACATCCCGTTAGCCACGGGCGGTTTCTGCAAAGCAAACAGAAGGCCCTTTCCGTCGGGGGCCAGAGGGGGCCGGGCGAGCCAGGGCCCTGGGTTCGAGCACACCGACTTTCCCGGGGTGTCCCGGGCATCTCCCGCACAGCCGGCGTTGGTGTCCTGTCGTGGTGCCGATTTCAGGGTCAGCGTCCTTGGCTCTCTACAAAGGGCAACCTACCCTTTGAACCCAAACTGATTAGCACCAGGTGCTGCTGTCTCAGTTGTCATCCGAGGGACAGAATTTTAATCCGATTCTGCGTTCGAGGTGGTGTCTGTCCCCATTTTATAGCCCCGCCCTGACTGCCGGCCATATGGTCCCTGTACCTTAGTTTTGGAAGACCTGTGCCTGCTACCTGTGACGCAGTAACCTGTAACTCTGGGAAAGCAACCGTAGGATCATTAAAGCCACTTAACTGCTCTTGGTGAATGTTAAGTAGTCGTTCTTTTAAATCGAACCACTTAACCCTTTAAGGCAGGAATGGCCAGGCGCTTGCTGAATGAGCTTTATTTCCCACCCTGTCTGCAGACCCAGACTCTGGGCTTATAGGGAGGCGCCAGCTCTTTACTGGACTTTGAGCCTCCTGCATGGGGTGGCCTACCTCTCCGGAGACTCGTCTTCGTCTCAGCCCAGCAGGTTCCTCGCCTGGACTCTGGCCTAGGAGCTCAGCACTGGGGGGTCCTTGCGCCTCCCCCGGAGCCACCGCTCGTTCTGCCCACGCGGTGGCAGATGTGAATGAAGGGCTGGTATGAAGGGGGGGTTGTGAAGGACACGCAAACTCTGCTTATCTCTAGTCAAAATAAGATAACGATAGATTCTTGACCGTTTGGAAGGATGTAACCCCAAGGCAATTGCCAATTCTCAACCTGGGGAAAAAAAATCATTGTAACGTACAATTTCTTCCTTCAGATTAGTAAAGTACAACCGAGAAATGTAAATGATCTCTCTAGACCTTAACTACTTATCTTGCTTGATGAGCAATTTTTGTACTGTCTGGAGCACTTATTGAAACAAATTCACACATCTTTTCTACTTACTTCCTTTTGGAGCATTTGGTAGTTCTGTTCACACAATGTGTCTGAGTCATCACTGCTTTTGACATTTCAGTCTTTAATTTATCTGAGACTTCTATTTTGTGGCCGGGGCCTATCACTCTCATGAACATTTCCATATTCCCCTCATCCTGTCGTCAATGCGACAGTCAACTAGCAGTTAGTTTTGTTTGTTTCATCTCTTAACATGAAACGACGTCTCCTTTCTCTCCACAGTGGCCGTAGACCCAGAGCTCTTAGCATAGCCGGGCCCTGGCTGGTCCGGGCGACCTGCCCTTGCCCCTCGGCGTCATGGCACGTCACAGAATCGTGTCTCTGCCAGCTGAGGACTTACTAGATGTCATGGGAACTTCAGACGCTCCTCAGGGATGGTAGAAACCATAGAAAGTCTGTGAATACCAGCGATCTGCTCTGTATTTCCCATACGTGAGTTGTACAGAAGAGAACCCGACCCTTCCTCCTCTCCTCTGTCTCTGGGGGCTGATGCATTTGCTTATATAGTTAAATAGTGACTATTAAAATTACCCACGAGCTTTGGGGAGGTTGACGTCCCGTAGTGACTTCTATGCTCTAGCCTCTGTGGTGGGCAGCGATAGCAGACTAAATATCTTCATGGGAAGACCTGTCTTTCGTGATGTGGACTTTTTTAGACAGACAAGAAAAAAGATTTTAAAACATTTTTTTTCATTACCTTTTTTTCTTTAAGAGAAATTTAAACAGTCAACAGGTATGAAGGAATGTCCAGAGAGAAGAGTCTGTCTCATGGCTCTCTTTCAGCAGACTGTTGGCCTTTCCAGGAGGCCGTGATGGATGATCATCTGATGGATCATTGTGGAGAGCATGTACGCATGTATAAATAATACACGTTATATATACATATATACACATCCCCCCCTTTTATTTTATAAAAACGGTAGCACACAGTTTCTAAACCTGGCATAAAATTAGAATATCGGTAGCGTCTTGTCATTTTTAGTCATTAGTAGGTTTTATTGAAGATTTCAGAATCTGCACCTCCCTTTTCAAGCCAATGTCCATTTATTTGGGAGAGAGTTACATTTGTTCTCCTTTCAGGATAGGTTCAGGTAATTAACAGCCATGAAAACATAAAATTTTGGGCCTAACTAATGAGTCGGTTGGTCATTGGAGCTCTTTCTCTATCGGAATGTAAAGAGCGTCCTCGTTTTTTTATGATGGCTTTAGATGCCGTATGGATATACCGTGGTTGTTCTCAGCTGATGGGACTTTTGGATTGTTTCCAAATTTTTGACCTTATAAACCAGACCTGTAGTCCGTGAGTAACATTTTACCTTTTTTTTTTTTTTTTTTTATGTATGTGTGAGTTATCTGTGGAATAAATTTCTGAGGGGAACTGCTGAGTTGGAGGATGTGTTCTTGGAAATTGATCTCCGGAGAGCTTGTTTTCATTTATAATGTCGCCATCAATGCACGAGAGGGCCTGCTTGCCCATATTTGCGTAACAGAATTTTTTAATATAAGATACTAACTAATCTCCTGATTGCCTGATGTTTCTTGAAAACCAGTGGCATGCGGTCAGTTGGAGCTTCCGGGGATTTATTTACATGAGAGACCGGGCAAGTTCATTCATCAGATGTCCCAAGGGAAAAGCAAGCTGCACAGCTTTGGTTTGGAGGCAAGGCATGGTGCAAGGGAGAGAGCCAGAGAAGGTAATTCTGAGGACGGTGGTGCGTGCCGTCTAAGGTCTCCTAGCCCTCTTGTTGGAGGTTTAGGGCAAGAAGATTGTACTAAAAATGAGTAAAAGCTAAAGTAAACTGTTCCATAAAGGTCTAATCTGTTTGAATTAGTGCCAACGGTCATGGTCTCTGCCTTGGGCAAAGCCGTCAGCTGCCGACGGTGGCGTCGGTAGGAGCACATGGGGCTTCCGAACCCCTGACCTCGGCCGCTCCCAGCCTTGTAGGGAAGCCAGCGGGAATTGAAAGATCAAAAGCTGCAGTGGTGTGTTTGCCAGGTATGTGAACCCCACCGTGGTCCTCTCTGCCGTTGGTCTGTCGGTCGGCAGTGGCGGAGATGTAGGATTCAGGGGAGGTTGGGACCCGTCACGGCGCACTTTCGAGATGCTTCCTTGGGAAACCTCAGCACCGTGAGCGACTCTCTTCCCTACCTGCTTCTTACGGTCCGTGGAATACAGGTTACACACGGGATTGTGGAGCAGCGCCAGGTGACAGTTAAAGAAAACATAAAGCAATTCTAAGTTCTAAAAGAAAAAAAAAATGCTTCATTCTCAGGACCCCAGGGGTCGAAGTGGGAGGACTTGGTGTGTGTGCAAGTGTGCACAGCCCCAGACTGGAAGCTAGGTGGGAAGACTCTAGGTGCTCTGCAGAAGCAGCTTCTGTTAAAACAGCTCTGGTTGCTGGCTGTCCTGCCTGGTGAAGAGGTGATGGGAAACATTCTGGGCGCTCAGACTTCTTGCGAGAGCGCGAGTGGCCATCCGGCTTCAGAATCCCATCATGGGAGACGCAACCTGGTAAATATTCTCAAGCTATGATACTTGATACAAAGTGTTCACAGACCTTAAAGCGAAACAATGGATAGAAAAAAAGTGTCCATAGATTTTAGGTGTGTGCTTGTAGAGTGTTTGTGGAACAAGAGCAAATTCTAAGTATTTCCAAAAAACGTGTCACCTTCTTACTGCAGGTTTCACACAGTGCGAACTTTTAGGTTTCTCCAGCTTTCTGGTCCTTCTCCGAGTCACAGACTTTACTGTTGTGAATTTTATGCATTTTTATGCTTTTTAGGTGGTAAAAGACTGAAATTCTATTTCTGTTGTATATGGGTCTTAATGACGCTTTGTCACTAAGCGTATATTTGATGGTATTTAATTTAATTTAATTTGATTTATTTTTTTATTCATGAGAGACACACAGATAGAGGCAGAGACACAGGCAGAGGGAGAAGCAGGCTCCCTGCAGGGAACCCGATGCGGGACTCTATCCTGGGACCCCAGAGTCACGCCCTGGGCTGAAGGCGGAAGCTCCACCGCTGAGCCCCCCAGGCGTCCCTTGATGGGATTTCATTAAAAGGATACACGCTGCGCTGATACACATCAAGAGCTTCGGCCCTAGTAAATTGATTTCTGGATTTGTCATGTCTACGTAGTAACATAGGAAAAAGTAGGTTTAGCCAGATTCTTAGAGAGATGACACTCTGGGACCAGACAGGCCAATGGTTGAGAATGATGCCTGGGTTGGAATCAGACTGACCTGGCTTCACATCTAGGCCGGGCCACCAAATATATTTTTGGGTGAATTATTGAACTCTGCAACTCACTTCCTTCAGTGTAGACTGGAGGGATACCCAGTCTTTTTGTGGGAAAGAAATAAAGGAAATGATGTATGTAAATTGCTGCTCTCAATCCTTCTCTGGAAGAAGGCGAGATTGTATTAATAAATTCAACAGCATACGTATTATGTTTGACACTGAGTACCTGGTGAGTAGATGCGAGTGTAATTAGAGAGAGAACAAACTGTTTTCAGTGGATCACTCAGGTTTTGCTCAGTTTATACACGGGGCGGGGGGGGGGGGCGGGATTATTCTGTCACTATTGTCTTATCAAGAAAAAGTTGCCACTCCTACCACACTTACTAGGGAAGTCGTGAGGTACGAGTCAGAGGATTTCAGCCCAAGTGTTAATTCACTTAGTATCTTCACCGTGTCTTAGATTAAGCTTCCTCAGGCCTTCACGTCTTCATTCCTGTTTCAAGGATTAAGACTAATGGTACTGAAATCTGCTTCAAATTCAGACCGTATAAATCTTGAAATGATCAGAAATAGACTTACTGTGTGACATTCGAGGGATGCCTGGGCGACTCAGCGGTGGAGCATCTGCCCTCGGCTCAGGGCGTGACCCTGGGGTCCTGGGATCGAGTCCCGCGTCGGGCTCCCTTGCATGGAGCCTGCTTCTCCCTCTGCCTGTGTTGCTGCCTCTCTCTCTCTCTCTCTCTGTCTCTCATGAATAAATACATAAAATCTTTAAAAAAAAATATGTAACATCTGACATTTTCTCATTTAAAGGGGACAAAGGAGGAAAGAATATGGAAGTATTTAATAAGCTTCAACAAAGCCAGCTATGATTCAGAGAAACACAGGTTTTCTTTTGACTATTTAAAAATAAATGTACATTATGTATCTAAAGAGACTGCACTTAAAACATATTTCTAGTACAGAATTTTTCAAGCACGTACAAACCTAAGATGTAGTATAATAAACTGCTGTGGGCCCTTCCCGCTTCTTGAGAATTACCAGCACGTTGCCTGTTTATTTCACCACTTCAGCCTTTTGACTTCTTTATAGCAAATTCCTAACTTAATCATTCCATCTGTCAATTTCAGTTGACAGGGATGAAGTCCTCTTTTGAAAATACAGGCCATCACCATCAGCGTTTTTGTATATCATCAAATAGCCAGTTGGCATGTATGCTTCCCTTCCTGTCTAACCATTGTCGTCTTTAAAAATAGTTTGAATCAGAGTCCAAACAAATCTGTGAATTATGATATTGTGATTTATTAATATGTTTCTTAAATCTCTTAATCTAAATTTCAGATTTCCTTTTCCATGTATTTTTTTTTTTTACTCCTTGCTTTGTGTGTGTGTATGTGTCCACATGGCAGAAAGCCAAGTTCTTATCCTACACAGCAGAGGCCCTCAAGTCTCTTTGACACTCTCAAGAATTCTTGAAAACCCCGAAGAGCTATTGTTTGTGCGCGTTGTATCTATTAATATTGCCTATATTCAAAATCAGAGTAGATTATTTAAACTAGTTACTTAAAAATAATGGCATCCATCAGAAAGGACAAATACTCACCATTTGCATCGATGTGGATGGAACTGGAGGCTGTGATGCTGAGTGAAGTAAGTCAATCGGAGAAGGACAGTCATCATATGGTTTCACTCCTATGGGGAATATAAGAAATAGTGACAGGGATGATAGGGGAAAGGAGGGGAACTGAGTGGGAAAAATTAGAGAGAAAGACAAACTATGAGAGACTCCTGACTCTGGGAAATGAACAAAGGGTTGCTGGAGGGGAAGTGGGTGGGGGGGTTGGGGTGATTGGGTGACAGGCACTGAGGGGGGCACTTGATGGGATGAGCACTGGGTGTTAGACTGTGTGTTGGCAAATTGAATTTAAATGAATTTTTTTTAAATGGCAGCAAACCTATCATATTAATATATGTCTGCATATTTTTAATGAAACATAATCATAGTTTCCAAAATGGAAAAATGAGAGAGGGGGCACTGTTTTCCATTTTTGTAAATCTCTTTAATGTCTGGCTTAATGGAAGATGACTGGATTTTCATATCTGCTTCTGCATTCAGTCTGTCGCAATATGTTGTTTTGGTTGAAGTGTAGGAAGAAAATCTGCTTCGCACAGATGTGGGGTTGGAAACGGGGAGGAGCATTTTAAGCTTTCTCATGAATGGTGGACATTCTGCTGTGATACTACACCAAAAGTTGACAAGTGGTAGTTTGTTAAAGGTAAGTTGGGCAATTTGAAACTCTGACGATGAATTCTTTATACTCTGTTAAATTAAAAATCCATTGGTCTGTCATGCACTTTGAGTGGATCCTTTCCCTGCATAATTTAGTGACATCAAGCATGGTTATTTGGAAAATACTGCTTCACTGAGTTATGCAAATCTCCCAAATGTTGACATATGTCAAGTATAAAATATTTTAAAAATCTTATTCATGAATATCACCACCCATCTCCTTAGAAGAGTATTTAGCTACTGGGAAGCTGTCAAGCTCATGGTAGTAGATACACATTTTCCCAAATCATGGTTTTTCCCTCGAATGCTCAAACTGTATCTTCAGCAACAAACGCTGTCAGTGTTTTCCTTGACGTTGACAGGCTCACTTTATTTATCTTTGACAAAGTATTTGCCCAGTATCCAAACCTGAGTGAACACAGTTTGTTAAAGAAATGGCATTCCATGGAAAAAGCCGCTTGTTCAGCTTGCGTCGCACATGCTTCACAGGTGCTCTTCCTTGGTGATTTGACACACCCGAGGCTTTATGTGTGCTTCCCGTTTCATCACACAGAATATTAAAAAGAGATGTATTCAAATATCAAGACTTAATGAAAGTTCTGCTTCATCAAGGGATGATCTGTAGCGAAATGGGCATTCGTTTCCCGTACGTACGTGGTGGTAAAGGATGCAATGATGCCCCCTGCTGTGGGGTGCCCCCCGCCACTCCAGGAGTTCCACAAAACCACTATTGCTTTTGTACCATCAGAGCAGAGGTCAGCGTAGGGAAGAAGGCAGATGCTATTTATGAAGATAGTTTTGACTCCTTGGGTCTTTTGAAAGGGCCTCAGGTCCTCCCAGGGTCTGTGAGAAATGTTGCTAAAGAGTTTCTGACTATCTGAATTTTACTACTTACGTATTTTTATGGTGTGATTTCACATGGCCCTTTGTCTCCGGTATTTCCTCTAAATAGATTTGATCCGACTGGGCATGATTTTGTTTTTTTCTCGGCAAGACTACTTCATAGGTGGTGTTGGGTTTCTATTCGTAGTGGTCAGTGGTGGCCATTGCCAAAGCCATGAATTGATCGAGGACTCAAAATGATTCTGTCTTTCCTTCGTTATTTATTAGCAGGAACTCTCTAACTTGACACTTCTCTCACCAGTGAATGATCTGGTTCCCCTGAGATACGGTTCACGTGGGTCTCCTGCAATATGGGGGCAGGGTAAATCCTTATTTATTTTTCCAGGTAATGAGTTGTCTTATCCCAAAAGGTGATCACTTGGTTTGTTTTGTTTTTTATTTTATTTTTTTTAATATTTTATTTATTCATGAGAGACACAGAGGGAGAGAGGCAGAGACAGAGGCAGAGGGAGAAGCAGGCTCCATGCAGAGAGCCCGATGTGGGACTCGATCCCGGGGTCTCCAGGATCACACCCTGGGCTGAAGGCGGCGCTAAACCGCTGAGCCACCTGGGCTTCCCACTTGGTTTGTTTTCAATATCAGTATGAACTCCCGGATTTAAACTTATTTGACGTGTTTCAGTTCATTGCAGGAATCCTATCCTTGGTTTGGCCAGCAGGAGCCTCTTCTGCTCTTGTTAGTTGGCCTCTAAGACCTTTTGATATGACCTCCGTTGTCTTTGATAGCTTCCTTGCTTTTGGTTGACAAGATATTCCAGACTCCTCTTGCACATTTCCTGTCACCGAACAGAAATCAGCCCCTTCTCTGAGAAGACCTCAGAAAAATGGTATTTAGAGATCACAGTCCGAGCACTTAGCTACTCATTCCTGTTGACCGGTGGCTATTTCCAGATTTTGTCAGTGGGCAAAGCTAGGAAACATGCATAATTTTTAAAGATTACAGTGCATTATGAATTCATACTGATACTTTCAATCAAATTTTGGACTTATCCATCTTTCATTGCTTATCAGTGACATCAGCGTAATGACTTACTTTTTTTTATCCCATGCCACATAGACAATGGTCTCAGAATGACAACATCAATGTGACTGCTAACAATGTGATCATGGAAAACCATTTTGCAATTTAAAAAAATGCAAATAAAAAGCATTATCACAATTTAGGTGGCTGACTTGGTTATCTTAACGTAGCCTTAGTATTTGCTGTATATTTTAAGACTACTTCCTTACTTTTCAGAACATCAGATTGGCAGGTATCTCAGCTGAATTAAATCAGTTTACTGAAAGAATCAATCACACTGTGAATTCATTGAATTGATACAACAAACCTAATTGACAAAGTTACTGTAGATGACAGTCCTAATGGACTGGAATTTTCTTGTTCTTTTTTTTTTATTATCTGAATGGTTTTATTTTATTAACATTTAATATTAATCCTGTGCTTTATCTATACCCCTTCTCTTTTCAATATCTTAAAGCAGCAATAACAACAAACTACTTAATAGGCAAGAAATTCTATTTTATTTATTTATTATTTTATTTGTTTGTTTATTTATTTATTTTTAAAGATATTATTTCATTTATTCATAGAGACACAAAGAGAAAGAGAGAGAGGCAGAGACACAGGCAGAGTGAGAAGCAGGCTCCATGCAGGGAGCCCGATGCGGGACTCAATCCCAGTCTCCAGGATCATGCCCTGGGCTGCAGGTGGCGCTAAACTGCTGTGCCACTGGGGCTGCCCTATTTATTTATTATTTTAGAGATTTTATTTATTTGACAGCTAGAGCCAGAAAGCATAAGTGGGGGGTGTGGCAGAGGGAGAGGGAGAAGCAGGGAGCCCAATACAGGCTGGGTCCCAGGACCCCGGGATCATGACCTGAGCCAAAGGCAGATGCTTAACTGACTGAGCCTCCCAGATGCCCCCAAGCAATTCATGAGTTTTTAAGTGACTATATTGTGAAACAGTGAATTCGTTTTTAAGAATAGAAAAATTGACACTTTTTAGCTTCTACGTTTTAGTAATATTTTTTCTTCTGTAATTTACCAGGGATTGCACTAGAGAAGAATGATATTTTTGAAGCACGTATTTTTAGATCTATGGATAATGGGGTATTGTGATAAAGAAAATTATGTGGTTAGGGGAAACTGAGGCCACGGCCACTAGAATAAAAACCGATCTGTATGTAGACTATTACATGATCAGCCTTCTTTCCCCTTCCAGTTTCAAAAATAAACCATGACTGAATCTGCGTCTAGCGCAAGTGGCCAGGAGTTTGACGTCTTCAGTGTTATGGACTGGAAAGATGGAGTAGGCACATTACCAGGAAGTGACTTAAAGGTAAGAGGTCTTTATTCAGTACAGCTCCGTCTGTGTGTGCAACTGTGTGTGTTTGTTAAAATAAGTTTGACTGCACATGTGAAACGAGAAGTAAAAGCATCAAGCATAACGCGCTGGGTTTCTACGATGCTGAGATCTCTGCTACAGTAAATTTTCAAGACAATTCGAAATGCTGGCAGATTGGCAGAAGCCTTCGCCACTTGGGGTGGCAGCGTGTGCTTACGCCGCAGGAGCTGAGTTACAGCTTCCAGAGGATCACCCAGGTTTGACTTTGTCATGATGGACAATCAGCACGGAGGCGGCAGGCTTAGAAGGCCCTGCTTCCTGGGTGTTGTAGTAGTGAACTTGATAACTTTAATGAATAACCACATTCCCTGTGCCCTAGTTTTCTTGTTTAAAAACTGGATAATGTTAAAATATTGAATAGACAGGGCTATTCTCCTCCCTTAAATTATTTATACTGTAAATATGGATTTTTTATGTAATCACTTGCTCGAAAGCTGGTCCTTCCTGTAAACCAGGTTGCTTCTATATAGATGAGAACTCTTCTCCAGAGAATGCTGCTTCGAGCTCCTTTACTGCGTGATCACCCAACCCCCTTCCCCAGGCCTCCCGTAAGCCCACCCCAAGACCGCATCCACTGCCCTATAAAACCTAGTTATGCAGGTGCTCATCGGGGAAGCCAATCACCCCCACCTCTCATTTCTAATTTGTTTTTGCTCTGATCCTATCTGCGGGACCTTGAACCCGTCTGTGGCCTTTCAGACTTTGTGTCTGTCCTTGGTCACTCAGGTGTTTGAACGTGGAATCACCCGAGCTGCCTGTCACTTGGCTTTCCTCTGTAGCACTCAGTGCTCTGGCCTATCTTGACTAGCAAGTCCTGCCCCCCTCACACTGGCTGCCTGGAATCCAGTACCTTTTATCTTTTTATTTTATTTTATTTTATTTTTTTTGAATTTCATTAAAAAAATTTTTTTTAAGATTTTTATTTATTTATTCATGAGAGACACAGAGAAAGAGAGAGGCAGAGACACAAGCAGAGGGAGAAGCAGGCTCCATGCAGGGAGCCCGACGCGGGACTTGATCCCGGGTCTCCAGGACCATGCCCTGGGCTGAAGGCGGTGCTAAACCGCTGAGCCCCCCGGGCTGCCCAATCCAGTACCTTTTAGTGGCTACGCCACGAGCATCTCCATCAAGCCCAGTCTAGTTCATCCTCAGTGGTGAGACTTGGACAACCTGTCACGGGGAAAATACTTAGATTTCAGTTGGGTTACGTTGAATTAACTACACTGTGCCAACATATCTATTTATGAGTCTGGCTTAACAAAAAATATTGCAGAGAGGTTCAGTGCAATCTGGAAAGGAGATACGGGTTTTAGTTCTGTATGACCTTGAACAAGTCCGTTAGTCTCTCTGGGCCAGTTTCCTCTTTGGTAAAATAAGGAATTAAATGAATACTAAGGTTTTTTATCAGCTCTAACGTTCTCCAAATGTTCATCTGGATTAGATACGATGGGAATCGAGTGCTGAAAATTTGTGAGAAAGCAAAACTGTTCCAGACGCTCCTAATGTCAGCCTTATAGTAGCTGCATGAGCTTTGTCAAGTTATTTAAATTTAAATTTCCTAAGTTTCAGAATCTTTATCCATAAAATGAGGAAATAGGATCTATGTCACAAGGTGGTTATAACGATCGAAAAAAATAACATATGGAAAGCACTTAACAAATTGTATCTTTTCTGGCTTTGTGATATATTATGTAAGCTGCCTTTTTTTTTTAATGCTTTATTCTTGTATTTTCCTTGTATATTTCTGCCCTTCTCAATTGTTTTGTGTGTGTGTGTGTGTGTGTATGTGTGTGTGTGAGAAGGTAGATGATGAAATTTATAACTTTTGTTTTTTGTTCAGTTAGATTTTGAACTCTCCATCCCTAAGAAATTTAAATTGCCTGAAGGTTTTCTAAGCAATGGATTTTAAGAATTAACCTATTACTTTTATTAAGGTAATCAGGCAATTAAGGCACTTAGTGGGTATTATAATCTAGTCTTTTTTATTTGACTTTTAGGCTCATCTAATTACCTGGGTAATTGCCATGCATCCAATTCACTGTATGTACTGTAGACAGTTTGAAAGCCCACTTCTAAAAAAAAAATAAATAAATACATAAAATTTTTTTCTACTTTATAACCATTTTTATCTGCAGAGATTCAGGGGTGAGCCAGTTGATTGTGAGGATTTCTAAGTCGCTTAGGGTTTCTAAGTCGCTTGCTCCTGATACTACTGAGTTGCTTAAGAGGTTCTGATTGAGAAATTGATCTTCCCAAAACCAAGATGTTAAGAAAGAACTTCGAACAAAACAGGTCTAGTCCCTCACATGGTGCCTTGGCCATCGTACATCACTGAAGCTTGTGTCTCTTCGAGGTGGCGGCATGTGGGTCCCCAGCAAGCGGGGTGCTCTCCTGGACAGGCCGCATGATGGGTGCCCCCCCGGGGGTCCCTGGCCGACGTGGGGACACCTTCTAGGTGCTTAACTCACTGCCGATTTGAGAGGACGTTGCTGCGTAAAAGCCTCAGGCCTGCCGGCCACCCCGGCCACCCGGCCACGGCCCCTCTGTGGTTCCTGCCGCCCCAGTCATGGCATTGGGCCTTGGCCCGTGTGCACTGCGCCATGTCGCCGGGTCACCAGGGCCCTCGCTGGACACACCGACTGTGGACACGTACCACTGACTCCACTCCATCTGCATCGTTCGTTGAATCCCTTGGAGGTCTTTCCTCTCGCTGTCGTTGCTTCATGGAGGGGGACACCGAGGCCCAGGGCGGCTCCGTCGTTTACTCAAGGTCAAGGTGTTGGCAGAACTGGCTAAGGCTGGGCCTTCCTGGCGCGGGAATCCGTTCTCCTGGCGCTACTTGGCCATGGGCTGCAGAGGAGACATCTTCACGGCGGCGGGGATGGCGTCGGGCCTCATCGGCAGGACACCTGCTCGGACCGGCTTCGCAGACGCCACACTGCCCACCACTTGGGAAAACGGCACAAGCTGGTACCGGTAGATTCGTTTCTCGGGCCAGCCTCCTGGTGGCGGGAGGGGCTCGGGGGACTCCCTGCCCCCGCGTCCCTCGCTCTGAACTTCCAAGTGATGTCTGAGACTGACCCACGCAGAATCGTTCCTCTAGGTCACGAGGATTTAGCCATTTGGCATCTGCAGCAAAGCGCGCGTGCGCTCCCGAGAGCGACAGCATCTCGTCCAGTGAGAAGAGTTGCCACTGTTACGCCGAGGAACCGAGTCAGCAGAGGAAGCCTGCTCTCCTACGACCTCGCTCATAGGAGGAACGTGAGGGACAAAACGGAGGGTCCTAGGGGAAGGGAGGGAAAAACAAGACAGAATCAGAGAGGGAGACAAACATGAGAGACTCATAGGAGACAGTGAGGGTTGCTGGAGGGGAGGCGGGGCGGGGGGAGGACGGGGCCACTGGGTGACGGGTACGAAGGAGGGCACAGGATGTGATGAGCTCCGGGTGTCACGTACAACTCATGAGTCACTGGACGCTGCCTCTGAAACTGGTAATATATGTTAATTTGTTGAATTTAAATAAAAAAACAATAGTTGCCGCTTAGCTGAGAGCAAGACCCTACAACAGCAGCGCAGAAACCCAACTGGAACATTCACAGCATTCTTGGTGTACAGTGTTGCCTTGTGATTGAGTCTCCAGGATGTTTAGTTACCAGGTGTCTTTGCTCTTAGACTGGTGAGTAGCACTCACATGTCAACGTTGAAACGAATAAAACAAAGCTAGTGACCTCAGCAGCGTCTCTGAATGATCTGTGATTAAATGGGGGCAGAAATCGGCGCGTGATCCTTGGCCTCCGCGAGCAAAGGTGAAGAGGAGGATGGAATCAACTGAAGGTAGTTCCAGCCAAGCCAGATGAGCGAGACCTCTGCCACCCCTCGCGTGTTCCAGGCCCGATTGTTGTCGGATTGCCCCGGACGCATCCCCCAACAGGGCAGGTCACAGCGGCAGCTGATGTGTTTCATGTGCTTTACTAAGTCTCTTCTGTGTAGTTTATAATTCCCGATGTTCTCCGTCATGGATCGGAGCCACTCGACAAATTTTTATGCGGCTTTTTAGATGTCTGAGTTAAAAGAACTGGTAACTTCGAAAAAAAGAAATAAGGTGGAGTAATTCAAGTTTCTGTGGCTCTAAAACTGTTCATAAAAGTGTTCCCCGTTTCAAAACCTAAGTGTTTTATTGGGTGAAAAAAAAAACGTCAGGGAATGTATCAGTCAGTCTTCCTTGAATTCCGTCTGCGGAGCTCCAGTGACGTGGGCGGCACCTAACGGCCTGTGTTATCCAGTGTTCCTACAGTAGTGACATCGTGGAAGATGATAAATCCCAATTGAGATGCCAGGGAAAAGAAACAAAATTGATCCCTATGTCTTTTTGCATATGGTAGGGTACTTCGAAAATACTTTGAGGTTGATTCTGGAGGTAAAGTCACTTTGGTGAGACTAGATGTTCTTTACCTTTTCAGGGTTATAGGATGCTTTTTGGGATATGATGAAAACCCCATATACCAACCCCACCCCCAGAGAAATATATATGTGCCCGTGACATAATTTTGCAGGTATTTCACGGGATTCACGGATTCCCCCGAAGTCCCAACTGTGGATCCCTGGCTTGCAGGCCCTAGTTTTGTCCCTCATTGTCGTGACAGGTTTACTTCATGCCTTGGCTGTGGGTCAGTTAATGGCAATAAATATTAAATATTAGAAGGAAAAGATAACTGGGATTGGTTGTTGTATTGTGGGAATATTACCTTTTTAACTTGAGAGTAGTTGAGCCTAAAGCTTCCAAGGGTCATAACTCTGAACTGTTACTTAAGGATCCCACTCAGGGGCACGCTCCCGGGGTGCCGGGAGCGCAGGCTGCCTCGCAGGTTTGGAGGCTTCCACCCAGGACAGGACACTTTCAGTCAAATGCAAACCGTGCTGTTTCTCACATTTTGTATTTTTCAAGGAGGTGTATAAATCAACATCAGCGTATAATAAAAGGAAAATCACTCACCTGGACTGAAGGGCACAGTTCATGCCTATCGTTTTGTTGAACTTTCATGCAGAATTGATTTTCTGTCTTGTTTTTTTAATATCATTAATTAGTAATCGTTATGGCTTGTTTTTTCTACCCTTGCCCAGTAGATGGTACTGTCAGCTTTAGGTTGAAATATTCCCTTTTCAGAGTGGATCATGGTAAACTTTATTTTTTTTCCCAAAGAGAAGAGTTACCTTTAGCTCTATTCCTTTCAATTACCTTTTTGCCACTTCCTAGACTAACATTTTTGGGTGTGCACACTAGGTGTAGTACGCACGTGTTACCTGAGAACTCGTATCTGAAATATGTAGTAGGAAACATTGTCACTTTTCTTAAAGCATTTCAGCTTTGTCAGGTCAAAAAGCTTTTAATCATTGTTGAGTATGTGCATAACATTTTTTAAGGTGCTGTGTTTTCCTGGTGGAAAAAATAGTAATTTTCGCTTCAGCTTTTTCCGATGTACATGCACAATGTGAGTGATTAAATGAATTATTTTTTTGGCATATTGACTAAGCAGATATTTTAGACTGGAAAATGGAAGGTCCTAAGTTGACATATGTGCACGCTCACATAGATTTCTGCAAAAGATCTAGAAACTTTAAGCGAAAAGTTTTACGATCTTTTGAATTTCGAGCTTTCCGGTTTTTCACCTCGCTGTCAAAACGCGTGGATCCTCAATGCCATTCTGTTTTATGGAAAGACAGAAGAATATGCGAGACTCTGGACTTCATCAGTAGGAGAGTGAACCTAGTTGTCTCCGCGAGGGTGGGAGGGGTGGTCCCTGCACATGGGTGATGGTTAAGCCTCCAACACGTGCACACTACAGCCAGGCTGTTGCAGAAACGTGATTGGTTTGAGGCTTGTCTTGAGGTGAGAGGAAATTTTTAGTATTTGGGGTCAGAGTTACATCAGAATGTCTGTAACTTTTAGTGATAGAACTGGGCTGTGGCCTACGGGTTTGCTCAGATCTCAGCTCCTGTTGTGGCGGGTGGAGGGGACAGGACGGAGGTTCTAAGGACGGTGGGAGAAAGGGGCGCTCGGGCCCGTAGCTCGGCCTTCAGCCCGCCTGGCCTGGTCTTGGGGAGGCAGGGACGCGAGTGCCGGTCATTATTTCTGGAAGAGGGATTTCCTTCTCTAGGACTAGGTGACCTTGGGGGAGAAAAGTTGATTCCTGGGAAAACAGTCATTCCTCTTTTACTAATTTTGATGGCTAAGCCAGTAGGAACACCAAGGAAGAAAACCAGTCGCCGCAGCAGCTGGTGTTAGAGGTGAGCGAGCACGTGGCGGGCCCGCAGCGGCGCCAAGACCGCGGCTCCCAGGCAGCACTCTGCACGCTCTGTTCCGGCTCCCCCCATCCACACCCTCCCACCCCCGTCCCCATGTCAGTAGACCCGAAGGACCTGGTGTCCGCCGAGGCCTCCCCTAGATGCGATCGCCTCCGCGGACTTGTAGGGCGACCCCGCGCTTTGCTTAACTGCCTGTCTCCCTTGTCGCTAGTTTCGGGTCAACGAGTTCGGAGCCCTGGAGGTCATCACGGATGAGAGCGAGATGGAGAATGTTAAAAAAGCAACAGCTACCACAACCTGGATGGTACCGACGGCTCAGGAAGGTAAGAACGGGTCGTCGGCGGGGCCGGTTCCTCCTCCTGAGTGCTGTGCAGTAAGAATATCTGGGTTTTGTAATAGGCTGGAGCTTTGAAAATCCGGGGTGATTTTCATGTCCCGTGTTCTTAGGTAAATTTCTATGACAAGACTCATATGGAACCAACTTTTGCATTTTAAAGTAACCGTAAACTGTCTTCTTTCCTAATGCCAGACCTGTACTAGCGCAAGGTTAATTGGAAATTACCAAGTAGAGCCAGTGTCGTAATAGCCTGCCCAGGTGATTTAGCCAAACGCCTGCCACTTTTTTTTCTCATCTACTCCGATGGTTGTAACTAACACCTATATGCTGATGACTCCTAAATCTATATCTCCAGCCCCGACCTCTCCCCCGAGTGCCAGGCCCGTATTTCCACCTGCCTACTGGACATCTCCACCTGGATGTCCCACAGGTACCTCAAACTCCACATGTCTGAAATGCGATTCATTTTCTATTTCTTTCTCCCCTTCCCCCAAGCCTGCTCTTTCTTCTGTAACCCATACTTCAGTTGGTGGTAGCACCATCCACCACCCAGTGGACAAGCAAGAAACCTAGGAGTCATCCTGAGTTTGTTCTCCCCCCCGTCCCATGGCCTATATTACTCAGTCCTCTTGGTTTTTATTTCTAAATATGTCTCAGATCTGGCTTTTCCTACTAATAATCACTGCCACTGCCTTCATGTAGCCCCCGACCAGCTCTCACCTCAACTGTTGCAGACTCCACCTAGAGAATCACTCTGCTTCTAATCCCACACCTTGAAATCAGAGAAACTTTGGTAGATCGCTTCTCTGACACTTCACTGATTTCTTACGGTCTCTGTAACTGAACATACAGAGACCCGGGGGGCGTGCCACCCCCCCCCCCCCCCCCCCCCCCCGCCTGCTGTGTCTCTTCGCTCTCTGTTCTGCTCTCTGTACCCCGTGGGCTGGCAGTGCCAGCAGCACTGAGTTCCACGTAATTCTCTCAACACGTCATGTGGTGTCATGCTCCTTTGCCTTTGCTCATACTGTTTTTTTTCTGGCTGGGAAGCCGTTTCTGTCTTTGTCCAGTTGGTAAATTCCTCCAGGCTTCAAAACCCACTTGAGGCTTTATATCAGAAAATCCTTCCCTGATCTCATCCCAGGCTGAGTGAATCACTTCTCTCTCTTTACTACTTCTGGAACTTGTTCATGCTTTAACTGCATGTATCACATTTTATTATAAATACTGGCTTTCTTGCCTGTCTTCTCTTCTAGACTGTGAGCTCTCTTGGGCAAGGTCTGTACTGTCATTATCAGTGTCTAGCATAAATTGGTGCCTAATAAATGTTTGCTGAATGAATGATTAGCCTTACAATTCAGGCAAAAGGAAGTCTGAGTTCCTAAATGGTTTGGATAATTACGATTTAGAAGATCTCCCACCTGAAAAGCCACATAGATGATGATTTAACCAATTTAGTAGAACAAAACCACTCATCAAAAGGTGAATAGCATAGATGATCCTTCTTAAATTTTGTCAAAGATTCATCTATAAAATAGGATTCTGTAGGTTGACAGTTTCATCTTCTGGATTTAGTAATGAAGTTTTCTTTATTTTACTTTGAATTCTGTAGAAAAAGCTTTGGGTGAACTTTTTATCTTTTCTACGGAATATTTTTTCTTATGTAAATGATTTGAGCAGTTCCTGCCCACGCCCCTTTCCTTCTCCTCTCCAAGCACTGTAGATTGGTAATCATTCATTCAACAAACATTATTCTCTTATTGTGTCGCTAACAACAAGATTATTAGAAGAAAAAGTTTAAGTGTATTTTGGAATGTTTTCTGTCACGATTCTAATTCTTTTATTTTGTTTTGTTTTCTCCTTTTCATCTTCTAGTCTTTTCAGAGAAGACCGGGATGCCTTTCAGGTTGAAGGATCCGGTGAAAGTAGAAGGGCTTCAATTCTGTGAGAACTGTTGTCAGTATGGCAACGTAGATGAGTGTCTTTCTGGAGGAAACTATTGCAGCCAGAATTGTGCCCGACATATCAAAGACAAGTAGGTTTTTGCCCTGTTCCATCTACAAAATGGGTTTCAGAGTCCAAGGTCATGGTCTTGAGAATACAGAGGCTCTCTGACAGCTGTCACCCATTCATGCCCCTTTTTCATCTCAGAGGCACATGGACCCTGACCCCATTACCGGACCTACGGGCTTCAGTCACATCCACTCTGAGTTGTACTGCCAAAGTCCTGCCTGCAGCTATACCCCCTGCCTCTTTTCTTTAGCCTTTGAGTCCATCCAGCACTCCCTCGCTGAGAGCACTGGAATTTCTCTGAGCTACCTACATTTTAATGATACTGATGTTTATGGAAAAACAGTTTTGTTTGTCCTTGGGGGGTTCTTAGGTAACTCAGCCCAAACTCCACAAATGAAACAAAGCCACCACAAATTGGGAAGCAGCTGAATGAAGATGGCCTAGGGAGTTGTGTAATGAGTTGCACCACCGCAGACCTCAGGGCACAGGGTGGATTATGGGACAGCAGCGTCAGCTCTGGCTGACGGTACCGTGTGACTCGGCCATTTGGGGACTGGCTGACAAAGTTCAGCTAATCATGTGGTGTATTTTTTCATATAATCGTGGACCACAAATAAGTAACCAGCATAGGCCTGGAAATTGTCTGTTTTTGTTGGCCAACGTTTATTTTACAAAGTTACACTTGGCCTTTGTCAGTCGCACTTGTCATTCTTAATAATTACTAGATCTTTGCCTTAAAGTCGCTCTGAAGACCAAAACATCTCTAAATAATTGATTCTTTTATTAGTATGGATGGCAGATGTGAAAGGCAAAACGTTTTAAACTTGTTAGAGCCTGTTTCGCATATAATGCTGATCCCCTTTTGAAATTAATACATAAGCTAATTTCCATTTTCTACTTGGAAGTGTCATATGAGACGGTGGTTTCAGCTGTTCCTTCACTGTGCTATTTAATGCCTACCTACATGCTTATGCTGGTGGTTAGTGTTTTTCCTTTGGAGGATGATTTTTTTTTTTTTTTAATTTGTGAGATGATCAACATGTAGATGTTTGATAGGTATTGTTTCCTGTCACTATTTTGGTTTTATAAACACAACAGAGATCAGAAGGAAGAAAGGGACATAGGAGAAGACAACGAGGAAGAAGATCCTAAGTGTAGTCGGAAGAAGAAACCAAAATTATCTCTGAAAGCCGACTCCAAGGAGGATGGAGAAGACAGAGATGATGAGATGGTTAGTATCCTGTGCACCCAAAGAGCAGAGGGGTGCTTCTCAAGAGAGTAGCACCCTGGTCAGAGGCGCTGGCCCTGCAGCCAGCTACCTGACATCCAGTGCTGGTTCCGTGACTCTGTGTCTCAGTGTCACTGTCCCCATTTCAAAATGAGAATAATAAATAATAGCAGCCTTCCCTTAACCTGAAGAAGTCAGGTGTGTTGAAATTTGTCACTGGAGAGAGAGGGAGGGGTAATAAGAGCAAAATCTTCAGCTTTGCAGATGAATCTTCGGCTCCTCTCGATGCCAAAATGTGAGTCCCGTTTTGGTAGATTGCAGACGGATCTCCGAGGACTATGAGAGTAGGTAGACAATGGCAGATAAACGTCGGGTACATTAGGGGAAACTAATCCACAGTGTGCCAGTTGAAACATAAATATCTTATCCCTAAAGTATATGTTAATGGCCCCATATGAAATGGGAACTTGGAGGTCTTGGAGCGTTTCCCTTCAGATCAGTGTTGAGCAGCCAGTTATTTGCTGGTCTCTCTCCCAGGAGCCAGACACAGGGATGTATGGCAGCAGGACAACAGGGTCTCCTCTCTTAGGGGACTTAGAATAAATAGGAGATGATGCAGCCTGTGGTAAGTGCTGTGCTGAGAAGTACCGTAGGGCGTGAGGACTGGCTGACTTCTTTACGTGGACGCGTCAGGGAGGCCTCCCGGAGAAGGTGGCACGAACAGTGTGATCTGGGTAAGAAGAAGGAATCAGCTTTGTAAAACTAGGACTGAGGAGTCCCCCTGGGGAAGGGGATGGCTAGCGTCATGTCCCTAAGGTCAGAACACATGTGACATGTTTTGTTTGTGGAAATAAAGACGATCTAGTTGAGCCTTACAGGTTGAGGGAGGGTGGAGTAAGAGGTCCAGGCCATGAAAGGCTTTGTGAGAAACCAGGGCAGCGGGGTTTCATGCTGTTTTGTGGTGACAGGAAGCCCCTGGAAAGTTGAAGGCAAGAGAATGCAGTGGTCCGATTGTATTGTTGGCATGTGAGAGCGAGAATGCGGTCAGGGAAGCCCACAGGTGATTGCAGCAGACTAGGAAAGAGGGCTCTGTAGGGTAGATGTCCCTGTATTCAGAGTCGATGTCGGAGGCAGGGTCATCAGGGTGCGCACGGGAGAGAGAAGAATCCGGGGTAACTTGGGTTTGGGCTTGAACAGTTGACTGGATACAGATGCCATTTATTGAGGATGGGGAGGCACGACCGGAGCACAGAATGTGGCGTCCTTTGGCATCGTCAGTTTGAGACGCTCGTCAGGTACCCACGTGGAGATCCCAGGTGGGCAGTCGGGTGTGTGAGTGTGAGTCAGGAGGAGGTCGGGGGCCGCGGATTGGGGATATCTGGGCAACGGATGATGTTTAAAACCCAAGAGGAGGGATTCAGCAGAGAGGAGAAAGGAACTAGGCTGGGGGAGACAGCAGCCAAGGGACAGAGAAACGAGGCCGGTGGCGTGTGGGGAGAATCCGAACAAAGTGGTCAAGGGGCCCTAGGAGGAAAGTGTTTCGAGAAGGCAGGAGCAGTATCTGTGCTGTTGCAGAGTGTGATTCTTGGAGAAGTTCTTGTTTTGTAATGAGCTTAGGCCAAAAGCAACACAGTTCTCAAATGACCTGTATTCTTACTTTCGTTAAAAGTTATGGAGTGAAATTGAAGAAAGGTACAAAAAATAATAACGCTTTCTGACAGCTCTCCAACTTTTCATTGGTGCCAGTTTTGTGAGCCTTTAAATTCCATAATTTTCCTTTCTTGCTGTAGGAGAACAAACAAGACGGGCGGATCCTGAGGGGTTCACAGAGAGCCCGAAGGAAAAGACGGGGTGACTCGGCTGTACTGAAGCAGGGTGAGTTGATGAAGGAAAGGCTTTACTTGTGACTTTGTGAAGTGGAAAATACCTCACGCGGGTAGACGTTTTCGTCTTAATTGCAACGTATGCTAGGGCGGCTAAGGCATTGTTTCGGGGGTTTCTTTCATTAAATTCTGTCAGTAAAAATCAGGGTTTCAAAGAAGTAGACAAGGAAAAAAATGGAAATCAGTAACTTCTGAGTACTGTTGGCGCAAACAGGAAGACATCTGCCTATATTTTTCCATCAAGTAGGTTTTTTTTTTTTTCTACTTTTGCACATTCACTAGAAGCTTTGTTCATTTCCTATGATTCTATGTTTTTAATGTTTCCTCTCAAACCACAACCCCCTGATGTGGAACCTTTTTTGTTTCCTTCATTGTTCCTCAGGCAACACTTTATTTTCCTGACGAGTCCAGTCCTCAGACCCTTGCCTTCGATACTTGCCTGGATGACCTTCCCTCCTTGTTGATCCGGGCGCTCAGGTCTCCTCCAGAGAGGCCTTGGTGTCCTCCGCTGGGTTTTGTCTCGCCGTTCTGACCCGTCCCATGTGCCTGCCAACCCCTCACGTTAGGTGTCTGCCGTGCGTGCGGCTGCCCTGCTGACCCATCCCGTCGTGTTGTCCCTGCAAACGGGGCCGTGGAGCCCGTGCGCCTCCTCCCTTCGGGGACGCGTTCCTTGCTTACTCGTCTCTCAGGTTCTCCTCGGAGAGAGCTTCAGCTCTTCCTACCTGCCTCGGGCACACGGCCTCCCTGTCCTGCCCTCGGTTGTTGGGGGGGTGACCTCCTGTTTGACATCACAGAGATGACAGGGGCGAGTCCCTCCCTCTGCCCAGGGCCTCACGGAGGTCCTGACCATCCTCTCCCTTCCGCTTGTCCACCTTCAGGGCCCGGCTCTTCTGGGGCCTTGTTCCTTCCGTCATTTATTTCTCCGCCCCCTTGGATATTCAGCATTCTTCTCTTCCAGAGCTCCATCTTAGCCTGTTCAAATCCCATTCCCCTCATTTCGCCCATCAAGCTGTTACGCTCTTCCTTTCATGTCTGTTGTTTGTTAAATTAACCCAAAATAAAATCGATCCTGGCTGACTGCATGTCTTTATCACTTACATGTTCTTTTTCTGCTCAAAATCTGGCCCCTGCTAAATTGAGCACCCACTCCGCCCTGCAAATTAGCAGCCGTTCCCTCGGCACCTGGGGCAGTGACCTCTTCTTAGTCCTCCACTGCTTGGTCTCAGGAAACATGTTTTGTTTTCTTGTTTTGTCTTATATATATATTTTTTAAGATTTTGTTTATTTATTTGACAGAGAGCACAAGGAGGGGGAGGGGCAGGCTCACCCCTGAGCAGGGAGCCCGAGCTGGGGCTGGATCCCAGGACCCCAGGTCATGACCTGAGCCCAAGGCAGGTACTTCACCGACTGAGACACCCAGGCGCCCTCAAGAAGCATTTTTGATCATCTTGTTGCATGGCCCTGTCCTATCTTGTTTCCCGCGTTGTCTCCTTCACTTAGTCAACATTCTGCTGCTGCTCTCTTCTCCCATCCTACCTGGTCATGCACTATAGCTTACGCCTTAGCTTTTGCTTCCTTAGAAGAGAGGCCAGGAAGAGACTGAGCAGTCCCAGCCAGGAAGGACAAGAGGAGCCCGGCATAGTTGTAGTTAGGGAAAGGAGACTCCGCCGGATGCACGTATGACCTCTGAGGTTTGGGAACCCGGTCCTATTAGTCTCACTTGCTTTTCAGGTGTGCCTCCGAAAGGAAAGAAAGCCTGGTGCTGGGCATCCTACCTGGAGGAGGAGAAAGCCGTGGCTGTGCCAGCGAAGCTCTTCAAGGAGGTACGGGCCCTTCTGGAAAGCGTTGTCCCTCGGGGCGAAGGTTCTGGAAATCTGATGTGGAATTAGCATTGCCGTCTCCATTGTTGGTTTAGGAACTGTGACTTGGGATGATTTCTCAGACATACTGTTCTCCATGAGTGTGTCTACGTGGGGGTACGTCCAAGGGCGGCTGACGTGGACGCGTGCTCACCGTCGCCTGGTGCCGCCCGTGTGGGCACACGCCGCCGAGACACACGCTCTTTCCTCTCCACGTTTACTGGGCTTTCTTTCACTCGTTAACTTTAAGAGCAGTGGCTCCACTACTGCCGAGAAGCTCATAGATAAAGAAAAACTGGCATGAAATTTCACGTCCACATTGTGGCTTTGGGAGAAATGAAAAATGAGTTACTGAGCTTTATATGATCTCACGTCAAAAATCTAAAAGCAAGCCACGGTATTACATTAACTGTGATGAAAACACGTTGTCACGAGTGACTTAACATCAGGTACGAGTACAGGGACCAAGGGCCACCCCTGGGCTGGGCCTGGGGTCATTAAGTGCTTCTGTACCAGGACCAGATGGCGTGTAGTTCAGACGTCGTGGGGCATCTGGTCTCGGTTGCAAGGACGCAGCTCTAGCTCTGTTACTGTGATGAGAGCAGCCGCAGACCAGGTGTAATGGGGGGCCGTGGCTATATTCTGGTCAACCTTTAGTTATAAAACAGGGTGTGGGCTACGTTTGACCCATTGGGTGTAGTCAGCTGGACCTTGTTTTAGATTATTTAATCATATTTAATCGTGGGGTGTAACCACGATTAAATGTACAAACAGATATTTGTATTTCAAGGTACCTCTGTGAAATATTTCAGGAAAAATTGTCCAAGTCTATTCATATGTGTATCTTACTTTGCTGTATATGCATTCGCGTAGGCAGTCTAAGAAAATGATGCACAGTGAATGTTGTGATGGTTACATCCACGTTACGGATATTTAATTTAAACGTAATTGTCATTACATACAAACTTCTTCTATATAATTATTTTCTGCAACTTTGATCCTTGGTAGAACAGACTTTTTTTATTTTTTGCATTAAAGAAAAGTTTAAATACAGCAAATTCCTCAAATCCGTGACACAGGCATGTAGTTCACACCGTAGAGGGACCAGAAGAATGGGAGGGATGTCCCTCAGACCCCTGCCCCCCCCCCGCCCCCCCCCCCCCCCCCCCCCACATCCCACATTCGCCTCTCCCAGTAGTAAGTGCCTACTGTCACCAGTTCTCCTCCTGGAAACCCATACGTGCAGATAAGCCTAGACGTTCACAGATCCTGTCCTACCCGACTTCAGCCAGAGGGGTAACAGGTCACACACACTTCGCTTTTTTTATTTTTTTATTTATTATTATTTTTTTTTAAGCTTAGTTTGGAAATGATTCCATCTCAGTCCACGGTTCCCTTCATCGTCCTTTTGTATTAATTCACGACACATCTTTGGTCTCTTCTGTAACAAGTGAAGCTGCTCCCCGTAGGCTGACAGGTGTGTGTTCATATGTGACACACGTATGACACACACACACACACACACAAGTGTTCTGGCAAGTGACCCGGGAGGCCTGTCGTCTTGCACACGATGTGGGCACCTGTGTTTGATAATGTCCTAGAAGTAGAATTACGGAGACAAACAGGACGGATTTCCCGTCACCTGGAATTCCGGTTCATCTTGTTCCCCCGGCATGGGTGCCCCTCAGCCATAATCAAGACCCTGTGCTTCACCGTCCTGATGTCTGCATCTGCTCCCTGCTCTCAAGCTTGCCCCCTCCACTCCACCTGCCTCATCATCTTGAATTAAAAACTTGAGGTCTTCTGAGTACTTACTTTAACTCTGCGAAGGCTCTTTTATATGTAAGGTGGTGGGGCATCTGTAAGAAAGCACAGAATTATTAGATAGATTTGGAGAAAGACCTCAGTGCACACCTGCTAACATCCCACCAACTCACCCAGAGCATCGTTCCCTGCTTTGAGGGTGACACTGAACCGCCGTTAACAATAGCGTAACAGATAAACGAGCAGCTTGGACATCACTGCAGGTCTGTCTCGAGCCAGACTTCTTTGGACTCTTGCATTTATTCGTAAAGATCGATGTGACTTTTAAACCATCGTCTGTAATATTTTTGTGTTTTTTTTTTTAAAGATTTTATTTATTCGTAGAGATGCAGAGAGAGAGGGAGAGAGAGAGAGAGGCAGAGACACAGGCAGAGGGAGAAGCAGGCTCCACGCAGAGAGCCTGACGCGGGACTCGATCCAGGGTCTCCAGATCACGCCCCAGGCTGCAGGCGACGCTAAACCGCTGCGCCACCGGGGCTGCCCATATTTTTGTGTTTTAAGAAAGAAAATTGTATTTCAGTTGACGACCACATACGGTTGATATTCTCAAAATGAAAAGCAAAACAAAACAAAAACCAGGATGCGCTGTTTGTACTGATGTTGCGAGGTCGCTAGAGGCTGTGCCATCTGCTCGTGATGAACGTGTGTCCCGGGGGCCCCCAGAGCCTTGCCCACACTGTGTTGATCAGACTTTTTGATCTTTATGAGCCTGATTAGGTGAAATAACATGTTAGCATGATTTTACGTCAGATGACTCCCATGGGTGAACTTGAGCATCTTTTCAGATGTGTAAAGGCATTTCCTTTTCTGTAACCCGCTCATAGTCTTCGTTCATTTTCCGTTGGATTACCTGGTGGTCCTTTCCTTTTGGATTTTTAAGGATTATGCGTGTATTCGGTTAGTCTTTACTTAAGACTCATAGTCTTTACTTAATTGCTCACATTGTAACTGGGCCTCAGGATCAAATACTAACACTGCCGTCCTTCTGCCTTTCAGTATCAGTCCTTTCCGTATAACAAAAATGGGTTTAAAGTTGGCATGAAATTGGAAGGTGTGGATCCGGAGCATCAGTCTGTATACTGCGTCCTCACCGTGGCCGAGGTAAGCTTTGCCTTGTCTTTAGCCTTGCAACAGGGTGATGATGATGGGGTGTTAACAACGGGAAAAGGTCCCATCGGTTGAGTGCTTACCTCATACCAGGCATCATACCTACTGAATACTGTATGTATTCATACATACAGCGCACTGAATCTTTGTAGGAATCCTATGCAGGCCGTGCTTTTTCCTTCCTGTTCTATAGATAAAGGAGCTGAGGCTCAGAGAGCTTAAGTGATGAGTACAAGGTCACACAGCTCCCAAGTGGTCGAACCTCGATTTGAACCCCAGGTCCTTCCTGACTCCATAGCTTTGGTCATGCTGTGGGGCTCCTTAATAGAAAAAAACAGACCAACAGATATTTGTGCATTTTTTTTTAGTATTTCAAGGTACCTCTGTGAAATATTTCAGGAAAAATTGTCCAAGTCTATTCATATGTGTATCTTAATCTCGTTTGTTATTGAGAGCATTTCTTAGAATTCTTTTTTTTTTTTTTTTTCCTCCTGTGCTGGCCTCCGCCTTCCTCCCTCTCTGGAGTCAGGGATCCGTGTCTTTTACAAATGGGATCGAGACTTGCATCAGGCTCTGCACTCAGGGTGGGGTCCGCTTGAGAGTCTCCCTCTCCCTCGCCCCTTCCCCTGCTCTGTCTCTTTCTCTAAAACAAAATAAATTAAAAAAATCTTTAAAAATTCCCCCCAGAAGCATAAGATGATCCCTTGTGCACTAGTTTCAGTTACCCTGGTCATCTTTCAGTGACTTAGTCCATAAGAAGCTTGGCTCCCATGGAACGCGGAAGCATCTGGTGTGTTCCACCTCTTGGTTTTTTTTTTTTTTTTTCCACCTCTTGGTTTTGAAGATTTTAGTTCGTCTAGCTTTTTTATTGTAACAGTAATGTTTGCTCACCACGAAAACCTCAACCTGTATAAGAGTATATGTTAGAGTCTCTTCTCCCTCTCCCTCTTCCTCTGCCTTTCAGCTTGTGCTCTCACTCAACTCCTTTTTACATGTAGATGGAATAATACACAATTTATGGAGCTTTGATAAGAGTATATCTTATATTTTATGTGCATATTTTTAAGCATTGGCTAGTGTTCCATTTTATGAATTTGCTGTAATTCTTGTACTTTGTCTCATATTGATGAACAGTTGAGCGGTCTTCGCTTTCTCATCATTCTCATTATTACAAACAGTGCCCTTGCGAGCATGAGTAAAATTTAAATTTTTGATGCATGCTACTACTCGTTGCCAGAAAGTTCACCAGTTGTTCTGTTCTTACCAAGGGTAAGGGGGCATTTGCTTGCCTAAGCCTGGGAGACAGTCTTTATTTACTTTTCCTTTACTTCCCTCTCTTTTTTCCCACCTTTTCTCTCTCTTTCTTTCTGTTCTTTTTTTTCTTTTTCTTTTTTCTTTTTGCAATGGGAAGAGACTGGAGAATGCCGTCTGAGAAAGCAGCTAGGGAGTGGAGGATTGGAAGGCTCAGAGAGCAGATAACGGATGTGGAGGGCTGGGGGAAGATGGGATCTGGGGTGTGAGCGGGCAGGTGTCCTCTTGGCCGCCAGCAGGGTGGAGGGGAAGGTGGGGGCCTGTTGGGGCAGATGTTCAGGGAGCTACGTGGCTGCAGAAGGTAAATCCCCGAGAGTGAGGACAGAGGTGCGGGGCTGGCGGCCGAAGGAGAGGGAGGAGGCTTGGAGGCTGTTGTGAAGGCAGGAGTGGGAAGCAGGCAGGGCCTTCTGGAAGGATTGCTGCAGGATGGGAGGAGCCCCTAGAGGCGCTCGTGCTCACCCTGCACCGCTGTGGTGTCCTGCGAACAGCAGATCCTGACCTTGGCTCTACGGACGGACGGACCGGGCTAGGCTCCCGGGAGCTCGGGCTCATTTCTGTCTGCCGCCTGGTCCAGCTCCCTGTGCTCCAGCACCCTAACACCCTGTGCTCCAGCACCCTAACACCCTATGCTCCAGCTAGCTCCCCGTCCTCCAGTGCCCCATGCTCCAGCACCCCACGCTCCAGCTCCCTGTGCTCCAGTGTCCCATGCTCCAGCTCCCTGTGCTCCATTGTGCCCCATTCCCAGCACCCCATGCTCCAGCTCCCTGTGCTCCAATGTCCCATGCTCCAGCTCCCTGTGCTCTAGCACCCTATCACCCCGTGCTCCAGCTCCCCATGCTCCAGCACCTTGTACTCCAGCTCCCTGTGCTCCAGCACCCCATGGTCCAGTGCTCCAGTGCCCCAGCACCCTAACACCCAGGGCTCCAGCTCCCCGTGCTCCAGCACCCTAACACCCAGGGCTCCAGCTCCCCGTGCTCCAGCACCCTAACACCCAGGGCTCCAGCTCCCCGTGCTCCAGCTCCCTAGCACCCAGGGCTCCAGCTCTCCATGCTCCAGCTCTCTAGCACCCAGGGCTCCAGCTCCCCATGCTCCAGCTCCCTAGCACCCAGTGCTACAGCGCCCTGCTTGGAGATCATGTTAATTAGCAAGATCACCGACAGCACAAGCATGAGAAATGTAGCCGTAAGGAGACCATGCGAAGGACGGGTGGCTCGTGGGAGGAGATGGGCCACAGGAAGGCGGAGCATTGCTGTCCTCCACCTCGTCCTCCACCTCGGCTGGGACGCACACATGGGCCGCTCCGTCTTCCGCCCTCAGTACCTGCCTCCCTTCCCGAACACCATCAGTCCTCTTCTTGGGCTCCAAGTAAATTCCATCAAGTGGGTGGGTTTGCAAGCAGGGAGTCATGCACAATGAGGGCTAACCGTGTGTCGTCCCTCCCGTCAGTGACTGTCCCCAGAGCAGGGCAGGCGAGGCGAGGCCGGTGGCCAGGATACCGGGGCTTCGTCGGGTGTGAGCTCTAGGAGGGATGCGAGGGCAGCCAGGGAATAGGCCCCTTTGGCCGCCTCTCCCCGGGGTCCCTGCTGAGCTCCGCCTGTGAGGCCCTGGGGGCTCCACGCAGGTGGAGGTGCGCTGGGGGCTGCCCACAGTCCCCTTCCCGGGCCCCCCCCTCTGCTTGGCCTCGGTCTCCCGAGGGCTCTGTCGGCCTCCACACGGCACCCGTCATGATGTGCTCACGGGGGAGATGCGACCTCGGCACGTGCTGTGCCCAGCGCACCCCGCCGCCCGCCAGGGATCCTGGTTAGGGTTTCCGCGTGGGTTCCCGGGCCATCATTCACTGCGAATTTACATTTGTGTAAGTGTGTGCGCACGTGTGTATGAATACACCTGCTGTACGTTGGCAAATTTAATTTAAATTAAAACAAAACAAAAGGATTTCCCATGGAACTCCACCTCAAAACTTGTGCCCTACACGAAGGTGCCTTGCTGTCCTCGGGTAGCAGATGCGTGTAAAATGCCGTGGCTTCCAAGGGGGAATCATGCACGTGCTCACGGGCACATCACACCCTGTCAGTGCGACTGTGATGCCTGCGTGGGTCACACGGACGCTTGGACACGTAATATTAGTCATAAATGGACCCACCCCATAGTTGTGCCGCTTAAAGGTCAACCGTGGGCTTCAGAGGACGTGCCGTGGCGGTGGGTCACAGCTGCCGGGGTCTCCAGGGGGCGTCCACCGCCGGGCTCGGGGCTCGGGACCCGGCTGCCGCCCCAGCTTCTGTAGGACGGGCGCCCCTGGGGTGTCTGCAGGGTGACGAGTCGTGGGCTTCCCATGCTGGCTGCAGGGGGAACCAGGGCCGCAGCTGTCCCTGGGAGCCCAAGGCAGGGAGCCCAGGCCTCTGACCCCATGCACCCCTCGGCTCAGAGCTTCCCGGGAGGAGCGCTCTCAGCAGGTGCACGGCCTCAGCCCCGGGCGAGCGCTACAAGGCGGGTCCCCAGGTGCTCCAGGGACCTGCCCCGGCTCCGTGTGGACCGAGGCGGCAGTTTCCCTCTCCCAAGCCAGCTACCGGCAGACGGGGGACGTTGGCGTGCTGTGTGCGCTGTGTCCTGTGTCCCATGTCCCCGTCTGCGGAGCTGCACGGAGGAGGGGGTGGCGTGTCCTGGCGGGGCCGGCGTTCCGTGTACCCCCACTCGTGCAGCCGCAGGATGGGGAGGATGCACGTCGGGGGCCGTGCTTGCCCCGGTGCCGGGGGCTCCTGCTGCCACTGGGAAGGGTGCAGAGCGCAGCGCAGCGCTTCTCCACACGTCGCTGTTGCCTTTGGGTTGTGTCATTTGGTTCACTCGCTTTTCTGTTGCCGTTAATCACGGTGCCTTGATCACCACAGGCTGCACCACATTGGGTGTTCACGGTTATTTTTGCACTTACATTAATGAATTCCGTTTTATTTTGTGAATCCATTCTGCGCACGGACATTTAGATACTTCGGATTTTTGCTTTTGAGTCCGTCATCTTGCTTTACCTGTTTCAGGTTTGTGGCTACCGGATAAAATTGCACTTTGATGGATACTCTGACTGCTACGACTTCTGGGTAAATGCAGACGCTCTGGACATTCACCCAGTCGGCTGGTGTGAGAAAACCGGCCATAAGCTCCATCCGCCGAAAGGTATTGTCCGCTTTTTTTGTTTCGTATTTTAAATTCTGTAAAAACGTCTTTCCCTATGTGGTGATTTGGAATTTTTAAGAATTCAGACTTTATTATGGTCCAGATAGGTCCACATTCAAGCTTATTCTTTATGAAGAAAAAATATGCTCATTAAAGGAAAGGAACGTAAAATGTAAAATTCTATTTGAGAGAATAAATCATATCCATGTATTTATTTGTACATAAAATAACATTAGATCTTTATTTGATTTTAACTGCAAATTTCAGCCACAGATTTCTTTCACTTCCACACCCAGAGCTGACCCCGAACAACGCAGGGGTGAGGAGCGCCGTCTCCTAGCACGGTCGAAAATCCACATGTGCTTTTCGACTTGCTAAAAACTTAATTATTCATAGCCTGCTGTTGACCAGGAGCCTTACTGGTAACATAAATAGTCAATGAGCACGTGTTTTGTGGGTTACATAAATTATATACTATTATCCCACAATGAGATAAGCTGGAGCAAAGGAAATGTCATTAAAATCACAAGGAAGAGAAGAAATGAGTAAGTGGACCTGTGCCACGCGAACCCGGTGTTGTACGGGCTCAGATGTATATACCCTGGAAAAACAGATTGGAAGGTTTAGATCTAAACCATTTATACGACGAAGTTTATTTACTGATATTTTGTTACATAGAAAATCTTGAGAAACCATGCACTTGAATGCATGAATTTTAATATTTAGGAGATCGGAAAGGAGAATATAGCATTAAGAGCTGGTTTAGGGGCAGCCTGGGTGGCCCAGCGGTTTAGCACCACCTTCAGCCCAGGGCGTGATCCTGGAGACGCTGGATCGAGTCCCACGTCAGGCTCCCTGCACGGGGCCTGCTTCTCCCTCTGCCTGTGTCTCTGCCTCTCTTTCTCTGTCATGAATAAATAAATAAAATTAAAAAAAAAAAAGAGCTGATTTAGGTGGAGGTTGAGTTGATGGCAATTAGTTTTTCGTTCTGAGTCCTTGATAGCACAGCCTGCCAGTGATTCCTCCGGCTTTGTGTTTACATAAATATCTGAGAATAACTGATAACCATCTTTTCCAGTTCATCCCTAATGTGCTTAACAATATCTTATTTCTTTCCTTTTCAACTGTTACAGTCAGTATTGTTGACTTGATGTCAGAGATCCAGGTGACTACTTTGATATTTTTGGCCTGTCTCAGGGCTCTTGTTTTTTTAATGGACTAGCTAGCCATTTGGTTTTACGTGAAGAATTAAAGGCGGAATGGTATCTTCAGATGGCTGAAGGATTAAACAAAATCACATAGAAAAAAATGAGGGTGACAAAGAAAATATATATTTTAAAGATTTTATTCATTTATTCATGAGAGACAGAGAGAGAGAGAGAGGCAGAGACACAGGCAGAGGGAGAAGCAGGCTCCATGCAGGGAGCCCGATGCGGGACTCGATCCCAGGACCCTGGGGTCACGCCTTGGGCTGAAGGCAGGCACTCAACCACAGAACCCCCCAGGCGCCCTGAAAAAGAAAATCTACCAGCCTCTATATAAACTGACCTCTTAGATATGGCGAATTATTAGATGTTCTTTTCATGCTGCCTTCTGGACCTCGATGGAAGTAGGAGAGAGCCCAGGAGCTCTCAGATAGGACAAGATGCTCAATTTCCTTTTTTTATAAAGGAAATGTTGGCTTCAACAACATTAAATGTGAAATTGTGAGCATTAAAGCAAGGACGTTTCCATTATTGTAATTTGCCAACGTGCTTGCTTCATAAATCTTCCATTGTCATTCTTACGGTGACAGGCTAAAGAGATTTTATCTGTTTTATTACTGTTTTCTCCAGCTTCCCACTTGTTCCTACAAGTGAGTCTCCCAAAATAGAACAAATGAAGGGAAAACAAAGGTTTTGGCTCCCCAGCTCACTAGTGTACTGCTGAATAGTTCGGCCTAAAACTCATAGAAATAGTCTGGTAATAGGAAGAAGCAGACCTGAGTATAACAGATATTTACTTCCTCTTATCTTTTCTTTAGATCTGTCGTATTCATTCAGAATTGAAAAATCATGCAATTTGTTGGAAATAAATGCAGCCTGTGTAGAAAAAAAGAATCCATAGTTATGAACTATGAGTTAAAGTGTAGAAAAAAAAATCCATAGTTATGAACTATGAGTTAAAGCTTGTTTAAAAAAATCAATTGTTTGATTTCAGCATGTTGGAGTCATAGCTAAAAGTGGGCGTGGAAAATGACGTGTGAAATATTTTGACATTTTACTGAGTCTGTGTATATGTGCTTATCCAAGGTTATAAGGAAGAAGAATTTAATTGGCAGACCTATCTTAAGACATGCAAAGCTCAAGCTGCTCCCAAGTCATTATTTGAAAATCAGAATATAGTAAGTACATCCAAAATTTTTCCTTTCCAAAGAAGTGACTTTTGAGTGTTTCAGAGGATAAAAGTGATAGCAGGAGACCATCGTAAATTCTATTGGTTTGGTAAATAGAAGATTCTTAATTAAACCTTTAAAGCTAGCTTAAAATCATCACGAATGAATATTCCACAAGGCAAACCATGGTTATTGGGTTTAATGGAACGGCACAAGGCAATGTCGTATGAAACCCTCGTGCAACCTACCGTAAAAAGTAGATAAAAAATTAAATTGACGGGGATAGTTTATTGTTAGCGCCACTTGTTTAGAGGTCTCATCACATGGGAGTCATGCAGTGTGATGTGCGGAGCCCTGCTTGGGTTTGCATGCTAGGGACGACCATCTACCTCATGCCAGCCTGCGGCTGCACTTGCCACATAACAAGGCAGCGTCTGGCTGTGTATGCATTTCCCACTCCTTCGACTTGTATCCCCACTTTCCCTGCGTGTTTCCTGTTGCTTCTCTACAGAGGCCCAACATGTCCCCCTCTTCTTCCTGGTTCACCTTCTGATCTAACTGAAATCAACAGAGCACAGCAGGTGGAAAGCCAAAATACCATCTTTACGACAGATAAGGCCTCAGTTGGAGTGACATGCATGGCCTCTTATCTGTTGACAGTGAGCTTTTTTGATTTTTAAGATTTTATTTATTTATTCATGAGAGAGAGAGAGAGAGAGGCAGAGACACAGGCAGAGGGAGAAGCAGGCTCCATGCAGTGAGCCCGATATGGGAATTGATCCTGGGACCCTGGGGTCACACCCTGGGCCGAAGGCAGATGCTAAACCCCTGAGCCACCTGGGCACCCTGACAAATGAGCTTCTTGATTGTGAGACCGAGGACTCAGGAAGCCCTTCTGCCCCATCACTGAACCTGGACCGGGGCAGCCCTACAGCCCCACAGGCCCCGGAGGAGCAGAGCACGGACTGCGTACACTGTCGGCTAGCTTCCTCTTCAAAGAGCGTAACCAGTTCTCCTTCCAGGGTCCCTGAGTCCAGTAACGATGAGTGAGAATGTAGAGAGAGACAATAATATTTCGAGAATGGGATTCCCTCCCGTGGAGGTGAATATCAGGAACAGGCAGGAGCTTTCTCAGCCACTCCAGGTACCTTCCATTTGGGAGATGGTCTACACCAGTTGTTTTGAGCGTTGGTCTGATGGCTCAGCATCTCCGGTCAAATGGATCGTAAGCCAGGTTGAGTCAGAGAACCGAAGAGCGGGGTGTGTGGTGTTCGGGTGACTCGTAGGGCTCATGAGCCGGGTCATTATTTCAAAATCTCTTAATTGAGAGGAGAGCTTAATTACCGAAATATGAATACTACGCCGTTAGTGGGTGTTCTCTGTCAAGACCTGCCCAGGAGGGCGATCTGTTGGGTGGAAAAATTCAGCGGCCTGCTCCAAGATTCCTAATCCCTGTCTGGATCTCTGGAGGATAAGTTTGATCAGGGATTTGATTAACTGCCCTGAACTGTCATCCTAAATTCTGTGTGTTGCTAGCTAGCACATGACTTAATCTGGGCCTACGTGTCTGATAGCCAAGAAGCAAGTAAGTTCATCCATTTCTAGAGCCTTCTACTGCAGAATATTCAAATAGTTGTGGTCAGGACCCTGGTAAATAATTTTGGGGACTGCCACGTATCGTCAGGGTGTCTGTGTGGTGTTCATGCCGGCCCCTGCTGTTCCTATAGGACATGCGCTGACGCTTTTAGGTACGCGGCTGTCTACGTTTCTGTGGTGGTGGCTGGATAATTACGGTAGAATGGACTATAGCATGTGCTTTGCTTAAAGTAATTAGAATGGTATTCTGAAAAAAAAAAAAAAGAATGGTATTCTGTATACTCAAGTCTGGATAGAGGATTTTTTTTTTTTTTTTAAGAAGTGCAGAAATGGCTTGTGTGTTGATGGGCGTGACTGGTATCCCAGGACATTCCTCCAGGTTAGGACGCTTTTTCTCACACAAGATGCGAAGGCACGTTTATATCTTACGGCACCTCAGGCACTACAGCTTCCTGAGCTGCGGTCTTGGGCGCATGTCCTGGATCGTCGGTAGTGTTTGGCTTTCCTTATATTACAAACATTTTTTTTTCTTTTTTTTTGTAATTAGAAACTATTTTGAATGGCTCCCTGTATTTTGCCATTTCTTTTGGTGCTTTGGTGAATAGTATCTGTCGTGGTAGGTGAACATTGCAATAATCTGCAGGCTTTTCGTGTCTGAAGATGACCTACTTTCAGTGGAGCGCTCTTTAGAGAGAGCTTTCCAGAAATGGGAGTGAACTTGTACTGACTCATTCACATTTTTAACTTGATTAAGTGCATATTTTGCCTGAAATAATTTTCATTGTTCAGTCTGCCATCAAGGGCGAGAAAAAACAAAGAGTGGGCTGTGCAGCGGATTAAACTTGCCCACCTCGGATAGTTGTCTAACCATGGTGCCAAAGCACATCCGGAAATCAGTTGAACTCCGTGAGGCTCTGGGTGTTTTTGGTCTTGAGGTCCAGGTTTGCAGATGCACATAGTTCCTCAGGAGTTTAGTTCCTTTTTTTTTTTTTTTTTTTTTGTACCTTTTTTTTTTCCTTATTGCTGCTCGTTGGAAAGCGACCCTGCTGTAAAACTCATCCATGCTCTTTAAATAATGTGAATGCCGCTGATGGATGCCAGGCCCTCGAGCAGGAGGTGTAGAGAGGGTGTAGAGCTTGCTGTTAAGTGTGTGCTTATCTCTAATTAAATCTGTATGTTTCATAGACAGTGATCCCATCAGGCTTTCGAGTTGGAATGAAGCTTGAAGCTGTAGACAAAAAGAATCCTGCGTTCATCTGTGTTGCTACGGTAACAGATATGGTGGACAATCGTTTCCTGGTACATTTTGACAACTGGGATGAGAGCTATGACTATTGGTGAGACCTTTTCTGTTGCTCTGTTGCTTTTTGTAATGTGTGTATCCAGGTAATAAACCGGGCACGTGGTTCGAAAACAACAATAATGCAGAGCTCGTAGCAAAAAATAACAGTGCTTCTGCCCAGTCTTTCCCACTTCAGACTTTTCACTTGTCACGCATCTCATATGGCACATATTTCTAAATAGTATCCTTTAGTTCGACTTAACGACTTGTATTTTAACTCACTTCCTGCTGTGGAAGTGAGTTGACCGTCCTCCCAACGTATTTCACATGTGAGAACGCAGAGGTGCGCATTTCTTCCCTCCTCCTGGGTCTTGTCTATCGTTCACAGAGAAATTAGCTTAATTTCCCTTCATATTTTTATTCCCAGTACCTAACATAAGCGTTTTTACTTGCCAAATGCGAGTAAATATTAATTGAGGAACACTGTTTTTCATCCTTAGAGTTTGGGGACATAACTGCATCCAGTCGTATGAGCAACCTATTATAAAATATATAACCATGATTATAGTAAAGCCATCGTATTTTGATTAATCAGTGGAAATAATGATTTTGATTCCTAGTTCATGTTTGTTGATCATTACAATTCGGTTTTCAGGTGAAAGGCATTTCTGGAGTGTTCAATTCCTTCCTAGAACAGTGCAATGAGGGCATTTCAGAACATTTATCATGACACGTATCTTGATAAAATCTGGCCAGTGTTACAGTATCAGTTGAATATCAATTTATGTAGGTGTTGCCACATTTCAGGGAAGCTTGTTTCCTGACCTTCCTTTTTAGTATGCATAAATTTAAAAATTCAGTAGAACCATCAGTAATTTCCATTACTCCTTAAATTGGATTCTTCATCACTCATCAGTTTTACTTACGTTGTCTTAAAAAGGAGAGGCATTGGAAGCCATTTGCTATTCATATTTTTTAAAATGCTTTCTATTATACAGGTGCTTTTTACAGAATATTTTTTTAAGGGCAGACAAGTAGTTCCATGATTGCACAACACAGAGTCCAGTACTCCTGAATATTTTGGTGTGTTTTTCCTCAGCTTTCTGCAAAGCATAATTTTCCCCATAGGATGTCTTTTCATTCGGTTCGCAGTAAAAATTTTTATTTGAAATATAGACCATTTCAAGCATGTACAAAAGCAGGATAATAGTGACCCGCCTGCAGCCATTATACAGCACCAGTAATTATCAACTCAAAATTCACTCTTTTTCTCTGTATTCCTTCTCCTGAAATCCCAAACCCAGGATCATTTTGAAGCAAATTCCAGATAGCATAGCATTTCGTCTGTATATAATTCAGAATGTATTCTTTAAAGATAGGGATTCTCTCTCTTTAAATACATAATGTTATAAATGCCCTAATGTTACTAACATACTTAAACATTCTTCCCAATTGTCGTAGTTTTGTTTTCTTGTGTCTTTTTTTTAAGATTTTATGGTTTTAAGTCCAAATAAGGTTATGTTTTGTGATTGTTTTGATGTTTGTCTTGATCTCTTTTCATTTATAGATTCCTATTCCTCTCTCTCTTCCCCTTGTAACTTCTACTGAAGTAACCAGGGTGTTTGACCTCTTGAGTCTCCCACAGTCTGGATTCGCTGATAGGATTCTCCTATTGCTTACTGTGTTCATTTGTTCCTCGTGTTTCTTATTAATTGGTGATTTTTGTGTCATCCAGCATTATCCATACCTAGTTTGTGTGAGGGAATAGATAAGAAAACATTATTTTTTATTTTTTTAAGAGGTTATTTATTTATTCATGAGAGACACGCAGAGAGAGGCAGAGACACAGGCAGAGGGAGAAGCAGGCTCCATGCAGGGAGCCCGATGCAGGACTCGATCTCAGGACCCCAGGGTCACGACCTAAGCCAGAGGCAGACGCTCAACCACCGAGCCACCCAGGTGCTCTGATAAGAAAACTTTAAATTTAGTAACCGTGTAAATCTGTTTTGAGGTCAAACGTGATTTTCCCCTCCTGTGTTTGATGTGCTGTGATGATGGCAGCACCAGAGTGAGGACTGCATCCCGTCCTCGCTGGCTCAGTCAGAAGAGCCTGTGACTCTATCTCAGCAGGGTCCCAGCTCCATGTTGGATAGAGATATTTTTTTTAAATACTTATTTTTCTTTAAAAGTAAGTGATACTTTATAGCAGTTACTAGAATTTGTTAAAATAGGTGCTTTTTAAAGTTCTGATTCATTTAGGGAGATTTTTACTTTGTAGCTTTTATCTGATTTAAACAAAATTGGTAAATGTTGGCTTGTCAGTTTTGTGGTGTTAGAAGTATTAGAGAGTTTTAAAAGCATAAGTTGTTTATTTGACATAAGATGTGTTTCCTTTAAAAACATTCTTTTGGAAAGAAGTAAAGTCAAGTCTAGAAGACTATCACATTCAATTTTCTTTGATGCCAAATGCCTAGGGAATAGGAAAGATCCTAGGTTCTTTTTTTTAGAAAGAGCAGAGGGGAAAAAAAATCTCTTTTAACGCTGATTTTTGTACTTCTATGAGCACAAACTAATTATTTTTAGGACGGAATGTACTTTGAAGATTTACTTATACTTTTAACTATTGACATGAAATCATATTTTGTTAATTGTCAGAAAAAGTACATGTGTTCTCTTTCTCAATATGCAATTAAGACACATTGAAAATTGCTTAAATGCACTGGAATTTCTCCAGCTCTATTAAATATTATGTTCTTTGATCTTTGAATTTTGGAATGGTTTTTATCTGCATAAATTACTTGTTTAGGTATGTAATTGAGGCTATAAATTAGATTGCTTTCCCAATATAAAATAGTTTGGAAATAAAGTCTTTTTTCCCCGTGGTCTTACTTCTTTTTGCCTTAGTGGGAATTGGAAAATGTGTATGGTTGACCTTTGAACAATGTAGAGGGTAGGGGTCCCCACCTCCAGTGCAGTCACAAATTTGTTAGAAGTTTGGACTCTCCAGAGACTTCACAGCCTACTGTTGATTGGAAGCCTTAGTGATAACATAACCAGTTGACGAACTTGTATATTTTTAATGTTATAAGAATTACATATTGTATTCTTACAATAAAGTAAGCTACAGAAAAGATGTTATTAAGAAAACCATAGGGACACCTGGGTGGCTCAGCAGTTTGGCGCCTGCCTTCAGCCCAGGGTGTGATCCTGGAGACCTGGGATCGAATCCCGCATCGGGCTCCCTGCATGGAGCCTGCTTCTCCCTCTCTGCCTCTCTCTCTCTGTATGTCTCACGAATAAAGAAATAAATAAAAATCTTAAAAAAAAAAACCATAAGGAAGAGAAAACACATTTATCGTATTGGAAAAAATCCACATACTAGTGGACCCAGTTCAGACATGTATTATTCAAGGGGTCATCTGCGTAAATCCGTGTACGTTTGTGGCGGTACAAACACAATAAAACATTTCTTCCTAACAAAGAGGAGAACTAAAATTTATGCAGAATTGAAATAGGTTTTTAGGAAAGGAAAATAGTACCTATTAGAATGGAATTTGCTTTACCTCTGCGTTTCCTATGTGCTTTTTATTATGCTGGTAATTGCTAGCTGCTTAATTCTGCCCCCTTGACAGTCATTAGACTTATTAATAATCCTAAATAGCCCCAAACAGTAGAACAGGAAAGGACTTGGAAGATGGGGAAGGACGCCAACGAGGTGGAGGTGGTGTTGTCCTTCAGAAAAGTGTGCGTCCAAGGTGTGCGTCCACGGTGTGTGTCTGACATGTGCATCCAAGGTGTGCATCTGCCATGTGCATCCAAGGTGTGTGTCCGACATGTGCATCTGTGGTGTGCGTCCGAGTTGTGCATCCAAAGTATGCATGCGAGGTTTGCATCCAACGTGTGTATCCGAGGTGTGTGTCTGATGTGTGAGTCTAACGTGCACATCTGATGTGTGCATCCAAGATGTGCATCCGATGTGTGGATCCGACGTGTGCATCCAATGTGTGCATCCGATGTGCACATCCAAAGTGTGTGTCTGATGTGTGCATCCAACGTGTGCATCCAAGGCGTGTCTGACGTGTGAATGTGGTGTGCGTCCAAGGTATGCATCTAAAGTATGCATCCGAGGTGTGTGTCTGACATGTGTATCCAAGGTGTGCGTCTGATGTGTGCATCTAACATGCGCATCTGATGTGTGCATCCAAGGTGTGCATCCGACACGTGTGTCAGAGATGTGCGTCTGACATGTGCGTCCAATGTGTGCATCCAACGTATACATCTGAGGTGTGCATCCGACGTGTACATCTGAGGTGTGTGTCTGAAGTGTGTGTACAAAATATGCATCCAAGGTGTGCATCCCAGGTGTGTGTCCAAGGTGTGCGTCCGACATGTGCATCCAAAGTGTGTGCCCAATGTGTGCACCTGAGGTGTGCATCCAGAGTATGCATCTGAGGTTTGCATCTGACTTGTGTGTCCCAGGTGTGCGTCCCAGGTGTGTGTCCGACATGTGCATCTGAGCGCTGTGCGTCCAAGCATCCCCGTCCTCCCCCCGGGGGACCAAGGAATCTGCCTGTTACACAGGGTCGTTTGCCCGCAATCTCATCTCCTGGGAACTGCAGCCATGGACGGCTGTCACCGGGTGGCTGCAGCGTCAGTGGCTCAGGGTTTTGTCTGGTGTCCCAGGTCTATGCAGGCGAGAAGCACCGAGCTGTGAACTGAACAGACCGGGCTAGGGCCTCTAGCTCTAGGTGTACTTGGTGGCGGTGGCGTCATGTCATGTTCATAAATTCAGAGTAGTTGTCACATTCTGTGTTTCTCCAAAGTGACGCTGGAAAGTTGGCAGCGTCCCGCCAGTATCTGAGAACAGAGTCAAGGGGACAGGTCGGTCACTGACTGGGAAGCGTGGGTGGTGGTGCTTACGTTCGCAGAGGTGGGGAGACCCACTGGCCCACGCCTGGCCCCGAGGCTGGGGATCCGAGGTGGAGAGGAGCTGGAGGCTGCCTGAGGCCACGTGCTCGGTGACTAGAACCAGGCCCGCTGCCTGGGGCCCGGCAGGGAGGGACGAGGGCTCCTGGCAACTTGCTAGCGGGCGTGGGCTTTGAGCTGGAGCGGGACGGGGGACTCAGTGGTTGGAGCGCGTGTGGTCGGCGGGGGGCGGCGCACCTGCCCAGGGAGGGCGGGAGGGGCCTGCACCACTCTGAGCCCTCGCTGCCCGGTAGCAGGAGGACGTACAGGAGCACGTGGGTCACTGGGCACGGATGGGGGGTGTTTACAGTGAGCGTGAGGAGCTGTGCGGCAGGTGGTGGCCAGCCTGGGAGGCCTCCAGGCCGGGAGGGGGTCTGCAGGTGCCCGAGGGCTCAGGCGAGGGCTCAGGCATGGGCTCAGGCGAGGGCTCGGGTGAGGGCTCGGGCGTGAGCTCGGGCGAGGGCACCGCCAGCCCAGCAGGTTTCCCGAGCGGGGTTTTCAGGCCGGGGCGGTGAGGTGACCTGACGGGCACCTGGCCCTGGCGCTGGAGCTAACCTGGGGGCAGCCCCGGGACATGGAGACAGTCCAGGACGGCGCTTGACAGCGGCTGCTGTGGGGAACAGGGTTGGGAGGAGTCACGGAGGAGCATGAGCCCCGGCCCGGCCTCTTGAGGCTTGGGGTTCAGCGGCGAGGCCCCCATAACAGCTCCTAAGGGGGCGGCGTGGGGAGGTGGGTGGGCTGCATGGCACGTGGTGCGAGGGCCTCGGGCCGTGTCCGCAGGGGGCCGGGAGCATCGGTGCCGGAGGGGACACCCAAGGTCAGCGCTGGGCGAGCTCCTGGGAATGCGGCTCACGCCCCAGGTCCCGCCCAGGTCCTTGCTGCCGCCTGTGCCCCTCGGGAGGGCCGGCTGGGGAGGGCCGGCTGGGCCCGGCTGGGACTTGAGCAAACTGGCACCCCTTTCCCGTCACGGGAAGGCCCAGGGAAATCGACCTCGCTCCCTAAAACAGGTATCTTAGCATCGCTCACCTTCTCCCTTACAAACGTGGGTTTTCCGCGAGTGGTTTCTCCCGTCCGTCCCCGCCCCTCGGTCTACCAGTCTGGGTCTCAGTGGATCCTAGTGGCCTTCGTGGATAATCTGTGCTCACCAGGGCAACGCACCTTTTTTTTTAAGATTTATTTATTTGAGAGCGAGAAAAAGCATATGCACGTGACGGATATGCATGGACGGAGGGAAGGGAGGGGGGAGAGGGGCCCCCCAGAGACTCCCCCCGAGACTCCCCGCTGAGCACAGACTAGACGTGGCCTCGGCCTTGCGACCCCGAGATCGTGACTTGAGCCAAAATCAAGCGTCGGATGCTTAAAACCGACAGAGCCCCCCTCTCCCCCCCCCCCACCCCCGGCGCCCCCGTGATGGACTTGAACAGAAAAAAAAAAATGTTTGGCTGGGACTTCCCGGATGACTCGTGTGAAAACCCAGACGAAGGGACGGTGATCAGCAGCTTAGGAACTTCCGCGGCCGTTGGTTCAGTCGTTCTGTCCCTCTCTGCTTACATTTCTGCTTTTGGACACTAGATGGGACTAAGAGATGAGCTGTTGGCAGGAGCAGCCGCCGGAGGAGTTTCACAGGCTGCAGCCTCCTTCCGCACGAGGTGCCATGGCTGTGGGGTCGGGGTTGGTGCGACCCGTGGAGCGGGGCTCTTTGTCGTCTCCGCTGGGGCAGCCGCCTGTTGACTGGCAGAGGCGACGCCGGCCAGCACGCAGGACGCTGGCACCTTACGGGAGAGTCTGGTGGTAACGGGAGCAGCAGCCAAGACCCGCCGCGGTGTCTCCCTTGGTTGCAATCTGTAGAGAAACGCAGTGAAATCAGAGAATTAGCGACGTCCCTGTCCCTGGGTCACCGCGGGCCTGGCAGGTGACCGCAGAGACTGCTGGCGCCAGGTCCAGCCGGGAGGGGAGGTGCTCGGCGGGCGTCACATGTGTTTTCTTTTATCACTAATGGGCTACGTGAGCGAACGTCTCTCCCTAAAATAAAAGAACGTCCCTGAAATAGAGGCGGCGCGGCCGGTCACCCCCGCACGGCCTGGCTGTCTAGGGGACGGTCGCAGGCAGCCAGCCGGCTCTGCGCCTTGCTTGGCGCCTGGGATGAGCGTGCCTGCCCTGGCCCTATGCCCGTTCCTGGCCCTGACCCCATCCCGGGCCCCAGGCCTGGCCCTGTCTCTGGCCCCGGCCCTGTCCTTGGCCCCGGCCCCGTCCCCGTCCCTGTCCCTGTCCCCATCCCTGGCCCCGGCCCCGGCCTGGCCCCCGTCCCTGTCCCTGTCCTCAGCCCTGGCCTCGGCCCCGGCCCCATCTCTGGCCCTGGCCTGGTCCCGGCCTGTCCCTGTCCCCGTCCCCAGCCCCGGCCCCTGGCCCCAGCCCCATCCCTGTCCCTGTCCCTCTCCGACAGCACTCTGGGCTCCATCCTCAACATCCTCCTGTTTCTCGGTCTGCCTCCATTTCCCCCTTTGTTTCTCTTGAATTCCACCCGTAAGTGAAGTCACGTGGTCTCTGCCTTTCCCAGACTGGTTTACTCTGCCTGGCGAGGTGCCTTCCGGGTCAGGCCGTGCTGTGACAGGCCGGGCTCACCCCTCACGGCTGGGTGTGTCTGGCCGCGCCACCTTCCCTGCTGGGTCTGCAGCGGCGGCCGCGGCGGGTGCTGTGATGAGCAGGGGTGCGGGGTGCCATATGAACCGGTGTTTGCACCTTTTGAGTCATCACCCGCCGGCAGGCTTGCTGGATCGCGTGCCATTTCTGATTTTGTGGTTTTGGGGGACCTCCATGCTGTTTTGCACAGGGGCCGCTGCAGTTTGCATTCCCTCAACAGAATGCATTTTATGGAATCGTGTATTAAAATGACCTTTATGAGGGCACCTGGAGGGCTCAGCGAGTGAGCACCTGCCTTGGGCTCAGAGCGAGACCCCGGGGTCCCGGGATCGAGTCCTGCGTCGGGCTCCCTGCATGGATCCTGCTTCTCCCTCTTCCTGGGTCTCTGCCTCTCTCTCTCTTTCTGTGTCTCATGCATAAATAAATAAAAATCTTAAAAAAAAAAAGAAATAAAATAGCTTTTATGAAGTTACGTCATTGTAAGAAATGTACACGTTTTCCTTTCCCATTTCTAAAACAATGACACACGCACGTATGCGTGAAACTGATACGTAGATTAAGAGAATAAAAGTGTGGGGCAGGAGATAGCAAGTGAATAAAGCAACAGAAAGGAAGGAGCGTTCAACTGTAAATTTAAAGGTATTTTTCACTGAAATAACCCTGAGAAAAAGCAACGTGAAGTCGGACCTGTGTCAGCTCCCCTTGACGCCGTCCAGGGCTACTGATCTGAAAGTTGGTTTGAAAAGACGCGACCGTGTGCTGACCTCCTTCACGTGGAGCATTTTTTAGAAAGTTCTTTGCCGTTCACTAGTCGTAAGATGCTCTGACCACAGTTTTCCGCCCCCGGGGGGTGGGTGGGCTGTGTTGAGGTGCCCTGACCTTTCAGGACGACCCACTGGGTGTGGCTCTGTGGGGTCCTTAGAGCGACAGTCCCCAGCTGTGTTCCCCGAAGGTGAACTCTTAATGGTTAAATATCCTCAGGGAAAGCGAGGTTGCCTAATTTAAGGCTTGTCTGTTTATAATATAACCTGACAGTCATGAATATGCTAATGATGCATTAGATATTTTGACCATTTGGCCCTGATTTTTTTTAAAATGTTTTTTATTAAAATTTTTTTTTAATTTATTTATGATAGTCACACGCACAGAGAGAGACTGAGAGAGAGAGAGAGAGAGAGAGAGAGGCAGAGACACAGGCAGAGGGAGAAGCAGGCTCCATGCACCGGGAGCCCGACGTGGGATTCGATCCTGGGTCTCCAGGATCGCGCCCTGGGCCAAAGGCAGGCGCTAAACTGCTGCGCCACCCAGGGATCCCCTGATTTTTTTTTTTTTAACATTTTATTTTTTTATTCATGAGAGACACAGAGAGAGGTAGAGACACAGGCAGAGGGAGAAGCAGGCTCCATGCAGGGAGCCCGATGTGGGACACGATCCCGGGACCCGGGGGTCACGACCTGGGCCAAAGGCAGCGCTAAACCCATGAGCCACCTGGGCGGCCCCTGATTTTTTTTTTTAAGCTCCATCGTACCCTTTGACTTTTGGGAACGCCAATGGGACCTGATCCACCAGTTTTGTTTTTTTGTTTTTAACAGATTTTCATTGTGCCGTGTCTCTAGTGTCCTAGATGCCGGGACACGTGTCTCGCGCCGTAACTGCTGCCTCCGAACGGTGTCCTCCACTGCCTTGTACTGTGCCCCCGGCCACGCCGCAGCCCCGGTTGGACTCCGTGTGCGCCTCCGGCCTGTGCCCGGCCGGCTGCGTGGGCCCCGGGATGGCACCGCGTGCCTTGGCGGGCCTCCCCACCCGGACTGCCTCCTCACGGGCCCGCCCGGCGCCCAGAGCCGCCCCTGTCTGCCCTCACCCCTGCCCGGGCCTCCGTCTCCACTGGCAGGCTTCTTCCCTGGTCCTCGAGGAGAAAGACCGAGGCAGCAGAGCGTCCGTGCGCTCGCAGAGGCCTGCCCGCTGGGGTGCGGGGTCCCGGCCCGGCCCGCTCCTGAGCGGCTTCTGTCCCCGCGTGAGCAGGCCATCCTGCGGGGCTGAGTTCCTGCTGTCCGTGTCCAAGCACTGGGAGAAGGGGCCTCGGGGCTCTCTGCCGGCCCCTGTAGCCCTGGCCCTAGAACGCCCTGCCCGTGGTGCTGCTCTGGCTCAGCATGGGTGTCCTGGGTAAATGAAGTCAGACTTCCCATCGTTTAAAAGCGTTTTATCTTAAAACAATGCTAAACTTGAAAAATGGTGCAGAGGAGGGTGCCCGGCCGGCTCAGCCAATACAGAGTGCGACTCCTGGTCTCACAGCTGTGACTTTGAACCTCGCACAGGGCCGGGGCGGGGTGGGGAGGAGCTAGAGTTTACTTAAAACTTTATGTATGTATGTATTTATTTATTTATTTATTAAAGATTTTATTTATTCATAGAGACACAGAGAGAGGCAGAGACACAGACAGAGGGAGAAGCAGGCTCCATGCAGGGAGCCCGATGGGGACTCGATCCCCAGACCCCCAGGTCACGGCCTGGGCTGAAGGCTGCGCTAACCGCTGAGCCACCGGGCTGCCCGCTTTGGTTTCCTCTTAAACCAACTCCTTAAGCGTGTCTCCTCTACCGGCCTGGCTCTGTGCGCGGTCCCCGTGTTTTTCTCTCAAACCCGCCGTATTCCGGGGGCCCTGGGCTGGCCCTGGGCTGGCCCCGCATGAGCGTCCGATTCTTGCTTTCAGCTCAGGTCGTGACCTCGGGATCATGGGATGGGAGCCCTGGGTGTGCAGTCTCCTTGCGTTTCTCCCCCTCCCTGTGCCTCCCCACCCCACCTAAAATAAATAAGCGAATGTATGTCTGTTTGTTAAAAAACCAAACAACACCCCACCCTATTCCGGCTTCTTCCCTTCTCCGTCTCTGGCTCCAGCCCCGTGGGAATGCCCACGACTTTTGCATTGGTCCATCCCGGGATCAGGTCTCATTTCTTCTCTTCTCGGATCCAGCGTCCGCGTTGATTTCTTCCTTCTTTCTTTCCTTCCCTTATTTTCTAGACATCGCGTCTTGGACTTCGTTGCCTCCTCCCTCCCCTGCTGTCTCTGCTCATTCTCTGGATGGCCTCACCCCTGCTCACGACTTTAAATATCGTCCCACATGCTCCTGACTCCCACATGTGTGCTTTTTCCCTTGCTCTTGTCTCCGAGCTCCAGATTTTTTATGCTCGTGATCTCTGACTTGTTGACCTGCTGGTCAAACCCGTGTTGAGAGCCAGACTCTTCACCATGCGCAACGCGAGAGACGGCGTCGGCGGCCTGCCCACCTCAGGACGAGGTCCCGCTTCCTCCCAGCGGCCCAGGGCTGGGGACGTCCTTGGCTTCTTCACACCCCTCACCTTCTGCAGCAGATCCACCTGTTGCTTCTTCCTTTAAAACCTAGACCTGAAAACACGATCACTTCTTACCATCTTTTCCACCAACACTTCGGCCCGGGTCACCACCATCAACTCTGGCGAAAGCCTCCTAACAGCCTCATCTCGTCTCCAGTGTGGTTAATTGTCTGCAAAGCGGTCGGAACAATGACTTCAAAACAGATCAGATTCTGCTGCTCTTCTGCCTAAAAACCCCCTGCGTGACGTTCTAGTAAATGTTACTTTATTCTGAGCAAAATCCCAAGACCTCCCTATGCCCGAAGGCCCTTCCTGGTGTTACTCCCTTGGCCGTAGGCCTGCTCCCGACAGCCATGAGACGCCCATCTCGTGGCCTTCCTATCTGTTGTTCCCTCTGCATGGAATGGGCTTTTCTTTTTTTTTAAATGTATCTGAGTGGCTCGGTTCTCTTCCTTCACTTTCTTTAGCCGTCCCCTTATCTGAGAGGCCACCTTGCCTTTCCACTTTTGCTCCCTGCTTCTTCCTTCCACTACCTGTCTGCATCCTGTTGGGCCCCCAGACTGCGTATTTTGTTGACTTCCCGTCTCTCCCGTGTATATCGCGGACCCCACAGAAGCGGGGGCTTTGTGCATGTCGTACGTGCTGCTGCATCCTCGTCCTCGGCATCTGTGCCAGTGCCTGGTGTGCCGTAGGCGCTGTGTTTGCATGAGGGAAGGAGCAAACGAATGAATGAAGTGCGTTGCCTGTGAAGATGAGAGATACATAGATCGAGTTTGATTAGGAGCAAGAAATCAGATGCCACATAGGCAGAGTGATCGAAGGTCTTATGGAAATATGTGCTTGGCCGAAGCAAAGGCGACAGGGAGGAGACGAAAGGGGGGGACAGACGGGTGATGGAGCTTCCAGCCCCTTGCAGGTCTGCCCTTAGACATGCGGAGATAATTTCGGCTTGTTCGTGATGATGACTATTTATGCGCATATTTATTTGTATTTCAGAATTTATCCCGATAATTAACGGTTTTGTGATTTACATGCCCTACAGGTGTGAAGCTTCAAGTCCGCACATCCACCCCGTCGGCTGGTGTAAGGAGCACAGGAGAACACTCATTACGCCGCCAGGTTTGTGCGCATTTTGTGCCTCGTAACCTTCTTCACATACATCAGGAGTCCACGAACCCTTTCTGCCCGGGGCCAGAGAGTTCATATTTTCGGCGTGGGAGTCCGTGCACTCTCTGGCACACCTACTCAGTTCGGTAGCACGAGGGCAGCCCCGAGTGCACGTGGTTGTGCTGGGGTAAGGCTTCATGTGCAAAGCCTGCAGGCCGGGGTCTGCTGCCTCTGATGCCCCTGGAAGTCTACGCAGTGGCTGAGTCCCTGACAGAGTATCAGGGGTTGTCTTCTTTGGAAAATAAGTTCATTCTTATTTGTATGTATTTATCTATTTATTTATTTCAAAGGTTTCATTTGAGATAAAGAGAGTGCACACGTGTGTGAGCGTAGGGTGGGAGGGAGGAGCAGACGCTCCGAGGGGCAGGGAGCCCGACACGGGGCTGGACCCAGGACCCCAGGATCATGACCTGAACCCAAGGCAGACGCTTCGCCGACTGAGCCCCCCCCAGGCGCCCCAAAAAGTTCTTTTTCCAAACATCTTCTATTTCTCAAGTTGAAATTCATTTCTAGACCTTATGTGAATAGGTGAATAGGCATTTAAATTTATCGTCTGGCAGAAGGGTGCTGTCTGAAGCTTTAATGAATAAGGGGAATGGCCTCGGGGGCAGCGTTTGCGGATGGAGCCTTGACCCCATGTGTGAGTCGATTCTGACGAAGGCACAGTGTTCACGGTTAAGGGGGATCTTGAGGCTGCAGGTATGTTCCATTCGTGACCTGGATGGGAGCTCACATACTCACTCTCCCGTTTTCTTTCGGGTTGTTGGTTCCAAAATAGACCTTGCACATCTGCTGGTAGGACCGCTTCTCTGTGCTCTGCAGGTTCGGCTGCCTCGCCGTCTGCCCCATTCCCATGGGCCCTTCTCAGCTCCCTCCCTCGCTCCCTGGCAGGGAACAGTGTGACTGCTGGTAAATGACGGTCGTATGTCACGTTGAGTGTATCTCCATGTGCATCAGCCTCCTGAAGGCACCGTGGCTGCCACCTGGCCGAGAAGGCAGGGTCATCAGCTGATGCGGAACATCCCTGCACTGCAGGTGGTCACTCACGGGGACTTTTTTTTTTTTATTGGTGTTCAATTTGCCAACATATAGCATAACACCCAGTGCTCATCCCACCAAGTGCCCCCCTCAGTGCTCGTCACCCCCCACCCACCTCCCCTTCCACCACCCCTAGTTCATTTCCCAGAGTTAGGAGTCTTCATGTTCTGTCTCCCTTCTGATATTTCCCACTCATTTTTTTCTCCTTTCCCCTTTATTCCTTTTCACTATTTTTTATATTCCCCAAATGAATGAGACCATATAATGTTTGTCCTTCTCCGATTGACTTACTTAGCATAATACCCTCCAGTTCCATCCACTTGGAAGCAAATGGTGGGTATTTGTCGTTTCTAATGGCTGAGGAATATTCCATTGTACACACAGCTTCTTTATCCATTCATCTTCTGATGGACACCAAGGCTCCTTCCACAGTTTGACTACTGTGGACATTGCTGCTATCAACATCTGGGTGCAGGTGTCCCAGCGTTTCACTGCATCTGTATCTTTGGGGTAAATCCCCAGCAGTGCAATTGCTGGGTCGTAGGGCAGGTCTATTTTTAACTCTTTGAGGAACCTCCACACAGTTTTCCAGAGTGGCTGCACCAGTTCACATTCCCACCAACAGTGTAAGAGGGTTCCCTTTTCTCCACATCCTCTCCAACATTTGTTGTTTCCTGCCTTGTTAATTTGCCCCATTCTCACTGATGTGAGGTGGTATCTCATTGCGGTTTTGATTTGTATTTCCCTGATGGCAAGTGATGCAGAGCATTTTCTCATGTGCATGTTGGCCATGTCTATGTCTTCCTCTGTGAGATTTCTGTTCATGTCTTTTGCCCATTTCATGATTGGATTGTTTGTTTCTTTGCTGTTGAGTTTAATAAGTTCTTTATAGATCTTGGAAACTAGCCCTTTATCTGACACGTCATTACCAAATATCTTCTCCCATTCTGTAGGTTGTCTTTGAGTTTTGTTGACTGTATCCTTTGCTGTGCAAAAGCTTCTTATCTTGATGAAGTCCCAATAGTTCATTTTTGCTTTTGTTTCTTTTGCCTTCGTGGATGTATCTTGCAAGAAGTTACTGTGGCCGAGTTTAAAAAGGGTGTTGCCTGTGTTCTCCTCTAGGATTTTGATGGAATCTTGTCTCACATTTAGATCTTTCATCCATTTTGGGTCTATCTTTGTGTCTGGTGTAAGAGAGTGGTCTAGTTTCATTCTTCTGCATGTGGATGTCCAATTTTCCCAGCACCATTTATTGAAGAGACTGTCTTTCTTCCAGTGGATAGTCTTTCCTCCTTTATCGAATATTAGTTGACCATAAAGTTGAGGGTCCACTTCTGTGTTCTCTATTCTGTTCCATTGATCTATGTGTCTGTTTTTGTGCCAGTACCACACTGTCTTGATGACCACAGCTTTGTAGTACAACCTGACATCTGGCATTGTGATGCCCCCAGATATGGTTTTCTTTTCTAAAATTCCCCTGGCTATTTGGGGTCTTTTCTGATTCCACACAAATCTTAAAATACTTTGTTCTAACTCTCTGAAGAAAGTCCATGGTATTTTGATAGGGATTGCACTGAACGTGTAAATTGCCCTGGGTAACATTGACATTTTCAGAATATTGATTCTTGATTCTTCTCATGGGGACTTTTGTGAGTGATGACGGCTTCTGTCGTCACAGGCAAAGGGCAGCTCCTTGGTCTGCTTGGGGCTGACGCGTGGACGTTGCCAGCAGCATGGAGCAGCAGAGGCTCAGCTTGGGTCTCCAGCACATGCCTGTCACTCCCTTCTGACGGCTCACTTCGTCTGGGGCCTCGTCTCCAGTTCCGTGGTACCATGTCTTAGTGTCTGGTCATTTCCTCACCCAGGGAGCCCTTTCCACCATCCCGGGGATGGGAGAGTCCCTGCTGCTTTCTGAGTTTCCTCCTGCGTTAAAATACAAAAGCCCCTTTTTCTGTACTGATTTATGGAGCTGTTGGGAAGATGCAGGAGCCTTAACGCGAACAGTAAGGTGTTAAAGCAGGATATCAACGCTTTTGTGGCTCAGATGTGGTGCAGCCTGGAAGACTTTTTTCCTGTAGAGCGCTCCTGTGTCCTGGGGTCTGCGTCGCGTCACGAGCCGGTGAATACCGACCGCGTAGTCACCCGTGTGCCCCTCTGGCCGTCGAGGTTGCTGTGAGGATTCATGTGCGTTTCCCAATTTGGCATTGATCCTTTCTTTTTTCTTCTTTACCAACTTTATGGCCATAATCAGAGATCTGGTCAGTAAACAGAGAACCAGTGAACAGTAGGTTCCAGTTCCATCTTCATGGCACTGGGAAGGGTCGTGGGAAGGGGTGGAGCAAGGAAGGTGTCATCGTTGCCTCGAGTGTCCGGTGAATCACCGAGTCCTCCATCTCCCTCCACGGACTTCTGTAACTCAGTGGAAGAGCAAAGCCATAGCTTTTTTGACAATTTTTTTTTTTTAGCCATTTTATTTTATTTATTTATTTTTATTTTTTTAATAATAAATTTATTTTTTATTGGTGTTCAATTTGCCAACATACAGAATCACACCCAGTGCTCATCCCGTCAAGTGCCCCCCTCAGTGCCCACCACCCAGTCACCCCCACCTCCGCCCTCCTCCCCTTCCACCACCCCTAGTTCGTTTCCCAGAGTTAGGAGTCTTTATGTTCTGTCTCCCTTTCTGATATTTCCTACCCATCTCTTCTCCCTTCCCTTCTATTCCCTTTCACTATTATTTATATTCCCCAAATGAATGAGTTTTTTGACAAATTTAAAAGAATCCAAATGTCACATCCAGAAGTACCAAGCAGGGCAGCATGAATACTTATCACCACTGCTTATACACCTAAAAATGGGTAAAGTGATAAATTTTACGTGCTATTTCACCTCGCACACATACAAAAAAAGCTAGAAAAAAACAAAACAAAACCCTGTCAAGTAACGGTTTGCAGGGCCTGTACTGAGGTCAGTCCTCGGCCCCATGACAGGAAAGATGCTCTTTCTCCAGTCCCCGCGCTCCAAGGGCGGCCTCCTGGCTGCATTCCTGATGTCCTGTCTGGAAGGCTCCCCGTCACTCTCGGTCCCGAAGAAACGGCGCAGGTGCCACTCTTGCTACTTCATGGGTCAGTCCCCCTCCAGGAGCCCTGCTACACACCCCATGTTCATGCTTTTTTCAAAATATGTAGCATACTTACTGTTCTTTTTCCAAAATTAGAGTCTTCGTGACTTTTTAAATGATCTTATTTTGAATTATCTGGTTGTACATTAATACATGCCTCTTCTGAAAAATTCAGAGTGAAAATGGAGGTAATGGCTATTCTTTCTCAAAATAGTTTGACTTTGTCCCAGAAAAATCTTTTTTTTTTTTTTTTTTTTAAGATTTTACTTATTTATTCATGAGAGACCCAGAGAGAGGGGCAGAGACACAGGCAGAGGAAGACGCAGGCTCCAGGCAGGGCGCCCGATGTAGGACTCGGTTCCAGGACCCCGGGGTCACGCCCTGGGCTGAAGGCAGACGCTCAACCGCTGAGCCACCCTGGGATCCCTCCAGAGAAATCTTTGCCTTTATGTACACAAACTTCCATGTGTGTGCAGTCAGCTTTAATGTTACTGAAACTGCAGGATAGGGCCCTTAAAAATGTGTTGTAAAAGGTTTGTATTCAGAGAAATATGTGTTTGTATACTTACTCTTTAAACTTTTACTTTGAAACAGCTTCAAAGGTATAGAAAAGTCGCAAAAATAGTACAGAAGTCATCTATGCCCTTGACCTAGAAACCCATTGAAGTTCATCCGTTGGTCAAATGATGCCACTTGTACCAAGAGGGTCAGTCATTGCACTGGGTTGTTCTGTCCCTCTGCTCCCCTTCAGTCAGGCTTTCCTTGACTGTCACGACCTCAGCATATTGGAGGGTAACAGATTAGCCATTTGGTTGTTTTGTTTTTTAGGTATTTTATTTATTTGGGAGAGAGAGAGTGTGGGTGCATGAGCCAGGGGAGAGGCAGAGGGAGAAGCAGGCTCCCCATTGAAGTTGGAGCCTGATGCCGGGCTCGATCGCAGGACCCTGAGATCGTGACCTGAGCCAAAGTTAGGTACCCAACTGACTGAGCCCCCCGGGCGCCCCACAGGTTCGTCGTCTTGTGGCTTGCTGCTTAATTTAGATATGCTTGGCGTCTCTCATGGTTGGATCTAGGTTATATGTTTTGGCAGGAATGTCACAGAAGCAGTGCTGTGTTGTCGCTGCATCTTCTCGGGGACTGATGCCAATTGTCTCACTCCTGATCTTTTTTTTTTTTAATGTTTTATTTATTTATTCATGAGAGACCCAGAGAGAGGGGCAGAGACACAGGCAGAGGGAGAAGCAGGCTCCATGCAGGGAGCCCGACGTGGGACTCGATCCCGGGTCTCCAGGATCACGCCCTGGGCTGAAGGCGGCGCTAAACCGCTGTGCCACCCGGGCTCCCCATCACTACTGATCTTTTACCATTAATGGATCTAGGTGCTGTTGGCCAGGAGCGCCTGGTGGCTCAGTCAGTTAAGCATCTGACTCTTGATTTCAGCTTGGGGCATGATCCCTGGGTCCTGGGATTGAGCCCTGGATTGGGGTCCATGCTTTGCTTGGAGGCTTCTCTCTCTCCCCCTGTTGCCCCTCCGCCCCCAGCTTGTATGTGCAAGCTCTCTCTCCCTTTCTCTCTCTCTCTCTCTCTCTCTCTCTCTCTCAAATAAATACATTTTAAAAATCTTAAAAAAGAAAAAAAAGATGGTGTTTGCCAGGCTTTTCCACCAACAGTCACTTTTTCTCTGTTATTAGTATCTTGTGGGGAGATGCTTTGAGGTTGTATGACTATCATGGACTTCATCCCCATTGTCACTCACTACTTTTTAAATTTTTTTATTTTTAATTTTTTTTTAAAGATTTTATTTATTTATTCATGAGATACACACAGAGAGAGAAGCAGAGACACAGGCAGAGGGAGAAGCAGGCTCCATGCAGGGTGCCCGACGTGGGACTCGATCTCGGGGCTCCAGGATCACACCCCGGGCTGTAGGCATCACTAAACCCCTGCGCCGCCAGGGCTGCCCGCTCACTACTTTTAACATCCGTTGATATTTCTAGTATGAGTTACTATTTTGACAGCTGCTAAATGCTATTTTTTTTTATTCCTTGTACATAATTAGTTGGTATTCTTCTGCAAAGAATAGCTTTCACATCTTCCCATTTATCCATTCAGTTAATTTATTTGTCTCTTACTGTTTTTATCCATAGGTTATAATCCGTAACCAGTATTATTTATTTTTAGGTCCAGATTTTCTCAGATTTGGCCAGCGGGAGTCCCTTTAAGCTGGTTACTATGTCCTTTGATGTGTTCTAATCATTTTTCGAGAACTTCCTACTTTCTGGCACAGCTAGGCTTATCTTGTACTTTCCCTCGTTTAGGACTCCCATCCAAGCAGTAGATGTGCTCCTTGCTGTGGGCTGATGCTACTTCAGTCTCTCAGAGGATAGAGTTAGGAAGTGCATCCATGCGAAAGTATTAAAAAATTATGTATGTTTCTGTATCTGTTTAGACATTGAAAACAATGAGTTTGTATCATTAGCCAAGACCCCTCAGTTTATTCCGGTTTCATGCTTTCTCTATTTATACTTCTTTTTATGGCCAGTGAGAGACCTGCCTTCCTGTATCTCAGTATATTTACTTATGTTTTCAATCCTCTTTATTGGCCAATTTCCCATGCCTCTGAGCCACTGTTAATTCCTGCTCATGCCTGCCTAATGGATTTTGAACTCAGAGGGAAAACATGGGGGCAGGAGGAAAGAGGAATAGTTATTTCTACATGTTTTATTAATACTCTTACATGACTGGGGCACTTGGGTGGTTCAGTTGGTTGAGCATCTGAGTCTTGGTTTCAGCTCCGGTCATGATCTCAGGGTCATGAGATCGAGCCCCCCTCAGGCTTGGAGCTCGGCACACGGAGTCCGCTATCAATTAGTCTCTCCCTTTCCCTCTCCCTCGCCCTCTGCCTCTCTCTCCACTCACACTCTCTCCCTAAAGATAAAATAAAATCTTAAAAAGAAAATACTATAGCATGACTTGATTTTGGTTGTTTGACCTAACAATATGATGACATTGTCTGGAATATACCATATTTTAGCTTATGTAAATCTGCCTCATTCATTTTTACTAAATGCTTTCTATTCCATATGTACTATATATATTATGTATAATATACATATTTACACATTTTGTATATTATGGTTAATAGACTTGTTTTTACATTTTTATGTTAAGCAGCTGTGCATTGTCTGTGTGCACATGAGATTTTCCTAGATTAGTAGGAGTAGAATTGGACATTACAGGGTACTTTGGTTTGTGTGTATCTGTATATGAGACTTACCTGAGAATATAAATTATACACCTATATGTTATAGGTTAAATTCTTATTTAATGTTAAATTCTATATTATGTTAAATTCTTATTTAAAAGGTAATAGAAGAGGAATTCCTGGGGGGCTCAGTGGTTGAGTGTCTGCCTTCGGCTCAGGTCGTGACCCTGGGGTCCTGGGATCGAGTCCCACGTCGGGCTCCCTGCATGGAGCCTGCTTCTCCCTCTGCCTGTGTCTCTGCCTCTCTCTATGTCTCTCACGAATAAATAAAATCTTTAAAAATTTTTTTTAAAAAAAGGTAATAGAGGAGTCATGATCAAGATGAAAGCAATGTAATTATTATAATTTGTTCTGGGTGTGTTCAAAGTTATGTGGAATACGAACATAATTTTGTAGGTCATAATAACAATATATCATAATTTTACAGGTCCGTTTATAGTTCTCACTATCATTTTGGTTAAACCTGACAGGATTTACTTCTTTCTTTCTTAGGTTATCCAAATGTGAAACATTTTTCTTGGGATAAATACTTAGAAGAAACCAATTCTTTACCTGCCCCTGCAAGAGCTTTCAAAGTGGTGAGTTAATCTGTTTTACACTTTTTGATTAATTTGTGTCGACAAGAGTGTTCATTCATTGACATTTAAGAACAGAAAGAGCTAGTACTAGCGAGCCGGACTAGGAAGGGGAGGGAAACAAGACCACAGGACAGGTTTTTGACCTCTCACAATTTTGAAAGTCAAAATTGTTACTGGGGTTTTTGTTGTTTGCATCCAGAAAGTATTTTCACCTTGGTCTTGTCTCCTTTGAAAATTTTCCCCTTGGTCTTATCTCCTTGGAAAAAGAAAATTCTGCTTGAGTTGTTATGGAATGAGTTGCAATCTTACGACAAACTTCTGTTTTTCCAGCTAGATACTCTGAGAAACTGAAAAAAGACAGGATATTTTCTGATGAAAATTGTTTTAAACAATTGCTTTGGATTTGTTTATGGCAAGCTGAGATGCTAAGTTTCATGCTCTCAACCCACATGTTTAATCATCAAAATACAAGGTCACCTGCTTTTGTTATAGTAACTTTCTAACCAGAGTCATTGCATCTTAACATAAAACTGTTAAGTTTTATAATCTTATAATCTTAACTGTTGTTAAGATTCAAAGTAAACCTCATTTCTTTGCAAGGGAAGAATAAGTAATGAAATGTATTTAATTTTTTTTTTGAATCTCTAACAACTTCCTTTATAATTTCTATTTTTCTGTAAATTCAAGGAAAAATCTTTAAATATCTCAAAGATAGTTTTGATGACGCACAATCTATCATAAACAACGTTTGTCTTTAAAAGTGATTTTCTCGGGTATAAATTGCTAGAGTTTTTAATGATGGAGTTAATTAGAAGTGTGGGCCCAAATATAGAAAAGCACATCAAAAATTTTGGGGAGAAAAAAGTATATTTCATGAAGAAAAGCAACATAAAAGAATGTGCATGAGTCCATCTGATCGTAAACCTAGGAATTAAGAACAAATAGAGTGAGGCACTCTTTTTCCTGGACTCCCTAGAAGACGTGCGTCGCACTTTGCTTTGGACGGGATCCCATCACTCAGTCTCCTGTCTCCCGTCGCCTTGATGCCTCTGCTTTCTCTAGTGTGGCCTCAGGGCCCTTGCACTGTGATTGTTTTTTCTCTTTCACAGAGTTTTCACGCTTCATTTTCAGGGCCCGAGTTTTGTTGCACCCACTTTCCAGAAGGGGGGCAACTTGACTAACCTGGCCGTCACCTTGCCTTCTACAGCTTAGTCGCCTTGTCGGAGGTTTCTGGGTTTGTGCTGAGCACGAGGCACAGGCGGCTCAGGTGTAGGACGGATGCTGCCCCCTGCTCAGTCCCGCTCTTACAGGCCGATTCCGTCTTGCGTGGCCTCGTTTCTTTTTCTTTTTTCTTTTGATTTATTTATTTTTCCTATTTATTTATTTATTTATTTATTTATTTATTTATTTATTTATTTATTTTTGTTTCTTTTTTTTAAAGATCCATCTTCTGCGCGGTCTCGTGACCATTTCTTTTTTTTTTTTTTTCGTGACCATTTCTAATCTCTGTGTCATTTCTCTGTGTCACTTTAAAGTTCGTTCCTCTCTCTTTTATAGGCTATTTTTATGCTTGTTGGGTTTTGCCGAGACACCTCCTTCTAACTCATGAGAAAACCTCTTGCCTTCCCTCTGGCTAATCAAGGTTTTGAATTTTATCTGAAGATCTGGTGCTTTCTGTTTGCTCCTGTGGCTGCCGGCTTCTGTCGCCCCAGGCTTTGGCCGGAGCTCGGGATTGAGGTTTCTGACAGGGAGGGTGGGGTCCAGGGCTGCTGTGGGGACTCCAGGTTTGAGGTTGTTCTCTGACCCCCCCTCACGTCTGTGCGGCTCAGCCCACCCTCGCTTGCTCCGGATCTTACCGTGTCGTCTTTTCTCTACGGCAGAAACCTCCGCATGGATTCCAGAAAAAAATGAAGCTTGAAGTCATAGACAAAAGAAATCCTGTGTTTATTAGAGTTGCGACAGTTGCAGACACGGATGACCACCGAATAAAAGTGAGTGTTCCCCGCTGGGGTTTTGTCTGGTCTGTTGCCGCCGAGGTGTCGGGGGCCGTCAGCAGAGCCCGGACTCGCGAAGTGCGGCCGTTGAGCCCCTAAGACCCGAGGCTGCGAGCGGAGCGGTGTGGGAGGCTCTCGGGTTCGTGCCCGCCGTTCCGTTCGGGAGGTCGCGGGTCCTGCCTTCGCCCTCTGGCCCTTGCTCGAGCATCAGGAGTCTGGTCCCTAGTAGCCTGTCGCTGCAGGCCCCGGGGCCGCGTCTTCTTAGCGGTCCCGATGGGGCCGAAGGGGAGGTGACCTTCAGAAGAGCGGCACAGAAGTGCAGTCGAGTCAAGAGCAACAGTCCCGGTGGGGGAAGCCGACTGGGCATCTCGGGGGCAGCGGGGGGGGTGCAGGGGGGGTGCAGGCACCAAGTGGGGCCTCCCTGCTGCGTCTGGAGTCTCTCTGTGAATGACGACAGCGGTAGAAACAAGGTGTCACCTTTCCGTGGTGTTTACGGGTGGCAGTGTCCTCCCGTGGTCTGACACTGGTGGCGATGACTGTGCAGGAGACTGGGGTCACTATTCTTCTATCTGAAGCCGAGGCCCGGGAAGAGGTCAGGAGTTAACGCGGAGCGAAGTCACACTCCTCGGCTCTCGGATTCTAAACTTACGCTCTTAAAAAAAATCACATATTCAGCTATCTCTAATTAGAGAATATATAAAAAATTATAGCATGAAAAATTATAGCATGTGTTGCATAATGTGGAATAATGTGTATAATAGGAATTTCACTGCTTGATTCAGTATTTTGAAGATTATGTAATCAGGGATCCCTGGGGGGCTCAGCGGTTCAGCCCCTGCCTTTGCCCAAGGGTGTGACCCCAGGGTCTCGGGATCGAGTCCCGCATCGGGTTCCCTGCATGGAGCCTGCTTCTCCCTCTGCCTGGGTCTCTGCCTCTCTCTCTCTGTGTCTCTCATGAATAAATGAATAAAATCTTAAAAAAAAAAGATTATATAATCATACAAGATTTTAGAAATTATAAATAATGGAGGGCCGGTTAATCTTCTTGAGTACATTTTCCTGTTACTTGTCCTTGGTGTGATAATGTGAATCATTAAAGCAATTGGAGTATTATAGGACTAGAATATTTTTTTAAGTGATCAAGGAAATGTAGAACTAAGCAAAATATTATTTTTAATAATCAAATTGGTCAGAATAGAAAAAAAAATGTGTGTTTTCATTTGGGTGCATGAAAAGTTTATTCTCTTACATGCCTGGTAGGAACATAAAGCGTCTCAGCCCTTTCTAAAAAGCAGTTTGGTTAAGGGATCAAAAGTCTTGAACGTCGCTTACCCATTATTTCAAGAATTTCGATCCTAGGGATTTGTATTAACAATGAACCAAAGGGGAATTTGCAAAGATAAGGACTACGAGGAAAATAGAGCCGTGCTGCTTACAGCATTTACGATGAGGAACAGCCACAGTAGGATATAGGTGAAATAAATTACTGGTCTATCTGTACGATGTTAAATATTCAATATTGGCAAGTGAAAAGCCCCACATGTACTATTCTGTGTATGATGTCTGGTATTGTGTTTTGAAAGACTATTATGGAAAGAAACTGGCCAAAATAATGACAGTGCTTCTCCTGGGGTCCTAGGATTAGGAGTGACTATGAATGATTTTTTATAATTATAAATGATTAGGTTTTCTTAATTTTTTTTAATTTTTTAAAAAGATTTATTTATTTATTTATGATAGAGAGAGAAAGAGAGAGAGAGAGAGGCAGAGACCCAGGCAGAGGGAGAAGCAGGCTCCATGCAGGGAGCCTGATGGGGGACTCGATCCTGGGACTCCAGGATCGCGCCGTGGGCCAAAGGCAGGCGCCAAACCACTGGGCCACCCAGGGATCCCCCTGGTTTTCTTTTTAATTACCTGGTTTCAGGAATACATGGAATTACTTTCATAAAAAAAAAAATGTAGATGAGCTCTGATTTTACATGCGAGAGCATTTTGGCCTGCTGAGGGCAAAGACTCCAGAATGGGTAGGGAGGGCAGGGAGCGGGTCAGACAAGCGCAGACTGGATTCCAGCTCTTTTTGCTTCTGGCTGAGTTCTCTTTCCAACACAGCGTCTGGTGGTTTAACACCCAGAAAAGATCTGGTTATAGGGTGTGTAGTTGGCAGTTTTCTTTTCACAGCTCGCGGTGTGAGTTTTATAGCTAAAGGTGAACCACTGAGCAAATCCCTGTGTGTTCCTGAAATCCCCGGAAGGTCAGTGAGCAGGTGATGGTGACCCAGGTGTAGGATTCATCAGAGGCTCCTGAGAATATCAAAAGCTTTCATTAGTAGGACTTTTTCTAATCCTACGGGAGATGATGCAGCAAGAACGTGCCTCTTCGTGTTCCGGGAAGGAAGAGCCTCTAGGGACTGAGGCATTCGCGTACCTTAGTATTTTCTTAGGGACGAAATCAGTTCTTCAGCTGAGCAAGATCCACCTTCTTTGAGTTATTACAGTTGAAATGTTTAGGACGTTCACGTATTTCATCAGACACTGCAGGAAGACAAGCGGAATGTTTTTGCCCTCCTCCTTACGTTTTGGGGGTCTGTGTCCTGCTATTTCTCAACCCGTCAGTTTTAGGTCTGATTTCCTTCCTTCCCGTTTGGATCATTTAGGATCAAGCTCTTGGCCACACCCGTCCCTTCCCTTTACCCTTTCGGTAGTCGTCTCATTTAAAGAGTTTTTTTCTCAATGTTCCGTGTTCATGTTAGTTTAAGTAAATGAGCATTGTTCACTGCTGAGCAAAGTAGTCTTTTTCTTAGGACATTTGGTTTTCCTGGAGTCGGTAATTTCTTGTGTCTTGATTTTTTTTTTTTTTTAATTTTCTGCGCTCATCGTAACGTTCGTTCACAAGCGCTCCGAGGAGTCTGACGTTTCTTTCTGTTAAAGGCCCAAGTGTATTTTTTAAGCCTTTTTGTCCCCTTGACCTGTTCTTCCTACCACCTAGCACCTGGCCCCGGTAATCTGGGCGCTTCTACTCGGGGCCTCGTCCCGACCTTGCATTCTGAAACTGCTCTTTTGCTGACAGACTATGTCGTATTTCATTTTTTTGACTCACGTACTTGTTTTTCTTAACGTATTCTCTTACCTTGTTCAAACACACCTTTCTGTGACTCTCTAAGAGAGGGTGTGTAGAGGCGCCTGGGGGGCCCAGCGGCTGGGCGTCTGCCTTGGGCCCAGGCCGTGACCCCGGGGTCCCGAGATCGAGTCCCGTCGGGCTCCCCGCGGGGGCCTGCTTCTCCCTCGGCCTGGGCCTCTGTCCCTCTCTGTGTGTTTGCTCATGAACAAATGTTGGGGAAAAAAAAAGCTGGGCTGTATGAACCCCATCTTCGACTCCTCGCATGTGCGGCGCGGCCTCTGCCGGGTGTGGCGAGGGCACTGGGGAGCCATGTCCCGTGCGCCCCCACCGTTGTCTCAGCGCCGTTGCCCGGACGCCCCTGCTCAGGGGCCGAGCCCTTCCTCTCCGGAGACCGTGTCCCCAGCCGCGGCCACGTGCTCTGTGATGAGGGCTGGCGTCGCTTTCCGCTCACCGTGGAGGCTCAGGCTTGACCGCGGCTCCCTCGGGCTGGAAGCGCTGCCTGAGGGTCGGTGGGGACGCGGCTGTCGCGCTCTCCCCCGCCTGGCATCCGCCCCTTGAGCTGAGCCCTTGACTTTCTTAAACTTTCTCTCATGCTCCTCTGAATTTTTTTTTTTTTTTTTTTACTTTTTACTCGCTTAGAGAGATGGACTCTGTTTGCCAAAAGCTATGTTGCATTTTAATGACAGCTCTGCGTTTTGAGGTTTGGGACTAGGCCGTCCTCACTTGGCGCCCTTCTCCCCGCTTCCCCCGGCTTCTCTGTCTCCCCCAGAAGCCCCGATGACCTGATTCCCGTGCCCGCGGCGGCTTCCCTGGCCGTCTTCCCACGCGGGCCGGCCGGCTGCTCCCCAGGAGCGGTGCCCACGGGCTCGAGCTGGGCCCACGGTGGCCCGCCCGTGGCGGGAGGCGGGGGCCCCCCGGCCCGAGCCCGCGGGGTCGCCAGTGTCGCCGGAGGACCGCACGGCCTGGGCTCCCTGCCTGCCGGCGGCCCGCCCTGCCCGTTGGCTCTAGGCCCTGCGTGGGTGGGCTCGCTGGAGGGCGGCCTCCGACTCCGGGTGCACTCTGCTTGGGCTCCCGTGGGCTCCCGTGGGCTCCCGTGGGCTCCCTGTGCGCTCCGGGTGGGCTCCGGGTAGGCTTCCCCTGTACTCCGTGTGGGCTCCCCATGGACTCCGGGTGGGCTCCCCCTGTATTCCACGTTGGCTCCCCATGGACTCCGGGTGGACTCCGGGTGGGCTCCCCATGTGTTCTGGGTGGGCTCCCTGTTGGCTCCAGGTGGACCCCGCATGGGCGCGCGTGGGCTCCCTGTGAGCTCCTTGTGGGCTCCGCATGGGTACGTGTGGGCTCCCCATGCACTCCGGGTGGGCTCCCTGTGCACTCAGGATGGGCTCCCCCTGTACTCCGCGTGAGCTCCCCATGGGCTCCATGTGGGCTCCACGTGGGCTCCCCGTGGACTCCCCGTGGACTCCGGGTGGGCTCCCCGTGTGTTCTGGGTGGGCTCCCCATGGGCTCCAGGTGGGCTCTGCATGGGCTCCCCGTGGGCTCCCTGTGTACTCTCAGTGGGCTCTGCGTGGGCTCCCCGTGGGCTCCGCGTGGGCTCCCCGTGGACTCTGGGTGGGCTCCCCGTGCATTCTGGGTGGGCTCCCCATGGGCTTGTGTGGCTCTCATGGGCTCCGCCTGAGCTCCGGGTGGGCTCCGCATGGGCTCTTTGTGGGCTCCCTGTGGGCTCCCTGTGGGCTCCGTGTGGGCTCCTGTGGGCTCCAGGTGGGCTCCCCGTGTACTCCAGGTGGGTTCTACATGTACTCCAGGTGGGTTCTATGTGTACTCCGGGTGGGCTCCGCGTGGGCTCCCCATGCACTCCGGGTGGGCTCCGCGTGGGCTCCCCATGCACTCCGGGTGGGCTCCCTGTGCACTCAGGATGGGCTCCCCCTGTACTCCAAGTGGGCTCCCCATAGGCTCCGTGTGGGCTCTGAGTGGGCTCCAGGTGGCTCCCCATGGGCCCCCCAGTCCTGCCGGCTGCCCCCGGACAGGCCCTCCGTGGCTTCCATGCAGTGCACCACATGTCCCGTCCTGCCTTATGGGGCACCGGGCCATGCCCCCCCCCCACTCTGTACTGCAGGTCACCCCTGCCCCGGCCCACGTTCTCTGGGCTCACGCTTCTCGCGCGTCAGCCACCTTCCGTCTCCTTCCGTGTCCTCCTGGCTTCATACCTTTGCAGATTTAACCTTGATTTCAGAAGAGAGTGGAGATAAGCACCTGGGCCCGAAATGTGCTTTATGGAGTTGCCTTTCACACGGCAGGCCTTTTTCTTTTTAAGAAATAGGCTCGTTTCTAAAATATTACCTGTCTTATTCTTGATTAGTTGTCAATAACATGTACGAAGGCTTCATAGTTTCCAAATAATGCTTCTGGATGAAAATGCAGCCAGTTTCCTAAACTATAATTTTAAATATGTGTGAGTTAACTCTTCCAGGACGAGACGGGGAGCGGAAGGGAGGGGCGGGAGGGGCGTGGAGGGAGGGAGGGGGCGGCGTGAGGACGGGCGGGCGGGCGGGCAGGAGGGCGGGAGGGAGGGAGGGAGGAGGCGGGAGGGGAGTGCGGAGAGGGGAGGAGGGGAGGGAGGGGGAAGGAGAGGGAGGAAGGGAGGAGGGAAGGGGGAGGGGACGGGAGGGGGAGGGCAGGAGGCGGGAGGGAGGGAGGGCGGGAGGGAGGGAGGGAGGGAGGAGGGAGGGAGGGGGAGGAAGGAAGGAAGGACAGGAAGGAAAGTAAGGAGGGAAGGGGAAGGAAGAAGGTAGGAAGGAAGGAGGGAGTGGAGGGAAGGGACTTGAAGGGAAGGTACATGTAAGTGCAGGTGCCGTTGGATGCCTGGATTGCTTCAGTGTTAGTATCCGTCTACTTCGACCTATGATCCTTCATTCTCCTTCTCCTTCTTCTTCTTCTTCTTCTTCTTCTTCTTCCCCTCTATCTTTTAGAGAGAGTGAGAGTGGGGGTGGGAGGAAGAAGGAGAAGGTGAGAGAGAACCTTAAGCAGGCCCGTCACCCAGCGCGGAGCCCGGCCAGGACTCTGTCCCACGACCCTGAGGTCATGACCTGAGCGAAAATCAGGAGTCCTTTGCCGAGCCACCCAGGAGCCCCTCATCTTATGTTCTTGAGAATTTTTATTAAAATCAACATTATTGCTGAGTTGTCTTCATATATAAGTGTATTTATAGTGGAACATTTGTATTACAAATATTTTATAGGTCTCTTCAGTTTATAAAAGTCTTAAATACTTCATGTTGTATGTTTATGTGTCTTCTTTTCTTGTTGTTTGTCAGACTTTTGATTTCTTTTCAAAATAGACCCCAGCAAGAGGAAATCTATCACTTAACATTACTAAAGTGCCTGATTTTTTTGTTTAAGACCTTTTAATACTCCAGCAACTGAAGTAGTGAAAGTCATGAAAGATGAACTACAACTATACAGACTTTAATAAGTTATGTTATCTGGACTTCTGGACTTCTAGAGTGAGATTTTGATTAGGGTTAGTATTAATTTTTGCATTATTAATTTTTACATGAATTCAGATGCACTCTTATGTGTATTTGGCACTCAGCAGACAGGATTTTATTGTTACCTCCATTCATAATATCTTTTTTTTTTTTTTAAAGATTTTTATTTATTCATTCATGAGAGACACAGAGAGAGAGTGGCAGAGACACAGGCAGAGGGAGAAGCAGGCTCCACGCAGGGAGCCTGATGCGGGACTCGATCCCGGGTCTCCAGGATCACGCCCTGGTCCGAAGGCAGGCGCCAAACCGCTGAGCCACCCAGGGATCCCCCGTTCATAATATCTAAACTAAATTTTATCTCTGAAATTGAACCTCGAACTACTAACATCCTCCAATTTGTCTGCCCACCTAGTTTATAGGAGCTATTAGATTTGTCTGTAATATCTGAGGTATATTCGTCCCAGATAGATAACTTCCCGCTGCCAACTGAGGGGTCACTTTCCGCGAACACCGGAAGCTTGTGGTGTCCGCAGACACGCTAGCTGCTAGGTCTGCCATAAACATCCTTAAAGTCATATGGGAGGAAACTTTAGAAAGAGCCCTTTTATTTATGATGATAATTGAGATTTTCAGAGTCCGTGTGGTGTGCAGTAACGTACGAGTCAACGTCCACGGGTCTCAATTCCGAGTGCACAGTACAGTGACTTAGCAGTTGAGCAAACAGCAGGTGTGTGCACAGAACCAAACCCATGGATTAGCAACCTCCTAGGTAGGCTCAGCCTTTCTTTTTTTTTTTTTTTTTTTTCTTTCTCTTTGTCATCACAAAGAAAGTTCTGGTGTGTATCCAGAGTAGACATCCATTTATTTGTTAGGATTGAGGACATTTGCTCTAAGAAGATACCTAGATTTTTAAAAATTGAGTGATACGGGACGCCTGGGTGGCTCAGTGGAGGAGCATCTGCCTTCGACTCAGGTCGTGACCCCGGGGTCCTGGGATCGAGTCCCACGTCGGGCTCCCTGCAGGGAGCCTGCTTCTCCCTCTGCCTGTGTTTCTGCCTCTTTCTCTGTGTCCCTCATGAATAAATAAAATCTTTTTTTAAAAATTTAGTGATTCATCTACAACGAATGAAACATGAATGATATGAACATTAATTTCAGCATAAAAGTAATGGAATTTAGGAATAGCAAGGTCAGAAAACAGGAAAGTTTCATGTTTCTAGTAAAATAAGGGTAAGCACTTTGCTAGTTGAGAATTAGGACATTTTAAACTTATTTTAACACTCTTAGTTCTGTCTGTTCGTTTACTGGTTGGCATGGACAGCCTAAACTGATCGTTTTAGAAAATTATCGTGAATGTCACCTCACTGTTAGGTGAACATTGTTTTTGATCCCAGGAAAGCGAAGGGTTATTTTGAGCTCAGTAATTTTCTGTAGGTGCAACTTTTATATTCAAAGTATGCGAATGAGGAACAATTTTATTTGGATCCTTGAATTCAGGCTCGGTTCCTCGTCCTGACTAGCTGCATGGTCCCTTCTCTTCTTTAAGGTGATGCCGGTGATTTCTTCCAGGTGGGGAATTCTGTGGGCTCTGATTCTAGGATTAACTGACTTCTGAGCTTGAGAAAGTGGATTCATTGTGCTATTTAATTCATTGTACTATGTAATATTGTGGGATTCAAGAAGAAGGACATTCTTTTGAACCCGTATATGTGTACTTTGACAGCTCTGTACCGTCCGGTCCCCTAGATGTACCGTGATTCGGTTAGCCAGCCTCCTAACGGTGGATCCCCACCTGGTTTTCTACTGCAGACAATGAGTTGAGTTACTGAGATTATCAAGTCAAAGGTGATGTATTTTAAGTGACTGTTCTTGCAGATAACTCTCCAGAAATATCGGTCAATTAATACTCCCGTCAGCTGTCCATGAGAAAGCTTTTTTTTTTTTTTCTTTTTCATGAGAAAGCTTTTTATTCTCATTCTCACCAGCTCTAGGAGTCACCAAAATGGCACATTTTTGACAGGCTGAAAAAAAAAAAAAAAAGAATTGCATCTTGTGGTTTTAATTTGTAGTTTTTTAGTTATAAGTGAAATCTATTACCTTTTTATATGTTTACTAACCATTTGTATTTAGTTTCTTATTTATCAGCAGTTGATATCTATTTTTCATCTTTCTTTTGGGCTTTTCTTGTTGGTATATGATATCTGTCTAAATGAAGGAGCAGAGTACACTGTTGAATATGTAATGAATGTGTTTTTCAGGTTTCTCGTGGGCCTTCCATCTTTTTTGTGGTATTTGCCACTCATTACAGAATATTTGCCACTCCCAAGTTTTAAATGTTCATGTAGTCCAATTGAGGAGTCTTGCCCTTAATGGCTTTTGACTTTGGTGTCTTGCTTACAAAAATTATCTTGTTGTAAGATTACAAATACATTCACTCATGCATTGTTCTAGAAATTTTATTGTTCAACTTTTAATGCTTGGATTTTTTAAAATCCAGTTGGCATCTGTTGTCTTGTTAGGGATCCACAGACTTAAGAAGGAAATCTAGCTGGGAAACAATGTAAAAGCAAAATATATATAGGCTTTCGGCATATCCTTTTATCCTAAAGATAAAATATATGTAATACTTAAAAGATACAGAGCTGGTCCCTAGTGACCCTGCCTGAAGGACCAGTTGCTCTTTCATGTGGTGGCCACAAACGATGGCGTTGACCACCCTGTAAAACCTCCTTGAGAGGTGCTGTGATTATTTAGGAGAAAAAAAAATCATACTTGGATATGCATTTGATGGAGAGAGATTTTGTAAACTGAGTGTATTTCTAATAGGACACTGAATTTGTTTAAAAATCCTTTTTAGCATAATTCTGAGAGAATTGACATTTACATGAAAGGCCTTTCTGCCTCTCCACTCTCCCCTCCCTCCCTGCCCTGATTTATTCATTATTTTAGTAATATTTACTAGCGGTTTGGTGTTGCTCATTTGAAGATGCTGCGTACTCCCGTTGTTCTAGTGTCGGAAGGTGTACGTAATATATCTGTAGACGTACTGCTGGGATAATGCCTCTGGCCAGACACTTATTGATGAACAGGTCATTTGAAGATAGGTCAAAAGTGCCTTTTTTTTTTCTCATAGTGTAAATGAAGTAATTTAAATAATTGAAAAGATTTATTTGGTATTAAATCTATATAATTTAGAAGAGAATGAAAATGGTAGAACTTTTATTGTGGGAATACTTGTGATCTCAATTGTACTCTGATTTTCTTTTTATTATCCAGGTTCACTTTGATGGCTGGAATAGTTGCTACGATTACTGGGTAGATGCAGATTGCCCTGATATTCACCCCGTGGGCTGGTGTTCAAAAACCGGGCATCCTCTTCAGCCTCCTTTGAGTAAGAGACACAAGGATAACTTAAATAAATGTTTTCATGTTCTTGTGTAGGGCGCTTGACTTTTTTCTCCTACCCTTTTCTTTCTACTTCTTTCTCACTGTACGTTTCTTCTCTGTGTCATCCTTTTCCTCTTCCTACATTTTTAACTATATGGCAGTCACAGAAATCCGAAAGAAAAAATACGATGTTTGAAAAAGCAAAGTTTATATACTTTTTTTTTTTTTTTTTTTTTTTTACTTTTATTTAGAAGTACTCCTCACCTTTTAAAATTGATACTGAATTTTGGGAAGACAGGTTGTCAGACTCTCAAAATTCAGTGTATCAGCAGTGATTTTCTACTACAGTTTTACAAAATGTTACCATTGGGAGAAAGTGGGCAAAGTATACAGAGGCTCTCCCTCTGAATCATCACTTCAAACTGTGTGTGATTTACAATAACCTCAGTAAAAATTTCTTTTAAATTCCACTTAAAAAAAAAATAGGCACTGAGAACTTGACATACTATGGTTTTATTTATTTTATTTTTATTTTTAAAATATTTTATTTATTTATTCATTATAGACATACAGAGAGAGAGAGAGAGAGGCAGAGACACAGGCAGAAGGAGAAGCAGGCTCTATGCCGGGAGTCTGACGTGGGACTCGATCCCGGGACTCCAGGAATGCACTCTGGGCTAAAGGCCAGCGTTAAACCGCTGAGCCATCCAGGGATCCCATACTATGGTTTTAACTTTGAAGGAAAGCATAGACATGGTAGCAAAAGATACGCAGGAGATACAATAGATTATTGCAGAGTATTAAAAAGTTCACCCTGCAGTCCCCCATCCAGTGGCTTCACTTCTGGACGCCATCCACAAGCTACACAAAAGTACAGAAACTCACCTGCGTGCTGTCTGTTACTTTATATGCAAAATAACGAACTTGGAGACAAAGATGGGTTAAATTCTGGTGCATTCATAATGCAGACACTATGCAACAGCCATCAGGAATCTTACCATTGAGATGGAAAGATTTACAAGACTTAAAGACCAAAGGATGGGGATCCCTGGGTGGCTCAGCGGTTTGGTGCCTGCCTTCGGCCCAGGGCATCATCCTGGAGACCCCGGATCGAGTCCCACGTCGGGCTCCCTGCATGGAGCCTGCTTCTCCCTCTTGCCTGTGTCTCTACCTCTCTCTCTCTCTCTCTCTCTCTCTCTCTCTCTCTCTGTGTCTCTCATGAATAAATAAATAAAATCTTAAAAAAAAAAAAAAAAAGACCAAAGGAAAAATGTTTCAGAATAGTGCACATCTGTGCCGTGCTGTCCCTTGTAGGCAACAAAATGAGACAGAACCAAAACCTGACACCCGTATACATGCACGCCTACCCGTGTATGGGAACGCTTAGAACAAGGTCTGGCGCGTTACACGTGAACATAAGTGGTCGGGATGAGGGCATCTGTGAAATGCGGAGGGGGTAGAGGGTTCTGTTTGGTAGTGTCACAGTACACGAGTATTCCTTTACTAATTATCTTATTTCCGTGATGGAAATTATTTAGAGTCTCCTCATCGGTATACGTTTAGGTGTTTCTGGAATTTGTGACATTGAAAGAGGGGGAGATCAAAGTCTAGCATTTCACTACGGAAGGAAGATAAATCGTGAACAAAAGCATAGAGAAAAACCTTTAAGAATAAAGGCTTTTAAGATATTAGTTTCTTACAGCCTTCTTGTTAACTTGGTGCCCCTTCTTTCTCTCTTTATCCCCCCCTTGCTTTCTCATAGGCCCCTTAGAATTAATGGAAGCTTCAGAACATGGTGGATGCTCAACCCCAGGATGTAAAGGGATTGGCCATTTTAAGAGAGTGAGGCACCTGGGCCCTCACAGGTATGTGGTGCTGCCGCTCACGTGGGAATTTCTCGCGTGGCCAGAGACCGGGTGCCCGTCCCACATATGTGTAAGATGAGCATTTCCATGTATATACATGGGTGGGAGCTAATTTTATATTTTGATCCATGCAAAATGTGGTTACCATGGTGATCCTGTGGAAACGAAGAGCATGTCCGTCGCTAAGTCTTCCTGGGAGAAAATGCATTCACACTCCAAGGTAGATGTACTCCAGCCATTTGCCTTTCCTTGACAGCCTGACGAGCTCTGCAGGTACTTAGCTCCCGAGAGAGCCACCTTGGGTTGACCGTTAATGATGAGAAGAGGGCAGGCCCTGTGGAAGGTCTTTGTTTTGTAGAATGAGATTTGATTGGGGGACTCGGCAATTTGAATAATGAGAAGTGAGATTATCGTAGATTACCGCGAAGAGCACAAGAGGCATAAATATAAATAGTCAAACTTGGGAATGCATTGATGCGAAACAGTGTTTTTCAGTATTTTTCTTTTTTTCTTTTACCTCTAACTTAAAAAAGAAACCAAATCTGTACATTTGAAATTTGATGTATTGTTTAGGCAATTTGGGGGTCTTTGTAAGCATTTAAAAATAATACTGAAATACCTAGAAATCACCATGATTTTTTTTTTTTTTTTTGAAATCCGTATAATTTAACTGAGATCTTTTTAAGGAACCAAAAGTATCACCTGCTCATGGATGTATTAAAATAATCATTTGCCAATGTAAGTGTTCTAACTGTGTGTTAATTGGATTCCCCACTAAAGAAAAGGAGCCGTTGTATATCTCGTTTGCACATGTTGTGAATCTAGGTCTTTTGAAAAATCTAAAGACTGCACTACCCGTTCTAAGAGTTATAGGAACTGTAAAATTGGATAATTAACCTTTGTTTCTTTCTCTTTCTTTTCCTTTTCTTCTTTCTTTCTTTCTTTCTTTCTTTCTTTCTTTCTTTCTTTTTCTTTCTTTTTTTTTCTTTTCTTTTTTTCTTCTTTCTTTCTTTCATCTCTGCAACCTGTAATACTGCTTATCTTCCTTTTGCAACACTCCTTCTGAGATTTTTATGGGATTCATTCTGTTCCAGAGTAAATAGTCTAAACACAGGGTGGTGATACTATTTACAGATAGCCATTTAAAAAATCCTTTTCAGGAGTGCCTTGTTTGCTCAGTCGGTAGAGCATGCAACTCTCAATCTCAGGGTCATGAGTTCAAGCCCTTCCATTAGGCTATAAGCTCCATAAGGACAAGGACTTTTTTTTTTTTTTAGTTCATTTTATCACTCTATACCCATGAAATAGAAGGATATCTGGTAGATATAGGGTGTCCAATAAATGTTTGATGAATAACTAAATGAATAAAAAAAACAAATGAATGTATAAATGCAGTCAGATGGAGTTTTGCTTTACCCTTAGACATTTACATTGGGTGTCTGCCTGCTTTGTGTGGAGCCTGCTTAAAAAAAAGAATGAAAGAAAAATCCTTTTCATTGTTTGTATAACTGCAAACCCAAAGTTATAGTATTTTTAACTCCGTTTAAATTACTCATGTATCTTAAAAGTTGCTCAGTGTTGCTGAGTGAAGGCAGCTAGGTTATTTCTCAGACCTTATGTAAGTCTAAATGCCAGAAATGACTCAGTGGCCTGCTAAATTCTATTATATATTAATAAATTATTTCATTCAATAAATATTTTTGAGGAGGTTTTTTTCCCAGTAAGCAGCATTTATTGAGCATACATTTACTCTGTACATGGTATCGCTCTGTTTTATGTATTTAGACGACCTCCAGAACTACCCTATTATAGTACTGTTTTCTTCTGATTCTTGATGCAGCCACTGTGGCCCTGGGGAGGTTTCCTGGTTCCCCCTGGTGTGGGGGAACTGGGAATGGCACCCAGGGTAGCTCACGGATCTGTGCTGGTGACCCGTCCCCTCTCTGCCTCTCAAGGCTCCGCTCTGAGAGTTAGTCGCAGACCCAGCCTTCACGGAACTTGGGGACCAGTGGAAACACAAAGCTGTACATGACTTGGTTAAGGTACAAGATCCAAAACAGTAGCTAATTCCGCACCCTTGCCAGGCATCCTTCCTCCTGGACCAGCCCTAACATGTTCACTGGGCTTGAGGCAGTTTGCTCAGATTATGAAGGAAAAGAATAAAGAAGTTTTTAAAAAAGCACGAATACTGATACCGTGTTGTTGGGCTGCAGGTGAGGGTTTGTTTCGGCCTCCGGGGAAGGGAACCCGCCTACAGCAACGGCCGCCGTGTCCCTAGGAGTGCGTTAGACCTGAGCGGAGAGGTCCGCCGGGCGCAGCAGGGTCTTTGGGAACAGTCCTGCCCGGCCTGGTGGCACTGCTCACTCGGCAGGACCACCCTTTCCCAATTGGGCCGCGTTCCTCCGAGGGTCCCCACGTCACAGAGTGTCAGTGATTATCTTGGGAGCATGTCTTCAGTGATGCAGCCCTGTATTGGCTAAAAGAAGGGGGACTAAAAAAAAAGTGGGGGGGCTATTGTGGGGAGTCATGGGAGATTTCATGGACAGCCGTGGTGGACTGGCAGGTAATTGGAACCAGTAGAGAATCACTCTTTTTTTTTTTTTTGGAATGAGGGAGGGAGAGGTAGACCTTATGGCCTAAGGACCCGCGTACATGAGGAAGCCGGGGGGTGGGGGGTGGGAGGGGGCTTTAACCAGCAGTGTGTGCCAGCGCGGGGGGGCACGGTTGCTGGCTGGCAGAGCCTCGGGCAGGGCCGCGGGCAGCCGGGTCAGCTCCTGACACCCCCGCTCCTCAGCCCTTGCGCCTGCCTTTCCCGGGCTTCCCTCGCTGCGCCGTCCGGCTGGCAGGACACTAGTCCCCAACAGGCGCAGCCTGCTTCCCATCTCCTGGAGACGCTGCAGTAGCCGCAGCATCACGGATGCCCTTTGAAAGGTTCCCTTCGCTGGCGCTTTTGTCCTCACCGGGAACGCTGTGTTTAGGAAAACGTAATGAGAGAATTCTCTTTGGATTAATTTACTGAGAAACTGCATAAATCAAAACACGCATTCTTGGCTTAGATAACAAGGGATGTTGCTCTTTTAGGAAGAGGAATCAATTTTATGCCCACGTAAGCCAAGGGCTATGTTTTGACTAGCAGTTGTTGTTAGCTTCTCTGAAAAATTATAATGGTTGGATTTGATGTAAGAGGTGTTAGAAATAGAACATGTGTCTCAGCGATGAAATTTGAGGCTGCGATGTTTTCAGATGTTGAAATGTAAATAATCAGTGAGTGAGTTGAATGTGATGTTATTCTTATCTCCAGGGATGTTCAGGAGCCAGATTGCTCGGGGCCCCTTTCCAGCAAGGGAGCGTTGATCAGGGTGGTGTCCTGGGGTTTCCCTTTGTTGATTCATCCACTTGGGCCCCTGAAAGGCCACAGAGAGGGGGAGACTGAAGGAGACGTAGATTTCTGTGGAAGTAGGGGTTCTGCATCGCTAGTGCCTTGGAAGTCAGTGTTTTCTATGTGAGATTTGATCGTGGAGAAAATACACGAGGGAAAAAAAAATGGAGAGTATTTCCAGCAGCCTCTAGAAGGTCATCGTGAAATCCGCGGAAAGTTCTAAACATCTGGGCAGACACCCGCAGACTGGGCTCAGCGTCCATCCGTGTTTGCATGGCGAGCACACTTGCAGGGCGCCTGCTGTGGGCCTGGGGTGGGGGTGACGGTCTGTCCCTCCCCCTGGGGAGGCCAGTCTGGGGTAGGGAGACGTCCATAAGGCAGGGATGGAGCAGCAGACCCTTCCCTGAGGGAAGCAGAGAGCCCCCAAAGAGGAAGCCTGTCCAGAGCATTTCACACTACTGTTCACCGTCGCGGCTGCCCCTTCGCACGGTGGCCACCGCGCCCTTCTGAGGAGTGGAGGCAGATGCCAAGGCTTCCTGGGTGGCGGCATGCTCAGGGCTCACCTATGAGGTCTCTTGCAGTCCCCCTGGAGCTGTGGGCTGGCACTGTCCTACCCTGCGGTCCACAGGGCTGCCAGCCTGGAGCCGGTGAGGACGTGCCCGAGCGTCAGCGTTGAGGCCAGGCCCGGACGGACAGCAGTGTCTCCTGAGACTCCTGGACCCGATGGGAGGCCCTGCGGCCTGGCTGAGACTGCCTCGGGGACTTGGGCTGTGGGCTCGTGTGTGTTGCCCAGGGTTTTGTCCTGACAGCGAGCGAATGTTCGGGGCTCACTCAGACTGAAGGTGTCAACTTGTTTGAATGGATCTGTTCAGAATCGTAAGGCCTTGGGAGCTGGCGGTGGGTGTTGGTGGGCCAGGCGGCTCCCCCCGGGCTGGGTGGCCCCCAACGGCTCCCGACAGCCATGGCTGTGTTGTTGAGCCAGGGCTTTGCCAGGAGATGGGCCAGCCCAGTGTGGCGAGGCCCCGTGGAGACAGCCGTGTGACCTCCGTGCCCCCGCACACACCATGTCTGCAGCCCCGAGCCTGAACGGCAGGGAGCTGCCCTCATCCACCCGGGTGTGGACACTGCCAGGCTATGAGGTTGCTGCCACCTAAGATCACCTGAGCCCCGAGAACCGAGAATGAGGAAGGCGGCCCCTAGGGCAGCTGTGCAGCTGTGGGATGGGGAGGCGGCACCCTGACGGGTCCGGCTGGGTACACGGAGCTCCCCCTTGGGCTCCTGCTGTCCAGGAAGCGCGTGCCGGCCCGGGGCCCTGCCCACGTGGTGGAACACGCTCAGGCCGCAGACCCGCCGCTGTTGCCGTCCTCGCCATGAGGGCGCGGGACGGACTGTCACAGGCTGTGCCCGGCTGTGCTGTGCGGGGACGGAGCCGCAGAACACGTTGGAGCGGCTGTCGGGCCTCCCGGGGCCGCCAGCCGTCTGTCCACGTGCTGTTGCTCGCAGTCCGTGCCTTCCTGCCGCCCCCTGGTCTTGGTGGCTGCCTGGGTCGGGAGCTGGCTGGTTACCTGCCCTGGCGGCGCTAGCACACCCCCTGGGTGTCTGGGTGCAGAGGAGGAGGGGGTGCCGGCCCGAGGCGAGCTGGCCACCGGCCGCAGCCTCCCCACGGGCCCCTCCAGCGCCGAGAGCATGGAGCACCTCCAGCCCATCTGCCGTGTTGTACCCGCGGCCCTGCCTTCCCTGCACCACCTAAGGTTGGGGGGGGGAACCCCCAAGAAGTTTCTGTCCTGAACTTAGGCACAAGCAGGCAGACTGTCGTGCCCGCAGCCCTCAGGCCCCAGGGCTTCCAGCTGCGGCGCTCCTGTTGCAAGGCCTGCGAGCTGCTGGTGCCCCGAGTGGCCATGGGTCGGCTGAGGGCGGGACACGGCTTTTGTCGCGTGTGACAACCCTCAGGGCAGGCATGTGGGCGGCTCCCCAGTGATCGTAAAGCCAGGGTTTACAGGCCACGGGGACGTGTGGGTTATGGCGTTACCGGGGTGTCAACAGCCCCCCCAGAGAAGTTAGCTTTGGCTGCGTCTTGCCATCACATGATGTGGGTAGGTGAGCTTGTGTGGAGGCCCGATGGGGAGAGGGCGCAGGCCGGGTAAGAGGCTGGCAGCGGGAGGCAGAGGCTCCAGGAGCATGGGGGCTCCATTCCTCCCTTGTTGGGGGGTCACGGGATGATGCGTCTGGGTCTAGACAGGGTCACCGCGGGGCGCGGGGGCAGGCCGGCAATGGGAAGGCCGCTCACAGCTGTGTCTGCAGCCCCGGGACCTGGGGATGGAGGGCAGGCCGCGGGGGACCATGTCCAGGGGCCCGGGCCTGCCCCCTCCACCCGCGCCGCCCTCCTCCGCTGCCTTTGCCTCCCCTTGGCCGGGTCCACTTGGGTCTCGTCCACCCAATCTGGACGCTGATGACCAAACAGCCCACGGAAGATCCGCGAGGGGCGCAAGGGATCCTGCGCCCACAGGCAACCTGCGGATTAAGGGGTGACTGCTTGGGAAGCACCCAGCGCGATATTTAGCGAGTGCTCCCGAAGTGTCTATTCTTGTCGGTCCCTGTCGCATGCGTTCACATCCGCACCGACAAAACGCCACGGACTTCCATGTTGTGCAGAGATACAATAAAGATCGTGCAGTCTCTGTAAGACCCAGCCGTTTCGATTGAAGGAAGCGTCCTAAAAGCACAGGGCCAAGGTGGGCGGGTGGGCGGGGTGCTCTTTATGTGCTGGAGGCCTGGGATGCGGGGTCCACCGTTGTCGCGGCCTGGAGAGCCGAGGCTGAGGCAGAGGAGTATACGGACTCAACGTTGCTTTAACGAGTAGCGACCTAGATTTCCTTTGCTTGGATAACAGGGGTGATCCCCGAATGGGACCCGAATAGGACCCAGAAGTCAACCAGGGGTCTAGAGGACACCGACCGGAGGGAAGAGAGCCAGAGGAGTCGTGATCCAAGTTGGCCTCTGGGCTCTTTCGTGTCGGAAGTGGGATTCAGTGCAGGTGGGGGTGCGTTTGACCTGGGCCGGGCCCAGCTGTTCCGGCCAGTGGGGACCCTGAGGCCGGAAGACCACTTCGGGAAGGAGATCTGCTCCATCCGCCCCGCCTCCCTCTCTGCCCAGCACCCCCACCAAGCCTCCTCTGATGTCCTGCGCATTTCTCTCTCTCGGGCTGATTATTCCGACGCATCCGCACAGGCCCTGCCCCTGCACAGAGGGGGCCCTTCAGCACTGGTTGTTCAGGCCCAGAGGGTTCATCACACTACACCTGAACATCTAATGCAGAGACACATTTTCTGTCGGAAGATCCTTAGCTTATGCCCTAGAGAGAAGACACTCCATAGGGTGCGTTTGATCACACGCGTGCGATAGATACGTGCAAATAGATACAACATTCAATTAAATAATTGGGATTTTATATTCCATAGCCTGTCATTTTAGTTAGAAGTGTGTTCTAATGGGAATGTTCTTTTTTCTTTTTCTTTTAATACTTTAGTGCTGCCAACTGTCCCTATTCAGAAATCAATTTGAATAAAGACCGAATTTTCCCAGACCGCTTAAGTGGTGAGATGCCTCCAGCTAGTCCATCATTTCCAAGAAATAAAAGGGCAGACACAAATGAAATCTCTTCATCTCCTGAAATCAGGTAATTAAAGTGGTAATATTGGTGTTATTTAGAAGTACTCTGGTTGAAAGAGGTTTTCTGTCTCAGGCGTTTAGTGTTCTCTGGTTATCTTTTCTTGGACATTATGGGAAACGCATTTGATTTAATGTGAAATGGTGGTGGAGACCAGAGGTCGGACTTTAGAAAAGTTAGGCGGAGGGTTGATAAAAGCATCTCTAAATCAAACAGGCTTTCTTCTGGCTGGCTCATCCTTTAGTTGGACGGTTTTGGTGTTAGAAGTTTAGAAATTCCAGTCATTTTACTTCAAGCCGGTTCATATTTCCGAATGAACCGATCAACATCTATCTAGAGCCTTCCTTTGAGAAAGATGTTGGGTTTTTGTGAAGAATGACCATTATTTCTTCTTCGTGCTCATGTCAAGCACTTGCCTATGTGTTGTTTCTTTTAATTACTAAGATGTTCGTTGCACTACATTTGACCCTTGAGTGACATAGGGGTTGGGGCGCTGACCCCCCCACACACAGCTGAAAATGCAAGTACAATGTTTAAGTCCCCAAAAACTTGACAACTAATAGCCTAGTATTGATTGAAAGCGTTGCACATAACATAGACAGTTGACTAACACATACTCTGCATGTTATGGGTGTTGTATGCGGCATTCTTGCAATGAAGTAGCCTAGAGAAAAAAAAAAGTCAAGAAAATCCTAAAGAAGAGAGTACATTTTCGATAGTGTACGTCTACTTTAAAAAAAAAAGAAATCAATGCATAAGTGGACCTGCTTGGTTCAAACCCATGTTGTTCAAGGGTCAACGATATAAGCTCAGTCCTCTAGTTCTGATTTCACTCGTTGAGATGAGCCAGAATGTTTTAAGCTCAGTGGATTATCAAATAAGGGACTAGATGTTGTTTGATCTTTCAGTAAAAGGTCATTAACTGAGAATACTCCTGAAAGGAAGAGCGGGTTAGCGGAAACATGTTCCTTCGTGCTTAGGTTTTGGGAGTTTCTTTTATTTATTTAAGATTTATTTATTCATTTGAGAGTGAGCGAGCGCACATGCACGTGCGCTCAAACAGGGGGAAGAGCAGAGGAAGGGTGAATCCCCTCCACTGGGCATGCAGCCCACCTCCGGGGGGATCCCGTGACCCCAGGACCATGACCCACGCTGAAACCAGGAGTCAGAAGCTCAGCCGACTTACCCGCCCGGGCCTCCCTTTCATGGAAGTATTTTCAAACCTAAGGCAACACAGTTCTCTATTTAAATACCTTACAACTTCCACTCTTATAGAGAGCCGGGTGGGTGTTTAAATTAATAAATCCGATTCTAAGTTCATAGCAATGCTGTTGGAGTAATAATGACATTTCAGGTGTCAGTATCCTTCTAGAAAAACAATTGTACCCTATGGATCGGGTGAACTGTAACTTCTTTAATTATTAACCACAAGAGGATGATTTTTTTTTTGACCTTTAAAAACTATGACCGATTTAACATAACTTCGTTTTACCCAACCCAGCCCTCCAGAATGAGGTTGTGCCACGTGAGGAAACTCCAGATAAATCGAGTACTAGCTCATACAGTAATAATTACAGATACAGAGTCCATTGACTCGGACTCAGCAGGTGGTAAGGCGACCTAGCGTTTAGATTTCAGAAGCCAAGATACTGTTTAAAATATCAACAGGATACTCCGAAGAGCCCGCAGGTCTATCTCGCAGGCTTTCTACTCACCATCCGGGCTCCAGGCCAGATTCCTAGGGCCAGCGTTTGCTCACAGCACAATCTCCTTGGGATGATGTCCTGGGGTCTTCCTCAATTCAAAATCTGTGGGGAAAAAAAAAAAAATTGTGATGGATTTGACCATTCCAGTGACCTGTCTTCTCCGAGGTGTAGTCATGGTTTTTCGTGAAATCACTGGGATTTAGGGAACAACCACAGGCATTTTTTTTTTTTTTTTACCACGGGCATTTTTAGTTTTCTGTATAACCTATCACACACTTTCATCTCTAAATAGCTTTGTGTGTCGTAGATTTTTAGCCCACACCGACTTCTGAGTCCGTGAATGCTGACCTGCCGTTACTTTGAGTGGATATTTACACTTCTTGGTATTCAGGTTAATCTCTTCGAGTGATCTTTCAGTGGGTGAATGAGTGTCCCATTATTCATGCTTTTAGAGACCCATTTAGATTTCTTCTTGTCTTCCTTTTACCAGATTTACTATTTTTTACTTTTTTTTCCCCCCATAACTAGCAGTAACCTGAAACATTTGATTAGTTACATGCGAAGGAAACATGAGTGAGATGATGAAAATGACCCCTCAGTTTTTAAGGTGAACACTTTTGACCCAGATTTTTTTTCTCGCTGTGATTTTTACACTAAAGTATTTTTAAGACATGACTGCAGACATTTTGACCTGCCAGCCTAAATGCTTCCTTAGGCGTACTTGGAAAAACAGTATGTTTCAAAACAACACGGCTTTATTTACTCTTCAAAATTTTTTTAATTCTTTAAAATTCTTGAAAACTGGCTTCCGATGATTTTTTTCCCCTACTGCAGGCAGGCGCTGGTGCTCAGAGCAATTGCAGTGGCACGGGGTAATTTAGATATAAAGGATCATGAGGTGGCCACATCATAAACGTGAACAAATAAAAAAAAGGTTGTTAATGAAAAAGTGTATCTTACGTACGGCCTGCGGACGGTTGATTTGAGGTAGAATTAACAGGGTCAGCTTCGGCCGGCTTTTCTGCTGTGAGTGAATCTGAAACATGCAATATTTTTTTCATCTCGTAAGTAAATATAAAATATTGGGACTGTTGGTTTCTTTAGCCCGACCGAAGAATGAAGTCATGAGCTGTGCAAAGCCCCGAGAGCAGGGACTCATAATAAGCCCCCAGTAAACGTCAGCTTGTGTTGACATGGCAAGAGGAATGGGTTGCTTGTTGCACGGCGTCCTCTCAATTTTTTTTTTTTAAGATTTTATTTATTCATGAGAGACAGAGAGAGAGAGAGAGAGGCGGAGACCCAGGCAGAGGGAGAAGGAGGCTCCATGCAGGGAGCCCGACGCGGGACTCCATCCTGGGACCCCAGGATCAGGCCCTGGGCTGAAGGCAGGTGCTCAACCGCTGCGCCCCCCAGGGATCCCCATGCACAGCATCCTCTTATTCCGGCGGAGCAAAGGAAGGCTGCCCACTTCCGTGCTGCTCCCACGTGAAACTCCAATTCCGCGTTCCAGGCGGTTCTTGCAATACCAGGTCTTGGCTTCTCCTCTTATCCCGTAGTCATTGCATACGTGGATGAGACTTCGCATCCGGATTTTAACGCATTTTCTCTGCATCCCTTGTCATGATTTACTGAATTTGGTGGCCAGACTCTACTGGGTAGGTGTTTTGTTTTACTGCTCTTCGGCACAGTAAGAGACTGTTTGTAACCCCAGAGGTGGAGTCAGAGAGGAAGGCTGAACTGTGGGGGTGCCTGGGGGGGATGAGGACGGCACGGGCGGGGCGAGGAAGTGGGGGGGCAGGGCCGCTGGGCCGGGGCACCCGGGCAGCTGTCTGGGGGCTGGTTAGTACCGCCTGCCTGTCTAGAGGCACGCGGTGCCCCCTGCCTCCCGCCCCGTGCACAGTGGCTCTCAGGTGCCGGGGGTCCCTGGGTAGGACTAGCGGGCACTGCTCTGCTCCGGCCGCCGCCACGGGACCAGGTCGGTGCGACGGGGCCACAGGCGTGTCCTCCTCTCCCACTGGCTCCGAGCCATCTGCTTGGCCGGGCCTAGGGCAGCCTGTGTGCACAGCCCTGGCTCCTGGGCATGGCCTTGGATCCCCAGGGACCTCCCTAGGCTCTAGGCGGGGGCCCGGGCCAGCCCAGCAGCACCCCCAGGCTGGGGCCTCAGCGTCCGCACTGGAGCACTTGGGGGTGCGGGTGGGTCTCCCTGCTTGGGACTGGCGCCGACTTCCGTTCGTCCTGCAGCCAAAAGGCCCTATGGTGGGCCCGGCCAGCAAGGTCTAGGCTCCTGGTCAGCCCCGCTGCAGCCCCTCGGTCCGCGGCAGTCCCCCTTCCCCCGGCCTCAGGCACCATCGGTCCCCCAGGGCCGCTTCTTCCTCTCCGAGCTCGCGGGCCTTCCATCCGTTGCACGCGTCCTGAGTTGGGCCTGGCAGGGGCTCCACACGGCGGGGGCCGCGTCCTCCATGGCCCTGAGGTAACAGGTGCACCGAGCGCTGGGGCACGGGTTGCGGGGTGACGGCCCGCGGCCTTCAGAGGAGACGGGCAGTGGGGGTGACCTCGTGTGCTGCTGAGACGCCCGCTCTCCACGTGGTCGCGCCACGCCCCGCGGCACCTACTGAGGGAGAAGGGGGGTCCCCTCTGGCCCTGGCACCCTCCCCAGACCCTGGAGCTTTAGTCCCGCCCCCACGCAGAGCATGGCCCCACAGGAGCCGGGCGGGAGGGCGGGGCGTCCAGGCCCGGGAGCAGGTGGGCTGGGTGCTCGTCAGGTGGGGGCCCGGGCCTCGGAGGAGCCGCAGGAACCACGGCACACGTGGACCTGGGGGTGGGGGGTGGGGGGCGTCCTTGGTTCCCCAGCCGCAATGGGGCATCTGTGCTGCGCCCCGTGTTTCCAAGGAGAATACACTTTGCTCACGGGGAGAGCAGCTGTCTCTGCGCGGGGCTCCCGGCCTGGCAGCCCCACGGCTCTGCGCGCCCTCCCCGCCTGCAGGCCTGCGTCTCTAGATCTTGGGGAAACCTGGGTCTCGAACTCTGTGTTGCATCAGAGCCATCAGGTGTTTGTTAAGATGCAGCTTTCAAAGCACCATCTCCAGAGATACTGACGCAGGAAACGTAAGGTGCGTCCCAGTTCTTTTTTCCCTTTTTTAAATGTATCCATGAGAGACCCAGAGGGAGGAGAGACACAGGCCGAGGGAGAAGCAGGCTCGATGCAGGGAGCCCCATGTGGGACTCGATCCCGGGCCCCGGGGTCACGCCCTGGGCCGTACGCAGGCGCCCAACTGCTGAGCCCCCCAGGGGCCCCTGTTCCCAGTTCATTTTTAACAAGCACCCCCAGGAGACGGATGCCCGTGATCTCTGGGTTAGGCTTTAGGAATTATTCCTGGATATAAAGGCCCTTCTCTGCAGTACCACGACGGGTCACCAAATGGAGAGCGTCGGCGTCTGCCCCACGGAGGCTTCTTCCCGGGAAATCTATTCTACAGCTGCTTGTAATTGTGTTTCTAAATTAGGGGCTACCTCTGTTAAAAATCGTGGCACGTTGGAAGCTCCGTGTTGTTGGGCCTTAGACACAACCGCAGGAACCCGGTGAGGCACGTGTCAGGCGTCTGCTCAATGCTAGTGTGACCTTGCGGGGCCGAGGGCTGTGATTAAGCTAAATCCAACGAAAAAGTTCAGTCTCAAAAAAAGAAAAAAGAAAAAAGAAAAAGAAAAAGTTCAGTCTCTCCGGTTCACTGTAGGCCCTTCAAGTGGCTCCTCAAGTCGTAGGGCGGGCATTTGTGCTGCGAGTCACCCAGAACGGTTGTAGGAATTGCAGCTCTGAACCATCCTACACGTGTTTCTAGGATGAATCCCCTTTGCCAGGCTGCACCGAGAGCCAGTCTGCAGCTGAGGAAGGCTCTAGGAAACGCAGGAAAACAAGCTCACGTAGCTAGGGACCTGCAAGCAGGGGAAAGCCCCTCTACTTTGCAGAGCTGCAGGATCCACTAGAATCCCACCTGCTTAGAGCCGCAAATTCTAAAAGGTCAGAGACGCGAATTGGGAACTCGAGCGAGGACCTTGGCGGTGCTGTAGGAGGCTCCCCGAGCCTGGGCCCTAGGGCTGGCAGGCGGAGCAGGTCATTCTGGGGGCGCAGGCGTTACCTGCCCCCTAAAGCCCGTCCACCCCGCTGTCCGCTGCCGGAACCACAGGCAGCTCCGCGCGGCCGCTTGTGCGCGCAGAGGAGCATCCCGGTGCAAGGAGGAGGACGGAGCCTGTCGCCCCAGGGTGTCGCAGCCACCCTCCCACCCCGTCTCGCACGGTGACTCTGTCACACATAGTGGAACAGCACTGACATCTGCTCACTGTCCTCTGACGACACAGAGGGACGCAGTCTTGCTCTTCTTGTCGCGCATGATCCTTGCTCCCCAGGGCGGACGGGAGTGGGTAAGGGCTTGACAGGTCCCAAAGGCATCTACGAAGCAATTGCTGCATTAGCTTTCCCGGAGGGTTTTTCCTTGGAATCTGATAATATCCACGGTGTTGACTCACCGTATGTATCACTTGCCTTCATTAGCATATGTTCCTTATGCCTGAGTTATAATTGAATAGGCTTACCAGTCACTGTCTTATTTTTATTTTTTAATTTAACTTAAATTTTTTTAACATTTTATTTATTCATGAAAGACACAGAGAGAGAGAGAGAGGCAGAGACACAGGCAGAGGGAGAAGCAGGCTCCATGCCAGGAGCCCGATGTGGGACTGGATCCCAGGTCTCCAGGATCAGGCCCTGGGCCCGAGGCAGGTGCCAAACCACTGAGCCACCCAGGGATTCCCCAGTGTCTTATTTTTAATCATCAAATAAATAGTAAACCGTATGTACCTCTGAGGCCGTGTTTCTGAAAGTGCTATTAAAACCCCAGGCTCGGGCAGTTCAGGCTCCGGCTCTCTACGTCAGCCCAGATCCTGATCTTGGGGTCATCAGGTCAGGGCCTGCTTCTCTCCCCCTGCCCCCCCGCCCCCCACTGGCTGTCTCTCACGTTCTATCCTCTCTCCCTATACAATAAACAGATAAACCTTCAGAGACTCTATTCAGATGTTAGCCGTAGACATAAAAGTTTAAATCCCACTGGTTTTTATTTGCCATCTTTTCTGTGTCCCTTTGAAGATGGTGACCTCTTCGTACGGAAGCTGTGCAAGCACACCCTCCTCTTCGTTCGTAGAAGGCATTTGCAGACAGTTCGAGTACTCTTTCATAATTCCTCTAAAGTATAAACCCTGAGATTCTCTTTCTCTGATTTTTTTTTTCCCAGTGAGTAACCTCAGCCCAGAAATTTAAGAAAAAAAAAATTGCTGGGGTCATGCATGCACAGAAACCTCCTTTTCATGTTCAAAACAGAAATCCCTTCGTGTTTTTGCAGCCCTCACTCCGTTCATTGTGTCACCTCTTGTTGCTGGGGGGGCACAGGTACTTTTGAGCTCTCACGAAACCCCCGTGAGGCCAGAATAAGCTCCGCTGGAGAGAGAAGGTAGGGTTATTTCAAGCCAGGAGCCAAACCAAACTCATGCTGGATTTAGAGAGTTGGCTGAAATCCCTGAATTGAAGCAAAGTAATTGTTTCACTTTTTTTTTTTTTTTTTCAATACAGTTTTTAACAGACTGGGGACGGATTGAAGCATAAATGGCTAGGGATTGTTTTTAAATGAAAAACAGACTTGAAGAACTATAGCTGTTTGCATTCAAATGCACCCTGTTACTAGGAATTTACCCTTCTGATGTTTGTTTTGCTAATAATTACTACCAAGCGTATTTAGGCTTAGATAGTAAGGCTTCTAAAGCATGGTAGTTAATTACAGAGAAAAAGAGGATGCTGACTCATAAAGAGCACATTTTTTGCACTTGAGTGGATTCCACTATCTTAATTACAAGCCCAAGGAGTATTCTTGAGTAAGATCTTAGCTATGATTATATTTAAATTCAAGCTAAAAAAAAGAAAAAGTTGAAATAAATTGGTTTTTGAAAATTCTAAAATCTCAAGGGAAATCTCTGTATTCCAGGTACTTTTCTGGGTGTTTTTACCTACGTCAGCCCACTCAATCTTCACAGCTCACGTGGGGTGGGTGCTGCTCTTACTACATCCCCCACCCAGAAGTGGAGAGCCCCTCTCGGTCACAGGTCACACAGCTCCTCAGTAGCAGACCTGGGTTCGGCTGCAGTCTGGCTCCTAACTTTGACTCCAAAAAGTATTTTAAGACCTGAAAGGAAACAGGTGACTGTGGATGGTTTTATTCCGAAATAGAAGTAGTTCTTCAATCGTAGAGGCTGCCATGGATCACGCTCCTGCTTGTATGTCTGGCTGCGTGCAGCACGTCCTAGTCCTTATTTTACGGAGTCCTCGAAGTGCCCGTGAGGAAAAGGATTTATTATCCTTGTTTTACAGATGATGCAGCTGCAAAGTGGGGGGGTTAAGTCACTCGCTAAAGATCATTTAGAACTAAGTAGCAGAGCTGAGGTTGGAACAAGGTCAGTTCACTCCCCGAGACCATCCTTGCAGCCCACTTGGGTCCTGATCCCTTAGCCCCCTGCCCATCCCCACCCGGCCAGCTGGCGCCTCATTCCTCAGTGACATTGTTGGAAAGTGTTGACTGAGAGGAGAAAGAAAGTAGAGGAGACTTTATGCAGAGCAAAATTGCAGAGCGTGAAAATATTTTTGGTTCTTTTTTTTTTAACGAGAGCCTGTTCAAGAAGCGTCTCTGGTCCCATGTTCCCGAGGGCTTGGTGAAGTCACCGCCGAGTTTGGCCCCGAGGCTGATGGAAAGGGAAGGCCTGTGCAGCTGCAGTGACTTGGTGCTCAGGAAACTGGCGGCCTACGTCAAGGATTTGGTGTTTGCGCAGAGGAAAAAAGCCATCACGGCGCCTCTTGGGTCAGAATTGGCGGTGAACCGCCGCACCTCCCAGGAGAGGGAAATTTTGGTTGCCCAATTGAGAAACCAGGTTTTGTTTTAAATAAAACACAAAGCAAGCAAGAAGGAGTCTAATTCCCCCCGCCTGACCTTGTCAGGAGAAGACGGGTATGCTGTCTTCTGAAGGAGTGCAAGGGCGAAAACTACGTAATGGTCGGATGTAATCATGGACTTTGGTGTCAGTAGGGCCTGGTGCTACACCTGCCCTACAGACTTGGCATTGACCTCTTTGCATTGCAGCGGCTGATAGTAGGACCTTCTTCCAGCGATTGTTGTGAAATGCTGGATCTGAAGGTCTCAGCCAGCCTTCGGTGCGCAATATGCTCTTGTGACTTTTCTTACTATTAACTGCTCCCACGTTTCTGGGTGTGCTTAGTTAGGATACTGGGCGTGCTTGCTTAGGATGCTCACTTCGTGACTTCGTGGTTCTGTTCATCCATCTAGTTCATGGTGCTTGTTCTAATAGACCACTCAGATGAGCCCACTGCTCCAGCCCTCCCACTTGCTAGCTGAACGAAATATCACGTAGAACCCCCATTAGTCACTTTTAATTTTAAGTTATTAGCAGAATCAATATTTTAATTGGAAATAAAACATTCGATAAACATTTCTTCTAGAGTCCTTTACTTGGATAGTGTGACATGAAGGTAAATACTCATGTTTATATATTCCTTTTTTTTTTCATGTTTATATATTCCCAAGTTAAATGGGTTCAGTGTAATATCATGAGTCCAAGTAGGGAAAATGGAAACTGAACTTTGCTTCTTTGGGGATGGATTATGACAGATACAGGCATGAAGAAACTTTTTGGGTCAGAGGTCTTATTTTCTTTTCTCTGTCTCCATTCTCTCATAGAAAATGGTCCTTGTCTTACATTTCATAAAATAAATCAGGGCATTGTATTTGGGCATATGAAATAGAACTTTCCTCTTACTTAAGTCTTATACTTTTATTTTAATAAAATTTACTGTAAAGGAATGCTGTGCTTCATTAAGACCACAAAAATGTAAAACTGTTATCAGTGGACAATTCTGATCATGAAAATGTAAATATTTAGAAAGTTCTGAGACTTAATTTTAGTCCTTGATCTTACTTTGTCTCCCCGCCCCACCACCACCACCCCTTCAATCATTCATTAAAGCTTTTAGGAAATCTGCAATAACTAATTGGGAAATTTTTTTTGACTCTGAGAAATGCCAGTTTTAAGTTATACCACTGTACTATATGATTTTTTTTTCTAATAAATATTAAGATAGTCATCCCCAAACAACCTTTTTCAGTGGTCGCGATACTTACTGGGATAGATTTGCAGGCTCAAAGAATTTAATATAAAATAAATCCAGAAGATCACATAAGCTGATTTTGGCATGTTGTAATTACCAAAATTACAAATTTAGCACAGTTTTTACGGAGAACACAGTTTTCAATTAATGTGTTTCCTCCAATTATCAGCAATATTCTTACTTTTTTCCTATACTTCTGTCTCCCCACTTTTAATGGAATAAGAGCTTCCATAGTCATTTAATTGATTATTCTTGGGAAAAGGTATGTTTTTTTTTGTATAAAAAATGATTCGTCCTCGTTCTCAAATAAGCAAGTTTTCTTCAGCATTTGTGTTGTAGGTTGTTTTTAGTATGGACTTGGCCAGAGAGCTCTGATCTCAGTGAAATTTCACATGTGTCCCTGGAAATGGTCTAAAAAGTACTGAGCATGTATTCATGGCATGCTTATGCGCTAGCGTGGTTGTGTTCAGTTATCATCATTCAAATGCAGAATAAATTAGTGCCTTTGTAATTAGGACTGTACAACTTTATATGTTGTTGCGGTATTTGGTTTCAAACGTATTTGCCTTTTTCTTAAAACTTACCAGTAGAAGTATAATCTGGATCTTTAAGGAACCCAGGGTATGTTTATAAAGGTAATAACCCATAAGAAACAACAGGACATCAAAAACACAGAATATTACAAAGCATTGAAGGGTGTAAGGCAGGTACCATGGCCTGGATGGTCCCGGGAAATTGGAGAGTGGAATGTATTTGGAACTCTGGAAATGGAAAAATTAGGTTGAAAAATTTTTAGATATTTGGAATTTAGCTTTAAAGAAAATATAATTAGTCTGTGCTTGGTTCCCTTTAGCACCATTTTTGTCCCTGACTTAAGGGCAAAGCTCTAAATTAAGATTGCAATGATTCCATCCCAGTTTAGAGCATTTTTGGCATGTTTAGATTAGCATCAGGTCATTCCTGGTCAAAAAGAGTTGGAATCAGTTCAGCCTACACATTTGACCTGATTAAGCCAGGAAAAGCTTCCTAGAATTGAGTTGGATTCTTCTGGGCCAATCTCAGGCTCAACCCCAAATCCCAGGACTGAGTGTCATATATATGCTACTTGATTAAATGGTCTAGACTTTGAAAATATGCTCTTACCTTAAATTTAGTACGGAACCAAGTAAAATTCTTCATAAATACATGTCCCAGTTTAAAGTCAAGTTATTCAATACTTATATTTGCCAGAAGAGTTCCCCTTAATACCATTCTTAGCTTTTAAAAAAAATCTCCTTTCTGAACTGTAAATGAAAATTGGTAATGATGAAAATGGGTATTAATAGATGTTATTAATAGGAGTTGCTTCTTAGTAGAACTGAAAATCCTTTCCGACATCTTAGTGGTCTCATGCTTTTATTTTGTTTTTTTTGGTTTAGTATTCCATGTTTTTATTTAAATTCCGGTTAATTAGCAAACAGTATAATACTAGTTTCAGGAGTAGGATTCCGTGATCTATCACTTACATACAGCAGTTGCTGAGATGCAGTGCTGACCCACCCGTTAACGTGCATCTATTACAAAACACTGAAACACCCGTTTTTCTCAGGGACCAGCATGCTGATGACATCAAAGAAGACTTTGAAGAGAGAACAGAAAGCGAAATGAGGACGTCGCATGAAGCCAGAGGTAGCCATAATAATCTCATATTATTGATGGACGTTACTGTTAATACTCAGCAATCAGAACTTGACTAGAATATAGCAGCCCTCCTATATTAAAGATAAACTTCATTTAGTTGGTTTATTCCTTTATCACAGGCTATCAAAGTTTACTGTTCAGGGTAAATATACAGTTGACCTTGAACAGCGGGGACTTGAACTGTGCGGGTCCACTCACAACACAGATTTATTTTTTTCCCTGATAAATACAGTATAGTTCTCTTCTTTATGATTTTCTTAAAGTTCTCTTCTACATTTTCTCTTATTTATGATTTTCTTAATGACGTTTTCTTTTCCCTAGCTTACGTTATTGAAGAATGTAGTATTTGATACATATAACTTATAAAATCTGTTAATCAACTGGTTAGGTTATTGCTAAGGCTTCTGGTCAACCATAGGCTATTGGTAGTTACATTCGGGGGGAATCAAAAGTTACACAGATTAAAAAAAAAAAGTTCTACCCAGATTTTTGACTGTACAGGGGTCTGTGCCCATAACCCCTGCAATGTTCTAGGGTCAACTGTAGTATATAATCCATAATGATATGGATTCATCTGTGACCTGTATTTACAGTCTCTTTCACATATCTGTGCAGTATCATATGTAAGTAAGGTTTGGGTAACATTCTATGTGGTTCTGGGGATATGTTTTCTTTGGTATTGATGATGTCATTTGCTTCATATGTTCAAAACTCACCTCAGCACGTGTATTGAAATCCAAATGGAATTAATAAGGACTTAGTCTAAGACCACAGAACGAAGAGAAAATCCTTGGGAGAAATGTTTTAAGTTGTGTTGGAGAAGTAACTTGTCTGACATTTTTGCTAAAAAGACACTACAAGCCTAACTATGTAATGAAGTCATAATGACTGTTAATCATAGTATATATTATATTTGTAATTCACACATAATTACTATTTTTTATGAGAAATTGTTAGCCTGCTTGTGACTTTAATGATTGTCCGTGGACACTTTGCTTTTTCATGTGTTTTTTTTTTGCCTTAGGTTATTATATAAGATTTGAGATTGGCACCTAATGACTTCCTGCAGTGACCTAGTCCATGAGCGATGCATTGATTTCCGTATCTGATTTCTAGAAAGCAATAATTTGTGATTATGTCAACGGCTACATTCCCTGCTGTCTTACGTCCTCTCGTGTTCTATTAGTGCGATGCCGCATTTGAGCCCTGCGGTGGCCAGGGTTTGAATCCCTTCTCTGCCACCTGCTAGGTGTGTGATTCTGGACACTGCACGGAACACCTCTCAGGGCTCCTGCTCCTTCCCCAAAAGAATGAGGGCAACTCCTTCCCAGGTTGTCATGGCGATTAAGTGCATTTCTAAGTTGTTTCAGAGGGAGCCTGGCTCCTAGGAAGTGCCATGCAAGCGTTTGATTATTTTAAATGTTTCTGGCCATTTAGAAAGAAAGAAAAAAGCATTTACTTTCTGACAGTGTTGTCATCCAGGTGTCCTGGATTCCTAGACAAAGGTTGGGGCTTTCCTTGTGAATGGTAGTTAGGATCACAGCCTTTGTTCCCACCAGGGCCCCACCCCTTCCAGCTCTGCAGCTCTGCAGCCGGCTCTGTGCCTCAGTTGCCTCCTGTGTGAAATTAATGTAGTCATGTGGTCGCATCAGTGGCTGAAGGGTTAGCCGGGGGCGGTAGTAGTAGAATAGTAGGATTGTGGAATAAGTGTGTGTTGCGTGAGATTGTCTCATCCTTGAGAATTCAGACAGATTCAGAATAGAATCCTCTAGACTCTGAACTTTTGGAGGGAGTAATAATTTGCCCAACTTTTCAGTCTCTTCCGAACTTAGTGATTCATTTAACCTTTTATTTGATTTGCTGAGCAGATTTTGATCATTTTTTTCTGGAAATGATCTGGACAATTATTATTCTCTTAATAGAGAATTTGGCTTGATTAACATATATGCACGGTGTTCTTCATCTTTTATTTTTGTCCTGTTGGTCTCAATTTGAATTGCCTGAGTTTTTCTGTTTTATTCTCTCCAGAAACATAATTAGGATTCATATATGACTCTTAATTATTGTTCACACCTACAAAACCTATAGTTCAGTATCCATATATTATTTACAGTCTTATTTTTTATCAGTGAGAGAGAGCCTCACAAAATAAGTTGCTCTGAGAATTTTTGCACATATGTTTGTGAGACTTGACTATTAATATCTCATCCATTTTTAGCCTCTTAAAATGAATTTGATAAGTTTCCTTCATTATCAAAGTTTGGAAACATTTTATATAAAACTTTCATAAAACAGGGCACCTGGGAGGCTCAGTAGGTTAAGTGTCTGTCTTCAGCTCAGGTCATGATCCCAGGGTTCTGGGATCGAGCCCCAAGTCTGACTCCCTCCTCAAAGGGAAGTCTCCTCCTTTCTCTCCCTCTGCTCCTGCCTCCTTACATGTGCATGCACAGGTGCATGCATGCGATCTCTCTCTTTCTCTCTCCCTCTCTCAAATAAATAAATAAAATCTTTAAAAATAAATAAAATTTCATAAAACTAATTTCAATCATGCTATGATTGTCAACTGGTCTTTAAACCCAGGAAACCTCTTTCAGTTATAATTTATTACTTATGCTCTGTTCTCTTGATGACTGGTAATACTTATTATTCTTGAGTTAGAGCCAAGGGATTATGTTTATATTCAAAATATTTAACAATGGGTTTGGCATCCAACCTTGCACAAGACAAAATCAACACTGGTCTTAGTGCTGAAGGAGAGTTTTGGAAGCTCTCTGCTATGCCAAGAATTACTTTTAATTGTCGGACCTTATGGAAGTCCAGTAAGGGCCTGGCTGCCTTGGGGAGGGTGGGAGCGGGATGTAGGGGGCATCATCATACCAACCAACATGGAAGTATTTTAGCTTTCTTTTTCTTCTTCTTCTTCTTCTTCTTCTTCTTCTTCTTCTTCTTCTTCTTCTTCTTCTTCTTCTTCTTCGGAGAGAAAAAGAGAACAAGCATGCAGGTGAGGGGCAGAGGGAAAGGGAAAGAACGAATCTTTACACAGGCTCTACGCGTAGCTTAGAGCCCCATGCGGACTCAGTGTCATAACCCCGAGATCATGACCTGCGCCCAAATCAAGAGTCAAACTCTTAACCAACTGAGCCTCTCAGGCACTCCAGTATTTTAGTATTTTAACAATTTTTATATATTTTTGATGTTCTAGGCATATACCTCAAGCTGAAATATCTTCCTCAGCTTCTTGCTGTGTCAAGTCTACTACTGACTGCCTTGAACTTTCACAGCCGTGATTTTTATTTCCCTTCACTTTCCTACGTTGGCTTGTTCTCTTTCACAGCGTGTTTTTGTTTTCTAGAGATCCTGCCCCCTCGGGCCTCACTAAAACCATGAAATTCTTCTGTCGATAAATCAGTGCTCCTCTTCTGATGTTTTGTAGAACTTTTCATCAGAGGCCCCATGGTGACTGTTTTCTATTTTAACATTTCTGCATTCAAGGATTTTTCCCGGGTCTTTGTGAAGAACACTTATGCCCCAACAGTCCCATTTGGGTCTGCTAACCTGAGCTTGGAGTCCAGGTAGAGAGACTCCACTCTAGGTCTGCATCCTTGAGCCTGGTAAATGCTCACCAGTGATCATTCACAGTAACATCCACCCAGGGGTGGAAGGAGCCCTTCGCAAATCTAGCCTGGCTTGGGGGGCTGGGAAGGTAGACGAGAAAGCCCCTTGCAGTTTGTATATTATTTAGGGTAGAGGAGACTGCAAAGAAGCCACCCTTCTTTGCATTTAAACTTTCTTTAAAATGCCAGTAGGATTTAAGACTCTAGTAGGTCCATGAGAACCATTTTGCTTGGAGTCATGGATCAGATCAGTATTTAAAAACAAAACTTCCTCCTGAAAAAAAGCCTCTCCCTCTTCCTCTGTTTCTTTAGTTAATTCAAGTTAATTCCATGCAATATGTATAATTATGAGCCTTTTTTTTTTTTTTTTTTATGATTCTCTCCATGCAACTGAATTTGACCTTTGGGGACTACTGAATATGATTTATTACTTTTTCTCCTTCCTTCTTCTTCCTTTTTTTTTTTTTTTTTTTTTTTTTAATGACAACAACTTCTATCTTTTTTACCTGAAAAATAAAATAACTGATTCCTATCATTGTAGGGGAGCCTATTAATTAAGGATTCTATAAGTTGGCCTTCAAGTTTAAACTCTTGTACTCCTGGGAAAGGTATAATTTTGTTTTCTCTCCTGCAAGCATGCTTTCTCATGGGCAGCTGATGTGCAGCAAGAATTGAATTCTATTCTGTAACGTGCTAGATTTTCACTTGAAAAATCAAGCTTGCTTTTTTGCCTCCATAGCAATTGTGGGGTGGTTTATTTTTTTATTTTCTTGGTTGTTAACCTTGAAATGATCCTCGAGTATCTTTCAGCCTGAGTTAAGTATCTTGAAGCTAATTTTATCTCCATTCCTTGATGCTGTGATTCATTTATCTTACCCAATCACTGTTATTGTTCATCTTTTTATATTTAGTCAGCCATTAGTAACTCCATTAAAACATTTTTCTTTTTTTTTTTTTTTGGTTGACAGATGTATTCCATTTCTTCTGTCCTTGTTCTTTTTACATTAAGAGCATATTGGAAAGGTATTGAAAAGGTATTGACTCCTTTTCATTTTTGATTTCCATATCCAGTATACTCTCAGTGATATGCCTTTCTTTCAAAATTAGAAATAATTTATGGAGATCCCTGGGTGGCTCAGCAGTTTAGCACCTACCTTTGGCCCAGGGTGTGATCCTGGAGACCCGGGATCCAGTCCCATGTCAGGCTCCCTGCATGGAGCCTGCTTCTCCCTCTGCCTGTGTCTCTGCCTCTCTCTCTCTCTCTCTCCCTCCCTCACTCCTTCTCTCTCTGTGTCAATCATGAATAAATAAATAAAATATTTTTAAAAATTAGAAATAATTTCCCTCATTTGCTGAGTCTTTACTATATGTCAGACCCTGGGATAAGCATCTTAAAAATATCATGTGATCCTGACAACAATCTTGTTATCTTGATTTCACCAAGATACTAGAGCTAGTCAGTGGCGGAGCAGAAATTTGAATCCACGTTTATCAGACTCTCAGGCTCACCCTCTTTTTTTTTTTTTTTTTTTTTCTAAGATTTTATTTATTCATGAGAGAACAGAGAGAGAGAGAGAGAGACCATGACCCTCTACTCTGTAGGAGGCCAAAGATCCAGGGTCACGGTGTGATGCTGCCCCAGTCTCACGTGTGGCTTTGGGCATGTCAGACTTCGGTTTCCTCACCTTAGGGATGGTTGCCTCCTAGCACTGTTTGGAAACTAAAATGAAACAAGGCAGTTGGAGAATTTGGTCTCACGTCTGTCACTGGCTTAAAGGCATAGGCATGTCAGACAAGAGGTCAGTGGTAACAGTTGGCTTTTATTGCTTTAGTATTTTCAGACTTGGAAATAGGAACCCCCGTCAGAATGAGATCCAAGTGTGAAAGTAGTGGAGAGTGAGTACTTCTTTTTCTTCTCTAGGACTTGCCCTGGGTGGTCATTGTACCATGCAGTGGTTCTACTGGGTCTTAATGGAATGGTCCCACAGGAAGCAGGTGCTTCCTGGTGGTGCTCCATGGTGGTGAGGATGTCTCTTTGAACTAGAAGACTTCATGCTTGATTTAGATGATCTTCCCTATACTGAAGATTTATTGTCTTGATTCTGTGTGAAACGGAGGATATTTCTTTCAGGGTCACCTTTATCAGAAATGTCTTCTTACAAGGGTAGATCTCCCACTTCACTTTTTCCTACCTTAAGCCAAATCAAGAATTTTAATACCTGTGCTCTCAACCAGAATTGACAATCATAGTGGGCAAATTCGCATTTACAGGTTTCTACTTGGGATTACTTCATTATTAATTATTGAACTTCATTTCAAGGAAGTCTGCAAAGTATAAAGTTTCTTAATCATATTTTACTTTTGCAAGGATCAGTAAGAACTAGGCTTGGAAATCATCCCCGGATAGTTGTGTGAGTAGCCCCAATGAGCCGTGGAAGCACCAAACCGGAAACCAGAGGGGAGAGGGAAAGGTCTTTGGTAAATTTTCATTTCAGGGAATTTCAAAACATAGAGAAAAATCCCATAAAAGTGTTATTTTTCATGTAGATAGATAGTTTGAGGGGACGGCAGTTAAGAATGACCCTAATAAAAAGAAGGTGGCAGCAATGTCTTCCCGAACAAAGGCTTTGTTTTATGAAGCACATTGTACACATTCAAACCTATATTCCTTACCCTTGGCACTGAGCCAGCTACTTGAGCATTTTATTTTAGTTTGACCACATGTTAAAATAAAAACCTGGAGTCACATTTCTGTGCAGTTCAAGGACTCAGATACACATTCACTCAAGTGAAGTTGTTTTTCTCTGTATTTTTGGATTGGGATCATAGCTGACACGCTATTATTTTCCAAAGGGGATGTTCTGTGGCTGGGAGACACTACATTTGCCCCATTTATCAGTAAACGCCATTGGGCCCCAGGACATCCATCAATTGGCACGAGAGAATCAGCAAAAGGAAGGAAAGTCATAAGTGAAAGATGTGAAGTTCATATTAGTTTTAGAATGGTGTATATGTCTTGGCCTGTTTATAGCATCAGCTTCAAAGACATGTAGAAGGCACATGTCCAGAAATATGGAAGCTTTAGGGTTTTTAGTCATTTCTTTAGAATGGCTCAGTTGTTTTTCTAAAGAATAACGATGTAGCAATGTTAGAAATGAGCTGAATAAGACAGCTTTAGCAGGAAATAGAATGGAACCAAGGTGAAGCAGGGAACACTGGCAAATGTTAATAAAACAGAAACAGTTGTCCAAAGTGGTAGGTTTATTATACAAGACTGGCACTTTTGTGGCAAGAAATCAGGGTACGAGCCATAAAGTAGGCTGTATGGTTTCACACTCCTGTGGAGCTGGAAATCTCACCATTTCATATTAGCCTGCCTCATGAAAGATTTACAAATATTATATTTCAAATAATTGCTAAACTCTTGGAAATATCTGAGATTAAGGAGTGTTTTTTTAAGTTACTCCATATTTATGCTAAACAAAAACATCTTGAACTCTATGGGAATTTAAAAAGAATAAAAGAATACAAACAAACTGCTACAGGTTTATACATTTGGCTCATAACAGATATCAAGTAAAACAGGATGAGGAAAAAAAAAAAAAAAACAGGATGAGGGCCTGAAACCTTATAACCAGTTATATGATATTCACTGAATGAAATGGGGAAAGAGGCACCATGATGGATTTTTAAAAAATATTCGAAGAGTTGAAATGTTTCATGTGGAACAGATAGATTTTTCTGTATGAGCTCACTCAGGTAGAGCCAGGACCAGTGCATGTTAGCTCCAATAAAATAGATATTTTTTTCTAATAGTTACTTCTAAGTTACTGTCTAATATTCAGAGCAAAATTCAGATTAGGCTAGCTTAAGAGAAGTTATTAAAGAACCACAATAGAACAGTAGAAAATATTTTTTTAAGAAACTATGTCATTTATAGTAGCAGCAGAAAACTTTGGGTACATAGGAATAAATTTAACAAAAGATGTGTGAGACCTCTGCATGAAAATGACAAAAGATTAAAGGGAAATAGTGAAGCCATCCCAAAGAAATGGAGCCATATCCCTTGTTCTTGGCTTGTAAGACTGGATGTTGTGAGGATGTCATTTCTCAGAACCAAATTGATGTATACTCAGCAGTAATCTCCATCTAAATCCTAGCGTTTTTTAACAAACTGATTCTAAATTTTATATGGAAATGCAAAGAGTTAAGGCTAGCCAAGGCAATCTTGAAGAACTAGACCACAGACGTCAGGACACTTACAAAGTGATAGTAATTAAAACCTGTAGGTTGGTGTAAAGAGACCAGGGGAACAGAATGGAGAATCATGTTTATATTCATGTTAAAGCTGGCATCGTAGTCAAGTGGGGAAAAAGTGGCCTTTTCAATAAATCATGTTCGGGGAATTAGGAATTCATGTGGGAAAAAACATCAGGAATGTCGATTCTTACCTCCCACCATACAAAAATAAATTTCAGATGGATTGTGAGGGTAAAACATCAAGTACTTAGGGGAAAGCAGAGAAGACTAACTTTAGGACCTTGGGATAAGCAAAAATTTCTTCAGTAGACAAGGCACTAACCTTAAAAGAAAAAAAGTAAGTTCAACTTTATCACAATTAAGAGCTGTTTGCCAAAAGACTGTATTAAGAGAGTAAAAAGGAAGTCAAGACTGGGAAATATTAATAATACCTATTTCCAACAAAGAATTCCTGTCCACAGTGTATCTAGATGACTTCTACAAATCAGTAGGAAAAGGGCGAGATGACCAAATGGAAAAAAATGGGCATAAAACATAAGTATTTCACAAAAGAGGTTCCCACATGGCCAGTTGAGCACGGTAAAAGGTTGTCCACTTCATTAGTCACCGGACAGAGACAATCCTGAGCACAATGTGATACCACAGCAAATTCACCAACATGGCTGAAATTAAAAAGATAGACAACAGCACATGTTATGAGGCTATAAAGCATTTATAATACTCTTACACTATTACTGGGTGCATATTGCACAACTGTTTTGGAAAACTGGCAGGATCTGCTGTTGCTGGATATCCACACACTCTGCAACCTCATATCCCCTCCACGGTCTGTATACACAACAGAACACATCCATGAGCTCAAGAAAGGGCGTGTGCAAGAATGTTCTTAGGAACACGGTTGGGGGCAGCAAATGTCCCCTTCATTCCAAATTAATTGTGGAATATCCAGAACAGTGAAGAACCATACAGCAACGAGCAAGTGAGCTACACCTGCAAGAGCAAGCAATGCGGAGGAATCCCACACACGTGCTGTTGAGTGAGAAAAGCCAAACACCAAGGTTTTCATTGAAATGTAAGTCAGAAGCAGGCTGTAAAGACCCTGTGGTGCTGGAGGTCAGGAAGGGGTCGCCCTGGCCGGCCGGGGTGCGATTAGAGGGCTGGGAGTGCTGCCATGTTGTCTCTAGATCCCAGTGTTGGGTCTGTGGGTGTGTTCACTTTGTGAGAATTCTTTGAGCTGGACATTTAATGATTTGTCCACTTTTCTGTGAATCTTAACTCTTTAAAGAGAAAAAAAAAAACCTTGGGTCCCATATTGAACTCGAGTTGGAAGAGGTGAGTCCGGTCTCAAAATGGAGGGCCATGATCCAAAGGAACCAGAGCAGTTGAGAAGACTGTTTATTGGTGGTTTGAGCTTTGAAACTACGGATGATAGTTTAAGAGAACATTTTTAAAAGTGGGGCACACTTACAGGTTGTGTGGTAATGAGAGGCCCCCAATGTTCCAGGGGTTTGGGTTTTGTGACTTACTCTTGAGTTGAAGGGGTGCATGCAGCAATGTGTGCCAGCCACACAAGCTTGATGGCGTGTGGTGGAACCCAAGAGAACGTTTCTAGGGAGGGTTCTATAAAGCCTGGTGCCCATCTAACAGTGAAGAAAATGTTTGTTGATACTAAAGAAGACACAGAAGAATATAATTTGAGAGACTACTTTAAAAAGCATGGCAAAATTGAAACCATAGGAGTTACAGAAGACAGGCAGAGTGGAAGAAAGAGAGGATTTGCTTTTGTGACTTTTGATGATCATGAGACAGTTGATAAAATTGTTGTTCGGAAATACCACACTATTAATGGGCATAGTTGTGAGGTGAAAAAGGCCCTTGCTAAGCAAGAGATGCGGTCTGCTGGGTCACAAAGAGGTCGCGGACGGAGGTGGATCTGGCAACTTCATGGGTCGTGGAGGAAACTTGGGAGGTGGTGGACAATGTTGGCCGTGGTGGAAACGTTGGTGGAAGAGGAGGCTATGGTGGTGGAGGTGGTGGCAGCAGAGGTAGTTATGGAGGAGGTGATGGTGGGTACAGTATTTTGGAGGGGACGGAGGCATCTATAGTGGTGGTCCTGGTTATAGCAGTAGAGGAGGCTCTGGTAGTGGTGGAGCAGGATATGGAAACCACGGATGCGGAGGTGCTGGTGGAGGGATATGATGGTTACGCTGAAGGAGGAAATTTTGGAGGTGGTGGGAACTATAAAGATCTTGGAAATTACAGTGGACAACAGCCATCAAATTATGGACCCACGAAGGGGGGCAGTTTTGGTGGAAGAAGCTCGGGCAGTCCCTCTGGTGGTGGTGGTGGTGGTGGTGGATCTGGAGGTGGATATGGTAGCAGAAGGTTCTAAAAAAAATTCAGAAGGAAAGGGCTGCAGTTCTTATCAGGAGAGAGAGCGAGGGGTTGTCAGGAAAGAAGCAGGTTACTTTGAGGCGGTCGCCCCGAACGCATTAGAGGAACTGTAAAAATCCGCCACAGGAGGGACGATGACCCATAGTCAGAAAAGTTACTGCGGCCTCAACAGGAACCCTTGTTCGGGACCGTCGCAGCCACGGTTTGCAGAAGGTGCAGCTCTTGGTTAATGCAGCGTAGCATCCGTGGGTGGACGTTCCTATAGCTTTGTCTTTATCTTTTCATTACATCAGGCATTTTGCCCTGTAAATTGCGGTAGTGATACCAGGAATAAAAAAAGCAATTTTTAACTTTTAAAAAAACAACAACAAAAAAACCCCATAAAATATTTTTATTTTATTTTATTTTATTTTTTAAGATTGTATTTATTTATTCATGAGAGACACACAGAGAGAGAGGCAGAGACACAGGCAGAGGGAGAGGCAGGCCCCATGCGGGGAGCCCATGCAGGCCCAGGGACTCCAGGATCACGCCCTGGGCCAAAGGCAGGCGCTAAACCACTGAGCCACCCAGGGATCCCCTAAAATATTTTTAGAGATACAAAGTAGCTTAAAATTTTCTCGGAGATCACGAAAGCCCAGACTCAAAGGATCACCGGAGCAGTGAGCGGGCCTGGGAGTGGAGGGGCATCAGTGCAGGGGGGGGCCTTTCTTCTGGTGGCTTTGAGGAGGTAGTTTCCAGAAAGGGTTTACGTCCTAGAGGACCTTAAGGAGAGGATCGTCGACAAATGAGTCCCAGTGACGTAAAATCATTTGCTAAAAATTGGCTATTTGGGGGAGGACAGCAGTTAAATAGGTTTGGGTGCAGAAGGCCCGGCAGGTGCACGGAAGGCTGTGGCTGTGATTGTGACATGCACAGGTACAGGAGTGACGGAGCATGGGCCTGCCCGCCGCCTGGTGTCGCTGCAAGGGCTCCATACCCTGAGCGGGCGCAGAGGCTCGGGTGCTGCCCAGGAAGTGCGGTGGGCGAGGGGGGGCTGGAAGGAGGCAGGGCTGCGATGAGGGGAGGAGGTGTCGCCATGGGGCCAGCAGCATGGCCGGTCACCTCCAGGACCAGGGCGGAGGCCGTGCGCACCAGGAGCAGCATTTCCTTCGTGGGTAGAGGGGGGCGGGTAGGAGTCGGGGACACACGGTGGGGGCTCTGCTGCCGCTGCTGCCTCTCAGCCAGTGACAGTGACGGCATCCGGTGTTTGCGTCACCAGGTGCCCGGGAGGAGCCGAGCGCACAGCAGGCGCAGCGTCGATCAGCCGTCTTTCTGTCCTTCAAGTCCCCGATCCCGTGCCTGCCGCTGCGCTGGGAGCAGCAGAGCAAACTGCTCCCCACCGTGGCCGGGATTCCCGCCAGTAAGGTCTCCAAGTGGAGCACCGACGAGGTACGTCTGCCCTGCACGGGGAGAGAGCCTGGCTTCAGGGGCAGGGGGGGTGGGGATGGGGGGACGGGGATGGGGGATGAGGATGGGGGTATGGGGATGGGGGCACAGGGGGACAGGGATGGGGGGACAGGGATGAGGGGACGGGGGCGGGCAGGGGGCCTAGTTTCCTGGAAGACGGGGAACTGCTCAGAGAGAAGCAGCTGAAACCTGTAGCTTGAGTGTTCTGGGCCTGTAGCACTTAGGTTCCGACTTTTTTCTGAAACTGGAATTCTTATCTGACTTTCGACAGGTGTCAGAATTCATACAGAGCTTACCCGGGTGTGAAGAGCACGGAAAGGTGTTTAAAGATGAAGTAAGTGGCCCGCGGCCCTCCGGGACGGCCTGGCAGGGCTTGGGGGGGAGGCGGGCTCGCTGTGCGCCTAGTCCCAGAGGCAGCCTTGGTCGTTCGCGTAAAGGTGTTTTCATACAAGATCCGACGCCCTGGACACGTCCGCACCATCCTACGATGTTCCACAGCCGGGGCCTAGACGCTTTTTTTTTTTAATGTGGGGTGGGTGGGGCCCGGGTGACCCGGTGGCCAGGGATCCAACTCCCGGTGTCGGCCCAGGCCGTGATGCTGGGGTTGCGGGTCCGGCCCGTGTGCAGCCGGTCACGCGCCCTCCTTACCAGCGTGCGGGTGCGTAGCCCATAGGAGCCAGCAACGCTTTATTTTAGTAGTGTGGAATTAGCTCCCTTTATTTCACTTTCAAACGCCACGTTACCAGCGCCAAGATTAAAGTCACTGAACATCGTCATCAGCACTACCGCTGTCGCTGGAGAGCCCTGCGGGTCTGACACCCGGGTCGGCTCCTCAGGGCAGGGGGAATCGGCCCTACGGCTCCTGCGGGTAACCTGGCCTGAGGACGCGGGGGCACCTGTCACCGGCCCTACAGAAGCCCTGGGCCCGCCAGCGCCTCCTCACGAGGCCCTTGGGTCCCGGCGCCCCGGCCACCGCGTCGCCTCGAGGCCCGGCCAGCCCAGAGCCCCGCGGGGGTGTCGTTGGCGCCCACGAAGCCGAGCGCCGGGCCTGGACGGCCTTTCCCCATGAGGCGCCGCCGTGCCCCGGCCGGGTGCCCTTTAAGACCCGCGAAGGCCTGACGTTCCGCGTCCTTGTTTCGGATCCTTGTTCAAAAGAAGAAGGTTCCCTTCCCCTTCTCCGCTGACCTATCACTGGTTACTCAGAGTGAGAGTCTCGTGACTCCTAAAGTCCCAGCGTCTTCGCGGACAAGGCTCACCTGATTTTCAGTCGCTGAGCAGATCCAGACGCCCCCCAGCAGCCGCCGTCCTGGCTTTGGAAAGAAGTCGTGTCGTCATTACCCATGAGAAATGATAAGATGTTTTTAGAGATAAACACATGCTACATCCATTTTGTAGATTGTGCTTTTGGTCGTGTTCATAGCCGGACCACCCATGTGGATTTGCCCTGTTACTTACTTTTAGTAAGATCTTCATATTCAAAATTCCAAATTCAACTATGTTGTCTCCCGGACCGCGTTTTCTCTCCGTGGTGTCTTGTGTCTGGAGATGTTCCTCAGGCACCGGTACCCTCGGCGTCCTCCCTGTGAGCTCGCGGTCCACCTGTACCAGTCACAGCTTCGTCCCTTTATTCCTTCGTCCTCTAAATTCTTGTGGAAGTCATGTCTCCCAGGCTTAGCAGGTGTCGGTTTTAAGGTCTGGAAGCAAAGCATGAAACCCGCCCAACTAACGTCTAGTGACATCTCTAGGAGGCCCCGTACGGGTGTCAGGATGGCTGTTCTGCGAGCCACGCTTGGCTTCCCTCCAACACACTCCACGTCTAATCTGTTGAAGAGCCTATTGAGTGTACTTTAAAGACGTGTAGGGATTCGGGCTGTTTCCCTGCTGCACCAGCAGCACCCGCGCTCGGGTCTGAGCCGCCGTCCTCTCCCACCAGGGCTACTGCTGCAGCCTCCTCACCAGTCTCCCTCTTTCTGTCTTTGCTCCCCCACGATCCGTGACCTCTTCCCAGCCTCGCCGGAGTCATCCTGCCAGAGAGGTGCAGTCGTGTCAGCGTTCCATCCGTAGCGCTCCAGTAGTAAGTCAGGATGAAAGCAGAAGCCCTCCCGGGCCTGCGGTCCAATGCCCCGTGCCCTCCAGAGAGGTGGGAACCTCCTGACCTCTGTGTCCTCCCTTCCACACGCTGGCCCCCTTGCTGTTCTTCGATTGTCCGGGCACACCTGGCTCTTCCTCCGCATGGTCACGTGGTGCAGTCCCTCTTCTCAGGGGCGGCTCCTTCCCAGTTATCCATCCTTGCCCCTGTGCCCCGTCATCCCCACCGAGCTGTGTCCTCAGTGCGAGCACCAATCACCTTGTACAATGTATTAATGTCACCTCATTACTGATTAATTTGCTTCTCTCTTGTATGTTCTGCTTGCAGTCAGTCTTCCGCTTCTAGGATGTGAACCTCACAAGGAGTTCTGGTTGCCTCCCTTGCTTGTTTTTGCCTGTATCTGTTGTAGCCTCTGCTGTGTGCCCAGCCCCAAGAAGAGTGTCTGGAATAGGATAAACGTCTAATAAGCCTTTGTTGAGTGAGCATGCTCGCACCTTTACCCTCTGAGGAAGACTCCCAAACGGCATGGCCCTGTGATCTGCAGAGCTACAACCCTGGGGAAGGAACCAGGGTGCACGGTGCAAAGAGCAATGAGATACAAGGCCAGGACCCCAAGCTCCAAATCCTCCTTCGGAGATTTGGGCCTTTAGCAAGATACGTCATCTCTGGAGTTAGACCAGTTCATATACGTTACAAAAGCAAAAAACAAAATAACAACAACGACAAAAAACAAGCCCGTTATTACCTTGCAGTGATCGCTGTTCTTAGAATTTTCTCAAATTAAGCTTCCTTCCTTCCAACGCGGCGTGCCGGTGTGGCCGCACGCTGGAGCAGCCTGTGTGAGCTATAGTGGCCTCAGGGTGACCTTTCCTTCCTCGTGTAACCTTGAACACCCTCCCTTCTCACCCGACTCCGGTGTTCAGATTCCATCGTTGCCTCTCTCAGACTGTTTCCTGTCATTATTCGTCTGTCATGATACATTCTTACAGGGTTTCCGCGGGAAGCTCAGTAGGGCCCAGGGTTCTAGGAGACAAGTCTGTCTTTGTGATGGGCTCTTTGGGAACCCGTCTGTCAGTCAGCATTTCCATTCATGACTTGGAGGACCTCAGCCAGACCGTTGATTCTGTGCGCGGCTTTGCTTGATGAGAGGGTTGTCACAGTGCAAGCGAGGAGACCAGAACATAATGCTCCCCTAAAATACGATGGAACATTTCCTATCCCTGCCACTGAGCTCGTGTTTGCTTGGAAATTTACAGGGGAGTGCCTTCTCTTCCTTGTTGAGGACGGCAGGCTGGATGTTTCCTTACTGGGAATTAGACAACTGTTTCCAAATGATTCTTAAAAGTTGCATCGGATGACCCTAGTTCTTTTTTTTTTTTTTTTAAGATTTTATTTATTTATTCATGATAGTCACAGAGAGAGAGAGAGAGAGAGAGGCAGAGACACAGGCAGAGGGAGAAGCAGGCTCTATGCAGGGAGCCCGACGTGGGATTCGATCCCGGGTCTCCAGGATCGCGCCCTGGGCCACAGGCAGGCACCAAACCGCTGCGCCACCCAGGGATCCCTAGTTCTTACTGATGAAGAGAGTTGACAGATTTGTCATATCTTTAGAGAAATGAAGAAAATCTTACACAGCCACTGAATTATTTCAGCCTTTGGTGAACTGTTCACAGAATTGGCTTGCCCCGGCCGCCATGACCAAGAGCCACCAACCTGCAGTTTAGGCAGTGGAAATGTATTATCTCCCGGGTCTGAGGCCTGGAGGCCCACAGGCCAGGAGTCTGGGTGTTGACAGGGTAGCTTCCTTCTGAGGGCAGGAGAGAGGATCTGTTTCAGGCCCCTCCTTGGCCTGTTGCTGGTTTTCTGTCTTTGTCTTCACATCATCTTCCCTCTACATGTGTCTGTCTCTGCGTGTGAGGCGGAGGGCAAATGTGTGTTTTCCTTTTCCTTTTTTTTATTTTTTAAATATTTATTTATTTATTTATTTTACTTTTTGTGTAAAATGGGAAAACTGAAAGAGACACAAATTATTTTTTTAAAGTTGGTGGAATACTCCCAAACCTGAAAATTTTACGGAAAGACCATTCCTTTGTTCTGTCCACTAAACCAGACATCATCTTCTTCAGAGCTGTACCTCTGAGCCTCAAAGCTTTCTCTTGTACTAGCACAGAATTTTAATCTCAGACCAGAGAAGGGAAGGATGTTTCCCATGGCCGCCCCACCTAGTAGAACCAGCACAGTCTACATTTCTTCACACCACATTTGCCACTTTCACTGATGCGTTTGCTTGCCCTTGTTATAAAATTTTAAAAATAGTCTGATTGCCCTTGTTAGTAGCTGCTCTTTTTCAGTATATGAAGAGTAATCGTGGCCACTCTAAAAATGAATGCTATTTATCACTGGTTTTTTCTTCATTATGGAAAGCTAATTAAAAAAAAATGTTAGCATGCAGCCAACATATCTGCCTGAATTCCTTTGTTTATATCCACAAACAGCTGTGTGTTGCTTCTCATCTGTCATCCTAAAATCTACCAGAATGGGAACTGGATCTGAGGCATCCAGAGTCTTCCAAGTTCTTCTTGACTCGTTGCCTAAGTCAGGGTAATCACAGGGAGATATGGGCATCTTCCATTTCCTGTGGGCCGATTTTTCAGACAACTGAGTTTTTACTTTGCTTCCAGTCCACATTTGGTTATTGTAGATAAGAAAGGTTCATTACTCAGGAAATGTTCGCACACGTGAACTCTTGTCTGTGCCGTTCTCGCGTGGCTCTCAGAAGACAGCTGATAACTCAACTTTGGCTATTTGTCACGACACCACATGCAATTAATTCATAATCTTTTTTTGTCTTTTCTTCCCATTTTAGCAAATCGACGGAGAAGCCTTTCTGCTTATGACCCAAACAGACATTGTTAAGATTATGAGCATTAAGTTGGGCCCTGCTCTCAAAATTTTCAATTCTATCCTGATGTTCAAAGCTGCCGAGAAGAACTCTCACAATGAACTTTGAAGATGGTGAATTTTGAATACCATCAGCTTTTCTGCTTTAAAGCTCATGTTTTATTCAAAGCACAAGGACAGTTATAACTCCTACGCGAGAAGTCTCCAAAACTCGAGAGCGATGCTATCAGATTATTTATATTCCTCAAGAGACAGTATATACGAATCCTTATGAAAATGCTTCGGCTTTTAACCAAGTACTGTCTAACAGCGGTCATCCTTCGGTTCTGTTCACTGAGCTAAATTTATCTTTGTACATCTTTTTGAGGCTGGGGGTGGGGTGGGGGGGAAGGGGACTTCGTTAATTATTTATGGTAAAAGGGGGGATCAGAGTAAGAACTTTTGGCATTTTGTAAACATTGTTGAATTCTCTTTCATGCACACTGTTTCTTTTTCAGTACTTTCAGAAACCTTTTTATATAATCCAACTTCAACTTATACCAAATTAGTCAAAACCTGGCTGAGGTTGGCCAGTGGGACTGTTACCTGTATTGTTCATTCTGTGCCATATTTTGAATTGCAACATTATGCTGACAATAACTTTGCAAGTCATGATACTGCCTAACTGCTTGTCATAATTTGTTGGGGCCGAACGGTGGTAGAAATTACTTTTCCTTAAATCAGTGTTTTTACTTTTGCACGTATTATGAAATGTTAAACAAATTACTTTTCACCAGCATCTTTACTATAATTACCAAAAACGTGTATATAAATAATGGAACTGAAAAATAAAATATATAAATAAATTAGGTGATGTATTTGAATGGCATCAGTCTTCTACGTTGTGGTGCCCTATGTATTTACAAGAGTCCAGTGGTATCAAAGGAATATGCAGTTCTATTGGGGGGGGGTGTCTTTGTAAGAATCTTGAACTATTTATGAGATGATCTTGAGCTTCTCTCTAATTGTAGGTGAAGGAACTGTGGTGCTTTGTGGAGCTGAAGGGGTCGTTCTGTTGCTGGAAACACTAATCCGTAAAGCTCTGTCCCAGATCTTCTTCCTCCAGACCCAGAGGTTTTCTTGGGGTTGGCTGTAGAGAGAGTATATGGATTTTACTGAAGAGGCAGGGTGTTGTGAGCGAGCAACACCAGTCAACACAAAGATTCTAAATGCTCACAGATCCAGGAGGCAACTTCCCAAAGCAGTTATGCAAGAACCTCTGTTTTAGAAAGATTCCTTTCTCTAGAAGGGTTCACCGAAGTTTTATAAATGTACAGATGCACTTTAGATGAAAGCCCTTGATTACCTATGAACTGATAGCAGTCGTGTTTCTTTTGTGAGAATGCCTTTCCAACACAAAAGGTAAATGATTTTATCAGGCTTTGGATGTAACGTCCACTTCTAGGATTGGCCATTTATTCGAGAGCTATTATAAAAGTAGGAAGCACGTTTGTAGCATGCTGTCTGAATTCTGGGGCAAGTCCCACCTCTCTTCTTAGTTGCCCTCATTTTTTCTGATGGACTTCCTTTGATGTACCCCATAGGAAGTCTATTAGCAGGCCTTTGCATTTGTTATAATTCAAAAGGGCATGGCATCTACAGTGTCCCTTTCATTTCTTTGCATGAATCCACTTAGATAAATTTTTCATTGTTGGGTTTTTTTTTAATGTTTTGTTCAGAATTTGTACATTCGAGTTGCACTGTTATATCTGACATGAATGAAATAAAATCTTAATTGCAGATGCTTTTTTTTACATATGTATGTTTTTTTTGTTTTTTTGTTTTTTTGTTTTTTTTTTTTAGAAAGCTTGTTAAACAGGCAAATGAGAGCAGAACCAATGTTGAAGATTTGGGCATTACCTCGTTCTGTAATGAATTCACTGGATTCAAAATTGTCAAACTATGTCCCAGGCGATGGAAAGAATGGCAGTACATAAGTAAGTAAGTAAATAAGAGATTTTTTTTTTAATAAGAGATTTTTTTAAAGATTACAAACACTGTGTAAGTCAAATTGGACCTGTCTGCAGGTTGAAATATAACCACAGGCTGCCATTTTGCAACTTCTGGATTCAGTAGACTCGGACTCCAAAGAAAACAGACTTAGGTGAGTCAACAATAGGAGTATTTACCAAGTGGCAGGGCCATCGGAGCCCTGGGGACAGATGTGCCACGGAGAGACAGTAAAGCTTACGTGTATTTGCCCTCACATTCCACTCCTGTCTGCTGCTGTGCTTAGGGCCAAACCTCTCTGCGATGTCCCTGCAGCACCACCCCTGTCTTTCCCCAACCTCTGGGAATGGAGAGGGGCTCTCACTGACCTTTAGCTGCAGAGAACGTGTGCTTCCCAAGGAAAGGAAGCTTTAAGAATTTGGTAAATTCAGTTGGGAGAGGGAAAATAAGACAGATTATGGAACTAAAGGGAGAGTAGAGAAATAAAGAAAGTTTGTAAGGAACTAAAGGCACATTCTAATGAAAGGCACGTCCCAGGACTGGTTTGAGTGAGGTTGACAGTGCACCGACCCCGCCTGTCCCCATCATGCAAGCAGTTAGTGCACAGTCATTGTGGGGTGGGCAGCTGATCGAACCTTCATTTTTTTGTCTCACTGACTTACCATTTTAAAGATCAGTGCTTACGGAGAAAGAGGCATTAGAATAAGTATTTGCAGAATAAGTATTTTCAGAGATATAGGTCCTGAAAAATAGTTTTTCAATAATTCCTGTGAGCTCCTTTCTTCTTAAACTTAAAAAATTAATTTGATGATGTACCCCCAGAAATGCCCACTGCATTGTGATGGACGCATTAGGACACTTAAAGCTCTTTGGCCTCTACACCAATCTGTTTTGTCTAAACTGATAAGTCATGTGGATATTGTGATGATGATTATCAAGAAGCGTCTCAGAACTGTAGTGTTGTCATTGTTGTCATTGTCTTTATAAAATACTTAGAGTGCACTGAGTCTTGTCAGACCTAAGAAGTACTTAGGTACTGTCTCTGGGAATAGAACAAATGGAATTTCAACATGAGATTCTGAGCTGGGTGCATGAGGAGCCAGGACCTGGGCTTCTGAGATAGCAGGAGAGCAAGTTGAGGAAGGGGCTAAGCCAAAAACTAGAAACTGGTGCCCATGGGCAGCCCCAGTGGCCCAGCGGTTTAGTGCCACCTTTGGCCCAGGGTGTGATCCTGGAGACCCGGGATCGAGTCCCACGTTGGGCTCCCTGCATGGAGCCTGCTTCTCCCTCTACCTGTGTCTCTGCCTCTCTATCTCTCTCTCTCTCCCTCTCTCTGTCTCTCTCTCATGAATAAATAAATAAAATCTTAAAAAAAAAAATTAAATAAACTGGTACCCAGAAGGCTCTGGGACTGACAAGTCAGGTCCATATTTACAGACCAAACACACCTGAGCAGCAGCGAGGGCACATCCCCCACACTTCACATCAAAGCCAGGGGAAAGTAGAAACGGCATGAGGAGATGAGTGGGACCATCACTGTATGTCAAGGGAGGGAAGACGATCAGGACCTGTGCCAGTGAGATCCGTCATCAGTGAGGAGACCTCAGGAACGAGGCTGCCTTTGTTCTCAACAAATGTGATTGAAAGAAACCAAAAAGCTTGGCACAGGCAGGTCGGCTTAGGGCAAGAACTAGGGAGTATGTGTATCTCCTTAGAATGTTCGAGATCAAAATGTTTCCAAGCCATATTGAGACCATAGAGGAGCCCATAGGCCACAAACGTACAGCCCCCAGGTATTACGTCTCCCAAGGGTAGGCACACTGGGCCAACTGCAAGGGGTCATATGCTAATCAAAGGAGTCGAGTGTATCTGAAGTGTAGGGTTTTTCAAAAACTAAAGCACTCTTGAAAGTGTAGCTTGGGAGGCCCCTGGGTGTCAGTCAGTCAGTTGAGCACCAACTCTTGGTTTTGGCTCAGGTCATGGTCTCAGGGTCATGAGATCGAGCCCTACATTGGGCTCCGTGCGCAGTGCAGAGTCTGCTTGAGATTCTCCTTCCTTCTCCCTCTGCCCCTCCCACTTATGCACGTGCTCTCTCTCACTCTCTCTCAAAATAAATAAATATTTTTTAAAAAGTGTAGCTTGAACCATGGAATTTCTTAGAACTCAAACAGCTCTTTAACATAGTATTTTATTACAGGATTCCACAAAGAATTTTCAGTATCTAATCATAAAGATAGAAGGTACGAGATTCATTTGCATCTTGGAGACAATTTTCTAACAACTACCTTCTATGACAATGCTAAGTCAAAACAATTTTTTCAATAAAATTTTAGCTGTCCTAGAGATCAATTCTGATTCAATATTTGGCATGCCATTACGTAACTGGATGTTGAAATCCTATTGCCTTTATCTTTTCTTTCGTAGAAGGAAAGTAGGGACGATGGATATCAAAAATAAGTGTCTCTAGGAAGTTGAGAGTTTGGGACAGTCTTCTCGGACACTCAACTCCAAATACATGGAAGGCAGCTATGAGTGCAGCCAAGGCTGTAACACAGTCGTCTACCTTTGTGAGCTTCTCTTTTTCTAAATACAAAGAAAATTCACAGACATCAATGTTGAAAGGATTTTTGACTTCTAACACGGGTGTGGAAACTTGCACCTGAGAAAATGGATAATAGAGTCACCACTGTCTGATAAGGAAAGTAGCTAAATACTAAAAGATGCTTCAACCACAACATTACAATAAATGAGCTTGTTGTACTGCAGCATATTTGTAAATATGACCAAACAATATTTCAAAAGAGACTATCACCCTGTTTTCAAATAAGCTGTCTTATGAAGATGTAAAATGTCAAACCCAGTGATCACAGAAGTACTGCATACCTTCTCATTCACAATGACAAACAGGCTGGGATCATCCCCAAAGACATCTGGTAGGAGCAAACATGTGGCTGTCATCTTCATATCTGCCAAAACAAACGTGCTTAAAGTCCAAGTAAAAATAAGGTTTTGCCAACTAATAAGCAAAAGTCAGTCTTAAAACATGGTGTTGTTTTTTTAAATCATTTGCTTCTACAGATAATAAACCAGTCTTCTTGCATCAGTGTTTCACAATCGTTTAACCAACATCTCGTGTTCTGCCCTCCAGGTCATGACCAGGAGAAGATAAGAGTCCTGTAGTCTCTGTCCATCAGCCAGGAAGATTTTAGTATGCTTTACCTTGTGATTGGTATTATGAAATTAACAGGTTACTAGTTTTCTAAATATAATTTTATAATATCAATTGTACTTTTAATTCTATACCTCAGCTCCTCCTATTCGAGACATTTTTTTTATCCTGCATGTTGTTTCACTGAATTACTTATTTCCAAAACAGAGCTTTTCTAATTATCCTAAATTATACAGATAACTAAGATGAGATTGCCCCACCCCCAGGTTTACTAACGTTTCAACATGTCTTCATCTGTGTGCTGTTTCATTTTTTCTTGCAATGCAATACTGATTGGATTGTCCACCACTGAAAAAGAAGTCAGTATCTTTTCTGAATAGGATTCCAAAATGTGCTTTGTTTTTTTATAAATATCTGTTCTTGTAAGAAGTTGGAATTCTCTGAACATCTAGAAAAAGGAAGAAAAAGATTACAAGAAAAATTAATGTATAGAATGTAAGGGAGTAAATAACTCTTTGGGATTATATTAAGCTTTTAATGCTAGTTTAAAATGTACACAAGATATTTGAGTAGCTGTAGAGGAGAAATAAAGACTTAAAGACAGAGGAGGAAGAAAGAATAAAAGCCTGAAATGGATAGGATAAACAAGATAAATAATGGACATAGCAAACTTCTATACCTCAGAATTAAAAATTTGCATGCAAACTCAACTAAATGGGGGTTCCAATGTATATATGCATATTTTGGCTTTTTGGTTACCAGCTAAGATTCTAGGACTTTATATTTCTTTAGGTGGTACTCAACAAGAGGCAAAATTTTAAAAAACTGTTAGGTTTTCGGAAGCAAACCTTCAAAAATACCTAAACATAGCATCCCAAAGGGATCCCCAAAGGGAAAGGGGAGAGCCTTAGAGACAAAGATAAGTGGTGAGCTAAAAAATTAAGTGTAGGAGATCTGACAGCAAAGTAGAAGCAAACCAGTTTACCCATGTGGAAACCCCTTTACTCAAAACCACCATTTCCTGCCAAGTTCTCCTGCTCCAAGAATTGCACCACCACTACTGCCTCCCCACTTTTTTTTGACCAAGTGGCATTATAAGAATTCATCATCACTTGCACTGGTAGAAATTAATGTAAATCATCACTTTCCCTAAAACTCTGTAAAGCAAAGTTGGGTACTACCCACAGGGTCTCCTCATTTCTTGAACGCTTAGGTAGATCATCTCGGGGTCCAAAAGTAGTTATCAGAAAACTGGAACACACATTACACTGCTGCCCTTCTATTCAATAGCTTTAAACTTACTTGAATGGGTTTATTACTTTTAAAATTTCTTCCAAATTTGAACATTACCCAAATATGTCTCAACAAAACAATGAATGTTCTGATTCTCAATTACATGAAATAGACCACTAATTATTAATTTCTAAGGTCAAGAAGGAGCTAAAACACAGGGTGTATGTGTACATGAATCACAAAGGCATGGCGGCTCTCTATAATAAGACCACTCATCTAGGATTGTGGTTAAGACCAGTGAATTCCATGTATCATCACTGGGGAATCTCAACGGAGAAATGGGATAAATATTTAAAAAGAGCCAAATTGAAAATCGATTTGAGAATAATATCTACTGAGATGAAAACATCTCTGAATAGAGAAACGCATATTGGGAAATACAAAGAAAAGTTTCATGAACTTGAAGATAGATCAATAGAAATTAATCTGAATAACAAAAAGGGGATGAAGATAAGAAACCTGTGGGATGAAACGTGGAGTATGGAGAGAGGGGCTTTTCTGTGACTGATCATTCACCGCCAGGAGTTTGGCTGTGTAAAGTCTGGGGAAGGCAGCACAACTAAATAAAGACGTTGAGGATAACGGGTGCCTGGTTTCTCGCTGTTGAAGAGAGTTAGAATGTATGGAAAGGGGGTTGATTGGAGTAAGCCCTCTGGTTTGGGTTGGAATTGGAGGTACAATTGTGAATTCATGGTTTTTAATACTTGATGTGTGGATAATGGACCGATACAGATCTGCGTGTGCGTGTGCATGTGTAAAGGTATGTATCCCGGGTTGGTTCTGTGGGAAACCATAGAGCAATAACACCTCTGTAGCAATGAGCACACCTAGGGCTGAAATCTTAGTTTCTAAATACCATTCTTATTTTCTGTTGAAAGTGTTTTGAAGGGAGGAGGTTGATGAGTGCAGGTGGTGAGCAGGATCCATGTAGATTCCGTGGTCCAGTGTCCCACCCTGACTGCTCCTCTGCCACACCTGTGCCCACAAGCACCCTGGGCTTGCCAGGCTTCACAGTGGGAGTGGTTTGCAGCGGGGGCAGCTGTCCTGCTTAGGGATTGTTTGTCAGCTGTGTATTTGTAAGTGAGGTCAAGCTTGCTTTTATTCACAATAAGGTTTTTATAAATTGTAAATCCCAGCTGGCTCTACAAGGCTTAATTACGGAGGTACTTCCAGCAAAAATCTAAAAGATTCAACTCTCAGGCTTAAAACGATAGATAGACGACTTTATTTTTAGTACAGTCCTTACAAAAACCATATCCCAATCCATATTTTTGATAGGATGAAATGCCTGAGGGAGTGGGAGAAAAAGAGACTTAAGACAAAGCATGAGAGACACAGCCTTAGGTCTAAAGTCTCTCTCCAACCTCCCCCGCCCCCAGACTCATGCTCAGCTAAGGTTCTTTGAAAGGCTACTGAACCACACAGCTTGTCTGTTTTAATCACTAAACCTGCACAGACCCCGCACCCCTGTGAAGACCCCTAAGGCTGCAGCATCAGTGTCCACACAGCCTCACCAACAGCTATGAACTGAATATTTATGTCCTCCCAAAATTCGTATGTCACACCTAATGCTCGGAGGGATGGTATTAGGAGGTGGGGCCTTTGAGAGGGGCCTGGCTATGAGGGTGGAGCCGTCATGAATGAGAGTCCTGCCCTTACAAGAGAGACCCCGGGCAGCTACATCGCTCCTTCAGCCATGCGAAGTTACAGCTAGAAAGGCCCATTCATGACCCAAAAAGCCAACTCCCAGACACCACATCCGCCAGTGTCTTGGTCCTGGGCTTCCCCACCCCTAGAACCGTTGAATACATTTCTGTCCTTTAGAAGCCACCCGGTCTATGGTATTTTTGTTACAGCAGCCCAGACAGACCGAGACCCCAACCATCTACTAACTTAACCAGCACTCTGAAAATCAAGATTTCACTCCTGTGGCCTGCGCAGTGTTCTGCAGGGCATTTGGAAAGCTACTAAGATGTTTAAAATATGCTCTTTACCCTTAAGGAGTTTATAGGCTATCCATTTGACAAGGTTTTGCTTTTTTTTTTTTTTTAAGATTTTTATTTATTTGATAGAGACCATGAGCTGGGGGGAGGGGCAGAGGGAGCAGGAGAAGCAGGCTCCCCCCAGAGCAGATTGCCGGATGTGGGGCTGGATCCCAAGACCCTGGGATCATGATCTGAGCTGAAGGCAGATGCTTAACTGACAGAGCCACCCCGGCGCCCCAAGGTTTTGCTTTCAAACAATATATTGCAGGTGTGTCAGTGTGGCCTACTCTTAATAGCCAAAGCCTCCTGGCTATTCCTGTCCCTAGCAACCCAAAGATGAAGAGAAAGTAACTAATAACCAAGGTAGTGTTGCTGAGAGACGGATAGATAAAATCATCCACGTGAGGCCCTGAAAATATAACTCCTGCCTAGTAAGCACTCAGATGTTTGCTAGAGACTATTATTAAGATAAAATATGCAGGCAGGTTCTTTTTCATTTTTTGGAGGAAGAATAACATATACAACTTATTATTTTCAAAATAGTTGATGGCACCCACAGAAGTCTCCCACGAAATGTGTTCCCAGGTAAAAACCTTGATGAATCTTATTATATGCTTCGGCTAACATTCCACTAACATTGTAATAGGAGCTTCTAATGGTCACCGTGAGTAAACTAAATGGAAGGATATTTGATTTGCCTATTTAACTTCATGTATTAGAAGACCACTTTATGAAGTTATTTGGGATCATAAATAGATTTTGAGTAATGCTGCATACTAACAATTTCTGAGTAGACTCTCTTGATTGTCTAAATGCACACAAGGCAAAATGTTTCACACTGTCAATATACCCCCAAGTAGTGGTCCCCCCCACCCCCACCCCCCTCCGGCCTCCACAGTGTGTTCAATGACAGGGAAATCTTTAAATCTGAAGACAGGCAGTGCATGTTATTAGAATATGCTTCCAGAAATCCTTACCAAATGGTCCCAGTTGTAGCCTGTGGAACCTGTGCACCCTACTGAGATCCTCACCCATCATTAGTACTGTTACACTCCAAAAGAAAAGAGAAAAATCCATTTGGACATTAAAATCAGAGATTATAAGCAAATAAAGGTACCTGATAAGGGCACTTCAGGAAAGGAAACATCTTAAGGATGTCCTTGAGAGGTGCTCTGCTGCCAATCAACTTTCTTCTTATTTCCAAAGTCTGACTCCTCCTCTTATCAATTTCTCTCCAGTCCTTTTCTGTTTTCATATATTCTTGCTGGAACCAGTTAATATGTTCATCTGCCTCAGAATCTAAACAAACAGTTTCTTCCTGAAAAATATTGTTGAATTATCAGTATGTTCCATTTTTCCAAGTGGCAGTTTAACACTCCGTGAGAAATTGAATCATAGCCTGTTGTTACTGCGCTCTCTCAATGCACTCCTCAGGTGAGTGTCACCATGTGTGATTACACCTGGCCTTGGATGTGGTTAACAAATGGACAGTCTTTAACAAAACAGATAGTTCATTTCTTACTATGGAATTACAATCTCTTCTCCTGACAGATGTAAAAGTTACTTCATTTCTACATACTCTTTTAGTGGAAACCTAGATTATCCAGAAGGTTCACACCTACCAGGAATTTTTTTATTTCTATTCATTTAAATATGAAAAGAGATAAGAAGGTTTTAAATTAAGATCTTGTTATTGCTATTGTTTTATTTTTCCTTTGTAAATCTATTTATAGCTGCACTACCATGTGATAAAATCCAAATTCAAAACAATAACTGGGTATTTAGTGACAATAATCAAACTGTCAATTATATTTACTCTAAATTTGAGTAAATTGGGTGAGGTGGGATGGCTAGGAAATACCTCACATACTCATTAAAAATCTAAGACATTAAGTTTGAGAGCCAAAAACAAAAAAACAAAAAAGTGTTTCTAGAGAAATTTGTTGAGGGGCAATCAGACAACAAAAAGAAATAAAAGGCATCCAAATTGGCAAAGTCATCAACCTTTAACTATTTGCAGATGCCATAATACTCTATGCAGAAAACCTGAAAGACTTCACCAAAAAATTGCTAGAACTGATACATGAATTCAGCAAAGTCGCAGCATATAAAATCAACATACAGAAATCTGTTGTATTTCTAAACACTAATAAGCAAGCAGCAGAAAAAGAAATCAGGGAATTGATTCCATTTGCAATTGCACTAAAACCAGTAAGATACCTAGGAATAAATCTAACCAAAGAGGTAAAAGATCTGTACTCTGAAATCTTCTTAAAAATTATGAAAGAAATTGAAAGGAACAAAGAAATGGAAAAACAGTTCATGCTCATGGACTGGAAGAACATTGTTAAAAAGCCTATACTACCCAAAGCAACATACACATTCAGTGCAATCCTTCTCAAAATACCGGGATCCTGGTGCGCAGCGGTTGGCGACTGCCTTTGGCCCAGGGCGTATCCTGGAGACCGGGACGATCCCACGTCGGGGCTCCGGTGCATGGGGGCCTTCTTCTCCTCTGCCTGTGCTCTGCCTCGATCTCTCTCTGTGTGACTATCATAAATAAATAAAAATTAAAAAAAAAATACCACCAGCATTTTTCACAGAACTGGAATAAATAATCCTAAAATTTGTATGGGACCACAAAAGACTCTGAAGAGCCAAAGCAATCCTGAAAAAGAAAAGAAAAGCCAGAGGCATCAGGACTCCAGACTTCAAGCTCTATTGAATTTGAACAAAGCTCTATTGAACTAAGAACAAAGCTATAGTCATCAAGACAGTGTGGTACTGGCACGAAAACAGACAAATAGATAAATGGAACAGAACAGAGAGTGGAGAAATGGACCCACAACTATATGGTCTACAAATCTTTGACAAAATTGGAAAGAATATCCATGGAAAAATGACAGTATCTTCAACAAATGGTGTTGGGAAAACTGGAAGCAACATAGCCGAAGAAAGTAACTGTACCACTTTCTTACACTATACACAAAAATAAATTCAAAATGTGATCTAAATGTGAGACAGGAAACTATCAAAATCCTAGAGGAGAACCTAGCCAGCAACCTCTTTGATCTTGGCCACAGCGACTTCTTATTAGATGTGTTGCCAGAGGCAAGAGAAACAAAAGCAAAAATGAACTACTGGGACTTCATCAAGATAAAAAACTTCTGCATAGTGAAGGAAACAGTCAACAGAACTAAGAGGCAGCCTATGGAATGGGAGAAGATATTTGCAAATGACACCAGATAAAGGGCTAGTACCCAAAGTCTATAAAGAACTTAACCAAACTCAACATCCAGAAATCAAATAATCCAGTTAAGAAATGAGCAGTAGACATGAATAGACACTTTTCCAAAGAAGACATCCAGATGGCCAACAGACTCATGAAAAGATGCTCAACATCACTCATCATCAAGGAAATACAAACCAAAACCACAATGAGATCCCACCTCACACCTGTCAGAAGGGCTAAAATTAACAACTCAGGAAACAACAGATGTTGGAACGGATGTGAAGAGAGGGGAACCCGTACACTGCTGGTGGGAATGCAAACCGGTGCAGCCACTCTGGAAAACAGTGTGGACTTCCTCCAAAAGTTAAAAATCGAGCTACCCTCTGACCCACCAATTGTACTACTAGGTATTTACCCCAAGGATGCAAAAATGCAGATTTGAAGAGTACATACACCCCGATGTTTATAGCAGCATTATCCACAATAGCCAAACTATGGAAAGAGCCTAAATGTCTATCAACTGATGGATGGATAAAGAAGATGTGGTGAGTGTGTGTGTGTGTGTTATGTGTGTGTATAATGGACTATTACTTGGCCATCAAAAAAAAAAAAAAAACCAAAATCTTACCATTTGTAAAGGCATGGGTGGAGCCAAAGTATTACATTAAGTGAAATAAGTCAAAGAAAAATAAATATCATATTTTTCACTCATATGTGGAATTTAAGAAACAAAACAGATGAACATATGGGAAGGGAGATAAAAAGAAAGAAGGAGGCAAACTGTAAAAGAGACTCTTAATGATAGAGAACAAACAGAGGGTTGATGGAGGGAGGTAGGCAGAGGATGGGCTAAGTGAATGATGGTATTAAGAGGGACATTTGTTATGATGAGCCCTGGGTGTTGTACATAAGTGATGAATCACTAAATTCTACTCCTGAAACCAATATTGCACTGTATGTTAGCTAACTAGAATTCAAATAAAATATTTTTAAATTAATAAATAATCTGCCTCCTGCTACCAAAAAAGAAAAAGAAAGAAGAAAGAAAGAAAGAAAGAAAGAAAGAAAGAAAGAAAGAAAAGAAAGAAAGAAGAAAGAAAGAGAAAGAAAGAAAGAAAGAAAGAAAGAAAGAAAGAAAGAAAGAAAGAAAGAAAGAAAGAAAGAAAGAAAGAAAGAAAGAAAGAGAAAGATTTGGTTGAAAACTTCAGGTAGACCTACTTTCTATGAACACAGGATGACTAGCAAGACAGACTAAAGTGAGCAAATCTCTAGAAAAGTATAACTTATCAAACCAACTAAAAAGAAATTCCCATAATCTTGCATAAATTTAATTAGAAAATAGAAGTCTTTCCACAAAGAATATAAAGCCAGGACCTAAAGGTTTTATAGACAAATTCTACACTTTCAAAAGAGAGTGTTCCAAATTTATGCAAATTATTTCACAAATTCAGGGGGGTGGGGCAAGGAATTCTATGAAGGATTTCAATCCATTCTATGAATCCCCAAACTTGAAAGAACATCATAAAGGGGACATTACAAGTCAGTCTCATTCATGAAGAAATTCATAAATACTGAGAATAAGGAACAACTAACTTGAGCTTATCCCAGAAATACCCTGGTCTGACATTACTAAGGGAACTAAGGTAAACTAAAGGGAAGTATGATTCACTTGCCCATTATATTTCAGGCACTTTTCATATTGAAATCTGAATTTTTTTTAAAAAAATGAGTTATTTATTTTAGAGAGAGAGCATGAGCGGTGGAGGCTGGATAGAGTGAGAGAAGCAGACTTCCTGCTGAGCACAGAGCCCCATGCAGGACTCAATTCCAGAACCCCAAGATCATGACCTGAGCTGAAATCAAGAGACAGATGCTCAACTGACTGAGCCACCCACGCACCCCTGAAGTCTTAGAGCCACTGTGACAGAAAGATTTGGACCAAAAAGAAATAAGTCTTGAGAAATATGACATATAACAGTTCTATAATTAACCTGGATTATCTAAATAGGAATAAATATCATATATTGCATTAACCAATTAAAGTTCTTTTAAATGACCATATTTCAAATAATGCAGAAATATTGTATAAAATTCAACATCCCTTTAAAGAAAAAAAAACTGTCATCAAAATAAGAAGAAAAATTTTTGAGACTTATAGTTATTTACCAAATACTTAGAGCTAACATTTTTAATGGTGAAATTTTAAAAGAATTTTCCTTAAAATCAGAAAGAGGACAAAGATGCCTACTATATTCTTATTCAGCCTTTTACAAGAGATCCTAGCCAGAGTAGTAAGATAAGAAAGAGAAACAAAAGGCATAAAAATTGGAAAGATAGACACAAAACTGTCATCATTCGTAAATTATGTGATTTGATTAAGAGAAAACTCAAAATGGCATACATGTAATTTATTACAATTAAAGAGTGTTTTACAAAGCAACTGAATGTAAGATAAATATACAAATTTGTTAACAAACAATATGTAATTTTTTACAGTTGCAACAAAAACTGTAAAGCACCTAAGAATAGAACTAATAAAAAATACTCCATAAAGGTCTTTATGGAGAAAATTATAAAATGATTAGAAAATATTATCAAGATAAATAAATAGATATACCTACCATGTTCACTGTGAGAAAAACTCAAAATCCTAAGGAAGTCACCTTTCTCCAAATGGAACTGTAGATTTAACAATATTTTTATCAAAATCCCAAAAATCAATGTTTTAAGAATTCAAGCTGATTCTAACATTCACTTAAAAGATTTAAAAACCCAAGAATGACCAAGGCACACCTTAAAAGATAATAATTAGGCTGTGATGGAAATTGAAAAGTATCAAGACATTTTACAACTATGTAGATGAGGAAAGTTGATGTTCATGCAGGGATAGATAACTGGGGCAACACAGCAGAGCTTCTAGATGCAGATCTCTAAAAAGAACAGAGGTAACATCACAAATGCCTGGGAAAAAGGACTGTTTTATAAAAAGTACAGAAAACTGTTTATCCATATGAGAAAAAAGGAAGAAGAAAACAGATCATATCACACACCTTATACAAAAGGAAATTACACTTGGCTTAAGAACTTAAATGTTAAGGTAGGACTTTAAATTTTAAGAAATATATAAAAATGATTCTTAACATTTCAAGGTAGGAAAGGAGTTCTTTAAAATATTAATCACAAGAGAAACGATTAATAAATCTCACTCCATTGAAATCATAAACTTTTGGTCAAAAGATTTCATAAATTCAAAACGGAAGGCACAAAGTAGAAGATATTTACAGTGATCCAACCGGTGGAGTGGAATGCAACATGTAAAGAATTCTTATGAATAAATTTTTTAAAAAGGGCAACCCTAAGGAAATAGGTAAAAGGCATGAGTGGGCATCTCACAGAGAGGGAAAGGTGAATGTTTTATGAATGTGAAAGACGACGAACCCCATAAATGATGACAGTGAGAATAGGAACAAGTCGCATTTTACTCTGGATCCACTGGCATCCTCCCTTGGGGAGGGGGAGGTACCCGGTTCCTTGTCTGAGCGGGTCTCCCTCGGGGCGGGACCGGGGGACACGGTGACAGGTGCGCCTGGTGAGTGTGACTGTCTGTGTTCACCCGGGGACAGACGGGGGCTCCGACTGCTGCATGTGTGCAGGCCCTGTGTGTCGGCCTCTTCCCACCTCCATGCCCTTGGCCAAGTGCTGGCACCCCTACCCCAGCCGCGCAACAGGAATGCTGGGCAGCCGAGCTCAGGACGCAGGAACTGGAAACACGGCAAATGCCATCAGTAAGAGGACGGCCGGGTAAACTGTGTTTTGCTGTCACAGTAGATCTCTAAGCGAATAGAAGAGTGAATGGACCACACACCGAAGGGAGCCTGGGTGCATCTCAGAGACCGTATGTTGTGGGAGGAAAAGGTCAACGTAGATGACCGTCTGCATCCTTGTGTAGGCTGCCCACCAAGCAAATCCCAATAATATGAGATACCTGGCATAGGTGGCAAATTCACAGGTTTCAAAAGCAAGTGAATGAGAAACCTAAAATTCAGAGTCCAGGGCAGTGGTGTTAGAGCAGGTGATGGGACGGGCGAGAATAATGGGCAGACACACGGTGTGGACAGTGTTCTCTCGAAGCTGCAAGTTGGTGTTTGTTTTGTCATGAGTTAGACATATGCTCTGTATGTTCCTTTACAAGTCTCAAGTGTATGGAATGAAGGTTTTTAAATAAAAAGAAAAATCTTGATTTTTAAAAAGGAAAAGGAAACTAATTATAAGCAGCTTTCATTTTCTTGTAAGGTAGTGGGAGCTCTCTAACGGGTAACGTGGGCAGCCCGAGGCCAGTATGCATGGCCTACAGTGTGCTGAATGGTGCCCCCAACACCCGTGCCCGATTCATGAAATGTCACGGAGCGTCGGGCTTCTGGAAAGCTCCGACCTGGCTGGACTAACATAATGTCAGAAGGTCGTAGCCTAGATGCAAGCACTGTATTCCAAGGAACGGCTGGTGGCATCGGAATTTAAAATCCTCACCTTTTCATGATTTATGTACCGTTAGAGCCAGAAGGAACCTGGAAATTGTCTGGTCTGTGCTTCGAGGCTTAGTGACAAGCACTTTGAGGCCGTTACAGGGGAAGGACTGTCGCCAGCACGAAGGGGGGCGCAGGGTGGCTGTCTTGGGGTAGTGCCTGCTGTCTACACAGACAGGCGGCCTTGCTAACTGCTGGCGAGCTGGCGGCTGGGCGTCTGGTCTCAGGGGCAAAGACAGTGGGAGGGGATGGGGGGAGGTGGCGGGGGACATGCCCCAGAGGTCAGGGGAAGGACAAGGCAGGAAGCAGGGACCAGATTCCATGTGGCCATGGGGACGGACGAAGGGACACTGAGGGCCCGGGTGAGAGCTGTGACTCCGAGGGAATCAATAACTGAGCTGGAACAGTAACTGGAGTTGGATGCAAACTGGACGATTGTTCACGCGGGTCTCCTCCTCCTCTGCAGGGTCGCGGAAGGCCGCAGTGGGCCGCGGGGCCCTCAGAGGGCCGCGGGGGCTCAGTGTCTAAGCTGACGGCTGGAGCCCACGCAAGGACTGCCCCTCTCTAACCTGGATTCTGCTGGAACACAGAGGCTGCTTTCACGGTAGGAAGGCCCAGCAGGGCTGCAGCCCTACAGCTGTGAGGGGAAGCCCGCCTGGACGCCTACTACACATGATGCCGCTCTGCATCCTGCAATCTGAGCAAGCTCACAAAGCTCGTGTCTTGTCCCGGAACTTCAGTGGTTCTTACATGGACAGCATTAAAACTCTACCTTGGAGGCACAACATAAAGGTCCGATCCCCAGGTCTGGGGATGGAGCTCTGCCAATCGGCAGCAAGTGATGGCCATGCTCCCTGCCACTGTGGTGTTCCCTCCAGGGCGTTGTCTCGCCTTCTGATTCCCGGCAGGGCATCCTTCCCCGAGTCACCCGGCTGGTGGCCACAGGAGCCTACCGAGCACCTGAAATGAGGCCAGTCCAAAAGGAGATGGAGGCTTTGAAACACTGGATTTCAAAGACTTTGTGTACAAAAAAAGAAAAAAAAAAAGGTAAACCATCTCAATAATTTTCCATAATGATGGCATGTTGAAATAATTTTGTGGACATATTGGGTTACATAAAATATACTAGTATAATAATTCCACCTGCTTCTTTTTGCTTTTGTTTTTTATGTGGCCACTAGACCATTTGAAGTCACACATGTGGTCTGTATTACATTTCTGCTAGACACAACCGTGTTAGAGGCTAGGCTTTTCTGCATATCACCTTCCAATCATCCTTGTTTTCAATTCCGTTGTCTTCCAGTTGACGGTGGAAATGAGGTTTCTCTAGGTACCTTGAAAGGTCTCCCTGTGTAGCACTCAGTTGTGTGGCCCAGTTGGCCGGCAGGGAAACGGCAGCGACTCTGCCCTGTGCTGGTAAGACTTCACAGCATTGGGGCATTTGCCACCTGCCAATGGCAGTAATTGCATTATCTCCAGCATGCAATTAACTGTCAACATTTCTCTTCAACGTTTGCTGTTTTGCTCAGTTTTGCACCATGAGAGAAACATCTGTGCAAAAGCCTATGAAAATGATTAGGGTTTGTTCAATAAATCATTATGTGTCAGGTGCAGTAAGAAGCAAACAGTAATGAAATCCAAAGGAGCCTTTGAGATAGTCTTAGCATTTGGCCCTCTCAGCAGTTTTTGCAGAACTTTTGATTCCATCTCACTTCTAGCGCAAGGAAAGGTACCACACAAAACTTCTTCATGACTTTCAAAGTTATGAGGTACATATATACCCAACAAGGAGGAAAAGAAAATGTCTTAAGATGGAAATAAATCGTAAGTATCGTGTTAGTAATTAGTAATTAGTAGTAAACAGCAGTTTGTCGATTTATTTATTCACTTAGCGAGTGTTTGGAGGACTCTGGGATACAAAAACAGCCTACAGGATTTATTAAATCCCTGCATCAGTGTCTGGGACATCATGTAGGTTGGTTTGGTTTGGTTTTTAAAAAGCACAAGTTAACCTCTTGAAAGAACCTGCCACAGTATGTTTGATAGGATATTTCGCACTGGGTGGGGCAAGATAATAGTTTGGTTTCCTCCATGTTTCAGACTCTGAGAAATGTTCTTAACTAAAGTCACAATGGAGATGATGTGCTCTGTACTGAGGAAGTAGAATCTCCAAGGGGATTAGCTGAAAAAAATAAAGCTAGGTATTTTCTACATGAAGCAAAATAAAGTTTCCCTATGTTGTAAGCATTTCTATTATAACAAATGGTGATACTTTTCATAGATCTCCTCAATCCAGATAAAGGACAGAGACACAGACTATGAAATCCCTGGGGTAAGGATGGCAGGAGCAGCTAGATCCTCCAAAATGCCTCTGTCACGTCACGACGCCAACACAAAGAGGATCCTGGGACATGGATCCGAAGCCGGACATGCCGTGCTGGGAGCCCCTGCTATCCCTCAGGGTAAGGAGAATTAGGCTGCTGTACCCAGCAACCCCCAAGCCTTCAGCAACAAAAGTTTATTTGTTGCTCACGTGACACGTCCGTCTTGGGGCCCAGCTCCTCATCCTCCTCGACCAAGGACCTGGCTTCACCACCTAGAATGTTGGGAGGCATCACTGATAAAGAATCAGTGGGGAGGAGGGCGCACTGCACACTGGGTCATCACTGCATGTGTCACTTCTTCCACTTCTTGGCTCAAGTCAGTTTCACGGCCACACCTAGCTTCAAGGAAGTGGAGGAGCAACACCCCTACGGATTGTCTCGAGGAGACAAGATGGTTAAATTGGTGCGGAGAGATAATGTCCACATTGCTCTATCTCTGGGTTCCGTGTCACGTGAGAGCATAGCTCTCCTTCTAATTTTGGCCAGTTTTAGATAGGGCTCTCTGTTGGCTGCGGCCAAAAGCGTTTAACTGAGATATCAGTGTTATGAGAACACCCAATTCTCAAACCAGAAAACAATGAACTAAATGAATTCTATAGTCAGCAAAACACCTTTCAAATATGAAGGAGAAATTTAAGATATTCCCAAATAAATAAAAACAGAGAACTGGTCACTAGCTGATAAACAGAAATTAGATTGTGACTCAAATCCACATGAAAAAAATAGAGCACTGGTAAAGGTCATTACTAGGTAAATATAAAAGACAGTATAAATGTATTTGGGGTTTGTAACTCTTCCATCGTATTTTAAAGACAATTTTATGAAGCACTAATTATAAAATCTGTATTGATGGGCATACAAGGTATAAAATGTGATTTATGTGACAATAACAGCACAAAAAAGGGAGAGGGATAGAGTTATATGGGGACAAGGATTTTGTATGCTATTGTTATTAAATTGATACTAATCCAAGCTAGATTATTAAAAATCAAGATGTTAGTTCTAATTCTCAGGGCAACCACTAAGAAAATAACTAAAACTGTATATGTACTAAAAGAAACAAGGAGGAAAATTGAATTAGTACACTGGAAAATATCTACTTAACACAAAAGAAGGCAGTAATTAAAGAATAAAATAAAAAACAAATGATGAGTAAAAAACAAATAGTAAAATAGGAGACATAAATTCTATCTTGTAAGTCATTATATTTAATAATTGGAAGAATAGATGGTAAAAATGATCCAACTATATGCTGTGTACAGGAGACACACTTTAGATTCAGACACAAACTGTTTAGGGTAAAAAGATGGGCAAAGATATGACAGCAAACAGGGAGAGGGAATAGCTATCCTAACATCAGACGAAATAAGCTTTATAACAAAAACTGTTCATAGATACAAAGGAAAATATTTTGTAATGGGAATAAAGCCAATCCATCAGGAAGATATAACAATATGAACTTATATACACCTAACAACAGCATCCCAAAACTCATGTGGCAAAAATGGACAGAATTACAGGGAGAAAGAGACAATTCAATAATAATAATAGTTGGAGACTTGGAAACCCCACTTTTAAAAATGAACAGAACCACTGAGCAGACGATAAATAGGGAACTAGAAGACTAGAACAGCTGCTATTCCTGGATAAGACAACACGGATTGTAGGTATTCAGAACGGATATAACAAATACATCATAAAATGAAGACCCCTGAGAAGATGGTATCAAAGGCAGTTTTGAAGAAACTGAGTTATTGAAAACTCTTAAAAAGAAACTAAATGTAGGTTCAATTAGCTGACAAAGATAAAATAATCTATGCATCTATAGATCATACTAAAAGCCTCTCAACTAAGAGAATTTCATTGCAATTAGAAAAAAAAATCAGAAAGAGAAAAGCAAAAGCTCCTATAGAAATGTCAGAGTCCTTTCTATACTGCTTCAAGAAAACAGAATAAATTTTCACCCCCAAAAAAAGTCAAGCCAAATTTTTTTCAGAAAATTTTGAAAGAGGGACACCTGAGTAGCTCAGTGATTGAGCTTCTGCCTTCAGCTCAGGCCATGACCCTGGGATCCTGGAATCGAGTCCTGCATTGGGCTCCCCACAGGGAGCCTGCTTCTTCCTCCATCTGTGGAGGAAGACAGTCATGGGACTTGACTTCTCTTCTACTTGGTAGTTTGGACATCCTTCCTGAGGAGTTCGTTTACTTTATTAGCAGGGGACATTTGGGGCTTTAACCATATTTGGGGGTTTTGAGGAAGCTAAGGAAATTTATAGGATCGCGATAATTAGATCTACACGCGCATTACTTATAGCAAACCTGCTGCTGAGGGAGGTACCTGTAGGCCTGCAAGTCCTCACAGGCCACCTCTGGGTTGGCACGAGACACTGCCTTCCTGGCAACAGAAGAGCAGGATGGGGTCTGTATCCATGCCTGTGGGTTACATTCTTCCCTAAAACTTCGAGGACACGGGCTTCCCTACAATATGAGTGCTAACGTCTGTCTGTAGCAATAAGAACAGCAAAAATACAAGCTATATTTCACGATCAGAGGAAGAGACATTTATCAAAGACCCAGAACAGAAGGGTGTTTCCAGGTTTTTCAAAGGTTGTGAAAGAATAAACACGAGATGATGAATAACGCATCCTGCTCAAACGGTTTCTGGAAGCCCTCTTTTGGAAATAATATCATCCATTCATATTTTTAGCCATGCAAAACAGATTTCCCTGCCTCCCAGTTTTCAGAAAGAATATCTCATTGCATTTTAGTGATTTTAGATGCTATTACTTATTATCCTTTAATCAATCAATCAACACAGTATCAGAACATTTAAACATCCAAGCTTACTTTTATCCGGACAATTTTAACCTTATCAAAGCTTGTATCGGTACGAGATTTCTTTGGCCTCTTCGGTGTCCAAATTTACACTTATTTCTCATCACTTGTTCATCATCTTCTATGGGTCTCCGAACATATTTAAAGCGATCTTTGAGAGCTCGTTTCCATAAAAACTGCATAAAATGTAAAAAATAAACAAAAAATCCCCCACAAAAAACAAGACTTAATCTTCAAGGAGATTGGAATGATCTCAGACAAACAATAAAATCTTTATCACTCTTGGGCTTGAAATTACTTTCACATCAGAGTAGTAGAAATAACATAACTATCCTTCCACTTACCTTCACAACAATCTTGTGATGCTGCTGTAAAAATCATAATCCCTAAATGATAACTAAGGAAACAGAGCCAGAAAAATAAAAATTAGTTCCCCGATGCCACCTAGTTATTGAGTGAATATGCTGGCTCTTAAACCTGGATTTTTCTAATTCCCCACATTGGATGTTTTCAGCCATAGTTGCTGTCTCTGCAGCACGTTCCACTTTTCCTCTGGGCTCTAGGGAGGAACCGACAACTGGTTCAGGTGGATATTCATTGATGCATTTTCTTAAAATTGTTTTCTCTATCACCCCCTGAAATCCCCCTTGGCGACGACTGCGGCGTTCCTTCCCCAGGTAGGTGCAGGGCGTGGACTGTTTCACACAGGAAGGCTGGGCTTGCCTAGGAAGGAGGGGACGCGGGAAGGGCCCATTGAGCCGAGGTGGGTCATTGCTGTTCCGGAAAGAGAGTGTCCTAACGGCAACAGAGAGCTTCCTGTTGCGCTGTGCTGGGGCCGCAGACCCTTCCTGCAGCAGGTGCATCTGAGCAGCAGTGGGTCTGAGGGTGGGAACACCAGGCCAGGGCGTAGGGACAGCCCTGGGAAATGGGGGGGCGGCGGCAGGGGTCCCAAAGGTCGCGGGAGACAGGAGCCCGCCCCGCTGTGGGGGCGTGGGGAGCGCAGGGATCCCCAGGGAGCTCTGCTGCGGTCCAGTGTGGATTGGCCACGTCCCGGCTCACGGGGAGCTTCTGTCCTTGGCTCTGGCCCTAGGGCAGAGGTCCTCTGGCTCTCTGGGCACCCCTCCTCGAGGCGCAGAACTTCGGGCGCTGGCCTGTCTTTGGGAGGCTGCGGCTGGAGCTGGCCGTGTGGCCGGCGGGTCCTCCCGGAGCCCAGAGGGTGCGGCCTTCCGGGTGAGCGGGATTGGGGGCCAGGCCAGGAGGGCCTCTGGGCTCCGGTGGGCGAGGAGAGCAGGCAGGCGGCTGGGCTCCATGACGGCGTGGACCGCATGGGCCGCATGGGCCGCAGCACTGGGCTCGGTGGGCAGTCGGGCCAGCGTTGGCCTCCTCAGGGCCGTGGGGCCCCAGAAGCTCCACCGCCAGCTTGCCTGGCCTGGTACCCGGCGCTTGGGCCCTGCCCTGGGTCTCAGCTCAGATCGCTGCCCCGGTCAGGGCGCCACCCTCCGTCTGCACTGAGCTGTCCTCATCAGCCCTCATCGGCCCTCACTGGCACTCTCCCGCTTCTGGGCTTTTCCATTCTGTTCCCCCCCCCCCACCCCTGCCCGCCCCACTCCCGCCCTCCGGCGTTGCCTTCTGCTGCTGCTGCCCGCCCCCCCCTCACCAGGCCGCAGGCACAGGGGCAGGCTCACATCCGCCACCTGCCAGCCGGGACCCCAGGCGTCTGGGAAGCTGCCCAGGGGATGAGGCGTCAGTCCCTCGTGCATCAGCGGCCCTGGGCCATCCCCTCCTGAGCCCCAGCGCCTTGCAGAGGGGCGGGGAGCAGCCTGGGTGTCCCTGGGTCCCCCCTCCTGAGCCCCAGTGCCTCGCAGGCTGGTGGTGAGCAGCCTGGGCGTCCCTGGGTCCCCCCTCCTGAGCCCAGCGCCCCGCAGTTCTGCGACCCGAGGACAGGGTGGCAAGGACCGTAGCTCTCCGGGAGCCACGATGTGGCTGATCCAGCGTAGAGCTCCCCGGGGACCCCCACGGCTGGGCAGGCTCCTGTCTCCCATGACCTTCGGGACTCCTGCCGCTGTGCCCCATTTCCCAGGCCACACCGGGTCTCGGAGCCCCTCCTGGAAGCCGCTGGCAAACTGAAGTGTTGCTCAGGCCCCTCTGCCCTGAGGGGACGGGCAGCAGGTGGACGCGGCCCAGGGCTGAGTGTGGGTGGCTCAGGCGCCCTGGCACCTCCCTCGGGCTGTGTGGTGCGGGTGCCCTTGGTCTCCCAAATGTGAAGCTGTGCACATCCCTCGCCCTCCTGCCCGGCTGGGCCTGTGGATGTGGTGGGCAGGCCGCAGCCTTCCCGTGGCCCCGGTGCCAAGGCCTCCCTGGCCTCCCCTTCTCCCCGCATTAACCGCCGGGGGGACACCCACCGACGGGGGGGCTGTGCCCATGAGCTCTGCACACAGAAGCCTCAGACACAGCCCCACCCCCCTATGCCCTGCACCTGGGTGGGCAGCGTGACCCCCTGAAATAAATAGGCCGCTGACCCAGGAGCTGCCCGGGGCCTTCCAGCAGGCGGGGCTCTGCCTCATATTTTAAACCCACACATGATCCGTAGGAGCCGTTCGGCCAAACCCAGACTAGGAACCCTCTCCTACGTTAACTGGACCAGACTTATCCAAAGAATCAGAATCAGGAAAAACCAAAAAGGGCGCAGAGACTCTGAGACCAAACGAAATTGAAGAGACAGTGAAACGCCGCGAATGATCCTTGGCTAGATCCCATAGCAGAAGCTCCATTTCAAGGACATTTTTGGAATAATTGGGGACATGGGCATATGGGTACATCTATCCTCCTGCAGTGGTTGTGGATGACACCACGTAGGCGCCGCTAGTTTCCTTGGGCAAAACAGCACTATTGTGCTACAGAGGAGGCGCCTCCTGGCACAAGGCCGCCCAGGGAATGGCCTCGGAAACTTGTTTTCTATTGCCACAGGCTCAGCCAAAGCAAATAAGTATGAACCACAAAAAATAACTGGGGCAAAATATCAACAGTTAGAGAATCTAGGACGGGGACTCCTAACCATCAGGATTTTGCCCTCCTCCCAGAGGGCACATGCGAGGTTTGGAGAGGCTGTGGTCCTCGTGGCTGGGGGGCAGGGATGCACGGAACCTCCCGCGGTGCGAGGACAGCGCCTCCCTGCCTCCACCACCTGGGCCTCGGCGCTGCCAGCGTGGGGAGCCCTCACCCCAAGGCTTCGGGTGGGGGGCGGCGTGCATGGGGCGTTCCTGCAACCTCGGTGCCCACATGACGACTCCCCAAATAAAAGCTGAGAAGACAGCCCTAAAAATGACCAAGAGCTTGCTTGCTTGCTCTCTCTTTTTCACCCACAGACGGACATTCTCAGACATCATCTACGTCTTCCCTGCCACAAGAGACACAACGTCATACACCCTTGCTGGGGGAATCGGGGTAATTATCTACCACGGGCCTCAGTTTCCCTCCCACCTGTGTGTGTGAGCACGGGCCAGGGAACGCTAAGCGACTTCGCGGGTCTCTTTATCAGTTAAGCGTCTTTCATGAACACATCGGGGGACACAAGTGCGTAAAGTGCACACACAATCCAGGTGAGCATTATCCACTACGTTCTATTTGTCTCACTTTCATAACCATAAAACCAAAGGTCAAAATGTAACTGGATAAATACATATTTGCTTATATGTATGTGAAGAATCTCCGGAAAGAATCTTTAATAACATCAGCGGCTTCTGGGGAGGAAGATTAGGTACCGAGGTAGCTGGGGGATGGAGGCGGGAGGGAGACTTCCATTTATATCTTATTGTAGCTTTTGAATTTTGAACTATGTGAATATGTGACTTGTTCAAACAGAAAATGTAAATTATTATTTTAGGAAGGATGTCATACTAGAAACAACAACAATGCTTAAATTCCAGTCTGGCTTTCAATGGTTACTAGCTCCAGACACAGAGTACTATCCCTTTTTGAGTCTGGGTGGTAAAAAAAAAAAAAAAAAAAAAAAAAAATATATATATATATATATATATATATATATATATATATATATATATATATATATATTCCCTCTTCCACTCTGGAAATTCTGATTCTATCCACACATAATAAACATTTCTTGAAAATACAGAAAGAGAATGGAAGGAAGGAAAGGAGGAAGGAAGGCAAGCAATGCTCCAGTGATGATAGCAGTGAGGGAGGTGTGGTCACATCCTTCTTTCTGCACATTACATCCCTTAAAGACTCAACAGGACACATAAGCTTCCAAACCACTTTGAGGGAGACACAGAAAGATGATGGCAGAGAGACATAGAAGACCTCAGAATGTACAGCTGCAAGTGTGAATCCTAATGGAGACTACGGGCTTTGGGTGATAATGATGTCCATATAGGTTCACCCACTGTAGCAGGTGTCCCACTCTGGTAGAGGACATTCACAATGGGGGCGGCTATGCCTGGGGGGGGGCAGGGGTTCATGTGAAACCTCTGTACCTTCCTCTCAATCCTGCTGTAAACCTAGAACTGCTCTAAAAAGAAATATATTTAAAAATATATTTAAAAACGCAAAGGAACACACAGAGAGTCAGAGAAGGCATCAAAAAAGAGCAGAGACAGAGACAGAGAAGGAGAGAGATGGAGGGAGAGAGGGAAGAAGGAGGAAGCGGGGTTAGAGAGAGACCAAAGATAAGAAAAAAAAACAGGGACTGACAGATGAGACAAAGCTAAAGGAACAAAATCAGAGAGAGACCAGCTAGAGACAACGAGACAGAGAGAGAGAAATAGACATGGGTGGATAGAGAGACTGAGGGGAGGGGAATGGGGCATACAATTACCGGACAACTCAAAGCTATTATTTTAAGATGGGTGGAGGTGAATGGCATGGCACCATGTGGTCACTTACAAAGCCACAGCTGTCCTCGTCCAGGAAGGGGTAGGCCTGCAGCAGCGCGTTGACCACATCATTGTACTGCTGGGTGCTGGGATACCTGTTGTGTGCAACGAGGACATTTTTCACTTCAAGCAGCCTGCATTCCTGCCTAGGAGTCCAGATTGTACTCCCTTTCCTTCATAACCTTCTGTACAACAATGAAGACCTTCAAATACAATGTTGACAATTGTAATTGATCAATGGGCAACGTTGGGCTTATTACCAACACGTCATCCAAAATCTGAAGAGTTTTGGCTCCCAATGAGTTCTACTCCACTCTGAAAACAGAGCCCCTCCCAAACCAGCAAGGATAGCCCGTTATTACTCACAGTGAGCCTTCCAGATACTTAGTCATGTCGGCTTGGAGAAACTCAATGATCCTTATCCTCAAGCTGTGATCGGGACATTTGTGTTCTGTTAACATGCATTTGACATTATAGGGAAACTCTGGCAAAACGTAAGACTTAGTCCACTGCAATGCTTTATTCCTTGCTAGAACATGTTTCACATTCCTTCTGTTAAATAAAAACAGAGAGTGAAATTCTATTTCAAATAGATGCAATTTGTGAGTTCTCTACATCCCGAGAACTTATAATATAAACCACTTTCCTGAGGTCTAAATATGGAATTCATCAATCCATCTTGCCTCTACTCATCTATCCACAAATGTTTGCGGGCTCAGTAGGTATCTCTGTTTTCTTTCCCTTTGTACACACATAAATATTTGTAGTTCTGGAAAGAAAATGTCTTAATAAAAGAGACTGCGGAGTAAGGCCTAAAGTTGGAAAGAAGATTGAGCCATACATGTTGAAGAGGGAATATGTGACGCAGAGCTCAAACGGAACAAGATATCCAACTAAAAGAGTTAGTTGCAACTGAGCAAAGCAGATGAGGCATACAATTAAAGTCTCAGCACCTGATTAAGAAAATCCTTTTAATTGATGTACTCTCTTGCTGTTTACAGTGAAATACAAGATCTGCTTAATTTAGTTGGTCTTTGGCCATGTTAATAAGGTAAACTGAGTTTCTAAATTAAAAGTACATATCAGATACTTACATTAGATGAAGTTTCTACAAAAGGTTACAGAAAACTATGGCTACAGAAGGCAGATGAAGCTGATCAGTGTTTTCCTGGGGCTGGAGATCGGAGTGGGGACCGCAAAGGGGGGTAAGGGAGTTATTCAAGGGGATGGAAGCATTCCCAAATGGACCGGGACAGTGGTCATGCAGCTGTGAAATCTGCTGAAAAGAACTGAGCTGTGTATTTGAAATAGATGAACTACACGTTAGGTAAATGATACGACACTAAAGCTATTTATAGAATTAAGTATCAGAACCACTTTGAAAACCTTAAGGCTAGCTACTGATGGTTAAGTGTGTAAAAAGAAGAATCTATTGTAAAATTTCCACACAAGTTACCAGAGGCAATAGGCTTGCCTTGGAAGGGAAGCGAAGTAGTAGAGGCAAGCCAAGTAGAAGACAAAGAACAGAAGGATTTCCGGAATTAGCCTAAGTAGGTTCGTTTTCTGGCACACCAATCCTTAGTTGTCCAAACAAAATTCTGATGAGTTTTGAAAGGCCAGGCTTCCTTTAGAATCTGAGGTCCTATATTATCAGAGTGCGTGAGGCGTTAGGAAGCGTGGGGGATGAAGAAGAGAGGAGAAAGCCCTCCCCTTCCCTTTCATGATAAGCTCTCTCCTTTAGGCCTCTTTGGCAGCCCCACGTCAGCGGGGAAACGGGGAAACGTCCTGGCTAAAATAAGCACGTGGGTAATTTCATACTTGATCCAGGGCAGCAGCAGGCAGTTCCCCGACGGAATCTGTGCTGCAGCCCGAGCTACTCCCAGGATGTTTCTGTCTCATTTTGTTCGGTCGTTCGGCCAACGGTGAGCGCGACGACGTCTACCAAAGGCCACTTAGTCTTCTGCAGGTTTCCTTTCCTTTCTCCCATGATCTACCCTTTACCAAGGCGGATGTTGTCGGCTGTGTTTTGTGCCTTCCCATGTTTTTAAAAGGTGCTGTAACTGCACCGGTGTTAAACTCAGTTTTAGTACATTTTATCTCCTTTTCCCCAGGAGTTTCTAGTAGCTAAGTTAGCTGCCCGACACCTTTACGCCTTTGAGGTCGCTCTCTCTTCTTCAGTCCTGCATCGGGGTAACTTTAGTATTCCCGTGCGATCAGAGAGGGCTTCGTACAATGTTCACCTTCTTCTTCTATGTGTTTTTTCTCTATGTCTCTTCTCCTCAAAGTAAGAGTAGCGACTACAGCGCATGGTGTTATGTTTGTCAAATGCCCTAAACGTAGCGAGACACATCCAAGCTCTGTCAAACCTAGATATTCCATCTTCCTTTTAACAGCATCATTAGGCAAAATCAAGGGACATCCCATTTTTTTCTTTACATTACAGCACTTTAACAAGGTTAAGTGGAAGTGAGGGGAATGCAAGTCAGGCTAACTAATCCAAGTCCAAACAAATACAGCACAAGCAAAGGAACTCATCAGAAATTAAAAATATGCTCCAGTTTGGGAGCAGATAACTGCTCGCATGCTCATTTCACATCCACAAAATGGCATTTGCATTGGATCAAAAAATCTTTACTGTGAGGTTAAAATTATTTATCTTGTCTTTACTGAGGTACGGTTGAGCAGGATACCAGCAGAAGTCACCCTACAGCAAATGCGGGGAGCAGAAAGCATTCCCAAACTGAGAGGACACTAATATTTCTGTTCCCACCTCAGTGTCAGTGCTCTTCGACAAGATCCACCAAACAACACACCACCGATCCAAGGGATCTCAATCCTGGTATCCAATAAAATCAACCAGAAAGATTTTAAAACAAAGTTAATGGCTAGGATTGATCCGAGTTTAAGTGAATCAAAGTCTACAGAACTACTCAGCTTATATGTAGAGTTTATATTTGTAATAAAAAAAAAAACCTTATAATACAGTCGACACATCTGATAAATGACAGTGTCATTATTGCAATATGCCCTAGTTTTTAAAAACTGAGATGAGGTTCTCATGAAAAGGCTCACTGAATCTGAAATTTTGTCTAACTTTTTTAGTTCTCTTATCTTTAAGATTGTTTTTTATCTAAAATTGACTTAATTAACATATACTGTAGCATCCGTTTCAGAGGTAGAATTTAGAGATGCATCGGTTGTATGCAACACCCAGAGCTCACTACCTCAAGGAGAATGAAAAGTTATCTTAATTTGGCAGACAGTAGTGGGGGGGGGGGTGGGCATCACCTACCATAAGGAAGATAGCTCCAGTAAGAACAGGTGAGGATGAGCCCCAGCTCTCTAAGGAAAGATTTCAAGACACAGAAGACAGCGGTGGAGCCTTGGCAGTGAGCACAAGAGACATAGGTGTCACACAGGAGAAGGGACTATTTCTTTTATCTCCAGCATAGATAACTTTGCCTTAATGGAATCACTGCACAATGACCGGTGGAAGGGTGCGTGGACAGCTGAGTTCTATTTGGTCTCAACAGTATTGTTAACATTTCAGTGGCTCCTCACTGCTTTCGTACCCTGGGAATCCAACTCACCATCTGTGCTCCACGTATGTCCCTCGTGTCACACCCATCCTAGCCTTTCCTTAATCTCTTGCACATTAATCTCTTCCCCGTCACTTTATAAGACTGCTTCCTCGAAAGTTAATAATGATTTCCTGATTTAAAAATCCACAGCGTTTTAAGCCTTTTTCAAGACATTTCTGACCACACTTAGCACAAATGACCACTTCTGCTCAGCCCCCTTTTCTCTCTCATTTTCCTACACACTATTTTACTTGCCTCTTCTCTTTCTATCTCTCCCAGAACCCATTTATTTTATTTGCTGACGGGATCCCTGGGTGGCGCAATGGTTTGGCGCCTGCCTTTGGCCCAGGGCGCGATCCTGGAGACCCGGGATCGAGTCCCACATCAGGCTCCGGTGCATGGAGCCTGCTTCTCCCTCTGCCTTTGTCTCTGCCTCTCTCTCTCTCTCTGTGTGACTATCATAAATAAATAAAAATTAAAAAAAAATTATTTTATTTGCTGACTTACTCGTCCTTTATCTTCTGTGTGAGTTTACACATGGCTTGGTCTTTGCCCTCTTAAGCCTCAGTATTGATCTATGCTTTCTCCCTCATAGAGCTCGTCCATCCCCCATGGCCTCAGCTCTGAGCTATACGTGGAAGGATTGTAAATCTATCATCAATAATTTCTTTTCCATGTGTATTCCTACTTCTCCAGCAATTTGTACATTATTAATTTCATGATCAACATGTCTGAAATAATTTATAATCTTTTCATTTCAAAGCCAGTTTTCCATTTGCTATCGACTGAGTTGTGTCTCCCCCACCAACCTTCTGTATGTTGAAGCCCTAATCCCCAGTGAGGCTGTAGTAAAGATGGGACCTTTATAAAAATAATTAAGGTTAAATGAGCCCCTGATATATAGGTTCAGTGTTTTTGTAAGAAGAGGCATCAGACTGCACACTCTCTCCATTGTATTGGCCATCTGCAAGCCAGGAAGAAAGTTCTCCCCAGAAACCAAACTAGCTGGCACCTTCATCTTGGACTTTCCATCCCCCAGAATGTAAGACATGACTCTGCTGCTTAAACCACCCAGTCCATTTGATTATGGCAGCTGAGCTGACCAAGATACCATTCCAATTTCCCAGTGTCTTTCATTGTATCTTTCCCTTAACAACTCAGACTTAACCCTTCAGTGTCGTCATTCTCCACATCCGGGCATTGTGAAAACTTCTTTACATCTTATCTCTTGTATTTGCCTCCACTGTTCACATGACCACATCTTTCCAGGCATTCACCACTCAAACGTGGACTACTTTGATAGTTGACCAGCAGAGTTCTGCTTCAGGAATGCCCTAATTAGCTCCGACTGGACGAACTATCCCATGAATAATAACTGTTAGCATGGACAAAGTACAAAAACAAGCAAACAAGCAAACACAAATTATCTGAAAATGCCAGAAAGCAGAAAAAAAAAAAAAAAAAAGCAGGCAGATTCTAAAGAGAATCTACACTTGGAAGAAAAGGAAGACGTGGAATGTGTCTCGTTTTTATGACTTTTGCCCTGAAGCCAGGCCTCTGGCAGTGCTGCTCAGCGTCTGATAGAAAACCTGCTGTCTCCCTGGACTACCCAACTACTGGACGGAGTTTGGGCAACCTCCTGTCTGGGGAGGGAGAGGACAATCTTAACTAATATGAGGGAACTATAAATTCTGTGGATAAACCGTCCAAATGTTTGGCTGATCCAGAAGCACCCGTGTCCACAGCCCAGCTAAGAATAAGAGAACTAAACTTGGTTTTGAGCTGATCCTGGAGACAGTTTTCAGTTCGAATGCAACCAATTTCATTGCTTTCTTCAAACAAACTAACCAGCAATCAACACTGTTTGAATATACAGAATCAAGTCACAATGTCTAAGATACAATCCAAAGTTATGTAACATAAAGAAACAAAGGAAGACTCCAGAAAAGTGCAACCCAGTCTCAAAAGTAAAAACAATGAACAGAGCATGATGCTAAGATGATCCAGATGTCCATGAGGACTTTAAGACCGCTAGTATAACAATGTTCAGTGACTTAAAGGAAAATATGCTAAAATGTTTAAAATAATAGGACATTATAAATTTTGAAATAAAAGAAAATGTACTAGAGAGGATTAATGTAGAATTGAAATTATATAAAGAAGACTCAGTGAGCTTGAAGGCAGAAATAATCCTATTCAAAAAATAAGCAGAAAAGAGAGTGAAAAATAATAAGGTAATTGTTCATTTTTAAAATTCTAAATTTGTCCCTCTAGATAGTCATAAAGCCTTCTCCTCTTGATCGTCTATCTCATTTTACATAAGCACTGAGATCACCATGTCCATCAGCAGAGCAGCCAGCTGGAGCTGGTTAATGGCTTCCGTGTTTACTCTTTGACCTAAGACATAACCCAGCTACCCAGTATGCTGGACCAGTCATGCTTGACATAGTAACCATGCCCGAGAGGAAGAAGCAAGTTGAGTCCTAGGCCCATGGCTCCTGGTCTACTTGAATGGCCATAGTAAACTATGCCAACTCCGAGCTGGCTATCTGAGGTCTGGACACATTCAAAAAGCTGTCGACAATGCTATGTATTTTTTTTTTTTTTTTGACAATGCTATTCAGAAGTAACAACTCTTTGTAGTTTGCAGCTCCCAGATTCCTATAGAGAAGCTCTTCCTAAGACACAATTGTCCTGTAATGACAATATAATGGACGCCCAGGTGGAGTATCCATAAGAAAACTCTCTCCAGAAGGGACGTCTGGGTGGCTCAGCACTTGAGCATCTACCTTCGGTTCAGGGCGTGACCCCGGGGTCCCAGGATCGAGTCCCACATTGGGGTTCCCACAGGAGCCTGCTTCTCCCTCTGGCTGTGTCTCTGCCTCTCTCAGTGTCTCTCATGAATAAATAAATGCAATCTTAAAAAAAAAAAGGAAAAAACTATCTAGAGAGAAGACAAGATATATAAACACAAAATAGAGCTGGGAAGGAAGCACATGGCGTGGATAGTGGGCTATTGCTGGCCTCCTACATTTGTCTTAATCACATAACAAATTTTGCCCTAATTTGATGAACCCTTGATCTATCCACTTCAATGGTTGTCTTTGAAGCAGTTTCTTCTGAAGGACACTGACTTGTCTGTCTGTGACTTAACGGCCACCGTGGCGTCTACAATGGAGCTCAGCTGTCCCTGGGCTAACGTGATCTGATAACTGTACGTCATGCATGAGCCACATGGAGCTCAAATACCCAAGAACCAGCATTTCTAGGGACTATTCTGTGTCTGTAAAAGAATTAGAAATACCTCAGGGACTGAAAGCCTGCTGCCATTAGTCATAAGCCACTGTGGAAATTCCACTGCAAATCTAAAAGTCCCATGGTCTAAAGACCAAGCGTGTGGGAAAGGTGAGGCTTCGCCTTCAATACCTGACCATACTAGATGTTTTGCCTTTTGTGATTCATCATGCGAACTTCACCCTGTCTCCAACTGTTGGAGGCACGATACTCTCCCTGTTTCCTTACAAGTGCAACCCGTATGCTGCGTGTCGTGGGCGATTCGGGATTCTCCCGATCCTAGCAAGCAGATACTATGCATTGCACATGGTAGTAAGGCCAGCGGGGACTGTGTTCCTCTCTTTGACCAATAACATCTTCAGTATCTGCTCTCCCTGAGGATAGAGTGACTACTGCTTCTTTCTAAGGGAAGGTCTGAGCCTGGCCCATCCTTGAATAATCAGCCCTTTGGTTTCCTGGAACTCTCCAAGAAGAGGAAAATAACTATGATTTATTAACATATCTGAATGTAAAAATGTAAGCTTGGAAGGAAAAGCCTGGAACTAGTCCCTGCAATAAAGCCCCATCCAGAGCTAGTGAGCGTTGGCAGTTCTTTTTCCCCCTGAAAGCAGGTAGCCTTGCTTTAGGGAAGAATGTAAACTCTTGAACCCCCAGACCAGAAAGCTTCAGTGTTTCTTTACAAATTAAAAAAATCTTAAGAGTCCCAAACTGTTGCTTCCAGTGTAGGTGACTCTCATATTCGAGGACATTTTTTCATTCTCCTTTTGTTCATCTCCACAAATAAAGCAGGTGACGGGGTTTTTAGATTCTGTGAACGAAAATAAAATTCACGGTGTTTAACTTCTGAATATCCCAAATCTGAATTCATCATCATAATAATGAGGACCACTCCTCAGATGGTCCAATTTTGTGCTGTGTTATCATCAGCTATTATCCAATGTGAATTCTCAGATCCAGCCAAAAATCAAGCCTTCTGGATTTCCAGAACACACTACCCATGTGTCCGCGGTGCTTTCTCTCGCCCAGAAAGCCCTGTTTCCCTCATTCTTCTAGGCTCATCTTAAGCCCTCTCTTCAGCTGGACTCTCGCCCACCTTCTGGCTTTCAGCTGGTCTTCCTTGTCCGAATCCCCCACACGGCCCTGAGAATTTGTTGAGTAGAACAGTTTGCAACAAAAATGTTGTAAAAAAAAAAAAAAACAACAACAACTTAGAAGCATTTGAGAGAGAGATAAAATATTAAATGTAATGTTCTATGACAGATAAAGATGGTCTTTTGTTCCATACACTTTTGTTTTCCCACAGAAAAGTGATAGCTTTCCAAGAGGAGAGTTCCATTATATTAAAAATAGCCCACTGATCTCAAAGGAACCATGGACTAGCAAGGCACCAAGCCAATGTGCCAGCAAAAAGAAGCGCCGTGTCACTGGGTCCTGATGTTTGAGATACGAAAACCAGTGGGGCTCAAATGCAAGAGGGACAGACCTGGGATAGAAATAGAGTCCTCTGTAAACACAGAATGTATCTGAGATTAGACTGAGGCCCTGGAGAGTCAGCAAATGATCCAACACACCCCTCTTCCCCCAACCGAGCCTCCCACAGAAGCTCTTCTGGGTCTCACCTGGCTTCCGCTGCGTCCCATGTGGCTTCTCTACAGAACCAGGGACAGAGTTTGCACCACACTCAGCTGAATCCTGGTTGACTTTCAGAGCCATGGTCATTTCATCCATCATCCCTGCTTTTTCAGACTTCAGAGCCAAATGGCACCCTTCTCCAAGCGCACCTGCCTACGGATAACCTGCTGCCTTCAGGAACTGCGACGGCTGTCAGTCTTATGAACTACTATGGCTCCCTGGTGCTCAATTAAGATCAAGGCCCAGATGGGCCACTCTTCTGTGAAGGATGTCCAGTGGGGCTGCAGGCCTGGGTCTTCACATCTGCGGTACCCCCAGGGGTAGTAGTGCCCCCATTGGAAGAGAAAACAGTGGCAAATACTATCCTCTCCAGGGACTGGAGAACAAGAGTGGGCCCCACCGACCACTTTACACTGAGATCTCCTCTTCATCCCCTTCTTCTCCATACCCAGGCTCACAGACTCCACCGGCAGTAGAGGTGGCCGGACCAGCCTGGTGGGATCAGCTTCGAACCTGGGCTGCACGGGCCGCAGCAGCATCTGAAAGCTGGAATGTTCTCGGAACATAGAAAGGACAGAAAGGAAGCCAAGAACCTACTGTCATCTTAGCCCAGAAAAGAGAAGGATGTGCTAACTGGACCTTTCCCCGAGTCCAAGAGGACCAGAAGCATCCTCGGGGGCCTTAGCCAGAACCCTGGAGCCCCCCTGCCTGGACTTGGGCGAGCCGCTCGTCCGCCGGGAGCAGAGGGCACCACGGGCGGGGAAGCACAGGCCTGGGAGCCTGGCAGGTGGCCCGCACTTGCCCTCGCACCTGGCCCTGCACCTGGCCCCGCACCTGCCCCCGCACCTGCTCTGCACCTGCCCCCGCACCTGCCCTGCACCTGCCTCCGCACCTGCTCCTGCACCTGCTCCCGCACCTGCCCCCTGCACCTGGTCCACGCATGCCCCCCACCTGCCCCCCCACCTGCTCCCCCACCTGCTCCCCCACCGTCCCTGCACCTGCTCCCGCTCAGCCTGCAGAAGGCTGGCTCTGTGTTCTTCGTGCCTGGCGGCAGCTTTTCCTCTGTTTTCAAGCTGTAGTCCCCACCCCTGCCGTTTAGAGGGCCAGGCCTTGGGGGGTTCGGGCAAAGCAGACCCCAGAGGGCATGGAGAGAGGCGGCAGGAGCACAGGCAGTGGGACGGACCGACGGGCTCCTGCGACATCCTCCCTACCTCCGGCAGCCACGGTGACAGAGGCCCAGGGCCTTCGGGCCCCGCTAATCACACGACCATATGCCACGTCCTCCCCTGTGCTCAGGTCCTCTGGGCATTGGAAGACACACAAACATCCAGAAACTTCCAGCCTCGACCTTTAAGGTTTCTCCTCACTGGCAGGACCGTCCCAAAAACTCCCGATGATCCCACAGGGCTCCCCCGTCGAACCCCTCCTCTGCGTGTGTGTCCCTCATTCCTACAGAAGCAAAGGTCACGACACATCACCCGCTCGGTGGCCGCAGATGGGCCCAGACCACGTACAGCGCTGAGGCGGCGGTGACTGCCACCCGGGACTGGGGGCTCAGGGCGGCTTTAGGGACGTGCCCTTGGAGTCAGTGGCTTCGGGAGCCTGGCAGCGCACAGAGTAGCGCACGTGCCCAGGGCAGCGGCAGTGGCGGCGGCTTCTTCTTCTTCTTCTTCTTCTTCTTCTTCTTCTTCTTCTCTTTTCTTTTCTTTTTCCTGGTGGGGCTGGGGGAGCTGGGTGAGGGTATGAAATTCATTTCTCCCAAATGCCGGTTGTACGTGCTTCGTGGGCCGCGACCTGCGGTGACCGGTGCTCCCGGCCATGCTCCCCGGGGCCTGCTGGGCCAGGTCCACGCCGTGTAGCTTTACAAAATAACCATCTTCCACCTGTAAGGACCCGGGCCACCCGACTTGTGACTGTTGCGGAGGGTGAGGCTCAGCAGCTCCCTGGGAGCAGAGAGAACTGGAACTTCCAACAAAAACTCTGGGTTTCTTCCTCAGGTGGTTGTGTTGCCCAACTGCTGCTCTCCTGGGATGCCTGTGACCTTAATATGTAAAGTATGGGAGGGCCTGGGGCTGGAGGGGCAGGACCTGGGGCTGGAGGGGCAGGGCCTGGGGCTGGAGAGGGAGGGCCAGGGGCTGGACGGGGAGGGCCTGGGGCTGGAGAGGGAGAGCCTGGGGCCGGGGTGGGGGGAGGTGGGCCCCAGGGGAGGTGGGCCCGGGGGTGGTGGGCCTGGAGGGAGGTGGGCCCCGGGGGTAGGTGGGCCTGGACCCCGAGGGAGGCTCAGCTGCTGGGGCTGCAGGCCGAAGGCGAGAGGGCAGCCCAGGGGAGGAGCCCAGTCGAGGTCTCCTGCTGGGAAGTGCAGCTGCTCCTGACCTTGAGGGCTTGCAGGACCCTGGCCAATGGCCGGCAGCTGCTGCCCTTGGTCCCTGAGCTCCTGCCTGATGGCAGTGGCTAGGCCTGAAGCGACGATATGGCCTATTCAGGAAAACTGGCTACACATGTCTGGGCTCCTGTAAATCTGTGTCCCTCATTACAAAACAGAGAGACTATGCCCCCCGGGCCGGCAGGCCTGCTGTGACTATAAGATGAGGATATTGAAGCTTAAAGACACTATAAAGGGTCCACTCTGGCTTGACTATGGCCTATTTTCTTATGAGAGTGGACATCCCTCCTCTCGATGATGGGACATCTTAAGAAAAGCACATGTTGCTGGGCAGCTGAGAAGCATATTCATGGTCACTGTTGCCCGATGCACGCAGGCCGGGAAGGCCGGGCAACACCGTGTGGGCTGCCACAACTCTCGCGCCACATCCTACATACGACTGCCCTCAGGACTTTGTCTGACCTTCATATTTCTGGGTCTAGTTCTCCAGGTTTACAGTTTCCCTTCGTCCCAGTGTAACCCTATGCCCCATGAATCCAGTAGGAATACAAGGAAATGTCTACCAAAGTAGTGTCTCCATCAGGAACGATCAATTTAAAACAACCATGACTACAAAATTTGAAACAAAAGCCAAGATTCCACAACACGCATACTCCATGGGACATCATGATGCACTGAATAAATCCGATTTTTGTGGCTGCTGCCAATCACCTCACACAGTTTACGACAGAGAAACCCTCTTTCTCCTTAACGTGTACTTGAAAGACGCTTAATATCATCTCAAAACTTCACTTTTCCAATACGACGGTCACAAATTTTAATCTTCCTTTTTGTACCAAATCTCTCCGTCACCTGATCAGAGTCCCTTCCAGCAAAACAAAAGGTTTCCACTTTAGACATACACTTAACCACAGGACATCTCGGAGAAAATAAAGACAAATATAATCGTTTGGCTTTTAAACGCTTAGAAGCTAGGCACCCCACCTCTGTTTCAGGACTTTGCGGTCAATTGGTCCGTGATCCAGGTTTGCAGCTGGATATAAAGGCGGCGTCTGCCTCCCACAGCCAGCCGGACGGGGGGCCTGCCCATCCCTGTCACCAAGAAAGAAGAGTTGGGTTAGGGGCTGCTCAACGGGAGCCTCGGCTGTTGCATCTGCGGGCAGCTCTGAGGACAGAAGACAGCCCACGGTGCCCCCATATCCTGTGTCCACCGTTGAGCTCTACACTAAGGTGCAACTAAGAAAACTGGAACAAAAAAAAAAAGGTCATTGTGGAGTCATCTCACGGATGTGTGCCCGGAGGTCGGCTGACGCCTGTTGACAGCGCTATTTGCACTGACCGGTCACGTTATAAATGGTGCGGCAATCCTCTCCTCTTTGAAATGATGATGATACTAGAATATATCTCTGCGGGTTGATATCCTTATTCTGCAAATGACAAATGAATAAGTAAAGTGATTAACTCTGTCAGGTTCCTTTTCCCCTCCCCGCCATTCTGGGGGGAACTTTATTATCCTGGGAACCTACTACCCGTAGAACCACGGTCCACTGACTCCGCTTCATGGGTCTACTTTACGAGTGGTACAACTGAGGCCCGGAAGGAAGAGCAAGTCGCTCACGGCCACACGCTACCCAGTGGCAGAGCCAGGGCTGGAGCTGACTTTCTGTCCCGTGATTTCTCTATCAGCTCCCGCAAGAACGACAACAGAAAAGCAACGGCAAATGCTCCTATTCCATATTCCTGTGATCCGCTCGGGTCCGAATAGGATGCCACACATTCCGTCCAGAGGTGGCCTACAAACACTCTCCGAGATCACATCCTAGGCAACCATTACACATGAAAAGAAATCTGCACTCAGGTTGAAACCCGTCTGCAATCTCCGACCTAGAATGCCATCCTCTTTAGAGAGAGTCCTAAGCATCAGTCCGTCTACCTACTTCATTTTGCGGTTGAAGCTAAAAAAAAGCCAAGCAGATCTCCGGGGTTCGATGAGTAGCTCTCGTCAGAGCAGCGGCCTGCGATGAAGTGTCTTGATACCTCGCTTCAGGGTTCTTGCTGCTACACCCAGTTTTCCGTCTTTATGAAACTCTTCCTGAAAGGGTCTAATTAAATAGCATAGTCTCATGCCTGTTTTCATCATCATGTTGCCCATGTGACCATATATTGGACCATAAGCAAATGTAGCCAAAAGGAATTCAAACCAAGTATCACTAATACTCCACCTGCAACTGTGGCTTTGTTCCAGATTAAGTCAACCAGTCCTGACAGTAAATGCGCTACTTACTGGGTAAAGTGAAAAGCCACGGCTCCTAAGTCCCCGGACCACCAATGCTTCAGTCTGGGCTACATTTGAAAAGGGCTTTATTAGCCAGCTTAACGAAGCTTAATATTTAGCACCAGACTCCTCCGAAGGAGGAAAGATTTTCTCGAAGATTATGACACAACCAACATCAGTGTGAATCAACATCAGATTAGGTCCTGCATTACTTTTCGCAACTAGAGAGGAAGCAACAGGAACGTCAACATTTAACATAATCAATCCGAGGCAGCGGTAGAACCAGGAATGACGCCCAGATTTCCTGGCAGGCCAGCTGGTTCTCGTTTACTGGAGAACATCGTAAATGGATTTGCACTGGAAACGAGGTTGTGTGTTTCCTTCCAGGCCGTGCCTGATGCAATATCAAGATTGCAGTCGACTGGAGGGGGCTTCCAGCTAGGACGTCCAGCTCATCCGAGAACGCTGGGAAAATACTTCCAGCACTGTTTGAGGTTCGCACCCGCCCTTGGCTGAAAAGGAGGGAGAGCGTGCAATGGGAACTCCATCAAAAGTCACACATTGAAGAGTTTGGTTTTACACAGAAACGTCAAAACAGTGTTTAGGAGAAATCCTTCAAATAAATGAGATGGTGGGCTCTTTGGGCCAACCAAGGGCCATTCCTTTAAGACTAACTGTCCCCCTTCTTGTTCCAGATATCTAAACATTCTGGAAACTACGTAAGCCAAGTAGTCTCTAACATTGCATTGCTTATTAAAGAGCAGGACAGGAATATGTGTTATTATAGGTCTATAATCTGAAAGACAAAAGACATAGAATGGATTTCGTCAAACATCAGACTCTAAAAATGAATGAATAATTGGTCTGCAGCAATGATTTGACCCAAGAACCTTTGTAAAAAGTCTCAAAAATGGGAAAACCAAGTCAGGATGCCTGAAACGGTCCTGGGATATAGACTTGTAAAGCGAACATTTTAATTTCGTAATTCCTGCTATCATTTCCTTTTCGTTGCAGAAGTTAATGATTAAAAGAAAAACAACAACAACAACAACAAAACCCATCCCTAAACCTCAAAGGCACCACAGATCTTTCTACATGATTTTTGTGGGATGTGATCATAGCATTCCGTATTCTAAGAATACCCCCAGAGAAATTAGAAAACTCATTGTGGCAACAGTCTTTAGCAAATTATACTGTGAGAGCCTCCGGAGGAGAATATGAATTAGGTACTATAAGGAATTCTTGGCAAATAAATAAATACATAAATAAATAAACAGTGTTGGGGAAAAAGCAAAAGAGCAGTACAACTTGCCTCCCTTGAAACCTGATTCTAGAAAGACCTAAGCTGCAGGAGTCCTTGGCCCGTGTGCTCAGGTTCACTTGAACCACTTGCTCCAGAGCTTTCTATACAAGAACTCCTGTTTTGTAGGACTTGCCTAACAATCGAGGTCAGTATTTAAAAACTGGCGCACTTAAAATATATATATATCTTGGCTCATAAAGCTTGGCATGCAGATATTAGAAACACCGTCCACACCATCTGCACAAAGTGATCACAGTTTTCCCAGAGTTGTAGTCCCGGTGTCCTGCTGCCGCCACTAGTGGGGAAGCTGGGCGTGAAGGCCGGGGCCCTTGGGTGCAGACTTACCGTGGGGTGGCTCCTGCTCGTGCGGCAGGGACTGTGTCTCTGGGGCTCCCGGGGGGCCACACTCTTTGACTCTTCTGCTTATGTTTTTTAATTAAATCCATCAGAACAGACTGGTACCCAATTTTCTTTACCAGTTGCTGAACCATGCAGTCATTAAGCGCTAGAAGAGCGGCCCCACTCACTTCTTCCTCTGGGGAAAAGGAAAAAAAAAACCCACAAAAAAGCGTCTCTTCATGCTTGCCTGCTGAGGCCCCGCACACTCAGCACTCTGAATGGGCGGACTCACTTGTAGGGTCAAAGGGATCGTCTACACTTGCGCCCTGAAGTCACGAGCCGATCCCGTTTCTGCCCAAGCTGGAAGCCTGACGTCCCATCGCCCCCAAACCCCATCTGCACCTCAGGAGGTGCCAGAGTGTGGAGGCACCATGTAGGGGTTTAGCTCACGTGTGAGCCTCCCCCTCTCCCCCCGCCCCCTGATTCTCTGAAACAGGCAGTTTTTACAAGAAATAGCACCTCCTGGGCGACCTGGAGCCGACAGGCCCCGTGCTGCGTGTTCCCCAGAGACAAAGGCAGCCTCAAATGCACGGACGGCATGGACCTTAGCCTGGTCCTGCCGTCAGGCTCTGTCCGGGTCCCGTTCCCCTCCCTGGGATGCGAGGTCCAGTGCGGCCTGGGGCTGGGGGGCAGCCGCGCATCCTCGGTCACCTGCGTTAGGCTCGCCGGGGAGGACGCCTGGGCCGGACAGGTGGGCCAGGTGTGTGCAGCTCACCTTGAAACCTCCGAACGAGCTCGCCCAGGTTCTCCTCCAGCAGCCAGCTGCAGACCTCGTCAACCGACCACGTCTCCATACCCGTGCCCCGCAAACGCAGCCGGAGATGAAAGGCCGGGACGATCCTTCAGCTCTCTCTGTCCCTGTCCTCCTACTTTTATTCTCCGCCCCATCGCCCACCCCCATCAGCTCTCATCCTGCTCCTCCCTTTGCCAGACTCTCCGCGACTCGGTACTAAGCTGTCCCCATATCGCTCCTTCCCCAAACACCCGTGCAAAGGCTGTTAATGAAACAGACACCTGTAAAACATGGGGCCCGTTCGAACCTATTCCCTCGTCTCAGTTCTCGAATGTCCTCACCTTCTTCTGCTGTTTTGCCCCCAGCGCCCCTCGGCTTTGCTGACAGCAGCCGCGCCGCCCAGCGGGACGACCTTGTGCCATTCACGCCCGGCTCCCTGCCCCCTGCGCCAAGGGAAGGCAGGTGTGAGATGCGGCTCAGCCGCGGTGGAGGTGAGGGCTGGGCGGTGGGACAGGGAGGCCAGTAGAGCCCAGGAGATGCGAGTGAGCCCGGCCGGTTAACCCTCGTGGCCCCAGCCAAGAGGGAGGGCTGGTCGCCCCCGGTGACTCCCTTTGGCGACACGAGGGACTGGGAGGCAGATTCTCAGAAGAGCCTGGATGTTCCTTTCCGCCCTTCCACGAGTCCTCTTGCGTATCCCATTCGGGGCCAGGACGCCAAACTGTGGAAGGAGCCTCGGTGTCCAACGAAAGATGAATGGATAAAGAAGATGTGGTTTATGTATACAATGGAATATTACTCAGCTATTAGAAATGACAAATACCCACCATTTGCTTCAACGTGGATGGAACTGGAGGGTATTATGCTGAGTGAAGTAAGTCAATTGGAGAAGGACAAACATTATATGTTCTCATTCATTTGGGGAATATAAATAATAGTGAAAGGGAAAATAAGGGAAGGGAGAAGAAATGTGTGGGAAATATCAGAAAGGGAGACAGAACATAAAGACTGCTAACTCTGGGAAACGAACTAGGGGTGGTAGAAGGGGAGGAGGGCAGGGGGTGGGAGTGAATGGGTGACGGGCACTGGGTGTTATTCTGTATGTTAGTAAATTGAACACCAATAAAAAAAAAAAAAAAAAAAAAAAAAAAAAAAAAGTATACCAATTTCAGTAATTTTTAGCAAGTCATTCCCTGTTTTTGTTTTTTAAATAATTCAATTCAAATTACTTTAAGTGGTTGGGGGAGGCAGCCCCAAAACTTAAAGCATTTTCATCATTCAGCATGACTTTCTATATCTGCATTTCATCCACACGACGCAGGTTTGCTGGAGCAGCGGACGGACGCGGACTTTGCAAGGACAGCACAGAGCCACTCAGAGAAATGGGGTCATAAGGAAGGGTACAAATATTTATTAGATTGTGTCCTTGAGCTTCATCGGTGGAGGTTCCCAGAATTAGCATCACTGTACTCCTCACTGTTGTGGGTTCGAGGCCGCGAGAAGGCCCAGCACAGCCTTTAGCACGGCCGGGGGCACCCGGTCGCCTTTCGTGCCTCAACGGTCTGAACACATAACTGGCTTCCAGATTCTTTTCCTAGAGAGCAAGTGGACGGCTCCTGCTCGTCCGTGTTCGCAGGCCGCACGAGCGCAGACAAGGGTTAAAGGGAGAAGAGCGCCGGCGGGATTGCACAAGCTGGGCTCTGCTCACACGCCGGGCCTGGGAGCCCGGGCTTCCTCCTGCAGGCGAAGCTGCCACAGCGCCCTATGAAAAGCCATTATTTGCGAGGCTCTGGTGTAAATTAAAAATCACACCTTCCTGTCACACTTCTGGCTTCCTTGTGAAGAGTAAGACTTAAAAAAAAAAAGTAATAGAAAAGAAAAGAAAAAAAAAAACACCCACAATTCTCTAAACGTCCAACATTAAAAGGTATGCAGAGCAGGCGACACAGCCCTGCAGCCAACGCAAAGGAGGAAATTCGAAAATAAAATAAGTACTTGGAAACCGCCTCATATTTTTAAATTCCCAGATTTTTACCTGATTCCACTTCTGGGAAAAGCAAAACAGTCATCAAATTATAACCTCATACATACACGATCAGATTAAAGAAGCATGGTGTGTGACCATTCGTTTTTCTGGATTTTTAAGAAAATAATATTATTTCTGAGACAGTGTGACATCTTTGAGTCGCGACCGTGCAGCTTCCTCCCACATAAATAATGGATATGTTATTTATGACCTTCTACATCATAAAGGAACAGGAGATATGTCAAATGATAAAATACGTATCCAGCGGCTTCACTGTGTATCTAGCAGTTGCAGAAACATCTGAGAAAATCTTGAAATGTGAGGGCGAGTATTCTCATTAAATATTTTAAGGCACAATAATGAAGGGAGAATAACATAATGACGTTATGTGTGAACACTCCAGCCAAACCATTTTCATTATGCGATTAGATTACACTCTCATAAAATAAGTTTGTAGTGAATAATAAAGGATCGCATCTAACTGACGCCAGGAAGAGGTAGGACTTCAGCTAAAGCAGCCTAAGGGCAAGTTTTATTCAAGAAACTTTTTAAAAGCTCCAGAGGAAGATAGTGCAAGCTGCCGCCAATGTGGTGTGCGATCTTCAAGAGTAATGTGGCCTATAATGACATCAACGACAAACAGGAACTTTTAAAGAAAATATGAAAACATTTTTTCACTTTTTTCCTGACATTTGCATTTTTTTTCTTTTTCTTTTCCCAGGGTCCCAGAGCTGAGGCAACAAAGAGATTCTTAAAAGTTTGGCTGGTGGCCTGAGTCCTCTCCTGGAGCCACGCCTTGTGCCGCCCCGGCCAAGGACACCTGTCACCGTGACTGTTCTTGAAGGAACAAGCCAGTTAGCAAAAAATCAGGTCCTGTTAGAGAAGAATTAGGAAGAATGTTAGGAAGGCGGGGGTACTGATCTAGGTCTAAGGCAGTGACGTGGAGCAATGTCCAGACCACCCTGTCAGCCCCAGCCTTGCGATGACCTCAGTGCTCTCCACTGAAGCGAGCCCTCTCCTCCGCTTTGGGTCGTGGTGCATCCCGGCCATCACCGGACCAGCAGGTATGAATCTAGAATGGCCAGCTGGGACACCTGGCCCACCTTGGTCATCAGCATGTTTCCTGCCTGGGTAGCTCAGAGCCGGGTGACTGGTGAGGAGGGACTTGGAAGCCTTGCCCAGAACGTAAGCCGGCGCATGAGCAGAGTCAGTTGTGGGGGTGCCATGGAAAGCCCACTGGGCTGGGTTTCCAGGTGGATGAGCCTGGGAGCCTGCAGGTGGATGAGACCCGGGGCCTGCAGGTGGATGAGACCCAGGTGCCTACAGGTGCATGAGATCCCAGGGCCTGCAGGTGGACAAGCCCCGGGGCCTGCAGGTGGATGAGACCCGGGGCCTACAGGTGGACAAGACCCGGGGCCTGCAGGTGGATGAGACCCAGGGCCTGCAGGTGCTGCAGATGGATGAGTCCAGGGGCCTGCAGGTGGACGAGCCGGGTTGGAAAGGCAAGCCCAGGGGAGGGAGGAAGAGCAGACAGGACAGGAAAGCTCCCCGAGAACAGGGGGTCCTGGTTCCCAGCCTACAGATAAAGGGACGCTCGGGGAAGTCGTGGTCGTGTAGTGCCTGTGGTAGAAGGATTATTTGCCGAGCCAGCCACACAAATTCCAGCAAACTGTTCTTACCTGAGGTAAATCATGTATGACAAGGAAGGGTTAAGTTTTTACTAAACTTTCGTATATGCATCAATTTTTCCTTCATTTTAGAAAGATATTAATCTCTCAAAAAATTATGGATATAGGGGTGCCCAAGTGGCACAGTTGGGGTTGGGCTCAGGTCACGACCCCAGAGTCATGAGATGCAGCCCTGAGTAGGCTCTGCACTCAGCGCTCAGTCGGTTTGGGATTCTCTCTGCCGCTCCTACTTGTGCGCTCACTCCCTGTCTGAAATAAATCAATGGATAAATCTTTTTTTTTTTTAATTATGGAAATAGGGATCCCTGGGTGGCTCAGTGGTTTGGCGCCTGCCTTTGGCCCAGGGCGCCATCCTGGAGTCCCAGGATCAAGTCCTACGTCAGGCTCCCAGCATGGAGACTGCTTCTCCCTCCTCCTGTGTCTCTGCCTCTCCTTCTCTCTATCATAAATAAATAAATAAATAAATAAATAAATAAATAAATAAATAAATACATCTTTAAAAAATTATGGAAATAAAACTATTTTTTTCATGAATCACTGGCAAAACGGAATGAGATCTACAGAGTTAGCTGGCGGCGAGCCAATGAAACACACTGACAGGGGCTCTCTGGGGACATTAAGCTGAACCACGTGCAATTGTCATTTTTGTACCTACAAGAATCTAAGATCAGAGATTTCTTATGGTTGAACTTACTGATTAAAATCTTGATTTAAAAAAAAATAAAATCTTGATTTTTGTGAGAACTACTAGGTCTTTCTCGGTTCCTTGTGTCCCACAGAACTTACCGGAGGTGTCTGCAGTTTACACCACCCCCAAGAAACGCGAGGGAGAGAAATGGGGAACACCATGATGGGAACTTAAATTTTATATTTTTTACGTTTGTAAAGAAACTAAAGAGCAATTTATCTGGGAGGTTCATCAAACTAATGAGAAAATAGCGATGGATCAGAGTCCCAGGACTTTCGGGATTTTTGAGTCACAAACACCTAGGTCTTTTGGCCTTGGAATCAAACTTAGGGTCCATCCTTGCTTCTGCCCAGTTGACTGTCAAAGCCAATGGGTCAGCAACACAGACCGCAGCCCTCTGGGTTCTTGCCAGAGAAATCTGCGAGCCCGTTAACTTCTATCAGGAGCTGACTGTATAGCGGACAAGTCTTGACAATCTGAAGATGTCAGTTCTCTCTGAATTAATCTATGAACTCCAATTACTGTTCAAACCCTGTTCGACGTTTTTACATAACTATGGTGCTCATATTCATCTGGAAGGACAAATGGGCAGAAAAAGATAGAAATTCTTGGCTAAAGGGTTTTCATTCCCAGATGTTCAAAAGTCCTATAAAATTATAATAGATGTAAAAGCGTGGCACTGGAGCAAAAGAGGGTCAATCACTGGAACAGAATAGAAATCTGAAAACAGAAATATACACATGGAAGTACTAAAAAGACGTTGGTTATCAAATTGGTAGTGAGAGGAGGGATTTTTCAACAGATTTTGTTAGGACACTATCTCCTATCATCTATGAACTAAATTCCTCAGAGGAGTTAAATAATTAAATATGAAAATTAAATAAAAAGGAATGAAAATCCTCTGAAATAAAATTATAAAATAAAAATAAAAGATTGATAGATTTGACTACTAAAAAGTAAAAATATTTATGTATACACATATAATGTATAATTATAAGGAATATGATATTTTGTGTGGAAGTGTTGAATCACTAAATTGTACACCTGAAACTAATATTACACTGTATGTTAACTAACTGGAATCTTTAATAAAAACTTTAAAAAGTTAAATAGGAAGGGGCAATTCATGAACAAAATTTTAAATCTGTTCAACATTCTTTGTAATAAAAATGATTAAGTGCCATTTTCATTTACTCTTTTGGAAAAGGTGAGAATTAAAAACAGATTAGAAAGAATGTGAGGTCTAACATTCTCTTACATGTTGCTAAAGAGTATAAATTGCTACGACTCATTCTGTGGTATTATTCCCATTTCATTGGTCAAAAAGCTGAGGTTCATAGATGTAATTCAGCTAAAGTCCCATAGCTTATAATGGAAAGAGTAGCACTGAACCCCAGTCTCTTCGAGGGCCACTAATGTAAATGGAAAATCATCAAAAAACTCCTATAGTTTGACCCGAAAATAGCATGTCTAAGACTTTACCCTAAGGACATTACTAGAAAAGAGCATGGATATGGGCTGCCTCGCAATGGCTAGAAGAGCAAAGGGATTGGACTTACTAAGTTTCCAGAAATAGGAATTGGCTACTGAATTATGGTAACTTATATTTAAATGGAATATTATGCAGTAATTAAAGATACTGTTTTAGAAAAATAGCAATCCAGGGAAACAGTCATAAAGTACAGTTAATTGAAAATAAGCCTATAATATGCTTCAATGGTGTAGGAAGTATGAAATAAAAATACAACTAAATATATGGGCAGCACAAAGACTGGGAAAACATGCACCAAAAAATGAGAGTGGTTTCCTCGGGTTGGTGGAATAAATGCATTTTGTTTTCTAAACTTCTCAAAACTTTGAGGCTAATGAATTAGAAAACAACATTTTATTTTGGGGGAAGTTGGGGTTTTAAAGATAAAAGATAAAAAGTGATATTAATGGATCATTGCTGGAGAGGCGTCAATCCACCAGGTCTATACCAGAAGATTGAAAGAGCGAGGGCTAGGCCAGATCCAGCCAACAAAGTGGTTTGATTTATTATATTTTAAAAAGGGAATATTTCAATAAAAATCTGGAAATCTTGATTTGTTTTGAAAAATCAGGAGTTCTGGCAATGCTGTGCTTTTATTTCTGAGTGGCAACGGGCAGAGCCGTGGCCGTGTCCTGAAAAAGAGGAGCGAGATGCCCTCTAGGATGCGCTGCAGATGCCCGGAAGCAGAAAATGACATGGAAACAGGCTAGATGTCAGAGAGTTAAGGCTCGTCAGCTCTGACAGGAAGCAGGTCGTGAGAAAAGTGATAGGTACCCATGTAGGTGGATGTGCACAATGATGAATCTTCAAATAGATTTAATTCCTTATCAATTAACTTTTTTTTTTAACTCCTAGAAGATCTACTGATCAGGAAACCATTTGCCACAGCGATGTCAAGGCAGAGATGGTAACACGGATGTTAGGATGCAGGTGTTGATTCAGGGGCTCAGAGCTTGTGCCCAAGAAAGCCCTCGAGTGTGGGGCTTGCCTTTCCTGGTGAGCCCCTAGAAGTAGAGTGCATGATCCTCTACCGAGCACACACACGGCATAGTGTGACTTTACCGCACAGCTCCACAATCTCGTGATGGTGCAGATGCCCGTTCTGTATTCTGAACGGTAGCAGGAACTCGTGTGATGGAGATGCGGCAGTTGCTGAACTGTTCTTGGGAGCCTTTCGTGTGTCAGAGCGCGGGGCAGCAGCTTGTTGCATCCTTCCAGGAGGCTCAGCTTCTGAGGCAGGCTGGGCTCTCTTCATCCGTGTGCTGAGTACCAGTTGGGCTTTACAGAACCTTCTCTAGGGAAAGGCCACAAGGTGGTGGCTCCTCTCAGTGCAGTGAGACACACAGCACAGGTGGGGGGCAGGGGTGAAAAAGGCGCAGGACACTGTAGTTCCCCCACAAGACTGGGACTGGACGGGCCTGGGGGCTCAGCGGGTGAGCCTCTCCCTCGGCTCGGGTCGTGATCTCAGGGTCCAGGATCGAGTCCCAGGTGTGGCTCCCAGCTCACTGGGGAGTCTGCTTCTCCCTCTGCCTCCCCCGCTCATGCTCTCTCTCTCTCTCAAATAAATAAATAAATAAATAAATAAATAAATAAATAAAATAATCCTAAAAACAATAAAAAAAAATGATACTGGATGAGTGACAAATGCTCCTGCCTCTGCCAGCCCTGGATTCTTCTGGAGACAGGCAGGGATGTTCAAACTTTTCATTCATACAGAGCTAGTCTTTAAAAAAAAAAAAAATCGGTCCAACAAAGTAAAAGTGGTACCGACTGGTCGGCTGTCGTCTAATTTTAAGTCCGAGTGTGTGTGCCTCAAAGTGTGTGTGTGTGTGTGTGTGTGAGAGAGAGAGAAAGAGAGAGAGAGAGAGAGAGAGAATGAATGAGAGACAGAGACAGAGAGAGACAGGAGGACCGAACAAGTGAGCGCAGGGAAAACAGTAAGGTGCCCAGGGAAAGATCATCACAAATGATAACAAATAAGTGGTAAGATAATCGTACTGGAAAAATAAGGATGTAAGGATTCTAATAAAATACACTTTTCCTTTTTAGATTCTATCACAGCAAACAAATCTTTAAAAATCTCTACAATCAAGAAAAAAAGAATTTCCGTCTGACTGTCTTTCAGCACAGTCGGAATGGGTTTAATCCCATTCGAGCACAAACGTGGTGCCCCCAGGTAAACATTAAGGGTCGTCTGGAAGAAGAGGAAAAAAACCAAATCTGGTTCAGAACTTAGGTCTTCCAAAAACCTTAAAATAGGACCCCCCAAATAAGTATTTACGTAACCAGGCCTAAAACTAACTCATTGTTTAAAATCTCTTGGCACCTAGAACACAGCTCCAGAAGTGCAGCTGCAGGCTCAGCTCTGGTGCCAACAGGGGCCCAGGCTCCGGGGCGTCCCCCTGCTGCAGGCTCTATCCCGGCCTCCGTGTCTACCGACCTCGCTAAGCCCTTTCTCCACCTGCCCCATCCTCCGCCAGTTATCCTCACCCTCGTACAGTCAGTCTTCCCTTTGCTGCTGCGGGAGTGTCCACAGGAGCCAGTGGGGCCTCAGCCTCCTGAGGACGGGGTGTTAGCAGAGGCCGGGGGTGGCACCCGAGGGGCCGCCCAAGGGGTGTAGGGCTGCTGCTGATTCCCTGCCTCTCTCTCTGCTGAAGTCAGGACTCCCAATTGTATCCGAAAAAAATGTGTTTCCCAGCTGATCTAATATAAGAGTCAACTGGAGGAGCTTCAAGAACATATGGATCCCCACGCCTTGCCCCAGAAGACCCTCTTTCAGGTGGTTTGGGTGAGTTCCTGCAATAAGCATTTCACATTCTTTCCACTGAGTCTTCTGAGTAGCTAAGTTGGAGAAGCAATCGAAATATTCATGATGACTTCCTTCCAGTTTGTGTGGCCCAACACGTCGAAGTTTGCAAACTGCCCTAAAATGTCATTATGTCTAAATGATACCATTGAGAATTTTTTTTACTACCTTTTTTTAATGAATTTATTTTTTATTGATGTTCAATTTGCCAACATCTAGCATAACCCCCAGTGCTCATCCCGTCAAGTGCCCCACTCAGTGCCCATCACCCAGTCACCCCCACCCCCTGCCCACCTCCCCTTCCACCACCCCTGGTTCGTTTCCCAGAGTTAGGAGTCTCTCATGTTCTGTCTCCCTTTCTGATATTCCCACTCATTTTTTTCTCCTTTCCCTTTTTTAAAAGTGATCGTGTACACGCTACTGAAAGTAATGTAGTCATGTTGTATTTGTGATGATTTTTTTTTTCATAAAACTGAGAAGGTGAAAGAAAGCACCCTGATGTTTATTGATGTTTCTATTGCCATACAATATCTATTAAAGTAAAATTTACCATTTTAACCATTTTTGTGTGAGCCACTCATGGCATTAAGTACATTCACGTGGTTGTGCAGCCATTGCTACTATCCAGAACTTTCTCACCATCCCAAACTGAAACCCTACACCCACTAAGCAATACCTCCCATCTGCTCCTCCCATCCTTGTCCCCTGATAACCACCATCCTACTTTTCGTCCCCAGGAATCTGACTAGTCTAAGTACCTCATATAAGTGGGATTGCATTCTGTTCATCCTTCTGGGACTGGCTTTTTTCACTTAGTGTTAACTCTTCAATGTTTTAGCGTGTGTCCGAATCTCCTTCTTTTTTAAGGCTGGGTAATATTCCTTGGTATGTTCATACTGCATTTTGTTTATCCTTTTATTTGTTGATGGACATTGGGTTGCTCCCACCTTTTAGCTGTTGTGAACGATGCTGATACGACACATGATCTGTTCAGGTCCCTGCTTAAATAAGCTGATTTTCATGATTACAAAAGTTAGAGGAATAATTCAACATATTGTGATTTCCTGCTACATCATTCGTAGATGTGGAGGTTTTTTTTTTTTTTCATGATTCATTCATTTATTGAGGGAGAGACAGAGACGGAGAGAGAGAGTGAGGGACGGGGAGGGCAGAGAGCATCTCGAGCAGACTCTCCACAGAGTGTGGAGCCCAAGGAGGAGCTCCACCCGTGACCCTGAGATCGTGACTGAGCTGAAACCAAGAGCTGGATGCTCATCTGGCCAAGCCCCGGGGCGCCCAGGACGGTGGGAGCTTTGATGGAAAACTGTGTGTCCAACAGCCAACTGTCAGATGGGCCCCCTTCCAACCTTCTGCCCTTACTGCTTTGGTGGTGCCCGTTTCGTGAAATCCGGGGCAGAGCCCTCAGGGGTGAGAGTCCTGACTCTGGTGGCACAAGGACTCAGAGCCTGATATGGAATTGCTGGGAAATAGCGACACATCGGTATCGCACTGCTCACTCGACAGAGATTTATACCTGCGTGCGGAACACTTCTTAAAGAATTAAGTAAGTCATAGGTATTAACAGGAGGGGCGGCAAACACGAGTCAGGTGCCCCACGGCATCGTGTAGTGGCTCTCCGATGGCATCACACGGAGATGAAGTGCACCATAAGTCTGTGCTTTCTCTACCCTAATGACCCCCTTGCGACGAGGACCCCAACTTCTCCAACTGTGTGGTCCTAGCACCGGTCCCACGTGTGGCGCGGGGCAAGCCGTTCATCAGTGACGAGTGAACGAAGAGCTTCTGGAGGCAAAGCACAGAGCCACGGGACTCCACGGCTGCTAAAGTGCGCGACAGGCGATCGTTCTGGGGCATGGGCCGCCTGCCTACCAGACAGGAGCAGCCACTGTGCAGGCGTCAGCAAAGCTCCACACCGTGGCCTCAGTGGTCGTCCAACACACTGGTGTAGACTCTGGGGCGTAGGCGAGTTTCATGGTTGCAGAAAACCATTTTTCTCCTCTCATGACTCATTAGACAAGTACTTCCTTATACAGGCCCGTCAGGTTTTGCATGAAGTCGTGATTGTCTTTCAGAAGCGACGTCTAAGACAAAGAAGGGCTTGATGCTGCTGTGCCGTTGCCCCCAGGTGCAGGTGTGATGCACGACGGCGTGGACCATGTGGCTAAGGGAAGGAAGGCGTGTTCATTTCCCCCGAGGTCCCTGAAGAGACCTTGAGAACCTAAAGGGCGAAGCCAGTACTGTGAGCCCATCAGGGAACGACATTCTACCGAAACCCTTTGTGCTTAAAGCATTTTGTCACGACCCAGAGGACTTTGTGGTGGGAATGAATAGTGGGCTGGGACCACACAGGGACAGGGGACGGGGAGGTGGTTGGGCTGCTCTCGTCATGCCCAGGACACGGCATCTGCCAAGCTTCCAGCTTCACGGCTGTCTGTTTGCCTCCCGGTTGCACGACCCTGGGACCCTCCCCACGCGAGGGTGGCTCCTCGGCAAATGTTTGTCGATGGATCCAATGAACAAATAATTGTGTCCTTGGGGAAGCGGTCTTGTTACCATCTCGTTGTCAAGATGAAGGAATATGGACTGGGCACTAAGCCAGGAGGATTGAAAGCTGGTCGAGTAATCAAAGCTGAAACATTCTGGTAAGAGCTTGTGGGAGGGTCCTCGGTGTCCTGCTCCCCAGCTCCACCTGCACTCACGCTCTGTCCTGGAGCACTGAGGCGGCTTGGATGAGAAAACCAAGACTTCAAAGACCTTAAACATTGCATGTGTGTACATTTTTCTCTTCTCTTTTCTTTTCTTTTCTTTTCTTTTCTTTTCTTTTCTTTTCTTTTCTTTTCTTTTCTTTTCTCTTCTCTTCTCTTCTCTTCTCTTCTCTTCTCTTCTCTTCTCTTCTCTTTTCTTTTCTTTTCTTTTCCTTTCTTTCTTTCTTTTTTTAGAGAAAGAACATGTGAGAGCAGGGGAAGGGACAGAGGGAGAGAATCTTAAGCAGGCATATATATATATATATATATATATATATATATATATACACACACACACACACATACATATAGGGTTTTTTTTTTACCCAGTTTCTTCCTAGAAGCGACAGCCCTGATCCGTCTTCCATAACAGCATAGCCTGGTGCTGAAAAATAGAACTTTAATCATTTGTAAGAGTATATTTTCCATTAGCATCATCCAATTCAGGAGCGCCTGGCCACACACAGTTACTAAATATTTGAAATATGGGGGAGTAAATGAAGTCTTAATTTTATTTAATTTCAATAGATTGCACCTGGTCCCGCGGGGCTCTGGAGCACCATTTTGGGTAGGGCACAGGTTGTCTCGTGCTGTGTCACCAGACCCTGAAGTAGGAGAAACGTGCCCCCAGCCAGCAGCGCTGCCCCAGAGCCCCAAGTTCCTACCCCGCTGGGGGAAGCCCTCTCCCACTGCCCACGGGCTTTCTTGGCCAGCACGCACCCAGGGCAGGCCAGGATGGCCCCAGACCCACGGGACTGGGGGAGAAGTCACCTGGAGGACTGGGGAAAGCCGCTGAGGTTCCTCAGGGACATAAGCTGTCCTCTGACTTCAGGAGTCGCCGGGTGGGACACAGAAGCAAGCTGGTGGGGACGGGTCCTCCTCTGCTCTTCGGGCTGTCTTGCCCGCCTGTGGCACCCTGCACCCCCTCCCGTGTCCCGCTGCACTCAGAGCGAGAGCCGTGGGTGCTGGTCACTCAGTCGCGTGGGGGTGGGGTCCAAGGCCAAGGGCGCCAAGCGAGGCTTGTGGTGGTAGGGGACAGCCAGCGTTCACGTCTGGGCCTTCCCTAGTCCTCAAGGAGTGACCTCGGGCACACACATGACCCACGTCTCTGGTTCCTCTTCTGTAGGGAGGAGGGTAACTGGGGAGTCCAAGGTGGCTCAGTTGGCGAAGGTTCCCCCCACCCGGACTCTTGGTTTCAGGGCCAGTCACGACCTCAGGGTCGTGGGTTCGAGCTCCGCACAGCACCTGCTGGAAGTCCTCCCTCTGCCTCTGCCCCTCCTCATGCTCTGTCTCTCTCCAAAATAAATACTTAAATTAAAAAAAAAAAAGAATAAGGCAGTGACTGGGCGTCTGCTCCTCTGACTGTGGTGGTGATGACAGGCAACCAGCTAATGCCCCCCTCTGCACTTAAGGTTATTACACCAAGCCCGGACTTGGTAAGGCTGGCCTGCTCCTGGCGGAGGGTCAGCTGGCCTCACTATAGAAGCCTTTCCTAACGGAAGAGGCGGCAGGTGGGAAGACAGAGGGTGTTCCATGGGGTGACACGGTCTCGGGGTGTCCACTGTGGTGCCAGCTGAGCTCATGGTGCTGAGTTCCTGACCGGCCAGCGAGGCAGTGGGGGGGTGGGCAAAGTGGTCGGTGAGGCTCCCACACCTCACAAAGCTGACCTCGCCTCAGGCCCGCTGCAGGGGCAGAGCTACCCTTGTCTCAGACCAGCTAGCTGCCAGCACGGGGCCTCACGACCATATTAGGGTCAGTCAGTCGCTAGAGAGACTCACTGCAATGGCATGCATTTGATTGACCAGAGCTGAGGGAAGGGGGACAAATCAGAGCTGAGGGAAGGGGGACAACAAATCAGAGCCAAGGGAAGAGGGACAAATCAGAGCTGAGGGAAAGGGGACAAATCAGAGCTGAGGGAAAGGGGACATATCAGAGCTGAGGGAAAGGGGACAAATCAGAGCAGAGGGAAGGGGGACAAATCAGACCTGGGGAAGGGGGACAAATCAGAGCTGAGGGAAAGGGGACATATCAGAGCAGAGGGAAGGGGGACAAATCAGACCTGGGGAAGGGAGACAAATCAGACCTGGGGAAGGGGGACAAATCAGAGCTGAGGGAAAGGGGACATATCAGAGCTGAGGGAAAGGGGACAAATCAGAGCCCAAAGAAGGGACCTAGAGGGGTCGTCCGGGAGGGATCCACACCAAGCCTGCAACCACTCTCAAGGCACAGGCCCCTGTCTGTGTCCTAGGGTGCCTACACTCAGAGAACTCTCTGTGACCGACAGAGAATCTCACTGGATTTGGCCTCCACAGATGCCCCAAGGACCCATCACACAGACAGGCCTCCTGAGGAATCACAGCAAAGGCAATTCCATCACTTGACAAACAAGGGCCTAGGTGGCACCTTCTGGGGACAGAGGCCGTGAACCCTTCGGTCCTGGTGGTAACTGGACTGTCCCTGAGGGCAGCGTCACCACGAAGATGGATGTGCAGCCCTGTGCCCTCACCCCCTCTCTCTGATCCCTCGGAAGCCTCGGGTTTCAAAGCCTGGCAGGAAGGGACCCAAAGGGAACCCAAGGCCAGGGCACGGCGGACCAGCCCAGGCTCCTCAGCAGAGACTCCCCTGAGTGTCGGGAGCCACATCCCACCAGCCACGCCGCGCAGACACGGGGCGGGGGGAGGAGGGAAACCCTCAGTGATATCCCACAGCCCAGTTTTTGCTTGTACTTCTCTGCAGCCAAAGGCAGAGACAGAACAGGAGAGCCACAGAAACAGCAGAGAGCAAAGTAGGAACTTTTTCTCTCGTCTGACCTTTTTTTCAAGGAAACGAACACCTGCAGCCAAATCCGTCTATTCATTTCTAAAATCCAGCTGAGGTATTAGCTGAGTTAATGGGGCGACCCACCATCCTAGGTCACCCAGGGTTCACGCTTCCCGTTTCGGTGCCAGGAGCCACGCCAGCACAAAAATTATTCTCGTTTAATTTCTGGCCTCATGTGGGAGGTGACACAGGCTGGTTGGGAGTTCTGATGTGCACTCAGAGACCTGCTAGGAAAGGGAAATTTCCCCTAAATGGATTTGTCATCTTGTATAGAGCCCCTGATTATTAGACAACCTTAACTCTCTGACTTGATTGTTAACGATCATTGACACTTTAAGTTTCAAGCTCAAAATGGAAATGACTTGATTTAATTTCCAGACTAATGAAAGCTTCACACAGACCTCCCCGCAATCCAGCGATGTGAAAGGAGACTAAATGAGGCCATCAAGGATTCAGAGTTGAGTGCGAGGATAAATGTCAAGTACCTGCTTGAGTTTCTATTCAGCTGCCATTTCGTTAGGAAGGAATCGCTTTAAAAAGCAAGACTGGCTGAAAGGTGACCTTGGCATTTGGGGTTTACTGGGTTTTCTTTTTAAAATGAAAACCCCAAGTAGAATCACTTGATTGCTATCACTGTGGAAGCTGACTTGCTGAATATAAGATTAATCTGGTGCTTGAAATGTAAAAATCAACTTATTTTAAAAGTTAGTTTTATGGAACATCACTCCCTGGTATGAGCTAATCGCTTCTGAGGTGAAAACCAAATTACTTCCCTTTAAAAAGTGGGGTTGGTGGGTAATCTTTTCGTGTGGCTCTTCCACATGAAAACAACCCTGTTCATTCGTAGGGTCACTCAAGGGTAACTCGATAAATTTTTGGAACCAAGTTTTCTTGTTTAATTACATTTAGATAGGAATGTAGGTATGTTCCTCCAAATACCTAAATTACTAGAGTATCTTTGGGACAGAAATTTTTTATTAGGGATTACAATTGCATGAATTTTGAATCACTGTTGATCAATAATCCCTATTTCCAATAAATCCATTCAACAAACATTTGACATAAAAGGCTGACCTGTTCTTTTTTTTTTTTTTTTGGTTTTAGATAAGTAAAATTATATTTTAATATTTTCAAATTAGAAATATATTCACTTAGAAATTGAAATTATTTTAAAAGGAATATAGAGAAATCTTTTTTCCCATTCCTATCTCTGTCTACCAAATGTCCCCCTTTTTTTTTTTTCTTTTTAGATTTATTTATTTATTCATGAGAGACACAGGCAGAGGGAGAAGCAGGCTCCCTGCTGGGAGCCCAATGTGGGACTCTATCCCAGGACCCCAGGGTCACGGCCTGAGTCAAAGGCAGATGCTCAACCCCTGAGCCACCCAGGCATCCCAAAGATCCCCTTTCTGCAAGCGACCAAGTTCATTTTCTTCCACTACTCTTTCATTATGTTTGTATGCAAATATGAGATAATATAAATATATAATCTCGGGTTCCTTTATTTTGGTAGAAGAGGTACACCAAACACATTTGTTTATGTTTATTACTATTTATTTTTATTAGTCATATCACTCTGCCTAGAGATTTACAACTTTCAAAGCACTTTCACTGTCTTCACAAAATTCAACTATTTCACATCATTTTTAAAAAAGAAACAGAGTTTACAGCATGACATATTACATAATAATAATACAGTAACTTTATATATATTTATTTACTTATTTTTAAGGCTATCTTGAGGTATAACCCGTATGACATAACATTTGCCTGTTGTGAGTATACAGATCGTTGCGGAGTTGTACAGCCGTCATCACAATCCTACGTTGCTGTTTTTATTAAAAAATCCATTTCGGAAATATTTCCCTGTCAGAGCAGAGAGCGTTCGTCTTTTTCTCCATAGCCGTGTGGCACATTGTGTGGCACCATGGCTTCGTTGGCCAGGGTGGCAGTGATTCACACAGCTGTTTCCAAACTCTTGCTAATAGACTGCACGTTATGTAATTACATTATGTAATGATAATTACTCATTTCCTGCATATGTGTGATATTAATGTATGAACGGTACACACCATTTATTGTGAGTAAAAGGATCTGTTGAATATATTTCCCAGAGAATGACTGTTGGATCAAAGCTAAATGCATTTGCCATTTTGTTAGAAATTTGGGGGAAATTGCCAAATCGCCCTTCATAGGATTTTTATCATATTTTTCTTTTTTTAAAATTTTTAAAATTTTTAAATTTTATTTTATTTTTTTATTGAAGTTCGATTTGCCAACATATAGTATAACACCCAGTGCTCGTCCTGTCAAGGTTTTATCATATTTTTCATTTCTTTTAGTAACGTGGGAAAGTGCTTCCTCACCCCTCCCCTCCTGTACCATCGTGTGTTGCCAAACCGTGGGGATTTTGTCACTGTTGCGTAGTTAGCTGAGGTTTAGTTGATATTTCTCTTATATGTACGGTTCATCATTTCTTCATGTCCTAGATGCACTTGTATTTATTTTTATATGAAGCTCATATTGCTCTATTAGAGTGTTTAACTATTTCCTCTCAATATCAAATAGGCTTCTTTAAAAGCAACCCTGTTAAAGTCTAATTGATGTTTACTATATTACGTGTTAAATTAATTGATGTTTATTAAAGTTTCATTGATAAGCCACACATATTTAAAGAGCACAGCTTGGTGGGTTTTCATATGCCCACGGACACCTGTGAGTGTAAGTCACCGTATACACACATACGCAGACATGTATACATAGATTTGAATGAAATTGTCACCGTAATCAATAAAGCAAACGTTTCCATCACCCCAAAGCTTCAGTCCCCTGAGTACTACAGAATCTGCATAACAAACTTGACCTAAAGCTGGAAGATGGTTGCTCCCGAGGGCACAGGACACGGCCTGGACCCTAGCTGTTGGTTCTCCCGTCCTGCAGACGAGCGTGCGCGGTCCAAGCCTCATACTCACTCACTGTCATGGGATTGCAAGCTTGTTTTTCTTCAAACTATAATCTTTATATATTTTTCTAGACTGTTTGAAATGTTAATAAGTTTTAAAAACAAGTGGAGAAATTATCGTCACTTAAAATAAGGAATTGAATTTCTCTTTTAGCTTTATTTATAATAAGCATGGAAATACTAATGTTTCTCTCTAATGAGTTAAATGAGCTACTGTTGGAAAAGTATGTACGTGTTCATGCCTGGCGACAATGTATATGACGTCACGAAATGCAATTTTTGCACAAGCTATCTAACTGGTCCAGGACTCTCATCATTCAACCTTAATAAAAGGCTGATATTTCTACAAATGCTTTTTACAAACCAATTCCAAATGTTTGCATTGAGTTTGAATACAATAATTTGATTTCCTATTAAGTTTGCACATTGTGGCGAGTTTTAAATTTAATAATGGCTTCTTTAATGATATAATCTTTCTCTTAAATTCCCATTCATTGATCTAAAACCAAGATCTGTCAGTATAAGGTCACTGTTAGAATGAACACAAAATGTCAGGAGTCAAAAAAATTAAAAGGAAGATTTTCTACCTGGACCATGTCCTGAGGTTTATAAAACAGACAGCTAAAATTACATGCTTTTAGACTCCCGAATAGTAAAAGAACACTTGAAGCAAATCAATTTCCTTACAAATTAAAAGACAAAGTAATCACATCTTGCTATTTGAAAAAGTCTGAAACACAAGTAAATGTGACATTTGGTTAAAATTCAAATTCTGCAGTAGAGGCTATTTTTTTTCAGTTTGTACTTAAGAATAATGGTAAGAGTAACAAGTGTAACTTTATTGAATAATTTCTAGGTTTTAAGAACTGTACAAAATGATTTACAGGCATTGTCTCATATAGTTATCAGTCCGGTAATCCTATGTTCATTTTGTAGTGGAGAGTTGTAAACAAGCTTAACTTAATAGCCAATAAGTAGAGTTGCTGGCTTTCCAATTCAGAGGTCAAACTCTAATACCCAAATAGAAACAAATTTTTAAATTATGAGACTTTAATTATACTTTCAAATGTCCAATTACTTACATATATTACAGATTTTTAAGTGAATGCATTAATTCCATCTTTCTAAGCCTATGAAACACATTTTTTTGTGAATTTTACTTAATAGCAAAACATTTTCAACCGTTTAGTTTTAAAAGTTGTGTTGCAGAACTTCTTTTTGCTCAAAAATTATATTTATTTATTCATGAGAGACACAGAGAGAGGCAGAGACCCAGGCAGAGGGAGAAGCAGGCTTCCTGCAGGGAGCCCGAAGTGGGACTCAATCCCGGGACCCCGGGGTCACACCCCGGGCGGAAGGCAGATGCTCCACTGCTGAGCACCCCAGGGGCCTCATGTTGCAGGACTTTCAATTAAATATGGTAGATTACATGTCTGTGTTAACCTTGGCTCCTTTTGGAAAACTCAATAAATAATAGTAAATGAAGAAAAAGGCTTAATCTCAGGAGGTCAAAGAGAATAGAAAAGTAGATGCAGAGCCCACAGGACTCTCCTGCATCTTAAAGGATGGTGGATGTTCAGGAGGAGGGGAATCAGAACCCAGGGGTGCAGGGCTTGGGTGCCAGATGGGGACAGCAAGAAGCCAGCTGCTGGCCACTGCCGAGGAGACGAAGGTCAGAACTGGATGTGGGGTGGAGCTGAGCACGGGGGACCTGCTGGAAGCCTACCATGCAGGCATTAGGCCTCCCGTCTCTTTCCCCACCCTAAGCTGAAAACAAGAAAACGAGGGACTTTAAAAACTACCCGAGATATTATGTCCAGCTTATGTTAGGCAATCAGTACTTCCAGTGATTTGCCTATTTTTCTGGATCAACACAGTGGTGCTGTCATTTACATAATTAATAATATTAGTCTGATATCTTTTATGTTTTTGTTTTAAGTTTGTGGTTTTTTTTTTCTTGATGTAAACATTATTTTGGAGGACTTTTTCCCTTGTATCAACTTGATATGACCACAAACAAGAAAGAGAACATTCAGTCATTTGTATTACATCACAACCAATATAATATTGCCCAATTTTATCCAGCCCTAATAATAAGGAGAAATGAATAAGCTCAATTTTAATATAAAAAACTTCATCATAATTCTATTTTACTATGGTTTTATGATAATTAATGGTTAATTAACATACATTAGCTTATTTTTTATGTAGTCATTTTTTAACATGTATGCCATTAAATACAAAATAAGCTATGTTGATTTTTAAAAAATAATTTTGCTTTTATGTTTTGTGGATACACGGATGCCCTAAAAAATATTCTTCTCTGTGGACTAAGATTCATTCATATTAAGTGTAAGCTATGTTGGTTTTTTAAAAAAGATTTTATTTATTCATGAGATACACACACACAGAGGCAGAGACACAGGCAGAGGGAGAGGCAGGCTCCATGCAGGGAGCCCGATGTAGGACTCGATTTTAGGACCCCGGGGTCACACCCTGAGCCAAAGGCAGATGCTCAACCACTGAGTCCCCCAGGGGTCCCCAGCTATGCTGTTTTTTTTTTTTTTTTTAAAGAACTGTTTCTATCCCAAGCACTTCAGGAATAATCTGTTGATTACAGACTGTGGAGGGCTAAAGGTCAAGAGGTCTGGGTAGTGAGAATAAAGTAAAATAATGTATGCAAAGAGTCTACTACTCTGTTTGACATGAAGTGTCTCAATGATAACTTGTACTATTATTATTCAAAATATTTTTGAACACATGTATCAGTTGCACGTGTTAGAGCACCTCCTGCCAGTCGTACTTGCATCAGCCCTATGCATAGCTCTTTCCTAGCTCTTTCTCATTCTGGAATCCCTGATGCCTGGCATTTAGTACTTGGTGAATTTTGGGTTGATCTAAACTTCTGAGCTGCCTGGAATTGTTTATTTTTACCTAAAGCTGAAGCCCAATGGCCATCATGGGATAGAAATGATACAGGTATGTTTTGATAAGGATCAGACTTTTTTATTGCTTAAAAAACCACTGGCAGCAAGCACTAAGAAGAGCGGTTGGCATTACTGATTGCCAGACACTACACACATGGATGTATTTACACTTTACCACAATCCTTTCAAGTAAACACAATCACCTTTATTGTGTCGACAAGGAGGCAAGGTTCAGAGAGGTAAGTGACGTACTCAAGTCAAACAACGTGGATGTCCTGAGCCGAGATTTGATTCTGATTCCCCACGAGTACCGCCTCTAAAAGCAAATTCAACCTCTAAATCAGTGATTTGGGTGATATTGCAGGTTAGTTTATTAGTTGCGAGGACTGGAGGATTTAATTTTTGTAAAAATACTCAGTACAAGAAATGCAATTAAGTGTTCAAAAATATGTAATAAAGGTTCAATTTTAAGTCCGCAAAAAAAAAAAAAAAGAAAAGAAAAGAAAGAAAGAAAGAAAGAAAGAAAGAAAGAAAGAAAGAAAGAGAAAAAGAAAAGAAATCCCAGCTCAGGTGATTTTTGCCAACAGAGGTCACAATGAGAATTAATTAGTATTAAAGGTGCAAGACATTCTAAATCACCACAATTTTACCTTGTTTTATGGTATAAAGTGCACTATAATCATGCATATGACTATGTTTTATATGTACAAATACAACCAAATTGTCAACAATCTCAATATTTTGCAGTTGATTTTATTCAGCTAAAACCACATGCACAGAAACAAAATCCCAACAGTCTTAAAAAAATTAGAGACTTAATATTAATGTGACCAAAGTTGACATTTAAGCCAAATAACTGATATTAAAAATGGAAATATTTTTGGAAGATGGCAGGTGGATCATTTTATCAGTTACTATTTCTTCTGTCCTTATAAAAGATAGTAAGAATAATTACTTTTGTTGTACAGAAGGATGTGGGGTGGGGAGAGCTTTCCAAGGAAAGACATGATGCTAAATGTGGTTAGGTAATAGAGAAATGATGGTTTTAGAGATGAGACTGGACAAAATTTTTAAAAAGCTATATTGGAGAATTTAGCCCTTATTCTCATGATTAATTTATAACCAGTGGACTCTGACAGAGCATGAATGCATGCCTTCACTTTTTATTTTTGTTTTCTAAGCTCATTATTTAGAGGAAGAATTCTAGGTATAAATCATAAAGTAATTATTTAAAGAAAAAAAAAAAAGAATGATTACTTTTGGTTCCCTCAAATCCATTCTTTAGCCAAAATAACTAATGTGAGTAAAGAGGCACGAAAGCCAGAGACCATGTTTAACTGTTTAAAGAAACAGAGAGGGTCAAATAAATAGATGAAATCTTAAAAAAAAAAAAAAAAAATCAGAGAAGATCATTCCTTGGCCTTGGTGAAGAAAGATCCAAAGATATGAACAAGGACACAGGCACACAGAGCTGCTGTAGGAACCACAAGGCTCTGAGGGGCCCCCAGGAAGGACGTGGGCAGCCTGAGCCTGAGCCTGAGCGAGGCCGCAGAGCTGGCCGGGAGGTTTGGGTGAGACATGCTCCCCCTGGTTTCTCAGCCACCAGGAGGGGAGGCGGTGGCCGGGAACCCCTGGCAGGTGCCGCGGCCCTGCAGCACCTGCAGCCTCTCTGTGCGGATTCCCACCCTCTCGTCCTGGTGGCCGCTCTCTGGCAGTCGGGCTCTGCCGGCTCTGCTTGGTGAGCGTAAACCCAGGTGAGTGTGAGCCCAGGTGAGCGTGAGCCCAGGTGAGCGTGAGCCCAGGTGAGCAAGCTGCAATCCAGCCCGGCGGGCACCTGGCGGTCGCTGTGCTGCTTCCCACGCCCCTCCAGGCTAGCCTGGTTACTATAAAACCTGGAGGGAAATTTTGACTATTACGTAATTAAGGAACCTTTAGCAGTGGAAGCATCTGAGGTTCCGCTGAGGGGATTTCAGGCCATCACAGAGTGATGGATGCGTAGCAGTTATGTCCGGGAAGGGGCCTGGGATCCATCGGGTCATCTAAGTCCTGCTGTCATGAGAGTGTGGCAGAGAGACAGACAGACAGACAGACAGACAGGAAGAGGCTGACCCGCCCAAGGCCTTGTGGTCAGAGGCAGAGCAGAGCCTGGCCGGTAGCCAGCACGTGCACTGTCCACGTGAAGCCTCGCAGTCAGACCCAGGTTGGTTTAGGCTGCAAGGGGGACACTGGGCTCCCCAGTCCCTTCACTTCCACCAGGCGACGTCCGGGCCCCAGGCCGGGCGAAGTGCACCTGCCGCCACCTGCTCGGCATGGGCCTGGCCCTGCGACAGGCAGCTAGCACCAGGGGCCCCTGCTGTCAGCGGATCCGCTCCCCGGAGCACGGCTGCTCCCCCACCCCCGGTGCCCAGCGGGTGCGCAGACACCCGTCCAGAGAAGCTGTTCCTCCGGCATTGGCCCGGCATGGAGGCAGAGCACTGTGACCTGGTCCCCCGCGGTGAGCGCTGCTGGTACGGAGCCCGGCCCCTGCAGGGGCGCCCTCTCCGGGGGAACCTGGGAGGAGACCCGGATTCTCTCTGCATTTTCATCTCTTGCTGCTCTGGGCCTCCTGAAATGTCCTCTTCCCAAATAGAGTTCTTTCTTTAACCCATATGTAGGCGGCACGGAATCCTCCAGAGCCCCAGCACCAGTGCCGATGGAGCTACCTGGTGGGACAAGCACTACAACCAACACCTGAGCGGCAGTGTCTCAAAGCGTCTTCATAAAATGATCATGTGACCGAAGGGGGTCAAAGAGGGAGCACTTGGAATGAGCCAAAATGCTCAGGTGCTCAGAGACCTGAAAATGTCAGGGAAGGGAGTCATCGTGGACATCGATGGGCTCCGAGGCAAAGGAACATTCTAGCATTAAAAAAAAAAAAATTATTTATTTGAGAGAGAGAGTTGGGGGGTGGGGACATTGAGGAAGGGAGAGGGAGAGAGACAATCCCAAGCAGACGCCCAACGAGCACGGAGCCTGATGCTGGGCTGGATCCCATGACCCTGAGATAGTGATCTGACCCGAAATCGAGAGCCATACACTCAGTGGACGGAGCCCCCCGGGTGCCCCTGTGTCTAGCCTTTTAAGCCAGTGGTTCTTACATCAATTTTTAAAGTAATCTAAACTTGCTTATGCAGAATGGGGCGCCCGGCGGGCTCGGTCGGTAGAGCATGAGCTTCAAGGTGAGGGTAGAGATCACTTGAAGAAAAATCTAACCATTTGCAAAAGATTCTAACAGTCAGTAACCCCCCAATAAAGCATTCCATTAAAAAAAATAAACTTACTTATGAAGAGTGAATAGCTGCACAGTGTTACAGTGGGCATCTCGTCCGTTGGCAATCTCCTCTCCACTGTGGGTAACACCACCTCAGTATTTGGGGGCGCACTTCCTCTTTCCTACTGCATCCACCCTTGGTGAGCTGTCCGTTAAGCCAGGTAGGGCCTCCGGGGATGGGGGCGCCGGGAGGGGAAGCCCTAGGGCTCTGCTGGGCCAGTGGGGCCTGTTTGCCTGGAAGTTGAACACTGATCAGAGGGACAGGGGCCTAGAAACAGGTGCAGCTGAAGAGTCTGTTCTGCTACATAAACTTCCCTTTGATACTATTTGCTACCCCCATTCTTCCTAAGACATTTCATTTTTTACTTAAGCCCTTGCTTCTTTGTTTCTGTCGCTTGCAACCGACGAACCCTTTCTAATGCACACAAAAATATCTTCTAGTTTGTTTATTTTTTTATTTTTATTTATTATTTATTTATTTATTTATTTATTTATTTATTTATTTATTTATATTTTCTAGTTTAAATCGAAAATCAAAGCCGAAAGATATTCACGTTTAATAAAAATGCAACTTTGAAAAACTCCTATCTGGAGTGAAGACGGCAAAGGAAAAGCACTGAGGCCGTCAACGTCTGTGTTTGACAGATGGGATCGGGGTAATTTTTTCCTCGTCCGCATTTTCCATAATGGACATACATCATCTTTTAAAAATGACTTTAAGCTGGAGGGAAATAATTATATTTAATAAGCCTGATGTAGTCGTGGATCGAATCCAGTTCTTTTAATGTGGATCTGAAATTAAGGTAGGGAACAGTCCCGAGCCCCACCAGGCCACCACGAACACTGCAAGAAACAGTGGGAAAAAGGTTAAAAAATATGCATAACTGTCACCTGTTACACTTCTGCAGCTGCTTCCAGTAACAGAACCCGCCGAGCAGCAGCAGCCCAACAACCAGGGGGGCAGTGGCCCCTGCAGCGGCCTCACTTTTCCCTCAGTGTTTACTTATTCATTCCTCAGATATTACCCAGTGTCTGTTGCTACCAAGCGCTGCTCTCTGCGAGGAGAACAAGGAACCCAACGACCAGGGGCCAGAACGCAGACGCTTGGGGCCTCCAGGCCGGGCCACCCCCCGTCCCCACCCTGTGTCCCCAGTGCCTGGGGCCCCCACAGGAGCTCCGTCCACGCCTGCCCCCGCATTTCTGGGAATGCACGTTCGCCGAAGACAGGCAGTGGGTCACAGTGGACCACGGGCAAGGTCGGCTGTGGGGAAGCGTGCGCAGAAACCCAAGCAAGTGACCAGGGCGCCTTGGGCAGGTGCGGGGCCACCTGTGCGCGGGCCGCGGGGGAGGCGCGGGGCGGAGCGCGCGGCAGGGAGGGGAGGGAGGCCCGCGGGACGGGGAGGCCTGGCTCGCATCCGGGCCGGGGGCTGCGGGGGGCCGGGAGGGGCGGCCCGGACCCGGGAGGCCCTTGGAGGGCCTGAGGCGCGGCAGGGGGCACTCGGGGTGCAGGGTGTCGGGTCCCCGGGGTGGCGGGTCCCCAGGGTGCAGGGCGTCAGGTCCCCCCGGGGTGTAGGGCTCCAGGTCCCCCTAGGGTGTAGGGCTCCATGTCCCCAGGGTGCAGGGCGCCGGGTCCCCCAGGGGTGTAGGGCTCCATGTCCCCAGGGTGCAAGGCATCAGTGTCCCCCCAGGGTGCAAGGCTCCAGGTCCCCAGGGTGGAGACCTTCGGGTCCCCCGGGGTGGAGGGTGTCGGGTTCTCGGGGTGCAGGGCGCCGGGTCCCCTCAGGGTGTAGGGCACCAGGTTCCCCCGGGGTGTAGGGCTCCGGGTCCTCAGGGTGCAGGGCGTCAGGTCCCCGGGGTGAGGGGCGCCAGGCCCAGGCAGCCTCAGGCTGTGGGTGCAGACCTGCTGGGCTCCGGGATGCAGGGGCCCTGGGGGACACCATGCAGTGCCACATTCCCCACCCTCCGCCGCCAGGTCCCAGAGGTGGAGAACCAAGGGCAGGGCCCCTCACTGTCCCCGCCGGGTCCCCCCTCCCCGCGCCCTGGCCACTCGGGTTGGGATGTGTGGGAAGACACTGGGAAGCCCCTTTCCTCTCTGCCCCAAATGCAGGACTGGGGGTCTGGCCCTGAATCCTCTTCTCTGAGCCCACCCAGCCTGGCTGGCTCTCCTCAGAGAGGAAGGTTCCCTAAGCAGGTGGCCCCTCTGCCGCCCACCTGTCACCCGAGGCCACCACTGCTTTCTGGGGATGAGGGCACAGACCAGAGGGGATGGGGGAATTGGAACCCACACTTACCATGTTAGACGCTGTGTGCTTTACACAGAGTATCTCCTATAGGTACAAGACACGTAGCACCCCCATTTTTTCAGGTTAAGAAACTGAGGCTCAGTAAATTTTAATAACTAGTACAAAATCATGAAACTGTTGAGTAGAGAACCAAGATTTGAACTGAGTTCTTACCACATTCTGGGTTCTTTCAACCACGGAAAGTACTGACTGTGCTAGACATTATATAATCCCACTATGTCTTTTTTAAATGTTATTTATTTGAGAGAGAGAGAGAGAGAGAGACAGAGAGAGAATGAGCAGGGGGAGAGAGGGGAGAGGAAGAGGCAAGGGGAGAAGCAGGCTCCACACTGAGCAGGGAGCCCGAAGCAGGGCGTATCCCCAGGACTCCGACATCATAACTGAGCTGAAGGCAGATGCTTAACCAACTGAACCATCCAGGCGCCCCCACCCTGCCCCCACTATTTCTTTTAAAAATCATGATGAGGCTCAGTGAAGATTAGAAATTTCCTCTGAGGTCCAACAGTTGGGGAAAAAGTGGTCTCCTGTCCACGTTACACACACACAAGTGCACACACATGCACACACTCACAAGCACACTACCTGCTGTGTAATAAGAATTTTAAAAATTCATCTGCTGCTACTTGTATTGTTATTTTACTCTCTGACGGTCTCATGAATATATATTGTCTGCAACTTGATTTTGGATTCTTTGTTTATGACCTTAGATAAAAAGAGTAGGTAACCATGAAATTCTCATTAGATAAATGACTAACAAAATTTTAATCAGTTTGCAAACACCCAATAGAAGATAGATATCAAATAATGGCTCTTTGCCTATATAAATAAGGCTGTTAAAATTGCTCTTAATAAGTTGGAAGTATATTTTAATTTGGTTGCAAATTTAGTTTTATTGGATGATTTGATATAGAGGGAAGTATTTCATGCCTCTGACAAAGAATAAACCTTCTACACAATAGACAATTTGAAGCCTCACTAACCTTATGAGATGAGTCATAAAAACATAGAAATGATTGAGATGCTTCTCTAGCAGCATTTTTCTTTTGAGGGCAGCAAGTGTAGCAGTTAAGAATGGCCTCAAAACTCATAATGTCTAGTTTGATTCTTGGCTCCTTCATTTATGATATAATGTACGTTCAGTTGTGTACTACAAAGGAAATTATTTAATATCTCTGTGCCCCAGTTTTTCATCTGTAAAATAGCACCAATTTGATAGGATTGTTGTGATTCACCAAGATGATGCTGTAGAACAAAACCACAGGACTGTGCTTGGCACCATGTGAGTCCTCGGTAAATAGGCCCTATTTTTACTCCCATTCTGTTTTCTAGGAGAACGGTGAGACGAAGAATGTTAGCATATATGCCTGGAAGGCAGCATTGGGCCTGAAAGGCTCCGACGCTCAGGCGCTATGTGAGTTCCCATACAGGGTAAAGTCTCTGTAGAAGTTCCCAAATTCATTTGACTTTGGGATATTTTGAGTGCATGTGTATGAAGGCCTCTAGGAAAATGTTCCATAGGATACTGGGAATTCCAGCCTCAGGCATAGTAATTTTCTATAAAAACTCAGGTTGTGTGGATGGTGCTAGATTAGCTTGAAAAGTAGTCACCAAGTTTTTCTGCTGCCAAGGAACAAGTAGAAAATACACACTATGATCAGAAAAGTCTAGAAATTTTTAGGATTCTTAGCATGGAAAGAGAAAGTAATGCTATTTTGATAATAACATCTCTATATTTCACCATCAGATCCAACCCATAGTGCTCAAACCTCCCACAGTTCTTCAGTTACCGGGTGTTCTAAGTATAGATGAGAGAACATGCACGCTCTCACTTCTCTGTGATAACATCTCAGTTCAGACTTACACCAGACTTGAGGAAGGAATTGATCTTCTGTTTAGATCGGAAGGTCACTGTCACCTGCCAGGAGGAAGGGCACCACGACACCTGTGGTGGCCACAACACGGGAAGTGGAGACTCTTGATGAATATAAGCTTCTCAACCTTCCTTCGGAGCAGAGCCACGAGCAGGCCTCAGGGAATAAGATGAACCTCTGGAAATGTGTGTAGACCTCAGAGTGAGGCGGAAATCACATAAGGTGACAGGTGGAGTGAATGCCTCAAATTCAGGCCAGCCTCTCCCATGTCTGGAGTCTAGAGCTGGAGTTCAAAGGTACCCTGAAACATTTTTTTTTTCTATTTTGTGGCAAATCACTTGAGTGCAATCTCTTACTGACATGAATCCAGGGCAAGGTAGGAGAGGGGAAAGAGTGTAATAGACACTTGAGGAACTCTCGGGTCTGACACTTGCTGAGATTTTGTTCATGCAAAGCTAGTCTCAGGGAAGTGTGGATCAATCTACAAATGGAGCTGGTTGCTTGCCCCACAGCCATTCTCCAAGTATCAGGCAAGGTTCTTAGTTGCAAGCAGCAGAAGCTAATTTTAGTAGGCTATGCAGAAAAAGAGATTAATAAAAGAATATTCAGTAGCTCAAAGAACCACTAAGCATCTTGGAGAACCATGATCAAGACTAAGCTTCTAGAAAATACACAAGAAATTAGGACACACAAAAATTTATATATATTATATAAACTATATATTATAGTTTATATATATAACTATAAATAATATATATTATGTTTTGTAGATTTAACTTTGAAACCATACAAGTATGTTACATAATTATGAAACAAAAAAATTCAAAAGCCATCTCTAAAAACTGAAAAAAAGTGAAACGGAGGAACATCATAGTATGTCAAGTTGGTTGCATTAACGACACGCAAGTGGCATTATTTCAAATGGCTTTAATACACCTTAATTTGACCATACGGTACATCACTAGTGGATACACTCTAATGACAAAAACAGTTTAAAAATGTATAAGCCATATCCAGTAATCATATCTTTGGTGGTGGTCGTGGTACTTTGTTTTGTAAGGACTGTTATGGGTATATTGAATGAGTAATTACACTAATGTTGGAAAATAGGATTTCAGATGTAGGGGGAAAAGTGGATAAAAATAGGAGATTGGAAATGTTAAGTAAAATCCCTCTACTTATAAATTTGAATGTGGAATTCCATTATGAGCTCACAATTTATTACACTTGTGTATAATTTTGACCACTGGAAAGGCCTAGAGACGCTGAGGGCTCCTAGCACCCAGATTATCACCTCTAAGAACTCTTTCCAAAGGAACCAGTTCTCCCGGAGGAAATGACTGGTTCCCCACATAGGGCACAAAGTGAATAAAGTGAGCCCGAGTCTTCCTGTCGTATCACAAATTGAAGGAACTATTAACAATTATTCTTGTCATATCACAAAGGCTCAGGAATCAACTTGGAAATGCTCCCAATGAACAAAGATGAGACAATTTGAACACGAGTATGAATAATACCTAGAATAGATTGAAACACATCAAGTGTATCTAAAACCACACATTCTCAGTGATCAAAAACCCCCCATGGGCTCAGTCATCTCCAAGAGGCTTGGAGAACAGCCCATTATTCTGGAAACTGGTTAATAAGGGAACAACAACAGCAAAGTCAGATGTGTATCCCGTCTTCCCTGTACTAAATGCACGTCAGGATAAGGTGCAGCAGCTACGTTTGTTTCCACAGACGTGCTTGGTGAGTACGTGGCGAGCAGCGTCTGGCTCTCCTACGTTCCTGTGTCTTTACCTATTTGTTGGCTATTGAGCCGCCGCATGGTGAGCGCGCTGCCTGGGCCAGCCCTGTGGCACGTCTGTGTTTTTCTGCTCGGATCTGGTCTCTTGTATGATTGTTGTGGCTACAGCCCTTGAGTCATAAATAAGCACAACATATTCGGTGTGAGGTGCACACTGTGGTGGCACCAACGGCCCTTTGTTGTGTCGTTTCGTATTTGGGGCCACGTTTCACCCCTGCTGACACTCGGAGTCACCTAGAGGCGTTCACGTTACTGGCATTCGCGTGGTCTACTTTTGAGGACCCTGCTATTTTGAGCTGCTGTGAATCATTTGGTTTGGATGCCTTTTGTGAGGCCATCCGAAGATTTTGATTTGATTTGATTTTACTTTTTTTTTTTTACCTTGATTGACAGAAAGTCACAGTCATACTTTACAATGTATCACAACACTGTCGCAGTCGTCCCAGCAAGTGACCACCTATGTCCGGATCAAAGTTGTCCAGCAGGGCCCCCTGTCCCCTCCCGTCTTCCCCTTCAGCATCCTAACCTCTTCTACTTCTCACTAAAGCCCTGGGAGGACAGAGTGTGTGGAAAGAAAATCAAGGTAGCGTGGTTGGCGCCCACTTTGTGCCTGAGGAACACACAGGCAGCGCCCCGCTGGTCCCCAGTGGAGACTGAACTACTCACTCCTGATCTGCCACCCCCACCGACCCCCACCACCCCCACCCTACCCCACCCCCACCTGCCCACCACCTGGCCTGGTAGAGACTCGGGGCCCAGAAAAAGGCAAGGAAGAGACTCCAAGCCCGGCAGTGTCTGGCGCTGAAGATTAAGGTGACCCAACCAAGGGTCCGACTGCAGCCACAAGCCACCTCTCCTTGGGGATGAGGAGGAAGGAAGGGAAGGATCTAGAGAGAGGATATAGGCACGATTTATGAGCGGTTTTGCTAAGATGCCTTCTGGAAGCCTTCGCAATGCATCCTGCTCTTATTCCTGGAGCAACAGGAAATTTTATATTACTAGGTGACTATCAGGGTACAACTGGATCAAAGCCAGCCCACAGGGCAAAAATACCATCTGCGGCTCCCAGGGCATCTGACATAGAGCTCAGTGCCACGTTTGAAAAACAAGACTGTGTTGGGGACTTCTGAGAAGATAAAATACGGATCGTTCAGGAGTGAATTATTCAGACATCTATCCTTCCGGACCTCCCTCCCTGTCCTGGAAAGCCTGGTAATGCAGCTGGGGCGCGGGCCAGGTGTGCGCCCTGCAGCCTGAGTCTGGGCCACACTGGTTATCAGGGGCCCCAAGGGAGGAAATAAAAGGGCCACAGGGCCGACTTGGTGCGATTCGGACATGAGGCCCTGAATTTAGCTCTTCCCCGTCTTCACGGCACCCACATAACTTACTCTAATTGCCCAAAGACGATCTCTTCTGACGCCATTTGTCTTTCTCTGGTAAAACACAGATTTTTCCAAATCACCTTGTTTTAATTCTTTCTTGAGTACGTCTGAACCTCATCTTTGGGAGGGAATGGTGTCTGCAGACTTGGAGGGGGACACGGTGGTGCTGTCACTGACTTTCCTACATTTTGCAGCGGCGAGCGTCCTGAGCTAGAGTCTTGCGACCCCGCGCTCTGTACTCCTAGTGGCTGCAGACACGCCTGTACTTCAAGGTGCGTGTTTTTATCCTTCCTCTTACATGGGCCGAAGGAACACAAGTGAGACACCAGCAGGAGAGACGTGCTGGTGAGGCACAGCCCTCCGATGGGTGCAGACCACACTGGACACAGCCTGTACTGGTAGGTTCCACGCCCCAGCGGGGCTTGAACTCACGACCCTGAGATCAAGAGTCAGAGGCTCTACGACAGCCAAGCGGGTGCCCCAAGTAGGATTTTATCCAATACCGAAGGTTTTCCAGGGGGAAAAAATGGAAGAAGAAGAGACCTCTGTGGTCATTTCACAGTCAAAACAGTCTCCCCGGGACCCACAAACTCTGTAGGAAGCCCAGACACCAGCTGTGGGGCCACAGGGCAGAGCAGGGCTTCGGACTTGGGCCCCCGACACCGGGCAAGTGCGGGCCAGACGTTGGCGGAGTGCGGCCCCGGGCCCAGGTGCACCTGCCGAGGCTCCCCACGGCCCACGCCACGCCGGCCCCGCCACGGAGACGGCTGGGTGGAGGCAAGGCCGGGGGGGCACGAGCTGGTCCTCACTGCAGGTGCCCGCGCCGCCCCTCGTGCCCTGGCTGCCCACCGAGCCCCCAGGTGCTCGCACGCGGCCCAGGGCACGCGGTGGGGGGGAGCGCGGGGAACGTCGAAGCCCTTATGCCCACGGAAGCCGAGCCCCCCTCCTGTCGCATCGCGCAGCGTTCACGGGACGCTGAGCTCCCCTCTGGCCCTGGGACGCGGCGCTGCGGGTGCCGGCGGGGGGGAGGGGCACTGCGGTCCCAGCCTGCGGCACCTGTCCCGCCCCGCCCGACGGAGCTGCACCCAAACCAGCCGCCATTCCCGCCCGCGGCCCAGGCGGCCGCCCACCTGCCTCCCGCCCCCGTTCCCCACCCCTGCTCCCACCCGCGGCCCAGGCCGCCGCCCACCTGCCTCCCGCCCCCGTTCCCCACCCCTGCTCCCACCCGCGGCCCAGGCCGCCGCCCACCTGCCTCCCGCCCCCGTTCCCCACCCCTGCTCCCACCCGCGGCCCAGGCCACCGCCCACCTGCCTCCCGCCCCCGTTCCCCACCCCTGCTCCCACCCGCGGCCCAGGCCACCGCCCACCTGCCTCCTTCCTCTGGACGGACCTCTTGTGAGCGTCCCACAGAACCGCTATTGCGGGGTGCGCGGTGCTCTGGGGCCACCCCCACCACGTAGAGTGTCCACAGGCCCACGCACGTTGGCGCACGGATGTTATTTTGCCTTACTGGGGTTCTGCGCTCCCGCAGCATCGCCTCGGTTTCCCGCCCGGCGGGGAGGCCCGTCAATCACTAGAAGCCGCCCTTCCTCCAGCCTCAGAGGCTTCCAGGGAGCAGGTGCCGTGTCCACGTGCGCCCTCAGTTCCTCACCCGTGGAAATGGTTCCAGGGCGGCGGGCACCAGGCCCTGGCTGGGCGCTGCGCGTCCCTCCCCACGAGGCTGTGCCTCTCTGGCCCTTCTCACCTGGAGCTGCTGGGTTCCCCGGGGCCCCACGGCACCTTCTTTGGTGCTGCTTCCTCTCCACCCTTTCCCGGTGACGCTTGATCCCCCTGTTCCTGATCGCAGCCACTCTCAGTAGCTCTTACCTCTACTTTAAAGTCTAGAACATTTAACATCTCCTACTTTCATAAAAAAATAAAAAGGTAAGTAAGTCAGCGTGGACGCAAGCTCTAAGGTGATTTCCAGGAGCCGAAGGGAAGAATGTTGAACTCCTGCCAGCACGTGTGCACTAGAAGCCAACGAGTGACATTAGTCGTATTAAATGGGGTTGTGTTCGACATCCTTACTGTCCAGCTGCAACGTCCAGCTGCCCTGGGCTGCCGGGACACCTAGAGGGAAGCATTATTTCCTGAGCTTGTTCCAGGGTCGGGGCCCCAGGAGGCTGGTCTGCCCTCTGTGCTCGTGGCACGTCCTCTTCCATGGAGGCCCACGGGGGGATGCTGGCCCCCCACTTCCTGGGCCAACAGAGCGGCAGCCCCCGGTGGGTCACCTGACCCTCGCCCGCTCCTCACCGGTCTGCGGGAGTGCAGCAGGCCTGGACTAGTAAGGCTGATGACACCCCATCAGCCAATCCAATCCATCAATCTTAAAAAAAAAAAACCCAAAAACACAAAAGCCAAGACCCAACAGTGCACAGTAGGAAGTGCTTCCATTTTCTCAGCCACACCTGGGTCTGTGTGTTTGGGCCGGTAGCAGCCGCTTTGCAGCCATGAGGGGAAGTTGGAGGCACCACGCGGAGCAGCTGCAGGCACCTGGCACAGAGGAAGAGGGTTTAAGGCCTGGGCTTCTTCCATGAGCTGTGGCGCTGGGCTCTGTTCTTCAGCACAAGCAGGAATGAGGTCCTCGTACCAGCTTCTCCTCCGAGGCTGGTAGTCATGACGCAGTGACAGGGGAGGACTTGCTATGCATCTTGTTTATGGCCTTTACAGTGGAATCCAAGACAGTCAGTCGACTGTACTTCAGAAATCCCTTAAGACCAGTGATGACGTGGCCCTAAATCTCACTATTCACTGTCACGTGAAAATGAAGGACTGTTTTCCCTCACACATACCTGTCGTCATTTTTTAAAAAAGATTTTATGTGTTTATTCATGAGAGACACAGAGAGAGGCAGAGACACAGGCAGGGGAGCCTGCAGGGAGCTGGATGTGGGACTTGATCCTAGGACCCCGGGATCACACCTTGAGCTAAAGGCAGATGCTCAACCACTGAGCCACCCAGGGGTCCACCTCCCCCTCCAATTGTCATTTTTCAAACCACTTTCTGGAGGTGTGACCCACATACCCAAAGCTGTATGTATTGTATTTGTGCAGCTTGACGAGTTTGGAGATGACTGTACACCTGTGAGAGAATTGCTGCCACCAAGGCCACATCACTTCCAAGAGTTTCCTTCTGTCCTACGTACATGTGTTTATTTACAGTATTTTTTTTTTCTTTTGCTTTACGGGCACTTAATGTAAGACCTACCCTCTTAGTGAATTTTAGTTGTACATGGCAGGGTTGTGAACCAGAGGCTCACTGCGTAATCCCATGTTTATGAGAAACGTGAATTGTCAAACTGTGGGGCGTCTGGCTGCTTAGTGGGGAGAGCATGTGACTCTTGATCCCGGGGTCATGAGTTCAAGCCCCAAGTCAGGTGCAGAACCTACTTTGAAAAAATAAAAAAAATAAAATAGTCAAACGGACAAAACCAGAGAGGGAATAAATAGCTCCCGGGGCTGGCAGGACAGGGGAGTGGGGAGCTGTGAGCCACCGGAGACAAAGCTTCAGTGACACAAGACCAATCAGTCTGGAGACCTGTACACTATTATTTTTCGTAGGATTTTTTTGCCTGCTATGATTCTTTTCTTCTTTCTTTCTTTCTTTCTTTCTTTCTTTCTTTCTTTCTTTCTTTCTTTCTTCTTTCTTCTTTCTTTTTCTTTTTTTTTTTTTTTTAACTCTCCTGGCTCAGTGATCCGTCTGGTTTTCATTGCTTCCTGCCATCCCGTTTATGAACTAGGGGAGCCTTTGTCCGCTGCGTGTCTGTGGTTGCATGTTTTGTCTATGTGCACCCCCCCTTCCAGTGTTCCTGGAAACAGATGTGGCCTGTGCTTTCCACAACATAATAAATGAGACAGGATTGGAATAAAAAATAAAAACCTTTCTGGCTTCAGATTTATTTAAACATCCAACCAGATGTTCCAGCTGATTCACATGCTGTCAAATGGATGAGTCCGCTTTCCTATCGCTCTGTAAGAGGTTCAGCTTGGCTCTTGGTGGCGTCAAACAAAGGTGTCCTGCAGGCTCTCCGTGTCTGGCTAGCTCACGGCATTTGGAGACAGCTGCTCCACAAATAATTCCATGAAACTTTTGTCTTTGTCCTGGTGTACGTCCAGGACGTCCCCGTGCTGCGCTGGCCTGACCTCAAGTACTTGGAGAGCAGGAGCGGAGCTGAGTTAACAAATAGTTGCCACTCATTTCATCTGTTTTCAAAATAAATTGGAAGAATATTCGCGCTGCTGACAGATCAAGAAAAACCGTGTCCCATCCCTCAAGTGCTCCTCCTTCTGCCTCCACTACCCCCTCCACGCTGGTTGGAGCAGACGTTCTAGTGACCAGTCACGCCTCATTCATCCAAACCGTCACAGAGTGATTATTTTTAATTTATAAAATCCTGCGTTTTCACTCTTCTTGTTGAAGCTATCCCACAGCAGGATGTACACATTGCACGTGTGCAGGCTGATGGACTTTGACACGAATAGACAAACCGAGGACTCAGCATTGAGGCCGAGGCATAGGACACGTCCAGCTGTCCGGGAGGCTGCGTGTGCCTCACTGTCACCACCCCCCAGGTAACCGTCGCCCTCAAGTGCGCCACCGCGGAGTGAGCGGTTTCCCTTCTCCCTGGACATCGTGTAAGTGGAATCGTACAGTGTCCGCCCTGATTTCCATGAGAGTCACCTCTGCTGCTTGTAGGAATGCGTACTATGGCTTGTTCGTGCTCATCCGTGTTATTGCATTGGCCTACTTTGTCCTTTTTATTATCATTGTTACTGCTACTGATCCATAGACTATATACACAGCAATTTATTTTTTCACTGGGCTTCTCTAATGGGCATGCGGATTCTAGCTTTCGCCTTTTATGGACAAAGCTGGTTTGAACATTCTTATATACGTCTTTTGATCTACTTTGATATTAATATAGTCACACCAGCTTTCTTATTTTTATTTTTTTTGTGATATATTCTTTTCTGTCCTTTTAGCTCTCATCACTTTCTCCCTGAATGTTTAAAGTTCTCCTCCACTCCTAAGTCTCAGAATTTTTCTCATGAATGCGTGTTTCATGTTGTCAAACACTTCATCAGTATCAGTTGATATAATCCCATGGTTCTTCTTCTGTGGCCTGTTGATACAGTAAGTTACACGATAGACTTTCAAATGTTGAACCCAGTCTTGCACACCTGCTTAGTCACAGCGTATAATTCTTTTTATATATTGTTGGATTCAATGTGTTAATATTTTGTTGAGGATTTTTATATCTAAGTTTAAAAGAGATATCAGCTTGTGGATTTATTGTACTGTTTTTGTCTCCTTTTGGTATAAGGGTAATATTGGCCTCATAAAATGAGTTTGGAAGTTTTCCCCCCTCTTCTATTTTCTGGAAGACATTCTGTAAAATAGGTGGTGACTTCAAATGTTCGCTAGAATTCTCTAGTGAAACCATCTGGGACTAGAGATTCCATTTCTGAGAGCTTTTAAAAAATGTAACTTCATTTTTTAAAATGATTCTGGGACTTTTCAGATTATATATTTCATGTTGGTTGAGTTTTAGAGCTTGTGGTTTTTGGAACTTTATCCATTTCTCCTAAGTTACTGAATTTATGAACATGAAGTCGTTTGTAGTATCACCACCTATCAATGGCTGAGCATTGGTAGCAATAGCCTTGGTTTCAATCCTGATATTGGTGACTTGTGTTTTCTCTCCTTTTAGTTTGTCATCTTGATAAAAGTTTATCAGTTTATTGATTTTTTTTTTAAGAACTAGCATTTTGCTTATTCTTTTCTTTATTGTTGTCCTGTTTTCAATTTAAGTAATGTCTATTCTTAACTTTATTACATCCTTCCTTTGGTTTGCTTTGGGTTGATTTTGCTCTTTTTCTTCTCTATTGAGGAGGGAACTCTTATTATTAGAGACCTTCTCTCCACTCTAGGAGAAGCGATTAGTGCTATAAGCTTTCCTCTTGGTAGTGCTTTAGCTGTACCTCGTGAATTTATGAATTTCCACCGTGATTGCTTCTTTGACCAGTGGGCTGTTTATGAATGTGTTGCTTAATTATCAAACATTTGGCCACTTTCTAGTTATCTTTCTGTTCTCAAGTTTCATTTTCATTTCATTGTGGTCCAAAAATAAATTCTACATGATTCCAACCCATTAAAATTGCATTTTTAGAATTTTTGAAGCTATGAAAATTCTTTACAGTAATTTTGTGCAAGGCCTTATTTTAAAATTGAGGGACCCGACTTTTGTAATTAAAGCAACAGAGAAATAACAAAGAGACGAAAATAAAGGTTAAGTCAGTTTTCGAAAGTCTCACTGAATTGATCAGGTTGGAATCAGATCCAGAAAGCAAATCTCCTGAATCTTTGGCCAAAATATTTTCCATTATCCCATGCTTCATCTTCTCCCTGGTTGAATTCACTCCTTGACTCCTCTGCTAATTCTAGTCTCTCCCCCAAGCTGTATGCGACTGATTCAGCCTTTCCTGCCACACTTTTTCTTTCATATTCTATTGTAGATTTTATAATTAAAATCTGTGGGTTAACTTTTAGTTATCAATATTTTTTAATTTTTAAGTTTGATCATATCCATCCTGTATTTTTTGAGAAGGACTGGCTTCAGGTGTTTCAATTTTTTTGTTTCTCCTTTAGTATTGAGTTTAGTGCTGAGTAGATAACACTCCATATGTATTTATTTATTAAGTCCTCACACTATTTTTTTCATTTGTCAAATCAAACAACTTACTTTTAAGTTTAATTCATAGCTAAGAATTTACAGTTAAAATCTTTGTTAAAATTTTGAATCAAAAGTAACTCTTAAAAGTTCTTAACTGGAGGAGTGTCTGGGTGGCTCAGTGGGTTGTGTCTGACTCTTGATTTCAGCTCAAGTTATAATCTCAGGGTTGTGAGACTGAGCCCCGAGGGTGCTCCATGCTTAGTGGGAGTCTGCTTGAGATGCTTTCCCTCTGCCTCTCTCCTTGCCCCTTCTCCCCACCTCTGCTCATGCATATCTGCTCTCTCTCTAAAAATAAAAAAGTTCTTAACCTGAATGTCAATGAACATAATTTGCAGATTTTCCTAGTTATCCTATAAGTTATTGGTAGGAGGGATCCTGTAAAAAAGAAACAAACCTAAATATAGTAATAGAAATACTTTAAAAATGTATCAAAAGAAATTTATACTGGACGTAAGTAAGACAGTGGCTAATGTCATCTTAAATTGGCCATATAAATAAAATAAAAAGTATTATATAATACTACTACTATTAGTACTCCTAGCTAACATTTACTGACTGTTTTCAATGTGTTAGTAATTATTTTAAAATTCCAACAACCTTAGTAAGAATATCATAAGATATTACATAATTTGGGTATCACTATATATATTCTATTTGATGGGGATTTCACTTTGAGCACAAGCTGTCTACAATCATATTTGAAATATATGACAAAGTGGTTATATGGGCCAACACAAGTCTGTTTTAATGGAGCCTGAAATGTTTTCTGAGAGAAAAAAACTTCTAAGGGAAGGATAAGCCAGTCATACAGAGCCAAATCTGTAATAAATACAGCTGACCTTTATATAGCATAAGTTTAAACTGAGCAGGTTCACTTATACACAGGTGTTTTTTTGTTTTTTGTTTTTTTTTTTAGTAAAAATACATGTAGTACTGGAAATGTATTTTCTCTTCCTTATGATTTCTTAATGATATTTTCTTTATCTTACTTTATTGTAAGAATACAGTATATATATATATTACATTAAATATACAAGATATGTATTAATTGACTGTTAATGGTATGGCTTCTGGTCATCAGTAGGCTATTAGCAGTCCATGTGGATTTTTTGGCTGCACAGGATTAGCACCCCAAACCTCATCTTCCATATTCTTCAAGGGCCAACTGTAGTTAGTTAGAGAAGGAAAAGGAATTCTGAATACAATATGAGGTTCATCACTTGACACTAACTTCTAGCACAGCCTCTGTTGAAGTCTTAATCTTCCAGAGAGCAGAAGGTGTGTAAACTAGGAAGAGAATGGAGAGATGGGGAAGAGGGAACAAGGAAGGAAAAAGAAGAAAGGAAAGAAAGAGAGAAAGAAGGGGTTCTGTTACTGGCACACAAAAGCACCACGTTTGGGGGAACTCTCACAGGGAGTGCTGCCCTGGAGAATCCTTCCCTACAGATCACCAAGCAACTTTGCGCCTGTGAGCACAGTCGTCTGGGCTGGCACCTTGGGAGAGCCGCAGATGTTTCTGCTGGGACCAGAGGTGGAGTGGTAGCAGGGAGAGTAAGCACAAGGGAACTGGGTAAGTTCACAATGTTGCTGAGGTGCCCAGTGTAGACAGAAGCAGGGCTGGCACCCAGGAGAGCAGTAGGGCACAGCAGAGAGTGATGGTGCCCACAGAGCAAGGCAGTATCCAGAAGGAGAAGCTTGGTATGCAAATCCTTAAGGATTTCTGGAAACACTTTAGGAGAGGCGTACAGGATACCAAGGTTATGAAATTTGCAGGTGTGGAAAATGAGCCAGTGAAGTTTAAGTGACTCTTGTTAATGAAATTTCATTTTTGTCCAAAATGGCACAGTAAAAAAGTTGGTGAAGCCAACTGCTATCCGTAGAAGAGAAGGCCGACTTGCTCTAAATCATCACAATCAGTGAATAGAAGAGCCAGAACTGAGATCCAATTTGTCCCACTCTGAAGACCAAGTTCTTTCCACTTGGTCCAGTCTCCTTAAACAATCAATTCCAGTATTTATTGAACACCTGTTAAGAGCAAGATTGCATATTAAACTCTGTGAGAAGAGACCCAGTCATTGAGAAACAAACGATCTGCCCTGTGCTATTGAAGATTTATTTGTGGTCCTAAGTGGAAAGAGATGGAGAGAATAGAATGGATTACTTCCATTGGTGCCTTCCAAGCCTGGGTTTCTATATTTACAGATATGTTGGTGATCTTGAGATTTGACCTTATCACTGCAATTCATAGAAAAGAAATTTAACAACCATGGCAACCTGGACTGTGTACAAAAAATAGTTGTCATCTTGTCCAGAATAACTTGCAGGTGTGAGCAACAAGTCTGTGATAATTAAAACAACTCTTCTTCAAAGTGTTAATATCATTTCATAGCAAAATGCAAATCAGTCCATGAATTATACATGTGGTACTGCCTTTAAAGTTAAATTAAAACTAGTTTAAAGTATATCTCCTTTAAGATATGTTAACTCTCTGTTTAATATGCAAATGAGCACCAAATATTACTGGTTCCACAAATATTTTTGGACCTCCAATTCTACATCTGTAAAGCCTGGAGTTATTTTAATAATTCCAATGAAACTTTGAGTCAAACATATGGATTAGCTCCAGATCTCAGGATGTTTTCTGTGACTTTTTTAGCCTGAAGCAATCTCCTCTTTCTGCTTCAACTTCAGCATTCCTCCCAAGGATTTTAAGTAAGAAGGTTAAATAAGCAAGAATTTGCCTATGTAGCTACACCTAAACCAAGATGGGATCACTTGCCAATGTAAACCATGGATAGTCTAAAAACCATTTTTTTCAGAAAGTCCCTCCCCCAAATATTTTCATATGGCCCTCAAATGATCTCGTAAATTACATTAATACACAGGCTTACTTTATTCATTTTAATAGCTATATAGTATTCCATTGTATGAATAAATAATAATTTATTTTACTAGTCTTTTACTAATGGATTTTAAGATGTTCCCAGGGTTTTGGGTTTTTTTAGAAATAAATAATGCTGCAAGAAATATTCATGTACATATTCCTTAAACATATGTTTGAATATATCTATTGAAAATTCCTAGAAGTGGATTTGTTGGGTTCAAAGATCATGAGCATTTTAGGTATGCTAAATACTGCCAAATTTTGTTCCTGTCAATAGTATACTAGAATTTGCATTTCCCCTCAACCTCATTAACACTATATATTAAAAGTATTTGATGCTTAAAAATTTGAACGTAAAGACTGCTAACTCTGGGAAACGAACTAGGGGTGGTAGAAGGGGAGGAGGGCGGGGGGTGGGAGTGAATGGGTGACGGGCACTGGGTGTTATTCTGTATGTTAGTAAATTGAACACCAATAAAAAAATAAAAAATAAAAAAAAATTTGATTGGATTTAAATGATTCATTTAATGACCATTTAAATGGCCATTTAATCTCATTTTAATGACCATTTTTAAGATTATGAATGAGCTTATTTTCTTATGTTTTAAGACTTTTTTAGTTTATGTTCTTTCCTCCATTTTCTATTAAATTTTTTTATTACTTGGTTTGTAAAAGATCTTCATATTTTTAGAAAATAACCTTTAGTCTGTCATATATATTACAAATATTCTTTCAGTTTTCGTCCTTTGTATTTGATTTTGTTTGCATTTTTTTCCCCCTGAGTCGAATTTAAAAATTTTACATGGACACATTCATGTATCCTTTTCTTCATGGTTTATTGCATTTTGTTATTTGTCCTTAAAAAATCCTATTTTTTCCAAGATTGTAATCTCTTGTTATGCTTAAAGCTTTGATCTGTCTGTAACTTATTTTTGTGAAAAGAGTGAAAGGCAGTTATATTTATTTTCCAGAAGACTGACCATTATCCCATTTTTGTTTGTTTAATCATCAATCTTTTCTCTACTTTGAAATACCATCTTTATCGTATACTTATATCCATGTCTATTTATCAATATTTTATTTAATGGATTAAATCTGGGGGTATTATGCTGAGTGAAATGAGTCAATCAGAGAAGGACAAACATTATATGGTCTCATTCACTTGGGGGATATAAATAATAGTGAAAGGGAATAGAAGGGAAGGGAGAAGAAATGGGTAGGAAATATCAGAAAGGGAGACAGAACATGAAGACTCTTAACTCTGGGAAACGAACTAGGGGTGGTGGAAGGGGAGGAGGGCGGGGGGTGGGGGTGAATGGGTGACAGGCACTGAGGGGGGCACTTGACGGGATGAGCACTGGGTGTTATTCTGTATGTTGGCAAATTGAACACCAATTAAAAAATAAATTTATTATAAAAAAATAAAATCAATTACAGTCTAAAATCAATTACTTTTCTGAGATTTTCTTAGAATCAGAGATCAGATTGGAATAACCACTTCCTAAAATGATTTACTTTTTAATCTACTCATTGTTTTAAATTATTTCACACCCAAGTTGTAATTTTACAGTGTCCTGGAGAAGCCAGAGAGAGAGAGAGAGAGAGAGAGAGAGAAATGCTCCAATACTTCTGATTTTTATAAATAATAAGGAATAACTAGGGAGCCAGGAATGAGAGCCACAGACTAAGGAATATAGGTGGCCTCTGGAAGTTGGAAAAGGTGAGAAAACAGACTCCTCCTAGAGCTCCCAGAAGCAATTCAGGCCTGCTGACACCTTGATTTTAGCTCACTGAAACTGTTTGCAGGATTCTGACCTTCAGAATGGTAAAATCACAAATTCATGTTATTTTAGGCCACTAACTTGACAGTAAGAGTTGGAAACTGATACAGGAATAAAGCTTTCAACAGTTTACTAATTTTAGCTACTGAAGTTTCCCTCAAAGAATAAATAAAAAGTATAGTTAAACAGTAAGTGAAATAACGAGAAAGAATGTCTCATAACTGATACTAAATGTTTTGTAAAGCTATAATGGTGAAAAAAAGGATGTTGTTTAAACAAGTCTGGACACAAGTAAATAAAATAGCACAAAATAAGAACCATGTGTGTACGTGTCTATTGACACTCAATGAGCCACCATGTTCTCTGGGTAGGCCATCTTGCTCCTTGGTCTGTGGTTCACCCTCTACCTGCCCTCCTTGTATTTGCTCTACTTGTTGCCTATCTAACCCCTGTTCATCTTTAGGAATAACTTCTTTATCACTCTTTTCAAGAACCTTTTAATGAATGTCCCAGGTAGAGACTGGATGCTCCTCCTCAGTTCTGCTGTAGCAGAGGTTTGGTTTGTAACATGGTAACAAGCGAACCCTAAGTACTAGTGGGTTAACACACTACAGGCATATTTTTGTGCACAATAAGGCCACTGCAGCTCCCGGCCAGCTCTTCAAAGCTGTTGCCCTCCATACAGTGAACGTGGGACATAGACCCTTCAGTCTTTTGGCCCTGCCACCTCAACTCAAGACTTGCCTCCACAAGTGGCACAATGGCACAGGGGTAAAGGAGGAGAATCATGCTTTTCACTGCCTCAGCCCCAAAGCACCAGTTACTTTTGTTCACATTTCATCTGCTTGAACTCTGCACCCAACAACAAGAGACGGATTGGCCCACTTGTCCATGTGCTTAGAGAGGGAGGAGGCCTGGCTGTGGGTGGACCACAGGAACCATCAGCTTAGCATCACTGATGAGAGAGAAGGTGGGGAAATATGGGCATAAGCATATTTTTTGCGACTCTATTGAATATTTTGCCTTGTGAGGGCCAACCTAGCCCAGCGGTTGGAGAATGAGCAGAGGAGCCCCGTCAGACGTGACTCCATAGCTAGCCGTCCCATGTAACTAGCTGTATGACCAGGGCAAGTTGCCTTATCATCCAGAGTCTCAGGCCTACATCATAAAACGAGCTCAACAATAGCTCCCTAACAGTATCGTAAAGGTCACGTCGCTTAGTGTATGCACGTTCTAGGTGGTGTACAGTAAGCAGTAAGTGAAAAGTGCCCGCTAGTATATGTGAGTCTTTGAGCTGCTATCCCTCAGGGACCCTATTTTATTCTCCCCTTCCTTCTCAAATTTCAATCTCTTTCTCTTTTTTTTGACTCATCTTTGGTTGGGAATCAAAACCAAAATATCAAAATTAGATGTATTCTAAATATATATTTATATACAAATCTATATATAAATAATAATTTATTGAATTAATAGTATAGGCTATTTTGCTAAAAACAAAACCAAATCAATCAAAACAAACTAGAAAGTTTGACCCTTAAGCCCATTGGCCCTTTAAACTATTCTTGCATTTCTCTCTTTCTTATCACCAGACTCCTCAAATGTCCTGTTTTGTGAGGCAGTGTTTTTCTTCAGTGGCTTCTACTTTCCAATTTCCCATTTACTACTCGACCGACCATCTTCTCTTCCTATTTACTGAAGCCACCCTCTTGCAGATGATGTAACCAGCCTCATCACGACCGAGTTATGAAACTTCACAACATTCTGCTTTGTAGGTCTTCCCTCTGGCTTGACATTCTCATTTCCTTTGCCTCTGATGACAGTGCACCATCTCACACCTCTTCCCCTTCTCACCATTCCCAAGCCTCCTTTCCTGACTGGCTCCTCTTCCTGTCCCTTATAGGAGCATTTTCCAGAAGGCTCACATCTTGGTTTTCTTCTGTTCTTTCACATGCCTCTCTTTGGCACCTGCATTTAATCTCAAAGCTTCAAAATACCACTCTGAGATGGGCAACTTCCAAATCTAGCCTTGAACACCAACCTCTCATCCGAGCTCTGTTCCAACTTCCCAGGTGCCTCATCAAATTTTCACATGAATTTTTTTCCTGCACCTCAAATTTCCTGTGTCCTAACTTGGATTTTGCACCCATTTGGCAATTGTTCATGTTCCTATTTTGACACATCACACCGTGTCCTACACCCTACACCGTAGTTATTTGGAACATTGTATTACAGATCGCAAACTCCTTGGGACAATAATTGCAATCATATAGTCTTTGTCTTCTCACCTCATCTTTGACTTCTTTCCTTATTATACTATAGAGATTTCATAATCATCCATCTCCATGTCCATCAAGCATCTATTTGTTAATTATAATACATGTAAGAACATACTTGGCCATAATGGTTTGCACTAAAACTGTGCTTTAACAGAATTGAGCACAGTCTAACAGAATTCAAACTAAACCACAGTTCAAACTGAGAGAAGAGGGAAAGTCTCTACCTTACTGATTTTACAGTACAAGATCATGATTTCTCCTTTATTTAAATTTCAGGGCTATCAGGCATGCACCTCTGTGGATATTTAATTAGGGTTAGAGATGCACTGCTGCCAAGATGGGGGAAGGCACAGCCTGCATTTCCCAAAAGAACACAAAAGCTAGATAAAAGCAGTTGCTTCCCTGGAGCAACACCAGTTAGAGCTCATCATCTGGGATAAAGTGGGTTTTGTTTTAAATTTGGAATATCACGTCGTCATGCTGTTTCTCTCCTGTTGGAGTAGGAATGGAGTAATAAACACCTGCCAGGCACCCAGAGCTTTGCCAGATTCCTCTGACAGGGCAAATGGGAAATCAAGACAGCCCAGATTGTTTCTTCTGGCAGGAATACATCCTTCTTGCCCCATATGATATTTCTATGCCTTCCTCGTAGATATACGGCTACAGCTACAGTAAAGAGTTATTTCTCCCTGGTCAATGGAGTGTCATACATTATTGACATATCACTATGTTTTCTCCTGCTTTTATTGTGGATTGTATTTAAGAATGAATTTTTAGTGATGCTAATGAACCAAAGAGATTCAGTAAGAAAGACAGTAACATTAAGTAGGAAGCATGTCCGTCTATTCTATGAACCAGTGAAAATGCACATCTCCGAAAGCTTCACCACTGCTAACCGAAACATCCCCTAACTGACGGCATCAAACTTTCATCTTGTTCTCACCATTTCTCTAATTTGGTCTGCATTTTCCTGGCCTAGCTTCCCTTGTACCTTAACCAAACTTGGATATTGGCCTCTACTCCAGTGTAGGCCACCCTCATGAATCCCCTTCTGACTTTCTTGAACTTCAGGACCTCGCCCCAGGCCCCCAGGTCGTTCCTTTAGCATTTGTATTGTGGTATCACATATCTCTGCTTGGCATCCTTTCTCTGTATTTCCCTGCTTTCCCAATACCCTGCCATCCCCTGGCCCCAGACGCCCCTCTGTAGCATGGAGAATCAGACATGTGGATTAGTGCAAGGATCTCCTGTCTCCCTGCTTTGTTCTTCATATTGACATTCTATAGAGGGAATCAAATCCTGTCACTCTCCTGCATCACCCTCAAAGGCTTTCAGTTGTCCTTAGGATAAAATCTAAGCCTCTTAGCATGGAATTAATGTGGACTTTTATTATCCAGTCTTACACATTGACTGTTTGTCCATGTTCTGTTTATGCTTCTGTTGAATGGATCTTCTTAAAGATCTCCAAATCATCTACATTCCCTGATGGCTTTGAGCATTTTGCACATGCTGTGCCCTCTGCCCCAAACAGGCTGACTGTGCCTCACTAGCAAACTCCCCTTCTTCCTTCAAGACACGGTTCTTCAGCAGAGTCTTCCCTGACTGAGGTCTATTTTTACACAATACATTCACACAACCCTTGCTGGTAAACACACACAGACACACTCAGGCTTGACTTTGCTTGTTGCCTTAAAGGTAGCTTCTATAACTGGGGAAATGGCCTTGTTTTTTAGCCTTACAGAGATTATCACAGGCTCAATGGAAAACAAAGAGAAGCAGAAATTCTCCTACTACCAACACCTAGTAAGTGCTAGATATATGTTATTTAAAAAAAACTCTTTTTCAATGTGTAGTTGAGCATATAAGGAAGAGCAGACTGCTCCGGTGGCAGTTACACTTGTGAGACCATGAGCTGCTGGAGCTGCCCTGCCGTATTCTTGGTTTCTGTAATCCAGAGGCTCAGAGTTTACCATTCTCATCAGGCAGAAATTGGAGCTTTATATTCAAAAGAAGAGGGGGATTGAAACTGAGAATTTTGAATAAATATAGGACCCTGAAAGCTCTAAATCTCAGAGAACCCCTCAGAGAAAGTATTATTAAAACAAAAATCCATCTATTGATGTAGAAGGAAGACAAGGAAGCTGAAACATAAGAGCTTTTTCTGAGACTCCAACTCCAAATGCGTGTCTCATGAAGGGTTAGAGTTCAAAATAATACTTTTTACAAAGCCTGGATATCTTGAAAGAAAGCAGTTTGCATTAAGATTGGACCTAGCAAATAAAATCTTTTTTTTAAAAAAAGGGCAGCCCCGGAGGCTCAGCAGTTTAGTGCCGCCTTCTGCCCAGGGCGTGATCCTGGAGTCCCGGGGTCGAGTCCCATGTTGGGCTCCCTGCAGGGAATCTGCTTCTCCCTCTGCCTGCGTCTCTGCCTCTTTCTGTGTGTCTCTCATGAATAAATAAAATCTTAAAAAAAAAAAAATTGGACCTAGCAAGGTGATACCCTTAGGGCATGTACAAGAAGCAAATGCAAAACTGCTCTGGAGAGGCAACCCTCAACCTAAGCTACAGAGAAACAATTCACTGGGAGCAGCAGTCACCAGATTCAACAGCGAGGAGGAGTGGAACCCTAAGAATTTCAGCTCCTGGAACACTCCAGTAACATCTATCAATTGTTTGTCCAAAATGAATAAAACATAAAATGTGGATAAATCATAAGAAAACAATAGGACACTATGAAAGAAATTGTACATCTGTAAAAGAATAAATACAATTTCTAGATATAAAAAGCCAATAGATATGCTAAGCAGGAAATAACTGTTAATCTAGAATAAATTAGCAAACTGTCTTTTGGGAAGGAAGTTTAAAAAACACATTTTTAGACAGAATTCAGAGGATTTACCACTCACAGATATCTGATGAATAAAAACGTTTTTAAAGGATGTAAGTTAAGGAAAAAGACAGAAAGAAATCCAGATTTCAAGTAGCAATGGTAGGCAATTAGTAAAAATGTGAGTCAATATAAAGAAGCATTTCTTATGTAGAATAATAACAAACTCTGTCTTGAAAGTTACTAATTTAAGTAATAAAAAAACCCAGGATGTAATAAAACTCCAAATACCTACAACATTAAATAAGGAACGTGAGTAATTACTGTTTAGGAGAAGGTTAGAATATATGCTAGCAATTTCAACATAATCACTTAACAAACAAAAATCGATTGTATAATATTTAATTAGAGGATAAAAGAGATGAAGTTACCTTGGCCAATCTTAAGGAAGTCAGACAAAGATAAAGGCATTTTGAACAGAAAGCAAAAAGAGAGAGAGAGATAAATATAAAAATTTTAGTAATTAGAAGAAATGTCAATGGACAAAATTCTACAGTTGAAGAATAGAGGCTATAAATTGGGTTTTGAAGATCCAATAATTCTCTTTATATAAGAACATAAACATAATGACACCAAATAATTCACTGTAAAGGGATGAAAAAAATAGCCCAGCTTAATAAAAATCATAAGTAAGCTAATGTAGCTCTATTAATATGAAAAATACACTTGGAGGGAAAAGCATTATTAGAATTACAGATGGTCCCACACACTGAGCTAAGGTTCAAGTCACAATTAGTGATACCATTTCAAATGTTTATGCCTCCAACAACATACAGAGAGAGCATTTGGCACAATTAGAAGGAGAAATGGACAAATCAACAATTAATTATACCAGTAAGTAAATGCTCCTTATTCCATAACAGTAGATCAAGCAGACACGTAAAAATTCTTTATCTAGCTTTGTTTTATGTAGCTTTGTTTATAAGAGCAGAAAGTAGAAACTGTCTCAGGTCAAGGAAATAGAAAGCTAAACTGGTTTATTTCCACATTAGGTTAGTACTCAACAGTTAAAAAAGGCTTTGCTCTCATGGATAAATGGATAATTCTCAAAAACGTGATGCTCTGGGGCTCGTGGATGAGAAAGAGAGACAGAGCTTGATGTACAGTCACTTGACAATCTGGAAACTCACTATCTCTAGAATTTTGTTTTGGGAGCTAAACATCTATTTCGCCTCTTATGTTTTCTCCTCCTTGAATCCAAGAGCCTCTTACTCTATCCTAGTGCATTGAACAAGCCAGTGTATTTTGCAGATGAAGGAAGGTCGTGTTGAATAAATGAATTAAGCTGTTCACTGGGGTTGCAAAGATGACGAAGACAGGTTCTTGGCCCAGGAGATGGGCCTAGGAGAAAGACATTTACATTTAAATGGTAAGAAATAGCAGGCCCTTGAAAGCTTTTGGTCATAGATGTAAAATAATAAAGGCAGCGTTTTAGGAACATTAGGTTGGTATCCTAATAAAAGTGATTGAGCACCTTGAGTGGATATAGCTGTCTGTAGAAGAGATTCTATTTCATTCGAACCTTGTATCAAACCCTTAAAGAGGATAGTGTCTGTGTTTTATGGATGAAGAAATTGCGGCCCATGGAATTTAAGTAACTTGCAAGGTCAGGCAGCAGTAAGATTAAAGCCAGGCTTGCTGGATTCCAGAGGCCAGGCCTTTGCGCACTGTCTTCCATGCTGCACCGTCCCTCCTGCGCCGTCTGCTGCCTTCTCCTCCTCACTCATCATCCACCCTGGAGAGCCTCCAGGGAGGGGAAACGGGAGTCAAGGGGACCAGTTCAGGTAGGAGAGAGGCGAGCAGAGGAAGGGAAAAGGAGGAATCACGATGGAGGCATCTGGAAGAGGAACAGTGAGCCTGGGAGACAAACAGACGCGGGATGGGGAGTAGTGAAGCCCTGCTTAGGTCCCCACTCCTTGAAAGAAGACTCAGGATGCATTTCTTCCAGCCCTTGCCCTCATCCTTAATGCATGATAATCCAGCTGCTCCAACTCTTGTCTTTGAAATATTCCCTATATATTGACTGTTAGCCTATTAGTTTAAAATATATGCACATATATTTCTTCTTTTTCTTCTATTCTCCTTGACACCTCTTGGCTCTCTTTAAATTTTCTGCTTCATCAGCCTCTCCATAAAACTAGATTTATGCCTAGGAAAGCTCCTTCTCTATTTATTTATTTGATTTAAAATCAATTCATTACTGTTAGTGTATTATTAGTTTCACAGGTAGAGTTTAGTGATTCATCAGTTGCATATAACACCCAGTGCTCATGATGTCACGTGTCTCCTTCATGCCCACTGCCTTGGTTACCCCATCCGCCCCACCCACTTCCCCTCATTCTCTCTTTAAAAATCGCCCTCTCTCCCCCCACCTTTTGCCTACTTCCAGGATTATTTGGGCCTCACTTCATATCTATCTTTTTTGTTGACTCTAATTTTTTCCTTCTGTTTCCTAAATGGCTCTTGGAGTCTGTCCTTCACCACAATGATCTTGATCTAAGTTCTAGCTCCTTCTACAAATCTTCTGAAGAATCTCTACTCTTTATACTTTGTCTCTATACCTCCCTCCTTATAACTATCAGGTAGTATTATATTAATTATATTGTATTATATTAATTATATTATATTATATTATATTATTTTTATTGGAGTTCAATTTTTTTGGTTATCTTTTTAAAAAATTTTTTATTGGAGAAGAAGTAATTTTTATACTTTTACATTTTTGATACCCTCCAAGTGCCTAGGATTTTTGCACCCAGAAGATTCTCCTTTCATTGAACAAATAAGTGAGTGAGAAGCACACAAGGGGGAAAAACAGAATAAACGACTGTGAAAAGTGTGAATCAGAAAAGAGAATAAGGTGGTCATTTGACGATGCTGTGGAAATTCATATTTTATTTTTTTGACCTGGTAGGTTGGGCTTATTGAAGAGTCAAGAAAATATAGGACATATAGGGAGAGAAGTAAGCAAAGAAGGTAGGCAAGGATTCCCTTGAAGGGTATGCGGCTAAAAACTACAGGTGTGCTGAAGTCATGGTGTCGTTAGCTCTGGATGGCAGGGCCTTCCAGCTATAAGTAAGAATATTTTACAAATATTATTATTTTTATATATCCCATTTTGTAGAAGATACATGGGGATCCTGTATTAGTCAGAGTTCTCCAGAGAAACAGAAATAAATAGGAAGGATGAGAAAAGGAGAGAGAGACACAGAAAGAGAAAGAGAGAAGGAGACTTTACTATGTCAGCTCGTGGAATAGTGGGGGTTGGCCAGTTTGAAATACGCAGGGCAGGCTGCCAGCCTGGAAATTCAGGCAAGACTTGATGTCCTAGTCTTGAGTCTGGAGGCAGAATTTCTTTCTCATCTGGGGACTTTGTCTTTCTCTGAAGGCCTTCAACTTCCCTTGGTGGGGCTCAACACATTGTAGAAAGATAATCTGTTTTTACTCAAAGTCTACTGGTCTAAATGGTAATCACTTCTTTAAAAAACCACATTCACAGCAACCTAAAGACTGGTATTTGACCCCAAATTGTGTCCCGGAGACCACAGGATGGAAGCCAAAGAACCAGATAAAGGCCTATTTTTAGAAGAAAGGAGAGTCAGCTCCTCCATTTGAAATGGGAAATGACGGACGGGTACCCATGTGGGTGGTCCGGGAGTTCCTATCAGGTGGCTTCTATTTCTCTGTAAAGTAGGATGAGAACTTGTGGGATGGAAAGAGGATTGAACGTTGGAAGAAAGTCAATAAGGTTGGCACGTTCACTGAAGTGAGTGGGAGGGTGAGTTGCCAAGTGAAATAGAATCGAATTGCTGAGCAGAGCTAATCACGATCTTATGCATAGTACAACCTCCTCGGTAAACACTCATTGCACAGCCGTTTCACGTTGTTCACGTGACCCCCTGACAAGTGTTTACACAGTACTGCTCTTTCCTTTCTGCTGGAAAACCCCACTCGTTGGTTAAGCACTGTGCATTCTACTCACTGCGCCTCTTAGACCCAACTAGTGTCAACTCTGGTCTGCTTGTTTGACAATCTTCTATTGTTTGCCTTTAACATTGTGCGTATAATAAATATTGCAATTTGGAGTGGTGCACAGGTGACTAGTGTGTCGGCTTAGATGGATACTAATTTAAATGTCAGAAATACTTACTAGGCTTTTAGCATAAACCCGCCCTGCTCTATGACTCAATACTGACACACTCCTCTTGCTGTCTTTCAAAGGACAAGCTTATATACCGGGCCACCGGCACTCCATATTATCTGAATAAGTGAAGGAAGATGTTGGTTTTTTTAATTCTATTTTCTACATTTTTGCCTCTTTTGCATCCCAAGCCTCAGAAAGTGGCTGAGAGCAGAATTTACCTAAAGCTCTGGATTCAATATTCTCTTCTTCCTGTTTGCTTGAATTATCTGATAAATGTACTTATGTATTTGAGAGGTAGTGTGAGGTGGAGGAAATATTTTTAGACCATGGAGTCAGAAGAGCCAGGTAGGTGGTGGCAAACTCAAATCCCTACAGAAATATAACACATCTGCTGTAGCCAAACATCACACATCTGCTGGCAGATCTTGTCTTCAACTTGTTTTAATTCAGGCTCATTTTCTTACTAGTGCTATGATTTAGATAATCTGTTCTCTATTGGCTTATTTTCTTTAACGTGTTAATAATAGTTTGTTTTACTTAGGGCATGAGGTTATAGTGAGGATTAAATAAAAAGTGCTATATAAAAAAAAACTAATATACATGAATTGATCAAGACTCCCCATTGAGACAGAAACAGAGAGAAAGTAATTTCTATCAGAGAGCTCAAGAAAAAGAGAAATATATTTTAAAGAATTGGTTCATGCAGGTATGAAGGCAGTATGAAGCTATGAAGTTCAAGTGTGAACTCTGTAGAATAGGCTAATAGTCTGGAAATTCAAGGAAGGGCTGAGGCTTCGGCCTTGCATCCCATACTGGCAGGTGGGAAACTCACGCAGGGTTTTTACGTTTGCTGTCTTGAGGTAGAGTTCCTTTTTCCTGGGGAAACCTCAGTCTCTGCTCTAAGGCCTTCGATGGATTTGAGAAGGTGCACCCACATTATGGGGGATTTTGCTTTACTTAAAGTCTACTGATTTAAATTTAGGTCACACGTGAAAAATGCCTTCAGAGCAACCTCTAGCCTGGTGTTTTTTTTTTTTTTTTTTTTATTCATGAGAATACACAGAGAGGAGAGAGAGAGAGAGAGAGAGGCAGAGACACAGGCGACACAGGCAGAGGGAGAAGCAGGCTCCATGTAGGGAGCCCGACATGGGACTCGATCCCGGGTCTCCAGGATCACGCCCTGGGCTGCAGGCGGCCCTAAACCGCTGAGCCACCGGGGCTGCCCTCTAGCCTGGTGTTTTAACTAATAACTGGGCACAACAGCCTAGCCAAGGTGACACGTCAGATTAGCCATCACACTGACACGTGCCTCTTGAGTTGGGCTGCCGAGATTTAATTCTAGCTCTGTCTTTTGGGAACTCCCGTCCCGTCAGCATCTCCATATCCTATGTTTCTATCCTGATGATTTGGCCTCTTCATCACAGAGGATGATAAACCACCTTACAGAGTTGTTCTGAGATAGGATGATACATTTACTGTGTTGAGGATAGAGTAGCACACAGTAAAGGTGCAGAAAGTTATGGCAATGATTGTGAAATGTTCATTATTATTATCATTGTTCTAAAATCCGAAACTATAGCATACAAATTTTAAATGGAAAATCAATTTCTATGTTAATTAGTAATGTTGCTTTTTTTCCCCTAGGGTTCAGGCAGGAACCAGTCATCCTGGATTTACCGCAATTTCAATACTCTGCCCTAACATCTCCTTTGGCACCCTCTATTTTTCAGACCTTTCATTCTGATGTGTGATTTGCACAATATTCCTGCCATTAATGTTGAAAAAATTGACCTTTTTTTTTTTAAAGATTTTATTTATTTATTCATGAGAGAGAGGGGCAGAGACACAGGCAGAGGGAGAAGCAGGCTCCATGCAGGGAGCCCGATGTGGGATTCGATCCTGGGTCTCCAGGATCACACCCCAGGCTGAAGGCGACGCTAAACCACTGAGTCACCCGGGCTGCCCACAATTGACCTTTTTAAGATGGTTGCTAAGCCTTGCTCTTCAGGTGCTTGGTTTATTCTATAGTTGAATAGAGAACCAGCCATCTGTCAGCGAAGAAGTCTCACTACTTTGTAGGCAGTGTCTTGGTGGTGGAGCCTTAATATCATGCAAAGTTGTTGACTTTTTGCCATCATCTCAGATGGGTTATAGTTTACTTCTCTGCATCTGTACATACCAGCAACATCTAAAGCAATTTGTTGGTATGAGACTTTATCTGCTAATACTCATGTGATTTCCCATTTCCAACCCTTATTGGTTTTTCAGAATTATTTAATTATCTGTGGGCTTTCCTTTAGTCACATAAGTGTATATTTAATGAGTTCTCTAGCCCATTAAAAGAAATATATGTGGACAGATCTAAGAGCTCTTTTTTTTTTTTAAAGATTTTTATTTATTTATTCATGAGAGGCAGAGAGAGAGAGAGAGGCAGAGACACAGGCAGAGGGATAAGCAGGCTCCATGCAGGGAGCCTAACGTCGGACTGGGTCCCAGGTCTCCAGGATGCCCTGGGCTGAAGGAGGCGCTAAACCGCTGAGCCCCCTGGGCTGCCCTCTATGAGCTCTTAATATGTCTCTACAACAGTTGTGTTTAGATGAAAAGTAATCTAGCATGGGAAAAGAAAATAGAAATTTAGAAAGGAATTCAAAATCTTAAAAGGTCAATTAGGTGACCTTTATTATTAAAAGTTTATCATTAAAACAGGTAAGATTCTGAGACATAATTTACATCGAATTTACTAAATTACGAATAGGATGTTATTTTTGCTGCATTTACAGAGATGAGATGAAGAACTGGGCACAAAATGGGGCTCTCTCCTCAGTTGGCTGGGAGTTAGCAGGGCTTCTCTGACCTAGGCCTAGATCTTGGTTTTTCACGTTTCAAACCTCTTTTCATAAGGTCCTGATTCAATTCCATTCTCAGAAATGACTCTTAAGAATCAAACTCACAAATGATAGCTGTGCAATTCAGAATGTCTGTGTATTCACTTACACTGCAGGCTGTTTCTTTCCAAGGATCGATCTAGAGTACCGCCCTCTCCTGGTCTCAAAGTCTCTGAAAGCCTGAGTCAGTATTTGAAATTATGTTTAGGGTCCACGGTTAGGGCAAAAGGAACTGGACTGTTGCATCTATGCTAGAGGAACAGCTTGGTTTTATATATGTCCCTACTCTTACTTGAGGTGTCAGGTTGAAGAGTATTTTGAGGCATTTGAGAGCTTTGCAAAGAAATGCTCTGTGATGAATACAGTGTCTTACATCTGCCCAAGATTGCTGCCATGAGCCGGGCATCCTGTGTTTGATCATCTTTGATCTGAGCGATTGAGAAAAAACTCACAAACATCCTTGGCCCAGAATACATTGCATCGCTCTAGTCATTAGGATACAGATGTCTTACAGACACATTGCTCATTCCCTTAGACAAAGACTGAAAAAAAAATCTTATTAACCAAACAATCCCTCTCTTTCACAGATAACCGTATGACCATGTTTTCCTGGCAGGTGACAATATCCCTAAGTAGGATATGGCTTTTCTTAGTTATGTCACAGTCCTAAGAATGGCCTCATAATTGTTATGTTTTCACAAACAACATTTTTTAAAAAGATTTATTTATTATTTATGATAGACAGAGAGAGAGAGAGAGAGAGGCAGAGACACAGGAGGAGGGAGAAGCAGACTTCATGCTGGGAGCCCGACGTGGGACTCGATCCCGGGACTCCAGGATCGCGCCCTGGGCCAAGGGCAGGCGCCAAACCGCTGAGCCACTCAGGGATCCTCTACAAACAACATTTTTAAAAAGGTCATTCTCTAAAGATTAGGATTAATATGTGATATTGACATCTTATTAGTTCCGTGACGACTACCCCAGGTCAGAAGTGAGTTTGCTGTATCTTCAGGTTCAGGAGCATTCTATGTCACTTGGTAATGAAAATTTGTTTTCGGTGCTTCATGCTACAGAAGACTGCAGCATTTAGCTCTGAAGTCTCTAAACTGTTCCAGGTAAGGACTGACTTGGATTTTTGTAAGTCTTGGGCTGGATGGGCAAGGAGAGAAACTCAAGGCCTAGGCTCTGCATGAAGTTCATAGCAGCAGGAGCTAAGCCTGGTTGAACTTCAAGACTGACCAGAAGAGGGCAGACAACCTTTGGGTTACCTCCATTTAAGCCACCCTCCGTGTTCTGTAAGGAGCGCAGATCATACTCCCAAGATGGATTTCTCTCTTTCTTAATTTATTTGGGGCTGGGCGGGGGGGCAGGGGGGAGAAGGTAGTGTGGGGAGGGGCAGAAGAAGAGAAAGAATCTCAAACAGATTTCCCATGAGCGGGAAGCCAGAGGCAGGTCTGGATCTCTCAAGCTCTCCATCTCACAATCCTGAGATCATGACCTGGGACCAAATCAAGGGTCCAGCACTCCACTACCTGAGCCAGCCAGGTGCCCCCTCCCACGACATTTCTTTGGGAGTGTCAGTAGACATTGATGAATACGGATTTGCAGAGCTGGTAAGCAAGAGTAAACTATTCATTTTTAAATTGTATATATATATATATATATATATATATATTTAAGGAAACTGATATATATAAATTATATATATAATATAAATGTAATTATATTATATATATAAATATATATAATTTAAATATATATTTTATATAATTATATATATTATATATATTATATATAATTATATATAAATAAATTGTATATATTTATGTATATGAAAATAATATATAATAATATATATAAATAAATTGTATACATATAAATATATTTAAGGAAACTGATTACTTAAGAGAAAAAAATATATGTATTGGATTATCCTAAAGATATCATATTATACATACTAGGCTCTAGAAGGCTTTAAGCGTTCTACACAATTCTGAAAATCATTTCAGAGAGTGTTGAATAAGCTTTTCTTTAGGGTATTTCAGACTAATCTAAGAAAATCTTTGCCTGAACAGTTCCTGTGTGTACTTCTTAAGAAAGAATTCTACTCAGTCTCTAGCTATTAACGTTTATCTTATTTGTGAAGCTCTTTAAGCACTTCAGAAAGAAGGATTAATGATTAAGTGCCAAGGTAAAATGTTATTATTCCTTTTTTTGTTCTCCCATTTTATTCAACTGAAGAACATATTAATAATTATTATTATTACATATTTATTAAGATTTCTAATTCCAAGTACTTATTTTTCATTTTCCAATGATTTATTTTTCCAATATGACTATTAAGATGGTCTCAGAATTCTATAACTCCCTGACTTTTGGTTCTGCAGAAATCTGTACACTTTTGAGTACCCTGCATGTCCCAAACGTCTCCTAGTCCTTTATCTAGCATCAATTCTCTCTTTAGTATCCAACAACTACAGTACAATCATTCATCTAAAACTTTTGCAGGTAGTTCATCTCATTCTTGGATTTCTTTCCTTTAATATTTTTGAGCTTCAAGAATGTTTAATTTTCCCATAAATCCTCCTGATGATTGTGTACCAACACTTGTATCAGTTAAAATGCTTTCAGTTTCAACTAGCATGAAATCTGACCCCAAAAAGAGCTTTAAAAGTAAGGTGTGTATCGACTCACATCAGAGTAGTTCCGGGGGTAGGGTATGCTTCAGTTTGTTGTTGAAAAGAAGGTTCAATCTTTCTTTTCCCACTACATCCACCAGATCAGCTTTATCCCAAATTTCCTTTGTGGCCACAAGATGGTAGTTTGTAGCAAATGGAACTATAGGGTTCCATTTTCAAGTCTAGGGAGCAGGAGGTTGGCTTGTTATAGCTTTCCCTTAAAAGTCAACACTCCAGCAAACACTCTTCACTTCTCACTGGTGTCAACTGGCTTAGGTATTTACACCAACAACACGCAAAGGAGCTGGGACTAATGTAATGGCTCATAGGAACCAGGGACTCTTGCCCCTTCCCCCCCAACCCTGCCTCAAGGTAGAAGAGGGATATTGGCTAGTCAGCTATTCCATAGTGAGCTGCTACAAAATGATGTTCTGTGCTCTCCTACTGTTACCCCCTATCGCATTATACCTAATTCTCCAGGCTGCAGCTAATCTGTTCACCCATTGGTCCTCACTGTGAGCATATCAGGAATCTTAATTATCCCCCACACAGGCAGGTAAGTGAAAACATTAGAAGACCTGGGAAGAATAACTTAATACATAATACATAATACATAATAATACATAACTTAATAATCTTACTGTTCCTGGAGCTGATGAACGAGTATTTTCTCTGGGACATCTACTGGACATTGCTGTTTTTAGTACTTTTCCCTCCTCCAGCATCTGGGGCAGCGTGTCCTCTCCAGTAGGGGTCCTCTTTGTCTTAATTCCCCAAAGTCAAAGATCACAACCTTCTCTGTTTCAGGTGACAGCCTAAGGGGAAAACATGAGTACTCTCCCGCCCGTACATGGCCAATGACCTCCTAATTAATCTTTTACGCTTGATATCTCTATTGAGGTCTGAGCTCACGCAACCAGTGTCTATTTTAATGGAGCCAATATTTCCATGTAGATATCGAATAGGCAACTCAAGCTTAACATGGCCCAAAGGGAACTCTTGATTTCTCCTCAATGCAAAACTTTTCCTCCCGTAGACATCTCCATAAAGAGAAATAGATGTATTTATTTATAGAAACTATTGATCCAGTTGATTGAAATAAAAATTATATTAGAATTAAATTTGAATCAAATTAGAAGTTTTTTTTTCTTTTTCTTTGAAACACACAATTTGTCAGCAAGTTTTTTTGGCCATACATGCAAAAATCCACCTTGAACCTGTCTATATCTCTTCTCTCCACGGCTACTACCCCAGTCCAAATTTCTATTATTCACAGTTAACTGGCCTCTCAACTGCTCTCTCACTCTTCACTTTTGTACCTGTACAGTTTATTGAACAAACAATGGCCTGGTGAGCTTCTAAAACCATAAACAAAATCATGTCACTTGTTTCCTGAATACATTCTAGATTTTAATTCTTATTATTTATACGTGCGGCAAATAAATTCTCCCAGTGTGGTTTTTCATCTTTTAAAAACGTTTTGATTAAAAAAAAAAAAATAAAAAATAAAAAAAAAAAATAAAAACGTTTTGATTAATATAAAGCTTTAACTTGAAAGCAGTGGACTCTACCAATCATTTCCTTTAAAGTGTGTTATCTGTTTTCCTTTAATAAATTCTAACGAGTGTCTAAATGCATTTCCCCAGAACATTTTAATGTTTTTTTTCTTTAAAATTTGATTTCTTGATTTTAAAAAAAAATCCTAGGATTGATTTCTGTGTATCGTGTGAGGTAAATATCAATTTTCTTTTTTTCCCGTGCGGTTGAACAACTGTTCTGTCAACGTTCTTAAATACTCTCTCGTTTCCCCTCTCATCTGAAATGTCAAATTTGTTCATAAATCAAGTTTCTGAAAATGTGTGGGTTAGTTGTGGAGGCTCTATCTTCAGTTCCTTGACCAAATTCTCCATCTCTATGTCAATATCATATTTATCTCCTAATTAGTAGAGCTTTATAACCATTTACTGCAGTTAAAGTAAATCTCCCCAATTTATTATTTTGCTTCAGAAGAATTTTGGTCCTTCTCAGGACTCTTTGATCTTCGGTGTATAAAATCAACTTACCAAGTTCTACACACACAAAAAAATCATGATGAGCTTCTAATTAGAATTCTATCTAAGCTTTAAGCTAATGAGATTAAAATTTATATATATTTTTTATTATATCGAATCTTTCCAAGAAAATGGTATACGGATCTGCTTATATGAGTATTTAAAAATACCTTTCAATAACATTTTATAATTTTTCTACAAAATACTTGCACATTTTATGATTTTTTTTGTTGCTACTATAAATAGTAAAACTGCATTTTCTGCTTGTTGCCATTATAAAGAAATGAATCGATTTATTTACATTGACTGTTTTCAGTAACTCTGCTAACCTCTTATTAATCCTAATAATTTTTTTACGGATTCTTTGGGTTTTCTTTCTAGACAAATGACTGTGTCATCTATGTCATCTAAGTAATTACATATTAATTCTCAATTTTCAACACTCTATTTACTTATTTTTTCTTTCTTTTTTTTATTTACTTATTTTTTCTTACCTTATTTCCCAGCCTATAATCTCAAAAAAAAGTTTTTCTTGATTCTAAAAAGAATATTTATAGCATTTATAGCATTTTGGCATTAAGAAAAGTGATAGCTAGAAGTCATTGTAAGTTTTCTTTATCAAGTTATGGAATCCCCTTCTATTCCCAGTTATGTAAGAATCTTAATCATAAATGGATACTAAATTCTGTTAAGTATTTTTCCTGAGCTCATAAAGAAAATCATATGGTTTTTCAGCTGTCCAATATTATCGGTGAGAAGTGTGTTTGATCTGGCAAGATTCAAATAATCTTGAAATCTTGTAAGAAACACAACCTGGCAATCACATAGTATGTTTTTTAACACATTGCTAAATTAATTTGCTAATCCTTTGTTTAGGATTTTGCACTTATGCAATGTATTCTTTTCTTTCTCAAAGTATTATCAGATGGTTTAAGTACTGAATACATTAGCATCCAAGCAGGAAAAAATGAAGACCATTCTAGATTATTGCAAGAAGAGGCCACAATAGAGAGTGAAATTAGTTACAACGTTATGGGATGAGTTAGAGGGCACACCAGGAATAGTTACCCGATGAAGGCAGCGAGGGCCAGGAAAAGGGGAGTTACCTGGTACTTAGGACTACCGTGGTCCTGAGGCTGCTGACAGGTGGAAGGGAGCTGACTAAGCAGTCCCGGCCCTGACAGGAGGCTGCTGCGGCTGGAGTTGCTGCCAGGAATGAGAAACAAATCATTTCACCATTAGTCTCGTTTTCCAGACTCTTGTCAGTGCCTCACGTTAGCAGAAACTGACGGGGAGCCAGATGGCAGGAGGCTACGAGATGGAGTTTGCTGCCTTCTAATCCCAGAGGGATAGAAAAAAGCCCAGAGGATAATTGCGGAGCAGAGGGAAAACGCTATCCGTCAGGGGTATCGAGATGTCTGCTAACCTCATAAAATGAGCCACGGAATGTTCTTTCTTTTTCTATTCTCTGGAAGACTTTGTGAACATGAAACCGTTGGTTCAACTGAATATTTGGTAGATGCAACAGATGAGCCCTCTGGGCCTGGCGTCTCCCAGTAAAGATTCTGAACTACTGATTTCTGAACTACATCTGAGATGGAACTCTTCAGCCTCACGCTCAACCGCTTATATCAACGTCAAAACACATAAAAATACAGGTCTTAACTGGCATGTAGAAACGGACTTTGCATAAATCCTTAGTTTTAAAACAACTATCTCATATTTGACAGATGCTAAGCTTTGTCAGGCTAGCATCTATCGACTCATATAAAAAATGATTAGAATGATCCAATTAAATAGTGATCGGCATGCTATTTGTTGGAAACGGAGCTATTCAAAAACTTGCCCTAACTTGTGGACATAATCACAAGTTTAACCGCTGATTCACTACTGAGGGCCCATCGCTGTGGTGTGGCATAGGACGTGGATAATCGAGCTATGGTTCTGACTTACTGTCTCTTTCATTCCTTCTCTTAACTTTTTTGAATTATTTTACTCCTTCTTCCCTTGTATTTTCTGTGTTTCCGGACACACTTTCATGGATCTAAAATATTCTGTAATATTTACTGATTCAGAAAGATCCACCGATACATACAGTGAAAAGCTGAGTATCCTGTGGGAAAGGAAGTAGCCCCTTGACCACATAGAAGCTGGACACAACTGTGAGCAGTGCTGGCTTTATGCACCTGAGATTTATAGTTAGCTCGCTGCCTGGGGCTTCACACCAAGAAGGACGTGGTCACGTTTTATTGCTCTGCTGTCACTGTCTTACAATTCTTCATAGCTTTCAAAAGCTATGAAGGGGAACCTCACATGTTCTTTTTGCATTGTGCCCTACAAATCATGTAGGTAGCTGGCTCCGTTGTGAGTGTTGGCTTGGTCCGGAATTACACTTTCTTTGTCTTCTTTTATTTGCTGAAAAATATTCATTAACTGTGAAAATCAGTATTTTTCTAAGGCCTTATTAAAACTCCAATTCAAATATCCTTTAAGAGAGGAATGACAGCATTGGTTTAGGAAACCCAGGTTTATAATGTAACAAAGGAGAAATGGGTTTAATATTTAGTTGGATTGTTCCACAAACCATAGAAGAAACAGAATTTGCTGTTGAAAATTGAATGACCGTGATCCTCAGTGCATTTTTTTTTCCTCAGTGCATTTTTATAGGATTTTACTATAGAATTAATTTAGGTCAATTGGCTGTTAGTGATTATGTCCACAAGTTAGGGCAAGTTTTTGAATAGCTCCGGTTACAACAAATAGCATGCCAATCACTATTTAATTGGATTATTCTAATCATTTTTTTATACAAGTCGATAGATGTTAGCCTGACAAAGCTTAGCATCTGTCAAATATGAGATAGTTGTTTTAAAACTAAAGATTTATGAAAAGTCCACTTCTATATGCCAGTTAAGACCTGTATTTTATGTGTTTTGACGTTGATATAAGCGGTTGAGCATGAAGCTGAAGAGTTCCATCTCAGATGTAGTCTGAGAGCATCCCATCCCCATATTTAAATGTAAATTTTTAGAGAACACATACAATTTGGTGGGTTTATATACAATACATTCCTGGGAGTCTTTTCTCAAATTCTGCTCTCTATTTGGCCTTTCTGATCAAACAAGATTTTGTTTTGTTTTTACTTTATTTGTTTGAGTATGCTTGGTTTAGCTCTATGCTAATCTTGATCAAACCTGAAGCTGGAGTACACGGCCAAAACATTCCTGAAGGGGCTCTCTCAGAATGTCAAAATAAAGTCCCAGAAGATTTTTAGATGTTTATAAACCTTGGAGAAGTCAAGAGGCTCTCATTCCATTTCCACCTCCTTGACCTGCCAAGTTCACATATCCATGCTACTTTATTTTCTTTGTTTATTTGTTTGTGTATAAGAAGGTCTAGGAGAGAAACCTCATCTGTAAACCAACCCCAGGGGCTTTGACCTACCTGGAGAGATTCCCAACCCCTAATTTTGATGGCATCTCATCAGACCTTGTGAAAGATGTCAGTGGAATAAATTCTGGGGCTGGTGGGTAGGTCCTAGGCTGCAAGATTAAGACTCTGGAACAAGGGAATGATAAAATCTGCCTCAAGTCAAGGTAAAGACTCCTTTCTGAGAAATGAAGTTACTCTGATATAGAAGAAAATCAAGTGCTGAAAATGCTTCCCATATGCTGGTTCTCAATTGCCTTTCGACCCAGCTCCAAGTAAAGATGTGCCAAGAGACTCGGGAGGAGATTTATGAGGCCACCTTTCAGATGTAGAAGAACCAATATTAGTATTAGGATGGTCAACATTTACCGAGAGAATAATATGAGTACACACTGTTCTTTTATGTTATAACTCTCAATTCTCTTAATAACCCATGAAACAGATATAATTATTGTCTTTATTTTGGTAATAAAAAATTATAGGCCCAGAGTTTAAATGACTTTACAAAGTTAGTGAGCAGCAAAATCAAGACTCATACTGTAATCTTTGTCGTTGACACGTGGCTTCCTCAGCAGTCTTACCATGAAATTTCGACCTCTGTGGGACGAGAGCCTCCTCCAGGGTCACGGAAGGAGAACCAAAGTGTGTTCCAAGTGGGACAGTGCTTGTGGCCAACTCGATATCATGCCTGGCATGTTGTAAACTGTTGGAAAATATTATTTGTTGTGATGCTAGAAACCAGAAGGTAAGGCCGAGAGCCTAGGCGTTAGATTCTAAATTCTGATTTGTAACCCAGCTCTAGTTTGTTGTGTGATTTTCAGAAATTTTCCTTTTCCCGACTTGAAAAACAGGGAGCCTATCCTTCCCCACCTTGTGGGGTTGTGGTGGTAATCAGAGAAGCGGCCACTGCACTTAGCGCAGTGCCTGGCACATAAGAAGGGCTCCCGAAACGGTAGCGATCGTTTTTAAACGTATTCCTGTCCTTGTCGTCGCTTGTGGTTTGGAGTCACAAAGCCATGTCAGTGCCTTTAAGCTCATGGAAGTCAAAGCCACAGAGTCAGAGAATCAGACCTAGAGGTCCAGGTGTGGTCCCCTGGCCTGGCCGAGCCGGAGTTCGCACAGCCACCGGGCAGGACCTGGAAAACACGGAGCATAGGAGTGACAGGAAGGGTGATCCCCGGGTCCCTGCGTGAAGATGGAAGGCGACCCGAGAGTCGGAGTCCCGGCCGTCTCGCCGCCATCCCCCGTGCTGACCGAGCTCCTTGACTGGCCCCTAAGCCCCTGCGCCCCGGGAACTAGAAGCTCCGTCCCTCACGCCCTTGAATTCCACTCTTCAGCCTTCTCGGTGTTCTCCTTCGGCTCAGAAAGCAACCACTGATAGTGCCATGTGAAGGGGGAAACGTCTTTCTCCAATTGACAAAATTGCAGGTAATTCTGTTATCCACTTAAGATAATACCCTTCTCTGAGCATAACCTCCCGTCCTAAGCTGCAACTCTAAATGGGCTGCAGACACATTAAAAAAAAAAAAAAAGACAAAAGAGGGACACCTGGGGGCTCAGTGGGTGAAGCGTCTGCCGTCAGCTCAGGTCAGGATCCCGGGGTCCTGGGACCGAGCCCCACATCAGGCACCCTGCTTTGAGGGGAGCTGCTTCTCCCTCCCCCTCTGCCCCTGCCCCTCTTGCTCTCTCTCTCTCTTTCTCTCATAAAATAAATAAAACCTTTTTTATACATGACAGGGGGGTAGGGCACCCATGGTTTCTCTATTCTTATATTAGAGAATAATATCCTCCTGGAATTTTCTGGCATGCCTATCCATTTGAGTCACAGTGTGTTCTAATGGCTTCAAAGAATGTAAAAGAGCATTACCATAATGCCTCCATGTCTTTATAAATATAGCAATATCGGTAGGGCGAGTGTAATCTTCGTAAAACCTACACTGTCTTTTGAGAAGATTCCATTTCATATCCAGAGCTTTAGAACGTGGGTAGAATTTGTATTAATAGAAATACTTCGTGTATTTTATTTCTTCATTGACCAAAGAAATGAGTTGTTTTCCAAGACTAATGAACTCTGTCTTCTAAAAATAATTTTTTGGGAGGGGAGTCCGGGTGACTCAGTGGGTTAAGTGTCCGATTGTCGCTGTGGGCTCAGGTCCAGATCTCAGGGTCCTGGATTGAGCCCCGTGTTGGGCTCTCTGCTTAGAGGGGAGTCGGCTTGTCTCCCTCTCTCTCTGCCCCTCCCCCTGCTCTCTCTCTCTCTCTCAATAAATAAATAAATAAATCTAAAAATATACTTTTTGGTTAATAGAAATATTTAAATTCTTTTTGCAAAAAGCAAGACACAACATACCATGTCGTAACAAAATTTCAATGCACTGTGCGTCCACACACAGTTCTGGTTCTGAGCTACAGAACACAGTTTCCCTGAATGTTACAGGTTTTCTATTCTAAGAACTATAATTGTTCCTGGCAATAAATAAATGTGTTTCTATTGAATTCAAAATTATAGTAAATGTGCTCCGTGCAGATAATCTAGCTCCTGTAAATTCCCAAGCCCTAAGATTATAGATTGCGTACCTGAGAGACTTAAGGGCTTGAGTTATATGGCAAAATAATGAGTTGAAGACTGATTGCGAATGTGTATCTATTAACACAGCCATGAATTTTTTGTGCTGCACTGGATAGATAGATGGGGTGCGGGGCACTCAGCCACCGCAGCAATACGTCGTGTGTAGCAGGTTTAGATCCTTAAAACATTCACAGCCATGGCTCGTGTTCCTCCCGGGGCCAGAGAGGGGCGAGTGTGGCAGAGGTAAATGGGGTGCTGGGTGCCAGGGAGCCTGACTGTGGCCCCAGGCTGAGCCGCTGCGACACTGCGTGAGCCGGTCGCAGGCTACCTGGGCCACCACGTCGCGCAGAAGAAGCCGATGGCGTGTCAAGTGGCCTCACCCTCCTCCCTGCTCTCCATCTCCCATGGTTGAATGATTTGAACTGGACCTTCTGTTTTCATTGAATTTTTTTTTTCTACTCTGCACATCAATGTTCTTCATCCAGCTACCAAAATAGTGCTTTATGTATGTGGCCAGGATCCCAACATGGTAGGGCTGGAAGGGGATTAGAAATCCTTCACATTGTATTAAAGGCACGTTTTACGAGAGACGCGGGCACTGGGGCCTCGAGGGCCGGGGACATTGCTGCAGCCACCCATCCTGTGTTGGGTGCCGGAGAGCAGTATTCCGAGCCTTCCTAACAGCAACAACAAAACCCCCAAAACAAAACAAAACAAAACAAAAAAATGCACAACTACAACAACAAACCGATGGGAGAGTCTTCCTGTGGCTGCTTATCCTACCTTTTTTTTTTTTTAAATTTGGCTGGAATTTAGAGTAAGGGGAGCACCGGAAGTGCTCCCATCTGCTGCCTGTAACACGGGCCTGCTGCTCGCAGGCTGGAGCCAGTGGGCCCGAGAGCTGGAGCATTCAGTTGGGAGATCCTACGGAACCCCCTTGTCTTCAGCACAGCCCCCCGCTCCATTTGCACCTAGAACTCTCTCTGAAGATAAACCCCTTCAACAGGGCTGAGAGAGGGCCAGGGTCCTGGGGGGCTGGGGCCAACCCACGCACAGGAACTTCCCACCGGCCTGCGGGCAGTGTTGCTTGGCGGCTCTGCTTTCAGAACAGCCTGGCGCCCCTAGGACGGAGTCCTCCTGAGGGTTGGCAGGGCTGAGCGGCTTCCTCCCCCCAAGCCCACACGTTCACTTTCCCTGACCTGCTGGAGCGCTTGCCATTCACCCTCCTGCTTCACCAAGTCCAAGGTTTTGTTGACGTCTTTTATCCGCTGTTATCTCTTCACCCACTGTCTTTGCGCTTGTGGATTTATGCCCTTTCATGCATTTGTTTTCATTTTGGACCATTGCAAAGGAGGAACAATGACATGTGTGTTTAGCCTGTTGTGTGTGGACCAGAATTCCCAGCTTCAGGGAAATTAGGTTTGGGCAAAGGGGAGCATAGAAAGGGCATAAAAGTATATGAGTTGGGAAAGTGTTACTAATGATTTTGGTTAAAAAGGAAGAGAAGAAGGTGTAAGATATATTCTATTCGTATTTCGATCTTTTTTTGACTAAAGCCCTGATTGTTATACTTTATCACCTGTTCAATAAAAACAACATTTGAGGTAGAAAATATAGCCCCTAAGAGACTCTGAAATATTGAGCAAGACAGTATTTATTAAAGCCCTTTATAAATGTCAAATGTATACCTATGTAGGTTATAATTCCTCACTTAAAAATATAAAGATTATAGGCCTTCATTTTACCAATAAAATCAAAGCAATATAGTCTTACAATAGAGTTGCTCTCTGCTTTGAAAATAACACTGGCACTAACTCAAATCGCTTAGAAGTGAGACTTAAACCCCTTGAGGCATTTAGAAGTGGGGTTTTTCTTTGGTTTATTGTTGTTATTAATATTCTAGTCAGTGGAACCACTTGGCTGCTCCCCCAAATATTAACAATCTGAAGTCGGAATGCAGTGTGAAAGTGAGATTTAGGTATTAGTCAGACCTGCTCACGGGTAACTCTTCTCGCCGTTGACAGAGAGCCCAGTGCGTGACTTTCGGGGATCAGGTGGGATTTAGCCGTAAGTAACCGGATGGGAATAGTGAATTCAAAATCAGTAATTAACAAGATGACAAGCAAAAATCCTTCACAAACAAATATCTAGCTCTGAGGAAATGACCAGGTCCCTCAGGAGTAAACCTGTCTTGGCAGGAGAATTGTGAAAACACTGCAACTGAAATGGACTACACGTTCTATGAATCAAACTTCGTCTTGGCGGTTGACTTCTGCTGAGCTTGCTCCAGGGCACGGCCACATGTGACAAAGTGCCCTCCCGCTACTTCTAGAAGTGATCCCAGTGCTTTTTGAACGCTAGCACCGTGAAAGATTTCGGTGGGCATGTGCTCATTAGATAGAAATGCATTCTTTCCATTGCATTGTGACTTATTCGAATCCCAATCTATAGACAGACCACAAGATTTCTGCCAAAATTGTGTAGTATATGGTGCTTCCGGGCTAATGAGAGCTAAGAAATAATATGGGGTTCTTACCCCTGATTTTCACAGCACCCGTTGACTTACAATGCAGATTGCACAGCCTGAGTGCGCTAAGATGGAAGGAACGTCAACAGAAAATGTGGGACGGGGAAGTCACGGACATATCCTCGTATATCAAGAGTATATCCGATCTAGATCTGGGTGTATTAGAATATACATATGTGACACAACATATGTAAGAATAATATATAAGACATGCATATATATCAAAAAGAAGCCAAATGCAAATATGGTTTACAGCGTCAATGAAAACTTGGAAACGAAGAAGGTATTTATGAGAACAATTTGTTTGTCAGTGAAGTATAGTGGCATGACCTCTAGGCTAGGCATTTGGAGATCCAGTTATGGTGACCTCAAATATAAATCATCTGGCTTCTCTAAAATTACATTTTTCCCTCTGTGAATACAGTGAAGATAAAATCTGTCTTAGCGCTCAAAAGGTTTATGAGGATTTATTGAGATAATATATGTGAAATCACTGTAATAAATGTAAGTTGTTAACAAAAACAGAATCATAGAAGAAAATAGAACTAGTTATGTCCTTAGGAGGTTTTTGGGTTCATTTACCTGCCTAAGCCACTCAGGAGAGTAGGTTACCTATATATCTCTTTTACACATTTTGTGGTGTTTCAACTTTCTCCAAACATTGAAACATTATATCTATTAAAATAAGGCATAGCATTTTTTTTAGTAGGAAATAGTTTTGAAAATAATTTTAAATTATTTCAAAGTAATCATCTATCATGTAAATGGGATTCTTCTTACACAGATGATATGACTTAATTCCAGTAGGGATGAACAATAGGGATGAACTCCCCAAAGTAGGGTCCCTTGATAGACTTTGGGGGACTTTGTGGTTTTCCAGAAAGTACAGTGAAAGTGTGTGTATATGTGCTAGGGAGTGGTTTTCTCAGAAGAATATACATCCCTGGGAACAGTGTGCTATAGGTTGTTTGTGTCCATCCAAAAGGGTGAAGAAAATGTCTTTTTCTGGGAAGACGTTAAAATTTAGAAATAATAACGTACTTTCAGTGAGGGCTCAGCACATTCAGGCACTGTGATAACAGCTTTCGGCAACGCCATTAGAGAGGAAAAAATCCACAGCACCTTTTAGGAAATCCTTGAGTCCAAGTATATGTCATATTAAGGTGTGTGTGTTGGGGCCAGAATTTTTAAGTTTTTAGAAAGGTGAGTCGAGGCCTTTACCAAACATTAAACAATACATCCAGGTGGCTCTGAGAGATTGTTTCATAATTGTAGAGGGACAAATAAAAGGTTTAAAATTCACATTAGTTTATTCCATACAAGTCAGATTTTGATACCCAAAAAGCTATGAAAAAACGTTTTACTGTCATAGCTTCTGGATTTTGGAATTGCAGATAAGGGATCGTGAACGTATATTATTATCATCCCCACTTAATAAGTGAAAACATGGGTTCAGGAGGTTAGTAAGAGCCCTGGTTTGCACAGCCAGCAGGTGACCAAGCAGACTTAAATTCAGGCCTCCTGAGTTCGGGTCTATGATATTTTAAGAATTCAATGCAAAGGGAGTTCATCCCTATTGTTCATTCCTACTGGAATTAAGTCATATCATCTGTATAAGAAGAATCCCATTTACATGATAGATGATTACTTTAAAATAATTTTTTTTTACTTTAAAATAATTTAAAATTATTTTCAACATTTGTGGTTTCCAGCCTTGTTAATGTTCCCCATTCTCACTGGTGTGAGGTGGGATCTCACTGTGGTTTCGATCTGTATTTCCCTGATGGCAAGTGATGCAGAGCATTTTCTCATGTGCGTGTTGGCCATGTCTGTGTCTTCCTCTGTGAGATTTCTGTTCATGTCTTTTGCCCATTTTATGATTGGATTGTTTGTTTCTTTGCTGTTGAGTTTAATAAGTTCTTTATAGATCTTGGAAACTAGCCCTTTATCTGATACGTCATTTGCAAATATCTTCTCCCATTCTGTAGGTTGTCTTTCAGTTTTGTAGACTGTATCCTTTGCTGAGCAAAAGTTGGAGAGGATGCGGAGAAAAGGGAACCCTCTTACACTGTTGGTGGGAATGTGACCTGGTGCAGCCACTCTGGAAAACTGTGTGGAGGTTCCTCAAAGAGTTAAAAATAGAACTGCCCTATGACCCAGCAATTGCACTGCTGGGGATTTACCCCAAAGATACAGATGCAGTGAAATGCCGGGACACCTGCACCCCGATGTTTCTAACATCAATGTCCACAATAACTAAACTCTGGAAGGAGCCTCGGTGTCCATCGAAAGATGATGGATAAAGAAGATGTGGTCTATGTATACAATGGAATATTACTCAGCCATTAGAAACGATAAATACCCACCATGTGCTCTGATGTGGATGGAACTGGAGGGTATGATGCTGAGTGAAATAAGTCAGTCGGAGAAGGACAAACATTATATGGTCTCATTCACTTGGGGGATATAAATAATAGTGAAAGGGAATAGAGGGGAAGGGAGAAGAAATGGGTAGGAAATATCAGAAAGGGGGACAGAACATGAAGACTCCTAACTCTGGGAAACGAACTAGGGGTGGTGGAAGGGGAGGAGGGTGGGGGTGGGGGTGACTGGGTGACGGGCACTGAGGAGGGCACTTGATGGGATGAGCACTGGGTGTTATTCTGTATGTTGGCAAATTGAACACCAATAAAAAATAAATTTATTATTAAAAAATAAAGAAAAAATAATAAAATTATTTTCAAATGGACTATGAGAAACTCTAAAACACACAATTTGGTCTTAGCTCACAGCTTCCGCCAGCCATCCACCTTATTGTGCCTCCTGCTTCTGTGGGTTGTCATTTTCCCTAGCGACCATAAGGAAGCAGGTGATGAGAGAGTAGGGGAAGGATGAGAACCCATTCCTAGAATCCTGAAACGCTGATGGGAAAGCTGACTGTCCAGATTTAGGCGAGTTGGTAGCCAGGCCATGAGATCTTCCCAAGAAGAATTAGGAAGAGTTCACAGAACGTTCATAGAAGAATTTCTTGAAGACCTGCTATGCACTAGGTACTATTCCAGGCATTGGCGACGCCATGAAGTGTATGGAAGTCTCTACCCTGGAGATATGGGAGCAACCACATACCTAGAGTACCCCTGACAGCTTCATGTTGAGTTTGGAAAAAAGTTCAGACTGTAAGATGGGTTCTCCCTAGACAAGAAGAGTCTCAGACACATGCAGGTCTCTACTGGAGGAGGGAAGCTTTCATGGGAAACCGGAAGAATGAGAAATTCTTTAAGCTGCTAGGTTCCATTTTTCCTGTGATCGGGCAACCATAGTATTCATTTATCAGGCTCTCAAGATATTTGGGAAGGAGAAATAAGTAGGGAAGGATACTTCTTGGGTCACGAGGAGCCGCGAGGGCAGGGTGAGGATCACAGACGGGAACCCATCAGTGAGGATCCCACTGAGTCATCAGCAAGGCAAAGCCAAGGTAGGGGTTCAGGTGGGCAGGGCAAGGGTAGACGTGGAGGGGACACCCTGCGGGCCACCCCAAGCTGGGGGGCTGGGGGGCTGGGTCCTTCTGAAGCTTGAAGCACAGCATCAGTGATCGAGGGCGGGTTGAGAGAACGAGACTGAGCACCAGTGGGGCTCCTCTCTTGCCCAAGGCCAGACTCCAGGTTGAGTCGGCTGGAGGGGAGGCCTGGCGGCCAGGGGTTCTCCCAGGGACTGTCAACGGTCAGGGCTGCAGGAATGTGTAAGGTGACACAAGAACATACTGTGAAATGGTGCTGACAGGTGGGTCGCCTCAACTGGAAAGCGTTCAGAGCTCATTATGGGATGACTGATTTCAAGAACAAGCTGCAAACTCGCTAACGACTCATAATACCGTTTCCATATTAAAATGAGTTGTGTATTCCACGCAACCAACGTGAAAACAGAAATTTGAAAGCATCGTGGGCCGCAGGTCCTTGGATAACGGGTTGTGGGTCGTGGCGCAGCCGGCCGGGCCCGCTAGGTGGCAGTGTGGTCGTGACTTGCCGGGAGCGGGAGCACAAGACCTCAGTCTGCAGCTGCTGGTTTTTTCAGACATTTAGAAATTCCCATAGAAAATCCCGGTGGAAGAGAGGATGGCAAGTCAAACAACGAACCACGTGAGCATCACTGGCGTGCAACATGGAGCTGTTTTACTGTAGTTAACCATGGAGCATCTCATGAAACGTCAGAGCAGCAGCGTCGTCTGGTTCTTCCCATAGGTGAATGTTGAACGTATGGAACAGATAGAAAAGGGATGGGAGCGGACGGTGGAGACGTCTCCCCAGCGCTGACACACGCCAGCCCCCCTAGCTGGGCCTTCATGGGTTTTCTGTCCCGGGCTTTACTTCGTCCTTACTGGTAGGTCCGAGTTCCCTGTTGCCCTTTGAGATGCCCCTGGGGCCCAATCCCTGAAAGTCACCTCATGGGACTGTCCTACTTAGTTGGACTTCCCTGAAATGATGTATGAAGACCACCGACAGCGTGTGTTGTCAAACGTCCCTCTTCTTCCCTGTTCCTTGGATTAGCACTTGCTGGCTGTGTGATGTAGGACACATGACTTAACCCCTCCCTGCTTCGGTCTCTTTACCCGTAAAAGGGAATGATGATGGTATTCACCTCTTAAGGTTCTTGCAGGACTTACACGAGTTAGTGTAAGAAGTGCTTTGATGGATGGGTGACATGGTAACCCAAACCCAACACCACGTAACAGTTGGTTTCCAACTGGAAAGTAAGACCAAAAGGAAGAAACTGCATTCTGGTTCCCTTCTATCCATCCCTTTTAAGCACTGGATACATAGCACTTATGCTTAATAAATATTTAAATCAACGAATGAATAAATCAATGGCTAAAACCATGATGGTGATCTGGGATGCACAGGGATGAATTAACAAACACAGTCTGGCCCCTAACATCTGGAACATTTCTTTTTTTTCTTAAAGATTTTTATCTTGAAGTGATCTCTATGCTCAATACGGGCCTCGAACTCACAACCCCAAGCTCGAGTCGTCGTGGGCTCTACCCACTGAGCCAGCCACACGCCCCTGGGACATTGAAAGAACATATTCTTCGTGAGGAAAGGTGGGACACTTCATAAATAAGCCTTTAAAATATTTTTTTACATTTTAGATTGATCGAATTAATTAAATGATTAAATATCAGGATGATAGTTAAGAAATATAATCTGAATTCCAAAATATGGATTTAAAATAGAGGACATTTTCAGTTAGAAGTTACCTTTGAGACAAATAGGTTAACCCTCTTATTTGGGGGCTGGAAACCAGGCCTTTAAGTTGAATGTGCTTTTATTTATTTATTTATTTGTTTATTTATTTATTTATTTTAATTTTTATTTATTTATGATAGTCACACAGAGAGAGAGTGAGAGAGGCAGAGACATAGGCAGAGGGAGAAGCAGGCTCCATGCACCGGGAGCCCGACATGGGATTCGATCCCGGGTCTCCAGGATCGCGCCCTGGGCCAAAGGCAGGCGCCAAACCGCTGCGCCACCCAAGGATCCCCTGTTTATTTATTTTTTGACTTAATATTTTGCTTCCCCGGTTTGGCAAAAACCATAAGGATGAGCATATTAAGTGTGGTTGATTTTGCTGTTAAAAATGCATGTGACACTTGACATCCTATGTTTTTGTGTGGTTGTATCCATTTATATAATATTGAAGCATACTTGTTGGAACTGGCTTCTTTACCATCAGAACATAAAAATGTATTCTTAGATCCATCCTTAGCCTATTTCAAAATTATGAAGCACTGACTCAGCTGTTTGTGCCAATTTATGGTGTGCGTTCTTCCCCTTTGACCCTGTTTCTCTTTCCTTGAAGAAACTAGGTTAAAACTCTACTTATCAGAAAAATCAGGCTCAGAGCAAAACAAACACACTCCTTTGAATATATCTCAAGTACAATTTTATTTTATTTCTTTTTAAAGATTTTATTTAGTTATTTGAGAGAGTAAGAGATCGCTCAAGCACGAGAGGGGGAGGGAGACTCGGGGAGCCCAGAGGAGACGGGCGCCAGCCCCGGACCCCCCCCACCCCGAGATCATGACCCGAGCCAAAGGCAGACACGCAAATGACTGAGCCACCCAGGTGCCCCGTCAAGTAAGATCTTAAATTCGAAAGATCTGAACGTTATTCTTGAAAATAGCTGCAACTAAAATAACATACGTTACATCTTAGAGAAAATTCTCTGGAACAGGAAACTCTTGATTCATGCCCCAAACTTGCCCAGACGCCATCACCCAGCGGCCCAGGGTGCGGCCTGCACGCAAACACTAATCCCTTGCTTTTGCCCCACGGCGGCCGCACCACGCAGGCCTGGCAAAGAATCAGGGTGTCTCCTTTGTCGTTGTTTTCAATTATGGTCTTGCCATTTTTAAATCAACTATATTTTTATTGCCATGAGCATCGGTGTGACCTTACGTGAAACCGCGGGTACTCTTGGCCACGGAGAACGGTGTGTGCTCACCAACAGGCGTTGTGCAAGGCTTTCCATGTAGCAGGAATCTCGCTGCCATCCCCTTTCGGATCTTTGAACCGTTGGCCCAGGCCGGTGAGGAGACTACTGTTTCGATGGCCTGGTTCGAGTGGGTTTGACACGCGAGGGGCACTGAGGTCTTGGTGTGCGAGGACCGAGTCGGGGTCCAGAGCCCCGTGTGCTGCAGAGAACCGGGGGTAGGACAAGGCAGGCCGGGGGGCGCCCAGGTTCTCATACAGAAAGCCTGCCGAGGAAGGGGGGCCTGGCCGGGGGGCTCAGCGGGGGCTCTGAGGTCCCAAATCTCGGGTGGAGAGAGGCCACGGGATGATGGCGAGGTGGGCCCCGGGGGGCTGCGGGCCACATGCACCGGGGCTCCCCTCCGGCAGAGGAGAAGCAGGAGAGGAAAGGCCGGGTGCAGCAGGTGGCACGTTGGGCCCCGACCCCGGGTCTGCTGTGTGGGATGCACCTGCTGCGTGCACGTGGTGAAAGGCACCTGCCAGGAGAGCCCCACGCCCCAACCAGCACCAAGAGCTCCCGCCCTGCAGCTTGGCTACAGCCCCTCGCACGCCGTGTGTTCTGTCCTCGTCCCGCGGTCCTGGCTCCTCCCCAGGAGTGACCAGAGTCTGGAACGTGTGGCAACAGGAGCGAGAAGGGTGGCGCGTCCTCGTGCTTCCTGCGCGGCTGTGCCACGGGGCACCGGCAGTTGGGGCGTCGACCGGGCCGGGGCCCTTCGCGGGCCTCGTGGATGCTGAGCATGAGTTCATGCAGGGTTTTGAGCCGCTCATGTTGAATTCCTTTAAAATGTCACCATGAGAAAGGGGCTGGATGAGAGACTATAAACCAAAGGAAGGTGGGTCTGAATAAAGCTCCCACGCACTTGACTCTGGTTGGCGTCACCGCCCGGCGCTGTCGAGCAGGTGCGACTCAGTCTACAAGCTCTGCTGGCAGGAAACGTCACATTTATTCATTATTTTAAATCCACATAAAATCTGCTCTGAGCTCCTACGCTGTCAGACAGGTGGGAAGTCAGGCTTAGTCACTAGGGCTGCAGAAGCCTCCAGAAGGCACGTGTGGTGCCGACAGGGTAGGGGGAGGCCGCTCCGCCTCCAGCATCTTCCCGCTACAGGCTGCGTGGAGGCTGGGACGGTTGGAGCCCGCTCTGGGCCTTGGGCCCGCAGCCCCACAGGCCTGCTCGCGGGGCTCCCTGCTTCTCCTTGGCCGCTGAGGCCTCTCCACCTCCCTCTGCAGACCTCAGGCCCCCCCCCCCCCGGGCCTTTCCTGCACCCCGGCTGCACTGGGCCTGATAACGTCAAGGACTCCAGGCTTCCACAAAGCCCAGGAAGGTTCCGTGGTACTTCGGGTGGCTTCCACTTTTCATCCTGCCACAATTATACCCTGAGCTGTGCTTGAGGCTGGCAGTGGGAAGAGAGGAGGAAGGAAGCGCGTTACAGGGGCTGCTCTCTCACTGAATAGTCCTGCAGTATTTCTATATAATGCATGGGCTTATTAGTAAAGTGTTTTTTTTTTTAAAAGAAAGAAAAACAGAAAGACTGTGGCCTCTGTGGTATTACATGTTGAGCTGTGTGGCTCTCTATTGAGAAAACGTGGATGCCCCCCACCTGGCTCATCTACCCCATTTTATGAACAAAACATGTGAGTTCCAGAGGCCGCACGGTGTAGTGGAGATGGCAAAGGTCTTGCAAGTAGCAGGGTTGGGCTAGCTCCCCGATTCTGTGCCTTGTGGGCCCAGTGTTGTTAGATAGTGTGTATACAGTCTCTCCGAGACTCCAGTTCTTCGTCGCTGGAAAGGGGCCGCCACATGTGCCCACAGGGCTGTCAGGAGGTCTGAAGAGCTTGCCTGCACACGCAGCAGGACGGGTACACAGAAGGCGCCCACCAGTGCTGGGCTCACCCCCTCCTCGCAAAGCCACATTCGCAGCACGTGGCAGATCCAGAGGGAACTCCCGGTTCTGCAAGTCCCCGTGCACGTCCTTTCATGCGTGCTGTCGGGCAGGGAGACGTGGAGGACCAGGCCCCTGACAGTAGGCAGACCTGTTCCAGCAGAGCCATGGTGTGCACGCTCACCGTGCACCGTGCACTTCCCAATCAATCAGTTTGATTCAAGAGTCATAATATTTGCAAAAGCGTGTGGCAGCACCAACCACCCTTGTCTCCGAGTTGCAGGGGATGCGCCAAGGCCTGACAGTAGCAAAGGGTCAGGCCCAGGCTCCCAGCTGCCACTGTTCTCAAGGTGGCTGTCCTCCTTCTTTTATTTTTTTTTTTAAGATTTTATTTATTTATTCACGAGACTCACAGAGAGAGAGAGAGGCAGAGACACAGGCAGAGGGAGAAGCAGGCTCCATGCAGGGAGCCCGACGTGGGACTCGATCCCAGGACCCCGGGGTCACTCCCTGGGCTGCAGCACATACTCCACCGCTGACCCCCCAGGTGCCCCTCGAGCTGGCTTTCCTGTCCCCAAAGATGGGCCAAGTGCTCGGCAGGCAGTCGATTAGCAGCATTTGTCACGCCCCAGGGTGAACGGAAACAGGGCCAGAGTTGTGATTTCTCTCTCCCTGTGAGTAGGGAAGTTCCAGAAAGGGAAAGCACGGCGCCGCGGCTGAGGAGTCAAGCCCTGCTCGTGACCGAGCTGCTCCCCGACCCGTGTGGCCCACTGCCACAATGAGCACACCTGCGAGTGTGAGGGCTCAACTCCGGCCAGTCGCCACCAGGGAGATAACTCCTGATGCCCCCTTCCCGGCAGAGCACCACCCGCGTCCTGCTAACCCCGGGCTCCTTCTGTTGCACATTAGGGACGCAAGTGAGTTGGATACGTGATTATTGACTCATCATGTCCCTCAACCAGCATCATCAAACCTGAGGTGTTCTCTTCATTTTTAAGATTTTACTTATTTATTTATTTATTTGAGAGACAGAATGTGTGTGTGAACAGGGGGCAGGGGAGAGGGAGAGACCCTCAAGCAGACACCCGGCTCGATCCCATGGCCCTGAGACCAGGGTCGGCTGCTCGACGGCCTGAGCCGCCCAGGCGCCCGTCACCTGAGGTCTCCTCAATCAGCGCCATCAGGTCCATGCTCCGCACCGGTGGTGGCTGTGGCCGGGCTGTGAAGACGGCAGCTGCCCCTTGCTGAAACCACGCATGAAACATGTTACCTGTGTTGCATCTCTCATCATCTGTAAACAAGTAGGGGGGACCTTCTGGTATCCAGGTCATGGGCGAGGCCAGTGAGGTCAGACGGCTGGGCCCGGGAGCAGCTCGGAGGCCGAGCGGCCAGTCCCGCTGCCCGAGTTCGGTCCCGTGCGGCCTTGCAGCCCGGGGTCCAAGCCAGTGCCGGGACGGTCTCCGGGGAATTTCCATTCTAAAAAATGAGGAAGGGACCCCAATGCCAAGTGTAGAGGGTTCCCCGGGTAAGCAGAAGCAGCATCTTCGACACGGGGTCCTGGTCGTGTGCGAGCACCTCACCCAGGCGCCCTCCCGTAGTCTGACGTGAGCGCTCGTCGCGTGTGGCGTCCCTTCCTGCCTGAAAATGCAGCAGTCGCCCTGCTGGGGGGACGGTGCTCCCTCAGCGGCTGCAGCACCCACGCAGTGTGCGGGCCTCCGAAGCTGGCGGACCCGTCGTCTAGCACGCTGCTCAGAGCCCCTGAAAGCTCGGCGGTTCCCCTCCGAGCTGCGGGAGCACCTGCTCGCTCCCGTGCCCGTCTGTGTTGTGACCAGACACCGCCCCCGCCCCGCCTTCGAGGAGTCTGGGGTTCTCTATGCCGAGAGGAAGGTTCATTGCTACAAATGAGGTGGCGTTGAGGGGACCCAGTGTACCCAGAACTTCCCTGCTGGTCAGGATCTCGGGCCCTCCACGCGAGATGGGGGATCTGCGGCTCGCTCTGGGATCCGGTGGCGGGCAGTGTACCCGACTGGTTTCCTGCCGCTTCCTAAGTGCACCTCAGGCCATGTCTGTTCTCGTGAGGGTTTGCATAAAATGTTAGGACTCTGCTATCTAGTCCTGACTAGGCTGTAATCCAGCCTTACCCAGACCTTCAGATGCAGACCACCGCCAGCGCAGGCCCGAGGCCGGCCTCAGGCAGACCACACGATGGGGACCGTTAGTCTTCGGTGCTACCAGCATCCACCACCTGCCGCTTGCACGGAGTACAAACCCTAAATCCTAGATCCACAATCCCCCTTTCTCCTTTCCAATCTCTTCTTTCAAAAGAACAGGATTTCTAAGAATTAATTCCCACTGTTACCCTCCGTAACAGGTGGTCGGGTGTAGGAGAAAGAACGTCAGTAGTGCAGACATCAGCTCTGATTCAATGGAAGATGTTGGTCTTTCTTTCTTTCTTTCTTCTTTTCTTTTTTAAAGATTTTATTTATTTATTCAGGAGAGACACAGAACGAGGCAGACTCACAGGCAGAGGGAGAAGCAGGCTCCCTGCAGGGAGCCTGATGTGGGACTCGATTCCAGGACCCCGGGGTCATGACCTGAGCCAAAGGCGGACCCTCAACCACTGAGCCCCCGGGCATCCCAAAGTGTTGGTCTTTCCATTTCAAATATTCTATATAAGTTTCTAAGTAGATTTTTCTCAGTTTACATGATCAAGTTTATCCTCCTCAAGTCGCCCCTCAAAAGTCAGAGGATTCTTAATATTGTGAAAATGTCCCCTGGAACTCAGTACATGGTATGCAGAGGAGATACCCAGGGCATGCAATCTCATCCTGCACCACACTTACTAAGGGTCCATGATTCCTACCGCCACATGCACCCGTCTGCGATGCAGAGGTGGCTCAGTAATTCTGTATTTGTTTTCCACTGCTGCCATTTTGGAGGTTTAAACAACACAGGTTTATTCTGAGAATCCTGGAGGTTGGGGAGGCCCCTGGGCAGGTGAGTCAATTGAGTGTCTGACTTGATATCAGCTGAGGTCTTGATCTCAGGGTCGTATGTTCAAGCCCTGCATCGGGCTCCACACTCAGCATGGAGCCTACTTTAAAAAAAAAAAAAAAAAAAGAGGCCAAAAGTCCAAAGTGAGTCTCCCTGGGCTGGAGTCAGCGTCTTGTCAGGGCCAGTTCCTTCCAGAGGCTCTAGAGGAAAATCAGCTTCCCTGCCTTTCCTGGCATATCTTGGCTTTGTAGTCCCTTCCTTCTGACTTCAGAGCCACAGCCTGGCAATTTCACATTTCTCCCCAAGTCTGACTCTGCAGCCTTCTCTTCCACTCACAGGGACTCCGGTGATCATGCCCACCTGGAGAGTCCTGGATTATCTCCCCACATCAAGGTCAATGGATTAGCAACCTTAATTCCACGGACGGACGACTTAATTCCTCGTTGTGATGTGACATATTCACCATTTCTGGATGTTTGGGGCATGGACATCTTCGGGGAGCTGTTCCTCTGCCCACCACAAACACTAATCAGTTAAGTGAACACAAAAACGGTTAAAGTAAAATCAGAATGGATTTTACTAAAAAATCTTGTGTTTTAATTCCATGAGAATTTTCTGGAAATGCTAAAGGAGGAAAATACTAAATAGGTCTGGTCCAATTTGATATTCTGATCATATTTCTGTTTATATCATTTGAGACTTTTTTCCCCCCCAAACACTTTGGTGTAAGGTTTTCTGCTGTTGTAGGCAGCCATCTGGTGTCCTTTATGATGAAGTCCAAAGGTTATTCTGCTTCTAATTGTCTCTTCTTGAACCATCCCCCCCCCGAACCCCAATGATGTTTGATTCCCCTGCTGTAGTCAGACCGCTGGACATGGCGCGTCGTCATTGAGTGAAATCTGTCTGGAAGCAAAATACGATGTCGGGAGCATTAAGACGTTTTTAATATATTTGGGCCGCATAAGGTTTTTCGGTGCCTCCAATGATTGATCCCTATTGACATTAGGTCGCACAAACTCTCAGCGTTAAGCCAGGGGGCCGCATGATGATAACCAACGTGGTCGGTCGGTCACTTTGCTGCTTTCACGCAACACACGATATCAGGATTCTGCAGCTAATCCACACGTGCGGCTCCTCTACGGACAATGCGAAATGGTCAGACATTAACAACTTTTAAGTAAAGATGCAGTAGGAAGACCTGGTTTTATTTATTTTTTTTTAGACGGAGGGAGGGGCAGAGGTAGAGGAAGAGAGTCTCAAGCAGACGCCCCACTTGAGCACGAAGCCTGGTGACCCTGAGATCACGACCTGAGCCGACACCAAGTGTCGGATGCTCAACTGCCTGAGCCACCCAGGAGCCCCCGCTTTTTGTTTTCGATTCAGGTTTCCGTGGTCTGTTTGTTGTTTTCTCGCACTTAAGAAGCTACAGAGATTCAGAAAGAAAGAAAGAAGGAAAGAAAGAAAGAAAGAAAGAAAGAAAGAAAGAAAGAAAGAAAGAAAGAAAGAAGAAAGAAAGAAAGAAAGAAAGAAAGAAAGAAAGAAAGAAAGAAAGAAAGAAAGAAAGAAAGAAAGAAAGAAAGAAAGAAAGAAAGAAAAAAGAAGCTACAGAGATTTGTTGAGTGGGAAGTGGAATAAAATCTGGCTGAAAATTAAATGCAGCCCACTCTCGGTGGTTGAAGCCCATGCTGAGTAAATATTCCAATAATGTCTTGATTATCTACAGGTGAGTGAGGCTGCTCCCGGGCAGCACGCTCCTGGGCACACGTGCTAGAGGCCTGGTGGCCGTGCAGCCAGCTTTCACCTGTTCGTGGACAAAGACCGGGAGGGTGTCTTGGGATTGTGCACCGTGAGTGGTGTCCACAGCAGCCCTTGTTAGACACCTTGAAACATGCTCCTGGAAAGCCTTCTGGAAAATAAATGGGCAAAAGATGACATTCCGCTATCTTCTCTACACTCTCTAGCTCCGGTAACTGAGTGAAATGTTGAAATGTGTGATTATGTGCTTTCCACACCCAGGCGTATTTGCAAATTCAGCTCAATAAATTTCAGATATTCATAAACTATTCTTGTTATCCTATCAACAGACTAAACTTGGCAGAGAAATAAAGTTCCTACAAACCCAAACCACAGACGTGACTCTTGACCAAACATGAAACATTGACCCGGTTTGTGGACAGGCATTCCTAACTCCAGGCTTATGAATAACTGGATGGTCCAAAAGGATCACAGGCCAAGGGTGAATTTCTCTACGAGCATAGGAAAGACTTGTGGACGTGATGGCAGTAGGTTTTTTTCTGGGATGAGGAGCCGTAGCTTTCACCAGGTTCTCAAATGACGTTGTATCTAAAATATAATAACCAAGAAAAAAAATGGCTAAGGACCAGAAATTTAGAATCTCCCCCCCGACCCCGCAAGATGTTGCTTACAAATCCCAGAAAAAAAAAATAGTTCAGGTTCATCACGAGATGTTTTTTGGCTACCACGAATAAACTGAGCAGCAGCCTTGGAAAATTAATGTGAAAACATGAAAATGTAATTGCTGAGCAACCTGTGCATTAAGCATCATTTTCAATTAATTTTAACTAAGAATTGGAGGATTTATTTTAATATCTTACCATCACATTTATGATTAAAGTTAATCACTTTAAAACTCACTTTAGAGGCTCTCCAAAACATTGCATGTTTTTGCTTATTCAAGGATTTCTCTTTTAAAAATATGAAACACCCTATTGTCTTGACAGACTTCCAGAATATTGGGAATGTACATATTCGTTTCTTTAATGATAGCTTAAAAAGTGAGACTCTATCGTTAAAAGAAACAAAAATAAGAAAGTCAACCCAATATTCAATATATAGTAAGTTTCATATGAAACTCAATATTTTAATACATTTTAGCTATTTTGGGTAAGAAGTAAGAAGGTAAATAGCTTTCTTGAAAAGCAGCTGTAACAAATATTCTTAAAATATCATAAAATTATCAGTGGCTTTATCTATAGTGTGTAAAAGAAAATGTTGACCCTGTTTTGATAAGAGCATAGCTGGTGAACCTAGAAAATTCAGACTATATTAGGAGGCCTTGATTCAAAACTATTAGGAAAAAAACCTGATTTTTCTAGAATGGAGTCATCTCAGTAATTTTAAGAAACTTCTTGAAAAAAAAAACAACTTTTTGGAGATTGTAATGGAATTTGATTACTTCTGTGATTATTGTTATTGATTTTTTTTTAAAAATGTACTTGTAGGGTTTTGAGGTAATTTTATTTTGAATCCGGTATAGAATGCAATTTCGGAGATGTCTTATCAATAGCTCTCAGAATCTTCTTCAAATAACCCTTTTGGCTTAGAAGAGACTTCATTTCACTGAAAGCCCAGACCTTCTCCCTGGGGTGGGGAAGGCGACCGCGTGCCCGAACCCCCCACCCGGGGCCGGCTCCGGGGCAGCACAAAGCACCTGCCTGCTGAGCCCCCTCCTGTGGGGCAGCAGGCACCTGCCTGTCCTGTCCCCAAGGGGTCGGGGCGGAGGCAGGTGCCTGGCTCCACAGGTGAGCAGGGGCCCTGGAAGGAAAGGGGGTGTGGCGGAGGGTACTGTCCTCTCGGGGGGGTGAGAGGTGGGCTGCTGGGAGGGGGCCTGTCTGTCTGTCGGCGCTTAGACTCTTAGAGATCAAGCCCGGGAGCTCGGAACCAAACCGGGCGGCGACGTACTCAGTAGGTCTGCATTTCTCTTATTGCAAGAAGCAGCCATTGAAGTTTTTAGGCAAGAAAATGACTTCATTAGGAATTAATCTGGAGGTTTTATGAAGGAAAAAGGGGGGGGAGTCAATTCCAGTCAAGGAGCTGCTTTTTTTCTAAGAAGCTGTGCTAATGAATAAAGATATTAAGGCCTTAGGAGTAAAAGCCCGTGAGAACCAGCTCGGCAGACGGCTGTCCACACCGAAGCTTAAATTTTTTTTTTAATTTTTTTATTTATTTATGATAGTCACAGAGAGAGAAAGAGAGAGAGGCAGAGACATAAGCAGAGGGAGAAGCAGGCTCCATGCACTGGGAGCCCGATGTGGGATTTGATCCCGGGTCTCCAGGATTGCGCCCTGGGCCAAAGGCAGGTGCCAAACCGCTGCGCCACCCAGGGATCCCCCCCTCTCCCCCCACCCCCGCCCCTGCACCGAAGCTTAAAACTCCGGTGTGACTCCCAATGCAAGGGCTTTGAAGGGGACCCTCTTCGCTGACTTTTCCACGGATGCAACTTCGCTCTGCCTCCAGTCACCACCAGGCCTCTGTCCGGGCCGCCCTTACCTGCACCCACGGCCAGAGCACCTGTCGCCCCAGCGCCAGCACCAGCACCAGGGCAGCAGGACGGTGGTGCTGCACGTGGACGGGGCCACTGAAGGCCGTGGGATGTTCCCGACCTCGAGACCTACCGCTGGGCCTGGGCCTCCGGCTCACTGCGCCCCACATCCAACATCCTGCGGCGTGGGTCCCTATCCCAGCGAGCCTCGGGGAGACGGCGCCCTGACCTCGGTCTGCGACCTCGGGGCGCTGTTCTGCTCGGGGAGCCTCGGCCCAAGGCTGGCTGACTGGCCCTCCTTCAGAGCTGTGAGGCTGCAGGAAGTGGGGACGCTGCTCTTCTTCCCATGTCCCCTCCTGTCTGCTTTGATCAAGGGGTGCCCGGCTCCGGCCCTGGAAGGTCCCGGGGGGCGACGCCACCCCCTGAGGTCCGGGTGCCTCACCGGGTCCACCAAGTCTTGGCTTTTCTGATGACCAGGACTTCTGAGAGCCGGCAGTCCCTGACTTCCAAGGACGGGTCAGTGCTGCCCTGGGCCCCAGGGCTTCTTTGGGTAACTGCAGGTTCCTTCCCCCTGACCCCTGCACCCATTTCCTCCCACCCACATCCATTTCCTCCCATCCCCATCCATTTCCTCCCACCCGTGCCCACTTCCTCCCATGTGCACACACTTCCTCCCACTTGCACCCCTTTTCCTCCCACCTGCCCCACTTCCTCCCAGCCGAGCCCGTTTCCTCCCGCCCACGCCCACATCCTCCCACCCGCTCTCACTTCCTCCCACTTGCACCCCTTTTCCTCCCACCTGCACCCACATCCTCCCACCTGTGCCCATTTCCTCCCACCCGCTCCCACATCCTCCCACGCGCGCCCACTTCCTCCCACTTGCACCCCTTTTCCTTCCACTTGCACCCACATCCTCCCACCCGCGCCCATTTCCTCCACCCGCGCCCACATCCTCCCACCTGCGCCCACTTCCTCCCGCCCGCACCCCTTGCCCCTGCCGCCCCCAGCCTGCCCTCTGGGTGCCCGCACTGCTCGCCTTCCCAGCTTCTCTGTGGACGTGACAGCTGGGGTGCCCACGTCCTCAGGTTTCCGTGGGCCAAGCAAGCGGGGACGTGTTGGACAGATGGGCGGCCTCTCTCCTGACGCCCGTTGCCTCAGCGTTCAAGGCTCCCGGCCCACACGCCTTCACCCTGAGATGCCCGACTGCGGCTGCGGGCTCCAGCGAGGGAAGCAGAGCGCCCGACCCACGGCTCTTCTCCGGGCCGTTTGCTCAGTGGGGCCGCGCAGCCGTGGCAGGGCCAACCCTCCGCTCCTTCATGGGACCGGCTTTTTCTGGGCAGCTGCCCTTGCTCAAACTCCAGGGAGGACAGGAGCCTTCTAGAACCTAAGCACCTACACATCTAGTTTTGTTTTATTTATCCAGGTTAGGAACCTCCGTATTTCAATAGTTTGAAATGGGTGCCCAGAAATAAGATCGCAGGTTCTGCTTTTTAATTTTTCTTGTATTTCTTTTCGAGTGGGCTCCGCACACTATGTGGGGCTTGAGCTCACAACCCTGAGATCAAGAGTCACATGCTCCACCCCTGGGGACAGCCACGTGCCCCTAAAATGCAGAATTCCGTCGTGCTCGTCGCAGGGAATGAGGGTACTACTTAAAATGATGGGGTTTGCAACGGGAGCTTGAGTCCCCCAAGGCCCCGCATGCCCAGCCCACACTCCTCCTCTCTGGTCCCTCATGGTTCACCTTCGGCCCCTCATCTGCCGGCCACCCTGGCCTTCTGGGGGCCCCACGCGTGCCCAGGACATTGCACCACAGAGCGTCTTTGCATCTGCTGGTCTGTGACCGCGGCACCTACTCCTGCCGCCGTGCCTCTCCCCGTTGGAATAGTCGCCTCAAATGTCCACTGTCAGGGAGGCCTGTGCTGACGTCTCTATGTTAATCAGCTCTCCTGCTCCAGCTGCGCCTCGGCCTCCCCTGCTTGAGGTCCGCAGGGCACCTACCACCTCCCTTTGCTGTTCTCTAACGACCTCCTGCCCCTGGGGGGTTCGAGTCATTAATGGCAGAGCCGCTGGGCCCAGAACAGCGCCTGGTGCACATGAGCAGTAGGGGCTCGTGAGAAATATGCCGAATAAAAGATCAAACCCCTGTTACCACAGTTTATAGTTTCTGACCTTCCCACCGATGGCACCAGAGGCCCCGCCAGCCTTCTTGGTTTTCTTCTTTTATTCTCCTGAGGGTGGAGTTCATCACAAAGCGCTCTGCTGGCTCTGGGAGGTTCCCTTGCCCGTGGAACTGCAGGGAGGAACTAAGCGGACGATCAAATACTCACTGGTTTGCCCTAAAAATTCATATTTCATATGCTCTCAAACCCGAGCGACTCATCCCAAGGTTGCTGAGCCTCTAATTTTGCAAGGGATTCACAAACAATTTCATCAAAATATTCGCTTGGCTGAGGAAAGTGGATTTTTACCTTTATACCTACTGTGCCATGAGCCAGGAGCCTACGTCAGATCATTAGATGGAGATTCATGACTTCTTTGCTGGACTGTGTTTTGTCTTTACAAGTCCCTGTGATTTTAAAAAATTTTCTCATGGGTCCTCTTTACATTTCAATAAAAAAAAAAATCTTTCCTCTGCTGCCCAGCAAAATTGCAGATCCGGTAAGCCCGCCTTCGTTAGCCTCTGGGTTTGCAGGAGCCCCTTGCACACTGATCCGTCTCTCCCCCCATAACCACTTCCCAGAAGACCGTATTCTCGCACAGGAGAGGGCTGAGGAGCCAGACGGGAGACCTGTGGCCTCGTCCCGGCCCCAACGCGGGTGGGTTGTCAGGTCCTGGGCAAGTTAGACTCTTTGAGCGCCAACACTCCGGCGTCTATCTTTTCTCTCAAGGTTGAAAAAGTAACCTCGAACCCTCTAGCGGGCGACGGATTGGTCCATGAGCAAGAATCTACAGGAGCACCGCACACTTGATAAGACGTCGTAGAAGAGCATCGTTCATGAGTGCAGTTGGGTAAACATCGTAAACGCGTTGCTCTCGGATTTTTTTGGTTGGCACATGTCAACTTTTGTCTAAAATAGTTAATGAGGAAGCTGGCAGGAAAAGAAAAAAGCTTGATTTGACATGTATTTGAGGAATGAGGACTTATTTTGTCAGTCGGAAAAAGGAATGCTATGTTGGACTCCAAGCTAGTTAACAAGGCTAATTTCTCTAATGGCAACAACGTGTCACTTTTTATTTTTTACATCATCTGAAAGTCTCTAATCAAATCCATTTATAGAAAAAAGTTGCGCTCTCCCATAGAGGCAGAAGAGTTTAATCAGATAATGCTCCTGCTAGCAAGGTCTCAAAGAATCAAGCCAATATGTCCTTGCCTTTTCCCTCATTTTGAAGTGAATTATCCTTTCATACACTGAAAAGATGGAAAGACAATGAAACGGCAGATTGGTTGCCCTTGCCAGAAGATTCCATAGAACTTTCTTTCAGGAAGGTTTTAATTCAGATTCCACATATCCAGTAAGGATTCCAAAAATTCTGTATTTTAGTTAATGAATTATAAGGTGAAACCTGGTGTTTAAATTTGTTGTTGTGCGTGTATATGCCAGGTTCGAAGAAAAGTCTGAAAATATGCACAGGAGCTTCCTAAATCGACCATTTATCAGTAGGATCTGTCTGTTGCCAGGTCCGCATTCTTAATGATATCGTTATTTTAAGAATATTATTATAAAATTAATACACAGTGGTGAGAAAAAAAATGGAAGAACAGAATTGTTTGTATAAAATAAAAATTGGAATGATTCAGCCTCATGCCCACTGGTGGTCTCCGTTGGTAGTCGTACGCGTCCCTCTGTGCCTCCCACCCTATACGCACCGGTGCTCACGCTTTAACACAGATGGGGTCACTCTGTACAAGACCTTATACACCTGCTTTTCGCACTTGCTAGTACCTCTCTGGCGTCCACGCATATCCCTAGGGATGGGCCTTTTCTGTTTAAGGCTCCGTGATTTTCTACTGCATGAGCATACGGTGACCTGACTGGTCTCCCATGGAGGAGCACAGAGATGCTCTCCTGGTTTCGCTGGGAGGCGGCTAAGAGTTCTTTTTTTTTTTTTTTTTAAGATTTTATGTATTTATTCATGAGAGAGAGAGAGAGAGAGAGAGAGAGAGACAGAGGGAGAAGCAGGCTCCATGCAGGGAGCCCGACGTGGGACTCAATCCCGGGTCTCCAGGGTCACGCCCAGGGCTGAAGGCAGGCGCTCCACCACGGAGCCCCCCAGGGGGTCCACGGCTAACAGTTCCTGAGAACGCAGCCTCCCGCAGCAGCCTGCGTGGCTCTAGCCGGTTCCTCTCCTCACTCACTCGTGTGAGCTGCGGAGCCTCCGTGGCTCTCAGGTAATTCAGCATATGGGGGACGGGGTGGGAATTTAGTACTCACTCTCGAAGATTCTCGTGAAGAATTAACACATATAAAATGCTTAGAATTGTGCCTACCTCCTAAGTACTCTCTGAAGGTTTGCTGTGATACTTCTGTTCCTATGGACAAGACCGCAATCCGTTGCTTTTATGTATATATCTGATTTTTAACTCTTAAATAAATAAATAAATAAAACTTAAATAAATCAGATGTTTTTGAGGACACAGAATTAGACTGTAGTGAAAATAGACAATGAACCCTTAGTCTTCATTTCTTATTTAGCAGAAAAATAAATAGAAAAGGCAGTGCAATGCTCCCCTCACTGAATACCAGTGAACAGAAATACATATTTTTCTGAATTTCTCCAAATCATCGTTACTCCCAACGTCCTGGTGCAGTCCACCATCCCCCCTTACCTGGGCTATTATAAACATTATACCATTTTTGCCTGCCTGCTTCTGAGTTTCTCACCCCTTCCACAAAACCTCTACCCCTTCTGTCGAAGGGATATTCCGATGTTCCCTAATTTCTCCAGGACTAAACCTAAACTCCTTAACCTGGAGTGGAAGCCCCTCTGTGAGCTGGTCCCTGTCTATCTGTCCAAATTCCCCTTTACAGCTCTGGCTTATTTCCACGCCCCTCCCATGCTGGCCTTACCTACACTCCTCTGAATGTGCCACCGTGTTTTCTCCTGTGGAAATTGCACACACAGTTCTACCTCTTTGAATTCAGTCCCCCGTGTCCGCCCTTTGAAGCCTCCTCATCTCTTCAGACCCAAATCTTGTATCCCCATGTCTTTGAAACCTCCTTTGAACTATAGCTCCCCAAAGGATTTCTGACAACCCCTACTTTATATCATCATTTTGTACCCGTTAGGGCAGTTTTCATATTGTGATCATATGCTTATGAAAGTGCCCAAACACACCAGACCACAGAAAATATATCCTTTTTGTGTGGCCCTAACTGAATATAATGTCCAAGGCATTATGTGAGTGCTTTCTGAATTAAAAAAAAAAAGAACAATCTAAAACTGAATTTCTACTCATATTTTATTACAAGCCTGTTTCCTTAGATGTGGAGGTGTGGTAGGGCTGGGGGAAATGCATCTACTTTTGGGGATAGGCTAAAATCTCTCAAATAACCACCTGGGACTTCAAAGCAGCTTAACATGAATCATGTGAGTGAATGTTGAATAAGCCCTGAACGAGGGATAAAAAGACACGGGTTCTCGTCATGCCTCTGCTGCTGTCTAGTTGCACGACCCTGAGATAGGCACTGAACCTGTGTTCATAGATGGAAACATGAGCTGAAAGGACTGGTATTTAAAGAACTCAAAGGTTATTTTTCCAATAATTTTTTAAAAAATGAATACAGTGTCTTCAAGAGAATTTGGCCTGCTTACATTCATTATAGCTCATTCCCGCTTAGAAACAGGTGTTTCCAGATTAGAAGCGGCACAGTAAGCAATGGTCCCAAGTGTCAAAACTCATTAAATGACTATTGTAATAGAACAGATGATCAGGCTTGACATTTCTTTTGAAAAATGAATATGTCAACATTTCCTCATGTTTTGAAATAAGCATGTGAAAAGGTATTCCCAGGGCTCCTAAATAGCACGATTTAAACCACATTCTATTTTACCAACATTGTGGCTTTATGAGAGACTATATACATAAGTGCAAATGGTTACTATTTACCAAATCAGCCTTACATGTGTACAGATTTTTGTTGGTAGTAAAATTAAGGCATCTAAATATTTGTAAACATATTAGAATTCAAAATACCAAATCTTCTTACTCTAATTTAATAAAAACAGATCTCATAAAATTGTCAAGGAAGAACTTAATCTTCTTTGCTCTAGAGCATAATTATGGGTGGAGAAACAGCATGCTGGAAGAAGATTTGGAGGGTATTAAAATCTTATTTTATTAACTAATTTTAATGCGATTTGATTGAGTGGAAATTATTATTATTTATTTATTAGGAAAAGAGAGAGAGAAAGGACAGAGGGAGAGGGAAAGAGAATCTTAAGCAGATTCCATGCCCAGTGTGGAGCCGGACGCAGGGCTTGATCTCACAACTCTCTGAGATCATGACCTGGGCCAAAAATCAAGAGTTGATTGCTTACCCAACTGAGCCGCCCAGGTGCCCCAAATGAGCAGAAATTAAAGACTAAACTGTTTTACAATATATATTCACCGTGCCCAAGAGCGTGACGCCGAAAGGGCACCCCCTCTTTGGTAAAGGATGTTAGCACTCACAAGGTGGTTGAGGTGCTTGTTGAACATTGGATACATGCCAGGCTAAGAGCTTTGCAAATGCTGTTTATTCTCATTGGATCCTTGAAACGGCATTATAGGGACATATCGCAACCATTGACACTTTATGGGCGAGGAGATGTGAAAACCAGTTTGAGATGTGGAAACCAGTTGTCTGATTCGAGAGCCTTGCTATCCCTCTAACACCGCACTACCATCACTAAGTAAAGCAGCCGCGCTGCGGCATGAGGATGCGCCTCCGGGAGAGACTGAAACGAGCTGGGATAAAAGCAAGTAAACGGTGTCCTTGGGCAGGACAACTTCTCAAATTGTAACACGCCGAGTAATCACTCGAGGATGTTGTAACTGCAGAGTCTGACCCCGTGGGTTGGGGCTGAAGCCTGAGATCCTGCTCTTCCAACAACATGGCCGTGGAAGGTTTCCGTCCCCGGACCACGCTTGGAGCAGCCAGGCCCGGCCGCCCTCCGGTTCAGTACCACGGACAGTGGAGCAGGTGCCTCCGTCACCCCCTTCTCCACTACTTGGGTCAAATGCCTAATTATCTTTTGTGGGTAGATTCTGGTAACAAAACAGTCAGGAACTTTCTGAGAAAGTACTTCCTGGACTGCCAGTGGCCATGAAGCGATCCTCCGCACCTATAAGTACGAAGCTGTTCAGAGGAAAGAATTGGGGCGTTAGAAGAAAACCAGGTACCCCCCCGCTTTGTATTTTTAGAAGGTATACTGCTAGTGCTCCTCGGGTAAAAGTAATCTAATCATCAGGTGTCTCATCAAATAAGGAGGTTAATACAGAATTTATAAAATATTTAGGTAGTAGTATCAGCTGCAAAGTTATAAAACCTCTATTTGAGAAGGGTTAGTAGTACTCTCACTTGCATGTCTAATGAAAGGAAATTAGCAACATCTTTCTGCTGCTAAATATAGTGGACTATTAGTCAATTTCACATAATGAGAAAGAAATATTAAAAATATGGCTGAATGCTATTCAGAATCACAGGGAAATAAAATGACATTACAAATTTACTTATAAATGTATTTCTATTTTCCTTTTCCCTGTATTCCTTCTACCTAGTCCCAAATTTTATTTTACTCTTTAAAAATTATTTGAGGTTCATGTTTTTAAGATTTATTTATTTATGTATTAATTCATGAGAGACACACACAGAGAGAGAGGCAGAGACACAGGCAGAGGGAGAAGCAGGCTCCATGCAGGGAGCCGGATGTGGGACTCGATCCCAGGACCCCGGGGTCACGCCCTGAGCCAAAGGCAGCCGCTCAACCCCTAAGCCACCCGGGCGTCCCTACCTCATTTCAAATTTTAAAGATAAAATCACATAAATCATTTTCTTTAATTGACTTTGTCCTTTTTTATGCCTTATTTTGAAACAGCAATCATGGCTTCCAGCAGAGACATTGATAGCCTTAAGACTATCACTCTATTTCACAGCTGGAGCAAAACAATTCAGATAAAAATCTAGCAAGCAATTGCATTTGTTTTCCATTGAAGATATTTTTTTAGTTTTTGGTTGACGACCTCTTCTCAGGTCTGGAGATGCTATGGGCTACATTTATGGCAAATGAACATGGGCGTAATCACACAGAAACTTACTTTGTGACAGGCCTTCCCTTAGCCTTGTTACATGATCTACTTAACATACTTATTCTTTTTATTCCAATGTGTATTTCCAAAGCGAATTTGCTAAAAATGTGTTGCCACCCATTGGGCTTACATTTATAGATACCAGGAGCGAAAATTTAGATCTTCATATTTCAAATTTTTTTCTCAAGTTATTTCTTGATTCTAAAGGAAGAATCTTTTTTTTCTTTTCTTTTCTTTCTTTTTTTTTTTTTTTTTTTTTTTTTACTTTAAAGCAAGTTTGGGGTGTGTGCGTGTTTCAATATGTATTGCCAATCTATGTCATGAGGGAGAAATATCTTATGTGTCGTCCCATTCGATTTGCACAGAAACACTTTGAAATAGGTCCTTTGTTCCTACTTAAGGAATGAAATGAGGTTCAAAGTTCCTCTGCCAGTAATGTTTGTAGGTAGGTGAGCTTGAACCACAGAGATGCGTGCTGTCTTCTCAGGATGCTCTCATAAGATGGGCTTGTTCTAGTGCCAATTCACCAATCTCGTAAGGACGCGGCAAGGATGGTGTGTGTGAAGTGCAGTGCAGGCTGGCGGTGAGAGGCCCCAACCGCTACTTCAAAAGCAGATTTGGAGCTAAATTCAAAATCCATTACCAGTGGTGTTATCCTCACTGGGCTTTTTTCAGATGGACAGACACTGGCCATTAGCAAAGATTAAATAATTAACCCGGGCTTGCCTTGAGCACTCAATGCCAGGAAAGAATTTATGACGAATATCCTGGGAGTTGCTTGGTCTACTGGATTGCAGACAGTCCTCTATTTATAGGACATCTTACCTTGGTCTTTTCTGAGACAAATAGTAAGTATTTTTATTTTTTTTATTTTTTTTAAGTTCAGCTTTAAAAATAGTAAGTATTTTTAAAGGAAATGTAAATAATTCCCTTTGGGTGGTCTCACGTGGTCCCTTTCTGCTGCTGCTCCTTGTTGCTGGAATCACTGAAATCTAACTTTAGAAATGAGGGACCATCAACATAGAATGGGATTATTTGTTCTTTCATGGCCCTTGTCACATCCTCTTTGAGAAAGGCTCACTCATCTGACCTGTAGGGTGGTGAGATGGCGGTTTTAAATGTCTCCCCACTTGTATTAGAGGCAATGTCACATCTGATGATCTCTATGGACAGTGAGAACCTGTTATTCTCTGGAAACCTAGTGAACATGACCAGACAATGGCTCCTCTCAGGAGTTTTACAGAAAAATGTTGTTTTATAAATATAGAGAGCTACAACTAGAGGAAAGTCCCAGTGGAATCACAGTCCTCAGTGGAGTGTCCGGAAACCAAGAGAACTAGGCAAGTGGCGTGGCCTAACCAGTACTAGATACAGGGGAGGTAAAAATAGGACCACAGATGGTGTATTAGTGTGACTTATTTCTTCACCTACCTCCCCGCCTTTTTTTAGTTTAGTATTTTTTTTAACATTTTGATGGTGAGATTTTTTTTTTTTTTTTTTACTAAAAATGTCGAATCTCCAAATTCTCCTAGTTAAGGCAGGAGGACTGAGCCCCAGGAAACCCATTTCCACGGTGTGTCCTCATTGCCGGGTCGTGTCCGAATTCCACAATGTGCGGCCTTGCACGGCATCCCCCCCCCCCCGCCCCCGCCTTCCTGTCCCCAGAACACGAGCACCTGTCACCCGAGCGCCCATCACCCCAGGTACACTCGGGAGGCCCGCGGGTGTAGCCCCCTCTTCGCGGGCCTGATGCAGTCGCCACGCGTCGGCCTCGCGGCCGGACTGGGAATCCGCGGGTGTAGACGAGACTTTATTTATCATTGCGGTGGCCCCACGTGGTCAGGCCACAGCCCGCCTCTGCCGCGCGACCGCACGTGGCTGCCGCCCGGGTTCCCCGCGACCCCCCGCCCCCGCCCCCACGCCCTCTCTCGGGGCTCCTTCCGGGTGGACCCCCACTGCCGGCTCCCGCGGTGTAGACCGGGCTCTGCTCGGCCTCCGCAGCGCCCGCGCAGCCCGCCAGGGGGCCCCCGCCCCTCCTTCCCCGCCCCGCCCCCCCTCCCTGCCCCTCCTTCCTGCCCCTCCTTCCCTTCCCCGCCCCTCCCCCTTCCCCGCCCCCCTTCCCCGCCCCCCTCCTCCTTCCCCGCCCCTCCCCTTCCGTCTCCGCCCCCGTCGGTACCCTTCTCTCCCCACCCCTCCCCTCCCCTCCACGCCCCCTCCCCCTCCCTTTCCTGTACCCTCCACTCCTTGTCCCATCTCCTCCCTTCTTCGCTCCTCCCCTCCGCTCCCCGCCCCTTCTCCCCTCCTCCTGCCCCCTCCCCTCCCTGTACCCTCCCTCTCCCTCCCCTCCTTCCCCGCCCCTCCCCTCCCGCCCCCTCCCCTTCTTCCCCGCCCCCGCCCCTCCCCTCCCGTCTCCGCCCCCTACCCCCTTCTCTCCCTGCCCCTCCCCTCCACGCCCCTTCTCCCTCCCCTCCCGCCCCCTCCCTTTCCTGTACCCTCCACTCCTCGTCCCATCGCCTCCCCTCTCCACATCTCCCCTCCCCTCTTCGCCCCTCCCCTCTTCGCCCCTCCCCTCCGCTCCCCGCCCTCTCCCCCTCTCGCCCGCTCCCCCGTACCCTCCCTCCTCGTCCCATCCCTTCCCCTCCCCGCCTCTCCCCTCCGCTCCCCGCCCCTTCTCCCTCCCCCTCGCCCCCTCCCCTCCCCTTCCCTCCCCTCCCCTACGCGGCGGCCGAGGCGGGTCCGAGGGGCGTGGGCCCGGCGCCGGCTCCCGGGAGGCGGGGATCGCGGGGGCGCCCTGCAGCTCCTCGGCTCGGGACCCCGGCCCGGGGCAGGCGGCGGCGCGCCCCTCGGGTGGGTGTGTCCGTGTCGCGCGGCCTCCGGCCCCGAGAGGCGCTTCCGCGCGGCTCCTCCGTCCCCACCGCCAGGCTCTGCACGCGGCCGTCCCGGAGCCGCGAGTGGAACGGGGGACGGGGGGAGGCTGCGGGGCCCGGGAGGGGCGGGGAGGGGGCGGGGAAGGGGCGCCCCGGGGCGGGGGGGGCAGGGGTGCGGCGGCGGGGGCCGCGCGGCGGCGACACCGGCCGGACCCGGGTCCCCAGCGCGCGGTGACGCTCCTGGAAGCCCGCCCCCGCCCCCGCCTCGCCGGCGCTCGGGCGGGTGCTTCCCCGGGTCCGGCTGGAGCCGCGCTGAAAACTTTTCCCCGCAGCCCCCGGGGCCCTTTTGTCTTCCTCGCGGGCGGCGACGACCCCGCGGCCGCTGACCTCCAGGGCACAGGCGCCCGCGCTCCCAGCGCTCCGTGGCGCACCCCCACCCCCCCACCCCGCCCAGGTAGGGCGCCCGGGTCACCGCCCCCGGACCCCGAGCCCGGACCCCGGACCCCCGCCGACCCCGGACCCGGACCCCGGATCCGGACCCCCGCCCCCGCCCCGATCCCGGACCCGGGACCCCCTCCCCCTCCGGACCCCGGACCCCGGACCTGGACGCCCTCCCCCCTGGACCCCGCCCCCCGGCCCCCTTCCCCTCCCCCCCGTCCCCGCCGCCCCCGCCGCCCGCCCCCTCGCCTGACTCATCGGGCCGCGGTGGCCGCGCCGGGGCGGGAGGGAGCCGGCGGCTCCGAGATTCCCGCGGACGCCCCCCCCCGCCCCGCCCCGCCCCCGCCCGCCTCCCGAGGCGCCCGACGCCCCGACTGCTCCCGCGCTGACCGTCCCGGGAGGGAGCCCGCCGGAGCCCCGCGGCCGCGCGCCCCGCACAGGTGAGGGCAGGGCAGGGCAGGGCTGGGGGGAGGCGGGCGGGCGGGTAGGGGGGCCGCTCCTTCCCGCGCCCCCGCCGCGGCCGCCGGAGCTGGGGTGAGCGCGGTCGCCCGAAGTTTGGGGCGCAAAGCGGGTCCGCCGCTGGCGTGGGACCCCGGCCTACGGGGGGTGGGGGAGCCCGGAGCCCGCCGCGGCCCCGACTACACCCTCCTTTGTCTCGGCCCCGGGTCGGCGCGCTCCGCGAGGGCGTCCGCGGCCTCGTCCCCGGCGGAGCCCGGCGGCTGCGGGCAGTGCGGTCCCCGGAGCGCGGAGCCCTGAGCGCGGAGCCCGGAGCGCGGTGCCCGGAGCGCGGCCCCCAGAGCGCGGTGCTCGGAGCGCGGTGCCCGGAGCGCGGCCCCCAGAGCGCGGAGCCCGGAGCGCGGTGCCCGGAGCGCGGCCCCCAGAGCGCGGTGCTCGGAGCGCGGTGCCCGGAGCGCGGCCCCCGGAGCGCGGTGCTCGGAGCGCGGTGCCCGGAGCGCGGTGCCCTGAGCGCGGCCCCCAGAGCGCGGAGCCCGGAGCGCGGTGCCCTGAGCGCGGAGCCCTGAGCGCGGCCCCCAGGACGCGACCCCCAGAGCGCGGTGCCCGGAGCGTGGCCCCTGGAGCGCGGCCCCCGGAGCGCGGTGCCCAGAGCGCTGTGCCCGGAGCGCGGCCCCTGGAGCCCGCTGCCCGGAGCCGCGCCGCTGACACCTACGCGGGCGGGCTCAGCTCTGCGCCCCCCTGTGTCGTCCTACGGCCGGGCCTGGGGACGAGCCGGGTGCGCGCGTGAGATGCGCGTGGTCACGGGCCCCTCGGCCTCGGCCCGGGAGGCGGTGGCGCGTCCCGCCTGCAGTTCGTCCGCCGTGTGCACCCCAGGGCCCCTCGTCGGCCGCTTCAGCCCCGTTGCGTTAAAGCGCCCCTTGACCTCGTGGTTTCCTCTGGAGAGGCTCGGGGGCCGCTGTGGACGACCGAGGACCTTGCAGGAGTGGAGTGGACAGCTGCCCTTGGCCGTGAGCGCGGCCGCCCTCGAGGCTTTGCGGTCCAGCCAAGTTCCCACGCGCGGCCGGAGGGCTTCGGGCGAGAACACTAGCAGCCCCTGTAACAGCTGTTGGCGTAGCTGGTTGGGCAGGCCTTGCATCGTAGAAACACTTGTTATCAAATGACCTTCCGTTCGTGTTGGGGCTGCTGATGCTAGAACATATTACCATTTGGTGAAAAAGGGGCTGCATTTTGAAACTTTGGTTTTCCCACTGCTGTTCATTGGTACAGAAGCGTATCTGCATGCGGTGTCAGCCTTTCCAAAAGGCCTAGGTGAAGAATAGGAGTCCTGAACAGAGAATAATGTTTTCATTAAGCGGAAACAATGGTTAAATGTTTTAGCGATTTAACGTTGCGGAATTTTTTTTTTTTTTTTTACTCTTAAAAATATATGTGTTAGGACTGATCCTCTCTCACCAAGTCCCACTAGAGAGCTCGTAATTACGGGATGATTTAGCTATAATGTGTAACCCCTGTGACAATTAGCTTTGTATGCTAGGCTGGGAAAGCCTTCAGTGAAAGAGGGAGTTGTCGCGTGGGAAGTCTTTGTGTGTGGCTTCCAGGCCGTCGGTGCGGAGAGGATTTCCCTGTTGCATCTGAGTTGGGTCCAGGTAAGTGCCATGTGGTCTCCCAAAGGCAGCACCCGTAATCGGAAGGGATTCTTCAGGAAGGACCGTTGTGAGGAAGGATGGCTGCACTTATTTTAACTTACAAGAATTTTTAGGGAAGCTTTTGAAAGCTCCAAGAGCAAAAAAAAAAAAGAAAGCTCCAAGAGCTACATTGCTATAGTCGGATGTGTGTGCTTTCAGAATTTTGACAACGGCTCACTCGGCAGAGGAAGATAACTACCGACACGTACGGGGAGCGAATCTGAGCTGATTGTTTAACTGTTCATTCCCCTGAAGATTCTCAGCCTAAAGGCAAAGAAATGCATACTCAGCTCAGGAAAATAGAGGAGAAGGAGGATAAAAGCAGATGTCACCTTTTACATTTCTTAAGCAGAATTAGTAGAGGATGAATTAATAAGTCCTCATAATAATGCACTTATTAAACAGAATATATAGCCTAAAAAGGGAAAGCGGTCTTAAATTTCTTTATTATCTCTCTCCCTAAGTAGGAGACCGCATGGGACCTCTTCCTTAAGCAAAGAGCATTTGGAAAAAAAACAAAAACAACAACAACAACAACAAAAAAAAACAGAACAAAAAAAGAAGCTTGTGTGGAGACCAAGAAAATGAATCTGCAGTGAGATGGACCCTTTGTGTTATGAAGGGATATATGACCTGCAATTTTCCTAAGTACATCCGTTTCAGAGCTTAAGAGGTTTTGTCTGCTGATATAGATGTGCTCCGGCTCTCGGAGAACACAGTGAGCACATGTGGGGTGCCCTGCTAGCGGGGGGACTGCGAGGTCGCTGCTCCTATAGGAACCTAGAGGCTGGGGGTGGTGCTGGAAAGTGTGCACAGATCCTTCCATACCTGGGATGCTCTTTGAGCATTAGGGGCCTGGTGGGTTGCAAAGGACTTTGGAGGGAGGCTTGGAAAACCCACGTTGTCATCTGACCAAGCCGCTGACTGAGTGGCCTCTGTGCCCCCTCATCCCCTCATGGACAGGTCGAGAGCTTTGGTCCATGGTCTCTCTTTTCAAAGTGCTTCATGATGCGTTCTGGTGGAATCGAGAGGGAGGAGTCAGAACGTGGTTTGGGAATGGTGCGGTTAGTAGAGTTGGGGTCAGGGGAAGACAGGCTGGAGGCCATGCCGGACCTGGGGAAAGGGTAATGGTGCTGACGCGAGGCAAAGGAGGCCTGGCCCATCATTGATTATCTGAGCTCATGAATAAAATACAACTCTTGCTTAGTCCTGAATGGTTTTTGGTGAATTTTAACAAATGACGGCGATTGATTTTTCACAACATCGCTAAGAGTTAATTAGGGCAGAACGGCGATGAAGCTGGCACGCTCGCACCAGGAGCCCATTAAGGCCAAGGAACACTGTTCTGCTCTACGCCCCGTTGCCTTTCTGCAGAATTGTAGAGAATAGGAGAAGCTAGAACGTACTTAGGAAACCCTGTGTTGGGATCTCTGGGTGGCGCAGCGGTTTAGTGCCTGCCTTTGGCCCAGGGCGCGATCCTGGAGACCTGGGATCGAATCCCACATCGGGCTCCTGGTGCATGGAGCCTGCTTCTCCCTCTGCCTATGTCTCTGCCTCTCTCTCTCTGTGTGTGTGACTATCATAAATAAATTTAAAAAAAAATAAAAAAAGGAAACCCTGTGTTCATGGGTCCGAGAGATAAGGCTGGTGTCCGATTTTGGTGCAGGTTCACATTTCTGCATAAAACATTTAGGTTGTGTTCTGGAAGGTAAGTCTCCAGTGAGGAGATGGAGACCTCCCGGAATGTCGTGATTCGTATCATTGATGTTTAGTCTGATTATTTCTGTGTGCTCCCTCCCCGCCTCACCCCCTCCCCTTCCCCAGCAGGAATTCTAGAGGTTTGACTATGACTGCGTCATTGCGAGCTTTGATGCTCACAAGGGCTTTGAGTGCAGCTGGGAAAGGAAATTCTCCTATAAAGGTGGGGTTTGGGGGCTGTGCTACTGCTAATGGGATCTGTTGTAGCAGCAAGTTGTGCTGGGGTGAAATTACACAGGAGTTGTGGGAATGTGAGCAAGGTGTGAGGATGAGGATGTCTACATCCCCTCCCGCTCTACCCTCCTCTCTGCCCGAAGCACCAAGGGTGGACGAGTTCCCTCCCGCCCCACCCCACCCCGTGTTCCTGGCCAAGCGAATTGGTCAGGACTCACCTGATTGTCTGTATGAGGAACCTCTACTTAACTATGTTAAGCAAAAAAGGACTTATTGGCTCATGTGACTGGAAGGTCCAACGGTAGACCTCGCTTGAGTCATGGCGAGAACCCAGAGACTCACGAGGCTTTGTCGGGGTTCTTTCTCTCTCTCTCTCCTCGTTTCTAGCTCTTTTCTGTCTGGGTCAGCTTCATCCCATGTGCTGAGAAAGCTGACTTTCAAGCAGTTTGCAGCCTGAATTCTTGGGCTTTTGAGCCATAGAAAAGAGGTCTTGTCTTTTCCATAGAAAAGAGGTCTTGTCTTCTTTCTAGAATTTCTCTTCTAGAAATTTCTTGGAAGGGCTCTGATTGGCCCTGCCTTGGTGGCCGTTGAATCCACCCGCGTCCGTCAGAGAGTATGATGGGGGCCGTCTAGCTGGGGGGCCTCCCGCTGTGTGCATGGTGCTGGTGGTGGGGTGAGGACCTAGAGGCTGGTGGGGACACCACGATGGACGCTCTTTGTCGAGATCACAGAGAGGTGTGGTTCTCCGAAGCTGATGATGCCGATGACCAAAAACGACATGTCTGTTGTGGAGAAGAATTGTCCCTTCCTGTTTCGGGACAGACCCCCCCTGAACAGTGATGTGGAGTCTGCACATGAAGGCAGCTCAGGCGCCCGTGACCGTGCAGATTCCAAAAGTGCGACCCTCTTCCCAACCAAGGCAAAGCCCGGTGATGAAGGAACACCCTTCATGCCTAGACTTCACTGAAAGACTCGTGCTTGCGGCCTATCTCCATTTATCTATATCCACACACTTCCACTAAGTATCGCCCTGCTTTATCTGCAGCCTAGTGAGCTCACCCTCAGAAGCCCGGGGCGTCTAGGGATCATGAGGCTGGAGACCCCCTACTTCGGGCACTACAGCTGTAGCCAGGGCTTGAGTGGGAGAGAGAAGAGGCGCACACAACGCCAACGGGCGGGCGCTTCCCTGGGTCTGTGGGAGGCAGCCAGGGGAGGCCCACGCGGCGTTATCACCTGGGGCTGACAGGTTATCACGGGCGCCGACCCTCGCCAGGACCTCCCTCGTCCGCTGGTCCTCGTGGAGGCCGTGTGGGGCGAGGACCCTGGGGGTTAGGGGCACGCGGCTCCAGGTCTGTGGGCCGCCACCGGTGGGGGAGGTGTGCAGAGGGGCCGCTTTCTACTCGACACCCAAAGCAACGGGAGCTCCGGGGGGATGGACTGGGGGGCTTGGGTGCTCAGTGGCGGGGCTGGCGGCCGCGGGTCCCTGGGGTGGGGTCTGCGGGGAGCAAGGAAGCTGTCCAAGGGGTGTGGGTGAGGGACCGGGGGCAGCTCAGAACAGGGCCCACCGCCTTGCCTCAGCCCCCCTCCTCCCTGGGAGGCCGCTCCTCCGGGGAGACCGGGTCCTGCTGGCTGTCAGGCGTTGTCAGGACACAGTGAAGAGCGGCCGCTCTGTGCCTCGGGGACGAGATCTGCACCAAGTCCTCATTACGGGGAATATTACGGCTTTTCTCCCTGTTTTCAGCCGGGAACTCGAGGCTCAGAAGGGCCAGATGACCCTGGAGCCAGACTGGAGACAAGGCGCCGTCACGGAGCCCCGTTGTGCCTGCATCCAGACCTGGTTCTGGGCCTTCGGGGAGCTGTCCATGGGGCCAAGGCCGTGGGGAGTCAGCGGGGCGTGTGGCTGTGCAGGGAGCCTGGGAGCTCGCGTGTGTCGCCAGGGTGGGAAGGACTCGTGCAGCACGATGGATCCGGAGCCGGGGATGCAACCACCCAGCGGGGTTTCCCCTCCGCGGGGATCTGTCCCTATGCAGGACACAGACGTCAGCAAGTCAGGTGTTTGGGGGGCTTCATTTTAGGCCCTGATTCCTGTTGCAGAGGAGGGACCTCTGCTGGCTGCCGTGGCCTGAGTTTACCTTTGTGCGGACAGACACTCTGCCCTGAAATATGATGAACAGGTATGGAGGGAGGGGGAGGGAAGGAGGGTGGGCGGGCAGGAGGGAGGCGCTCGCACAGGCTGAATGGAGGAGGAACGTGGGTCACGCTGTGGCCATAAGGGGCCGGCACTTGACGATGCTGCTTAATGGATGAACCTGCTGACCCATGGAATATGAGCCACATCGTGTCACTCCCAGCCCACGCAATCACAGTCATCTGCTCAGACACGTGACCATACGTGTCGTCATGTGCATTGGACTGTGTGTGTGTGTGTGTACAGTAAGTGGAAAGCGGATGTGAAGGTAGATAAAAGTATATATTTTAGGCCTATTTGTGAGAACTCAGAGCCGTCACCTTGGGGGAGGGGAAATAACCACGCAGGGAACTATTAAAGCAACCCAGTAGAATAATATGTGTTGGGCAGCGCGGGTGGCTAAGTGGTTAGTGCCGCCTGCAGCCCAGGGCGTGATCCTGGGGACCCGGGATCAAGTCCCACGTCGGGCTCCCTGCATGGAGCCTGCTTCTCCCTCTGCTTGTGTCTCGGCTTCTCTCTCTCTCGGCCTCTCATGAATAAATGAATAAAATCTTTAGGGGAAAAAAAAAAGTATAATACATGTTTAGGGTTCAAAGGATTTTTCAGAGAGCAGCGCAGATCCCAGCGTCGGTGACTGTCCTGAAGTCCACGCTGAACGGTAGCGGTGGAGCGGACGGAGACGAGCAAGAGCAGGCCCGCCCAAAACCTGAGCGGCCAAGCCAGGAAGGCGCTCAGGAGGAAGAGGGTTCTGAAGGCCCTGCACGAGCAGAGAGACGACAGGGGAGCATGTAGGATTATGAACTTCTTGCCTGCCCTGCGGCCAGAGGCCCGGGAAGCACCCGCGGGGAGCAGCGGAGGAGGTTGGCCGTCCGGAGTCATGGGGTGTCGCCAAGGGGTGTGAGAAGGCACTTAGCACAGGATCTCGAAGTCGGGGCTCGTGTTCCGCGACTTGGGGGAAGGTCACAGGAGCAGGAGCAATCCCGTGACTTTGTCCTCATCAGCGTGTCTGATGGAGACAAGGCTGCAGCTGGCACAGAAGCACATTTGGGGGAAATCTGCTGTGGGCGGGTGTGACTCCCGAAGCTCTGCTTCTGTCCTGAGCCACCGTGGGCACAGAGTGGCCTCGTGTGGGAGAATGCTGGGGCGGGGGGCGAGCGCCAGGCCAGTTTGGGGTTCGGGTGGCTCCGCTGCTCGCGAGCTGGAGGTTCCATCTGGGGCTCCTCCCGGTTCCGTTGCAGGAGGTGCCCGCTTGTGCATATTGCTCTTGGGTGTCACTGAGGTGTCGCGGCACGAATCTATTTCACAGCATTTGTTAGATGCCACCGTCTGCTAGGCACTGGGCTAAACTCTGCGGATGTTGGGGTGACAGGGACCTCAAGAAGTTCACGATGTGGGGGAGCCAGACATTGGCCGGTGCCCGCAGCCCGCCGCCCCAGCGCTGAGCAGGGGTGCGGGTAAGGTAACGCCCGCCTGGCCAGGACGAGCCATGCTGAGGAGGAGCCGCCTTGCAAACGGCGGGCTCGTCCCAGAGGGGCTGACGGGTTGGCCGCTGCTGAGGGGGATTTTCCTTTTTGCGCATTAACATCTTCGGGCCAAAACGCAAGGTGAATCCAAGGAATCTCGGCCTCTGTCTGTGCCGCCGTGGGCAGGGCTGAGGCCCGGATCTGCACCCACGCGACTCACCGCTTACCCGATGGGCCCCGCCATCGGCCGCAAGCGTGGACCCGGCGTGCGGTGGCCACCGCCTGCAGAGGACACGTCACCACCTCCAGCCATAAACACGCTACATGCTCCCCGTCAGAACTTTGGAAAACACGTGAAGTATAACAAATCGGGGAGACAATTTGCCTGCAATCCCATGACCCGAAAGCACCCGTCACATTTTGAGATTTTCTTCACTCATTTTTAATGCATTTTTTCCATAGTCAGTAACATGTTACACCCTGCGCTGTCTGTTTAACCTTGTGTCCTAAAGATTTCCCGACTCCCAGGCAAGCTCTGTTAATGTCTGTATGAGAGTTGATGGTGTGGATGCACCATCTTCTGTTAAAATTGGACCTTTAGAAGGTTTCCAAATATCTGGCATTATAAGTGGCATTTTGATGGAATCTTTGTTCCGATTTCAGATTACTTCTCTAAGCAGGATCCGTGGAAGAGGCTGATTCCTGGGTCGGGGGGTGTGGATGTGTCAAGATACTTCGTGCAAAACTCATTTTCAGGATAGGTGACTGTGTACTGACAGTGCATGGAAATACCCCTCATCATGCCTGCACTAGGGTTTTATGTATTTATTTTTAAATTAAGAAAAGCTACTGTTTCAAAATGAGTAACAGCTTTTAACTTTTTACTTTGTTTCTTTGTTATTAAAAAAAAACACCTTTCAGAATGCAGACCATTAAAATGCTCTGATAAACCATTCAAATTTTAAAAATTTATTTGCACATGTTCCTGATGATGCAGATGGTGACACAAGACAGAGAGCAGGTTAGCTTGTGAGTAATTCTTTAAAATCCATAAGATGCACGTCCCGTGGGAGCGTCTTCATGCTGCGGAGAACCTGTGGGGCCAGAGCCGCACTCTGTAGAGTGAACCTGTCCCGCTGGGCGTCAGTGGCGCGTGGGATGCTGTGACCTTGTGCTCGTGACCCCTCTGCCATGGCGGCCCTGTGCCTGCTTGACGGGCGGCTGCGTCCCCGCCGGGGCTACTGGGCCGCGGTGAGCTGACAGGCAGGCTGTGAGGTCCCAGATAGAATATGAAAATGCTTGAGGTTTTCCCCCTCAAGCACGTTGGCTCTCTTAACTGACCCATTCCCCCCAAATAAGCCAAAGAACCTGAATTTTGAACCTTCAGATTTTGCTCCCCTTTCCAGAAAAAAAGCCAGCCGCATCATAGTCGCTGGCTTTCAGAGTGAGGACCCTTGACTTTCCCTAGGGAGGAGGAACTTGCATCTTAGGTAAACCTCTGTAGGGTTTTTTCTTGTCCGAAAACACCGCTTGAGACTACAAGGAAACGATTAAAGCTACCATAGCAGCCCGTTTGATGTGGGTTTTGCATACCATTTTCCATCTTTTCACAACTGCTATTTTTCTACAAAACTAACATGCAACTCAAATAAACGGTTTTGGTTTTCTTCTAACAGTTGAGGGAGAACATTAGAGCGTTAGGACGCCGTTTTCGTGTATGGATCTCAGTCAACCTTGAACATAATCATTCTCACTCATTTATTTGCCAAATCATGATTTAGGGAGCTTCGCTCAGGAGTCGCCGCAAGGTCGTACTCATGACCCGTTTGGTTGAATGTGAAGCACGTCACGTACGTGATAGTGGTGAAGGCCAAGGACAGTAGTTAGGGTAGTCAGTTCAAGGTCTCTAGGATGTTCATTAGTAAAGAGCTGAGGATAGGGCAGGGTCACAGCCCAGGTTGTGGCGAGGGCGCCTTCCAGATGGGGAGACACCCACCGTGGGTTCACTCACGGAAGGCAAAGGACTCTGCTGCGACAGGTGCCTGGGCTTTTGCAGATCGGAGGGTCAGGGCCAACTCCGTGTGTCTGGCGCGGTTGGGCTCACGCCTGCACCATCATGAGAGCCCAGCCTTGCACACTGCGGGAAGGAAGGTTCTATTCTCAGTGCACGTGGGGGCTACTAGAAGGTTTTTCATTTAGAGCGTGGTGTGTAAGTAAGGCCATTTATTAAAAACAGGGGATTGGGAGCAAAAGTGCCCCTCACGTTAGAGACTCAAGACGTGCTGAACATCATCACGTGGCTGCAGACATACTATACATAGTATATCCACCTTCAAAGAGCGCTGAATGTAAATACAATAAAATACTTAATATAAATAAAATAAATGACATAAATAAAATATTCAATACTAAGATCAATATAGTTCTCTTGGTAGAATATGAACAGCTCAGTCAGTCCACCTCACTTTTTTGTTGTTGTGTGAAGCTTATTTATTTTAACTGTGGGCCTTGCATGTTGTCTGCATTCAGTCAGTGTTTGCTGAATCGAGTATATTTGATCTTCTGTGATGTCAGGGAGGAGAAAAATCACTGTAAGGTATAGAACACGGAATTTTTAGGAAAACAGGGCATCATTTTTTTCTGAAAATATTTAGATAAAGTGTTAATATTATCGTGAATATTAAACATATATTTTAAAGGATTTATTTATTTATTTGGGGGGAGGGAGTGAACCTCAAGCCGACTGGGGGCCCAATCCCATGACCCTGAAATCATGACCTGAGTTGAAATCAAGTGTCAGACGCTTAATTGACTGAGCCACCTAGGTGCCTCTGAAAATTAATAATACTTAAAATAATTAAAAATAAAATAAATAATTATTTAAAATAATTAAAAATAAAATCAATGATTATTTAAAATTAATTAAAAATAAAATCAATGATTAAAATTAATTAAAAATAAATTAATGATTATTTAAAAATAATTAAGAATAAATTAATGATTATTTAAAAATAATTTAAAATTAAATTAATGATTATTTAAAAATAATATTTAAAGAATATTTTTAAAATATTAAAATATTTAAAAATTAAAAATATTTTCAAAGTGTTGAAAAATGAAATCTTTTTTTTTTTAATTTTTTTATTTATTTATGATAGTCACAGAGAGAGAGAGAGAGAGAGAGAGAGAGGCAGAGACACAGGCAGAGGGAGAAGCAGGCTCCATGCACCGGGAGCCCGACGTGGGATTCGATCCTGGGTCTCCAGGATCGCGCCCTGGGCCAAAGGCAGGCGCTAAACCGCTGCGCCACCCAGGGATCCCGAAAAATGAAATCTTGAAAACAAAAATGTAATATGCAGATATAATCATCTTCCTTACATACTTCTTCTCCTCCCCAACCCCACTCCCCTGCCCCTGTGCTGTAGAGGTAGAAATTTCTGGAAATGCACACGGTGGTCTTATCACACCTTATGACACATGTGGAAATCCCTTATTTATTCTCTAAGTCTTCCAGTCCTTGCACTGCTCTCTATGCAGGACTAACTCTGTCCAACACCTGCATAGTTGAAGAGAAGACAATAGTAGCACGTAATTAGTGATGTTTGCTTGTGAATGTTTAGCTCGGTGTCTTTGGGGAGATCGCGTTCAATATCTCCGCACCGCGTCTTCGGGTGTTTGTGAAGAGCATGCCGAGAGCCGGCCTCTGTGGTCGGTGCTGGGAGCCCCGCAGCTCCTCCGGAGGGACTTGGAGTCTAGGGGGCAGGAGAGGATTCACAGCCTTGAGAGATGATGCACGGCCTCCCTGAGCCCACGCTTGGGGAAAGGGGTGGTCGTGAGTGAAAATGTGGACTAGCTCACAGAAGCCTTAAATTCAGAATTTGATTAAACGATATATTTTTTAAAGATTTTATTTATTTATTCATGAGACACAGAGAGGGGCAAAGACACAGGCAGAGGGAGAAGCAGGCTCCCTGCAGGGAGGCCAATGCGGGACTTGATCCTGGGACTCCGGGGTCACGCCCTGAGCCGAGGGCCAACGCTCGACCATTGAGCCCCCTGCGTGCCCCTGGTTAAGTGATTTTTAAAAGACAATTTACAAAAGAGGACACAAGTGAAAAGGTGGCCGCATCCCCCTCCAGGTCGCAAGGCCGCCGCATCCTAACCCCGTTTCCACCGTTCCTGCCCCGGGGAGTTCGTGTCCTCCGGCCCCGGGGTCAGCAGCTCACCGCTGCTTGGCAGGAGACCCACGGGGTGGCAGGGCCCCGGGCCCCAGCCCCGCCTGCCACCCCGTGAACAGAACCTCTCCCCAGCGGCCTGCGGGTGGCGGTGGGGGCGGCACGAGCTGGAGTGTGCAAATGGGAGGCTGTCTCTTGGCTCCCTTGCCTTGGGGCCCAGCAACCTAGGCTCTGCCTCGACTGCTCGTTGCACCACTGCCCCTGCCTTTCAGAGACACAGCGGCTCGAGGCCCGAGACCCTCAGCGCCGCTGCCGCCTGGCCTCCGGGAGTGTTGCTCGTTGGCTCCTCTGCTCCTACATGCTCACCTGTTTCCCAAGCGCCTGGGTTGCTGCCCTCGCCCGACGACGTCTAGCAGGAGCCTGGAGGCCGACAGTTGTCAGGACAGGACAGGATCCAGGGGACGAGCCAGGGCAATTGCAGGGTGCTCCAGCTCCGGCCACAGGGACCAGTGTGTGGGGGACGCCTGCGGCGGTGAGGAGACGGGCCCCAGTAGCCCCTGCGTTGCCGTGAGCAGGGCCCACGCGCGGAAAGCAGGCTGCCGGAGAGGAGCGTGCTCGGGAAGCCCCCTGAGATCCCAGCGGGGACCTGATGGGGGGCCCGGCCGGCAGCCCAGGAGCTCCTTCCTCCTCCCGCCTGCATGCTCCGTGGGGCGGCCAGTGTCTCCGTCCGGCCGTGGGGCCGTCAGCAGTGTGTCCGGGGAGCAGTGCCGGGCGCGGCGTGCTGTGTCTGCTCACCCATCTTCTCGCTTGTCCTCAACAAAAGAAAAAAATAATTGAAAAAAAATGTGCCTTTCGGGGAACTCCCTCTGAGGCTGGCCCTTGAGGAGAGGAGGTGGGGTGCTGGGGGGTCGGCCTGACCTTGGATCCATGAGGGACCGCGCTCCCTGGCCCGACGCTGGGGCTCCGTGAGCTCCCGGCCGCAGTGGCCCACGGGTGACACCCGGGGTGGGGGGGACGTCCCCGCTCCCGGGGCGGGGGAGCGCTGGGAGGCAGCTGGTGGAGGGGCTCCGAGCGGCCCCCTGGAGTCCACGTCCAGGGACCAGAGACGTGGATGCGGTTTCGGTTTCTGAGTTTTCTGTAGTTCGTCTGATAGGATTTGGGGAACCGCGGACCCACGGTCAGCAGTGGGAGCTGCCTCGCCGCCGGCCTGCTCCCCGGGGCCGCGGGGCCTGAGCCTGCCCTCCACTCCGGAGGCCAATGCCGGCGCCTGGCCAAGCAGCTCTCCTTCCGACGGGTTTTTAAAATACACGGTCCACTTTTGATTATCGGAGCTCTCTGTGATTTAAGGGACATTGTGTTTAGAAAAAGAGTCCCGTTGCCAGGGGTTATTGGAGAAGCCATGGAGACGTTCACCTCAGCCACCTAAGCACCGTGTGGCCCGGGTCAGGCGACGTCCCCCTGCCCAAGCCCACGCTGCTCAGCTGCGGCCGGGGCAGGACCTCCTTGGAGGGGTCGCCCACCCGCAGAGGTCCTGTAGATAAAGGATCCCATGGATCGTGGGACGCTGGGTGGCCTCGCCCGGTGTGGTTCTTTCCCTCCGGTCGCTCCCACTCAGATGACCTTACTTTGCACACATGCTCTTAGGTCTGCGTGGCCGTGAAGTCCTGGGGGGGGGGGGGGCGAGCCTGTCTGGGGAGAGTCTCGGGCCTCGTGCAGCAGGTTCAGGTGCCCTGCTCGCGCCAGCCGTTGGCGAGGTCCCCCCTCTGCCCACCCGGAGGCCTGGCTGGTAACAACTGGCCGATGGCTGTCAGGACGGGGCACAGGATCCAGGGGATGAGCAAGGGCAGTTGCAGGGCTCGCTCCAGCTCCAGCCACGGGGGCCAGCGTGTGGAGGAGGCTGCAGCGTCCCACCCAAGGCCTCACTCCCCCCCAAGCAGGCCCCCCAGGTAGCACCCCCCCAGGTAGCACCCGCCCCCAGGCAGTGCCTCCCCCCACCACCTCACTGTGCAGCCGGATGACCCCTGGGCAGACCCCTGAGGCACGGGGAGCTTCCCGCTGCGCGGCGGGTGGGTGAGCAGGTGCCACTGCTGTGTTGGCTGGGCCTGGGGACCCCACACAGGCGTGGCCCCCACTTGAGTTGCTGTGGGACCCCGTCAGGGCTGCCTGGTGTCCCCGGGAGCTCAGGGGTCTCCCCGAACTTACGGGGTCCACCTAAGCCCAAGCAGGGCAGTGGTCTGGGGGGTCTGGGGGTCCCAGGGGGCCTGGGGCAGCGGTCCAGGGACAGGCCAGTGGGTCTGGGGGTCCCAGGGGGCTTGAGGGGGGCAGGGGACACCTGGGGGGTGGGGGGGTCCCTGGGGGCTTGGGGCAGCAGACCCGGCTTCTCCTGGCCGTGCCCATTTGGAGGTCTGGAAACATCCACGAGGCCCCCAGTGAAATTGGCAGTGGCAGTGCAGGGCCACCGTGCATGCTCCAGACCCCGGAGGCCTTGGGGTCCCCGTGCCGCCCCCCACGCGGTTGGCACCCAGATAAGGAGGAGGGTCAAGAAGCCGCGAATGCCATCTGTATTATGAGCACAAATGATTATTCTTTCCTTTCTAAACTTTTCTGAGAAATTATGATAAATGTTAAAACTTGCAGGGCCAATGGACCCAAGGTAGTATGTAGGAATAATTTATTCAAATAATCTGAAAAAAAAAAAAAACCCCACAGGAATTGCTTAAGTATTTTCTGAACATTATTAGTTGTTTTTGCCAGTGAGCCTTTCAGAACATACTTCTTTTAGTTTATTAGTAATCGTGTTACTGAAGTTTTGGTAAACATATTTTTCTAAAGGCTGCACGATGTTCCGTTACCTATGTTTCATTTACGCATTTATTTTTTCTTAAGGTTTTATTTTTTGAGTCATCTCTATGCCAGGAGATCGAGAGTCGCATGCTCCACTGGGTGAGCCAGCCAAGCGCCCCCGGTACCTACGTTTTTAAATTAGTTTTTAATTAATAAAAAAGGAGACATTGATTCTTGTGAGAGGTGAAGTTTTCCTTTGCCATTTCCTTGATTCAAGAAAGAAAAGCATGAAAAAAAAGAAAGAAAGAAAGAAAGAAAGAAAGAAAGAAAGAAAGAAAGAAAGAAAGAAAGAAAGAAAGAAAGAAAAGGAAGGGGAGGAAGGGGAGGAAGGAAGGAAGGAAGGAAGGAAGGAAGGAAGGAAGGAAGGAAGGAAGGAAGGAAGGAAGGAAGGAAGGGTTCCCAGACGTATCATTGGATATTTTGGCATTTTTCTATCAAGCTTAACAACTTGAAGTGACGACCAAATCACACTGAAGTGAGCTCGTCCCCTTTTCCCTTGAAGTTTCCGATGGAATCTTTTTCTGTTCTTCTTCTTAGAAGCTTTGGAGTGTCAGACACTTTGGGATTATTTTTGCTTTTTCTCTCATATCACAAATGTTTATATTTGGAGTATCTTTACTTACTGTCTTTTTGCAGAAAGATTTCTCTCTATCACAGCATCTCATCCAGGGTTAGAGAGAAACATGAGAAAAACATCATTTTTACTTACTTATTTTTACGATTTTATGTATTTATTCATGAGAGACACACAGAGAGAGGCGGAGACACAGGCGGAGGGAGAAGCAGGCTCCGTGCAGGGATCCCGACGCGGGACTCGATCCCAGGACCCTGGGGTCATGCCCTGAGCTGAAGGCAGACGCTCAACTGCTGAGTCACCCAGAGGTCCCCAAAACCAGTCATTTTTTTAAATAGAATCTTTGGAATAGAAATATAGAAGAAAGCAGTAAAAAAAAAGCGGTCTTTATCTAGCAAGGGGATTTGCGTTGTTAACACGGTGCTCCGTGCACGTGCTTTTGGGGCGTTATGCGTCGCAGTGGTCACAGTAATAAAACTGTGATTTTTCGGCTCCTAGAGCCGCCTCAAGGAAGGAGGAAGGGCTGGGCTCCCGCTGGGCCGTGTCCCGGAGGTGAGTGGGAACAGCCTGGCCCGCTCGGCAGCTTTTTATGGCCATCTTTATGATCTATTTGTTCTTCCAGGGATCCAAGAGTCTGTTTACATTCTAAACAGAGTTTATTGTTGGGGATTTGTCAGGCCGTTCCTCCTGTTAACCGTATTACGTAGAGCAGTTGCCTTATTTTGCCAAATCGAAGCTCCTCCAATAAATAATTTTATTTTATTTATTTATTTTTTTTAATTTTTATTTATTTATGATAGTCACAGAGAGAGAAAGAGAGGCAGAGACACAGGCAGAGAGAGAAGCAGGCTCCATGCACCGGGAGCCTGATGTGGGAATCGATCCCGGGTCTCCAGGATCGCGCCCTGGGCCAAAGGCAGGCGCCAAACCGCTGCGCCACCCAGGGATCCCCAATAAATAATTTTAATGCAAAATAAAGGTGGGTTGCTACCCTGGCTGAACACTCACCGTAAAAATAAGTTTGTAGATCCTTTTGTAGAGGAAGTCGTCTCACAGGATTGCTTCCGGTGCCACCGGTTCTTTCATCTCCACCAAAGTCCCCCAAAGAAGATGCCAAGTAGGGGTGGCCCGGGTGGCTCCGCGGTTTAGCATCTGCCTTTGGCCCAGTGCGTGACCCCGGGGTCCTGGGATCGAGTCCCGCATCGGGCTCCCCGCATGGAGCCTGCTTTTCCCTCTGCCTGTGTCTCTGCCTCTCTCTCTCTCTCTCTCTCTGTGTCTCTCGTGAATAAATAAAATCTAAAAAAAAAAAGAAAAAGAAAAAAGATGCCAAGTAGAAGCTCATTGTCTGAAAAAAAAAAAAAAAGAATTTCTTTGCACTTCTTTAATTTTAAAGTCACATGATGTGCCAGTTGGAGTAAAGGAAGGTTGATGACCTTGCGACCAGTGGTTCTTCACACCATTTTCTTTTTTCTTTTTGAAAACACTTTTCTTGGAGTCTGAGCCTCAGCCAACTCCTAGCTACGTGAGCCCCCGTTATTATAAATAAACTATGAGGAGAATGTCCAGGTGAGTTTTTTAGGGGCTACCTTGTGCCCTTTGGCCGTGCCTCGACGGGCAAAATGCACAGTTGAGGAAATCATTCTTCAATCGAGGAAGAAACTCCCCCCTTTTTCCCTGAAATCTTATGGATGTTTGGGGGGAAGTTGTGTATAACAAGGGGAGAGCTCCTAGACGTGGACTAGCTAGCATTCCCCGTGTTCTTTGTGTCCCTTCCGTGTCTGCGTCTGGGTTTATGCAACTGACGTGCAGCGGTTGGAAGGAACGGGACATAGTGGAAGAGCTTTCTGGTTCCCATGCTCGTGGCTCATCCCAGCCCCGTCCCTGGCAGGGAAGGGATGTCTGACAACGAGGAGGCTGAGCAGGGCCCAGTCCCTCGAAGCTCGAGGCCGGCCCAGGGAGGGGGGGACAGAGGACACACCTCGTGCGGCAGCCCTGGTGGTTGCACGATCTCTGCGGACAAGAGCCGCAGTGTGCTGGCGACAGGACGACGCTGCTCAGGGTGGCCCTTCTGTGGCTCGGTGGCCCTTCTGCGGCTTCCTCTCAGAGCCAGGAAGGCAGCCGGTCACTGCGGGCCATGAAGCCCGGTGCAGGGGAACTGGGTGGTCTCTCAGACGGTCCCGGGGGTCCCGGGACACGGTTGGGGGCCTTTCTGGACCCTCCTTGCCTCGTGTGCCGGCCCCTCTGCCCCCTGCAAACACCAGCCTCCCAGGGCAAAAAGCAAACCTTGGCTTTTGAAAAGCTCCTCTAGGTGATTAGCATTAAAGAGCGACATGAAAGCCCTTTGGGGGACACCCGTCGTCCGTCTGTCCATCCGTAGCGGAACAGATGCTCTTGCTGGGACAGCATCGGAAAGAGCCGGGAAGCTGTATCTTTTCGGTTCGGGCGCAGTCCCCACGGCTCCTCGGGTTCCTTGGCGACGGTTGAGTCGGGGGCCCAGGTCTCCAGAGGGAGTTCTAGAGAAATCACGACGCGGTTTCCTTACCCGTAAGTGTCTTTCCCTGGAACTGCCGTCCACGAGACAGCTGGACTCTATGACCAGACTGCAGAGCAGGTCCCATTTCTGTCTTTGTTTTTTCCCTTTGGGAAGTCCTTTGGCGAAGGTGGGAAGGACAACGAAAATGGGAGGCAATGAGCGTCCCGGGGCGTTGGGGGTTGGCGGTCGGTCTCTGCTGCCTGGGGCACGAGTTTTCGTAATGAACAGTCTGGGAGTGAAAGGGAGAATGAAAGCAGGCGTCGGGGAAGGGGGAAGCCAAGGCCTACGGTGCCGCGACTCCGTTGCGCTGTCCGGCGGAGACCTCCGGAGCTGGGCCCGCCTCAGCCAGCCACCTGTCGGGCGGGAAGGGAGAGGGGTGAAGCTGCAGATGAGCAACGAGGCCTGATTAAGAAGCTGGGAAGCGTGAAAGGATTCTGGAGACGAAAAGGCTTATATTGATGGTTTCCAGAGGGGTGAGAATCACGTATCTTCCTCCTGAGGATGGAAATAGTTTAAAAAGGAAATGTGCTCACGCTGCAGCGCCAGGAGGTGACCTACGTGTAGGTGCTCCCCAGCTGGGTCGGTCAGGCCCGGAATGAAGTGTCAAGAGAGGTGGCATATGTGTCCTGGGAGAAGATGGGACCCGTCCTCCGGGTAGGACAACTGGCTGCGTAGCTGAGTTCTGCTTCTGTGGCTGTGATTGATGTGTGTCCTCTGGCTTAGGGGGTCTTCATCCAGGAACAGTGTCTTAGAATCCAAATTCACGCGTCCTTCTTTCTCCAATTTCTGAGAAGATGATGGATCCTTTTGGTGCCTGTCCTAACTAGGTCATCACGCTTTCCCCATCTTGTCCCCAGAAACGATGACAATTAATTTTTACGTTTGCGAGTAGATAGCTGATTCTTAAAATAATTCTAATACTTAAAAAATACACGCATCACCCCATTACACACACTGAAATTACCGAGACTAAAAAGAGTAAGCATTTGAGTGTCCTTACTAAAAACGCATTTATTGAGGCTTTTTTTTTTTTTTTTTTACCATATCAACCCCTGCAGGTATGGGTGCTTATAAAACCACTTACCCCATGGCGTTCAGGGTATCACTACATGGCAATAATTTTGTTTTTAAAGATTTTATTTTAAGTAATCTCCACACCCCACGTGGGGCTCAAACCCAGCTCAAACCCACAGCTCTGAGCTCAAGAGTCGCGTGTTCCACCAGCTGAGCCAGCCAGGTGCCCCTAAATGGCAGTAATTTTTTTTAATAATAAATTTATTTTTTATTGGTGTTCAATTTGCTAACATATAGAATAACACCTAGTGCTCATCCTGTCAATGCCCACCTCAGTGCCCGTCACCGAGTCACCCCCACCCCCTACCCTCCTCCCCTTCCACCACCCCTAGTTCGTTTCCCAGACTTAGGAGTCTTCATGTTCTGTCTCCCTTTCTGATATTTCCTACCCATTTTTTCTCCCTTCCCTTCTATTCCCTTTCACTATTATTTATATAAATAATAGTAAATGGCAGTCATTCTAATGCTAATCATTATGTTTAAGGAGAAAACAAGCAGACTTTTTTTTGGTAAAATCCATGATTCATCTGATAAAGGTGAATTAATTTAAAACAAAGCATGTTTTCTATAAAAATAATGTAGATATCATATGATATATCAGAGAGGGAGACAGCACATGAGAGACTCCTAACTCTGGGAAACGAACTAGGGGTGGGGGAAGGAGAGGTGGGTGGGGGTAGGGGTGAGTGGGTGACGGGCACGGAGGGGGGCACTTGACAGGATGAGCACTGGGGGTTATTCTATACGTTGGCAAATCGAACACCAATAAAAAATAAACTTATAAAAAAATATAGATATCATATGAAAACAAGACCATCTTCCAGTTAGGTAATTAGGTAAATCAATGACATTTTCATCGCCTCTCAGGAAATTAGGCCTTTAGAATAAATAAATTGTAGGTCGGCATTATAGATTGCTGGACTTGCATAGTCCTCTGATTTTACAGATGAGGAAACAAAGATCGACGGTTGCCCGGCAATCACGCAGCGAGGCTTGGAGAAGCGGGAGCCACACATTGGGGTGGGGGCCCAGGGCACGTTCCGCGGTCGTGCACCGTCCAGAAAGCCAACTGCGGATTTTGAGAAGGGCCCGTGACGGGGATATGGAGAGGAGGACAGATGGCTCAGCGTTGGTACCGTCGGGGTTTAGCGCCCGACCAAAGGTTTTTGACCCCTAGGGGAACGCGATGATGCAGCCCTTTAGAGTTTTAAGAGACCCTTGATTTTAGACACAGAATGTGGCAAGCCAGGTTCTGATACTATCAATTGGTTCTGATGATTCACTGATTTTCAGATTCCCCCCAAATCTGAAAATTTCTGAGTAGAACTTCCAGGTCAGTTGTACTAAGTAAAGGACGAAAGGTCGATACTCCCCGGGGCAGATTTCCTCCCACGGGCTCCTGCCGTTAGGACGGAGCTACGGGGTCTCCCCCAGTCTTCTGTTAATGCCGACTACTTCAGAAGCGTAAAAATCGCCTTATAAAAATGGCTCATCTCGACACGTCAGGGTTACCGATAAACGTTTTTCTGCTGCCGAGTGCATTTTAAGCAGTTGTCGAGAGTGGCCAGAAATAAGCGTTTGGGTTTTGGGGATGTTGTAGTCCACTAAGAGCTGCTCCGAATGCTTTACCAACTTTCCGAAAAGGATAACAAACGAAATGTGCAACAAGCTCCCGGGCGATTTCTGACTATAATCTTTCTTTGATTAAAAAACAAACAAACAAACAAAAAACTCAAAAAAAAAAAAAAAAAACCCCTCATGTCCTGATAGACACGATTATAAATCATACTGTTCTATTTATTTTATCTGCGTTGTCTGGTCTGGAGAAATGATATATTATGAAACCTCGCAGGTGTCTAACTTTCCTCGGGAGGCTCGGCAGCCGGAGAGCCAACGTGAAGGTGTCACACTTTGGTGAACTGACTGGCGTAGATTACCCTGGGGTGCGGGGTGCCGCCCATGGGGTGCTGTCCCGCAGGGTGCAGGGCAGCACGAGAGAGGCGGCCGAGCAGCCCTGCCACTGCCCCTGTGGGCTGAGGTCTGTCTGGGGTCTCAACAAGTGGCATCCGATGGTAGGGAGCAAGGCCCGTTCAGCTCCGTCGTAGGGTCGACGTGAGGTTTACACAGTGAAGTGTCTGGGGAAGCTGGGCAGGAATTAGTGTCCTCCGGACTCAAGGGATGAACCCCACCTTCCTCATGAGTCTCTCCCCCAGAGAGCTGGAGAGATGCATCGCATACAGTAGGTGCTTACTGGATGCTGGCACATGGATCGGGACTGTGGGGAAACAGTGCCCAGTAAGGAGCACATGTGTGCTCGCACATCTTCGGGGGCAGCTCCAGTGTGGGTGGGCTTGCTGCGCTCCCCCGGCAGCCCGGCATTGGGTGCCGTCTGCCCCTGGCTCCCCGCTCCCTGGCCCCCACGCTAGTGACCACAGGGCCGGGCGGTTCTTTGCGGCAGGAGAGGAGGCCCGGCCTCTTCCCACCGACGCCGCTAACACCCCTGGCGTTTCCGTTGCTGGTGGCCTATAACCCTGAGCCGTGGGCGCGTGGTGGCCCGAGCTCTGGGTGCAGAGCCGCCCGCCGGGCCGGCCGTCTACACGGCGTGCAGCCCTCCACACTTCACCGTGACTGGCTCGTCGGCTAAGCCAGCAGCCCCTCGGGGGCCCCGGGCCTTCCCTGAGCCTCCGTTGCCGCGGGTGGAGGCGCAACAGCTGGGCGGGGGGGGGGGGGGGGGGGGGAGGGAGGAGGAGCCGCCGGCCAGCAGAAGCCGCTAGGATCCTTGGGTTGGTCTGGGACCTGTAGCGGATTTGGGGGGGCAGGGGTGTGAAAAGGGCAAGGACTCGCCGGTACCTGAGGTCTCCTTTGGTCTAACCGCTGCTGTCCAGTCTCCTTCAGGTCTTCCTCTCCCATGGCCCGACCGAGGACGCCGTCACGCTGGGCGTCCACTCAAAGTGCGGGTCATCCCAGGCTGAACCCTGGGGCTTTAGGCTTCAAAGTCGGGACAGAGGTGAAAAGCCTCTCCCTCCTCCCCCCTCTCTCTCCTTCCCCCTCTCCCCCCTCCCCTCTTCCTCCCTCTCCCCCTCCCTCTTCCTCTCTTTCCCCCTCCCCCTCCCCCCTCCCTCCCTCCTCCTCCATCTCCCTCTCCCTGTCTCCCTGTCTCCCCCCACCCCCACCCCCACCCCGGAACACCTCCCTGGAACAGCCAGGCTCCAACCACCTATTTCCCTGAAGACCCCAAGCGTGTGTCTCCGGCATAGAGCCTCCCTACTAAGTCGGACTCCCGTTTCCTGGCCCCGGGGAGCTCCTCTTGCCATTTCCCGAGCTCGCAAACCGGCAGCCTGGTGTGCAAGGACTGTAGACTCACCTGGTCCCTTCCGTGCCCCTTCTCAGCTTCCCCGCGACGTGTTAGCCCAGGAACCAGGCCTGGTGCGGGGGTCGGGAGTCGGGATCTTCCTTTGCCACCTGAGGACTCGGTGACCTTCTCCTCTTGTCGCCTCGTTTTCTTCATCTGTCAGATGGATTCCGATCTCCTAGGGCTGCTGTGAAGACAACAGTGGGTAATACATGCAAATCACTTCAATGAAACAGTATGTAAAGCAGCGAGGGGACCCAAAACGCCTGCTCCGCTCAGTAGAGGCCGTGATGGGTGAGGACCACGCTTACGCAGCCTCCTGCCCTCAGGTTCAGGCCTCAGACCTCTGCTGGTCTCCTGGTCCCTGGACACACGGACGGCCTAGCGCCTGCCATCGCCTCCATAACGGAGGCCGACCTCAAGCAGGACGCAGTGGCCCTCGGTGGCCCGACCGCAGCCCGGCTCATGCCTGTGGCCCCTGCACCTCCGCCCTCGGAGCCGGCTTCTCCTCGCCCTGTTTCCCTTCCTCTTTTTCACTGAACTGACATCTCCTCTTTAAGGCAAAGGGCCGTCGTGTCCTCATCCTCGAAGCTACCCCTGGTCACCAGCCCCCGGGACCGCGCGCTCTTGTGAGAGTGCTCTTCACAGGGCATGTGCCCGTGTGGGGACGACAGAGATGAAATAACTTCTCCACGGTGGAGTCGTGTCGTCGCCTGCGGCCCAGAAATGACCGGCTGGCGCCCCGGAGGGAGGCTCCCATCCGGGCGTCCTCAGATCGCCGGCCTCTGCCCGCACACGGTGCCCGCGGTGGTCGTCCTGCACCCGAGCATTCCCAGGCCAGCTCGCTGCTCAGGGCCACGGTCCCGGGAGCCCTTGCCTGCAGCAAGGCTGCCCCACACGGGCAGACGCGCACTGGCCGTCCCAGGCGGTGACCAGAGCAGCGCTGGGTGACGGGCCCTTTGACCCACGCTGTCTCCAAAGGAACCGCACTGTGGGGTGGTGGCAAGGAAGGCGTGGGCTCGCTGCCCACGGGGCTGCCTCTGGAAGCCACAGCTGGGGAGGCCGTAGCTGAGCTTTGCCGCCGACGCCCGCGTCGCCCTGTGTGGAGGGTCCGTCCTCGTCCCCCGACCTTCCTGGTGGAGCAGCGCCCACCACGCTTCATTAGGGTGACGGCGACTCTCTGGCCCTGGCATTTGTGCGGTGCTGGGCAGGTGCGGGGGCAGCATGATCACAGCCCTGGGGGCCTTCAGGGCTTCAGTGAACCGAGCCCCTCTGGGTGGTTGTCGGGCCATGATGTCAGGGCTGCCCATTTCCCACGGCCTCGTACCAGCCCTGGAGGCCTGGCTCCCGGCTCTCCCGCACCGGGGGAGCCAGCATCCTCCTGCCTAGCAGGGTCCGCAGGATCCGAGACCCCGAACGCCAGCGGGGCCCATCCCCAGAGCTGCAGATCCCCAGCCACCTCACAGCGATCAGGTGGGGAGCACCGACCGTCCCTGCAGAAGGGCACAGCCCCGGCCACAGGCCCTGCCGCAGCGGGACCCCGTCCCTGTAAACACCCAGGGCGGCGGGGGCGGTAGGGCCCTGTGCCCCCCACGCCGCCACCGCTGCCGCTGCTCTGGCAAAGACCTGGGTGTCGGCAGGGGCGCCCCCCCGCCTCTGCACAGTCTGCTCCGGGAGGCGGGGATCCCTCTTACTTCCAATTACCGGCTGCTGTACACGTGGGAGGACATTTCCTGGCACATTATCCTCATTTCTTCGTGTCTGGCTGACAGAGCCCTTGCTAATTTGTTTTTTTGGCGTCTTTTACGCATTTGTTAAGATGTCGCAAGGTCTGCACGAAGTCTGGGCGTGAAGGGGGCCGAATTCACATCCCGGAGCTTCTGGCGGGTCTGCGACGTGGGCAGCGGCCTCCCTGGGAGAGAGGTCGCGGCTCTGGGTAAGCGGAGGACCGCGGCCTGACTCACTCGCCCGCTTGCAAAGGTCAGAGGACCCCTTACTGAACGTCGAGCCGCGAGGTCCTGAACCAGAAGGCAGGCAAGGGTCTGGGACTTAGCGTGAGCTCTTGCCAGCAGAGGAAGTTGCGGCAAGACACCGCTCAGTGATGTGCCCGCGCTCACCCCGCTGGCTCGCGCTGGACCCCGAGCTCGAGCTCCGGGCTCCTCGCTTTGTTCTGTGTTATTTTCACTCTCCCGTCGTGTTTCGCAGGTAGTAGGGCCTCAGCGACGTGGGAGACGCATCGGGTCATCTGCCTCCGTGGTTCATCTTGCGTGTAGGACGCAGCGAAGCAAGGGCTCCCCATTTCCCCTCCCGAACAGTGCTGACTGGCTGTGTCGCCGCCCCGGGTGGACTGGCTGTCGTCCTTGCAGCTGGATTGAGTTGCCTGGAAAAGGGGTCACTTTGCTAGCCTTCCCCGCTCCCGAGTGCTTGGAACCTTGGTTGAAACACCAGCCAGCTGGAGCGCATCAATGTCAATCTGTAATTTTAGAGAAATTGGAAAAGCAGTTGCATCGCCAGCCCCAGACGCTCTGTTCCGTTGGGCTCTGTGAAGCGTCCCTAGCGGGTCGGTGAAGGCACACGCGGGAAGAGCGGGGCCGCAAAGCCTCTCTTTGCAGGGAAGGATTATACAAACAACCAATTTGAGTACAAGTAGCTCAGAGAATGTTCCAGGCTCTGCGTGAGAACCTTGAATGCTTCAATTTTAAAAAGCTCTTGCTAAACCTGATAGGATGTGGTGATTTCTTTTTTTTTTTTTTTCTTTTTAAATAAGGGGTCAGTGAAAATGCATTTCTGTTCGCGACAATTGCTTCTGAAATCGCCGCTTGGGTGCAGGCGATTTTGCTGGCGACGATGGTGTCGTGTGGTCAAGAAGGAAACTCACGCCGCGTCCAACTTCGAAGCTAAAGCAAATGCCACACGTGACGGCAGGGAAAACACAGAGGCCGGGATGCCCGAGGGGGCGCAGCGGTTCAACGCCCGCCTTTGGCCTGGGGTGTGACCCCGGGGTCCCGGGATCGAGTCCTGCGTTGTGCTCCCTGCATGGAGCCTGCTTCTCCCTCTGCCTGCGTCTCTGCCTCTCTCTCTCTCAATAAATAAATAAATAAATAAATAAATAAATAAATAAATAAATATATTTTCTTTAAAAGTTGGAAAAAAAGGGAGGAAAGTGCCTGGGGTGCCACTGGCAGCTCCCTTCTACCACGTCCCATACTCTGCCCTCGCTCCTTGGAAGTGACTGGTCCCTCGTAAAGCCTCGCGTCCCCGTTCTTGTACTTTTGCTGTTGATGTTTGATTACTGAGACCATTGGATCATGGATCTTAACATTTATACAAGTGTCTTCCTGTCCCACGTGCCCAACCTTATGGAGTAGGAGACCAGAAAGGAAATCATTGGGTCGAAGGGTGCACACATATTTAAAATTACGCAGGTATTGGGATCCCTGGGTGGCGCAGCGGGTTAGTGCCTGCCTTTGGCCCAGGGCGCGATCCTGGAGACCCGGGATCGAATCCCACGTCGGGCTCCGGTGCATGGAGCCTGCTTCTCCCTCTGCCTGTGTCTCTGCCTCTCTCTCTCTGTGTGACTATCATAAATAAATAAAAATAAATAAATAAATAAATAAAATTATGCAGGTATTACGAGATTGTTACCCTCCCGGGTCTATGCTTACCCCATGCTTCACCGTCACCAGATCTTTCCAGTTGTTTTTAACTGTGTAAATTTAATATGTATAAAAGGATATGTAATTGCTTTACTTGGCATTTTTTCTTAATAAGGTTGGGCATTTTTTTCGTTTATTAATGACCTTTTTCAGTTTTTTTGTAAATTGCCTGTTTATGTTCTATTTTTCCAATGCAGTGTTGTTTTTTTAATCATTGATTTCTTCCCCCCCCTTTTTTTTAAGTAGTCTTCATGCCCAATGAGTAGCTTGAACTCGTGACCCTGAGATTGAGAGTCACGTGCTTTACTGAGCCAGCCAGGAACCCCCTAACCATTGATTTTTTTTTTAGGATTTTATTTATTCATGAGAGACCCAGAGAGGCAGAGACACAGGCAGAGGGAGAGGCAGGCTCCATGCAGGGAGCCCGATGCAGGACTCGATCCCAGGACCCCGGGGTCACGCCCTGAGCCAAAGGGAGACACTCAACCATCAAGTCATCCAGGTTGCTCTAACCATTGATTTCTAAGAACTCTTTATATAATAGGAACAGGCATATACAATTGCCTGTTGTATATGTTGCAACTTTGCAGTTTTTGTTCTAAAATTGACTGTAGTGGCTTTGCAATATAAGAATTTTAAAGTTTAATTGAACACCAATAAAAAATAAATTTATTATTAAAAAAAAGAATTTTAAAGTTTATATATTCATAGCTCCTCTTTAAAAAAAAAACAATGACTTTTGGCTTTCTTACACTGACTAAAATACTCTAAAGAAGGAATTGGTGAAGTGCTCTCATCAGAAAAAAATTCTAACTTGTCATGAGTAATTCATATAATGAGCAAATGGAACATTATGTAAAAATAACATTTCCCGGAATAAATAGGGGGAAAACTTACACACTTAAAACAATAAAAATAACAAAACTTTATTTTTTATTTTATTTTTTTAATAACAAAACTTTAAAGTGAAACCCAACAAGCAAATTTTCAAGTAATGGAAATTCAGACACTGTGCCTCCAGCGACGAGACTACAACACTGTTTGTGGAAAATAGGACACGGTTGCATAAAAAAATGGGAAAAAACATGAAGAGACTAAGTAAATCTAAATGAAAGAAATATGAAACCCACAGTCAGCTGTTCTATTCACATAGTACTCGAGATTTATTGTTAATTGGATAAGATCCACAGAGGAACTTTTTATTACACTTAATGAGAGTCGTTCAACTTTGACGGAACTTAACTTTTGGGTTTGCTTTTCAGTCGACGTATTGATGACCTGCTGTGTTTCAGAGAATGATTTCTGGGTCATAATTGTGGCTTATTAGATCAATCCCTAGGGAGTCGCCTATGGCTGACCTGTCTTCCCCCTGCGGTACCAGCAGTGGCCTCTGTTCAGCCTGCCGCGGGCTCCCTCGTCCTTCTGTCCCCCTGCCCCATGTCCGTGCCACCTGTAGCCGCCGTCCACAGCTACATTGTAAAAAACAAAAAACAAAAAACAAACAAACAAAAAAAACAAAACAGCTACGTTGTGGGGCTGATGTAGGTGACATTCAGGTGCCTGTCGTCTGGTTCCCCGTCTGCAGGTGTGCCTCGTAGATGCTGCACCTGACGCACAATGTCCTAAATCCCGGACGGAGTAACTTATCTTCCCGGTTGTTATTCCCTGGAAGCGGCTTACTTCGTTTCACGAGGCCGGCCTTGTTGCCGAAGCAAAGCTCTTCCGCCTTCGACAGGAAACCGGGCCGTGTCCTCCACGAGTGTCCACCTCCGCGTCCTTATCTACCTTTCCCCTTTGCTCCCCGCCCCGTCGTTGGCCCTTTCTCCTCGGGTCCCTGCATGACGCTGCTGAGTCTGCATCCACGTGGTCTCCCACGCTGGCCCTCGCCCCTGATCCTACAGGCCGGCCTGCTGCCGTGGGGCCTGTGCATAACTGAGCCCCAGCGTCCGTGGCAGGTGCGACGGCCAGCCTGAGTGCACCCCGAGTGTGGACCCGGGGGAGGTGGGACGTGGCTGAGGGGCTCAGAGACGAGGGGGCAGGTCGGGACCGCGTCCCCGGTGCTCGGGCGCTGTTGTGCACGCACTGGGCCAGGGCGGTGTGGACCCCGACTGGCAGCTGTGGCTGGTGGCCTGGATTCCGACCCAGGGGCTCATTGGGGGCTGCCTGACGGAGTTACCGCAGGACACGGGGAGCACCTCTTGGGCCTCTGCCCAGCGGGCACTTGCACGGGTTCCTCGCTGCGCCTGGCACCGGAGCAGGGCTGTGACCAAGCTCCCCGGACACGCAGTCAGCTGTCCCCGCTCGACCGCCGGCTGCAGCCCCAGCCTCGGGTCCTGGTCTGCTCTCCACCCTGCCTCTGACTCCGCGTGGCCCAGCGCCCAGAACACTCTGGGAGGTGTGGGGCTCACCCTGCGCTGGGCAACCAGATGCGGAAGGACAGGAAGGACCTGAGAACTGTTGGGGATGCGGCGGCAGCCCGAGGCCTGTGGGGGCCTGAGCATGGTCGGCCGCTTCCGGGGAACAGGTGCGACATGGGGGGGCACAAGGGCAGCATCTGGACGGTGAAGGAACCTGTGTGCTCCGCCGGGGGTGTGGACCCTACGATGTGCCACGTCGCTGGGTCACTTCCCACTGGAGCGAGGCATATGCTCCTGGGTCCCCTTGGGGTCACGGCCAAGTGGCCTGCAGGGTCCCACCTGGCCCACCCGCCACAGGCCCTCCACCTGGCCCATCCACCGCAGCCCCCCCACCTGGCCCACCTGCCGCAGTCCCCCACCTGGCCCACCTGCCACAGGTCCTCCCACCTGGCCCACCTGCGGCATCTTCCCCGCCCACAGTACTGCCTGACCACTCTGCCCAACGCCAGGCGCCTCGCTGGGTGACCTGGGCCTGGGGTGCCAACCGCACGGACTCGCAGCCGCATGCATCCTCCTGCCCCCTGGCAGGGCGCCCCACCTCACCCGCGCCCGCCCTGCATCACCGGCCCCCAGCACCCTCTTATGGGCTTGATCACGTGGCCACCTGCTTCCCTAGGACGTGACCTGAGACCCGTCGCTCCAGAGGCCGCGGCAGGTGCCCACGTAGGTCTGGGAGCGGCTGCGCCCAGTCCCTGGCTCGCATCCTTGCTTGTGTGAAGCCAGGTGTGGCCCGAAGCAAGCCGCGACCCCAGCGATGCCCCGCAGACCCCGGTGACCCCAGCACTCTGACCCGCACAAGGTCAGCGGGCGGCCGCCTGCCCGGCCGGCTTCTCCCTGGGGTGTCCCCCCCCACCGCCGGCCGCCCCCTGGGCGCGGGTCAGAGACGTCGTGGACATGAATCGCTTCCGTCGGTTGGGCGTCCTTGCCTGGCTCTCCTCTAGAGCGCTTCAAGGGCTCCAGACCAGCAGGCAGCCACGTCAAAGGAGCCGATTCGGCATCTGAACATCCAGTGGCCAGCGTCTGGGGGGACGGGGCTAACGGGGCGAGCTGCCTGCTGACCTCTGAGGCAGGTGCCCTCCCTGGAATACTCTGCCTTCTGTGGGGAGGCACCTCCCCGCTCTTCCTTTTTAATAAACTTCCGATGAATCATATTTAGATGAATCATGTCCTTGGAGTAAGCTCTCAGAAAAGTATGGAAGTTAATTTTTAGCGTTTCGGAGGCCTGTCCTGGTTATCGGAGGTCGTGGGGCACGGCCAACAGCAGAACGCTATACTTCGTTTATTTAAGGTAAAGAGCTGTCGATGGACTACATAGTTTTCAAAAAACTACAAGGTTTTTTTTAAACCAAAAGGGAGGTGTTTGAGTTACCTTGTGGAACTGGGCCCTATCTGACCTCCTGGGCCGGCCTTCAGGTGTGGCTGTGATCACACCTGCTTTGCAGGTGCTCGTGAGTGGGAGGCATCCTCTGTGTGGTCCAGGACTTAGGGAGGGGCTGAGGACCAACCGCATGGCCTTGCTGCCCCACTTTGTTCTCATCCTTCCATGTTAGAATCTCTTCCGTAGGAGGCGGCTAGAAGACGGCCGATAAAACCTCAGATGGATTCAAAATCTGGAGTGATAAGATGTTAAATGCCTTTAACTTTCCCATTAAAAAAAAACAACACATTTTTTAAAGTCCAAATAACCTAATTGTAATTGTGCACATTTTCTAGTACATTTTCATTTTTTTAAAAAATATTTATTTATTCATGAGAGACACACACACACACACAGAGGCAGAGACCAAGGCAGAGGGAGAAGCAGGCTCCATGCAGGGAGCCCGATGCTGGACTCGATCCTGGGACCCCGGGGTCACACCCTGGGCCGAAGGCAGGCGCCAAACTGCTGAGCCACCCAGGGATCCCCTACATTTTCATTTAAAAAGAACACATATGTTGCTGAAACATGAAAAGAATCATGTAAAGAAAAACCTCGTGTTTCTGTGACATTGCTTAATGTGCTGGGAAGTCTATTTGGTGAAAGGATCGCATGCGACATCATGACTTTGCAGTGTTTGGAACCCGTGACACGTGAGACGCTGCCTCTGTTCAGCGTGGCAGATCTGCCGTTTAAACGAAGACAAAAATGAGGATCCGCGAACGTGACAGGAATCATTACTTTAAAAGCCCGAGTGAAACGTTAATGTGCTTACATCTTAATTTGGGTGAGATTGAATTTGGGCGTGTGCGTGACCTTCTTATTTAACTTAATAATGAGCTTTCTGTGTCGCCAGAGTTGTTGCAGGGAAGCCACAGAGTGCGCGGAGGGGCCTCTGCAGGGAGGCTCTCTGGGTCAAATGGAAGTTTGGGAACACAGTATGGCCTTTCCCTTCGACATTTGAGATTTGTTTCAAGCCAGCAGTTGACTGTGTTTGATGGACATGAACGGACGGGGTGCTGAGGCGAGGCAACGCCATTTTTCGAAGTGTTTGTCTTTCCTGAACCTCATGCTTACAAAAACTTTGCAAATACAGCACAAAGAACTTTTTTTTTTTTTCCCTAAACCACTTGAAAATAACCTGTTGGCACGAGTTAGCGGGCAAGTAGATTAGTGTGCGTTTTTTACAAGGACGTTCTCTACATAACTATAATACAACCATCAAATCCCAAACCTTAACACTGATGCTTTACTGCCTTCTAATCCTCAGACCCTATTCCTGTTTTGCCGGGTGCCCCAGTCTTGTCTTTTCTAACAAAAGGATCCGGTCCAGAATCATGGGTTGGATTCAGCGGTCACGTCTCTTCATCGCCTTCAATCTGGAATTTTTCTTTAGTCGGCCCCAGACGTTCATAATCGTGAAAGGCCAGTTTTGTAGGAAGTCTCTCAGCGTGGGTTTGTTTGATGATGCTTCCTTGTTCTCAGGTTCAGTTTTGGCATGGGTATCACAGAAGTGGTTGTTGAGGGGGAAAGTAACTCTTCCTCTAACCTCTCCAGTTCAGGGTATGGGGGCCTGCAAATTAAACCGACACAGGCAGGTTAGTAAGGAGGAAAGAAAATCAGATTTAATCAATCACATATGCACGGGAGGTCACAATGGTAACGCAGAGAAGTAGTAAAGATTTGAGACTCCTATGGCATCCTAATCAGGAACAGAGAGGGCCAGATGGGCACTTCGAGGAGGACACAGGACTTTTTAGAAAGGAAGTGCAGGGAAAGGGCACTTATGGAAAAACAAATGACTCTCTGGAATGATAAATGGGCCCTCAGGAAAATAGATGGGAGATACAATCAGTTCGGGTGTGGTGCCAGCTTCTCTCTCTGAAAGAGAAGATTGGAGTTGTTCCCAGAGATGGGGATTTATGACCATTGAATTTTTTTTTTTTAAGCTGTTTTGGGAGCCTCTGCTTTTAGGCAGATAAGGGATTTCAGGAACTCAAAATACCTTTATCTTAAAATAATTTTTATGCCACAGTGGCTTATTCTGGATCCTTTCATGGCGCTTTTTCCCTGTTGGGTCAATTAGTGCATGATTTCAGTTCGCCTCATGATAATGATGTTCACTTTGTTCTGGTTTTTGCCACTCCTTAGTCCATCAAAGTTTCACAGTGTTTTCCATTTATAATTAATAAGTGTTTTGTGAGGGGGCACTTTGAATTTGTGTAAATATATTTTCTTAAACTTCAAATTTATGCATTTGCTTGTTTATATTATCATGGTCTCATGGCTTAGTGGGTTGTAATCTGTGGCTACCATTATTTATTTTGATGCTCTGTTCTTCCACATTTGGCTGGTGGGAGCTCGTGCAAGCTGACCTCTGTGTCCTCTTGACAGATCACTGTCATTGAGCATTTCCTTGCTTTTGGGGGCCCATGTTATTTTGAGGTCATGTTACACTTCTCCTACCCTAGTTCTGAAATTATCCTTCTTCCAAAAGGTCTTGTTCCTTTCAGTGGAGAACAATATTTAGAAACCAAAATTTGGGTGATAGGTGTGCTCATTATTAGGGCATTGTTGCTGCTTATAGACCCTCTCAGTAGATAGTCATCACTGCTGTCCCCGCCCCACCCCAGGGGGATGCCCTCCTCCTGGTCCTGCTCGGATTCCCTGAGCTGGTGTGCTGTGCCATAGTATTGCTCCTTCCCCACCAAATGGCTTTAGGAATGAATTGTTCATAAAGGAGAATAGGGCTCAATGCCATTTTTAAATGTTGATATAGAAGCAACCTAATAATTTGCTGGGCTCAGAAGATCTGTGGTCATATTTTTAGCCAAGATTCTGGAACATACTATTAAGGAGAAATGATTCCTGAAGTATCCTCATATCAATTCATTTTTTTAAGATTTATTTTATAATGTGAGGATGCATATTTTAATATAGCAGAGCTTTGATGTTTAATTTCTTCTACGCTCAGTAGGAAATGAACACACATGTATAGCATATCTTCTCCAAAATAGACAGAGGCATTAATTACTTAGGAGTAGGTAGTCTTCAGAGGATTTTGTGTCCAAAGTAATCTGTGATGAAACCTTCAGAATCAAGTGCCAGCAGTTTCTCATTGACATTCCATCAGATCTATGCTCTTTCATATCAGGCAAAGGTCTAAGGTACTGCCCACCCTGCACGCGCAGTATATACTGGAGACCCCAAATTTGTATTTCCAGCACAGATATTGGCCCTGGAGCTGCCTTCATACCACTCTACATTAGACTGTTCTTTGTGTCAATTGTACTAAAACTTTGTCATTGACATGCCTGTGGGACACCGAGATGGAGACGCGTTTGTGCTCCTTTGGTATTTCACAGGCATCTCCACTTCAGCGTGTCCACACCCGAACTCTTGATTACTAACACCACCCTGCGCAGTGCACATCTCCTTCCCAGTCTCCCCGCTCCCGACACCTGGCGTGGCCATGCCCCAAGTGAGAGATCTGGAAATGTTCTTGATGCTCCTTTATCCCTATGTAGGACAGTTTAATGCATTCTGTGGTTTGTGGTCTGTTCTGTTCTTTTTGGGACCTCTTGTCTCAACTCGAGTTGGAATGGGAATGGGATTGGGATAAAGCTGGGAATGAGATGTCTAACTTCATTCTACCCTGACCTTGAAGTGAGGACGGCTCCCTTCCAAAACCTTGGGCCCTGCCTACACACAAACAGGTCCCACCTGGCACCATCGAATGCCCTAGGCCGCCCGTTGTCAACAGAGTTCCCAGAGGCAAATTACGAGGGCCCTGTGGCCCGACTCATGACGGAGTCACAAGGTTTCTGCCCAAGCCCTCGGTTTGTTTGTTTGTTTGTTTGTTTATTTATTTATTTATTTATTTATTTATTTATTTATTTATTTCAAGCCCTCGGTTTAAAGCAGAGCGCGTTGCTCTGAGACACTGGCTCTGAGTGGCTCCCAGGGGGGTCGTGCTTTGGAAAAAGAGCGAAAAGATAGAAATGGATACACGGAGGGCCAAAGTTCTTCATCACAAATGAAAATGGGGTAGAGTTGAGAATGAAGAGCCTACCAGAACCTCCTGGGGAGTAAGAAAATAGCTGTGGGCTGGAGAACAGGAAGCTTCCATGGGCTACATGGAGGAGCCCAGTGGGCAGGTGACCTTCATTCTTCCTTCAAAAAGAGGGAAAGAAAAAACCCCAGTATTTCTCCTCTCATTTACTTCTTATCCTCATTCCTTATCCTCACAGCTGCCGAAGCGAGGTCTGCATCTCAGATCACTTCCCTAACCTGCTTAACCACACTCAGCAAGCCCCACGATTCTTACGTACAGTTGCGTGACCAGCCCGTCCCTCTCTCCACGCTCATCTTGTGCGGCTCACCCCCTCTACCCCCTAAGCCCTGAGCGCCTGGCCCTCTTTCTGTCTTGGAACGGATCAGACTTATTTGCGACTTTAGAGCTCTTGAACATCCTCTGCCTAAGAATATCATTAATGTCCCTATTCCAAAAAGGACGTTTGAGTCTTTCCACCAGAGCCAAATGCTTACTGATAAGTGTGATTTGGGGACTAGTTTCTGTTCTCCTTCAGTATTATTTATTTTGTACTTGAAGGAGAATCTCAGTGGCAATTAATACGAAATAACTGTTAAACTTAATTTACTATTAAGAAAACAACAAGAAGAGTCTGCTTCCAACCACTTCCAAAGTAAAAGTCTTAATAAGAATCCATGTAATTATGACACTGAAAAGATAAAAAGGAGAATAAGCCACAGTTTCTATAAAATATTCAGTATATGAAACACTTTGAAATCCTGGGGAAATAAGGGGGAATTCAAAGTATTAGTGTCACCAAAGGATGTCTAGCTCAATTTTCACATGAGTCGCTTCAGTAAAGACGGCGGATTTTTATTAGCGGTGTCTGTAAGTGCTGTAATAATTTCTTACAGGTACATGGAACAGCCCAGAGTACAAGAATGTGTGCATGCATTGTCTCTCTTGAATTTCCAACCTCATGAGATCAGAGAAGTGACTTATTAGCATCATGTCATTAAGTAAATATTGTTTGAGAGTACTCCGCATCAAGCACTGTGCTAGGAACTTAGGAACAAAGTGTGCTCATGATCTCCTAGAGGACAAACATAATAAACAAGTGAACCAGCAAATACATTTATGTGCTTGGAGGGATATTTCCCCTTGCTCATACACACTGTATTTCTGGAGCCAGGAACATACTGAACATCCAAACCAACCTTTAGATATGACATACAGGGAGAAGGAAGGAAGGGTCAGAGACTCTTGGTTCATGTGAACTCATAGGAGGCAGATTACTTGAGGCATTGTAAAATTTTATTGTTTTGTAAATACTGTATCCATGGGGACTGAAAGCTGAAAGCTCACCCCTTCCACCCCATCCAGAATAGAACCCAGTGGAATGCAGGTATTAGCAGATCGAGCCTCGGAGGAAGCAAAAAGAAATGGAAGAGAATCAGAGAGTTAGAGACTATAGAGGATGGAGAGAATAGAGGTTTGGCCCAAAAGGATGTATCTTCTTCATTTGAGGGCCTGGTAAGGTACCAAGCTACGGAGATGAGCAGATGGGTAAGGAAACCTCTTCACCCCCAATTCCCCACGCATCCTGTAGAGACTAAGAGATAAAAATGGAACATGGATTCATGAACGATTTAGTATGTTCTCCTTAATTCTGCGTGCCTGGCTTGCCAACAGCAAGCTTCATTATTAATGAGTCACATTATTCCTTGGTGACGGAATCAGCTCCTTATAATTTCCAAAAAACTATATGCCAGAAAAAAGGAGAGCCAAAGACTCCAGAAGATGATGGATCCCTCAGTTGTGAAGGGACATTGGGACTCCCTTGAGCCCCGCTTGGACAGTTTACTAAATTGATGGTAAACCTACGACCCTCCTCTGCCCTACAGACCCCTTTCCTCCACTTACAGGCACCCACGAGACCATTCTGGGAGGGCGTCTGAGGTTGTACCCTTATCCGAACGAAAACTCCAATCTGATATGTAAATGAGCTACTGTGCTATGTATGTGTAAGGAATTATTAGAGTATTTATAAGCATCATTAGCAAAGATCCATCATCTTTACTAAAACAAGTCATCTGGAAATTAAACTAGAGATGATTTGGTAATAATAATACTTTGAATTCCCATCTCTTCCAGGGTTTGAAAGTGTTTTGTATACTGAATATTTTATAGAAATTCCTGTTTTTTTTTTCCTTTTTACATTTTAAATGTCATAATTACATTGATTTTCATTAAGACGTTTACTTAGGGAGGAAGATTTTTGTCGTTGTTGTTGATGCTGTTGTTTTTAACAGTAAATTAAGTTTGACAGTTATTCCGTGCCAATTGCTGCTGGGATTCTTCTCCAGGTTACAAAATAAGCAATACTGTAGAACAGAAATTAGCTCCAAAATCACGTTCATTATGGAGTATTTGAGTCTAGCGTGAAGATTCAGAGGATCTGTTTCACTGAGAAAAACAACATGATGATTCATGGTCATTAAGCCTCATGCTTATTTTATCAGTGGATTAGATTTTCCACTTTTCCTTATAGGATTGCTGTCTTTGTGTGTGTACACATAGTTAATTAACTGTAAGTCTGTAGGAATATGAGGACCACTGACCGATTCAAAACTAAACTTTTCCCTTAAACAGCTTTTCATTTGTTCCTTGTCTTCATCCAGGTGCTCAAGCCAGCATCCGGTGGGTGTCATCCTGACAACTTCCCCTCCCCCACACCAAGATCTTGGTCCTCCCTCCACAGTTCTGTCCACCCTGTTAACCCCATAGCCACCACCCTGTTCCAGCTACTGTCGCCTCCTATCTAGATTGCTGTAGGGCTCCTTACCTGGTCTTCCTACATCCATTTTTGCTTCCTTTCCCTCTGACGCCAGGAATCTTATAATCATGCAAATCTGATCCTGATCTAGCTCTGCTTAGAGCCTGCTCATAGTGTCTCCCAAGATAAAGCTTAAGGCCCTTAATATGATCTGTGAAATCTCCTGTGACCTTGCCCCTCCTACCATGTCAGTCTTGGCCCATGCTGTTCTTCCCTCCCTGCTCTACTTTTTTTTTTTTTTTAAGATTTATTTATTTATTTATTCACGAGAGACACAAAGAGAGAGAGGCAGAGACACAGGCAGAGGGAGAAGCAGGCTCCACGCAGGGAGCCCGAAATGGGACTCGATCCCGGGTCTCCAGGATCATGCCCTGGACGGACCAAAGGCAGACGCCAAACCCCTGAGCCACCCAGGGATCCCCCCTGCTCTACTTTAAAGTCACCTCCTCACACTCCTTTAGTCGAAAGGGGTCACCTTGGTGTTCACTTCCGTGCCACCCTACGTTCGCCCCTCCTACCGCATGTAACGCTCGCAATGATTTGTCCAATGTCTCTCTTCAACACTCAACAGTTAGGTCCTTTCTCCAGGCTCCCAACAGAGTGCTTGGCACATAATGAACGCTCAGCAAATATTTGTTGAATGAATGAAAATGAATAAATGAAATGAATGAGTGAATGAATGACAGACCAATGTGAATGTCCCTCAGATACTTAGTTTGGTATTGAATTATTACGATAATAATTAGAATCAGTTAGAAAAGAAATAATGAAAATTTGGGCACAGACTGGTGGTACTCTTAAAAAATTCGTTTGAAAGTATTATGGACATTCTCATATACTCGGGTTCAAATTGGCTTGGCAGTGTGTAGGAACGCAGAGAATCCTGCAGGTGAAGAAATTTAAATATATGGGTAAGCCCTCCACAAGTGGGAAGCATCCTTCATGAGAACAGATACAGAATGTAACGTCTAGAAAATACTGGCTTTCTCGTACTCCGGCTACAACCTGTCTAAACAGCCCCTGACGGGTAGAGGCTGATCCAGCGACGTAAGGACTTTACCTTCCCCGGGAATCTGCAGACCTATTAGGGACAGCAAAACCAGGGTAGACACACACCCAAGTCAAACAACAGGTTAAATAGATGCCACCAAGCCCAGAGCGGAGTGTACCCCGAGCCTTCACTCTGGCTCTGCCCGCGTTGCCTTAACGCGCCGTCGGCACATTGCTGGGCCCCTCATTCCCGAGGATGGCGCCCCGTGTAGCCCGGGGACGGGGAAGCCTATGGCAGCGGCGGGTCAGCCACGGCACCTTCCCCTCACCCACTCCGCACCCTGGGGACTGTCACCCGCGTCACAGCGCTGACCGCATGCACCTCGCGACTCCAGTCTGCTTTTAAAAAGTTCCTTCCCATTCTCGATCTTAAACATCTCAAAGAAAGGCCTTGGCTTCTCACAGAGCCCTCCGGGCGGCACGCGGGAGCGGGTCGTGGCGGATACTCAGATTCCAAACGGAGCGAAACAACTCGGAAGCATCAAGGGAAAATTAAATTATGGTTAATATTGCTTGAGGAACCTGGAATGAAGTACTGTTATTGCATTATTTTTTTTGAAGTGTTATATTTTATTATAAATATAATTATTTATTTATTTATTTATTTAGAAGAAATATTTTATTCCCCATAATGAAAGTACAGAGAGGTGAATACAAACCTGCTACTTCTATTTTTTTAGAGCTCCTCAGAAACCAGGGAGTGTCCCAAACCCGAAGTGTCACTATGCACCAGTTCTGATTTTATCAATGTATAGTTTGCAAACCCTTTAAACTCAACCTGACTCAGAGCAACCTATTAAGGATGGGAGCGCCAATATTCTGATTTTGCAAATAAAAACCTGCAGCGGGAACCTGAATTATTACCTTAAAATTACAGTTTATTAAGGATACAAACTTCTAGTCTTTTCAGGTTATACTGGGCCATAAAAGCAATGTAGCAGTGTGATAAAATCACAGCTTTTAGGGTCCTAAAGATCTAGGTTTGGATCCTTCCGTTGGTCACATACCAGCTGAATCGCAGTGAGCAATTTGCTTCATCTCCGTAGATGGGGGCAACCTCTGAGCAATTATTAGTCATGGGATGTCATCATGTATCAGTTGGGTGAAAAATGACCTGGAGCCACCAGAGGGAATCCCTGAGAAATCCGCTAAGGGTTTCCTTTAGCTCCTGAAGCTAGAGGGTCAGGCATGAAACAAAACATTAATCCGGTGACAATACCCTTTTGCATTCAAGTCGCTTTTTAGCCTCCCTGGCTCTGGTTTCTTTAGAAGGCACTGGAAAGACAGCAGTACTTAGCTGTATCCATCAGGCAGGGTGTTCAGAGCAGACAACCCCACATCTCAGTGCTTTAAAACAGCCAGGACGTCTTTCTTATTCAGGTCCATGTGGGTTGGCCCGCAGCCCTTCCCGTCATCCTCGTATGAGAACCTGAGGTGTGGACCCATCTGGAGGGTCCCAGCCACGGGAAGGGGTCCTAGCGAATCACACATGCCTTGTCCCCCGAAGGGACACACACCTGTCCGCTCACCTTTCAGGGACAAGGCAGGTCACTTCCCCTGCCTGGTTCATGGGGTCGGGAAGATGCAAGGCAGGAAGGGGTCTGTGGACCTGGTGGGGGGGGGGGGGGGGTTGGAATGTGGAGAAGCACCCTCAGGAGCACCTGGCCCATCAGCACCGTCTGGGCGGAAGCTGCTCGGTGCCCCGCGACGACCCAGCCGCCTGGATTGTCAGCCTGGCATCGGCTGCAGGCTTCCCCAGCACGCAGGCCTGCAGCCTCCTGCGCTTGTGGGTGCATGCTCCTCATGGGGGGGGGGGGGGGCGGTGCTGAAATGAAGCCCGTGTCTGTGAACCCGGCTGAGCCCTGAGCGGCGCGCTGGACGTGCCTGGGTGTGCTGCATGGACGTGGCACCCGCGGCAGGTGCCCAGGCCTCCCCCCTCTCCCGCAGACCTCTCTCCCCAGGTCTCCTCCCCCAGGCCTTCCCCCTCCCTCCACCATCCCCTCCCCGGGCCTCCCCCCAGGCCTCCTACCCCCTAGGCCTCCCACCCAGGCCTCCCCTGTCCTCCCACCGCCCCCTCCCCCGGGCCTCCCCCAGGCCTCCTCCCTCCTGAGGCCTGCCCCCCGAGCCTCCAGGCTTCCCGGGGACCTCTCTGCTCAGGCACTGGGTTTACATAACTGTTCCATGTTGCTTCTGAACCATGGGAATGACCCTAATGACTTTTCTCCTGCTCTTAGAATCCCCGTGTTGTCTTCTGTGTGCGGCCCCAGTGTTGTTTTGATTGTCACGGATTATGAATTGCTAAAGCACTGGAACCTCTGGTCCCAGAAGACCGTCCGGGGGTGGGGGGAGTCCAGGGACCTGCCTGAAGACTGCACTCGGTCAGGAGGGGAAAGGCATGGCTTCCTGTCGCAAAACACAGTTGGACCCTTTCATCGGCTGTTTCCCAAATTCGCAAGAGTTTGCATCGTGCGCCTGGCGTCCAGCTAGTTAGCCAGTCGGCCTTTTTGAAATCACGAAGTCACTTCGGCTCTAGGGGTGAAATATAAAATCCACGGGCCATGATTTTGCACAAGGAGCTCTATCACGTAGTTGACTGAGCCAAGTTTTAAATTCATAGCTGTAGCTCTCAAACTGATCTTGATGTAACAACAGAGTAATATGACTTTTGAGTGAAAAAGCAGTGTTTACCGAGCTGTGCTGCACGAGCCAGAAGAAATCAAAGTCTAGATGCTGCGTGATCTTCTATTGGGGATATTTGTTGTTAGACGAGCCAACTGGGGACTGTGCTTAGACCGTAGGGTGAACTCTTTTCCATATGGCTTTTCTGGGTATTTTCCCCATGTGTGCATTTTTTTCAGTGTGCCTCTGGCTACGCAGGGGCATTTCTGCGGCCCGAACAGTGGACGGTTGGCGGCTGTGCCTCACCTGGCTGCCGCTCTCCAGCTGTGCCCACACGGAGGCATGTGAAATAGATTTTTCAAATAAATGAGATTGCTTATCACACTGGGTTTTTGATATTGGTTTGATATACTTACTGAACATGTCTTCCTGTCATTAAATGTCTGTCTACGGGGATCCCCGGATGGCTCAGCGGTTCAGCCCCTGCCTTTGGCCCAGGGCGTGATCCTGGGGTCCTGGGATTGAGTCCTGCATCGGGCTCCGGGCATGGAGCCTGCTTCTCCCTCTGCCTGTGTCTCTGCCTCTGTGTCTCTCTCATGAATAAATAAAATCTTAAAAAAAAAATGTCTGTCTACATTTTGGGGATGACCGCCAGTGTCCGTCGCCATGAGGGCGCCATAACTGGTGGGTCGGGTCGCTGTGTTAATACAGTCGAGAGGAGAAGAAGGTACATGCTGCTGAATTACCCCCTAAAAAGAGAGAAAACCCCTCCATATAAACATTGCTAACTAATAAAAAACCTTTTGCTGGCATTTCCTTAGTTTGTACTGATGACGCTTTAGGGGAAAAAATAAAATCTTGAAGCCAGTTGGGTCTAAAATATTCTCCAATCTGATTAGGGTGCCAGGTCCTTCTTAAGTGCCTTTCCTTAGTTTGGGTCAACTGCGTAGCGGCATGGCGATGAGTACGCGTCAATGTGGCAGGATGCGAAGGCAACTAAATAGATAGAGTGACACCACCGTCGCTTGCTTTTTGGGATAATCGATCTCTATTTTATTTCTGCATCCAGTACTATAGTTTTGGGTGGTTTGGGGGTTTTTCTGTGTGTGTGTTTTTTTTTAGGCATTTGTTTATTTCTCATATACAACTTCGACGATTTTTACAGAAATGGGTTCCTACAAAGGTCAGAAACGGAACTCACTGTGTCATCACCAGCGATGGCGCGGTGCTGAGGACGTGGCACTGCGCTGTGCAATTCAGAGATGCGTACGATCTCCTTCTTTAAATGACATTTTTTTTCCTTTAAATGACAGACTTTGTTGTTGCTTTAAATAACGTATTATTTCCTCTCTGCATTCTACATTCATAAGCACAAATTCTTCCCTCTTCCCCTCATCTCCTTGTTTTCTCTCGACACTTGCGGTCACGCCTCCCCCTCCCCCTTATCCTATTACTGCGCGATGTGATTTGGGATAAAAATCACGTTCTTGGAGCTGAGCGGGTCTGGATGTGAAGCCCTGCTCTCTCTCCCATTTCCTGGCTGCGTGACATGAAGCAAATTACTTACCCTCTCTGAGTCTCAGTGAAGCGGTTTTCCTCCCTCACCGAATTTTTCTGAAAATCAAGGACAACGGTGTGTATTTAGTTCCTAATGAGACATCACAGCTCGGTAAACATTACCTCCTCTCTTATTTCTGATTTTTCATTCTTCCTTCACGATTTTCATCCTTTTCCCCCCAAAGCCTCCAGATGAATAAGTTGAGCTTCTTGACTGTTCTCTTGGAAAAGAGTCAAACTTTTTTCTTTCCCTCTGGAAAAGATGAAAGTCCTCCTCTCCGGCATTTTTTCCCTATTTTTCCCCCTTTTGCTGTGATTCTTCATCTTCTGAGAGTCTGGTGACTCTAGAGTATTACGATCTTTGAGGTTTTGATTGTGGCTTTGACAAAAATCGCTTTGCTTGTGAGAGCCTTGCCATCATCTTCAAAAAGTCAGCATTTTTTAAATAATAATAAATTTATTTTTTATTGGTGTTCAATTTGCCAACATATAGAATAACACCCAGTGCTCATCCCGTCAAGTGCCCCCCTCAGTGCCCATCACGCAGTCACCCCCACCCCCCGCCCTCCTCCCCTTCCACCACCCCTAGTTCGTTTCCCAGTTAGGAGTCTTTATGTTCTGTCTCCCTCCCTGATATTTCCACCCATTTCTTCTCCCTTCCCTTCTATTCCCTTTCACTATTATCTATATTCCCCAAATGAATGAGAACATATAATGTTTGTCCTTCTCCGATTGACTTATTTCCCATTTACCTAATATTTACTTTGGTCTCAGTAAGGTTGCAGAGCTTCGGCGAGTCAACTCCAGCCCTTTCCAATCGGAGTGAATCCTACAATGACCTTTTACGCAGCACAGGGTCTTCCGCTGCTTTATGAGGTTAGGCGGGTCTGGGCTGGGCTGTGATCATGATGGTGATGACGACTTGTGGTAGAGTAAGTCTCGGGGAGTTCACCACCGACTTCCGTGTGCTGCTTGGGGATTGCTGATAGGAAGCTATCAGAAGCTATGCTTCTTAGGTCTAAACCCCCAACCAGCCTGAATTCCTGCAGGTCCATCCATGCCGTCCTAGTGGCCGCCTTCCCTCTATTTCCTCTGCTGGGAGTTCCTCTCTGCTCCTCTTCCTCCCTTGGTCATGAAACCTCTCCTGCCCGTTCACTGTCCTGACCCGCACACTCCGAGGTCACTGTCTCCTCTGGGCCTTGTGTGTCCACCAACATTCCCGTCGCCGCGCCTAGACTGCGTCTCAGCACCTGCTTGTCAGCCCAATGACAGCACAGGGGATGGCACACTCACCGCTGAGCTTTGGAGCATAGTTGGTGCTCAACGAGTCTGCACCAAGTGCAGAAATAAATAAACATCACAAGCACGGCTCCTCAGATCAAAGGGCGTAGAAGCTTGAAATCATTGTAAGTGGTGATCAGAATGAAAAGCAGCCCCCCCCCTCAAAAAAAAAAAAAGAAAAAAAAAAAGAAAAGAAAAGCAGCCCAAGCAGTGCTAAATAGAAATGCGAGATTCCCTGCTTCCCAGAGTGAACGAGGAATTTGAATAAATGATCAACATCGTTCTGGAAGAATTAGGACTGTGCTTTGATTTGTTTAATTACTTGGCTTCGTTATCTTACGTGGATTTAGGAACAAAGAAGAATCCTCGTCATCTTTTCAAAAGCAATAAAAAAAAATAGCCCAGAATGCCCTCTAAATAGGTGGTTGGAAGCGAAGGATGCTGAAGCCTGAACAAGCCCAGCCATTGCTTCAACCCTCTACGTAATTTTCCTTTTGGAGATCAGCCAGTTCGGAGGTAATCAGGTGGCCCCAGGGGTTGTAGGGTCGGAGCTTGCTTCGGCAGAGCTGCAGAGCTGCAGAGCACTGCCCTACACACGACCGATGTATCGTCTTGGACTCTTGGCCCATTGCCGGGAGGGGGCTGCTACGCAGCTGTGTGTCGGGCCGTGGTGCTACAGCCTGCTCCCCACGGCTGTGAGGCTCTCATGGGCCAACGTGTGAATAAGCCAGCAAACGTCTGATTCACCTTCAAAAGGCTACGGGTAAAATCCGTGGTTTGGCAGGCAGCTGTGGCAAACCTAAGAAATACTTAGAATTTTATTTATTTATTTATTTATTTTTTTTAATACTTAGAATTTTAAAGGAAGTTTTGTTTGTCCCTGGGCTGGATGTCATTGACAATCAAAAACCTGAACCAATGCTGCGTATTTGTTTAAAAAGCATACACATCAAAAACTCGTCCTTATAATCCCATTAGTCTTTCATTTTGATGATAAGCATCGAGATCGAAGGCATTTTTAAAACTCAGATTGAAGTCGCACGTGAGTTCATTTTTATTTTTTTTAAGATTTTATTTATTCATTCATGATAGACATAGAGAGAGAGGCAGAGACCCAGGCAGAGGGAGAAGCAGGCTCCATGCAGGGAGCCCGACGTGGGACTCGATCCTGGGGCCTGGGGTCATGCCCTGGGCCAAAGGCAGGTGCCAAACCGCTGAGCCCCCCCAGGGATCCCCACGCACAGTTTAGAGGCTGGCTCAACCTTGGCCTAAACTCAACTTCCATAAGCCCCGGGATGGGATGCCAGTGCCTGAAAGAAAGTTCCTCGTGACTGTGTTTGTCTCCATTCAGATGAACCGGGGGGCACGCACAGAGGCCCTTGGGCACAAGGCGCCAGTCCCTGCCACCCGCCCGCCAGGCCGCGGCCAGAGCAGAGCCTTGCCTGGCCAACGACTCACGCCCACGTGGACTGCTTGGCTCCCCTGTCCCCGCGCGCCCACCCCCCGGACCCCTGCGAGGCTTTCTCAAGGCTGTGGTCGTGGAAGTGAAGTGGGGCAGGAGGAGGGTGACTTTGCAAGTCACCCCCAGGAATGCACATAGTCAACCCTTCTTTTTCTTTTCCGTCAACGAGTGAACGAAGGCGCAGCTTTTCTTTCGAAATTGCGTCAGGCCACGTGTCTCCCTTTCCTGTCGGGTTGCTCTTTGACTCTGCTCCCTGGACATTTGTATTTTTTTTTCTTCTGTGGCTGGATGAGGAATCTCTTTTGTCCCTTTTCCCCTCGGATTGCTGTCTCCCGTGGAAGTTAGCAGTGAGGCAGGCTGCGATCTGGGGTCACAGACAGCTGAGGCTGAAGCTGTCCCAGGCGGGGCCCCCACACACCCCACCCGTGGAAAGCGGACATGTGCGTGTGTGGTGTGTTTAGAAACGCGCTTCCCTCCGTCGCTGTTGTTAGGTTAAGCCTCCCTCGAAGTCATGTCCTGTGCTCTTTCCAGTTTGGTCTTCGATGCCTGAGATCGTGGGCAGTTTACCATTATTCTCGATTTTCCCCTCTCGGCCAATATATTCAACCAGAGTGTGCGGACGACCTGGTAAGCCTGGCAGGCCCAGCCGGAGGATTCCTGACCTTGTATGACCTTTTTTTTTTTTTTTTTTTTTAAAGAAGTTCTGGAAAGAAGGAAGCATTTTTAAGAAAACAGAACTGATTCATGGTTTCTGATAGTTTGTGTCGCGTTAGTATTCCATAATTTTCTGCCCCGGAACATGGTTCACCTTCTCTTCCTCCACTGAACTCATTTTCCTTCTTCCTTCTTTTCTATCTTTTGACCTTCCCCCTTCCCTCCATGTCCTCCGTGTCCCCATCTAGCAGCAGCTCTGACATAATTAATTTTCTCCCCCGGAATCTAGGTTAAAAACTCTACCTGAAGCAGTATGGACAGGTAATTCGGTGGTGGGACCGGGGGGTGCTCCCTTTAAAACCAGGAGCCAGGCAGGGAGGGCCACACACACCCCCCACTTTGTCCTGGTTTACCTACCTCCTCCAGGTCCTCGGTGGTACAGTTAGAAAATGTCGGTTGTGGGTTTGAAATTGGGAAAGGGGGGCACCTGGGTGGCTTAGGGCTCAAGCATCTGCCTTTGGCTCAGGGCCTGACTCCGGGGCCCTGGGATCGAATCCCACATCAGGCTCCCCGCAGGGAGCCTGCTTCTCCCTCTGCCTGTGTCTCTGCCTCTCTCTCTCTGGGTCTCTCATGAATAAATAAATAAAATATTTTTAAAGATTGGGAAAGAGGAGGCAAAGATATATCTGGATGATATCATTGTCCTTCTAGGACACGTAAGAGAATGAACTAAAAATTTATTTTTTTAACAGTCAACAAGCTCAGTTAAGGCAGCTTAGTAAATTAATGCACAAAAGTCAATAGCCTTCCTACAGCCAAATGACAACCACTTGAAGATGTAAATGATAGGGACAGAAAACTCTGCTTTACATCAAAACGCAGTGACCCAAGAAAGAGTAAGAAGAAGTGAGAAACATCTATGTTGAAAAAAAGAGAAAGAAAGAAAGAAAGAAACAAAGAAAGAAACATAGAAAGAAACAAAGAAAGAAAAGAAAGAAACTATGGCATAAAGCTTTTAGTGAAATGCTACCATGGTACAACAGTGTCCGTCCTCCTCATATGTATGTAGAGATCTGGTGCGATTGCAATAAAATTGCCAGGTTTTTAAAACTCAAATTCTGAAGTTCACAGGCAACATAAAATGTGTAAGCATAGCAAGAAATTTTTGACGCAGGAGAATGAGAATAAACTAATCTTATCAGGTGTCCAAATATGAATTATCATATTAGTTTCGTTCAGGCAAATTAGTAGATTAATGGAACAGAATGGGCAATCTTAATATTGACCAAAATGGGTATGAGATTTGGTACATAGTACGACTATAAGAAATTAATATACAATGAAAGTATTTCGAAGCAAAGGAGGAGAGGTTTCCTATGAACACGTTAGAGCCCTACCTATATTCTTACACACACACACACATCCAGATACACAAGAAAATGAAAATGTAAGATAATTAGAACATGAAATTATTGGGGGGAAAATGAGGGAATTTTTTTTCAAGATTTCTTTATTTATCTGAGAGAGAGAGAGAGGGCACGCACACACATGCAATCTCAAGGGGGAAGGGCAGAGGGAGAGGCAGAGAGACTCCTAAGCAGATCCTGCACTGGGCATGAACCCCACTAGAAGGCCCAATCCTACAACCCGAGACCACGACCTGAGCCAAAACCCAGAGTCGGATGCCCAACCCACTGTGCCACCCAGGTGCCCCCACATGGAAGAACTTTTAGCATGACTTTCCAATGAAGAAGAGCTTTCTAATGATTCTGGGAAGCCATCAACCAACATAAGGCTGGCCACATAGAATTGAAATTTTCTGTTCGATAAAGGATACAATAAAAACGGAAGCCAAAACATAAATATGTGTGCCAGGCATATCACTACCAGAGAGCTGATTTCTTTCATATGCAAAGAGTTCTCATAGATAATTCTAAGACACCAAGTGAGAAAACCTCCTTCCCACTTCTCAAAGAGCTGCAAAAAACACAACACTCGGCTGACCTCTAGGAGGGGGAAACTAGGGAAACCAGTTTCCCTTACTGGTTTGGGAAACCAGCTTCACTTACTCTATTGCTGGATTTTTCCCTTGCACAGAGAGGGGAGAGAAGAGGAGGGGAGGGGAGGCGAGGGGAAGGGAGGTGAGAAAGACAGACGGGCTGACCAACACTGGTTTTATTTTTTCATTTTTTTATTTTTTGATACATGGATGCAAATTCTTATTTTTTATTTATTTTTTTGGCAATTTATTTTTTATTGGTGTTCAATTTGCCAACATATAGAATAATGCCCACTGCTCATCCCATCAAGTGCCCCCCTCAGTGCCCGTCACCCCAGTTACCCCCAACACTGGTTTTAAATTGGAACTGTAAAAATCTATTTCCTTGATTCACCTTGCTGCCCCTAAGCTGTGCAAGGAGGAAAAAAGACGAGGCAAACAAAAATAGAAATAGTCACATGTGTCCCCACTGCCTCCTCTGCCAGAGTTTCTCTAAAGACTATGTTCCTTATGCTGAAGGACTCGTGTGTTTCGTTCTTTTTTATTTTTTTATTTATTTTTATTTTTATTTATTTATTTATTTTTTGTGTGTGTTTCATTCTTTTCTGTGACTGGTGAAGGCTTTGGCCTTGGCCTCTCCTGCGAGGCCACCCCTTCCCCCCTTGCCTGAAGGGCGATCCTACTCAGGTCGCACTTCTGGGGGAAAAGAAATTCCCCAGTGGAAACGATGAGGTCTGACTTATTGCCTAATGTAAATGCTTCATGGCAGCCTCGAGCTACCGTGGTTCGGAAGACTTTATGAGAAATTCGATGGATGGTGTGTTACTGTGGATTAAAAGATGGCGCAGCTGTTTGCTAATTTAGATGGTGCTTTTGCTCTGGTGGGAAATGATCCCTAATTTGCAGCAGAGAAGAAAGTGGGATGTTCGGGCCCCGTCACAGTACTGGCCCAGTGGCACTGCACGCACCCCTGGCGGGCTGACATAGGACGTTTGCTAGAAAGTGGGGCCAAGGAGAACTGAGACTTGCTACCAGGTTTCGGCCTTCCCCCTTGTCCTATAGGATGGTCACCAGAGTGTTTGGGGCTTCTTGGGGTTTTTAAGTCACTGTAAAGGGTGTGATTACTGGAGCCTCACTTACCAGTGTTGTTTCCAGAAGCCTTGTCACTGTACCCTTAAGTGACGTGACCGCCGGTGTTTCTCTGCAGGGGAGAGGTCTGTATACCAAGTCCAGCCCATGGTTTTCAGTGTTTCAGCTCTTCATCTCAGCTAATCTGCATTTTCGTAACCTGTGACTTCTTTAACGGTAGCTTCTGTGCATCGATTTCAAGTCGGCTTCCTTTCAAGCTTGTCCTGACTTGAAGAATGAGGGTACAAGGCAGGAAGCATTATTTCTACTTTGGGGGAAATAGGCTTCTAATTTCTTCTGTTCCTGCGGAAAATGTCTCCCACTGGGTCTCAGCAGGGTTTTTTTCCAACAGCTCATTACGGATCTGTTATTTGGCCTCCTGAAGACTTTTGCGTTCTGCGAGCTTCGTGGCTCTTAGTCCTGGGAGAGCAGTTGTTCCTTGTCATTGTTACACAGTCTGTAATTGGTTTGGACCCTAATTGTACAGTTTGTCAGGCTGGCGGGTTTTGAAGGCGCTCAGTAACAAAGAACACGTAGGATTTCCCAGCGCATCCTCTATTCCTAGTGTTTTCCGCATGCGTAGGATGTCCTTGACCGTAACGTGGTGTTTTCTATCTAATGATTTGAGTATCGTTCTGCTAATTTTAAAGAATTCTCTATTTCCCTGTAGTTCCAGCCCTCATGCAGATGTAGAATTATGCTGAATATTAGGATGCCCTTCTCCAAGGCAGACCAGCACAGGTCATCACGTGTGCATAAAATCGCAGCTTAACCTATTGTCACAAAATTAACATTTTGCAATGTTCGCTTTATATCACCCTTATGGCAAATTCTCTAGTCCCCATATCCCCAAGCCCCATATTCCTCTTCATTTTCAGTCTGTGTTATGCCCGAGGGTCCCAATGGAAGCAGAATGGTGCTTGCAGAATTGATCAGATCCCGCTGCCTTTGGTTCACCTGCATCATTAAGATAGATCAAAACATCAGATGAACTTAATTCTTGTAATTGCTTGTATTTTTTTGGTCGTACGACAGGTCTCTGAATCTGAAGAACTAGAACTAGGAGGAGGGCATGCTTTATATTCTTTCTATAATCCCCCACTTGCCTCTCTCTTATATAAACACAGCTCTTCCTAGTAACTACCAAATTATTAATGCTCCTGCCACTAAAATACAGTTTCCATTCAGATAGCTTTTGACTCTAAACCCCGTGCAAACCTGCAGTCATAATTCCCTCTCCACATACAGTGAGCCGTCGTTAATTATTTCGCTTCGCGTATTGGAGTGTGTGTTGGTTTGCCTAGCAGAGCAACGAAAGAGTGGATGGCACTGAGCAATGAAGAGCTAATAAAAATAGCTGCTGTTTTTTGAGGATTTACTATAGTCAACACTACAGTGAACTTTTCATAGATATTTCTTCATTTTATCCTTAACAGGGCCAGTGCTCTACATACTGAGTATTAAGGAAGGTTTTTGCCATTTGACTGACGGAGGAACTGAGATAGGAATTTAAAACACCTTGTCCAAGGGGCCCCTGGGTGGCTCAGTAGGTTGGGCGGCTGACTCCTGATGTCGGCTCAGGTCGTGATCGCAGGGTCATGAGATGCAGCCCTGTGTCGGGCTCTGCGCTCAGCGGGAGTCTCCTGGAGACGCTCCCCCTTTCTCTGTCCCTCCCCCTGCTCGTGCACCAGTGCTCTGTCTTTCTTTAACAAAATATATGAATCTTGGGGATCCCTGGGTGGCTCAGTGGTTTGGCACCTGCCTTAGGCCCAGGGCGTGACCCCGGGTCCCGGAATTGAGTCCCACGTTGGGCTCCCTGCATGGAGCCTGCTTCTCCCTCTGCCTGTATCTCTGCCTCTCTCTCTCTCTCTATGTCTATCATGAATAAATAAATAAATCTTTAAAAAATAATAATAAATAAATATATAAATCTTAAAAAAAAATTGTCCAAGGCTGCCTGGCTATCAGGTTTCTGTGATTCCAGAGACAGTGTGCAAATCCATTATGCTATGTGCTAAGTAATGATTTCTACCTATTCCTATTTTTTAAACTTTAATATGATTGAACTTATTAGTCACCCATAGGCATTTTCTCTTCCAACTCTGGTAAAGATGTAGATTAAAAATCCCAGTCTGAAAATTTAAAATGTCTCTCCTGGGAAGAAAGTCCTAAAACTGTTCTAGCTTGAACAGAAAATATTTCTATCTGTCACATTTGTGGATACCACATGGGGTTTTTATATAATGTTTTTGTTTGGTCCTGAAGGCACAGATTAACTTTCACTTCCTTTTGGCAGATAGCCTCACATTCTGGTGCATTTTTAAGCCTTGAGATAAGAATATAAATTCAAACAGAGAAGTAAGACAATATCAAATATATTTAGGATAATAAGCATACTGCGGTTGAGCGGATAGAGAGAAATCCTGGTGCGAGGGCCTTTGTGAAAGAGTGAGGAACAGCAGTGAGTTAGAATCTGCTTCTTGGCAAACTCCTACAGCTGTGTCTCCACTGCCCTGCTGCTGCTGCCTCTCGGAAGCCTCCGGGTTACTCCAGATAGTGGGGAAGAGCGTCCTCAAGTCCATCATCACAGCAAGTAGGTGATTTCGTTTTAGGTACTTTCCTGCTCTCGACCGGACTCCATGCTCCTGGAAGTCAGGACGAGCTGTGAGCCGTGCCCCTGGCCCCCAGCGCATGCCAGTCATGCCCTCGCATCCCTCACATCAAGTCATAGTCAACAGATCAACTTGTTGGGCATCTGTCTCATTCCCGGCACCATGTGAGGCCCAGGGGTAGCAGGAAAAACAACAGGAAGAGGAATATGTAACCAAGAATGAACGCTGGCCTGCTAGTCTGAAAACTTGAAATCCAGTCCTATTCTTTCTGCTTCTCCGTTGTTGGATCTGGGACAACATTCCTGGTCCTCAGTTGCTTAAAAGGAATGTCTGATTCAAAGACTTCTGACATCTCTCGACTCTGCAAGTGCGCGTACTTACCATGTCCGAGGGGAGTGTGCGAATGCATCTGGAACCGCATCTGCTGAGCGGGAGACTCACGGCGTGGTCAGGGCAGGAGGTCACGTGGTCGCAAGAGGATACAGGGTACAGGAATGGGCTTCCGTGAGGGTGGCAGCCCCACATGCGGGTGAACGCCGTGGAGAGCCGGGTCCACGGGGTGCATAAGCTCGTGATGGGAGTGACGGGCCACAGCAGCAACTTCGAAAACGATTGGCTGAGCAAGAGTATGGAGGTGAGGCCTGATGGTGAGGCCAGTGGTGTGTACTGACACGATATGCAAGGCAGAGATCTGCTCAGGCCGGAGCAAGCGCTTACAGCCAAGCCCGAGGTGTCGGGTGAGCACGGCCCAGAGGGCAGAGGTGCCCCAGGTAGGCAAGTGGACAAGAATGGGGCATGCAAGCGAGCGCAAGAGGCTGCACCTATGGTGGAAAGGTAGCTACGGGGCCTGAGTCCCCGTTGATGACGCTGACGTGCCTCATGAGCAGGTAAGAAGGCGCAGGCCAGACACAGCCCAGCACGAATCTGCTTGACGGGGGAGAAGAAGGGCGAGTGTGGGTCGCAAGCTGCTAATTGGGGCAGGGGCAGCTAGCAGCGCGTGGCTGATTCATGAGCACTGGGAATGGCAGATAGGCTGACTGATATGCAGCCAAAAGTTAACCCAAACTGATTTAAAAAAAATTTTTTTGGCTGTCAACAGATGCTTATTTTCATGCATGTCTTGACGACATCATGATTCCTCTCTGGAGAACATGGAAGGAGACTGTGGCTGACCCTCTAGCTAGGTTGAGGTATAACTCGTCGAAAGGCCTCCTCAAAAAAACAGTTGCTGATCATTATATTCTTCTGGCCAGAAAACTGATGTTGAGTCTTCCACTAGACGTGCAAGCCCAGGTGTCAGTGTTTACCGTTACATGAGTGAATATCTACACAGACTAACACTCCCCCTTAGGAGGAGGCCCCTACTGGAGTATTCCAGCACGTCCTCCATTTTCCAAAGGTTTAGGGAAAGCTGTGGATCCAGAGAGATTGGGAAGCACAGACTCTGTGCCCAAATTAGCAGAACAAAATTCAGCGTAGTAGCAAAATTCTTCACTTGGATGGTTAAGGAAATAAGTCCTATCCCTGCCCTGGGATGGTAGGGAGCACACATACAGTGATAAAAGTGTAGGATGGAGAGGATGTGGCTTTTTAGCATACATTAAAAAAAAATAGATTTAGGCTGCTTTCACATGGACCGAACACCATAGACCAGGCTGACGTTGCGGGGCGGGGGTGCAGGGGCCCAGGCCCAGACGCCCGCCCCCGGAGTTGCAGTTCCGCCAGAATCTTCATGGGGGCCACAGTGTCGGTCCCTCATTATGGCGTCAGCCTACGAGTTGAAGTCGATCCTCCTAAGCTATGACAGCAGTATTTGTGTCTTCCTCCAGCCCCGTCACGTGTGAATGGGATAGTCAAGCACCTGGGAGGGACCCTTGCTACCTTCCAAGACCCTGGGCCTTCCCTTTCTCCTCGCACATGGCCTGGCTCCCTCCCTCCACGCTGAGCCGGGTGCTCAGGGGTGCTCCGCACAGACCAGGGCTCTCTTCTCCAGCCTCGCTTTCCCTTGACCTTCCTTGTCCCAAATACTATTCATTTGGCTTCTCACTGTGATGAGAGTCAGAAAGCTTCCACCTGCCGGAAGCTGCTGCAAAGGTCCTCCACAATAAACCTTTGGTTCTAGGGGCGTTAATTCTGTTTTATGGAGATAGACTAGCTCTTTACAGTGGAGGTTCAAGTTCTTTGAAGCAGTGACTGCGTTTAAGCACCTTTGCCTTCCTGTCGGAGTCAGTCTGGGCCCAGTCACCACGGCGGCTCACAAAGGAAGACACGGGCACCCGCCCGGAGCCGCGTGCCCCCTCGGGGTCTGGCCAGAGCAGGTTGAAGAAGCCAGGGGGTCCTTTCATCTCCCCCCCTCCCCATTCTTTATTTCTGACCTCGGCCCGGACTCTCCCCCTTCCAGTTGCGTTTTCACACGTCGACTAGCCCTGCGTGCTTGCTCTCAAGGCCCACTCCCCGTCGCTCTGTCCTGCCTTCCAATCTTCATCCGTCTTTCTCAAATGTGGTTTTCTCTTCCAGCCGCCTCTCCTCCGTGGGCCTCGGGAATGGAGAGGGCGAGATAGCGGGAATGTCTTAACCACTGGAGGTGGGCGTGGGCTCCGTGGAATGTGATCCACCATGGAGGCTTTCAACCCCTGATGGAAAAGTCCGTGCCTTTGTCTTCATTCTGTTTAGAAGGATGGCAAACTAAATCCTCGTCCTGCTACACGGAAATAACGGAGTTAGATGGCTTCTATCTGATCAAATTATTTTATTCAAACATTCAGAACTGTTTGGGGATCGAGACAACCTAGGTTGACTAAGCTCCGAGGTAGCCAAGGTCCGGGAGAGGTTCTGAACCGCAGTAGGAGGCCTAGCTGACTTTCCTAGGCTCCTGCTGTGTGTTACAGGATAGTTGGTCCTTTCGACATTAAACTCTTTTCCTCCTAGTTATAGTTGCGGCCAAGGCTGGATTTACTCAGCAGCTTGTTCAGCTAGCTCAACGTGTGGATGCCTTCCACGACCCCGCTTATTTAAACAGAACTCAGAAATCATAAATAGCAATTCAAAAGGAGAGCTTGATTTCACAAGCTGAGATCTGAAACCCTCTCAAAAATTTGCTAGAGACCCCGTGAGTCCTAAAATATCCTCCGTTTCCTCCCAGCCAGCACTGGCAGCTGGAGAACTATTCTTACAAATAATGACAAATATTTTACCAACTCACAACATGTTGCTTTCTGTTTTGGTATTAATTTCATTTGTTCATATTTTTGACTGGGGAAGTCAGTGTGGTGTGACATGATGGTCATCCAACAAATCCCAGGAAAAGAATTACTCTCATTTTGAACGTTTTAGTGTGTGTTTCTTGAACAGTGGCTCCGCGCAAGCTATTATATTGAATGTTTTTGGTGATGAAAATATGAATTGAACTTGATGTTTGACCACAAGAATTGAAAGAACTGAGACGTTATAATACAGCCAGTGCCGTGGAAAACTTGCTAAAATGCACTGAGAAATGAGGGCTCGGGTGGGATTGGCTGAGTGAGTCAAAGAAGGCTTTTAAGGGAAGTGGGACACGAGCTTCGATGACCAGCCTGTGCTAATATGTGAAATGGGGCATGGAGGGTGAGGAAGGGGCATCTAGACGAACGAAACCTTATTAACAAAGTCTCAAAAATAGTACAGTATGAAGTACAGGGCACTTTGTTAGGTTTTAGTTTTATGTAAATGAAAGAGAACAGTTAGAGATAAAGCTAAATCCCCTGGGTCTGAAATCCCGCATTTAATGCTGGTAGGTAATGGGGAATGTTTTATCTATTATTCCACTCTTTAAACAATTTCAGAGTTGTGTTTGAGGATAATGAATCACATAATTAATCTGTCCTCAGCTTATAAGCTTGACTGTGGAAGAGAAAGAGAATTGGGAGTTTGGAAGGCCGGCTGGGAGGTTATTACAATGGTCTAGTGACAGGTACCGAGAGCGGCCTGGGCTGGGCGGGGTAGGATTGGAGTGGGCGGTAGAAAGGAGAAACGTCAGGGAGTGAACATTTCTCAGATTTAGAGCCTGATCAGCAGATGAGAGAAAAGAGAAAGGAAGGAGTTAAAGATAATTATGAAGCGTCAACCAGAAGAAGCGACACCGTGAGGGAAGTGAGACAAGTCAAGCCGTACGGAGGGAGGGTGAGCTCAGCTGTGCGAGCGGTGCGTGGACATACACGCGCTGCCCTGGGAACCCCGGCTACGGCCTGCAGTACGGGCTTGGGATGCGTTAGCACAGACGTGATGGCGGCAGGAGTAGGAGCGGGTATGAAGGCCAAGGGGGGATATAAAGATGGCCAAAGGTCGGCCTCGCGGGAGCAGGTGGTCTAGTTGTAGGGGAGGGAAGATGAGCCACGATGGAAGTAGTCAGTGAGGGCAGGGAAGAGCCGGACTTAGGATCATAGGAGACTGGAAAAGAGCGAGTTTCAAGGAAGCAGGGGTCCGAGTGTTCATGGACACAGAGAAATAAGGAGGCTGAGAACAGATCGGGAGAAACGAAGTGTGATAGGCGAGAGCTCACTGGTGACTTCCACAAGAGTGGATGTTAAACTGTGATTTATTGGAATGTGTTCTCTTTGTAAGTCTAGGGTTTGATGGTTTGGGGTCTATTAAGTGTTCTGGATTTTCCCATTTCTTTGAGATGACACAGATAATGAAAGACGGCATGCGTGTGTGTGTGTGGGGGGGGGTTCCTTGTGATCAGGGACTGTTTTATATAAATGATGAGATTGTTTGAATAAACTATACCTTGAGCTCATGTTTCATTAACAACCCAGACATTAATTCAGCCGATAAAGGAAATCTCCAGAATTTTACGTTATTCAATAGACAAAACTTCTACCCAAACTATATCAGGTAAAGAGATACTCCACTGCCCTTTTTCATTATATGAAACAGCAAACAATAAAAACATATAAACAATTGCTGAACTGGTGAGCATGTCCCAGAACAGCTAAGATGATCATCTTTTCTCTTTCTTTTCAGAACAGAGGGCTGAGCTATGATAGCAACCGGGGGAGTGATAACGGGCCTGGCCGCCTTGAAAAGGCAAGACTCGGCGAGATCTCAGCACCACGTCAGCCTCAGCCCGGCGCCTGCTGCCCAAGACAAGAAACCGGCCCGGCGTCGGCCTCAGGCCGACGTCGTAGTAGTGCGGGGCAAAATCCGGCTTTATTCCCCATCTGGGTTTTTCCTCATTTTAGGAGTGCTCATCTCCATTGTAGGAATTGCAATGGCAGTCCTTGGATACTGGCCCCAAAAAGAACATTTCATCGATGCCGAGACAACACTGTCAACCAACGAGACCCAGGTCATTCGGAACCAGGGTGGCGTGGTGGTCCGCTTCTTTGAGCAGCATTTACATTCTGATAAGATGAAAATGCTCGGCCCTTTCACCATGGGGATTGGCATTTTCATTTTCATCTGTGCCAATGCCATTCTTCACGAGAACCGTGACAAAGAAACAAAAATCATACACATGAGGGACATCTATTCCACGGTCATCGACATCCACACGCTGAGGGTCAAGGAGCAGAAGCATATGAATGGCCTCTACACGGGTGCGATGGGAGACTCAGAGGTTAAACAGAATGGGAGCTCCTGCACCTCGAGACTAGCAGCAAACACCATCGCATCTTTCTCCGGCTTTAGGAGCAGTTTTCGGATGGACAGCTCCGTCGAGGAGGATGAGCTTGCACTGAATGAAAATAAGAGTTTGGGGCATCTCATGCCACCTTTGCTTTCTGACAGCTCTGTCTCCGTCTTTGGCCTCTACCCACCTGCGTCCAAGACGACAGAGGACAAGACAGGTGGCCCCAAGAAGTGTGGAACCAAATCAATCGTGTCGTCGTCCATCAGCGCTTTTACCTTGCCTGTGATCAAGCTTAACAACTGCGTCATTGACGAGCCCAGTATAGACCACATCACTGAGGCTGCGGACAACCTCAAGAGCAGGGCGAGGAACTTGTCCATGGACTCCCTGGTGCTCCCTCCACCCAACGCTGGGGAACCCTTCCAGCCGGTCAGCACGGCCTTCCCGAGGAATCATTCTGTTGGCGAGTCGCTGTCGAGCCAGTACAAGTCCTCTGTGGCCCTCGGACCTGGGGCCGGACAGTTCTTGTCTCCTGGGGCCGCGAGAAGACAGTTCGGGTCCAACACATCTTTACATTTGCTCTCGTCACACTCAAAATCCTTAGACTTAGACCGGGGTCCTTCTACCCTAACTGTTCAGGCGGAGCAACGGAAACACCCAAGTTGGCCTCGGTTGGACCGAAGCAACAGCAAAGGCTACATGAGACTAGAGAATAAAGAGGACCCCATGGAGAGGCTGCTTGTGCCCCAGGCTACGATCAAAAAAGACTTTACCAACAAGGAGAAGCTCCTCATGATTTCCAGATCGCATAATAATTTGAGTTTTGAACATGATGAGTTTTTGAGTAACAACCTGAAGCGGGGAACTTCTGAAACCAGGTTTTAATGTTCAAAAATATATCATTTTACAAGGCTATATATTTTAAAACTATTTTCACCAGTGTTTCCTTGTTAAAGTATAGGTTATAAGCCTTTTTATTAATCAAATGGTTTGTAGTGGGTTAGACCTGGCTGTTTAATTCTGTGTGGGAGATGGCTGCTTATGTTTGGGTTGCTCATGGTTGCAGTTCTTTCTACAATCGCACATGGTTTAGTGTTTTCCCTTCCTTTGGAAGCATTATCTCTTTTATTGATATGAACACACCAGACTCCCATCTGAACTACAGCTCCCTTTTCTTTACTTTCAAGTTCTCACGTTGATGGTCATCTGCATAGAATGAAGTGTCCGGTTCGGAAAGGGCAGGGTGCCAATGTGTGGACCCACAGTACCAAATTTAGGCCCAAGACTCAAAATAAACTTATAGATGCACATGAGTACAAACCATAGGTGGATTTTCTAAATGATTGCTTTTTTAAAAGCATTTTTTTTTTTTACAAAATCAGATAAATTATTTAAAAGGAAAAAGATCTAGTTTCTGTGTGAGCGAAATAATGTGAATTGGTGAAATTGGTTTAGCTCTATGTGAGCTAATTGATAGGAATTAAGTTGGTTGTGACTAGTTCCCTGAGCTCTGGGTAGGTATATCTTTTTTCAATGTTAGTTCTATTTTAGGGATATTTTATTAAAAAAAACAAACATGTATTCGAGAACCATGGCTGAGAATGCCAGGTATTTTTAGGGATAAATATCAAAATGCTATTAGCTATAACTTTAGATATTCAAAATCAGAATTTCTTTGCAACTAACTCGGAAAAGGAATGAGCCAATTTAGTTTGTAGGAATGCTATCTTGAAATAATTATATACATGAAGAAAATGTTGACTAGTCACAAAAATACACTATGGGTTAGTTAACAGTAACTAGGCTCAGTATCCCTCCTCGCCATCTCTTTTGTCATCCAGCATCCATGCATTCCCACATCCTTCTTTCTCCTCAACATTTTTTAGATCCTGTTCTTTGGGAAATAATCAGCTAACCTTGACATTTCTTTTTATCTTTGTGTATCACTAGCTTGGTGATTCAAGAAAATTTAATCCTTGACAAATGGACTTGAAATTTACCTTGTGCTGGAAAGCCTTATGAAGACCCCAAAGACTTTCTTAGGGTGTAATACATTTTTGGAATTGTGGCTGTCAGTCACCGAAGATAATAAACACGAAAATGAATGTTTCCATCAGAAAATGTTCATGTTTTCCATTAAGGTAACATTTAATTGTAAGAACTGTTTAATGGAATACTCAGGAAATTTTACAGATTCTTCCCAATGCCTAAATGTTTCTGAGCGGCATCAGCATTGGTATCATTGCAGCTCTTGTGGAAAAGGAGAAGGAAAATACATCTCTGTCCGTAGCTCCCCACAATCCCACCTTGTGTTGGCATCCGAGCTTCCCTGAATTGAGTCAGTGTTACTTGTTAGAACACCAAGCTTGTGTATCGTTATAGAGTGAGCTCAATATTTTGCTATAAAGCATTGAATAAACTTCTGTTCTTAATAGAAATTTGTGTTCTGCCTACATTTGCTATTATTTTTAAATAAAATGTACAATTCTGTTTAAAGTACTGTTGTTCAAACTTTCAAGATGTAGTCTCCTGGAGGCACTTGATCCTCTAGAATGTGTATTGGGTTTTGTGGCTTTCTTATTTTGCTTCTATTAAAGAGCTGGGTCTCTCCACTTATTGAAAATAGGCTATTTTCATATTTGTTCTCTTTGTGTGGTGATTAATTTTCTGTGTCAACTTGACTGGACTAAGGGACATCCAGATTTCTAGGTGTTTATGACGGTATTTACAGAAGAGATTCGTATGTGAATCTATCAACTGATCACCAGTGCAGGTCGACATCATCTCACCTGTTGAGGGATTGAATAGAACAAAAACACAGAGGAAGGGCACATCTGTTCCCTGTGCTTGAGCTGGGACATCTGTCTCCCTGCCCCCAGACATCAGTACTCCTGCTTCTTGGGCCTTTGGACTTGGACTGAGGTTTATACCATCGGCTCCCTTGGTTCCTGGGCCTTCGGGTTTGGACTGGAACGACACTGCCACCTTTCCTCTGCCCCTCTAGTTTGCAGATGGCAGGTGGTGGGATTTCCTGGCCTCCACAATTATGTGAGCGAGTGCTTCATAGTAAATCTCTCTATATCTGTCTACCTATCAATCTATTTATCTGTCTATCTCCTAAAGGTTCAGTTTTTCTGGGGAACCCTGACTTGGGATCATTTTCACTTAAAGTTTCATTGGTTTTCAGGAAAACAACCAGATACATAGCACCTAGCAAATGTCACTGATAATCCCAAGTTTGAAAACAGTGACTCTAAGCACCCCTGATATGACAGGGGACTGGAGCCATGTAATTTGCTCAGTTCACCCCTGAAAGAGCTGTAGCAGCTTGAAGAGGATTAAACAGCATGGGGCTTGGAGGATCCAAAGAAAGGAATTGGGGCCCAAAGCAGTGATTCCTGCTCACTCTTCTCTTCATCAAAAAGCCTGAGGTTTTTTTTATTTCCCAAACAAGCCAACTTTATGAAATGATTAACTTTATTTTAAATTAATCAGACACGTGTTGCTAATTAAAGCTTCAGATGAATTTGAGACAGCGGACGCCACCATGTTGACTTGATACAATTCTACCCAAAAGCAATGAAACTTGGAATTTTAGTCGGAGTGTGTTTTGTACATTTCCCTTTAGGCTTTAATAAATCCTGAAAATTATTTAGAAACTCTTATTTCTTCCCTTGGGAAACATCAGGTATCTGGACTGTGGGCTAACTGCCTCTAGGCCAAAGAGATCTAAGGCCTGTGATCTACCTGGGATGTATTAGCTTGCTGGGGCTGCCATAACAAATACCACAAACTGGATGACTTACGCAAAAGAAATTTATTTTCTCTTAGACCTGGAAGCAAGAAGTCCAAGATCAGGATGTTTGGTTTCTCCGAGGCCTGTCTTCATGGCCTCCAGAAGGCCATCTTTTCCCTATGTCCTCACACAACCTTTCCTTGGAATGCACGTCTCCGAGTCTCTTTTCTTAGAAGCACACTAGTCCTGTTGGATTAGGGCTTTATCCTGTCCTCATTTCACCTTCATCACCTTTTTAAAGGTTCTGCCTATCTCCAAATATGATGTCATTCTGAGGTGCAGGGGGTTAGGACTTCATGAATTTGGAGGGGAACACAAATCTGGCTCTAACACGAGGTGTGCCTGGAGAAGTGGGGCAGCTGAGTGAGTGTTCTTAGCCTAGAGCAGGTAAGGAAACCACAGTATACCCCCTAATGGCTTTACTACCCCAGCTGTCTAGCCTGGAGTGAATCAATCTCTCAATTTCACTTAACTCCATTTTTATTAATTTCTTAATTTCGAGCCTTAGATTCCTCAACTGGGAAGTGAAATGAGCAAGAACATAAATGATAAAGCCTAAACTCTAGAGGCTCTGGGTTCTTGATGCCCTGGGATGAAGACCCAGTGTTTGTCACCATCTCTGTTTGCTTCTCAAATAATGAGGGGCAGGAACCATAGTAGAGCAGAGTGGTTTGACTCATGGATGTCGGAGCCAGAGCATCAGGATTTGCACCCGGCTCTGTCACTTTTGGGCTTCTCCCCCTGCTGCGGCAAGACCACCAACAAGTACCAACTGAGTGCCAGCCCCACTCCAGGCTAGTATAGATTTAATCGGTTGGAGCTCATAGAGGATCCAGGGTGGTGCCTAGGGGGGCACATGGTGAACACTCAGCATCACTATTACTATCTGACAGTGTCAGCTGAGTGCGTTCTCACCTTCTTCACCCCAACCACATCCCACCCCCAGATGCAGGATGGATTGAGGCCTCCTAAAAATGTTCATGTCCCACTCCCCGGAACCTATGAATGCTACCTTATATGGCAAAATGAACGTCTAACTCCAACTAAATGAAGGATCTTGAGTTGGGGGAGATTATCCAGGATTATTCAGATGTGTCCTCATGAGAAGGAGGCCGAGAAAGATTTGACTACAGAGATGATGTGTTCAAACCAGAGGGAAAATAGAAGATGCTCGGATCCTTGCTTTGAAGATGGAGAGAGGAGCCACAGGCCAAGAAATGACAGGAACAAAGCTCTCGACACTGGAAAAGGCAGGGAAATAGACTCTTACCTCAGAGCCTTCGCAGGAACCAGCCCTGCTGATACCTTGATTTTAGCCCAACGAAACTGATTTTGGACTTTTGGCCTCCAGAAGTGAATTAAGTATATGTTATTTTAATCCACTAAACCTGTGTGTTTTGTTACAGCAGCCATGGGGAGCTAATACATTCTCCAAAACCAAAGGAGCTTTTTCAGACAAGCGAGCGGGTTGTCTGCAGACTAACAAGCAGGGTGAATGCATCCATCCCAGGTGATGGCAGGTGGCCCAGTGTTGATGTAGGATCAACATTGATAATGTAAGTTATTTAGACAAAAGAGGTAGAGATTCTTTGAAGCAGCAAATATTGACTTTGGTGGATAATAAATAAATTGCCAACAGACACACGAAAAAATGCTCAACATAACTAATTATCAGGGAATTATCAAAATCAAAACCACAATGTGATAGCACCTTCCACCTGTAAGATTGGCTAGTATCTAAAAGACAAAATATAACAAATGTTGGTGAGGATGTGGAGAAAAGAGAACCCTTGTGCACTGGGAATGTAGCCACAGTGGAGAGCAGCATGGAAATGCCTCAGAAAGCTAAAAATGGAAGTTTCATATAATCTAGTAATTCTACTTCTGTGCTTTTACCTGAGGAAAATGAGGACACTAATTCAAAAAGATGTATGTGCCTCTATGTTTATTGCAGCTTTATTTACAATCACCAAGATATGGAAACAACCGAGGCGTCCATCGATAGATGAATGGATAAAGGGGATGTGACATATATACACAATGGAATATTACTCAGCAATGAAAGAGTATGAGATCTTGCCATTTGTGAGAACAAGGGTGGATCTAGATGGCATTATCCTGGGTGAAATAAGTTGGACCGAAAAAGACAAATAATAAATTATTTAATTTATATGTAGAATCTAAAAAATCAAAACCAATGAACAAACAAGCAAGCAAACAAAACCAGAAACAGACTCATAAATAAAGAGAACAGACTGGTGGTTTCCAGAGGGGAGGGGAATGTAGGGATGGGCAAAATAGGTGGAGGGGATTAAGAGGTGTAAATCTTAAGAGGGGAAAATATATATATTCTTATATATTTATTATTATTATTCATATATATGTATATTTATATTCCCATATTTGGATAAGGGCATATCTTAAACTGGGCTTAAGAGCAGCTATCAATTGTAAAAGTTTTCAGAGTCAAATTAGTGTTTCTGTTTATATAATTTTAAAAGAAAAGTGGAAACATTTTTAGCAACGTTTGTATCAAAATGGATATTGTACTAGCAATTAACAATTTACTAAAGGTAAAGTTTTAGTTACTTGTTTTAGCAGTTCAAATTTAACCCTTTTTAATTTATGGAAACACACGATGAATGACTAAAGGAAGTAATTTTTTTTTTAATCCATCGATTTACCAAAGCTTACCTACTGTATTTTAAAGATGAAAATCTTGGCCTGCCCAATGATGTACATCCAACTGCTGTGGTGTTTTCGATTGTTAAAGATCTTAAGCATTAAAAAAAAAAAAAAAAAAAAAAAAGATCTTAAGCATTATTCACTAAGAAGCAGTGGCCCTACATGCACTATCCTGTCTTTTACTTCCAAAGAATTGCTCTGTTACCCTTCTCCCATGCTACATGTAATCCCATCTCAGGTCTTGTATCAATAATAATAATAACGTTGATATGGGATCAGATCCTCATTTAAGTCCCTTGTGATCCGAATTCAAACTGAAGTAATTCAGTTGGTTTCTTTCTTTCTTTTTTAATTTGAATTCAATTTGCCAACACATAGTCCAACACCGGGTGCTCATCCCATCGCGTGCCCTCCTCAGGGCCCGTCGCCCCACCAGCCCATCCCTTCACCCCCCACCCCTCCAGCAACCCTTTATGTATTTCCCAGAGTCAGGAGTCTCTCATGGTTTGTCTTCCTCTCTGATTTTCCCCCACTCATTGTGCTTGTTTTGGCGGCACATATACTAAAGTTGGTTTCTTTCTGTCTGCTGTTTCTTTCAGGATGATGGCGTAAGAGGGGAAAGGCCAACTTCATTGAAGTGCTTTTTACTCATTGATGCCATCTTGAGATAGAATTTAAAAATCAGGCCTGCCCAAGAGCAGGGTTATTAAAGCGACAGAATTAGGTCACTCAACCTTTAAATGTCAGCAGGTCAATTCCTATGGGGATTGTAGGAAAAGAGAAAATAAATAATAAAGAGGACACAGGAAACTCCACACACAGGATCTTGTCATTCTCATGCATCAAGTAGGTCTTCACTATACACTTTGAATATTCTCTTCTTACTGCTTCCTTTCACTCCTGGTTGGTTCAGGAGTTATTTTATTACAGAAATTATTGAGAAATTCACTTTTATTTTTACTCCTCCCTACTCATTCACCATTTAATACTTTGAGATTTTGAATGATTTTCTAGTTTTCTCATCACCAAATAGTATGGGTTGTGTCTCCAGGAGCACGTGTACTCTGTAAATTAAATTTAGAGATTTTGTTTGTGGTGCAATTATTTATAATCTAGATAATAAGGCCATGGTATTTGTGGTGTAAAGATTGAATACTTGCAAATGAAAACATAAAAGTCTGGACTTTAGAAGCAATAGGACATTAGAGCTGACACCCAGTGGGACACACGTTAGTGGCAGTACCAGGACTCGAACCCAGAACTGTTGACTCCCAGGATCTACATCAATTAAAATCAAGCCAGGTGGTTCTTTTTCTTTTCAAGGGTTTTAAAAAATATATATGTTCAAACTCTGATGGATAGATTTTGAGTTCATTAGGACTGGTAAAGAAAAAGTATCTAAAATTTCAGGCAGAAAATACAGTGTTGAAACTTTCATCCCATCTTAGAGGTTTGTGTGGGGTGTGCAGGGGGTGATATACTTGGGACAGACATTAGATAAGGCACAGAGTTTGAAATGGGAATTTTTGCTATTTATCTTACCCATGATTTCCTGCATTTTAATATATTACCTATGTAACTCTACCATTTTTCCTGCCTGAGCCATTATATTATCTTTAATATGAACAAGATTTATGGAACTAAAGTGAGTCATTTGCATCCATATTCAATGAACCACATGTACATGAAGGAAGGCAGGAAGGCAAGGGGGAGGCAAGGAAGAGTGTGGGATTTGAGGGATAGAGAGCAGGGACTCCCATATGTTTTTAATGCTTATTGAAAACCCATGCATAGCAAATGGCATTCCATTTACACTTTGTTTTGGAATAAAACCAAGCTTATAATTTTTAATCATGGAAACAGTGAGAAAATATTCTTACTTGATTTAAAAATACATCTTAATAGGTATTATCAGTGTTTATTTTCCAGCTTATTTCTGTCAATCACCCTAAGGGTTCATGAATTAATCATTAATTTGAGGTTGTCGACTAACGAATCAATAGCTCAGAGCTGTTCAGAGATTATTATTTTTAAAAATGAAATCACTTTTTTTTCTACACTCACATGTTCTGTATTCATTAGGTATAGTTTTTTTCTCTAAGCACTTCCAATTTCCACTGTGTTACCTTGTGTCACCAGTTATACTGTGTTAATAACCTGAGAAGTCAAATGAACTTTCCAGCCAGTTAATTGAAGAGTTAAGGAACTATCGTTCAAAGGCTCTTGCATTTTATGTTTGTTATTATAGTCTATTACTGTTTCAGGGTCAAATAAAATACAGATGAGCAAAAATATGAAGGGCATTTAGAACCTGGATCATATTCAATATAGGTTATGATTGGTTATCCCCTAGAGTTCAGTATACTCATTACCAATTCACAGGAAAAAAAAATGTCTTACAAAGTAATCAAAGTGAAAAATAAAATATACTCTAGCATGTGAACCCTGCACCATATTTTATATTGGCCTGCAAGATATTTAGCAGCTTACAAAGCAAATTTAGTAGAAGCCATAGTTTTCTTATGCTGGAGTTCTGGCAATGATGTGCACTAAGAAATATTGATGCAAAATTACTGTATGTTTATAAACTTACACCAAAGAAGTCTGGTCCCGAAAGTACGGCCTGCAATCAAGTATTTAAATGTATAGTATTTCATCTGCAGATCCTTTAAACTCTTCTCTTTTAAATTCTTTTTTTAATTTATATATTTCATTATTGACTTTGTTGGCATAATCTTATGGCTGTGTTCTCTGGCTAAAGGAGAACTAGAAAGTGGGTATTGGCCCTCTGCGGCATAATGGTGAGGCTGCCATGGGCTCGCAATGGAAGGAAAGGGAGGATATCTGAAAAGGTGTGATATTGAGTATTTCTAAGTTTGCTTTATGTGTGTGATTTCTGTTGTCTTGCTCCTGTTGCCACAGTCAACCCAGAGTTGACTTTTGGTTAGAATGGAGGTTATTGTCAGCTTGGGTATTATGTCTTGAAACGGGTGTGTGTACTGCAAAGTCCAGGAAATTTAGGAATTGATTTTAACTTATTTGTTGCGGGCCCTCTTTTCAATATTTCTATTTATAGACGTCAGACTCTATTCATCAAGAGTCTTGTAAACGTTGGTACATATCAGGCTCCTAATGGATGTTGGTAGAATTTACTCTTCAGTTCATGGTGGAAAATACAGACTGTATTTCATTGTCCTATACTCACGGGTCAGATGGGTCGGTGTGCAAAAACCTCTACGATAAGAAAGGGAGAACATATGTGGCTGGTTATAAAAGTGGAAGGTTAGGGCAGCCTGGGTGGCTCAGCAGTTTAGCGCTGCCTTCATCACAGGGCCTGATTCTGGAGACCTGGGATCGAGTCCCAGGTTGGGCTCCCTGCATGGAGCCTGCTTCTTCCTCTGCCTGTGTCTCTGCCTCTCTCTCTCTCTCTCTCTCTCTCTCTGTGTGTGTGTGTCTCTCATTAATAAATAAAATCTTAAAAAAAAAAAAGTGGAAGGCATGGACTGGGCTATCAACCAGCTGCAGGAAGGGAAAGGAAGAATTAATCTGGGGTAACTCTTAGTCATTTGATCCTAGAAAGAATAAGAAAGTAATTTCAGGGGCGCCAGGGTGGCTCAGTTGTTGAGCGTCTGCCTTTGACTCAGGGTGTGATCCCGGAGTCCCAGGATCAAGTCCCACATCAGGATCCTTGTAGAAGCCTGCTTCTCCCTCTGGGGTGTCTCTGCCTCTCTCTCTCTCCCTCTCTCTCTGTCTCTCATGAATAAATAAATAAAATCTTAAAAAAATAAATAAAACAAGAAAGTAATTTCAAAAGCTGTGTATATCTTGTAAAAGCATAGAAAACAGAAAAGCTATATCTGAACTGCAAAAAGAATTCAGTACTTATGGTTGGTCAGTGGCCTTTTGGAAACATTAACTTTGTATTATGTTTTTGTCCCATCTACTTGCTTTAGTCTTTAAGGCCCAAGCCCTCTTGAAAATTCATTTCAGCAATGGAACAATTACCAAGGCCTACATACTACTTCAATTGCATGAATTTTAGGCCGAAATGACCATCTTCATTCAGTGTTTCTTTAGAGTTGCCCGTTCAGTTCATTTACCAAGGCCGTGTGATCGGTACAGCACGTCTCCCCCAGGCCCATGTCTCCCAGGAACCCCAACATTACCTGAGCATGCAAATTACCTTTATTTCCTAGATGTAACCCTGAAATAGAAACTTGCGCGTAATGAAATTTGATGCCTATGTGCTAACAGCAGATACCAGAAGAGTGGGAAAATAGAAACTGAAGATGCAAACATTCACTCTTCCAGGGTAAGTAAGAAAAAAATCCTGCCTGTTATTTATTTTATTATTAAATAAGGTAAAGAAAGAGATTCTTTAAAGGACTCTTAAGCGTCGCACGCACACCCCTGTGACGTCCGTTTGTGGCGTTGGGAACCCTTGGTGAGTCCTGCACTGTCCTTTACACCCTGAGAGAATATCAAAAAGAAAGTCATGCTCTCTGAAGTGAAACAGCTTGAACTAGATTTTGAAGGATTTGTATGAATCAAGGAACTATTTCAAGGACAGTCTTTTTAGAGAGAAATTGCCGCTCGAGTTAAGCCCCGGAAACTGAGAGAGTAGAGCCTGCAGGACATCCGGCCTTCCCGGAGTCGGGAGTTGGAGTTAGAGAGGAACAGAAGAGGAACAGAAGAGGAACGGGAAGGGAACCGGAAGTTCAGATTAGCGGGAACTTTAAGAAGCCGGGCCGGGGAGCTAGGCCCCAGGGCAGGGGTGAGACGCCCCAAACACTGAGAGACGTCGCTGGTTCACTCTGACCTCATCCTCTCTGTTCCCCAATTCCCCAAGGCTTGGCTTGAACCTACCCCTGTGTCCCGCCCCTTGTGGACAACGGACACTGGCTCGTACCAGACCATGTCATCTCTATCCTCCTCTCTTGCTCTTCCTGCTGTTAGTGTCCCCAGTCTCTTTCGTCTCTCGACCACGTCTATGTTTTTCCTTTGGATTTGACAACCCAAGCTATTACTTCCCCTTTGCTTGCAGGACTTTCTTCAACCATTATTCAGGTGTTTAGAAGTATTTGTGTGATATTACTGGTTATGGAAATAGTGTGGTCACTGTTAAAAAAAAATTCCACATCCCAACAAAATGGAATTGCATAGTTTAGAAAATTAAATGTCCCTCAAGATGCCACCCTTAGATGGCCAATGCAACAATCATTTTTTGAAACCCCATTGTGTACCAGGCATGGTATTAAGTGACGTGAAAACACCACCAGATGAGCCATTGTTTGTCCTTTAAGGAACTGGAGGGTATGATGCTGAGTGAAATAAGTCAATTGGAGAAGGACAAACATTATATGTTCTCGTTCATTTGGGGAATATAAATAATAGTGAAAGGGAATAGAAGGGAAGGGAGAAGAAATGGGTAGGAAATATCAGAAAGGGAGACAGAACATGAAGACTCCAAACTCTGGGAAACGAACTAGGGGTGGTGGAAGGGGAGGTGGGCAAGGGGTGGGGGTGAATGGGTGACGGGCACTGAGGGGGCACTTGACGGGATGACCACTGGGTGTTATTCTGTATGTTGGCAAATTGAACACCAATAAAAAATAAATGTATTATAAATAAATAAATAAATAAATAAATAAATAAATAAATAAATAAAGCCTGCAAAGTTCAAATGGCCAAATCCTCCTCCACAGCGCCAGAGCTCACACCCTGCCCTGGCGTCAACCATCCCCTCCAGCCGGGGCCACCTTCCCGCCTCTCTGACCTGTCCCGGCCTGCGCAGAAGCCCCTGCCCACAGTGGGAGGGTCGGGAGGTGGAGCCTGTGGCCTGAGAATGAAGGGGCTGGACGAGGCCAGGAAAATTAAGGGCAAATGGTTTTGAAAAGACTATTTCTCAGATGATCCAGACACAAATTATTAAGTCATTTAACCTGTCATCGAATGCATTTGCATACATTCTAAGCTTTTTATTTTGTCAGTGACAGATCTGTGAACTAAAATTATTTTAAAAAATAAGAAACATATGCCCCATTGGCTAGAGCAAAGTCTTCTCAAACCTTGAGAAACAGATTGGCATATATTCTTAGCTACCCTTGAAAGAGCACCAGGCAAACAGGTGTACTGGACCCAGGCCGGAGGAGAGCCCGGGGAATTTTCAGGGTATGTCCATCGGCAATTCAATTGCCTAATTGATTACATTTTGATGTTTAGCTTTTTTCCTCTAACTGTGGAACAAATATCTTTGTTCTCCAGTAGATCATCCCTGTCTGCAAGCAGGTAGGGCAGGGAGAAATTATACTTCTACAGGTTTTTGGAAACTCCTTTCTCCAGAAGGGAAAACTAGAGCTGGCTTAGCTGCCAGGGAGGGAACCATTCCTGTAATGGTTTCTGTAATACAGGAACTGCTGGGAATGGAGGAGCCTAAGACCCGTATCATAGCTTTTTCCACGACCTGGAACCTCTACAGCTAGAACCTCTACATTCCCTCCATACTGGACGCCCCCCTCAGAAACCTTCTACTCTCTTCTCTAAGTGAATTTGGCTTCCAGTCTATGTGCTCATCTCTTGGCTTTATTCTTCTTCCAACTTCCCAACCATCTACTCCAAGTCTCCTGAGCATATGCTTTATGGTTTTCATTACTGGTACAAAATGACCTAAGCCAATGGGGGTACAAATCTCCATTAAGTTCTTTTTGGTTGTAGGGTGCCTGCGGGGGGGGGGGCTCAGTGGTTGAGCATCTGCCTTCGGCTCAGGGCGTGACCCCGGGTCCCAGGATCGAGTCCCGCATCCGGCTCCTTCAGGGAGCCTGCTTCTCCCTCTGCCTGGGTCTCTGCCTCTCTCTGTGTCTCTCATGAATAAATAAATTTTAAAGATCTTTTAAAAAGTTCTTTCTGGTTGCTTACAATGCTCGCCAATAGTTACAGATAGGCGTGGCTGCTCTCTTACCTTGCTGCGACGTTATAATGAAGGCAAGTCTCTACCAGGTCTTGTGACGATGCAGACAGTTATTAGCAAGTGGGAGTAAAACCGCTTGTTCTGCAAGCTCGATCAAGTCCTACTTCTCCAAAAATTTATAAGCTTCTACGACACTGCAGAGGAGTTAAAAGTTTTCCTTGACCCTCTTAGAGTCCTGATTGGGTCTGAAAATGAAGCTGACAAAGACAGATTAACAGGAGAAAAGAATACAAATTGTATGAAAATGTTACATGTCTATACGAAACTTCATAAGAGAATAAAGACCTGGAGAAGTGGCCGAAGTAAGAAACCTGTATACCTTTTAGACAAAGAAACAATAAATTTGTGAAGAATTGACAAGACAAAGGGGTTTGGGCTCTGGGTAGTAAATGGTGAAAAAGTAACAAGATTTGCTCATATGGCTTTCTCAGCCCTAAATCCTTTTCTCTTGTGATAAGAATGTCTTCCTCCTGATACAGGGAGATTTATCCCCTGTTTTCAGGGAAGAAAAGCAACTGTGGAAAGGAGATCAGAGTGACCTTCCTGCTTCTGCTGTTTCCTTAGTCTCCCTTAGCTTAAAATACTCAATATGCCACGATGCAATATTTTGGGGTAGTGTGTCCTGAACCCCATCAACACCTTGCATGGTGGTTTTACTCAAGACAGATGTACTAACAATCTAAAGTAGGGGTTCCCAAACTTTTTGGGCTCAAGAACCTTTTATCCTCTTAAAATTTATTGAAGACTCCAAGGAGATTTTGCGTTAATGTTTTATGTATCTAGGTGCTCGCTGTATTGGAAAATAAAACTGAGAACTTGGGCAGCCCAGGTGGCTCAGCGGTTTAGCACTGCCTTCATCCCAGGGTGTGATCCTAGAGACCTGGGATCGAGTCCCATGTCGGGCTCCCTGCATGGAGCCTGCTTCTTCCTCTGCCTGTGTCTCTGCCTCTCTCTCTCTCTCCCTCTCATGAATAAATAAATTTTTAAAATCTTAAAAAAAAACTGAGAACTTTAAAAAATTAAAACGCACATCCCATTAGCTTTCAGAGCAGTGATGTTTTCATGCATCACGTAGGCTCCGGGAAACTCCACTGCACACTCCTAAGAGAATCAGAGTGAAAAAGCATAAGGAACCTTATTGTCAGGAATATAAGTCTACCTTGCAGACCTGTTTCAAGTCTTGGGGGCCCCTGGAGGTCCCAGCTATATACTTTTAGCGTCGCTAATCTAGAGTCAGGACTCAGTTACTCAAAAATGAACAAATGCAACTAGAACCCTCTGAACCAATATCTGCATATAGAACAATGTAGGCATGAAACCTCCCACACCATCCTTGAGAGTGAAAGATAAAGAAGGAAATAATAGGGACGCCAGGACTTTTCAATTAAATCTGTTTATATGCATGTGGGGACGACCCCAAAACACCGGAGCAAATCCTCTTATCTCAGACACTGCAGATACCACAGGTGGAAGCCCATCTCTCACATCCTTGTTGCTTTTAGAAAGCCGCTGATTTTAACAATGAAGTCTCCTTTCTCATGTCATTATACTAATGAGCAAATTTTCTAGTTGTTGCTGAGACATTAAAAAAACAAAAAGGTGAAGGTCTCACCTCTACTACCACTTCCGCTGAATTATTTTGGAGCAGATCCCAGACATGCCATTTCATCGATAAACGTTTCAGCATTTATCCCCAACAGTCTTCTTTCGTCTTAGCCTAATTACGATACTGTTGTCACAGCAAAGAAAATTAACATTAATTCTTTAATATTATCAAATATTCACTTGGTATTAAAACTTCCCTAATCATTTCATATTTTCCTTCTCTTCGTTTCTTCATATTAGGATCTAAATAAGGTATAGACATTACAATTGGTTAATATCTCTAAGTTTCTTTCAATCTTTAGATTCCCCTCCCACCCCCAAGCCTCCTGATTTCTTTATTGAAGAAACCAGGCCATTTGTCCCCTTTCATTCTCCATATTCTGGATTTAGGAGACCACATGCGTCTGGTGTTATTTGAGAAGTTTCTCTGCCCCATCTGTCCTGTAAATGGATCATTTGGTTAGTGAAGCTTTTTGGCAAGCGGATTTTGTAGATGGTATTGGGTACTTCTCATTGGGTCCTCTTAGGAGGCACGTGAGACCCGTGAACCCTTTCCATGATAAGTGGGCTGTTAAATTTGTGCTGGTTTTGAAAAATAATCTTCATTGAATTAAACCTCTGAGACTTCTGGGCTTTTCTGCTACAGAAGCCACGTTATTCAACGTTACTAAGACACTGATAGTAACATCACTTTGCCTAGGAGGAAGTATTATAAACTAATTACAGGCATCAAGAACATCATTTTTGAACCAACAATTTTCAGTAATATTTTTATAATGTAACCCCCTTCACCTGAAAAAAGAATAACTATTTCTTTTGATTTTTTTTAAAGATTTTATTTATATATTCATGAGAGACACAGAGAGAAAAAATAACTATTTCTATTCTTATTTCTCCCTCTGATGCTAAAATCTCTGAGAGAAATATGTGACTGGAACAGTCTGTTTGTTGATAACGATTTCATTGTCTTTTGAAACTAGAAGAGCCTAATCACTAACCAGCCATACCAGGTAACATTTTTTTTTATTGTCTCTACATTCCATTAAGAACTCTTTTATTTAAACAATAAAATTTCTTCCTGTTCAATAATACACTTCTTGATAACATCATCATGTGCCGATGTTTTGGCAAGGCTTTCACAAGCAAAGCAATTTTTGTCAAAGCCACAATCAAAACCCCAAAGATTGTAATAATCTAGAGTCACCAGACTCTCAAAAGATGAAGAATCACAGCCAAAGGGGGGAAAAATAGGAAAAAATGCTGGAGAGGAGGACTTTCATCATGAAACCTTCCTGCCTGTGCTGGAAGAGTCATTCAACACCCCCTACAGCTGAGCTAGTAAAAAGTTGCTCCATATATGAAAATGTAATGATTCACTAGGAAACTTCCTGACACACAGAGAACAAACCTTGATAGTAATTCTTAAAAAAAAAAAAAAATATTTGAGAGAGAGAGAGAGAGCAGAGGGGAGTGTGGGTAGGGGGTGGGGGGAGGGAGAGAACCTCCAGCCTACTCCCACTCAGCACAGAGCCTGCTGTGGGGCTCGATCTCACGACCCTGAGATCACAAGGGTTGATTCACTCAATGGACTGAACCACCCCTGTAACTTGTTAATAATTATTAAATGGTCTAGAAAAAAAAACAAAAATCAAGGTTTGGGGCTCATATGCCTTTATAAAAGTGTTTGCTGCTCTTTGTTTGATCATGATTAATTTGGCCAGAAATGATGAGATTGCAACCTCTCCTGTTAGCCCTCCTGGTATTAATCATCTCCAAGGTGATTCAGTTTCCATGGCAACTGTAATATTTATTTTTGCATTACAGCACTGGTTGGGCTCTAATGGTTGGGAGGGCAGAGTCATCCTGAAATGTTCAGTCTCAGTCATCAATTTCTCATTGCTGATGTTAGAAAACTGGTTCATCACTTCCAGGTATTAATATTAATCTGTATTCAGGCAATTCAAGTACAAGGGTGTCCTGAGCATATCCTGTCCGTTGGTTCCCAGTTACCAGGCTTGAAGGCCCAAAGGGTTTTTACTGAGTAAAGGAGCTCCTGGTGTTTGCGTCCAAATTTTCATGATAATTTTAAACATACATAACATATTATTACCATATTTATATGCAAATAGACTGAGGAGGTCTAGCTATAATTCCTTCAAGGAAAAAGAAAATAAATATTAAATATGACTTTATGTATTCTCCAAAACAGAGATCTCAATCGAGACCGGCTGACAATGAATTAAAGTTTCTGAATTTCATTAAAATTAAGTGTATTCAAGGGTGAATTGCAAATGAGGAGAGGTCTCAGATATTTCCTGTCTTCATTCAGAGCAATGAATATTGTACCAGATGTAAGATTTTCCTAGACAGGCTCCCGAACAATGGAGGGGAGCGGGTTTCTGTCTTGGTACATTTGAATGTGGAAGGAAGCTTTCTCTGAAATATGGCCTGAGGCAAAATCACAAATTCTTGGTATTTTGAATTATTAGTGTCTGTATCCCTGTCACGTGTCTTCAAGTACTTTCCATCCTGCGTGTCTTCTAAAATATCCAGGCAACCAGGCAGCCCGGGGGGTCCAGCGGGTGAGCACCTGCCTGCGGCCCAGGGCGCGACCCCGGGTCCTGGGATCGAGTCCCGCATCGGGTCCCCACAGGAAGCCTGCTTCTCCCTCGGCCTGGGTCTCTGCCTCTCTCTCTGTGTCTCATGGATAAATATATAAAATCTTAAAATAAAATAAAATAAAATAAAATAAAATAAAATAAAATAAAATATCCAATCAACCTATTGGGTCAATCCATCTTAAAACCCTTGCTCTCTGGGACGTGTAAGACAATCATGTGCTAGGCGGGCATGTAGGCTCTTCATCCCGCCCCGAAGCTGGCTCCCTGGCCTCCCCGCTGCGGGTCAGGACGTGCTGCCCGCCTAGCAAGCTGCCCCTCGGTCCCCGGGCTGGGAGCGGGGTGAGCGGGGTGGAGTGGGCACGCGTAGGGACAGCAGTGCCCTGGGCAGCGAGGCCCTGGTGTGGGTGCCCAGGAGCCCCGCATCGGCCCCGCATTGAGCCCCACATTGAGCCCCGAATTGGCCCCGCATCCAGCCCTGCATCGGCCCTGCATCCAGCCCCACATCCAGCCCCGCATCCAGCCCTGCATCGGCCCCGCATCCAGCTCTGCATTGGCCCCGCATCCAGCCCCACATCGGCCCCGCATCCAGCCCCGCATCCAGCCCTGCATCCAGCCCCGCATCGACCCCGCATCCAGCCCCGCATCCAGCTCTGCATCCGGCTCCGCATCCGGCCCCGCATCGGCCCTTCATCCAGCCCCGCATCCAGCCCCACATCCAGCCCCGCATTCAGCCCCGCATCGGCCCCGCATCCAGCCCTGCACCCAGCCCAGCATCCAGCCCCGCATCCAGCCCAGCATCGCAGTGCCTCGGGTGGGCGGGTGCGTCGCGGGTGGAGCAGAAGGAAGTCCGCATGAGCACTGGCGCGGCCAGTGCAGGCCAACGGCTCCAAGGACCACCCGGCCTCCTGGGGGATGTGTCTGCGGGACCCCGGGGACCTGAGCTGCAGATGGCAGGTAGCACAGGGCTGGTGCCGCAGGGGCCCCGCTGTCATGGCCTGAGGTCCACCCCCGAGGCGCCGTGCCAGTGAGAAGCCCGGGGACAGTGTGGGAACCACCATGGTCGCCTTCTCTGCCCACCCGCGTCCCGCACGGCGCTGCCCAGCCTCCCGGGGCCTCTGCGCGCTCAGGCCTCGTGCTCCCACGGCCGTGGACGGGGGTGTTGACGTCGTTCTCCCCCATCCCGTGCATGCTGGCGTGGGTGGGCACAGGTGCACCTGAGGGCAGGGACGCAGGTGCACCCGAGGGCAGGGACGCAGGTGCAACGAGGGCAGGGACGCAAGTGCAACAAGGGCAGGGACACAGGTGCACCCCACAGCAGGGACGGAGGGCGCAGGTGGCCGTGGGGCAGAGGGAGGGACAGGCTTGCACGAAGGCCCCGGGACAAGTGCGCCCTGTCCTGCCCCTGGGCACCCTGTCCACCGCACTGCACTCCCTGTCCTGCGCCCCTGGGACAGTCTGCTCATCAACTCCGCCACCTGTGGGCGGGCACATGCCTCGCTGCTGTGGCCACGAACCCACGTGCTGCACCTACTCAGAGCCATGTCCTTGTCTTTTCTTTCTTTCTTTTTTTTTTTTTTTAAGATTTATGTTTTTTGGGGGGGTTGAGCATGCATAGTGGAGGGGGAGGGAGAAGCAGACCCTCTTCTGCACGGAGGTTGACCTGGGCCCAGATCAAGGGCCGGATGATTCCCAGCTGAGCCCCTGGCCCCCCAAGCCCTTTCCGGAGAGCACATTAACTGCTGGATCCCAGAAGCCTGTGAACCCGGGTCCCTGGAGGGCGACTCCCAAGGCGAAGTCCTGGGAAGGTCTGGGCCGCCCACGGTGAGCTCATGGGGCGCCTGCTTCTCCTTTGCCCCGCTCATGCTCTCTCTTTTTTCTCTCTCTTTGTCTTGTTCTGTCTCAAATAAATAAAATCTTAAAAAAAAGGGGGGGGGGGAAGGGGACCCGGAGCAGGCTGGGTTCTCATCTGTCGTTCGGCTCGCGTCCCTTCCCTGGCACCGTGGACTCAGTGCCCAGGGGTGCAGGAGCACCCAGGCCAGCGTGCGGCCAAGGCTATGGTAAAGAAGGGGCAGCGGCCAAGGAGTCGGGGCCCGGCGGCATCTCTGAGCTCCTGGCCACTGTAACAGGCCGGAGCCTGCGCGTGGGGAAAACAAGGTCCTGATGCGCTCAGGCTGTGACCATCCATTGCTGTGGCCCAACATAGTTGCACGTGAACCGCGTTGGAACCGGGCTCTCGCTGGCCTGGCTGCCAAGTGGGCAAAGTGGACGAACACGTGAGGATCTCGAGGCCGCAGCTGCAGGGACACAGCGAGGCCGGAGCAGGTGCCGTGGGGAGCGTGTAAGGTGCAGCCACGAGCACGCAGGCCACACACTCAGCAGGTGAAAAGAGCAGGAACGCGGGAGGAGCACGTGCTTTTGAATTTGTCGGTTAAAAGCAAGTGCAGGTTTAGAGTCCCAACAGCACCGGTATCTCCGGGGCCCCGCGGCCTGCAGCGTGGTGACTCGGCCCACGGGGAAGCCTGGATTCCTAGCACTTCTCACCCTTACCCAGAGATGTCCACACTGCCGGCCTCGGAGCCCACCTACTTGGAACAGCAAGCTGCAGGTGTGCTGCGGTGCCCGGCGAGGGATGCCGGGCTGGACCACTGCCTGCAGACATCGTCGGGGAGCCCAGTGTCAGCCCAGGAGACAAGGGGGTCAAGGTCAGGAAGAGGCCAAGGAGGAGGGGGTCATGGGCGGAGGAGCTGGGCCCCCCCAAGAAGCCGAGGCGGTCGCGATTGTTCCAGGAGCCCCAGGAAGCAGACACCAGGACACACCTGGGTTAGGGCTCCCCTCCCGGGACAGATGTGCGACCGTGGGTCCTTCCCTGGCCCAGCACACGGGCGACGCGGTCCCTAAGTATCCACCTGACGTCCTCCAGGTGCTGGCTGCCCTGGTGAGCCCGGGGCGGGGGAGACGTGTGCGCGTGTGCCCGCGGGAGGGGCACAGACCACACGGGAGGGTGGCATCCCCCTGGGGTGCACTTCGCCCCAGGCCGTCGTGCTCCCACACAGAGGGCCCAGTGTGGCGGGTGAGGTTGAGCCACGATGGGGCGGGGGGCGAGGGGGTGGGTGTGGGTGGCTTGGGCTGCAGGGGTGCTGTTGGCAGAGGCTCCCGGCCCGCTGCCTTCGGGGGCTAGGGGCAGGGTCAGAAGTGGTCACCTCCGTGCACCCTGCGCAGGGCGGGGGTGGGGGGACACCCGAGGGTCCCCGAGGAGCCGCTGGGTCTCCGGGAGCCCGAGGCACTGTCGCGACGTCCCGGACCTGTGAGGGGCAGCTCCGCTGTGCAGGTGATTCTGCAGCACCAACAGCACCAGGGGCTCGAGGGCGTGCGCCTCCTGACCTGTGTGGCTGCGGGGTGGCTGGAAGCGGAGCCAGAGCCTCTGAACCAGAAGCCCGGGCGTGTCCCCGACCTCCAGCGACAGCAACGCCAGGTACCAGGGGCCGGGCTTCTCTCCAAGGCTCAAACTGCGCCGAGCTTCCCACCCCGGCGGAGAGCCACCTGCCCTGGCAGCAGCCGCGCCCATGGGTGCTGCCCCCGCCGCCTGGCCCCAAGGTGATGCCCCGGCTTCTTCCCGCGCGCCTGGCCTGGCGGGCAGCCCCTCCCCGCCCCTCCCACTCACCCGCCCCTCCCCGCCCCTGCAGCACGGTCACCCCGGCCAGGTGACACAGGGTCACACAGGGACGCGCTGCCTGCACCACGGGTCACTCCTGAACAGCATCCTGGCTCGCGCCCCGGTGCCCACTTGTCCAGCCGCCGCCCTCCCGGCCTCGTGGACCACAACGACCGTGACTGGGGTGGATCCAGACGGGCCCACGGAGCCAAAGGCCCCGCTCCAGACGCCCGCTTACTTCTAGACACGTCCCTGCCTCCGCGCGTGGAGGAGCTGCGCCCCAGGACCCAGGAGGAACCCCAAGCCCCAAGCAGGTGGCCCGATTCAGCAGGAGGGGTGCAAAGTCCAGGCGCCCTGGAGGGTGCAGCTCTGGAGAGTGCAGGGAGCCGTGCAGCCAGGGCGGCTCTCGCGGCCCAGCAAAGCCAGTGAAGGCCCGAGCCAAGCCGGGATGGACTAAGACCAGGCCATCCCCCGGCGACAGGTAACAGAAGCCATGCCACACTGTCTCCCCTGTGCCTTGGGACCCTGGCTTCCTTCCCCACTGGCATCGCAGTCAAGGCCTGGACACCTGCTGGCCTCACCTCACCTCCTGCCCTCCTGGCTTCACAGGCACAGCACGAGGGCCTTGCCTCCCTGTTCTGTGTTTTGCGACCACTGCCCTACTCGGTAACCTCCGCGGGTCCATCCTGCCTCCGGTCCTACTGGCCTCCGGGTCCCCCTGCGTCATCACACTCACCCCTGTAGCACCAGGGGCACAGCTTACAGCTCCATAAGAACATACTCCAAACATCATCTTAATGTCATCATCTCTTAAAGTAAGCCCCGGGGATACAGATCGTGCCGCCAGTGGGCCCTGGGGTGGCACGGGTGGTTGAGCCCATGGGTGTGACTCTCGGTTTCGGCTCAGGTCATGCTCTTGGGGTCGTGGACCCAAGCCCTGAGTTGGGCTCCTTGCTCAGTGAGGGAGCCCGGCTTGAGGGGCCGCTGCCCCTCACCCCTACACCTATAGGCTTGCACACACTCTCTCACTGTCTCTCAAATAAATAATTTTTATAAAAATAAAGAAAATAAGTTGTGCTGCCAGCAAGCACTGTCCCCCAGAGCCCCGTACCACTCTCGGGAGGGCTGCTGGGGTGACAGCCGATGTCCCCCAGCCATATCCCCAGCGCACCAGCCATGGCCCGTGGGGCTCGCAGCTTGTCGCTGCAGGTGGACCAGGTGGGGGACTGTGGGCTTGAGGAGCACTCAGCTGGGAGGAGCTGCCCAAGATTTCCAATCCCTGCAGCGACATGGCCTCCTCATTGCCCCTTCACCCGGGCACCGATGAGCTCTCTTCCCCGGCATGTCCCGACACGTCCCCTGTTGTCCAGAGATCTCAAACTGGGGCCGTTCTTCTTCGTCAAAGGCCCACATGATCTTTTGAAAATGCACATCTGACCACACCCCCGTGTGTCTTTAAACTGCTCAGGGCCTTTATGCTCTTGTTTCATAGAGACCACATCTTTCCTGCGGCCCAGGAGCCCCTGCCTGCCCGCTCCGTCCGCCTCCCCAACTCCTTTACCCTCTGCTTCTTCCACCTGCTAAAAGCTATTGAAGACGGCACCTTGGGTGACACTGTCACGCTCTGCAGTGGGTGGCCTCGTTCCCACTGGTCCAGAGAATTGTAAAGCGAGGCGGAGAGCAAGAAGCGTTTATAGGGTGAGAGGAAGGAACGAGGAAAAGAAACAAATAGAAAATGAATGAGACATGAGGAGGGAAGTTGAGAGTCCTGCCCGACTTGGCGCTCGGGCGCTGGCCGGCCAGCGGGTGGGTGCAGGGGGACAGGCAGGGACACAGCGGTCATCTGAGTTCCAGCTTGCTACTGGCAGCCTCGGGGGAGCGGCTTGGCCCGGCCTGGAAGCCTACGTCCTGCGGCCTCATTGCGGCTCCCCGGCACCTGGCTCCTGAGCCCTGTGAGCCCTGTAAGCCTTGTTGAGATGGTGAGGAAGCCTTCGGCGGGACCCTTGCCGGGACACAGAGATGGGGCTCCAGTGCCACCAGGGCGAGGACGAGGGCCGGCGGGCCCAGCAACAGGGAGCTGGGGCGATGGCAAGGGCCTGAGAGGAGAGGTGCAGGCGGGCGCTCCCTGCTGCCTGGGCCCAGCGGGCTCCTGCTGCGCGCACACCTGCGCCTCAGGTTCTCTCCAGGCCCACCTGGCAGGCCTTCGCTGGGCTGGGCCGGGACTGCGGCCGGTGACCAGGGGCAGGGTGGGGACCGAGTGCAGAAGGCGCCGGGCCTGGTAACACTGGCTCAGGGTGAGGCTCCGTCCCTCCTTGGCCCCGCCACTTCCTTCCAGCCTCTTCTGCTCCCGCCGCCCCTGGACGGAGCTTCCTCGCTGCCTCCCCGGCCCGCCCCGCTATCCTGGAGCTCCCCGCTCGCAGCTGCCGTCCAGGGAAGCCTCCTTGGCCCTGCCCTCCGGACGATGTGTCCCCACCCGAACTTCACCCACAGTCCATGCGAAGGTTTCCCGTAGCAGCGGACAAGGGGATGGAGGCTCCCGTGTCGCAAAGGCCTCGGCCGCCTCCCGGGGCCTGAATCCCGACGACCCCGCGGAATTCCTGGCAGCCGGCTTAGGGGTTGGCCTCAAAGCCCCCATTAAGTCAATGAAAACTATTTGCTGTGCTACTTTTTAATTTAAAGATAAGGGAGTAACAAATGGTGTAGAGTAACAAACTCAATTTTTTGATAAGATTCAAAACAAGTGAATGTGTTCCCTTGGGCGCCTAACGCTTTAGCCAGAGCCACGCCCTGTAGCGTCCACAGTGATGTAAAAGGTACGTATGGATGGTTTGCCTGATTTCTTGAAGAATACAGTTTGTGTTTTTAATAACAAATAATAAAATTGACTTTAAGGTACAATGAAATGCTTTCTGGAACGTTTGAGGTAATTTTCATTGGCATTTAACGATGTACTCGGGTGTAACCATACTTTTCTGGACAATATCTTTCTAAGTCATCTGACGAGAAAATGCTGATAGTTTTCTTTCTTTAACAGAGGTGATTGGGTTTAATCTTTTAAACGATATTTTTCGATATTGGCTCAATTTCTAAGCCCTCTTTTCTAATAATTATAACTGAAAACTTCAGAAAAGTTCTGTTTGGGGTGATTTCAAGCTCATAAATATTTAACCATAGATGAGTTTTTACTAAGTTAAAATGGGTGTGTGACATCATCGACTTGTCCTTTTGTCATATGACCCCCACTGAGTCATATGATCACTGAGTCCAAAAACCTAGAGATGTTTTTTTTTTCTCTTAATGTGGATTCAACAAGTTATTTGAATCATATGACGGATTTTCTATTCAAGCCCTGAGATGACAGGTTGGTAATTATTATTGAACAATTTAAAGTTCTGGAATGGATATTTGCCTGGCTTGCTGCACTACCAATCAGGGTAACTTGTATCTCTCTTTCAGTGTGAAAATAATCTGACTCTGAACTCACAGTGACGTCCAGAAATACCCAGAATCAACTTACCCATCCTTTGCTATCCACACTGCACCAACTTACATTGTCCCCTTTGGGCCACCACTTCATTTGTTCTTTACCCCATTAGCCAAGTCACAACACATGTGGAATGGAGTATTACTACTGATTATCATTATTTAGACGATACGATCTTAAATTTGCCATGAAGGAAAAATCATATCATTTAAGGGATCAGCCAGTTGTGAATATTGCAACCAACAGTTGACAATCCTACTCTCAAGGAGCTCATTATACTCATAAAAATAGCCAACTTTTATGGGGCATTTCCTAGGATACTGGTACTGTGCTTAGCTTCTATATACATTTTCAGTGTAATCCACTGATTGAGTTATAATTATCAACTGATGAAGACATTCTGTTGGGGCCACGATAGTTTTTAAAAGCACAGTAAATACTATAATTACTTTGATTTCTTTATTAGTCATGATAATTCATATCGTTTGATATCCCAAAAATATTAAAATGAAGAGTATTGGATTTTTCTCCCAAAGGGAACACAGATTAAAGAAATTGATAAATTATTTTGAAAGAACAAATAACTACAATATAAAGCAGTATAAGATAAGTGCCATGAAAGATGCATGAACAGGTCTTATCCAGCTCAAGAAGGGGAAGTAAATGGGTTGAAAAAAGTCATAGTGAAAGAGGTCATAGTTGAGAGATGCTTTGCCAGACTGGTGGCACTTTTTTGACAAACATGGCATGAACATTGGCCTATGTCAAGAGGCCACATCATTGGCCATTGATGTGAGGAAACAGCCTAGTCATGGAGGCAACGAAGGGATGCGAGGTTCAGTGGAGGGAAAGTAGGTGGAGGCTAGTCGATGTTTACTGTAAAGGTGATGAAAAAGCAAAAGAAAACTGGGAGGAGGTGGGACAGTGCTCTAAATTAGGGTCGTGCAGGAGCCACTGAGGAGCTTGGGTAAACCTGCTCCACAGGGGACGAGGTACATTAGAGCTTCCCAGCAGAGCTGTGACATAATTGCACAGCACTTAAAGAAAGTGAATCTTGCAGGGATATTTTGAAAGCAGAGGTTCAGGAGGGTACTGATTTGGAAGAAGCCAGTAGAAGGTTATTTCAAGAGCCCAGGTGAGAGATAATGAGGGCGGAAGCCGGAGTGGTGGCAGTGATAATGAGGAGCTGGTAAAAAAATGAGCCCACATACGGCTGAGGACCCTCGTCACTGCACGTCATCGGCCCTTCAATTACTGGGCAAATGACATGAATTGTTCTCCCAAGCTGTGCAGACACCTTGTGATTTTATGTTTAATTTGGCTGATGACTCCCTACTTTTGGTCCAAGGCAAAACTCTTCTTCGGTGCTTACTTTTAATGGAAGTAATTGAAATCTTTCCAAGAGTCACACACAAAAAAGAAGAATTCAGATTAGAGAAAGTACTAAGAAGTGCTTAGTTCATTCCTCCAAGGATTAAGAGAACGAGCCGTGTGTGAAGTTCAAGGTTAAGTGGATACTGTGGACATAGAAGCCTTTGAAATGGTTCACGTGTGTGACCGCGTGTGCCATTTATAACAAAGAGCTGTGCTATCTTTAACTTTCTGAAAAAAAAATATATACTTAAGAGGAGATGGTTCTTATAAGATTGCTCCTTTGCTGAGATAGCGTAATTGATTTTGGGTTACCAGAAAGCACAAAATTGCATTTTGCAGGATGCAAATGCAGGAAAATTGAAGCTTTTGACCAGGCCCAGAACAGCAGGAAAGTCCAGTACCTGTAACACGATTAACTCATATTCCAATTATGTTTTTAACCAAGGTACTTTCACTTTCCATTCTAATTTCTAAAAATGTGTTAAACATGTCATGCTTTATAGACTCAATTATCAACATGGGTAGCGGCTGGTTTGGAAAAGGTTGGGTTTGACCATTGCCATTAACTTTCTGCTTGAGAGGACATCTCTGACGGTCATGGCAGCAAGGTTTTATACCTGCTTTTTAATTTTCTAGTTCTTCTACCTGGGACTCAAGCTGTGTTGCTTGTCTCTAAATTTCCTTGTTAGGTTTCTTTGTTTCTGTAATACCCTTGAAGGCAGAAAAGCAAAAAGTGAGGGTCCAGAAGGTAGAGTGGATATGGCGTAGAGAGTGGATCGTGGCCCCATTTCTGTATTTACGAGTAACCTCCTCTTCTTCCCTCTGACTTCCACGACCTGTGTATTTAAGTTGTAAGCAGCTAAACATTCTTCAAGAATGTCAGAAAGCCAAACACACCTGAACAGAGTTTGATATTATCATCAGAGAAAATGCGCATGCCTACGTCTCTGAAACCCACCCACTGATTAAGGGTGAGCCAATAATCCATATGAAATTTGTACATATTAATTTTAGGGGGGATTGGCTTTTTGTTTGTGTGTTTATTCCCAAATAGCTGTAGTTTTTAAGAGCTACTATGATCTACTCCCTTCCTCTTTGCTGTTACCCCATGGCCATGTTAAACACACACACACACACACACACACACACACAAATCTTGACACACATACACACAGATTTGTATTTCTGCCATAAATCTCATGGACAGTAGATCCAGAATGGAAGCTTTCATTCCCCTCCTAGTCCCTCCAAGACCTGCTTGCTTCCCTGTGTTTCATGTCTCGGTACCACCACCATGCTCTTGGTAACCTTCCTCCAGCCAGAAGCTCGGAAATGATCTGAGAGCTCTCCTTTTCCTTATTCCTTCCTCTCAGCATCCAACTCCTCAGCAATTTTACTCTCTAGATACTTCTGGAATGCATTAGTTTTTTTAAATTCCTACTATCATCCTCACAATTCAGGCTCACCTTTGTCCTTGACCTTTAACAACTCTCTCCAGCCTTCTTTTTTGCAGTCCAAAGTCCAACTAAAACACAAACCTGAACTCTCTACTAAAACCCATTCAATTGTTTGCAAATTAAGGTTTCTATGCCATAGCATAGCATAGGAGTCTGTCCATGACTCATCTTCATCTTCCTCTCTAGACTCCATGCTGTGCTTTATTTTTTAAAAAAAGATTTTATTTATTTATTCATGAGAGACACACAGAGAGAGAGAGAGAAAGAGAGAAAGAGCACTGCCCCATGCTGTGCTTTAAACTCAAGGATTAGGATCACATGTGACTGAGCATTATGGTGGGTGAATTACAAATATATCCCCTCCAACATTCCCATCATCTAGTTATTCAGCCAAACACTAATCCAGGTAATGCTGTGAAGGGGCTCTGCAGATATAATTAAGGTTACTAGTCAGCTGACCTCAAGATAGGGAGAGTATCCTGGACTACCCAGCTGGGCCTCATCTAATCGTATAGGTACAGAACTTTCTCTAGTTGGAGGCAGGGAAGATGAAGTAGAGGATTGGAAGCATGAGAAGGATTCAACATACGGATGCTGGCTTTGAAGATGCAGAGGCCATGAAGCAGGGAATTAGGCTAAGGACAACCCCCAGGCTGTAGCCAGCAAGGAAACAGGGACCTCAGGCAAAACTGAATTCTACCAACAACCTGAAGGAGCCTGGAAGCATGCTCTCCTTCGTCACCTCCAGATTCTCCTTCGTCACCCAGCCTGGCTGTGCCTTAATTTCAGCCTTGTGGAAACTTGAGCACAGACATCAGCCAAACCCACCAGACTAATGACCTACAGAACTATGACATGGTAAACCTGTATGGTCTTCAAACATCATGTAAGTTCGCACAGAGCATCTTTCAATTCTATTCACTTTACTGCCTCAGTTCAACATATGTGTTTTGAGTGCCTATGGTCGAGTGCTACGCTAGATGCAGGTGGTTTTATCTATGTGTGTGTGCCATATCTGCCTTTGTTTATATATTTCTGTATGTGTATGTTCATATATATGCACACATACATGTACATACCTGGTGATTATGTAGATATTTTTTACTTTGCATAATTATCAGAACTGGATAAGCAATCTAAGTAAAACTTCTTGCATCTATGCTGAATTTGAAGCCAGTAGGACAAACAGTTGGGAAGGGAACAGGAATATGAGCCAGGGGGAGAGAGAAGGCAAACTGGAACCCAGAAGTACAAACCGGAGTTCATAATATGCTGGGGCCTGTATGAGAGCTCACCACCCTCAAGTCTCCAAACTGATGAGGAAGTGTTCTCTTATCACCAAGCTAAACATTCTCCTGGCCCAGGAGTCAGAGCAGGTGAAGGAGGACATAGTGAGAGCTGGAGCAGGAGCATGGCGGTTGTTACCCCAGGCCAACCAGGTGAGGCCAGTAGAGAAGCTTGTAGACCCCACAACAGCGCCTGGGGTCTCTGCACCTGTTTTCTGAGAATTGAAGGAATATGGTTGCCTCTTCTATCTTCTTGTCTCGCACAACATTTCTTTTAGAACTCATGCAGGGAAAGGAATTCTGGGAGACGTAGCCTCAATTTAGCTAGGCTGACACCGTGTAGAGCCGCTACATTCTACCCCTTGTTAACTTGCCATCTATATCCACCTCCTTTAACCATACTAACCATACTTAAAGTACAAATACAGGCAAGATCATGCTTCTGTTTAGCAAAATGCAACAATCTCCTCATACACTGAACACATGGTAACCTTCTCCAGCAAAGAAGACACTGAATCTATTTACCCATCTTTAAGGGATGTTCATTCGTCTTCTAGATGAGTCATGCTCTCCCATGGGTGTCCTGTAACTTACAAACTGACATAAAAAAGTTAGCTCCTACTAATGTTATGTTAGATACTAGAAGAATGGGACAGAGGAAGACGAATATATCAAGAAATATATGTATCTACATATATATATTTCTACATATATATATATTTCAGAATGAAATGCTTAAACTATTACATTCTTTGTTTCTGTAACTGGTCATGTAGGCATAGTTGGTGATAAAACTACCATTTTCCTCTACCCAATTCCATTTGCCCTCAGCCAGCACTTCAGAGAGCTGTGGTTCCTTGCTCAGCGGGGTAACTCAGACCATCCCTGAAGGGTCTGAGTCTGTAGCAGTGCTGCCTAGATAGAGCTGGTTAGCTTTCTGCTGAATTAGTCACAGAGCATGGAAGTGCTAAACGGTGCCCCGTGGGAGCTCTTAAATCACAGACATACTCCTCCTTACTACTCCCAGGGTGTGGGAGCATTTCAATTCCCCCTCATAATCAGGGTCAAGCATCTCAGCCAATACCATAACCCCATTCTTTTTTTTTTTTTCATAACCCCATTCTTTGCCTGATGATTTGCTGGCACAAGTTGCCTAACGAGGTGGGTAGCAAGCTCAGCTTTCAGTTTTGTGGATCATCGCTGGGTCTTCTGGAGGAAACATCATTACATGGAAACCAGAATGTCTAAGATGACCAGAGTCCTAAGTCATGAGTACAGAAAGCAAAAATTCTACTAGCTGACCTTTCATAAGAAGAGCTATCCCATTTCTAGCCCTTTGATTCCTAGACTTGTGAATCCTAGCTTGAGGGGAAAGGCTATTGAAAAAATGAGGATATTGGCCTAGCCCTGGTGTTGCCATCCATCACTGAGTCTTCAAAAAGCCACTCCCCCATTGTATTAGGCCAGCTGCTTCAGGGTGAGAAAGAATGTAATCACACCAGCAAACTCCATGAGCCCAGGCTCATTGCTGTGCTTCATTAGCCGTTATCACTGGGAACAGGGTCATCAATGACTCCAAGCCTAATCATATCAGAGAGTCAATTCCAGATAGTGTGCAACCTTAAGGGTAGGTAGAGGACCCACCCTTCAGGTTCTGTTCTGGGGAAACCCTTCCAGCACCAAGACGTGTATTAGCCAAGATTCAATCAGAGAAACAGAACCATTAGGATTTATTTAAAAATCTGATCTTACACATGTGTAGGAATTTGTTAAACAGTCAAGGTGAGGTGGTTGCCTTTACATCTGTTGCTAGAGTTTGAGACCACCGAGAAGGGAAGATTATGTGACGATAAGAGGTGAGACGCCAACCCGGACCCCTTAAGATGGAATAGAAGCTGTTAGTCTCTGGCTCCGGCTCAGCGCTTCCAAGTTTGCAGAGTGTCCTAGAGGGACTAAGCATGCGCGTGGCTCAGGCGTCTGGGGAGTTAAAGGAGTTTCTGGCAGGAGCTGGAAGGGCCGCGTGGCTAGTGCTGCCTACCCTACCCCAACAAGGGGAGCCAGCACATAGGTGATAATACCGCAAAACGTCTCCAACGGCCCCGCTAACGTGAAACTCTTCCAAGAAGGGGGTCCTGGAAAGGACAGTGTCATCTTAGCTAAATTGGAATTAAGTACAAACCTACTGGAACATGTAACCATTGTAGCAAACATTGTGAACCGAAACCACTAACGAGACAGCGGTCCTTCGGATTAGGGATAGCGGGCCGTGTGCTGCTTTCAGTCTGTCTGTTAACAAGTGTTTTAAACACCTTTCTTGCCCTGCAGATAATCCGTGATGTATTCTGGGTGATTATTTTTAGAACTGTTGTTGCCAGTAGTCAAGACCCGTATTAAATAAGCAACGTTGGCCGCACACGGTGTATTTGGTTGGACAGAGTTTGCTGAGTTCTGAACAAAACATGGGGATGCAGTTGGAGTGCGGCCAGCTGGCTTTCCATCTAAATATAGTTCGATGCAGATAGACTCTGGTTCTTGTTAAAGGTTTTTGCATCTAGCTCTCTAAACAGATTTTTTTCTCTCTTTCATTTTATTGTCAAAGGGAAAATGATTATAGATTCATCTTTCCAAGTTAACTTTTCCTCTTTGAAGATTTAGTATCAGCAAAGAATAAAAGTGACAACTATTCGAGGACAGCATAGATTCCCCTGTTAAAGACCCTGCTATAGGTTAAGGGGTCTAGTGGGCCGGTGAGGAAACACTCCTCTTCCTTTCTCCAATCAAACAGAATGAGCTCACACACCTTCATTAGCTTCCTTCATTACTGCTCACTCCTAGGCATCTGCAAACTGTGAGTTGTGGTTAGACTAATGTGAACTTCTTCCCTCTGAGTCTTGGGAACTGGCTGCGAGGACAGCTGTACCTGTAGGGCAGACACCAAGTGCCTTCGTGTATTCCAGCCAGCTGCAAGCTTGGCTGGGTGGCCTCGTGTCCCCAGGCGCGGACAGGACAGGCCCAGGCATGCGGGGGTGGGCGAGGAGGTAGATGTGCCCACGGTGACAGAGGAGTGGGAGGCTAAGGCGAGGGCGGGGAGGATGAGCATGCACCTTGTCGGATGCCTGAGAGCGAAAGGGCCCGCCAGGCCTGAGCATGGTGCCCTACCCACCAAAAACCTGGCCGTTCTGCTTCCCAAAGGGGGTGTCCCCAGTGCTCACCCTTTGTGGGCAGGGGCGCAGAAGTCCCTAGTTATGCAAATGCAAGGTGGAGAGGATAAGGACCGCCCCACAGCCGACCAAGATCTGCACCGCTCTACAGTCTCACGCTATTCTCCTGTAACTATCACAGTGGATCCTTTCAATCAGCTTGTGAAGAAAGTCGTTTTTCATAGAATCAAGTACATTTTATCCTCATTTACAAAAAAAAAGAAAGAAAGAAAGAAGAAGAAAGAAGAAGAAAGAAAGAAAGAAAGAAAGAAAGAAAGAAAGAAAGAAAGAAAGAAAGAAAGAAAGAAAAGCAAGACCAACCCACCCCCATGCATGAGGTTACGTGGCTCGCCCGGTCCCTCCTGTGTCCCGGGATCTGCCTCCCGCAGGCGAGGAGCAGAGGGCCAGGGCCGGCCGTCCCCGGAGGCTGGGGCTCCAGGGGGAAGCCACTGGGACTCTGGAACCTGCCCAGTGGTGAGTAGAAGCCAGAACCTTCTACTGTATTGAAGATAGGGGTTTGTTTTGTTCTTGGATTCTATTTTGCCGGTGACTGAGGAGCAGAGAGCGAAGGCTGCCCTCCTCCTCTGGATAGACTCCTTGGCGGTGGCATCGTGAGAAGAATTCCTAGTCATCCTAAGAGTTTCGGCGCCAGCCACCGGCCCCTCCTTTCTCCTGCTAGTGTGGGCCACACCATCCTAGAGGAGAAGTCGATATGGCTGAGTCCAGGCCACCGAGCGCCTCGGCTGCAGAGGGGTAACCACACCCCGCGAGCCCGGCCACCTGCTGTGAACCCTGGAGGCGTCCCCACAGTCCCCACGGCCCTGAGGCCTGGCCCAGGCAGGCCTCACACCCAGCGCAGCCGAGCCCAGGGTGGCAGTGGTGGCGCCGCGAGGACATGGGGCTGCGCGATTGCAGGCTCCTGGGGGGGAGGGCAGGAATCTTGGATCCCAGCACTCAGGAGCCACAGGAGCCTCCCAGATGCAGGCCCTGACACGTCCCCAAGCCCCACTTCCACTGGAAGCACCGTGTCCCCCAGCCACTCGCTCACCTTCCATAGGTGACACACAAGGATAGAGCTAGTGACCCCGGGACCTTTGAAAGAAGTAACTGGTGGAGAAGAGCGTAACAGAAGATCAATTTGTAAAAGCAATCGTATTTGCAGATCTCCAGCTGCAGTGAAGTCCGTGTTTTACCTTCCTTGATTCTGACAGTGTAGATATTTTTTCACACTCCTTCCATCAAAAGCAGGGACTTGATTTTTATTTACTGTTGTATCGCTTAGAGCCGAGAACCGTCTGGCCTTTAGAGACGCACGATATGTATGAACTGAATGAATGCACAGGATTCTTTTTTTTTTTTTTTTAAGATTTTATTCATTTATTCATGAGAGATACAGAGAGAGAGGCAGAGACCCAGGCAGAGGGAGAAGCAGGCTCCATGCAGGGAGCCCGACGAGGGACTCGATCCTGGGATCCCAGGGTCACAACCTGGGCCGAAGGCGGCCCTAAACCGCTGAGCCACCCGGGCTGCCCAGCGCACCGGATCGAAACAGAGAAATGTCCTCGTGCGGTGTGCACAGTAAGGATCCAGGGCGGTGCCGTGGCCTCAGCTGTGCTCGCTGCAGACGGAGCCCCGAGCCCCGACGGCGGCCTGCTCCTCAGGAAGAGGACGCCTGTGGCTCCCTTAACGGCAGAGCCTCGTCCTCAAGCTCGTCGGCCCTGGGTTTCCCATTTGCACCCACCAAGCAATATTCAGAATATGATTTGCTTCCCAGGTCAGTCTTCAATTTGCTGAGAGGATGCACTAACCCTCTGACTGACACACTCCAGTCTTCCTTCTCCGTTTTAGTGCTCAAGGCATATTTACGAATAAATTTTGTTTCTTATTGTTTTTTAGATTTTATTTATTTGAGAGAGAGCACGCACGAGTGGCAGGGAGGGGCCGAGGGAGAAGCAGACCGCCCGCTGCGCACGATGCAGGCCCTGACCTGCGGCTCCATGCGGGGCTCCACGGGGGGCTCGACTCAGCTGATCCCAGGACCCTGAGGTCCTGACTTGAGCCAGAGGCAGATGCTTAGCTGACTGAGCCACCCAGGCGCCCCATAAGTTACACCTTTCTAAAGGAATCAGTCTCTTATAAATTTGATTAGTATGAACGGTCGGTGAAAATCTTAATTTTTGGTGTTCTGACAAAAATGGCCTCTTAGCCTTGCAAAGTTGTAGAAAGAACAGTTTTTGGAGGGAGACAGATGGGAGTTGAATTCTTAACTCTAATGATGTAGTGTCGTGCCAAAGCAGGCGATCGTTTTGCTGAGCTGCATGATTTCCTTTTATGAAAATGTGGACAGTAGGTGGGGATGAGATGAGATGCAGGCAAAGTGCCTAGAGATGGCTCCTCACACACGCAGTTGGGGTTATTATTTTTTTTTTTCCTTTTTCCCTGCAAAGTGGAAAGACCAGTCAGGCTACCACTTGCTGACCCCAAAATGAGGCTGCCTACCAAGATGTCTCCAGAAAAGGCTGCAAATGTCCGGGATGAATTGCCACTATTTCCCAAATTGGGCGTCCTAGATGTTCGTGCAGAGCTTGCCTGACCTCAGGTGTCCGGTACTGAAAGGCCCCCCTTGACCTCCCAGCAGCCCTCTAGACGTCCTACTCCGAGCAGCAGGTAGATCCAGAAAGTCTCTGCCCTAAGCCTGTGTGGATCTTAGGGTCCAGCACCTGCCCTCGTCCAGGGTCTCCAGGAAAGCAGAGTCCATAGAGATACGGAGACACAGAAAATGAGATTCAGTAGCAGCGAGTTGGCTCTCACAGTCACAAGGTCGAGGAATCCCACAACTGGAAGGACCTGGGAAAGCCAGTCCGAAGGCTACGGGCTGGAAAACCAGTGGCACAGACTCCAGTCTGGAGGAGAACCCAGAGCACCGAGGGCGGGAGACAGCGGCTCCCACCTGAACGCGTCCAGTAGACTGAATGCAAGCTCCCCTCCCTTGCTCTGTGGGGTGGATGGTGCCCACCCACCTGGTCACTCAGCCCATCCACTCGAAAGCTAATCTCTTCAGAAACTCGCTTACAGACATTGGCAAAAATAATGTATAGGGGCCCGGGCGGGGGGCTCGGTGGGTCGGGCTGCCTGCTCAGTGGGCAGCCTGCTTCTCCCTCTCCCTGCTGCTCCTCCAGCTTGTGCTCACTCGCTCTCTCTGTGAAATAAGTATGTTTTTTTAAATCTAAAAAAAAAAAAAAAAAAAGCAATGTTTGGCTATTTGGGCATCCTACGGCCGGGTCAAGGTAACACATACACTAAGCCGTCACAGTGCGTATGGAGCTGCACCTGGACCTGCCACTGTACTGGAGGCTGGTCCCCGGGTGGCATCTACTATGTGGCCCCGACCCCAGCCCCGCGTATCTCCCAGGGCTTCTCCTTTTGTCCACACACGGCCCCAGAGGACCTGAAAGCCGCTGCCGTGGGAGCTCCATCACGTGACTGTACACAAATACATTTCACTCTACTTTTTGATATATCTAGTGGACCAAAATGTCTTCTTTTTATGCGGCAACTTTGATTTTTCATATTTATCTGAGTGGGAGAGAAAACGGTTTGTATATAGAGAAATACAATTATGGAGATTAGCTTTGAAAACTCCAAGTAATATTGCTGAAATCTGTCGAGTGACAAAATTATAAAAGTTTTAGGAAATTTAGGATGTTTGAGTTGAGCCTGAATATGGATAAAACCCTCTGAGGGATCCCTGGGTGGCGCAGCGGTTTGGCGCCTGCCTTTGGCCCAGGGCGCGATCCTGGAGACCCAGGATCGAATCCCACATCGGGCTCCCGGTGCATGGAGCCTGCTTCTCCCTCTGCCTGTGTCTCGGCCTCTCTCTCTCTCTGTGTGACTATCATAAATAAATAAACATTTAAAAAATAAATAAAAACTTTAAAAAAAAAAGACACACTGCTTCAGCTTAAAGCAATTTAAAAAAAAAAAAAAACCCTCTGAGTGTGTAATTTATCTACGGGAGAAAAAAGTTGGTGTATCATTGATCATAATTGAACGATTTTAGGTCTTTATTCACCATACTAATCTTATATTTTTTAAGATTTTTATTTATTCATGAGAGAGAGAAGCAGAGACACAGGCAGAGGGAGAAGCAGGCTTCATGCAGGGCGCCCGACGTGGGACTCAATCCCGGGACCCCAGGATCATGCCCTGGGCTGAGGGCGGTGCTCAACCGCTGAGCCCCCCGGGCGTCCCAACCATACTAATCTTAAACCTAACTAAACATGTATATTCTCTCTATATCCTAATTGCTTGTGTTGTAGATATATAATACTAATATGGACAAATATTAAAGTGTCAAGCAAATATGCACATAAATAAATTCTCTTTTTAATCACATATGATTGGACAGCAGGTGCACTTCTTGATTCGAACCTCAGTGAACCACTTAGCCCACTAACTCCCAAGACATCCTAACAATTATACAGACTAAACTTTAAAAAAAAAAAAACAAGCTGGCTGAGATATAATCGATGTTAGTACAGCATACCTGTTTTAAGTCTACAGTCCCACAAGATTTACAAGAACCAGCACTACAGTCACAACATACAATATTTTCACAGGCACACACCAGCAAATTTCTTACATGCATATTTTGAAAAAAAATAAAAAATAAAAAAACCTCCCCCAGCTTCTCACCTTTTCAGCCCCAGATAACCACTTCTTTGATTTCCGTTACTATAAGTTAAATTTTTTTAGACACGATGGAGAGTGCCATAAATAGTGACTCTGTGTGTGAAGATACTAGGCAGCTTTTTTCTTTTTTCATTTAAAAATCACTTTGAAAGATAATTAAAACATTGAAAATAAAAATGACAATTTATTGTGGATTTTACGACACAGGGTAACTGGAAAAACCAATTGTAGTGGGCCCGCACGATGGAGCACTACTCAGCGATGCAAAGGAGCCGCTGCTGACATACGAGCCCGCGAACGAGTGCCCAGGACATCACGCTGGGCGAGGAAAGCCAGGCCCCGCGTGGCACTCTCCATTTCTGTGTGTAGCTCTAAGTTTCCATTTGGATCATTTTCTATTTCACCTGAAGAACTTCCTCTAATATGTATTGGAGAGAAGTTCTGCGACCAGTGAATTTTATCAGCTTCTGTTTATTTAAAACGTCTTAAATTAGGGCTGTGTTTTTGCAGGATATTTGCACTGGCTACAGAAATTTAAGCTGGCCTTCTTTACTTCTTTCAGCACTTTATTTTTTTTAATTTTTTTAATAAATTTATTTTTTATTGGTGTTCAATTTCAAAGATATTAGCCCATCACCTTCTAACTTGCGTGATGCCTGATTGTGTCTGAAATCATTCTTGTTCCTGTGTATACCATGTGTCTCTTTTCTTTTGACTCCTTAAGATTTTATCATTGGGAGGTAGATAGTTTTAAATTTGGAGTATTAGAGGTTTTTTTGTACTGTGGGTTTATAGTTTTTGTCAAATTTGAAAACAGTTTATTTTTTTTTAATTTTTTTAATTTTTATTTATTTATGATAGTCACAGAGAGAGAGAGAGAGAGAGAGGCAGAGACACAGGCAGAGGGAGAAGCAGGCTCCATGCACCGGGAGCCCGACGTGGGATTCGATCCCGGGTCTCCAGGATCGCGCCCTGGGCCAAAGGCAGGCGCCAAACCGCTGCGCCACCCAGGGATCCCAAATTTGAAAACAGTTTAGCCAGTATTCTTTAAATATGCTTTCTGTTTCCTTTTGCCTCTCATATTCTCTCTCCCTCCCTTCCTTCCTTCCTTCCTTCCTTCCTTCCTTCCTTCCTTCCTTCCTTCCTTCCTTCCTTCCTTCTCTCTCTCTTCCTTTTTTCTCCCCATAATTTATTTTGGGTAGATTCTATTGCAATATCTTCAAAACAAGTGTTGTTGCTGTTTGCAATATATATTCATCTGTTAATTCTGCCCAATGAAATTTTCATCTCGGACACTATATGTTTCGTTTCTTAAAAGTCATTTTGGTTTTCTTTTTTTGTTGTAGGAAAATATACATGACATAAAGTTTACCATTTTCACTATTTTTACATGTACAGTTAAGTACATTTCTATTGTGTCACTTGGTTCTTTTTTATGTCTTGCACATCTCTCCTCATCATGTTTATGTTTCCTTTAAATCCTTGACCATGGTTACAACTTGCCTTGATATTCGTCGCTGCTAAGTCCATCATGTATGGCATCGATTCCTTTGACTGACTTTTCTTATGGCAAAGGTCACACTTTCTGGCTTCTAGACATGTCTGACAATTTTTTTTTTTTTTGATACCCAAAATAGTAAGAATTATGTTACTGAGTGTCTGGATTATGTTTTCTTGACCTAGTGCTAAGCTTTGTTTTTGCAGGTGGTTAAGTTACTTGGGGATCAGTTTGATCTCTTTAAGGCCTGGGTTGGGTCTATAGTATCATTTACTCCAAAAACAGTTAATTTCTGTTACTAATATGATCGTTTTGGAGTCTCCACTCCAAATGCTTGAGCATTTCCCCACCCTGTGTGAGCCCTGGAAATTGTTTGCCTCGTCCTGTGGAGTTTCGCTCCTAAGCATCTGCAGCCTATTGCTCGGCAAAAACTCAAGAGGACTTCCCTTAGAGTTCTGAGCTCTTTATCTATGTTATTTCCTCTCTTTCAGGGCTCTGTTTTCCACCATCAGCAGACCCTGCGACCTCCTTGAATCCTAATTTCTCATTGGGACCTCTGGGCTATGTTCTCTACTTTTTATAGTCTTACCGTTGGTTATAAAGAGAAAAGAGCCCACTCACAGGATGTCTCACCTTGTTTCCTTCTCTCAGAGATCACAGGTCTCTGACACCAATATAATTAAAGCCTGAAGACAGCTGTTGCCTGTATATTTGGCAATTTTACATTTTCATGGCAGGAGGTTAAGTCCTGTTTTTGTTGCTGAGCCTTGGCCAGAAGTAGAATTTTGAAAATGTTAATTTTCACATCTTTCCTGTATTCTAGATTGTTAACTAGAACACTCATCTCAGAAAACCTTAGACATGTTTTAGTGCTAAAAAATCAGCAAAGACAGTAAAGATGAGTGAGGACTCAAGCTGAGACCAATCACTTTAAATTACTAGGCATAAATTCTCCAAAACTAGACAAGTTTTTGTTCAAGAGCGAAGAACTGAAGGCCGTTGGTATTGACAGTATCTCTTTTGTCTTCTCTTTGCATATTCCTCAGAAACCCAAATAGGTTGTAATAAACCTAAATAGGTCTCTGAGCTTTAATGTTGTGGCAGTTTTTCCTGGGGTCATCACTTTTGTTTCATTAAGGAGTTCAATGGCCCAAGAAGGAGCAATTATCCCACATGGGTGTTTAACTTCTAGTCATACCAACTTCTCTTCTGAAAACTTGCAGCTCAGCCCACTGCTTTTATTTGGCTACACACTGTTCCCATAGCCTGAGCTTCAAATATGTGATATCTTCTTTAGTATCCATTGTGTTACAACTCTCCTCCCCCTCCTAAATAATAGGCATCTTGATGTAATTATTTTTCAAGCCTGAAGGCAGCGAATATGACAACTAAAATTAAAAAGATGTAGGCACTGTCACCATCCACAGGGAGAATTTTAAATTTTCTAGACAATCCATTTGATAGCTAGGCTCTCTGGAACATGTCTGCCAATTCCAGTTCAGCTCTTTGTTCCAAATTAAAGTATTTGGTTTATATAATCGAAAGAAGAGCATAGCATTTTACTTCTCTTCAGCTCAAGTCTTCATGCTTTTAGTTTTTTACTTAAAATTTCAATGCTAAAAATAAAATCCAGGCCTCCTAGGGAATAGCACTAAAGTTGTTGAGAACTTTCCCTTATTCAACACATTTGTTGCTCTGCAGCCTTTTTCGCCCACACAGGTGTGCATGATAGATTAACTGAGTGACATTTCCGTTCGATAGTTTTCATTATCAGTGCACACCAAGTAAAGAACACAGGTTCATTCATCAACTGATTCACCCCTTTATTCACCCAGCACACTTGTGCTGAGTCCATTACTATGGTATGCAGGGGTGAGTTAAACAAATACAGCTCTGCCCTCGTGGATTTTAGAGGATCACATCAGTTAACATATCAACAAAGAAATGAATAATTATAAAATGTGATAGGTTATGAGGGAAACAATAGGCCTTGTAATGGAGAGTAGCAGGCCCCAGGGCGGGGGGGCGGGGGCAGATTCTCTGGTAGAGGTGTCAGTAAGGACTCAGGAGGTGACATGGAGGTGGAGACAGAAATAATTAGAAGAAGCCAGCCATGTAGACAGGGGCAAGAACTTTCCAGGCGAAGGGAAGTGCATACATTAAGGCCAGAAACACTTGGCAATTCAAGTGGCTGAAAGGAGGCATAGTCAATGGACTATAGTGAACAAGTGGAAAGCAATTGCAAAAGTAAGCAGGCATCCGATTATGCAGGGCCTTTAGATCAGGGTAAGATGGCTGGATTTTACTATCAACGCAACAGAAAACCCCCGAAAGAGTTGGCCCAAGGAGTAAGATAAGAACATTTATAGTTTTAAAAGTCACAACCTAGAGTCTGGAGGCTAGAGTAGGAGGAGAAGAAATTCAAACAGTAAAACCAGAAGACGGTTATCATAATAGCCCACGTGAGAGGAGACGGTACTGATCAAGAAGTAGTTAGAACGGAGGTTTATTTTCATCATAGAAACACCTGCACACGCTCATGCATTGGCTGCATGTGTAAATATGTATGTTGCTGTTTGTGGGCTTGAGCCATTGGGGTGAGGGTATAGGGGACGGAGGAAAAGACAAAAAAAATCAGGAATCACTTCCATTTTTTTGGTTGGGACAAGTAGGTGGGGAGAGGTACTATCTCCTGAAATAGGAAAGGGATGGGAAGGACATGATGAATGGCTCACTGTCTGAGTTGTCAAACCAGTTCAAAGCAAGATGAATATCAGCCACTGAAATATGAAAGCCTCGGCGTTTCCCCATTTGTTTATAAATACCAATATGACTGCACATCTGCATTTATTAGAGAGCCATCCCAAAAGGAAAACCAACCAATTCAATAAATGTGATTAAGACTTCTGTTAGAATTAACCTTCATAGGACCCAAATTATAGATATATTTTTTAAAGATTTATTTATTTATTTATGATAGAGAGAGAGAGAGAGAGAGAGAGGCAGAGACACAGGCAGAGGGAGAAGCAGGCTCCATGCAGGGAGCCCGACGTGGGACTCAATCCCGGGACTCCAGCATCACACCCTGGGCCAAAGGCAGGTGCTAAACCGCTGAGCCACCCAGGGATCCCCTTATAGATATTTTTCACTTACCCATGACCTTTGCCCAAGTAGTCCATGATCCCCCAAAGTTTCCAATATGGGTTAAAATGAACTCTCAACACATCAGAAGGGTCTAAGGCATCTGCGTTATGCTTGTCCTTTCTCTTTTCCTTTGTGTATGAAATTTGGGGTTAGAAAAAGCATCCTGAATAACAACAGCTAAGACTTGAAATGGGCTCCCTGAGGTTTGGAAAGAGCCTCCTTCGGTGGGGTGGGGGTGCTTCATGTGTAAGGTGATTGGGTGCCTTGCACCAGTGACAGGCATTTGTCCTCCTGCTGTCACTTTCGATACCATATGCTATATGTACTAACCAGTACCTGGCGCCCGTAAAAAAGTTAACATGAGTGATATACGCATTTAGCCAAATATTCATTAATTGAATTTATTTACTTACCTCCCACCATCTCCGACTCATCTTCCTACTTCCTAGAGCCTTGTTGCAGGGACAATCCCACGCACTTCGGACCTCAACTAAAGCAGCCCTTTGTCTAGGACAAGCCCTTGGTGCTCTACCTTCTCAACATCTGGCTGGACCAGACACTTTTCTTCTGTGCTTTCGTAAGGCCCTGTTCACTCTCCTCTTTGAGTACTTCCAGACTGTACTGTAACTGTTGCCTAACTAGACAAAATTTTTTGGAGGGCAGAAACTATTTTTATATGTTGAGTATCTGGCATCACACTGGCACAAGCTAAATGCATGTGGTATGATGCATGAATGAATAGTACAGGGTTTTGCCTTGCACTATACATTTACTTACTGTTCACAAAGATTATATAAGAACATAAGGACAATAGCAACTTCATCATACTCAGATTGAATAAAAACATTTCCTGCCTGTGACAGAGTAGAGCAATATGGTGTGAGTGGGTGATGGTGGGGAGGGCTACGTGGAGGTGGGTAAGGACATTCTTATAAAAAGTTTTAGCAGGTGGGTTAAGTCTGTAATTAAAAGACTATCATCTCTGAAAATACATGCAAGTTGATTCTTTACCAAAGCATTTATCTGGTGTTTTGTTGACATGAATTCAAGTAGAACTTTGTCATCTCAAGGTTCATTTAGCTATTTAGGTTTGCAAATCAATTCTGACATATTTACAAATCACTAGGAGTTATGTTAATCTGATAAGAAGTGTGCTCTTAGAATTTGGATTTTGCAGGGCTTCCTTAATTCTTAAATTGATAATTGCAACAAAGGTCATCTTCTGCTTTTCTCTTTCCATATTAATATTCTTACATGAATTTTAGACAAAGTATATTATAAAGCAAAACCTAGCCAAATTAGTATCTGAATCAAATTAGTAGAATAACTAATCCCCCCTCAAATTCTGTTTATAATAATGGCTTTAGAGGTGCCTGGATAGCTTAGTCGGTCAAGCGTCCAACTCTTGATTTTGACTCATGTCATGATCTCAAAGTCAGAGATCAAGACCTGCGTCAGGCTTCACATTCTGCACAGAGTCTGCTTGTCCTTCTGTCTCTGTGCCTCACACCAACATGGGTGCTCTCTCTCTCTCAAACAAATTAATAAAATCTTTGGGGGGAAAAAAAGACCTTAGGCTTTATCAATTTGACAAGTGTAAAGTAATTTCTTTTTCTGGTTTCAATTTATTTTCTCAATTACTGATAAATTGGAGCATCTCTACAATTGCTTTTTGCCTCTTTGAAATGTACCTATTATGTGACTTAGCAGATGCTCATTTTTCTAGTTAGGCCCTTGGCGTAATTTTACTGATTTGTGTAAGTTTCTTTATGGTCTAGATCAGCAGTTATCAAACTTTTTCTTTAAAGGGCCAGCCAGATAAAGCAAATATTTTAGATGTGTACCACGTAGGTCCCTATTGCTGTGTGGCGAGAAAGCAGCCTTAGACAGCATGTAATTTCATAAAATAATGCCGAGCCATACAACTGATGTCTGACTTGGATTCTGTGACATTTGCTATAAGGTTTGCCATAGACACTTGGTTCATAATCCTAACTTGGAGAAATTGGCTTCTATTCCTAGTTTGATAAGATGTAATCATAACTAGATGTTGGACTTTATGAAATAATTTTTTCACTTTTAGTAAGAAAACCGTATTATATCTTCTCTAGTTGACTAAAGGGAAGAATTACATTGATGACTTTACTCATATTCAACCATCCTTACATTTCTGTGACAAACCCCGTTCTTCATGCTATGGTATTTCACAAATACCATTGTGCTATCACTTTGTTTCAATTGGCTGATATTTTATTTGGAACTTGTACATCTGTATTCATCAACAAAATGAGCCCCTGGTTTCTTTTCTTGTGTTGCCCTTCTCTGATTTTGAAATCAAGTTATACCATAATCACGAAACAAACCAGAATGTGCCCTTTCTCTATTTTCCACAAAAATGAGTAACAGTTTAACTATTTATTCCTTGAATTTGGTAGAATCTCAAAATAGCTTGTAGTTTTTTAAGATGGAATTTTTAAAGTTAAAACAGCCACTTTGAAACCCCTTAAAAGCACAAAGGTGAGCAAAAATCAAAATGGCTGCACTAATGCCTCAGGGAAGCTCGATTTTTAAAGGAATTTTTTTTCCTCCCTTCCACAACCTCCCCTACTCCCTTTTTAGCCTTTCTTTTCAGGGACCCAGTCCCACCCTAAAGACAGAACAAAGGAGGCCGGTGCCTGCACAGAATTCCTGTCAAAATCAGCTAGCTGCTGTATTTCCCTGTAAGGCACCCCCCTCTTCCTCCCAGAGGGCTTGCAGGTTTTGAAGGCCGTTGCCTGCTGCAGACTCCTTAATCCAGCAAAGCCATAAATCCATTGTTCCTTTTTATCCCAAACTCTGTCTTCTGCTCTATTTTGGCTCTGACGCCCAAAGGTCAGTTTCAACAACACTTTCTGTTTCCTTAACACTCATTTGCTCAACTTTTCTATTCCTTTTTGTGCTGATTTCTAGCATTTATTTTTCTTCGTAAGTATGTATGTTTCATGATGATTTTCAGGGGTTTTTTGGCACACTGCAATTTACTTTTGAAAATTATTTTAAGCTTTTTTTTCTGTGGTTGTTTCCACTTATTCTGTAATTTATCTATTTTAACTTTTTTTTTTTTTTTTCAGTAAGAAGTTCTGGCCCAAGGTCTCTGGATTTAGTCAATCTTTTCAAAGAACTGTTTTCATTATTCTCTTCAATTTTTTATTTCCCTTATACCTATCCTTATTTCTTTTTTTCTTATTTCTTTGATGTTGCTCTACTCTTTTTTCCTGATTGTATTAATTGAATGCTTAGGTCATTTTAAAAAGATTATTCTATTATTTATCCTGACAAATATGTATAAAGAATTATTTATACATATTTATACAATTTATTTATCCTGACAAATATGTATAAAGAATTAATTTCTTTTATATTGCTTTATCTGTGCCTCCCAGTTGATGATAAACATGTTTTTATCACCATTCAATTCTAAGGATATTTGCAATAGCCCTTATGAATTCCTTTCATAGGAGAGCTGTAGAGCAGTAGTATATCTTATAAGGACAACAATTGAGAGTTTTCTAAACGATCCACTTATTTTCTAATTTTATTTAAATTATTGTCAGAGATGTTCTGACATATTATTATGTGTCGTAATAATCATAATATAACATAACACATAATTATGTGTCATAATATGTCATAATAATCCATATTATTTTGGAATTTATTGCTCCTTCCTTTGCTGCCTAGTTACATGGAGAAATTTTCCAAATTTTCTGTAAGTGCTCGAAAAAAGTATCACTTGTTCATTTGTTGGATATACTTTAGTATGTTTCCAACGTTCTATTATATAGTGTTCTATTATACAGCTATTTTTTTTTAGCTTGTTAGTAACCGAATTATTCATATATTCAGATCTTTGTATCTCTTTGATGGAGGAGAGCAGGAAAAAAGTTGCTAACTAAAATTGGTGGTTACTCTATTTCTCCCTGACATTCTGACACCTATTACTTTTCTGAGTATCTGGTTCTATTGTTATGTACATATTTATTTATGGTAATAGTAGCTTCTTATTCTATTGTGCTTATTCTTTTTCATTCTTCACAGCATATGACTATACATTGTCCTTCATATATGTCAGACACCAACATATATACTCCAATTTTCTTTTGCTGTTATCTCACTTTTTAGTCTTCAATTTTCAAATTTTTTACACATTTGCTTTAATTGTTCCTTGAATGACAACATGTTACTAAATCTTGGTTTTTTAACTGTTCATTAGTAAATTTTATCCAATGTTTAAGATATAAACATATATCAATTCTATACAATTTTCTCCATTAAACAGAAGAGAATGCAATACTTCTCAACTCATTTTAAGAGTCCAGACATGAAGAAAAAAAGAGCCCAGACATGATAGCAGGATCATAAAACCATGACAGCAAAACCAAAGGTATTGTAAAGAAAACTATAGAGCAGAATCCTTCATGCATATATACACAAAATCCTCAACAAATTGTCAGCAAATCAAATCCAGTGACACATAGAAAGGATAATACTTCACAGCCATTCATACCCTGGGAAAACAGAGCTGATTTCAAATTTGAAAAATCAGCATACTTTACCATATTGGCAGACCAAAGATGTCACACATTAGGATCATCTCAATAGATCTAGAAAAAGCACTTGACAAGTCAACATTGTCTTTTAGCTGGAAGTCAACATCGTTTTTTAGTTGCCCAGTGACCTTGGCTCTCTGAGAGTTTCAAGAAAAGTCATAAACTTACAGTTCGTTCAGCTTGTTGTTAGTGATGTTGTTACTGTGATATATAATGGTAGGAGCAATGTCTCTTTCTGCTCTCTGTATCTAAAAAGAAACTAAATGTGATTATGACTATCCTTTTATTTCCAATAGTTATAATCTGCTCTTTTTCAGATGTACCAGGACTTGTTTTATTCCTGATGATTTTGATTTAAACTCTCTTATATTAAAATAGAAGTTAAAGACTTCTGTTTCCAGGAAGATAGAGTTGACACAATTTTCCCTGTTCCTGCTGCTAAGCACCACTAAAGTCCCTAGATGTTATATAAAAAAGCAAGGTAATACAATTCTAGAAGAAGGAGAGAATAAGCAGATTGGCTAGAGACCTTGAAATGCAAGGAACAACAATGTAGTGAGTTCCTCTGTTTTCTTTTTACCTCCAATATATCAGGGAAATAAGGGCTCATTCTCACTGGGTGGTAATGACGTCTGTCCCTTGCAGTGTCCATGGAGACCACGTAGGAAGCCTGGACTTCAGTGGCCACCTGGCAGTAAGGAGGTGTTCCTACCCCTCTCCCCTGCGGTGGTATTGGAGGAGTCCAGCGGAGGGTAAAGGTTTTTTACCACCACTCAGCAGGCCACACACCTCTTCCTCACAACACCAAAAGCATGATCCATAAAAGGGAAAATGACAAGCAAGACTCTATCAAAATCAAAATTTTTTCATCTATGAAAAACCATGTGTGGAGGATAAAAAGTCAAATTAAACCCTGGAAGAATATTTTGCAAAACACATATCTGACAAAGGACTACCATCTAGAGCATATAGGGGACCTTCAAAATTCAATAATCAAAAAGCAGACAATTTCATTAGAAATTGGGCAAGGAGTATGGGCAGAGATGTCAGTACACAGGATATACAGACAGTAATAAGAACATAAAAAGCCATGAGAGTAAATTAAAATCACAATATCACTAAATACCTATCAAAATGGCAAAAAAAAAAAGTAGTAACAACACTAAATGAGGGTAAAGATGTAGAGAAACTGAATCACTCATACATCATTGGTGGGAATATAAAATGGCACAGCCATCCTGGAAACTGTTGGTAGTTTCTTAAAAACTAAACAAACAATTACCATATGATTTGGAATTGTATTCCTGGGCATTTACTCTAGAGAAACAAAAACTCTTGTATACACGCAAACATATACATGAATGTCTATAGCAGCTTTATTTGAAATAGTTACAAACTAAAAACCACCAGATATCCTTTCCTAGGTTAAGGGTTAAAATGTGCCAATCCATCCAGTGGAATACTATTTAGCAACAAACAAGAACAGACTATTCATAAAATCAGCACCCGAGATGGATCTCCAGAGAATTATGTGGAGTAATAAAAACCAGTCCCTTCCAAAGGTTACATACTGGACAGTTTCATTTATGTAACATTCTTGAAATGACGGTTATAGACTACAGAAATGCAGAAGAGATGAATGGTTGCTAGGGGTTAAGAATAGGAGCGCGGATCTTGGAAGGGAATTGGATGTTGCCATAAGAGGGCAACAAAAGGAGTCCTTGAGGTGGTGAAAATCTTATGTGTTTGCCTATATCAATGGCAATATCATAATTGTAATATTGTATTATTATTTTTACAAGATGTCACCACTGGGGGACACCGGGTGAAGGGCACATGGGATTTTGATTCGTTTCTAAAACTGAGTGTGAGTCTACCATCATCCCCAAACAAAAGATTTCATTCAAGAGCAGATGTTGTATATTCTTTATCACTTAAAAAAATATATTCTAAGCGCATTTAATACTACTTGTAGTGAATTCACATTCTGATTATTCCTTTTATTGTTAGTGCTCCTTATTTTATTTCTTCACATATTTGGGATGTTTTTTTAAATGCTTATTTGAAGTGAAAGATTGGTGATTTCCTCTCTCTCCTCCCCTTACCCTTTTCCCCAGTTTTCCACTCTTCTCAATTTTCTCTTCAACTCTCCTCACTAACAGTTAGTTGCCCTTCCTCTCAACACACACAAATCTGAGTTCACTCATCCCTACTTAGAAGTTTTTTATTGCTTCCACTCAGCATTTGGGCTTCTAATCCAAGGCAAGGACTTGTAAGGATGTTTGGGGACTGCTGTGCTATGGCAGTATTGGGGACACTGAGATGCAGGCACTGACCCGGCACATGGACTGGTTTAGCTTTGGGTGGTGAGGTGATGGTTTGCTTGCACCACTTCCCTAGGTCCTCAGCTTCCCATGAAGCTGAAGAGCCAGGAGGTGGTTCAGAAACATTTATTTATTCTCATTTTGTGGGTCAGAGAGCCATACCCGAGCCCATGGCTTCACACAGCAAGCCTCTCTCCAATCCCTCATCTCGCAAAGTTTGGCTCCCTTTCCCTGGCAGGAATGAAACTCCTGGCCACCACTTCTGGCTTTTGGAACCAGATTCTAAAATGCCAATGGTTTCAGCCCCATTTTTGTGTTCGTTCCTGGGCAGTTCCTGTTTCACGGAGATCTCCATCTTATTTCTGAGCCTAGACATACATTTTTGGTTTTCTATTTTATCTATCATTACTGTAAGTTTGGACATAAGTTCAGTGTATAAACTCTACTCTCTTGCTCTGACGCTCAGCCATAGGAATTTGCTTTTTACCTGCATTTTTATTTAACGTGAGTTGGTAAATAGACCTTAATGAATTGAAGAAAAATAGCTACAAAAAAGGGACTATATCATATCATCACCAGCTAAAGATGCCAAATGTTTTAATTCATTGTATTTATTAAAACTTTCTGTGTTACTGAGTTTTCTAGGGGCACTCACATTTTTTTTTTAAGATTTTACTTTTTTTTTTAAGTAACCTCTACTCCCAATGTGGGACTTGAAATTGCAACCCCAAGATCAGGAGTCACATGTTCTACCTACTGAGCCAGCCAGGTGCCCCGGGGCACTCTCATTTTTAACAAGTTAAAAATACGTTGTAAGGTATGAAATCAATATTTATCAAAACCACTCAGAGCTATATGCCAAGTATAAATAAAATATTTCATTTCTCCTACCCAGAGACAAATAATAAATTACTACCAACTCAAGTTGATAAACACTCAAAAGGAAAAAAAGAGAAAGCAGCCGTGAAAACAAGCCCATCCTTTATCACGTAAACAAGGCATCCAAGGTAGTCAGACCCCAGCAGCAAAGGGCTAACATACCTTTGAGCTCTCTGTATTGCATCCCTCTTCCACATTAAAAGGAATTGTGCAGGAGGAGAATTGGGGGAAGTGAACTGCTAGTTGTGCAAAGTGTCATCGGTCAGCCACAGTAATACATGGAGTGTTGTCATGTTTCCCTGCTCAGTTCTTTTATTTCCAGTTACATCCTTAGCCAAGAACAACAATACCTCTAACTAATTATCTCCCCTGCCTACACCCTGGCACACTGCATCATCTAGCTCATGCCTGCCTTGCATGGAGAGAAGACTCGGCGATTTTTTCAGTTCTCATAAAAAGAGGGGACAGTCAACCCAGATAATTCAGGACAAATGTTCCCCTGGGGCCCTGAACCATCTTGCTTATTTTCCATATTAATCACATTCACTACATCATGGCCAGATTCCATTTTGTCCTGTGTGATATTGAGGCACTCGTAATGTTTTATTATTCTATATACATTTATTTCTACCTGATTAGTTTGCCACAGCATGAAGTAAGCACCATTCAATTAAAAAAAAAAAAAAAAAAAAAAGCAGGGCCAGAAACAGAGCACATTTTTCTATGACATGGGCTCCACATCATCTACAATGATAAACAAGTTTAACAAATAATAACAATAATAATAATCCTCCTTTTTCCTACTGGCTTTATCTCTATGACCAAATCAATAAAAACACAAGAATTAAGACATAAAGCTCCTTTGAAAAAATACCTTGTTGATCATGGTCTCTCAGTATCAGCACCATCGATATTTTGGGCCAGATAATTCCGTCTCGTGCACTGTACAATGTTTAGCAGCATCCCTGGCCTCTGCTTGCTCCACGCCAGGAGCAATACTGCCCTCCAAGTTAGTTAGGATGACCAGAAATGTCTCTAGACACTGCAAAAGCGTCCCCACACATGATTAAAAACCATTACGTAAACTTTACATTTGGGGGGATACTGATGTTTTTCACCTTCTGACTCTTCAGTTACGGATATGACCTTAGAATCCATCTATGCAGATCCCGCCCCTGTAACTCAACTATTTGTTTCCTATTTTACAAATGTTATGAATTAATCTTCTGAGATAGTCACCAGCTGGTCTGGTCTGTGTTCTCAGTCCACCCTCAGGCATCCTCAGGCAACAACATGAAAGCTACCGTTTACCCAGAGATTGATTAAGGGGACAATACTCAACAATCAGCAAAGATAGCAAATTCTGTGCTCCTCCAGCTTTAAGTCTGTGGGGGAGCCAAACAGAGCAAGTTTATTTAGGTTGACACCTCAATCTCCTTAATGACCAGAACTTTATCCATGCTGTTTTTGAGGGAAGCAATAGGAATTTTGTGACCAGTTTACTTATGATGTTTACACTTCAAGAGCATCTTGATGCATATAAAATCTCAGCATTGCTAGTAAATTGATGCACAAGTGATTCAATAGAACTCTATAATTCTTCACAAACCTACCATCTCACATAAATGTTTTAGATCTGGAATGAAAAATTCAAGTATACGATGTTTCTCTTGACCCTTTAAAAGAGATGGGTTTAGTTTCCAAAAACAGGTTGACTGCCGGGGTTTTCACATGAATCTGAATGCCGTTCTTGTGTGTCACTTTTTTATTTTTTAACTTTTATTTATTTTTTTAATTTGTGTATCACTTTTTTAGGCTGCTTTTCAAAAATCCTGATATGTGGCATAATGCAATTTGCACATCGCCATCCTTAGATTGTCTCTGCAGTTTCTGACCCAGTGCTTTGAAGTAATTTTCTGAAATCAGTGGGAATAGTCTTTAAGCACAGTCTGTGCACTATGTGTGGATAACACAGTGAACCAGAAACACCAACACGGAGTAAAGTGTAAGTCTATCTGAATATGGACCCATTGGCTAGCGTCCATTCCATAAATATGACAAGAGAATTTTATGACTTTCTAAATAAACAGACTTGTTAACAAGGACATTTAGCACTGTCCGTGAAAAAATAATTCACATCTTTTTTTATAGGTAGAGAGACACATGCATGAAGTTAGAAACAGAAGTGATAGAGCAAAGATGTACGCCTTCCTAACACAGACCACAGACCTGATGTGGACGTGAGACATTGCACAGGAAGGTATTCCAACTACTTGGCTTAGGAAAGTCTCTTCCGTTATAAGCAGACTAATAATTTTTACTTGCTTTGCTGAGAAGTCCAAGATTAAGGAAGGAACCGGGGGAATGACTCACTCTGAGAAGGATACGGTACAAGCCTCAAGGGTGTTACATTTTGCAAGGCAATCTCCTTCACATACATATTCACAAGGTTTCTTCTCAATTTTGACCAATCTCAATAGGGAAGAACTGAGGAAGAGACCGACATTTGGGAGAAGGTGGCTATCCCATCCTACAGGTTGCAGTAGCCAAAGAAGGAGAAGTGTGGGTAAAAAATCCTGTTTTGCTGGAGCTTGAAAAAGTGGATTTCCAAAAACTCAGAGCAGACTGGAAGGCGAGAGGACATGCATAGCGTGAAACGATAAGGTAACTCAAGACATTGTGTGTGTGGTTTTTTTTTGGTGGGGGGGGGGTCTATAAAGCTAAATTCTGATGGTGCAATGATCACAATGAGGAAGGGGATGTGAGGGCTTTTAGAAACCCAAGCGACTGCTCACAGTAATGGACACACTCAGAAATATGGCAAACAAACAAACAAACAAACAACAACAACATTTCCTTCTCTCAATCTCTCAAACAAGGATGAGAACAAAAGGGGATAAATGGTCATTAGGTTAGTGAGATCCAATCTTAACACGAGCTGCGGTCCTAGGATACTAAGGATATAAAGATGTGTTGAGACCATGGACAGGAGACATCCTGGGTCACGTGGCATAATTTTAACCTAGAAAATAGCATGCTCCGCACACTCTCTTCCTCCCACCCCGCCCACCCTCTCTTTTGCTTAGGTCTCCATCAAGAAGAATAATTTTCAAACTTCAAAGGTAAGATAAACATAGGAAGGAAGTGAAGCCCCAGATTTGATAAGAAAGTAACAAGGCATCTGGGTTCTTTGCTGTGACCTAGAGACCAATCACCCCGGCATGTCCCCTGGAAGCTTTTCAGAAACAGACTCTTGGCTCCGCCCTAGATTTCTTGAATTAGGATCTGCATTTTAACAAGATCCCCAGGTGATTCCTATTTTTAGAACCATTAGTCAGTTGAAGTCTTTAGACACTGATGAAATAAAAGAACTTGTAACTGTGGTTGCTTAAAAGTAAAATCTTGGGAAGCCCGCATGGCTCAGCGGTTTAGCGCTGCCTTCAGCCCAGGTCATGATCCTGGGGACCCGGGATCGAGTCCCACATCGGGCTCCTACATGGAGCCTGCTTCTCCCTCTGCCTGTGTCTCTGCTTCTCTGTCTCTCATGAATAGTTAAAAAATCTTTGAAAAAGAATAAATAAAAGTGAAATCTTTCAAGAATACATAAGCTCAGAGATGGGTGAGTGTCTCTGTTTCCCAAGAAATGTACATTCCAAAAAACATATAATAATGATATTTTATGAACTTATAGAAAGGAAAGGATACGATGTTTCTGGAAAGCAATTTAGCAATAAACATGTTTTTTGGGGGGATGATACTAGCAATCCATTTCTAAGAAATTATCCTAAGGAAATAATATGAATTGAAAGAAACTAATGAAAACCCACTATGTTCAAACATATTCATTGTACATTCTTTAAAACTAGAAACTTTGAAGATCTTAAATGTTTAACAGCAGAGAGATTATTAAATATATAATACATATCAGTGTGATATTTATAGTTTTTTCTTAATGTAGAAAAATATTCGAATGTACATACTAGAATGGCTAATTAATAAAAGCAGGAAAAAAATTGCGTCATGAGTTTTGGGATGATTTTTTTTTTCTTTATGCTTTAAGTATTTCCTACAGACAACATGTCCTACTGTCATAATCAGAAAAATGAACATTATTTTAAAATGTATATAACTAAAAAAAGTATATAACTTATATACAAAAGCCTGAAATGAAAATATACCAAAATATTGCCAATAGTTGTTTTCCTCTCTCAAAGTACTGAGGTTATAATTTTATTTTTTCACATTTCCCTATATATCACATATGTCTATAAACTAATAAATATTAACTATTAATATCCATTTATAATCAGAAAATAGGCCTTTAAAAGGAAAGTCATAATAATATGCGTAAATTATCACAAATACTTGACAGCTGTGTAAGAATTTTTAGATTGCTGTTTGAGAGAAACTCATTATTTACAGGGTGCTTTCATTTTGGCACAGGGCCTGGCTCGATACATACTTATGCAGTCAGTAATGGGTATTTAACAAAGCTGTTATAATCAGAGAAGCACATGAAGCAAAGGAATTTTTAGCTGATGAAAGGCCTTTGTCCAAAAAGCATGGATAAACGGATTCCTGTCCAACTGCAGTGAGGTTTCTGATGTTATGCCATGTGGTTTTGCCTTATTAGACATTTTCCTTGGATGACAAAATGCATGTTTAGCTAATAAGGTTCTGAAGCAGCACTGGGAAAGCTAGCGTGGAGGCCCTGTGACAGAACCAAGATATAAAAACATCTCAGCCATGGAATAAAATAAAACAGAAACAAGTCCTAATATTTAGAAAAACTTTAAAATAAAGAAAGACATTGTCAATCAATCAGGAGCAATTGCCTTAGTCAATAGATGATCTTGGAGAAAATGGCCATTTGGAAGAAAACATCACATCAGATCCTTATTCCTATCAAAGCCCTCAGTACATTCCAGAAGATTTAAAAGGGTTGAATTTAAAAAAGAAAAAACATAAAATGAAGAAAATTTAAGTGAATATTTATCTGCTTTTGCAATGTGTAGAACATTTAAAACATTCATGAAGAGAAGGTCAATAGATTCATCTACCTAAAAGTTAAAAACCTGATGTCAAAAACTGTCATCAACCTAAAAGGCAAAAAAAAAAAAAAAAAAAAAGTGTGTACGGAAGGGAAAAAGGTCTGTGTTGCATTAGGATATGAGCTGCCATCCTTAATATACAAAGTATTCCAAGGTACCACTAAAATCCCAAGTAGAAAATCAAGTCCAGGACACAAATAAGTAATTTATTACATAAAAACTAGGAATGACTAGGAAAAGGTTTCAAATTCACTACAAATCAAAGAAATGTCAATTAAAATGAGTGACCATTATGTAATGCTTGAAAAGAAGAAAGAAAAATATAATCGGTTCTCCATTATATGGGAAAGTAGGGTCAGATGAGTCCCGGTGAGAGCATAAATCTCTCACGAAACTTGGCTGTGAAAATCAAAAATTGACAGCAGCTGAACTGTCTTAAAAAGCAATGTATCAGACTTAAAAATGATGATCATCTTTGGCTCAGTAATTCTAGTTACGGGAATTTTTTTTTCTGAGGAAATAAGAGATTGAGGCAAAACACAGAGATGTTCACACTTTGAAAAAACAATGATGATGATGAAAAAGTGAAAACAACCCCAAAATCTATCAGTAGGAGAATAGCTAATAGATTATTGTACATGAATATCATTACATCACACAGATATTAAAGGCTTTTTTCATATAATTTTTAATAAATATAGGAATATGCTTGTTATGTAATTAAGAGAATGGGATAAAACTCTATATAATAATTCCAATCCATGTATTTGTAAATACAGGAGAAGAAAATCAGATTTCCTTTGATTATAGGGTTTTATTTTCTTCTTTAAAGATTTTCGTATTTTTCTTAAGACTATCTTCTATAAACAGAAAAAAAAAAGGCTAGTAAAACACAAATAACACAAATAGTCACTAGTGTTTATTGAGCATTTACTGCGTCCCAGAGACTGCAGTGGTAGATGACTTTCATACGGCCCTCAGATCGCTCCCAGGTCGCTATTACTGTGACCCCATTTCACAGCTTCCTAGCACAGATGCGACCAAAACTTCTCATAAAACGAAATGAGCAGACTCTCAAATAGTTGCCTCCCTGCTCATGGCCCGCGCTCAGGGAGCCTGCACTGAGCTCAGAGCGTCCATCCGCCGCGCGCCCGAGGGCAGAGGCCAGCCCGGCGCCCAGCCTGGAGCCTCTGGGACACGGGTCCTCCCTGGTGGGAGCGCGGGAGGGCTCCTCGGCCCTGGAACCCCCCGGAAAAGCTGCTCACCCGCCAGCCTGGAGCCGTCAGCGTCACCTGCAGTTGCCCTCGGCCAAGTCACCGGCGGCCTCAGGGCCACACCCTTCCTTCCTTTGGATTTTCCCTTTACAGGGAGCTTTTCCTAGAAGCAGACTGAGGACTCCCCGGTCTTTTCTAGGGACAAGGAGGCCCACAGATCCTTGCGGCCTGGCACTGCTCTGGGGGGGCGCAGAGGGGATGCTTTCCAGGTGCTGGGGCCTGTGACAGCGCAGGTGGCCCCGAGGAGCACCTAGGACATCACGTCCTCGTTTGCCACCCCCAGGTTCCTGTCCTGCCCTGAGGCCCGGCTCCTGCTGCTGTCCAGGCCCCAGCGGCCCTAAGCAGCACCTGTCTCCCCTCCTCCAAGCCGCCCCGCACTCTGGGATAGGTCGGGACACGAGCGCATCCTGGACACCGCAGCCCACAGGACTCCAGCCCCAGGAGGAACTGCAGGCCCAGGATGCAGGAGGGCATCTAGCCTCTCGAGCTGCAGAGTCCAGAGATGCCGAAATGAGAAGCCGGGGCAGCCGCAGTCCACGCGCCGGGCCCAGCTTTTCCACCGGCTCCAAAGTGGAAGAAAGCAGTCCTGCGTGATCTGTTAGAATTGGAATGTGCGTGACGGCCGAGCCATTTCTGGGATGATTTCTGATGGAAATAAAGCAGGAAATATATAGTAACGTGTGTACAAAAATGTTTATTAAGTCCCCGATTGTCATAGCAAAAAGAGACATACTTTCCAAAAAACGCTCTGTACAAATTAACAATCTCACTAAGCACAAAAGAGAAGGCCCACTGTCCTGACACCCTGGCCGGGCCTCATGCCGTCCGTCCGTTTCCTTTCTGCCTGATCCGATGGCCCATGAACCATGTGGCATTTCTGAGATTTATGTTTCCCTGACTTCTAATTGGGCAAAAGCATTCGTAATACACTGATTGTTAATTTGCGATTCCTCTTCCAAATCGTCTTCTTTTTTATTCTGTACTTAGTTTTATATTTTGCTCTTTCCCACTCAATCTTTTACCACAAGGAGCTGCAGATGTCTACAGAGAAAATCCTATCAACATGTTTCCTTTTAGTCCATGGAGAGTCGCACCTGACCTGGGCTGGTGATATTCTGCCACTTTTTTCGCTGCTTGTATGAATTTATTCTAAGTGCAGCTGATTCCAGGGAAATTACTTTATTTGCAGTGTCAGGTGGAGCCCCGGATTTATTTTCTCCCAAACCAGTCCGGCGACATTTGCTGAGCGTATCACGCTACTTTCTCTATGATGTGGGAACAAAGGCAAAGGAAGAGTCCACGGCCCTTCATCATGCAGGCCGCCGCTGCTCTGCCCGGGGCACAGGGTCCCCAGCTCCCTGTCACCACCCGGCGGTCTCCAGGAACGTGAAAACCCACTTTGGACACTTCCCTGTCCTCCTCCCGCAAGGTAGACGCTGGCGATCACCCCGGGGTCCCCCCACCGTCTCATGATGGAGGTCTCGCTATGAGTCCGGGACCCCACTGGCCACAGCCCGGCCCCTTGGGGTCCTGGGAACCTGGTGCCCTAACTCCTTAGAGACTCAGAGTCCCTACCCCAGCCTGCCCCTGTCCTGGCCCCCATCCTGGCCCCCATCTTGCCCCCATCCTGCCCCCCTGTCTTGCTCACCAGCCTGCCCCCAGCCTGCCTCCTGTCCTGGCCCCATCCTGCCTCCCCTCTTGCCCCCTGGCCTGCCCCCATCCTGCCCCCCTCTTGCCCCCTGTCCTACCCCCATTCTGCCCCTCTCATCCTGCCTCCCCTGTCTTGCCCCCCGTCCTGCCCCCCCTTCCTGCCCCCATCCTGCTCCCCTCTTGCCCCCCTTCCTGCCCCCATCCTGCCACCCCCCCTTCCTGGCCCTGTCCTGTCCCCCAGTCTGCCCCCCAATCCTGCTCCCATCCTGCCCCCTTATCTTGTCCCCAATCCTGCCCCCGTCCTGCCTCCCCAGCTTGCTCCCCCTTCCTGCCCCCATTCTGCCCCCCCATCCTTCCCCCATCTTGCCCCCTGTCCTGCCCCCAGCTTGCTCCCCCTTTCTGCCCCCATCCTGCCCCTGTCCTGCCCCCCCGCCCCCCTACCTTGACAAAACCACCTTTCTGTATCAAAGACATCTCGAGGATTCTCTCAGCCCTCAGCTCTGAACCCCGATGCTTCAAACGATGTCTCTTATTTTTATTCTCATTTATATTTAATAGAACAGGCGTTAAAAATTAACCACAAATACATTTTGTTTGGTTCACATTTCCTTCTCTCAATCTCTCTCTCCTCCTTCCCCTCCTCGTCCTCCCTCCCTCCCTCTTACTTTCATGTCTTATCTTATTTTCCCTTGAAGGTTTGCATCCTAGAGCCAGGTGTCTCTTCTCCACCGTCTCACAAGCTTCACCTCTCATCTCTCCGCACGGCCCCCGAGGGAATTTGAGTTTTCACTTCTTGACACCGATTTATAAGACTTTTATCCTTTTAGTGGATCCTAGAAGATAAATTATTATCTTTTTAATTTTTCTCCCCAGAAGTTAGTTCTTATATTTCTGTCATATTTTACATTTCTCCTTTTATATTTTGCTGATTGACCGATTGATCGTGTCACCACAGTCCATCAGGGAACATTCTTCTAGAATCTCCGCCTTAAACGCACTGAGGTTTTCTCTCTGGGTCAGTATGTGACTGACGTGGTGGCCGTGGCCCGGGTGCACCGTGCAGCCCTGCTTGTAGGACACGAAACGCTGTAAACACCTTCGTGCTGATTATGTTCATTTGAGTAAATTTATCCAAATTCTCCCAAAGCTGACATGGCTTGGGCTACCTGAGTCGTCAGATTCTGCAAGAGGTGGTTAGATCCGTGCCACTGTTTCGAGGAGACCCTCTTCCCGGAGCTTGGGCTGTGCACCTGCCACCTTCGCCACGGGAGCCCGGCGCCCTTGGGTGGCGCCGTCAGGGCTCGGGGGCTCCTGCGCTCTCCGGCTGGTACCGAGGGTCGCTCCTCCGATTCTCGTTTGTTTTCACGGACCTCATTTGTTGCGAGCGCTCCTCCGTTTATTGTAAGAGCCTCTGCTGATTCATGGTAGGTATTGGCTCCGGCTCCTGAGCTGCTCTGGGGCTCCCTCCCAGCCGCGGGGAGTGGGCTGCACACGGGACACTAGGAGCGTGTGTTCCGTCGTGCACGGCGCCAGCTCCAGGGACACTAGCCTGGCTCCCTTCCCAGAGCCCGCCGGGGACGGTGTTTGCACGAGAAGCACGCTGGCCAGAGCTGGCCGACCCATGTCGCAGGCCCACCTGGGGCAATGAGCTAGGACAGCCCCGTCTGCAGAGACCGGGAGCCCTGGAGACCCAGGAGTCAGAGCCGTCGAGCCAGGGCCTGCCCGCCCGGCCTGTCCTGCCCCATGCCACCCGTGGTGGCCAGGATGCTGGCTTTTCTCTGCAGGTGAGACCTTGCGGCTCTGTCCCTCAGGGACGTCTCCGAGAGCCGAGGTCAGCGACGCCCCACAACCGTGTCAGGAGCCAGAACTTGCCGGGCAGACAGATGCCTGCTTTTCAGGACATTCTAGAGGTCGCCTGTGTTGTGGCAACGCGGTCACGTGAATTAAGCTCTTTTAAATTCCGCTTCTCTTTAAAACTGGTAGGATAACCATCGTGACAAGCTCTTGAATGATAGTGCTAATTAATGCCGTTCTCCTGTCCAATACCAGAGTGCGGTAAAAAGAATCTGCCACCACCAAATCTGCTTAATGAAAATCCGAGTGGGAATAGGTTTTCTACTCTGTATTTAAGAGTCTTTTTTTAAACGTATTTTACAATAGGCACATTTTATCAGATTATGCGCTCAGTCTAGGACTCAGGCCAGTCATCTGGTCCTTGCAAGTTACTACCCTGACCTGAACATTTTCTGTAGAGCCTTTCCTCTTTGGTTTGTTTTAATAAAATATTTCTGGGAGAGAACACGATTATTAACATCAATTACTTAATTCACAAAGCAATTCTGGGGTGGGGGAGGGGAGGCTTAAGTATACATGGAGGCTGACTCCCTATTCACGAGGAGACAGGCCCAGAGAGGGGAAGTAACTTGCTTAAGGCCACAGAGTAGACAGTGTCGAGGGTGGGACTGGAGCCCACAACACTACTGCCCACGACCTGGGTATTTCATTCCTATGCTGGCAACATGGAACATGTTTCGGAATGGAAACAGAGTCGTGAGTTTATGCGAAAAAGTGCCGTGAGAGTGGAATGAAATGATACCCGTGATCACAGCTCATTACCTGGCACTTACGACGTACCTGGGAAAAGTTAATTTGTACTCACGTTTCTTCCCTCCGACTAAAGAAGTTATTATGAAATATTTCAACATATTCATAAATCATAGCAAAGAAAAAAGTGCTACCAACATTGTTGAAATCCCTTCATGCAACACCTGTCTTCCACCAGGTAATCTTTAATTTGGATATTTCATATTTCAGCATTTTTAATGATTTTACCACTTCTTTATGACCATATATGCATATCTCAGAGGCATTGTATCTCATTATCGTACATATTTTAAACCATATAGATAGTATAACGTCTTCCGTATTTTGTAAATTATCCTTTATTGGCTCAACGTGATAGTGAGAGAGTTTGTTGTTATATTATGTGAATCACCTCCACTTTACTAATTGGTTTTCATTGCTCCACACTGTGGCGGTCTGTGAAGACCCGATCTTCTGTTAAGAGTCTTTTTTATAGGATATTTCCAACCTTAGCCATACAAATCATGCTGCTGTCCACATGGTGCCTGTCCTGTGTGCGCGTGCAAGCGTCTCTTCGTGGCACAGCCTCAGGGATAAGGAGCGGAGGGCGTTGCTGAGTGGAGGCCGTGTGCATCTTCTGCTGAACTGGACACTGTCGAACTGCTCCTTGGAGACCGCATCCAGGTTCAGACTCTCATCCTGGGGCTCCACACCCCTGCCGCCTCTTGGGACTGTCGGGCTTTAAAGCTTCCAGTCCTCTGAAGGGTGGGAGATGTTGTCTTACTGTGGTTTTAATGTGCGCTTACCTCCTCACTTTATTAAGAGTCATTGGTTATCTTTTCATGGGCTCATTGGCCATCTTTTATTATGAATCGGTCGTTCACGTATTTGGCTCCTTTTTCTATTGGCTTGTGTAATTTCATATTCATTTTAAAGAGTTTCAAAAAAACATATAGTCTGATACTAAACCTTTATGGGGTCAATGTGTGGAAACATCTTCTGCTCTTTTATGGTTTATCTTGGAGCAGTGTCACATCTTTGCGATAAAGAAGTTTTAAATTTTAATATTTGTATTAGTCTTTATGTTTGTATATTTTTAAAAAAAACTCCTTCCCCAGCCTAAGGCCACGGAGATCTCTCCAACACTTGTCAATTTAAAATTTTCACTTTTAAAAAATTTTTAAAAATTAAAAAAAAAAATAAATTTTTCACTTTTAAAAAATAAAAATTAGAAAAAATAAATTTTTCACTTTTAAAAAATAAAAATTAAAAAATAAATTTTTCACTTTTAAAAAAATTTTAAAAATTTAAAAAATAAATTTTTCACTTTTCACATTAAGATCTTTAAATCCGCTTTGAATGTGTTTGTTTGAGGGATAGGAATCCAAGTTTACATTCTGTTCAAATGGAATCTAATTTTTACAGGGTTGTTTCCAGGGCTCTTTCACTGCTTTAAGCCATATTTATATGATTCTGTCCCTTACATAACCAACTCCATTTGTTTATTTGCTTATCTCCGATTTAATACCATGCTGTCATGATTTCTGTAGTTAATAAATCCCTTGATATCTGGTAGTGCTAGTCACATTTTACTTCTGATTTTACCATGGATTTTGACTTCTTTCTCTCTTTAGAGAGAATGACTAACACAGGCAAAGATTTCAGAAAAGTGTCAGAGCTCACATGAGATGGGAAGCTCGTGACAGTCAGTATGGGTGGTGGAGAAAGCCCTGAACGGTGAGTCATGAGCAATGAGAAGCAGGTGTAATAGTCACACTCTAGGATCCAGTTTCCTCATCTTTAAGGTGGGTTTATCTTTGGTTAGTAAGAGTTGCTATTTTGAGACATGAGGACAGCAAGGATGATAAAAAAAAGAGAGAGAGAGAGAGAGAGAATGCTGTTTATATAAAAAGGAACTAATGAATCACAGAGGACATCTGTGTGTAGGTAGCTAAAAGGGGGCTGGATGGGCCTCCAGGAAGGGTAGACCTAGAAGGTTACGGCCAAAGTATCTACAGAGAACCACTGAGTCTTGTCTACAGCTTATTAAGAAGGAGACTGTCTCATGGAGCATCTGGGGGGCTCAGTCGGGGTTGGGTGTCTGCCTTTGGCTCAGGTCATGATCCCAGGGTCCTGGGATGGAGCCTCACATTGGGCTCCCTGCTTGGCGGGGAGCCTGCTTCCCCCTCCCTACCTCCACTCATGCTCACTCTCTCACAGTCTTTCTCTCTCAAATAAATAAATAAAATCTTAAGAAAGAAAAAGAATGTCTCCCATGGCTGGGAGCTACTTAGTCTTGACACGAAACAGCGGTACAGCTCTGAACGCCTAAAAGTTTTGAAGACCGTATTAAGGTGGATTAAAGGTCTATACATTCCTCCGTATATGCAGCTGGTCCTCGAGACCGCCTTTCCCTGGGGTATCAGCCATTGTCCTCCACACAGCTGACAAACCGTGTGCCACATGAAAATCCAACGGAATAGAGCGCCGTTGAAGAGTGACAAGGACAAGGCCATTCTTTCTGCAATCCAGGGAAGGAAAACACTGCATCTGCGTGACGTGGTAGAAAGGATTGACGTGCTCCCCGGCGGGGAGCTTCCGGGATGAATTTTACCATGTGCTTCAGAAGCTCCCGGCCATAGTACTTGGTTAAAAACCCAATTGCCTTCTTCAGTTTCGAGGTACACACCCAAGACCGGGCAGAGGGCACATTCTTTTTCTCCTCTCTTCCTTTCTTTCTCTCTTCCTCCTCTCCTCTCTCCTCTTCCTGCCCTTGGCCATCAGAACACCTGGTTCTCGGCCCTTCGGATTGGGATTGAATTACACCACTGGCTTCCCTGGTTCTCCAGCTTGCAGACGGCAGATCGTGAGACCCCTCAGCCTCCGTACCCAATGAGCCACCCCCGCATAAGTCTCCTCATCTGTATCTGATTGGTTTTGTTTCTCTCAAGGACATTAACATAAAACCCTTCCCTCAGAAATACTGGGACTTCTGGCCTCTTTCCGGACTCAGTGCTGACCTAGATACTCACTTCTTCCTCTAGCGACATTACCCTTAACCCTCTGCCTTTCTTTAACTCTGCAGCAGCATGACTGAAGCGTCCAAAGCCAAGATCAAAGTCCATGAATCTTCTTTGGTCCTGCGCCTGAGCAGGGGTAGAAGCTACTTGAGAACTCTCAGCTTCCGGGGGCCCCTCAAAGTGAGTAATAGCCGTGTGCTGCTACTGGTGACCCCGTGACACACAAGTCAGATGGAGGAAGCAACATCGCGTACTGCTACAAATTCCTTTTTACCTGCCTTATATCACTACTTCAGAAAAGTATGCACAATAACTCCACGCAGTGAAGACTTCAGGCTCTCTCGGCTCTGGCCGCTCCAGTGATGCCTCAGACTCATGGGGCGCAGGCGACAGCAGCCCCGAGCACTGCCAGCTTGTCCTCCTGCCTCAGTCTACTCTATGTCCTAAGACATTTCTGCACATCCAGAAAGCAAAGAGTCAGCCTCACTTTGCCTTTTTTCTTAATTCCGCATGGAGGAGGATGGTAGCAAAGGCCTGCTCACTCCCCAGATGGGAGATCTCCGCAAGAGAACACAGGACGGCGAGGCCTAAGGCTTGGCTTGGCCTTTAACGGAGAAGATAAAACTGTTGCTTAACTAAATGTTGCGTTTTGTCTCTTCTTTTACAAAATAAGGAAAAGTAAAATGCACCCTATCAGACAGATGAGCAAACTAAAGGTACAATCAAGAAAGTATCATGAACCAACTTTGGGATTGCAAAAAGTGCAATGGATCAGATCATTATTGGGATAATAATGATTGTTGCAGGAAGGTGAGAAATCCCTTAACTTCCCTCAGACCAAAATGGCTCATGAAACTCCACAGAGCGATTATGATCGTAAACATTTGTACAGTTTTACCAAGGACTTTCACATCAATTATGCCACTTAATCCTTACACTGGCATTAAGATACGCATGATCATTTCTCCCCTTATTAAAAAAAAAAAAAAAAAAAACACTGATGAAACTGAGTTCCAAAGAGGTTAATTGGTTTTAGAAAGCTCAGCTCGTTATAAGTGGACATTAACTTTGCTCTTCTCCCTTCCATTTTCTTTTCACAACTCTACTGTTTCAAGAAAAAGTCTGAAGTCTGCATAAAATGTTGTATCAAAAGCGTTACATTTAGTCCTTTATTTGTGCAAGACAAGAATGCCCTGTGGGCACATAATCTTCTCGGATTCCTTTCATAAAACCAAATTATCCTTGAAAATTACCAAACGATTTTATTTAGATTCATATGTGCATTATGCTGATTAATATTTCCCGCAGAGATTATTAACGTTGCCACTGTTCTCCGAGTGAAGTCGGCTTCCTTATTGCAGAAACAAAAACAATATATGGAATCAGATGGCGGCTTTCATAATTACGACTAAAACCAAATGCAAAGACATAGATGAAATACACTGTGTCTAGACGGACCGCTTTTTCAGACAGCCTGTATGAGATATCAGGAGGCTTTTAGTAATAACAGGTTTGCTTGAGGATGATTCTTAAATATAGGCTCATTAGAGTCATGACTGGTGAGTGAGAGTATCGTAGGAATCCTGTGTGTACATTCCCAAAAGACCTTATGAAGTTATTTTTAAATAAAAATGCAATTTGAAAATAAATTTAAATACAATTTAAAAATAAATATTAAAAAATAAAAAAATTAAATAAACAAAATAAAAAATTTTAATAAATAAAGTAATAAAATGAAATAAAAAATAATAAAAATAATAAAATTTTAAAAATACATACAATTTTTTTGTTAGGAAAACAAATTTGGTATTTGAATTAATAAGGTGAGGGCTGAGGACTTTAGAAGAGTGATTACGGACCCATCAGAAGAGTGATTATCCACCCATTTCCTGCCCCCAGGAAGAGTGAAATGGGTGCAAAAATAGCACTTGGCATGGGGCGCCCCAGTGACTCAGCAGTGGAGCATCTGCCTTCGGCCCGGGGAGTGACCCCGGGGTCTTGGGATCGAGTCCCGCATCGGGCTCCCTGCATGGAGCCTGCTTCTCCCTCTGCCTGGGTCTCTGCCTCTCTTTCTGTGTCTCTCATGAATAGATGGATAAAATCTTAAAAAAAAAAAAAGAGAGAGAAAATAGTGCAAGGCAGTTTCTGAAGGCTGATAACCAGCAGAGGAACCTTCAGCGATGTCCTCTGGGCTGTTCTAGCAGGATCTTTCTAAGGGGCTCAGGGGCCCGCGGTGTCTGTACCCACAGACGTTACATCCGAGAGGAGAGAACCCGCATTCGGGACATCTTGGCCCCCTTCCCGCCCCAGACTAGCAGCTCAGACGTGAGCTTAGAGAAGAATATAGGCGGGAGACAGAGGCGACACTCCTCTCTGCCACTTCGCTGCACCCAGGGAACTGAGAACAGCGTTCCCCAAACTGGGCTTGAAATCTTGCCTTTTCTTTCTTGAGGCAGGTGCACGTCGCGTGCACGTCCTGTTACGAGTTGGTGCGGGGAAGGGAGAAGGGGAGTCAGGACCCGGTTCCTAGCTCCAGCTGTTTTACAGAAGGTAGGGCTTTGGGCAAACCTCCGAAACCCGGAAACTTCAGGCATGAGGACGATACAGGATTCGTGCATAAATGGGCTACACTCCCTAGTCTCCGCCTCCTTCCAGAGCCAGCGGGGTCTCGGCTACCATGTTTGCTAACAACGTTTATCTGAGGTGCTTCTCTTTACGTTAATATTTTTATTTTTTTTAATTTTTTAATTTTATTTTTTTTACATTAATATTTTTAATTTAAGGAGCCATTCATGAACTCAGGCTCACCATCACCAAGCCCCTTTGTACGATCGTCTCCAACCCTACATGGTAATCAATGTTAGCTGGGAGATTGTTTTAAACCTCGGCTCCCGGCCCACTGCCTGCCACTCAACAAGCATCTGCGGCCTGCGCCCCGGGATCTGCACCCCGGGATCTGCGGTTAGAGACGCTCCACCTGTGGTTCTGAAGATCCGCCTGTTCAGCCACTGCTGCTTTATCGGTAGTTATAAAATGAGCCCATTTCATAACTCGTCTGTCAAGAGCTTGGGATCCGGATCTAGAGACAAAAAGTTGAATTTTCCAAAGAAGACAACTCATATTAAAAGGGCGGAGCAGGGACGCCCGGGGGGCTCAACGGTTGAACACCTGCCTTCGGCTTCGGTCATGATCCCAGGATCCAGGATCGAGTCCTGCGTCAGCTCCCTGCATGGAGCCTGCTTCTCCCTCTGCCTGTGTCTCTGCCTCTCTCTCAGTCTGTGTCTCTCATGAATAAATAAATAAATCTTTAAATAAATAAATAAATAAATAAATAAATAAATAGGAGGAGCAATAGCAGCTTGGATCTCTGAGGTCCGGATCATTGAAACGACTCCTAAAAAGGGAAGTGGCAGAGCGGTGGCCAGAGCCACTTTCCGACCGCGACTCTGGTGCCACAGTCACTGTATCGGGACCTTCTCACCAGTTGGCACAGCAATGACCTCGAGGGCGCCGGCCACATCAGGGGCCCCTCGCTGCCACGTGCAGCCAGAGCCAACATGCTTGTGAGTCCCGAACGTGTACCGGGCACCTCATAGCCTTGAGCAAGAATGAACTGCTTGAGTCCCCAGGACAGACCCCTGAGGCAGACACCAGGGCTCTTCCGCGGTCGTGAGGCACTTGCAGCCCAGAGAGGACAAGGGCCTGCCCTAGCACGCAGCTCGGGAGTGAAGGGATGAGGCTTAGAGCCCCGGGCTCGGCTCAAACCCCAAGACGGCCGAGCAGCCGGTGTCTTCTCGATACCTCTATAGGGAATTAGCGTTTGTTAGAACCCCAAGAATTGAGGGGCTACACAGGTTACCTCGTTTCATCCTCAGAGCTTGAGTAACTGACCCCGGTCACACGGGGCAGTGAATCACTGGGGGGAACAGTGAGTCGCATGGGTCGGACTCGACAGGGTACCAGCGGCAGAAAACCCAACAGGAACAGACTGTTAACCCAAGGAATGTTGAGGCCGAAGGACTGGGGAGCCCAGGGATAGAACCGGTTTCAGGTACCGTCTGACTCCAGTGTCCAAACGGTGTCACCGGGCCCTGGTTTTCTCTATGCCGGGTCCTCCGTGCTGACTCCGTTCTCTGGCCCCACACGGGGTTTATGGGCAGGCCCCTGAGTCCGAGAACACCTGCCCATGGGAGCGACACAGCGAGAGTTGTCACCCTGAGCCCGTGGGCCTACGAGCGAGGCAACCACAGGGTGTGTGAGGGGCTGACCCGCTGGGCCCGGCTGCAGAGGCTGCCGGCCGCGGGGACGGGTGTCCCCAAAAATCCCGCCGTCTAGCTGGGCCCCCAGTAATGGATCGCTCATGAGCACCCTGACATGTGACCCTGACGTGACCCGCGCAGTCCCCCGGGCTCCCTCCCTGCGGCCTCCGCTTCAAAAGCTCTTCACCCGAATCCAGGGGCTCGTCGCTCCTGAAGGATTGTCCCTGTCCGCCTGCCTGTCCCTTCGGGGTCTCGGTCCCTGGGCTACAGGTCAGCCCCGCGGGGGGACGGGAGAGCTCAAGGAGTCCCCACTCACCTGCGACACCGCCTCTGCGCTGAGTGCTGCCACCCGGGACTGCACCGCGGAGCAGGCCAGCAGGCCCCTCGCCCGGGAAGTGCAGACCCTGGGATCGGCCTGCAGGCACGGGCGGCAGGTGCCTCCGTCCAGCTCCCTGCTCCTCAGCTCCTACCCACGAATCCCAGGGTTTGCTAACACTCGGTCCCCATTCTGCCGAAGACCCAAACTTTGGAAGGCAGAAGCCAGCAAAGGCTGCATGGCCGCTTCCCCGTCCTGTCTCCCTAAAGGACAAGGAGGAGGAGGGGAGGCCCCATGAGGAGGCCCAGCAAGGAGACCCAGCGTGGAGGCCTGGGGAGGAGGCCCGGGGAGGAGGCCCTGGGAGGAGGCCCACGGCGCTGCTGTGAAGCTCCGTTCCCTCGGCTCACCATCGGTGCCCACGGGGCCACTGCCCACCGCTCCGCTCCCATCACCTGCCTTTTTATTTAAAGGATTGCATTTATCTCTGTGTCTCTGTTTAGAGAGAGAGAGAGAGAGCATGAGCGGGGGAGAGGCAGAGGACGAAGCAGAGTCCACGCTTGGGGCTCGATCCCAGGTCCCCGAGGGCAGGACCCGCGCGGAATCCGGGGTGAGACTGGGCACCCGGCTCCTTCCTTCTCACCGCCGCCTGCTGGGTCCCTGCAGCCACACGGAAGCCGGGCGTCGGATGTCGGGGGGCAGCAGTAGTCCCCCACCCTGCTAGCTCCCCGGTCTGCTCCCCACCTCCTGTAGAACATGGCTTCATACCTACTGGGGCCTTCCTGCCCCCCATCCCTCCTCCCCCCATCATCTGTCCCCACCACTGGCTCCCCGCCCCTCCTCTCCCGGCCTCCTGTAGAACACGGCTTCCTGGCTTCCTGATGGGCCTCCTGGGGCTCCTGCCCCGCCCCATCCTTCCCCCACATCCCTCCTCTCCCCCATCATCTGTATCCCCGCCCCCGGGAAGTGGCAGCAAGGCTGCTCCAGGTCGCACCCAGTGGGTGCTGGGGTCCCGCTTCTCCTACCGAGGCTGTGACCTGCCCCCCACAGCAGGAGCACCAGGCACCGGCCGGGGGGACCACTCCCCACACCTGCGGCCGCCGCCCCCGTCTCACCCGCACGAAGGCCGCCTTACTTCACCTGTGCCTCGAAGGCTCGAGTCACGGGTAACCTCAGCCGCGTTGGTTTTAGCTCCAGCAGGTAGACAGCAGCTTCCGTGGGCTCTCCTGAAGCGGGTTCGTCAAGGAGGGGGCGGAGGTTCCTGCTCGGGGCCTGTGAGCTCGGGGCCCAAAGCTTCTCTCTTGAGGGGAAGCAGTGATTACACCTGGGGTAATGGCAGAGGCAGTGGTCGCTGGGAGCTCAGGTTATGGATTATCAGGGTCCAGTTCTGGGATCCCCCCCACCAGTGAGACGGCCCAGCGGGGACACATCTGTGCGACTCACGTGTCACCACAGCTATTGCTACAGGAACACGCGACCGGCAGATAGAGAGACAGATGCTTTAAGTTCCTTTCTAGGACAAACGTGCAGCCTGTATTTGAAAGGAAAAAAAAAAAACTTCATACGTAGAAAATATGGTCTTGAGATCCTCAGATGTCGCATCGGCTCGTCCTAAATACATTACAAAACAGTGATGGGGGACATTTGTCGATTAGGTCAAGGAGGATTTGCTGATTGTGGATTCCACCTACTTCAAGGCGAAAGAATGTCATAAGGAGCCATGTTTTAGGTTAATCCCATTAATATGTCCCTTCCCTGAAGATGTTAACATCTAGACTAGCTCATGCCAAGCCAGAAGCCGTCAGACTGAATCCAACAGGCTCTAGGAGCAAGAGGCCGAGGGCGTCCATGAGCACAGGAACGGCCTCTAGATCCTAGTTCTCACACGTCCTGAAACAGCCTGAACTCGGGTGAGTTCCCCAAAACCTTGCTTTATTTTCCTTTCCCATCACTGCACCCAAACCAGCTTCGGGCGGCTCCCCTTCTTGCCCCTTACGGACATGTCCTCCTGGAGCCATAGCTTCTCTGTCATTTTCAGACAAAAGGTCCACTCGTTCAGCAGATTTGAAACCTCACTGCAGCTTAACATCCAGCACCTGCAGGCCGGGCCCTGCCGGCCTCCTGCCTGGGGACCCGCAGTGAAGGGGGTGCGTGGCCGCTCCCCAGCTTCTGCTAGGAGCTGCGCCAGGAGCCGGTGATCCGGTCCTGCCGGGTTCTGCATTGCTCTCTGGCACGACAGAGGGCCTGCCCCTTCCTGCCGGGCAGCTCCCCTGGGCCCTGGTGGCCTGCGACCCTGAGAGGCTCTTGGCTAGACGGCCGCGGCTGGCTGCTGCCTGCAGTGTCCCCGCGTGCCCATGGTGCATCTCTGCCCACCCACGGTGCATCGGTGCATCCCCACGCACCCACGGTGCATCCCTGCACGCTCACGGTGCATCCCCAGGTGCTCACAGTGCATCCCCATGCACCCAAAGTGCATCCCCGCGCACCCACAGTGCATCCCTGCACGACCACGGTGCATCTCCCGGTGTCCACGGTGCATCCCTGCGCTCCCACGGTGTATCCCTGCACACCCACAGTGCATTCCTGTGTGCCCACGGTGCATCCCCATGCGCCCATGGCGCATCCCCGCACGCCCATGGCGCATCCCCGCATGCTCACGGTGCATCCCCGCATGCCCATGGTGCATCACTGTGCGATCACAGTGCATCTCTGGGTGCCCTCGGTGTATCCCCGTGCACCCACGGTGCATTCCTGCACACCCACAGTGCATCCCGGCACACCCATGGTGCATCCCCACGTGCCCACGGTGCATCCCCGTGCACCCACAGTGCATCTCCTCACGCCACGGTGTATCCCCAGGTGCTCACGGTGCATCCCCACGCACCCACGGTGCATCCCTGTTTGCCCACGGCGAGGGACATTCCCTTCTCCTGATCCTGGGAGCACAGAGGCCCTAGCAGCACGAGGTCAAATGCCGGTTGTGTGCCGCGGGCCAAGCGCAGCCCTGTGCTAAAGCCACCTTCTCGGGGTTCGGGGTGGCTGCTGGGAGGCGTCCTCTCCTACCGCAGGGGAGAGCCTGCATCCCTCTTGAGGCTGACGACTCCCGAGCGAGGACCCCCCAAGTATCTGGAGATTCCTGTTGACGCCGAGGCCAGGCTGGTGCTGATGCGGGGCCCACTGTGCCTTCCCCTCTGCACCTGGCAATGAAACAGGGTCAGACCAGAGCCACCGGGCAGCCGGTCGATGCTTCCGGAAGCTCTGGGGCTGCCCTCCTTCTTTCGGACAATGTGGCGCGAACCTCCACCACCGAGAGGACCTGGAAGGCTGCTTTCCTCAAACTGACACGAATCAGTCTGGACACCTTGGTACAGCGGGTAATTCTCTAGAAATGTTCTATTTGCCAAAGATAACCACAGCAGAAACAAAAAAGCCCAAACACAATGATTCGTATAAAAGAAAGGGAGGAAGTCAGGAAATTGCTGCTCCCGCATAGGTGCGGGCTCAAGGGCTTCAGCAAGAGCCTCCTAACCTGCCTTATCCACTGCCTTGGCCGCTCTCCTTCTCTTCTTAGCTGGCTTAGCCAGCAGTTTATGTGACTTAATGTTTACTTTCTTCCCCCCCAAAGGAGCAGCTTTGGATTTGCTTGCTGGTCCGACTGTTTTCCTGTTTTCTAACTCCTGTATTTTTGCTTTTACTTTTAAGAATTCTTTCCTTCTTTAAAAAAAAAAAAAGAAAAAAAAAGGATCCTTTCCTTCTGGTTTGCTCAGCTTGCTTTGCTTTGCGTTTGTCAATTCTTTTCTTTTTTTTTTTTAATTTTTTTATTTATTTATGATAGTTACAGAGAGAGAGAGGCAGAGACACAGGCAGAGGGAGAAGCAGGCTCCATGCACCGGGAGCCCGACGTGGGACTCGATCCCGGGTCTCCAGGATCGCGCCCTGGGCCAAAGGCAGGCGCCAAACCGCTGCGCCACCCAGGGATCCCGCGTTTGTCAATTCTTTTAGTCAGACGCTCGATTTCTTTCTTTCTGTTCCTTCACTTGTATTAATATGAATATGCAAGCCAATACTTATTCCTCTGATCCCTTATTTAAATATATTCCTTAGGCCTGACATACCTCTAGTGTTTTCATAATCATTTCTTCTAGGTAATTTGTGCAATTTTTCTTTTCCAAATTGAAAGGTCCTTTTTAATGCTTTCGCCATTCATTTGATTTTATTGCATTCTGCTAGAAAAATGCTATTTCTGTTTTGGGGTTTTTTTGTTTTTTGTTTTTGAAATTACCAATTTTTTTCAAGATTATCTAGGGGCACCCTGAGTGGCTCAGTTCATTAAGCGTCTGCCTTCGGCTCAGGTCTTTGGGCTGAATTCCAGTCTGTCCAATACGAGGATTGTGACCTGATATTTCTTCTTCTCCTCTCTTCTCTCATTCCTCCTCTTCTCTCCCCATTTTAGTCATTGATATTACCTTGCTCAGTATTTATCTTTGTACTGTTACATACTTCACACTTCTGTTCCTTGATATGGGATTTATTGGGTTTTATTGGGTTTGCATTTTCCTCACATATATTTGTCCTCTAAAATTATTCAATTTTCTGAATCAACCTGTTTTAAATATCTCCCACGTGTCTTAAGTACCCCTTACATAAAACAGAAAGCTAGATATTGTTTTGTGGCTCCCTCTGAAAATCTGTCTTTTCGTAGGTGAAAGAGGCTTTTTTTTTTTTTTTTTTACATAGAGGCATGATAGCTATGTATTGTCTTCATTTTGCCATTTTTTGTTTGTTTATACAACCCTAACAAAGTATTTCATTATGTGCTTAGCTTAGATTTAATTTCAAAAAGCAGTTCTGATATATTGAAAGCCATGTTTTGCTTCTAGTGATTTCATTAATGATGATCATTTGATGTACTAACTTTATGCTTTATACACTTTCTGCTACTGTCAGCAATAGTTCCTTTTTCCTTTCTCTCCCGTCGCCCTTCCTCCACTCTATGTTAGTCAATTATATCATCTTTCTTAATGCTTAATTTTGTACTGTTGAATATGCTCACACTTCTATTACTTGATTTGATGATTTTAAAAGATACACTTTGGGTGAGGATGAGATGATTTGCATAATCCTGAAGCATCCCCTCTACAGACTGCTTATTTGTGGCAAGGGAGGATAAACAAAGCAAAACAGTGATTATATGTCATCATGATACCTATTCAGTCCCTGTTTTTGTGGATTGTTCCATTGGACTTCTTCTTAAAGAGGAATTTTAAGAGGAGAAAATGAACATTTTGACCAGATGATCAAAATTACCGTCACATGTGAGGGCCAGATGAGCTTCACACACCTCCAGATCTGATGTCCTGAAAACACAACATTGCCTTGGTAGCATTCTGGCTGGAAATGCATAGCCTAGATCCAAGGGTGAAGAAACATCAGGCAAACACAAGTGAAGAACGCTCTGCTAAAAAAAGAAAAAGAAGAAAGAAAGGGTGATGGTGGGGGGGGGTGGCTGCATTCTTCAAAAATGTCAATGTCACAGAAGACAAAGGCAGTGGAATATTACAGATTAAAGGAACCTAAAGAGCCTGACAGTTAATTGTAAAACCTGACCCTTCACCACATCTTGTTTTATTTTTATTTTTTTTAAAGATTTTATTTATCCATTCATGACATAGAGAGAGAGAGAGAGAGAGAGAGAGGCACAGACACAGGCAAAAGGACAAGCAGGCTCCATGCAGGGAGCCTGGCGTGGGACTCGATCCTGGGACTCCAGGATCACGCCCTGGGCTGAAGGCAGCACCAAATCGCTGAGCCACCGGGGCTGCCCCACATCTTGTTTTAGAGGGGAAAATATGCTGTAATGATCTTCCTAGGTTCGCTGACAAAGCCTGGATATAGATGATAGATTAGGTAATAAATTGCATCGATATAGGTTTATGTAGTTGGTAACCGTACTGTAATGCAAGACAATATCCCTATTCTTAGAAAATATACATTTACTTATTTAAGGATAAAGGGCCACTGTGGAATGAGTGTGTGTGTGTGTGTGTGTGTGTGTGTGTATGTGTGCAGGAAAGGAGAACTAATGATAACGCAAGTGGGGTAAAATGTTTACTTACAGCTGGTAAATCTACGTAAAGGTGTACTTTGCACTATTTTTATTTTTGCAACTTTTTATAAATTTGAAGTCATTGCCAAATAAAGTTTCAAAAAAAGATAACCTTTGAATCCCTGCTATAAGACTTTGTTCACCTGCCTTCTTCTTTTGCTCTTTCCCTTCATCTTATTTCTACGTTGTAAATAATATTGACATTCTGTTCTGAGACCCCGATTCTCACATTTGCTTGGAACCAAGTATTGCAGTTGAATATTTTCAACGTTCACTGCCAAACATTTCACTATGGTTTTCCCAGGCATTTCTTGGTTAGTTGATATTTCTTCCAAGCAGATTCCTTACAAAGCATTCATGGGAACAATAATCCCTGAGCCCTGGCATTAAAAAAACTATTTTTATGTAACCTTCACACTGGAAGGACATTTCATTCAAAGATAAAATCCTGGGATCCCTGGGTGGCTCAGCGGTTGATCGTCTGCCTTTGGCCCAGGGTGTGATCCTGGAGACCTGGGATCGAGTCCCACGTCAGGCTCCCAGCATGGAGCCTGCTTCTCCCTCTGTCTTTCTCTCCCTCTCTCTATGTATCTCATGAATAAATAAAATCTTAAAAAAAAAAAGAAGATAAAATCCTTGATGAACACTTTGTAGAAATGGCTCTATTATCCTCTGACACTAAATGTAGCTGTGGGGAAGCCAGCTGATTTCCTTTTTCTTCTTAAGAAAAGATGGTCTTGGGGTTTCTGGGTGGCACAGTCAGTTAAGCGATGACCTCTTGGTCTCAGCTCAGGCTGCCCATGATCTCGTGGGTCATGAGATTGAGCCTTGAGTGGGCTGCGTGGTCAGAAGGGAGTCTGCTTCAAGATTCTCTCCCCTAGCCCTCACTAAAATAAATAAATGACCCTTAAAAAAAAAGAAGATGGTGTTCTTCACCTGGTTCACCAAAGGTTGACCAAAGACTGGTTGCAGTACATGTTGTTACTTTATTTTTTTTAAAGATTTGATTGATTGATTGATTGATTGATTGATTGATTAAGAGAGAGAGAGAGAGGCTACGTGCAAGTGGAGTCAGGGTCAGAGGGGAAGGAAGAGGGACAAGGAGACTCCCAGTGTGGGGCTCGATCGCAGGACCCTGAGATTATGACCTGAGCCAAAATCAAGAGTCCAGTGCCTAACAGACTGAGTCACCAGGTGCCCTAGTTATTGTCACTTTAGAGTCTAATTACTTTACTAAGAGGTACTTTTGTGTTGACTGAACTGGGTCAACTTTGTCTACTTAGCATTTTAATATACAAGTTTTTAAAAAATCTTATTTCAGGAAAATTCTCTTGAATTATATCTTTAAATATTTATTGTATTTCACTATCCTGTTCTTCTTTAAAGATGTCCGATATGTGCATATTGCAGGTGGCTTGTCTATTTTTCTTGTATCATAGGAGGGGGGAGAAACACTTTCCCCGGCTGGCTGCTGGGGCTCCTAACTTCATATGCTTGTTCAAGTGGAAATTAATTGCTTTGAGGTCTATCTGGTGAACAGGATCATATCTTCCTGCCAGAATTGGGTCTCGGTTCTCCAATAATGTGTCCCCCCTCTTCTCCTATCATCAGAAAAAAGCAGCTGTCTCTCAGCTAGAAAGGGGCCTACATGAGAAGGGGACTCATTCCCCATTGACTTCTAGCATCCTCGTGCTCGCTGTTTCCAAGTATTCCAGGTTATATTTCCTCATCTAAATTCACGCTCATTACAGTGTAAAAAGAGGAGCATGGACCCCTGCTCTCCTTGGTTCACTCTCAGAACTTTAGTTTTCTCATCTGTAAAATGAGGTCAGTAAAACGTGCCTTACAGGATTCTGATAAGGACTAGCAATAGGATATATAACCTTCACACATGGTTTGTTGCATATGGTAGATGCTTGACAGATGGATAGCGATTCATTTTTCTTTTTTTAGAAAAGATTTATTTATTTATTTCAGAAAGAGAGGGGGGGGCACAGGGGGAAGGGTGGAGGGAGAGGGAAAGAGAGAGTCCTCAAGCAGAGTCCCCGCTGAGCAGGGAGCCCAACGAGGGACTGGATCCCAGGACCCTGAGATCATGAGCTGAGCCAAAATCAAGAGCCAGACCCTTAACTGAATGAGCACTCCAGGCGCCCCATGCTCTTTGTGTCACCTTATCCTTTTACCTCACTCTTTTATATTTAGAGAGAAATCTCAACGGAATGCAAAAATATTTATTTTTGGAAATTTGCTATATCTTACAGTTGGTAAAATTATAGAAAAGCTGTTTAAAACAAAATAGCTCATTTGGTTCAGTTTGGAAAATCTGAGTGTTAGTGCACCCCACTTTCCAATCTGAAAGAAAGTTTAAAAAAATAGGAAAAAGATCTTACTTGTTTTTATTACTGTGATAGTAAAACATTGATTTATCTGTTCAAAAGAAGATCATTTGAAAAGTAGTTCAGGGGATGCCTGAGTGGCTCATGGGTTTAGGGCCGCCTTCAGCCCAGGGCGTGATCCCTGGGTCCTGGGTTCGAGTCCCACGTCGGGCTCCCCGCATGGAGCCTGCTTCTCCCTCTGCCTGTGTCTCTGCCTCTCCCTCTCTCTCTCTGTGTCTCTCATGAATAAATAAATATTTTTAAAAAGAAAAAGAAAAGTAGTTCAAAAAACCACTTAAACGTTGAACAGTAAGTCACAGCTAAACAAACCAGGATTTGCCGTCAGCGAGGCCAAGTGTGCCTCTCAAATGCATCATTTATAAGCCGCGTGATTTGGGGATAAGCCACAGCTCTCTTCCCATCTGTAAAATGGGGCTTGTTTATTTGTTTCACGGGGTGTTTGGATTCAGTGAGACATGAAAGCGCCGTCCCATCTTAGCGATTAGCTGCAGTGTGTCCCCAGAGATCGATACCATAAAACAGCTGGGACTGCCGCCCCGGCCCACGAGTGCGATCCCTCATTCAGCGGGGCTGGGGAGCGGCTCAGAGCAGCCACCTGCGTGGACCCAAGGGCCTGGAGCCGGAGGGAGGGGAGGGCTGGTGGCCCACATCCGCACACCTGCCAGGAATGTCCCCAATGTCTGCTCATGCTGCCCTGCAGCAGAGCCTGGGCCCGCTGGCCTAGTCCCACGTCCTCAGCCAGGAGGGAGGCTGAGAGCGCTGAGCGGGCTCCTTGCTGGGCCGCCTCCAGCAGGTGCACCCGCCTGCTTCCGGGCCTCCCGCCACGGCCGTGGCTCCCTGGCCAGCCCGGCTCTCACCATCTGCGAGGGGCCAACCCCAAGAAGCTCTGCCGAACTGCCAGCCCGCAGTCCTGGATGCGGGGACCTGGACAGGGCTCTCAGAGGAAGGCCTGGGTGCCGCTCGGCCTTCCTCCGCCACGTGCAAGGGACGTGTGAGCCACGTGGCGCCCCACTTGGCTGTCCTGTTGGTGGCTGCCGGGCAGGTGCACCGCTGGGCCTCCGTCCATCGGTCCGTCCGTCCGAGAGGTCAGCCCACCCAACGTGAGTCGTGTGGCCTTCGTGGTAAAGGAGCCTGGACGGCCGCTGTCGCCTCATGCTCCCTGGGCTTCCTTTACCTTCTTAGTATTTTCTCCAGTGGACTTTTTGAGCATCTATGACTCACAATAGGAAGGAAGATCCATGGGGTTGAAATCAGTGTCCTGAGGACAATTTTCAGAACGTCAGGTACCCCCTGGCCTTCAAGTCCAGGCTGTTCATTATGACGACCGTGTGCCTGTGTGATGAAGCGCCTGTTTCCCGTCACTTATGCTTCAGTTCGCAGCATCCGAACATGCTCAGCAACAATCTGCCCGTTAAGATGGGACTTGCCAACGGCCCCGGAAAGATACAATCTGCCAGCTGGGGCTCTCCCCAGACCGACGGGAGCTTGCGGTTACCCAGGAACCAGGAGCGCAGCCCTCCCCAAGCGGCCCCGCCATGATTCTCTGACCACTACCTTGACAATCTGAGCTAACCACGCGGGGTACGGCCCTTGTTTTGCACGACTATGATACAAGGGTGAGATAGAAGCTTTGGGATTGATTAAAAGTAGAGAAGATATAAAATAATTATTGTATTAGCAACTCAATTATTGGCTATACATCCAATGTATCCCTGCGGATTTTAACGGTAAGAATGAAAGGTTGCACACATCTGGGTGATCATCCACATGGTGACTTGGGAAACATGAGGACACGACTTCACACGTGTGCTTTTACCGTGAATAAGCAGAGCACCCATCATGACAAAGGCCGATCGATGTCCAGAGCTGTTGGCCACGGCACTAGATGATGCAGATTTAAGAAGAGGCCACGTGTAGGGGCCGATAGGGCCAAGCAGGGCCTGGTCCTCAGGCCTGGCCCTGAGGAAGCCAGCATATCGAGGACAGAGCACAGGACCCCCGTGGGGGGCCGCCCAGATGGGGCACTGCCGGACCCCGCACTACCATCCAATTCCAATTCACTGTGACTAGGCCCCTCTGCAGCTCGGCACCGTGGACACAGTGGCCTCACCCTAGCCTGAGACGGCTGCTGGATCCATCCCCTACACCCGGTAGAGCACTTTCAGAGTTGCAGATGCTAATGTTTACACGAGTGACTTCCTAGAAGCGTCACCAGCGCTGTCCGGGCCCCATTAATATGCGTCAATCTAGTATATGTGTGCCCATAGCTCGGCGAAGTGCGGCCGAGACGCCCACGCCCAAGCCACGGACACCCCATGGCCCCAGGGCTGCCGAGTGCACGGTCGCAGCCTGCTCAGGCCCACGGAAGCCTCCTTCGTCGCTCGCACTCTCCAGGCTGCCGCATCCCGCCCTGGGCCCGTTCTTAGGGCTGCAGACCCGGCTGCTTTCCTAATAAGCCCTCAGTCCAGCTGAGTCCGTCCCGAACACCGAGAATTCCCGAGTACCAAGTGCTGGGAGCTGCAGGAGCAAGTGGAGCCCGGGGCTCCCACCCGAGGGGGACGAACGCGACAGAGGTGCCATGGATGTCACCGTGCTCCTGCTCTTTGCCTTATAGCCAAGGCAAGTGTCACTTGTTGTCAGTAGAGGACACAGTTAAACGGTCAGCGGTGGGAACTGCAGGCCTTTACGGTCTTACCAGAGTGAATATATTTGTATAATTACTTATTTGAGAGAGAGAGAGCCTGAGCAGGGGAAAGGCAGAGAGAGAGGCCAACCCCTCGTGGAGCAGGGAAGCCAATGTGGGGCTGGACCCCAGGGCCCTGGGATCATGACCAGGCCGAGGGCGGCCACCCAGGCGCCCCTACAAAAGTGAGTCTAAAACCTGGTCCTACAAGCTTAGTTCTGACCGTGTAGCAGACCCGGTGCTTGACCTCTTGGAGGATCAGCTCCGTCCACCCTTGACGCTGTGAGAATACCTGACTCCCAGGATGAGGAGCAGGATTAATGCCCCCAAGCTCCTGGTGCGGTTCCTAGCCTGCGGTAGGGGACCACCAAACAGTACCTATTAATTTTATTACAAGAATGGACTATAAGTAATGAAAACAATGGCACTGAGTGAAGGAATATGGGCATATGCTCGCAGCTACTACATGTCCTTATACAGCGAGTTGGAAAAATGAATTCCAACTGCACAAGTTAATAGAATACATTCTCCCTTAAAAACATAGAATATTAGAAAAAAATTAGAATATTAGAGATAAAGTAATTACTTTGCTCACTCTCTACGACCCCCAATTAACTCTGTTTTCTCTCCTACCTCCTAAGAGGCCATCAGTATCATGAGATTTTTTTTAATTTAAACATAAATGTAAAAAAATAAAAAATAAAAAAATAAACATAAATGTAAAAAATAAAAAATAAAAAATAAACATAAATGAACATAAAAGTATATAAGGTTCTTAAGTTTGTAGAAAAATGTGACATCAGTCATTAAATGCTAGGATACTACATGTTCCATGCTAGTAGTGATTTTGTCTGCTTTATTCAGCATTGTTTTGAGATCAGACTGGGTCATTCTGCTTAAATTTAGTATATGTTTGTAAACTGTTTTATGGGGGGCACTCCAATTGGTGAACATACCACATTTTATTTATCTATCTTGGATGGATATGTCTTCATTTTTAGATCCCTTCCAGTGATTCACTATGAAAAATAATGTTATGAACAAACTTGGCACAAGTGTAAAATTTTGTCAAGGAAACATGCCAGAGGCGTAGGTATAAATATTTTTAATTTTACTGGCTATTGGCAAATTGCTCCCGAACGTGATCGTAGCAATTGATATTTGCATCTACGATTTATAAGACCTGATTCCTCAGCCCCTCGCCAGCTTGTCTGCTCCTTTTGTTGATGGTTTCCTTCTCTGGGCAGCTTTACCAGTTTGATGTGATCCCACTTGTTTAGTTTCACTTTCCTCGCCTTTGCTTTTGGGGTCAAATCCAAAAAAAATGTTGCTAAGACTTCACCAACTTTGGGTACTAATTAAGAAAAACAATTTTTTAAAGTTTTATTTATTTATTTGACAGAGAGAGAGAGAGAGAGAATGAGCACGAACAGGGGGAGTGGCAGGCAGAGGCGGAGGGAGAAGCAGGGAGCCGGACATGGGGCTCCATCCCAGGACCCTGGGATCGTGACCCCAGCTGAAGGCCGACACTTAATCCACTGAGGCACCCAGATGCCCCTTATCTAATGTTTAAATTTTTGCAAGACTGGTTAATGAAAAATATCTTCTCTTAGCCTTTTCCTATATGATCTAGATACGAATACTTTGCTATCTAGGTGGCAAATCCACGTCAGTCACTTATCTTTTCACTTTTTAATGAAGTCTTTGTGGATTAGAAGATTTTATATTCTGAGGTGGGCACATTTGCAAACTGTTTCTTGATTTTTTGGGGGGGAGGAGATGATAAATACTTTCTTACTGGCAATTACAAAGATATTTTGTACACTCTTGAGTAGTTTAAATTTTCCTTTCCCTTTAGGTGTATAATATAGCTAGATTCACTTTTTTGCAGGGATCCAATTGGTTTTCCACATATGAAGGCAGTTGTCATGAAATTATTGGCTGAGTAGTCCATCCTTTCTTCCCTCCCATTGTTATAAGCCAAGTATCTGCATGCATCTCACTGTGTCCCTGGGCTTTGTTTAGCTCATTAATCCGTTTGTCTATTCCTGCATCAATATCACATAATTCCTCTTAGCTCTGTAATCAACTTTGATCTCTGATAGAGCAAGTACAGTTCATTTGAGTTACTTTCAGAATTATTTTAGTTTTGCATATTTCGTATTCTATGCAAGTTATAGATTCAGCTTGGCGATGTCTATGAAGAGTCTGTTGGGGATATTGATTGGGACTGCATTTGCTTTATGTATTAATTTGGGAAAGAGCAACATCGTTATGGTCATGTGTTTTCTGGTCAATGACCACAGTGTCTCGCCATTTATTAAGGTCTTATTTGCTATCCTTCAATAGCATTTCAACTTCCCCTATAAATGTATTCTACGTTTTTTGTTAAACTTACTCCATCACTTCCTTGTCTTTATTGCTATTGGAGTTGGATTTGCTAAGTGATAATTTCTCAGGTATCTGGAAGCCATTGTTTCCTGATGGCTCATATCATATTGGACTCATTTGTAGACTAATTCATGTCCTTCCAACAGCTTACCATTCATTATCTTGTGTTCTCCAGGTAAACAATTATATTATCTGTAAACAACCATAGTTTTCTTTGCTTTTTAATTATTTTTAATAATAAATTTATTTTTTATTGGTGTTCAGTTTGCCAACATACAGAATAACACCCAGTGCTCATCCCATCAAGTGCCCCCCTCAGTGCCCGTCACCCATTTACCCCCACCCCCCGCCTTCCTCCCCTTCCCCCATCCCTAGTTTGTTTCCCAGAGTTAGGAGTCTTTCATGTTCTGTCTCCCTTTCTGATATTTCCTACCCATTTCTTCTCCCTTCCCTTCTATTCCCTTTCACTATTATTTATATTCCCCAAATGAATGAGAACATATAATGTTTGTCCTTCTCTGATTGACTTATTTCACTCAGCATAACACCCTCCAGTTCCATCCACGTTGAAGCAAATGGTGGGTATTTGTCATTTCTAATGGCTGAGGAATATTCCATTGTATACATAAACCACATCTTCTTTATCCATTCATCTTTCGATGGACACCGAGGCTCCTTCCACAGTTTGGCTATTGTGGCCATTGCTGCTATAAACATCGGGGTGCAGGTGTCCCGGCATTTCATTGCATCTGTATCTTTGGGGTAAATGAACTATTGGGACTTCATCAAGGTAAGAAGCTTTTGCACAGCAAAGGATACAGTCAACAAAACTAAAAGACAACCTACAGAATGGGAGAAGATATTTGCAAATGACCTATCAGATAAAGGGCTAGTTTCCAAGATCTAGAATAACTTATTAAACTCAACAGCAAAGAAACAAACAATCCAATCATGAAATGGGCAAAAGACATGAACAGAAATCTCACAGAGGAAGACCTAGACATGGCCAACACGCACATGAGAAAATGCTCCACATCACTTGCCGTCAGGGAAATACAAATCAAAACCACAATGAGATACCACCTCACACCAGTGAGAATGGGGAACATTAACAAGGCAGGAAACCACAAATGTTGGAGAGGATGCAGAGAAAAGGGAACCCTCTTACACTGTTGGTGGGAATGTGAACTGGTGCAGCCACTCTGGAAAACTGTGTGGAGGTTCCTCAAAGAGTTAAAAATAGACCTGCCCTACGACCCAGCAATTGCACTGCTTTTTAATTATTATACATCTTGTTTTTGACACGATTGGAATGTTAGCCACGACAGCCAGCATCCTCATCACACTTCTGGTTTTACTTGCAATTCTTGAAATGTTTCACCATTAATTATAATCTTTGCTGGATATTTACAGTAACTTTCACCAGGCTAAGGAAAGGTTTTCCTATACCTAGTTAACTATTAATTGTGTGTGTGCATGTGTGTTAATCACGGATGGTATGGGATTTTGAATTTCTGATCATTTCTTTAACTGTAATTTGTTTCCTGGTTGTAATACTTTCCCTAACTTTTCCATGATAGTGTTAAATTCATTTTACACATCCTGTTCTTAATGCTTTACCAGATCTGCTTTTTCAGACTAACACCTGTGTTTTGCTTCTCTGTTGTTTATTTATTTATTTTACTTTCTCGGTCTCTCATTCTTTGAGCTTATCTCTCTACTGTGATTCATGCAAGTGGTCAGCTGCCTCTGTATACAATGCCTCTCTAGAGGGAAGAGCAGAGTCTGCTGTGCAGACTGGGCTCCATAATGTTTTTAAACAAGTTAGGAGGAAGGTGGGATGCCCCTGGTAGGACATCTTGGCACCTGGTCTGGGCTTAAGAGACCCCTGTTCCCCACATCACTAAGGGTGTGGTTTTGTGTCCCCAGGAAACATACTCCTGTTATGGGGCTTCCTGGCCCTAAAATTGAGTATGCATGCGTGTGTGTACGTGAGTTTCTAAGAGTTCATCAGCCAAGTTGTTCTTAATACCAACAAACATCATCTTGAATGCCCCTGGCCTCTTCTGGCGTCTGGTTTCCACCACTTATGAGCTTGAAGCATATGAGGTATTACTCTCATTTCCATGGTGTCCCTTGGACTTCTGCACAGTGTTTGGGACTACTGCTTATCTCTTTAAAATCAGAAACCATCTGTTTTAAGTAATTTAGGGAATCCATCACAACTTTTGAAAATGTTTCTTCTTTTATCGGGGTGACTGTAGTTATGTATTTGCTTACATATATATTTAAGTAAAATGTGTAAGTGATTAAGATGTAACCTATATTATACATACACATATATACACAAACATGCACACACACAAGCTTTCGTTTCTGGAGTTTGTTGCGGCGTGTCAGAGTTCAGTGTGTGCTCAGCCTACTATTTTGAAATCAGAACATCCTATTTTTTTTTTAGCACCCTATCTTTAAATCACAAGTATTTGTCCACTGGGGACTTCTCTTACACTTGAACCTGCTGTCTGGAGTTACTAAGAAACATTAATTGTGTAAATTGAAAGAGCAGCATCAGATATTGTTTGATGTCATAATGGCCTCTTTTTTGACCTAAATACAGGATGGTAAGGGTTGACCAATATAAAAGCTATTTGCAAATCATGGCTTTGGGTCTCATTACTTCTGTGAACTTGACTAAATTATTCACTATCTCTGAGCCTCAGCTGGGTTTTTGTGAGGGCCACAAAAGTGGAAAGCGTACATGGAAATAGTTTTAATTGGTTAAACGCTATGCATGGTTAGCATTGCCCCATTATCTCGGATTTCTCACCTGTCACAACTGAATTTTTTAGTTCACATGTTGTCAACACGTTTTGCCTGCTTACAGAGAAATCTGCTTGATGGAGATATTTCCATGCTATTCCAGAAATTTGATGATGCGACATTTCAAATACACATTTCGCATTGATTGAGAGAAAGTACAGTGTTGTGGTTTTTAATATAGATTTTCGAGTGAGGCACATGTGGCCTTTACTTGACCTCCTTTCTTCCCACGTGCTTCAATTGAAACAATCGCAGCTCCATGGCAGTTATATGCAATGTGTGATTCCCTGACACGGTTATTTCTGCAATAACTTGAACTGACTTGAAGGATGAGGACAACATCTCTGTGTCTCATTAAAATCCTGTGTTTGAAGAGATGGTGCAGCTGATTAAGAATGCCTCAAAGAAGATTATTAGAATATCCTGACAGGAAGACTTTCCTGGATTCCCAGCACTCAACATGTCAATCTTTTATTGAAGCTATCATTCAGTCTTGTTAAATTGCTGGTGCGGCTTCACATCCCTCTATCTAGATTTACTGAGGATTTTACCAGAAGAAAAAAAAATGGTGTACCCTAGGTCCCCGCTCTATAAACACCGATTCTTCCTGTGTGTTACTTTCTGGTACTAGAGAGCAGAGACTTTATGTCTATTGAAGTCATGAGGCCTGGATATAATGGAGTTCATGTGGCAACATCATGTTCATCAACCACAAAGGCCTCTTCCTGGGTGAGGGGATCTCAAACGCAGTGCCTTCCAATTATTATCATTGTGAGGTGTTGTTTATTTGTTATGTTATTCTGTTTTGTTTTGAAAGTTGGTTTATTTAGCCACACTGTCTAGAAATTTCCAGAAATACAATGTCAGAAAACAAGAATTTACTCTTTGCAAATAGCAGAATTGCTACGATATTCTATAAATAGACTGGATTCAGGTGGAAGGACCAGGTTAGTGCTCCGGTTTCTGCCAGAATTGAAAAATCTATAATTCTACACAAACTAAAATAAATCTCACAAATTAGACATCCCTTTACTGAGTCAGTCATCATACCAGTGAGGAGGGAAAGGGTATTGTATGTAACAGGCCTTTGTTACTCCTTGTAGTTTATAGACAACAATGTTAGAAGGTGATTTGGCACTGAGCATGGAATAAATACAAGTCAGTTTATTGAAAACCTTCTTTTGGGGTCATTTTTACTGCTCTTCTGAGTCTGGGTTTGAAATTTCTAAAAAGAAAATGAAAGACTCCTAACTCTGAGAAACGAACTAGGGGTGATGGAGGGGGAGGTTGGTGGGGGGTGAGGGTGACTCGGTGACGGGCACTGAGGGGGGCACTTGGCGGGATAAGCACTGGGCGTTATTCCATATGTTGGCAAATTGAACACCAATAACAAATAAATATATAAAATAAAAAATAAAATAAAATACAAAGCTAAAAAAAAGAAAATGTGTTTTGTCGTCTTCCTAAAATATGAATGCTATTTTCCGAATATTAGTGCCTATCATATTTGTTGAGGGTCATTGAATATAAGCAGTCTCTAAAACAGAGGAGTTTAGAGCACCAAAGAGCCCCCTGCTTTATTGTAGATCACCAGTGGCAAACTCATGACCTTCTGACCTTGTTAATGGAACTTGTCAACCAAAGGCAAAACAGACAATATCTGTTATTAATCACCAGGCACCTAAGATCTTGAAATCTAGAGAACTGAGTTCCAACTAACTGAAATTAAGATACAATGACTAATGATCCACAAATTCAGCCTCGAGCTGAAATGGTCTCCACTGTTCACTGGAAAGCTGTGTGCTTCCTTGAAATAGTGGCCAACACATGGGACTTGCGTAAGTCATATTACCCGCCGGCTGTTTCACCTCCTCAAAGGAAACCCAGCTGAACTATGACATGCCTCTCTAACAGCTCCATGAGGATTCTTGTATCAGTTGAAAAACAGATGTGAAATCACTTTGTAATTGATGGTTAAAACTGTCTCATATCCCCCCTACCACGAGCCTGAGAGCGACCCAGGAGGTATACGCCTTCCCGGTACCAGAGCATGCTGAACCAAGCTGGGTGCTCAGTAGATCTGAACAGGCAGGTTTGACATGATGGGAATGTTGTCTGGGGACTAGAGGAATCTAGCACAGGTTACAGACCACAGTGTCGCTTCGTCCCTCAGCACAAAATGTTCACTGCGCCTCCAACCACTGTGGTAACAGGACTTTTATTCCTCTTGTTTCTACTCTAATTTCACTTCTCACCAGTAGAGCATCCTGTCGTCTCTGGCTCTTTGATTCTAGTTGCTCATAGTTTCTTCCAGAAATTTATCTAAGCATGACCCTCCCCAGTGCATCTTTTCTGCTTCTACTCCTGCAACCAACGATATGACTATTTCTTAGCTCACAAATAGTCAAGAGAGAGAATGTGTTAGATGCTTCATTTCTTCATTGCAGAAAACCATTTTCTGAACATAATAGTCAGCAGGCTCTTAGCCTTGGATATGGACACAGACAGAAAATGCATCTCGCAACGGTCATGTAATGGTGCTTTGTTTCCTTATCTGCCATTAGGTGAGCAACCCAGGAAAGAGCTTGACATTTTGCTTTTGAAGGCACCTAACACCGAGAGGAGCTACCGTCCAACTTCTTTGTCCGTACATTTCTGAGCCCCTTGACGTTTCTGAAACATAGCAGCAACCGAGTCACAGAGAGTACTGGCTTCAAAGGGGACGTGCTTTGGGCACATTTGAAATCACAGGCAATACTCCAGTTGCCGTGGCAGATATGGCTCTTGGCATCCTGGTGAGAGCTAGACTGGAGCAAACCCGTTCTAAGGCCACAGCCAAATGCCAGCCATCCTGCAGACCCTGAGGTGGTGACGTGCAACCCAGAATCCTTGTGCTCAGATGCAAGGAGCTTAGGGTCACGCGAGTATTTTTCTTTTACTCGAGGTTTATAGTAAGGCTACAATAAGAGCAGATAACAGGAGAAAAACAGGATTCCTGATAACAAGTCGTACTGTGGGTCCCACGGACTGGAACTCAAAGTCCACTCAGCACCCACAGCTTCTCCAGAGACCTCGCCAGGTTGCCTCTGCCATAGCCGCTCAGTGCCTGGGGCCTACTCTGTGCTGTCCGGGATACTTCCACCCACTTCATTCCTGCCTCCCCTTCCGTGGTTCTCCTCCCTCGTCTGCAGGATTCCACCTCTACTCCCCGAACACTTCCTCACTCTGCCCCTCCCCAACTCTGTTCCAGCCACACCCGCTGCTGGCCGCCAAGCCCCCTCCCTGCTCAGGGTCCTTCCCTCTCTTTCTCTGACGTGTTCCTCTCTCAGACATCAATGTGCCATCTCCCTTACTTCCCTCAGGGCTTTTCTCAGAACTTCTACTTAAATTATGACCCTTCGTCCTATCCCTATCACCTTGACCTCCTTGTACGTATTGTATATCTACTTCTTGGTTTACTGGCTGCCTTCCCCACTAGAATTTAAACTCCATGATGGCAAGGAACTTATTGGTTTGGTCTACTCTCATATCCCAGTACCTACAACAATACTTCGCACAAAGTAAGTGCTCAATTCATATTTGTCAGATAAATGTTTAAATGAATGAATCAAAAGGCACCATGGGCATGAACAGCTGTGACCGACATGTCCAGAACAAGGCTACTGGAGGATATGGATGAGTAATTTTAACTGATAAGTTCTAAGATCTGGGCAAGCAAAGGGTCTACACCATGTATACTTTGGGCAATTGGGAAGGGCCTGACTCTTTTTTTAAGACCTGAGGTCTAGACAAACACGCACACAGAGCAGAAGGAAGAGGAAGCACGGCATGCTCGGAGCAGCTCTCTTTCATCTGCAGGTGACAGGAAACCTAAACTTGGGTTGGCCTAAGCAACAAGGTAATGTGTCATCTCACCTGGGGGGATGCCCCTGCCAGGGCATCAGGCTTCCAACGCTGCCTTCCCATAGATCCCATGGCTCCGCCCTCCTCCCTATTGTAGGCTCCTCCTTGTGTTTGTAGCAAGATGGCCACACAGATCCAGGCGTCACTTCCAGCCACAGCAAACGCCTGGAAGCAGAGAGCAGCTGTCCTTCCTTTGAATCTGTACTTTAGTCAAGGAAATATCCTAGAATATCATCAGCAAACCTCCTCTCACACCCCACTGGCCAAAACTGGGTCACTGAGCCTTTCCTAAATAATCATTAGAAAAGATAATTCAGGACCCTCATGACTGGCTTTGACAAATTCCCTGGAGCCAAGATCTTTGGAGACTCAATCATCATTACTCTGGGTTTGGGGCTAAAAGGAGGAAAGAAATGGAAAGAAGGCAAGGAAAATTAGTCCTTGATGTCCTGCTGTGGAGATGGAGCTTCACCATGAAAGCAACTGGGAAACCATGATCAGTTTTAACCATCAGAGTTGTAGGATCAGTTTCCCAACATGTTCAGATCACTAAACGGCACTGTGGGGAATGGGTTCAAGGAAGAGTAAACAACCAAGGGGGAAGCGGTGGGGACCCTGGAATCGCAGAGCTCGCCCAACCTGACACTAAGGGCGGGTCAGGGAAACCGCAGGAGGGAAGTGCCTGCTGGGGGGCGGGGGAAGCTCCTGGCTGAGGCCGAGGATGATTTAAGGAGGAGCCAAGGTTTCTGGCTTGAGCAACAGGGTGGAGGGTGAAATGATTCACCAAGATAGGAAATCCGGGGAAAGACCTGATGAGGATGCCGTGATTCTTGCGTTTGGTGTTCTCAGCTAGAGATGCGGAGAGAGGCACCTGGAGCTCAGAAGGGTCTGCAATGCGTCCATTTCCTGACGGCGGGCGAGGTGACAGGCAGAGAGCGGGTGTGCAGCAGGAGCTGTCCCACCTCGCGAGGAGCTGTCGGCTTCATCCATCACCTTAGAAAGTAACGGGATAAAATCCCGGCAGTGCTTATGAGCAGAAACCTCTTTGAATTGTGGCAACCCGCTAATTTTAGTGGGAGTTTGAGGTGGAGTTTTGATCGGGGAAACAGAGAAAGGCTGTTAAGCAAGAGGACTGGCAAAACAAGCCACACGTGGATGAATAAGGATGTCAGAGCCGCAAGGAGAAGGACCAGCCGGGTAGACGCCAGGCATTTCGATGAAGGAGTCCATACATTTTTGCAACTACTCGCATATGAAGCAAGAAAGAGGACTTCAAGATATTGACCCTTTTTTTTTTTTTTAAGCTATTGAAAGAACAGAAATAGAAAAGCAGTGCAAGAAGTTGATTGTGTAGAGAGGAATTAAGAGAAAAGGTCATCTGGGGATGTGTGGGCATCGAGAAGGTGGGACCTCAGCAGACAGCCTGGAAACACAGGAGCAGGTCAGAGCCAGCGATGGAGCTCTGGGGGCTCGTGTGCACACCTGGTTGTGAGATGCGAGTCACAGAGACCACGAAGGCGCCTCCTGGAATCGTGCACAGGATAAATATTTAAGTTCTAATTACTTTTTGTCTCAAAGGGACTTGAGCAAATGGTCAGGTAGGTAAATATCAACCTGAACTTAATATCCTATGAATTTCTCCAGCGTTTATTAAACATTTAAGTCTTTTATTTATTTAAGGGAGGAGAGAAAGAAAAAGAGATTAAGCGGGGAGGGGAAGAGGGAGAGGGAACCACCAGCGGGCTCCACGCTCAGCAGTGCGGAACCCCACCCCAGGCCCCAGCTCATGGCCCTGAGGTCATGACCTGAGCGAGAGTCAAGAGCTGGATGCTGGGCAGCCCCAGGGGCTCAGCGGTTTAGCGCCGCCTTCAGCCCAGGGCCTGATCCTGGGGACCGGGGATCGAGTCCCACGTCGGGCTCCCTGCATGGAGCCTGCTTCTCCCTCTGCCTGGATCTCCGCCTCTCTCCGTGTCTCACGAACAAATAGAAAAAAATCTTTAAAAACCCACAAGAAAGCTGTGTGCTGTGCAGCAGGACCGCAGCTGCGGAAGCCGAGGCGCCGAGCAGCAGGCCGGCCAGGCAGCCCAGCCCGTGGGGCCTGGAGGGGACCTGCTGCCCAGGGCTGCTGAGCAATGGGAAAGCACTCTCCTCCTCACTGCCCTCGCAGATCTGAGCCTTCAAATCCTGAGAGCTCTGTGACCTGCTCTTGCAAACTCCATGGGCTGCAGGCCGCGGCCTCGGCTGCTTTTATTTCCATCTGGCCAGCCCACAGCCCGGGCCGTGCCCCCTCCCGTGGAGGCCTCCTCCCCGCCGAGCCGCCGCGTGCCTGCAGAGGCCTCCCGTCTCCAGGCTCAGGTGCATGCAGGTCCCCCCGCTCCAGTGGGAAGGCCCCTCGGCCACACCTACCGGCGGCCACAGGGGGCACCTGCTGCAGGAGGGCTGGGCCCCCCTCCCCGGGAACTGCCCGCACCCCCGGGCAAGCACAGCACCCACCCTGGCACCTGCCCCCGCACCAGGAGACAAAACTAACCAAGCAGCAGGTCCCTGTGTGCCCCAGGGGTCGGAGGTCAGACAAGTCAACCTTGTCTCCATCCTTGTCCGTCTCCGGTTCCCCAACCGGCCAGCCCTGCCTCCAGTTGTCCCCGTTACCTCCGGCCCTGCCTCGGTGGAGGCGTAAACCCTTTGTAAGGACACCTGGTTTGACAGGAGCGGCGGGAGGATGCAGCATTTCAGTTTGCTTCCCCACTGGCTGCCGTACAACTTTGAGTGAGTTTTATATTTTTATTAAAGGGGGTGAAAACTCTCCAAGACTCAAAAGTTAATAGATGTCTCTGATCTCATTTGTGGGCTTTACATCTCATTTTAGGAGCAAACAGAAAACACTGGAAAGGGAGCAATTGCGCGCATACGCGTGAGATTAGCAATCTGATATCTATCCATCAAATTCTAACCTAGCTAACGCTGTCGTAATCCCTAGATCTGTCCACACGTGAGCAATGTCACAGATGGGGTCACGATCACTCTGTTTTCATAGCAGTGGGTTAGTTTCCTGTCCTGGTGATAAATTCCCATTGGACTCGAACTTGTGGCTTGTATTCCAACGTGCATATCTGACTGCGTTTCCTGTGGACAGTTTTCTGCCACATTTCAACAGTTAATATTTCTCTTAATCTGAAAAATTGAAGGTGGGAACACATGCTTCCCAGGCTGCTCCTCTCCCACACATTTATGGATTATTCTGCTTCCGAAAATAATATATTGCTTTGTTTTTCAACTCCTAAACGATGGTTTCCGTGGTTCACATAAAGGCGTTTTCCTATTTTTTGTTGCCAACAAGCACAGAGCACTGCATACTCTGTTTCATGCTGTTAATATGCATTATTCAGAAAGCAGCGATCAGATCGATGTGGTTCCGTTAGTCTGGGAAGCAGCATCGACGTGTGATCCATGGGCTGCTTTTTAAAAAATGTAACATGGTGAACTTCAAATGAAAGTCAAGTCTAGTCTCTTTTGATTTAAGCTTTAGTTTCTGTCATCAAAAATATTAACTAGTTCATTTTCTTATCACTAAAAGACAGTTATTAAGTATTACAATAGCACACGAACGCCTTCGTACATGCGTTACGTTCCTGTCCTTAAGCCCTCTGTGAAACAAGACGAGATGTATATGGTTCTCTGCCCCTGGTCCCGTTAGTATTCGGTGTTTGGCAACGTTTTTAGAACCTTGGGTTGTTTGGAGTGACAGCGAGCTCCTAAGTCCCTTGGAATTTCCTTGGTGATAGGAGTTCTTTTCTTCTAATGAGGTGATTCATGGTGGCCTCCTAGGGCCACAGAAAGACCAATGCATGATTAGGAGCTTGGAATTTTCAACTCCTCCGTCTCCCCTAATCTCGGGAGGGGGAAGAGACTGGAAACGGAGTTAATAATCAACCAAGCCCCTATGCTAAAGTTTCCATAAAAGTCTCCAAAGTACAGGATTCAGGGAGCTTCTAGAGCACATTTTGGTGAACGCATCTACATGCTCCAAAGGTGATGCATTGCAACTTCACCGGGGTGGAAGTGCCTTCACTCAGGACCCTACAGACCTCAGCCTCTGTACCTCTTCATCTGGCTGCTCCTCTGTGCCCTTTAGCATATCCTTTATTATATAACAAACCCATAAATGTAAGTGAGCATTTCCCCGAGTTCTGTGAGCTGTTCTAACAAATGATTGAACACAAGGATGGAGTTTAGGAAAATTCAAATTGTAGTCAAGTCAGACCAGTGTTGTGGGCAACCTGGGTGCCCAGTAACTGCAGTCGGTGTCTGAAGTAAAAAGCAATTTTGTGGGACTGAGCCCTTATCCTGTGGGGTCTGCTCTAACTCCAGGTACTTAGTGTCAGAATTGCTTGGTGTGGAAAACCCAAACCTTTGAAGTCCAGAGGTGGAGTATTAAGGGTAGGGGTGCCTGGGGGGCTCAGTTGGTTAAGCATCTGACTCTTAGTTTCAGCTCAGATCATGATCTCAGAGTCGTGGGATGGAGCCCAGAGTCGGACTCCACACTCAGCAGGAGTCTACTTGGATATTCTCTCCTTCTGTCCCTTCCCTGACTCAAGCTTGCTCCCTCTCTCTCTCTCTCTCTCTCTCAAATAAATAAATAAATAAATAAAATCTTAAAAAAAAAAAAAAAGGAATACGAAAGCATCCTGTGAGTAGAAGAGAAAATAGAGTTCTTTTTCTAGACACTTATTCTCTCCCTGACCCTTGGTGTCCACTCTCCCAGACCCGCCAGCAAGTCCATGGTCAGCCAGTCACTAGGGTGGGAGTTCTTTCAAGACCAGCTTGGATCCCATGACTCCTATTAATCAAACCTTACAGGTATCCCTGGGTGGCTCAGCGGTTTAGCGCCTGCCTTTGGCCCAGGGCGCGATCCTGGAGGCCCAGGATCGAGTCCCGCGTCGGGCTCCCGGCATGGAGCCTGCTTCTCCCTCCTCCTGTCTCTGCCCCTCTCTCTCTCTCTCTCTATGTCTATCATAAATAAATAAATAAATCTTTAAAAAAAAAAAAAAAAAAACACCTTACAGAGACTTCGACTTGTGTGTTGGACACCCGAGTCATTCCTTAACTCAATCCCACAACAAGTTACTGGGGACAATTGTTAGATGCTTTCATTGAATCATTCTTATCTTTAGCTAAACCACTTCCAAAAACTAATTCTGCCCAAGCTCCCTCTGAGAACGTTTTCTCCTTCTGCTCCCAACTTTTCCCACTTCTCTTCTTTACAAAATCACATCCAAGCCTCATCTCTTGCTCTCTCTGTAGACACGGAAAGAATTTAGTCTCTCCTGAAACTAGCAAAGTCCTTACCCTCATGCTTCCCAAATCCTTTATGATTATGGTGATATTAATAATTAGATTTCCTTCTACTCTAAGGCTTTTGGGGTTTTTAAAAGAGTTTATTTATTTATTTGTTTGTTTATTTATTTATTTATTTATTTATTCATGAGAGACACAGAGAGAGAGGCAGAGACACGGGCAGAGGGAGAAGCAGGCTCCCTGCAGGGGGCCCAATGCAGAACTCGATCCCAGGACCCCGGGGTCACGACCTGAACTGAAGGCAGACGCTCAACTGCTGAGCCACTCAGGCATCCCTACTCTAAGGCTTTTGAGGTTAGAGATGCCACTGTATCAAAAGAAAGTGCTCTACATGGAGTAATCAACCTGTGTTATTGATTCTCTAATGCAATGCACAGATTTGTTATCATTAAGTTATAACTGAAAGATAAAATAGAGTTTTACAGCTAAGTCATTAACATTTTTGTAAAACTTGCATGCCAAAGTGAAACCTTGTAGGCAGCATGAGTTGAATTATTATTTGACTGTGTTTGCTTTGTTCAGTCGTTTTTGTATATTCTCCCAGTAAAAGCTAGTCAAACAACTTGTATGACATGATAATGAAATAGCTATTGGCCTTAGAACTCATCAACAAAAATAGATTGGATTTTCTAGTTCAATTCCAGGAACAAAATACATACCAATGACATTATGATGAAAATAAGTGATTCTCCTTTAGTGTGGGCTGAATGAGAGCACATAAGAATTGGGCTTATGCTTGTCTTTTATATTTATGTAAGCTTGGAAGAGAATACAGAGGGAATGGAGAAAAGATTGAATACATTAATACAATTTTTTCTCTTTTTTTTAAAGCATTTTTAAAACCTGGTATCAAACTATTTTTGGTAGAAATTCTTAACTGGGAAACACAATCCTTTTCATGTTTTACAAAAGTTTAGCAGCTTTCAGAATATACTTAAATAACTAAAGATGTACTTTAAAAACAGAATTAAGATTTTATCAGCCAAGAAAGTAGCTATGACTTAAACTATTAAAAACCACAAGTCTTTTAAAAATATGTGTATATTTCATTATAGTTCTATGTTTGAAAATATAAACCACCCCTACCTCATGATGAAGCTACTTCATAATGCTTCAGTAGAATTGCATATAGGTAAATGCTTCAAACATTACATTTTATAAAAGAATAGGTGATAAAAGGTGTCTTGTTTTTAATATAGTTTGTCTTATCATGAATATTGTTTATCCTGCAGTAAAAAGACATTTAAGGGATGCCTGCATGGCTCAGCTGCGGGGCGTGTGCCTTCGGCTCAGGTCATGATCCCAGGGTCCTGGCATCAAGTCCCACATCAGGTTCCCTGCATGGAGCCTGCTTCTCCCTCTGCCTGTGTCTCTGCCTCTCTCTGTGTCTCTCATGAATATTTATTTAAAATCTTTTTTTAAAAAAAGACATTTTAAAAACATCAAGGAAAAAAAAAAAAAAAACTCCAACCATTCCTAATGTTCACCTCATGTATATCAGGCTTCATTTGATGTCATTAAGGTAAAAATAATGCAAGAGCCAATAAATAAGAAAACACTAGCTTCTACTCTCTTTTATTAACACACATTGTATACTGTATGACCTTAATGTGTTTTGGTTCTTTTAGCTCCAAAAAGAAACCAAGATATTTTCTTCCTAATTTTATGGGATTATAGAAAATAGAGATAAAGAAAAATGTTGAAAAAAAATTTGAATAAGATAAACATATTTAACTAAGAATTAATACCAATCTTCCATAAACTCTTCCAAAAAATTAGAAGGAACACTTCCAAACTCATTTTACAATACCAGCATTAGCTTGATATTAAAACCAAAGATATAAAAAAAATTACAAGTCAATATCCCTGAAGAACATAGATGCAAAAATATTCAACACACTATTACAACCCAAAGTCAATAATACACTAAAAGGATCATACATCATGATCAAGTGAGATTCATTCCAAGAATATAAAATAGTTCAATATCTGCAAATCAATCAATATGATACTGAAGGGTAAAAATGGTATGACCATATTGATAGAGACCAAAAAACCATTTAACAAAATTCAATATCTATTTATGATAAAAGCTCTCAACAAAGCAGGTGTAGAGGGTATGTACCTCAACATAATAAAGACCATACATGACAAACTAACATCATACTCAATGGTGAAACACTAAAAGCTTTTTCTCTAAGATCAGGAACATGACAAGGATGCCCACTCTCACCACTTTTATTCAACATATATTGGAAGTCCTAGCCAGAGGAATTAGACAAAAAAAGAAAGAGACAGAGACAGAAAGAAAAGAAAAAGAAAGAAAAGGCATCCAAATTGGAAAGGAAGAAATAAAATTGTCAGTCACTACTTGCAGATGACATATTGTATTAAAAAAAAAATCCTAAACTCCACCAAAAAAACTGTTAGAACTAGTAAGTGAATTGAGTAAACTTGTAGGATACAAAATCAATATACATAAATCTGTTACATTTCAATGCAATAATAATGATCTATCAGAAAGAAAAATTAAGAAAATAATCTCATTTATAATTGCATCAAAAAATAGAATACTTAGGAGTAAATAACTGAAAAGGTGAAAGACCTATACGTTGAAAATTTTAAGACCTTGATGAAAAAAGTTTAAAAAATTAAATAAACAGAAGTATAAATAAATAAAAGACACAATCCTAATATTTTTATGGAATCACAAAGACCCTAAATAGCCAAAGCAATTTTGAGAAAGAAATTGACAAAAGCTGGAAGCGTCATGCCCCCAGATTTTAAGCTACATTAACAAAGCTATAGTAAACAAAACAATATGGAATTGGCATAAAAAACAGACATTCGGGTCAACAGAACAGAATAGAGGGCCCAGAAATAAACTCATGCATATATAGTTAATTAATTTACAAAAAAAAGAGGCAAGAATGTACAATGGGAAAGGGACTGTCTCTTCAATAAACGGCATTGTAAAAACTGGGCAGTCACAAGCAAAAGAATGAAACTAGACTTCTATCTTACACCATATTCACAAATGAACTCAAAATGGGTTAAATATTTGAATGTACGACCTGAAACCATAAAATTCCTAGGAGAAAACATAAGCAGTAAGTTCCTTGGTACAGGTCTTGGTGACAATTTTTTGGATTTGACACCAAAAGCAAAAGCAACAAAAGGAAAACAAACAAACGGGACTACATCAAACTGAAGTCGTAAAGGAAACCATCAACAAAATGAAAAGGTCATCTGCTGAATGAGAGAAAACACTTAGAAATCCTATATTTCATAAGGGTTAAGGGCTGTTATCCAAAATATATAAAGAACTCATACAACTCAATAGCAAAACAAACAAAAACTGGGCGGAAGATGTGAATGGACATTTTTCCAGAGAAGACATACACACGGCCAACGAGTACATGAAAAGATGCTCAACATCATTAACCCTCAGAGACGCGCAAATCAAAACCACAATACCCCATTAGAATGGCTGTTACCAAAAAGACAGGAAATAACAAGTGTCGGCAAGGATGCGGAGAAAAGGAAACTCTTTTTACTGTTGGTTGGAAGGTAAACTGGTGCAGTCACTAGGGAAAACAGTACAGAGGTTCCTCAAAAAACCAAAAATAGAATTACCATATGATCCAGTAATTCCACTTCTGGATATTTATGAGAAAACACGGACTCAAGAAGATAAATGCTCTACAGTTCATTGCAGTGTTATTTACAATCGTCAAGATATGGAAACAACCTAAGCAACCACTGATGGATGAATGAAGAAAAGCTTAAAAAATGTAACATATATACATATGCAATATTAGTTTTATATTATTTAATACAAAAATTAAATCTTGCCATCTGGAATAAAATAGATGGATCTTGAAGGCATTATGCTAAGTGAAATAAATCAAACGGAAGGACAAATACTGTATGATCTCCCTTATATGTAGAACCTAAAAGCAAAACAAAGCAAAACACCAAGCTCATTGGTGGCTGCCAGAGGTGTGATGTAAGAAACGAGTAAAACAGGTGTAGGGAGTCAAAGGGTAAAAACTTCCAGTTATAAAATAAATAAGTCATGAAAATACAATGCGTAGAATGGCGTAGTATTAACGAAGGCACAGTAGTTAATAATACCGTGTTGCATATTTGAAAGCTTCATAGAAAAAAAAAAAGAACACTTCATAGATTTTAAATAGACCTTGAAAGTTATCATAAGGAAAAAACTTCTGTGACGGTGTGTCGGGACAGATGTTAGCCAGACCCATTGCGGGTGATCGTTCTACAATACATATGAACACTGAAGAATCATTATGTGGCATATCTGAAACTGATAAATGTATGTCAATTGTACCTCAATTTTTAGAAATATCACACACAAAAGAACTAAAACCAAAAAAGAGGCATTTCAAGAGAACTTTAATCTAAATGAGTATAGATAGACTTTTGACTATGACAAGAAAACAAAACTACTTTTATAATGAAAATTGTGTAATTTCATAATATCGCTTTTAAAATCCATTAAAAAATAAATAAAATCCTTGGGGATCCCTGGGTGGCTCAGCGGTTTGGCGCCTGCCTTTGGCCCAGGGCATGATCCTGGAGTCCTGGGATTGAGTCCCACGTCGGGCTCCCTGCATGGAGCCTGCTTCTCCCTCTGCCTGTGTCTCTGCCTCTCTCTCTCTCTCTCTCTCTCTCTCTCTCTCTATGTCTATCATGAATAAATAAATAAAATCTTTAAAAAAATAAATTAAAATAAATTAAAATAAAAAATAAATTAAATAAATAAATAAAATCCATTACATATTTAAGTGTCCAGAATATTTTACAGCCTAAATTACTGTAGCAAACTCATGTCTCTCCTATGTCCAACAGAGGCCTGAAAATATCTTTTTTGGAGAGATTAAAACAGAGCTTTTTGCTCCTCCACTTCGAGGAGGTGCTTCTATAGGGAAACCGAGGCCTGAGCACATGTCATGTAGGGCAGAGGTGCTGCTGGTATTGTCCGCATCCTCAGGAAATCGGGTCGACATGCTCTCTTGACGCTCCGAGACAAAGGCCAAGCGTGGGGCTGACCACTTGGCGGGGTCGGGACAAAGGCCGTCAGCTGGGCCGCTCCGGAGCCAGACGCTGTGCTCAGCGGTTACATGTCCTCCCTGGTTCAGTCCTCACAGCCACGCTGCCCAGCAGGTGTTAGTCCCCCGGGTTTAGACGAGGGAGCGGAGACGTTAACTAAAGTCACGCAATTGGGAAAAGGAGGGAAGAAGGAGAAGGCGAGGCGGGCGGGCGCTGAGTGTCCCTGGTCCGTGGGGCATCTGGTGTGTCCCGCCATCGAGCCCGAGCTCAGGCTCTGCGCCGGGGGTAGCGGCCGGGGCGCTCGAGGCTCTGAGCACCTTCACTGCACCTGGAGTCCCTGATTTCGCTCAGGGAAGCACTTGTAGGCAGTAAGTGGGAGCACGCCGGTTCTTCCCAGAGGCTCGCTTTGTGCCTTGATCATCAGAGACAGATCATGGTAAACAGAGACCAGTCTCTCCCGGGAAATGTACCCACAAACCCCAGAACACATTTCAAACCCCGCGGAGATCAGGGGTTTGCGTGAGAAGTCAGAGGCTTTGCAACAGGACCACTTGCTGACGGGTCGGTCTCCTGCACTGACACCCTGAGAGCCCGGGGACTGAACGGAGACCCTAAGTAATCTCTCCCGAGGCTGGCAAAGGCTTTTCCTTCCGCTCGGTGTCTGGCTCTGCTGTGGGGCAGAGGCCAGGAGCCAGCCCCTGACGTCCCTGGAATCCACGTTTGTTCCTGTGACGGGCCAGTGGGGATGTGGCCCGGGAAGCTCGTGCCGAGGGACAGGGGGGCCCCGGGGCTTCGGGGCCACGGGATGGGGGGCCTGGGAGTTGGAAGGTTGGCCGGCGGCCAGAGGCTCACACGAGGCCGGGAGCAGAGCCAGAGCCCCAGCCTCGGGCCTGGAGGAGGCCTGCCATCGCGGAGGGACGCACAAGGAAGAGCGAGCACAGGTGCGGCCCTCACGCCCCCCGCCCGGCGCACTGCATCTGAGCCGAGGGGTGTGGAGCCCCTTGCCCGATGTTCCCCTGCCGGGCTCTGGGCGCCTGGGCCCTGGGTCCCTGGCAGCCGCCTGCCCCCGGCCCGGGCGTCCAGGCCACTCTCCAGCCGCTTTGCACGTTGCTCACGGGCGGAAGACCCTGGCCAGCTGCTCCCAGGGGCCGGGGCCAGGACGAGTCAGTGCATCCTGACCTACCACGCAGGCTGACTGCTGCTAAGATGCAAAATCCACACCTGGCCCCGCGAGCTGGAATGTTCCTGCAGAAGGCGGACCCGCAAAGTGGCCCCATGGGAGCCTGTGGAGTGCTCGACAGGACACTTGCTGGACACACGCTCACACTCCCTGCAGACCTCGGGGTCCCCTGCATGGCTCCCGCGGCCTGGCTTGTGTGACACAGATGGCTGTTGGGTTTCCTAATCCCTCCCCTCCCCGGAGGAAGGCTTTCCAGCTACTTCCATCACTCTTGGTTTCAGATGGTCGGTGTACAACCGTGGCTGGTCGTCCGACGGTGCTTTTCCATTCCCGGGGGGAAACCTTAAGGCGGGGCCCCTAACAGCAGGGCAGAGTAGATGTGGGCTTGCTCCCCGCGATCCCAGCAGCCCCTTTCCGAGTGTCCCGGGAGGCCTGCCCCGGTCCCTGGGGTCCCGCGCGTCTACAGAAGGCAGCCCAGGTCAGTGGCAGGCGCCCCAGCTGGAGAAGCCTGGTCCAACGCCTGGTCCAACGCCTGGTCCAATGCTGACCCTACCCCCGTGGCTTGTGTGCCAGGGCCCTGGGTACGGACGGCCTGGTTGGCGCCTTCCGTCAGCACCCCAGCCGCTGCCCCACTTCCTGGAGGCTCAGGAGATGATGGGGTGATGCCACAAGCGGGTGGAAAGAAGGACACGCGACCACGAAGGCGCCGACCCCGAGCCAGCCGCCCAGCCGCGGAGGACAAGGAACGGCTCCAGCAGGAGGGGTCGGGGCGAGGGGCCCCCGGGAGGGTGGGAGCGGGCGATGCAGCACCGTGGCCGCTGGGTGAGGCTGCACAGGCCCACCCTCTGGGGCCCAGCCCGGGGCGCTGCGCCCTGCCCTCTGCAGCCTGCCCAGCGCCTCACCCACGGGCCTCGGGAGCAGAGTCCCGACGAGCACCCGGGCCTCCCTCAGGCCCCACGGGCTTTCTCCCGAGTCCCGTGAGTACAGAGGAGCTGCCCCGCCCTCCGTCTGCGAAGTCACCCCGGGTCCCCAGGTCTGGCGACCTGCAGACCTCTGAGCTGTAGCCTCCTTATGACCATACGGGACTCCAGTCTCAGGCTGCCCGACCACCCTGTCCTGCCCGCCCCAGGCGCTTAGGGCTCCCTCGGGAAGGGGGCACGAGACGGGGCAAGCCAGCTGGCTGCCGGGAGGGGGATAGCAGGGCCGCAAACCAGGACACAGCGCACATCACATGAAGCCCACGGGAGGGAGAGCACCCCCTGGCGGCTCACCCCTCGTCGGTCCTTCCCTCCCAAACCAAGGGCTTTCTGGAGACGCGAGTCGGTCCACGCGAGTTGGACCTAGTCGCGTCAGGAAGCGCGAGGGCCCCTTGTATCAACTGCGAGGACGACTTCGGAGGCCCACAGGTCAACAGGGTCTGGCCCTTCGGGTTAAAAGTGAGGGAGGGCTGTTAAGCCTCGGAGGGGTCCCTGGGAAGGGCGGCGGCGACAGGGGGCGGGCGGGGAGCCACGCCGGGAGGAGCTGCACCTGCAGGGAGATCCCCAGAGGCCCAGCCGGCGCAGCCAGCGCGGGAGGACGGTCCTTCCCATATCAGCCAGTTCAGTACAGGGTCCAGGACATCCCTTCTGCTACTTCAGCACAACGTGCCCCTGGCAGCAGAGAGGGAAGGCCCCGGAATCTCCCCCCGGGCCAGAGGGACTGGGTAGTGACCACCTGCCACCCGCCTGGGCCTCCCCGCAGCAGCCTAGGCCCGGCCTCCCTGCCAGGGACACCAAGGAGTGGCCAGGGCTTTGGCACAGACGTGGGGTCCGTGTTTCAATACGTCTATACCGCGAACTGGACCCAATCCCACACCTGGTCCCTGGAACACGTGTGGCCTAAACTGCCTTGAGGCCCCACGCTGCACGACCCAAGGGCTCCACGCCCTGCACGGCTCTTCCTGGTTCTTGGGGCTCGTGGTGCCCGCCGAGGTCACACCCTGTCTGCCGTGGTCATACCCTATCCACCGAGGTCACACCCTGTCCGCTGAGGTCACACCCCATCCGCTGAGGTCAAACCCTGTCCACCGAGATCATACCCCGTCCACCAAGGTCAAACCACGTCCACTGAGGTCACACCCCATCTGCCAAGGTCACACCCTGTCCGCTGAGGTCACACCCCGTAGCTGAGGTCACACCCTGTCCACCTGATGCACGCCCTGGGGACGTGTTTCACGTTGTTTTTGTTTGTTTGTTTGTTTAGTTCTGTCTCTCCGGCACAAAGTCCTTAATTCTTAAATCAAATTTCGGAATAGCATTAGATGTCCGAATACATTCCTTACCCTTCAACACTTTGGTTCATGTAAGTGGGCTGCGCGCTGTTTTGAAAATCCAGAGATGAGCAGTGTGGCCACGGGCAGCATTTCCCGGTGCTCAGGCTGATGAGCTCACTCACCACAGGACAAGTGCACCCGCGCAGCCCTCACTCCCTGGAGACTCCTCTCTCAGCTCTCACTTTCTCTGCTCCAAGGTCTTTTGTTCTAATGAAGAGAAGCTATTTGCTCACTGGCTCAAGAAACCTTTTACACGCGGGGGCTGGTATTGAACCTAAACAGTGGGAATGCGTATCTGCAGGAGTGTGAATTTAAATTAAAAAAAAAAAACACCAAATTAGTCAAATGAAATCCTGTTTGAGTCGCCAGGTGTTACAAGATTGCTGCATCTAACTCATCGTGCCTGATTCTTGACTTGAAGACACCGGATAAAGGACCCTGGAGCACATCGAAAACGAGATGCTCCTCACCTTCATGGCTCAGGACGGCACCTGGAAGTCAAGCTTCCCGTGGTGAAGGCACCACCCCAACCCCGAGTCCTTCAGGGAAGGCTGTCCTGCCAGACAGACGCACCAGCTGCCATCGTCGCTACCTTGCCCAGCCTACCAGCCGTAGGCCTCCCCTCCATGGCCTCTAACATCCCAGGCTGAGCAGCCTTAACTCTTCTCACTTCCTATTCCTAAAACCAGCTGCAAACAGGTGGACTAATGATTATTATCCCAACGGCTCTATCTCAGAGAGGGAGAGAAAAGCTTATAATTCTTGGAACCAGAGCCTTCTCATAGCCTGTTCTTTCTGATAAGTATAGATTTGCTAGTAATTCATTTCCTAGAAATGCATTCTTTTTTTTTTTTTTTTTAATTTTTATTTATTTATGATAGGCACACAGTGAGAGAGAGAGAGGCAGAGACACAGGCAGAGGGAGAAGCAGGCTCCCTGCACTGGGAGCCCGACGTGGGATTTGATCCTGGGTCTCCAGGATCGCGCCCTGGGCCAAAGACAGGCGCTAAACCGCTGCGCCACCCAGGGATCCCTAGAAATGCATTCTGTATCAAAACACATTCGTGATGATTCTCACTTTTAAAATAGTAATAATATCTTTTATCGATAAAGAAGCTGTGGTCTATGTGTACAATGGGATATTCCTCAGCCATTAGAAATGACAAATACCCACAATTTGCTTCGACGTGGATGGAACTGGAGGGTATGATGCTGAGTGAAATAAGTCAATCAGAGAAGGACAAACAATATATGGTCTCATTCATTTGGGGAATATAAAAAATAGTGAAAGGGAATAAAAGGGAAAGGAGAAAAAATAAGTGGGAAATATCAGAAAGGGAGACAGGACATGAGAGACTCCTAACTCTGGGAAAGGAACTAGGGGTGGTGGAAGGGGAGGTGGGTGGGGGTGGGGATGACTGGGTGACGGGCACTGAGGGGGGCACTTGATGGGATGAGCACTGGGTGTTATGCTATATGTTGGCAAATTGAACACCAATTAAAAAATATGTAAAAATAATAATAAGATAGTAACAATAATAGCATTTGAGAAATTTTTATATTGTTCCATATTTGTGCACAGTCATTGGCTAAGTATAAAAGGGTGGAGGAGGACTGTGGGCAGCAGAAACACCACGGACAGAGGGAAGGAGTTCAACAGCTCCCAAGACGTTTGAAGCACATGATGAGGTATCATAAAATATACACCAAGAGTCATGAGAAAGGAGGACAGAAAGACAAAGCAGGGGCCAAATAATCAGAAAAATCTGTTTTCCTGTGTTAAAGAGTTTGACTTTTCTTCTACAATTTCTAAGAGCTGCTGAAAGACGTGTCAGTGGAGGACATGGTCAGACTTTGAATTTTAGAAAGACCAATCCGGCAGCAGTGAGAAGGTTGGACTTGGAGAGCATCAGGTTGGAGGCAGACAAGTGCGACCTGGGGGGAGTGCATTAATCCCGCTGAGCCTCAGTTTCCACATCCGTGAAAGGGGGAAGCATAGCACCTATTTAGTGGGTGGCATAAGTGAGACAGCACACGTAAAGGACATGTCTGGGATTGGGAAGCACTCAGTAAAAGCATATTATTATGAAGCTACCTGGACAGGGTCAGGGCAGAGGGTGGAGGTGGGGTTGGGGGATGGCGGGGAGGAAGGGAGAGGATTTATTTATTCATTTAAGAAACACTCCTTGGGATCCCTGGGTGGCGCAGCGGTTTGGCGCTTGCCTTTGGCCCGGGGCACGATCCTGGAGACCCAGGATCGAATCCCACGTCGGGCTCCCGGTGCATGGAGCCTGCTTCTCCCTCTGCCTGTGTCTCTGCCTCTCTCTCTCTCTCTGATGACTATCATAAATAAATAAAAATTAAAAAAAAAAATTTAAAAAAAAAAAAAAAAAAAAAAGAAACACTCCTTGAGTATCTGCTCTGTGTTGGGCACAGTGCAGGGCAACGGGGAACACCTACGGCAGGTAAATCTTTCATGTGTCAGGGGTGCTTTGTACTGTAGCCAAAAGCTGCTGAGCTACCAACCGCAAAGAAGCAGGTGTTTTGAAAAGACAATATGATCAATGTTCTGAAGACTTTTTCCCATTATATGGTGCAAGATGAAGAACAACGCTTTTAAAATCATCTCACGTCACACATGTGGTAAGCATCGCGTAATACAGGTTTGTCAAGTCACACGGGAGTACACCTGAAACTAAGGTGACAGGCCATGTCGAACGTACTTCAGTAAATAAAGTTAAATTAAATTAAATTAAATTAAAAATTTAAAAATCATCCTTTCGTTAATAGATTCCTTAACCCCATAATCTTCGTCGACCTCTTTTATCAGTGCTTTCTTTGCAATGTCTATCTACATTCTCTCTTTTTTGTGGGTGAAAATCGGACATAAGCACATGCATAGTGGGTGAGCTGAGCTGGTAGCTAAGCAATAAAAGTGAAATGTACTCTCTAGATGAAACTTGCTCTGTATTTTATAGAAATAGTTTGATTTTATGTCTTTATTATTTCTAAACAAAGGAAACATTTTTTAATGCAATAGACTTTATAGACCTTTGTTCTATATCTTCTATATATTCTTAGTCCTTTATTCTAAACAACCAGAATCCAGAATTGAATAAGAGGAACTTTATATTGTTGGAATATTAAAACTTACCTCAAGGAAGCTGATTGTGTTTGTATGAGATAAACCTACAAAGTCACCATATATTTATATACGAATTTTCTCTGAGGACATTTATAAATTCACAAAAGAACAACACAGGTGTGTTACCTTTATTGACTTCTTAATGCTATTTTTGAACAAGGCAGTTGACTCCTACTTGATACTTGAATATCCTAAGAAAAATTTACCTCTTTTTTTTTGTTTTTGGCCAGTGGGATTGTTCATTTAGTTAGGTTTGAAGAACTAGGGGTGGGGGGGAAGGGGAGGTGGGCGGGGGTTGGGGGCGACTGGGTGACGGGCACTGAGGGGGGCACTTGATGGGATGAGCACTGGGTGTTATTCTATATGTTGGCAAATTGAACACCAATAAAAAATAAATTTACAAAAAAAATGAGTTTACCCACCCCAAATATCATATAATTAATTTCGCTAGTGCTTGAAAGCACAATCTTGCTACAAATTCTATCTATAGGGCCTCCTGGTCTTCGCTTCTGAGATAGCTTCTCTTTTGTTCCTCTTCTTTTTTTTTTTTTTAAGATTTTATTTATTTATTCATGAGAGACACAGAGAGAGAGGCAGAGACACAGGCAGAGGGAGAAGCAGGCTCCATGCAGGGAGTCCGATGTGAGATTCGATCCCGGGTCTCCAGGATCGCGCCCTGGGCCAAAGGCAGGTGCTAAACTGCTGAGCCACCCAGGGATCCCTCCTCTTCTTCTAATAACAGAAATCCTTCTAGAAACTATCAATTCTTCCCCACACTATCATTATCTCATTTGTCAAAAACTCATAATGCTGAATGAAATAATGTCATAAAGAAAAATCATGCGACATCAAAACAGAAGTCCATCACCCTCGTAGCCCAAGTATAGGAGACCCGGTCTTGAGTAATAGAACTCACAACACAGAACAATAGCAATTTCAAATAATTGCATTGAAGTAGTATTGTTATTTATTAGATACTCACAGGAAAAGCAACAACTACTAATACATATAAGGTAATAGTAATGTTTATGCATTTCTGCGGGGCTTTAACTAGAGCTCAGGCAAGTAGAAACTTTAGAAACATATACAGAGGTAAGGAGCATATGAGAATCCTATGAGATAAAATTCCATAATCTTAGTTTATCCCCCCATTAAGTGCCTCTCTTAAAACTTTAAAAAGGGTAAATTTTGGTTTTCTTCAAAAAGGTACTTTAAAACATATTTTTAGGATCCCTGGGTGGCACAGCGGTTTGGCGCCTGCCTTTGGCCCAGGGCGCGATCCTGGAGACCCGGGATCGAATCCCACATCGGGCTCCCGGTGCATGGAGCCTGCTTCTCCCTCTGCCTATGTCTCTGCCTCTCTCTCTCTCTCTCTCTGTGTGACTATCATGAATAAATAAATAAAATCTTTAAAAAAATAAAAATAAAACATATTTTTAATTTTCAGATCTAAATCATCCTTAATGTTTCTCACAAAGAATTAATTCAGGAACACAGTCTGTAAGCCTTCCATCATATTTGTAGGTTACCATTATTAAAAATAAAGAGTCCAATTCCTCAAACTATGTAGAAGAGGCTGTGGTCGTCTTAATCAACACGCTTGTTGGGAAGTAAATTTTTTTAAAGCAGTTTTTAAATAAATATATATTTTTAAATATATCTGGCCTAGTTTTATTTATTTATTTATTTTAAATTTTATTTATTTATGATAGTCAGAGAGAGAGAGAGGCAGAGACACAGGCAGAGGGAGAAGCAGGCTCCATGCACCGGGAGCCCGATGTGGGATTCGATCCTGGGTCTCCAGGATCGCGCCCTAGGCCAAAGGCAGGCGCCAAACCGCTGCGCCACCCAGGGATCCCTGGCCTAGTTTTAATTTTCAATTTGGTAGTCTTTAACAAAAGTTCATTCTAGAAGAGAAGTGAGATTTATAAATATATGAACCTGTTTGGGAACATTTCTTCCTGGCTTTATTGTCTAGAAACATTTGTGTGCAAAAATGTGTAGCCAAGTTTGAACTATAAAAATGGTAAGAATATAATTTAGGAAGAAAAAAAAAAGCATACAAAATGTCCACAGATACACAAAAATAATCCTATTTAGTCAGAAATACGTGCACTTAGCACCAGTTATGCCACCAGCCAATTCCTTCTTCTTTAAAAATGAGAAAGGACAGATATTTCAGTAGATAAAATAGCACACATACTAAAAGGAGCCTAAATTTATGCAGCAACCTGCTTATTTCCTTAGAATTCTATTTTGAAGACACAGAGTTATTTTTTAATAACTCTACAACAGTGGTGTTTAGGAAGCTCGTCTGAATGAAAATCGCAAAAGAAAAGGATTTATGTATATGTCTGTGTATATGTATGTATACTTATATATCTCATATGTTAACATTATTATTTATATACACATATATACACACACACGTATATATAATTTTAAAGTCAGGATAGGGCAAGTCATGTAAGAAATAGAGGATTTTGGTTTTCCAGGACTAAATATAAATATAAATATTAATATATATATTTATATAAAGGTTGTGTCTTTCAGTTACATCTGGAAAATATATAAATATAAATATTAAAAAATATATATTTATATATATATTTATATAAAAGTTATGTCTTTCAGTTACATCTGGAAAATATACGTGTAGTGAGTTGCATGGTGGGTCCCCCCAAAATACATCCAGGTCGTAATTCTTGGGACCTGTGACTGTGACCTTACTTAGAAAAAGGGTCTTTGCAGACGCTGATTGGATTACTGAGGTGCCCACTACATCCAGTGCCAAATGTCCTCCTAAGAGATACGTGGAGGAGAAGACAGTCACAGGAAGGCCAGTGAAGGTGGAGGCAGAAATCAGGGTGACGCACCACAAGCCAACAAACGCTGACAGCCCAACCTCACCAGCAACGCTGGAAGAGCCAAGGAGTAGATTCTAGAATCTAGAGCCTCAGGCCGCAGAACAGCTCCACTGACACCTCAGCATTTGACTTCTACCTTCCAGAACCCCAGGAGAACAAACATCTGTTGTTTCATGTCACCTAGTTTGTGATAATTTGCTCCAGCCACCATGGGAAACTAGCACAATACGTACATGCACCGTGTGCGTGCGTGCACCGCATACATGTTTACACGTAGTGCAAAATATACAAATAAAGTATATTTATGTAAATATATTAACATATGTATACGTATACGCTCAGGCACTGAGGTGTTACTAGTGCACCTACACACACACCAGACCGTATGATGTTGTATCAAGTGAAGTGAAACTTTCTGGAATATTAGGTCTTAAAGCCAAGTTTAAGCTCTACTATTTGTAGAATATAACCGATGTGCCAAGGACTGTGCTAGGCCCTTGGAAACAACAGTGAGTCGGACCCCATCTCCACCGGGGTGCGACACAGACAAGTAAGTGAGACTCTAAATGCCCTTAGTTGGGGGCGCCTGGGTGGCTCCGCCGTGTAAGCGTACAACTCCTTGATTTCAGCTCAGGGTAGAGAGATCAAGCCCCGGGTTGGGCTCCACACTCAGCAGAGTCTACACGGGATTATCTCTCTCCCTCTGCCTCTGCCCCCACCTCCAGCTTGTGCTCTCTCTCTCTCTCCTCTCAAAATAAATAAAATCTTAAAAAAAAAAAATGCATTCAGATGACCCTTGCTAAGCTTGGATGTGTGGGAGCCTGAAGAGCTGCATAAAGCTCAGCGTGGGAGGGGCAGGAGTGCAGATCACAGGAAGTTTGTCAGAGAAAGAAACACCCACAGCTGGTGAAGCCTGAAAGCTGGGCCAGCGTGGCGGCGGTGGTACAGTGGCATGGGCGGGGGTGGGGAGGCCCAGAGGTGAAGGACAGGGAGGAGGAGGACAGGTTCAGGCTGAGGGAACACGGTGTGTACGTAGGAGGTTCCGTGAGGCTGTAGAGGGAACGACGGTGAGCCTGGGGCCATAGGCAGAGGCCGGAGCACAGAGTCTTGCAAGCCATTCGAAGGGGTTTGTGCTTTACCAGAGGGGACCTGGGGGCCATTGAGGGGTTTTAAGCAGAAGAACGTATTAAAAAAAGAAATCGCTGTCTGGGGTGTGGACTACTGTTGAGGGAAACTGAAGCCAGAGATACTTTTTTTCAGGCCACAGCAGCAGCCCAGGCAAGAGACAGTGGTTTTCTGGACTCGAGGACCAATACGGGGGATGAACCAATAGGACACTTCAGTGGGAATATAAAGGACGCATAGTTGAAAGGAATTGAATATAAATAAGAAAAGAACAGAGATATGTAGGTTTCTAACCTGAGCAATTAGGCAGGCGGTGTTGTCACTCCTGAAATCTGGCATGGAAGCCAAGGAGCTTGGGGAAAGTGAGGCCGGATTGACAGAGAGAGGAAGAGAGAGAGTGTATGAAGGCTAACCCAACGGAGATGCCAAGGCAGGTGGAGATGGGAGTCTAGAGCTCAGACTCGAGATACCTGGGCTAAGAGAAAGACTTGGGAGTCATCAACACAGATGGTCACCGAAGCTATAGGAGCAACTGGGGGAAGGAGCGGGGGAAGTAAGCATAAGCAGGTAAACAGGGTGGAACTCTCGGGAATTCTGCGTTATAGAGAGAGAGAGGACCGAGAGGACGAGGAAGCCTTGGAGGGGATGGAGAAGGAGAAACCCCATGAAGGCATAGTGTCGGCCCAGAGGCACGAACATCTTCTGAAGATGGGAGCGGCCAGGGCTGTTAAATGCTCCCAAGAGGGTTGTAAGGACTCAGAAGTTTCCAGTGCATTTACTGGTAAGGAGGTGACTAGTGACGTTAAGGAGACACGTCGCAAATGGTGTAGTGGAGACAAAAGGCAGACTTGGGCAGGTTGAGATGTGGTGGGTCGGAAGGTAGGACGGTGGAGGCGCCAGCAAGCGTGCGCAACTCTGATTATGAGAATTCAGCAGTGAAGGGAAGGAGAGGGGACGTGGGGACCCTGAAACTTATTTTCTTTTTAAAATGAAAGATGCTTGAGACGCTGATGATCACGGCCATCTTCTTTTTAAAAAGTCGTTAAAAAATTCGTATGGATCTTTGAGTTTTATTTATTTTATTTTTTTTTCATTTTTAATTTTTTTTAGATCTTGGAGTTTTAGAATAATGTTAGAATGGAAAGGAATCTTACAAATAAACTAAGCTCCTCCTCATGATAAGCATCTTCCCTATAAAGTTCTCCTAGAAAGTCCAAAATGTTCGCACATTCTCTGTGACGGGGGTGTCGCTGCTTCCTAAGGGCTCTTGGTGCTTTGCTGGACAGTCTTCCAGTTACAAAGTACCTTCTAGAAATGACACAGGATGCCCTGCTCCGACGCAGAGAACCCTGGGCTCCAGTCCTGCCCTCACGGCGCCCCACGTGACCGCAAGACCGCATGTCCTTGGTGCAGATCGGTCGCCTCACCTACGCTCAGGCTGCTCTCTTCCCGGACTGCTGCAGTTTACGACTCTCTACCCTAAGGAGGGCCGTACAGGCAACTGAGGGATTAAGAGCAGCTTTCCCAGGGTCACCTGGCTGGCGCTGGATTCGGCAGGACCGGTACCACCTCCGTCTGTTTCTGCTAACCCAGCAGGGGCTTGTTTTCAGATCAACAGTCAAAAAACAAAGCTCTGCTTTCCTCTGGTCCTGTCCCAGGACGTCGCGCTCACCGACCCCCGGCAAAGGAGCACTCAGGTGACCGGACGTAGAGATCCCTCCTGAAGAGCTGAGGGGCATCCTCCCCATGACCTGGCGATCCTCCTTGCACAAACGCCGCAGCCCAGCTGGCTTTCTAGCGCCCAAAGCACAGGCACTGAGTGGCCATCGCGGCCATCGCGGCCACTCCAATCTTGCTTCCAAAGGACCGCAGCTTAATCTTGTCTTGGCAAGTCACACCTGCGTCCCCTGCGCAGACCAGGTAAGAGGTCGAGGAATCACGTAACCCGTCATTAAGACACAGCAAGGGATCCCTGGGTGGCGCAGCGGTTTGGCGCCTGCCTTTGGCCCAGGGCGCGATCCTGGAGACCCGGGATCGAATCCCACTGTCGGGCTCCCGGTGCATGGAGCCTGCTTCTCCCTCTGCCTGTGTCTCTGCCCCTCTCTCTCTCTCTCTGTGTGTGACTATCATAAATAAATAAAAATTTAAAAAAAATTTTAAAAAAAGACACAGCGAGCAAGCAATACGTATTTTTTCAGCATGTTTTTCATTAAAGTATTTTATGACCTTTTTGTAGAAATAAAATATGGCGTTATAATAGAGAGGCCTCCATAGAGTGCACGTGTTAATGCCTGTAGAGCTAAGCTGTTTCAGGAAAGCGTCACGGGGAACAGGAAGCGTCTGCAGGAACTCTACAAACTCGCAGCCCTCACCCGGCGCGCACCCGCTCATTCTGCCCATCCGTGTGGCCGATCAGCAGATGCCCAGGAGTGCCTCGTGTGCCTGGCACCGTGCTGCGCCGTGGGAGACGGCCGTCGACCCAGGCCACGAGGTGCTGTCCTGCCAGGGTGGACGCCCTTGGACGTCGCCCAAGGTAACACTCTGGCAGGATCGCCTGTGGGGCCGGGGCACACGACATGGCAGGTGGAACAGGGCGCTCCGGGAAGTAAAACTGGGCCAGGGTGATGCCTAAGTTAGTTTGAAGAATCAGAAAAGTAACACAAGCCTGAGACCTAAAGGATGGGCAGGTGTTTGTGATTTTTCTTGTTTGTTTTCCAGAGAAGAAGTAGGGGAAAGCATTCCAGGCAGAAAGGACGGAAGCGCATTCCACGTGGGGTCCAGAGCTGTTTGAAACCGCGACTCTTCCCTGAGGCATAAAGACATCTGAGGCATCGGGTCTCATCTGTGCCAGTGGGAGCCGGGTCTACGGACGAGTTAGTGAAGTTTAGCATCTTGCAGGGGCTAAAAACTGGCTTCTTCGGGGACACCGATGAGCCCAGCCTCCTCGCTCACGTGGTGAGAGGGGGAGGCTCCGGGATGCCCGCGCTTCCGCGGGTGGGAAGAGCGCTGCGTCGGTATCTCTCGTCCACTGGAAACTGGCACGATTTTTTTTTTTTCATTTAAGATTATTTTGTCAAATAGCATGAAACGTTCTGAGTCACAGATCCCCTCCGGGATAGAATGTGGGAGATCCTTTTTTTAAAAAAAATTTGTTTTGGGGGGTATAATGGACAAATAATTGACAAGTCACGTAAAGTGTGCACGTGGTGATCTGGGACGCAGGCCGTCGTGCGAGATCCCCCCAGGTAATGAACACCTCTCACTCACGTGTTTCCCTTTTGTGCGTGCTTCCGTGCGTGTGAGAGAACACTGAAGTCCTGCTCTCCCGGCCAGTTCCGCTGTCAGGTCCAGTCGCATGTTCTGTATCAGGAGCTCAGAGCTTGTCACAGAAAGATAAGGAGTAACAGGTGCCGGTGGGGACGCGGGCACAGGGCCGCCCGGGGCCTTGGTGGGAACGGAAGCGGGCGGGCCACCGTGGACTGCCGGGCGGACGGTCCTCAAAAAATTAAACGTAGCGCCGCCGCGGCTGCTCCGAACGCCCCGGGGAAGGGGACGGGCGGGTCGGGGAAAACCCCACGTTCCCCAGGACATTCACAACAGGCACGGGGTGCGAGCCGCCCGGTTGTCCTCCGCTGACGCCGGAGCCGGGGGACCTATGCCGGCGAGCCCCACTCCGCTGCGGGCCAGTAGGGAGACGTTGCCATCCCTGAGGACGTGGATGTGCCTGAAGAGCACGACACTGTAGGGCGGACAGCGGCAGACGCGACAGGGCATCAGTTATGTGTGGAGCCTTGAAAGAGGAAGGAGGGGAGGGAAGGGGAGGGGAGGGGGACAGGCAGGTGGGGGCGGGCGGGTGGAGGCAGGAGCGCCCCGCCAAGGGGTCAGCTTCCAGGTCCGAGGGCGGCGATCCTTCAGGGGCCTGGAGCCGCGAACACGCAGCACTCGGAACCATTCCCCACCGGATTGCCCTTTTCTTGCCCCGCGGCCGCATCCTCAGGGCTAACTTGGCCTGAAAGCGCCGTCTGTTTTCCGCGGGCCTGATGGCTCACCCCTCCCAGAGCCAGGAAAGCCTCTTCTCAGCAACGACTCACTGTTGAGATGTTCTCCAACCAAAGTGTGGGGCTGTGGGGCTGTGGAGATGTGGGGCTGTGGGGCTGTGGAGATGTGGAGATGTGGGGCTGTGGGGCTGTGGAGATGTGGGGCTGTGGGGCTGTGGAGCTGTGGAGATGTGGGGCTGTGGGGCTGTGGAGATGTGGGGCGGTGGGGCTGTGGGGCTGTGGGGCTGTGGAGATGTGGAGATGTGGGGCTGTGGGGCTGTGGAGATGTGGGGCTGTGGAGATGTGGAGATGTGGGGCTGTGGGGCTGTGGAGATGTGGGGCGGTGGGGCTGTGGGGCTGTGGGGCTGTGGAGATGTGGAGATGTGGGGCTGTGGGGCTGTGGAGATGTGGGGCTGTGGAGATGTGGAGATGTGGGGCTGTGGGGCTGTGGAGATGTGGGGCGGTGGGGCTGTGGGGCTGTGGGGCTGTGGAGATGTGGAGATGTGGGGCTGTGGGGCTGTGGAGATGTGGGGCTGTGGAGATGTGGAGATGTGGGGCTGTGGGGCTGTGGAGATGTGGGGCGGTGGGGCTGTGGGGCTGTGGGGCTGTGGAGATGTGGAGATGTGGGGCTGTGGGGCTGTGGAGATGTGGGGCTGTGGAGATGTGGGGCTGTGGGGCTGTGGGGCTGTGGGGCTGTGAAGATGTGGGGCTGTGGGGCTGTGGGGCTGTGGAGATGTGGGGATGTGGGGCTGTGGGGCTGTGGGGCTGTGGGGCTGTGGAGATGTGGGGATGTGGGGATGTGGGGATGTGGGGATGTGGGGCTGTGGAGCCAGCTGAGTATCAGCCGCATGAAGAGTGAGTCGCGGGCTGAGGGGACAAGGTGTCCCGCTGCACCCAGGACGCCTCTGCCTTCCCCCCGTGAGGCCATGTGCAGGCAAACGGCTGCATCCGGGCCACCCTCCTGCCTCAGCAGATGCGCCGGCCCAGCTTCCGGGGCCCAGGCCTGGCCAGTGCGTCGCAGGCACCGTCCTGAAGTGCTTAGTGATCGTGGGAAAGGCCGCACATGTGCTTCCTGCTGGGCCTGCGAGCTGGCCGCCGGGGCCGCGTGGGCCGGGGCACGCGCACACGCACACACGCGCACACACACACACACATCCCCCCCACCGTGATTTGGGCCATTGTGTGCCTCGGACCTAAATCCTGCAGGCCTGATCGTGATAGCGTAAATAAGTGGGTAACTTTTGCAACGAGGAAATTTTCGATGAGGTTTTTCTGCCACCATTTGAAGACGGACCTTCATTTTCTCCTCTTGTGCTTTGCTGATAAAACAAAACTCGGTCTGGAACCCGAGGTCAGCCGGTAGCGCCAGGGGCTCTTTGTACTAAAGGCCCTACGGCCCGCGCACAGCCGACCCGGCTCAGGGCTGCAGGGTCGGCATCCCTCCACGCCTGGGTCTTGGGGCCTCCCTTTCCGATGCAGCCGTCCGTTACCTAATGAGCGGCGGCGACACACATGCCTTCCCCGTGCTGCCTGGGGGCTGACTGGGCTCTGAGCTCCGTGCCAAGGACGCCCGATGACAAGCCTGCGCCCCTGATGAAGGGCAGCGGCGGAGCTCAGGGGGCGGGGCGGGTCACAGAGCTCCTGACGGGGCTCCTCGCAGTCGCAGCCACTCCCACTGGTCCCTCACAGAAGAGTAATTGATAGAAAACATCTGCTGAAGCAGGATATTGTAACCGGCTCACTGAGCTTCGGTGACAGCCGAGGCAGGTCTCCTTCGGTTACAGAGGAGCCAGTAAAACAGGGCAAAGATGGCGAATCCGTGCGGTTCTGGGTTTCGGCTCTCAGGGTGGAGCAAGCAGTCAGCCTGGGGGCTCTAATCCCCCCTCTCCCCCACTTGTTCTTTTCTGTGTCCTCCCCAGAGGCCTACACGGTTTAGGTGGTGACAGGATCAACCAGACCGGGGAGATTCACAACAGGGACTTAAGTAAGACACGCACAAGGCACGAGCCAACGAGAACACCTGGACTGGGTTATTGGAAGGACAGACTGCCAGGGACGCGAGTTTGTAGGTAGGTCCCAAACTAGAGGCTCCATGGATAGGAACTGTTCGGGGGCAGGGGTGGGGGGATGGAGGCCGAACCCGCGGGCAGAGCGCGCAATGTCTGGGCTCCTGAACCAGAGGTAATAGGTGAAGGTGCTGCAAGGCGGGTGGCTGGCACCAGGATCCGTTGTCACCGGCAGGAAATGCAGAACGACGCGGTCACCAGGCAACAAGGCTGGAGTTCTAGCTCAGAGTAGCAAAGGCAAAAGAGCAGTTACTAGGAAACCAGAGAGTCCAAGTCCAAGAGGGGCCGCTTCCTCTCTGAAGCATCGGAGATCAGGTACTCTGCCCTCCTTCCTAGGTGGTGTGGCCAAGGAAGGCGTTGGAACCCAAGTCCTTGACATGACAAGGAAAAGGGTCAAACCCTAAGGGCCTCCACACACAAAAATTTCATTGAGAAAACAAAACTCAATTTGTTAGCTTTCCATGGTTAGCTAATTATATGAGTCAAATATTTAATTGGCATACATTGTAAACTTTCCAGGGGGTTAAGAAATGCAATCCTTTATTCCTGAGCAGCAAGCTATTCATTATGGAAATGGCCCCTAATTGGCTGTCGTACCTTATCTGGTAAGATGCAGAGCCCAACGCCACACAACTTTAATATGAGGTCTATGTAATCACTTCTCCTGGTTATCAAAGCAAGATCTCCAGAGACTGATTCCAGCAATCTAAGAACGAGTATGAAATCCCTACAGCACGTAATTGGGTATTTTAAAGCTCCTTTTGAATTTTTTCACACATGTTTGTTGGTTGACTGAAATTCATTTGCAGGCTATAAAGACAAAACCAAGAGCCAAAATCAAGAGTGGAAAAGAAAAGGAAGCTCAGTGGAAATCCATAGTAGAGGTGCTGAGCATATATGTACCTTCGAAAGCCAGAAAACCCAATTTTTATCTTATATTTGGTAACAATAAATTACCGCCTACAACAATTCCCAACCCTAAGCTTGGTCAAGATTTTAAACCCATTCATATTTTTTAATTGCTAATATTTCAGCTCTATGTAATACTTGGAAGAGATGAGACCTATTAGTTATAACAGACATTATCATTTTGTGTTTTCCTCTCAACTTCACTTTCTACCATGGTTCTCAAATGTGTTTCTTGGACCAGAAATATCCCCATCACCTGGTAACATACTAAAAATACAACTTTGGGGCTACAGAACCAGAAACTCTGGGGAGAGGCTAAGTAATCTCCGTAACAAGCACTCCAGGTGACTCTCATGAAGCTTGAGACCTACCACACTACACCACGTGACAACCTCCAAACCTATCTCTGTTCCCAAATGCCAGATGGGCAGAGACGCCAGAGAAATGGCACAGACCAAATTCATAAAACATCAAGGTTGTTACCTCCTTGGCAAAACTGTTCCTCTTTCTGTGCTATCCCCCCCTAGCCAAACATATCGGCCTTATTACCCGGTTTATTAGCTATCCATCGCCATGCTGTGAATCCCCGACCTTAGCAGCTGATGACAGTGAACACTTACTGCCTCACACGCTTGCTGAGGGTCGGGATTCTGACGATGGCCTGGCTGAGTGGTTCACGCTCAGAATCTATCATGAGGTTGTGGTCGCGATGTCAGGTCCTGCAGGGGCTCCTTTGGGCTGGAGAATTGACTTCCAACGTCACTCACCTGGGCTCTTGGCTACTGTTACGATGCCCCAGTTCCTTGCCGTGTCCATCTCTCCATAAAGACACTCAGGAGAAGGCAAACAATGCTTCCCCCAGAGCAAAAAGACAGAACAACCAGAACAAGGCCAGAGGGATCATCCCCCCATGGCCTGGGGTTGGAAGGCGCACACCATCACTTCTGCTGTATTCCGCTGGCCGAAGAGAACAACCCGGGTACGATGTGAGAGTGGACGGGACAGTGGGGATGCCAGGAGATGCGGAGCATTGGGAGTCATCTTGAGGGCTGCCTGCCTGCCCAGGCAAGAAATATCAGGATATTTTCAACTCTCTTGCTCTCATTGCTGTATACAGGCTATAGTCCACGCTCAGCAATTATTCACTCAAACTCACCCATCTGTCCTCTTCTCTGTAATCCCACCGCTCCTGCCCCATTCACCCTTCCCTCACCACCTTGCCTCCAGCCTCTGGCCTCTGTAGATATTCCTTCTTACAGCTGTGCGACAGTCCTAAAGTGCAAGTCAGATCTGCTCACCACCTTCAAAACTTCTCTGTGGCCTCAGGAATAAAGTACAAAATCCTGAATGTGGCATTTCAAGTCCCCCATCTTCTAACTACACTTCATCCTTCCAGCCCTGTGTCCCATTCTAACTCCTCCTCCTCCTCCCCACCACCTACTAATGATTGCATGGCTCCCCTAAATTTCTGTTCCTCACAGGCCTCTCTTGTTATTCTACTCACCTAGAATATCTTCCTGCTACTCCGAGGCCCAGACCAGATGCTAGCTCTCCTGACACCCTAGTCAGGATGGATTGTTCTCTTCCGTATTTTATTATGCCTGCCATACAGAATTAGCTGCAATTGTAGTTAGTTAAGATTCTATATCCCACAAATAGATTTTAATCTCCCCAAGGTTAGGGGTTTGATTATAGTCATTTTTGTAATTATCGATGAAATACAACCCACTATCAGGGTGTGCTGAATTATAACATGCAATTTCAACAGGCCCTTGCATATGGGAGATAATTCATTCTATTCTCCATAAGACAAAGGGAGGATAGTCAACGTGAGTTTGAAACAATCATGACTCTTCCTCTGACGAGTAATCCTGTCTATAAGTTCGCAGTTGGGAAACTGCCTATCACATCCAAGCTATATAGTCTTTTGAAAGACTTTACCAAAAGACAGATGAGACCATTTCCTTCTATACAATATGGAATCTAGAGATACAGAAGGTGAGTGGCTTCTCAACGTGGGAATAGGGTGATGGGAGCCCCTAGGGGCTTCTCAAGGAAAGTTTCTGATCAGATTGCAGACTGGCGGGATGACTGGAGGTGCAGGAGACTAGGAGACTAGTGGTGAGGAAGGCACAGGAGTGAAGCCACTGGATGACTGTGGTAGAGTTGTCCATGGTGATGGCAGAAGAGTTGAAAGAGAGTTGCCTAAGGGATGAACTGGCCAGGCTCGCTGGCTTGCTTGATTGGTTGACTGGGAAAGAGGAGAAGGTCTAGAATGAGACCCAGGTGAGGGTTTTATACCAGTGAATCTGGTCCTGCAAAGCAGCATTCAGTGGGGAAAACACCTCAGAACACTGACTTTTCCAACATGATACCAGTATCATGGTCATAGAGGACAACTCATTCTGGGGGAGGCCACGGGAGCTATCAGGAAATTACACTGACCTTTTTCACAAATGAATAGGCTCAAAATTAGATTCTTACACCCAGTGACTAAAGGGAAAGCTATTAAACTGTCAGGCAAGAGTCTCCATGGTCTTTACGAATGGCCATGATTCATCTTTTCCAGGAGAAAGATCTGAGCAAGAATCATTTCCAGAGCTTCTCAGGAGCTTCTGAAGGATCACACAATGAAGCATTAGAGCAAGAAGAATGATTCATAATAATAACATCAAAGATTTGACTGAACACCTAAGCACAAAGTGTGCATTCTTAATATCTTATTATCAAGTATGTGACGTGGTTTTACTAAATCAACTTGATTTTTCTGCTTTGTATTATGAATGTCCTTTTCGTGTGAACTTAGGGATTATAGAGCTACAGAAAATAGCTATAGATAAAATTCCTCCTAACTCCACGTGGTCAATTGACACCAATTATGACAGTCTCACACGCTGACACGGTTTGTGCATTTACTAAGGATTAGTAAGTATTTACACATTACATTTGAGAACTAGCTGGAAGGACCATAAAATATAACACATTCTACACAGCGTTTTCAAACATTTGTATTTGAATACCTTTAGATGCTGTAACGAATATTAATGACTTTATCCCCATCGCACTTCTCTCATCTATACGACTGCCTAGCTTCTGAGCTGGTGCAAGAGCACCCCCAGGACTGCTGAGATGGATGTCCCGAGAATAGCTAACAGAGATCACGGAGCCAGTCTGAAAGGAGCCAGAGATACACAGAAGAGTCCCACTGCGGTTCAGGGGTACCTCCTTGCCCAGGACACGCGTTACCTGCCAGAGGCGGCGTTGATCTTCTGGCTCTGTTCTCCTCAGTAACTCTTCAGATACCGTCTGAAATCCCAAGAAGGTTTACAGGGCCTGGTCCTGCCCACCCTTCCGGGCCCTCATCCTGCCACCCACTCGCCCTCTAGTTCTCTTACCTTGGCCACACAGAGCCTCACAGTGGGAGCTGCGGCATCCCATCCAGCTCCCCCTCAGGCCTAAGACGTTCATTTCCCCCCCTGCCACGAGGATTGCCTGCTGACGCCCACAGTTGAACCCCACTCTGAAAATTGCCCCCAGCTGGCTCAGCTTTGGGCCCACTGCCCGCCCTGCGGACAGAGGATTGCCCGTGAGAAGGCCCAGGCAACTCACAGGGGCCATCCCAGCTCCAGACCCGCTTCCATGTGGGTGTTTTGCCTGAGAACACACCCAATAAACAGCGGACTGTAAAGTAAATCTCTGTCTCAGAGTCTGTTTCCAAGGAGCCCAATTTAAGACAAGCCCCCATCATGCTGCTCTGAAGCCTTTGTCTCTGCTCTTTCCTCTGTCTGGAATGTTCTCAAGCCATCCTCTCCAACTTCTTCCCCCGAGCCATCCTCTCCTCCTTCTTCCCCCTTCTCCCTCTTTGTTAGCTCTAGAGTCATGTTCCCTGAAGGCCCATCTACTGCAAGTCCAGGCCCCCTCGTTCAGATGATGTCTGTCCAGTTGCAATTCTTCAGACATGAGTTTGCTTGTTGGATTCCTGTCTGGCTCACCTGCTCCACAGCAAACCCCACGAGAGCAGGATTCCTGCCCGTTCTTGTTGACCGTTGGCATTCCAGTGCAGAGCACCAGATTTGGCTCAGATCTGGATTGCAATGAACACACACTTAATTAATAACTTGGTAAATGAATATATCTGCATGCGAGTTTTTCTGAATCACCTTTATGATTAAAGAGAGTCCCCTCTTCTGGTGACTCATCGCCATGGGTTAAAGGGCAGCCGAACGATAAACTCTGATCATTATTTCTACCAAGGTTACCTTGGAGATTGTGTTTTTGTTATATCAAATGCTAGCCTTAGAAGGTCGAGGCACCTCCTCAGCCCTGTATTTCATGGTAGGAATTTCAGATGGTTAATGGCCAATAGTAAGAAAATGGTTGAGAATTTAAATCAGTATCAGCAGTTCATCGTGGCCTTTTAATGACTTTATAGTGAAATCTTGGGAAACTGATTTCTAAAACAAGGAGGACAAAAGCTCTCTTTATTTCTATTTTCAGAGGCTTTTGTTCCAGAAATCATTTTTAGTGTTGGTAAATTATGCTAATTGAGACCACTAAGGATGAAAAGCAGTGTATTTGGAACCAGCAGAGCATATTTTACTAATGGTTTATGATTTTCTGAGCAGACTTAAAATTAGATTTATGGGTTTTTTTTTCAAAGATTTTTCTGATTATTCAGCCAGTCACCCTAGAGGTTCAAGCTGGCTAGAGAGAAAGGAGAAATCTACCTCCAACCAGCACTCACTGAGCACATTTACTGAGCAAGACACTCAAGGCCAGGGTCATGGGGATCAGAAAACAGTCTCTGACCTGAGGGATTCTGAAATCCGGTTATTGATTCTGCTGAAAGAAATTGAGGAAGACACAAAGAGATGGAAAAATAGTCCATGCTCATGGATTGGAAGAATTAATATTGTGAAAATGTCTATGCTTTCCAGGGCAATGTACGTGTGCAATGCAATCCCTATCAAAATACCATGTGGACTTTCTTCAGAGAGTTGATTCTGAGAAAGAGACAGTGACATCCAGCAGCCAACCTGGCACTCCTATTTAGGCCTCGGAGTTTCTAGATCTGGCCCAACACTCAGAGCCAGGTTGGGGTCTTCTCCTGTTGAACATAAACATTTCCCACAACATCCATATCAATCGATGATATTTTGTGACTTTGAGGGATCATGACCCAATGAAGACCTTTTCCAACAATGCCTGAACACTGACAGAAACAAGAACATTGTCCAAACACTGTCACAAAAATCACTAAACTTTCCTTTTCCTGCCTGGTAAGAGTACTGCTTCTTTATCAGTGACAGCTTGAGCCTGGCTTCATTCCTCCTGCAACTTTAGTAAGATTTATTAAAGATAATAACTTTAAGCCCATTCTAACACCCTTATACCACGTGGCTCTACAGTTCCTCACGGTGTGTGTTTGCCCTCATTGCAATGAGTCAATAGACCCTACTTTTGTTTAATTAAAGATGTGTTTCTGATTGTCATTGACTGGGGGCCATTGAACTAAACTAAGGTTTAGAGGGCTATATAGAGAAGTCCAACAGCCTGTATTAAATACTTGACCTTGAAATACATACATTTATTTCCACGTCTTCACTCTTAAAGCCAAACCAATAATTTCATAGCAGAGTAAGCATTTGGGGTACAACAAGTCATGATTCAAGTTTTCTCTGACCAATAGGTTTATATCTCTAAGAAGAGAAATGATAGATGGCAGAGAGACAGGAAATACAGCGAAGAGGATTTTGAGGGAAACAGAACTCTTAACTTCTTAAGCAACAACTCTCAAGACCACTAACAAAAGTCTGGGTGAGACACAGTGCCCATGAGGAGCAGGAGCCACGTGGCCACTGAGGTGAGCCTGAGGATTGGGGCAGGGGCCCCGGCACACAAATAACTGTGCAAGTGATATGCATTTGCAAAACCCTGAGCATCATCCTGCTTTATTGCATGCATGCATGTGCCTTGACATAAACAGCCTGTGTCTTCCTCCGTATTGTGGGACGTATTGTTCACTTGCTCACATTTCATCTGATTTAGTTTAATGGTACATGGACTCTTTTTTAGCCTCCATAGCTTTAAAAGCACTGTAATCCAACTTTAAGATTTAGGTCTTAACTTTTCTCCAGACAGTTACTTTAAGACCTTTAAGAATTATCCTATGTGAAAAATGCATAGGAGAAGTACTTTTAAGGAAGTAGAAATCAGTGGGCAATTTGATTTGTGGAATAATTGTAGAAAGTGAAAACACGTCTGTGTATCTTTTCTAGGATGACACATTCGATCTGAGAAGACCAGGGCGTTGCAGCAGAGGCTTTCCATGCTGCAGTCAGAGAAACTCGTGGTCCAAGAAGAGCTGAGTCCAATCAAATAGAGACAGTGAGAATTACTATTTTGATTTTTCACAAAGACTAAGTAAAATGTCAGATAAAAACATGTATTAAGGTGCAATCTATTTTCGAGGTTAAAAGTATGGATTAAATACAGAGAAGCTGGGTTTGAAACCTTGGCTCTACTGTTTCTCTCTACGTGGTCTTGGGTAAATTACTTGACCTCTCAAGGCCTATTTCCTCATTAGCAAAATGGAAGTAATAATAGTATCTGTGCAATAAAATTCTCGTTGGATTAATTGCCATGATGTGGGTGAGGTGTTCAGCTCAGTGCCTGGCACACAGTAGGTCTATAATTACTATCATGGTGGTGTTGGCGGCGACCACTATGCAACCAAGTACAGAAATCCTCATGCTAAAATCAAGGCATTTGAAGCTTCAAACTGAATTAGCTTTGTGGAGAAAATTATACTTTAAAATATTTCTAAATATATTTTAACATAAGGTTTTGAACTCTGACAGAAGAGTTAAAGTTTAACAAGTATGACCCTGAGGCACCTGTGTGGCTCTGTCGGTTAAGCATCTACTCTTGATTCCCACTTGGGTCGTGATCTCAGAGATGTGAGATCGAATCCCACATCAGGCTCCACGTTCAGCACAGAGTCTGCTTAAGATTCTCCCTCTCCCCTCCCTCTGCCCCTCCATCTGTTCTCTCTCTCTCTCTCTCTCTCAAATAAATAAATAAATACAATCTTTAAGTCAACATTTATTACCTACTTGTTTGGTGTTGTGCATCGTATCTGAGCAGGTGAAGAGGTAGAGAAAAGAAAGCCAAGTAAGGTATGATTTAGACACAGATGTGTTCAAAATCAATAATTATATATGACTGACTTGTGATAAGTGTCAATGTCCAATAATGTTATCCCAGTAAAGGGACAGTTCGTTTATGGATAAAACAATCTAGAAGGGAGGTGATGGTTTTGAAACAACAGTGGGATTTCCTCGGGCGACGACTGGGATCGTGAGTTCAGAAGAACAATCTGGGTGGACAGATTAATATAAGCAAGAGGTGGATCTGGAAAGTACGAGGATGTTGAAAAACTTGGGTACAGAATGGTGGGTATGCTGGGTGTGTGGTGGATGGCTGAGGAACTTGTGACGTCTCCATCATAGAGTTCAGATCGTATCTTGGCCCAGGCTGCCACAACAAAATACCATCAACTGGGTGGCTTAAGCAACGGGAACCTATTTCTCACAGTCTGGAGGCTGAGAAGTTCAAGGTCAAGGGGTCAACTGATTCGATTCCCCAGTGGGGACCCCATTCTTAGCTTACAGACGGCCATCTTCTCGCTGTGTCCTCAAATGATGTGGAGAAAGAAAGAGAGGGAGGGAGAGATGGAGGGAGGGAAGGGGGGCACTTTAGTGTCTCTTCCTCTTCTTATAGGACACTAGTCTCAACGTGGGGCCCCATGCTCACCTAAATCTCCTTCCCAAAGGCCCCACCTCCAAATGCCATCATATTAAGGGTGAGGGCTTCAACATCTGTATTTGGGGGGGTTGTGAACCATCAGCTATGTCATGGACTTAACCTGTACTCAGAGGAAAAGCATTGCCATTTTCTGAAAAGGCAAATACTGTTATTAGACTGGTGTTTCAGAGGGTAAAGCTGCTGTGAACAGGTGAGATGAATTGGAAGGAGATAAGGACGCTAGTTAAAATATTGCTGCAATAGATCAATTGAGAGGTGCCATATTTCATGAAACCCACAGCAATATCAGTTGTTAGACACATCATTTTTTATGTGCTTCTAAGGAACAAACAAAACACAACCACCAGAGAACTATGATATAATGCTTTCCTATGTAGAATTTTAATCTTATGCTTATCAGAAGAATGATTTCAGAGGTTTTTAGGCATCAATTTTTTTATTATATGTCATTCTTCATATATACATAAAACGAAAACATGAGCAAAATACATTAATATTCCTACAACTGTTTCACATTTAAAGTCTATTTCTTCTAAATCACTTCTTGATTCAGTTATTAGGATGTGTGTCATCATGTTTATCCACATATGTACAGACACAGTGATAATTTTTAAAAATACTCATATTTTATATACAATTTAGTCAGTTTCTTTAACTTAATGTACCATGGACATCTGTCCAGATAATTAACTATAGTTCTGTAAAATCACTGTAATGTATTCAACAACTATATTGAGCATCCAAGCCTTGTGCTAGGAATTACGGAAACACCAGTGAGCAAAAGCAGGTGCAGTGTAACTCTCGGAGCATGATCAATTTAAACATTTCCCTAATGACAGGCATTTTGCTTATTTCCATATTTTGTTTTCGTCGTTTTCTAGCACAACCAATAGTACAATAAGTATTCTCATTATAGTACTTCTCCATAAATCTTTAAGTTTTTAGAGGCGCAATGTCTGAGTCAAGTGATTTGCATATATTGTTTTTGACACATTTTCTCAATGTCAGCGTGTCCTTCAGAGACTGGCACCGATTTCGTTCCCATCTGCATTCCCATCATGCACCAGTTTTTTCATGACTCTTCCACCCTGGGTTTTATCATTCTTTCTCATCTTGGCTAACTAACTAAAGAGGTAAATACTGGTATTTTGATATTGTTTTCAATTGCAGATCTTGAATACTGGTGAGGCTGAATATATTTTATGTTCATTCACCACATATATAATGTATCTATTATTTGTAAATATATATGAATATACATTTTATGTTAATTAGTCATATGCACTCTTACATAGGTTTTTATCCTTTGCCCATTTTTCTATTGATGTACTGGATTCAAATGACTTTTAAATAATCATTTCTCTCTTTGAGTTCCAGTGTTAGTGTTTTTGAGACATAACAAGAATTCAAAAACATAATCCTACTTAATGGGCACTTCATATCAGCATAGCTTCCTATAATAAAGTTTGATTTCTTAACTCATCTGTGAAAATGTCTGTGTGATATTATACTCAGATTAGAATGCTATTAGTTTTAACTACTGGAATATGTTTTAATAAATAAAGACATCTTATGCAAACAGCAAAACAGGATGTGCAGTTTCCATAGAAACAGAAGCTAATATTATTAAAAAGCATAAGCCATACTGGAATTGTTCCTCTCGGGGACCATCATTTGCACCAGTTCCTTGAATAAGTCGGGTATGTGAATTATACCACCTGAAGCTGGTTAACAGTAGTGATGCTTAATAAAGGCTTCAGTGCACAGCTGATCATCACGAGAGAAAGGTTGATGTAAATCACATTGCCTGCTAACAAATTTGGATTTTCATTTTAAATTGAAAGGTAAAAAGTAAAACCCATTTCATCTTGATTTCCTAGGGAGAGTCGTTCATTTCCATGCTAAAATTGAAATAAGGCCAATAACATGGGAGTATGATTTCTTCTAACTTTGAAATTTTTAGTTATAAAGCAAACTTTCTCCATTAAATCAATTTTCCTATTGGTCTAGATTATCTTGGTGGAAAAGAGTTCTTAAGAAAATAGCTTTGAACAAAATAACTTATAATACCCCAAAGTGCCAAAACCTTCCAATATGAGTATGAAATAATTATATCACTCAGACTGTCAGAGTTTATAATTACCATCTGGAAACTGAAAATCACCGAAGCAAAAGAGGATTCCCTTAGGTCTAAATCACCCAGAGGGTGGTGTGCATGTCTGTCTGGTACCTAGCACTGCAAGTAAAGTCTGTATTTCAGTTTTTAATCCAAAATTCCCTGTTAGGGCTGTTACCTTTTCTATATCCTCCAGTATGTCTCATTTGTGAAACGTCTCCGCTTAGCCCTGGCAGTGACTCTTGACATAAATGTTCTGCTTTCATGAGGCAGAAAGAGAATTATTCCCTTTGCTGTCCAACTTGGGATAGGATATCACAAAAAGAGATGACATGAAAATAATGTTCATGTTTATAATAATCATACCTTCACTTAAAAAATATATAATCTGGGTCGCCTGGGTGGCTCAGCGGTTGAGCGTCTGCCTTTGGCTGAGGGCGTGACCCCGGGGTCCTGGGATCGAGTCCCCCATCGGGCCCCCCACAGGGAGTCTGCTTCTCCCTCTGCCTGTGTCTCTCCCTCTCTGTGTGTGTGTCTCATGAATAAATAAGTATTTTTAAAATTTTTAAAAATTTTAAAGCATCTTCTAATTTGACCTCCACATGTATAACAATGACATTAGTATTACTGCCCTATGGATACAGAAACTAGGTGTTGCCCACGTCTTACAGCTAACAAATGGAAGAGCCAGAGCTCAAACTTAGGGCCTTGGTCTCAAAATCATGAGACGTTTCCATGGAGCCCCCCACTCCCCATGAATATAAAACCCTGCTGCCTTGAAGCAGGGGCTGGGGAGAGGAGCCTGCCATGCAGAATAGCAGCGACATCCTTCTCACTGACGCTATTCTCAATCCAGTGTGTCCTGCGTGTTTGTTTTTTTTTTTTTTTGCTGCTTCGTTGTCCTTGCTGCTCCCCGCTTGCCAGTGGCAGCGGGGATGGCAGCGGCGGTGCCACTAAGATCATGGCCACGGGGCCCCGCTTGATCAGACCTCTGACTTTATTTCATTTCACTCTCTTCCGTGTTTGCTATGCTCCATATAATAAATTGCTGTCTGTTTCTTTTCATCGTTGCCATCCTGGGCACAAAGGGAAATAATATGAAGAAATCTCTGAACGTGTGCCTTCCCTCCAGACGGCAATGCAGCTAACAAGTTGGGCTCCGATATGAGGGTGCCTGGGTTGGAATCCTGGCTTTGCCATTTACCAGGCCCTGTGACTTCAGACTAAATTAAATTGATTCAAGTGCTCACCTCTCCATGCTTCAATTTCCTCATCTGTAAGCTACCAGTGATGACTTCACAGGCTTGTCGTAAAGATTTTATGAAATAGTCCACACAAAGCACTCATCTCACTTAACTGGTAATAGAAAGGACTCTAAATGGTCATTTATAAATATATTATTTTTTAACAAAAAAAATTAAAAAATAAAAATAAAAATAATTATTTTTTAACAGGTAAAACACTCAGCATGACCAGTCAGTGTTGAAACTGATAATAAGGGGAGAAAACAGACTGTTTGGTCTGGGAAGGCCCTTAGTTGGGCAATAACAGGAGGATTGGATGGGGCTTGGCAGAGACAAAGGAAAGGGCAAGCCTGAGAAACGGGGTCAGCCTGAATGGGGTAACATCGTGAGAGCTGAGTGGATAAAACATCCTGTTTTGCTGTTGTCATAAGATGTCGGGGTTGGTGGAGAGGATGAAGACACGGAGCTAATTAAAACCAAAGGCCCTTGAGAACAGATTATGACAGATGAGGCTGGAGAAGCAAGATAGGACCAGGCAAGAGAAGATTTTTGAACTCCAGGGTAAGAATTTGAGAATTAATTTGTAGGCAATAGATTCGGTAGGGAAGCTATTACAAATTCTTGAGCAGGGAACTTGGCCGAATAGAGAAACAGGCGTGATCTTCCTACGTGTCTTTCAAGGCAACCAAGGGAGAGTAACAAATCACTCTTATCACGGTTCCCATTTAATGGCAGTCAGGGTACCAGGAGTTGTCTCTATATTGTCTCCTATCATTTTAACAACAACTACAGGGTAGTTACTGTTTCTGCATCGTCTGAAGAAGTCGCAGGAAGGTTAAGAAAATAGCCAGCATCATAGGGTGAGTAAATAGCAGAGCCAAGACTCAGTCCTCTGTGTCTTCAAAGCCCATATTTCTTCTACTACCCTATTCTGGTTAAATGTATATTTTTTAAGTGAATAGCAAATGAGAGAAACAACAGAAATTATGAGGAGTAGGCAAAGTCATAAAAGGAATAACCTCCACATCACTTAAAGGGTCTAAATACCATGGACAGAAGCCAGCATGGAAACAATCAGAAAGCACCATTTCTCAGGAAATGGTTATTGAAATTACAGAAATATCATGAGAGTGTTGGATGGATATGTTAGTTGCAAACAACGAAACTCATCCTTGCTGTTGAAGCAGATCGTAACTTTATTAAATGATATTAAGTCTTTCACAGAAATCCCAGGGGGCTGGAAAGACAGATACCCAAGCATACCTGCAGGAGCAAGCATGCCACAGCCCCTTACTCTGCACAGACAACCTTGGCCTGGACGCTGGATGAGCACACACCTTCACCACCGTACTAGACAGATGTGTCACCCTGTGCAGGAATGCCCTTTTCGTGCTGCTTACTTCCAAATCCAAGCCTAGTGGGGTGTGGTCTGATTCATGGAACTAGTCACGTGCCTGTTCCAAGCTGTAAGAGAATCTAAGTTTGGGGCTTTTATTTGGCTCCCCCCCCCCATATTCTTTTGTAGGTAAAGCTCATAATGGGAAGTTCCCAAAATATAGGTTCGTGAGGCAGCTACAAATAACAAATGCCCACTCCTATTAGGCAAAGGCATTTTGGAAAGTTAAGAATCCAGCAGCATCTGCCTAGCACTCTCCAGGGGAGAGGTGTGCTCTGCTGACTGACATGGGTATTTAGTTCTGCTTGACAGGCTCAATATTTTATTATAGAAAGGGAAGGGTGACTCACCATATTTAATGAAAATGTCCATGAAGGCTATGCAACTCCCTTGAGTTTGGTTCATATCCAGCTGGATATATTGTGTGGCCATTAAATTTCAAAAAAAAAAAAATGTATCTACTGAAAAGAGGATGGGTTTACTGACTACCAAGAAGAATATTTTGGCCTTGGAAGAGTTACATTTTATTGTGTATTGATAAGTTCATTCATGAATAGTGTCCAGGCATTACACTAGGCACAGGGTATCCAATGACAATCAAATCCCATCTTTGCATTGAGGAGCTCACAACCCGGTGAAGTAAACATGTGAATAAATAGTTCTGGGATGATGTGATAAATGTAAACCTGGTTAAAAAAAAATTATAGGAGCATTGGGGAGGGGCCCTGACTCCTTGACCCTCGAGAGAGAGAAAAGCCATCAGGGACAGAGCCTGAGTGAAGGCTTGACACTTGAGAGCTCACCAGAGGGAGAGGTGGGAAGAAGACAAGCCAGGTTGAGGAAAGGCACAGAAAAGAACATGAACTGATTCCATTCATTCACCCAACACTTCCCGAGTGCCCAGCACTGAGATATGGGAGACAAGGCTGGGGAGACAGGGGAGGGCGGAGCCTGTCACAGCAAGGAGGCAGAAGCACAGATGCAATGGGCCAAACGTGGATGTGATCACCATGTTAAGAAGTTTAGAATTTGCTCTTGGTGCTTTGTCTTTTTAAATTGATTCCTCTGGAGACTATGTTAAGGATGGATCCAGCTTCTCAAATACCTCCGTTTTGAGTCTAAACAGGTGACTTGCCACCCTACACTGCGCTTTGCAATCTTTGCTCACCTGTTAGCAGACGGCTCATATAATGCGTGTGACGTGGGATGGGCGCTTTCTTTATAGCTGCTGGCATTCAGGTCGCTCTCTTTCAGAGCATAAGCATGGAGAAGGCAGGGACCCTCCTAGTAACACTGTTAATAATGAAGATATCAAAAATGGGCAATTGAACAAGGTTTCTTGGAGAAGAACAGAGTCTCTGGGATGTCCCTGTAGGACTCCTGAGCAGCTGCTGCAGGAACATAAACATTAATCAAGCACTGGCACTTGTGTGTGTGTGTGTGTGTGTGTGTGTGTGTGTGTGTGTGTATATATATAATGGGAGAGTATTAGGGCAGAAACAAATTAGATGTACACCCCTGTATCCTTAAGAGACAGAGACAGAGACAGAGACAGAGAAGCACACGGACACAATACTGAAACTTAAAAAAAAAAAAAATTAACTCCCACATTCGTGTACTTGAACCACCAGATTTAGATGCAGCCTACCACCATGGGACACATCACCTGCCAGCTGCACTCGACAGGGGGTGGGCTCCTGTTACACGACGCCTGATATTTTATATGCTCTTTTCTATTGCACCAAACTCAGAGAAGGTTCTCCTTGCAGGTCTATATTTCCATGTTAAAACTTTATGGTTTTGGAAAGAGCAAGAGACAAAGAAGAAAGGGAAGATGTGGGAACAGGAACATTAAACAAAGGACAGACTCGTTGTGCAATTATGACAAGAAAAATGATCTCCAGGGTCTATAAGGTCAAGACAGTAGATCCTCATGTGTGAAATACTTTATGCTTGAATGACCCACAAATAGTTGATTTAAACTAAGGGACAAATCTTCCAAATAAAAGGATGCTTTCAGCGCTCAGTCTATGGCTATTGGGAGCTGACAGAGAAAAGGGGAAAGAGAATTAAGGGACAAGCAGGCAGGCATGCTGATTGCTCCTGGTGCTCAGAGGGCCGGGCCCCCAGTGTTTCCAGTCCAGCCTCCATCATCAGCTCAGCTGGTAGGGCACCAGGGTCTCACTGGAATCACCTGCAAGTCTTCACCATGGTGACCTTTGGGAAGAGGAACAGGGGTGGAATAAAGGGGACATGGCTCTTGGGATTCTACGCTCATTCAACATCTATTAAGGGCTATTTCTGCTCTGGGCATTGGACTAAAATCCATAGTCTGGAAGTTATTTAAATCTGTGTAGAAAAGCAGTTAGTGAAACAAAAACACTTTCCACGATAAGGTGGAGAAAATATTGTAAGAGATGACCACGTTTCTGCTGAACTTTATGTTCTACATGACAATGTCAAGATTGATTTTGGATTCCTTAAGCAGATTTTTGTTTATTCCTGCAAACTATAACATCATCAAAATTCTTAGCATCTAGTTGATAGATGTTGTACTAAAATCAAAGTTTTCTCTCTCTTTTCCTCCCCCGCTGAAAACATGGCATCTAAACGCGGCATCGGGCCATTAACGATGGACCTTAGTTACATTGTCTACGAAAGGGGTCAGTAACCCCGGAGGGCTGTGTTAAATGAGATGCAGTCATAAAAGTCATGTGACGGATCCGGAACACAGCCGGGAGGAGAAGCAGTGGACAGACCCAGCTCCCCGGGGCCAAGCCTCTGCTTGCAGGAATCCCTCGCTCCAGCTGCACCGCTGGGTAACACCCAGAGGCGAGCCTTCAGCTATTTTGAAAGAGAACCGCAAGGTTGTAGGAAGAAGATACTACCGATGGCGGATTCAGGAAGAGAAATGTAGGAAGAACTTTATATTGGAAAACATCTAAATAATTCAGTCGCTCAGGAAGCCGAAAACCCCACTTATGTTTCTCTTTATGTTACTGAGTCTCCATCAAGACTTACCTGTCAGCTTAGAGCAACTGTCCAAGAGAAAGATAAATCAAATTTACCTTCCCCATCTGTAAGAGATTAGAGTTAAATGCTATCTATATTCACAAGATTTGTTTCAGCATTGGCATCAGTTCCACTCTGTGCACCGGCACTGCATTTTTATTTATTTATTTATTTTTTTAAATAAATTTATTTTTTATTGCTGTTCAATTTGCCAACATATAGAATAGCACCCAGTGCTCATCCCGTCAAACGCCCCCCTCAGTGCCCATCACCCAGTCACCCCCACCCCCCGCCCTCCTCCCCTTCCACCACCCCTAGTTCGTTTCCCAGAGTTAGGAGTCTCTCATGTTCTGGCTCCCTTTCTCCTTTCCCCTTTATTCCCTTTCCCTATTTTTTATATTCCCCAAATGAATGAGACCATATAATGTTTGTCCTTCTCCGATTGACTTACTTCACTCAGCATCATACCCTCCAGTTCCATCCACGTCGAAGCACATGGTGGGTATTTATCGTTTCTAATGGCTGAGGAATATTCCGTTGTATACAGAGACCACATCTTCTCTATCCATCATCTGTCGATGGACACCGAGGCTCCTTCCACAGTTTGCTACTGTGGACACTGCTGCTATAAACATCGGGGTGCAGGTGTCCCGGCGTTTCACTGCATCTGAATCTTTGGGGTAAATCCCCAGCAGTGCAATTGCTGGGTCGTAGGGCAGGTCTATTTTTAACTCTTTGAGGAACCTCCACACAGTTTTCCAGAGTGGCTGCACCAGTTCACATTCCCACCCACAGTGCAAGAGGGTTCCCCTTGCTCTACATCCTCTCCAACATTTGTGGTTTCCTGCCTTGTTAATGTTCCCCATTCTCACTGGGGTGAGGTGGGATCTCATTGTGGTTTGGATTTGTATTTCCCTGATGGCCAGAGATGCGGAGCATTTTCTCACGTGCGTGTTGGCCATGTCTATGTCTTCCTCTGAGAGATTTCTGTTCATGTCTTTTGCCCATTTCATGATTGGATTATTTGTTTATTTGCTGTTGAGTTTAATAAGTTCTTTATAGATCTTGGAAACTAGCCCTTTATCTGATACATCATTTGCAAATATCTTCTCCCATCTGTAGGTTGTCTTGTAGATTTGTTGGCGGTATCTTTTGCTGTAGCACTGCATTTTTAAAAAAGACTTTGCTCATAGACGATGGTGGAGGTTTCCTTATTATTATTTCAAGATGAGGCATCCTGAAAAGGCAATCTCCCCTGAGCATCACATGGTCAAAGTAAATTTGAATCATGACTATTATTATGTTTTTTAGAAAGGTTATAAGAAGAAAGCTTTATAAATTGCTCTTGATCTGATCAAACTCAGCTTTAAAGTAACACTAAGCAGCAAGGATTTTTTTTTTTTTAATTTATGTCAGGGTAAGAAATTGGTGCGAGGTTGAGATTTGTTTTCAAAATCTGAGTCATTAGAGACTATGTTTGTAAAAAGAAATTTTAATGTAATGATGCGTTTTACCAAAATGACAGGATCAACTTTAATTTTCTTTTTTAATGTTAAATGCAGACCACATGCCTGGCACTGTGCTAGGGTCGCTAGAATGCAAAGAAAGCTCACTGTGGATTTCCTGCCCTCTGACAGACTGTAATCAACTCAGGAAAACAAATCATATAGATATGAAATGAAGAATTATACAACTTAAAATTAAGTGCCAACGTGGGTGAGGCACACAGCTAACCTCCTAGAGGGCCAGGAAAGGGACAAGGTCAGAGTAATAGTTACTCTTAATAGTGAAGCTACAGAGGTTTGTATTAAATGATTTTATTTTTATATTAATATAGGACTAACCTCTTTAAAATAAAAATCATTAAAAACCACCGATGGATGAATTATTGCCTGTTTTTCTGACAAGCAATCTGAGAATTATTTTCTGGATTTGCAGGAGTATATAGAGTCACTGCATTTTTTCAAGATGCTTACGTTCCACCCCCATGGGATGGGATGGCTCGATCGTTTTTCATTTGTTTATTTATGTCACATAGCTTATTATTAAGTTTATTAAAGAAATAAACTTCTTTAAATGTAGTTTGAGATGTTTGAGATGTTTCTATTTACTGTAAGGCAATATTGTTAATAGATTTTTAACAAGACTGCAAAATATGCAGTGACAGCCAGCATCATGGAATGAAGACCTATTTGCAGGTCCTGTTTCTCAGCTGTTGCAGGGAATATGCTTTCTTGTACTAACTTGTAATCACTGTGCTCTAGAAAGACCATAAGCTTTTAATTTTGAAAAAAAAAAAAAAAAAAAACTTGTGTCTGAGTCCTTCTGACAACATGACCTTGAACAAATTACTTAACTTCTCTGATCCTCCATTTATCTATAAATGAGACTGATTACTCCAACCATGCTAGGCTTCTCTGGATGTTAGATAGAAGGCACAAAAGACCTAATAGGAAGTTGGAAGCACACAGCAAGGAAGAGGAAACATAATGATCACTTGCTAGCAAGTAATTTTTATATCATTACTAGGCCATTAGTACGTTCCTCATCAGCCAAGCTCCGCGGGTAGTTCGTCTTAGCAGTTTGATACCACGTCAAGAATTCTCAAATCCAAAATCTCTGGGATCCACAGAATTGTAATCGTTTGTTCTTTTTCTTCCCAATATTTTCATAGTAAAACTTAAGCCAAAGTGATGTACGTATATTTTATAATTTATTTATCCCAGCTGGCAGGAACGTTCATAGGCTTTGCTGCAGAAATAGTAAGGTGCTCGACCATAGAACATTGCTCTAGCACCAGCTGATGGTGGAATATTTCATGGGATGTCTGCACCATGGTGTCTTTCTAAAAATTTCCAGTATCTGAGACACATCTGCTCCAATAATTTTGGAGAAAGGACTATAGCATTCTATTACTTTCCATTAACTTTTTGCTTATTTATTACATTCACCTGCTTTCCTTCATCACATAGTTGTGTTTATCTTTAGTACAATTTTATGATTAATAGATACTCTGTACCCTGTGCCAACCAGACCAGGAGCCCTTCAACGTACCCAAATAATACGTATCTCTTTACCGGGATAGAGTTCTACCCACAAGGCTATCATCTAAGAAAGACAGTGGAAAGAACTCTGTATGTGAATATGAAAACATGGAGTCTTAGCAAAGCCTGCTTCATTTGTTAACCTGCTGGGTGACCTTGGGCAAGTTACCCAACTGCTTGAAACTTCAACTTCCACTTCCATAAAATATATATAATAATACCTGGCATATATATTTGACACATCTCCTACAGGCTGGAAAAGTTAAACAAATTAAAATATATGAAAGTATTTTATAAAACATTAGTAGATATCAAAGGTGATAATACTACAAGCATGTTGTATGCAGTTACTTTTGTTTCTAATACAGATTCCCTAGAAAATAATGTTTAATTATTACTATTCCCATTGCTATAGTAAGTGTTATGAGATTAATCATAAGATGATGAGTCTTAAAAACACACACTATCGGGATCCCTGGGTGGTGCAGCGGTTTGGTGCCTGCCTTTGGCCCAGGGCGCGATCCTGGAGACCCGGGATCGAATCCCACGTCGGGCTCCCGGTGCATGGAGCCTGCTTCTCTCTCTGCCTGTGTCTCAGCCTCTCTCCTCTCTCTGTGTGACTATCATAAATAAATAAAAATTATAAAAAAAAAAAAACACACTATCTGTTCACTCCTTCATTTGAAATTCTTTCACTCATCAAAGGTTGTTGAATATCTACAGAGGGCCAGACACTTCACTAGGCAATGAAGGTACAAAGGCAAATCGACACAGATTATGGTTCAAGGAGTTCATGGCTTATGAAAGGGAACACACTCTTCTAGAATGAAGTGCAAAATTTGGTGAATACATTCTTCCCCTAAAACAACAAAACAGGGGATCCCTGGGTGGCTCAGCAGTTTGGCGCCTGCCGTCGGCCCAGGGCGCGATCCTGGAGTCCCGGGATCCAGTCCCGCATTGGGCTCCCTGCATGAAGCCTGCTTCTCCCTCTGCCTGTGTCTCTGCCTCTCTCTCTCTCTCTCTCTCATGAAAAATAAATAAATAAATAAATAAATAAATAAATAAATAAATAAATAAAATATTTAAAAAATAAATAAATAAAACAACAAAACATACTGGCATGAGGACAGACAGATATCAAAAAAATATAACTGAGAGGCCCCCAGGGTCCCCACACATTTACGGTTAGTTGATTTCAACGTGAGTGTGAACACAATCCAATGCGAAGTAGAGTCTTTTCAAGACTGACTGGCACTATGAGCGCAAAACACATATCCTGCAAAACTTCCTGGGATACGTTAAAATTGCAGAAGAACAGATCTCAGTAATTAATTATCTTAAGGGAAAGAAGAATGGGAAAATAATGGCCACTATCAGGCCAAGAGACAGCCGAATCCTCTCAGGGACAGTGAATCAGTGGTGAAACTTCCCATGCGGATTCAACAGTGAAGATTAACCTGATGCATGTTTCCTGAGTTGTCTTTACAGGGTCTAACCCCCTCTGAGCACCCAGACACCAGACCGGTTGGAGCCAGAGAGTTGATACTGATCCTTGCTGCCCTTGTGATGTCAGTCAACTGAAACCTGGACTGTGTAACCCTGGGCTGACCGTTGCCGCAGCTCCATGCTGGATTCCCCATCGGGCAGCCACTTTATGAATACGTGGGCACCCTTAGCTCAAAACCTCCTGCAGTTTGGTTTTTCAAGGAGACACTATTTTGGAAACTATCTCCAGGGTTCTCCTTTACTTGTTGCAAGTAAAACTCTTCCTTTTCCTACTTGTTGGCTTGGTTGGGCCTTGGCTCGACACCCACCAAGAGGTGAGTCCAGTTTCGGGTAACAGTGATGGTTGCATAACTCGGTGAATGTATTCAAAAGCACTGAATCGTACACTTTAAATGGTGAATTTTATGGTATATGAAATTTATTTCAGTAAAGCTGTAAAATATATATACACAACAAATAAGGAAACAAAGTAGTAAACACAATTAGTACAAAATAGCGTAACAATGCATGTGATAGGTATTGTGCTGTTTACCAAATTTTCCTATTCTTCAAGTGCATGGTAGGATTGAACATCCTGGATCCTCTGTATTTGGATGTGGTCATGTGATTCGCTCTGGCTAAAGATTTAGAACAGAACAGGGTGTTTAACTGTCAGAAGAAGACTCCCTTTGTGGTGCTGACTGGCGGTAGCTGTTCAGCAGGCCCCCCTCACCTAGTGAGAACGTGTGCAGCCTGCAGCTAATCCATGATGACATGTAGCATGAGAAAGAAAGAAACCTTTGTTGTTTTAAGCCATGAAGGTTTTAGTGTTGCTTGTTATCACAGATTAATTCTGCTTTTCCTGATAGAAAAGCTGGTACTTGGAGGCAGGATCTTGCTGTAATAAGAAACATTGGGTACATTGCATCGGCTTAGGGGCCAGAGGGGCAAGAAATAAGGAAGCTGTTACCAGATGTGCAGTGGCAAAACAGGAAGTCAAATCCTTGCCTGTGACAACTGGGAAGGTATACTGTGTACCCAACATACCGCGTACCCTACAGGCCCTGTACCCTACATGCTATGTACCCTATATGCTGTGTACCTAACATACCATGTACCCAACATACCATGTACCCAACATGCCATGTATCCTACATACTGTGTACCCAATATACCGTGTACCCAACATGCCACGTACCCAACATGCCATGTACCCAACATACCATGTACCCAACATGCCATGTACCCTACATGCCATGTATCCTACATACTGTGTACCCAACATGCCGTGTACCCAACATGCCGTGTACCCAACAAGCTTGCATCCCTAGGGGAAAGGCTGTAAAACAATGCATTGGTTGTTCTTCGCTCCATTTGACAAAGCATTACAAGAAAGAGAAGAGCTCATAATGGAAGTGGTCAGTTATGATGCAGAAATGCAAAAAGATAAATTCAACAAAGCCAAGCATGTGTAGGACTGGAATGGATAACTGCTTCTCGACCTTGGGCTGTAAAAAATAAAAATCAGAAATGCTTTGAACTACAAAGGTCACTTAAGACCCAACTTTGTGTTAAGGATAAAATCAAAGTAAAAAATATTTGAATTGAGAGGTGCCTAGGTGCCTAAGTCGACCACATCCGACTCTTGATTTTAGCTCAGGTCGTGATCTCAGGTTTGTGGTATCGAACTCAGCATCAGGCTCTGTGCTAAACATGGCACCTGCTTACGATTCTCTCTCTCCCTCTGCCCTTACCCCCCCAAAAAAAATCATTGAATTGATTAAAATAACACCCATTAAATTCTTTCAATTGTTCTAAATGGCTTAAGAAAAAGTCTCTGTTATACTGTGAAAGGCTCAAGTCACCTGTATCTAAGGAGAGAGGGAGTGAGGGAGTGAGGGAGTGAGTGAGGAGTGAGAAAGAAAGAAAGATGTGAAAACAAGGAAGCAGGGGGTCGGGGATGGAAAGCAAATCTACCACATGTACGTCTAGAAAAAAACTATATGTGTACATAAAGATAATTGGAATAAAATAAAAATAAAATGACAATGTTTTTGAGGAATGCTGCCAAAGAACCCACTAATCTGTGACCACTGGAAACTCAAAACAACCTTCAGTCTGTGACCTTCACGGCTAAATAAACTGGGAAAACTACTTACTTTCTTCCCCAGGGAGCATATTCCTCGTGCACACTGCAGATGGGGCCAAAGAGGATTTCTCAAAAAGGAAGAATTTCCAACAGTGTAGAGAAATATGGAAAAGGAAGCCCAGACCCTAGGACTGAATCTGCCCAGAGGTTTCACACGATTGCAACGGAAGAGTGACCATCAGGAGGCCCCACTGCCCCCCTTTCCCAAAGGAAGAGCATGCTGCCGTTACTCCGCTCCCTGGGTTGGCCGAGTGGAAGGCAGACAACTTGTGTTTTTGATTCTCAGGACTCTGGATCATAAGGAGGCACATCTGGACCCAATGTGCAGTACGACCAGTTACCCAGAGGTGCTTAGATTACAGGCGGACGTGGCCACTAACAGCACAACAGCTGTAAATTGGCTGACTTTAAAATTCTTCTTCCAAGCATCCTTCGAAAGAAACAAATGGCCTTTTTGTGTGGATCCCAAAGAACTATCAATTGCATTTTCACTTGCAAAGTCAACCTAAATTCAATCTCGAGCCTAGAAATATCAGACTATTAATCGGCTTCAACCCCCACAGTCCTCTTAGCTTTAAAAAAAAAAAAAAGAACAACGCTGTGTTCTTAATTTCAACTTTATACCGATAGGGCTTGTAATCAAAATTCTCTAGTTTGTTGCTGTTGTTGTTAAGGTAATAAATAGACCAAAAAACAAGAAAGTACTTTCATCCGGTTAATTTTTCATCCCCAACAAGTTGCTGAGGGAAGATTGATGAGACAACTGTTAGAATAAGAAGAAAAAAACTTTTTTTTTTTTCCTGCTGGTAGAGAAGTTGGTTCTCAGCTGGGAGCAGTTTCCTCGCACCAAAAGAATGATGCAAACTTCTCTGGAAGATCCTTCAAGGAGTTAGCATCTCCACCTGGTACCATAGACACGATCGCGACAGGGAAAAGGAAGGTACAAATGAAAACACGCACCTGCACAGCACATCTTTAGGTGAGTTCCCATCTTGAAGCTCAGCCTATAGCTGTTAGTGCCCAAACCCTTTGTTTAAAACCACCCAGATCAACTCCTCCTACTACTAGTAAATCAGATTTTAAGGGAATTGAATTAAATAGCAAAGTTGCTAATTATTTTGGAGCTTTAGGCGGGTTTTTCCCCCACAAACTGGACCCTCCGGGAATATCAAGATATTGAAGTCGAGAAAACATGGGGTGAGTGCTGGGGGAGCCCCGAGGATTATAAAGAGAACTGTGCTATTTGGGGTCTTGGGTATTTTGGACTTTTTGCAGATAATGTCAATCAATCAAAAAGAGAAGTGGTCAATAAACAATGGAATCGATATAAGAATATTAGCTGTTTGGCGGCATCAGGACTCCCAGCCACATGAGAACGCGTCCTGTCCACTGTCGGGTGTGTGTGGCCCACCTGTCTGCCTGGGTATAGGCGGCTGGGTAGCAGCCCCGTCACCTCTGCCCCGGGGTCTGGGGCCTTCCCCCGTGGAGGGCCGCTGTTGGTTGGTGCGTTAGGGCTCCTGCCACCTCCGGGAGGCGCGGCTACCTGACAGCCCCTGCCAACGGTGCGCGCTGTCACAGCGACGTCCTGGCCAGGAGGTGCCCTGGCCGCCACCGAGCTGTGGGCCGCTCCATCCCCAGGACCACAGCGTCCACTCCAGAAGCCGGGCCCGTGGCTGCACAACCGGTGGGCCTGGCCACAGCCTCGAGTTTCCAAATCAGCCGTGAAGGTAGTGGTAATTTTTGAGTCTAAAATAGAAGACGGCCCTTTGGCTACATTAATTACAACATTTGCTCATATTTGTGAACCACTACCAGGAATCTAACATTAGATTAGATTTCTAATCTTACCTTTTTTTTTTTTTTTTTTTTTTTTTTTTTTTTTTTTAACATAGGTTCAGAGACCTCATGCTAGTTTCCAATTTTGGAAACTATGTCCCGAACTAAATCACAGATCAAATGATTATGTGTGAAATTTTCCTTTGATTCTATTTTTATTTGATTATTTATTTTAAAAATACTTTATTTATTCATTTGAGAGAGAGAATGAGAACGAGAGAGAGACAGTGAGCGAGCAGCGAGCACAAGCTGGGGTGGGAGGGGGAAGGGTTGAGGGAGGGGGAGAAGCAGGCTCCCTGCTGAGCAGGGCACCTTACCTGGGGCTCCATCCCAGGACCCCGGGGTCACGACCTGAACTGAAGGCAGTCGCTCAACCACCTGTGCCCCCCAGGGGCCCCTCATTTAATTTCAAAAGAGAGATGAATCTTTATCTGATTTCTGAGTTGAAGGACTTTCTAAACTTGAAAGCATTGGAAGATATCACAAAGGAAAATATCAGTAGATTTGCTTTAATAGGAATATTTAAAAACTTGTATTTAAAATATTAAATATTATTAAGAAACAAAACAATATTAAGAAACTAATGTGGATAAATGTTCACAAGGAATTTTGCAGAGTTGCATTCTTAATTTAAACTTATAAATGACTCTCAAAGGGTCATTTTACAAAGGACATGAACAGACAATTTTAAGGTGAGGAAATACAAATAGTGAATATATTCAAGAAAAAAGTATTCATCCCACCAAATTAAGCTGACAAGACCTATTTTTCACTTAACAAACTTCCAAAAAATATATTCTTCTCCACGCTAGTGTTGATAGCATTATGAATTAGGGAAATGGTTTGATACTGTTTATGAAGTAAACAAATAAATATATGCAAATACGCAGATATTTTGAACTGGAAAAGTTTTACGTAGAAAAATGCTCGTTGCCGTGTTATTTGTGTGTGAAACATTTGAAACAGCATAAATGTTCAACAGTAGGGAACATTTCACTTGATTACGAAACAGACTACACGATGCACAATCATGTAAGCGTTAGAAAGTATGCTTGCGAGGAATTTTAATTATAATTGGAGGTAATTGTAATTGAATTATAATTAGAGATAATTGTATCTTTAATTATGATATATTATCCACTAGAAACACACGATGTTTTATTTAAAGCATAATCTCAAACACATAAAACAATACACGTCGAAAAATACTGAAAGTACGCGCACACATACATGTGGTCGCGGCTCAGCAGGTCTCCAGGGACTGTTCCTCCTTCGCGCTCCCTTGTATTTCCATGAGATAAATATATGATAAAGTATATATATAAGAAATATATTTCTTATACTTTTAATTTCTCCACCACAGTCTCGTGTTCCTTAGCATCAGAGGAAGACTCTAACCTGCCTCAACCCGCTCCCTACCCCCGACCCGCGGCCGCGGGGCCCATTCCTGTCCCCGTCCCCCTACCCCAGCTTTCACAGCATCTAATGAAGCCAAGCATCAGGCTAACCTGGATGTTGTGGAGCCCGACGCTCTTAGCCATTCCTCCCCCTAGCGTCTCAGCAGATTCATAAATAAAACATATTCCAGGAAATCTAAGCAGCACTTCGTAAGTTGTACTTGATTCACAAACGTGCAGAGGCTCCATGTCACCGTTGCAATGAGTATTCCTTCGGTCCCTGTGAACTCACGACAGAAATCCCGGTTATTCATGAGCTGACGCTTTGCAGAAACGTCTTAAAATATATTGTTGTTTTAATTACCGTCACAGATTTGGATTGGAGGGAACATCGGGTGCTCGATGCTTCAGCATTGCAGTAATTGCTTTAATGTATAATTTCACCGTGTATGTCCGTACAGATAATTAAGGTCCCTACTCCAGGGTAGACCGAAATTCTCTATCATTACGGCGTAATTACGCTCTCCAATGATAGTGATGAATTCTTAGTATAACCGAAGCAAACAAAGCTTGTTTTGAGTAGTTTAATATGTTAGAATCTTGGAAAAGCGCTGCTTGGCGTCCTATTGCTTTGGCTCGACCCCACAGGTGCCTGTGGCCTTACTTGAGTCACGGCAGCTGCGTCGTCTTGGCGCAGCAGGTGTCGCAGGCCCACAGGCTCTCTGGTGCGCACCGCGCCTCCTCCCACCGCCGAGCTCTTCGCAGGACGTTTCTGCTTGACACAGTGAAGAAGCGACTGCTCTACAAAGACAAAGAAATAAAAGCTGCGGTAGCCTCCCAAGGCCGGCGTGAAACTCCATTAGGCAAGCCAGGCAGGTGCCCACACGGGAGCGGGCCGCCTACCCACACAGGCCTCCTTTTCTTCGGGCACGTTCCCTTCTACAACCTCTACTATGATTGTGCGTCCGGCTCTGGTACCCCTCACACGCAGAGCGGGGGGTAGTATTTGTAACTGGGGACTTTAAAAAGTGACACAAAGGGTCGCCTGGGGGGCTCAGTGGTGGAGCATCTGCCTTCGGCCCAGGGCGTGACCCTGGGGTCCTGGGATTGAGTCCTGCGTCGGGGTCCCTGCTTCTCCCGCTGCCTGGGCCTGTCTTTCATGAATAAATAACATTTTTTTTTTTTTAAAGAAGCAACACAAAATGGCTATTTGAAAAAAACAGAACTCACATAAAATGAGTAAATCTAATGAGCAAAATATGCCCACAGACCAAAGACAACCAACAGTGAGGAGGGTGGAGTGAGGTTCCTGGCCAATCTGCAGTCCCCTCTTTCCGGAACCCTCCAAAAGGTTCGTGCCCACTTCCTTTTGTGGGGCTCCCGCCTGCCGCGCCCCTGGTGGGCATCTATAGGAGCCAGCAGCATCCACACGTGTTTCTTGAGTTGCTGATCATGGTCACGTGAAATGCAAGGTGCTCTCAGTGGGCTCCACGTGCGTGGCTCCTGGTCCCGTGGGACGTGACCATGAGCGGTGGCCGCACAGGTGTTGGCAGGAGCATAGGCACGGCTCCCTAGGCACAGGCGGGACGCACCCACGGGCTCTCTGCTGCTCCCTGAGCATGGGGAGCATTCTCATCTCAGGGGAGAGGATGTGGAAACAGTCTTCCTGCGACACAATCTGCGATTTGCGTCCATCCCCTGTTCCCTGGCCTCACATGTCTTCTGTGTCCTCCCGACCGGCCTGTCGCATGGTTACAGGTGTCCCCGTGGGGTAGCATGTCTTTTCTTGAGCTCCACCTTTACAGGAGTGTAGAGTTTGTGAGGTTCATCAAGCTGTATACTTGTGGTCAGCACCCTTTTCCAGCTTATTCTTCAATGAAAAGTTAAAAACAAACAAGTACCTCACGTTCCGCAGGCTTTTCCTGTCGCCAGCGGCCTCCACATCACAGCCGAGGGGATGGTTTCCAGGGCACGAATGTGCTACTACCTCGACACTCGCAGACACGGCGAGGCAGCAGTCAGTTGGGAGATACACATACGCACACTCCTTTCCTTTAATCCACAGTAGATCGCCTCAATCAAAGCATTGGGGTGACATTGGCGCTCCACCCGTGCGGGGCCTGGAGGGTCGGGACGCCGTGGGTCTCAGTGACCCGGGCAGGCTTCCGCTCCTCCTCACCTGACAGCCCGACTGACTGCCACCGGGCCCCTCGGAGGACCCTGTCCGGTCGCCTAGTGACCGTCATCCAAGGCAATAAGGCCAAACAGCAAATGGCACGGATATTTCTGAACAGCTGTTTATTGACCCAGATATGGTATTTGAACAGCTTACTCGCTTCTCCCGCACGTTTGGACCACATCCTACAGAACAGGGATTCGTCACTCCCTAATTATTCACCGCTTTTTCCTAGAAATGTTTTGTTTTGATGAGGAAACTTTTGAAAAGGGGTGGTAATGAGCTCCCAATAAGAAATGCAAATGTTTCTCAAGTTGTATTTTTTCTTTAATTGATATTTAACAGGACTCTTTGCTGCGGGAGAGCTTGCAGACTCCCAATAAGACCAAGGTTCATCACCTCCCACCCCATGTCTGCAGCACTCACACGGGACATTTATTTGATGGTCAGAACTATTGTAAGTCAGGGTAAAAGCCAATTCATGTTATTCTTCTCAGGTCATTTAGTGTCCCGGGAGGCTTCACTGGGCACAGTTCCACAGGCTTCTCTCCACGGGCATCTTGTTAGGTTGATTTGTGAATGAACACACAACTCTATTGGGTCTGTTGTTTTAGATCCCAGTTGCCACGAAGACTACGAGCTACTTGGCACTGGGACACGGCCCATTCATTTGTTTTTTAAGAGAAAGAGGGAGCACATGCATGTGCAAGGGGAGCGAGGGGCAAGGGGAGAGGAGGAGAACCGTAAGCAGGCTCCACGCCCAGCACGGAGCTTGTCCAGGGCCTGATCTCATGACCCTGAGATCCTGACCTGAGCCAAAATCTAGAGTCCCCACCCTTAACCAACTGAACCCCTCCGGAGCCCCTGGCCCATTCATTTTTGGAGCATCTTGACTAGAATAAAATAGGCACTAAATAGATTTTGAAGGAATGAAATAAGGCACGATCTGATGTCTTCTATTTAACGCTTCCTGAAAACTGTTAGAGACTGAGTGTTTGCGTCCTTCCAAAAATTCACAGGTTGAAGCCTTAACCCTCAGTGTCCTATTTGGAGATGGAATCCTAAGAAGGTAATTAGGTTTAGATGAGGTCATGAGCATGGCTCTCCCATAGGGTATTGTCTTTGTAGGAAGAGAAAGAGACCCGAGCTTTCTCTCTCTCTGGTGCGAGAGGACACAGGAAGACGGTGGCTGTGGGCAGGCCACAAGGAGGGTCCTTGCCGGCTCCTGACTGTGCGGGCCCGCTGGCCTCGGGCTTCCAACCTCCAGAGCCTCGAGAAATAAATGTGTATTTAAAGCCACCTAGTCCGTGAAATCTTGGGATGGCAGACTGAGCAGACTAAAACAAAACCTCACTTCTAAAAAACTCAGGCCAAATTTTCTGTCTAAAAATTGTGATAGTGCGTGATGTAAAAGAAGTGGAGAAAAGATGGATAATTCAGTAAATCATTTAAGGCAACTGGTTAGCCATTTGAGGAAAAGCACGAGTCCCTGCCTTAATTCCTATACCAAAATAAATTCTAGAGGAAGGAACTATTTTGATGTTAAAAGGAAATAAATGAGAGAAGGAGGGAGGGAGGAACAGAGGGAGAGAGGGACGTGTCCCATTGGAGGCTGGAGATCGATAATGTAGATGGGTTCATGCAGTTGGAGGAGAGGCGAGGCCTTTTCTGGATGGTATAGAACCCAGGAATTAAAAAGGAAGATTTACCCTTATAAAAAATTTTAAAACATTGATCCTGAGAACAGCATCATCCACAAAGATTTTTAAAATTACGATTTAATGAAAAATGGCAACTTTAATGACAAGGTTCTAATTTCCCTAGTATAAACAAAAAGCTCACAAAAATCAATTAGACAATGATCAAAAAGAAAACAGAAAAACAAACAAAAGATATAAAAATATACTTTAAAAAAAGATTTTATTTATGTACTTATTGAGTGAGAGAGAAAGGGAGCATGAACGGAGTGGGGCAGGCAGGCAGACAGAGAAGCAGACGCCCCGCTGAGTGGGAAGCCCAACCTGGGGCTTGACCGCAGGACCCTGGGATCATGACCCCTGTCTGCAGAAGGCAGAGGCTTCACCGACTGAGCCCCCCAGAGGTCCCTAAACGTGTATTTTATAGGAAAATAACACGTATGGTTAGTGAGGATGTGGAAAGACGTTTGACGTCATTAAAAATAAAGCAGGTGCGAACTGAAACCGCAATATGTCAGTCTCGCCTACCAGGTCGACGAAGGCCACTTGCCAGGACCCTCGTATTTGTTAGGAAATGGAACGGTGTCCTTGCATCAGCTTTTGAGTGAGATTTAGGAAGCCACCTGGCAATACCTTCCACTACGCCTGGATACTGACGCTCTACTTCCAGGGAATTATGTCCCACTTACTCACACACATAAGTGGATGTCCACTAACGAAAGATGGCTCTCCAAATCGTGGTAAAATAGAATAATAGTATGAACGTGTTTATTCTTATATAATTAGAGAGCATATATGAACGGATGGGTTATAGATGTAAAACTTACCACAGCTCAATGGGACTCCGTAGTAGAATCGTGAAATTTTACGTTTTACTTTATACACTTTGGCACCATTTACCTTTTTTTAAGCCATAATTTTGCACTCCTTTTATAACAAAGGGGTTCATCAGGACCATAAGGACAGTAGTGGAAATCTGCAAATCTGTGGAAATTAACCTAATTACGCAGCCTCTGAGTCGTACAAAAGTAGGATATCAGAAGAGAATCGGTCCAAGATAAAAGAATTTCAAAAATAAAGAACTTGGAAGAAAAGTGTTCGTGAAACAAGTGACCCGGGTCAGGACGTGGGCAAGCCTCACATGCAACGTGGGGTCAGAAGCCCGGGAGCCTGGTCATACCTGTGACTCAACCTCCCTTCAGTCAAGACAAAGCTGGTTGTGCTGCGAGCAGGTGGCTTAGGAGGGGGTGCGGGCCTGGGGAAGGGGACGGAGAAGTGCCTCCTAGACGGGCGCGTGAGCGGCTCAGGCACGGGCCATGACCTTCACTAAGGACCGTTCGGATTTTTTTTTCTTTTTTTTGCCTCAGAAAATAATGAAACGGATCCTCGGTGTTTTCCTAGGCCACCACTTGGAGCCCGCAGGTAGGCAACCAGGTGTTTGCACCTGTACGGGCTGCTCGGGGACGACGCCGGGCTTTGATGCTGAACTGGGCCAATTCCCCAGGCCGAATTCCTCACGCCGGCCATAAAACCGTGCATCCCCTAAAGGCCCACAGATGTGCTTTCCCCCACGGACAGCTGCCCCACGGTGAAGGGCAGGAGTCCCAGGTTTCATCTGAAGCCACCAAGCGGCCCATGAAGCAAGGTTGCGTGCGGGTCGCGGCTGGCCTCGGGTGCTCTTGGCCTTCTCCAACGGAGGCGGCCTCCGGGCGAGGTTTCTCCTCCACGAGGAGCCCACCCCACGTTGCGGCCTTCCTGAGGGGCAGGCGAGGCAGGCTCAGCGGCCTGTGTGCCAAGAGCGGGAAACGGCTCATGCTGAGCACACGGCCCACTGGCGAGCCAAGTCGTCCACCAGGGCCAAGCCATCGCGCCTTCCCAGGCCGCAGCTCAGGAAGGTCCCCCTGGGACCGGTCACCTGCCACACGGTGACCCAAGCGGGGATGAGCCACACGTGTGACCGACCCATGCCGATGCTACCACGGAGAACTGAGGCTTAGCGGGAGCGCCACGTCCACGCCCTGCTCTGCGCAGCCGGGCCGTCGATGCACCTGTTGGGGCAGGAAGTGCGCGGGCGCAGAGGATGCACAGCCCGTAGCGCCCGGGCCGCGGCCGCACCTGCTGGGGGGAGGGAGTGGGGGGCCGTCCACCCGCCCGCCCCTCTCGCCAAGCCCTGAGAAGTGGGCTCTGCAGCTCCGGGCCGGGCTCCTTGGCTCCGCTTCTTGTGCTGAAATGCCCACGCCCCAAACCGCGCGGCGGAGGGTGTGCCAGCTTTGACTTGCCCCCAGGGAAACACGCGAGAACCCAGGGAGACGCGGAAAGCCGCCCGGCGCTGACCAGCCCCCGCCGAGCCCCCCGGTTTGCTGTCCCCCAGGGGGGCCGCTACACCTGCCCTTAAGCTAATCGTTTGCTTTCTTTTTAAAACTTTACTTCATGAGCACATTTCCCCGAACATGACAGTTTAGCTTCGCTGTTTCAGCGCTAGATGCTCGGGTGGTACACTCTGTCTCCCGTCCTGCCCAGATTCCTTTGCTCAACATCCCATTTTGACCCTCGTGTAATGCAAGGAGCTGTAGTTCTTTCGGTTTCATTGCTTTCCAGCACTTGCTCCTACGATTATACAGCGAATTTATTTTTCTTTTCAACTGTTGACAAACTGCAAACGCAGCGCTGCTGGGAAGGCCTCTGGGGGTGTCCTGCCGAGCGCCAGCCCGCACTCCCAGGTGGGGACTGCCCGGCACGGGGTACATGACTCATGAGGCCAAACCGCCTCCAGAGTTCCCATCTACACCCTCCAGGATAGTGCGCGGGAGGCCCCAGGACCCGCCACCCTCTCCACGACCCGAATGGTGGCATCGGCGATGTTGTGGGTCATGTTGGGGCGATACTGCAGCAGCCCTAGGATGCGGGTGGAGCCGAAGGAAACCAGTTGCAAGATAAGCCAGCTCTGGGGATGCAATGCTCGGCCCGGGGACTGCAGTCAGCAAAATGCGATTGTACATTTGAAAGGTGCTGAGAGACCGACTCTTAAGTAGGTCCTCATCGCAAGCAAGAGATCGCTAACTGCGTGAAGGACGTGAACTAGACTTGCTGGGGTAACCGTTTTGCAATGATTACCAAATCAATTTGGTGCAACGTCCACCAGATCATCCCCGTCTGTCTTTACTAATACCTGCTACGTGCCAATCGCGGCTCAATAACACTGAGGAGGAAGAGCATGGGACGTGGGGCCTGTTGGCCGTGTGGGCGGCCAGCATCCTTTCCCGCGCTCCTGCTTGCTTTTTTGCTCACTTCGCCATGTCTTTGAGGAACTAAAGATCTTAATTTTATGCTAGTAAACTTTATCCATCACTTCCTTTGTGGTAGTATTTTTTGTGTGTCCCGCTTGAAAAATCTATTCCTACCCTTATATGATGAAGATTCAGTCGTATCTTGTCTTCTGGAAGATTGATTACTTGCTTTTCATCTTTAGATCTATAAGATACGTGAAATCGATTTTTGTTTATGACTTGAGAAAAGGCCAATTTTCTACTTTTCCCATATGGGTAAAGTTCCTCCACTACCCTTTATTGGAAGGACTGTTCAATTTTAACTCCTGTACGATAGCCCCTGTATTAGTTTCCTCTCTCAACACAGAAGAACACAGACTGTATCTTCGGTTATTGGCATTCTCATTCATGCTGCAAATTCATAGCTTTGAAAAAGTAATAGAAATGTTTAGATTGAAAAGAGCAAGTGGGGGGATCCCTGGATGGCTCAGCTGTTTAGTGCCTGCCTTCAGCCCACGGCGTAGCCCTGGAGTCTCGGGATCGAGTCCCACATTGGGCTCCCTGTGAGGAATCTGCTTCTCCCTCTGCCTGTGTCTCTTCTCTCTCTCTGAATGAATAAATAAATAAAATCTTAAAAATAATAATAATAATAATAATAAATAAAAGAGCAAGTGGGGGGCATCTGGGTGGTTAATCGGTTAAGCGTTTGCTTTCTTTTTTCTTTTTCTTTTTCTTTTTTTTTTTTTTTTAAGCATCTGCTTTCAGCTCAGGTCATGATCCTGGGGTCCTGGGACCCAGCTGCTCATCGGGCTCCCTGCTCAGGGCCGAGTCTGCTTCTCCCTCTTCCTCTCATCTCCCTCTGTGATCGCTCTTGCTCTCTCTCAAATAAATAAATAAATAAAATCTTTAAAAAAATAGAAAATAAAAAGAGCAAGTGAATTTGTGTACGTGCCCCTCCCCAAATTTCAATGTACATACTTGTAGGGCATTTGCAGAGAGGCCTGGCGTCCTGGTATTTTTGGTAGCAGGCTCTGCTCCTACTACGCGTCGTATGGTGTTCACTGTAGAGCAGGGGTTGAAATTTCTTGTTGTCAGAGACTCTGAGCACAGCTGGGTTCAACTTGCCTAGCAACGGGGTTCTGATGTGACTTTTTTATTTTGCAGAATTCATGCCTCTAAAATACTTCATGACATTTGGAAACCTTGTGTCTGTCTCACTGTGTGCCACATGATGAACACCATATGCTGTCAGATGAGAATAGAGGCTCCTATGAATTGAAGAATTTTGAGTCTACGGTAAAACTGGCATAGATATAAAATGTTCATTTTACTCTCTCAGGTAGGAAATAATTTGAGTAATATTTGCCCTCAGAAGAGTAGAACCCTGGAAGTTTCGTCGTGCTTACCTTAAAAGTAGCAGAAACAGAAGTAAACAGAGGGAGAGTCCATGATAAAAGGTTTGAAATGATCTTTCTTTGTTTGAATTTCGCCTACTTGACCTTCTGAAACTTCTCAGATCCAGCTCATTTACTCCATCTTGTGTTGTTTATCTTTTACTCAGCTTTAATCTTGAAAACAAATCCAGGGAAGGATTTTTGGCATGTGTTTATTTGCTCTCAAGCTTCTCGCTCTGGGTTCTGCTATGATTAATTTGGGGACGTCACAGCCCTCAGGTAGATGCCTTTTCAAATTTGTTTCTTACTTTTTTTTTTTTTCCTTCGGCATTTCCAGGCTCTTTTATTTCTAGAAATCAAAACATAATACCCTTCCATCGGTCAGCTTAAGTTAATGCTTCCAGAATTATTCCACAGTCTGTTGAAAGCTATCACTCATTTACAGGAACCCGCTTAATTTTCAGCGAAGACAAAACTCAGCAGAAAGAGAAGATAAGATAGAAACGCAAAAAAGAACAAGGAGGAGAAAGTGTTTGGCAATAGATGGGTCTGGCCCGTGAAAATGTGTCACTGAATCATATTGGAGTTTTAATCTCCATCACGAAATGTTCTGAAGAATCTGCTGATACTGACTTTGTTGGTATTTGCTTGTGTGGAGACAAACGATATATTACTGATTATGTAACAATCGTATAATATGAAAATCTATTATTGCTTACAATTTTGTGCTAGATGATATATTGCCATTTTTATTAGGTACATGCTTTATATTCTACGTTATTAAGGAGACTTGAAGGGCTCTAGTTTTTTAAATAAAAAGCCCCTAATTGTTTAATCCTATTTGATGCACCTTTAGATTGATGGAGCATTCTATTTCTTCGATAACTGTCTTCCAACGAAAATCTTTCTATTAATCTTCTGCTCAGCCTAAGGATCCACAGATACAGGCAAACTTAATGAGCTATTCAATGCAACAGCATTTTCCAAAAATATCTATATCTTTGAGCCTTGCAGTGACATTAAGTGCAGAGTCTGTGTAGGTCCGGGGCAGGGACAAAGCTGGAGTCGGCGTGCTCACGCCCTACCTGGGAACTTGTTTACTTAGATGCTCGCGCGTCAAAGGCAGACTCCAAAGGGAAGGGACCAGCAGACTCGGGTCTCTTCACAGAGTGACCTCATCAGCCACAACAAAGGCTACCATTTTTGAACTCTCCAATGGTGCCAGATACTTGCACGTACTATTTCCAAACCTCCTATGACATGTGAGAAGGTATCTGTCTTCTAAATATGAGGAAGCAAGGAAGCAGCCTCAGGTATTTTACCCCAGCCAAGGAGGCTCCAGCAACGGTTAATCTGGTCCCCAAATCTACTCCATCCACGGAGGCATCATATACTCAACGTTTACAAGAAAACACAAGAAGAAAAAAAGGTGAACATGAATATCTCGGCAGAATGTGGAAGGAAGACCTTTTCTATTATCTGACTCGGGTTGTAAAGAAGTTTAATTTGCTCCTAATCACCTGAGGCTGAGACTGATCTCATTGAGCAGAATAGATCTGTGCTTCAAGGAACAGAACAAAGCCACGGCACAGATAATGTCGGGTTGAAACTGACCATATGGTTCTAAACCTGGATTCGGCCCCTGGCAGACGTGCAGGGCGGTGGGTTGCATGACATCTCCGATGCTGACTTGTGTCCTCTGTGAAGTGGAGATGCTTCTATGCACAGGACAGACGCGGGCTGTGCCTCACTAGGACTGCGACACCGACAGCCCCGCGGTAGGCTTGGCGCGGGTCGGACTTTCACGGAGGTCGCGATCCTAACGTGTTCATTTTCTTGGCTTGGGGGGATTTGAAGTATTGGGTGTTTTGTTTTGTTTTGTTTTGTTTTGTTTTGTTTTTTTTTGTTTTTGTTTTTGAAAACACAAGTTTAATTGGAGGAGTAAATACAAATCCTAGCCCATGTATCTGTAACCGCTGTAGTCCCGGTCAAAGAGAAACCTACGGCAGTTATGGACGCGTCAGCATGACTATCACTGATTTTTGCTTTGAGCTGGGGTTTCATCCTCAGGAATCTATGTGAGGAGGAGCATTTTGAGAGCCATTAGCTTTCCCAGGCTTGTCAACTCCAGCCCGGATCCAGGAGAGGGGAGGACCAGGACGGCCTTCAGGTCTGGTGGAGCTACGGCTAATCCCTGCTTTAGAAATACATCTAAGGTTAATCAATTCCGTGATCGTGTGTTTTTCCCTCGGTAGCACTGATGTCAGTGAATCTTTTGAAAAGACACTCTTAGTTATCATCTCAATTCACAAGTACAGGTGAGATCACCTGGGTTGAGACTGGATTGAGGCCCATGAGCTCAGAAAATTCTTTGGCATCATTTGCACAGCTTGAGCACTCGGCATCTGTAGGTTCTTCCTATGCCTGTAAAATGGGGTAGAAGTACTTGCCTAACTGAAGCTTGGCCACCAATGCTCACTACCCTCCCCTAGGGGCCACCCCCGCAGGCTGGCCCCTCGCCAAGCACTTACAAGGGTCCCCCTACCTTAGAAGATGAGAGGATTGGGCTTTCTGTGTTGGAAGCATGGGAGGTGAACATGGGGAGAGAGGGGTGGGCAACAGGTTAAATGCAGAACTGGCTGCTGGAGGGGATTTTAGGAGGAACAGGGCAGGTGTTCAAGAGAGAGAAGAAACTATCATCAAAATACAGATTTTATTGCGTCTACTTATGGCCTCAGAGTATCCAAATAAACCAAGGGAAAGACGAGTCGTGCTGAAATTATTGACTGCATGGACCGTGCTCTTTTTTCCTCCCTCCCGCACTGTTCTGGCATTGCCCCAGGTGGCTGTGGATTTCTGGGGCCGACCCCCACTAATGCCACCGCCATCCTCAGAAGGCACTGTGTCACCGACTTTTACAAAACCCAGGGATGGAACCCTTCCTTCCTTTGCCTCCTCGGATCTCCCCTTCCCGCACCCCGACACACCATCTGTCCCCACGCAGACTGAGCTGCACGAACCTTATCAACAGACTCCCACACTTTCTGGCTCCCGTTGGGGTTCAGCAATGAGAAACACCAGCAAGGAAATTGCAAGAAGGGAGGAGAAGGAGGCCCGGGTATTTATTCCTCTGGCTCCTTCCCTGTAAGAGCACCTCGGTGGGTTGTGTCCTTTCGCGGAAGGTCACCGTTTCTTCCCCACAAGGCTCTCCTTCTGGTTTCTGGGAGCCACTCTGGGCCTTCTTCATCCCTTCCAGCCACATTTTGTCAGGGGCATAAGCAAGAGGCCTCTTTATTTTATTTATTGTAACACTTTGACAAGTCACCTGGGTTCTCACTGACTCTGCTCTAGTAACCAAAAGAGCTAGATGTTTGTCGCTTGAGTCAGTCTGGATAATGCGTAGTTGTTCCTGAAAAGCTGGGAGATAATAGTCCTCAGTCTTATCTCAGCATAGCATTGCCACCCCTACCTACCTGGCAGGCAGGGAAGCTCTCCGAAACAAGCAGACAGGGAATCACGAGAAACCCGAATGCCACTCGCTGCTTTGAACTGTGCGTGCTCACCAGTGGCCGAATCTAAGCAACACCTCAGTCTGAGATGTGATTCATACACAGGATTAATAATAAGAGGCCACACGTCTCTGATGTTCACAAAGTGCCAAGCACTGTCCTAAGCCCTATCTATGTTTAAATCATGTAAATCGGGGCAACCCCGGTGGCTCAGTGGTTTAGCGCCTGCCTTTGGCCTGGGGTGTGACCCCGGAGTCCCGGGATCGAGTCCCATGTCGAGCTCCCTGCATGGAGCCTGCTTCTCTCTCTGCCTGTGTCTCTGCCTCTCTCTCTCTCTCTCTCTCTTTCTCTCTCTGTGTCTCTCAAGAATAAATAAATAAAGTCTTTAAAAATTAAAAAAAAAGTGTAAATCTACAGTAGGCCAGCGAGATAGACAGACCCCGAGGTGGAAGGTGTTTAGGGACATGCGGACGGGCAGACACCAGCAAACGAGCCAGACTCGTCCCCGGAACCGTCACACCACAGTGTGTGGCGTAGAAAAGAGCGGCAATCCTTTGCCCCAACAAACCAGTGACCTCCAAACCCAGACACCACCTCCAGCTCCCTTTGGAGCTCTTTCATGGAGACCAGACAATGAAGACTCTGGAAAGAATACGAAGCAGTGAACTAGAGGTCAGGCTTTAACAGAGACAACTACGTCCAAAGGCAACAAAAAGGAAAAGCCTTTTGTCTAAGGAACAGTCCTGGTGGCTCTGGGGCCCCCTGGTGCAGCAGCATAGGCCTCCAGTGGGCCTGTGTCTTCAGCACCGACTGCTGCACGACCTTTAAGGGCTGGAGTGTCACCGAACAGAAATCACATTCCCCAGGCAGTTGCGCACACACGGCATCACTCAAAGGAGGCGGCTGCTGAGCTCACAGACAGAGCAGTTGTGGGGGACGGGCCAGGCGGGGCTGGCATTCCAGTGAGCGCGCCCCCCTGAAGCCCCGAAAGCATCAAAGGTGCACAAGGAGTCAAAGCACAGTCTCTCTCCTCTGCTTCTTCTAAGGAGACCGGTTGGGTTTAGGACCCAACCGGATGCAGCATGACCTCATTTTAACTTAACTAATTGGGTCTGCAGAGGCTCTATTTATTTCCAGAAGCAGTCACATCCTGAGGCCTAGGGTGAACACACACTGCGGGGGACACGGCTGAGCCCCACAAGCAGCAAGGGTGGCCATCGCTCATGCGCCGCGGCCTCCAGGAGGGGCGTGGACCTGCATTTTATATTGGATTCCCTGCTCTGCAGTGACGCGTGGCTCTCATTTTCCTCTCCTGACAGTGAGGACGTGGTCACGAGCGCCCTGCTTGACGCGACTGTCCAAAGATCACCTTGAGACTCCGTCCATACCTCTAACGACGAGCAACTTGGCCGGTCCCTGTCCATAGTCTATTTACTCAATTAAACCAGACACTCATTGAGTCAAAGGCTCATCTAATTAGCTGGAATAATAAATCAAACCCAGGTAATTTGGTTGTTCTCAGTAACACGGCTTTTTTAAGGTCACTACCAAAGTATATGCAATTAGCAGCTTGTCTCCCTGAAGGAATATCTGGCCAGACTAAATTATTCCACGACGGGAGAAGTAACTTGGCAACAATTGGTCGTATGAACGTAATCAACGGCCCAGCTGTTATCTTCCATTTTTTTCAGCCTAAATTATTTTCTCTCTTTTCCCCTTTATTCTTTTCACTCTTAAACGGTTCTTTGATTCAAAGAAATTTGTCATTTCATCCCCTTTCCTTTAGTAACATGCTTGAAACGTCAGTCAACACTATCTTTAAGCATCTTCTTCGGCTTTACTGGGGTGTATTCGACCAAGTCAAGCATTTTTAAAATAAGAATCATTTAGCTTGTAGCTTTTTGTTTATTTTTCTGCTTTGGAGTCTTATACACAAGCTGCCTTCTGGAGAAACCGAACTGTAGCTCCAAAATGTATCTAGTGGCCCATAAAAACCTTTCGCCTGAAATAAAGAGAGTGATATGTGACGCTTCCCGGGGAGAGAGGGGGCTCCTTGGAGGCTTGCTGCTTCTGCTGTCCCCCCACCCCCACCCCACCGGTCCTGGGTCCTGGCCTCTCCCCTTCCCGCCTCCTTTCCTCTCTCCCCCGGGGTTCTAGCCGAGTCCTCTCTAAATCTGCCCCACACTCCACCCCAGGGGCATCCTGCGGCCCTGGGACCTCGGCCACCACTCGCGCCCTGTGACGCCCGCATCAGCTCTCCCGCCCGACGTGTCTGCCATGGAATGGCCCCGTCCTCCGGCTGCACGCGGGCAGCCGGGAAGAGGCCACGGCGACAGGGGCTGAGTGTTTACTCGGAATATCCGAGGCGTGGAGCCACGCTGTGGTCGGAGCTCTGGGCCAGAGTCGAGGGAAGGAAGGGGCTGCTGAGGTAGGACTGCTGCGGGTGGGCCGGGGAGAGACCCGGCCAGCGTGCTGTGGAGGCCGGGGAGGCCGCAGGACCGGGGGGCGGCCACCCGGCAGTGGGGACTCCAGGGATGGGGCGCCAGGGCCCAGTCGGGTGAGCACCTGCCTTCAGCTCAGGTCAGGGTCCCGGGGTCCTAGGGTCGAGCCCCTCGTCAGGCTGTCTGCCCTCCCCTGCTCATTTGCTCGCTCTCTGTCAAATGAATACACTAAATATTTAAAGAAAACAGCCGCAGAGAGCAGATGGTACCAGGGCCTGGAAGGCAGGTGGCAGGGCCCCGACGCCCTCCAGCCAGGCCCACTGGGGGGTAGGGTGCTGGGGAGCTGGCACTCCCTGCACCATGGAAGCTGCCCTGAGATCCCAGGCCAGGCCGCAGGGTGGGGGGGAGTGGTTCCGAGGGGGCGGGCAGGCTGCGAGGCCACGGGGGACCAGCAGCCGGAGGACAACCTGATGCAGCTGGTGGAGGACAAGGCGCAGAAGCCCGTCACCTAATACCTTCTGACCCTGACTAGGTGCCTCAGCTCCCGAGCCTGTGACCAAGGGGCTCACGGGGGACCTCGGGACCTCGGGGACCTCCAGGCCCGGTGCCGGGGGCAGGTGCTGGGGCAGGTGTGGGGGCAGGTGCTGGGGCAGGTGGGCTCCGGCGGCCTCTGCTGCCCCCGCGCTCGGCCCGACGGAGCCCAAGGCCGCTCACCCTGGAGTGCAGTGCCAGGGGCGTGCCTAGTCCAGGAGCAGCTCCGGGAACCTCCTCCTGGGCCACGCTGTCCCCTCGCCGAGCGCCCGGGCCCTGGAACGGTGATGCAGGCCAGGCCAAGGACGCCCGGCGCGGCAGCGGGGAGCTTGGGGGGCCGGGGGGTGGCAGCCCTGCAAGCAGGTTCCTGACCTGAGCCTTGGGAGACATGCGCATGTGCCTGAAGCAGTCGCAGAACCCAGGCTAAGAGGCCACCGTCATGATGTGAATCCCCAGCTGTGACACCTGCCAGCAGCTATGCCCTGATCCCAAGTCTGGGCTGCGACCCTTGCAGGCGCCTGCAAACCGACCCTTACAAATTGTCTCCCCTTTGTCTCCTTCAAAGAGAGGACAAGGCAGGAGTCATTTCCCTTCCACACGCACACGCTCACGGGGGAGGGGGGTGTCCTGATAAACTCATTATCAGTTGCAAGTCAGCGAGGTTGAAGTGGACCTCCTGGCCCACGCTAGAAGCCTCCAGCACAGGCCGCCTTCCAGAGCGCCCGCAGCCTGCAGTGGGCGAGGCCGCCTCCCGGGAGGCCCACGGCATGACGAGGCGCTGCCTTCCTCGCTCATCGATCGGCTGGTGACTGCCGCGGGACCCCGAGTGGTCGGAGGCATCTGGCGGCGACTGTCACGGCTGTGTGGCTGGCGAGGAGCCATGTCGCAGCATAGTCCTCATACGACACCTTCCAGCCCAGGGAGAGAGGAGATCGGGGGTTCCCGGTTCGGTTCCTCCCGAGTGGCCTCACCTTCGTGTCACCTCAGAGCTGGAAGCCCGGGTGGAGCCGCCCATCAGGGACCAGCAGCACCGAGTCAGGCCGTGGGCCTCCCTCCCTCCCTCCCTCTCTCCCTCCCTTCTGGAGGCTCTAGGCGGGGATCCACGCCCTCGCCCCTCCAGCTTCCAGGAGTGGCCTCCTTCCTCCTTCAAGTCAGCATCGCTTACCCCTGCTCCCCTCTGCCCACCCCGGGGAAGGCTCTCCACTTTTCAGAACACACGGGATTAAACCGGAATAAACCAGAATAATCTTCTCAAGTCAATCTCATTTAATCTTCCCACTAAACATAGTCATATGTGCAAAGTCCCGTTTGCTGTGTAAGATAACAGTCACAGGCTCCAGGCATTAGGAAGTGGACTCTTTTTTTTAAATTATTTTAGTACAGTTGACACACAATGTTACATTAGTTTCGGGTGTATAGGGGTGACTCAACTTCCCCGTATGTTACGCCACACTCACCGCGGGGCTGTCGCCACACAGCCCTATTACCCTATCCCCGACGGCATTCCCTATCCTGTGCCTTTTACCCCATGACTTACTCATTCGGTGCCCAGAAACCCGAACCTTCCCCTCACTCCACCACTTTATCATGCCTCTACCCCCTTCCCTCTGGCAACCATCAGTTTGTTCTCTGAGTTTATAGGTCTGATTCTGCTTTTCATTTGTTTATTCATTTGTTTTGTTTAGATTTTTACATATGAGTGAATTTCTAAAACTTAACATCAAAACCACAAACAGTGCAATTAAAAAATGGGCAGAGGCCCTAAACAGACATTTTTCCAAAGAAGACATATAGACCCGTGAAAAGACTCTCAGTGTCACTCTCATCATCAGGTAAATGAAAATCAAAAGCACAAGGAGATGCCACCTCATACCTGTCAGAATGGCTAAAATGAAAAGACAAGAAATGACAGGCGTTGACAAGGATGCGGACAAAGGGGGCCCTTGGGCACTGCTGGTGGGAATGTAAAGTAGTGTAGCCACTGGGACTCAGTAGGGAGATTCCTCAAAAAATTAAAAATAGAATTACCCTGTGATACGATAATTCCACTACCGGGTATTTACCCAAAGCAATCTAAGTCTTAAGTGTTCAAAGTGTCCATCAATAGACACACGGATAAGGAAGGTTTTTTCTATAGACATGCATATGGAATGTGGAATAGATATGAGATATTAAGCCACCATAAAAAAAGGATGAGGTCTTCCATTTGCATCAACGTGGATGGGCCTAGTGGGTGTTATGTTAAGTGAAACATAAGTCAAGCAGAGAAAGGCAAATACCACATGATTTCACTCATACATGGAAACTAAAAACAAAGGAAGTGGACACTTTGAGGACCATCATCTGCCTACCAAAATGGCATAAAATACACAATTATTAGCTGTTGTTTTTTTTTTTTTTTAGCTGTTGTTTTTTTATATAAATTTATTTTTTATTGGTGTTCAATTTGCCAACATATAGAATAACACCCAGTGCTCATCCCATCAAGTGCCCCCCTCAGTGCCCGTCACCCAGTCACCCCCATCTCCCCCACCTCCCCTTCCACCACCCCTAGTTCATTTCCCAGAGTTAGGAGTCTCTCATGTTCTGTCTCCCTCTCTGATATTTCCCACTCATTTTCTCTCCTTTCCCCTTTAATCCCTTTCACTATTTTTTATATTCCCCAAATGAATGAGACCATATAATGTTTGTCCTTCTCTGATTGACTTATTTCAGCATCATAGCCTCTAGTTCCATCCACGTTGAAGCAAATGGTGGGCATTTGTCGTTTCTAATGGCTGAGGAATAACATTCTTTAATGTTTTATAGTTATCTTTACGCCCAGTGCGGGGCTCGAATTCATGACCCCGAGATAGAGAGTCACGCTCTACTGGCTAAGCCAGTCAGGTGCCCCCAAAAGCCATTTTTAAAAAATAGCTTAAGAGATTAGTCTGCACTACATCAAATAACCTCTGAAACATTATCATGAATCAGGGGCTTAATCCGAGCCAGATCTGGCCCCGTGGGTGTTTAGGAGTGGGCCAGGGAGGGAGCTCGGGAAATGTGTTCCTAGGAGGCTTATGAGGAAAGAGATGGGGGAGAAAAAAACGAACCCAGTAACAATCCTTTCTTTTGATTCCTAAAGCTCTGCAATTTAACAAAGCTCTCATTCCTCAAATATTCTTTTCTTTTTTTGCTTTTCAATTTTTTTCGACTTGTGAAATGGCATGGAATGATACATAATTTTATTTCTTTCCATTTATAATTTGGTCGCACATGTATTTTCTCTGTAGTTATAAGTAAAACCGTTTGATAAAGCAATTGCACTGCATAAGGTACTGACTTCTAAATGCTTAAAAGTGGGGGGTGCAGAGTTTTGAAAGCATGCTCTGTTCAAAGCCGATCACCTACACGCAACTTGGGTAAGATTGTCTGTGGAGCGCATGAAACGACGGCTCTTCGGCTTCTCCTGTGACTGTGCATGTGCCTTCTCCTTATTTTGGCGAACATTTTGGAAACACAGATAAATGCTCATGGGTGGTGGAGATGAGGGGCTGCTGTGAGACGGATATCTCAAGTCTGACCAGAAGCTGTGACCCCATGCTCTTGAAACCATCAGCAAAACCTTTATACCCACTAACATCTTTGGGGGCGTCTAGGGTTTATTTTGTTTGTTTATCGTGGAAATTGTGAAAAGTCTGAACACATCACCTGTTACAGGAAGCAAATAAACTGAACTCTTTCGGCGGAAGCTTGGGCTCAGAACAGGGTGTGACCACAGGTTGAGAGTCGGGACTAACACAAGGGACAGGATGGATGAGGGTCTGAACCCACCTTGCCTAGGCCTTGACAGACAGGGCACCCAAGCAGACATCTACGTCAGGGAACAAATCAAAATATTTCTCTGGCTAGCCTCCCACTGCCTTGCAAAGTCATTTTTGACTCTAAGTGTTTTTGAGTCAATATATACTCATGTAAAAGCTAAATATATAATTATGTGTTTGCTTATCTTTCTCAAGAAAAGAATATCAAAAATGTTCTGTATTTAGGAAATGCCCATGGAAAGTGGGTGCTTTCTTTCTGATGTATTTTTTATCTCAACCATTCAAGTTGAGGATTCATAAATAGAACTTTAAAAAGCTCTCGTATGGTTCACTACATACAGCTGATTTTGATCACAGTTCTATCCTTTTCCTCATTTCCATCTCATATTCCTAGATTCGCAGCATGTTACTTTCCCTCCCTTGTAGTTTGTGTTCTTCTGATCCATTTCTATGTTCCACACAACCTGACCTTCATGTTCATCGTTCCCCTGATAGTACTAGAGCGACTGACATCCTCGGAGTCAAAGCCTGTGTCTTTTCTTTCATTTTCTTTTAAACCTTCCTCACCTAATCAGATCCTCGACTGTAATATTTTTCTTAATCCCTTGACTACAATCAGCTTCGTGGATATCCCACACCCTAGTACTAGCCATGGCATATGAGGACTTTTAGGAAAGGGCCATTGGTGTTTTCTTTGCCTACTCCTATTTCTCTATTAGTATTTCGAAAACCCTAATGGGCCAAATCCATTTTTTTATTATTTTGTTCAATGAATCTTTTCATGTATTACTACCTATATGTAGGTGACCCCGATGTTGTTTACCCAATGATTTTCATAAAACACACCCCAGATTTTTATGTCCTATCTTTGTCACTCCAAAAAAGAATTATTCCTTGAACAACTTATTATGCTTTCAAAGCCTTTGTATGTGGATAATCTCAGGGTTTAATTTAGTTTCTGATACTCTAAATTTAGTACATATATGAAAGAGTCCGAGCACTTCACCTGTTCCATAAGATATATGACAGGGCGGCGCAGAAGCCCTGCCAGTCACAGCAACTATTTCAGCCTAAGTTTGAGCATAAAGAGTGATTTGACCATAAAATGATTGGGAATAACACAAGTGACGGAGTAGAGAGGGTTTGAACTGATCTAATCATACATACGTATAGATCATGTGTAAACCTACACATATGAATGCTTTTTAAGAGTTCCTGAGAGACAACTTTCTAGAAAGAATGGAGAGTAAATTATAAGAGCATTTTAAGAGCAGAGGGTTTGCAGAAAATAACATTAACATGGCTTTTATTCTTTTCAATTCAGTTTAGAACTGAATGAACAGAACAGAACGTCTTTAACTGAACATTTTGTGCAGGATGACGTGCCAGGGAACATAAGAGATGAAAAACACACGCACAACATCTCTATCTGCAACAGTGCACGGAGCAGACCCTGTAGAAGATTCCCAAAGTCCTTCTGACAACAGAGAAACTTCATCAGGTTGGGTTGAGGTGGGTTTATACAAAGTTTTATAAAGCAAGTGGCATCCCTATATTTCTCTGTGACAGTGCCTGTTCCTCATAAATATCATAAAATACGAGATACATGGGGGGATGGATGGGCTGGTGGGTATGAAACAAACAAATAACTTTTGAGTCAAATTGTAACGGAAGGGAAAGAATTCAACAGGCAAAGGATATGGGAGCAAGACAATTTAAGGAAAGAGAAACCCATGGACAGAAACTCTAAGGTGGAAAATAGAGGTGTTCAGAGACGAGCCAATGGCTCAGTTTGGCTGAGTATCAGGTATATGAGAAGAAATAGGAAAGCAAATTAGTAAGTTAATTCAGGGCGTCGAGAACCGAGGTCCCAACACGAGGGATCAGCGCGTGTAAATCTGTAGGGGGCACAAGCTGTTAACATCCTGAAAGCTGCCCCAGCCATGGGGAGGAACTGCAGTAAGCAATACCGAGGGATCATAAAGACTCGACCATGATGGAACTAGTTCAAGCTTAGCGTCGAAGGCCGGCCCAACAGCCACCGTAACTTGGGCCTCCTGTCGTGCCAATGTCCGCGAGTATTCCCAACACTGCCTGCCTGTCCGGCTGGTGTCGCACAGCCCGCGGGCCTCCCGAACACGTGTGCCAGCCCGTGCTCCACGAGGACAGCCCAGTTCTCACAGCTCCATTTACACCGTGGCTGCTGCTTCCAGATGATTTACTTTTTCCTCAGTTATTGTCAGTGGTGTAGGTCACGCCCAAGCACCTCGTAATTCTTGTGTGGGCCTCAAGTGCGCAATATTCTAGACGTCATAAATTTAAGTGAATAAATATTTTTAAACAAAGCTTTAGAATGAAGAGGCAAGATACTTTGGGTAATTTTATAGTTTTTCTTATAAATAAAAGCATGCTCTTCTGAATGCACAACAGAACAAAGAAAAAAAAGGAGATTTATACTGAATCTCAACCTGGGTTCATTTGGTGCAAAAATTAAGACAGCCCAGAAGATCCTCTAAGACACTGCAAGAATCAGCAGACAATACACACATTATTTGTATCTCTGGAGTGAGAAAAAAAAATGATCATTTCAACAAAAATATAAGTGGATTATTATTATTACTGACAAATATCTGATGCGAAAGATGCTCCAAATGACATCGCTCAAAGCTGAATTTGCTACACATTTACATATTACATCAAAATGACAGTTGTGTTCTGTTAAATGTCATGGATCAAATAAAGAAAATTTTGAGTTTATATTACTGTCAATTATAGAGGAACACAATCTGATATTTTCAGACATTCTAGAACTTTAGAAAATGAACATTGTGGATGTATCATTACGAACTTGGCTTATGGCATGTTCACACGATACTGAAATGAAAAGACCACATTTTGGAAAACTAGTTTATCATTATCAGCTGCCTCTCAACTTTCACACTAAAGTATTCTAATATTGTAATTAAAACAGAAAAGTCACAATTTACAGATATCTCAATGGTTTTTGTGGATCTCATGAAGGTGGAATAATATGTATGAAATGACTTACCCAACTTGATGGTCAGAGAGCAGTAAAAATAGCTTCACTGAAAAACATGTTTTAAATTTTGGAGAAAGTGCCAGTAGAGAAAGTCTGGAGTTTTATCCCAAATACTACAAAAATCCCTGGATACTCTAAGTTGGCATTTCACCCTCTGGATGATGCAATAAAATATAATTCAAGTGAATCCTTTTAAATCCTCTGTTTTCAAATGTGAATCAAATACCACAGAGAATTAAAAAATATGAGACCTGATGTTTGAAATAACAAATTCCGGAAGACTGTTTAAATCTGATGATCAGCATAGTTAAAGAGATGCAGAGTATATATAATTCTCAGGCGCTCTTAAAGGCTGGCATTTTTTAAATGTGATTGATGTTGATTCACCACAAGCTAAAAGCAGATGCGTTCAATACTATGAACAGTATCATTGATGATAGAAGTCATCTTATGAAGAACTTTTTAAAAGAGTTGGTGTCAAATAGTGGTTCATACAGAGATATTATTTATCTGGTGATGGCCATTGTCAAATTATGATGGTCATAATCTCTAACAATCAACAATTTGGTAATTACCAGAATATTTTGATGAACAATCTGCATTGCAAATTATACTACTTGGGCCAACTGGATAGGTTGGAACATAAATAAATATTTGTATGTATATTTATAGAGAAGATAGATAGATGGATGGATGGATAAATAGACAGTAGATAGGTAGATGGAAGGCCCTTCCATGCTGCAATTTTAAAGTTTTTAGCATCATCAGCTGCCTCTTCCATGCAGCATGATGGTGGAAAGTGTATGGATGGGTGTGAATTAGAAGCAGACCTGAATTTGATCGCAACTCTGCCATTAACTGGTTATGTGACTTAGCAAGTTACATAATCCCCCTAATGGGATTTCCTCAGTTTAGGGAAGATGAATAATAATGCCTATTTCATAAGGCTTTGTGAAAGCTCACAAAATAGCACACATAGGTTACACTCAACAAAAATAGACAGTCCTCCTCCTCCCCTGGGGAAAAAATAGCAAAAGGGACTCTAAGGGAAAGAAGGGGGACTTCGTGGGGGAAATTAGAGAGGGAGACAAACCATGAGAGAGTCGTAACTGGGAAACAAACAAAGGGTAGTGAAAGGAGAGTGGGTGGGGTGACCGGGCTGATGGGCACTGAGGGGGGCACCTGATGGGATGACCACTGGGTGTTGTACTATATGTTGGCAAATTGAATTTAAACTTTTAAAAAAGGGGGGGGGAGAAAATCACACTGAATTCAGAGGCCCAGCTGATACTGGCTCCTGACCCCTTGACAGTGTGTTTTCTACCCCATACTCTCTCCTTTGAAATTCTGTAAGGAAAAGTTAGAATTAGGACCTTGAATAAGTGTGTTTCAAATGTGAACGCCGCCTACTAGAAGCTTTGTGTTTTCTAAACCCACCACGGTTGATGCGAATAGTGATTTAATAGAATATAAACTCCTTGAAGTTGCTCCTCGTCTACCTTACTAACCGCTTACCCTTAAGGCAGGGAGCAGCCCCTGGCACAGAGCAGTAGTTCATGATGTGAATGGGTGAAGGAATTGAAATAATTAATCCTAAAGGAGAAAAGAGAAACACTGAGTTATCGGAAAGAAGAAGCTTGAGGGATGGGGTCACGAAATTCACTCACACTACAAATTTACCAATTTTTTTCTTGTTCTTTTTCATCCCTTACACTTACTGGGATAGTGCCCCTCAGCCTCCACATGATAGCTAGTAGGGAAAGAAATGAGCTAAATGTAAAATGTGAATTATAGCTTAGAGCAAGCCAAAATTTAAATTGCTACTTTCAGACGGAGGGGCATGACCCTTTCGTCGATCATGATTTTCAGTTTAGTAGGCATCACCATCACTGAGTTTTTTTTATTTTTTATTTTTTTTATTTTTATGAGTTTTTTTTTTTAAAGGAATAGAAGAAATAAAAAATGACATATCAGAATGACACAGAGTCAGCATTATTTGGTGGAATGTATTTATTTCAGTGCCCCTGTGCCCTATGTGTGTGCATGTGTGCGTGTGAGCCAGTTCTTGCTGAAAACTCTATTATTTACTGTGGAATCATGGAAGAATTGAAAACACAGTGTTTGGGACAGTCCGTTTGGTTGCTTTTTGTTTCTCTTGGGTGAAAATGCCCCACATCTGTGTCTTACCCTCTGCTCTTCTCCGTCAGACGGTGGGGGTGGGAGGTGCACGAGGACCGCTGAGCAGGGGACCGGGCGTGGCTGTGGCCCTACTATGTGGGGATCTAAAAGGACCTACAGGACCCCTTCTGGCGCAACACCACCAGCCCCTCAAGCTTGTTGCTTTGCTGTAAGAGTCTCAGAATCCGAATGAGACCCCCTTTTCCTCCTCATATTCTTCCTACTGTGAAAGGACCCCTGCCCGCCCTAGGAAGTAAGCTGTGGATGCGCCTCAGTAACCATCTACACAGCCCCCTGCCCATGCTGGGAGGACGGAGGGGCAGCACTTCCCTGGAGAGCCTGCGGCCAGATCCCCATCAGCAGGGAGCTGCGGGTGCTCACGGGTGGGGGGCGGGTGGGCGGGCCAAGAGCCCAGAGCGTGGGCAGGGAGTAGAGGAGGCCCTTCTAGAAGCATGCAGGCCCCCTGCAGCTGAGCCAGTCTCCAAGCAGAGGAGACAACCCACCAGGATGACTGACACTCCTCCCTCCTCTGCCATCTCCACCACTGAGCGAGACCAAAATAGTTTCCGGTTTTTATTTGGGTCCCCAAACTGGCTTCTCAGCTGAACCGAGGCAATTTCCATAGCAAAAGAATGAATAATTAGGGTTATTGTAACTGCATTGCGTGAGCCATTTCTTTCTAGAATCGGATCGTTTCTGCAGAGCTGGAGAGCCATGCCTGCCGTCCAGAGAGCTCGGCCGACCCAAGGCCTTCCCTGTCCTCCGAGGGCTGAGCACAGAACGGACCACGGCCTGACCGCAGACGAAACGAGCTCCGACCCACGGCCCCACACCCTCTGCAGGGAGCCCATGGCCTCCTCCAAGGCCCAGCGGGAACTGGGGACAGTGGCCGGGCCCAGGACGTGCTCCATGGCGTCCCTAACTCTGCTCTCTGTTGCCAGCAGCGTCCGGAGGCCTTCTCTCCCCCCACAACCCCCCAGCTCCCCACTCCCCCGCCAGCCTTCCAGGACCTACTCCACAGTGATGGCATCCCTAACTCTGCTTTCTGTGTCCTGAAGCCTTCCCTCTCCCCCTGGCCGCCCCCCCCCCAAGCTCCCCACTCCCCTGCCGGCCTTCCAGGACTTGCTCAAGGAGTGATGGCATCCCTAACTCAGCTCTCTGTTGCCAGCGGCTTCCGGAGGCCTTCTCTCCCCACCCAGCCCCCCAGCTCCCCACTCCTCCACCGGCCTTCCTGGACTTGCTCAAGGAGTGGTGACATCCCTAACCCTGCTCTGTGTCCCGAGGCCTTCTCTCCCCCCGTCCCCCAACTCCCCACTCCCCCCGCCTTGCAGTTGCTGCCCAGGCGGGCAGTGGAGCTCTGGAAGCCACCCTCCAGCTACTCCCCGGCTGGCATCCCTTCCTTGCACACGTCAACGCACAGTCTCTGGGTCACGCGGAGTCGTCAGTAGTGCTCCCCTTCGCCCTTCACTCTCATCTTCAGACGCCCATTCCGCCCTGTACTCGCCTTTCACACGAGTCCATGGAGCAGGTTGGACTAGGTTGTAGGTAAGAGTCGTTCCTCCTCTCTTCTGAAAGCTCTTTAGTGGAGGCCGGAGGCCATCGCAGGAGGGAAGCCTCTCTGGCAGCTGAAGCCCCGTAGAGAAGTAGGTTTGTTGAGTGTCGTTTTGGGGTCACTTTATAAATAGCCCGCCCACAGGCCTTGGCGCGGCTGATGACAGCGGAGAACGGTACCCGGTGGGACCTTGGACAGGGCTGCCTCTGGTCTTATTTGTTTTGATGCCTCGCATTTCTAAAGTATTCTGTTTCACTTTCTTATGAATAGTCCTACATTTAGATTAACTTGGAGTTGACATATTTAGGTGTTAAGTACCATCTAGGCTAGCGTATGATATTGATTGTCTTTTTATTTATTGATTGATTGATTGATTGATATTTATTGTTTTTTTAAGTATGTCCTTAACAGTTTATTAGAGCAATATATTTTTCCTTTTATACTATATAAATATTCTCAATTATGCTCAATGCTATATATGAGTAAAATGGAACCACACGATTTATAGGAAATGAAAAAATTAAACTACTACAATTTTTTGACATTTTTGTTTTGTAGAACACAGATTTTTTTTTTTTTTTTTTTTTTTTTTTTTTTGCCATGAAGGCCTCCGGGGCTTGAAAGCCCAGCCCTGGAGAAGCGGAAACTTTATTTATTTATTTATTTATTTATTTATTTATTTATTTATTTTTCTTTTTTTATAATAAATTTATTTTTTATTGGTGTTCAATTTGCCAACACACAGAATAACACCCAGTGCTCATCCCGTCAAGTGCCGCCCTCAATGCCCATCACCCATTCACCCCCAGCCCCTGCCCTCCTCCTCTTCCACCACCCCTAGTTCGTTTCCCAGAGTTAGGAGTCTTTATTGTTTTAAAGAGCCTTCTAGACTTACAAAAATGGTCGATTTATACAGGTAGAAAGAAACGACGGTACAAATCTAACGTGGGCCATCGATGTCCCAGGATTAAGTCTAAATACTGAAATTAATGGGTCCTTTTAATCTTACCATTAAAGCCTTTTTGATTTACACTTGGATAAATGTGTCACATTTGAAAAATGACAAGGTTATCATTTTCTCCTCTTAAGAATCTAGGATATTTCTTGTTTTTATTTTTAGAGACCTCTCAGATGTGTTGAATCGGGGTGGGAGGGCGGATATTAAAATAAAAGTCAGCAACATTTCTGAATCAAAGGACTAATGGACTAGGCAATGTTTTCAAGGACAATAAGACCCGGAAAGATTAAAGGAGTCGGCAATGGCTTTGTTCAAGACAGGAACAGGAAGCAAGTAGACGTCGTCGTCGGATGGCATCACCCACAGGAGCCGTGGGCTGCAGGGGAGGCCTTTCAGGCTGAGCTGGGAAACTGCGCCCTGGGGGCTCCTCTGCCCTCCTTCCCAGGATCTAATCATCCCAGGGGAGAAAGAGGGCAGCTACCCCTAAAATAACTGAGAAGTAAGTGACGGAAGCACTCCAAGCGCAAAGTAAGGAACCGGGCGCAAGGATGATAAGGGCCCCTGGCACCCAGGCCACGGCACACACGCCCGAGAGCGGCCCTGGGACCTTCAGCCTGGAGAACACGAGAAAGAGCCTGGGCCTCAAGGCCCACCTTGGGGGACGGAGAGAGGAAGGGCGGTAGGAGGGCGCAAACCCCCAAGTCGGGAGAGTGTCCAGCGCCCTGTGTGGCACCGCTATCACTCCCGGCTCTCCACGCCCATCCTTGCCCACAGCAGAGGCGCCAAGGGCCTAAGGCAGGAGCCTCCACCCTGGACGCACCTCCCTCTGTCCCTCGCACCCTCCCCCCTCCCCACCTCCCTCCATCCTAACCCCCCTCTCCCGCCCTCCTTCCTCCCTCCCCATCTCCCCACCTCTCCTGTCCTTCCCTCCCTCCCTCCTCCCTCCATCTCTCCCTCCCTCACTGGCTCTCAAATAAATACAACCTTAAAACAAAACTGCTACCCCTCGTGCGGCGTCCACAGCCGGTCAGTGCAGGTGCGCTGGGAGCCTTGGGATCAGCGGCCACACGTGGGGTCATGAGGTCCGAGGCCGGTTGTCTTGGGGTCCATCCGGAGGAGGCTCCCCCGGGAGGGCCTGGCTGTGGCAGGAGCAGAAAACGGACGCAGGGCTCCTGGAAGGAAAAGCTGCAGAGGATGTACCTGCTGGCTTCCAGGGACAAACGACCACATGGATAGGACGGCCCCACTGAGCAGACTGGGAGGCCAGCCACACCTGGAGGAGGCCCCAGGGAGGGGAGGCCCACACCTGGAGGAGACCCCAGGGAGGGGAGGCCAGGCCACACGGGGACTCCAGCCCCAGGTGACCCAGCGGGCCCCCCCGACCGTGAGGCCACGAGCAGGTGCGGTGCCCGAGCGCCCGGTGTGCAGCCACCCACCGCCCGGCAGCCCGCGGACACGCACTCCCACGAACGGCCCTGCCTCCTCGAGCTGCGTGCGGAGCCGAGCTCCTGCTGCAGGGGCTCTGGCACCAGGCAAGGCCCCCCCCAGTGCCCAACCCTGCCTGCGGGACGCTGGCCTGGTGCCTCGTGGCTGCTCTCGCGGCACAGTGCGTCCGGGCCCACGGGCACCAGGACTTTCCCACAAGCTCACACCATTCCCTGCGTTCCACGGGGTGTAAGCGGCGGTGGGAGGTTGGGCACCCAGCAGGGCACTGAGGTATACAGTGGTGTCAGTGCTGGGAGTCAGCGTGAAAACCACTAAGTGTGTTACGTGTCGGCCCTCGGCCGCGCCCTTTGACTCTGGGGAGCAAACGGGGTGGGGGTCCGGGTGGGACACAGTGTCTGGGCCGCAGGCCACTCGTGGCTTCACTCTACCGAAGACCAGTTTTACCTGAAAGGGTGACGGACAGACCACGGCCCTTCCACCTCGGCCACTGGCACAGCCCGGAGCAGCCCGCCTGGCCAGTCGCTGTCCGAGAACAATCCTTGGCACCTGTTGCTGATGAGAATCTGAACCTTCCGACTGAAAATTCAAATTCCAATAAGCGTGTATCTGCCACGTGCATTTGACAGTGTCCTAATTCTTAAAGACCTCTCTAATGAGTGCGTAGATTAGCTCCGCGATGATATTAATGGCCTTTTTTTTAAGAGAGATCTTTTCCAAACTTTTATTTGTGCACATTCAATTGAAAAAGATGACTTTTACAGGTTCTTTGGTGCCCATATTCAGCAGACAAAAATGTAAAAGACTATTCACAAATAAAACACATTAGCTCAAACTGGGAAAAAACGATGACACTAACCAATATCTTATATTAATATATCTCAATATTGGAAAATGCCGCATGACCCAGTGAAACGGTATTTTCCAAGCAAGCAATCATCACACGATTATACGTTGGAAAAAGATCAAATCAAAAGGCAAAACATACCAGTGGAGTTCAATGCAAAACAGGACAAAAAGTTCACAGACACAGTTTCAGGCCCCACATCACCCCTAACCTAAAAGGAACTGCTACTTGCCCAATTTCAATGTGTTACCAAAGAAGAATATGGTCAATGCTCTGAAAAGGCTATTACCATCCCCCTCCCTTTCATGTGTCCGAGCTGCATGAGGCCAGATGTTTTTCATATGCTTCAAGCAAAACAACTTCTTGCCATATATTGAACGCAGATCTAAATATGGGACCCCGGTTGTCTTCTATTAATCCAACTATTAGAGTGATTTCCAACAATGTAAAATAAGGCCACTCTTACCAATAGTTTTTAATTTCTCAGTTTTAATTTCTAGGTGATAGATTGAGGGATAGCTCGTATGGACCAGAGCTCTGTGGAGTCCCCATTCATTTCCGAGAGTGTAAAGTAGTCCTGAGACCAAAAAAGCTTTGAGGACTGCTGTCTGGAATTCCTACCTGGGGATCCACGCTATCCTGAGGTGATCTCTCTGGGGCTGTATTTCTCTGGGACGGTGAATGCCTACTGGGGACCATGACAGTGGATGTGCCATCGTACCCCAGTACCAAGCACAGAATCTAGTAGGTAGTAGCTGTTCAAGAAACATGGCTATTGAGCTTCAAGGTTACCGTGGTACAACCATCCCCATAGAGCTAACACTACTGCTGTGGAGTCAGGAAATGCAGCCCAAAATAGGAATGTTGTCCATTCTGCTTTTCATTAAAGTGCCACATGAGTTATAAAGACAGAAGTAGGAACATTTAGAAATTTGTAAAGATAAAATACCCAAAAATGCCTTTCTGTTTGACAATCGTTGTAAGATGAACATATTTGAAAATTCCAGGTCATACAAGTATTTCAAGAAATATTTACAGCAAAGTTCCAATTAATTAAAAGGATTTGAATAGCTTTTTTTTGTTCTTTCTATACTTATAACACAAAATTATATTTGACTTTAAATTGTGAGGACCAGGGACACCTGGGTGGTGCAGTAGTTGAGCATCTGCCTCTGGCTCAGGTCTTAACCCTGGGGTCCTGGGATCAAGTCCCGCATCGGGTTCCCTGCAGGGAGCCTACTTCTCTCTCTGCCTATGTCTCTCATGAATAAATAAATAAAATACTTTAAAAATAAAAAATAAAAAAATTGTGAAGACCAAAACTCTACCACCCTGAAAAGCATCTGGGACACTGGAAATACCCAAGCATGATAAAATAAAAATAAAATTCTGTTGTGAATAAATGCATCAATAGGAGGGAGAAACAGACCATAATTTGAAGTTACCTGTAAATACTGAGCTCGGCATGGAAAAGTGAGAATGTTGCTAGGAGATAAAGTGAAAACAATCACCTGTTTTTAGAGCCAAAAGCATTTTATCCATTTAATGTGTTTTCTTTCATTTTCGCAATTGCTCTAAAAGACATTACCTCATACTGGAGACCTGATTCTGGATCTGGATCTCACAAAAGAATCTTTTATAGAGGGCAGTGGGTTTTGTTCAAAGATGCCAACTAAAGGAGCCTTCCGTTGGCCAAGATAAGTCATGTTTACTGATAACTAGCTAATCTCCAAGCTTGCAGCAGCCTGACCTGGTCCGTGGGCCCCAGTAACTGGGCAACAGGTGTCCCCCAGGCCATGGGCCAAGAGCCACAGCGGGGTCGCACTCAGAAATGAGAGAACAGCAACGTGTGGCTTGGCCCCTCCGGCTGGCTCTGTGGAATGCAGCACCTCCAACCCCCCCTTTAGCTCAGAGAAAAGACCTCGGCCGTCTTGCACCTGCTGCCTCTCCCAGCTGCTGGCTCGTGGCTCCAGGTCCCCAGCCCACACCCCAGAGAGTCCTTGAGTGGCCAGTGCCTGCCCTGCCCCCTCACTCTCTCCCACGGAGGCCATGGGGCTTCACTGAAGATGCTTCTCCCTCGTGGACCCTGTATAACCTGGTCATTTCTGCTCTACTGTCCAAAGATCGAAGTAAAGAGTGGCCCTGCCTAGTGACCTATCACACACACACACAAAAATAATAAGAAAATACTTCTTTTGTGTAGTTTTTCTACTGTTTTGTTATATATATATATATATATATATAGTCTTTACTCTTCTAAGGAATCTGGCATCTGTCACAGAATGTCAGGCCATACCGGATCCAGTAACACAGCCCAATGCTCTTACATGACTGGCATAGCTCCCAGTTACAACTGGTGCACTCCTGCGACATCATGCTGCTATGGACTGAATGTGCCCCCCCCCCCCCGCCCCCGCCAAATCCATAAATTGGAGCCCTACCCCTTAATGTGGGTGGATTTGGATTTAGTGCCTTTAAGGGCTTAATTAAGGTTAAGGGAGGTTGCCGGGGTGGGGCCTAAGCCCCTAGGACTGGTATCCTAAGATGAGGAAGACACCAGGCATGCTCAACGCCCAGAGAAGAGTCACGTGATGACACAGCAGGAAGGCAGCCTGCTACGAGCCACGGAGAGGGTCTCATCACAAACCAACCTCCCGGCCTCCATCTTGGACTCCCAGGCTCCAGAACTGTGAGAAAATAAATGTCTGTGGTTTAAGCCCCCACCCCCACCCCCGTCATGATGCTCCTTTAGGGGAGTCCCAGCAGAGGAAGGCACTCACTGGAACGATGGCATGAAGGAGGCCCATGAGCATAGGGGAGCCTCTGATGATGGAGAACAGAATTTAGAATATTTCTGGAAGACTGAAAATGGATAAAAGCTCATTGATGGATGAAACAGCTGGAGAGAGCACAAACCTAATCATAAGGAGGCAGCATTCAAGATGACAAGGAATCTGCTGGTCTGAGCCCCGAGGGATGAAAATGAAAAGGGATGTTTCATCACCCACCCCTCAGTCCCCTACCAAAGGCAAAGATGGTCAGCATTTGTCCCTAAAGACAGAGTGGCGCAGCGGAGAGGAAGGATACCTTCTAGCGTCGTAGATGTGGCCTAATAGGCTTGGTGCACACCTACCAGTGGATACGATTGTTTTGGACTGTTAGTCAACACTTCAGTCCTGCTCCGTGGGATTTTTAGGCAGAATTGACCCTCAGGAAAGAGAATTTGAGGCAGAGCCGAGGAAACTCAGATATCATTAGTCCTTCTTACTTGAAGTGAAGACAACCAGAGCTTACCAGGCATTGAAACAGCAGGATGAAAGGAAATGAATAAACAAAACAGAAAACTGACACTGGAGGAAATAGAAATAATTCAGGAAGGAGAAGAAAAACTTTCTAAATACTCAGTGTATGAGCTTAAGATGAGTCATCAAATGAAAATAGGATGCTATTTAAAAAAAAGAGAGAGAGAGGGAAACTCTCTTGTCTCAGTTGCCTACTGCTGTGTAACCGACTCAGCAGTTTAGGACGATGCCCGTTTGTCATCTGACCGTTTCTGTGGGTCAGGAATGTGGCTCCGGGTCCCTGAGGACTCTCTGTGGGCAGATAAGGTGTTGACTGGGCCGCACATGGATATGGAAGCTTCCTGGGGAAGAACCCACTTCCAAGGTCCCACAGCTGTTGGCAGAATTCATTTTTTTCGATTGTGGGATGGGAGGCCCTGGCTTTTGGCAGGCTGTCAACCGGGCTTGGTCTCAGGCGCCTGAGGCTGCCCACGGCTGCTGAGAGCGCTGTGCAGGCCCCCAGATGGCCGTGGACACCATTAGGCCAATACAAAGAGTCCGTAGAGCAAGATGGACTACTTGACTATACAACATAATCATAAGTGACTTCCCCTCTTTGACCCAGAAGCAAATCACACAGCCAACAGGAGGAGGTTATGGGAGGGTGTGAATACCAGGAGGGGGTCAGGGTGCGACCCCCCCCAGAATCCATCTGCCTCCCCTCAGAAAAATTACAATTCTGGCTGCTTATGTTTTAATAATTCTATAGAAATATTATTGAATACAATTCCCAGAATTATATCAAACTCCCAGAATATCAAGTGAAAACAACAACAACAACAACAACAACAACAACAATATGTAAGACAAAAAGCAAAGGAAATTAAGGAGTTTGATACCCGGAGAACAAAAGTGCAGAGTTTGCTTTGGGGGATGATGCATGTGGGAGAGAAGAGATGGAGGAGGAGGAAGGGCATGACTTTGGGGAGAATGAAAATGTCTTTTGTTATTCTTTATGTGTCCTAAGGGCCTGCAGGGGGGCCCGTCACCACTGATCACATAGTCTTACCCACGTGACCTTCCTCCCAGCCTCGGTTTCCCCAGGCTAGACTCAGATGCTCCCAGCGTGTCACTTCCACGACAGCCTGGGACAGGCCAGGGCCCCCAGTCAGGGCCCACTGCGCTGTGACACCTTTGGGGCTCTGCATTGGCTCACACCACAGGGAGCACAGCTCCTCCTCCCAAACTGGGGCCTTGAAGAGCGACTTCAGGTTAGACCACCGACAGGGCGCATCCTGAAGTATGACCACATGTGCGGAGCAACGAGGGGAAGTCCACAAGCCAGACCGGGCCCCTCAGCTCCTAACACCTGCACCGCACTACCAGCCTAAGAGCCCCCCGACCCCCCCACCACAGACACATGTCCTTGGATCTAAGATGGGGGAGACCTTATACCTGTCTGTTAGCAAACAGACATTTCATGGACCTTTGGAGAGTGATGAGTACATTTGCAAAAATGCGCTTAGTAAATAAAAAATGTACTCTTCCTAGGGCAGTAGGAATAAACAGAGGTAAAATCGACCTCTGGAAGGAGACGGAAACAGACATTTGAAAGGAAGGTGAATCAGGGTCTATAAGAATTATTTTCTTTATTTGAATATAGTTGATACACGATGTTATGTTAGCTTCAGGTTGTACAGCAGAGACTCAGCTTCCCTACATGTTGGGCTCTGCTCACTCCCGGCTGCCCCCACCTCCCCCCACCTGCTCCCCACCCCCCCCCGAGCTCTTACACGGTCACCAACCGTGTGCCTTACACCAGGCAGCAGGGTATTTTTATTAGCTGTAGTTCTAACTTATAGAACACCCGACATCCCTCCCTTCATCACTCCCCGTGCACCCCTTCACCATCCCATTCTTCACTCCTCGAAAAACCAATTCCTGCAGGTGACACGGCTGCCACGTCACCACCGTGAGGCTCAGACTGGTCTGACGGCAGAGACGGGCTTGCACCCTGCCCTGGGGACCCTTCACCACACGATGTCCACAGGTCTCCGAAAGGTGACTTTGTAGTTCTCTTGTTTCTCTCCTTTACCTGAGTATCGTGCATCTTTAAAATCATTTTTTTTACATAATAGGTGTATATTTTATAAGTAGTACAGAAAGGAACAAAATAATTTCCTTCCCTTCTCCTTAAACATTGAAATCGCTGCTAACAACTTCTGGGTGTGCCCTGGAAAATTTTATATCTGCATCTTCTCTTTTGTTAACACAAGACAGAGAGTGATGAGACCCCAAATAATCAGACCATTCTAACATTTATTAGGATAAAAACTGGCACCTCATTAAATTAACTTGATCTGAAAACTCTAGTGCTTGGTGTGCCAAGTGTAGCAGATTTTCACGTGTGGCTCTAGGTCCTCTGCAGACCAGGCCAGCCTGACGCGGACATGAGGGAACCAACCATTTTCCTTTCCGGTTAGAACAACCCCAACAGAACTGCCTGGTAGTTTGGAGAACGCCGGCAATGAGACTCCCCTCAGGCAAACTGGTGTTAACTGAGATGTCAGAAATCTTGGGGAGATGGTTTCTAGGTCATAGCAGGACACAAGCAGCCCTCCCTCCAGCAAAGCACTAACAGCAACAGGACCTCAAGGTGTTGAGTCAAAGGTGCTAAAGTTGAGCCCTATTTTTCTGGGGAGGTTGAGGAAATACCTTGCTATCCAAGAAATCTGGTACAGCCTCAGTTGTTCTTACTATAAATAAAGATAATAACACCTCACCTACTTACATCATATGGTTGTTACAGGATTAAATGAAATACTAAGTTTAAAAATCTTTTTCAAACCAAAAACCATCATTGTCATCACTGCACTTCAAACTTGAGTGGCTTGTTTTCATTTCCACAATTGAATTTTTCCCCCAGAAAGAAAAATATCAGTATACTATGCAAAGCCTTTTTGTATTTGTGAAAAACCCTATTCCAAGAGAGAGATAAATAAAAACAAAATGTAATTTATTTTTACTTGACTCCTGGTTTATAAATGTCTACGAATAAGCATGTCAGCCGCTTATGAACACCTCACTGGAGGGACTGTCCCACTATGAAACCTTATGTTGAGCTCATCCATTAGTAGCCGATGATTATAAAAAAGAATGCACTGGTTCTTAACCAATAACTTGTTTTAAATTGGCATTTTTATTAGACAGTAAATTCGACATCGAGTCCATCGATTCACACACCACGTTTCACAGGATGGCAGGAGTGTTGCAGATGGAAACAAAGCTGAGCTCATAAAGCACTTTTTGAATCCTCAACCTTGTCAAAATCGTGAAATAATAATGTCTAAATAGAAGTCCCTAATGCTAAAGCCTGGTAATCCGTCCCTTTCGTCATGATTCATAAAGCGGCACGTGTTGTTACTCGGATTCTGGATAAGACGGATAGAGAGCGGTCAGGCCACAGCCTCCGTAGCAGTCCCACAGGTCCTCTGCCCCCACCTGCCCGGCCTACGGCGGTTCACCACAGAACGGCTACCAAGCAATGAACGGCGCCCCGCAAGGACGCTTCTGGAATGAGACGGAACAGCGTCGTCGGAACAGGTACGCAGTTCTCGGGTTCTTTGCCCCTTGGGAGAAGACTAGACACATGAACCGCCAAAGGAGTGCCTTCCTTCGAAGCCTCCTGTTACCACCAGTTCATCCTCACCACCATCTTGATTCCAAAAGACCAAAAAAAAAAAAAAAAAACCGTGAACAAGCAGGTCAACTTTTCTCTGCACTACACAAAACAAGAACCAGAAAATGTCTTTGCCTCTGAATTGCTCAAATATCCAGGAGAATCCGTTCTGGCTCCTATTCTTTCATTCCACTCTCTTCAAAAAGTGTTAGTTTGAGCAGTTGACATGCTGGACAGTGGAGGAAGCTGGACCAAGCAACAAGGTCATTGCTGCTGCCATCAAGGAGGTCAACAGAAGAGGGGCCGAGAGCCAAATATTTTTATCCTCTCAAGACTTGTCCAAACAAAACCCTGAGAAAGTGATTTAGCCTTAACTTTGAGTCTCGGTAGATGCTAAGGTGAGACCGCAGATGTGTTGTTTTCTGGAAAAAATGGGGGGAAGAGAGTGCTGAGGCCACGGCCTAAGTGTGGGATGCAGGAGACGGGGGATGAGGTTTTCCATCCCTTTCTCCTTACACACACACACACACACACACACACCTCTCTCTTTTTTTTTTTCTTAAGATTTTATTTATTTATTCATGAGAGACACAGAGAGAGGCAGAGACACAGGCAGAGGGAGAAGCAGGCTCCATTCAGGGAGCCCGACATGGGACTCGATCCCGGGACTCCAGGATCATGCCCTGGGCTGAAGGCTGATGCTCAACCCCTGAGCCACCCCAGGCGTGCCATCACTCACTGTCTCTCCCCCCAGGTCCACATGCAAGGTTGGATATTGGGAAGGAGGAAACAACTCATTACGGAGCCATTCTTACCACACAATGTGCCATGTCTGGTGCCCTCCTACTCACCCATACGCAGAAAATCCTGAGGCTGGACCTTCCAACCTGCTTCCCATCAACAGGCTGAAACTAGCTGTCTCCCAGCACATCCTGGGAGGGAGTAGACTCAGCCCCAGGGGAAGGAGCAAGCAACGGGGGGGGGGGGGGGGGGGGGGGGGGGTACACCATTCTGGCATCCCCCCAACTCCACCAAATGAGCAGGGACTTCAGAGCTTCTGTGAACAACACATCCTCAGACATTATGAAACGACAAAAAGGCACATTCTTGGCAGAACAAAAAAAGTACCCCATCTGTTTTCCGGATGGGAGGGAAGAGCTGACCCAACGGTTGCTAAAGAAGGAAGGTTTGGGGATGGAGCTGATGGAGAACTTCACTTCTGGGTTTTTCTCTCCTTCTCTGCAGCTGATTGGGAGGCTTGCAATGACAGGGAGCTCCTCTCTCAGACCCCACTCTCTCGGCATCTACTTGGATCTACTTGGGACCTTACTAGCAAGATATGCAGGCAAATCTATTGTTTTCTTTTTCCTGCTGGGGCCTTGAGAGTGTCAGACGAACACAGGGAAGGGATGAGAAGGGAGGAACTCCTACCTGGGCCCTTTATCTTACCACGTAGCCTTTTGGCAAGTACAGGTTCCAGAAAGAGGCAGGTGTGGGCCCCTCCCCGGGGAGGGGAGCCCTCAAGACCACAATATTTTACATGAGAAAGGATTTAACGCCTTAAGGACTAAGGGGATGAAGCAAAACAGATCCAGAACCATCTGAGAAGGCTGTACCTGACACTCGCCCCTCTTTTTTATGACCTAGCATGACAGTAAAGCTATTTCTCCAGGGTTGAGGAGCCCTGACGTGAAGGCGGTATGTGCGCGCGGCCAAATGAGAATGTTCAAGGCTGCTGAAATACATCAACGTGCTGGTTCCTCCAGCGATCACGCTGAAAAATATTATTAAAACTCCTAGCCCCAAGAAGTTGTAGGTTTGCGTCGGCAAAAGTAATTACAGAACTAATTCCTCTGTGTCACTGAAAATGCCTTCAGCTTGGCTTCCTGTTGACATGGGAAGAATGGCTCTCGATATAAATCGAAGCAAGTTTCCTGCTTTCTTGAATTTACTTTGGAGAAAATGCCTCCTTCTTGGTTAAATCACAGGATTTTGCCCATGATGGTCAATTAATGAATGAGACGGTCTGAGCCTCGTCTATGCTCAGGACCTAGACTAATGGGGACAAAACCCAGCTAGTACGGTTGATCCGAAAACTCCCCAGGTCCATGGATCCTAAGCTACTTGTGCATCAGATCACCTGAGGAGCACTTTCAAAGTACAGATGAAAAAAAAAAGTCCATGCGAATTCATCTGTCCAGGACCAAGGCAGTCGTGCTTATTCAACCCAAGTTCACCGATGCAACATTCATTCAGTAGGTATTTACCGAGAGCTTATCCCGAATAAAGATTATTGGGATATAGCAGTGAATAAAGCAGAAACGGTAATCTCAACCTTTATGGATTTTACAACTATTGAGGGAGAAACACAATAAATAAGTAAGTAAAATATATAGCATGTTACTGAGGCTCCTGGGTCAAGTGTCCAACTCTTGATTTTAGCTCAGGTCTTGCTCTGAGGGTCGTGAGGTCAAGCCCTACAAACCCAGTGTGGAGCTCACTAAAAATCATATATATATGTATAATATGCATATATATATGCATAATCATATGTATATGTATATATATATAAATATATATATAATGTTAGGAAGTAATAAGTAATGAGTGCTAGTAAGAAAAATGAAATGGAAGAGGACAGGAAGTTCGAGGGGGGCACAATTTTAAGCAGGGTAGCCAGAATGTGACACTTTAACAAAGAAGCCAAAGAGTTAGAAAGTAAGCCAAGAAAAATCTGAAGGGAGAGCATTGCAGGGGATGAAGCAGCGCGTGCAGTAGTCCTGGGGCAAGAGCGTGGCCAGCCCGCGTGCGAGAACAATACGGAGCCAGCTAAGCTGGATTGCGCGAGGCCAGAGGAGAGGCTCTGAGAGCACCGTGCAGGGACGCGTCGCTCCGGACTCCTCCGTTTGGGCCTCACTAGCGCAAGGAGGGCACGCATGGCCCACGGGGCACCGAGCAGCTCGGGGACAGAGCAGCCGGGCCTCCGCACAGACGCCGAAGCCCTAAGTCTCGTTCAAGGACTGCCTGGTTCCCGCAGGGAAGCTGCTGGGGCCGACGGACTCCTGACCCAGCGAAGGTCACGGTCACTCCACCCCACAGAACACGATTCAGGGGGAACCCCGAGGTCCCATCCCGGTTCCATCACTGCCCGCGGACAACGGTGACCGTGTACACCCGCTGCCCTCCCTCCCCACAGGGCCTTGGCCCAGCTCAGGGACCCGCTTCTGCGCCCACAGCCCCTGCCCCAAGCAGGGCCGGTCCTCACCCCAGGGTGGCCTCAGGGTGGAAGTGTGATTTGCAGCACATGAGAAAGGAGAGGCCTGCCAGGCTGCTGCTAAGGAAAACCTCATGGCTCTTCGGGGGGGCCCAGGGCCTGACTCCCTCCTGCCTGGGGCTCCCCAAGGGACCCCTAGGGACCCTGTCCTGGGGCCGTCTTGCACAAATGTCCTCTGAGAAATTAATAACAATCCCCATAAGAGGCGGATCTGCAAAGTCGGCACAGAACCATGGAGCTTTGGGCCCGAAAACACCCAGAAAGGTTGCGTGAGGGCTTCAGAGCTCAGAGCAAATGGGGTCAGGATCCAGAGTTGGGTCGCCCGCCTGCCAGGCCAGCCCTCAACACCCCAGCCCCTGGCTCGGCTTCTCCCAGGACTGACTGCACCTTTCGGGCAGGCTCCGTGCTCCCCGACAACCCCTGGCTGGCATCTCCCCACACGCTCCGACCCGGGCCCTCCACGAACCGCCAGCCTGCCTGGGGCCTGTGACGGAGGGAGGCCACGTCTTTATCCCGCAGCGGGACCCGCACAGAATGCCAGCGGCTTGCCTGCCTGTTAGCAGCACGGCAGGGGCTCCCGGAGAAAATGAAGAACAGCGTCATGCCCTCGATCTGCAAGTGCTATTTGTGTTTGTGTCACCAGCGGCGGATTATCCACACCAATCGGAGGATTGAAACCAGCAGACCCAACCCAGGGCAGGGGGGACGGTAAAGTCGCAAAGCATGCCCCACGGTCCTTGATGCACCGGAAAGCTGCTTGGAGGCAGGAAGAAGAGGGGTTGGGACCCAGGAGGCGCCTGTGCCCAGCGAGGCGAAAGGGAAGGGGGGAGGCCTGCTGCCCCCGACGACAGTGGCCGTTCTCTGATCCCGGGGAAGCGGCAGCGTGGGTGAGGAGGGCGGGAGCACTTGGCCACCGCGTGAAAGGCTTTCATCGCCCACAGTGAGAGCACCAGACATTTATATGGTGCTCACCGTGTGCCAGACTCGACTTTATAATGATTCACTACATTCGGATGCTCTTAATCTAAGACACGTCTGTGGGGACGCATGGACACATTCTGAAGCGTATACAGCAACTTCTAAATTCTATTGCTCTTTCCATTTTCAAGAGACACAGAGAGGCTGAGCGACCTGCCCAAGCTCCCACAGGTGGGTCTCGGATGCTGAAGGCTCTGCTTGCCTGGCCTGGCCCACATGAAGCCCCTCGGAACCTGGCCAGGCGCTCGCGTCACGTCCCCTCTTGGGCTTCTCACGTGGCACCACACTGAACGTGCCCCGTCCTCTCGGTGGGCCTTTCACAACCATCCGCACACGCTGTTGCTCGTCTCCCTGGGTGAACACCTTCCCCGACCCAGCCTGGCCAATTCTTACTCATCTTTTGGGACCCGCCTCAAAAGACTCCTCCTCTGGGAAGCCTCTGCCAGTTCTACAGACTCACAGGCCTCTGGGCTCCTTTCCCCTGGGACAGCACAGCATTGACATCTCTGCTGATAAGTCTGTCCCTCCCACTTGACTCTGAGTTCTTTGATGAAAAGACAACATCTGGGGCATCTGGGGGGCTCAGCGGTTGAGCGTCTGCCCTCGGCCCAGGGCGTGATCCCGGGTCCCGGGATCAAGTCCTGCGTCGGGCTCCCCACAGGGAGCCTGCTTCTCCCTCTGCCTGTGTCTCTGCCTCTGTGTGTGTGTGTGTGTGTGTGTCTCATAAATAAATAAATAAATAAATAAAATCTTTAGAAATATAAAGAAAGAAAAGATAATATCCCATGCAAGTCTGCATTCCCAACCCCTAACAAAAGCACCAAAATACAGTAAGTGCCAAACAGTGAGTGATGGATGGATGGATGGATGGATGGATGATGCAAATATATGTAACAGGTGTATGGAATTTCTTCACCAAATGACTAGAATACGACATCCCAGGCTGTGTTCCATTCCACAAGGGGAGAGGTTTCAAATGTATTTCGGAAGTAGAGACGATGTAAATTATAACCCTTGAAATACTACAGATGGAGATAAATGCTTTGGACAGACCCCAGGTTGGGGCGGAGGGTGGTGGAGGCCACCAGGCAACCGGTTCATGCATGTGCACAGACTCCAGAATCTCGACATATCAAATGGCAAAGCCAGGGGGTGGGCTCCATCCGAGTGACCTTCCCCATCTGTGGCCACATTTCAGGCCTGGAGCCAAGCTTGCCCTGCCCTCCGCTCCTCTGCCCACAAGCCGTGCCATCCGTGCAGGGCCACCTGCCCCCAGCAAACCTGTGTGCAGCGGTCGATCAGGGCAGAGGAGGCCGAAAGGTTTGCTCACTCAAGTGGTGATAAAGAGGACCCTGCGCTTATTTAGATTATCCCAGACCTGATCAACAACAAAAAACTCAGCTTTCCAAGAGAGGGGGGAAAAAAAACCTACACCTTCTGCAGTGTTTTCCTGCTATAAGTTACTCTGCTCCGGTCACTCCCGAAACGCCCCATTTTGAATTTGCAAACACCTGACTCTTGCACTCAAGGCTGTTATGGCGGTCTGCTCCGGTTTTCAAATTCCACTATGGGAATGAACACGCCCAGGGCCTAAACCACTTCAGCACATCTGACGGCAAGAGTGTCTCGGGTTGTGCACCCTGAGAAGGACTTACATTCACGTGCAAACATGTAGGAGAAAGTGACTTCCTTTGCTAAGGACCAGAGGGGGGAAGTCACTTAACCATCTCCTCTTCTTTCCTAAGAGCAAAGCCACCCGTGAAACCCTCACAATTTGTCTACTAGGTTGTACCCACGCAACCGGCGTGTCTTCCTTAAACGCTGGGCACTCACAGCGGGAGACTCTGGGTGGCCGGGCGGTTGACACAGGCAGCGCTTCAGACTGATGCTAAGGGCCCAGGAGCGAGGGCACCAGTCAACTACCAGGCTCCCCGACAGGCATCCTCCTCCCTCAATGCCTTTTTTCCCCTTTTAAGGTCATTCGTTCTAAAGTGATCGTCTTTAAATTAATTAATTAATTAATTAAATTAAAACATAAAGTGATCGTCTTTATTTAGACAAGCATTCATGCTTCCCTTTCACCGAGGCATCTTACACTGAATAGTTTTAGGTCTGATGGGCGGGAGGCACTCAATCAGAAATAGACACCGATAAAATCCTCAAAAACTCCCCAAATGAGCAAAATGTAATGCAGCATTCAGGAGTTACAAATCACTCAGAAAAGCCCAAATTTTAGAATGGCTATTGGATGGAATTTTACATCTCATGCAAGAAAGTTTTCAAATGGAAACATCTTTCTTCTGTGGGTGCCATGAAGCAGCTGTTCATGTGACGAGAAGGCTATTGAGAAGAGTGATGTGAAGCTTTAATTAAAGCCCGTCTGCTGTTTCGCTGTTTCAGACCATTAAACACAGTTTGCATTATTAACATAATACTTGGAAATGTAATTGCCTTCAGGTTTTGTTTGTGCAGACGCGAGCCTGCCGCTTCCCTATGCCGCCTTCTTTTTGTCCAGATATTCTCCAATCAGTCTCAACTTGGAATCAAAAGGAAAAAGTTCAGATGCACAAACCAATAAGGAAGGCAGTGATCACTGAATGCTTGGAATGAGGCAGGTGAGGGGCTCGCCTTGCCCCATAAACATAACGACACCGCATGAGGATCTGACCCAGCAAGGAATTCTCATCTCAGTTAAGTGCTTAGGGAAATAAAAAGGAGGAGTTGACCAGACGCGTCTGGCCGTACTCTTCCTCTGCCGGTCCTCTAGCAAGGAGAGAATACATGTCAGCAAGTTAAATGCTCTGAGAAGTCCTCAAGTTTGTTTAAACCAGCTTAATGTGTGACTTTGTGTTTCTGAACTTTTTGACTACGGAGAGCTTCTGTTCCTCATGTACAATCACAGAGCCAGTGTCACCAAAGACACAACCAAGTAAAGGCAAAATCAAGGCGTTAAATGAAAACAAAACAAAACAAAACAAAACAAAACATGAGAACCAGAAAAAAAAGTGGGTAAACAGTCATTGAATACTTTTACATCAGATTTCTGATCAATAAAACAGACACAAAGATAAAAAAAAAATGGGGAATCTAGGTAACTCAGTGGGTTAAGCATCTGACTCTGGGTTTTGGCTCAGAGGGTGACCTCAGAGCTGTGACGGAGCCCCACGTAGGGCTCGGCGATGGGTGGGGAGACCACTCGAGGGCCCTCTGCGTCCCCCTCTGCCCCACCCTGCCTGTCTGTGCTCTCTCTCTCTCTCTCAAATAAATAAATCTTTAAAAAAACACACAAAGAAAAAGACTAATATTTAACTACATAAGCATCAGCATACCCGTACACCCTAAGACTTTATTTTTTTAAGATTTATTTATTTATTTGAGAGAGAGAGAGCATGAGGGGGGAGGAGCACAGGGAGACTGAGGGAGAAAACTCTAGCAGACCCCACTGAGCAGGGAGCCTGACGCGAGGCTCGGTCCCAGGACCCTGAGATCATGACCTGAGCCAAAACCAAGAGTCAGACGCTTAACCAACTGAGCCACCCAGTGACACCCCCCCCACAAGATTTTATGCAAAAGTAAGTGAATACTGGTACAATTTGACAGTTAATACCCTTAAATATAGAAAGAGCATTAAAAACCAGTAAGGTACACATACTAGCAAAAATTAAAAAGAGCATCAAATTCACAGAACAAGAAATATAAATGGCCAATAAACATAAGAAGGCTCAAAAAAAAAATAAAAAATAAATAAATAAATAAACATGAGAAGGCTCAGGCGTACTGACAGTCACCGAATGCAGCCTAAATAATAAGATGCCATCATTCTTTTGTCCAACTGGCAGCAGGTGTATTAAATATGGTGCCTCGTGCCGAAGTCCAGAGACTGGGGAACACCCTCGCCTCCCCTCAGCATAAACTGAACGACTTGTCTGAAAAGCCATCGTTTGCCGCATCTTTCTCACATTGGTTTCATTTCTAGGAGCTTATTAAATAGGTTTATGTGTATACAGTTTATCACATTACTTATTGCAATGGAAAGTATACACATCTAAATATCTGACATTAGAAAGACACTATTAAATAAAAGAACTAATACAGTGGGAAACATTCCATGATGCTCTGAAAAGAGTTCCCTACATTGTATGAAAATAGTCACAAAAAAAAAAAAAAGAAAATAGTTACAGTATAATCGTCAATGAAAAAAAGCAGAATCATACTGATTCTATCCCCACTGCACTTCAATAATCCTAAACATATATGAACAGATCAAAGACTGAGGGTGATATCTCAACACAGGAATAATTCTCTCTGGATAGCAGGTCACATGATTTTGATAAATTCTCTCCAGTAAGAAGAAAAGAATGAATGGTCAGTGCTGCCAAGTACAGAGCTGACTCAATTTTTGTTAATTATCTAAGAATTACCTCTAATTAGCACATTATTTAATTATAACCAGGTCCTAGGAAAGTGGTTTTAGAGCCTGTTAAAGTTTTTTTTTTTAACTTGGTATCTCTATTTTTATCCTTGGACTAAAAGATATATTTAAATATTATTTAAAATAATATAAAATGTATTTAAATATATTTAAATATACTTAATATATTTAAAAATATATTTTGGGCGAAGACCAACTGCACCCTGGTCTGTATGTACGTATGACCACAAAGATAAACTATTAATGGTCAGCTGTCATTGTGACTCCTTGCTGAGGAGAAGATTTGGAACAGAAAAACAGACAACTCAACTTCAGGTCATGCACATTCTTTCAAATGACTTAGAGGAGGGTATGTTGCACCGTCCCTTGGCTTCGCCTTCTCAGGGATGCAGAGGGAAGAGGACTCCTACTGCCTCTTGGCTTCACCTTCTCGGGGATGCAGAGGGAAGAGGACTCCCACTGCCTCTTGGCTTCACCTTCTCGGGGATGCAGAGGGAAGAGGACTCCCACTGCCCCTTGGCTTCGCCTTCTCAGGGATGCGGAAGGAAGAGGACTCCTACCACCCCTTGGCTTCACCTTCTAGGGGATGCAGAGGGAAGAGGACTCCTACCACCTGGAACAATTTCAGAGGGGGCGCTGCTGGGGCAGCCAGAACTCAGGTGGTGCTCGGCTACTGACTCACCCAGGGCCCCTCAGACGTGCCTTCCCAGCACTGGCGCAGGGCTCGGGTCCAGCAGCTCACTACTGGGTGTCAATGATCACACGCATGACTAGAGAACTGAAGGCCAACAACAGTCTAAGGAACACAGATACGGACTCACTAAAAACAGACACTAAGATTGGGAGGCGTCCTCGTTTTCAGGCGCGAAATTCATGCTCCTGTGTCACCGCTGCTCCCCTGGGATAACTTTCCTAAAAGACAGAAATCTTGATTCTTTCAGGGCCTTTAAAGGAACACATGATGTAATCCCAGCGTCTAGCACTGACTTTCTCCACACCCGCCGCTAACCTTAAACCCCGAGGACAACTGTGTTCTACGTGATTCTCAGACCTACCACGTCATTTTTGGAGGGTCAAGTTCATGGATCTTGTTCTAACATGGTGGGCAGGCCCCTCCCACTTCACGTGCAGATCCTTAAGGTAAAGGACCATCGTCCACATTACAAAAGGACACTTCTGTCTACCGAAGGGATCAATGCAAGAAGGTTCCTCTGGAGGACGAGCTCTTGCATCCAGAGTTTCCGTCCAGAACAAGGTAGCGGGCCTCCAGGGCCTCAGTACCGAAGTAGGACTTCCGTGGACTGTGCACATCTCATTATAATGAGTGAAGCCGCTCAGCTAGGACTCCATAATTCAGGGCAAGGCGAACGAGGCTTGGCCAAGGAGACCCTGCAGAAGAATAAGCAGGAAGGACAGCATAAGAAGCTTCGAAGGTTCCGAAAGTTCTGAAATGAGGGCCCTGGAAAATGTTGATCTTCAAATACCCGGTGGAACAACAAAACGTCAGCGCAACTCCACGGCTTGTCGGTGCTGCACGGATACGAAGGACGCTGCCCAGAGACGCTCGGCGGCCGGGGCTCCGTCTGGTTGTCAGCAGCCCCGCCTGGCAGAAGGCCTCCATACACGCCTGTGGGATGACATCATTAGCAGATGACGTCAAGTGACACACCCGATTAACCTGCAGTGAATTGACCCCTCTCTGTCACCTCTGCAAATGGGGCGGCAGGTGAAGGGGATCATGGGGATTATGAATTCTGTGCAATCCTCTAATACAAACAAAACACCCAACCCCAACCGCTGGCCAGGTGATCACGGATTTTTCTCCACGGTGCCATGAAAGAGTCACCAGCGCTGGGCAGCAGTTGGGACCGCCTTAGTTAGCGTCTGACTACCAACAGGTGGCAGCTGACCTGCCACCTCAATCCCTCGATGGGAAGCCAAGCCTGTGGCAACACCCTGACTGCCCATCCCGGCTCCACTGCCCCCCACAACCAGACGGGACCAAGAGCTCCTCCCCAAAGGGGGTCCCACCTGCTGGCGTGTCTGTCCGGCCGCAGATGGAAGGACTCTGACCCATGGGGTTGGACTCTCGCCCCCACCTCTCAGAGATGCAGAAACGCTGCAAACAGCAATCTGCAGCCACTTCCAGTTCCACGATCTTCTAGAGGAGGGGTCTGCGGCCTGTGCAGAGGTCATTGTCCTGGTCCCTAAGCTGCAGGGCACATCACAGTCCAGACCCGGGCACCGGCCTCTCCCAGCTCCATAGCCAAGTCTCCAGCACTTCACGGCGGGGCTCGGGGAGCAGTGGGTAGGAGAGCGCAGCTAACCCCAAGCCCGGCTGTAGCTGTAGCTGGTGCCTCAGGTCTCCAAGCCCTTGGTCGGGGCAGCCCAGCAAGCAGCCTGCCCTGTGCCAGCCGCCCACCCCGGGCCCGGGCCACCCATGGGCACCTGCTGCTGCTGCTCACCCCGCCCCCTGCCCCGGGCCCAGGCCGCCAGCCGTGCGCCTGCCACCGCTGCTCACCTGCCTGCCCTGGGCCTAGGCTGCCAGTGGGCATCTGCCACTGCTCACCCGCCCACCCCGGACCTCCGCCGGCACCCATCAGGCAAGGCAGGAGGAGGCCTGTGCCCGTGGGTCGGGCCAGAAGAAAGGGCCCCAGGACTGGCCTCTGGGGGCAGCAGGTCTGGTGCTTGGGCTGCCTCCACTCAGGGCATGACTCCTCGTTGCCTCATGGGGCTGCGGCTCTGGAACCGGTTGTGCCCCCACCCCCAGCCACCACTCCCGGGACCACAACAGGGCACACGGAGTACGCGTGTGGCGACCGCCCGGGCCTCCGCAGGCACCCCGCTGCCTCAACCGTAGCCTGGAGCCTCAGTTGTGTGGGACGTGGGGCCCGATGAGCCCTGGCCCAGCCTGCGGGGCTGAGGCTGCCAGAGACATGCGGGGAGAGACCGGAGGGCAAGGTCCATGAGGGGACAAGTGGCTTAGGAAGGCAAGCGGGCCAGGTGGGCACAGGTGGGGGGAAGTAACCGTGGGGGGAGCGGAAGGACGAAGAGCCACCTGCAAGGTGCTGCTCCGGGTGGAGGGGCAGGAGGAGGGCCCGCGGGTCGGGCTTGCGGACCAAGGCCGGTCACCGGCCTCCTGGAGGACAGCGCGGGTGCCCGGGGCTCAGGCGGTGACGCGGCACCCTGGGTCCCGCCATCGTCCCGGGGGGGAGCTCAGCAGTGCCCTGTCCCCGGCCCTCCCCGCCCCACCCCTGCCCACCTCTGTGTCTCAGACAAGCCAGGGAGCCGCTCCCCCAGCTACCTGAGGGCGTCACTGCTGGGGCTGCTGCCAGGCGCGGCCGAAGCACGTGCCTGGGGCCTTCCGCTGGGGCCTCCCGCTCCGGCCCAGCCTCCGGGGTGTCAGAACCTATGAACACACTGTTTCTACTTAAAGTCTGGGAATGAGCATGTCCTTGTTCCCCAGACAGCGACGTAGTCATGGGCCCGCGGGTCACACTTTGGGGACTCAGAGCCAAGAAAGGGGTGGGCGGTGCTGTGGGGGGGAGCCACCAACGGGGACAGGCACGGGGCTCAGGTCCAGGTGCCTGGGGCACCACAGCAGGTGCAGGGGGAGCCGTGGGGACAGGTGCGGGGCTCGTGGGGGGTGAGGGACAGCACGCCCGGCGCTGGCCCCCGCGGAGATGCTCGGCCTGACCCTTGAGGGGCCCAGGGAGGACGCGTGGCAGGTGAGGACACGGGCGGCTGCCATCGCAGGGTCCCGGGGCTCCTCTCGAGGCCCCTTCCGCTTCCTCCCCACGCACCCCAACTTTATAAGGGAAGAAAGTGATGAGGTTATTTCAAAGCCCAGTTTTCTCCAGAAATAGCTGTTTACCTTAGGCTTTCTCTTGGTAATGAGTGGGGAGCTGCTCACCAGTCGGACCTCCAGCAGGGCCGGCTCTTACTTTCTAGTGCCACCAAGTGGCCGAGCTGGACCCTGACGCTTCCCCCAGACACGCTCCGGTTGGTGCCGCGGGGACCTGCCACGGACACCTGCTGTGGACACCTGCCCTGGACACCTGCCGTGAACACCTGCCACAGATACCTGCCGTGGACACCTGCCTCCGACACCTGTGCGGGGACCTGCCTCGGACACCTGCCGTGGACACCTGCTGTGGACACCTGCAGCGGACACCTGCTGCAGGCCCCTCCAGCCAGTGGCTAACACTGGACTGAGCAGAGGTGCAGAAGTCACCAGAGGCCCGGAGGGAGGGAGGGAGGGAGGGTGGAGGGGGAGGGAGGAAGGGGGAAGGAGGAGGAAGGGGAGGGAGGGGGGAAGGTGGAGGGAGGGAGGAAGGAGGAACCTTCTGGAGAGGAAGAGGTGGGGACAGGGTTGGAGCTGGGCGGCTTCCCTTGGCCTCCACTGCCTGGGGAGCAGGTGCGCCCGTTGGGGGGTCACCCCCTGCCTTGGGGCTCCGGACAGTGGAGGCACATGCTGGGTGAGGGCTCAATGGTCAAGGGCTAATAATAGTATTGGGCTGGAATCAAGCCCCAGGCTGGATCTAGCTGTCTAACCTCTAAAATTTCATGCCCCAAATTGCAATTTCATCACTGACAGTCTTCGTAGTCAAATTTTAAAAGGGCAGAAATGCAATTTCACAGACTCGCACTTGTCGGCACCCTGGGCCGCCCCACGGCAGCCACCGCGGCTCTCGGCGGCTCCTCTAATGATCCTTTTAGCCCCTCCATGCACAGGCGACTAGAATTCAGGAAAGTTACTTTTGGAAACACATTTTCTATAAGGAACGTAGATTCACAGATTTGAAAAACCCCAAAAAATCCTCCAACTTTAATTACTAAAAATAATCGGCGGTTGGCACTCCAAGGCAATCAACTGACCAATCTTTCGTTTCAAGTTCCAGCCTCTGTAGAATGAAGATTATAAGAAACTACCGTCTTAAAATGTTTTTTGATAAACCCTTTTTTTTAAGGCTTGATTAGTAAAAATCGTGTGTGCTTGAGGGGCTTATCACCCCCCTCCCCCGCACACATACCTTTTTCTTCCCACTTTTAAAATTCTTTATTCTGTCTAGACCAAGCGTCCTCGATGCTGTTGTACATGACTTTGGAGTTTTTAATTCCTCCTTGTAGAATTTTCAGGTGACAATATTGACACTCTGCTTTTTAAAATTCTTCCCAACAAAATCTATAGATTTTTTTTTAGTCTTTTCTTTAAAAGACTCAATGCCTGAGTAGAATTAAATGACCAAATATCAAATATACTTCCTAAAGATTGTATTTTAAAAACATGAACGGCAGTGCAGTAAACAAATCATTGAAGAGTAGAATTATGATGTAACCTAATTTCTTTATTCCATCTTGTGTTATTAAAGTTTTATAAAGCTTTTGACTCAAAATGTAAATAATGGTCCTTCTAAAGCTATCTAGCTAACGAGTCTCATGTGCCCATATTGACCATCAATCCAGCCCCCATTCACATGGCCATTCTGAGGCTCATAGTAACTCCTGGGATGCATGAAGCTAACACCTCTACCGCCCGAAGCATTTCAGTCTTGCCGTCATAAGTATTTCTGTATCTACCTCAACCGACAGAGTTTAAAGATACACGGCTGATGAAGAAATTTGCATTTCAAGCTACGTTTGGAATGCTTCCTGTGTCTAAAGGTGAGTATTCAGATTTTGGAAAGAAACCGAAATGACAAGTCTTGGTCACACCATGGATGCTGATACCCTGAGGAGATGCAAGAAACGTGCACGATGAGAATTCATCGATCAAACGTTCAAGGATGCCACAGGTAACAGCAAGGCGGCAGTTGGCTCCTCGGCCTTCCGGAGGCCAAAGCCAACTTGAACGACAGAGCCGGACCGTGCCCAAGGCCCGACGCCCACAGCCTCACAGACACGCGCCACTGAGCGAGGCCTGTCCTCTGCTCTGACACTGGCCCTCGCTCCTTCCCCTGGACAGTGCCCCGCACCCCGAAGTCCTAAGAACAGACGGCAGAGCCTGGAAGCCAGTTCTAGCAGGCTCCGCCAACCCACTGCACCGCTTGAGGTTTCGCCCCTGCAGGCCGGGACCTACTAAGAGGGCAGGAGCAGGAGGGCCAGCTGCGGGGTGCAGAGGAAGCGGCCCCCACGTCCTGGCACAGGTGCCACCGCAAGCCGTGGTGCTCGGTGGCCGCCAGCAGGGGCCCCAGCGGCCCTCGCCTGCGTGACGCTGCGGCAAGGACTTGCTCAGTCTCCATGCACCGCTCCCTTTATCCTGACTTTTCCCGACCTAGGATTCCGGATTTCCCAACGTTTCTGGAAAGTACTCAATCCCGTTGCAATAAATTACTCTTCTACTTACGTTGAGCAGAGTCCTTTTCTGTTGACCGTGGCTGAGGCTTACAGAGAAAGTAGTGGTAAGCAGCGGGGGGCCGGGGCCCCGGGGTGGCACGGGCAGGGGGTGGGCTTCGAGGCCGGGCCCTCCTCGCGGGTTGAGTGGCCACGCAGACCCAGCCTCGCCACAGCACTGCCCCCCGGAGTGTAGCTTGCAGACCGGGGCTCCCGACGGGGACGATTATTAGCTGCTGCCCACCGTGCCTCAGGGTAGGGACCACGTGTCTGCAAGGGCTCTCATACCGGGAAAGATTCAGGATGTCAGACGGTGTTAGCTACGTGTTAAGGAGCTCAGTAAGGTATATTGAAAACAATAGACAAATTTACATCGCAAGTGGCTGGTTTGGTTTTTCTCAGAACCCTGACCCCTAAAGTGGCTATTTTAAAAGCAGAGAAGAAAAAAAAATAAAATAAAATAAAAGCAGAGAAGAAAAGGAAGTATGGCTTTGCTCTATGACAAGGTGAAGGGGAGTAAGAGGTACAAACCTCCAGTTATAAAATAAATAAGTCACAGGAATGAAAAGCACGGTATAGGGAATATAATCAATATAATGTAGTAACCGTGGTGACAGATGGTGACTACACTCGCACGGTGAGCGTCATAGAGCATCTGAGCGTCAAATCGCTATGTTGTGCACCTGATGCTAGTATATGTCAACCATAATTTTTTTTTGAAAAAAGAGTTCTTTCTACCTGTGGCCTACAAGCTAAAATGACTGCCAATCTGATCATTTATTGCCTTGCAAGATTGTAAAATTAAAATTCTTTACTCCAAACTAGTTTTCCAACTGAGGCAGAGACTAGAACCTAGGTAGGAAAATAGATTGGAAAAAAAAAAAGGAAAATAGATTGAAGCAGAAGACAGGCCGGAACACCTGGGCCTTGCCTGGGAACCTCCAGGAAGCCTCGTCTACGGGTCTAAGCATTAAATATGCTCAGTGTGAAGAAGCAGTGGAATGAAAGCAGCCTGGGTTTAGATCAGATTGTAGCTTTGAAATATCCTTTACACTGGATGCAAGGGATCCGGCAAAGCACAGAGGCAGACCACAAGCAGACAGAAAGGCCAGGCCATGGAGGTGATGCTGGGTAAGATCTCCAGCTGTGGTTTCTACTCCATGGAATCGACCAGAAGCAAGTAAGTGACATACCCGCTCAGTTTCTAAAGCCTCTGTTGGCTCTGATTCCAGCCAACATCTTGTGATCACTTAACCCTTCAAAGCAATCGCAAGCTGTCGGGATTTGTGCCTACAGTCGATAAACTACTGAAGCTTTGCACCTTGCAGAGAGGGCTTTCCCCTTCCTAATGCCCATCGCAGACGTGCCCACAGAGAGCCATGCACAGAACGCTCATTGGTAGTGCAGAACCAGGGAGCCGAGCCTCTGTCAGGGCATGGGGCATGCATTCTCCCACCAACATGTGCTTTGAACCAACGACCACTAGGTGCTATTTCCATTCTCCCCTCTCCCAAGTGATTATTGACTATCGTTTTCATTTTCCACCATTGCATATGAGATAATGTTGCGGACCTGGCGAGTGACTTCACTTTCAACTGGAGATTTCTGAACCACAAGGAAGCTAGTACTGAGAGATATTGAACTCTGAGCCTGATGTAGAATCTGACCGAAGCTTTGGGTCTGGACCCTTTGGGAAGGAGTGACTGCACTTTGTGTACATTCACTCTTTTTTTTTTTTTTTAAGATTTTATTTATTTATTCATGAGAGACACAGAGAGAAAGAGAGGCAGAGACACAGGCAGAGGGAGAAGCAGGCTCTATGCAGGGAGCTCGACATGGGACTTGATCCCCGGTCTCCAGGACCAGGCCCTGGGCTGAAGGCAGGCGCCAAACAGCTACGCCACCGGGGCCACCCCATTCACCCTTTTGACAATGGACTCGTGCGAAGAAGGATGTTGTTAGGAGCTAGCCAGAGGAGTGTGGGGGCACATCGTTATTTGTGTGTTTGGTATCTAATCCTTCCATGACATTTCCTAATAGAGTCAAAATTTAGCTCAGGTATTTAGTCCTCCAAGCAACCCAAGCACATTTGAATTGATCTTAACCAATCCATATTATCGAATTCTCCCATCATTCTCCCATCAAATATGGTTATTGGTTTGAGGATGTGTACATGTCCTAAGTAGGCCAATTAACTTAAGAGAAGGTCTTTATAACCCATAGCATGGGAGAGGTTCTTTCTCCCAGCTCCCCTTCCCATACTCCTCATTCCCTCCACCACACTCCTTGAGTTAGGAACTATCTCGTAACCTTGAGAGAAGCCCTCTTATGAACACATGGAGAAAGACAGAATGGAGAAAAGGGCAGAGAAATTGAGGCAGAGCCATGATCATACTGTACCTGAGACCTACATTATCTCTGGACTTCTTGTTACTTGAAATAATAAATTTCCTTTCGATTCGGGGTTCTGCTTATTTTCTGCCCAAAGCATCCTGATACACCAACCAAGTGGAAAGTGAAAGTTTTCAGCTGGAACTTATTTGCCACAAAACCTGAGATGAGAGTATTAAACCAGGATGCAAGGACACCTGGCTCCTACACTAGGAGTTATCCGAAAAAGCTGAAGCAAGTCATTAGGTAGTTCATAGACAAATAACTTTAGGGCAATAGTTTTATATTTCTCTTATATTTATTTTATACATAGAAAATGTTATTGCTTCTCCATACATAATGTGGCCATGAAGTTTAGTTTTTAAATGATTGTGTCTTTGTAAAAAGGAACCGATTTAAAGAAAAACATTAGCTATTACAAGTTGTATTAGCTTCCTAGGGTCGCTGTAACAAAGTTATCATGAGCCAAGTAGTCAAAACAACAGAAATTTATTCTTTCACGGTTCTGAAGGCCAGAAGTCCAAAATCAAGATGGCAGCAGGGCCGTGCTCCCTCTGAAGTGTCTAGAGGAGGATCCTTCCCTGACTCTTTCAGCTTCTAATGGTGGCCAGAACCCTTGGCATTCCTTGGCTTAGAGAGTCCTCCCTCCCATCTCTGCCTCCATCCTCACATGCCCTTCTCCTCTCTACGTGTCTGTGTCCATATTTCTGCCTTATTGTAAGGACTTCAGTCATTGGATTTGGGCTCACCTTGATCCAGTATGACTTTATCCTCACTTGATTCTATCTGCAACTTCCAAATAGGTCAAGTTCATAGTTACTGGAGGGTAGGTTGTCACGTAGAGGCCATCCATTTGGGGAAGCATTTTTCTGAGCATCCAGCCCTGTTCTGAACATCGATGTCTTCAAGTGGAACATAATCCCATTATCTCTGCCTAAAATTAACCATCATTGTACTCTGACAGGCCTCCCTTTACTCTGGGCACTATGTCCCAGTAACGGGCAGCCCTAGCCTCTAATTTTCTTAGTCCTTGGGTGTCCCTCCTCACAGGGAAACAAAGGGTTTATAATTCGAGACCTAAATCAATTATAGAAAGTAATTATTACATGCTGTACCTCAAAGAGCTTGATCTACAATTAATTACATGGCAAAAGTGGGGGAGGTGTAGTTAGGAAGAGTAATTTTTCATTTGGAAGGCCACAGTTGCAATGGTCACTATTTAAAATTAAGGAAGACAGTCTAGGGAGAAAAAAAAATAATGAATCTTTTAAACGGTTTCGTGAAATCTTGGAAACTTTAAATATTAGGAAGGTTTTCCTGTCCCATTTGTTGAAGTAATAAAGTGTGAAGAAATGTTAAATCTGATTAGCTACGCCTGTCTAGCGTTAATCTACGGTCTGAAAGGAAAGAAAAAAATATTCAAAACTTCAATCACTGTTCTTTCCTGTGTTTAATCAATTAAGAAAAATATTCTCCAAGGCTATTCAGAAAACAGTGGTGTTCAGGTACTCTGAAAAATCACTCAGGGACCCACGGGCCAGTGACCAAGGCAAATGCATTTTCTGAGTATTGTCAGAAGCTGTTTTCTCCTCACAATGTAAGTTCAGATGCTTCTTGGCTGTTTGTGAACCGCCTGGTGTTCACAGACCAATGCAGGGATTCAGAAAGCTGTTTCCATGGTGACGAGACTTTCCTCCCGGCAACCACCCCTCCCCCACCCCGAGTTTCTCCACTGTCAGGAGTTTGCACAGGATTCCCGGGAAAGGCAGGGCCGGATATACAGCGAGCATGTTGTGGTTTTTCCACGCGCAGCTACTGTGTGTCCGTAGTCATGGATGAGCCCTCTCTGCCCCCGTTTGGACATGGTCACAAACCCACCAGAATCCATCCAAGTCTTCCACACTTGAAATCACTCCATCAATAGCATCATATTTAACATCTCAGTATATTAACAGATACTGCTCTCTGCGGGGGGGGGGGGGGAGGGGGGAGGGGGGCAGCTACAGCCCAAAGGCCAAATCCATCCTGCCACACGTTTGTAAGTAAAGCGTCACCGGGAGATGCCACACTTAGTCGTTTGCACAGCGTCCCGGCTGCCCTCATGTTCCAGTGGCAGGGGTGACTAGTTGACAGAAGTGACAGACACAGTGTGGTCCACGAGCCGTTTCTTTCTCTCTGGCCCTTTACAGAAAAAGCTTTGTCGATTCCTGCCCTAGAGTATGTGGAGTCAAGATCTGCTAAGGAAGACGGCAAAATATGGAAGTAGATACCCTGAATTCTCCGATCATAAATAGGGAGAACTCAACGAGTGATACTAGGAATTCCCACGTACCACTGAGGACAGAGTGGGCTGAAGAGAATCTCTAGGAAAGGTAAGACTCAAAAATAGGAAGCCTTGGGGTATACAAGCCCGGGGCCAGGGGAAGAGGCCTTCCAGGCAGAGGATGGGGAAGAAAATGCTATCCAGCATCTGGATCCATGGAAAACCCATTAACGCTGGAGAGAACCGTGCAAACACGAGGTGCTGCTCTCAGGGTGCGCGCGAGTCCCTAACAGCAGGAGGGGAGACGGTGGGGGTGGCAGGCAGTGAGGCCGGGCCACCCATACACACAACGCTCTGGAAAGTCAAGCAAAGAAAATGACCTTCGTCTGCAGGGAATGAGGACTCAGCATCTTTGTTAAAAGCAAATTCATGTATACAATGGAATGTTCCTCAGCCATTAGAAACGACAAATATCCACCATTTGCTTCTACATGGATGGAACTGGAGGGTACGATGCTGAGTGAAGTGAGTCAATCAGAGAAGGACAAACATTATATGGTCTCATTCATTTGGGGAATATAAAAAATAGTGAAAGGGAATAAAGGGGAAAGGAGAAAAAATGAGTTGGAAATATCAGAAAGGGAGAGAGAACATGAAGACTCCTAACTCTGAAATGAACTAGGGGTGGTGGAAGGGGAGGAGGGCGGGGGGTGGGGGCGACTGGGTGACGGGCACTGAGGGGGGCACTTGATGGGATGAGCACTGGTTGTTATTCTATATGTTGGCAAATTGAACACCAATAAAAAATAAATTTATTATTAAAAAAAAAACATAAATTTAAAAAAAAGAATTAAAAAAAAAGCAAATTCAGAAAATCTAATTAATGGAGGTTGAACTACGGAGAAAGGAAGCAGAAAGAGAGGGACCGGGTCACTGTTCGTCATCTGTGTGGTGCTTAGCATGTTCCAGCCACTGCTGTAAGCACTTCACACGTGTGAACTCGTTCGCTGCTCCTAACAACCTCACGAAGTGAGCACTGGCATGATCGCCACCTTACAGATGACAAATCTACAGCGTAGAGAGGTCAAAGAACTTGCTTGAGGTCCGACAGGTGGAAATTTGCAGAGCCGGGATCTGAATCCAGGTACTGTGGCTCCAGGGTCCAGCCTCTGCTGTAATGAGTTCTGAGGTTGTTCCAAGAGTGTGAAAGGGAGGAGGCAAGAATTCGCTTGGCCTGGTTGCCATGGCACACACAAGGTACTGCGCAGATGTATGTGACGAGCAAACGCCGGATGAAAGGGAAGAAGACAAGGAAAATAACAGGAACAAAGTGTATTTTGCAGGGTGGGGTGGGGATCGGGTCACACTCAGAGCCTAATTTAAAAGACAGGAACGGGAAGGAGACGTCAAAGATCATTCTAATGGTTCTCCGTAGGACGTAAGACGGCGGAAGCATGAGGAAATGCACACACAGACATGCACACAAGATAGAAGGGAAATTCCCCTCTGGGGAGAAAGTGATAAACTCAATTTGAGATTAAACAGGTAATGAATTTGATGAGATGGCCGAGCATCCAAATAGAGAAACCCCGAGTCCGTGAAGGTGCTGGACCAGAACTTGGGAGGGAGCTAGAGCAGAACCCCAAAGTGGCGGCTGGGCTGCGTGGAAGCGATGCGGGGGACAGGCTGGCTTTCTCACGCTGATGGAAAAAGTAGCACGATCTTCACTCGTGACGTGGACAATAAATAAAACAGAGAAAACCATTGGACGATGACAAGTCGCAAAATTGGCCTCGTGAAAACAACGTGGGGCTGGCTCTGAGGCAACCGGGGAACGGGACAATCTGGTATTTCCTGCCTGGCCTGGGCCAGGCACTGTGACGCCGCACTCACTCGGTGACCACACGGAGTCTGACCGGCGGTGTGTCTCCCTGGAGCGTGGAAGGAGGGAGGTAGAGACCATAAACGACTCATAGAGGGACACAGGCCGGGAGGGCACAGAGCCAGGATGTCAGCCCGGGGCTGCCCCTCCAAAGCGGGTGCTCCAAGCACCACCTGACCACAGGAGGGCCCTTCCCTGTGTTTCCCAAAGTTCCCTGGGACCCTCAGCACCACCCGATACTACGTGACTCTGAATTAGTCCTTGATCCGTGCGTCCTGCAAAAGGACAAGTCACCAGTAACTGCTTACCTGCTTACCGAGCCAGCCCTGCACTGCTCCAACCATTTGCTGGGGAGAATTTGGGGGAATGTGCTCACGTTCCTGAGCCTGAATCACACCCAGGCTTTCTCCCTACTTGCTCTCATTCCTGGTTTCTGCAAGGGCCGCCCCTCCCTGGGGACAGTGAGAGGCTCTGGGGGCTGGCTCCCAAGTTTTGCCGCCCCAAAACGGAGTCCCAGGAATCTCTCTCTTGAAACCTTGGTGTTTAGTATTAAATCATATAATGATTCATTTGGAATAACAAAGGTGAAAGGCATTAGTCTGCTTTTAAATATGAATAAAATAAATACCACCAATAAATAAAATAAAATAAATGAAATGAAATAAAATAAAATAAAATAAAATAAAATAAAATAAAATAAAATAAAACCACTGAATGCAATGAAGAGTATTTTTAAAAGGGAAGATGTCTCTTTGGTGTCTCTTTGTCTCTTGATGGACACCATCCTTTTATCGACCTGGTTTGCATCCACATATAAACACAGTTCGTGTTTAAGCTCCATTTTGTAATTTCATGAATTGTCTTCAATACACGTATCCCAAGTCCTTCTTAGACCAGGCAGCCAGTCTCACGGATGTTGGAACAACTTTCTTCTTCGATACTCTCATCTTGTAATGAAGTCACACGGACTCGTGGTTTATCCCAAATAAATAGATTTCTTCACATAAATACCAATGATGACAGAGCTAAGGAAAGAAGGAAGGAAAACTTATCCTGAGAGCGGGACCGGAAGTCTGAACGCCTAGCAGAGAAGAAAATAGAAGTAGTGCGTCTACAGAAATTCATAGCAGCAGTAACAGTACGTAGGTTATTCCTTCTCACAGAAAATGAAGCCACGGAGCAGCAGACTCCAAGCAGGCGGCGCAGTGCTTCACACGCAGAGCAGATCCCCGATTTCTCCGGGAGTCTCACACCTTTGCAGGCTGTGGGCGAGGGTCGGAGCTACACGAGATTGCAGCAAGCGCCGGGCCTGACATTTCTTGAGTCTAATCAGCCTCCAGGAGACACAGATGTAGCAGAAAGCAAGAGCCTCCTAGGAGATAGGCCCCGGGGAAACCCGCGACACGGCTCCCAGCCCCAGTGGGAAAAGCCTGTTCGCCTGATGCGTAGGACAGTAGGACATCTCCGACCAGTCACTGAAGCTCTTGCTGTTGATGGGCAGGGGCCCTACCCCAGGTGGGAACCGAGGCTGGGTAGGCCGGGAGGGAGGGTCGTGCAAATGCCAGGAGCCCTCGGAGCAAGGCAGGTGCCTCTGCTGAAAACTCCCCCGACGATGTTCTGGGCTTCGAATCCCTGCCAACTCTAGGATACACACTCCAGTTTCTAGGCCTTTCTTCTCCTTTGAGAAAAAGGGGTAGTGACTTTATAAAGTACAGGCGGCCTCCTTCTTTCTCTAATGGTTGTTTCAGGCCCTAATCTTAGCATCCGCCAGATGCACTTCTACTCATCCCGGGAGACAATGCACCTCCACCCCCACTCCCGACCATGGCCTTTCTTGGCAGCGTTGCAGTTCTGTCAGCCAGGTTCCCTTGGCATCCTGTCATCTGTCCATTCTCCCCCTGTGCTGCCCACATCTGCTACCTTGTCTTCCCTCCTGGATGGTGAGCTCCTCAGGGCAGGTCACGTCCCCATCACCCAACACAGGGAACGGGGACAGACACATCTCAGGACTCTCCAAGCCCTGGGCCCACCCACCTCCCCTCCTGTGCTGTGTTGAATGATGTCCCCCCAGTGACTCCTAGGCCCGCGGCCCCCACACTGTGCCCTAACTTGGAAATGGGGTCTTTGCAGAGGTGCCGAAGGTAAGAATTGAGTGAGACCCTACGGGGTTGAGGTGAGCCCTGAATCCAACGACAGTCCCCGGGTCAGAGACGGGAGGGGACAAATAGTCCAAACACACAGGAGAGAAGGCCACGGGGAGACAGAGGCGGGATTGGAGCAAGGCTGCCGCGAGCCCAGGAGCCCAGGGGAGTGGATGGGAAAGGGTCCTCCCCGGGGCCTTCAGTGGCTGCACCCCTGCAGCACCCGGATTTCGGACTTCTGGTCTCCAGAACCATGACAGAATAAATTTCTGTACTTTAAGCCACCAAATCCGAGGTGGCTTGTTACAGGGTGCCCGGGAAGCTGATACACATCCTTCCTCCGGAGACCTGCTTCCTGAAGTCCTGGTGGTCTCAGCGCTGGGCAGCCCTGGGGGGCCCAGGATCGCTCCTCCCTGGGAGTCTGGGGGCTTCCGAGGGAGAAATGTTCTCCTCTCATTCGCTGCCCAATGGCCATTGCCTCACGGACGCAGTCCCAATGTTCTCTCTAGAATTCTTCTTCTCATGACTTAGGATCTCACTTTATTTTGCAGCCCTTACCTCCACCCGGCGCTGCATTACTTATGTGCTCATTTCTTCCTCTTGCTCCTCTGACAACTGGTCCAGGAGGGCAGCTCCGTGGGGGGGGGGGGGGGGGGGGGCGGCGCTGACCCCGCGGCTAGCCGGCACCCAGCAGCGCCCAGCGGGACTGCGACGCTGACCTAAACAGGGAATCAAGGTGACAGCCAAGGAGCACAAATTCCCAGTCGTGGCCCCTCTTCCCTGCTTCCATCCCCCCGAGGGCCTGGCCGCTTTCCGCCTCGAGCTTCTGGGGGGCAGTCTGACGAAATGCGTGCTCCCGAACCGCTTCTTGTATCAAGAAATCCGAAAAGACAAACCCACCCCGGTGGCCAAGAGCTCTTATAACAGCTCCAGCCCCTCAGAGGAGTAAATAGCAGAATGAAAAGCTGAATGAATGAATCAATGTATAATTTATCTAATTAATTCAGTTTGACGTCCAACAGGATTCATCTTACAAGTAAGTGAGGTGACTTGGGAATTGTAGGATGTACTCCCCTCCTTCAGAATGTATCTTCTTACCACCAATTTGAGTGTCTGAAATTCTATGACTACAGATTTTAGAAACACTCTGTGCAAGTGCAAACACTCCTGGAAGAAGCCAACCTCCAGCCAGTGAGTATTTTAACAGATCTTGGAAAGCTGGGCTCTTCTGAATGACGCACGGTCACCTTAAGGAAGGACAACGGGAAGGATCACAGACATGAGAAATGGCAGGAGAGCAAATATGAGCTGGAGCCAGTTTTCTGGCCTGTGCCCCTGGGGAATTATGGGCTCTACACACACGGAAGACTGACTGCTCTGGTGGCCCGATGAATGGCCGCCCTGGATCTTGCCTGTATACAGCGATTCTGCGACTCTCCCCATCAGGAAGCTGGGTCTTCTCCACACTGCTTGAACCTGAGCTGTCCAGTGACTGGCTTTGGCCAACACAATGCAACAGAGGAACATTGTCCCCGGGCCTCAAGAGGTCCTTCTGCTTCCACTGTTTTATGGAAACCCGACATTCCCATGGAAACAAGCCAGCCCACCCTACTGAAGAAGGAGACAACTGGCTACCCAACCCACTCTCTTGGCCGGCAGACAGGACCAGCCCCAGCCCCCAGCTGACCTGCCAGCTATCACAGATGCGTGATGAAGCCCAGCCAGGCCAACACCAAGCTGACCGTACTCATGAGGCAACAGATGTTTGTTGTTCTAATCCACTGATTTTGGGAGTAGCACACAGCCATGGCTAAACGACAAAATACCAGCCTACCCTGGAAATCCCAAATCAGAGAATGTGCTGCTTCCCAAAGCCATCTGGAAGTCTTAGATTCTCATACCACCTTCTCTGAGAAAATTCATACTGGAAGATTGGGGTTTTCCAAGCCAGACATTTACCTTCTATTTATCCTTCAACAGCACAGTATCACCAAGTGTGATGATGTTTCTAAGGAATCTTCCTTCAGTTTCTCACTTGGAAGTCAGGAATAGAGTCCCCTTTACCACAGACCTGGCCTCACATTTGGGAATCTCACCTTATCCATCTTCTCCACTCACATCGACAATGACTTTTGAACCTGGGACAGAGGACTCAGCTGAGAGACCGTTGTTCTAGAAAAGGGAAGAGTTCTAGGAAAAGGGAAAGAGAAGAGTTCTAGGAAAAGGGGAACAGAGCAGAAGGCAATGAGCAATTGACACCGGGCTGGAGTTGGAGGCAACATTGGGCCTGGAGACAGGACGTGACACAGAATCTCAACAGAAATTGGGGGAACAAAGGAGAGGGAGTTGGTTAGTGATGACTGAATAGTAGCAATGAGATCACCTTTGTCTCCCCTTTTCCCTTGTTTCTTTTGTTACTGTGTCTGAAAGGGAGAAAAGGATAGACAGAAAAGCAATACATCTTCCTTCCCACCCTTCCCCCTTTTCCTGTGCCTGCTGTGAGTTGGGCAGGAGCCCCAGCGCATGTCTCGGTAGAAACAGCTGTCTCTGCCTCCAGCCTCCTCCCTTTGTCCTGTCCTGACCCCTTCTTATCACCACCTACGGTAAGAGGTGAACACGGGGATTATGGGGACATGGCATTGGTGGGATTCCTCTCGACACTTTGATGACCAGCCTGTTAGTCATGGATGAAACTATGAGGAGTCATGCTTCCGTGACTGGACAGAGAGACCCTCACTCTTCCTAACCAACGAGGACTACTATCTCTTAGGGACCTGGTGTGTGTCAGCTGGAGGAGACAGGGCCGTGCTCCTTGTGATCAACGGAAGAGAGTTTGTTTTGTTATATTTTAAGGTAAGGAAGGAATCTACAATCATCATCAGGAGCCTGTTCTAATAAATACCCCGGCAGGATAATTTTTTATAATAATGTGTGGGGTTGTATTTTCCCTATATTTCACTTTGAGCCTCTCTATAGAGCAGAGGGGCAGGTTTATATTTGTGTTACAGACTCCAAAGCAGTAAAGACAACTACTTATAAAGACAACTACTGCATTCTTAAATCTTCATTAAAGATATTAAAATATTAAAAATATTATACTGCCCCGTGGTGCTGGAAGGAAAAGAGAAAAAGGAGAAAGGGAGGCAAGGGAGAGAAGGGGTCAAATCTGCAGCTATGGTGACCAGTGGAACCCTGTTTTCCTTGACTCTTACCACCCTGGGAAGGAACAAGAGCTTAGAGTGGATTCACAGGTGCACCCAGAAGTGCTGAGTCCCAGGCAGAAGTGGTCCAATCTCAGCAAAGATTCATACACCCTCTGGGTAGAAACCCAGAGCCAAACTTTGGAGACAAGCAGGGACCTCAGCAGTAAGGATGTCAGCAGAAATCACGCTGCTTTGGAGCATAGAATCCTTCCCTTCATCAGGCTCCATGCTCAGCAGAGTCTACTTAAGATTCTCTCTCCCTCTCCCTCTGCGCACCCTCCCCCCATCAATAAATAAATCCTTTTCAAAAAATATTAATGACGTAATAGAATGCATTCAAAGAACCCAGCACAGGACAGAAGCTGGGTAAAGCAGGTTGTGTTGTTCTGTCTTTATAAGACAAAAATACCCATGCATCAAACTTCTGGTGTCTTAAGACGAAATCAGTACAGAAAAAAACTTCAGTCTGCTCCACAATAACCTTTTCCCACAGCTCATTACAGGAGCAAGTTAGCAGCCTGCCACGTAGGCAGTAGGTTGTCAGGAAGCACAAAGACCTGGACACAGAGAAAAGAAGCAAAAAGAAAAGAAGCATTTTCTCAAATCCATGGAAACTGCAGACTTATATAAATTTCATTATACAATTTGCCATTGCTACAGATTCATATACTATTTTCAGCTTTATTTTGCTTTTGCTTAAAAAAAAAAAAGAAAGCCATCTTGCAGCTGCCAAAATATGAATTGGGACACTCGTCCACCTGTCACCCTCACCTAGGCTCAGACACGCTCGTGACTGTCACCATTCTCCAGACTCATAGTCCATCTCTGTAGCTCATGGCTCACGTTGCCATGGAAGGTAAGTGATGGTGACCCTTCCCTGTGCACCTGATCTCAATGAGGTTATTAAAAATGGAAAAGCATCATTCACATGTCACTGAATCTCTTCAAGGAGGATGAGAATGTGGCAGCTGTGATGATGTAGAGCAAAGTGGCTTTTAATTCCCAGATCTTCATGAATACAAACTACAGTTGTGTCTATATCTTAAAAACCACATCAAAGGGAAGGGGGAAATGGTAAATTTGTACCTGACTTCTGGTGACTGGAAATCTTAAACTACAATCCACTCTCTACACTGGCCCCCAACTATCACGTAACACACACCTGGCAATCCTTTTTAGGTCTCTACATCTACTTCTTTATATCAGCCAGTAGCCTTTACTTTTAAGGGGGTGGGTTTTAAACAGTGGTTATATTGCAGTTGGCTAAGAGTCAATTTAGCATCAATCTCTTCCCAACTCTACATTTTGTGTTGGCACATTGTTGACTTTGAATCAGCCACAATGGAGATATTTACACAACAGAAAATGGCAAATGCCAAAAAATCAGTTTTGTGGAGTTTTTTAAGGATAGATGGTTTGTTTATTTGTTTGTTTGTTTGTTTGTTTGTTTGAAAGAGAGAGAGAGAAAGGGAGAGAACATATGAGCAAGGGGAGGGGCAAAGGAAGAGGGAGGCAAGCAGACTCTGCTCAGAGGGAGCCTGATAAAATACGAGGTTTGATCCCACATCCCTGAGATCATGACCTGAGCCAAAATCAAGAGTCAGATGCTTGACCAACTGAGTCACCCAGGTGCCCCTAAATAGATGGTTCTTAAAAACTAATTACCAGGATCCCTGGGAGGCTCAGCGGTTTAGCTCCTGCTTTCGGCCCAGGGCGTGATCCTCGAGTCCCGTGATCGAGTCCCGCATCAGGCTCCCTGCAGGGAGACTGCTTCTCCTTCTGCCTGTGTCTCTGCCTCTCTTTCTCTCTGTGTCTCTCATGAATAAATAAAAATATTTAAAAAATAAACAATAAAAAAATAAACTAATTATCAACATAGCCCTGGTTTAAGGAAGGTGAATGGAAGCAATCATGAGGATACCAGGTGCTTCAGCAGAAGGAATTGATGGTGTTGGAGATGGAAAAGTGGCAGAAATGAGGTTCACAAAAAAGGGGGCCCAAGGCAAACAATACCACCACCTACTCCACCATTTCTCCTGAATTGTCTGCTAATGCCCCACCACAGATTGTAGGGCCCTCCCTGTGCCACACTACCTAGTACGTTCCTTTGCATAGTCTCACCTCATCTCCAAAGATGCTCATAAAAGCCATAGATCTTATTCTCCGAAGGTGTACCCAGATGAAACTTGTATATAACACATTAGATAATCTTTCCAGAGTGGAATACCACCTCCTTGCAAACTGATTAAAATTTTTTATCAAAACAAGTCATATATATATATATATATATATATATATATATATATTCATTTTTCTTTTTTTTTCCTTTCAAATGTAAGGAAAGCTCATCTCTGTGTTGAGCTTCTGGTGTTCAAGTAGAAACCTGATGCCTGTCTGTATGTTATTTTAGCTGCTAAATTAATTGAATTATTGAGATAGTGAGAAGCAATGAACTGCTTATAAGGAATCATATTTCATGGTCTTCACCACTTTAACTGCAAAGGACAACGTAATCTATACTTGAGGTAACAGGTATAACTTCTAAATCATTTATTTTTCTTCCCTTGTTTACTAGAAAGGAAAAGCTTTTGTGATGCTGGAAAAAAGGAAATGAATAATACAAGAAATTATATACCCATGATGTTAATATTGGCACAAAGTTGGGTCTCAATCCAACCTTATCTACAGAACTAAAATAGCCAAACAAAATACACAGTACACATTTATTCTGAAAATCTTTGAGTCTGATTTCAATTAGGCTATGAGGGAGACACAAAAACTTAATGAACTATTGGACTAATGACACGTTTATTGAGTGATCAAGAGCAAACACAGTTAATATTTAAAGAAATTACCTTCTTTAAAGGACACTTTTTTTTTTAATTTATTTTTTATTGGTGTTCAATTTACCAACATACAGAATAACCCCCAGTGCCCGTCACCCATTCACTCCCACCCCCCGCCCTCCTCCCCTTCTACCACCCCTAGTTCGTTTCCCAGAGTTAGCAGTCTTTACGTTCTGTCTCCCTTTCTGATATTTCCCACACATTTCTTCTCCCTTCTCTTATATTCCTAAAGGACACTTCTTTATAGGATAATGATAAAAGCGGTAGGTCTCTTAAAGAGAAGATGTTTAATAATATTAAACTTCAGCTCTATTTCACATCCACAGCCTCTAAAATGTAAAGTAGTAGATTGCATTAATGGCCCCAATTCTTCATTCCTCCATATAGCTATGCCCTTTCCCAGGAGACTGCAATTCTGCAAAAATGTGTATTTCCTGACCCCTTGACTTCAAGTTCAGTCATGTGTCTTGCCAATGAGTAAAGTATGAAAAGGTCTTACATGTTTCCACTTGCTCTCTGCAGCTTCTGTCATCACTGAGAGGCAATGCCTGGGCCAGTCTGTTATCTCAGTAGGAAGATATAAAGCACGTGAAGAAGAGCTTTGCCAGATAACACACTCTAGTCAAGTGAAGCTTAGAACAGAGTCATCAGCCAACCCACAGACACATGAGCAGGCCCAGCCAAATTAGCCAAGCCGTCAACCCACAAGTATATAGGCTATAACAATATATGGCTATTATAAGCTGCAGAGTTTTAAAGTGGTTGGTTACACAAAATAGCTACCCATACATATATAATGTTACTCCCTTTCACAGTTTCTCCGTGAAGAGTGAAGAGCTTCACATACACAAAGGATTTCCTGATCACCACGCAAGTGATTCTCAAAATCATTTCCATTTCATAACTATAAATGTGGAACACTTTTCATAAGAAGCGACATTATCATATTACTCCTATCAAGTCTCAGAATGGGTTCAATACCAGAAAGATTGAACAAATTACCAAAATAACTATGTGTTAGGTCCTGGACATGCAGAATTGATGAAGAGCTCTGAACAAGAGCTTATGGTCTATGTTGGGGAAAGAAAAACTTTTCTCTACCCTTCAAGATTCTTCTTGCTAGTCTGAGAATTAAACAGACATGAGACAGATTAACAGGAGGGGGAAAAAAAACAACCAAAGTTTAATTATGTGCACACAGAAGCTTAATAATAAATTGAGACTCCAAAAAAGGTCAAGACAGGCAGCTTTTATACTTTTTCAACAAAGAAACAATAAACCTTTGAGGAAATGACAAGACAAAGAAAATTTATGCTTGAGAGCTTTAATTAGTAAGGAATTCTAAATAGAATTTGGGCCAGAGTACTGAATTAGTAAAAGTAACCAAGTTTGTCTATATAGACATTTTAGCTCTGAATTCCCTAGATCTCTGGTGATAAGAATGTTTCTTTACCTCCTGATACTGGGAAGGTATCTTTCACATGGGAGATCTTCTTCCTGATTTGGGGGGACAAAGAGAAGTCAGAGGGTTCTTCTTAAACTGGCCGTTTCTTAAGAAATGTTAATAATCAATATGCTAAAAAAAAAAAAAAATCAATATGCTAAGTGGCACATTTTGGGGTGGCCTGCCCTTGGCCCCCACATCCATCAAGGGCCTGATGATGCCAAGACAAAGAGTCAGAGTCCCAGTCAAGTGCCTTTTTAAATCCAGATATGTTTAGTTCTGATTTCTTAAATTGGAAGCACCAGTTTGTAAAGACCTTCTTCATTTAGAGAGACTTGAGTTTTACAAGGGGCTCCAAATATTATAATATGCAATATTTGAAGATTTTAGGCAGGTAAGAAGTTGAAATTGAAAACCAAGGATAGCTTAAATTCTAGAAGAAAACTTAGGAAGTAATCAGTATGCTTTCATATTGAAGGTAGTAAGCTTGGACTTTTCTCATTTAACAATAAATTTTCACCAAGTTATCTACTCTCTCCATAGCTGCTGGAAGTTTTTTTCTTCCCAATTTCCCCGGAGTGTCATGGGCTCAAACATGTAGGAAGAAAGGAACTGACATTACTCTGGTCGCTGTGGAGTGATTTTGGTGAACAAATGTGAAAGGAGGCACACCGGGGTGGCTCATTCTGTTAAGCATCTGCCTTTGGCTCAGGTCATGCTCCCAGGGTCCTGAGGTCCTGCTTCTCCCTCTCTCCCCAGCTTGTGCTCTCTATCGCTCACTCTCCCTTTCTTAAATAAATAAATAAAAATTAAAAAAAAATTTTTTTAAATATGAAAGGAGATCAATTTTAAAATTCTTCTCAGTTAATTTTCTGATTACAATATGTAAATATGCTTTTTTATACTCAAAATTCATAGTAATTACATCTGTGATGAAATCACAATTTTCCCCATTTCATGTTAATCTTTCCTCATAAATAAGCCTTGCAAATACGGTTTAGAAGTCTTTTATATTAAGAATTTCTATATTCTAAATCTACATAAATCCAAGAGATTTTGTGAGGGTATTTATGGCTTATTTACTTATATTACTTTCTCTAAGAAACTATGGATGATTACTTTGATGGGGAAATGTAAATAAAATAATAATGATAATAATCAGTGGCTCAAAGTACTTCACATGTTTAAACTCATTTAATTCTCACAGCTTTGTAAAATAGGTGTTACTATCTATAACAGTTTATAGAACAGGAGATGGGCACAGAATGGTTTTCTGAGTTGCCCAAGGTCACAGAACTAATAACAGAACCAGAGTTTGTTTGTTTGTTTGTTTGTTTGTTTTTTAAAGATTTTATTTATTTATTCATGAGAGACAGAGAGAGAGAGGCAGAGACACAGGCAGGGGGAGAAGCAGGCTCCATGCAGGGAGCCCAGTGTGGGACTGGATCCCAGGTCTCCAGGATTACACCCCGGGGCCAAAGGCAGGCACTAAACTGCCGAGCCACCCAGGCGTCCCAGAACCAGAGTTTAAAAGCAGTATTTCCCTGATGGGAAGTGATGTGGAGCATTTCCTCATGTGCTTGTTGGCCATGTCTATGTCTTCCTCTGTGAGACCATATAATGTTTGTCCTTCTCTGATTGACTTACTTCACTCAGCATCATACCCTCCAGGTCCATCCACATCGAAGCAAATGGTGGGTATTTGTCGTTTCTAATGGCTGAAGAATATTCCATTGTATACATAGACCACATCTTCTTTATATGTCATCTGTTGATGGACACCGAGGCTCCTTCCACAGTGTGGCTATTGTGGACATTGCTGCTATAAACATCGGGGTGCAGGTGTCCTGGCGTTTCATTGCATCCGTATCTTTGGGGTGTGGAAGGGGAGGTGGGCAGGGGGTGGGGGTGAATGGGTGACGGGCACTGAGGGGCGCACTTGACAGGATGAGCACTGGGTGTTATTCTATATGTTGGCAAATTGAACACCAATAAAAAATAAATTTATAAAAATAAAAATAAAAACAAAATAAAATAAAATAAAAGCAGTAAATCCTCCAGAGTCTTTGCTTAGACCAACCGAGATAGGCATCTCTCCCCTAAAGCAAAAGGCATCCCGACCCCTCGCCTACTGTATACTCTTAGGCATTCAGACCGGCTCTGACACTCACCAGAAGTTGGGAAGGTGGGTGCCTCTTATGTGCAAAGCACAGTGAGCGAGGCACTGGAAACAGTCCTTAAACAAGGCAAAGTATTTGCATTCTTTGGGCTTGAATCTCAGTGAAAAAAGTAACTAAATAAACAGTTAAAATGTAAAAAATATAATTTAGCTAAGGGGTTAGAAAAAGCCTCCTAGAGAAAGGAGCATTTAAATTGAGATCTGGGGGCACCTGGGTGGCTCAGGGTTGAGTGGCTGCCTTCAGCTCAGGTCATGACCCAGGGCTGGATCCCCAGGGATCGGATCCCACATCCCAGCAGGGAGCCTGCCTCTCCCTCTGCCTGTGTCTCTGCCTCTCTCTGGGTCTCTCATGAATAAATAAATAAAAATCTTCTCGAAAGATGAATGAATAAAGAAGATGTGGTCTATGTATACAATGGAATATTACTCAGCTATTAGAAATGACAAATACCCACCATTTGCTTCAACGTGGATGGAACTGGAGGGTATTATGCTGAGTGAAGTAAGCCAGTCGGAGAAGGACAAACATTATATGTTCTCATTCATTTGGGGAATATAAATAATAGTGAAAGGGAATATAAGGGAAGGGAGAAGAAATGTGTGGGAAATATCAGAAAGGGAGACAGAACATAAAGACTCCTAACTCTGGGAAACAAACTAGGGGTGGTGGAAGGGGAGGAGGGCGGGGGGTGGGGGTTACTGGGTGACGGGCACTGAGGGGGCACTTGACAGGATGAGCACTGGGTGTTATTCTGTATGTTGGTAAATTGAACATCAATAAAAAATAAATTAATTTAAAAAAATAAATAAAAATAAATAAATAAATAAAAATCTTATAAAAAAATAAAATGAATTTAGATCTAAAAGATGAATAGGAGTTAGTCAAAGAGTAGAGGAAATATCATTAGCAAAAGCCAACAACTAGAGAGCACGCGAGAGCAGTAGAGTGTGCCTGACGTTTCTAGAGAGGGACAGGAGCAAATGACAGGAGATTAGCTCGAGGGGATGGGACTCCCATTGAGGAAAACAGAAAATCGTTAAAGAGTTTAAAGGTAGGAGTCACATGGCTCGATCTACATATAGGAAACATAGTAAGAGTTGTATTTGGGGCAGAGTGGCCTGTGCCCCTATGATTGCCAGCTCAGGGGAGTAGCCATTGGATGGCCCGAGAGGGTGTTACGTGAAGTAAGTCAGACAGAGAAAGACAAATACCATATGATTTCATGTCTATGTGGAATCTAGAAAACAAAGTATATGCATAGATGGAACAATCTGGTGGTTGCCAGAGGGGAAGGGGAGGGGACACAGGCAATATACAAGGAAGAGATTAAGAGGTACAAACTTCCAGTTATAAAAGAAATAGGACAAGAGGATGTTCAGCATATAGAATATAGTTAATAATAATGTAAGCACTCTGTACGGTGACAGGTGGTAGCTAGATTTACCAAGGTGACTACTTCGCGGGCATATCAATATTGAAGGGGATCCCTGGGTGGCTCAGTGGTTGAGTCTGCCTTTGGCCCAGGGCGTGACCCCGGGGTCCTGGGATGGAGTCCCACGTCGGGCTCCCTGCATGGAGCCTGCTTCTCCCTCTGCCTGTGTCTCTGCCTCTCTCTCTATGTCTCTCCTGAGTAAATAAATAAAATCTTTAAAAAAAAAAAGTCAATGTTGGATCACTATGTTATACACCTTAAACTAAGGTAATATTTTATGTCAACTACACTTTAACTTTTTTAATGTGGCGGGGGGGGGGGGGGGGGGAGAAAAAGAAAAAGAGGAGTCCCCGTCATCTCCTTCCTCATCGAGAGTCTTCTAGCAAAGACCCACAACTCCTACCCAGTGACAGCTTTGTCTGTTCTGGTTCCTCCCATCTTACAAAAACAAAAACAAAAACAAAAACAAAACAAAACCAAAAAAAACTACAACAACAAAAAAAACCAAAACCATCCTTGAGGAACCCCTCTAGGTTTCATCCCATTCCCCTGCTCGCTTTCATTCTTCACTCTGCTCCAGTCGGGCTTTGATCCCTGTCCTCTACTGGAACCGCTCTCTCCAACGTCACTGGCAGAAGTGTTGCCAACTCCAGGGGTCATTTGTCTGTGGTCTGTCCATGTCCCGGCACGAGTCCGCACCCTTCTCTAAGGACACTTCATTGTCTTGGCTTCTGTCACTGTTGGAACTGCACATTTGACTCCCACCTTACCAGCTTCTCCCCCAGCGCTTCCTGTGCTGGCTCTCTCTCTCTCTCTCTCTCTCTCTCTCTCTCCTCTCTCTCTCCCAGGCTCAAACTCCAATTGTTGGCAGGCCCAGGGACTCTCCTCTCCATCCCCACCCTCTTTCAGGCTGATCTCATTACGCACCCACAGTTTTAAATATCAGCTAAATGCCGGTTACTCTCAACTGGGCATCTCCAACTCTGCTATTTCCCAAATTTTCATTTTACCCTGGGCCCCGCACATTACGTACTCGGTCCCATACTCGGTACAGGATTGCTGAATTCATCAATGAGGGAAGGACTAAAGGATCTATGGTGCTGCATCTTCTGTCTGTGACTTTCACAGAGAGCGTTTGCTGATTTCCCACACCCGCTAGCACACAGACTCAGCGGAAGAGAAAGACCTTTGGGGGAAAATCACAATTGTTTCTGAGGGAAAAGTCCACTGTATTGAAACAGTAATTCAGAAAGCAGTTGCATAATTTTGTTGCTCTTTTAACCTTTAGAATTTTATCACAACTATAATTATGCTTATCAGAAGATAGAAGGCAGATAAAGCTGATGAGTCATAACTGGGTCGATCTTTCTTTATCATTTGCTTTTTGATCCTAATATAGCTTTTAATTTTTATTCCATAATTTACTCTTCCTTGAAATGATAACAAGGAACTCTTTCTATTTTAAGAGGTATTAAAAATTTTAGGTTTCTCAGAGGTCTTCCGAAGTCTTAGTTTTAAGTCTACAGACTGTGGCATTCCACTAAAGCCACTGGTTCCACCAAAATTCTTTACTAATTTCACATTCCTCTTTACTGTGTTAAATGTTAAATATTGTAAATTCTAATTTTTAGTGGACTTTGTCTTGTAACTGTGCTTTTCTTCCATCCTTACACTTACAATAATGGTTCAATAATATTTTTCTCAATTGCCCTTTTTAATAGCTGTGTTATTATTGTCTCCCTCCTTCGTGTGCCCTTGAACTACAGGCCGAGGTAAGACACTGCAGTTAGAAAGAGAGAGACCTAGTTCTAATCTTGGCTGTGCTACCAATCAGCCATGGAAGCTTAATATATAGAATTCTGAATATTTTATTTAAGTGAAGAGCTTGAGATCCATGGGGTTAAATGATCTGCCCAATTAGAAAATGCTAAAGGAACAGAATAAATTGAAGATATTCTTATTTTCATCCTCATTCTGTAAATCAATTAATTGTGGCTTTTATTTCTATACTTTTTAGTAACAATATTTGCTGGATTCCTAAATGTGGGCAAAATCTAATTCTCCAGGTTTAACAGATGAGTGAGCCCTAAACTTGTCTTGTACCAGACTGAAACAAGGAAACTAAAGGGACCCCATGAAAAACTGCTTTTTGCTCCTTTTCCTGCTTCTATTGCTAAGACCTACACCCCTGCCCTACACATGCCTTATGGAACCGATAATGTATGTCGTCCTTCTAAAGGTCAAGGGTTTAATGATTTCTTTGGAGTCTTCCAGCATAATAGATAACCTCCGAGGAGTGACTGGGAAGGGTCATCAGAAATGTTCTCCAAGATCCTTGACTCATCAAGATCCCTGGACCCAGGGCCTAAGGGACTTCTGGAGCGCACCTGGAGGCTCCTGATTACAGCGAAGACATCGCACAGGACCACCGTCCTCCATGAAAACCCCAAACAAAGAACGAGACTCGTGTTTCCTTTCTGAGTCTCCCGGATGCGCTGTCTGTATCTACACTCTCTCTCTCTTCAATAAACTCAGCTCACACTTGATCTCCAGGCTGCCTGACGCCAAAGCCTGTCCTGCGTGTCCTGTGGGACCTCCCTGTGCGTCCTCCGCCGGCCAGGCTGCATCAAGACCTAGTAACGAAGCCTCCTCCCCCAGATGTCCCCCATTGCCAACCATGGTGAGTAGGCCTTGAACTTAAGAGTCCGCCTGCTTGCTGGTGAAGATCTCTGTCTCTAGAAGTCCCCGAGCTCAGTAGCCCCTCCAGACAGTGCACTGCGTCTGCACACCGCTCCAGCCCGAAGCTGCCGCTGAGCTGGGCCACGAGAAAGCAAGTGGCCAGCACGCCCCGTGAGCACAGCTTGGGCCTCCGGCCAGGCCGCCCGAGCCACGCAGGATGCTTCTCCCACGCGCCGCGCTGCTCCACGGCTCTGACCCCTGCTCTGAGCTCCACGGAGCCTGGACTGAGGCTTCGCGGGCCTGGGCGCACCTGAGCAGCCAGGTGAGGCCACGCTGCCCCGGGCAGGGCTCCCTGCGGCCTCTCCAGCCCCTTGCTCCCGGCTCTCTGTGCCCCTTTCCCTTCAGAGCAAAACACTCCCGGTCTCCTGGAGCCACTGAGGGACGGGTGGCCGCCGGCGCCCTCTGACCGGCCTGCCCTTTACATCACACTGCCACTCTTTCTACACTCCTCACCACTGAAAACGCCTAATTACAGTCCCTGGATCTCAACTAGATGGTAAAAGAAAAAGAATTTAACCATATCGACCCATACTGTTGATTGATTCACACATTCAACTTGCACTTCCTGAGATGGGCCTCTCATGACAGGCGTCATTCGACTCGCATTTCTTGCCTTTATGTCAGATATTGAATGGTTCCAATAACATAGAAAGATTTGTGGAAAAAAAAAAAGAAAGATGTGTGTAAATGATATTTACCAACTAATTATACCCATATAAATTGTTACCTAAGCCCCCAAAGTGTTTTTAACCCAAATGATTTTCAATTGATAAAATTTTAAACTGTGGTGTGTGGGGACCCCTGGGTGGCTCAACGGTTGAGCATCTGCCCTCGGCTCAGGACGTGACCTTGGGTCCTGGGATCGAGTCCCGCATCAGGCTCCCTGCATGGAGCCTGCCTCTCCCTCTCTCTGTGTCTCTGCCTCTCTCTGTGTGTCTCATGAATAAATAAGTAAAATCTTTTAAACTGTTGTGGAGGCAACGGAAAGAGGGAGAGTGAGTTGAGAAATGTACCTAAATCCTATCCTTTAGGCTACTCTCCTTATAATCAGAAAAACCTAGGGAGAATGGAGGAACAAGTGTTCATAAATCAATTTCCTTCCCCTACAGAGTTAGGCTTCACCAAATGCCTTTAAGCCACTACGTACTTTGCTATTGTATCTGAGGGGACACCGTAGAATCAACCCTACGGAGAGAATTGGCCTCCACAGGTGGCTGAGAGGAAATGGATTGTTTGCATGGAAGGAACGGGGTCATTCTCATCTTTGCATCCCCAGCACTGTGTAAAATCAATCCCTGAAGAAGTGGTTCTCTCCTGGAGGAACCCCTAAGACATATCCACTACAGGATGGCCCTTTCTGACCCGTATAAGGCAGCCTACCATGGTCCCAAGTGCAAGGCTTTGGCCCCTCATTGAAAGGGGACACCTTTGGTTACAGAGGGACACGCACAATTCCACCTCCAGCCTGTGAGTTTCTGGCCTGGGGCAGCTGCCAACAGCCCGGAGCAGAGGCATCACCACTAACCAAAAAGCATAGAATCCACGGCACCTGGACTCTTGGTTGTGCCCCAGAGTAAGTGAGGCATCTCCCAGGCTCCATTCCCCTTTATTCAGCGGCCCTCACATACACCCCGGGTGGGTCCTGCCAAAAGGGGGGTTATCGTCATTTCCACAAGCAGATTTCCACCCATGTGGAAGCTACTTGCAGCTCTGTCATGACCACTAACATGACACATTTTTTTTTATTTTAAGGAAATACTGTTTTTAGCCCAGTTAAGAATGTTATATTGGTTATACCTTACTTTTTAGAGGAAAATCTATAGACAAGCAAGAAGGTAGAAACTCCAAAAAAAGAAATGCATTGTTAGGGACCAAAAAAAAAAAAAAAAAAGAAAGAAAGAAAAAAAAGAGAAAAAGTGTGCTGTTTAAGAACAAGTGTTATGTTTATGTTTAAATGTTTGTTATTAGCATTTGAGACCCTCTATCAACCAACACATCTAAACATTTTGGACAAAGCCTCTAAGAAAGTACAATTGCAATAATGCCAAAAAGAGCTACTTTTGTAATTTTAGGCAATACCATTTAGATCACATTCCTGTGTGTTTTCATTTACTCGTCAGGTGCCAGATCCTATTAAAGAGCAATTAGCTATTCAACGAGCCAAAACAAACAAACCCCAATCAGAATTTCCATATCATATTAAGCAAGATGAGATATTAACCTTTTTGTACCTTTTTATTATGAACTTCTTGAACCTTTAAAAAACAACAACAATAAAATGACTTAACAAAGTCACTTCTATCAAAGTAAAAATTCACGTGATAAGCCATTTTAGTAATGCTGGAGAGGAAATGTGTTCCTAAAATACAATAAATATTCTGATTGCAGATTTTGAGTCCCGATCAAGGGTATTGCCTGAGTGACGGATGCTGAATTCAGGAAGCACAGCCCCGTGTGGCTACAGCAAATCCTGATACCTCAATAGCCTTGTAAGTGACAGAGACACCCGAGTGTTTGCAGCAGAGCCCCAAAATCACCCGGGCCTGGTTAGGAGGTCTCTTGCTCCCTTTTCCTTACAGCCTCTGGATAAATGCAAACAGTCTGAACTTCAGAATCTGAACTCACCATCTAATATAACAGAAATGAGAGGATCATTTTGCAAACCACTTACTGTGAAGTTCAGGAATGTCTAAGCATCTACTTCATACTAGTTTTCTTCTCAGCCGTCCTACTCTCTCCGCAGTACGCTTTTGTAAAGGTGGATTAAAAATCTACAAATTACAATATTAAGATTTCACAAAAAAAAAAAAAAAAACAGAGAGAGAGAGAGAGAGAGAATAGACTACAGCTTTAAGTCTACTAATGCCAGGAATAAATGAAATCTTATAGATATTTTTAAAAACTCTCCTCCTCCCAACCTCAAAACCCTGTAACCAATATTAACTATTACAACTCATGTAGCTCAAGAAGAAATTTTGCTTGAGAGAGATGACACATCAACTACAGAAATAATAAGGCCATGGAAACCATGTCCATGTGCAAACGGTAACAATCAATCAGCAAACAGTTATTGAGTATCTACGAGCAAAAATACTGTCCTCGGTGCTATGAAGCAGTTCAATACTAAATACAGTTCAAAACTGAATAAACTCTCCAGTGGCTTTGAATCCCTTACGAATGATAAAAGAACCAACATATAAGATACATTTAGAAAACAGAGAAGCTGTGTTGATGCTTGTTTAGTTGTATCAGGCCCGGGTATCTTACCCAACAAATCAGGGCAAGAATGCCAATTCCATGGGGTCATTGAGAGAATTATGTCAGATGAGTGTCCATAAAGCATCTAGGGCAGTATTTGGCACTTAATTGACATTCATCAAATGACAGTTGGGCTGATGGCTGGTGATATTGTCTATGAAGAGAACCCACTGAAGAGAGCAATCAGGAAACTCCTGTTTTATATATGTTCAGATTTAAGGGATAGATGATATTTGAATTCTAAATAAATGGGAATAAACACTGATGTATGCTAAGGTCTTTCCTGAAAAGTGAGTAGAGGGGCTCGGGAATCCTAGGAGAGGCCTCCTGGTATGCTCTTCTAGGTTTGCCCTAGGAGAGACCACATGGCCAGGGCTTGGGGAGATTCAGGAATTCAGGGTCAGCTGAGTGAAGTAAGTCAGTCGGAGAAGGACAAACATTATATGTTCTCATTCATTTGGGGAATATAAATAATAGTGAAAGGGAATAGAAGGGAAGGGAGAAGAAATGTGTGGGAAATATCAGAAAGGGAGACAGAACATAAAGACTCCTAACTCTGGGAAAGGAACTAGGGGTGGTAGAAGGGGAGGAGGGCGGGGGGTGGGAGTGAATGGGTGACGGGCACTGGATGTTATTCTGTATGTTGGTAAATTGAACATCAATAAAAAAATATTAATATATTTAAAAAAAAGGAATTCAGGGTCAGGAGGGATCTCTCCTCACAATGGCACATTTCTTGTTATCTCAGGAATTGAAAGACCTGAAAGAACAAGACAGATCGTTTTCTAACTAACACATCTCAGAAACTAACTCTTCCATATTCCCTTAGAGGGAAGCCCAAACCCCTCAAGTGGTAAGTGGGTGGGGAAACAGATTGGGCCTCTGTTTTTCTCAATCTCTCTCTGCCTTCCTCTCTGGTATGCCTTTTCCTTCCTTCACTCGGAAAACCTCTCCTCTCTATACTGCATTCCCCAGGCTTTTGAACTCAAAATTGACTTGCTTGCCTTTGTCCCAATCACCTTAGTAGGATGCCCCAGAAAGGGGGAAAACTGGGAGTATGGCTTATAATTATGCAGGGAGAAAATGAAACTTTTCTATCTACCATTCTAGGTTCATTACCCGGGATCCTGCAAAATTAAAGTGACAAAAGACAGATTAACAGATGAAAGAGCATACAATTTTATTTGATGTTCATTTTTACAGGACATGGAGGCTTCTTAGAAAAGAAATGAAGACCCAAAGAAGCAGATAGGCCTGAAAGCTCATATACTATTTTTAACAAACAGCAAGAAACTGTGGAGATGTGATGAGACAAAGGAAAAGGGATTTTAGGGGCTTCTAGTGGCTACAAACTGTGAAAGATAAATATATGTGGAAAAATAATGAAAGACAAGGACTATTCTAGCAAAGTTTGTTTATGTGGGCCCATCTTGGTGCCAACTTTTCCCCTTTCTCACAGCCATAAAACTTTCCTGAGAGAGGAGATTTATGGCAATCCTTATTTCTCAGGAGTGCCTGCTTTTGGTCAGACGAAGAAAGTTCTGGGAGGGTTTCTTTCTGCATCTGTTGAATCTCAAGTGACTTCAGCTCAAAATAACTCTTATGCCAAAGTGGTATATTTGGGGATGGCATATTATAATCCCCTTCAATTATAATGACAATTATTGAAAAGAAACAGGACCAAAATGGAGTCACTCATGCTAAGCCCCACCAAGACTTAATACCTAACATAAGGCAATTTTAGCCTCTCCCAGGAGTGGGATTTTTAACCAATTTTAACCTGGAATTTCCTAATTAGCACTAGTGAGGTCATCTACATGATAAGACCATTTGCCCTCCACCCTGAGGGAAGGTGACCTTGCCTGAAACAATCCTTTCTTTTCTTTTGCTAATAACTTCCTGGTCCTGCCTGGTTCTGCCTACAAAAGCCTTCCATTTCCTAAGGCTTTACAAAAGTTCCTCAGAGCTCCTTTCTGTCTGCCAGGTGGGGTGCTGTCTAATTCATTAGTCATTGAATAAGGCCAATTTGATAAGGTCTTTAAACGTACTCAGCTGAATTTTTTAAAAAACACATGGAAACAAGAGAACATTACAACTTTCAAACTAACTGCTTGGCCCAGGCTCACCCTGTTCACACTCCATATTCCATATGAAAAGGATAGTAAGATTGTCACAAAGGTAATGTTTTGACTCTTAAGCAATTAGTTTAAGGTCTCTGGGAATACAACTTTAGAAGGAGCAACAGGGCAACTTTACTAATTAAACCTGAACTAATAAAAGCATCTGGACTGTCTCTGCTAAGGCTCCAGGTCTTTTGACACGTGGCATAAGTTGAGCAGAAATTTTAGAGAACGGAAGTGAAAGATATTTATTTTATTTATTTGTCTAAATAATGATCTCAGTTCTATTTTTCTCATGATCTTTAATAGGACCATAGTTCTAAAGTTATTTCTTTAAGGATATTCCTGATGCCGAAAAAGAAATCAGTGTAGGCATAGACATAATCTTTGGGAATTATTGCCCATGCCTAACGTCTTAAAAAAGCGGAAACCAAGCTTTTCTTATGCTACAAAAGACCACCTATAAATTCTCAGTAATTTTTGGTTCAAGTGAAAGTGCTGCATTTTCAAAACAAAATGCCTTTTGCTATTTAAAATGCTTATTATAAGTTTCATGTCAGGGTTACTGCATGTCAATGGTAGTATATGTGTCTTGATGCATTCCAATATTGCCACATTTCTCTAGCATTCCATCACTTTAGCACACTGGGTTAAGCTCAAACTCTGTTACTATGACAACAGAGATCACTGGCTGCTTGCACCAGCATGCTCCTCTGTAAATCACACTTTTATGGGTAATTTTACTAACAAAGCATTGTTTAAATTGCTTCAAAGTTATAGCAATTATGTTTTAGATTACAAACATCATAGTAGAGAGAAAAGCAAATGGAGTAACTCTAGACCAGGATTATAATAGTGCAACTGCAGACAGATGCATTTTTACTGGGTAGGGCTCCTCATACTCCACACACACTGTTGTTGGTTCTGGGCACTGAAACGCAGGCAGCTCATTTCAATCCACTTTATAGATTAGCAGAATGTCCACAATGCTATGTCCTTCCTTTTGAACTTCTTTTCATGCCGTGGTTTCTCAACATGTTGCCAGGAACATAGCCTCCTCCCTACAACTGGGATGGAAAGAAGTTATTTTCTACTACTAATTTAATTTCAGCCTTTAGAACTGTATAGTACTTAAATTGGCACATATGGTTCTGATTTGTCTTATATATGCATGTAATTGGGTGATCTCTTGTGAGATTGCAGTCAGACAGGGCTGCGTCCCAGCCCCAATGCGGCTAAGGGGTCTGCTTCTAAGGTCATTTCCATCACAACTGACAAATCTCACTTCTGCATAGGCTGTTGACCAGAAGCCTCCCTCAGTTCCTCTCCAGTGGACTTGTCCACAGGACAGCTCACAACATGGAAGCTGGCATTCTCCACAGCAAGTGATCCAGAGGAGAGAGAGAGAATATTCAAGGGGAAGGAAATTAAGTTCTACCTCTCAAAAGTAGAGGTATCAAAGTATTTGTGGACATACTTTGTATACCATCACATCAAAGCTCTGTAAAGTATCAACTAGTATTATTCTTCTGATGTTTTTTCCGAATCTACTGTGGCTAGATAATACTTTAAGATATTTATTTGTAAAAAATAAATAAATAAATAAATAAATAAATAAATAAATAAATAAATAAATATTTATTTGTTTTTGTTCTATTGGGTCTTCTCTCTTTCCAAAATATATAAAGAACTTATACAACTTAACACCCCCCAAAATCCAAATAATCCAACTAAAAAATGGACAGAGGACCTGAATGGGCATTTTTTTCGAAAGAAGATATACAGATGGCCAACAGACTCTTAAAAAGATGCTCACCATCACTAATCATCAAGGAAATGCAAATCAAGACAACAATGAGATGTCACTTTATACCTGTCAAAATGGGTAGAATTAAAAAGATAAGAAATAACAAGTGTTGGCAAAGATGTGGAGAAAAAGGAACCCTCCTGCATTGTTAGTAGGAATGCAAATTAGTGTGGCAAAGAGTATGGAGATGCTTCACAAAATTAAAAATAGAAATAACATACAGGGACACCTGGGTGGCTCAGTGACTGAGTGCCTGCCTTTGGCTCAGGTCGTGATCTGGGATCCTGGGATCAAGTCCCATGTCGGGCTCCTGCTTCTCCCTCTGCCTGTATCTCTGCCTCTCTCTCTGTGTCTCTCATGAATAAATAAATAAAATCTTTTTAAAAAAAATTGGAGCTTGCTGCACATTAAAATAGAGATTGAAGAGAGTGTTGCAAACATAGAAGGAGATATGCATATGATAAATATACAACTAGAGTTCTGGTTAATAAAATGCTTGACAAAATGACTTATTATATTGAGTGACTATATGTGTTTTGGTAAATTAGCAACTAACCACGATTCACTTTTATTTAGAGGTTTTAATGGTTATTGCCTTATTTTACTTGAAAGAGAAAATTCTGAATCTCTCTCATACACACACTTACCTACATATCCACAAACACAGGCCTGCAAAGATGTTTTCTTCCTCTTAAATTTGCTTCTGATTACAAACGTAAATGTTTTGAGAGCTAAAAAATTTTAAGATTCAGAAAAGTCAAAAAAGAGGAAAATTCATGTAATCATCCAAAGCTAGATGCTTCTACCATTTCCCCATAGTAGTTGAAATGATACAGTATATTCAATTTTGCATCCTGATTAACATCATAGCATATGTTTTTCCCTGCATTAAGAACTCTTCAGATATATGTCACTAAATTAGGAAAGTTAATGAGGCTTGAAACAATATAATTTCTTGACTTATACTCATTTAGCCAGAAAACAGCGAATTTGAATATTCTGATTCCCAGAGCATGCAGGAACATTTTTTATGTAGTTAACTGCACATAATTTTGTTTAACTCAATAAATGTCTATTGGATGCCTAATATATGAGAAATGATGAGTAAAAGGTTTAAAAGATATTGCCTTCCATGTCAAGAAACTGAAAATTTAGTTGAAAAGATAAAATTTTAATACACCAAAATGTTAAATAATATTGCAGAGCAATATATAATAAGGAATCCAGAGGAGCTGGGTCGACCAGAAGGCTGTGAGAGTTCAGGTCCAAGAGCACTAAGGGAGGCTTGAGTGGAGGGCAAACGTGTGGCTGCCCCCCCGGGAAGCACACAATCGCAGGGCTGCTCACAAACAACTCCTCGGCCCATCTGTCCATATAGACTGGTCTGCGAATCTCCTCTTCCCTCGTTCCGAAGAAGCATGCAGGCCGTAGGGGAGCAAGAATCAGCAGCACAGCCCTTCAGTGTGTGAGCACCAGGATGGCTGGTGGTGGCAGATAATCACCGGATTGCTTCTTGCCCTCGTCCCTTTTACTAATTGGCACATCTAAATTAGACATGCAAAAGTGGCTCATAAACACACAGTCAGACCATGTGTTCATGATTGAAAATATACCAAGAGACGTGCAACTGTCATGGATTCCCCTTAAATACACTGACTACCCCCAAGGCTCATGCAGATCATTTTTCCTTAATTACTAATTTAAACATGAGGTCTGTTCTGAGCTCAGAATAGGTTTAGCATTTTCTTAAAAACATGGAATGGATATTTCTAATGTCTCTAAAACAGCTGAAGAAAAATGATGTTTTAGAAAATCATTTTTGAAACCAAAACTCAAGGTAGAAGCTTTCAACTAAAAGATGAATTTTGGAGGGACAAGAACTGAAAAACAGTTTGAAGAAACAGAGCATTTGAGTGTTAACTGTTAGAGTCACTGTCGTAGTGATTACAATTAAACTGACACCACACCACACCCCTCGCAATATGAGTATCGACAGAGACAGAAACATTATTTACTTAATCTATTATCTTTCTGTCTTCAGCTTTCTAAGCTCCCCGAAATATTGGAGGCAAATATTGGGTCTGGGACACAAGAGGAATTATCAGCAGAGTTTATAATCCCTGTGCAATACGTCTAAGATTTTCCTTGCTTCACATCCTCCATAATTGCAATTTTCATGAATGTTGAAGTATTTTTACTGTGACCTTTAGCATTAAGTCATGGCCTTTGCAAATGAAAAATCATGCCATTTCATAATCTCTAGAAATGCAACGTGAACATGAGCAATGAATCTTGTTTCAAATCATTGAGTAATTATTACAAATTACCTTTACACAAGATTATCACCCAAAAAACACAGCACAGGAATAATAAGATCTCAAAGACTCAGTAACCATAAAACCAACTTTAAAACTGGATTTCATCTACAGCATTTATCTAGCTTTAATATTCACAAAGTTCAATCATTTTGTATTAGAAGGGCTACTGGAGTAGCCCTTGTCCATCTGAATGGACTAAGGGAAAAAGGTTCCTTACTTTCATTAAACCATTAGTTCTGAAATGAACACCACCCCCCCCAGCACTAGCCTCTGCCGGAGGCTGATACACCTGCAGCCCATGGAGGGGCACCTGGAGTGGATGGGCTCCCCCGACCCTTACTTCTAGATCCTTTCAAAAGCTGCAACTCCTAGATTCAATAGGGTATAAAGTAGGGGCAGATGGGATGGCACCGGGAAGGCGCGTTCCCACAAGTGTTGTTGTTCAGACAGGAAAATAAGCTTTGGTATTAGTGTATCTCATATTTTCTTATATTTTATTTGCTCAGAGCATCAAGTTGAAAGAAAGTAGGGTCCTTTCCATCTCCATATCACAGAGCCACCCTGGAACTAGATGAATATGCCAGAAATTGGAAATTGGGTTGGAAGATGAACATATAGACTTGCCCCCAGCTGTGGACCCAAGCTCCATCAGCATCCATAAGACCAGGGATCACACCCCAGGCACCCACACCCTGGCTGTGGACAGACACTGAATCTATACTTCTCCCATCTCAACTATGAATTCAAGAGCCTGCAAGGAGCTTTCATCCTCAAGATTCAGAGTAAGATTAAACTTTTTAAAAATATATAATGCATAAGCCAAACATCTTCTGACTTGTTTTGGTATTCTTAGATTGCCAAAACACACTGCCTCAGTGAACAAGGACCCAAAAGTCACAGAAAACCAGTTGAGATTAAAAGAAAATCAGAAGTAAATGAAAAAGGAGTTGGCACAGATAATAAAGATCTACAAGGAAACAAAAGCACAACAGAACTTCCATGGTCTGGATGTTTGTGTCTACCTGGGATTCCTGTGTCGAAATCCTAACCTCCAAATGTGATGGTATTAGAAGTGGGGTGCTTAGGTCATAAGGGTGGAGCCCTTCTGGATGGAATTAGTGCCCTTGTAAGAGATGTCACAGAGCTCTCTTGTTCCTTCTACCATGGAGGACACGGTAGGAAGTCTGTAACCCGGAGGAGGCCCTCAGCTGACCTTGCTGGCCCCCTGATCTCTGATTTACAGCCTCTAGAAATGTGAGCAATAAATTGTTGCTTATAAGCCACGCGGTCCGTGGTATTTTGTTTTAGGAGCCTAAGACAGAACTGAAAGGTGCCTTTCAGGCAATAGAAAGCAGAACTCACACAGCAGAAAGGTGAACCGGTGATGGGGAAAACCAGCTTGAGCCCTCCTGGGTTGCAAAGAGAAGGGAGAGAGAGAGATTTTTAAATTAGAGGATAATAGTCATTTCGAACATGAAAACAAGATATTTCTTAAGGATTGTATTTGTGTTCCTGAGAACGTAAATAATAGCTATATTAAAAGTGGTAAAGGCACAATTAAAGAATTTCTTTTGAAATTGATAAAATAACTTCAATATGAAGATGAAGGGAGTTTATTAAGATACAAGCTAAACCAGTTAAGTGATAGTATTATATCCTGAGTAGAAAATGCAATTGCTACCATATAATTAGGGTAAGTTCTTGGTGATCCTCAACATTCACCCCACACATCCAGATACTGCTTTACTTGTAATGTTTAAGAATTCATTTTGGACAGTAATGGATTCCAAGTCAGGTGTTTCTCCTTCTCTGATTAGTTGGGACCTCACTGCAAATACTCCTCTCAATCTTGGCATAAATTCTATCGATCAGTACATGGAATATCCAGTCACAAAAACCAATCCTCAAACTTAACCCTCAGTCTCACCATAGCCCAGAAAACCCACCGGCATAAGCACTTCCTGTCTTTGAAACAACATATTGAAGCTGTTCTGTGGAGGGTTAGTAAAGATATCCTACCTGGACACGGGAACCTATGTGTCTTATATAGAAATATGGATGACTTGGCTAATATCTTATTGACCATATAGTCTTGTATAAATATCCCTAATGAATACTTTGGGATTCAGAGGCAAGCCAGTTCTTTACTTTCAATATCAGAATCCAAATGAGAGTTTAATGGACCAAGATTAAAAAATAAGGATGAAAGAAAATTGACAAGAGATCAAGTAGGAATTACCAATTGTTTATAAATACACCCAAAAAAAGCTGACTTAAGATGTCTCCCCAGCAACACCAATTGGTAAAACACATTGGAAAACTGTGTATGGAATTTACAAGGAAAGGATTGTGACCCAGAAATGTCCAGAAAGACATTCTCAGGTACAAAAATGCCCAAAGAGTCTACTCGTGTGTCTCTCTTGGAAAAAAAAAAATACTTAATAGAATATTCCAAGATGAATAAAAAATTTCAAAACTCCTTAACAGTCCAACTATATAGAAGGGCTCTTGAGACCTAACTTACACAGTTTACATTCCAGACTTAGAAACCTAATGGAATATGTGTTGTCAGAAGCATTCGATAGCCTGGCAACGAGCCTTCATAGACTTAGACCTTCTCAAACATTTCTCTTCTGCTTCTGGGCTTGTTTGTGTGATTTCCATAATTCCAGAAAATGTGCTTCTTGAGCCACATCCTTCACCCTGAGTTCAGCTGGAATTCCTCACTTGCTGTGTTTGATGACCATTTGGAAGACAACCTGAAGAAGTCAGCTTCCAGCTCCTGCTAACCGTGGCTAGATTCTGCATGGGATTATGACACTGGGGGGGAGAAGCCCCCAAACCAGAATCTGCTTCTATCTCCTTTGCCCTCAACATATACAATCAGTTTCCTGGAAAAAACTGGGAACCAGTTTCTTAGCCAAGAACCTGAAAACTTATTTTTTATTTCCTTAAAATTCATTTTTAATGACCTGAATTATTAAGTTTTTCTATATTTTAGACTTTAATTATTCCTAGGAGACACACACAGAGAGGCAGAGACGGAGGGAGAAGCAGGCTCCCTGCAGGAAGCCCAATGCAGAACTCGATCCCAGGACCCTGGGGTCATGACCTGAGCCGAAGGCAGACACTCAACCACTGAGCCACCCCAGTGCCCACTATTAAGTTTTTCTATGAAAGATAAGTAAACATATCTATCACTTGCCCTTCTGCATAGCATCATCCATCAAAGTTTTATAATATTTTTCTGCTCATTATGCCAAAAAAACACTATAGTTTTCCTTTAAATATATATAAATATGCAAAGAAAAAAGATTATTATTAGAAGTTAAATATTGATAGTGGTTATCTCTGGGTGGGGTTCTAGTTACTTTTATCTTCTTTTCATTATTTTCCAAATGTTCTGTAATGTTACTACACTAAACCTGAAAAAGATGCTTTAAAAACAATTTGTCTGATTTGTATGTCATATGATCACAATTACTTCTGAATATATAGCAAAGTATCTGGGTCCAAAAACACAAAGATTATATTAAAAGCGATTTTCTCTGGGTGATGGGCTGTGGGTAGTTTTTCCCTCTTGCACATTTAGAAATTTTTTCTATAACAATAACAAACTATTTTATTACAAAAAAATGCTGTTTGTATAGAACTCAAGGGTAGAGAATGGCTTTGAGGAATATATATAACTCACCATACCATAAAATATTTACTAAGTTTTATTTCTATTTCACATTTAGAATTTAATAGACTGGATGACACCCTCCAGGATAAGCCACCTGGTGCCCAACTAGACCAAATAAAACAGGCGGAAGCAGAGAGATGACATATTAGGACTGTTTTGTCACGTTGCATGTGTCGCAAGAGAGCAAGGACTGCTTTAATTACTAGTCATTGGAATTTCTGATAGATTTTATGGGAAAATTTAAACCTTGTTAATTTACTTTGGCAGCTTGACAACAGGCTCATTTACAGTCCTTTAAGGGAAATTGCAAATTTCCCATGCTTCAATGTGCGGTGAGGTGGCATTATTCATATAAGAGCATGTGGTGGAATTAAGGCTGAACGTTAGTCAGAATATATTTTTAACCCATCAGAAGCCTAAGTCATGATTTTTAACATTTGGAAGAAATGGCGCAGGGAAAAAAATCAATTATAAGCTTATAAAAATGCAAACACAGTTCAACCTGGTATTTATAGCTTTTTAAATCTAAAATGTTATCATTGGAATATTTTCACAGAACTGTAATTTCTACTGACCCCTCCCCAAAATCTTCCAAAATTCTTTTGACTAATATCTTGAGCAGTGGTTTCTTTTAGACACTAAGCTTTTTCAATCTTAAAATGCAAAGTCCACAAACAGAGGAGATTTCTCTTCCTTCACTTACCTCCCTCCAAGCCCCTAGCTCAATGCCATGAGCATTTGGAATGTTGGATGAACTCTTCGTCGGAGTGGTAAAGTGGTTCTTTAACCCTAGGCCAGGTGAAAGAAAAAGAAAAGGGAAAAAAATTCAAAGATGTATTTGTGGATGCTCTGAGAACAGTGAAACCTTTTCATTCCTAGAAGATATAAAAAAAAGGGGGGGGGTATTTAAAACTTCTTAAAACTCCTTAAAAGGGGAGCCTGGGTGGTGCAGTCACTTAAGTGACTGGCCCTTGGTTACAGCTCAGGGTAGTGAGCTCAGGGTCAGGAGTTTGAGCCCTGCATTGGGCTCCATGCCCAGTGCAAAGTCTGCTTGAGAGTCTCTCTTCCCCATCCCTCCTGCTCATGCTCTCCCTCTCTCTCTCTCTCTCTAATAAATAAATAAATCTTAAGAAGAAAGAAAGAAAGAAAGAAAGAAAGAAAGAAAGAAAGAAAGAAAGAAGAAAGAAAGAGAGAGAGAGAGAAAGAAAGAAAGAAAGAAAGAAAGAAAGAAGAAAGAAAAAAAAAGAAGAAAGAAAGAAAGAAAGAAAGAAAGAAAGAAAGAAAGAAAGAAGAAAGAAAGAAGAAAGAAAGAAAGAAAGAAAGAAAGAAAGAAAGAAAGAAAGAAAGAAAGAAAGAAAGAAAAGAAAGAAAAAGATATTTAAGACTTCAGGTCGTGTTTTAGAATCCTCTTCGTCCAGGCTGATTGTCAAGGTGGACTTGAGTGAATATTTATGAAGCGTGGATATTCATCTCAAGGGGAGAACATTTCAAAGCAAAAGGTGTGTTAGATTTTATCCTTTTTCAAAATGCAAATTTGTCTTTTCCTGGCGTTTTTGTTCATGAATTTTTTTAAGCCAATAAAGCACAAGTCTGTGGGTGAAAGTAAGTAGTACGTCCAGGATGATGTATTTCCACCTCAAGGTTCGGGGAGCATATGGAAATCAACGCATTAAGACTAAGACCAGTGCTTGATGCCTCAATAAATCCATGTGGGAACAGGAGAGCAGCTCTCTGATGGGATTTGGAGCTCACACTGTTCCTCCAGGTCTGGGTGTAGTTAACTGCCGTGTGGGCTTCACGGTGCCCCAGCTGGGACCCCGCGGCGCTGCCAGCTACTGGGGGGCGTCTTGCTGCCTTACTTCGTTCGGTTCCCCCTGAGCCTCCGATCTCAGCAGACTCCCAGCTCCCCCAGAAGACAACGCTGAAGGGAGCGCTGGCCTAATCTTCTCGAGAAGTACCTGCAAAGCAACCACAGGTGTAATTACACAGTCAGCGTTCACAGAGGAGGCTGCAAGTCTCACATGACTAACTTAAAGCGCACAGTTCACATTCAGGCCGCCGGCTCTGAAGCTTGCTGTCGGCTTAGGGCCTTCATGGCATCTTGCTTGGGTGCGCAGGGTCACCGACGGAAGAGGCTCGTTCCCTAGTGGCCGCCTCATCTCTCAGGTGCAGTAGAAGCTCTGGCCTGAAGATTCAAACTCCTCCTTTCCCTCCCTCCTGAGACTGCAGCGTCCTCACCACAGCCACATTCTCTTCTCGCTGAACATAAGTCCTGACCGCGGAGCCCAACCCTGTGCAACACACAGCAGTCAGTTAGTTGGCATCTGTGCGGACGCTCAACGACTTAGCAGCCCAGACCCATGAAATGATTTCCCGATGCTGCTGTGAAGCGAGGAACAAACGCAGCCCCTGTAGTGGGGGGGCTGCTCTCCTTCCTCCCTGATGTGGATCTGCAGAAAAACCAGGGGCGCCTGGGGGCTCAGTCTGTTGAGCGTCTGGCTCTCGATTTCGGCTCAGATCAGGATCCCCGGGTTGTGGGATCAAGCCCCAAGTGGGACTCCACACTGGGCCCAGAGTCTGCTTCAGATTCTCTCTCTCCCTCTCCCCCTGCTTCTCCCCCCACTTCCTCTTTCTAAAACAAAACAAAAGAGAAGCAAAACGACTACTATGAAGAGGCCGCAAAAAGCCCCAATGCAAATGTAATCAAGCACTAAGAAAATTAAGAGCTACTGTCTTGTTAGCCAGGCATTGCTTGAGCACCGTGATGGACTGAAGCACCGTGATCCCCACCGCAATGCTGTAAGAAAGGAACCATGGTACCTCCACCCCACACATGAGGACAGCAAGACCCTGAAGAGTCAGGCTATGTGTCCAAGCTCACACAGCTGAGAAGACAGCATTAGGAGTTCTGGATTCCAACCCGGGTCTGGCCCCAGACTCCATGGTCTGAACCACTGCGTACACCACCTTTTCTGTGAGGGGCCTTGTACAAACATATATTTTTTAAGACGAAAGTCACATATTGTTAATGTTTCCTAAACTCCAGAGGAGGGCACATGCATCATTTAGTGATTTTTCTTAGTTTCTAGATTTGCTTGGAGAAAAATTAGTCTACTTATATTTTTTAAGACCATAAAACCCAAGTTGTTCAGTTATACAATTAATGCATCACCTTAACTTAAAAAGCATCAAGTCACATGAAAAGCTAGACTATTTGGTTGCCCAAGTCACAGTGAAGGCACACACTTATACATTAGAATATGTCAGCAGCATAGTCCTAAATTTTGTTCAGGGATGATTTTCTTCTCTTTTTGAAAACAAACAAACAAGAACAACAACAAAAAAAAACAGCCAAGCATGCTATCAGCAGGCAGGTCTAAGTTTGAATCACCTCAATGCATTTCTACACTTTCCATTATCGTCCATTAAATGTTCACCTCTTGCTTGTCCATCATTGACTTTGCTCGTGATTGGGTCACTTAACGGCTCTGACCCTTAGCACCAGCAGGGAGGGTTGTGCAATGGCTTTGAGACAAATGGTGAGAAGGGCTTAGGTGGTACCTGCCTCTGATAAGTCAGAGCCATTATCACTGTTGCCATTTCCACTATTAATAATGCTTGTCTCTAGAGGAGGTGCTGGTTTGTCTACCCAGGCTGTCTCTCCCCCTTTCTTCTCCTGGTACGTGCACCTCCCACTCCCTTCCTCCAAGGGAATCTTCCCAGTCCGGTGGCATCTGAAGGGGTGTCAGTAACAGTGCCCAGCCATGCCAGCCACCAGGGTGGACTAGGACTCATGTTGGGCCAGTCAGACACTTACCTGGAATTCCCAGGTTGGAGGTGAAGCAAAGTTCTTCTTTTACCTTGAATTAAAAGCTCTAAGCATGTAACCCCAGATGCCTAAAGTCACGTTTGTGTGGCATGCCTATCAAGGAGCAGGAGGGAGTCTGAAGTCAATTCATCGGCAGCTAAGCTGAGGAAAAAGATACCTGGATACAGCTTGACCCTTATAGTTCCATGTACAATAATTACTAATGCCCCATTTATATTTGGTTTTCAGAAATTTGCAATTGAAAAATCCTGAGAGGAATAGGTTATTCATTCATTTATTTATTATTCTTTCATGCATTTATTCATCAGATGTTTATTAGATGTCTACCTCATGTTGGATTTAAGTGGAAAATTATGTATCTTGTTCTTGATATATATATTTGGTTCTTAATATTTATAAGAAACTGAGTAGCTGGACAGGTTTTAGAGAAAAATTACAGTTCAATTTTTGGAAGGTCTTAGGCATGAGAGATGGCTTATGAATTTCTGAAGCAGGACTTGGGGCCTTGGCTGAAAGTAGGACACTGAGAGCCAGGCTCCCATTTTGTAAAAATATAAGGCCAAAAGTAATTTTTATTAATTTCTTTAAATACAGAAGGTCCAAGTAAGAGAATAAAAACCATCCATAGACCACCAAGAAGTAACCTCTGTGAATACATCGGTTTACCTATTTCCAGGAAGACCTTATTTTGTGAGTAAATTCATGGGCCTGTATGTTGGAATTATTTTGATCCTTCAAAGATACTCTATTGTTTGGTCCTCTTCTGTCACAACTAAATTAGATGGCTGTGTAGGGTGTAACAAACATCTTCAACTAGATAATCAGAGCAGCATTTAGCTGTGCCTTCTCATCAGGGGCACAAGTTCTGCCTAAGTGGCGGGTCATGTTCAGCAGGACATAATCAGAAACTCTGTTTGCAGCTGCCACTTGGTTAAGCATGATCTAGATGACACATGTGAGAAACTGTCTATCCTACTAGGCCCAAGAGAGGAAACAGTGGAAACCTAAATCAGCTAAGTTTTGAGGCTCAATAAAACTCCAGCCTCTTCTTCCCACATACAAAGGACACCCACTGATCTATCAGTTTGCTCATAAGTGAGTTTCCCTCTGAAACTCATCCATCACATCTCTCACAGAACATAAGGTCACCCAGTCCTGTCTCGATGTTTTGTCAAACTGCATGACTCAGAGGTGCCATACTCACAAGCATATAGGACTCTATCCCTCTAGTTTAGAAACTATTCTTGTGATCTTATTTATAATATTCATTTCTTTAAAGCAATTATAGCTAAAGTTCTGCCTGAATTATCACAAATTCTGAAGTGATGATATCCTAATTATTGGTTTTGAACCTCTTAGTTCTTATTTTTCAGACTAATGAAATCTTCTTGTCATAAAGTGGCTCTGGTAATGATGAAGTATCTTGTTTCAGGCTGACTGTCCTACCAACTACAATGATATATTCTAGACAAAATGTAAAGATCACCTGTTCAAAGTCACTGGAGAAAGTCCAAAAGGAGTCAGAATTGAGAAGTCATTCAGCACTTATAAGAAGCAGTGATAATGGGTAGGACTCACATTATTCAGTCTCCCCCCACCGGGGGGCGGGGGGGCGCACACTCCAATCCAGGGCATGGAGGATAATCTCCAATAGAAAGCCTGAGTATTTGTGGACCGCCGTAGTAGCTAAAGATTGAGAGAACAAATCTCAAAAAGGAGGGAATCAGAGTAATAGGAGCCCCCAAATCTGTGTATTAACTTCCTTCAAATGCTTAGTTAACCTCTGAACTGTATTTGTGCAGGAAAATATTCTAAGAAACTCAGAAGGAAAGTGATAGCTGGAAAAGCTGAAGGATCTGTGCAATGGTTTCAGTGACACTCTCACCAGAGGGAACACAGAGTTTAGACTTCAAGACCCACCCAATAGAAGGGTTTGGTAAATGTCCCAGGCTTCCATTAAAATCCCAGAAGGGACATGCATTAGCAGTAAAGACTTACTCTCAACTTGGAGGATACGCTAAATGAAAGAAGCCAGATGAAAAGAACTATACACTATATGATTCATTTATTGCATGGTCAGAGAAAATAAATTTCTAGAGACAGAAGGCAGATCAGTGATTGCCTAGGGCTGGGGGTAAGGCTGGGGATTAACTGTAAGCAGGCACAAGGCAACTTTTTGAAGTGATGGAAGTGTTCTAAAACTGGATTGTGGATAAACAAAATGTCATATGTATATACATACATAGTGCCATTACTCATCCTTAAAAGGAAGGAAATTCTGACACGTGCTACAACATAGATGAATCTTGAGGACATTATGTTAAGTGAAATAAGCCAGTCACAAAAAGACAAATACTGCATGATTCCATTTATATGAGGTACCTAGAGTCGTCAAATTCAGAGAGACAAAAAGGAAAGTGATGGTTCTCTGGGTTTGGGAGGAGAGAGAATGGGGAATTTACTGTTTGACAGGTATAGAATTTCAGTTTTGCAAGATATAAAGAGGTTCTGGAGATGGATGGTGGAAAGAATTGCCCTACAATGTGGATGTATTTAATGCCACTGAACTGTACACTTAAAAATGGTTAAAATGGTAAATTTATGTTATGTGTATTTTATGACCATTCTTAAAAATTGGATTGTGGTTATAGTTGTACAACTCTACAAATTCACCAAAAATCATTGAATTATGCACTTACAATAGATGAATTTCATGGTATGTAAATTATACTTCATTTAAGTTATTAATTAGACCCTGAAAAAAAAGTCTTTATTCTCAAACTATGAGATTTTCCTTAGGACTAATGACAAAACTAAAATAAACCTACTCTAAGAAAAGCTAAAACCAAGATTTCCCAGCTCAAGGAGGGGCTCTTCCAGTTAATAAACTAATTTTTACAACAAAACTACACAGTCTTCAGAGAATGATAACAGGATTCAGGTTGTTTATAATGTACTATCACAATACCAACTACGCAATTAAAAATCACTAAATGTGGCTCGTGGTCAAGAGAAAAATTAGTCAATGAAAACAGGCTAATAGATAGTGTAGATGTTAGAATTGGCAAGAAGGGATCTTGAAACAAAATATTTAAAGTGTCTATAGAAAAAGATTGGTAGGAGAGGTGAGGAGATAGGGAATTTTAAAAGGTATATGGAATTTGTAGAAAAATTGAGAAAGAAAAGAACTAAATAGAAATATTAAAACTAAAAAATACAATATTTGGAATAAAACATTCACTGGATGGCCTTAAAAGAAGCTTGGCCACAACAGGAAAAAGGATTAGTGAATTTGAAGGTTGATCAATAGAAGTCATCCAAGCTGAAGCACAGAAGAAGAAAAGACTTTTTAAAAGTAGACAGAACCTGACTTGCCTGTGAAAAATACCAAGCAGTCTGATACACCTGTAATGAGTGTCCCAGAAGGAAAGAAAAGACAGAATCAGGCAGAAAGTCATATTTGAAGAAATTGAAGAAATAAATAAGGACAGAAAAACTCTGAATTTGATCTAAATCAGTAACCCACCGATCCAGGATACTCAGTGAAACCTAAGCAAAAGGAAAACAAATAAAATCACACCTGGCAACATCATAAGCAAACTTCTAAAAACAAAAGATGAAAAGAAAATCTTCAAAGCAGCCACAGTTTAAAAAGACTCATCCCATAGACATAACAACAATAATGAGGGTTTATTTCTCATCAGAAAAAAGTAGAATTCAGAAGACAATGGAATCACATCTTTAAAATGATAAAAGAAAAAACCCTCTCAATCAAGCATTCCGTACCTGCAAAGACATCCTCTGAAAGGGAGGTGAAATAACCTACCTTCAAATAAAAAGCTGATAGAACGTGTCAGCAGACCTCTGCTACAGGAAATGACAATGACAATTCTTCCGGCCAAAGGAAAATGGTACTAGATACACTTGGGATCTGGCAATGGTAAATATCTCTAAAGAAGAATAGATTTTTAAAATTTTCTTTTCTTACATTCTTTAGACATCGATTTCTAATTTAAAGCAAAAGTGACAATAATGTATTGTGATTTATTTCACACTGAGAGGTTGAAAATATGAAACTAGTACAAAAGGTGAAAAGTGTTAATGCAATTACACTATTGTGAGATTGTTACACCACATGAAATGTGATAGGTTTGTTCAAATTACGATGTGACAGTTTAGGACACGTAATATTATCCCCAAAGAATTCATCCTCATGGATTGGTTACAACTCCGATTTAGTAATAAATATTTCCATTAAAAGTAAGACGCATCATGTGAAAGTTATTTTTTATTTTTTTTTAAGATTTTATGTATTTATCCATGAGAGACCCAGAGAGAGGCAGAGACACAGGCAGAGGGAGAAGCAGGCTCCCTGTGGGGAGCCTGATGTGGGACTCGATCCCAGGACCTGGGGGTCATGTCCTGAGCTGAAGGCAGAAGCCCAACCACTGAGCCACCCAGGCATCCCTGAAGGTTACTTTAAAAGTTACTTTTAAAAACTTACTGAAAAATAAATAAATAAATAAATAAATAAATAAATAAATAAATAAATCTCACTGAAAACTCTGTTAAGTTATAATAGCATATAAATATTTCCAATAGAAAAATTAGATTTTTCCTCTAAGTATTCTAATATTTTCTAAATCATTATCTCTTTAGACTCAGAGAAGATTCAGAATAAATCAGGGTATAGGGATGCCTGGGTGGCTCAGTGATTGAGCATTTGCCTTTGGCTCAGGGCCTGATCCCAGGATCAGGGATCAAGTCCCACTTTGGGCTTCCTGCATGGAGCCTGCTTCTCCCTCTGCCCGTGTCTCTGCCTCTCTCTCTCTCTCTCTCTCTCTCTCTCTGAGTCTCTCATGAACAAATAAATAAAACCTTTAAAAAAAAAAGAATAAATCAGGGTGTTGTATTTGACGGAGAAATTTAGGCAAAAATACAACAAGCTTTCAAATTTTATTATGATTTTTTCTTTATCTCAAGCCTTATAATGCAGGACAAATTTAAAATATTACTATTTTAAAATTCAGTATGCAGGTTTGGACTAGACAACAAAACTCTCCACAGAGTAACTACCCTGAGAAACTGGTCACATTTTGTTGTTTTATAAAAACAAAAATAGGGCAGCCCAGGTGGCTCAGCGGTTTAGCATCACCTTCAGCCCAGGGCGTGATCCTGGAGACCCGGGATCGAGTCCCACATCGAGCTCCCAGCATGGAGCCTGCTTCTCCCTCTGCCTGTGTCTCTGTCTCTGTCTCTCTCTCTCTGTGTCTCTCATGAATAAATAAATAATATCTTTTAAAAAAATAGCAAGTAATTATTGAATGTGCATCCTAAGTGCCAAGGTAAGAGTTAAGTACGGGGTTGATGACAACTCTGACCTTCAAGGAGCTCTTCATCTAAAATAATACATCAATAATACAAACCTAATACATAAAATATACAAATAACTAGAATTCAAGATGGAATGCAAAAAAAAAAAGAAAAGAAAAGAAAAGAAAGAAAGAAAAATCCAACAGGAAAATCGAGTGTAATGGAGAATGAGATCACCTGTAGCTGCAGAGGTTGGGGAGTCCTCAGAGCATTTGCCAGGGACCTGGATGGGTGGGTCCTTGGTGAAGAGTTGGAGCCAAAACTCTTGGCTCCGGGGCTCGAGGTGGGGACTGCCACGTGGGAGGGGACGGCCCCGTCACTCGGCTCACCTCGGCACTAGGGATTATCTATCAGAGGAATAGGCAGGAACAACTGGCACCGGCACATTGGGGCATCGTCGGGGGGACGAGGAGGTCACCCCGGGAATTTGGAACTTTATTCTGCGCCACTCGGAAGTCATTTCCCGGCAGCGTCAGCCTGACCCTTAGCTCAGAGACAGCGGCTGAGGAGCTCAGCCCGCAGTGGCCCAAGCTGGCCTGCTCCAGGATCACCGCGTGCTGGGACCCACTGGGGCGGCGGCGGAGCCAGAGCCCGGCCTAGGCAGCTCCCGCGGGGCTCACCCACCCACCCACAGCCCGGGACCTCCAGGGGCCCAACCTGGCATGAGGCGCGGCCTGGCACACAGGCCCAGGGGCACCTACGGCCCAGAGCACAGTAAAGCCCGCTCAGAAGCCACCAGAACACAAGCTGGAACAAGACCGCGCTGTCCCTGGGCGCCTGGGCGGCCTGCAGCGAAGGTCGGTGAGGGTCTGCTTGCTGGGGTCACGACCCGGGCCCACGGAGCCCTGCACTGGCTGCGTCTCCCTCTCCCTCCCCCCCCTCCGTCATCTCTCTTGCTCTCTCTCTCCCTATCACAATGAGTGAATGAATGAATAAATAGATAGACAAATATCCTTTTACAAAAACCCCCAGATGCTTTTACCCCCATAGTTTTCCACCTTTCGGGACACGGGCAACCGCGCGCCGGGCAGACAGGGGCAGCTGGAACTGGAACGTAGCCTTGGCTTCTGGGATGGGGTCGCAGAGCAGATCCGCTTGCGGGGAGCAGAGCAGGAGTCCGGGGGGCACGGCCACCACCTGGGAGGGGATGCACAAGCCTCGCACCACAGGGCCAACACCCCAACACTGGGGCCTGCCCTCGGGCCAGCAGGACTGGGGGACCCAGCGCATCCCCTCAGCTGGCACAGCCAGTGGGTAAATGGGTTCCCAGGCACCGAGAACAGTCACCAAACTGGGACATGAAGTTGGGACTCTGTACAAGGACGGAACCCGCAAGCCAACTGGGGAGTTGGGGCCCAGAATGGACTCCATCCTGCAGGTGCCCCAGTGACAGGGCCTGGGCTCTGAGCGGGCAGTGACAGGGCCTGGGCTCTGAGGGGGAGTGACAGGGTCTGGGCTGTGAGGGGGGAGTGACAGGGCCTGGGCTCTGAGGGGGCAGTAACAGGGCCTGGGCTCTGAGGGGGAGTGACAGGCCTGGGCTGTGAGGGGGAGTGACAGGGCCTGGGCTATGAGGGGGGAGTGACAGGACCTGGGCTCTGAGGGGGAATGACAGGGCCTGGGCTGTGAGGGGGCAGTGACAGGGCCTGGGCTCTGAGGGGGAGTGACAGGGCCTGGACTGTGAGGGGGAAGTGACAGGGCCTGGGCTGTGAGGGGGAAGTGACAGGGCCTGGGCTCTGAGGGGGCAGTGACAGGGCCTGGGCTGTGAGGGGGGAGTGACAAGACCTGGGCTCTGAGGGGGGAGTGACAGGGCCTGGGCTGTGAGGGGGCAGTGACAGGGCCTGGGCTTTGAGGGGGCAGTGACAGGGCCTGGGCTCTTAGGGGGCAGTGACAGGGCCTGGGCTGTGAGAGGGGAGTGACAGGGCCTGGGCTGTAAAGGGGGAGTGACAGGGCCTGGGCTCTGAGGGGGAGTGACAGGGCCTGGACTGTGAGGGGGAAGTGACAGGGCCTGGGCTATGAGGGGGAAGTGACAGGGCCTGGGCTCTTAGGGGGCAGTGACAGGGCCTAGGCTGTGAGGGGGGAGTGACAGGGCCTGGGCTGTGACAGGGGAGTGACAGGACCTGGGCTGTGAGGGGGGAGTGACAGGGCCTGGGCTCTGAGGGGGCAGTGACAGGGCCTGGGCTCTGAGGGGGCAGTGACAGGGCCTGGGCTCTTAGGGGGCAGTGACAGGGCCTGGGCTGTGAGGGGGGAGTGACAGGGCCTGGGCTGTGAAGGGGGAGTGACAGGGCCTGGGCTCTGAGGGGGAGTGACAGGGCCTGGACTGTGAGGGGGGAGTGACAGGGCCTGGGCTGTGAGGGGAAAGTGACAGGGCCTGGGCTCTGAGGGGGCAGTGACAGGGCCTGGGCTGTGAGGGGGGAGTGACAGGGCCTGGGCTGTGAGGGGGCAGTGACAGGACCTGGGCTCTGAGGGGGCAGTGACAGGGCCTGGGCTGTGAGGGGGGAGTGACAGGGCCTGGACTGTGACGGGGGAGTGACAGGACCTGGGCTGTGAGGGGGGAGTGATAGGGCCTGGGCTGTGAGGGGGGAGTGACAGGACCTGGGCTGTGATGGGGGAGTGACAGGACCTGGGCTCTGAGGGGGCAGTGACAGGGCTGGGCGGGGGGCTCTCCTCCCACCCGGTCAGGTGGGACACAGACAGCAGCACCTGGTCACATGGGGTGGCTGTGGCTCAGCTGCCGTCCCAGGAGGAGGCCCCAGTGTCCCGTGTGTCCTCCTCAGCTCGCCCGAGAGCCGTGGCCCCCCGCATGCCGCACCTGCCCACGGGCAGTTCCCTGTGAGGTGGCTCTCGGGATCCTGCTGTCTCGGAGGCCGCAGCGACATCGTCGGGAGGACGGGGTGCCACTGGCTGGCGGGCCAGCTTGTCCAGTCACGCGGCACCGAGTGGGGCCCTGCTGGTGGGTCCTGCAGGTCCCCCGCCTTCTCGAAGCTGCTGCAGGGCGAAACCAAGAAATCAAAGTGCTGGTGGTTTTCGTGTCTCCTTAAGGTCGGTGGGGAGGAGAGAGGAGGAGCACCTCAGGGGGGAAGGAGCCCCCAAAATAAAACTCGGAACCCATGTCTCTGGCCTAATTAACCCAGTGCGTTTGGCTAGAGGACCGTTACCTAAGGCGTAAGCGTGTCCCTGGGCTCCTCAGAAATCCAAAGCACTGGTCCCAGAGGGTGCTGGGGACAGAAGCGTGCTGTGAGCTTCCCCACGTGGGAGTCTGAATCCAAGCTGAGACCTGAGGTCGTAGGTGGCCGCGGGTCGATGGGGTCATAGGCCCGGCGCTGGGCCTCCGGGTGAACAGCACGTGGCATCTCCCTTGCGCAAGGCCTCCGGGAAGGAACGCTGGCAGAGCGTGATGCCGTGGAGCCGTGCTGCTCCGCGCTCTGATTCTCTGATGAGAGACGCATTAGACAGGAAGAGGAAAAGGAGAATTTGGTGACGTGAGCAAACCCCAGGAATATAAATTAGTACAAATCAGAACCCAGATAACTCGATTCCCTACGGCACTCGAGGACCTCTTGGCAGAAAATCAAGTTTTCAACCTTGACAGAGAGCTACTTCCGGCTACAACTACCATCCGGGTTTATGTAACGGCATCTCTGGGTAAAGCAGCAGAACCCCAGACTGGCTGTCCTAAGCGAAAAGGCAAGTGAACGGAGAGACTAAGGGCTCACAGAGGCACCGCGAGGCTGGGAAAGCGGTCTGGGCGGAGAAGCACCCAGGGCTCCCGCGAGGCAGCCGGAGTCCCAGTCCAGGTTACAGAGCTGCAGGCCACCACCACTGCTACTCGGACAAAGCATCCAGATGCTCATGGTGGAAAGTTCCAGGAGCGCGTAGCTGGTGCAACCATCCCATGCAGACCCGCAGGGGTAAGACGCAGGGACGGGCCACAGCCTAACTCCCTTCGCTTCCACAAGGGAAGGTAGGCCACACACGACGGGAGTCTTCCCAAAAGGGAGAGTGGGGTGCAAAGCGGAAGGAGTGTGAAAGATCGAACGGTGAAAAATTACACGTGTTCGTTACAGGCTACCTGCCTGGGTCCACAGAGTGCTTCCCGCCACCACAAGCCTCATAGAACTGAGGACACGCTCACTGCTTCGAGGGACAGGTCTCAATGAAGCAGTTCCGGGATCCCCGGCTGGTGTACGTGGTTCCCATATTTGCAACCCATGGCTTAAGCATAACCACGAAGAACCCACCCCGTGAAGTAGATGAAAGAGGAAGAGGGGCGTCAGCCAAGACACGCATGTACCCGTGATGGAGCAGAAGGTCAGGTGTAGTTGAGGCTATGGTGCTAATTTCTGCAAATAATCACAAAGCTGTGGCTTTGTCAACATTCAGCGTTCTCAGAAGCAGCTACCCATCAGCTCGCGGCATTGCTTCTCTCCGGGCACACTCGGCGCCCCCTGCTTCAGTGGGCACGCGCGCTGCAGTTCCCTGCTCCACTGAGTCACCCACAACTCGTTGACTGAGGAGCTGAGCCCCTGGAGGGACTCAAGGCATCCAGCATCCTCGCATCCCGAGGCTCTCGGGGTCACATGGGTTTGATTCCCGCCCTTCCCTGCACCACGAGGTCACAACTGCATTGTCCATTGACAGCCACGGCCTCCCTCTTTCTCACTCCCATAGCACAGTGACCCCCGTGATCCCGTCAGCCCTGCGGCCTGGTGAGCACGTGGCGCCTGCGCACGGTGGTCCTAGGCCCAGAGCAGCACGACACCCAGGTCACTAGCGTCATCGTTGTATCCAGGTTGGAAGCACCCCTGCCTTTAGGCTAAAGCATTTCAATCAGCTAACCCAGCGTGCAGGGATAAGGATTTAAAAAAAAAAATTACAAGCAGATTATTTAGAAGTAATTATCTTCTGGTTCATGGACTCAAGTATCAATAATTTACATCAAAAAATCTCTCTGGGTCGGGCCACTTACATGATCATGCTGAGCCTGCTGGCCTTACGCACAGAATGCCACTCTGTGCCCGCACGTTATGTGGACTGTGTCACCTCTGGACCCGAGCTGGCCGTGGACTTAGGTAGCCCGTTTCCGGTGCGTGGCCTCCCGCCAGGGTCTCCCGCCTCCAGAAGGGAGCCCGTTCCCGAGATGGTGCTTCCTCCACCCATGAGTCTGAAGACCTTATCGGAGGCAGCAGATCGTTGGACCGTTTATGACGTAGTTGGGTAAGATGCTCACAAGGGACCGCCCCGTACTCCACGTGTGTAACACAACACGTTCTTTGATTCTATACCAAGAAATATTCTGTGGGCTAGAACTGAGCAGGTCAATTAGCCAAATAAATGATTGCAGCCACACAGGGCTCCCTGGGCTCGTTCTGGATGCCAACCCCCTGCTAGGCTCAGCCGGAGATACAATCGTAGGCCCCCTGATTTGTTGGGTACCATCTGGTGTCCCCCCCACACACTCCGCAGACTATTTTCTCATAAAATTAGCAAAGCCCTGGAATTCTCTGCTATATAGACCTTCTCATCACAGGAGTGATTTTGTAATTTGTGCTCCAGTCACGTGGAGATGTAACTCCAGCTATTTCTGCCAAGCGAAGCGTCCGGCAGGTAGGGGGTTTTGAGAATCGGTGTCTCCCTTCAGGAAGACCTCTGCCCTCAGGCAAAAGAATAAAAACTGTCGAAGCAAGAGGAGAGTAATCTCATCGCAGCAGGAACGGGAAATTGTCCCCTTGGGAAACCGACACTCTGTACGGCGTTGGGTGAGCATTTGGGATCCTCGGATGTGAGTCCCCCCGTGGACTCCACCCCCCGTCCCAGGACTCACTCATTTTTGAGGGAGGACCACATTTTCACGGGCCTGACACACACAGCAAAACATTTATTGAATTGATGTAATTTGGCTTCTTTTAGGATTAAAGCTCCACTTCTGAGTCTTGGCTACTACAGCTTTACAGTTGCAAGATAATAGATTCTCTCGTCATGGTTACAGAACATCTCTAAATTCCTTTCCGTAGCTTAAACTGAGAATTTAGAGATTTGAGTTTATCACTCTCTGGCTGTAAGCCATCCAATGTTATCAGGAGCAACTACCCATTGATTTTTTCGTATCCGCCGTACTGTGTTCATGGTGGTGACACATGGCCTGCCGGAGACTCCTCGATGGATCCTGGAACCCGGATGTCCCAGGCAATCATTTCATTCATTAGCTAATCATTGCAAGCCATGGGCCACTAGATCACTGTCCCAGAAAAAATAAGGGGACATTCAATTCCCTCCACACTATCTCAGATTGAGATTGTCTCCAATTCCCCACATTTTCTTGAAGACTTATTATTTAAAACTCCACTTTCCGATACAAACCTCTGAGCAGTCTGGTTCAGAAGAGACTGGGTGGATTCAGATCCTGGCTCTGCCATGCATTAGCCCCTTTGAGCAATCTCTCTGCGCTTGAGTTGTGCTCCTTTGGAACCCAGGACAGTAGTGGCCACGTCAGTGGGCCTCATGAGGAGAGGGAGTTGGGAGGTGTCAATGCTAAGAACAGGGCTCGGCATTGTGAACGTGCTCAATAATTGTTAGCTCATTGCTATGAAAATAACGATGATTACTATTACTAGTATATTATCAGCCAAAATTCTTGTACATAAGTGAAAGAACCCAAATTTGGACATCTCAAGCGAAGCAAGAGAAATTACTGGAATATCTGGTATCCCGGAACGGATGGGAGCGGGGAGGACCAGGCCTGAGAAGCATGAAAGGACAGGAGAGGTCCTGAGGGCTGGGCCACCACAGCCACAGGCAGACAGGGCAGGGGGCGTCCGGTCCATGCACCACCACGGCTGCTGCAAAAGGCAGACGCGAGCAGCTCCAGGTCCCTTTGTCAAGACTGAAGTTGCAAACCACTCCTTAAGCTAAACCTGTCACATGCTTCTGGGCACCGACTGCCATGGAGGCTACACAATGGGAGTTCCCCCCACCGGGAGTTGGGGTGCTATTAGGAAAGAGGAGTTAGATACTGAAGAGCCCAAGGATGACAAGTACTGAACTGGTTGGGTAGCATTAGTGTCACCGGCGCAAATGATCAGCAGCCCATGGGTATGACATGGGACCAACAGGAAGTTCCCTCTTTTGAGTCTGAAATGCACTTGTCAAAGAAAGGAGGTTTTCAGCTTTTCTGAACATTTGAGGTGGCCTTCAGATCACACCATCTACACCAGGAAAGTCTCCCAAAGAGATGTAACCATCATACCAGCTCACTCAACTCCGCACATCTCCTCTCCAGCCTCTCTCCACTTCTAGGTCAGGACCCCAGCTTCCTCCCTGCAGCTCTAGGAGGGGGAGGGACCCCCAAGAAACAGAAAGGCCAGGGGTGCCTTCAGGGAGGGGGGAGGCCTTAGTTCATCTTGGACGGCTGGTCTACCACTGCGACGAGGATGGGCTGGGCCAGGCCAGCAGGACTTCTCTGTCTCTCTGGAAGTTTCCTCGTGAGGATACGGAGGGAGGAAGATTGAGTGGGAGGCTACGTCCAGCGTGTAGGCCCTTAGTTGCCGAGCCAAGATTTGAAATTTAATCTACATATAAACTTAAAACAGGATCAGACTCACAGCTCTGACTGGAGGCCCCCTGGGGTACAACCAGGGCCTCCCTGCATTCCCTGCACCACTTCAGCACTGGAGGCTCTTACAACAGAGCAGAAGGACAGGAGCCTGGCGCTGGATTTATATTGGACTTTCTGCTAAACTTGGCAGGTGGGAACCTTTCCGTCAAGTTAGGAAAACAAGAAAGATGACATTTCTTTCATCTTTTTTTTTTAAGATTTTATTTAAGAGAAAGAGAGAGAGAGAGAGGCAGCGACACAGGCAGAGGGAGAAGCAAGCTCCCTGCGAGGAGCCTGACGCGGGACTTGATCCCGGGTCCCCAGGACCAGGTGCTAAACCGCTGAGCCACCCGGGCTGCCCAAAAGATGACATTTCTTGAGTAGCTGATGGTCTGGAGCAGTTCCTGTCTCATCAGACAATACAAACAACTATTGCCTGAGCACTTCGCACGTGGGAGGCATAACGCCAGCTACTTATGAGCATCATGGGGGCCCCTCATTCTCACAAGCCCCGTCTGGGCTGAGTGCCGTAAACATTCCAGTTTGTAGTTGAATCAACAGAGGCTCAGAAAGGCTACGGAACCCTCTCAAACCCACACCGCCGGGTGTGAGTGAGGGAGCCTCATGGATTTTCAAAGTCTATACCCTCAACTATTCACTAAAGTCAGTGTTGACGGGTCTAAAAGTCGTGGCAAAGATACACAAGAGTGTTTTCTCCTCTACACCTAATAATATTCATAATCTCCCATGTTCACGCTTACGTAGTGCCTGGGAACGCTCTGTGGTTTTACAGAATAATCGTGTCCTCCTGGGGTCTTCTTATCTGTGATATAAACCGTTTCCTCCTTCTTTGAAGATTTAACATCAACACAGAGAAGAATGACAATTTAGGGCAGTGTGAGGATGGTTCCAGTTACATTTTAACGTATCCTTTTTTTTAACTTCGGTATCACCCTCCTAACAGGACCGATGCCTTTGTCCAACACACCCCACAGCATCTGCCTCTCCCCTCTCCCCTTTGCAATCATTCAGCTTCTTCACACCCAGAACAGCCACACTCGGAGAGAGCCGCATCCCTGCATTTGTGCGTGAACCCAACTGCCATCTCTTGAGGAGACAACCATTTCTCACCGGTCTTAACGACCACTACAAGGCCACCTGACCTGTTTTAAAGGCCACACATGGGACGGAAATCAATCACCTTCTCTGGAATGGAGAATGTGGAATGGAAGGCCTTGGGGTTCTACGGTGTGGTCGGCCTACTGATGCTTTTGTAGAGAACACAGACCAGGTAAGAACCTCACGAGTCGAGACTTTGATTTCAGCAGAGCCCTGGCTTAGAGGGTATGAGCTCCTGAGGGAGCTCAAGTGCGGTGCTGGCACTCTCCGCACAAGGAGTCATGGCCACGGGCCAAGAGCAGTGACAAGCACACCAGAGAGTTGCTTAAACCTCGACAAGGAGGTTTATGGGGGGTCATGGGATTCAGGACCCACATCTCCTTCCAAAGAGCCCGTGGAGGGGAGCAGAGTTGGCTGACTGCCCCCAGCTCTGCCCGTTGGCCCCCCACTGCCTTCCCACCAGGCTGCACCTGTGCCGGAAGGCCCCCGCCAGTGACGAGCACTGCTGTGACCCCATCCCCATAGGGACGACTCCGACTTTCTTTTTTTGTTGTTTTTTTTTAAAGATTTTACTATTTATTTGGCGGGCGGGGGGAGCAGCAGAGGGAGGGGGGAAGCAGGCTCCCACTGAGCAGGGAGCCTGATGCAGGGCTGGACCCCAGGACCCCGGGATCAAGGCATCCAGGCGCCCCGACCCCGACTTGCTTACCTCTGCGGTTCACCTTCCCTCCGACCCTCCTTCCTCCTTGTCACCAGCGGGAGGGGAGACCTGACGGGAAGAACTAGGAAGTGAGTGGGCCACATCCAGTCTCCAAGTCTCAAGTAATCACGTGACAAGGGGAAGAGTAACAGGGAATAGACGTCAATTAGAGAGAACAAGCAGTGTCCTTTATTCATCCCCCAAAATCATCTTAACATAGTGTCGATATTTGCGGAGGCACCACGAGGCACTTGAGTCCCCGCGGGTGATGGGTTGTTGTCCAACTCGGAGGTCGGGGTTCAGGCCCGGAGGCCCTGGACGCCTGCATGGGACCCGCAGCACCGGGTGGCGTCGAGGGCCCAGCCGGCCACTTGTGAGCAGGCCAGGCCTCCGGGCTCGTTCCGGGCCGCCCAGGGAGCCCCCCACCTCCTGCGGCCCCTGGCCTCCCGGTGGCCCCGCAGCACGGACCCCAGGGCCACCCCCCTCCCCACCCCCTGGCCACCAGGCCTCTTCTCGCCCTCAGTGCCAGTCCCACTTCCAGACATGCTCTTGCTTCCCGCTGAACTTGTTTGAGGCTGATTTTTAAAGAATCCGATCTGGGGTCGCCTATCCATACAGGTAATATCTAAAAATTATATCCGGGGGCAGCAGGGGGCTTGGGTCAAGCATCGCGACTCCCGATTCTGCTCGGCGGTGACCCCGGGCCCGGGATTGAGGCCTGGCTCAGGGCCCTGCCCGCCCTGCAGTCTGAGTCTCCTCCCGCCTCGTGCTCACTTGCTCTCGCTCTCCCCCATCTCAAATAAATAAATAAATAAATAAATAAATAAATAAAATAAAACCTTTAAAAATCAATCTGCATACCACAGGTGTTTTCATTTATGAATGACTACACGTGATCTTCAGAAGCCCAAGCAGTATCATCCAACCCGCACGCTGGCACCAGGATCATTCCCCTGGCCCCGAGGGCCGCCGCGGCCACAGGGCGGGCCCCCGACCCCAAGCAGGTGAAGGCTTCGGGAAGACATGGAGCTTGAGGGCCCCGGCCAGCCCTCGGCCCACCCTCCAGGCTCCAGACAAGACCCCGTCACTTGCCCTCAGATCCCCAGCCTGCCCAGTGGGTTCCGGGCGCGGCGACTCCCCCGGCTCCAAGAGCCGGCTCCCTAGGTAAGTCTCCGTCCTGCCCGGGTGGACACAACTGTTCGTCCTAGTTCTCTGCAAAGCCCTAATACACAAGGGTTTTTCCTTCTGTTGCAGAGGGGACAATTTGGAAAAGGAAGGGACAGCCCAAGACAAGCCCATGCGACCAAAACAAATCCTTGAATTGCAACTGTCAAATTTAGGCTCCAGAGACTTCCACATGCGCAGGTGTTCAGAAGATAAACCACACTGGTCTAGCGATCTCCGTGAAAGCCCCGGCACTCAAGCAAGCACGTTGGCATTTAAACTTGAAACTGTTTAAAATTATAAAACTAATTCGTTAACATTCCAAACCCAGGTTTTTAAAAAGCACACCCCCCATTGGGTTTGTCTGGCGTTCAATAAAGTACGTTTCTGCTGAGATAGAAGAGGAGAGAAACCCCTGACCCAGTTAAGCTCAGGCACAACTAATCTTGCAAATTGATCAAAAAACTGCTTCGTAAAAATTCCCTTGTTGAAGTGTCTCGGGAATAACTTAGTAAGAATTTAAAAGATCCCAGGGTAAATCAGGACAGAGAACTGGTTTTCCAACATGACACACACACAAAAAGGCTGTGTCTTTCACTTCATTAGAGAGGCAATTTTATTTTAACGTGACATTTTTTAAAGGCTATGTTGTCTCATTTTCTGTGTGTCACCCTACGTTTCTGCCACACCTACACCCTCTCGTGCAAAATGCTTCTAAATTTGGCAAACTCAGCTTTACCTCCCTTTTACATTGCAGCTGACGTTGTTGAGTTGTGGTTGTTTAATTATAGTTAACCAATAGAATACACAATGCAGAAGAAAAGATTAATAATAAAGCAAAAATTTTTTTAAATGAAAAGTCTCTGATAAAGGACTGTTTTCCAAAATATACAAGGAATTATTAAAACTCAACAATAAGAACACTAACAACCCAATTTACAGCTGGGCAAAAAATGTCGAACAGACCCTTCACCAAAGACAGAATTTCATAAATAAGCACATGAAAACACATACACCTTGCATTTCATCTGGGAAATACAAATTTTAAAAAACAAGAAGATATCACCACACACCTATTAAAATGCCCACAATCTGGAGCACAAAGGGCTGGCAAGGATGTGGAGCAACAGGGGGGACTGCAAAATGGGGCAGCCACGTTGGAGGACATTTTGGCAGTTTCTTACAAAACTCAGATACTCTTACCATTCGATCCAGTAATCATGCTCTTTGGTATTTACCCAAATTAATTGAAAACATGACCATACAAAAACCTGCATATGAATATTTATAACAGTTTTATTCATAATTGCCAAAACTTGGAAGCAACCAAGATATCTTTCAGTAGATGAATGGAAAAATAAATGATGGGACATCCAGACAGTGGAATACTATTCAGTGCTCTAAAAAAAGAAAGAAAGAAGAAAAGAAAAGAAAAGAAAAGAAAAAAAAGAAAAGAAAAGAAAAGAATAGGAAAGGAGAAAAGAAAAGAAAGGAAAGGAAAGGAAAGGAAAGGAAAGGAAAGGAAAGGAAAGGAAAGGAAAGGAAAGGAAAGGAAAGGAGAAAAGAAAAAAGAAAAGAAAAGAAAAAGCAAGGAAAGAGAAAAGGAAAAAGAAAAAGAAAAAGCTATCAAGAGGACACGGAAGAAACTTAAATATATATTACTAAGTGAAGGAAGCCAATCTGAAAAGGCTACATCCTGTAGAATTACAACTAGATGACATCTGGAAAAGGCAAAAACTGTGACAACAGTAAAAAGATTAGCGATTGCCAGAGACTAGGGGTGAGGGAAGGAGGGAAATGCCATGATCTGAACTTAGGAATCATATTTTCAGGAACTATAGTTTTCTGGAACTCTGCTAAAGGAAATTTTTCTCACTACGAATCTGAGTATAGAATATACCATTTAGAATTACAAGGTTCCAAATGTTCAACTATCTTCCTACTCGGGTGTTGAAAAAGAGTTTTAAACATTGATCGGCCTTTACTGTGTCACTCGATCAACCATCCCCTCTTCTCTTTGTCACGTGTGTCTATCAAAACTCCCCTCTCTTCATATCTCGTGCGCGACCGCTTGGGAGAAGCAACCCACTGGCCTGAGCTCCCCTGCGACTCCTTGCTGGGTGTCCCACGCATGCAAGGCTCTGACCACTGTTTATCTAAGTCACTTGCAGGGTTGGGTTTGTGACTTTAAGAGACAGAAGTGACCAGTATCCAAAACAAAGGGCAGGCTTGCTTCCCTTACTGCGGACTTGGCAGGTTCTCCAAGTCAAAGTGCCTTTCCTACCATGCGACCCACTGCGGGGTGAAGGCTCCCATCTAGGTCTGCTTGTGCCACCCCCCTGCACAGCTCTGGGGCTACTGCTTTTGCTGTAATAACGCTTTTAAATCTCTAATCCAGGAGTCTCAGATCTTCTACTCTGGCCGAACTGAGCCAGGAAACAGAAGTAGAAGAACTTGTTAACTTATAAGTAGGATAAAATCTTAGACCATTCACAGCTCTTGACAGTAGGATTTGAGAAGTGCTAACAATTACACATGTCCCACCCTCGCAAAAAGCTGATCCCCCACATTGGCTCAACCGGGTCTTAAGCTGTTGAGTGCAGAAAAGTACTGAAAGAAGGAACAGAAAAGAACTGGGACAGTGTCTAGAAGGGGTGGCCAAAATTGGGCATGGCCACGCAGGTTCTGAACAGACTGAAATGCTAAAGACAACTCTGGGACTATGTTTGAGGTCAGGCTGCCTACCTCTTTCAGAAAGAGTGCCAAAGTCTGTTCTGTGCCTCTTACATTTCTTTTGTTAATTTATTCAGTCAATGAATATTTATGGAAGGCCCCGGACAAGACTAAAAAGAGAAGTTTTTCAGAAGATATCTATAAGACCAGATAGGTTCGTAATCTCATTTTCATTCTGTAGGTTTTTCACATTCTAAATAAAATGATCTCTCTCCTCTTGTACATCTGCTCATGTGCTCAGAAAGCACCTCTTCAGGGGTCCCTCCACCCAGGTACAGCTTTATTTGTATCGCCTTGTCTGCAATACTAGTGATACAAGTTTGTGAACCTTCTCCAGTGAGATGAAAACACAATTGTCCCATTGTTTGCCTAGTTCCAGACTTCTCCTTATCTGAGAGCTACACCACTAAGCTGAGTCTTGTATATTCATGCAGTCAGTCAGTCATTATTCAACAAGTATTTATTGAGTGCCTTCTGTCTGCTAGGTACTATTATAAGAGTTGGAAATTAGCAATGAACAAGATAGAAAATAGTCCATTCTGGGGGGAGATTGGAGAAAGACATTGGGAAGCAAGCTCTAATGCATATTCTTAGATATGGAGAGAGAGAATGAAATAGGGTAATTGGATAGAGCATACAAAAGTAAAGAGTATTTTATGCTAAAGGACTATAGAAAGTGTCTCTGAGGTGATGCTATCACTGACACTTAGAAGATGAAAGAAAATCTTCAAGGATGCATGGGTACCCAAGGTAGAACGTTCCAGGCAGAGGAAACCATAAAACACACTAATGACTGGACTCTCCCCAAAATAGAGAATCAGAGTGGCCAGAAGAAGGGGAGAGAACTGAGAGATCTTCAAGATCCCTGCCCAATAATGTGGAGTTAATACCTAAGCAAAACGAAGACTAGAAGGTATATGAGCAAAATAAAGAAGTATCGATCTTGTATGTTCTCAGACATCTGTCCTGGAATTGTTAGATCACCAGAGAGCAAAGGCCCAGAGTCACTTCATCTTAACATCTCAGTAATGGATTTTCATCAACTTTGCAACAAATTGTAGGACGTGCTGCGTCACTGTGTCTCCTCTGCCCTGTCATGTGCTGTCCAACGTCATAATATCTCCGGAGGTAGAAACAAAGCACAGAGATAAATTTTAAGACATCAGATAAAAGTATGAAATTAAATACCTTAGGGGCTTAAATATTGTTATTGCGAATTAAAGGACACCAGACAATATTGTCTCTGCCCCTGTGAGCCCTGGGGTAGAGAGAAGAAAGGATCCTGTGGAACCAGCATCAGATCCATCAAGAGTATTAGGGCCTTAACCAGGAAAAGGATGGTATTTAGAGGACAAGAAGGGACGAGGACAAACTTGGTTCACTTCCTTTGCCTTGGGTTAGTCTTTCTATTGGAGGCAAAGAGATGGGAGTGTCAAATACAAGCTGTTGCTAGAAGCATTTTTGGTTAAACACATTAAAGCTGACTCTGGGTCTTATCCAACTAACTTAGCTGGAAAAGATGGAAAGCTTTTTTCACATTTTTATTTGTTGTTAAGCATTATCTTAACAACCAAGCACATTTTTTTTTGTCTTTTTAAATATGTTAATTCCAGGGGCACCTGGGTGGCTCAGCCATTGAGCATCTGCCTTTGGCTCAGGGCATGACCCTGGGTCCTGGGATCGAGTCCCGCCTGGGGCTCCCCACGGGGACCCTGCTTCTCCCTCTGCCTGTGTCTCTGCCTCTCTCTCTCTGCATCTCTCATGAATAAATAAATAAAATCTTTAAATAAACAAGTAGTCAAAATGTTAGTTCCAGTGTAGTTAACATACAGTGTTATATTAGTTTCAGGTGTACGATGTAGTGGTTCAACAATTCTATACATTACTCAGTATTCATCGTGATAAATGTACTCTCCTTCACTTATTTCACCCTCCCCACCCTACCCACTTCCCCTCTGGTAACCATCTATTCATTCTCTAGAGTTAAGAGTCTGTTTATGAACAACCAAGTGATTTTAAGACCAGAAACCACTGACCTCAGAACTCTACCATTTTAATAAAATTTAATTTAAAAAATTAATATTGTCTGTTTCTATTCTTTTTACATAGACTCACTTGTATGTAAAATTATTATAATAGTTTTATGGGTACAATCTCATGTTCTAATATGGGCTTTTGGGTTTGGTTTGGAGGGGAGAGAAAGTTGGCTCCATTTTTGGTCATCTGAGATGAAGTAGGCTGACTGTCTGGGTGGAAGACAACTCTGTCTTCTAAATTTTCACAACAGAATGACAACTCTGCCTTCTGTGCATCTGGTCGCTAAGCATATGGTTCTCACTTTTATCAGCAACATAGACTTCATGCAGAACAAGCACTTGTCAGAGAAATCAACTGTAGTCCAAAGCTCCCCTATATCCAATGTGCCAGAGTCAAATGGACAAGAAAAGTACCTACACTGTTGTGTTTCCCAAGTTGTATCTTGGTATTAACCAGACCAACACAAAGGGCAGTTCCCAAACCATTCTGTGTCAGCTCTTCAGTTTCACACTATCTATAAAGAGTTGATAGTGGAGGATTTCACGAAGAAGCACCTTTGTCTCTTTTTCACTGTGAACCAGATTTACCTGTGAGAAAAGACTCACGCTGGAAATGTATTGTGAGGTTTCATTCCTGAAAAATGCTGCTTTCTGCAGAACTTTTTCATGTGCTTCCGTTTTCTAAAATTAAACCATAAAAGAAGGATGATATAACTCAGTGTGCCTTGCAGTTTGGCTCAGCCGCTTGGAAAGTCAGCCACATTTGTAACCCATTACAGCAAACATTTCATTGCAGATTATCTGTTAACATCTCTTCCTGCTCTTTATGAAGAGTTCCATTCTCATCATTAATCTTTCATCGTGTTAACTTTTATAAAGCACATTACATCCTCCATAATACATATCATACGTACTGAAGAAATGGTGCACACTCAAAATATAAAGGAGTCGGGGACAATAACGTTCAGGGAGTCAGGACAAGTCTGTGCATGGAAAGGGCCAGGCCTTCCGTGACTCCATTGCAACTTCCTGATGAGAGAAAGGAGGACATTTCTGCAGAAATATTACTTAAGCAAATATGGGGAAGAAATATTCTCCTCAGTAGTCAATTCATGCCTGACCACAGTGAAGGATTCACAGGGGGAAACAGTGGAGCATGAAGTTGGAACGACATCAGGGTTGATCTGAGGAGTGATTTGAATGTCAGGTTTATGAGTTTAATTTCCACTCTGTAAGTAGTTTTTGAACAGGGAAGAAGCTGATGAAATTGCCTGGATAATTACAACCAAGATGGCACCATTGATGGGTCTACATCCCTCTGGAGGATAGGACATTTGTTGTCGGGGATGTTGAGAGTTTGTTTTTGGACGTTAAACTTTAAGTCCCAGCAGTATATCTTGCTGGAAGTGCCCGACAGATTGTGAGGTAGGCATCTGGAGCTTGACACTGATGTCAGAGAGACAGACTTGGAAATTCTCAGCGTTGAGGAACATGAGAAAAGCACTGAGTGGAGACGAGTATTCTGGCCTCATTCTCTTTCAACAAATATTTAAAATAACCCCAGAGAGCTGTGACATCTAAGACGAAAATGATCAAGCTCTCCTAAATGAGAGGGCATGGGTGGACATCAGGGCACTTGAATGCCCTCAGCCCTCAAAGTTCTACTTCCTCACAGTCCGACATACTAAATTTAGAGCAGTCTTCAGTTGCTGGCATTCCAGCATTAGAGCGTTAATGAATAATTTGGCAGGGGAGGTAATAAATAATGAGGCTGAAATGCTGAAAAAAAAAAAAGACAAATGTATGTCATCTATAAACTGAGGAAACAAATTCTTCGGAGAATAACAAAGAAGCACTACTGTCAACTCTGCTGAGAAAAAATATGAATAGGCAGCAGCGCCTCAAGGTTGTTCAGTGGCAGCCTTGTAGCAGTATTACCCGGTGTCAAGAGAAACGAACGTCCCCGATGAGAAGCCACATCCCTCTGTTGAAATAACCTGGGAGAATGGGAGGAAGGGGAGCCATAAAGGTAACACCGGGCACCTTTATAGCAAAGGTAAGACCTTTGGGATGTGGGACTCGGACCCATGACAAATGAGCATAGTAGGTTACATTCAGAAACAGCCTGGTGCTGATGGGATATGGTCAGAACCGGTTAGCCTGGGTGGGCTGGGTGTAAGAGACAACGTTGCAGAAGGGGAAGCTCAACATGACCTACCGGGGGATGAACATTAGAGTGAGGAGGGAGCTATGGAAGATGGAACTGGAGAATTAAGGGACAAGATGACAGACCAAGGAGTTTGGGCTCCGCCCTGAAGGCAATGGGATTTATCAGAAATTTGTCAGGAAGGGGAACAACAGATGCCTATATATGTTGGAAAAGGGACTCCAGTGAAGGTGCACACAAAGGCCTGGCGTGGGCCAGAGGCCAGCAGAGGGAGGCCAGTTAGAGGCTTTTGCAACGGGAGGGCAGGTGCCGCTGAGGCCTGTGGCCAGGAAACCACGGGGCAGGGGGTGGTGGGGGGATGGATGAGGGGGGGTGGGAAGGACGTTGACCATGATCCTTGCGAGTCATGCACTTAGATGGCTGTTCTCAGACGTTAACCTTTCAGCCACTACCCCTCTTTCCTCGTGCCCCTCTATACCTCAGTCTGCCAGGAGATACAATTTCCTTAGATGTAAGGAGGAAGGGCAGAGAAAGTAGTATCACCTCACTTAGCACGATAAAATCTAGGATCTCCGGGGCCTCTCGTAGAGCTTGAGAGCAGGTGCTAATGCACGGCCTCCTCCGTCTCCTCTTCCTTTGGAGAGTTTCTCTTTTGTCACAGTCCCCACACAGGGGTTCCAAATAGGTGGGTCTACCTTTAAACCCCGATTACACGCAGGCCAAGATCTTTCCATGCTTCCGCTTAGCTCCGCTGAGAAACATGACGTCAGGTGAGGTCCAGAAAGCCTTCGGGCCCGTCACAAGGGTGTTGGAAACTTGAGTGCTTGAACGCAAACAGACGGGAATGGAGTTTAAATTCTAAGTCTTCTAAAATAGTCTAGGACCTTAGCCAGGTCTAGGAACGCTCTAAGTCGGGACTACATGACTCAGAGGGAGGTTGAGAAAATTTGGATGCGACCCTGGAGAAGCGACTGCCACTGCGAGGGCATGCGTGCCACTGAGCAATCTGATTTGGCTGCTAGTAACACAGACCCGACTCCAGTGGACTAAGCCCACAGGGTTTGCTCTCCTGCAGAAAGGAGGTCTTAGGGGAGGTCGTCTGCGGGCCTGACGCCTCCAGAAACCTTCAGGGAGGCGCACGCCTCCTATTTTCCAACTTCTCGGTTACGTCGTGGTCAAGATCACCGCTGGGCACAGGACGGAAGAAGTCACCCTCCCTGCTGGGAACCGTCCCAGAAGGGACTCTCACTTCCGTCTCATTGACCAGGACGCAGTCACCAGACCATACCTGACTGCTAAGTAGGGAGGAAAAAGCTAGTTTTCAGCAGGTCACGACACACTTGGTTCTTTTACAAGAAAAAGGAGGACTGACGTTTGACAGGTAATTAGCACTGCCTGCCATCGCTCGTAGTAAACGCTAGTCCCCTTCTCTTTGGATAAAAAACAAAATTCAACCTGGAATTTAATATCATATCCTTGGTTTTTCTTGATCAGTGACATAACAGATGGTAAAATGAAGAATATTTCCTCTTTTAAGAAATCGTTAATATATCATCCAAAATGGTCAATATTCTTTGACTCGGCAATAAATTAGTGCCAGGACAAAAATCCACCTCTCCTGATTAAAGAGATTTTTTTTGGTCTCCTTTCCCTTTTATCAGATGAGAGCTATATTTTTTATTTTGTCATATTTTGGTTTGGCTTGCTATTTTGCACTCAGATGTTAACAGGAAGCTTAGTCTAAATTCCAGATATAATCATCTCCCATTATTTTCTTAATTGGCCCTTGTACTTTTACCCTGATGTTCATGATCCTTAGAGCATGTGCACTTCAGATTCTTTTGAAAGTGTACGGAGGCTAACATAACAAATAAATCAGAAGATTCAGCACTTGTTCTGAGTATCCATTTGAATTATTGTTCAGCTTCAGTGCTTAGATAATTAATAGAGAGTTGAAAACCTCAGCTTCCAAGGCACTGTAGGGAGAGAATTGCCATTAAACTAATGCCAGGGATCCCTGGGTGGCACAGCGGTTTAGCGCCTGCCTTTGGCCCAGGGCGCGATCCTGGAGACCCGGGATCGAATCCCACGTCGGGCTCCCGGTGCATGGAGCCTGCTTCTCCCTCTGCCTGTGTCTCTGCCTCTCTCTCTCTCTCACTGTGTGCCTATCATAAATAAAATAAAATAAAATTAAAAAAAAAAACTAATGCCAATGATGTCTTAAGATCTGGAAATATGTACAGAGTTTTCATTCATTTCAAATATAATACTACTGGGTAGGCAACCAACGACGTGAAATCCATCCTCGAGAACATTAAAGCCTTAGAAAACTTTCCAGGACTAGAATAGGTTGCAGCCAAATCGTTTTAAGGAACTAAATCTAATATGACAAGAAACAGGAATTGCTACATGACTGCATTTAATAAAATGGACATTTAAGAGAGGAAAAAAAATCACAAGAGAAATGGAAAAATTCATAAGATAAAAAGCAGACTGTGACCTATCGTACTTGTCCGAGGGCAAAATGCTGAAAAGTTAACAGATCAAGATTGCGCAAAGATCATGGCTCTAAAAAAAAAAAAAAAAAAAAAGCAAAACAGTAGAATTCATCTGGTAAGGACTAGTGAAGAGATTTCTTTTTTTTTCTCAACTGTTCTGAGGATCTTCAGAGAGAAAGCCGGTTTGGAAAATGAAGCTGCGGGCCCCCCGGGCCCCTGATTCCCCGCCTCGCAGCCCAAGGCCCCGCCATCTGACCTGGTGCCCGCACCCCAGCCACCTCCGTGCCCCCCGGCCCCCCAAGAGAGCCCTCACCAGAGCTGTTTCAAGCACGTCCTTGCCAGAACCAGCCACCGGCCTCTTAGAGGCCTGCGGCCCGGCCTGCAGGGCACACGTGGGCAGACGCGTGGCCCTCGAGGCCTTTCCCTCCTGCTGATGCTCCCACCGGAGGGGGAGTCACGGGGAACCCCTGGCATTCCGGGGTTCTAACTCGCTGACCGGTGTGCCCGAGGACAGCTGAGCCAGAGGGCAGCAGCGCAGCCGGGCCGGCCCGGGACTGACGCCCTAGGTGCGCCCCCCCTCGCCCTGCCGACACCATGGGAGGCCTGCAGGCCTGAACCCTGCCTCTCCACACAAGGTCCCGCTGGCACCTGGCTGCCTGCTCTTCCTCTTGGCGTTCTGCTTGAGAACAAAAGCAACAGGGAAATGAGAGCTTCGCATTTCAAAGACTGAGTTGGCTTTGGTTGAAGGAGTTTGCCCCCAAGGACTTTGCCCTTTGCTACGCCCTTCTCCCCAGTCCTATAGCATCTGCACAACCAAGCTCTCGTTTTGTATTTGCCAGGAAGTCTAAGAGTCCATTGCAATCTCTGCCCTTTCATTTTCTTAGATCATTCAACAAATAATGATCCACTATCTCTCTCAGGAATCTCCCCACATACTGGGGATACAGTGGGGATTAACATAGGCCCTTGGAGCAGGGTAACCGGTTAGTCGCCTTCCGAAAGGTTCCTCCATCTGGAACCCGAGATTATATCTCAGGGGGAAATGAAGGGTCTTTGCACAGGTAGTGAAGTAAAGGATGCCAAGGTAGGATCACCCCGCATTCGAACGGGTTCTAAATCCAATCATGAGTCTTTAGAAGAGAATGGGAACAGAAGCAAGACAGGAAGAAGCACCATGGCGAAGGCCATGAGAGGACGGAGGCGGGGGTAGAGGGGAGCAGTGCCTGTAGGTGCCACGCAGTGCCAAGGATTGCCAGCGGCCACCAGACACCGGGGGGTGGGGTGGGGCAAGGAGGGACCGTCCCCCAGAGCTTGCAGAGGCAACCCGGTATCTGCCAACACCTTGATTTCAGACTCTGGCCTCCAGGCCTGTGAAGAATACGCTGTTGTTTTAAGCCACCATGTTTGTGATTATTTTTTTCCACAGCCCTGGAAGATAAATACATCCTCCCGTGAAGCTGACCATTACAGCGAAGAGAGAAGCTAACAGGAAAGTATGAATAGTGAGAGGCAAGTGTGTTAAGAAAATGAAACAGGACAACGTGACACAGTATCAGTAAAAGGCAGGTTGGATTAGAGGCTGAGGAAGACTGTTTCATCTCTTCCAGTAGTTCCTAGGAAATCTTATTTGTATTTAAAATAGTTGGTTGCTAACTGGTTAACAATTTTCCATGTACATGTTACACATGATTTTCTTTGGGTCATTTTAAGGTAGAAGTGAGACGCGCACCCTTCTAGACAGCTGGTTAGGGCATCATCAACATGTGTCTCATGACCTGGGGGAAGGGGCAGTACAAACTACCCCCTGCATTGGGGTCGTAACATTGACCTTAGGACCAAAATAAAGTTGTGAAATAAATCACTTGTCCAGGAGATAGGTAACAAATGTCATCACAATTCAACATCAACCACGTTATATTTTTTCATCTAACAGTTAAGTAAGTATTGTTTTTATGGTTATGCAAATGTTGGGGATACAAAGAAATAAAATGAGAGAGGTACGGTCTCATGCCAGGGGGTCTGTCATCTACGGGGGAAATGTTGACATTACATACCTTATTTCAAGTAAAAAAAAGATTGTTTAAAACCAGAACAAATATAGGATAAGGAGAGGGAGGTCACACGGGGCCGCTGATGATAAAGACCAGGCCCACTACATGCCAGGCACGTTTGAGTCACCAGGGATACATCAGTGACTAGCACAGGCCAAGAACCCCGTTTCCCCCCCTCTGGCCCCCAACCAGGAAAGACAGGCAAAAATATCCAATAAATGGATTATTTAATATTTCACAAGAGATAAGTGCTAGGAGAAAAGAACAGAGTAGAGCAGAGTGGATAGTACTGGAAGTGAGAGGAGGAGACAGGCCGGCCGTCTGTCTGTACGGGGCCGTCTGTCCAGGGTAGGCAGGAGAGGGTCGTTGAGCGGACATGGGAGCAAACACCCGAAGGAAATGACCGAGTCAGGCAGGCGGATCGGTGAGCAGAGAGGATTCCAGCAGCAGGGCCAGCCAACGCGCCAGCCGGTGTGTCCAGGGGGCACCGAGCGGCCAGTGCAGCTGAGTGAAAGGCAAAGGGAGATGGAGTAGGACAGTGTAACACATGCAACCCAGCAGGGCCCGCGGGGCTCCCAAGCTGCGGGGAAATCCACTCTCTCCTAATGCAGATTTGCTCTTATCTCCATAGAGTCTCACAATTACTTCACGGTGCAACGTCAATGTGACTCTTTATGATCACAGATATTTGCTATTGCCTACGAGAGCTTATCATTGTATTCCCACATAATAACCACATATATCCTGCCCCCCTTCTCTCACTGTTATCCACACACAATCTAAGAAAATTGCACACCAATGAATAGAAGGGCTTCCCAGAACTGTGGCAGGAAAATGGCAGTAATGTATTTATTAAAGATGAAAGAACAATGCCCATTCATAAATCAAAATGAGCTAATTTTAAAATGTCACCCAGGGATCCCTGGGTGGCACAGCGGTTTGGCGCCTGCCTTTGGCCCAGGGCACGATCCTGGAGACCTAGGTTCGAATCCCACATCGGGCTCCCGGTGCATGGAGCCTGCTTCTCCCTCTGCCTGTGTCTCTGCCTCTCTTTCTCTCTCTCTCTCTGTGACTATCATAAATAAATAAGTTGAAAAAAATTAAAAATATTTTTAAAAAATGTCACCCAGTCGACTATCACTCTGGGAAGGAGTGGGAGCAACGATGAACGGCCCTGGGATTGAAGTGGGGCTGAGGAGATGGCTGAGCACCAAGTCAAATGCCCAAGTGCTGTTCATCCTTTCAGGGGTGTAAAGGAAAATGCGGCCAAGAGAACATTTCACTTGGAAGAGGACAATGAGAAAAAGTGGAAATGGAACATTAAGAGGAGAATTTCTCCTTGTTTGAAGAAATCATTCAAAAGCACGACCCGACAAGAGACCAAAATGACCCAGAAGACGGCCAATCTTTGATGTTGCTCTTCAGACAATAGTTCTGAGAGAGACAGGATGGGCCTACTCGCCCAAAGGAGAGCTATTAGCTGGGGAACAAAAGGAAGAGTAATATTGTACCACAAGATGGAACTTTCTATGCAAAGTGCCCGCCTTAAACAGAAACCTTTCATGTGGTTTTCTACCTCAAATAGAGTAAAGATCTATCGTCTCTAAATGACATAACTGTAAGCAGGAAACTCCTGGGCCAGAGCAAGATTTATAGCCATAGGTCTCAGGCGAGTCAGCCTCTCACACCTGGAACGGCCAGCCAGGTAGCCTTCCCATGATGCCGCCTTCACGCCTACACAACCTTCGGCTGCATTTCCAAAGCAGGCTGAATGGCCTTAAGATAACATTTTGCTTCCAGTTATAAAGTAAGTAAATCTTGGGATGTAAGGTACAACATGGTGACTATGACTACTACTGCACTGCATGTATGACAGTCACCAACAATGGCCAACTCCTCTTCGACAAAGCAGGAAAGAATTTGCAATGGAAAAAAAAAGAGTCTCTTCAACAAATGGTGTTGGGAAAACTGGGCAGCCACATGCAGAAGAATGAAGATGGACCATTTTCTTACATCATACACAAAACTAAATTCAAAATGGATGAAAGACCTAAATGTGGAATAGGAAACCATCAAAATCCTGGAGGAGAACACAGGCAGCAACCTCTTTGACCTCAGCTGTAGCAATTTCTTACTAGGCCCATCTCTAGAGGCAAGGGAAACAAAAGCAAAAATGAACTATTGGGACTTCATCGAGATAAAAAGTTTCTATACAGTGAAGGAAATAATCAACAGAACTAAAAGGCAGCCTATAGAATGGGAGAAGATAGTTGTAAATGACATATCTGATAAAGGGCTAGTAGCCAAGGTCTATAAAGAACTAACCAAACTCAACACCCAGAAGTCAAATAATCCAGTTAAGAAATGGGCAGAAGATGTGAATAGACACTTTTCCAAAGGAGATATCCAGATGGCCAACAGACACATGAATAGATGCTTAACATACTCATCATCAAGGAAATACCATTAAAACCAGAATGAGATCCCACTTCACACCTGTCATAATGGCTAAATTAACAACACAAGAAACAACAGGTGTTGGAGCAGATGTGGAGAAAGGGGAACCCTCTTGTCCTGTTGGTGGGAACGTGAACTGGTGCAGCCACTGTGGAAAGCTGTGTGGAGGGTCCTCAGAAAGTTAAAAATAGAACTGCCTTATGGCCCAGAAATTGTACCACTAGGGATTTACCCAAAGGATGCAAGGGTACATGAACCCTGATGTTTATAACAGCATTATCCACAACAGCCAAACTATGGAAAGAGCCTAAATGTCCAGCAACTGATGGATGAAAAAAAAAATGATGGATGCATAAAGATGTGTGTGTGTGTGTAAGAATATTACTCAGCTATCAGAAAGAATGAAATCTTACCATTTGCAACGACATGGATGGAACTAGAGGGTATAAAGCTAAGTGAAATAAGTCAGTCAGAGAAAGACAAATACCATATAATATCACTCTTATGTGGAATTTAAGAAATAAAACAGATGAAGATGGGGAGGGGGAACAGAGAGAGAGGGAGGGAAACCATGAAAGAGACTCTTAACTACAGGGAACAAATTGAGAGTTGCTGGAGGGGAGCTGACTGGGGGGAGGAGTATTACAGAGGGCACTTATGATGAGCACTGGTGTTACACGTAACCGATAAATCACTAAATTCTACTCCTTAGACTAATATTACTCTATATGTTAACTACCCAGAAGTTAAATAAAAACTTGAAACATAAAAAATAAGTAATGAAATAAAATCCCATACAAAAATTATGTAGTCACACAATAGTACCAAACACTAAAAAAAAAATTGTGGAGGTTTACATCAGAACAAAAAGAGACATGAGCCCAAAAAATATACTTTAAGAAATAAAACAGAACAGACCAAAAGATCTGGTTTTCAGCTTCTCAATATATATAAAGCCCTAGAGTAATTACACAATAAAACACCTTGTAGTTGGCATGCCCCTAAGACGTTTGCATTTTAATTTAGGGATTTTGGATCCTGTCTTACTGAATGAAATTTTCCTAACAAAATTTGGTGAACTTGAGCAAAATTTCTGATGTGCAATGAGAAAACAAGAACCTCAAATAGTTAGCAAATTGTCTTTGTGGACTTAATTGCCATTGACAGAGAAAGGCCATTAGGCTGGAAAGATAATCATCATTTAGCCAAAAGGCATGATACAGTCTGAAATTAAGGGAAAAAATTCTATTAAAACAGTTAGAAAATGAAATCTAATAAAGAAAATATTAATTAAAAAATAAATTTGCTAATGGAATATATCTTAGAAGTTCTCATCACACACAAAAAAATTGTAACCATGTATGGTGATAGATGTTAACTGGACTTATTGTGGTGATCATTTCACAATATATACAAATATCATATCATTATGTCGTACATCTGAAGCTAATATAATGTTATATATCAATTATATCTCAATTAAAATTATATATACCATCTTTTGTATTTTTAAAGAATTTCTCTATAAAAATGTGGAAATGTCTTTGGGCTGAGAAAGTGGAGAAGGGTCAGTTGTACTTTGCTTTCATTTGAATTATTACTCTTATAACTACGAACAATAAAAAACACATCCATCCGCATCAATACAGACTCTTGGGATCCCTGGGTGGCGCAGCGGTTCAGCACCTGCCTTTGGCCCAGGGAGCGATCCTGGAGACCCGGGATCGAATCCCACGTCCGGCTCCTGGTGCATGGAGCCTGCTTCTCCCTCTGCCTATGTCTCTGCCTCTCTCTCTCTCTCTGTGTGACTATCATAAATAAATTGAAAAAAAAATACAGACTCTTCTAAACAAAAGGTCCTAGAGAGTGTCTTAGACAATATATATATATATATTTTTTTTTAAAGATTTTATTTATTTATTCATGATAGTCACAGAGAGAGAGAGAGAGGCAGAGACACAGGCAGAGGGAGAAGCAGGCTCCATGTACCGGGAGCCCGATGTGGGATTCGATCCCGGGTCTCCAGGATCGCGCCCTGGGCCAAAGGCAGGCGCCAAACCGCTGCGCCACCCAGGGATCCCTATATATATATATATATTTTTTTTTTTATTCAGCCATAAAAAAGAATGAAATCTTGCCATTTGCAAAAACATGGGGCTGGAGAATACAAGGAGGGGTGAAATAAGCCAGTCAGAGAAAGGCAAATAGCACGTGATTTCACTCATATGTGGAATTTAAGAAAGAAGCAAGGAGGGAAAATAAGGAGAGAAAAACCAAGAAACAGACTCTTAACTGTAGAGAACAAAGTGATGGTTATGAAAGGGGAAGTGGGTGGGAGGAGGGTGAGACAGGTGACTGGGATTAAAAGCACACTTATCACGACGAGCACTAATACACAGAATTGCTGAATTACTATATCGCACACTTGAAATGAATAGAACACCGTGTGCTAACAATACTGGAATTTTAAAAAAATTAATTTAACAAACTTTTTTTTAGTCAAATACATAATTACTTTGGAATAGGCTTTTACAAGTTTAAGAGTCCAACAACGCCAAGATTAACACTCAAATCAGGGAGGACCACAGGTCCAGCGCAGGGTCCCCTAATCTACCAGGATTATCCACTATGACACCCGTCTTCACTACACATTAATGACCTGTGTATAGACAGAGTATGTGGGTCTGAAGACTCTCAAAACACAGTCTTGGCCTTTGATGATTTTATGATTATTGCACAGAATTCTGATTAGTCAAACCTCACTCTGCACATCTGCAGAAAGTCAGCAGGCCACATACGACAAAGGTAAGGGATCCACACAGCTACGGTCTGCAAAGAGAGAGTGTACGGCGATGACTGAGAGCAAGTTGGAACAAAACAGAGAAATTGGCAAACAAGCCAGAGATCTGATGATTCTGCAATTAGCAAAAGACTGAAATGCCTCATAGAGACTTTTGCGGAGGGCATCCCGAATATCCAGGCCCTTGTCAGGCACTATGGCAGGAATTGTGAACTTTTGCACTTAAAAAGAATTTCTGTAGACACCAGAAAATACTATAGGGGCTTGTGCTACATTCACCTGATTCAATCTAAAACAGAAAGTGATTAATCCTTTCTAATCTCTTGGAAGGAAAACATTTGTCTTCTCACATTTGTAATATCAGCATTTAATGCTTCCCTTTTTTTTTTTTTAATCTTATGGGGAAAATCCTACTGATTTGGTGTACTATTAGCGAAGACAGGGAACATAACTGGGGGGAGGTTAAAGAAAAGTGAACATAAAAAATATGTATCAAATATTAAAAAACAGTACATTGCTCGGTTTTTTTTATAAAAGAGGCTGGCTTTGGACTTTGCATGGCTACATGACTACAGTTACCATCGTACCACAGACAAATCTCATTAGTGTGGAATTCAGCAAGTAGGAGAAATAAAATGAATTTTCAGCACTGGAGTGAATAATCCAGTTTGTCATTTTATCTGCACAACAGCAAAGAACCTGATAGGCCCTTTTCCTTCTTCAGCCAGGAAAGCTCTGAATAAGACAAGTTGATAATTAGAAGAACTAAATCATTGCTCGTTGTTTACTCTCCCCTCCTGTTGGCAAACCATGATCATTATCCATCGATCATTCTTTCTTTTTCTAGTCGTAGCCCCTGATGCTATACGTGTCAGAGAAGACAGTCCTAAATATTTATCACGAAGACAATCAAAACCCTTTGCTGTTGCCTGTGACGTGTTTTCCGCTTTGAAGAAGGTGTTAAGCTCATCAAATATATGCCGCTAAGCAAAGATAGCTTTTAGCTCAAAGGAAACAGAACTTTCTCTAAAGCAGATGACTATGGGAATAAAATAAGTATTTTCAGGGTGGGGGACCAGGAGGAAAGGGGAAAATGAGAAATAGAAGGGGGAAAAAGAAAGGAAGGACGTAGTATCTTATGGAAGAGCTAAGGTTATCGAGGCGTAAAGACTTTTTAATCAATCTTTGTAATCACTTGACTTATGTGAATGGTCATCATGAATTTCCAAATTCAACTGGAGGCAAGTAGAGGAACAATCAGGAGGCTCCCAGATGATGAGCAGTAGCCCTACGGGTATTTAGTCTTCGGGCGGAGCCTTTTTCTGAAGCCAGACGACACGCGCAGCGCCAGACAACACAGGCGGGAGGATGGAGATGTAAGTTCTACTCCCGGTTCTACTCCCTCTGTCCTGTCTGACCCTCAGCGTCCGTTGATCCCGCTTCCACAAGCGTAATCGAGCTTGCTTTCCTCACAGATACGAAGGAGCCAGCTCCCGAGCAGGCCCGACAGGGCTCTGGGGAAGCTCGCCCAGTGCTGCCATCCCCTGTCTCAGCCCTGCCTTCATCCCCCTGCGCGGCCCCGTTCCCACACACGCCACACTCGGGCCTTCACATGGGCCGCCCCGCCGCCTGGGTCCCGCCCTCTCCCGCACCCCCATGGCGCGTCACTGCACCTGACACTCAGGTCCCTATGAACCCTGGTTTTCCTTGGGGATGCTCCGCCGAGCTAGGCCAGCGTCACCCTGTTCCAAATGCAGGAGTGTCATTATTTAGGCAAGGCCGACAGATCAGGAGATGGTTGCCTCAGAAAAGGCAGTTTGTTCGCAGAGCAAGCAGGGCTGTGGGGCTCGGGAGACGCTCGTCCCACCAGGAGCACAGTTGGCGCCACATCCTGCTGCTTGGGCCGGGGCGGGGGACCCCAGGGCCGTGGGGCTCGGGGGACGCTGGTCCCACCAGGGGCACCGCTGCGGCAGGAAGGATGCAAGATCTCAGAGTGACACATCTGCATGGGGACCTCGGCCCCATCGGCCTTGGCTCCTCCTCGTCCACAGCCGACGGCCTCTGCGTCCCGCGTACTCAGAAGTTGGGGGGGGCCTGTCCCCACACTTGGCATTTGTGGCGTTTGCTCCGTGTCTTCGCCGACAAAAACGTGCCAGTAACAGGAGACACCGCCACAGGTTTGCAGGGCCCTGGCTCCTGGGTCACCATGGGGGCCACACACAGAAACCTCATGTCCCCTACTTTCTACCTTTGATGTCCTTTGAGCTTTATTTGTCCCCGCAGAGGAGCAATCCTGCAACTGAGATGTCGGTGACTCTAGTGACTCCTCCCCAGTCTCCATCTCCAACGCGAATGTCATGATTCAGACCCACATGTCTCAGACTCAGTGGAGGTTATAAAATCTGGTTTTGCCTCTCGAAAATACGCCAAATCCCATAGGAACGAACACTCACCCTACAGTTCAGGGGCCATGACGCGGCCCCTGCGGCCCGTGGCGCAGAGGCCAGTGGGGACACAGCGAGGCCTCGCCCTGCTGGCCAAGCAGCACCCTCCTGACCTGGGCAAAGGCACAGGATTGGCCAGAGCGACTCGGCTCATGTCTACACCCGCACAAAGAAGAACTGAGCCAACACGTGGCGCTTGTCCTGACGCGGGAGACAGAGGCTGCCAACAGTAACAGTGATTAACACCCGCGTTGTCTTCCACGCCGCCTCTGTGCAGACTCATTCTCCATCCAATTTATTTATTACTTGACTTGAAAACAGGAATCTAACCTAATAAAGATTTTCGGCTCTAAAAGCCGAAATGGTATAAATAGCAAAATTAATCAAGATCAAACAATTTCATTTCTGAAGTATAGATGCCTAAAGGTAGAAATAGCTACCAAATTCTTCTCCGTAAAGGACAAAATTAAGCGCAAAGAAAAGACTAGAGACCTGAAATGAGCTCAAGCCCCAGTATAATTAACGTGATACAAAATACGGGGTAACGTGATACAAAATTCCTCTCCCACCCAACTGACTCGTGGAAATTCTGAAAATGTACTTTTTTTCAAAAGATTTCTTTATCTTAGAGGATGTGCGGTGGGGAGGGGCCAGGAGGGGGACGGTCTCTGGAAGGCCCCGCACCACACCAAGGCACGGGTGAGGGCTCTGCCTCGGGACCCTGAGCTCATGAGCTGAGCTGCCCCGAGAGCCCGGCGCTTGACCCACTGGGCCCAACGGGCACCCAGGGGCCCTCGAGACGTACTTTAGCAGAAGAGACTTTCAAGAACAGAAAATAGTTTGGGCCTCAGAATGCTTTCCAACATTGAACTTCAGAACGGTCCCCCCAAGATAATAAACATGAGGCACAGGACACTCTGCCTGGTAAGAGGAAGGGATGATTCAAGAAGCAGCGCCTCCCGCCCGGGGGTTAAATCCCAAGTAGAAACAGAGGCGTGTGAGTCACAGAGCTGCAAGGGTGCGGCAGTGGGAATGGCCTGGGGGAGGGTGACCTGGGATGGGGAGGAGTCTGGGGACACTTGAGCAGACGTGGGGGGGGGGGGATAGGTGAGAATCCCATCGGGGGGCCGGCCTCCAAAGCATGTGGCCTGCACATGGGGCACACGCGGTGGCGTCTGTGTGGCGTGGGGGTCGACAGAGGGAGCTGCCTCTGCCGGGCCCAGGGCTCCGGCTTAGATGGGCGGCCCCCAGGGATGAAGGGGCCTGTGACCCACCACGCTTGTAAGAAGCCCCTTGGGCCACACCACGGTGCCATGGGGCACGGACTGGCGAGGTCTGCAGAGTTTTGAGAGTGAGCGGGTAATTCTCAGCAACACAGGGTAGTCACCTGGGAGCTTTAAAAATATATAGATGCCCCTTAAATCCAGTTTCTGGAGGAGCAGCCTACTTCTGGGTCTGTTTCAGGAGCTCTCAAATACGCCCAGGGTAAGTTGAAAACTAGTGGTTCAAAATTCCCCTTTACAGCAAAGCAAAACGGGTTGAGCCCCGTGAGTCCCACGGCAGATTTCATCATCGCGTTGTCACCGTCATCACCAACCCGGAGATAAGGAGACACTGGACAGTATCTAATCCTAAGCACAAAGCACAAAGTCCAGAATTACCCTCCCCTTATGAACACCTGGAAAACTGGATAAAACACAGAAGAAGCTATTTTCAGGCCCGGGGGGGACTGCGGTCCTTAAGAGCAGGGTGAGGAGAAAGGAGATTAGGCAGGATTTCTGACAACCTCTAGACTGAGAATCTTGCTGAGTTTAGGATTCGGAGATGGGAAATTGGGGCAAAGCAGCTAGAATCTGCAGGGCAAAGTCCCCAACAGGAGGAAGCTCAGCAGAAAAAGAATTCCAAACATCTGCCCAGGGATCCCCTTGAGGCTTTTGCCAAATACGAATTTGTGCACACAAGATTGAAACCCCCAGGATCCAGGTGGAGTAACTTCCAACAACAACAACAACAACAAAAAAGAACCACTGCCCACTCTCTTACTTATTTCATTAGTTCGATTAGACAAGAAAAATAAATGATAAGCATGCAGGTTGGAAAGAAAGAAGTAAAACTCTTGACATGCATGTTGACACATAAAAAACTCTGAGGCATTTACCAAAATTAGCCCTTTAAAATTCATAAGCAGGCTCAGAAAGTCCTCAAAATACAGAATCAGTATACAAAGTTAATTGCACTTCCATATACTCGCAACAAACAATTGGAAATAAAAATGTTTTAAATCCCATTTATAATAGCATCCCAAACATGAAATACTGAGAAGTAAATTAAACATGTGCAAACCTGCCCTTTAAAAACTACAGAAGATTCCCGAGAGAACATTACAAAGGCCTAAGGGGATGGAAACGCAGCCCATATCCATGACCTGGAAGACTCGATGCTATTAAGATTCTCATTCTCTCCAAATGGAGCTGGAGATTCAAAACAATCCCAGTCAAAATCCCAAAAAGCTAAAAAAAAAAAAAAAAAAAAAAAAAAGAAAAAATCCCAAGAAGCTTTGTTTGTTTGTTTGTTTGAAATCCAATTCTAAACTTACTTGGAAAAGAAAAGGACTTAAAATAATTGAAGAATTTAAAGTTGGATGACTTGCAGTTTCTGATTTCAAGGCTTACTACAGGGATTCCCCGGGTGGCTCAGGGGTTTAGCACCTGCCTTCGACCCAGGGCGTGACCCCGGGGTCCCGGGATTGAGTCCCACATCGGGCTCCCCGCAGGGAGCCTGCTTCTCCCTCTGCCTGTGTCTCTGCTTCTCTCTCTCTCTCTGTGTCTCTCATGAATAAATAAATGAAATCTTAAAACAAACAACAGTTTGCAATAAAAAAAACCTACGTACCCTAGGATTCCCTATATTTAACCATTTTCCAAGCAGTGTTTAACGCGTTGGAGTTTCAGAGATTCGGCTACAGGTACCTTTTCTTGGCCTCTTGTCCGTGTTGACAACGGTCTCGATCAGTATTTCCCAAAGTTGTAATTTCTATCACTTGCCCTCTTTCTCAACGTGCTGCAGCCACAAGAGGTCTTATTACGTACCTTTGATCATGCCGGAAACATTTCCGTTTCAGAGATTTAGGACTTCCTATTCCCTCTGCCTAGAATTGTGCTCCTCGAAATATGTTCATGGCTCCTTCTCTCACTTCAGAGAAGCTTCTGAACCATGTTCCCTCCCAGGATTCGTATGCTGAAGCCCTAACGCCCAATGTGGCGAGGGCCTTTAGGGGAGTAATTAAGGTATAATAGGTCCTAAGGGTGGGATCCTAACCCAACACACCTGGGACACTAAGAGGGAGACCCCGGAGAGGCCAGGTGAGGGCATGGCGGGGAGGAGGCCACCTGAGGCCGAGGAGTAGGGTCTCCAGAAGCCAACTCTGCCAACATCTTTAACTTGGATTTCTAGCCTCCAAGCTCTTGTCTGCAGGAGACCAGGAAGCAGGAGGGTGGAGTACAGGGGACAGGCGTTAGGGCTCTGGGTTCAAGTCCGAGCTCTGCCACTTTCTAGGGGTGTGAGCCCCGGTGGGTCATGAACACTCCCGGCACTTTTCTGTCTGTAGAACAGTGACGAGAGAAGTGGCCCTTACTTCAAAAGGCATTGATGTGAGACCATAATGAGACCCAGCACAGGCGATGCTTAGAGAACCGCCTGGAATAGGACACGCGTTCCGTAACGGGCACCTCCCATCGCGCACGGCCTGCTCGCTTCCCTGGAACGCCGGTTCCGAGGGACAGGGACGTGGTCTCATCCGGGGATGAGCTCATAGCCCCCAAGCCAGTGCCTCCAGTGCACATGTTAAGCCCTTAATAAGTATTTGTGGCCAACAATACTTATTAAGTATTGTTGGAATTTATTGTTGGAATAAATGCAAAAGCCGGTCGACCTCCTCTCAAAGTCCACAAAGAATGTAGATTCCCCATGGTCTGTTCTGTGATCATCTTTTTATTATTATTATCAAAGCCCCTTATTTGAAATTCACTGCCTTTGTTTCTACTTAATTTTTCTTTTTTTTTAAAGATTTATTTATTTATGATAGACATAGAGAGAGAGAGAGAGGCAGAGACACAGGAGGAGGGAGAAGCAGGCTCCATGCCGGGAGCTCGACGCGGGACTCGATCCCGGGACTCCAGGATCACGCCCTGGGCCAAAGGCAGGCGCCAAACCGCTGAGCCACCCGGGGATCCCTCTACTAATTTTTCCTATTGTTTTTGTAGCTGGACACGATCCACGCTCCCAGGTAACAGCCAAGGGCACTTCCCGCTGATGGACTTCAGAACGCCCCTTGTCCCCTGACGCGTCACTGGCATGAGTCACCCTTTACGGCTCAGGCCAACATGTGCAGAATCCAAATCAGAGGACTGGTGGGTTTGGTACGACCTGCAACAGTCACAATTATCCACGGAAGGCTGCGGCCCCGCTCCCGGGATAAGAGGTGGGGTACGAGGAGCTCCCGAAGGCATTTTATTCCCAAATATCAAAATCTGCAATCACTTGTTTCTTAGCCAATCATGTGAAGTCAACGGTGGGAGCGTTCACTGTTATGGAAATCAACAGGCAATGCCATCTCCACTGTTACGTTCCTCAATTTTCACGGATGTATATTTTCCCCTAATATTAATGATTTTTCCCACTACCTGGTAAAGAGCCAGGAAAAGAATTTGCTGCCGTTACGTTAAGTAAGAAATTGCACTGCCTATGACATCCCACCCTGAATTCTGCTAAATCAAATAGGTTACCAGTGTCCCCACCAGTGCCATCCCTCCATAGCTGCTATGCCTCCTAAATATAACCCCAAGCAACCAGTTTGGATGGAGAGAAGAGCCCTTATAAATAAAAGGTCCCGAGCTCTGAAGGATGTTTTAATCGATTCTGATATTTAATCTTCTTGAAGTTCGCGGTGCTGTGGCATTTTTTCAAGATTTAAGAAAACCTTTAAGACCAGCAGTCTCCACAAATCAAGATCTAAAAAGCAATCGCCTTTGCAACAGCATCAAAAATATGAAACACTTAGGCAGACATCTGACCAGAAAATGTCCAAGGCTACGACACAGAAAACCACAAAACATCGTTGTGAAAAGCTAAAGAAGATCCAGAGAAAATAGAGACATGTGAGATATCTGTGGGTCAGAAGGCTCAATATTGTTAAAATTTCAATTCTCCCCATCATATTGACCGTCTGCTCCTTTCCTTTTTTTTTTCTTTTTTTTTTTTCGTCTTTTTTTATTTTATTTTTTTTCGTCTGCCCCTTTCCAGATGCAATGCCGTCTCAGGGAAAATCCCAACGGGTCTTTCTAGAAACATTGGCATTGTGATCCTAAAATTCACACGGAAATGAGGGTGACCCATCTTAGCCCAGACGATGCTGGAAAAGAACAACGTCGGGAGCTTAGAGTACCCGATTCAAGGCCCGTTTCGAGGCTCCAGTCGTTGGAACAGAGCGGCCCTGGATCAGTGGGGCAGAGTCCAGGGCGCAGCGCCCATTGGACTTCTGGTTTTGTGCAAAGGTGCATGGGTGATTCGACAAATTCTCCTGGAATAACTGAAAAAAGGAAGGTGCTCGACCCTGCGTCTCTCATCACATATAAATACTAACTCAGTAGATCACGATCCTGAACGTAGAAACTAAAGCCGCGTAACTGCGAGAGGAGAACCCAAGAGGAAATCTGTACGACCATGGGCTGGCCAAGGATTTCAGGGGTGGGATGTGGACGGCGCGAGGCACAGGAGAGAACCGGCCAGCGATGTCATGAAGACGCGAAACCGTTGTTTTCGGAGACCTTGGTAAAGGGATGAAAAGACAGAGCTAGAATGGGGACCTGGGTCCTTGCGAGTCCCGTGGGGAAGAAACCAGACTTCTTAGGACAGCGAGTGGCACAGCCTGGAGGAGCAGCGGACGGCCACCTGCGCCTCCCACGTGCCCTGGCCGCCACCCAGAGCTAGGGGAGCCTGGGCCGGTTGCGCGGAAGCGGACAGAGCTCTGCCGACAGCCACCTGGCCGTGGAAGCCGTGACACTGACCCACACGATGGCGTGGATGAGCCCAGAGGACCTGTGTCAAAAAAGGGACAGGCTGCACGACTTCACGCGTATGAAGTCGGAGGACATGCAAAGTGACACCAGAGAGAGAGCCTGGGTCAGAGGCTGGCCGAGGCCCCTGGGGCATGCATGTGCACCCGCCGAAGCCCCCGAGCCACTCACCTTACTCCGTCACCCACGTCCCCGGAGAGCGCGTCATTATTTTCCCAAGATGGTATGTATTTATTCAGGAGACCCAGAGAGAGGCGGAGACCAGGGGCCCTGCGGGGGCCCGATGTGGGACTCGATCCCAGGACCCGGGTCACGGCCTGAGCCGAGGCCTCCGGGCGTTGCATCCAGAGCCCCGTAAAGGGAAGAGTAACCTTGGAGCCCGGGCACAGGCCGCGCCGAGGACCCAGGCAGGGTGGGCTCAGAGGCAGCGCCCCTGCCTCTCGGCCCCTTCCAGGCGCCCCCTGGCCCCCGATGCCGCTGGCGTCCTGGGCGCCCCCAAGCTGCCGCCTGCCTATCGTCATGCCCCGCGGCCAGGCCGGGCCCCAGGTCTGCAGCCGGCCGGAGCCTCACCACCAGCCTTCCTTCCAAGCAACGTCTCCACGGCCCGGCCCTGCCATCTGTGCTCTGCACGCCCCATCTACACGGCCACCTCGGCCTCCACCCCGAACCCCAGATTTCCAGGCCGCCGGGTGCATGGCCCCCGTGTGACATGCCACCTGTGCCCCCGCCACCTGGCCTCCCCCGGGCTCGGCAAACACCCAGCACCATGCAGGTCAGCAGTGACAACGGGCTGGGTCTGGTCGTGGCTCCAGGCTGGTTCCTCCCCTACATGTGTTGGGGTGACTCAGGGGTCCCCGGGCCCCCATGGGGCGTGTTCCGAGCTGCCTCCCGTGGCCACTCCGAGCAAGGAATGGGCTCTGTGGAGCACCGGAGGTGCAGGGCCGAGGACCGAGCCGGGACCAGCGGCAGCTCCGGGACGTCCACCCTCGGACCTGGCCGCCGAGGCACCGGGCCCTGTCCTCGGCCCCTTGTCTCCGGGGCTGAGCCAACCTCCCGGGTCAGAGGGCGCCCCGCGGCCCCGTTCAGGGTCCTGCAGCCCCCGCTCCTGGCCTGCCCTGTGTCCGGTGTCTAGGGGGTGATCCCTCCCGGATCAGTGTCTCCCCAGGGCTCCCACTGACGCCACTGTCACCTCACCTTGCTAGGGCTCGCCGGGGCCAGGGCACTGAATGGAGCGACACACAGTCTGCACGTCCCGGGTCCCTGGCTCGGGGCGTCGGGGTCACAGTGAGCATCTGTCAAGCTGAGAGAGGCCGCACGGCCGCCCCGTGGGAAGCACCCAGAGAAACGGCCACAGGGCGCCAAGGGTTCGGGGGAGGAGAGCAGGCGGGGTGGGGCAGGTGACGCCGGGGCCGCCCCAAGGGCTCCTGCTGCCATCGAGACGTCTCTGTGCCGGGACGAAGCTGTTCGCCTAGGCGCCGGGCCCAGGCCCCAGGGAGCCCGCATGCTTGCTGCTCCCCCACCCAGGGGGACCAGGCCCGGGCCCAGTATTAGCTACACACCTGCATGGGAAGGAAAATTCACGTTCTCCAGATCACGGGTTCACAGCTACAGGAACGTGGCTACATGTAATCTCAACTCTGAAATTTAGAAAATATAGAAATTCGGCCAACGTCTGGGAATATATGAGTAGAACACATATGCCAGTGGGGTTTGCTTTGAGTCAGGTACTTCTCGTTCCAGACAAACTGGACACCACGTTCCAGACAAACTGGACACCACGAAATCTAGTCCCCCGGGGTCGCGCCCAACCCCACCAGCGGGCTCGTCCGGAATGGTCTGGAAGGGGCACCTTCCAATTCCCCTACACTGTGGGCCGAGTTACAGAGTAACTTGCCAGCAGTCCGCTCAGAACCCGCAGGGCTGTTGACTCAGAGCAAAGTCCACCAGATTCCACGGAGCTGCGCCGAGCGGAGGCCACAGCCGGTCCCGGCGGGGACACGATGCGCTCGGTGCCGGCGGCCTTCCTGGCCGAGCTCCCCGGCAGCCTCCTGCTCGCTGCTGTCTTCCTGCCCGTCGTCCTGCTGCTGCTCCTGCTCATCGCCTGCTTCAGGGCCCAGCTCGTGCACGGTGAGTGGGAGGCCGCGGCCGCCCCTGCCCTGCGTGACACCCTGCCCCGCGCCCTCGGCTGCCGGGGCCTCCCCGTGGGTCTGCACAGCCTGCCCCATGCCGCCGAGGGTCCCTCGGGGCTGGGGCCTGAGCGAGCGGCAGGAGGACCCCTTGCTGCGGCCCCGGCCGGGCCCCTGCCCGACCTAGACCCCAGCGCCGACCCTGACCCCAGTCCTGACCCCAGCCCTGGCCCTGGCTTGGCCCTCACCCCAACCTAGACCCTGACCCTGGCCCAACCTCTAACCCCGGCCCCTACCTAGACCCCAGCGCCGACCCCGGCCCCGGCCCTGGCCTGGGCCCCACTCTGACCTAGACCCTGACCCTGACCTAACCCCTGACCCTGGCCCCGACCTAGACCCTGACTCCAGCCTGCCCCCAACCTCTGACCCTGGCCCCTGGCCCAACCCCGGCCCGACCTAGAGCGTGGCACTGACCCTGAACCCGACCCCGACCCTGGCCCCCACACCCAGCCCCGGCCAGGCCCTCAGCCCGACCTAGACCCTGACCCCAGCCCCGACCCTGGCCCCGACCTAGACCCCTGCACCCGGCCCCAGCCTAGACCCGACCTAGACTCCAGCGCCGACTCTGACCCCAGGCCCACCCCTGGCCTGGCCCCCACCCCAACCTAGACCCTGACCTTGGCCCAACCCCTGACCCCGGCCCGACCTAGACCCTGACTCCAGCCTGCCCCCAACCCCTGGCCCAACCCCAGGCCCAACCTAAAGCGTGGCACTGACCCTGACCCCAACCCTGACCCTAGCCCCCACACCCAGCCCCAGCCTGGCCCCTCCCCGACCTAGACCCTGACCCCAGCCTAACCCCTGGCCCCAGCCCAACCGGACCCTGGCTCCGACCCCCCCCAGCCCCAGCCTGGCCCCCACCCTGACCGAGACCCCGCCCCCGCCCCACCCCCCAGGCCCACCTGTGGAGCAGCACCTGGGCCTGTGCCGCGGGCCTCCGTTCCAGGGCAGCATACCCCACGGCCGTCAGAACGGGGCTCGGGGCCACAACACAGGCACAGACACAGGTGTGCAGGCGACGTGTGCACACGCGCACCTGTTCTCATTAAGGTGCCAAACGCTGTGAGATCAGGGCGCTTGGCGAACATTGGGCTGAGGGCTTGGCATCAACTCTCCGTGAGTCTTTAGTCTGAAGGAAAAACCAAACCAAACCAAAGCGAAGCACCAGGAGCTCCAAGCCGGTCAGGCCGCCGCTGAGTTCTGCTGTAAGTGAGCAACTGAAGTGTGACGACGGGCTGAGCGTCACTCGTGTGTGTGGCAGGCACCAGATCGGCGAGCTGAAGGGTCCCTGGCAGGGCTCCCGAAGCTGGCGCTGCTGCCACGCACGGCGCCCGGGAAAGGAGCAGCGAGGGGGGCATGAAGGTCCTTCCTCTCCCGCAGACGTGTGCCAGGTGCACACAATGTCTCTACAGGGGCCCCGCTGCCCACAGGGGCTCCCGACCCTCGGTGAAGGCCGTTACGTATGACCTACAATCAAACAGAAGGACAGCTGGGGTATTTATTATTTTTTTTTAATAGAGGGGAAGGGCCAAGGGAGAGAGAGGAGGAGAATCTCAAGCAGGCTGCGCCCCCAGTGTAGACCCTGGTGCGGGGCTCGATCTCACACCCTGGGGTCATGACCTGAGCCGAGATCAGGAGTTAGATGCTTAACCGACTGACCCCCCAGGAGCCCAGGGACACTTGTGGGAGGAGATGGGGAACACAAGGAGGCCCTGGAGGATGGGGAGCACGCCGCCGGGTCGCAGGGTTCCATCCCGACGTACCGACTCTCCCTGGCTTTCCGTCCTGTGCCTCCTCCCCGCGAGCGCCGTCCCGGAGGAGCCAGCTGTCCATGTCGCTGTCCGGCAGCGGGCCCAGCCCTCCTCCCCGCTAGGTCGGCGCGGCTTCAGTTCGGAAGGGAAGCCCTGGCGCGCCGGCTGCAGCAAGTGGGGTCGGGGTGCTGGTCCCTGCGGGCACCGGCCAGGGGCCAGTTCCCGGGCAGCCTGCCCTGCATGGCTCTCAAAAACCTCCTACTCACACCGCAGGCTGCTGATCTTTCCCTCTTCTCCCAAAGGGAACTGTGCATCCTTTTCATGGGTAACTCCTGCCTATACGTTTTCCAGGGTTAGCATAGCAGGCAACCTTAGCCTGAACATATTTTCATTTTTATGTAGGTCTGTTCCCTTTGTTTTCCAAATTTTCCTTTAAAGAAAAAGATCTTTAAGAATATTTTAAAAAGGCTGTTCTTTCTGTAGCTGTTTTCCTAAGTGTAAGTAGTTATATCATTTCTATACTTTTAGGGGAATTGAGAGCACTTGGCCCCAAATAAGATATCACCAGTTCGTATCTTTATTTAGCAGTTCCCACTTAAAAACCGTAGGCAGATGGTCAAGTGTCACGTCGTGAATCTTCCAACCAGGGTCACGGCAAATGTAATCGTTCCTATTTTGTTCCTGTAAAGAAAAGGACGTTGAGAGATTAAGCGGGGTGTTCACAGAACACCAGAGTCCTACATTCTGGAGCAGAAAACCAGCTCGCCCGCCCCATATGTCCTAGTCCATCCACCGAAGAGGCATTTTAGGATGTGATGGACGGTATTGTGATCGCTCACCACTGATCCCCACACTCGGAGATAATGGTGCCCACGGAGCTAATTAGTTTGTAGACCCCAATGTTCTCACAAAGGAAGAAAGGAAATTCTCTAGCGTCGTGTGCTCTCCGTCCCTTGCCTCGAGGAGTAGCTTTGAAGGCAGCTCGGACGCCTGAACCTCCCATCACTGAAGCCTTCATTGCCCACCGCCATGGACATTTCCTACCTTGTGGAGCAGAGGCTTGGATGATCTCCCCAAGTCCTGTGATTCCTAAACCTCTACCTACAGTGCGATACTTGCCCCCCAAATACCTTCACCCTGACCAAGCACAGAATGCTCTCTAAATAAACAACAGTGCCCAAATAATCATTATTTTCTTAAAAACAAGTCTATTGAATGCCTGCAAGTTTCCATATGGGGTTAGACCCAAAATAAGGCCCAGTAAGTGATCGCAGTCTGGCCCTCAGTGACGGTTCACGTTCCAGAACAAACATCTCAAGCGCTGAAAATGCGCGGGCGCCCAGATAGCTTTCACCGACCTTCATATGCGTGTCCCGGCGGTCTGCGATCGAGAGGCGGAAAGAACAAGTCCGGACGACGTAAGGGTTAGTGGAAAGCTCGGACTGTGGAACCAAACCAAATGGGGTTTGACTTCCAGATGTCGCCACGGCCACCCGACCTCCTGAGGTCGTTTCTTCGTCTCTAAAACCGGGTCGTAGCAGGAAATAGCCGTCCGGTTGGTGTGGCAGTTGAGTGAGGCGCTACGCACAAGGTTCTCAAGAGCGCCTACCACAAAACTACCGTGATCACTACTCCTGCAGCTTACAACCCCCCCGGAAGCTGTGTTTTGGCACAAGCGTAGCTATGATTAAAAATCACCCTTGTAAGAATTAACTAAGCTGCCCAAATCGTTCACCTGGAGAGCAGGAGAGACCAGAACGGAACTGGGCGGGCGGGCGCCAGAGCCAGGCTTGTCCGCTACCATGCAGACTGCACGTGCGCAGGCACCTGCTGCAGGGGTGCACCCACCGACACGGAGGGGGCGGGGGGAGAACTTTAAGCAAGGCAAGGAGCTGATGAAAGCTCGGAGAGGCTTTGCTCTCCTCACGGGACAGCTTACGAGTGACGGGGACTCCTTACCGCCAAGGCTTTGCCCTGAGTCCCAGAGGCTGCATCCCTTCACCTGGGGCCTCAAGAGGGAGACCTCCGTCGCCTACAGAGGGGGCTCAAGGACGAACTCCGTGTTCTCAAGGCCACCTGGTGTCACCTGCCTGGGGCCTCCCGGTGTGCTCCCTGAGCCAGGGGAGACAAAGGGGGGGGGGGGGGGCGCTGCGCTTGGTGGGCTCCCCCTGGGGCTCTCCGTGCTGGTTCTCGCTCTCCGACTCCTGTCCGTCAGTCTCGCTGCCCAGGTCGCCCATTCTCAGTTCTGCGATGTGTGTCCCGGTTCCTCCGTCACAGCACCCATCGCGTGGTCAGTCTTCGGGGTTACGGGGGAGAGGGACCCATCCCCTCCGGATGAGCCTGCGGCCTAGGGGGGCCCCTCGAGAGCCGCCTTGGCGCCAGCGGTGGTCCCAGGAGGGGGGTGGGCAGTGGGGCCCAGCGTGGCCAGGTGGGCGCAGCACCTGTGGGCCGGGCCCAGCCTGAAGCTTCCAGAGCACAGGTGAACTGGTATCACCTGCCTCAGTGTGTGCGGCCCTGAGTAAGACAAGCGAGGGCGACAGCCACAGGACACCACTGCGAGAATGAGGCGCCTGAGGTGTACACAGCGATTCCCGGTGTGGGCCCTGCCCCGTCCTCCCCACATCCCCTGCTGCAGCTCCCGAGGCCCGGGGAACCCACGCCTGTCGCACCCAGGGCCTGGGTGACTTCTCCAGGGCGGGCACGGTGCCCAGCGGGGGACACGCCGCGTGGGCCCAATCGAGCCAAAGACCCACGAACACACAGCCCCCACTACAGGCTCCTGGTCTCGGCTCTGGATGACCCAGTAACTGCGATTCTGGAAAGAAGACTCTGAGGAGGAGAAGCAGGCCCGGGTCCGAGCGGGCGGGAAGGCAGGGGTATTTGCCGCCGTTCCGGGAAGACCCAGGGGACCCGCGAGGACCTCAGGGGACATTGCATGGCCGCCAGGGGGGTGACACTGGAGCTGCAGAGGCAAGTGGGAGGCCGCAGGTCGCGGGGGGTGGTGACAGCCGGAGTAAGGGGTTCGGGCTGGGCCACCGAATGGAGCTGCATGGGAAGGCACCACTGTCCCCCGCCCTGGGCCACCGGGAGCTCACGGGGTCGGGCGGGTGCGCAGGCGATGAAGGTCGCAACCGTCAGTTCAGTGAAGGACGAGAGGCAGCCGGGGGAGGGCAGCGCCAGCCGATGGCCCCACACAGGTTTGGGGGGACCTGTGTCCTCCTTTGCACCCCCGCCTTGACCTACGACCTGCTTTATCGATGCCGACCCAGTGGGGCCTTAGGGACGCTGATCGTGGGATCGGAACTCACTGAGCTTGCACCTGTCAGGATGACGTGTCCGCCACCGTCGGGAGCATTCATTCACATTCCCGTGGGGGGCGGTGGGGGGTTGGGGGGACCCCGCAGAGGGGAGGTGGGGGACCCTGCAGCTGGGAGGTGGGGGGACCCCGTGCTAATGGCCGGTTGTCCTTCCAGTGGACGAGGAGCAGTGGCTGTGGGCGCGCCGCCAGCGGAGACGCAGGTCCCGGTACCGGGGGGCGCCCAGACCGCGCCGGGGGGGTTGACCTCGGCGGGGTGGCGCATTTCTACCGCCAGACAGCGACGACTATGAAATAAGGTGACCAGCTGCGGCGACAGTGCAACAGAAGCTCAGGTGACTGCCTCGGAACCGCTGTGCCAAGCGGCCGCCCCCAGCGGCTGGGAGCCCAGGCGCAGGTGCTCATCGCAGTGCAGGTGCTCGTCCTGGTGCAGGCGCTGGTCCCGGGGCAGGTGCTCACCTCGGTGCAGGTGCTCGTCCCCAAGCAGGTGCTCACCTTGGTGCAGGTGCTCATCGCAGCACAGGTGCTCCTTCCGGTGTAGGTGCTCCTTGCAGCGCAGGTGCTCACCTCGATGCAGGTCCTCATCCCAGCGCAGGTGCTCATCGCAGCACAGATGCTCATCACAGCGCAGAAGCTCATCGCAGCACAGGTGCTCATCTCGGTGCAGATGCTCATCCCGGTGTAGGTGCTCATGGCCGTGCTGGGAGTCAGGCTTTCCTGGCGGAGCCCCGCGGACTGGACGCCCCGCGCACTGTGACTTCTGCAGGGCCTGGTGTTGCCTGGGGGATGCGGTTTTTAAGTGACATCGCTGAGGATCCCCTCCTGTGGCCCCGAGGGAGCACAGGTGGCGCTGATGCTGGAGTGACGAGGCCCCAGGTCCCCGCGCCCGCTCAGAGGGCATCCTTCGGTCTCGGGGTCTGGCCCGACTTGGCCTCGATCCCCTCCCTGCTGCTTTCACCCATCAGCACCCTGGTGACAGCGCAAGACGAGCGTGTGGGTCTCAAGGTGCGGGTCACGGTGCGGGTGCGTGGCCATGGGGTCCGGGGACAGCGGCTCCAGGACGATGCTCGCCTTGGCCGCGCAGACCGACCGGTCAGCGGCTATTTCCAAACGCCGAGGGATGCCCACGCTTCGGCACGAGCTCTCTTCTCTGTGGGAGGGCGCCCAAGGGCGCGAGGATGACCGGTCGCCAGCACTGAGCTCCAAGCAGGGGTGAGGGAGTAGGGGCCGCCCCGCTCCGGGACCACAGCAGGAGCTCCCTGTGCCCCCCAGAACCCCAGCAGGTGCTCCCCGTCCCCCCTCCAGGACCCCAGCAGGTCTGGCTGTGTCCCCGGCTTCACTTGTGAACCTCCCGAGCTGTTAGCGGCACCGAGTGAGCAGGGGGCGCGGGTTAGAGACGCAGCACCGCGAGGACCAGAGCCAGAGCGCAGCCCTGGACCCAGCTCGCCGGCGCCGCCCCCCCACCGCTGCTCCTGGCGCTTCTCGGCACCGGGCGCTGATGCTGAGCCTCTGGGTGCACTGGGTGCGTCGCGTGAGACCCGATCCCTTGGAGACAGTCCCTCCGGGTCTCTCTGCGTCTGATCACGAGGGGCCTCCCCGCGGGGCTCCCAGGCCTCTGCTGGAGCCACGGGGGGGGGGGACGGCCCCCCACCGGCCCTGGGGGTCTCCTTGCCCCCCGACACCCATGGACGGCGCGGGCCGAGGCTGGGCCGCCAGGGGCGGATTCACGACGCGGCTGCGGGGACCCGGCCACGCACCGGAGGCAGCGCCCGGGGTGGTGTCGCGCCCACCGGCACCTCCAGTGACTCGGGCGCAGGCGGTGCTGTGAGCGGAGGGGCCTCCCGGGGGACCAAGCCCCTCTCCCCGGTGCTAAAGGCGCTGCGCTCTGTCCCCGGCCCGCGAGGGAGCGCCACCCACAGCCACACCTGCACAGGGTCACCGCAGCTCGGGGCAGCTGGGGGCGGCTGGGGGCAGCTGGGGGCGGCTGGGGGGAGCTCGGGGGAGCTGGTGGCGGATGGGGGCAGCTGGGGGGAGCTGGGAGCAGCTGGGGGCGGCTAGGGGCAGCTCGGGGGCGGCTGGGGGCGGCTGGGGGCAGCTCGGGGGTAGCTGGGGGGCAGCTGGAGGCAGCTCAAGGGAGCTCGGGGGCAGTTCGGGACAGCTCGGAGAGCTCGGGGGCAGCTAGGAGGAGCTCGGGGAAGCTCAGGGGCAGCTCAGGGGCAGCTCAGTGGCAGCTCAGGGGCAGCTCGGGGCAGCTCGGGGCGTGCTGGCCGTACCCCCGTCCCTGCGTCCCCTTAGGGACCCCTTCCGCCCCGGGACTCCCAGGCCTCTCCCGGGCCCAGAGGCTCTCAGGGCGGCTCCTACCCCTACTTCGCAAGAACTCCTGTCCCAACTCTTTCCCCAACATGAGACCTTGGGTAAAATCGCGCTCCTTAGGTTGCCTTTTTTTTCCGTGAAAATTCACCAAACAGTAACTGTTGTTACGAGCCACGTAAAGCTGTCCGTGCTGACCTGGCACGTCGGTCGGCAGCCGCGCTGGGACCCCGGCCTGGAGAAACGAGAGGTGCGCGGGCAGGACGTGACCCCTGGGTGTCCTGCTGCGCCCCGAACAGGCGGACTTACCTGGATTTAATTTGACCAGTTAAGAGCCGCGAGCGTTTTCTAGAATTCAGTAGCAACTAAAGAATCAAGGACAGATGCACACGGTCCGACACCAAGAACAGCTTTTCCCTGGAGTCTTAGGTTCTCGCGCAACACGGTGTCTGCTGTCATTCGAGTTCACGACCATTGAACCGTGTCCTGGGCGCCCGGCGGGCTCAGCGGTTAGCGCTGCCTTCGGCCCAGGGCGTGACCCCGGGTCCCGGGATCAAGTCCCACGTCGGGTTCCCCGCACGCAGCTCCTGCCTCTGCCTGTGTCTCTGCCTCTCTCTGTGTCTCTCATGAGTAAATAAATACAATCTTTAAATAATAATAAAAATAAAAACACGTTCTGGAAATTAACTTTCTGAGTTGCTTAGCAGCAGGAGGTCTGGATCACTGCGAGGCTCTTGCTTCCCCCCCCGCCCCCGCCCGCCCATCAGAAGGGACCCGTGGGTTCATCAGAACCTACGCGGCGCGTGAGTGACAAACACAAAACACACATTCGAAACGTTTTATTTATAATCGGCACCAGGCAGATTAGGAATTCAAGTATTCTTTCCGCTGTTGTTTCGATCATTCAAACCCACGTCCCCAAACCCCGGTCACTAAGGGCAGAGGCTCCTCCCTTCCATCCGGATGATGAGCTTTCTGGGAACCTGATGGGGGCTCAGCCGCGACGTCCACGCAGGGCCGCAGGACGCCCAGCATCTGCGCCTGCGCAGGGGACCCTGGGGAGGGGGACGGAGGGGAGGGGCCATGGGGGAGGGAGCAGGGTCAGAGGGTGGGCGGGGGGGCGGGGGGCGGAGGGGGGATAGGGAGGGGCTGTGGGCCGTGGGGGAGGAGGCGGTGGGGGAGGGGGACAGAGGGGAGGGGCCGTGGGGGAGAGGGCGCTGTGGGCGGGGCACAGTCGGCCGCCCGGTGGAGCGGGTCCCGTGACCGGCGGGCGCGCTCTGAGGGCGGCCGTGCATGCGCGGGGCCATGAGGCCACCGGCTCCGCCCCCTCCGCCTCCGCGCGCCTGCGCAGTCCGTGTTCTCGCAGCTGCTTCCGGCCGCCGTGAGGTACGGGCCGGACTGTGAGGACCTGCCGCTCCCGCCCGCGCCTGGGTCGAGCCGCCGGCCGCGCACGCTCGGGAGGGCGGCGGACCCACGTCCCCTGTGTCCCGGGCCCGGGAGGCCGTTAGGGGCGCAGCCGCCGTCCGGCCGGTGCCTCCTGAGGAACAGCGGAGCCGCCGCCCGGGCCTGAGGGCTGCTCCCGGGGTCACAGGGACTTCGGGACGCGGCGGAGGCCCCGCGCTGACAGGGCGTCGTCGGGGGCGGCCTGGGGCGCTCGGCGGGCTCGCGGCCCGAAGGGACGCCCCGGCAGCAACTGGGCCGAAGCCGCCGGCCCGTGGGCAACCTGTGGGGGAAGGCGGCGGCCCCGCTCCTCCCGCCACGGCCCCGCCCCCCGCCGGGGACCCGGGAGCGCCCACAGAGGAGAAGCGACAGGCTGCGGGAACACAGAGCCTTTATTTCACGGCCGCATCACAGCGGGGCGCTCGGAGTACAGGGGAGGCTGCCAGGATGCGAGGCGGGCACCGGCCCGTAAGGCGGTGGGAGCGAAGGAGAGCGCGCCGCCCCGTGGCCGCCGCCCCCCCCCCCCCCCCCCCCCCCCCCCGCTCGGCCTCCGCAGCCCTCTGCCCGCCCGCCCCGCCCGGGCCCGCGCCTGCTCCTACGGGGCCACCGCACAGCACACGCGGCCCACACCAAGCGCCCGGCGCCGGACGCCCGGAAACCTCGTGCCTGGCCGCAAGCACGACGGGCTGGGCCGCCCGGAATGGACGGTCGTGGCGCCTCCTCCCGCGTCGAGAGGCCGGGGCTCCACGCGCAGGGCTCGGCCCTCGCCGCAGGTCCCACGGCTTCGCAGTGGAGGCGCCCGAGAGCCTCAGACGCTAGAGGACCTTCCGGATGCACGGAACGCTCCTGAGCGCAGCGACGTTTCCTCCGCAGCGTGGCCGCTGTGCTCCGAAGACTCCGCTGTTTACCGTGAGAAGTCGAGGGGAAGCGTCCGAAGGTGGGAAAGCCAGCATCGGGATTAGTCACACAGTTTCCTTTCCGCACAACAGCACCTGTTCAGGTGAACAGCACCTCGCCAGCCGGGCTGGCTTTGTTCACCGTCATCGATCAAAATGAGTGACAAAAAGCAGGTAGTTGTACACAAAGTAAACGGGAAACAAAAACAAAACTCCCTAGTTAAAAAAAAAAAGAATCAAGAATGTTTAGAAGTGGTTATAAAACAAAATAATGTATTAAAATGCGGGGGAACAGGATAGACCAGGGCTGTTAGGTAAGGTTTGGTTGTCGGCATTTTAATTCTTCAGGCTCCTGGTCGGGTTACCGGCGTAGCACGGACTGGCGGCAGTAGGGGGGCGGCGCGGACATCTGCGAGGGCCGAAGCTCCTCAGGTTCGCAAAGTCGAGTGTTGTTTAAAAGATGGGTTCTCTAGGAGGAAAAAAAGAGAGAAAGGACTTAAATATTCCAAAGACACAGGCTTGGGGGAAAAACCCACATAAGTACCGTCCCACCCAATTCCCAGTCGGACCACCGACCCTCACGTGCCTGGTCCCACAGCGGGGCCATTCCCGGAGGCCAGCACAACGGCCCACCCGGTGCCCTGCAAGCAGACCGACCCAAGAGCCGCCACGCTCGGGTGACCCTGACCTGCATGGTCCCGAGGGGAAACCGAGGTCAGCTTTTTAAAGCTCGATGCAAGGAAGGAGGAGAAACCAAGTCCGTTTGAGCTCCCTGACGTGAGCAGAAAAGGTGCCTCAGGTGAGGAGAGCGGGCCGAGGCCGGGTGGGAGCGGGGACACAGACCTTGTGGACCAGGAATCGCCCACGGGGCACAGGAGATCCGGGGAAGTGCCAGGACCCCTCTGATACCACACCGAGCAGCACACGCTTGGTCTAGCAGCCCGGGGAGGCCGCACATGGCTGCACACAGCCCAGAGAGGTCGTACACAACCACACATGGCCCCGGGAGGCCGCACAAGGGCCCAGGGAGATCGTACACGGCCGCACACGGTCCAGAGAGGCCACACACAGCTGCACACAGCCCGGGGAGGCTGGCGCAGAGGGCAAGGGGACCCGACAGGGGGACGGGCTCTGTGAGCTTAAAGCAAAGTGAGACATGAGCCCAAGAAACCCTCAGTCGGAGGAAGGGAGGGACTAAAATGGGAGCAGACCAGGGGGCAGACAGGAAAGTAAGGGTGACGTGCTGTCCCGGAAGGAGAAACAGGTTTTGGGAAGGTGACTTTTCACTTCTTAGTTGAGCTGGTCAGACACTTGGCGGGTGGTGGTGACCCAGCGGGCAGTGCGGTGCTCGTCAAGCTCCTTCCAAGAGACGCCGGCCCCGAAGTCGACTGGAACAGACACAATTAAGTCTTGTTTCCCAGGAAAACCCGCCAGCACGGAGACTTCTCTCACTTCCTATGTTAGCTTCCTCTCAGATGTGTCTCCCGCCCGTTACGTGCTTGAGGCTGTTTCACTGCTGGTTCCAGGCAGGGGATGGGGGGGGGGGACAGAATCAGTGGAGCAAACCCAAAGTTTTAGGTTTTAGGTTAGTGATTATGAACAGACACCTGGGGGTGGTGATTGGCACCGATGAAAGATCAGTCACTATCACTGACTTGGGGACCTTGCTGGGACCTCAGTCACAGGATTGCCCCCTGCTCTGGATGAGTGGCTGTGTTCTCCTTGCTCAGTGAACACCCATTGTTCTAGGAACACAGCCGCCACCGCAGCCCAGCTTCTATTAGGAAGGAACCTCCCGCATCAGCAGTGCCTGCAAAGCCACAGAAGATGAGGCTTCCGATCCCATTCTCCACGTCTCCGGACACCATGGCACGGTATTTCACAAACTGGCTTTCACCAAAATTAAAACTTCAATTTAGAAAACAAAGCTAAAATTAAACTTGTAAACAGGAACCAGGAGTACGTAGGAGTTGAATGAAAAGTCTTGATTTCAAAGAGCTTCAACATTTATTGAAATACATGTGGAGAAAGACATAGTTGCCCACGTAAACCCGAAGGTCATTTGCTTTCCTGTATTCACAGACCACTAAGAGGTAAAATAAAGCACCTCCCTTTGCCGGGAGTAAGGATCACAAACGACAACCTGCACACATGCTCACACTGCACACCGCTGCGGAGTGAAGGTTGCATCACTGCGATTTTAGCAGCAGGCACATTTTCCCGTCGTTCCTCAAACAGCAGTGAATCACGTGCAGCTGAGCGGCGGGCAGCGTGTCAGGACAGCCCAGTGGGCCCTCCCCGCTGATGCAGATGCGGGCACTCGTGGGCTGTCTGTGATGGGCGCACCAGCCAACCTCTGCTGCTTCTGGTTCCTGCGGCTCCTGAGGTTCTGAGCCCAGGAGGGGGGCATAGGCCACAACCCCCAAGGCCACTGCTGCACGCTCATCACACATTCGTGCTTTTCCTGTTCCGCCCACGTGTATCCATGAGAAAGAAGGGGAAAAAAACGCTTCACGTTTGGTTTTTGTTGTTTTTCACATTTTGGGTCTAATGACTCCGTCACCCACTCTGATCCCACGGAAGACCGAGCACCGGCTCCTCACACGAACACCACGCACGGTTGCGCTCCTTCCCCAGGGGCGTTCTGTGCTGTGATCACAGCAGCCCGGACACCCTGTCAGGACCGACCACGTGCCTGACTCCCAGCTCCTTCCTTTTGGCGACTTCGTGATGTCCGCCTGGAGTCTGGGGAGGGTGGCGGCAGGAGAAGCGCCAGGTTGCGCGGCAGGGGCTGGAGTCCTGGCCCAGGAAGCAAACGCGTCGCCAGCCCTCGAGGGGGCCAGGCCAGGGGCGACGCTGACCCCCGGCCTTGTCTGAGCCCGCGGCCCCGTCCCGCAGCCCAAGTCCTCGCAGCCACCGCCTGCCTGCCTATGTCGCCTCAGTCGTCGCACATGCTCTCAGGGCACTCGGATTTCCTGGGTGAGCCCGGGGCCAGCGGGCAGCCGGTCAGATTCAAGCACGGGGTGCCAGGGCTCCAGGGACCGCGCTGGCAGCAGGTGGGCTCCAGGCTGTGGCTCTGCTCCACAACCCACGCGCTCAGCTGCCACATGCGCTCGCAAAACCAGGCCACCCAGCCGCGCCGAATTCTGCCAGGTGCTGCAGCCCCTACCCGGACGGGAGCCTCGATAAAAATGTAAAAATGCGGTTTTTATTAAAAATAATTAAAAGGATGCAAGAAACCGTAACATTTGTTTTTGGAGTAAGATTCAGTTACCGTAGGGCAACAGTATAGCCAGAGACCTTAAATATATGAATAAAGATATTTATGTGAGGAATCCAACTATTTCCTAAATAAAAATAAGAACCAGGTGCCAAATGTTTGGTTTTAAATACAAAGGTTTACAGGCTTCAGTTGTTTCTAATGCTAAACTTTCTTTGCTGGGTTTCCCATTTGCAGATTTGATTTTCATTTTTTAATCCACTTCCGTTGGAAGAAAGGAGTCCTGGTGCCAAAAGTGCGAGTAGGATATGTTTCTATTTGGGGGGTGTGCCCGTGGAGTGCAGACGAGGACACCGAATCCAACGTCTTCCTTTCTGGCCGGAGACAGCACGTATCCGAGGAGGCCGGGGAAACGGCTTTGTGTCCCCGTTTGCCGGGCCGTGTTACCGCCGTCCAGGCGCCCGGCCTCCTCAGCCCTCGCATGGCCTGCAGGCCCGTCTCCCAGGGGGCGCACCCCATCCGCCCGCTGCTTCTGCTCCCTAACACGCACGCAGGCACCATTTCACCTCGAAGACTGAAGTCCGTTCAGAGGTTGCTGGGGTCACATCCATTCAGTTGTTTCACTTTCAGGAGTCAATTTGAGATGTTCACCCCAAGTTTCTGTTTAAGAAATGAAAAGCCTACCTTTCCCACAGCCGCGGTTCCCTCCCCCCAGGGAAGGCCCGTCGCGGCCTCTACCCTGTCACCCGTCAAGGCCCTCACCGGCCTTTGGGAGAGGGTGAGCTCTCCTGATGCCACTGGGCTACCAACCGGGTTTCTTTAAAGTCAACGGCAACGTTTCTGTCCGCGTCTCTACACGGCACACTCGAGTTCCTCTACTGGAGGAACTACCACCACCAGCACTTGCAGAACATTCTGTCAGATGAAGACATCGATTTTACCTCATTTTTAAACATGATTATTTTGTGAAATACGGTTTTACGTGTTCACTTAGCTTTAGATCATAGCTGCAACTTCAAAGACACTTTGTACAAAATCAGCTTTTCTAGGATGAAGCGAGTGTTGACGGCACCGCTGGGAGTGTTACTGGAAGGGTTCCCGGCAGGGGCCCTGCGGGCTGCAGCGTGGATTCGGGACGAGCCAGTCCAGCCTGGCCCTGCTGCGAGGCCTGGGCCCCCGGTCCTCGTCCATGCCCTGGGCGGCCGTGAGAACCAACGCAAGTAATAAATGGCGAAGCTCCCCAACAAAGCAGGGCACGGAGCGGGCACTCGGTGATTGTTGTATCGATCTCCATACACAGTATCTCAAATTTTGCCGGGTTCGCTTCCACATTAGGTTCAGTTCTACCCTGCAGGATGCAGGTCCAGCGCCCCCAGCATCAACCGCCCGGCCCAGGTACGTCACCCAGTCCACACGCTTTCCCTTCCACCCTGTGCTCCACCAAGGAAGCCGCCCTCCTGAAGGCCGCCCGGCCTAGACACCGAGGCAGGCGACCTGGAGTCAAGTCTGAGCCCGCAGTGCTGCCAGGGGCGTTGCGGCCTCTGCCTGCCCAGGTCTGCAGGGAGCCCCAGAGCAGCACGCGGGGGACCTGCTCTCGCCGGGCCCTGCCACAGCTCGCCACCCGCCCCATCCTCTGCTCGCCCCCGAGTGCCCGCACTCCGGTGTGGGCATAGGGCCTTCCCTGCTGCCTTCTGGGGGGGATCCTGAGGTGCCATCCCAGCCCTTCCTCGAGGCCTCCCCTACACACCATCTTTTCCTCCGCATGCCATTCTGGGTTTACTCTGTCACAGCGACGATCCTAGTGCTTCAAGCACAAGAGTCTACACTGAGGAGTCTATGAATGGAGGCAACAGGGATGGACGTGCAAGGCAAGAACCAAGAGCAGGGGTCTGGGAGGGAAAACCCAAACTACTGGATTCTATCATCGGGAAGCAAGGTCTAACTGCCTGTCTTCCCCACCACCTCCACCTGCTGATTTCGGGTGGTTTGCAGGCTCATTTCCTGTCTTCGTGTGAAGGAGCCGCATCTATGCTATCCTGGGAGGACACGATAGCTTTCCCAAATCTCTGAAATCTCTGAAAGCTGACAAAGATTCCTCCAATACTTAGTATTTGGCCCTAAGGCATAAGGTCTTCTGCTTCAGTCTCCTAGGTCTAAGTCTCATGGGAACGTGACATGAAGGCGTTTCCCAAAATCTTAAAGCTTCTTTTAAGAAATGAATGGGCTAGAAGAGGTCAGTCAGTGCGCTGTATTCTAGCTACACCTCTATCAGGCTTAGGTTCCTAAGATGAGGGGAGCGGACAGCGTCTCTGCAGCATCAGAGTCACGTTTAGAAAAACTGCATCAAACCGTTGTTTCAGGAAGAAATCCTTTGAAACCACATATGAACAGAACTCACCAAGTACCCGTCTGGTGTTTGCCTAGAACAGGAGGCTCAGTGGGAATCCAAAGGATTCATCTCTAGACCCAACTCACTAGATTATTAGTAAGTTATTAGTTTACTTTTTTTCCCCTAACATTTTTAAATCCAGTATGTTGTTTCCTACTCAGCATGTCTCGATTCCAAACAGCCGGAGGTGAGTACTGGCCACCGTGACGGACGATCCACTCACACCTGCCCCACAGTTGACAAAGCTCGTGATGCTCGGGAGCAAATAACTGCAGGGCCAACGTGTCCGTGAAGGTGACCCTCACGGGGTTAGGGGCGCCTCACACACGTCTTGGTTACCGGAGCACAATTCCCCCAAATGCCACCCCCCCCACGTCCAGAAAGCAGCATCTGGGATGACCAACATGAGAGGCTGTCCAGACGTGACACACGCTCCGCTCTGCCCATGGATGGCATCCGCGGGTCCTGAGTACAGGCGCTGATGCAGATTACTTCATTCTCGAGGCTTCTGTTTAAAAAGTGTTGAGGGAGGGCACCCGGGGGGCTCGGGGTGACCCCAGGGTCCCAGGATCGAGTCCCGTGTCGGGCCCCCCGCAGGTAGCCTGCCGCTCCCTCAGCCTGGGTGTCCGGGTCTCTCGAGGAGGAAGAGAGGAACAAATGCTCCTTCCTCACCAGACTGGCAAAGTCTTAAATTCTTTAAAAAAAGTCTTAGGATTTCAGCGTCAGCAAAGGTGTGGGGCAACAGGGATGCTCGTAAAGTGCAAGTGGGAGCCTCCCCTCGCAGAACGGGATCAGCGGGGGCTCCTCCTCCAAGGCACTCGTCAGTAGGTGCTCGCTTCCCGCCTGGCGTTCCAGTTCATCTTGAAGCCCGGACTCGGAATGGTCAGCTTGAATCCTATGGTCTCCTTCAGAAATCCGTGGTCATGGACACGCGACAGCAAGGGAAGCTTCCTTAATGCGCGCTCTCCTGACCCCCTGCACCTGTGGGCTGTCCCCGCGGCCCAGGTGATTGTACCAGCCTCGCAGGGCACTCGCCCTCCTGGTCAGTTCTCGGGACCCACCCACCCTCTCGGGGCTTCCATGCTCTGGGGCTCCCAGGGTAGCCTCCCGCCCTCTCCCTCCGCCGGCCCCGGGGCAGCCTCACTCCCGCCACAGGCGTCCTCCCTCCAGGATGCGCGCCCTGACCTTCTGACCTGCCCCTCCTGCACAGGACCTGCTAAGACTTCCTGCACCTCCTGACACCCCACCCCCGTGGACGTCCCACCTGCACCTCTTGACACACCGCCCCCACCCCTGTGGATGCCCCACCTGCACCTCCCAACCTCCCTGCATGGACGCCCCACCTTCACCTCCTGACCTCCCCGTGCGGATGCCCCAACTGCACCTCCTGACCCCTGACCTCCCCCTGCAGACGCCCCACCGGCACCTCCTGACACCCCCTCTGCCCCCGTCCCCACGCAGACGCCCCACCTGCGTCTCGGACTCCACGTCTCTGGGAACGGCATTGCAGCGCTTACTTATTCTGGGAGTCAGCGGGATGAAGCCCACTGGCCCCGCGTGTCATAAAGGCCTTCCCCAGAGCCCTGGGAACCACTCCTTAGGGCCTCCCAGCACCCAGTTCACGAAGGCACAGCTGAGGGGCAGGCAGGAGGACCGTCACCCATGCAGGATGCAGACTGCCCTCCCCCCCCCAAACCCGTGGAGCTGCCCCCTCGCACGTGCTGCTCAGCCCACCCGGCCAGGCCCAGCCCAGGCCCCCAGGGCGCCCCCATCCCAACACCACGACACACAGCTTGGCTTTAAGGCGGCTCGGCTGCGAGGAGCAGCCCTGGTGCCCTGGCGCCGGGCCTGACGCCACAGGAACCCCTGACCCGAGCCTGAGGCCCTGCTCCCCTCCCGGGCCATCGTCCACACGGCCTCACAGCTCTCACGGTCATGGGGCACGGCAGCCCTCCGCTTCTCTCCATGAGCCCCAGCCCCTGGAGCTTGGCTTGTAAGGGCCTGGCGGGGCGGCCAGGCCTCTGCAGCTCCCCCGTCCTCCCTCCCCTCCCCCCTTCCTGCCCCCATCCCCCGCCTCCCCCCACGTGTCCTCAACCCGGCCAGGCCTCACTCTGCCCCGCACTCAGGTGCAGGTTCCCGTACCGCATCACGTGCAGAACCACAGCTTGTTTCTCCGTGTTTCTCCCCCCAACAACCCCCGCTGTGGACCCCTCCCTGGGAAGGACAACCCATCTGCTATTTACCACCTTGACGGTCTGAACGCTCAAGGCCTAGCTCTACCCTCACACGCTGGTACTCGTTTAATATTTCTTCAACAGATGAATGGATCTTTCCAAGTTCATCTAGTTTGCTCACCTTCCATGTGAATTTACATTTTACCTGCCCCGATCTGTTTGACGAGGCTGCTTCTAAAGGTGGTCCTGAGACAGGCAAACTTCAAAGGCCGTGCGTGTGCACGTCTGCGTGGTGCGTGTGCCTCTGCGTGGACACAAGCCCACTGCAAAAATGGGTACGGTCCTCGGGGTAACAGACAGAACTGATCCCCTCTAAGACTTATTAAAATGTCACAAATCCAACTGCAGTGTTGGCCACACTCACACTGGGCACTAATTTTCATCTTCTGCTCCTGATCAAGTAACGTAACTTAGCAGAAACACCCAATACTTTTGTATTCGTGTGACACCATGTTCACTCATCACCGTGTCAGGAAAGGCCGGCTGCACCGGACACCCCGGCGGGCCCAGCGTCTCACGGTTTGAGTCTCCATCTCCCGACAGCAGCTAAGAAAGTCCTCAGCCTCGCACATAACACAGCACACCTGTTCAGTCTAGTGGACGTGCTGCTCACACATTTTCAATTATTTCTGCTTGTGGGCCTCTTGAACATCTTGTGTTGAAAACAGCATCTCACGTATAGGGAGTGAGGCTGTGGACAGAAGACGAGCACTGAAAAGTCAGTTGTATCTCCCTAAACCAGCTACAGGGAGAGCAGATTTGTAAGACCTTCTTTGGGTAAAAAATCATACAAGCTTATTGGAAGATATTAAAAAATACCGACATAAATAGAGATATTTTATGTTTGTGGGAAGAAGCGATCCTTACCACACACTGAGCTCCAAACCAGACGCGGTTCCAGTTAAAACACCACCTGGTCATCTCAGAACCAACAATCTGATTCTGAAATTTCTGTGGTACAGAAAGAGCCCAGAACAGACCAGACATCCCTGGAGGAAACACGGCTGGGGAGACACGGCCTACCAGGGACGAAGCCTCATCTTAGAGCTATGGTAACGTGGACGGTATGGCGTCCGAGCAGGGACAGACATACAGACTCACGGAACCACGGGGCCCATGAGGTCCCCACACATACGAGGGACTTGACATGCGACCTGCAGGTGGGGGAGTGATGACAGGCTCAGCACCCAGGGCTGGAAGTGAGGGGGGGTGGACGACGATGGGCTCAGCACCCAGGGCTGGAGGTGGTGGTGGGGACAATGGGCTCAACACACCCAGGGCTGGAGGTGAGGGGGGGTGGATGACCATGGGCTCAGCACCCAGGGCTGGAACACTGGCTACGCCAGCAGGACACGAGCCATCCCCATACAGGAACCATTTCTCATGGACCAAGAGTTGCTATACAGAAGGCGACATTAAGTACGCGAACGACCGCAGCTCTAAACCACAGGGTATGGGGGGCGTGAGACACAAGGGAAAGCGTGATAGTCCCACGTCGTGACCTCTGCTAGTAAGTGCAGCCAGCGCACCAACATACGGACTCGGACAGCAAAGACAGCCACAGCCTGAGGCATTTGCAGCAAAGACACCAAGGGCGGGCTGGTGCGTGGACTCCGCCGGGAGCAGCAAGAACCAGAAAGCCAGGTGTCCTTCACATCAACCAGTTTGGTCAGAGGGGAGGCGGTGCTGTGGCGGGGGCCACGCCGTCCCCAAGGGGGGACATGTGCGTCCTGCGAGGCGCCGTCGACTAACCCATCAGTGTACACATCGCGGTACAAACAGAACGGCAACCCTGGTACACGTGCCGAGCAACAAAACCCACCTCTTCCATGCACCATCGTGGACGTTAGCAGCACTCAACGGTGGTGATCCCATCACATGGGAACAGCGTCACCAGCCGGCTGCCGGCACAGAGGTCGTTTCCGACCTGCTGGCATATGTAAGAATGTCCTCAACACGCTGGTGGCAAGTCCTCGTGTGCATGTCTGCTTATCTCAGATAAATGCTCACGGTGGTTTACATGGCAGGCTCACAAGGTGGGTTTTGCCAAACTGTCCCCAGGAAACAGGACCCGTTTAAAAAGCAGCAGGGGATCGTCACCTTCTCTCTCACAGCCCCCCAACACGAGCTAAAAACAAACTTTGCCGGATGTGTCAGTGAAAACATACACACTGAGTTTTTAATTTGTATTTAAGGATAATGAGGCTGAACAGTTTTGATTGTTCACGTAGCTTCTACATGGTTTGCTGGGTTAATGCTTTGCCCACTGTTCACTCATTTGAGACAGAGACACCGAGGGAGCACGAGCAGGGGGAGAGGCAGAGGGAGCCAGGTCCCTGTGGGAGCCGGAGGTGGGACTCGATCCCGGGACCCCAGGGGCACGGCCTGAGCCCAAGGCAGACACTCACCCGTTGAGCCCCGGGTGCCCCAAGTGCTTGATTTCTGGATGCGACACAAGAGTCCATGATCTGTCCCTGACACGGATGCCCCTCTGCACAGTGAACTGTCACTTCATCCTTTAAGTTCTCAAGGTTCATGAGCCACAGCCATCTTTCCTTTACGCGTCACTCCTCACCCGTGTTGAGGGCTTTAAGGTCAGGCCCCCGTGGTGCCCCTCCCGCAAAGTGCCTCCTGTAAGGCAGACGTCGGTGAAGACAGCCCCTACTGAGGTCCTAGGCAAACAGGACACCCCAGGGCGTCGCTGCAGCCGCCGTCCGCGCCCGTCACCACCACATGCGGGGACCTGGGTGATGAGGTCGGGAGCACCGGGCGGAGCCCAGGCACACACGGTGCCAGGCGCAGTGGCGTCCACGCAGGGCGCCGACTCTTACCTTGCCTACTCCTCCCCTTCGTCCAGCTCCGTCTCCTTGTGCACCACCACTCTCGTCACCGACATGTCGGGGTGCTGCTCCCGGGCTTCCCGGATGGCCTGCGCCAGCGCCTGCGGGGTCAGGACAGAGGACGGTGAGCCAGGCCCTGGCTGCGCCGCTCCCGGGCAGCTCCAGCTCCGGCGCACACGGGAAGCAGGGCCGGCCGCAGGCTGGGGCTCACGGTGGCCGACGCTCTGTTGCCCCACACTTCCCACTTTCCAGTCATTTCAAATAATGACCATGAACAGAAAGAACCTGCGCACTCAAGCCGGCCTCGCGCTCGCAAAGACTGGCAGGACACAGACCCTGAGCTCGTACAGTCACCTGCAGCCCGAGGCCACCACTAAGGTCGTGCAGCTCCCGGAGCAGCGGGGAGGCCCTGGGCCCACCTCCAGCTCCCCCAGGGCCTGCTGTCCTCCTTCAGGGGCCCCCACTGCTGGAGGCCAAGTGTTGCGGGAAAGACCCCCGGAATTCCAGGGCAGCAGCAGGGGGCATATGGCAAGCAGAGTGCAAGAGGCGGCACAGACAGTCCTTCAAGTACAGGTCTCTGCTCCACAGTCAGAACCACCGGGGTGGCGAGGTCAGCGGTCAAGCTCGAGGCCACCGCCGTGGGGCTGCGGGCAAGAGCAGGGCGCGGGGGCCCCCGCCGGCTCACAGGCTCTTCCAGGAAGCAGCGGAGTTTCTTCATATTTTAACAGAAGATAAAGTACGTACAAGTGTCGTGACAAAGTGGACAGATCCGCTCCTCTGCGGGAGAGAGGTTTACAGGTGTTCCAGAGGGAGGCGGCACAGACGGCCCTCAAACTCTAAGAAGACGTCCAGAGCAAGAGGGAAGTCTTGGGGGAAACTATGTGCCTGAACCAAGTGCCCCCCGCCCCGCCCCCCGTCCTCTTCCTCTGTCGTCTGCCTGCGGGGACAAGGGCGCCTCTCATCTGCCATCTGGCCAACAGAGCATGCAGCCTCATTCCACACACACGGAGGTAAAGCTGCAGAGACCTGCATGGTTTTATGCCCAAGACGTCACAAGGAAGCCTGGAAGACGCTGGAGGTACTTAGGTCCCTGCCAGGGAGCAGGTTGTGGGGCGGGGGGCAGCAGCAGGGCGGCCCAGGACCGAGGGGGAATGGGCAATCCGCACGGACGAGCCCGTGTTGCTGTCTGGAGTCCGGTCTGGGAGGAACGGCCGTGCTGGAGCCAGTGCAGGTGCTCACCTCCGCTCCTCCCAAGGAGCTGCCCCGTGAAGCACAGAGGGTGACAGGGAAACAAATGATGCCCAGGGGAAGGGGACACGCGTGACACGCGCCTTGAGTAGCAGGGAAGGAGGGAAAACCGAAAGCCACCCAATGGTCCCCAAACACATGTGAAATCTGTTCACCGTTAGTTCCGTTACTCTGCAGTATCCGCACATGAAACGATATACTGCAAAATGTCAACTTATGAGACAACGGGAGAGGCTGTGCGCAAACGATCACATCCTCCTGCCAAACCGGGAGGTTATTTCACGGCAAAGGAGCAGACACAGTGAGAGGTGAGTGCGGTGCCCCGTCCCGGCATGGAGTGGGTGCACGCGGGGCAGCCGCCTGCGACGCAGCCTCTCAAGCGCAGGACCCCTGTTGTCTCTGCTGCTCAGAGGGAGGGTTTCTCCCCATGGTTACGATTCTCCTGAGACAGGACAAGGGCTGAAGAAGGGGCCGGGACAGCGCAGACCCCACGCGGAGGGCTTCGGCTGTCGGCAGGAAGTGGTTTCCCTCTGCCTGTGAAAACGTGCGTGGTGTCGCTGCAGGCTTTCAGGGGAGGGAGCTTTGTGAGCACCGGGGACAGGCCCGCCTGAAGCCACTTACACGGACTCAAGGAGGTCCATGTGCCTTACAACTACCCGCGAACGTGTCACAGAAGCTTAGCCCCTCTTCTCTCCTCCGGCATCAGCCCTTGGTTTTCAAATGGGTGGACGCGGGACACACCGAGCAAGGCCGTGTCCCTGCCGTCTTGGGTCAGGCTGCGGCCTCCTCCTAAGGGGGGTCAGCAACGGGTGTCCCGCTGGCACTCGCATTTCAGACCCTGTCTTCATCATTTGCTGCTCAGAAGCTGTACTGTCACCACAGGCGGGCCGGCGGGAAGGCCAGGAGGGCGCACGTCCAGTGGCCAGACGGGCAGCAGAAGCAACGACCTGGAAGGCCTGGATTTCCACTTCCTGCCGAAGAGCGCAGGCCCGGGCCTCTCCCCCACAGGGGCCTCTCCCCCCACGGGGGCATACACACTCCCACTAGAGGCCAGCAGGGAAGGGAGCACTTGCTCTGCCCAGACCGTCCCAGCAGAGCATCCCTCCCCGTGCAGAGCGGGAAGCTGGGCCTCCACGGAGTCAGCCAGGCTCCCCCATGGGTAGGCGGGCCCAGCCAGCTACCCCAAGCCCTTATGACAAAGTCCAAGTTCAGAGGCAGGGCAGCCCTTCTCTGACCTCAGAGCACGCTCAGGGATGAGACACATAGGAAAGAGGGAAGCCAAGTCATGTTTACGGGGCTCTAGAAAAACATAGTTTTCTTTTTAGGCAGAGAAGAGCATCTCTGGTCACACAGAGTGAGCTTTTTTAAAAGTGGGACGTCCTGTTCTCCAAACTCTGTTTCCTGAGCTCCACGCTGCATCAGAGCCGGGCAGCGATCATCTGTTCTGACACCCCAGCCGAGATGCTCAACTGAATGTCTCTAACAACTTAAAGAGTTAGGAGTCTTCCATGTTCTGTCTCCCTTTCTGATATTTCCTACCCATTTCTTCTCTGCTTTCCTTTAAAGCAGAGTTAAAGTCACTCTGAAAATCACAAAACAAAAAATTCTCATCAGCTGAGGCCTCGGCCTAAAACTAAAGCTCCTTCCACGTCGCCAGCAGTCCGGCCCTCCTCTCCTGCATTCCTAAGCCACGCACTGCGCTCGGGTAAACAGCAGCTGGAAGCACGATTCTCTTAAGCAGCTTCTGAAGCCACGTATGGGGTCACTTTGTGGGGGGCCTCGGACTTTTCTCCCGCTCCTCGAAGATAGTAATAATCAGGGGACACACCTCAGGTAAATAGCCCAACTTGTCTAACGCTGTAAAAAATACTTTGTGAGCTCCTTAAAGTTGGTCTGAGTCAAACTTGGTGACTTTTCTTAGTGTCATTATGCTGCCATTCAGTTTTTAATCCACGATGGGCCTAAACCCAGGCCCACAAGAATTAACTAATGGTTGCCAGGAATCCTCGCGATTACTTGGACCCGAAAGCACACAGGAAGCCAGTGGGAAATGAACAGCCGTCACGTGCTGCACTGCTTTGGCCTGAGGGGGGCTCCCGGGACAGGCCATGTCTCGGGTGGGATGCGTCTATGCCTAGGAGATGACTCCATCCAGGAGGCACGGGGAGAAGGGGCCAGACACGGGGACACGACCCCACGACACCTGCCAAACTGAGAGACACGGTCACTTTCAGAACCAGAGCCGCGGGTCTTTACCTGGTCATGATCGATGTCTGCATCTCCCGTGATCACGATGCGTTTCTCAATTCTTGTTTCAGATATGCCACCTTTCACAGTCTAAAGGCCATAAAGAAAACAAAATCAAGGAGACAGCACTCATTACAGCACGTTCATGCTCACGGGAGGGGAAGGGAGCAACTGCGCCACGTGGAGAAGACGGGTGTTCCGGAAACTCTATCTTTAAGCTCAACAGAGATTCCTATTGTTAAAGTTGCAGCATCTGTAAGTTGTCCTCAACTGAAAGCAGCTTTAAAACTGACGTATCAAGATTCAGGGAAAATGAAGAGGAGACGGATGCCATTTAATCCAAAAAGTTCCACTGGGACATTCCACTACCATTCCCCTGAGTTTCCGTACCCTCAATCGGCCCATTTGTTAAAACAGGAAAGAAGAAAGGACTCTTTGGTTTATACAGAGTTACAAGGAATCCTAACGATCTGGGTCCCCAGTTTAGGTTTGGGAATTGCTTGGTGTCACCGTTTTGACGGCCTGATTCTCCTACAAATCCACCCGTAATGTTTTCATCTGGTTTAGTGCAGAAGAAAAAAGAGGACTTGGATTTGGTTTAAGGTGAAGATACACGAAGGTGACATAAGGATTTCTGTTTGACGTCTGACCTGACTACAGCCTCTGCATGTCGCCGCGCCTGCCAACAACAACCTGTGAGCAGACCTGGGCAGGAGCCCCACCCGAGCGGCCACGCGGTCCACGGCACAGTCTGGGACACGGAGGCTGACGAGAGCATATGGCTGCGAGCTGAGCCCCGAGAGGGACACAGCCAATCTCTACAACCCCCATCAACTATGTACTAGGCCACACTGATTGCGCTTTTTTGTGAGAGACCAAGCCGACCACTAGCCTGGACAGCCCCATACGCTTTAAAACGAGCGCCACTACCATCTCGTGTTTACGTGGCACTTTTTTAATTTACAAAGTTTCTGGCTGAAATACAGCATAAAGGATACACTGAAAACCTTTAAGCACTAACAAAACGTGAGAGGTAGATGGAAAAGGAAACGTGGGGAGACAACGCTGGAGTCAGAAATCGGGCGATGGCCGTGCGCCTCAGAATCACCGGGGGGCTCGTACGCCCATCCCAGGCTTTTGGTAGATCAGGCCGTGGGGCCGCTGGACACACGCTCCTAACCAGTCCCGGGAGAGCCTGCTGCTGCTGGTCTGGAGACCACACTCAAGAATCACTGGTCATCTGGTGTCAAACCTTTAGAGAATGAGAATGACCTGGAAAAATGCCCCATCTCCAACATATGAACACCTTAGGATCAACGAGGGAAAAATTATGTTCCTTGAACAACTTGCTGAAAATCCTGAATGATGGTCTTGCTTCTGTCAGGAGGCTTCGTGTGTACTTGCCAACCTCGTGCTTCCACTGTTCCCACGCTCCCTCTTTGCTCCTGCAGCGCCCTGACCTACAGCTACGCATGATCTGTTTTTATGCCCTTGTACTTCACATAAGTACATTTGCCAATGGAGCCCAATTTCTTGGATACTTGAAGTCCAGGCACTTTACTCCACGGGGCTATCACTTTGAGGCTGGTGTAGGAACAAGCAGTTCAGAACAGACCCTGTTGGCAAGGTCCCACCCTGGACTGCCTTACCTTGGTGATGTGCGTTGTGGTCGTTGTCGACACGGACTCAGATGTGATGGTTTGCGCCGTCAGTAATGTCCCGGAGTCACCACCAGCCCCGCCGTCAATCTTTGGATAGTTGGAGGGAAAATACAAAGTAATGCTTAATTTCCATCATGTGGCCATAGAAGACCCCTTCCCATCGAACATGCATGCTGTGAGCTCTTCGAGGTCGGCAGTCGGCTTAGCTGCCTGGCCCTTGCATGTCTGTAGCAGTGATTTATGGAGCAGGAGCCTGCTGGCCTTTAAACAGAGTCAAGGCGAAGGCTAAATGCACGTGGAGAGGCAAAGCCCCAGGAGGGAGGGGAAAAAAGGGAAGAATCAAGTAGAAAATGGGACTAAAAGCTACAAGGGTCACGAGACAGTTCGAATGAAGGCCTCTTGCAGAAGCTGGAAAGAGAAACTAAAGAGCCAGACAGAACAGGGTCCACAGTGGCTGCGAGTGCTGAGTTCGTACATGTTTTCTCATCTATGGAGCAAGAGAACCAGACTAGGATGGCGTAGACCCACTGATGTGGCTGTCGGCTTATCTCTAGTCGTTGCTGGAATACTTGGGATGAACTTACACGTGGACACACACTTTACTATGCGTGCAGCCTTGTGTTCTCTCTGTACGTATGTATAAACCCCACACATGTCTCTAATCGGGTTTTAACTTGTTTGCCTTGATACTAACAAGGCAGAAAGTTCTAGAGTTTACCAGGGCAAATATGGAACAAATTAGTGGCCTAAGCGTATACGTGAAGGTCACCAACACACTCATCTCCCACGTCCTGATGTTGACGCAAGGCAATAACCAGGAAGCCCAGAGCCTGAGTTACGGGGAAGTTCCTGTCAAATGTAAGCCATGTATCTGCATCTACCGGGGCACTTACTGTACTCCTGACACGCGAGTGCGTGCTCTCCCTCAACAGCTAATCCTGAGAAACCTGCGTTTGCATGGTTCTATGTACACACACGGATAACACATCTAGGATAATTTAGAGGAGTATTTGAACACGCCCACGGTAAACCTTTTAAAAAGATTTCTGGAGAGGTCAATGATCTGCCATCCCCCAGCACGGGCTGATCTGAGCTAGGATACTAAGCTCCTCAGTCGAGGAACAGTTGTATGGATGTCTAAGCAGTTCCATGTCGAAATAATGAATCAGTATCTGCATAAGGTCTAAATCAAGATCTCAAATTAAGCATATAAATCTGATCGTTACTTTGACCCACGGTATCGTATTTACTAAGATCAACAATGCGTCTTCAGAAAATAATTCCACGTGTAGCAGCAGCAGTGACCGTGTGTTACATGTGGCGAGCAGGAGTGGGGACTGCATCTACCCACGTGGAGCTGCAGGGGTGGGCGGCAGGATGAGGAAAGCCTCAAGGTTACCGGTCCTCAAGTTAGGTCAGACCCAATGAATTCTGTAAGATGATCTCATTCCCAAGTGTGTACCAGCATGCCCATCCTTCACAAGCACATGTACGCTGCCTGCCCCCACCCGCCCCCGACTGTCGCGATCTAAGACAGGATATGGCAAGTTGGAGTGCAGTGAAGACACCAGGATGCGCAACATTACATCAAAGTCAGAAACATGTAAAAACGGACACAAAGCAAGGAAAAGAACTCAAATAGTCCAAATCTAGAGTTTTTGTACCTGTGGAGACTCATATGTGATGGTTTTGGTCTCAGTTTGGACAATAGGGACTTCCTTGGTGGAGATTTCTGTCCTTTGTGAGGCATCAGAAATTGTTACCATCTCTGTTTTTACCACTGGTGGCTGAGGCAGAAAGGAAGGGAAAAATAAATTCTAGACGTCACAAAGTAAGTGTTTAACGGAGCCTTCAAAAATAATTGTAAAAAAAAAAAAAAATCCAAACACACACTCATGCACAAGAGTTAAGATAAATAAAACAAAAGACACAAGAGAAAAACAGTTTCCTTAAAAAATCACACGTGTGCGCGTCTGGAGAATCGGCTACCACGATGGCTCCCTAACTCACGGCACACTTCCCATTACTGCCGTCCCATCGCATGTCAACCGTGGCGCGTGCAGCGAGACTGGCACTGCAGCGTTGCAGCACGTTGTAACAAGATGGAAAAGAGAACCAAACAGAGCGAACTATGTGACGTGACTGGTCTCCGTGTTCCTGCAGCTTAAAGAACCACACGGTGTGCGTGAAGGCTCGTGGTCTTCACCTGGCACATCAGCTACGGGGACTAGGGTTTTCCCCAAAAAGACTCTTCTACTCCATCGACAGACTTTCTACTTTGAGTATCTTCCAGTAGCATTTTTTTTTTCCACTTACACTGGTCTAAGGCTTGCAGTGCTTCTTCTGCGTTACAGAAGTTAAAATGTTACATCTAGAATTCTCCACCAACATTGCATGACGGCTTTGAACAGTTAAAACATTAAGGAACAGGGTCAGGCCTTTGCAGTGTCCTCTGCTGGGCACGTGCATTTACTGCACCACAGACCACGCTGCTACCAAAATACTACAGGCACTTGCCTTGAGAGAATATTCCCAAATGTAATTATTTAAAGAGGAACAGCCATATAGTAAACGCAGGAAATAATAGTTCAGAGCGTCCAAAGACTCTTGAAATGTCTTCTCTGAAGCACAAAGTTTAAAATATAGTAAAAATCCATTTAATTATTTCAAGATAAAGTCACTTCGAGATTTTCCAGCCCATCAAAGGGAGCAAATAGTGCCTAAAGATTTAGGATAGTGCCTAAATCGTGGGCATTTGGTTTTAGGAAGAAGGAAGTCCTATGGAGGGAAACCCCCACTCAGCATAACTTTGACTCCCCTTTGAGGGACACTCGCACCTTGTGACCAAGACCTAACCTACCAAGAGCCTGGAAAGTTCTCTTTCTTGAAGAGAAAGTGTTACAACAGTCCTATCCGATGTAGATAATCCACAAAACAGACAAAAACTTGCAAATGCCCCAGAATTGAGGACAGGACAGAAGGAGAAGGGTGTCCTCCTATCCACCCGGCCAGCCCTCCGCTGCTACCGGGAAGGAAAATGCTCCTAGCTGGTCTGTACGCTCCCTGGGGCCTAAGGACGGCCGGCACAGTGGTATTCAGGGAATGGGTTGTCGTCACTGCCGGATGCTGACCTCCCAGCACCACGGTCACCATGACCAGCTGCCATTTCTAAAAATGTAAAGCTGAAGGGAGAAGGAGCCAAAAAGTGAGACCCAATCACGACAAGAGCCACACGCACACAAACACGCTGCCCGTGGGTCAGCGATGCAGGTACAATGTGCTAATCAAACCAACGAAGAAGGCATTTAGCACGAGGAGGCGGTGCGACTACTGACAAACCGCTGGAAACACCCAGAACATGCACAGAAAACGTCAAGTGTGAAAGGAGAAGGGAAAGCACCCCGGTCGGCTGCTGAAGGCGGGTTTACTGTCAGGTGGATCCAGGTGCAGTAAAGAAGCCAGACCCCGACCGGAGCCGCGGAAACCCTAGAGAGCAGTGCTCCCGCTTCCTCCCGAGAGCAAGACCAGGGCCTCGTAGGAGCAGCTGGAGGCGGGTCGGGAGGACAGAAGGCAGGCGCTGTTCCCCTGGGGGCCAGCTCTAGAGTTTCGCTCCCGCTCGGGCCTCCCATTTACCTCTGAACAACAAATAATTTGTGGCAAAACATCAAGGTCAACAGGAGACACCTCTCCGTTAACTTTATGCTGCTCGTCCTCCGCGTCTTCGCTGCCGTCTTGCTTAGCGGCGCCTCCGTCTACACGCTTCTCTGCAGGGCTCCCGGGGGCCACCGGGCTTTCCTGGCTCTCGGCTCGCACTGCGCTCACACTGGCACCTGCCTGCGAGCCGGGGCTGCCTTGGGGCGCTGGCGCCTCCCTCTCTACCACCTGGGCTGCTCGGCCGGCTCCTTCCTCCACCTCCTCCTCCTCCTCCTCCTCCTCCTGCTCTTCCCTGATGGTGCCCGGGGTCACGCGGTGGTGGGGCCGGTACTCGCCCACGTCTTCCTCCTCGCTCTCACTGCCGCCGCTGCTCTCAGAAGACAGGGAGGTGGAGTCCTTCTGTGTCACGGGCTCCACCTTACGCGTGGCCCCAGGACCACTCCCAGGTGATAGCTCTTTACCGTTCAGCTCTTCCGCGATTACTCTTTCGTCTTTCCCAACCTCTGCCTGCTTCTTCTCCTCCACTACATTCAGAGTCTCATGTGAACTCTGTATGAGAAAAAAAATGGATGAGGGAAAACAAAATACATGAATAAATTAAAAAAAAAAAAAAACGACGGAAACCAAAGTTAACTGATGGTGGTAGGTTCATGTCATGGAGAAAAAAAATAAAGATGATTATGATGGCTGACTGAAAGGGAAGCAGGGGAGCGGGGAGTCAGAAACATCAGGCAATGGTGTTAACATGGAAAAGGGGAGAACCTTAACAGCATCACTGGCTCCAGTGCAAGGCCCTTCTGACTCGGGAGCACGTTTCTGCGGAACAAAAAGCAACCGAGGACACAAATCAATAAAGGTTTACACCTCAACACCCACCAAAACAAACACATGACACTGCAAGACAATGGCAAGAATCGACATCCACAAAAATCTTTGCTCAAGATGACATGGAGGACAATCCAGACAAAATGCAAAAAGTTTACGAAAGGACACAAAACACACAGAACGCCAGCATCCTCCCAAAGACATAAAATGCTGATTGCAAGTCATGCATATCAGCTCTCCTCATTTAGCTGAGAGGGTGGGAAGAGAAAAGGAGTCACACCAAAGCTCACTGAGGAGACGTGAAACTGTAAGACTTTCAAAACCTATTCACTAAACGGTTTTGATTTTAACCAGACGGTAAAGCCTGGCCTGAAACCCCGATCCCTGAGTGGACACGGCGTCAATGAGATGGCACCTCTATTTTCTGCTGGCTCATTTAAAAAACAGCTGTAATTGGCAAGATTAGCGCTGGTCTCAGAGAGCTATTAACACAAAGATGTTGTCGTTGCAGAAATGGTTATTAGCATCCCAAGTCACAGAACAGGTTAGCAAAAGGGTATTTTAACGTCAGGGTGGATGTCAATGATAGCTCTAAGTGCTTTCTTCTGGAATTTAGTTTCTCCAAACTAGCATCTTTGGAAACTGAAATGAACCAAGTTTATTATCTGAGATGTTTATTTTTGGCCCCTCACCCCACCCCCACATCTAATTCTTGGGAGCAAATTAAGTAGTACAGTGTTTAAATGTTACTAAACACCTGTCGACCAAATACAGGAGTCCTATAAATCACTATGCTTCCCTGTTGATAACGTAGAAACATCCGTGCAAAGGAGTTTTTAAAGCTCACAACATTCCTTAAACTTACCCTGAAAGGTGGGAGGGCTACTTTACACTGATAAAAATGAAGCCTAGCCAACTTTTTAACATTCAGGTGACGGGGCAGCCTGAGATCTCACCGAATCCTAGTTCTGCGAGAGAGAGTAGCCCTGCTGACTCAAGAAGGTAGCTCCCTGCTGAACGGAGGGCAGCGAGCCTCTGAACACGGGGGCAGGAACGGGCCCGGGGACGCGGCCACGGCCCCACGGACTGGAGCTGGCTCCTGCAGCAAGGAGCAGCATCCCCTGTTCTTCTGCACCAGTGACATGGAAAACTGAGCAAAAGTCCCTCGAAGGGAACACTGCGGACAGCACCTATCAGCATCTACTCGCTCGCTGTGATCTGTGCCGTTATCCTGACGTGCGTGGTAAGGGCATGTTTTCACTGCTCGAAGTTAGTGCCATGTAAATCGTGTTACCGACAGACAAGAGAGAGATCCTTCCAGTTTTTTATTGAAAACCCAGAGGTTTCAGATAGTATACTGGAAAACTCTGAAACCATTTTGGTGAATGCCATTTAACCATGAACTTCTTTATACATAAAGCTGTCCAGTGACCAGAACCTCTCTAAAGCAGACATCCTGTTATTATTATTCCGGGTCAGTAAATTATTATTACTTGGTCCCAGATGGCCAGATGGGCTCTGCCCAAGTTCAGGGAATCCCTTAGGGTCATTCCAAAAAATGAAAATAATTATCTGGGCGTGGCAGGCACTCCATATTTTTACACAGGAGCAGAATGTTAAAAAGCATGCAGCCGTCAGGAGACGCCCGAAAGACATTTAGGCTTTCAAAGCCTTTCTGCCCAACGTACTTCGCTTCCCTTAGTGAGGGTTTCTTTCGCACACAGCTCAGGGTCTGGACCTACTGCTTTAAGAGGATTCTCTGAATTTAGGCAGACTCTGCGGGTGCCAGGGGACCAACAGCAGGAGAAACATCCAATCTGTAGCCTTCCCTTGTGTCCAACTGCAGTCATGGTTTCTTGAATGTTTCTCCAGGAAGGGTTAATTTTACCAACGACAGCACCGGAGAGAGGGGTTCTTAAACGTCCCCCCAAAATCACTTTCACATGTGGCTTTCGAAGGCAGGGGAAACAAAGTGAAATGCACCTCAGGCAACTGCGAGGAGGGCGAGGAAGGCCTCTCAGGAGGGGCTTTACGGCTCACAGCAGGGCCCTCGGCTGTCCGGGTGCTGGCTGCGCTGCAGGAGGCGCCCACGCTACCACAAAAGCCCTTTGCACTAAACAAAATGGATGTTATCTCCTCTTCTAGGCTCTAGAGAGGTCAGAGAGGAAGAGCAGAGAATTACCCAGGAGCCAGGACACACGGCGGTGACGAACTGGAAGGAAGGAAGGTCACGCAGACCAGCACCAGGGGCGGCAAGGCCGGGAGGAGACTGCGGACCCGCCTGGTGCCAGCTCCCCGCCCGCACCTGCACCCGCACCTGCTCGCCTGCTCCTGGGGCGCACCCCTGCCACCCGAAGGGCCGCCTCCACGCTGCCCCCACCACGCAGGCTAGGGCCCTTGGCACCCCACGGCCGTGCTAAGTGTGCCACGGAGAGGGTGCCAGGGTGAGGACGCCAGGGTGAGGACGCCTGTGGGCTCCGTGAAAACCCCGCGTCCCTGGGAAACCATGAAGGCAAAGTCACCCTTCCTAGCTCTGGCCCTGAGACCGCTGTCCCCAACCTGAGGGCGCGATGGAAGGCCGGGCCGTGCCAGGGACATGCGATGCCAGCAGTAAGGAGGCGCTGTAGAGCGGCTGGCTAGAGGAATAGGTGGCCTTTCTGAGACGCCCCCTGAAATAGGGCAGGAGGGTGAGGAAGAGGGCCCGTGAGGGGACGGGGACGTGCAGAAGCGCTCGTGGTTATTCGGGACAGGGCAAACATCTTGCGGGTGAACTCAGCTTAGCCGTGATCCTCATAATCCTGCCATCCCTCCGGGTCAGGTGGGTGGAAAGACTGTCCTTCCCGTAGGAGTGCTGGGGACTTCAAGTAGGTGCCACGCACGTAATTACTCAGGCAAGCAGCTTCAAAAGTACCTCAAAACTACATTCTGTATAATCCCTACTGGGCTCCTGGGAACACAACAGGTCACAATCCTTACAAAAGAGGTAAACCTAGTTACTCAATGTAAATGTATTACACTAAATGATTTGGTCTCCAATTTTCTCTCAAAACCATATTCACACTGAAGCCATCCTGAAAGTTCAGCATATTCCAACACGAACTACTACGGTTCTGGGAGCCAGACTGGCTCAGTGGCAGAGGCAGGAGACTCCTGGGCACACGAGTCTGAACCCTGCACTGGGTGCAGAGATTACTTAAAAACAATACAAAACAAAACTTTAATCTGATAGAGATTTAGAAACTTTGGTCAAATTAGACTCCCATGCATAACTTTTTATTTTACATTCATTAAGGATTATAATTTAAAGGTAATCAAAAAAAACCCTACAAAATCAGTAGCAAAATGAAGATGCGGCAAAGAAATTTAAAAGATATTCTGTTGGGGGATCCCCGGGCAGCTCAGGGGTTTAGCGCCACCTTCAGCCCAGGGCCTGATCCTAGAGACCCGGGGTTGAGTCCCATGTTGGGCTCCCTGCATGGAACCTGCTTCTCCCTCTGCCTGTGTCTCTGCCTCTCTCTCTCTCTCTCTCTCTCTCTCTCAAATAAATAAATAAATAAATAAATAAATAAATAAATAAATAAATAAATAAATAAATAAAATCTTTAAAAAAAGATATTCCGTTAAGAGTCAAAATACTACAGCAGACTTAACTGCTCACACACTTACAACGAATAGTAGTGGAATGCTATTGGCAGAGGGGCGGGGGGCATGATGTAAGTGGTCCATAAATGTTGGGTGAATGGGTAAACGGATGCGTGTGACTGCAATTACAACAATCCACGTACGTGCCAAGTAAAACTATTTTCCTGCAGATCCTGGAGGACAAGAGCAAGAAAACAGCAGCAACTCCAACTACAGAAAAACCACTCAGAAGTGTAACAGGGGGTCAATTCCAGATTTAAGTTTCACCTAATAGCATTTTAATGTAACTTCTACGACAACGAGTGAATGATTTCTACCGTAAATGGTTTCTAACGGATGGTACTAAGCCAGGACGGCAAGGAAGACGGTAATTTTCAACGTCTTCACCAACATTCCAAAGTCTACAATTGCAAAAAGTACATCATTTTAAATGGATCAGATGGTGCCATCTGTCTTGCTTCTAGAAGATAAATTTTCAAAACTATGTAATATTTCAAAGCATAGGATATTAAAGCCATCTTACACACAGTCTGACAGGCTCTGGATTTCACGCTGACCTTTGAAAGTATATAAATATGTCACTTGGTTTAGCTTTATGACACATTATCTTTCTCATCTGCGGTGCTCTGGAAAGGCTTCCTCTCCACTCCACCTCCAGTTCCTTGAGGGCAAGGCCTCCTCTTCTTTATTCTGACTCCTCCCCTTGCCCCACTATATGCTCTGACGAAGGCTACCATCCACTGAGGAACAAGACCAGACTCTGGAACGGATAGGCTTTTTCCTTATCACTGATTTATGCTCTCATTCCCATCCCCCTGGGACTCCGTCCTCATCCAGCACCAGTGGGATCTCTGTCCGACATGTGGGACTAGGTCATCTTCCCGCTTAAGGCTCTGCCATGGGCTTCCCGTCATTCCTAGGATGGAATCCCAAACTGTTACCATGGTCTTTAAGATCCAGAGTGGACCTTCTGACTTCTTTGACTTTTCCTAAGCCCTTGTCATGTGAACTTGCAGTTCCTTGCACTAGTTCCTGTCTTGGGCTGTTGCATTTCCTCTTCTTTACACACGGAAGCATCTTCGCGTGTCTGCCTCCTTCTCTTCAGATTATGGTCTCAACTCACGTGCCCCATCTTTCCTGAGTACAATGAGCAAGCAGCCCTCCCAATCTACCTTCTAGCAAGACTCTGTTTCACCTTCTTAACCCTTACTCTTTAGTACTCTAAAAGTTTTAATTAACATGTCCGCTATCATCTCCCTCACTGGACTCAAAGCACTCTAGTCCCAGCAGAAGATAGGCCAGTCAGCTGGCGAGGCAAAATTAGCAGAGACAGCAGAAGAGGTATGTCAAGGCAATGGAAAGCTAACTTCCTTGGTAATACCAGATATTTCCTGTACGCAGGGAGCACAGAGACCTGAGGGGCAGCTGTGACACACCATTTCTCCCGCTAAATGAAATTCAAATGAAAATTTCTATGGTTTCCAAACGTATTTAGTAAAATAATTACCTACATCAGACATAATTTGTTATTTTAACACTGCCTCGGTGCACACACATGCGTGGTACTAATGGTGCATTTTCACACGAGATCATGGTTTCCCAGCTGTCAGCCACATTCATCAAAATTCGGGGTCATTTATCACCTAAATTGGTTGGTAGGTCTGCATTTCAAATTGTGGATTTTCAAATACAGTCCTCCTACAATATGGCATTTCTCACTAATGATCATAGGTTTCCACATAAGGGAATTTGATTTTCTTAACTGATCGAAAAATCATTTCAACAAAATTTTAGGTGATACATGGGAAAAAAGGAGTCTCCTATGGCTGTGTACAGAAATGAAAGGAAAAGGGGGAAAAGCAAGAGAAGATCCAAGGATGCAAGGTGAACACCTTGTCTGCCTCCTGGACTTTTTCTTCAACTGTCCGTGCTGCTGCCATCGGATGCTTCTCCTTCACGGATAAAATATCCTTGAAAAGATGGTCTCCTCTGCTCTATTGTTTTAAACAATAGACATAATCAACAAGTCAGACAAGTACATTACATCTATAGCAACACAAACATTAAACTCTGGGTCAGCAGAACAAACCGGATAAAGCAGCACATAAAGGGAGGACAAAATAGCATGTCATCAGACATGGTTTTTCCAGAAAACACAACACTCTAGAGCTGAATGCTGACATATATTTTCAGAAAATCTGAAAATGAGGATGTAAGCTGTATACAACTTCATGAGACCCTGCTGTTTTCGATCTTAATGTTGTCATCAGTTGTCTTTTCGGTTCAGCAATTATTTTTTGCTTCTGTTCTTGAAGAGCAACTTTCCTTTCACTGTCACAAACTTAGAAATTCAAAGCAACTAACCGCTTTGCCCTTTTTAAGAAAAAGTGAATAAAAATAGCATGGGAGTAACTCAAGTGCGTACATGTTTGATAACATTCAAGCCAGATGAGAGAGAGGGGCAGATGAGTGTCAGGGAAAGAGAGGCCTGTAAAGAAGAGGGGAAAGGTGAAATTGTCAGGTAACACCTTCAGGTGCTTTTTAAAACAGCATTTTCATACAGTATGATCATTATCTTCTCATGTATGACAAATGAGTCCATGAAAGTTCTTAGTTGATAAACAGATTTTCGAGCATCAGAAAAGAGCTGCAGATGAGAATGAAGGTAGATACAGATTGAGAATATACTGTAAAGGCAACAGTTATACTGGTGGGGGGTAGGGGAAGAAATAAACCATGAAAAGAAAAAGAATGAGTTCAGAGAGATGTTATGGTTGAGAGAATCCTCTCAAAACAGTAGTCTACATCTCATTACTAAAAACTTTCAGTATTAATATTAAATTGTGTCACATTTTGCAAATCTTCAAAAGAGCTCATTAGTTTTCAAAGCTAAGTTTAACTCTTCATCCTCACAGTAATTACCTTAAAACCATTCTAAATACCATCTGTATTCCTACATCCCTTTATTTAATTATCAAGTAAACTTTATTATTTTGGAAGTCCATAACTGAAAACCTTATTACATATACAACACACGATCAGTCTCTAAAAGTCACCCTACATTAAACATTTCATTACTGTTAATTTACTGGAGTATGATAGTGAAATTATTCTGCAACATTTGAAAATATTTTGAAACTCACACAATTTACTAAAAACTATGTCAATAAGTATTACATTGTTAATATTTAGTATTTAAAAAATTGTTAGCAACTACCTTAAAAAAGAAGGGAACACTTTCTAACTTCCTGAGAATCAACAATTAGCAACCTGAGTTTTATTGAAGAGCTGGAGCGAGACATAGAGCCAACAAACAGCTATTGACATACCCCTTGTGTCTGTAGGGACAGAGGTGTGATACGTCGTTTTTCCCATTCATTAGGGCGCGGCTCAGGTGTGGATTCCATAAAATTGCGCTTGAGTTCACTAATGCTAGCCTGATGTCTCAGTATGTCCTCCTGGGCCTTATCGAGGTCCTAGCAATACGTAACGTAATAAAAGGCAGAAATCCAAAAAAAAAAAAAAAAAAAAAAAAAAAAATTCCCAGCAGGACAAAAATAAAAAACCAAAAAATAAGACAAAGCAAACTTATGATTAAAAAAACATACTAAAGCAAGAAAAATGCCAAGTCTCAAAAGCCATATTATCACCTATGAATAGTTCATCAAAATTTTAAAGTAGAGCCAATTCATATTTTTTTATGATTCCCATTTTAAAAGGTTCTAATTTATTCTGTTTGGAATTTTTTTAAGAAATAATTACTTCTATTATTAGAAGGAAGCCATGGAATTACTAGTACTCAAAATGGCTAATAACCTTTCTAGTAACTGGACTTAAAATGCAGCCTATGACTTTATTCTTGCAAATTTACCTTTCTCATTGAGGCTCTTACTACAGCTGCATTCTGTGAATATAGTAAATCAAGTAAAAATAGAGAAAGGTACTCAGAAGTACATTCAGCCTGATAGGAAAGCCAGATCAAGATCAGAGAGAGATCAGAGAGAAAGAGAGAGAGAACACCAAGGGTTGACTTTTTCCAGGAAATTCCAGCAATGGCTTTAATCCTTAAGGAATAAGAATAATGGCTTCCAGAGGCTGGTCCTGTGTGGCCTCTCTATAAAAGAGGGAACCCCGTATACTGGGTTCCTGTACTTGCTGAGCATGATTGTGGGGCCCAGCCACCCCACATACCAAATGGTCCTCATATAGACAAGGATGCAAGAAAACGACCAGGTCAATTTTCCTTGGAATGAGCCCCGACAAATGGTATTTGTGGGAATTTTTAGATTGGCCCTGATAAATAGTATTTGTGGGAATAAAAGGTAATTAGTGTTCAGGAGACAGTTTTAAGTGAGTTTTCAATGCTTTCTTACATTTCAAAATCATGGGGCCACCTGTGGATTACAGCTTTCATTCCACTCCCAGAGGAACAGGTCATGCATCTGATAAAATTAGATCTTCCACATTCATGCACAAGCATAGTAGCTCCTCGTGGAGCTTCTATAGCCATTTGCAAAAACTCATAATAATCTAAATCTCTTTGCATGGCATGGAAAAATGATTGTGGCTTGAGATCAGGCACATTTCTTGCATTTGTTCAAAGCAATGTTACACATATTACACTTTAGAGCATTTTAGTAAGTTATGCAAAATACATTTCCAATAGTTATCAAAGCTGCCGAAAGCAACCAGATTAGTCAGATTACTGAGAATTGCAGCTCTCCACTCAATACATCACCGTTTTACTAAAGGGGGAAAAAATAACAACAAAAAGTTCTCGTGTGACACGGGGAACATATTTTACACATCTAATCGGTTGGGGTTTTTTCCTCCTTTTTTCTCACTTTCTTTTTAATCCAAACAATCCCATTCATCAACATTTTCTCAAAGGTGATACTTTAAGTGGACCACATTCTTAATTGCATGGATTTAAGCAACGCTGCCCCCGAAATTATGAGCAGAGACCACCGTCATTTCATGCCAGACCAGCAAAGCTCTGTTCCGGTGAGTGTATGTGAAGGACGGGATGTTACTTCAGATTCTACCCCGCGGAGATAACCCATTAGGAGCGAACAGATTTATCTGTAGAACTTCAAGAGAAACAGATAAAAATTTCACTCGTTTGATTAAACAGAGCATCTTTTTTCCCAGCTGTCACTTTGAGAACTTCTAGCGGATTTATTGCTACCTAAGCCACTTTAAAGGAACGGAGTCGGACTGCTCCCATGCACTCCCAAGCTGAACTGTCCCCCATGCATCTCATGCAGATGTGCTCGAAGGAAGTTGCCAGCCAGCCTGTGCGTGACCTCCCATCCACAGCAGCCTGGCAGCCATTAGGACAGAGTTGTTTTCTTGAATTATACAAACCTCCAACATTAAATTGCTATGTCTGACATAAATATTATCCCCTTCTACTCTCAAGGAATTTTTCTGTGAAATTAAATCACACACAGGGGGGAAAAGGCAAATAAACATAATTGTATCAATCAGCAGGCACCAGAAATGACCCAGAGTTGGACAGTCCAAGACATTAAAATACAAGAGGAATAAAAATCTTAAGAACCTAAAGCCACAACAAGCAAAACTCACATACGTATCAGTCCTGAAAGTGCATTACCCCATGCACATTACACGCGCACACATACACAATGGCAAGCAGCAGCCATCAGGTATTTAACCGGGGATGGGGGGGGGGGGGATATCCACCTCCTTCAGCTAGGTCTCCTCTTCTTCCATCTTCACCTGAAAGTCATACAGCAAACGGCCAGAAAGAAGGGGCGTAGCAGTGGGAACCCTACCCACTGATGCAAAGACGTTATATTTGAACCAAAATGGTGAACCAGCATTACCAACCTTTACTCTTTGGCCCTCAGAAGATGCAGAACATAAAGCCACTTAGGTCTTTCTTCACCTATAGTGTCACACAAACGGTGGAAGGGATCCTTTGCAAAGGTGGAATGGAGAATGGAAGCTTCACTCTTTCTCAGTCCCTAGATCATGTGCTGCTTTTGAATGTTTTCACTCAGAAGTGAAAATATAAGAGTGTAAAAATGGCATAATTCCATCTGTCCTAACGTGAAAGGTCTAAATCAACTGGGCAAGAGGACAAAGTAGAATGATGAAAAACTGAAAACCAAATTTTACATCAGGGACAAATATTCACCTATAGTTCAGTTTTTTAACATAGATTTATTTCCTTGAGAGGAAAACTGGTTTATTTTGCTGCTTGCACATTAAAATTATATTTAAAACTACTCCTATTTGATGGCCACTTTTCTTTAGTAAAATTCTTTAAATAAGAATAGTTTTTCATGGTTGTGTAATTCTCAGTATCTAATGACCCAACCCAAAAGGAAAAAAACAAAAACAAAAACAAAAACCCACAACCCTGTAAATTTAAAACTAACTCATGGAGAGGAAAAGCACAGCATAGGGAATAGAGTCAACAAAATTCTAATAACATCATATGGTAACAGATTATAGAATTGTCAAATCATTATGTTATAAACCTGAAACTAATGTTAACACTGTATGTCAATACTTCAGCAAATTAAAAAAAAAAAAAAAAAAGCATAAATCCTCCTAACCACTCAAATAAAAGGAAGAGCAAGAAAGAAAAACAATGATTCTGAGACCAAAAGACCATAGTTAAACTTTCACATGTTAAATTATAGCAGAATCATACATGTTCCTTTCCTCCTTACTGGAATGATGGTGTCAAATCTGAGAGTTCAAAAATGCTTTTTTTTTTTTTTCTTGAAACCAAGTATTTTTGAGGTAAGCAGGGAGCTCAGAGTATCTTTTTATCAGAAGGGAAAAATAAGAGCTACCCAACAATCTATTAAGGATCGTGGTCCAATTCCTTGGTCAATACTTAATTCTGCAAAATGCCAATCTTTGGCATTCTTCAGGTAACCTTTAGGAATAGTGGTTTCTCCCACTATGCCTAATCATATAGCATGATCTTCACATTTTTCTTTAGGTTTGCTCTAAATTCTGACTTTCTCTATGTATGGACAGTACCCACAGGATAAGACTTGAAGTCACCAGACCACATTTAGCAAAACAAAACCGTACTGCACATGCTAGCACCAACCTAGCAGTGCAGAGGTAGCCCTACACAGGGGGAAAAATGCTCAAACCAGACACCTAATCTGGAATAAAAGGACACTAAATAGCCCAACCTTAGGGCAAATCACCCAAATTTTCAAAAAGCCACGTTTCATTTTTCTTAAGTATCTCTTAACAGAGTGGTATCTTCCTTACAAATACCTGACACTCTTTCATAAAACTACATGATTTAGAGATTTAAAAAAAAAAAAAAAAAAAAAACTACCTGAAACTCATCCGATTCCCAAATGCTACAGTACAGGGAGACAAGGAATTTCTGAGATTAGACCTATAAATGTCAGGAGTAAATGTTACAGATTTATCCTCATAAATGCAAGAACGAGCTTGGCTTTCTAATGAGAAATAACACTAAGGAGTTTTACTCATATACATCAATCACAGTTACGTCCACGGAATCTTAAATTCTACATCGAGACAAGTTTCCATCTGAAAGGAGCAGCATTGATACGATTGATGTTTGTCTGCAAAACAAACAGACCCAATATGGACTGTTAAGGGCAACACAGGTTTCCTGTGTTTTCTGTTTTGTTTTGAAGACCTAGTATGATTGAGATATTTACAAAATAATCCTGTAACTTTGCTCTTAACTTCAAAGGTGTGGACCTGGTCAGCGGCAGTCAACGAAGAGGAAGGGCTTATTTACACGTATTTCTCATGCACTAAAACACCGTATGCCGCAACGTGTGGACCATACTATTTTGAGGGTAATCAGTGGTGAATTTATGCACATGTTTACACTCTACAGTAGGGAGGGTAGAAGATGTGTTGTTGGCCCCACAGGTTAAAGCTTATGTAGGAGTGCCAGCAACTGCTTCCTCTTCCTCGGTTCTGTCGTTCAAGTCACGGTCACAAGAAATGTTGAAGGAAGTGGCTTTAGCCTCCAGGTAGCAGAGGGACAGAGCCAGAGGAAGGGCAAAGGTGAGAGAAAAAGGCACAGACTGAGAAGCAGAGAGAAGCAGCCCGAAGATGAGGATGAGCGAAGGAAGGAATGAAGGGGAGGTAATAGGAAGGTAGTGCTGGATGTCGGCAGGCAGGAAGGAGACCCAGACTTTGGGGAGGCTGGGGAAGGCCAGATACCCATCTTCATCGAGAAGCGAGGGGAAGCTAGGTGGGAAGCATTTGCAGAAATGGAAGGAAAAATACCCAAATTCGGAATCCTCGGGGCCAGCCTCTTTGAGAGGCTGCTCACGGGTGGGAGGACAGTCGGGCTGAGGAGGGGCTGCACCAGGACCCAAGACAGAGTCAAGGGGGGTGACGTCACCGTCTCCCTGCTCTGACGGGTCACCCGTGGAGGGCAGCTCTAAGCTGTCTAGCGTGATCCGGTCGGCCTCCCCAAAGGGGTCTTCCTCCGAAATGTCTGAGAGCAAGTCCCTCTCCGGGACTGGCGACAGGTTTGGGGAAAGAGATGAGACACAGCGAATGAGTGGGGAAGGCGGGCACATGGACACAGGCTATTGTCGGCAGCAAACCCATGATTGAGTGTGAAGTCGCACAACACACATGTTCAAAGGAGAAACACAGGCAAGAGAGAAAGAAAAGAAATGGGCAGTTAGTGAAAGCTTGTACTCCTGCTGTTAACACAGCACAGTTAGAATGTGAATTACCCACTTCTAAAGAGAAAGACTGGACTACTCTTCACATGAAATTTATAGCATAGATGGATTTAATTATTATTTTCTGACTGGTTGCAAATAGATCCAACGAAACTCAAAGAACATTCCCACTTTTAAATCTGGCTGCTGACAAGCATCAAAAGCATTAGCGGAAAGATCAGCTCACCCAGTCATTAGCCGAAGATAAGCAGAATTCCTGTGGAATGTCAAGTAACTTTTAAAAAATAACTACCTGTATGGAATAAATGAGGCAGAATGGTACGGAGACTCAGAAAGCCTGAGCTCTCTCGTGTTTCAGATGTAAGCGGTCTCCTGGGCGCCTCATTAGCCCAATTACAATAGATTCTGACAACTCTTCAGTAGGTGAAGGGTATCTTGGTCATGATTTGTTATTTTTAACTGCATGATTTTTCAACCAAATAATTCTTGCTGGTATGACGGTCCCAAACTCTTCAGCAAACGTATTGAGAGGACTTGATGGCAGGAGTCTGGGGCGTCAGGCCCGCATGGTCCCCAAGCCCTCGTCTACGCTGACAGGTGGTCAGACAGGGCTCCCTGAGACACAGGCAGCTCCTTCATCTACTAGGTCCTCTACAGACTCATGTTGCAGGTCTTTACAGTTTTCAAAAGTTAAAATTTAGAAAACACTATAAATCTATTGCAAAAAGTCATTTCCTCCTCGTATTCACTTTCAATGTGATCTATAAAAAAAAGTGCTTTGTGCGTATACAGAAAAGAGATGTGAGGAACTCAAAGCCTTCACATCAACCTGTGAGTGACTTTACTTTCCTAAGGTAAAAAAGCATCGTAAAATAGTGACAAATTTGAAAACACAGTGTAAGTTACTTCTCCATTCACCACGCTTTATGCCCCAAATAATGAGCTAATAAGCAACACACCATCTTCTCATTCACTATTCACAAAACAATCAGGCTTTGCTTAAGAATTTCCTCATCAGTTAGAGCTTAATGAAAAATAACATTTTTCATGAAGACCATATTTGTTCATGTCAAAAAGAATTCAAGACAACGTTATTAAAATACTCAAGACAAGCTACAGTTTAAAATTTACTTGTAACCAATATAAATTTTGAAACACCACAGCTCTTATAATATAGAGATTTAACTAAAAAAAAGAATGATTTTGAAGACAGTCAAAAATGTCCAGCCACTAAATTACTTGTCTGCGTTAATATAATCTACGTTGAAGTATTGTGCTTTGAACAAGAATCAGAGAACGGTTAGAGAACCCGTCCAAGCCAGTGGGAGCCTACAGCCTGGGAACCTGTATCACAAACAACAGACGCTGACGCCTGCTTAACACCACACGCAACAGCCTCTCGTCTAAGGACACATTGAAAATCAGGTTTTCTGCTAGTTTACCATACCTTTCCTTCAACGAATTGCACGTGAGGGGCTTTGGCCGGGCTTCGGAGGTCCCTGGTGCCATCCCCATCCTGCACGGCGGCAGCGCTGCCCACCCCGGGGCCGGCGGGCAGCTCCCCAGCAGCACCGGGAAGGTCCTTCACGAGGCCTGGTTCCACGACGCCCAGGGGAGCTAGAGAGAAGGGCACTCGGGTGACGGGGGCTCGTGTCCTGCCCACCAGGGGGACGGCAGCAGGCGGCCCGACGGGAGGCCCGACAGAGCGCCCTAGAGCTCAGAAGACGGCACCACCCCAGCTCCTTCTCGCACTTTCACCGGGTTCTGAAGACATTCTGAGCTTTCACCTGTGGGCTATAGCCCTCGGAAGGCGAGGCTGCGCTCGGGCCTGGCCAGCAGGAGGAGCCCCGAGACCGGCCCGGAGCCGCAGCCCGCCCCCCCCCACCCCCCCAACGGGAGCCTACCTCCGCTTAAGCTCTCAGGTTTTCCATAAAGGAGCCTCTCAGCTGATTACCATTCAGAATTGTGACAGGACCATAAAAGTAGATTTTAAAAAAATATTTATTCATTTACTCAAGAGAGAAGGAGGCAGAGACCTAGGCCAGGGAGAGGCAGGCTCCCTGCAGGGGGCCAAGGCGGGACTCAACCCGGGACCCGGGGTCACGGCCTGGGCCGGAGGCAGGGGCTCCACGCCGAGCCCCCGGGGGCCCTAAAGTCGATTTTACGGAGTAAACTGTACGTTTCCTAGTTCTCAGCTTTCGGACCTGGTCGGTGCGTCGGCGCCACCTGCTGTGCATCGAGCACACGCTCCGTCCTGCCTCCTGCCCTGTGGCACACGCATGGGCCACACGCGCAGAGCACACACACAGGGCCCACGCGCAGGGCACACACGCACGGCCACATGTGCAGGGCACACGCAGGAGCACACACGCAAGGGCACACGCACAGGGCACATGCAGGGCCACAGGCAGGGCCGCACGTGCAGGGCACGTGCGCAGGGCCACACATGCAAGGGCACACATGCAGGGCCACATGCACCGGCCACACCCGCAGGAGCACACATGTAAGGACACATGTGCAGGGGGCACACACACACTCCACACGTGCAGAGCCACACACGCAAGGGCACACGCACAGGGCACATGCACCGGCCATACGCTCAGGGGCACACACGCAGGGCACACAAGGGCACATGCACAGGGGCCATAGGCACCTGGCCGCACACGCACAGGGCACACATGAAGGGACACACGCACCTGCCACACGCTCAGAGGCACACGCAGGGCACACGTGCAGGGCACATGCACATGGGCCATAGGCACCAGCCACACATGCGCAGGGCACATGCACCGGCCACATGCAGGAGCATACATGCAAGGGCACATGCGCACACCACACACACAAGGGCAGAAGCACAGGTCCACACGCACCGGCCACACGCTCAGGGGCACACACACAGGGCCACACACACAGGGCACACGTGCAGGGCACACACGCACGGGCCACAGGCACCTGGCCACACACACGCCAGGCCACACGCACAGGGCACACACAGGGGCACGGGCACAAGGCACACGTGCAGGGACCGGCCTGCCGGGTGCCGGGTCCACCTGAGGCTGCATCACCTCTCAACAAATGCAGGTGGGGAAGAGTGGCGACGAGGTCACCGTCCACCCGGGGCTTCCCCCCAAACCGCACCCACTGAGGCGACTGCACCTGCGTGCAAAGTGCCTGCCCGGCAGGTGAGGTCCACAGGTCTCCAGGCCACCTGGAGCAGGGACATGCAGGCCTTTGGGCAGCCAGCGCTGGGGGGCGGGGTGTGGGGAGGGGGATGGGAAGGGGGATGGGGAGGGGTCAGGATCCCCCAGATTGAACTGCAGAGGCTCCAACCTCATCTATTACACAGAAAACCTCTTGTCCCCTGTCCCCTCCGTGTCCCGGTCCCCTCCACATACCCTGTCCAAACCTTCCTTTACCACCAACCTTGCCTTTTTCACCAGATACCACACGGAGGTCTCTGGCCTTCATCCCTCGATGCCATCCAGTCCCACTGGATCTGAATGTAGCCAGTGCTTTCTCCTCTGTTTTCCCCACCCAGGTCCATTTTAAGGCCCCCACAGTCCATAAGTACTCACACTTTTGAAAACCCACACCAAAAGTCACAAAATGAACTCCCATCTTACATGAAGTATAATTATTTTCCAGAGTGTTTTTCTTTTATTTTTTAACTTTTGAGATTTTAATAATTTTCCCTGGAAAATCTAGGACTATGAGTAACTCCTACAATTATGATTTCAAAGCACCCATTACACATGCTCAAATTAGAGCAAAATGGGAAATCTGACCTAGAAATGGCTTTAGATGTAAGGGTATCAAAATGTTAACGAACATCAAATTTAAAGTTCTAAAATAAAGTTGACAAAATAATCCTTTGTTTTGCATGCTTTAAATACTTTACTTTCCCTCTGTGTGTGTGGGGGGGCGGGGGCAGGTTGTTTGGTTTTTGGTTTTTGCATTTTGAAGCAAATAACCTTTTTTTAGGTCTTGAGCACTTCCAGAGCCCTGAGAAGCCCAGAGGCCCCAGGCACTGAGCTTATGGTGCAAACGGCTAAGTGGCCTAGTATCATCCAAGGCAAGGTCACCATTACTGTCACCTGCAGTATTCCTACCCAGTCCGCCTGCTTCCTGTCTAGTCCTATCGATCATTCTCAACATTGCATCAAATGATTTTTTTAAAACAGCAATATCGTGCATTTACATACTTGCATAAGTGTGCACGTGTGTGTAACACATTCCATAGCACTAGAATAATCATCGTATTTCTTTCTCCTGGGCTGCAAGGGCTGCATGACCTGGCCCCAGCCCCTCTCTCCCCATATGTGCAAAGCCTTCTTTCTGTTCCTGGACTGTATCAAGCTCTCGCTAATCCTATAACCTGCAGACCTGCTGCTCCTGCTACCTGAAATGCTCTACTCACGGCTAGCTCCTCCTCATCCTTCAAGTCCCAACCAAAATGCCTCTTCCCCAGATGGGCTTTCCTTCTCCCACAGCCCGATCGAAGGTCCCTGCGTATTACATACTCCATTTTCAGGAAATCATCACGATCTCCCCTACTGGCAAATGCATCTTGGCTGTTCTCTTAAATGACTGACTTGCCTCCTTTTTGATTTGATTTTCCAATCTCAGAATCACCCTGCTCTAAAAAAGACTTCTAGACTGATTTTTATTTTAGGTATCACATTGATTTTTAGGTTGCAGGCAAGCACTGGAAGATTGATTTCAATTTGTCAAACCTTAAAGTAAGGAATATTTATGGATGTAAATTAGCCTAACCTAAATAAGGACAAGAAAATGCAACACATGTCAACAACAACAACCAAAAGGTATCCTGATGGGGAGTGGTGGTGAAAGTCAAGTTCAGTACCAGGTTACAACCTCGCTTTGCTCCGGGACGGAAAAACTATGAGCCCTAACCAAATAGTTCACTGGCTGTCTGGTCATGTATTGGCACGAAAAGCCTTCTATTTTTCACAATAACACAATAATCCTTTTGATGACTTGCCCATCTGATGAATTACAGCGTCCAAAACACAAAAGGAAAAATAATGGATCACTGTGCCATGTTTGTTGCTTTTGCTTGTAAAAATCATTGTTTCAGATACAGACCCTCTGCACTAACTGCTCACACAAGATGGTGGGTTTCCTCGAGCAGTGTTTATATATGTCAAAAGGACAGGACTTTACCGCTCTTTCTAAACTCTAGAATTTGCCATGTAGGAGTTACAGAGCCTCAGAGTTTAAAACAGGCTGAAACAGACCGTTTCCCAGAAAGGGGAATGACTTCTCTCGGGGCGTTAGCCAACAGTGAGTACAGTTATTCAGCACATACATAAACTCCCGTGGTAAGGGGTAAGGCTTGTGAAATATTTCCATGAGTGGGCAGGGCACATGGTTCACATTCACTGGAAAAAAGTGCTCAGTTGTTGATGAGCCAGATACACTGGCAGTTATCAGGCATTAAAAATCCACTACGTTACCATTTACGTTACCGCATTTGGAAATGTGGACATTTATTTGAACCACATTGTAGGATCCCCTTGTACATATGTCCCCTCAAAACTATATGGAAGATTCTCCAGAATCAAGATTTAACCACTATATATAAAAAATGCCCACCAATGAATCCCTGCAACTATCTTTGTGCGTCTGCCTGGATGACTTTTCCAAGTTTATTCTGGGAAAAATCGAGTGTCAAGCCTTCATTAATGAGGGAGCATCTATAGCATCAGACCCGTAAACACAGAGACCTGACGGCTGCCAGAGAGAAATGGGGCAGTGGATGGGCAAAGGGCAATAGGAGACACAGGTTTCAAGAAGTCATGGTGATAAAAGGTACAGAATAGAAAACACAGTCCATGACACTGTATTGTAATAGTGTTGTACGGTGATGGATGGAAGCTTCACTTGTGGGGAGCACAGCGTAACGTATGCAGAAGCCGAATCACTATGTTGTACCCTTGGAGGTAACATAACACTGTTAGATCAACTATACTCAAAAACTCGTGTGTGTGTGTGTATAAACATATAGAAAGAGTTTTCAGTATATGAGAAAGAGCATGTTTATCTATTAGCATATCTGTTTCGGCTACTTAAAATAGAAGTTGCTTTAGTTCATATTTCAGAAAAATGTCAGAAAAGAAAGTTTTCAATGATCAATAGTAGTGAAACAAATTTTTAGATCTGTTATTGCTAATTCTGTATATGTTTTGAGATTAATCAACCAAAAAATGTTGGAAAATTACTTCCGAGAGAAAGTCATTCACGTCAATTACCTTCTTCTAGGCAGAAAGTAAAATGAAGTCCCTTATAAAGCATTCTACTATAAAACTAACTTTAGCTCCTTTACAGAAAACCTGCTATTAACCGAAAATTAGGGTAATAAGATACACATAGAGGGGAAGGAACCCAAATTTATTTCCATATGTAAAATATATAAAACTACAAATAGGTAGCTAATTAGAATTCTAATAAAATAATACACAAATATATACATTTATCTTCCTCCTCTTCCTCCCACCACCTTGGCTGACCGAACTAATGAACTAATGATTACACTGTATTTCCTTTCTTTTTGTTAAAGCACTACATTGAAACTAATCCTTGGAAGTTGTGGATGGGTTCTCTCATATGCTACGAAGTTTGGTAAGCTTCAGTGAGTTTTTAAACTCATAAAATTAAGACGTTTTAAGTTCCGTTCAATAAAGGTTCTTGTGTTATCATGCCAAAACTCTTAGAATTCCACTTTTGCCAGTAATTAACAAGTTCAAGAAATTAAGACGCATAAAATACGTCACAAGTCAGATCAGTAACAATGTTTGTCCTAACATTTTATCCATGAGAATTCCTAATATTTGTGTGCACTGACAGTACAAAGAAAATTTAGATTCAGAATGACAGCTTCAAAACACCATAAAACTTTTCTTGTGAGTAGAAGAAATACCACTTTATTTACTCAAGAAAAATAGCTATCCCTCTAGGATATTTCTGAGAATCTCATTAGCTAGATCAACACTTTCTGATCCCACTGGATTAGAGAAAGATTAAAGGAATCCAAACTATCATAAATGTGTTTACCTCCATCCAGACTCCTGGAGACCCGCTTACTGGAGGTACGCTCAAAGTGTGGCGCTGGCCTGTCAATGAGGGTGCTTGCCTGGCGGGTCTGGGCTTGGGTGCGGCCGCTGTAGCGGAACTTGGACCCCAAGGTCAGGAACTTGGCCTTTGGTGGCTGCTCTGGAGACACAAGCCTGTAGGGAGAAACAAAGAAATGAAATAGGAGCCTTTATGAGTTTTCTTTTTTTTTTTTTTTTTTTTTATTTTTATTTATTTATGATAGTCACAGAGAGAGAGAGAGAGAGAGAGGCAGAGACACAGGCAGAGGGAGAAGCAGGCTCCATGCCGGGAGCCCGATGTGGGATTCGATCCCGGGTCTCCAGGATCGCGCCCTGGGCCAAAGGCAAGCGCCAAACCGCTGCGCCACCCAGGGATCCCGAGTTTTCTTTTTTTAAAAAAAATGTTGAAACTTTATATTTTAATATCCCATTTTACTAAGTAAGATTACTCAATTTAAAGAGCAAAGGGCTTCCTAAACTTTCTAATGAAAAAGAACATTTATAAACCCTCCTACATACAGAGCTTTAGGATAGTGATAAGATGACTAAATCCACATTCATGTATTCACGAGTAATACGTTCTTCTCAACCTGAGCAAAAGAGCAGCTGTTCTCAGTGTATATCAAAGGCTATTTATTTGTATTAGCTTAAATCCTTTCTATAAACACATATGTCTGAATTCTTGCTCCCAGCTCTGAGTGCCAAGTAGCAATCCATTACCATTAGTAATTCTCAATACTTATGTCTATTCCTCCTGGGAAAGGACATCCAACTCAGGAATCCCATTCCATCAAGGGATGCTTTCCCATGAAGAACACGGCACACAGTAGATCTGCAGAGATGAAGAACAGCCTTTCTTGCCAGCACAATTCCAGTGCTTAAGCCCGGGGTTTGTAATAAATGAAGGCAAACTTTCTTGATGTCAAATACTTCCAGACTTATGCAAAAGTATGTTTTTGGTAAGTAAGCCAATCTCGTCTGGCATACAACTGGAATTGTCTCACTTCCATTGTCTAATCACGAGTTGGCCAAATGTCTTAACAAAAAATGATAAACTTGGAGCTCTTATAGCTTTTATTAAATAAGACAGCTGTAGTTGACAATTCCAGAATATAAGCTCCAACAAAATTTTTCCTTTCATTCCCAAGGAGTGATTTCTTAAAGAGTTCGTTACCATTTCAAGTAATTTTAGACCTTCTGCTCAGTTTTTTGTTTTGTTTTGTTTTGTTTTTAGAAACTGTCTTCTGTTTAAAGACAACAAAGAGTTTCAAGTCGAGTTAAAGCTACTTGTGATAGTGCAACAGGCAATCCTCCATGAATTCTCAAGGATATTCACCCAGAAAAACGATGTATTGAGATTAAACCAGTGAAAGAAAAACCAATACTCTCTGGCCTTCATGGTGGTGATCTATTCATGTAAGGTAGCAGGCAAGTTTCTTGAAAACTTCCATTTTCTGCCAAAAGACTTTCAAAGGAAACACAGGTGCTGCTGCTGAGAAAAATCTACTCTGATCATGGCCAGTGCCTCAATTTGCACTTTGGGAAAAGCTGTATATTCTTAAATTAGAATTCTGGAATACTAGAAATTTGGCCAGAACAGAATTCTTATTTGTGCTCTGATTTATTTTTTTTCAAACAGTTGGGGAAACTAAGGCACCAGAAAGACTGAATATTTCAGCATCCAGATCATGAATAAGAAAGGCAGGGTGAGAAACGTGGTCATTTAGCAAGCACTCCCCCTCGAATTGACTATGACAGGCTTTCCCTACCTAGGGAAAAGAGGATTTTAGGATTGTAGAGAGGATCTAACAATGCTCTGTAAGAAAGCAGTGATCTATAGAAGAGAAAGGGTCACTGGCAGGCTCATCACTTCAATAATAAAGAAACGTTCATTCTTGGGGCACCTGGGTGGCTCAGTCAGTTAACGTCCGACTCTTCGTTTCAGCTCACGTTGTGATCTCAGGGTTGTGAGATCGAGCCCCACATTAGGCTCTGCACTGAGCATGGAGTCTGCTTAATATTCTCTCTCTCCCATTCTTTCTCCCCTTCCTCTCAAAAAAAAAAAAAAATCATTCTTGGAAAGCAAGTTAGCTAAATCACATATATCTTTATCATGTATTCATGCAGTATACTCTATACTTAATGGGATATAAACCAGCGGAAAAAAGTATGTCTAAATATACCTCAAAGGGGAATAAGCATTGGTGACCCCAAAGAAACTACCCCAACCCCCAAAATTGTTAAACTAAAGACAACAAGTGTTGGCAAGGAAGTGGAGAAACTAGGACTCTTGCACACTGCTGGTGGGAACGCACCGTGGTGCAGAAGTTATGGAAAACAGTAGAGAGGTTCCTCAAAATATTAAACAGAATGGCCACACAATCCAACAGCCCCACTTCTGGATATTTATAAAAAAATAATAATAAAATAAAAATAAAAGTAAATAAATAAATAAAAACCCTGAAACCAGGATCTTGAAGAGAAATCATTAGCACTCCCATGTTCATGGCAGCACTACTCACAATAGTGGAGATGTGGAGACATAAACATGCACTGAGAGATGGATGGATAGAGAAGATGCGGTATATGCACCGAGCAGACTCACGAGGAGAAGAATTCTGTAATAATGACAACATGGATGGACGTTGAGGACATCACGCGGAGTGAAATGAGCCAGACACAGAAGGACACGTGATTCCATTTGTATAAGGAAGCAGAACGGTCAAATTCATGGATTCAGAGACTGGAATGGTGGCTCCAGAGGCCGGCAGGAGAGGGAAATGGGGAGCTATTAGTCACTGGGCATAAAGCCTCAGTGAGGATGAAGCTCTGGCGTTCGGCTGTACAACACACACCTATGGTCAACAGCATCTCATACAGATGAAGTCTAAGAGGACAAACCACACATTATCTCACCCAATGAAGTATACTTATTCAAAAACAAAATAAAAGATGGAAAAGTAAAGAGAAGAGTGAGGTTGGGGAATCTGGCATCCATCTGTAGGTTCACCTTCATTGGCTTCATCTCTCGAAGGCCGGGTCTTCCTAGACCGACCAGCTTCCCATGAGGATTTACTGGTAGCTCCCATTTCCAGTCCCATTAACTGTGGGCCTAGGGATGTTTTCAAATCCTAACCATGAAACCCTTAAACTAGAAACAGGATGATACCTGTTTGTGGGAATTATTAAAAATATTTGAAGAATTTTCTCTTTTTTTAAAAAAAATTGAACTCATGAAGAAAGAAGATTGAGAAGTTTCAGTCTTCAGAAAATAATTTTAAACTTAAGAAAACTTAGTGATTGCTGACTTTCTGGTTATTAGTTTATCTTCTATAACCTCACATGGATCTGTGCTAGGTCCCAAATACAGCAGGTGCTCAATACAGGCCAGATTATCAGAAAGAATCCCACTGTCAAAGTTTCCTTGAGGGCACTTGAATTTAAGTAGCCAGAAAACCCAAAGACATGTCCACCTATCCATTTCTCAGAATTCTCCTCCTTACTATTACGTAATCACAGCATCGAAGTTCATTCTCTTACGTTGGGATTTTAGAGAAGGGAAGTTGGGCTGTAAGTTCTAGAACATCTAACACACTGAGAGAACGAGTGCTCAATATTTCAGTCTTAATTTAATAAACAAAACAATCCCAGTGCTACAAAAAGCCCTTTGCAAAATGAAGTTGTTGGTTTTATTTTTTTTCTCCTGGTTATGAAAGCGGGCTCTCGTTTATATAGACTGGGATATGTGACCAGCTAAACACCTAAGTCCAAGTAAGGAGAATTCTGTACAACCGTATTTCTTTACGTCTAATTTGCTTTTAAGGTAACAGACGACTGACGGCCATTTAAATACATACCAGATTATCCACTTATGCGTTTTGTAAAAGATACTTCAAAAGTATAAAGACATGAAATACAAGGCAAGTATTTTAAAGGCATATATCCATCACAATGTGAAATTAGGAAGGGATTTTTATTTTATTTAACTTGAGATAAAATACTTCCTTGCCCAAGTGGCACAGGTGACCACACACACAAAGTGGTAGCTTGCTGATTGGTTTTCTGACAACAAAAAATTTCTTAAGTAATTAAGTTGCAATTAGAGAACACAAAATCAAAACAAAAATGGACCGATCACAGACATTAGCGTTTTCTAAAATAATATTTTTGGTGACTTGAGTCAACGGTAATGCAAATAAGTCTTCCACAAAAATGTAGGCCAGGCAACAAAATGTTTCAAGATCACTGAACAATTATTTCCTTTTGATATTACTTTTATTTACCAACCGAGGCTCTACCTTCATAAAAACAACATCAAAATCACTACAAGACCTCTATCATCTCACTCTTGGGAATTTAAAAGCTGTAAATAAGGAACTAATCATCCTAGAGTTTTAAAGGTGCGGAGCAAGATGATGTAATGATACGTCACAAAAGAAATCAACTTTTACATATTTTACTGCTTAAGAAGCACAGTGACATTTTAATTTTACAAAAATTCTATTATAAATAAAATATCATTAAAGTTTTTACACTGTGGTAAGTAAAGGAACCTTCTAAAAAAACCCCAAAAATCAGTTACTAAAGTCAATCATTACACAGTTAACAATAGAGCTCTCCCTGAAGCGGCTGATGACGCTAATTCACTTGGAATTACTCTGGATCTACAAGGTCAAGTCTAAACGGCAGTTTCATGCCAAGCTAGGGGAATGTGTTAAAGCTGGTTACATGCTGCGCCGCCACCAGAGCCGCTGCCACCGCCATCACCACCAGCACCACCACTAGCACCGCCACCTCCAGCACCACCACCACCACCACCACCAGCACCACCGCCCCACCACCAGCACCGCCGCCAGCAGCACCGCCACCTCCAGTACCAGAAAAAAGCTGTGGAGGGAGGGAGAAGGAAGCCCATCCACCATAAACACGGTCAGGAAGCATGGCTCAGTGGGTATGCTCATGGGCACCCTAAGCCACAGGGTCCGGCTCTAAATTCCATCCCCACCCATGACTGTCCACAGGACCAGGGGCAGGCTTCTTAACTTCTACATTTGGAAAGACTGAGAAACATAAAGATTACGACAATGCTGTAAAGATTAAAAGAACTCTCAGCAGGCTGACAGGCTCCATCAAACACAGTAAAGTAACAGCTCTATTATTATGTTCTTACTCGACTAATACTAGTCTGGCTGAGCGGCTATCAATCAATACAAAGTTCTGCTTCTTTAATGGCTTTAATTTTCTGAAGATATCATTTGCATCTTTTGTGATAAAATAAAGCAGAACAAAATCCAGATTTGATTCCAAGCACTGTGTGGACGAATTACGATGCCTTGCTTTAGCTACATTGCTTCCTGTCACGTGTAAGCAAAGTTACCCCAGGTTTACAGATCTAAAAGTCCTTTCGTTAACCATTACCTCAAAAGTGTGCAGGAGCAAACTGGTCTACTTTGACACTGGAGTCACGGTAGGTCAGCGAAAATGGAGAAGCCTGAGGCTTTGCAGGGCTAATAGACACTTCAGAAACGCTTGCTAGAGGAATACCAGAGGAAGGACAGCAGGGAGGTGACCGGTGTGGGCTTTGTAGTCGCAGAGCCGGGCCCTCAGCTCTGCCCAGGTGCCTGGCCCGTGACCCTTATGGGCGCCCAGCTCTCAGCCCCCTGCTCCGTGGGGTGATCAAGAAATGAGATGGCGCGATGCAAAGCAAGTGCTTACGTGCCTGACAACGGTACATGCTCAACGAATGTAGCGCTCATCATTTCTAAGATAATTATTGTTTCCGTTACCAGTACCTGACAGGGAAGCCCACTATCTACCCTGCTTTGACCTGTGTTGTTTTACTCATAAGTGGTATCCACCAGGCTTCTAGGAGGTAGTCTCACGTTGTCTTGAGGAGAAATGTCATGGCTACCAAGGGAAATGATCAACCAACAACTAATGTGCTCACTGTAACCGGGTCAGATGGATTCAAGTATGTTTTATGGGGATCCCTGGGTGGCTCAGCGGTTTAGCGCCGCCTTCAGCCCAGGGCCTGATCCTGGAGACCCGGGATCAAGTCCCACGTCGGGCTCCTTGCATGGAGCCTGCTTCTCCCTCTGCCTCTCTCTCTCTCTGTGTCACTCATGAATAAATAAAATCTTTAAAAAAATAAAAAATAAGTAAAATTACCTGTAGAAAGTATGGTGCTCCACACACACTTTCCATAGCCTTTTTGCCGCCCGATGGTTTGGCAGTTTGAATCCAATGGTGCTCTCAAATTGTTCGAGCTGGAATAAATCAACACAATAAATCAGCGTATTTCCTTAGAAGTTGATTGGAAGCTACCAAAAAACAGGCTCAGAGAATTCTGAAAGAACTTAATCCTTCTTGGTGAAAGGAAGTATTAGCAGACACAGCGTAATTATACAAAATGAATTTCCCATAGGCCGCAATGCTAGTTTCCGTGAAGAGCAAGTACAAGCACGACTCCGACCTGTGTCCACACAACCCCTCCTACTACCTTCCTGTCGATCTCCACCACTTGTTTGACAACAAGATAACGGGCCCACCTTGTGGAGGCGCTTACTACGTTTCCATTTGGCCAAAATGTGGGGAAGGGGTCCCTCCTGCTTATTTCTTTACCTCCAGCAACATGGATATGCATGCAGTTTTATCATTAAGAACTCTGACCTTTTTTGCTTTGAAAGAATAAGGAATAGTTCATTTGTAAAATTCAGTAGGAAAAAAAAAAAACAAACACAGCTAGCCCATGGCCATGAGAACAGTGACCCACGCCGTCTGGATACTCCCGCCCGCCCGACAGTGCTTACCTCTGCGGGCCTGACTTTAATGTAGAAGTTACTGCGCTTATAGGAGATTTTCAAGATTTTCGGCCAAGCAAAGCGATTGATTCTCAGTCTGTCTTTGTAAATGAGGAGCCCGTTGGCGCACACCCCCAGCTTGATGTCCACGCCTTCCGAGTCCTGCCAAGCAGAGGCCATTTGATGGGGGTTAGAGCTGCAGTCGCACGGGCCAGGACGCTCATTACCCCCCTTCCCCCCAACCAGGACCGGGACCCCTGATTCTGCAGGTTGGTATTTAAATCTCCGCGACAGCGCCCAGGGCAGTAGGAACAGCAGGACACGCGATGCCTTCCGGGATCAAATCTGCTTGGCCAACGAGGTACAGCCCTGGCCACAGGGCACAGTATTCTCCACAAGGCGGGACCTGAATGTTCCTGAGCCCGCCGGCCCGGGCCTCGGGCTCCGCAACCCCCGACAAGGTGCCCCCACTCGGGAGCCGGGGCTGGGGCGTGTCCCTGTTACCACGAGGGCTCCTCCGCATGCCCACAGCTCTCGGGGGTCCCCTGTGGCCTGTCCTACCAGGAGGCGGCACGCAAGCACCTGCAGCTGAGCCTCTGTGTTGGCTCCGGGGTCACCCCACGGTCCCCACTCATCAGGGACCACAGTCCTGCGGCGTCGGGCTCCCTGCCCAGCACACATCAGCACCCCCTGCCCACCCCGGCCTGCTCCTGCTCTCCCTCTCTCTCTCAATAAAACAACTTTCAATTAAAAAAAAAAATCTTATTTAAATATAATTGAGACAATGGAAGATGTACGAGGGCACAAACTTCAAACTCCACCAAAAACTCGTCTGAATTGGCCCAGACCTCCTTTTTGACGAGCTTTGAATACCTTCCTCATCGTGAGCAAAAAACCCCCAAGCCCCGCAAACCCTACTGAAAAAAACGCATCAGAGTTCAAGCACTCGGAGGTGGAGTTTTTTTTAAAGGAAATAAGAAAATGTTTCAAAATAGCAATCGTGCCTACTTTGCATAAAGAGATTTCAGTGTTTTTACCCCTTCTGTTTGCTTCTATTTTCTGTAACGTGTATATAGATCACTTGTGTAACCAGGAAAAACAGTTAAGGGATAAAGAGCCACTGGGGGGGAAGTGCTCTGCAAACACCAAGTCCTATCAACAGCTGAGCAGGAGTAATGAGCCCTTCGGGTGGGGCCTCTCCGAGAGAAATCACAGGATCACACAAGCAGAGGTTCCTGGGCTGCATCTAGGGACCCGCAGGGTCTTTTAAAAACCAGGCAGCTGGGCAGCCCGGGGGGCTCAGCGGTTTAGCATCTGCCTTAGGCCCAGGTTGTGATCCTAGAGACCCTGGATCAAGTCCCGCATCGGGCCTCCGCATGGAGCCTGCGTCTCCCTCTGCCTGTGTCTCTGTCTCTCTGTGTCTCTCACAAATAAATAAAATCTTAAAAAAATAATAAAATAAAAAAATATAAACCAGGCAGCCGTTGGTTGCCTCCACGTGCAGGCTGTGGATACGGTTTTCAAGACCAAATCCGCCTTTCTCCTTGCTGCTGCTCTGCTCCCGGACTCTCCCCGGCTCTGCGATCGATCGCTGGAACCAGGGTCACGGAGCCTGTGATGCTTACGAGAGGCACTTCCTAACCCAATCCTTCCATCGCCCGGCTCGTCATTACATCTCCTGTCCCTTCTCCAAGGCTCCGTGCTGCAGCCCCGGGGCCCGGCCCGTCTCCTGCATCTCAGCAAGTACAGAAGGGACCTGTGGCGAAGGGCCTGACCCTTGGGCTCCTTCGTAAGCCACAAGAGGTCTGCAGAGGAATTACATCCATACGGCTTTTGCCCTCACGGTTGCCAGGATCTGCTCTTCTCTCCCCCAAGACGGAAGCAGAGAGGGGCTGGGGCGAGGCAGCACTGACACAGCAGAAGCCGGGATGCAGCATAAACCAGGACGGGGGTGGAGACGGCAGGCATTGGAGTCTTAGGATAAGCATGTGTGGCAAGGGCACCAACCGAAAAGAGGTAGGGTTGGAATGAGTGGTCCTTCGCACCAGCATAAACCCCACTGTGAGCAGAGGGGGACGGCCCTTTCCTAGGGTGAGCCGGGCCACTCTGAGCCCCAGAGCCACTGGGACTCCCGGGGCCACTCCTCCCAGAACGTTCGCCGGCAGATGGGCAAGACGCTGCTTGGCGCAGCCTGGACGGTACCTTGGCATGATGCAGGTCGACACCGTACATGGAGAGCCTCTTGGCATTTTCTAGGAACTGAGAATCAGCTTGTGCTGGAGATAAGCCCCTGGGAATCAAAACAGACAAGATCATCTCATCGGCAGATGGATAACAGATGTGGTCAATACGGGAAAGGAGCACGAGCTCAGGATTCAGGGCGGAGGCGGCAACCCTGAAAAACCTGCAAACAAGCAGGGAACGGGCCAGAAGGCTCACCTCTGCACCTCAGGCGGTTTTCCTCCCAAGATAAAAAGGGTAAAGGGTAGAGATTGAGGTTATTTGAGAAAACTGCTTTCATTTTTTTTTCCTCACTCACCGGGGAAATGGGTGCAACATCAATGATCTGAGAATAAAAGTGATCTCATCTTTCTGAAAAAAGGCAAATTCTTACTTCCTACTCCTTCATTTTATTCAGCTAGGATTGATCCTAATACGGCCCGGAAGTACTTGTATCTGGTGTCACAGCTACGGGAGTTGACGCGTTCCACATCCCGTAACTGGAATCCTCTCTATCCCGTCTCTAGTCTCAGCCCCACGGAGTCTCAGCCCACAGAGCAGGACCCTGTAGCCCACATGGCATTTCGACACCTGCTACTTCAAATCCGAATTCTACAATAAATACCTATTGAGCAGAATTGGAACAAAGTTAATAAGAATCACTGCCCTTCTTTCTTACGGACAGGTCAGGGAATGTGGTCCAAGGACTTCTAATCTCTGAAAGTTCCTTTCCCAACATTTTTGTCAGATTTTTATGAAATTTCAATCTTGCAATATGGGACAAACCATAATTTTGTAGTGAGTTTTTTGAACTTCTGTCAAAAACATTTATTTTCACAAAGATATACAAGTTCTTGAAATGTAATTATTTACTACGATGTTAAGTAAGTAAAGTCCAGCTGCCCAGCTGCCCAGCTGCCCAGCCAAGAGTCACCTTCTGTGGCCAGAGAGAACACCCGTGTTTCAGGCTCCTCGCTCCGTCCCCACTCACATTCCTGACTCAAACCCTGAAGCCTTGTTCCCTCTGCAGCTTTAGCAAATGGGACAAATACAAACAGAAGGCAGGAGAGAGGCACAGCAGCGCCAAGCGAGTGTGCACGTGTGCCTCGCACGTGTGTGTGCGTGAGGGTGGGCATGGGAGGAGGCAGGAGGAATCATGGGAGGCGAGCGTGCCCAGCAGGAGCCCAGCAGCGGGAGCACCGCCATCCATGGGAGCCAGGCCACAGGCCATCGGCCACGCCAGGGGGCGGCCAGCAAGGGCTGGACGTCCTGTGCCAATGCCCGGGGGCCAGCAAGTGCGGGTCGGCCTGCTGCCTCTGGGAAGTGGGCCTGCAGACCTGTGGGTTCTGTGCAGCTCCGCCACCTTCTCTTCCAGCTCCTTGGTCTGCATCGGTGCAAACTGGAAGTCGCTGAGGTCACCACCGCCGTGCTCCTCTGGGTCATGGTCCCCCAGCTCAGCCTGCAGCGTATAGGACCCCAGGAGGGCGTGCGTCACGAAGGAGCAGGGCAGGCGGCCCGAGGCGATGTCCTGCCGCAGCTGAAGGCACAGGAGGTACCTGTGGGGGGGCAGGGGAGAAGGCCCGTCAGGCGCGGCGTGGAGGTCCCAGGGAAGCGGCGGCCACCAGGCCACCCTGCACCCGTGGCCCAAGCCATCCCGCTAATGAGCCACCCTGCCCTGGCTCCCGGCCTGGGCACAGCCACCGCAAGGGGTCTAACAGGCCCCCGTCTCGAGGACCACGAGGAGTCGGTCCTGCAGGTAACCCTCTAAACCCTGGACTCAAAACCGCGATCCACATTTGCACGTCCCTCAAGTCGTAAGGCCTCATGACACTTTAAAAGCAGCTGCAGCTCCCAAGCGCCGGCAAGAGGAGCCCAGGTCACCGCCCAGCCCCTTCCTTGTCTTCCCGCACTAATCTCCTTTCCTGGAAAAGCAAAATGCATAAGGCGTTGGCAGTCAGGCCCTCATGGCCCGCTCACCCCATCTACAGAGGCAGCGAGCTCCGCCGACAAGGGCAGGAGCTCGGGGCAGGCACAGCGGGCTCAGGCCTCGCGCAGGTTCCCCACCCGTGAAACCTGACTTCTACCTTCCATTGAAGGTGAGAATAAACATCCGATAACGGAAATGAAACACACTGCAAGTCACCTGGGGATCGATAACAGCCATCATCATCATCATCTTTGTAACGACAACGTTACGAAGTTCTAAGCAGAGCTGTCATTCAGTGTCATTCAGTGTTCCACGTGGTTTGACCACACACTGAGAAAACATCCTATTTTTCAGTAAGTGACATGCGGAGCCACGGTATTTACACGAGGACGGGGCTGGGGAGACGTTCCCCAGCTCCTTTGCTGACATTTTGGAACCTTGTTTCTATCTTGAATTTAACCACTTACAACAGGAACGGCACCCCTCTGAACCAAATGGTCCCTTGCTCTTGAAGACCTTTTAGAGAGAATTTCCTTGTAAGATTATTTCTTTATTAGAGAGAGAGGAAGCACACAGGCGGTGGGGAAGAGCAAAGGAGACGGGGCTGTGGGGAGCCACCAGGGGGCTCGACCCCAGGACCCCAGACCACGACTTGAGCGGCAGGCAGGCCCCTCACCCACTGAGCCTCCCGCGCCCCGGGGGGCCCCTCCTATTAGCAGCCAGCCACCCCCCGGCCCCCCTTGTGAGGGGTCGCAGCCCACCCCTCTTGCACTCCGTCCACACGGTCCCCCTGGAGGCCGCCTCTGGACCAGCCCTGGGCGTCGGACGGCACCACCCGGGGGCTACACGTGGGTGACCGCCAAGTCTGCCCCAGGCAGGGTGGAGACCCGGTTGACGTCAGCCTGTGCCCCAGTCGGCCAAGCACTTGCCAGGCATGCACAAGCGCTCCATAATCTTCTGAGCGGGTCACCTGGTGGGGGGCTCAGTGGGGGAGTGCTGCCGTCGGCCCAGGGGTGACCCCGGGGTCCCGGGATCGAGTCCCATGTCGGGCTCCCCGCAGGGGCCTGCTTCTCCCTCTGCCTGGGTCTCTGCCTCTCTGTCTCTCATGAATAAATACATAAAATATTTTTTTAAAAAAATGATCTTCAGAGAGAATGAAGGCCACCCCTCCATGGCTACAGCCTGAGTGCTCGTACGCCCTGCAGGCAGAGCGCTCCTCCTAAGGAGGGTGATGTTCCCTGGATCCCTGAAACCCCACAAGCACACCTGCCTTGACTTTAGAAAACCCCGTTTCAGACCAGGGTTCCGGGGCCCCGTGACGAGGGCGCTAACCAGGAACAGCGCAGGCTCTCCTCGCCGTAAGGCACTTCCAAGACTTCAGCACAGAGGTGCTATTTCTAAAATCCTGTTGCTCCTTCCGGGTTGTGGCCTCGACGCGACCCTTCAGTCCTTTCTTCTGTTGTCAAAGATGAAGTCGAAGGCCCAACGGCGTCCCACGAAAACTCCCAACGGCTTCCTGAATTTCCTAGCCCCGCCTTCTCCGCAGAGCAGGCCGTAGCATTCTTCAAATATTCTGAACAGTGTCCTCAGACCCTCAGAAGCCACGTCACCCTGTACATTTTCACTCAGGTCACGGTGAAGGCTTCGGTCACGACACAGAGGCGACCAGGCAGGTGGTGGCCCCTGCCGGCGCTCTGAGCTCCCAGTTCCCCAGCCGGTCTGGCTCCTCCGCCTGACACACGGGGCGGCCCCAGCCCCACTTGGGAGACCAAAGCGCTCATGACGCCGTAAGCCGCAGTCACCGGAGGACTCCCGTCCCCACGCAAACCACCGTGGGAAGCGGGGGCGCAGAGAGGGCGCGGAGTCACAAAGCCCCAGCCACAGCGTCCAGAGGCTTTCCTGGGAGGAGACCCTGCACCCACCCCGCCAGGTGGATGCACCCCGGCAGCCCGCTGGTGGCTAGGAAAGCTACTGGCTGGAGCGACTTTGGTCACCAATTGCTTAGTGTCAGAAACCCCGATCTAGCAACGAGGGGCAATGGAGGGAGAAAGGCTTGTCCTCTGCCCAGACTTGGACAGAGATCTCCAGCATTCCTCTTTCCCGTGGGTACCACAGGACCTGATGCCTGACAGCGATCTGGGACCAGCACAAAAGCCACGGGAACCCAAGGCAGAGGTTTTCAGGGAGACCCTGTGGTTCTCCCCGTGTTCCCTCTACAGTCCTCAGGGCCACGCCACCTGTGCAGGGGCTCACCAGAGCCCGCAGGTCCTAGCGCTGGCAACCAGGCTGAACAGGGCAAACTATCGAGGCCCCTGTGGATTTACACATCCCTTGGTGACCGTTCAGTCACTGAGCAAATGAGTAAATGCTCTCTCGCTCCTCAACTGAATCTTTTATTTGCAACTGGAGCACATGGAGCATACGTGCACGGAGCCTAGATAGCCTCAAAGGAGACGGGAATGAGGGGGGGTACTAAGGAAGCCTACCCGCCTCGATTCCTTTCCCCTTCGAGGTACAGGGACCCCAGAACTGGCTTCCTAAAATAACTCCATCTATCACCTTTGTGATCGATGGGAGACTAGGACACAGGTACACAGTGGTTTTCAATAAAAAAAAATCTTAATATTAACCTGAAATATTAAATATCAACAATTTTTAGGAGGTAACATAAGAAACAAAGTTGGCAGCAATATGACCTTTGTAATACTCCATGACTCAACTGTAAATGGAGAAGTTAAAAGTGATTAGGATTTTTGAAGCCAGAACCAATTCCAAGTATTTTGGAGTACACTTGTTCCCAAGGAAACGTCTAGAACTCAGCTTCTGAAAAAATAGCTTGGCTTTAATCCTGAAATCACCATTATTCTCCCAGAGAACAATAAATGAGAGCTATTGGTAAAGATTTGTTTAAAATACAAGTATAAAGTACCTGGTGAGATCTTCGGTCAACTGAGAAGGGTCAGGAGGATAAAACTTCACATTAAAGGTGAACAGCCAAGGAAAATCTGTAATTATCAAATATGGGTATTTATCCAAACAACAGAATGAGCATTTATTTGATAAAAACTAAAGGCAAACAGTACATACATATAAGTCAGTTAGGAGAATTTCATTGTTTAAAGAAATCTATTTACAAAAACAATGAAAAATAAAAATTGCATAAATAACCCACTATCAGGGAACAAATTCACTTTATTTGAAAGAGAGCGAGAGAGGGAGCGGGAGAAACTTCAGCAGACCCCTCAGCGAGCTCAGAGCCCGACCAGGGGCTCGATCGCAAGACGCTGAGATCATGACCTGAGCTGAATGAAGAGTCGGAAGCTCAACACACTACCCCACCCAGGGATCGCAGATTCGGTTTTTATAAACATGGACTAATACTTCCAATTTTTTGTATGGCGAGATGCAAAAATTTTACTATAACCTCCACATAATTGTTTTAAGGTTTATTTTAACCTCAGTATCTCTACATGTCAAATATTCCCTACTGTTTTTTTAAAAAAAAAAAGTATTTTAGGATTTGTACATTGTTGGGAGAAGAAAGGTAATGATCAATTGATCACACAGCTATTCAAGAAATAGTCAATGGGCTATCTGAACAAGTGTTAAAAGAAATCCCAAAGGGAGAGAACAGTAAAACATCCCAATACTCTAAGACAATAGAATCACCCCTAGATTTTAAGGAGTGACTGTAAGGTTACTCATCGTATATTACATACGCTTTGCGCTATTTTGTGCCACAAAAACGGATATAGCCAACAACCATGTTGGAAATTACTTATTAGAAGTTAAAACATTGCTATCTGTACATTCACCTGTTATTAATGCTTGATGTGTCATGCCTTGGATGGCTTTAAAAAAAAAAAAAAAGAGAGAAGAAAAGAAAGAAAAACACAATTCTGGGCAGAGGGCAGGTATTTTCCTAAAGGAATCCAAATAATTCCAGTGGCCAGAACTCAGGGTTGTGCTCAAAGTTCACAAGATTTCCAAATACAAACAAAAGTGTGTGCATGTTATTTCATTCTGTCTTTGAAGGGCTCATGGTTGCTTTTACTTGGACTTGAAAATTTTATTGAATCCCATGCTCTTTTCCAACATGTCATTTGTTTTTTTTTTTCTCCCCATCAGTACATTAACTTTTCTTTCACTGAGAAGTCAAGGAAGACTTCTTAACATGAGCACGCGCCTGCCTGGACAGGACTCCAGGGATAAGCCACTAATATGACGCTTGTACGTTAGCATTAATCATGCTACATTGTGAATTCAGTATTATCACAAATTTTACCTAGTGAAATATGAATAGTCCATTGAGCTCTGGACCATTTATATAATAATCACATGCAGGTCTTATTTGTGTACATCTGAGGGAGACCTTGAGGCAAATTTTATTTTATTTTATTTTATTTATTTTATTTTTTATTTTTTTAAGGCAAATTTTAAACAGGAACTAATAGGCTGTCAGTTTTTAAAAGTAATTGAAAAAAGATGTTTACCTTTGCTAATCGCCTATTCACTGAAAAAATAACAATAAAAGTATAGCAGTGGCTGCACCAAGATAAAATGAGCGGTTCCTGGGTTCCTTTTAACACAGGCAGAAAGGAAGAGGTAAAGGCAACAGCTGAAACTCCATTTCCTCAGCCTACTTTCCCCTCCGGACAGCACAGGATCCTGTTTAGAGAACCAGCTCCAATCCTCCAAAAAAAAAGCCAAATCCTATTTGTTACTGTTATTCCTCTTGCTGAACCACAAGGGCAAAAGTCCTGAAAGAACTCTAAAAAGCTTCACCGATCACCAAAACACAAGACCGTGATTCAGAATCAGCAAGAGTCTTGCCTTCCAGAAACGAGGCATCTCCACAGCTCTCTAAGGAGTGGCACACACACATTTTGCTGGAGCAAAACCGCAGGAGACGGCTCCATGGAACCTCAATCCCGTTTCGGAGGTAACCCCGTTCTATGGTCTAGGTCACGCGGCAGGTCTGGTCTCTGATAAAGTGCAAGAACCGGGCGTCCGCACCTCCTGAACTCTCGCCTCTGCGGAGCACAGATCCCCTACACAGAGGCGGGGGCTTCCGAGGCGCGCTGTGCGGCTTCCTCAGTGAGTGAGCAGAGCTCGTGTGCCTCACTGCTCCTTTTCCCTGTGCCCCCCTTTTCCATTATGAGCCTAGCCTTAGTGGGTGAGATGCCCCGATAATCAACCTGGGGGAAGAAGAGCAGGGGCGGGGCTCCAAGCTGGGGAGGCCAGGCGCCCCCCTGGCTGGGGACTGCAGGCCTTGGGCCCCTGTCCTACCTCCTGACAAGGCCATTCTGTGCAAAGATCCTTTCTTTAAAAAGGTAAAGAAAGAGGAGTCTACAGGAGAAGAAATGGGAAAAATAAGGTGTATGTCAGAATTTTAAAAAGGAGCAGAGAAGACATGATAGGAAAACTACCAAAAAAATTAATAATTTCAGGGAGGGGGAAAGAAAAAGCAACGAAGAAAACAACTGTGGAGAACCTAAAAGGAGACCGCGGGCAGACGGCAAGGAACAGAGGGAACCGCACGGATTCACTCCGGGGTGCTGGCTTCTGGAGTGACAGGTCGTGGCTGAAGCCACCCGTACAAGGGGCGCCATGCGGCTGTCACCCGGGGTGGTGGCGGCGGGGGGGGGGGGGGGGGGCAGCTCTGCTCATTCAGCTGCCCCGAGGCAAGGTAAGTGCCTTCTGGGCGCAGACATCCTGACACCAGTGGGGGGGGGGGGGGGGGGGGGGGCGACGGGCAGCAGGGGCAGGGCCTGTGCAGGGAGCGGGGCGGGGGCGCCTCAAGTCACCTCGGGAGTCTAGCGTGTGGTTAACAGTAAGGACTGGCTCAGGAGCCAGACGCGAGGGCTCGCAGAACAGCCCTGGACGGTGCACAAGGGGGTGGAGGCACCGCCCGTCCGCGCCCCTGCCCTGGAACCTGCACCCCAGGACATCTGAGCAGTGTGTCTACGCCTCTGGGCCAGACACAAGCCTGTTAATCAAACCAATTACACACTTCCAAAACAAAGTAGACAACGTGAGCGTAACTGGTCGCCTAGAATAAAATTTACACCAACAGTGAAAGCTCGAGAAAGCAGCTCCTCACTCTCGTCCCCAGAGAGTCAGCAGTCACCTCGGGGGGCAGACGCCGGGAGGGAGGTCGAGGACCAGGGATCTAGTATCTGTCCACCGGAAGGGTCCCTAGGCCCCGCACAGGATAAGGTCACGGTCCTACACAAACCTTCAGCACCCTTAGCTTCCCTCAGGGTACAAACGTGCTCTCGCACGGCCTTCGTGTCCCCGTCCACAGCCCTGCGGGTTTCATTCAAGACAGACAGAAGGAAAGAAGAACTCAGAAGTATGATTATTTAAATACTCACTTCGCAGTTGTCTCTTTATTTCTTTCGCAGGATCTAGCCAGTTCTACAGGAGGAAGGGGTAGAAGAAGGTTCATTAAGCCATAAAACATATTCCAGAGTCCAAAATGGAACAGTTTACAGTTCACATACTTGAGCGTAAACATGCATTCCTACGCAAAGCAGATCTCACCTATTAGCATTCCACTGGGCTAAGTACTGATTCGGTTCTGAATGTGCGTGTGTATAAATAAAACATTAAAACACTTTTAAGGTGGGTCCCTTGGGCCTCATTTTCTTGGATGTGAAATTAAACACATATCCCGGTGAGGAGACCCAACACACCTACATGTAGTCTTTGCTCTCAGCAGAAGCGCCAGCCATCAGCCCCTGCGGACACTGGAGACGAGGGCAGGCAAGGACCATGACTGGCTTGTAAAAGCAGGTACACCCCAACCCAGAGGGTCATCCCAACTCCTAAAGCCAACTTCTCCTCCCCTTAGAACTTCCCTTCTCCCTGCACACGACACTCTGGAGAAGGACCTTCAGACCAGCTGACGGCTTCCTTCCTGCTCCTCATGCAACATCCTTTTTAAACTTCACGCCAAGCTGGAGGTCCAGTCGTCAGGAACTTCCTTTCCCTCCCCCTTTCCACCCTTTGAGAGACTTAACATAAAAGATTCTGGGAAACTAGTACAGGATCTTAAAGCGAAAATGGCCAACTGTGAACTACTAAGTCCACACCACCTAAGGACGTTAAACACTTACCTCTCAGTTATCAGCAACAGATCCACCCAAAAAAGTGTCTAGACATCTATTTTTTTGCCCGTATTTCTTTATTATTTCCTCTGCGTTCCTCAGGTCCAGCCTCTCCAAGTTCACCCTACCTTATCTTCATTAATGCACCACAAGCACATTGTCTAAGATACAGCATATCGACTGAAATAGTCGAGCTTTAGACAACCTGAAGGTTGGGGGTGCCGGCCCCCACTCGCAGGCAGGAATCCACGTGTAAGGTGACCCCCACCCAACACGTCGCTACTACAGCCGGCTGCTGACCAGAAATCTCACCAGCAACGTACACAAGTCACTTAACGCATATTTTACACATTCTGTGCGTTGTACACCACGTGCTCATGACAAAGTAAGCTAGAGAAAAGATGCTGAGAAAGTCCCAAGCGAATACAGGGCTGTCCTGTACGTATTGAAAGAGCTCTGCGCCAAAGCGGACCCTGCACAGCCCCAGGCCCGTAATCCAGGGTCCCCTCTAAGCCGCTTTATAACCACCAAGTTTCCCCTGCGACCCTGAGGGGGACCCGCGTTCCGGTCACTCGGGGCCCTCCCGCCCCCGACCCCCACCCCTGGCCTCCGCCCAGACGACAAGGGTGCCCCAGCACCACCTCGGGGTGTTCACAGACCCCACACACGCTCTGCGGCGCTGACCATGCCGAGGCCTCGGAGGGACCGACATCGCCTATGGCCTCTGGTCATCCTAAAATACAAGTCCTAGTATTTCTATTAGAGTTGCTTTTATTTGAAAATTAGGTATTTTATTTATTAGTTAATTAGCTATTAAGTAGCTATTATTAGAATAATCAGACTACTAACATCCCGAGTGGGATGTAATTTTATCATCTGGGGTCATAGATTCATAAGTAAGATGACATGATGACATAAAAATGACATAAAAATGACAATGTGACTTCTAAAGGAAATACAACTCTATTATCTATTATCTACTATCTATTATCTGCATTATCAGCCACAAACTAATAACATATATGTAACAAATACATAACAAATATTTAACAAATAAAAATAGACTTCCTGGTTTTGACACTTGGAAAGTGCTGGATGGATTAAGAAGCAGACACAAAAGGAGGGGAAAAAAAAATCTGAGGACATAAATGCGCGTGGCATACGCATGCCCGTGCAGGACCCACATGTGTACACACACACGCATGCACCCCACGTGAGATTATGGTGCAAAATTCCAATTCTTTCAAAGACTTGGCTACCCCACACACGGACTTTGGGATGGATGCTACATGGAGTCCAGCTTGGCTTCCACCAACTCAATGAACTGGGGCTCCCCTCGGGCTCCCTGGAGGCTCGGGTCTACATGAGGACCAACACGACCTCACAGGGTAGCTCTTTTCAACCATTCGTTCAAATGCTTCCTGGAGAGTAAGTGCAAACGCCAAGTACCTCACCCAGCACCTCTAAAAGATGATACATCGGCCTATCACCTTTGGGTATATATCCCTTCTCACATAGTTATATTACTTTCAAAGGTGATAGGCTACCTGTATTAGAGAAGTTAATCTTTATATGAACATTTCTACCCACAAAAAAGTCACCAAATCATTCACTCTATACTCATGGGCCACATGGAATAAAAAAATCAGACCCCTTGTCCTTAGAGACAACTGTCTGGATAATGCCCGCCCTTGAAGCTGTCCCACTGCAATGAAGAATCCTGCTGGAAGCAAAGGAACATGAGCAGCACAATCCCCTCTCATGAGAATAATCACTGATAACTAGTCCCTATGCTTTCATGTGCACAGTAATGTATTACCTGCTAAAAAAGACAGATTTACCCATGGCCCACTTGAAACAGCCTCCAGGGAGGTGGCCTGAGGGTCTCTACTTTGACAGTCCCAGGCAACTCATAATCGGGCAAGATGGGGATTTTCCTCAGTGCTTCCCAGACTTTAAGGTACAGGCAACAATGCAAAACTAAAAAGAACTAAAATCCAGATCAGAATTCAACAAAATTTATCTTGGCTCCTTAGAAATTAAAAGTATTTTGGCAGCTACGCTTAGGGGCAGGGACATTCATTCACTCAATTTGGTATCCTCCTCACCTTCCCCTTTTTACCCCCACTCTGTACCCAAAGTATGAACTCATCATGTACTTATTTTCTGAATGAACATCAGGTGAACCAAGGAATAAATAAAAATTGCAAGGGAATCCTATCACAGGTTGCAACAGAAGTAAATTAAAATGGGGTCCTAGAGTCCAGTGTTATTAAATCACCTTAGAACATGAAACTGGAAGACTTGAATCAGTTGGTGGGGGAAGATGATACATCTTTACTTTCACTAATCTCTAACTGAAATTTAGCATTAACCACCAGTTATGAACATAGGAGAAAAAATTCTGGTTAATATGAGCAGTACCGTTAGCTTTGTCACTCGTGGGAATCAAAAACAGTTCCCTATCCCATTACGGTTGATGCAGACCTTAAAGTATCTCTTAGGCTAACCAATATTTTGAAATCACCGTAGGGATTAGATGCTGGTGATCATCCCAAATTTAATGAATATTTTGGAAATGTTATTTACTGGCTTCCCTTATAAGCCCGTGTATAACTTTATTATACAGTTAAAACCCTATTCTGAGAACTCAGCAGCCTACAGAATTCACTAGGCTGCCAAAGGAATACATGACAGCAAAAAAGGTTCAAAACAAAACAAAAACCTGTCTTAGAAGGTTACAGAAATCCAAGGAGCAAAGCAAATATCTGTACGCATATTTCTTGTTGCACTGAAGTCCTTCTGTCCTCACCCCACTCCTGATCACTACACCAACCTGAGGGCAAAGCACTCTTGGTTTACCAAGTCTTCTCTACCACATTTAAAAAGGGTTAAAGAAAGAGGATTTTCAATTATCCTCTAACAACAAAAACATCTAGAAAAAGATGGAAGCCCTGATTACAAATGCTGGTGTTGGGAGAAACATCAGAGGCTGATGGTCTAAACATCTGCGCACGGTGGGAATGGTCTCCCTCCCCCTAAGTGCCTATGGCTGCGGGCACACGTCCAGAAGCATGAGCCACGCGGGGTCCCCGCTGCCTTGGCTCCTGTAATGCTCCAAACTTCTACAATGCTGTCACCTCACAAGAACATCTGATCCCCTACGTGAGTGCTTCTCAAACCCTGAGAAGGTTGGAGTCACCCGAAGATCTGGTCAAAACACGGACATCAACTCAGTAAGTAAGGATCCGGAGTCTTCCTTCCTAACAAGCTCCTAGGTGGGACCAATGCTGGGGGCCCCCGACCATCCTTTGCGTAGTACAGCTGTAGACTGCTTTTAAGACTTTTAAGGTCTTTTCCCGAAAGATGAAGGTTGAAAGACACTTTTCAAGACCTTTACCTGGCTTGCCAGGTAGATGCCCAGGCTTCCCTGGCTCCTGCAGGAGCCCTAGCAATCCCTGCCCTCCACGTTTCCCTTCTTTGGACTCTGCCCACCGCACTGAACAGCTGTACCCAATAATGCCAAGTCCCGCGGCCTCTCCTCCACCAAGGTGCTAACCACTTCCAGCTGACCGAGGAGCCACAGCAGCAGCCTACTAGTGGCCGAGAGTGTGGCTGCCTAGGCTGCGGGCCACCGAGAAGAGTGGACCTTGACACTGGCCCAGGAAACTCTCACCATATCTGCCTTGTTCCTTGCTCCCCCAAAACACCCATCTCGCCTGCTTCCCTTTCAGCCTGGATGCTAGGAGCCCAGAGTTAGAGGTTTTCCAAAATGCTCAGCTGTGCCTCCCTTGCTCACGTTTGTCCATCTGGCCGGGTGAGAGACATTAGATCCATCCGACCCTGTATTACCAAATGTTAAAAGTATAAACTTGCCTAAAAGCTGCGAGTTCCCTTCAGAATTCACCGTGCTGAAGCAGATCCCTCCAAACCTTGGCCGCAATTAGGCCTAATGGAGCGCTGCCCTCGTGCTGGCGTTGGCAGAAAAGGGACAGGCTTTCTAGGTTACGGTGACACGTTCACTACGCGTCTGGGAGGGCGGGATTCTAATTTCCGCCTCTGGTATTAGAAGCTGCCACTGGACTGAATACAGAATTTCATTAAAGAATACTTTATATGTGACAAAGGATTTAATATTTGTGTTTTTAGTTCCAGTTTCTGGAGGGAAATGGTCGGACTATCAGACAAACATTTTAATCAGTTTTCATAAAGTTAGCTGTCGATATCAACGGCACTTCTAACAAGCTCCTCTTTCAATATGGCTTGAAGCAAAGGAACATTTAATCTCTGGGGCCAGGCGCCAAACTCTATTAACATCAAAAATTCAAGACAATATTTTTCCCTTTAAAGAGAGTCCAAACCCTTAATGATGGTTCCAGCTAGACATAAATACAAGAACTATATGGACTTGAAATTCCATATATAAACGAGTAACACGTTGCTCGATTCCACATATTTTTAACGGCATTTTCCACAGTAAAGTTTACATAAAACTCCTCAAGAGACATTAAGAAGTTCTGACACGAATAACGATACATTTTCATATGTAGAGCAAACTGAAAGGCTTCCAACTCAAGACCTCAACTATGAGACACAGCACTACACTAAAATCGAAGGAAAGTTTACATTTTCTCTCTATGGAAAATTTTCATACAAATAACTATGGCTTTATCTCACCTTCAATTTATATTACGTTGAAATGAGTCACTGAAATTTCTATAAATCCAGGTAATATTCAGCAGGAAAAGGGAAGCGGCTTAAATTCCTTTACCCTATAGTGTCCTATTGTTGAAACTGCATGGATTTCAAACGCAGTAAGACTGATGAACCAAAGTCGATACAATGGTAATATTATTCTTTGGAAAAATTAGGACACCATTCAAATCTAGATTAGAAAAAATAGGAGTTCTTTTGCCTACATGTCTTGAGGACTGATTTTTTTTTTTTTTACATCAGCGAGAAGGAATAAAAAAAGATACAAAAGTTATGAAAGCAAATCAGATTATATGTGAAAAATACACTGCCAGTGACATGTGAGCCCTCATTTTCTGAAAAGTCAGGATTTCAGAAGGACACCCCAGTGTTCTAGGGTTAAAGCCTGGATAACAAAGCATGTGCCTAACCACATGTGCCTAACCACATGGGCCTTCTCATCTCCCATTTCACAAGAGAAACTACAAAGTAAAATAAGGAATTAGGAGTTCCTGATTTAACAGGTTTTTCTGTTTTTCTGTCAGCGAGGATTCCTGTGTTGAATCCCTCCACATTGAACTTCATCCCAATTCTCTGCCTCAAGGACCTGAGCCTGCTGGGGACTCTGGCCATCCTTTGCACACTGAGCCGAGGCCCTGCCATCAGTTTCCACCTCTGCAGACTTCATCCCATTCTCAGATACAACACCCTCCCTCTCCTTTTAAATTTTCTACCCATTTATTCTCACCGCAGCAGCTCTTCAAGGCCTTCTTTGGACCTTCACCCCTCGGCCCCAGCTATTTCCTCCCGAACTATTAGTCCATTTCAGTTTATGTTCCCTCCCGTGTCCCCATGAGTAATCAGCTGGATTACCATCCTAGGAGCAGCTCTGGTTTTCTAGATCTTCTGTCCATCTTACCGTAACCACCAGGAGCACAGCCACCTGGGAACCCCCCATGACACCCCATTTCCCCAGTCTTCTCCCCAGGGAGCCGATGGTACCACCAACATATTCCGTGGCCATCATAACTGTATGATCTCCGGCCTCGGCTGGACTGGCTCAACGGCGATCCACATATTTGTCCTTAGCTGTCTGCGTCCCGGGGCCCCCTGCACATCCCCCTCCCGTTACTCTTGGCAGAGGGGTCTACCCTCGATTCCTCAGAGCTTTGAGGTGGCACTTGATGAAGACGGACTCCGAGCAGCCCCACTCCTGAACTCACTCCTGCAGACGAGGGATGAGCCGCCTGCTTCATTCCAGGCTCGTCCTCTTCTGGACTCTGGAGCCTTCCATCATCATCCCTTTCCTCCTCCTCGGGCATTCCCACAACCACAGTCGGAGTCCTTCCATCCAAGCAAGTCGACCAACCCTCCAGGTCCCTACTGCATGTGCTGCCCTGTCCTACGTGCTTCAGGTTCATGAGAGACTGCTTCAGGTTCAACTCATACACTAGAGTAAAATGTCACTTGACTTCCACAGTCACAGCAGCCACATTTCAACAGATTGACAGCCATCTGTGGTGAGCAGCTGCCATGCTGGATGGAGCAGTCTAGAACATCCGTCATCCATCACGAAAGGCTCTGGGGGACCATGCTGGTCTACATTCTTGTATCGTTCTCCCACCTGTCCTCCTCCTCACAGCCAGCTTTCTTTAAATAGTCTATACTCACTCTCATATTTTAAGATTCATTTGAGAGAGAGGATAAGCCATGGTGGGGCGGGCAGAGAGAGAGAGAGAGAGACTCAGGGCTCACCCCAGGACTCCAGGATCATGACCTGAGCCAAAGGCAGACACTCACCTGGCTGAGCCATGGGGCGCCTCATCCCACTCACATTCTGTGTGCTAACCTTCCTCAGCCTCACCTTCCCCAATCCCCAAACACAACGTACCCAACAGCCTCTAAGCATTTCCCACTTAGCACAATGGAAACGAGATCTCATGTCTGCCCACAACTCCAAACTACACTGCTTCCCCATGGACCCTGTGAACAGGTCTCCACCGAGCTCCAGCTCCCAAGCCCGCCATCACCCTCACACCCCAGAGATGATGGGCTACACGGTCCTCTACAGACACTCCCTACTCAGCATCTGTCTCCTGTCCTCACTTCTTATGTCGCCGCCTTAGTTTCCATCACCTCTGGACCGGACACCGGACCTTCCTGCCTCTCACCTCCGTCCCCGACGATCTCCCTCCACACCACAAACAGGGCCCTATTTCTGACATGAAAATCTGACCGTGGCACATTCTAAAAACCCTTTATGTCAGGATAAAAGTCTAGATGCCTTAGCGTGAGACACACAGCCTTCCAAAAACCGTTCTTTGCTTAGCTTCCCATGATCACCAGCATTCTCCACAGAGCCACCCTAAAGTAACCCATGACGTCAGATAAAACCCTGTGCCTGCTGAGAAAACACAGCTTCAAGACGAGTTCTCACTCCTCCACCCACCTTGCCCATTGCTCGCAGGTCCCTCCTGCACAGACCCTGGAGCCCACGTCCTTCAGCCCGTCAAACAGCTTGGAATTCCTTACACACCACCACTCTTCACACTGGAGCTATTCCTTTCTTCTGCACAGAACGTCCCCTTCCTGCCCACATCCAGATTATTGGTCATAAGTCTCAATTTCTACGATAGAATGTTAATATCAAACTGCTTCTATCATTTCTAAAATTTATAGATTGGCCTATATATACAACAATATAAACATTTCAAGCCCTTGTCAGCTAATAAAACAATAGATGTCCAGCTGATAGGGTACATTAAGTTGTGTCACTGAACTCAGATTACTAGAGCCCACATACGTGGGTAATATTAGCCTCACTGCCATGGTCAGAAGGTTTGTGTCTCCCTACAACCCCTACATGGAAATCTTAATTCCAATGTGATGCTATGAAGAGGTGGGTAACTGGGTCATGAGAGTGGAATGGTCATGATCGGGATCAGCACTCCCCACAGAAGAGGCTCCAGAGAACTCCGCTGTCCTTTCCACCACATGAGGACACTGCGAGAAGTCACGGTCCTGTGAACCAGGAAGCAGAGCCTCACCAGATACCAAATTTGCTGGAGCCCTGATCCTGAACTTCCCAGCCTTCAAAAAGGTGATTTATTCTGATAACCCATCCAGTCTGATATGTTGTTCTAGCAACCCAAATGGACTAAGACACTGACCAAAAAGTCAATCTATTTTCTGTCCCAAAATGTGTGAGGGATGGGTCATCTCCCACCTACTTACACAGCCTGTAACATAACAGCCTTGAACATCCCCTACACAAACAGCAGCAGGGCTATTCCTAAACTGAGAAGAGTGGAATCACGGCATATTCAGTGAGCCTGGTTGGGTGGGTGAGTGCACATGTGGGTGCATGGGTCTCATGAGCGGTAAGTAAGACTGAGTAGGAGAAAAACAGGTTTCCTACTTGGAAATTCATCTCCCAGGTGATCTGGCAAGAAGGAAACAGCCCCTGGGGTGCCTGGGTGGCACAGTCCGTTAGATGTCGGACTCCTGGGTTTCGGCTCAGGTCGTCATCTCAGGTTTGTGAGATCAAAAGCCCCATGTCAGGCTCCTCACTGAGCTCAGAGTCTGCCTGAGATTCTCTCTCCCTCTGTCCCTCTCACTTATGCATGCTCTCGCTCCAAAATAAACCTTTTTAAAACAAGGGAGCAAGTTTTTTAGAGAAGCACCAGCATGGAATCTCACAGTCACTAGTGGCAGGTCAGGTCATCCCTTAAATTCACTGACACACAGAAACATCAACTAGAAAACTGCTACTGGGGACACAGCCCAGAATATCCTCCCCACAACCCATTTATGAAGTCCTACAGGATGTCTTTCAGAATCTGGTAAGATGGAAAGTCCTTCTACGGCAAGATGACCTTCTTCCATCCTTCCAGTCAGAACACCCATGAACACTGTACCCATTTTCATACCTTGCCTGACAAAGCTAAGAACTGCTGAGTTTTCTATTTTTTTCCTTCCTAGTTTACTTGGTTTTGAATCTTACCTTCCATGTTTACTGCCTCGGTGGCCTTGGGTGAATCATTTAACCTCTCTATACCTCAATTTTCTGTATTTATAAAGTGTGGTTAATAATACCAACGTTTCAGGGCTGTTCTGAAGACAAGACGAGGCGACGTGTGAAGTGCTGCAATAGTGCTGGTGCATTGTGAGAATCCCAGAATGATTAGCTATTAATAGTTAGGTCTATTTTATTTGGCTGTTTTTTTAAGTAGGCTCCATGCCCAGTACAGAGCCCAACACGGGACTCACAGACTCACGACCCTGAGATCAAGCCCTAACTTGAGATCAAGAGTCAGATGTTTAACTAAATGAGCTGCCCTGGAGCCTCTATTCAGGATATATATTTTTTTTATGATAAAGGCCACTTTGGAATCTTTTAAAATGAAGTTATAAATAAGCATGTCTAACTAGAAGCCTCAATATAAATAGGATATTCCCATCTAGAAATAAAACCACCCTACAGCACTCTGTATCGAGACAGAGTCCACCTGGAGTGCTAGCAGCCACTTTTTTTTTTTTTTTTTTTTTTTTTATTTTAAGAAAGAGGGATACACAGAGAGGAAGAGGAAGAGAGAAAATCTTAAGTAGGCTCCACGCCCAGTGCAGAGCCTGACGTGGGGCTCCATCTCATGAGCCAAAACGCTTAACTGAGCCAGATAGATGCCCATTCTTTAAAGCACATATAAAATTAATTTAGTTATTCTTCTAAAAGTTGTTACCTGACCTAAAGTCAACATGTCTTGAAAAATGACACGCATGATATACTCTGCCATCCCCCTAACTGGGCCCTCCCCAACTCACTAAAAGGCACCTCCAGCCAGCCTCCCAGGCCTTACTAGTGTTATGTCATCCCTCACACCCAATCATCACACTGATTCTTCCTCCTTCCTCAGCCAATCTTAAATTCTTTACTTGACTAGGGGCTTACCGTCATCACTATTTTTTAGTACACAGTTCAGCAATGCTAACCTTATTCACATTGTTGTGCAAGAGATTCTGAAACTCTTTCATCTTGCAAAATTGAAACTCTATACCCACAGAACAGCAGGCACCCCCTGCCCCTGCCGGCAGACATGGTTCTACTTTCCATTTCCACGAGCGTGACTATGGATACCTCATATAAGTGGATCACAGTGCTTGGCTTTTTGTGGCTTATTTCACTTAATGTCCTCTAGGTTCAACCATTTTAGAGCATGTGATAGACTTCCTAAGGCTCAATGATATTTCATTCACCACATTTTGTATATACCACGCTTTGTTTATCTAATTCATTCATCAGTGGACACTGGGCTACTTCCATTTCTTGGCTACCATGAATAATGCTGCAATGAACACAGGGGTGCAACCATCTCCTAAAGATCCTGCTCTCAGTTCTTTTGAATATATACCCAGAAGTGGGACTGCTGGATCATATAGTTCTATTTATAATTTTTTGAATATTTTCCTGTTTTGAGTGCTTATACTGTTTTCTGCAAGAGCTCCATCATTTAACATTACCACTACCAATGCACAAGGGTCCCAATATCTTGGTATCCTTGCTAACATTTCTTATTGTGTATTTCTGCTAATGGCCATCCTAATGGGTGTGAGATGGCACAAAGGCAGTATTTAATAAATATTTGATAATGTTTAACTAGATTGAGGTTACACAGACAAAAATGTATGATCTCTACCCTCAAGTTCCTAAAGGAACGGGGAAAAATGATGGACACAAATAAGGTTTGTGCTAAATTTCTAGATAGATAACAGATGGAAGAAACTGTCAACTCTCCTTGAGTGGGAGCAGGAGACAGGGTGGTGGAGAGCAGTCAAGCTAAATCTCCTAGAGTAGAATACTTAAGTAGGCATCAAATACCAAAAAAGTAGGATATCTTAAGTAGGCATCAAATACCAAAAAAAAAAAAAAAAAAAAAAAAAAAGGAGGGGGGAAGAGGACACGCCAAATGTAAAGAATAGTATATTCAAGCAGCAGCTATGGTATGGACCAACAAAGCTCTTATGAGGAGAGAACTTTGGTGTGGATTGAACCCAGACTCTATGTAGGAGGTTACTGAGAAATGAAATAAGAGAAATAGAGCCTTGTCAACCACCCCAAGAGGGTCAGGCTGGATCCACTCAATGGTGCTAAACCAGGGAGTGCCAAGATCAAACAGGCGCTCCTGAGATCTTAGTCTAGCAGCAGCGTGGTGTGTGACCATGGGGGCCGGGACCAGACGGTTCATCCACGTGGGAGGATGACAATATTGTCAAAGCAAGAGAGGACAGAGGTCAAACCTAAGTCCAAACCGTGGACCAAGAGAACTAGGAGAGGGATGTTAGTAGGTAGACGAAGAACAGACCTTTTTGACTGATAAGCAATGGAAGCATGTGGAAGGAGTGGAAGGACCCACTCTACAGGAGACGGATGAGGTTTAAGGGGAAGATGCCGGTTTGCTCTGAGACCACTGAGTGCAGTGTCCAGGAGGCAGTTAAAGAGGAGTCTGAGATTCAGGTCAAAGATATGGATTAGACACATATACTGGAAGTCATAAAAATAAAAACTAGGTGGATCCCACTATCTATATACCACTCTTTCTCATGTAAATCTAGGGTTGCAGAAATACCAGATGTCTTTATGTAGCATATCCTGTTTCTACTAACAGAACGTATTTTTCTACATGTTTTACAACATACTAGATGGCTTCCTTCTTTCACAAAGCTTTAGTGCTCTTATGACTCTCCCATATGTAATTGCAGAAAAAGTGGCTAATGATAGCCAAATTCCCACCACTTTCTTTTTAATAGCTTTTAGGACTAGCAGAAGGGCATATGGTTGGAAATATTATCAAAACCACCCTTAATGTCAAGTCTAAAAAAAGCACGTCGTTTATTTAGTCAAATATCTGATACGTTACTACGTCTGAGAAACACATTCTAAACAGAATTCTAATGGAGAATACTACCATATTATTCTGCAGGCAGACATGCAATTTAATTGTCTTTCGTTTAAATGTGGAATTAAACCACAAATTAGGCATCAAGGCTTTAAAACTAAGCAAACTGAGAAAACTAAATTTATATGTAATTATCACCCTTAATACCCCGTATTTCATTACCAAGACATATAAACAATGACAGCATGTGGGCAAATAAACTTTCCCGCCTATGTTCATCCACTGACTGTTTTCTTCTGTTGACTGTGACGTACAGGTTAGAAACAGCAAGGCCACTTCCTTCACCGTGACTAGGGGCTCAGGCATCCCCAGAAAGAACATCTCGGCGAGGCTGTCCACAGCCACAAGCTAACAGACTTAAGAGGGCTTTGCTCCGGGATGCAACAGAATCAAACCTTTACTCTTCACTCCTCCACTCAGCCTTCTCCGCCAGTCACATCCCATTATTCAAAGTGCAGAAGAGGAATGGCCCTTTCTTAACAAGGAGGAAAGTGCTAGAGACTGACTGTATGTGTGTCCCCCCACCCCATTCATATGTTGAGACCCAATCCCCAGTGTGCCAATATTTGGGGGCCTCTGGGAGGTGATGAGGTCATGGAGGCAGATCCCTCATGAGTGGGAGCTGTACACGTATGGAGAAGCCTTGGAGAGCTCCCTGCCCTTCTGTTTGTGAGGACACAGAACGCATTATCTACGAGGGCCAGAAAGTGGGCCCTCCCCAGACGCTGAACCTGTTGGCATCTTAATCTTGGCCTTCTCAGCCTTCCCGTGTTATTTATGAAGAACTCCGACTATGGCACTTTGTTAGAAATGCCCAAACTGACCCCGACAGAAGGCTGCTGGTTACCTAGCTAATTGCCAGATTGGATTACTGTTGCCCCCCCGTGATTTATATAGGAGACTGAGAAGCCCTGCCAGTCCCTGGAATTAGCAGTAGGCATCAGAGCCTCCGAGGCTCCTGCTTAGTGTCTTGGGAAATTCCTGGGGCAGAACAATCTCAACACACTTGATGCCAGGCGGATTTGCACCGGGTGCCGGCCGGTCAATCTGCCGCCTGCGCCAGGCTGGGCCCCACCTCCTTTCCTGCCTCCCCGTAACCCGACAACAGGGCAAGGAACACATCACCCCACACAGCCACCAATCTGTCCAGCAAGGCAAGCGCTCTCCCAAGCCCCCAGACAAGTGCACATTGCTTCCAATATGCTTTCTTCCTTGCATTTTAGAATGTTTCACCACTTCAAAAAGAACCCTCCTATCCATGATCTGTTAGTCCCTCCTTTCCCCCAACACCTCTCTCAGCCCCTTGCCACTACTAATCTACTCCCTGTTTCCATTGATTTGTCCACTCTGGATATTTCAAATAAATAATCATATAAATATGGTTATTGGTGTCTGGGTTCTTTTACTTAGCATGTTTTCAAGATTTATCCATGTAGCATTTATCAATACTTACTCTTTTTTTAATTATTTTTTTAAATTATTTTATTTTTTCACCCAGTCCTCATCCTGCCAAGTGTCCCCCTCAGTTACCCCAACCACTTCCCTTTCCACCACCCCTTGTTCGTTTCCCAGAGTTAGGTGTCTCTCAATTCCTAGCATACAGGTGGATTCAAGAGCTAAAAAATTCAACATAGAAATTTTTAAATCCGTTCTTTCAGTCTCTAATAATTAACACAGAATCAGACATCCCTTCTGTCTGCATACGGTACTAGTGGGAAAACATACACACACAATGGCGGAAACTTTTAGGTGATTCTCTCTACATAGGTTTTTAATACTTACCTAATTTCAACAATAAATATAAAATATGTCAAATTATTTTAAGGGTAAATTTTATACTGCTTAAGGAAAAAAATAAAGTATTTTTCTAAGAGATACAAATAAAGTTGAAATCATTTCACTTACTTTCTGCTCAGGGCTTTCCTGAAATAAAAGTCCAAAGTAGTCCTTCTCCAGGAGATTGAGATGTTCACACACTTTGTCAAATAACACTTGTCCCTTAGCACGTTTCTGAGGGAAAAAAGAAATGGTATCCTTACTTTTCCAGCACTAAAGATTCCGTGAATATGGTAAATAAAGGACTTCACATCAGATAACATTATTTAGCATAATAGATTTGTTTCCCAATCTTTTATAATACAAGAGTGATTAACAACTTTTTCACTTTAGAATCCTCCTCCCCTGCCACAGACACAAAGCTTAAATTCTAAAACGAAAGCGTGATTAAACGCTCTCTGCTTTACTTCCTACTCTATAAAATATAAAAAGGACTCCAAAAGTAGGACGCTAAGGGTTCGTTTATTTTTAAGATGGTACAAAAATACGTCCGATCGCCTCCGCCGGCTCCTCAGGGCGGCTGACGTCCTCTCCACAAGCCGCGTGCTCCCCCGGGCCTGCTCTTCACTTATCCTAACACGATGTATCCCATCGGTTCTCAGGTTTGATTCTTGGAGACTAGAAAAAAATAATTTTTTTTCAATTCAGGCAAAGCTTCTTCTTGAGAACGACGGGACACTCCATCTTCAGAACAAGAGTTCAGGATACAAGGTGATGGAACTCGTAGAGTAAGGTCAACTGCCCCCGAGGATGTAACGTACCTTCTGCCTTAAACAATTCGCTGTATTTTGTATTTTAATTTAAGAAATTGCTCTCAAGCGAGATGTAAAGGCCTTTGACAGCCCCAGAAAAGTTCATTGTCAACCAGCGGCAAGGCGTCAAGCGGGGACTGGTGTCCACTCAGGATGCGCGGCCCCGGGCAGGCCCCTTCCCCGCGTGGAGGTGAGCCGCCCCGGGTCCCCCTCGGACGTCGGCATCCTCAGAACGATGCCCTCCCGCCACCACAGGGACACTCCGTCACCTTCCCCGCGTGGAAGTGAACGTCTCCCATGGGCGCATCCCCGAACAACCCAACGAGGCATCAAGGACATCTCAGGGTCGAATCAGTAGGACCCCGACACGGGATCCTGAGACAGTCTCAGAGAAACTCAGTTCAAGCACTGGTTTCGCTCCCCGAACCTTTTCCTCCTCCCCTTGGTGGGAGCAGAGGTGGAAAACTCGTGTCTGAAAGACGTGCAAAGGAGAATCTGGAACTTCCACTGGCAAACCTTTAGTAGTAATGTTTCTTTAAAAAAAAAAAAAAAAAAAAGAGGAGGAAAGGAATCACACCAAAGAGAGGAAGAAGGAAGAAGTGACATCATTTCAACATGACAAGCACTGCACCTTCACTATTATCACTGCAGATTCATAAATTAGGGACACTTAAAATAGACAGGTGTTTATAGGTCTGCATATTCAAAGTACGTGAAATAGGGGCACCTGGTGGCTAAGTGTCAGCCTTCGCTCAGCTCGGGTGGTGACCCCGCGGTCCTGGGACCCAGCCAAGCCTTGGGCTCCCTGCGCAGGGAGTGCCTCTCCCACTCCTACCCCCCACTCCCGCTCTCTCTCAAATAAATAAATATCTTTAAAAAAAAAAAAAAAAAAAAAAGAAAGTACCTAATTCTACAGTAGTAAGGAAGAGTATTGAATTCTGGATCCCAAACACCAAAGTTCTACGTACATTCCCATTATTGACAAATTACATGACCAAGGACAATACACTTTCCTTCCATTTGCCTTAATTTGCACACCTGTGAAATGGGGGGTAACAGCATCCTCCACAGGGTGCGGTGGGTGCTGGACAGGCCGCTACACATGGAGAGCCTAGGACAGCGTGCGGGGCCTCGTGCTTACTTAATGTGGGTGCCCGCCGTGAGGGTCTGGAGAGTCTCGAACACGAAGAGGGACTAAGTGCACTTACACAAGATTTTGGCTTAAGCTTTTAAAATGGAAGGTTCTGTATTTCATTATTTGGTCTGCATGCAATTATTAACCTATATAATTAAAACTTTGAATTCAGAGGTATTTTAAATTAACTTTATGAGGAGAAGGGAACTCAAAACATAACAGCTGGCTTTCTTAAATGTACAGTAAAATCTATGGTCTCTTTTTTTTATAGGAACCTGGAGTTGATATGAAGATATATGGTTGCAAATAGCAGCATTTTTTTTTTTTTAGGAGAGTGAGCGGGTGCCCATATCGGGGTGAGGGAGGGGTGCAGAGACAGGGGCAGAGGGGACCCCCAGCTCAGCACAGAGCCCCTGACACAGGGCTCCTTCTCATGACCCAGAGATCATGACCTGAGCAGAAATCAGGAGTAGGATGCTCAACTGACTGTGCCACCCAGATGCCCCAAAGAATATCCTGGAGATAATCAATAATTCAAGATAGAAGTAGTGAATTCTCTGCATTAATTTCAACATTATTCACTTCTGAATGTCTAGTGGGTAGAAAACCGCCCATCAAAATAAGTGGTCAAAAAATACTGACTGAATCAACTGAAAAAAAGTACTATGGTGTACTATATGCAACATTCCTATTTTTAATGAGGTGACACTAACCTACTCAGCTCCTAGTGAAGGACCATAGCTATGACGTCAGCACCCACTTTGTAATTAGCAACTTTCCTTTTCTGAGATAACAAAGTGAGCCATCAACTACAGCCCCCGCCGCATCCATCTACTTGGACATCATACCGATGCATTTACAATGAGGTATAAATGACTTGCAGGGGACAGTTTATCTCCTATACAGCAGAGATTATCATCTTATTTAGAAAGACACTAAAAACTCAACAGAAGCTAACATAAGAAGTTGACCTTTAATCAGATAAAGCTCCCAAACTTATCATTTCTAAAAAGGTCTGGCTGTATGTGACCACTACTTTCAAATGAGTGAAACCACCTAGCTGTAGACATCAGGAAGAAATGCAACAGACTCAAAAGGAGAGTCCTACTATTTGGTGATAACACTATTTGAAGTTAGAGTAAAAAGGATGTTTAAGACAACCCACGTCCATGAACACATACTTCAGTTCAAAGAAAACACGTATTCAACACTGGTTATAGTAAAATTTTATTAATAAATCATACTTTCTCACTGGTATCTGTTTCAAAAATGGAAACATGCTCTCATGGACAGAATTCCCCTAAAGGATTGAGAGAAAAATCTGCAGAAAGCTCAGCACCACGATGAGGCATTGCTGCGCTGGGCAGCACAGGGGCATCCACGCAGGGGCTGGGGTCAGAGCCAGGCTCTGCCTCGTTCAGCTTCCTGTAGGCACTTTCCTACTAGACAAGTGCGACGACAGGCAAACCACTTAGTCTCCCTAACTGTCCAAGGAAATCCCAAGTCTCTCACAGCTCACTGGGAGGGTCAAATTAACCCGAGACAGGACACGTCAAGGTGCCAAAGCAAGTGCCTCCATCAGCCCGCCGAGTCCCGTTGGGGGCTGCTCTTTCACGAGCCCACAGCCAACACCAGAGGACCTTCTAGAGGCTTTGAAGATGCTCAGACCTTGCTTCTCTGCTATTCTCTCCTTCCCCTCTCCAGGCACAGATACTTTAAATGCTTGATTAGATCTTAACTGCACGCAGTTATTACTTATGCTTCTATTCAGCATCTCCACCCTCAATGAACTCAAAGTCTGGCTGGAAGACAAAAAAGCAACAATACCGTGGGACACGGACTGAAAGATGCACGTACAAAGTGCTATGGCAACACCAAGAACAGAGGAGTAACAGGGTCTGAGAGAAACCACAGCTCCACCAAGACTGTGGCATCTGAAATGAATCTTAAAGGAAATTACCTCTGTTAAGGCAGAGAAAGAGCATTTTCAGAAGAACTTACTTTTCCATTCGGATGTTTATAGAGTCCAACAGAGCCGATTTCTCTGCAAAAGCTACTGGAGAATATGGTAAGGTGAAAAAGTAAGCTGTCCATAATGGACAAGCCGTACGCTATGACTGCCAGTCCTGCCGCTCCCCTCTCGCAGGACTGCCAGGGCTTGCTAGGCTAAGAAGCTCAACACGTACTGACCCAGCATCTGACGTGTATTGGTTCCTCTGGGAAGACATCGCGAAAACAATGATAAATAAGATACAGATGGTCTTGGAAAATTCACAAACGACAGAAAATAAAAAGGAAGTCCCTCCAAGGGAAAACAAAGTCCTATGAACCTGCTGCCCTAGAAGTAACTGGCTACCTGGTCCAACTGGTCCAAAGACGACTAACCAAGGGCCTATGAGATAGCTGCATGCAACAGGTCCACGCGAAGACAGCACCTGCTCCGGGGGGGGGGGGGGGGGGGGGGGATTACCACGTACAATCCCATCTTCCTCCAGCACCTTTAATACACGATGCACACGCACGCACACACAGCCGGACACAGGGGGCTATAAACACAGAGGTGAAGAAGAAGGAAAAGGCAGTACGCAAAAGCCGAGGTTTCAGGAGGCAGAGCAACACACACCCACCAGACCCACGAGACGTTCCATTTGCACACCCACGTCCCCAAAAAGGGAGTAATGGGAGATAAAAACTCTGCTTAACTACTATGCATCAAACTTCCTACTTGCACGTGAAATGTCCTGAGACGTTCTATGGCGAAAAAACCTTGTTTCCCATCATTCAACCTCATGTTTCCCCAAAATTATTTGGCTAAATAAAGCACTATTTTATTTTAATACAACACTTACTAACTTAACTCCACATCAGAATGACTGTTCTACAGACCATATCTCAAGAAATGAGGGATAAAAAATTACCATGATTTGGCCCTCAAGCAGATTTGGAGACTGGCATTAACAGTTTTAATTAATATGATTTTTTCAAAAACATTTTATTCATTTAATTGAGAGAGAGAGAGAGGGAGAGAGAACACAAGCAGGGGGAGCAGCGGGCTCCCCCCTAGGCAGGGAGTCGAATGTGGGGGGCTCCATCCCACGCCCTGGGATCATGACCGGAGCCAAAGGCACATGCTTAATGGACTGAGCTTCCCAGGTGCCCCATTATGATTTATTATACACACACACAGAGTTCATCCACTATCTTTTTTTTTTTGGAATTCCACTATCTTTTTGATTCAAAAATGCCAAAAAAGAGAATTTAGTTTAAACTGAATCAGAAAAAAAAAAAAAAAAACTGAATCAGAATTGGATGTGTCCAATCTTCTGGCTGGAGCCAAGGATTCCTGGACATAAAATCCCAACAAATATAACCAAAAAATCCAAACACACAAGGAAACCAATCACTGTTATTGAGTATTAGACACTATCGAAATCAGATCTTCAGAGACTGCAGATAATGGAATTATCAAGTACAGAACACAAAGTCAGTATGTTTTACTTGTTTAAAGAAATAAATATCAAGAAATAATTATAAAAAGAAGACTCTGAAAAGAACCAAATAGACGATCTATAAACAACACCTGTAAAAATAAATCCAAACGGACAGTTTGACGCAGACAGAAAACCAGTGACCAGCAAGATGGATCTGAAAAGACTACCCGAAACACAGCAAAGAATGATGGAAAGTGTGAAAGAACTTCAGACATGGAAGACAGAATGAGGAGTCTACACAGACTTCATCAGAAATGTCACTGAAGGGGCACCTGGCAGGCCCAGTCAGTAAAGCAGGAGACCCCTGATTCTCAGGGTTGTGAGTTCAAGCCCCATACTGGATGCAGACTTTACTTTAAAATAAACCCCGTAGGGGCCTGGACGGCTCAGTCGGGTAGGCGTCTGCCTTCCATCAGTCAGATCCCAGGGTCCTGGGCTCAAGCCCCATTGACAGGGAGCCTGCTTCTTCCTCTCCCCTGTCCCTCCCCTCTACCCCCTGCTCATGCTCTCTCTATTGCACTCCCTCAAATTACTAAAATCTTTAAAATAAAATCTTTAAAAAATAACTAATTGAAAACAATACAGAGAATAAATGAGAGGCAACATTAAAAGACAGAATAATGGGAGCATTTGGTTAAGCATCCTTGCAGGGGAGCCCAATGCAGGACTTGATCCCAGAACCTCGGATCATGCCCTGAGCTGAAGGTAGAACCACCCAAGTGCCCCCAAAAATAAAATCTTTAAAAACAACTTAAAAAAAAAAAAAAAAGGCATAATGGCTGGTTAATGTCTAAAACTCTCCAATTAGGAAAACTCCGTGGGCCTCTAGCCACATAAAATGAAACCCAGTACTCTACAATCACTTTCTCCCATTATTTTATTACTCTGACTCATTGACATTCAAAAGGTTTTGACATTTATTTTAAAAAATAAGATATAGTAAAACCATCCAGACGAGAGGGAAAGAAACAGGAGCTAAGGAATAAGGGCAGACGAAAGTAACTTTTAACAGAAACCCCAAAGAAGTTACTGTTAAGAAACCTAAAACTGATCTGCTTTTGGAAGCTAATGCAAAAAAGGCAAACAAAATAGCATATTTCTCCTCTCATGAATATATCGGATTATCCCATATTAAATATTACCCACAAAATGTAATAACGTGGCACGTTTAATAAATACTCATCTGCAATCAAACTTGCCTGAGCAAGCTGTCGGCAGTAGGAACCCGAGGTTCCCACTTCTCTTTGCCTTCACGCTGTCCACAGCACACGGGGGACAAGAACCAGCACACAACTGTGATCGCAACACAGAAGGCTTGGGGGTGCGCCAGTTGGACCCGTTCCTCGAGCCCTCCAGATTCCTTCATGTGCCATCTTCCATGAGAATAACTGATTCTCAACTACACTGGAAAAGACACAGCAGTGCAGAGCCAGTGACCCGGGCTAGAGCCACAACCCTACCTCTTAACAGGTAGGTACCTGGAGGCAAGTTACTGACCTTCACCTGCCTCAGTTTCTTCTCTTTAAAATATAAATACTCCTTGGGTTGCCTGGGTGGCTCAGGGGTGGAGCGTCTGCCTTCAGCTCAGGGCGTGACCCCGGGGTCCCAGGATGGAGTCCTGCATAGGGCTCCCCACAGGGAGCCTGCTTCTCCCTCTGCCGGTGTCTCTGCCTCTCTCTCTCAGGAATAAATGAATATAATCTTAAAAAATAAAATATGAATACTCCTTGTATAATAGTGATAATTAAGTGAGGTGTATTTAAAGTGCTTAATAAAATAGTTGACACTTCATATGGTTTAAAAAGCAGCTGAAATCAAGGACCTTTCTGAGCTGCTCTAATAATAACTGATTTTAAAAATGATTAAAGAACTTTCACACTTATTTCATCCAATCTCATTTCACAAATGAGAAAACGGAGGTTACAGAGAAGTTAACTTAGTTTTCAGACTGATTTCCTGAATTTCTTTTGAAGAACTGAATTCTTATCTGTGATACCCATAAACTTTAGTACTCTGTATTTCTATCCAGGAAGGCAATTTTCTCCTATTATCGTTGTTTTAACTTTTTTTTTTTAATAAACGACTTGGATTCTATTGCATGAAAGGACTACAAACCCACGTGTTAACCAAGCAGAACATAGGTGTGGTGTTTTTTTTTTTTTTTTTTTTTGGTCCCACTACCTGCACTGAAGACCCGGACACCTCGCCGCCATGGCACTTTGGGGGTACTGCCCCAGACGAAGACAACTGTGGACTTGCCAAGACATACTCTGAATTTCTTTTTCACCCTGAATTATCTCCAGCTGTTGAAACCTTACCTCTAGACCAATCTCCAGACTCTCCTTCCCTCTGAAAGCTGTGCCAGTCTCCCGATGCTCCTGTTTCTCCTTCGAGCAGCCTCTTGCACACCTATCACACTTACTCTTACATTGTGCTCCTTTTCGAAGCTAAGTTTGGAGCCTGAGTTCTTTAATCAAAAGTATGTTTTTCTCACTTTAACATCTCTTGGGGAGGTGAAGAGGATTGGAGGGCCCAAGTCCTGACCTTGCTGGCTCTGCCTTCCCCTAAGTGTCCTGGAAATGGAGAACTCGACTTACGACAATGAGAATTTCTCTGAGGAGGCATTAGAGGAAGAAAGTGTGATTCTCACATTGGTTCCAGTTAATGAAGAACTTAATGAAGAACAAATGGAAGCCAAGTGTTTCTTCAACTTCAGAAGTCAGTCTGAAGATGCCTGGGTCAAGCGATAAAGTTTGTCATCCTCATATAAGTGAACGATTCAAGTTTTGTCCAAAACATAGTTGTTGTTGTAGTACACCAGCCCCTCCTTTGCCAGCCAGTTTGCCTCCAGTTAATAAAGTACGTTGGGACATTTTGCGGAACTGGTGCCAACAACTGAATTTGAGTACCCATGGCCGGAAAATAGAGGTTTATCTGAGGCTCCAGAAACATGCTTACTCTGAAACAAACCAGGAGTGTGACAATGTAAAGACTATTCCTGAAACACCACCAGAGGCTAAATCGGAGTCATGTTCGGCGAAATGCAAGATGGTGGCCAAGATTTGGAAAAGTAGTAAGAGTGAGAGAGGCAGGGGGATTAATATAGTCAAAGTGGTAACTTCAGCACAAGAAGGCATGTTGGCAGCATGGTCAAGAATTGCTGCAAGAGCCAGTCAATCCAAGTCTGTGAATTCACGTTCCGTTCCTGCTTCTGTTGAGACCTTTCTGCTGCAAGCCTCTGGTGTCAGGTGGTGTGTGGTCCACGGCAGACCTCTCCTTGCAGACACACAAGGTTGGGTTCGCCTGCAGTTTCATGCAGGTCAGGCCTGGGTGCCTGACACTCCCAAAAGGATGATCTCTCTCTTCCTGTTACCTGCCTGCACTTTCCCATCTCCAGGCCTAGAAGATAATATGTTATGCCCTGAATGTGCTAAAAGAAATAAGAAGATGATGAAAAGATTAATTGCACTGGGGAAGGAAAGGCGACCTCATTTGAACACATCAACACCATTCCCTTTGAATGGGCCATATCTTGATACAGAATAAATGATCGAGAGCCCAGAGCCACCCCTGAATTGCATCCCAGTGTTTGCTGCGCTCTGTCCTAGCCAGCCTCAGCATCACTTGGTAACCTTGAGTACGGATGTGAATGTCTGGGTTCTGTACTTGAGGCTTGCCAAGAAGTGACTGCTACCCCTGCTTCAAGTACTTAGTCCTATAGAGTATAACTTAGTTCTGTTTTAATTAATAGATTTTTTAAAGTTTTAGGTTTTCAGAAAAAGTGAACAGAAAGTGCAGAGCTCTGAAATAACTGCTCCAACCCCTTCCCCTACTATCAGCAGCCTGCACCAGAGTGGTGCAGTTGTTGAACCTACATCAACTTACCATTATCACCCAAAGCCCATAGTTTACAACAGGGTTCACTTTGGGACTTCTGGGTGGCTCAGCAGTTGAGCATCCTGCCTTTGGCTCAGGGCATGGTCCCAGGGTCCCAGGGTCCCAGGATCGAGTCCCACATTGGGCTCCCTGCATGAAGCCTGCTTCTCCCTCTGCCTGTCTCTCTGCTTCTCTCTCTGTGTCTCTCATAAATTAAATCTTAAAAAAAAAAAAAAAAAAAAAAAACATCTCTTGGGGCAGCATTTCGCTGCGTAACGAGCTCGCCCGTCGGCCAGAACCATCCGTTGGGTGGGATGGCTCGGAGCCATGATGCCAGCAGCAAAGCTGGCAGCGCCGGCCCTAGAATCCAAGCCTCCGGCCGAGCGTCTTACGCAATGTCCTGGACCCAGCTCTGGACTGCCACCCATAGATATTCAGGGAACTAACCCGGACACACGCTGCCAACTACATTCTGAGGGAAGAGCAGCCACAGACCTACATTTCATCTTCACAATTCTACATTGTGCTTACACTCTTCCTTAGTAATTTGAGCATTTCCAAATACTTGTTGAGAACTAGAGGAATGACAGAAGCAGAAAGGCGAATCCGCCTGTTTCTCTTAAGGGCAGGCCTGCGTGTGCCCACCTGCATCCAGAAGGGGACCGTGGGCTTCCGGACGTTCCATCCCCTTCACTAAGACCCTTGGCTTTGTATCCCTTCCTCCACCAGGATCTTTCCAGACTACAATCTGTGTCAACAGCAACTCTAAGAATGTAGCAGCAAGTTAATTAAACAAATCCATACAACTGTTACCAAAACTTGCCAGGTACACCTCAAAAAGAAATCTTCCTTTCTGTATTAAATGCCAATGAGCTTTACAATCTCCTTCTCTGTCTGCCTCTCCCTAACCCCACTTACAGCACGGACCAGCAATATAAAATCAGGGCACTGAAAAATTGACCATGGACCATTCAAAAGAAAAAAAAAAAAAAAGGCCCTTTGGTTTACCTTCCAGGTATCAGGGGATCTTTTTGTTTTTTTTTGTTTTGTTTTGTTTTCTTCTTTAAAACACTGAATATGTGAGAGATATCCAAAAGGGTGGGGAAAAAAGACAATTTTGATGGGTTTAAAATATATTCTTCAAGAGCTACAAGACTAACTTCTGGGGACTTTAAAAGAACAAAACAAAACAATCTCGGCAGACCCAGCCGAAGAAAGGCAGACGGCAATCTGAGAAGCTGAGCAAAGTCCCCAGGGCCGGCGCTGTTATTTGTGGCATTCACTTCTGAGGCCAAAACATGACATTTCTGGAGGCCTCTCAACTTGGAGGAATTTGTGCAACTGCTTACCCGGCAGATTGCAGTGGCCACCACACACCACTGGCGTTTCATAAAGCACCATCACTGTCTCCGTGTAGGCCCCTCCACACTGCAGTCATTGTGCGCCGAGGACGCGGTGCTGGGAAGCGCACAATGCCATCCATACATACGGCCCTCCAGCCAGCTCTGTATCTTGCACTAGCTCTAAACTACACTATGCAAATGTAAAAGGCCAAGGAAAGAAAGGTATGCAAAGAGCACACACAACAACTGGCACATTGTCATGCGGGTAGAGGAAATCAAAGCCACACAGAATAGGAAAGACAGCGTCCCAAATAGTCCAAGGCCATCATTTACCAGATCATTCTTTTCCTAACCAGTCTGAGCGAGTGGTCGGCACACCTCTGTCCCAAAGCTCGTTCAGACCCCAACAAAAAGACACCGTATCCAATTATCCTGTGTGTGTTGAAGATTTAACTCCAGAAATAACGGAGTCGTTCATAGTCAACAAAGATTTTTAGGTTTCCCTGATAATTAATACGAATTAATTTCAAAAAAGTTTTTCCAACTACCAAGGATGCGTATATATAGGATATATGCATGTGTACAAAAATGTACACGAGTATACACACATATGTATCTTATTTTGAATAGAATTAAAAAGTTTCCAAGCTTTTTCATTACTGATCAGAACTGCATATGTGTACATCCACATACATGTACACGCATCATCAAGATTATGTAGCACGGACGTCTCTAATAAAGTAACTGTTAACGTATAAGTAGTTTTTCTCGTACAGTGTTCTTTCAAGACTAGGCTACGAAACAGAAGAAGGAACCTCTCACAGGTCTTTACAAGAACTCTATTTCTTTTCCATTACACAGGATTTAGGGGGTCAGGGTAAACATGGAGCAAATCCTACATTCCTTATGTTGCAGACGCGGACAACATAAAATGTAAAATGTAGTTTTAGGTGTGAAGAATAAAAAGGGGAGTCTCTATGCTTCTAGCTATGCCAGGGTTTCCCTTAGAATTACTGCAGGACGTAGTTACTGGAGGGTACTGCGCCGTCTATTCCGGTCTAGGGTTTGGTTTGGCTTTTGTAGCAGCCTTTTAAAAAAATTTTTTTTTTGAAAGACAGCACACGTGCATGTTTTAGAATTCTTAACTGAGCACACAATTCATCTCGTAAGCAACCAGGTAAGTTTAGATGACAAACCAGATAGAAAAATAGGTTTTCATCTGTATGCTTTGTGGAAAACAGCAACTCTGACAGCAAAATCCTGCAACCGGTATCACAAACAAAACACAGTATCAGCCACAAACCCGAGTCTGTGGATGTGGTTTTTTTTCCTCCCAAAGCAAATAAATGCTTATTTTTTAGCCTTAAAAGACAAAACACTGAGTCTTTAATCCTGCATCCACAATCACATTCTCTAAGGTGGATGCAGTTTCTATTTCCGGCAACCCTGAGGTTTTCATCAGCTTTCAGGACCCAGGAATCCGCTCAGTGACCAGAGGACAGGCCTTCAGGGGATCCAAGCCCTGACCTGAGGATGCCCAAACCTCACAAAAGCCCCAGAGCCGTGGATCTCAAAGCTTGTTACACAAACTCTATTTGTTGATGACATGTAAGCATCTGCACACAAATTTCGTACAACGGATTATACTTATTTTTTGGCTTTAACTAAATGAAATAAGCGGTCAGTTCTAACGTGTGTCGATTACTCAGCTGTTCATAAAACGTGGTCCCTTAAATGCCTTCCTTCCGTAATAGAAGTTTAAGGAACTGGTGCCGTAGTGTATGGGGAAGAATCATCTCAATCTCCATTTGCTCCAAAGAGCCTGCAATTTCTCATGTGCAAAATCCAACCGTGTTTCTATTCCTAGAGTTCTAGTTTATTTTTGTGGTAAAGGATTTCATCTTTGATCTCTCTTTTGAATCCAACTGGTTATGGACCATGTGTCTTCTGACTCCCCAATAAAAAGTCCTTGGACACTAGGGACTGGCCTATTCAAAACTTCGAGATAAAATGTATTGTTTTTAAACCTTGTGATTTTTTTTCTTACTTGTAGAAGTACTAAAATTTAGAGACTAAGAAGTTCTTTAAATTACAAAGTCACGGTGAATACATAAGTGGTATATGTTTACATTATGAGCCTTCCAAGTCCCAAAGTGATTGATGAAATATAAAAATACTATCAGGAGGAACACCCAGGTGGCTCAGTGATTGAGTATCTGCCTCCAGCTCAAGTCATGACCCTGGGGTCCCCGGATCGAGTCCCACATCGGGCTCCCTGCATGGAGCCTGCTTCTCCCTCTGCCTGTGTCTCCGCCTCTCTGTGTCTTTCATGAATAAGCAAATAAAGTCTTTTTTAAAAAAGTATTTAAAAAATAAAATCTTTATATAAGGCATGGGATTTTATTTTTCACCAAAAATTCAAGAAAAATAGTACGATCCTGAAAAAATATCATCGGGGTTTTAAAACATAACAATGGAAGCTCATGCTTCTCAAGCCCTGACTATATACAGAGCGTTGCTCAAAGCAAATTCTCACCAAATTCAGCCACAAACCAGTGAGGAAAAGACTTGAGTAGAGACCCAGACACTTAGACCTCCTGCGTGTCAATGGAGGGTCTCTACTCCACTCACTTTCTACCACTGAACGAAAACACCTCACCAGCCCGAACAATATTTCAACAAGGAGCTCATCTAGGAAATCCCCCTGCACCTGGGGAGCAGGTGCTCTGCAGGGACTGCCTGGCAGACAGGAGGTTCGGCCTTTCCATGCAGTTGGCTCTGGCCGCACAGATTTCAGCCTGGCATCATGGGGCACCCAGGGGGGCTCAGCGGTGGAGCGTCTGCCTTTGGCTCAGGGCGTGACCCTGAGGTCCCGGGATCGAGTCCTGCATCGGGCTCCCTGCATGGAGCCTGCTTCTCCCTCTGCCTGTGTCTCTGCCTCTGTGTCTCTCTCATGAATAAATAAAATCTTAAAAAAAAAAAAAGCCTGGCACCAAAACCACTGAATCAGCATCTTCAAGGTGATACCTGGGCATCTGTACTTTTGTATTAGATTTTAATTCTTACAACAGTTTTAGGTTCGCAAGAATTGAGAAGGTAGAGATTCCCCGTATGTCCTCCAGCCCCACACATGTGCAGCCTCTCCATTATCCACATCCCCCCAGCGGATGAACCTCACTGACACACACTCATTATTACCCAAGGCCCCAGTTAACTGTAGGGCTCAGTCTCGGGGTTGTGCATTCTGTGGGTTTGGACGAATGTATCATGACGTGCATCTGCCATTACGGTACTATCCAGAGTAACTTCATTGCCCTAAAGCTCCTCTGGGCTCCTCCACTTGCAGAAACCTCAACCAAGGATTCCGACTAGGAGACAAGCTGATACAAAGGTCAGCAAGAAATGTGTGGGAAATATCAGAAAGGGAGACAGAACGTAAAGACTGCTAACTCTGGGAAACGAACTAGGGGTGGTAGAAGGGGAGGAGGGCGGGGGGTGGGAGTGAATGGGTGACGGGCACTGGGGGTTATTCTGTATGTTAGTAAATTGAACACCAATAAAAAATAAATTAAAAAAAAAAAAAAAAAAAAGGTCAGCAAGCACATCCCCCACCCAGAGTGAGACTGCAGGGCTTACGCCCCAAGTGCGCGAGCTTTCAATGTAACCCAACATCCAGGGCACCATACTCCCCCCTTCCCTCCCTTTCAAAGGCTTAGACACAGAAGCCAGGGCCCTGGCTTAATACAGCAGTTGTTCAAGTTTTCACTTCAAACCACTTAAAAAAGGACTGGTTCACAGGACGTGGTAATGTAAAATTTCCCCGACAATCTTCAATGACAACTATAGCTGAAACTACCTTTGAAACAAAAAAAGGTCATCAGGTGGAAAAACACAAGACACTCATCTGACCCTAGATCTTATTACGCAGATCTCACCTCATCACCAGCCAGGCCCACTGAAACTGTCCTTACACCTCCCCAAGGGTTTTGTTTTTTGTTTTGTTTTTAACAACGAACCAAAGTGCAAGTCAAGTTGCAATGCAAAATAATCTCCATCACTTAAATATTTACTTTATGGCAGCTATGAAACAGGGAAACAGGATCTGATGCAAAAAGAGAGGTCTTGAGTTTCTTAGCAACAAAAATCTCCTGCATTTCTGATTCTTGAATTCAGTGGCAACTTCTGGGCAATGTGAGAAATATAAAAATACGTTTAATTTTGAGATAGCACGGTTTTTAAACATTGATCTGAGGCAACAGTGTTTCCATTCAGCTTGACATTTTTTTTCCCATTAAAAGTTGTTCATTCCTGATGGGTGACTTAACAAACTCAAGTAAAACCCAAAGAGACAGTAACAAGGTCTTTTTGTTCCGCGGGGGGGAGGGGCGCTGGGTGAGTCCCCAAGACTCTGCGGACTTCCCTGCACAGACATCGAGTCAACCCCGTACAATCCCAGAGAAACCCAGGGATTCGGCAGCAAGAGAGGGGGCGTCTGGGGGAATGCGCCCGGAGCACGCCTCCCCAAAAGGCTACCTTCGCCCCAGCGCGCCCCCCCTGGCCTGAGACGCGCAGACCAGCCTTCTGCCCCCAGCCCAGGCTGCCTGCCGCCTTCCCAGGCCTTGGCTTCCCGGTGAAATCTCACCACTTAGGATTCCCTGGAGGGAAGAGGCTTCCTTTAAAATGCAAATCTCTCTTAGAAGGCAGTACAGGTAATCAATCATTCACACATTGAAGTCATTCGCTCAAATCACTGATCCCCTCATGACTCGGCTGAGAAACCTGCTACATTTGAGGAATTAGGAATTTAGATTCTAGAAGGAGAAAAAGTAGGCAGGAAGCATATAACGTTGTTTCGGTATTTACTGCAAAAGCGTAACAGCATCATGGAGGTAGGAACAAGAAGGTCTAAGGGAGAAAAGCACCAAGAAATAGAAAAATAATCGGGGGGGGGGGGGGGTCGGGGGGAGCGGCGGTATTTGAAATTTCGGCCCAAGGGGCACCTGGATGGCTCAGTCGGTTAGGTGTCTGCCTTCGGGGCTCGGCTCAGCTGGTAGGTCCCAGGGCCCTGGGATCAGCGGCCCCACACCGGGCTCCCTTCCCAGCGCAGGATGCTGCTTCTCCCTTTCCCTCTGCCTCTCCCTGCTGTTCCCCTGCTTCTGCTCTGCCAAATAAATAAAATCTAAAAAAACTCTAAAATTTTGGCCTAAGAAAGTGAGGTAAAAATTCTGCCTTTACCAACCCGCTCCAAGATTTAGCACCCAGAATTCAGTTCAAAAGCCTGAGGTATGGATTTTGAGAAATCGACCTGGAAATCTAATCATTTGTGCACTGTCTCTATGGGAAAGCCTACTTTCCAAATAAATCATTTGCTCATGTATGGAATGTGCGGACAACCTGTTCATACACTGGAACTCCCTGTAGGGGCCTCTCCACGCGATGTATTCAAACACCAGATGGTCAGCCCCACGCCATCCTGTATCATTTCTTCCCTAACGTGCAAAGTGACATGTGGCGTGTCTCTTTGAAATTCAGAATTTTTTTCCAAAGGAAGTAATATTTCTACCTGTTCAGGTCAATCATTCTCCTTCCAAACGTGAACTCCCCTCCTGAGTAGATCAGGAAAATAACACACCCAGCTAGAAATACTAAACCCATGGTAGAGCTTCCAACAGAACTTAGAGACAGTATGACATTTGCTGGAAAACCTAAGAAAAATCAAGAGACCCAGAAATGTGTGCCTAAAATGTTAGGGAGTGAGGAGGGGGGATGAGGGCGGCGAGGTGGGGGGGAGCGGAGAGAAAGAGGGGAAAATGTATGTGTTTAGTAATCACAGTCTGCAGACCCAAACGGGCTTCTTAGAGGAGGAGAGGGAATAACAAAAAGAACGTATCTGTACCACATGGAAGGACACCTGCCGTAAAAGCACAATTATTCTTGACCTTGGCAGACGTACACACCCTCCAACGGTGGCCCTGGATCAAGGGACAGTGGGCTGAAGCCCATTGACGGACCACCCCTTGCCCTGAGTTGCACCAAGAGGTCTCAGGATTATCTCCTGGCATCATTCAAGGCCTTTACCATGAAGAAAAGAATCAGCTGCACAACCACCGTGCTTGGCAGTTATGTCCCCGTGAAAATCCCTGCCATTCTACTCACTCTGCTCACAGGCCTGATGAGCAAGGGCCAGTATCCCCTCCCCGACGGACCGGGGCGCAGTGAATGAAGAACTAACGTATGCACGCGTGCCCAACCGGACCCTGTACCACGCTCTCCCTCGTCCTACGTTGCTGAAGCCCCGGGCTCCGTCAGCACGTGAGCTGACCCCGCAAACCTCGTAGCATCACCTCTGCGACACTGTGAGACCTCAGCGGGGTGGATGCAACTGCTTCTTCTGACACAGACTGCATGACGCAACCAGATTTCAAGATGCTGAAATGAAGCGAACCTTCAACTGAAGCCTATTTAAGAACTACTCTACCAGTGGGAGCTTTACAACAGCTCACCCTACCTCCATCGATTTCTGTGGGGAAAAGGAGAATATTCCACAAATTAAAAAGCTTCAGGGTACCTGGGCAGCTCAGCGGGTGAAGCGTCTGCCTGCGGCTCAGGTCATGATCCCGGGGTGCTGGGATCGCGCCCCACTAGGTTCCCTGTGCCACGGGGAGCCTGCCTCTCCCTTTCCTTGTGCGCGCTCGCACTCTGGCAAATACATAAAATCTTTTTTTTAAAAGAAGAAAAAAACTTTATAGAGGGGCACCTGGGTGGCTCAGTTAAGTGTCCGACTCTTGATATCGGCTCAGGTCATGATCTCATGACCTCGGGCTCCTCACTCGGCAGGGATTCCTCTCTCCCTCTCCCTTTGCTCCTCTTTTCCCCTCTCTAAAATCAATCCATCTCAGGATGGGGGAGAAAGCTTCATGGAAATGTCAACATTGGATCCTTCCCCAAATCACCACATCCAGAACAGTCTTACTAGAAGGGCGTCTGAAGTCCAGCCTGAACCCGGGGGGAGGCCTTCACCTCCGCCTCTGCCCCACGAGTTCTGACCAGGGAGCAGAGGGGAAAGACTCTTCCTCAACAGGATCATGGACGCTTGGTCCAGAAACGTTTGGTGAACAAAACCACATGCTTTATGTAACAGATAATGACCCAAATCAACTAAGAAGTGAATTACACCTATTAGTCACAAAAACCAGTAAAATGTATTTGCGCTAGAATAGCCTTTCCATCCTTTCATTCCCTATGACCCACCTTCATTCTGCCAAATTAAACACACAAGCAGAATAAAATGATAATCCAGACACCTGCAGGAAATAATGAGACAAGAAAATAAACAAAAGGCATCTGCAGGAAAATGAACAAAATACCAAAACAGATGCTACTAAAGCCTAAAGCTACCACAACAACGTATGAAAGGGCTTTTTATAGTGAGGTAACCTGAAAGCCTGCTGACAGCTATGGTATGTGCTACACGGAGAGGATGGCCTGGCTCACTTCGTCCTAGAGATAAAACGTGTTCAGTACTCAAATTCCCCTAAGGAGACGGTGAACTGCCAATTCAAGACGGCAGGCTCAGCGCAACGCATTTACTTCCGCACCTATGAGAGCTTAGAACAGAAAATGATGTCACGCGCGTGTAGACGAGCACACGGGCACAAGCACACCGTCCTTCTCCCCCACCCAGACACAAGGGGTAACAAAAGAACAGAGTATGTGCCGATGAAATTTTGGAAAGTAGATAGAAAAAGGTTGGGAGGTCGAGTCCATGCATTTAGGTTTCTCGTTTTCTTTGTAATCTCCTGTGGGTGGGAGCCCCTCTACCATGATGTTTGGCAGGAGTGACCCGCGTGATGCGGTGGCTTCGTAAACTGGGAGGATTTCTAGTCAAAACCAAGCCAAGAAGAGCTTGGGTCAAACCTAGCAACACTGGCTTGCTCCTCCTAACAAAGGTTCACTCTCAAGCCAACCTTGACCAAGGAGGAAGCAGGCATTACAATCTATTCTTATAACCCCGTATTTCTGCATGGCTATTACTACTGAACGATTTTTAAATTAAAAAAAAAAATGTAATGGGCTAGGAGCTGTTTCCTAAATACCTCATTCTTCAAAATCTAGGAGTTCCTTCCTCCCCCGCGAGGAGTTGCCAATTCCAGCCGATGACAACATGGTACCTCCGTGTTATTATCTAACCCATAAACAGGACGATAATTACATTCGTATCATACTCCTGGCTTCATTTGTAGAGTTTATTCTTGAACATAAAATTCATAAGCAGCTTGAGAGGAAAAATACTTAGATTTTTATCTTCTCAGCAAAAGTAGGAAACAAATCAATATTTGGGCATAAAAATTATTTCCGAACACACAAGATATGTTTAAATGAATAGGATTCTAAGACCAAATTTGTAAAATACCGTGCAAATATGATTTAACTTCCTATTTTCTTAAAAATTACATGCCATCACTAGGGGATGTCAGCAACCCAGTCAACAAAAGAATTCCTAAGAAATGAAAATATATTTTCTTTTATCTAACTTTTCCTATTATTTAGTGTGAAGAGCAAGACTTGGCATAAATCTATGAAAAAGTATAATCTCTTTAAAAGTGACTAAACCTGTTACATAAATAGAGGCTGGTATCAAACTTCTAGCCAGATGAACAGCCCCAGATTTTTTTTAAAGTATCATCTTTTAAATGTTGCTAAGTACCATTTTCCATTAGGATTTATTTCAAAAACCAGAAGCAGTAACTTCCATAGGCCAGCACATTCTCTGCAAACTATTTGCTTAGGATGAATCTTGACATTTGATTCATACAGGCTTTCTGTGGCAAAGAATAGCTTAGCAGAGCATTCTTACTGGCTTTGCTTTAAATTGCTGCTGACAGAAATATGAAAAGAGATCGATATAACCAACGGATCGTAAGCGTCGGGTTAATTCTCCTCTCTACGTAAACAACTAGGGGATGCACAAAATCAGACTCAACCCTAAACAGGTTAAAACGCCATATTCCACAAATGAAACGCAGTTTTGAGATGTGGTTAGTAAAACGGAGCTTTTGTCTGCAGGGGCCTCTGCGGAATAGAAGAGTTCAGCAAAAACGTTGGCGGTAATACTCTTAACTTTTCTACCAGCGTCCTTGTCCAACTCCGTCGCGGAACGTAATGAACCGAATCACAGAAACGGCGACCCGACAAAGGCTTTATCAACACCTGAGCCATTCAGCCACCCTGCATGAAGAGATTGATGTTTTAGTCATCTGGGGCTTTCTATGCACATTGGCGGAAACAGACTGCATTTCTTCATTTGATGAATCCTGCCAAGGAGCTACGAGCTGCACGCTGGGGCGGGGGGGTGGGGGGGGGTGGGGGCGGGGGGCAGCGGGAGCGAGAAAGAACCCCAAGCGGAGCTCCCTGCGCGGCCTGCTCGCAGGACCTCGGCATCACGACCGGAGCCAAAATCGAGGCGGACACCGACGACTGGGCCACCCAGGGGCCCCGAGGAGCTACAAAGCTTCAATGCCTAGACGCTGTAGTGACTGCAGAGAATGTACCAGAACGGATTTTAAAGTGCAAACCTGATCCTGAAAATGACCTTCCCCGCCACTTCTCATCTTCCTCAACCTTCCAATCATGTTCGCGCCAAACCAAAAAAAAAAAATAATTCGAAGACCCGGTGTCTGTTCACCACCCTCAGGTTAGAGTGGACACTTACTATGCGGTATTCAGCGGGAAATGGCCAATCGCTGTGCCCGCAGCTGTGTGGACGGGCCAGGAAGTGACGGTGCTTGCCTTCAAAGTTACCTCAGGATGGTTCCTCATGGCGAGGGGGGGGTGGGGGGCGTTGCCTTCAAGTGTCGCATTTAATGCAAAATCCCCAGATTAGGACACCAAAGTGAGGCAGACAGAAAGGATAAAGCATGTGGGAGGATTCCTGACGGCCTAGAAACAAAAACCAGATCCTTCCTTAGTGTGCCCAAGGGGAGCGCGGCGGGAGACTAGGGACCAGGTATGAATCAGTCCCTCCAAGCCCAGTCTACACTAGCAGCAAGACACCTCCCGCGCCCGCGCCCATAGGAGCAAGACGCTCAGGCTGGGAACAACGGCCCCCTCCAGGCCGCGCTCAGGGCCAGGGCCACATCGCACCCGCTTCTGCGTGGCTCTCTCCCAGCAATCTCACAGCCTTCTGTAGGAATTTGTTTTCATTCATTTAAGCCCCTGAAGTGTTACTATAAGAACTTAGCCTGCTGTTCCTAAGTATGTAGAGAGCAGGGCAGTGGTCAGCAGAAGCAGCAATGGGGGAGGGGGGTACACATATTTATACACGCACCCAAATCTTCTGATCGGAAGGTGGAAAGAAGAATTAGGAACAGAAATAAGCAAGTGCAATCATTTGGCTTAGACAGGAAGGACGGAGATTTCATACATATCCAAGAAAGTAGAAAAGAATAAACCAACAAACACTTTCTACAAGTACGGTACAGAGTCCTGGGCTAATGCCCCATGGGGAGAGAGAAGAAAGTTCCTTTCCTCAAGGACTTAACAATCCAGGTGAGGAAACAATAGGAAAAAAAAAACAATACGAGAAATTACCAGGTTTTCAACACCAGGTTTTCAACACAATACACGTGACTCCTCCAGGAGCCAGAGTGTGACTAACTGCCCGATCAATGGTGCGAACAAGTTCAGAGTAAGGAAAGGCTGGACGTTAAATGACAGGGAGGACTCATGTGGCTGCGCAGGAAATCAAAATGCAGGGACCGTCTGATCGGAAACTTGAAGAAAAGGTCCTTGAGGATGTGCCTGATTAGACCTCGTAGGCTGGCAGGGGGAATCCGACGATCCCCCAGTGACGGGGGTCACAAGCTCATCTGCGGCCATTCCTGAGGGAGCCCTGAACTCCCAGCTCGGGGGGACCTGAGGGTAGGCCCCGCTCTGCCCTGCGCCCCTCCCCCACTCGCTGCTGTTCCTCAAGCCCCTCACCTGCCACAGCAGTCTCCCCCCACTTAGTAAATACAGGTGAGTGAACAGAATGACCAACTTAAGTTTTTTAAGCTAAAAGGACCGTTGGACAGACAGCGGAGACATTCCACCTGGACCTATACTGTTAGGATTTTCTATTGCCCATAATATACGCTGATTAAAATTGTTCCAAGCTCCTAATCCATATCTGGTTTTGGTGTTTTTTAAGATGTTATTTATTTATTCATGAGACACAGAGAGAGAGAGAGAGAGAGAGAGAGAGAGGCAGAGACACAGGCAGAGGGAGAAGCAGACTCCTTGCAGGGAGCCCGACGCGGGACTCAATCCCAGGACCCCGGGGTCCCGCCCTGGGCCGAAGGCAGAAGCTCCACCGCTGAGCCACCTGGGCATCCCGCGAACCCACACTTGTTTAAATCTAACACCATTCTGTGGGTGTAGAGAGTGCCACCACTTGTAGACCCTCCACAAGTACCGAGAGAGTTAGAACTCTTTAACCAACAATCCTAGTAAGAGTCAGGGCCGGAGGGCTGGAGGAACCGCTGTGGAGAGTGAATGCGGAACAAGCCATCACGTAAATGAATAAAACACACTCAAAAGCAATGATATCAAGTTGGGCTCCTGAGACCGTAGCCCGCACAAGCGAAGGCGACCTTGCCACACTCTGCTTTCTGATAAACACTTTTATCATCAGAGCACTGATGGAGGAGCCCACATTCTGATCGCCTTATTCATGGCACTAAGGGGAAAAGGTACTGGCATTCCTGCGTGGGCGGGAACAATGCACTCAATTCTCAGACTAAAACCAACACGTGGGAACAGCTCTCGGATGCCAGAGGAATACACATTCGCTTTTGCTCCCAAAGTCTTGCGGGAACTTTCACATTTATTTTCAGACTTAAAAAATAGACAGACTTATCAGCTGTAGTAAAACCAGCTCAATCATAGAAACAGAGGAAGCAAGTATTTTCATTCTCACTTTGCAATCTGAGAATAGAAAAGAGGAAGTGACTGGCCGAAGACATCCAGGGAGCCAAAAGAAACGGAAACTTAGGTCCCCTGACTTTATATCCACAGCTTCAACTAAATCTTAGTCTATATTTTCCTGAGAGGAAAGAGCCCCGCTGTTTTAACACACTGACTGTAGAAATGATCAGCGGCCGCATCACCAGAATCCTACAGCTGAGACTCTGGAACACGCATGCAGAGCCCAGGAGACTCCCTAAAATTCCTTCCATTCAAATTCTGGTGCTAAACAAGCTTGTACATACCATTAAATATCCCAGTAAGATAAAAACAGATGTATCAAAAACTAGGAATTATAGTTTCTTCGGTAAAAAAATATAATCTTCAAAGTTCTCAAAAAAAATATTTGAGATCTCCTTTCATTACCAAGAGGACGAATTAGCATAAAATATAAATTTTAATTTTAACTATACAATGAAAAAACACTTTCATAAAGATTTGGAACAAATGCACACAGACTAGGCCTTGGGTCAAAATCAACGCATGGCTTAGCAATAAGCCTATTGTTACCTAAGCCAAAAATAACACTCATTACACTCAAGCCACTTCCATACTGTTTTTTTCACTTAACCATAATCATTCTCTTAAAATGCCCTCTTATCCAATACTTATGCTCCCAAACATTGTGTTTGAGGCATTTTTGCCAACTTATTAACAACACATACTCTTACCTCAAAAGAATGCAGACCCTAAAGATAATAATTAGTGTTTGAAAACAGAGCTGCCTCAGTTCCCTGAGCAATTGTATCCACTTAATTCCTAAGGTTCAAGAAAGAAGAGTCTCAGATGGCCTAGAGGAGAAAAAAATGTGGAAAGGAGAAGCCTAAAGTGAATGGAACAAGGGCTATAGGGATACAGATGGACGTATGGAGATCCAGCTACTTATTTTAAGAAAGTCGGTGGAGATACAGATGATGCTAGGACAAATAATAATCTCCCCAAGAACTACCTTCAGGAAAAGCTATTTAGTTAATACACTACCATTTGCATGAAATGGCTTAAAAGGGGTGCCTTTGTAGCCCAAAGGTTCTGACAGGTTAACAAAAACAGGAAACTGCCTCTAATCACACTGACAAGATCATCTCTCTAAAGACCATTAATGTGGATCTTAAATGTAGTGAATAAACAAGTTCCCCCTTAAATTACTGCAGCCACGCAGCTACTTACTGGGTTCTAAAATCTAAACAGTATTCTTCACCGGGCTGGATCCTCCATCCCGATGACTTTGCAACCTCCTCGGTTTCTCCCCCAGAAAATTCTGCTCTACAGACCAGTTTTAATCCTCTCATCCTGGCGTTTGAATGCCCTTTCGAACCTCATCTGACTCTATAAGGTCTAAGTTAGGTCATTCCAACTCCTCGAGACTCCTCGACAGACCATGCTTCCCTCCCCTGTTGAAGGTGCCCTAAAAGTGAAGACAATCAGGCCCTCTTCGGTGGGGATGCTATAGCCTATAGGTCTAGTTGAAAATTAGACACGTGTACATATAAAAAGAAAAGAAACCATAACGACAGGCATCTAAAAAGTCACGGTAGACAGAATCTTTAATGACTGCAGACAGATGGGAACAAATCTAATCTCCCAAACCAAATAAAGTGAAAGTATTTATTTCCCACATTGTATTCATCTTCCTTGAGTGCTTGCAAGTTCATCAACAGCTACGGTTTCCCACAGCATACTTCCCCAAGTAGTCCTTAGACACCCATTTCCGGTGTGGAGCTGCAGAACCACAGATAAGCAGCATCAGCACATCACCCAATCTGTCTGAGGTCAGCGCTGGGACGGGAAACACGAGAGCATTCACACCACGTGACGACTGTCCTCTGGGCTCCGCTGGTGAACGGAAAACAGCAGCAGGCCTGATGCATAACAGCCCCATCCTGATGATACTAAGCAAGCAACCAGGGAACCAAAATGGGAAGAAAAACCGGATAAAAGAGGAAATACAACCTATAACATGTGCGTTGTTAGAACAGCTACCATGACACTGAGGAGTTACAGCCTATGGTCAGACATAAAGTCGCTGCTTAGAATCCTAATGAATCAGGTACATAAAATCTGCTGGGATCACATCACCAAAACCTACTCACATTGCGTTTTGCTTGGTGCTTGAAAGAAAAAAGATTACTCAACACCTACATGCTACACACTTATTTCAAATTTATGGTCCTCAAAAGTTCATTTTCAATGATATATTAAGTAACATTTATCAACTAAATAGACAATCTGTACATTAAAAGACTCCCATGTTTTTTTTAAAAAGATTTCATTTGGGATCCCTGGGTGGCGCAGTGGTTTGGCGCCTGCCTTTTGGCCCAGGGCGCGATCCTGGAGACCCAGGATTGAATCCCACATCAGGCTCCTGGTGCATGGAGCCTGCTTCTCCCTCTGCCTATGTCTCTGCCTCTCTCTCTCACTGTGTGCCTATCATAAATAAAAATAAATAAATAAATAAATAAATAAATAAATAAATAAATAAAATAAAATAAAATAAAATAAAATAAAATAAAATAAAATAAAATAAAATAAAATAAAATAAAAAGATTTCATTTATTTAAAGGGAAAGACAAAGAGAGTGAGTGCAAGAGCAGGGACCCCAGTGAACACGGGGCTGGGATCACGACCTGAGCCAGAAGCAGATCAGATGCTTAACCCACTGAGCCACCCAGGTGCCCCAAGACCCCCACGCTTTTGGAACCAATTTCAGTCTCAGTGAATTTAATGTTCATTAATTGCAAACTTTGCTGTGTTTAACTCTGCACTCTTTCCCAACTCTGCTTCAAGCACCCTAACAACTTCATTTCTCATGAGCAGCAAAGTCCTAGAAGAGGGAACAGTCACACAGAGAAGAATGTTATTTTGTACCATTTCAAAATGAGATCTGACCTCTAATAAATGAGTGCTAACCAGAGGAAAAAGGGGGGGGGGGGGCACAGTGATTAATATTAGATTTTATCAAGTCAACTATGTCTATCAAACACTTAAATATTCCTAAAAGAATAACAATAAACTAAGAAAAATACCAGACCACCTAACATCAGATGGCAGAAATGGCCACACATCAGTGATCATTTAAATAGCTGGCCCGAACTCGCCAGTTCAGACTGAATTCCCAAACAAGGATTAAAAAACACGCCTCTCCTCAAAGACACAAGGGCATAATGTCTAAAACCAAAGAAATGGAAAAAGTCCAGGCAAATCCTAACCAAAATAAAGCCAGTGCTGTAATATTAATGTCAAAATAAACCTAAAGGTACTAAATAATGGTAAAAAGGAAAAAATTTTGCACCAATCTAGCCTCTAATTTTATAAAGCATAAACTTATAGAAATATGAAATTATCACATCAATAATTATAGAGAATTCAACACACCTCTCATTAGTTGATAAGCTAAGCAGTTAAACGGTTAATAAACAACATGAACCACATAATGAATAAGACTAACCAAAAGGACAGATCTGGAAACCAGGCCAAACTAATAAAACAGAAGATCTGAACACATGAAAAACACCCTCTTCCCCCAAGACATGCACACATATATTCACACATACTTTGGAAATTTAAAAATTTAAAAATTTAGAAAAACGTCAGTGGTCAAAAATGACCCATAAGGGGATGCAAAAACATAAAGAACTGAATGGCAATGAAGAGCCCTATGTTCAAAACTTGTGCTCGCAACGAGATACTTGACAGGAAAACCAGAGTCATGGAAGCATGTGTATATTTAATATTCAACTCAAGAAATTAGAAAAACAAGGTAATCCAAAGGAAAAAATAAAGAGCAAAAGGGGGGAAATTCAACAAAGTAGAAAAGAAAAAACAAACGACAAAACCAAGTTGTTTCTTCAGAAAAAAAAAAAAATTAAAGTGGTAACTCTAGGAAGAATGATCTGCAGCGTAGGGGATGGGGAAGACAAACAACACTAAAAAAAAAAAAAAAAATGGAATAAAAATTGAATGCAGAGCAGCCTGGGTGGCTCAGCGGTTTAGCACCTGCCTTCAGCCCAGGGCATGATCCTGGGGTCCTGGGATCGAATCCCGCGTCGGGATCCCTGCATGGAGCCTGCTTCTCCCTCTGCCTCTCTCTCTCTATCATGAATAAATAAAATCTTAAAAAAAATTGAATGCACAACACGACGATGCTATGAAAACCTTCATGCCAGCGGATTAAGCAAATTAGATGAAATGCAGTTTCTAGTAAAACTGTGAATTACTAAAACTCAAGGAAAAACAGAAACAAACTCTTGAGTATTCGGAAAGTGAATCAATGACTTGAAAACAACAACAAACAAACCCACTCTCTACTCTTTCCACCAGGACAAGACAGTTTTAAAGGGAAGTTGTATCACATCTCCCAAGAACAGGTAATCCTGACTTACCCAAACATTTCCAGAGAATATTAAGAGGGAAGCAACTCTATGGGGCTTACGCCCTAGGCCACAGGATCTCATCAAGGGTTGAGAGAAAATTAAAGGTAATATATGCAAAAACCCTAGATTAAGAGTTACAAAATGAGTGCCAGGTCATCAGGAGTAAGTAGAGACAATGTGGGAAAAGTTCCACTTGGTGGTTAGTAGCTGGAATTCAAAGTGGCACGAGCACTTTGGAGATCACTTCGCAGCACCTGGAAGTCTGAGGAAGTAAAATCACAGCCTATCAAGGTCACAATTCCCTGCAGAACCGTGCAAGGCCCACAACCCACCGAAGCACACAAAGAAACAGCGCAGAAGATGGAGAAACTGGTCATTCACAGTTAAAATACACGCAAGAGATTTACACGCTGTCGCACAGAGCAAGGGAGGAGAGATGGGACTCAGACTTTACCAAGGTCTTCAAGGTCTTAGTTCTTAAAAAAAATAAATAAATAAATAAATAAATAAATCTAAAAAAAAATAAATCTGAAACAAATGGCAAAATGGGAACATGGAATTAAAATGTTTATGGTGAATATATACAACCATCCATTACTTTCTAGATTTTTGTAGTTTTTAAACACATGTTGATGTTTTTACGTACATTTTGGTATTTTAAAAGATAGACAACAAAAATAGATTTAAATCATAAAACACGTTGGTAAATGTTGAGGTTTGGTGACAAAGAGCTTCAGAGAGAGCTGGAACCTTCTGAGGGACCTAAGCAATCTTATATTCTACAGTTTCTAGGCCTTTGTTTGCTTGAATCATGGCTCAAGGTCAAGTGACCATCAAGCTGGTTCTCACAGTTTAGACGCCCTAACATTCAGGATAAGAGGGAGAAACAAGGGAATGTGATCAAATGTAACTGAGTCAAGGTGAGACCACCCCAGACGCAGCGTCCGTCTACCTGCCGCCCCTTCCCCCTCTCTCTCTGAGTGTTAAGGATTCTTAATCCTCTTTTGCCGTTCCTGTTCTTAAAAATAACTGAAGTATCAGAATAATCATAACTAAAATGAGTAAAGTAGATAAAGGCAAGGACCATGAGACATTCGTCTTAGCAACCTTGTGCTCTGGTGCACGTTTAGATATATAATAAACTACTGTTCAAGTAACCAAGCTGAATGCTTTCATTGTAGTTAAAAGTATAACTTCTATTTTTAATAAGCAAGAATGCAAGGAATTAGGAAAAATATTTAATAGATGAGAAGACCCAAAAAAAGATTTAGAAACCATAATTTATTTATTTATTTATTTATTTATTTATTTATTTATTTATTTATTTATTTTTTAGAGACCATATTTTAAATGAACAAATTAGGTCCCATGCGTAGCAAATGAAATAGGGTAGTTCTGTTCATGACATCCAGAGTCAAACTGCCATGGCTGGAATTCTGGGTCACCCACAAATTAGTCATGACGCTCCAGGCAAGTTAAACTGTCTACGCCTTCCCCCAGGAAACCAGGGGAAATACCCACAGTAAATACCTAAATACCTACCTCGCGTAGAGTCGTACACGTGTGACCTGAGAGAATCCAGCCCCAGCGCTTGACAGAGTTCTTCCATGAACAACTATTAGCCTACGTTCTTGTAAATCAAGTCACTGAGCTATGAGAAGCAACAAGCTCTTCTGACAAAATGATAAGGCACTAGACGCTTTAAAAAAATTCTATTGGTTTGGGTCACATCCACACTAATGAATTATACGCTTTGCAAGTCATGAGTGTTTTTTAATTAAATGAAACTAAATAAATGGGCTCGATTTTGTCATTATCTGACTCAGGATTTAAAAAAAAAAAAAAAAAACCCTTTGGTAGGGTTAAGCGCTGCAATTATCCTGGCTCTTGAAATAATCAACGGAGAACCACTGCTGGTTCTCCTCCAGCAAAACCCTTGTGGACAAGGGTGATAATACTTCACGCCCACTCAGAACACACACGGCCAGTCCAAACCGGCCAAACACCTGACTACCCCCCATCCTCCCCAAGGGTCAGGAAATACTGTCTGGAATAGACATGACCCTCCTGCGGTTTTCCTGTTTTCTAAAGCAAACTGACGACTGGCTTATAGGAAGAGAAAACCGTGCACAGTGTGCCACCCCCACGCGAGGTGGCCGGGGCTCCCACGCTCACTGGACGCCACACAGCAGCCAGCAGCGCCGCGCTCACCTCCAGGTCACAGCTGTACTCGGTGCCGTCGAGGAGCATCACCTTGCACTGGACCATTTTGGTCTTCTTGGCGGCTTTCTGGGCGGCCTTCTCTGCTTTCAGCTCATTGGTCTGCACCTCCTTGCTCTCCCTCTTCGCTGCTTCCTCCGACACGTCTTCCTGCACCTCGTCCACCTTCTCTTTGCCCTTACCCACCTCTTCAGCAGACTGTCAACGGGAAAAAGCAAGCGCATAGTAAAGCTGAGCAACTTGCAGAAGACCGAGCATTCAAAGGGAAATCTGTAGTAAGAACTGGGATTGTCAGAAACCTTGTCGGCCCCGGGATCCCTGGGTGGCTCAGCGGTTAAGCATCTGCCTTTGGCCCAGGGTGTAGCCCTGGAGTCCTGGGATCGGGTCCCACATTGGGATCCCTGCATGGAGCCTGCTCCTCCCTCTGCCTGTGTCTCTGCCTCTCTCTCTCTCTGTCTCTCATGAATAGATAAATATTTTTTAAAAAATTGTTGGCCTGACTCCCAAAGACTTCAAAGCTTTGCTGGCAAGGATGTTCCCCGTATCTGCCTTCCCCCAATCCGCCTCCCACCTCTTCATTTGCCAATTTGGTAACTTCAGCATTGAATGAGTCAAAGAAAATACATCCTGGCCACTAAAATTTAACTATCATTTCAAATAATAAAATTTCTAATTATAATTTCATGCCATGGTAAAACCTAGGCTGAAGTAACCAAAATGTTTGCACATACAGATCTTCTTCTGACTCACTGAACGCTTACATACATTGAGTCAGAGGTAGAACAATCCACACTATTTAGAAAGGGAAGGAAGGATCCACACAGTATCTGTCGAACCTTAAAAGGAAGGGATGTGAATGTTTTCTGTGGCTTGCACATATAGTCCATTTTTTGGCCTTATTATTTTGGCAAGGTTTAAAAAAAAGTAACGAGGGACGCAGGGTGGGCTCGGGGGAGCCATTCAGCAGTGGACCGACTGCCTTCGGCTCAGGCCGTGACCCCAGGGTCCTGGGATCGAGTCCCGCATCGGGCTCCCTGCATGGAACCTGCTGCTCCCTCAGCCTGTGTCTCTGCCTTTCTGTGTCCCTGCCTCTCTCTCTGTGTCTCTCATGAATAAATAAAATCTTTTTTTAAAAAAAGTAAAATAAAAATGAAGTAGTAAGGAGAAGGCCGTAGCACACCACACCACAGTGGGCCCCACACCGCAGACACGGCAGGTGAAGCCGCTCCAGCACAGCTCTCCTGGGTCACCACGCGGCTGACGCCCGCAGGTTCGGTCTCAGACACACCTGGGCCTCGGGGCTGGCCGCGGGCTTCTCGGGCTTCTCGTCCTTGACCCCGGCTGTCACCTCCTGCTGTCTGCTCCCAGCCCGCTCCTGAGCTTCAGCCTGATGCGGCCTCTCCCCTTCGGGAGAAGATTCCTCTGGACCTGCCACCTGCTCCACGACAGCCCGCGGGGGCTCCTTCGGCTCCTTGTCCCCGGCCGCCACCAACGTATAGGACTTCTGCTTCTTCAGCCAGGGCGGCAGGAAGCGCGCGAGTCCCCTGCTCTCCGACGGCTCCCCCTCCCTCTTCTGGCGGGGGCGACCCGGGCTGTCAGCTGCAGGCGGGGGCAGCCCGGGCTCCTCCGAGGGCTCCGAGGGCGGATTCTGCCGGTTCTCTGCTGCCTCCTTAGGCCTCTCCGTGGCGGCGGCGCCCACTTTCTCGGGCTCCTGCTTCACCTCAGCTGCGAGGCCTACCTCGGTGGTCATGGCTACAGCTTCCACTGGAAACGGAACAGAAATCACACACGTTACCTTACGAGCGCGCTCCGTGTTAGCTGGGAGGTGAGAACGGGTGAGGACGGGCAGGAGGGGAGGCGGGAGACACGCCGGGCGCAAGGGGAGACCTTCATGGCACAGGATGGCCGAGATGGCGCAAGGGGAGACCTTCATGGCACAGGATGGCCGAGATGGAGCTGCCGCCTCAGGAATTCTCCATCAGAATCGGAGAACCAGAGGTTGCATCACAATAGAATTAACGGATTCTGTACCAGCAGAGCTTAAAACTGTGAACAGCTTAGAGGGACTATTTTCATCGAGCTATTAATAATACACCCAGAAAACTTTTTTTTAAAGGAAAAATACTTCTCTCCCTACTTGGTATCCCGCGTTCTATTGCACAAAATGTTTACTGATAATGTTAGAAAGTCATGGAGGCAGATGTTGCTGCAATTTCACATAGATCAAAATCTACAAAAATTTGACAAAAAAAAAATCAGGTATTATAAAGATGAACTTTAACTGTAGAGCGCTCACTAGTGAGAAAATCAGACGCAGGGGAAAAAGGTGTTTTTCCCCCAATTTAAATCCCCTAACGTACCAGCATTGTTTCAGTGTAGCAGTCAGTCTTCTGAAAAAAGTACTCAAACTATAACCAAAAATCTAACCCTCTATCCCATGCGACCTCAAACATGGTTTACCTTTAGATGTGGTTATAGGATAAGCACCTCAGGGCCCCTAACTGGAACCAAATGAAGACATTGGGGTGGGGAAAGATGCATCTAATAATTGATCCTATCATGCAAACAAAATTGAAGTTTAATCTGTAAGTAGAGGCACCTGGTGGCTCGGTCGGGCGAGCAGCTGACTCGATCTGGGCTCAGGTCCTGGGACCGAGCCCTACAGACAGCTCTGCACTCAGCAGAGAGTCTCCTTGCGGATTTTCTCCCTCTGACCCCGGCCCCCGCTCACACGCTCTCTCTAAAATAAATGAATCTTTAAAAATAAGTAAATAAATCTGAAAGTAAATGGTGTCTCAAGTTCACATAAGCAAAGAGGGACTTGTTCAAGTATAACTCCCCCAGGGACAGTGTGGGAAAAAAAAAAAGGAACAGCAGAGACAGTACACGCTCCCCTCTCTTGCCAAAGATAAAAGGCCTGGCATCCTGGCCAGTAACAAACTCTCCAGCTATCTTCCAAAGTGGTACAAACCTCAATAGTTCAAAAAACAAAATAACGCTTGTTCTTTTTTAAAGATTTATCAAGATATAATTCACATATAATAAAAAAATCACCCATTTAAATTCTAGTTAATCATCTTAAGTCTATTCAAAAGGGTTGTACAATCACCACCACTCTCTAATTCTAGAATATTCTCATCATCCCCAAAAGGAACTTTGTAATCTATTAATAGTTACTGTCCATTAGCCCCTCCTCCCAGCTCCTGGTAATTACTTTCAATCCTCATGGATTTGCCTCTTCTAGACATTTCAAATAGATGGAATTACACAACGTGGCGTTTTCACGGAGCGCAGTGCTTTCAAGGGTCGTCCATGCTGCAGCACACATCAGTAGTGAACCTGTTTCTTAAAATATTCTTCACCATCTTTTGCAAATCATGTATCTGGTAAGAGTCTAGTAACCGGATTATTGCAAAGAACTCCTATAACTTGTCAAAAAAAACCAGAAGATTCTTAATGGGAAAAGAATTTTGAGTACACGTTTCTCCACAGAAAATATACAAATGGCCAATAAGCCCTGGAAACCATGCTCACCGTCATCAGTCTTTAGTAAGACACAAACCCAAACCGGGTCGGGAAAGCTTAGAGCTCTCGACCTTGACAGTGAGAATGTAAAATGGTGCAGCCACTTTGGGAAAGTTTCTCAAAAAAGTTACAGTCACCCATGTGACCTAGCAACTCACCCCTAGATATGCACCCAAGAGAAATGAAAACCCAGGTTCGCAGGAAAACTTGTAAATGAATATTCCTGACAACCTGCTTCATAATAGTCAAAAACTAGGAAGGACCCACATGCCTGCCAACCATGAACGTTGAGAGTCCATACAACAGAACGTCAAGTCGTGCGAGCACTGAGGTACGACATACGGGGTCATACACAGGCTCTGAAAACATTATTCTAAGTGAAAAAAATACAAAAGGCCACATGTGGTATGATTCCACTTACATGAAATTTCCAGAATAAGCAAATCCCCACAAAGTAGGTTAGTGGTTGCAAAGGACTGGAAGATGGAGAGAACAGGGAGCAACTGCTAGTAGGTACAGGGTCTCCTTTGGGGGTGATGGAATGTTCTGGAACTAGGCCGTGGTAATGGCTGTACAGCCCTGTGAACACACTGAGAATCACTCAACTGTGAGCTTTAAAGGTGTGAGATCTCAATAATAAGAAATAGTTTTAAAAATGTTAGTTGTGGGGCCCCTAGGTGGCTCAGTCACTTAAGCGTCGGCCTCCTGATTTCAGCTCAGGTCACAATCTCAGGGTCATGAGATCGAGCCCCACATCAGGGTCTGCACTGGGCACAGGGTCTGCTTGGCCCTCTCCCTCTGCTCCTCCCCGTGCTCACGCCCACACTCTCTCTCACAAATAAAATCTTAAAAAAAAAAAAAAAAAAAAGGTTACTTGCTTCTGATGCGGGAGGGTGAGGACGTTCAGCCGGCCTGCCTCCGCTGAACGTGCCGGGCACATGAACAAGGAAGGACTGCCTGCCTTCGAGAAGCTGACAGGGGAAGGCGGCGGGCAGGTAAGTCGAGAGCACGGGGGGCCCCTGAGCCGCTGGCAAGTGACATGCCTTCTCCCAGGCAAGGGAGTCACCGTCGGGTGCGGCCTGGCACAGGCAATGGCCAACAGGACAGCGTCCACCACAGGAACCCATGCACCGCACACGCCGTGGCAGTGGAGACGGGGCTCGCGGCAGCGAGGCAGCAAGGATAGGTGTGGGCAGTGGGCAAGCCAAGACGTACACGTGCCTCTGGATCACGCCGAGGAAGGCCTCAAGGGTGACAGAAACGAGGAGTCACACGGCATCTTCCGAGGAGTAATGCCATCAGGCCCGTGGGGTAGACGGCCCGGCCACGAGGTGCGGGATGGGGGGAGCCTGTCCCAACTGCCCACACAACAAGGGGGGGGGGGTCACACGCTGGTGGCAGCAAGTTGAAGGGGGGGAAGTCGAAGCCAGGACCATGGGAGACCCGCCGCCGAACAGGGAACCCAAGGAAAAGAGGCTCAGATGCAACCGGTTTTGAATTCACTGCACTGACCCATCTGTCGAGCCGACCTCCTGTCGCACGGCCTCGAGCAGAGACGGGGGGATGCAGTGGATCCGGGGCCCACATCCTGGGTGACGGCTCAAGGCACCAAAGATCCAGATGCCACCAAGAGGGACAGCGTAGTTGGAGACCAGAGGGTCCGAAGGGCCTTCCCCGCGCCCAGCATCCCCGGGCCCGGCGGGGAAGGCTGAGCGCCGAGGAAGGTGCAGGAGAGCAGGAGGGGAGGAGGGAGGACCTCCGGCCTGGGCTCCCAGGCAGAGGGGCCAGGGGACCGGACACTTACCCCGGCCCACCCGCCAGGCCTTGGCCTCCCCGGCTCCACCTGTCCGGCGGCCGCAGACTAGTCCCCACTACATCCCCACCACGTGAGGCGCGGCCTGTAGGGACACATCCCTCCGTGCCCATGTCGGCCTCCAGCACCGTGTCGGGCAAATTGGGAAGTGAACCCACAGTCCCAGCAGCATGGCCACAGAGCTTCCAGGCTGTTCTGCCGTGAGAAAGGTTATCCCCAACATTCCTGAAGAGCAAGCACCGCTGATCTTGCACACTATGGAACTATACTGTGTCTTCAGGTAGTTTTTTGGAGAAAATATTAGTTCGATATAAACTAATACGTGAAAAATATTAAGGCATCACCTTCAACTAGGACGACGAGACACATGATTTGTTGTTAAGTCACTATAAAGCTGACATTAAGGGGCAGCCCAGGTGGCTCAAACGTTTAGCACTGCCTTCAGCCCAGGGCGTGATCCTGGAGACCCAGGATCGAGTCCCGCATCAGGCTCCTGGCATGGAGCCTGCTTCTCCCTCTGCCTGTGTCTCTGCCCCTCTCTCTCTCTCTCTCTCTCTCTCTCATGAATAAATAAAATATTAAAAAAAAAAAGCTGACATTAAGGAGCTGAAATGAAAGCTCGGGTAAATAGAATGAAGTTACTATTCATAAACCTAAGTTATTTTTTTTCCCTCAATCTATTTAAACTAAAAAAAAAAAAAAAAAAGAAAATTCACCCTTTTCTCCCACTTCTACATCTGAGAACCACCAGCTGTCCTCTTTATCAGGTTGGTTTTAATTTCCCCACATAAGAGATGTTAAGGTGTCTTTCTCCAACATTTCACTTAGCGTGACGCTCTCCAGATCCACCCAAGCCATTACAAATGGCAAGAATTCATTCTTGTTTATGAACAAATATGTGTGTGTGTGTCACAAATTCCTTATCCATCCACCCATCAATGAAAACTTAGGTTGTTTCCACGCGTTGGCTGCTGTAAGCAATGCTACAGTGAACATGGGATGCATACACCTCTGAGTTAGTGTGCTTTCATTTTCTTCTGATAAATATCCAGAAAAGGAATTAATTTAAATTTTCTGTGGAACTTCCCTTCTGTTTTCTCCAGTGGCTCTATCACTAGTAGGTATTTAAAATTTAAAGTCATGTCTCCCAATAAGACCTTTACCTCAGTTCTTGAACTAGCCCCATATTGCACAGAAGGTCTTTTTCCTTCTTTTATTTTTTAAGATTTTATTTAAATTCAATTTGCCAACAGGTAAGCATAACACTCGGTGCTCATCTCATCATGTGCCCTCCTTAATGCTTGTCACCCAGTTTCCTTCTTTAAGGTGCCATTTTCCATGTACCACGTAAGTGGAGAATATTATTTACATTAATCATGAAACGACCAAGGTTGATTTTTAGTATATACTCATTTTAAGAGTTGAGTCAATGTCCTGGTAAAAACTGAAATAAAAATGTCCTGCTCTTGTTCAAGCTAATCCAGATAATTGGTAACTTTCTAATTACTTTGGCTGTAAGAAATAACCTGGAGACCAAACAAGTAATGTTCATTTTTGGTCAAAATATTTTAGAAGCAATGAAATATGAATCTTAAAAAATAATAAAATAAAATTAAAATTAAAAAAATTTTAAAAATAAAAATAAATTTAAAAAAGCAATGAAATATGAAACTAAACTTTCCACTATGTTAGAAGCATTAATATTTGCATTTTAATCATAAAGCTGTCACTTACTGTGTCAGACATCATTCATAATTTCTGCTCTTGAAAACATCCTACAGGGGAGGTATTATCCTCATTTTATATGTAATAAGCAAAGGGTAAAAGTTAAGTGATTTGTCCAAGGCTCCTGACGGAGGCCCACACACCCCTGTATCTCATAACTGCACTGTTTGCAATGACTGACCAACCAGGGCTCTTGGCGTAGTCCTCAAGGAAAATCCATGCCAGTTTATGAAAATGATGATAGAAGAGGATTCTATCCTGTGATTTACCATAATTAGGGTTGCCCCCCGCCCCCTGCAATAAGAAATTTATAGATGAGTAACCATCACAAAGGAAATCATATTTGAATGTTATTATTGGCTCCATAATCACAGCTGAGCTGGTGGACAGAAAGTAGAGACCAGGTGCTGACAGAAAGAGCACAGATGACCACACCATTAACAAGCCTCCACAAGGGGCGCCCGGGGGGCTCAGTGGTTGAGCCTAGGCCTTCAGCCCAGGCCGTGATCCGTGATCTGGGCGGGGGTCCCGGGATCAAGTCCCGCGTCGGGCTCCCTACGTGGAGCCTGCTTCTCCCTCTGCCTGTGTCTCTGCCTCTCTCTCTCTCTCTCTGTCTCTCATAAATACATAAAATCTTTAAAAAAAAAAAAAAAAAAAGAGAAGCCTCATAAAGTAGTCTTCCTCAATCACTACTGTATTCACACTTTTAAGTTGAAGAACCTCAGAGCCGATCAGGATCATCCATCCAAACACACGTTACATGATAAAAAAGCAGGAGGGAGGTGGGTGGGGAATGGGCTACCGGGGTGAAGGGTATCAAGGACAGCACTTGCTGTGATGAGCGCTGGGTGTTGTACGCTGCTGCTGAATCACTCAATTCTACTCCCGAAACCAATACTGCACTGTATGTGAACTAACTAAACTTTAAATAAAAATTAAAAGAAAAAAAAAAACAAGATAAACAGTAGAACTGGGGAATTGTATAAAAAAATGTATTTTGTAATTACTCAAAAATAAGGGTGGGTATAATTCTACGTAAATAAGTACACTCTTAAAATAGTTTCAAGAGATCAACAAAAGCTCAAACCTAAACACTACGTTCTTTGTTGACATAATGGTTTCTTGAACAAATTACCACCATCAAGAAAACATGATTATAGCACATCCATTCACCATAATTATCATGCCTGTGACTCTCAAGAGTTTCAAATGTGGATAAGCCTTTAAAGTCCATCACCCACTAAAATGGCAACTCCTGCAGTGGAATGCAAGCCCCCCTCCCACCCCCATGAAAGCCCCGTCAGGGCTGGGATCTTTCTTCTCTTCACTGCTCTGTTCCCAGCACCTAGACTGGCGGGTAGGGGTACCACGCAGAGTGCTGTGAAACTGCCTAGTCTGATACACTCAATTTTATCTTATCAACAAGGAAACGGAGGCTCAGAAACACAGGAGGTTTGCCCAAGATCACAAAGCTGGACTAGGGAAGCCAAACGCAGAACTGTGATTTCCCAAATGCTCATTCCACTAATTACATATTATAAATACAATTACAAACACCTAAAATCCATCACTAGTATGGTTATGTGACATATAACATACTAAGACCCTTCTGCTTATCAGCAACCAGAAAGTATACTGCTGTGCACAGCCAGCCCATTACACAAGCGTGTGGCTCTGACACAATTATCACGTTGGCATTCTCCATCTGGGTCGGCAGCGCCGGTTCATTACTGTAATGGCTCCATGAGAAAAAGCACGCATCACTTACCACGCGACCGAGCGGAAAACCATCAACAGAGGGTCAGCCCTGGTTAGGTAAGGAGTATGTTACACAAAACCATTCTTTTTGTCTTACCTTTATTTTTATTTTTTTAACGATTTCATTTATCCACTCATGAGAGACACAGAGAGAGGGGCAGAGACCCAGGCAGAGGGAGAAGCAGGCTCCATGCAGGGAGCCTGATGTGGGACTCAATCCCGGGACTCTGGGATAAGGCCCTGGGCTGAGCCACCGGGGTCGCCCTTTGTCTTACCTTTAAAATGCGAGGTCGGTTCCCAGGCACTATCTCTAGCGCTATCCCAATACCTGCCACCCAACGGGTGCCCTCATCAGAGCCACAACAAGCGAGGCCAAGCAGATACACTACTCTAGACACTCCTGCAGAGAGCTTCAAGCAAGGGGTTCCTGCTAATTATTGGGTCCAGACGTTTCCTTAAAACCTTGAGAGACCAGAGCCACTCTGCGAGCCCTCGATGCTAATAAGATGCCCGTACAGGGACAAGGCAGGTGCTGTGGCCAGCGGATGGCTCTCACCCTTGGCTGAGATCAGACCTCCAACAGGAGGCCTTGGATTTCTATCAACAAAGCTCGGTCCATCAGACAGCGGAGCACAGATTTGCAAATGGAAAAGTAGGATTTCTAACCTCCCAAGTGATGGTAAGGGAACCAAGAGGCTTTCCTGTGAACTTAGAGGAAGACATTTAGTTGTGCAACAAACAGACCTCTGTGACATGGGCAATGTGGGGACAGCTTCAATTCTGCCACTTTCTGGGTCTGACAAAACTGGTTTTCATCTACTGTGACTCAGCCACGGGGCATACAGGGCAACTTTCTAATACCCACAATCACTTGCTTATGTCCAGCTCCTCCAACAGCTACGGCCCAAGACAAGGTACTTAAATACCCAACCATGTTCCCTGGAAGCATCGAATGTGAGAGAAAAACAAAAACAGTAACCCCAATGTAAGAATGATTCAGCAGCCACCTAACTACTCAGGAAAGAGTAAGAGCTGTGCTTCTCAAATACATATGGCAAGAAAAAGGAGAGGATGGGGAAAGGAGGACGACGAAAGGGAAGAAAAAGGGAAGAAGAATGTCTGGAGAGGAAGGAGCAACAAAGCAGGCCGAGCGCATGTGATTCCTCTGTCCCTTGTAGGTTTATTTTTCTCAAGCGTTAAAAGGTCCCATATCCCATATTCAAATACGTGCAGCTACATCCCACAGAGACAATCTGTTAGTCTGAGTTCTCTATATGCTGAGGATGAACAAGGGATGTTTTTAAACGACCCAATGCTGCCCACCCCAGTTACCTTAATAACACACCCTATGACTTGTGTTTTTAAGGGATAAAGAATCTATGAGAGAGTCAGAACTCTTTCTGTAAAGATACAAGCTAGCATCTGGCTTAAATTAAACCCACATACACAAAAGATAGAACCGTTGCCCTGGGCTAGCGCAAGCCTGGACAGGGTCAGGTTACACTCAGAGCACCATTTCCTCCACCTCTCTCTCTTCACAGAACTCCAGTTTTGCTGGGCTTTTCTCTCCTCCACACACAGGCCAGGGAGGTGGGCTCCAGGCTGGCCCACAAGGCAGCGATCTACTCATGGAAGGCCACGCTGGTTCCCCTTCCCCTGCCAAGATGACACGCACAACACGCCTCCTGGGAGGCTTCCAGAAAGATCCCTCCCCGTGGAGAGTGCCCCACGCTAAAGGCCCCTGCTCTGCCTCCGAGCACCGTGCCCCTGACCCCCGGAAATGCCGTGCCCACCGTCGTATCCGGGAAGGGAGACCGGCCAAGGACCGGGGGACACAGCGGAGCCGGCACGCCGCACAAGGCCAGGCTCTACACTTGAGCTTCGCATTATGTGAAACAACACAGTTCCCACCAGGAACAAGGGACACGGTGGCGCCAGGGGTTTCAGTCCTGCAGCCACTCTCAGACTCCCCATATTCCGAGGCAAGCACCGAAAACGGAGCTCTGGGCCGCCTGGGTGGCTCAGTGGGTTAAGTACCTGACTCGATTTCAGCTCAGGTCTTGATCTCCGGGTCATGAGTTCGAGCCCTGTGTTGGGCTCCATGCTGGGTGTGGAGCTTACTTTAAAACAAAAACAAAGGGATCCCTGGGTGGCGTAGCAGTTTGGCGCCTGCCTTTGGCCCAGGGCGCGATCCTGGAGACCCGGGATCGAATCCCACGTCGGGCTCCCAGTGCATGGAGCCTGCTTCTCCCTCTGCCTGTGTCTCTGGCCCTCTCTCTCTCTCTCTCTCTCTCTCTCTCTCTCTGTGTGACTATCATAAATAAATAAAAATTTTAAAAAAATATAGACACATTAAAAATAAATACTAAAACAAAAACAAAGTGGTTAAAAATAAATAGATGAGCCTTAAGAAACTGGAAACACACAGGAACTACCTCAGGTGGGTCATGGCCCTCATACCTAAGAGCCGTGCTTGTCAAATCGTCCCATTTTTCCCTGATGCACAAATTCTTAGAGCCTACTATCAAAGTTAATATCTAAGGTAGGATAAATGACAAATTCTTCATCCTAACAACTGTAAATAAGAATGAGATCTTAGAGTTCCTCAAAGTGTAAGACTCTGTTTCTTCATACACTGGGAGGGCCCCCCAATCCAATGAAAATCAGGACATAATTTTCAATACTGTTCAATTCCAGTAACACCTAAGACAAGTGCTAAGAATCTTATTTGTTAAAAGCCAAGTTCTTGCTGCTTTCATTAAGATGACGAGCATGGGATGATGTACGGAATTGCTGAATCACTATACAGCACACCTGAAACTAATACAGCACTGTACAGTAACTACACTGGAATTAAATAAAAAAAAAAAAAAAGACATCAAGAAAGGTCTGGGCAATGTGAAGTCTTCTCTAAAGCAACTAGGGTCATCCCCAAAACAGACACCTTTTCCTAGAATGTGCAGAAGTCATTAAGGATCCCAGTACTTACTGGATTCCAGTACTTACTGGATTATCGTTCTCATCTCCAACATGCACACAAACCTTGTCCTACCGGACCCTCCAACAGCACACACTAATCGAAGTGACAGAGACATCCCGACCCCTGCTGGCTCCTCATTAAGCAATTATGCATGGTGTGCTCAGAAATATTGACGAACTGCATTGAATTCCTTCTCTCAGACGGGGCCCCAATTTTTTTTTTTTTCTTTTAAACAGCCAGAGCTAGATCTCCATTCTTTCTGTGCGAAGCTATCTAATCTTTGGATAAAATAACACAGTGGTTTGGACATCAAGTCTGGGAACTTAAAAAGACCAGGATTAGAATTCCAGCTGTGTCTCCTACTAGCCATGTAATAACCATGGAGGCTATCCAGCCTTGCTGAAGTTCATTTTCCTCATAAGCAAAACAGGTATAGAATACACACTCACTGGGGTGCTTGAAGGATTAAATTAGATGCTATACATAATGTGCCTAGCACACAGTAAACTCCTAATAAATGGTGGGCCGCTGTCATCAAATAGAGGTTCCGGGGAAAAAAGGGACTCTGCTCCTTTGTTCACTAAAAATAAAATAGTAACAGAACAGAAATGATAGTGATGATATCACCTATTTGCTGAGCATTGTTCTAGAGACTCTGCATGTGGCGACTGCTTTAATCTTCACGACTCTTTGAAGTAGGAACTAAGAATATTCCTGTGTGATAGATGAAGGAGGAAAGACAAGATAAAGGATTTACACAAAGCTACATAAACACATGGAAGAGCTGGGATTCAGCCCAAAGGTCCGGCTCCAGGTCTTCCGCAACACTGCCCTCAGTCCCAAACAACGTCGCTATCACGTGACTGACGCCTAGCACGGTGCCTGACGCTTCGTGATCTGTAGAAAAAAGCAAAACTCAGACTCTCACTACCCACTTGCTGATCTGCCGTCCTAAGCAATATGTTCTAACCGGTCCCTGATAAATCTCACCTATTTTCGGGATGTCGATCGTATAATTTAGGCCCTTCTCTCGGAAGGAAGGTTTCTCGAGGCCTTTCACACATAGGTAGCAGACACAGCAATGGAAATGAAAAGAACCCCGCTCTCAGCCCAGTGAGGGGCAGAGGTAGCAAGACCAGCTTTAATATAGATTCCAAACACTCATCACTAATTCAGAAATGTGGGTCATTTAGACTCAGAAACTACTACTCATTTGAAAAGCTAACGGTTTTCTTCGAAGCCATCAGCGTCCTATCTTCAGGAAGCCACACAATGGGCCTCACGGGAACTCTTGGTGAAACACTCCAAAAAGGCATCATGCTTTTTAAAGAGCACTTAATTTTCATTCTCAATTGTGTTTGCTAGGTATGTATTTGCTCTCTAGCAAAATTTAAGTGACTCGAATAAAAAAGCCAAATAAAACAGTCCTGGTTATAAATTCCTTCAACGACAACAACAACAACAACAACAAAAAAAAACTTTCAATTTTTGAAATGGCTAAGGCTGACTAGCCCCCAACGAGGGGCAGAAAGTGAAATACAGAGTTAAGAGGAATACAAAGGACGCAAACGTATGAAAACGTCTCCATCACGCGCCTAGTACAAGAAACGAAAATTAAAGATTCAGAATGGAAAAATCCAAAAGCTTTATCATGTAATCACTGAACAAGACGACGGGGACAGAGGGGCATTCTTAAATTACTGCCAGAAGAGAAAACGGCATGAAATTCAACTTGTCAGCGGCTGTCAGAATTCCAAACGTGCAACTCTCACCAATTATCCTGCTTGCAGGAACAAATTCCACACATACACCTGCACACGTGTAACGTAAAATAATTCTGTACGGGTGACTCGCCGTGACATCGTAATAGCAAACGATCAATGCCCATCGATAGGTGACATTATACAGCTGAATCCCACGTAACTGTAAAGAAATAAAAAGAAGGTATCCATCCCAGTTACAGAAATATCTCCCAGTTACACTGTTAAGTATAAAAAGCAAGATTCAGATAGCACACCTGATGTACGACACCTTACAGGCTGAAAGCCAGGTATGCGCCAGTTATAAATACGTGAATACACATACACATATTTGCATCCATAGGCACAAAAAATAGGGAAGGACACAGAAGAGAAAGGGCAACGATTACAGGGAATGCTGAGAGGACACTAGGTAGATGAGGTACAGACCTACAAATATGGGAGCCAAATTTTTCAGGGAGAAGTTTGCACAAACTGAAGAACGTAAAAGTTTTCTTAAGAGGACAGTATTTTGCATGAACATATCCCACGCATGAGTCTGCTTCCGTGGAGATGATCCAAATGCCACAACTGCCATAAGCGACAGCGCCTTTTCACCTTGCTCTGTCCTCATAAATGAGCCGTATGAGTACAAAAGCCTTCCAATCTATTGCAGCTCAAAAGTAGCATTAAGAGAGCTTGAAATAAAATTGATTTTCTGGCATATGAAGTTTAAGCTCGCTTCTATCTCAAAGAGGTGGACACTTCGAGTGGCCTCCAAGTCAGCCTACATGACGAATCCACCCCTTACCCTACACAGGCTGCTCTCCTCAGCAGGGAAAGCTCAAAACCTAAGCTTTTAGAGCAACTGGACATCTTTTAAGTAAATCAATTCTTCTTTGGAAGATCCTGTGAGCATGATTCTTTCCACCTACGTGGCTGCTGTCTGGTACCTACATGTGAAAGGACTCAAGAAACAGTCTTTTCCAGAGAAGGCTTCTATGGCTCCGGAGAATGAGCCTTGCTCATCTTTAGCTTTTTCCCCTATGGTGTAGGGTGAAGACAAGAAGGCATCTTGGCTAACAGGAACACTGGTTTAAAAAAAAAAAAAAAAAGGAACACTGGTTTACGTGCAGGTAGGCCAAAAAAATTATTCCTATTCTCTCCTGGAGGAGTAAAAACAGGGAACTTGGAAATGGATTTCTTTAAGTGTCAAAAAAAATTGTTTAAAGGGAAATAAAACAGATTGGGAAGATTCTTATTAAACTTCTAAGCCGATCACACATAAACATCCCCGACCTGTCAGCGGCATCCTCCACATTTACAGGGAAAAGCACGAACAAAACTGGCCTGACAAGCACAAGGTCATGTCTCCTGTCTACACCTCTTCCCTGCCCACTTCTGCTCCTAAACTCACATTAAGAGGGTAACTCTTTTCTGCAGATGAGTAACTACATGTTTCTGGTGCAGCGTTATGCATCTGGCGGCTTCTCGATAAAACGTCTTTTGTGATGTTCCTTGTACTTGGGAAACATCTGTGCCCGCACCATACAACATTCCACAGAAGAGAAAAATACCCTAATGTGCAGTTTCTTCCAATGACATCCACAGCCAGGCTCAGAGCAGAGCCAACACCAGCACTCTCTCCTCCTCCTAATAGGCACCCGGGAGCGGGCTTTTTCTGAGGCTCATCCCACAACTAACTTCCAATAGGATCCTTCCCCAGCCCCATCAGGAAACTCACTTGGTACCAACTGGTAACCTACCACCAGTCTAATATTATTTCTGCATGAATAAAACTCTAAATTCTTTAGCTAAAATTCTTTAGTTCAGTAGGCTTTTCCCAAATAAGCTAACGACAAATCCACCAAGGTTAACTGCACAGGATAAACGCACAGGCTGCAGACGCTGCATTTTAGTAGGTCATAAGACAAAGTCTTGTCAAAATCAATCAACTCACCACACTATGACAAGGCCACCAAGCTGCAGCCTACACTGATCTCCCACTTCCAAATCCTCTTCTCCGTAAGCTTTGGAACACTGCAGTCAACAGGCATAAATATCTGAACCTCGTCGAAAACTATAATTCAAAAAAAAAAACAAAAAAAAAAAAAATAAATAAAAAAAAAAAAAAAGAAAACTATAATTCACTTTTAAAATGTTGATCGTTAGCTCTTCTTCCATTTTAAATATTTACAGCCCTACCAAAGAGCCATGCCCGTGCACAGCACATGTTCTTAAAATAGGAGACACTAAACTGAGGACTTTTCTAGCTGAGGTAAGCAGATCCAAATGTTGACACTAGTCTGGCTGGTCGGCAGAAGGTGCTGCAGACTGTTAGCATATGGACCATCCGAGGCTGCCGTGAGAAAAGCAACTGTCCCCAGGCGGGAAAAGCTGTGACTACAATGGAATTAGAGACATGCCATTTGGAACGCCTCAAGCCTTTCTCCCCAGCCACCCCCCCCCCCAAGTATTTCTACTCTGAGCTTTAGTTTAGTTCAAAAACTATTTTATTTAGTAAAAGCTTCAAACACGGACTTCTTGGGTGGGGCTGGCTAGGACATATTTTTGCTTTAGCTAAATACATTTCTTTCTTTGGAGGGAAGAGTCTCAAAATTCAACATTTGTAAACCTGATTCGGTACAGAATCCTGCTGGAGAACATGCCAGGATGTGCATCCAACCTTCGAGATCCAACAAAAATTCAAGAACCCCAGATGTCAAGGCTTAATATTTCCCTTTCCAACTTTGTGATCCAGTAGGATGTTACCCTAGAGGTCACCAGCGCATCACAGGGTACGCACGGGCACACACGTGGAGGTGGGGCGGGGCGCCTGCGGCTGGCTGTCCACAGCACCAGGGTCACCTGCACAGGTATTTATTTATTCCCACACCCAGTGGCCCATCACTTTAAGAGATGGTTCTTTGCTGGGCCTCCAAAAGGAAAACCTCTCCTTCACAGGTACATACATGCCTCCCTGCCCCCAAATATGCCAGCTGGTAACTGCTTCGGCGGTCTAAGAGCAGCATTCCCTCAGGGTGGACAATCACAGACCCTGCAGAGATCATCTGGCAGTCACAGTGGTACTGCTTGTTTCATTAGAAAGGAACACTAAAGCAAGGTCCTTTTTTTTTTTTTTTTTTAAAGGAAGTTGTCAGGTTAATAAATTATATCAAGAAAAAGCAGGAAGATAATTTTTTCTAAGCCTGGATGTCAGAAGCTGGGCAATAATGGGGAGTTGTCCCATTTCTTCAAAGTGACAACAGATGACCTATTCAGTAAAAAAAGAGGTTAATACTTATCCCTATTCAAACAGTATTTACTTAGGGTGTGACAACTGCAAAACAACATACAATTCTCGATCGCTGCTCGTGGCCACTAAGTCTGCAGATGCTAAAAAATGTGACTTCAACTCTGTGCTAACCACAGTACAAGTGCCTTTAAGCAAATGAGTTAGGCTGAAAATGAAGCAGTTTCTAAATTAAAATATGTCACCCTTTAACATGTTTAAAGAGTAACTGTAAACTATTAACCTTACACAGTGCTCATTGTGCTTTAGGAACAATTCACTTTCACACAGTATATCGTACGCCTGAATAAATCGACTGTGAACAACAGGACAAGTATGTCACATAAACCAACTAGCTCCATTATTCTCATAGGTCAAGCCTGAAAAAGCAATTATGTTAAAGATAACTGGACAAAATTCAACATCTGCCTAGAAAAATGCACACAAGGAGGCCAAAGCTAAACTCTGGCCACACGCACGCACACAAAGGTACTTTACATAGGACTTGGATCAAATATAGCTGAACGCACCCCCTGCCAAGCAGCATACTTACCTAGGCTCCATGGACTCTGTACATTAGTATTTTCCAAATGTTCAGGCCCCTGGATATTGACACTCGCAAAAGCAAACTTTCTTCAAAAGCCAAAACAAACAAGCACATCCCACAAAACCCACTGCTACAACAGAAATGTCCTCAAATCTCCCCCCTTAAAATACATACGCAGCTTTTTTAAAGTACATGGAGCCCGCTGTCTGCTGTTCCCTCATTAGAAGCCTGGGAAGCTGATGGGAACCCAGCTCCCAAAAGCCTACAGAGCAGGACCGGCCCCACCCAGGTGGGACGGGGCTGGAGAAGGGCATGCCCAGCTGGGTGCCAAGCCACTTCATTCCCCAGCCAGAAAATCCACACGGGTCACAGGAAAAGTCATCTTCCCGCTGCTCGCTCTGCCCACTAAGTGAACACTTCACAGAAAGAATGGTTTTAACAACGACTGTAATTTTATGAGTCTAGTTTTTATAATCCTACTATTGCTGAAAAATTTCTCCTCAGTGTTGGTATCATTTTGGCTGTGGGTTTGCGCCTCTTAACCCTTTTTTTTCTCCCCCCCAACTTTGTTTTTTATTTCTGTCATTTGAATCCCCCTACAGAGAGACACCAAAAGCATATGTATAGAACACAGAATCGAATCTTTCTCTATAAATTATCATTTATAGATACCAAAAAAAAAAAAAACCTATAAACACATAGGTGTTTCACTTTTATGTATTGAAAACTGGACTATTTTGATTCATTTATAAAATAATTTGCTTATTCATTCAGACTGTATTTAAAAATAGAGGCTCCTTTAGATTTAAATTTATAGGTACCATCGTATGGTCACAAAGCTGCTAAGTCCCTGCTTTGTCCTTGTCAATCCTACACGAGACATGATGGATACAAAAGGTAATCCTATATCCACAGGTCATATGAATACAAATACCTAATGGAAAGCAAAACACACTCCAAGTCATTAAAGAAAAATGCATTAACTTTAAGATTCCGCTAAGAGATCTGAGAAATGACTAACCTTCCTTAATCCTACAACACCAACCCTCTGCCCTTTACATTTCCACGGTTTAAATTCAGGTGTGCGTGTATGTTCCAGTACAAATCCTCACATTAGTAAGTCAGGACCAAGAGACTGCATCTAAGGATGTACTTTCACACCCTCACTGTGCTACCGTGTTCTTAGGTCAATGAGTATTATGTGCTCACTCCACCTACAGAATCTTGAGAAAAAGTCTCTTCAAATTACTTGAGATATTTAAAACAAATGTAACATCAACATAAAAAAATGTTATGAAACATGTTAGTGAAAATATGTCCCAGTAGCAGCTCTGAAGAGACTGATCCATCAAAATAAACAAATACAAAACACCTTTTCCTGAAATAGGTTACTCTGTGGAATCCCTAAGGCTCAGAACTCCCGCCATGCCAGGCAGCACTGCATCCAGTGAAGGTAACAATGGTAGATGTCTACAACCCATCCCAGCCATCTCTCATCACCCCTGTGCCCCCTATGCTCATAGCTCTCCTATTGCTATTGACTGAATTGTGTCCGCCCCAAAATTCACATGCTGAACTCCCACTGTGCTGATATTTGGAGCTGAGAGCTTTGGGGGAGAAGTCAATTTGGAGGAGGTCACAAGGGTGGGGCCACCATGATGAATCAGTGCCCTCATAAGAAGAGACACACCAGTCTGCTCACTCTCTCATTCTCCCCTGCTCTCTCTCACTTCACTACGTGGCAGCCAGTGACAAGCTAAGTAAGAAGGGAGCCCTCACCAGAAAGAGACCATGCTGGCACCTTGATCTTGGACGTCCAGCCTCCAGAAATGTGAGAAAATGTGCGTAAGCCACTCAGCGGTGCTGTCCTAGGGCAGCCCACGTGGATCACAGCACCTACTTTCTCAATAATACAGCCCCATGCTACTGCTCAAGCTCCTCTGCTGTCTTCAATATAAAAGATCCTGCTCCTAAGACATCTGAATTTCATTGTTTAAACAAAAGATTAAGAGAAGACAGGAAAATCAGTTTTATGGCACTATAATCTGGAAATAGAACAAACCATTCATACGGAAGATAAAAAGAGAACCCAGAAAATATAAATGAGTTTCCAAATTCATACACCCAATAAGTGGTAGAGTCAGAATTCACACCAATCAATTCCATCTGTCTCGAAAGCCAACGCGAGTGGTGGTGTATTCATACCACCATAGTGGTAATAAGCAAGCTGCTCCCCAAAGCCAACGTACCTTTCCACCAAGGTCGCATCACTGCTATTTTAACACCTTTGTTTTCCAGATGAGTAAACTGAGCCCCAAGGAGTGAAATAACTTCTCCAAGGTTACTCAGTGGGTTGCTGGCAGAGAGGTACACAAACCAAGTCCAGGGTCATTTAATCCATTCATTCCCATAAAATTTTGAACACATTAAAGTGCACAAAATGCATAAGCTGAACATCCACAAATATCTTTCCATAAAACTGTAAAATACAAGTTTATATTTATTAAATTTGTCTTGTGAAGATCCTAAGTAGTCACGTTCTGATACATGTAAAGGGGAAGTTAGGGGCACCTGGCTGGCTTGGTCAGGGGAACACATAACTCTTGGGAGTAGAGATCAATTAAGTAAAACTGCAAAAAGGTGCAGGGAGTGGAGAGATTAAAAGTTTATCCTAATTTTTTTTTAAGAATACTATTTTTTTTAAGTGCTCCAGCTTGTTGGTTGGGGTTAGAGTGTGGGACATTTTTCCTGTTACATGGGTTTGTATATAAATAGAACTTAATGTTAAATCCAGTATCATAATTTGACTTTTAAAACTGTCCTACCTTCTGCTTTATGAAAACAAAAAAATATATAATTGACCAAGATGTAGAGGACCCAATAATCTAATAGGTCACCCATAGCTCCAAAACCGTAAGAAACACAAACTCAGTACAGAAAGTAAAGTTACCAGTATTGCAGAAAGACAATGAGGAAGACCATTCCTTTTAATCCTCCCATCTTTATTCATCTAGCTTCTGTCTGAAAAGCAATTATTTGTCACAAAAGGGGAAAAAAAGCATGTATTTTTCTGGCATAACTCTATAATAACCTAAAAAGTACTCCCCAAAACTCACTATTTTTGATTCTACTATTTTACAGAGATTCCTGATAGGAATCTAGGTACTGATTCCTACCTACCAATTGGCATACAAGACCATACTTCCAGAACAAACATGTAGAAGTTTTATCATTCTTTCAATCTGGTTGAGCTTCCACTGGTCTATAAAATGTTCTAACAGCCCACATTTCATCACTGTTATCTGATATCTGATGTCAGCAAAAAGAAAAAAAAAACCCCACTGAACTAGTTCCATGGTTTCCTATGCGTAAGTTCTCCTTTGACAACATACCACCACAGTTTAGCTTCTCTCAAGCTCTAAATCCAGAATAATTTCCACAACTGCAGGAGTCATTTGCAAAGTTTCATCCCTGCCACATTTTTTTAAATGTAATATTAGAAAGTGCTATAGATTCACAAGACTTGAAGGGAAAAAAACATCTTATAGTCCCAGATGTTTTTTTTAATGGGTTTTTAGATAAGAGAGTAGGTACAGGGGAAGACATAACAAAGAGGTGGTGGTTGGGAATCCATAATCAGAGAGTTAATGTCTTGAAAGCATCTAAAAAAGCGTCAAGGTGGAAGGATTTTTTTTTATATAATAAATTTATTTTTTATTGGTGTTCAATTTACCAACATACAGAATAACACCCAGTGCTCATCCCGTCAAGTGCCCCGCTCAGTGCCCGCCACCCATTCACCCCCACCCCCCGCCCTCCTCCCCCTTCCACCACCCCCTAGTTACCCAGAGTTAGGATTTAAGAGCTCTAACTCAGATGTCAAAAGTAGCACTGAGACTTACACACTCAGGCGAGTACGCCAAGCCAGCATTTACTCTTCAATGTATTATTTTCATTCAGTCATGTCTAGGAAACGTTTGCTAAGTTCCTCCTTTGCACCAGACACTAAGGCCTTCTTCCCCATTCCAGCCCTCAGGGAACTCACCAGTTTGGCAGGGAAGGCAGACGCATAACTAATCCTACCATGGGTAACAAGGGCTATGGCAGAGGGACAGGAAGGCCACAGCAAAGAGGACTCCTTGAGGAGGCCAAGGAAGGAATCACAGACTTACAATGTCTAGGCTCATCGGTACCATTTTAAAGGAACAAATGCTACTGCGAATAACATGGCAACTACACCCCCTTTGCCATAGGTGTTCAAATAAAAGCACCCATCAAAAAGCCTGTTGCATAAAAAGCAGAAACAAAGACCTTGCTAGCACCTGGGAAACACCCTACATCTGGCCGAGCATAGTGGAGTGCTTACAGAATTAAGAATTCAGAGCCAGAAGAGACCTCAGTGTCTGTGTACCTATAGCCCTTGCCTTTCACAGACGCGGAAGCTGAAGCCCGCAAGTCGAGGACTTGTCCAGGCTACGCAGTTAGTCTGCAGCAGAGCCCAGGCTGCAGGTCACCAGCAAATAATACCAGGCCTTTCCCCACATGGGTTACCCGGCTGCATGAGGAGGAAAGAGCAGAGCCCTAGGATGGAGAAAGCAGGCCCCAGAGGCCCCGGTTGGGCTCCCCAGTGGCAGAAGAAACCAGGAGCCTGGAGAGCAGGCACCTGGTAGGCCTCAATGTTCCCCAGCTCTGCCCCCACACTTTGGGCCCAAGAAAAGCCCTAAACCTTCCATTCCCCAAAAAAGGAGGTTTCAAAAAATAAAAAGGCCATTGCCAAGAAATCACGTACTCTTCGCCATCTGAAAGAACATTAAATTCATAATCAAAGAGTCTGATATACGTCACCACGGCACACTACCACCTCGCTGGTGCCAACCAGGTAAGAGGAAGGTCCCAGCAGACCACTTGCCTACATCCCGGGGTTGTTGCGAGGATCACGGGAGAATCACCACAGGAGCCACTGCTGAAGTGCAAAATGCTGAACCAATGCAAGTGACTAACAGATCTAGAATTCCAGTGGTCCAAAAATTCATCTAGGCTTTCTCCTAAAAATGGCTAAACATGCCGGTACATTTATTTAAAAAAAAAAAAAATTAAACATGAACATGTAGTCATCTCTTACCAATTCTATCATATCTATTTTTTCCCCTCAACTTGTGGAAGGAAAACTGTTTCTCCACCTTAATTCACTTTCTGTAACTTCTCTTCTTTCCCTTCCTTTCCAGCGGCACCACTGTTTCCAAGAGACCCCGCTAGAACTTAAGTGGCAGGGACGCCCGGGGGGGGCTCAGCGGTGGAGCATCTGCCTTCGGCTCATGACCCTGGAGTCCTGGGATCGAGTCCTACACTGGGCTCCCTGCATGGAGCCTGCTTCTCCCTCGGCCTGTGTCTCTGCCTCTGTGTCTCAAATAAATAAATAATCTTTTAAAAACTAATATACATAGCAAAGAGGTCATACAAGCCTCTTACCAACAGTCCTGTTGTGCCCGGTCGGACACCACTTGTACCAGGACGAGCCAGGCAAACAAGCAGCGTACAGCTGTGGGTCATGCCCTGGGAGGGATGATGCCCGAGCGGGTCTCCCTCCTGCCCCGTCCCCTTCTGTGTGACACAGGCCTCATGCATGGCTTGGGCACTCGTCTGGGCACCAGGTTACTTCCAGAACCTTACAGCTTTGGGAGCTCTGTCATTTGAAACTGGGGCTCCACTCTGCAGCTTTGCCTGTGCAGCCTCGCTCCCCCCGAGGTGAATCACGGAAGAAAACCCCACGGCAGGTGCTCGGGAGCCCTCGGCCACAGCCCGTGCCCACCCCAAGCAGGAGGAGGCCCAGCGGCCACCGGAGTCCTCACCAGTAGTTAGCCTCACCTAGGACGTGCTGACTTCGGCTCTGTACATTGGGGGTAGGAGGGGGTTCTGCTAAAGTCCATTCATTTGGTGAGGAGTTGCTGCCTCCGGAGAGCGGCTGGGGTCACACACCCGGCTGAGCCTCCACGCCAGCAGTGCAGGGGAGGGCATTTCCCTCAGGGCTACGGAGCAAGAGGAGCTCAGCTGGGCACGATGTGCTCGACGGCGACAGGCGGCAAGGACGCTTCCCACAGCGACGCTGCGCTGACCTTCAAGGCCGAGGGGGGCTTCCTGGCCCTGCCCGTGGAACGGAGTGAAGGGCCAGCCCCGAGATAAGGGCCCCGGACACGGGGGGGCACACAGGGGGCCGCCAGCGAGCAGTGGCCCTCAGTGTGGACGCCTCCGCCGCCCCGCCGGGCGGACACTCGCCGCGCCCCGGGAGGACCTCGGCACCCCGGAGAACATGCGCCGCAACCAGAAGCGGGACGGGGCGGCGGCGTCCACACCGACGGCCGCGGAGACGCCGAAGGGGCGGGTCAGTGTTTCGCGGTTAAAAGGCCAGGATTTGGTGACCAGGTGCGTCGTGGGGCGCGCAGAAGCCATGTCCCGGGCTTCCGGAGGCTCGAGCTCGGTCAGCACGGCCGGGGCACAGGAGGCGGAGGTGGGGGGAGGGCGCGCTGCCAGGCCCAGGGCGCTGCCGGGTCAGGGGGCACGTGGAGCCCCGAGCGACGCCGAGCGAGGAAACCCTGAGCAAGCCCCGGGGGAGCCGCGGGGGGGGGGGGGGGGGGGGGAGGGGTGCGGGCGCCGCCCAGGGGCCCTGGGGCCCGGCGGAGGGCGGGGCGGGGTAGGGTGGGGCGGGGCAGGTGACCCGCAGGGCAGGGCAGGTGACCCACGGGGCGGGGTGGGTGACCCACAGGGCAGGTGACCCGCGGGGCAGGGCAGGACAGCTTAAGGCAGCCCCGCCGAGCAGTGAGCGCCCAGGACCCCAGGGCGGGTGCGAGGTGCAGCGGAGGCCTGGGCCGGGAGGTGTGGGCCAAGCTTCCCGGGGCCTCTCCACGGGGCACAGGCGGGCAGAGGCCCAGGCTGGGGGTCACGTGCCTCACTGCGATCCAGGGCCCGTGGGGCTAGGACACGCGCGCCTGGGGCGGAGGGCCCCGGCCACTGAAGCGGGTTCCGCCTCCACGCCGCTCCCATCCCGCTGGGGCCTCGCAGGCCGGCTCCCCACCCACGGTGGGGCTTGAACCTACAACCTGAGCCAAGACCTGGGCCAAGACCAGAGCCAGATACTTAAGTGCTGAGCCATCCAGGCGCCCGGAAACCTCTGAGGAGCTTAAGGAAGAAAAGAAAAACTGAGGAGAAAGGGAAAATTTTGGAGAAAATATGGCCAATCCCCTAGAATATAGCCAACGAGAATTCTCTTAGCATTCACGTCAACACAGAATTCAAAACAGGTTAAACTGAACTATTTCCAACATTAAGTTACGGGCATTTTAAAAGCTTTGTTTGAGATTCCTCAGAGAACCTTCTAATATATTAACTTTGTACGTCGAAGGCAGTAAACTGCCCAGAAGGACCATATCCAGTAAGTGCCACCTTCGCCCCGGTTTAGCAGCCGCAGAGAAGCTGAACAACTCACTGAAGTCACAAGGTCTGGAGAGCGCTGCTGTCATTGCAGCGTGTGCCAAGGATCTGGCTAAATGGATTTTACAAGATACAATAACTATAACTGTAATTCCTATTCTCAGACTGTGAAGCCTGTGTCTCAATAAAATGCCGATTTAAAAGACAAGACAATAAAGACCACCGTCACTACCAGAACCCTGTAAGAGTATGTGAAAGGTTATAAAACAAAACTCCTTTTATAGAGTTGAATCCTTTCCAGGGTGGGCCTTTAAGACATTCTGACAGTGCACACAAATACTATCTCTGGAACGGAACCAGAAAGGCACAGCTGCAACACATCTTCCACTGAAGTTGTAACGGACTCAATAGCAGTCCTTCCCTTGAGCAAGGGAGTCCATAAAAGCCCGAAGCAGAGCTATTTTCCCCTACCAACTGCTCCGCGGAACTCCTCTCTCCTCATCCAAACCGTAGCTTCATTAAAAACCTGAAATGGACAGCGTGGACAGGATGCCTTCACAATAGGTTTGTATAAGGAAATCTAAATAAAACTTGAAAATAGTGACTACTATATGGTTTTCATTAAGAAAAATCCCCAAGTGAACCAAAACTATCCTAAGAATACAAGGAGATACATATTTTTTGAATTACAGTCCATCAGCATCACAAACAGGAAATTTGGATGGATTAGCAGGATACTTTTTTTCGCCAACACTCTTAAGAAGTTAGTGACCAAAAAAATTAAGATGACTTAGTATTCTCAATCCTGATGTATTTTGAACTTATGCTATATCTGGTTATTTATGGCAGCTAAGACTGACAAAGATGTTTTAAAATCAGTTAGGAATAACCTACAACAATGAAGGTAAGCACATCAAAGGTTTATTTGTCATGCTTTCCCTGCTGTAGTTTTGACTATGTTTCTTTTTTTTTTTTTTTTAATTTTTATTTATTCATGATAGTCACAGAGAGAGAGAGAGAGCAGCAGAGACACAGGCAGAGGGAGAAGCAGGCTCCATGCACTGGGAGCCCAATGTGGGATTCGATCCCGGGTCTCCAGGATCGCGCCCTGGGCCAAAGGCAGGCGCCAAACCGCTGCGCCACCCAGGGATCCCGTTGACTATGTTTCTATAGCAACACCAACAAATACTCTTCTACAAATACTTCTGCAGCCAAGATAAAAACCAATAACCACTTCTCTAATTCATTTCTATCATGGCTTCCAACAAAAAATATCAGCCTTTTGGGGCGCCTGGGAGGCTCTGTCATTTAAGTGTCCAACCCTTGATCTCCATTCAGGTCTTAAATCACAGTCATGATTCAAGCCCCACAAAGGGCTCCACGCTGGGCATGGAGCCTACTTTAAAAAAAAAAGAAGAGGGATCCCTGGGTGGCGCAGCGGTTTAGCGCCTGCCTTTGGCCCAGGGCGCAATCCTGGAGACTCGGGATCGAATCCCACGTCGGGCTCCCGGTGCATGGAGCCTGCTTCTCCCTCTGCCTGTGTCTCTGCCTCTCTCTCTCTCAATCTCTCTGTGATGATCATAAATAAATAAATTTAAAAAATTTTTAAAAAAAGAAGAAAGGAAAGGAAAGGAAAGGGAAAAGGAAAAGGAAAAGGAAAAGGAAAAGGAAAAAGGAAAAAGGAAAAAGGAAAGGAAGAAAAGAAAATCAGCCTTCCTAAACCATTCCAGAAACATCAAAACCTAAGGCTATGCATATATCACTTGTTAACCACAACTGCAGATACCCTTAAATCCTTCACAAGGGGAAACTAATGACAAAGGAGGTATAATTCTGTTACTACTTTGACAATAACTCATTTTGAACAGAAAGAGACAAGATAGCAAAAGAAAGTGATTACTAACAAATGACTTACTTGGAAAATTATCTAAATTCTAGAAAAAGAACACTGAAAACTTTGTGTCAAAATGTAAAGCAAAGAATTCAATATTCTGAGGCCCCAAGATAAGCGAATTTCTCTGCCTAAATTTCAGACATGCTTTCAAAATCTTTTGTTAGTGCCATTGTTTTGAAGTAAACAAAATATTTTACTAGTAGCAATAGGCCTGCCTCTTTTGTGAGCAAGCACATGCAGAATGCTTTACAAATGCCCGGACTTAAGCCTCAAAACATCTCTACACAGAAAATATTATCAAGTTCATTTTTTTTTAAGATTTTTAATTTATTTATTAGAGACAGAGACAGAGAGAGAGAGAGAGAGAGAGAGGCAGAGGGAGAAGCAGGCTCCATGCTGGGAGCCCGACCTGGGACCTGATCCCCCATCTCCAGGATCACACCCTGGGCTGAAGGTGGCGCTATACCACTGAGCCACCTGGGCTGCCCTCACGTTCATTTTATACATGAACAAAATGAGCCTCAGAGAAATGAAATACCTTCCCTTAATAAGCATGGGATGCAAAATAGCACAGTGACCACCAGTCCTAGAGTTAGCAGGAGATAGATAATCAAGATTTGAATCCAATGCTATTTTATTTGAAATACATCCTTGGCATTACACCATGACACTTCTGCAACCACCCAGTTACACTTCACCCAACAACAAAACTCAGCCTTTTATTTTTTTTTTTTTCAAAACTCAGCCTTTTACATGTAAATCTCACCTACCCATGCGTCACGCTCGCCTGTGAACTTATACATAAGGACTTTACTCAACTGCTTCTACTCTAGCCCATACATTTTCTCAAAAATATCTTTTAGAGATACATAAGGAAAACTGCAAAACACAATGGAAAGTATTTTCCAAGCACATACGTATACGTCAACAGATACTTACCTGGCATATAAGGTTAATAGCTAGATATATGCCACACCATGCCTTCTTCAGAGCACAGAGAGCCGTTTGGGGAGATGAGAGCGATGTAAATAAAAAGCCAACCCTATAAACTTGTGAGTTAACCATAAATGCATTAAAAAAAAAAGCACATGTCCATAAGTACTACACATACACCAGATATCCCAGAACAGTTCTGATTTCAAATATTCTATCCCACTAAATTGTGGGTTTGGGACTAATGGGTAACTGCAGGCTAGAGTGGTAAATAGAAGAAAGTTGAACAAAACTTTGCAAGAATGGTGGGTTCTCATTGGTAGGAAAGAGGAACAGGGGCATGCAAAGTAGGTGGAAAAAGTCCTCAGGGTGAAGCAGCAAGATGCACGAAACATTCTGGGTCTGGGGGAGCTGGTGTGGTGAGTGGGGCAGTGGGTTCACCATTATCCCTGGATCAGTCACATACAAAGGTAAGCCAGAGGCGATGCTGAAACAGGATAGTCGGAAAGATTGTTCAGGGCTGTGAAGTCCAGGATAAGGACTCTGAGGTAAAGAAGATAGGTTAGCCCTCCTAAAGTTTGGCGGGGGGGTTGTTTTGCTTTATTTTAGGAACAGCTTTACTGAGCTCCCATACAAGTCATTCACTGTAAATGTACAATTCAGTGATTCTTAGTATAGTCAGTTGTGCAACCATCACCACAAACTATCTTAGGACATTTTCCTCAACCCAAAAAGAAACCCCAAACTTCTTAACTCATTCTATGAGGCCAGATACCAAAGCCAAACAAAGATATCACTGGAAAAAAAAAAAAAATGAGGCAAACTACAAGGCGATATCCCTAATGAATACAGAAGCAAAAAGCCCTCCACAAAATACTGGTAAACTGGGACACCTGCATGGCTCAGCAGCTAAGCATCTGCCCTTGACTCAGGGCGTGACCCCGGGGTCCTGGGATCGAGTCCCACATCAGGCTCCTGCAGGGAGCCTGCTTCTCCCTCTGCCTCTGTCTCTGCATCTCTCGGCATCTCTCATGAATAAATAAAATCTTAAAAAAAAAATACTGGTAAACTAAATCCAGCAAGATATTAAAAGGCACTTACACCATGACCAAGTGGAAATTATTCCAGGAATAGAAGCATGATTCAACACACAAAATTCAATCAGTAATCATGTTAATAAGAGAAAAATACAAGAATATCTCAATAGACAGAAAAAGCATTTGACAAAATCTAGCATCCTTTCATGATAAAACATTCAACAACCTAAAATGAGAGGAACTTCCTCAATGGGATAAAGGGCATCTACAAAAATACACCTCACACCTAAATGGTAAAAGACTAAAAGCTTCCCCCCCTAAGATTAGGAACAACACAGATGTCCCCTCTCACCACCTCTATTCAACATTATACTTAAAGCCAGTGTAATTAGGCAAGAAAAATAAATAAAAAGCAACCAAGTGGATAAGGAAAAAGTAGATGACCTCTATTTGCAGATGGCATGATTGTTAGATTAAAAACCATGGGACGCATGGGTGGCTCAGGGGTTGAGCACCTTGCCTTCAGCCCAGGGCGTGATCCTGGAGTCCTGGGATGGAGTCCCATGTCAGGCTCCCTGCATGGAGCCTGCTTTTCCCTCTGCCTGTGTCTCTGTCTCTCTCTCTGTCTCTCTCATGAATAAATAAATAAAATATTTTAAAAAAATAAAGTTCTAAAACTATCTTCAAAAAAAAATCCAAAAAAAAAACATAAAAAAATAAAAATAAAAAAAACCTAAAGAATCCCCCCACCCCCCCAAAAAAAAGCTAATGAAGGAGTTCAGCAAAATTGCAGGACAGAAGATCAATATACATATTCAGTTGCATTTCTATATGTAAACAATCCAAAATATAATTCTCTTAGCATCAAAAGGAATACAAAGGAATAGATTTAACCAAGGAAGAATAAGACTTGTATACTGAAAAATACAAAACATTGTTCCAAAAAAATAAAAATAAAAATCACAGACAACATATATAAATCCATACTCGTGCAAAGACTTCATAGTGTTAAGATGGCAATAATCCCCAAATTGAAAGATTCAATGCAATCCCTTTAAAATTCTAAGTGCCTTTTCTGCAGAAACAGGTTAATCCTAAAATTCATATGGAATTGTAAGGGACCACAGATAACTGAACCCATCATGCCACAGACGAACAAAGTAGGAGGATTCACCCTTCCTGATTTCAAATTTTTAACAAAGCTAGAGTAATCAAAACAGTGGTACCGGCATAAGAGCAGCTATACAGATCAGAACAGACTTGAGAGTCCAGAAACAGACCCATACATCTATAACCAGCAGAATTCGGCAAAGGCGCCAAGTTTGTAACAATGGGGAAGGAACAGTCTTTTCAACAAATTGTACTGGGACAACTGGCTATCCACATACAAAAGAATGACTCTGAACCCCTACGTCACACCATATAAAATAATTAACTCAAAATGGACCAAAGACTTAAAATATACAGCTAAAAATATAAAACTCTTTGAAGGAGTATAAATCTTCATGACTTTGGACTTCACGACATAGTCTTAAACAGAACACCTAAAACACAAGCAACAAAAGAAGAAATGAATTGGACTTCAGCAAAATTAAGAACGTTTGTGAGTCACAAGACACTATCAAGAAAACAAAGAAACAGCCCAAAGAATGAGAGAACGTGCTTGTGCACCACGCTCAGCATGTGTACCCGGTGTGAAGAATGTATAAAACATCCTTACAATTCAACAAAATGACAATCCAATTTTAAAAGGAGTAAAGGACCTGAATAAATAATTCTCCAAAGAAAATGTAAAAATGGCTATTCATTACAGGAAAAGATGTTCAACATCATTAGTCATTAGAAAATGGAAATAAGAGCACATCGAAATAGCTCTTCCATCAACTAAAATGACTAGTGGAAAATAAAAAGCCACCAAGTGTTTGCAGAGAAATCAGAACCCTCCTACACTGCTGCTATCGGGAACATAAAATGAAACAGCAGGTGCAGAAGGTGACGTGGAGAAGGAGGACTGGGTAGTAACTGCTTAAGGTATACAGGGTTTCCTTTGGAGAAAACATTCTGAGAGGATGGTAACAACTGCAGATCATTTGGATATAATAAAAACCACTTTAACATACTTAAAACGGTGACTTTTAAGTGATTTTGTTTTTACATTAAAAAAAGAGAGAGAGAGACCTCAAACCCTTTAGCCATCATTCCCTAAAACTCTCAGCCCTAGACAACCACAAATCTACTTTGCGTCCCTATAAATTTCACAATTCTGGACATTTTACATAAAAGGAATCCTGCCATATATGGTTTTTAGTACCCTTTTTTTTTTACTTGGTGTAGCATTTTCAAGGTACATTCATGTTGTAGCACGCATCAGCTCTTCATTCCTTCACACGGCCAAGTGACTGTATTTTATGGCTCTACCACATTTTGTTTATCCACTCATCACTTGATGGACATTTGTATTGTTGCTACTTTCTGGCTATCATAAATCATAAATCCTGCTGCTGTGAACATCGGCGTCCAAACTTTGGTGTGGACATAGGTACAGGCCAAGAGAAATGAAAGCCTAAGGGCAGAGCAGCCAGGCAGATACAAGTTCCACGTTCAGGTTTTCAGAAACCGACAAACTTCTCCAAGTGGCCACTACACGACTCCTACCAGCAGCATGTGCCCGTGCCGATCCTCTCCACACCGGACTGTGGCAGAGCACAATGATGACAACTGTCACTCAAGAAATATAATTTTGAGGACCCTGAGTTGGAACGGAGAGGCAGTAAAAGCAGGGACGGTGCAAGTGGACGGCTACATAAGAAGGCTCCTGGGGGGCAGCTAGGTGGCCCAGTCAGTTACGCATCCAACCTTGGTTTCAGCTCAGGTCATGGTCTTGGGGTTCTGGCATCAAGCCCCCGCTGGGCTCCCTGCTCAGCGCAGTCTGTGTCTCCCTCTCCCTCTGCTTCTCCCACCCCTCAAGTGTGCTCTTTCACTCTCAAAAAAAAAAGAAGAAAAAAAGGCTCCTGTGGGTGGAGAAGTGGGAGAGATGCTGGTCAAATGATACAAATTTTGTCATGAGTAAATTCTGAGGATCTGACGTATAGCACGATGACCAAAGTTATCGATACTGTATTGTACACTTGAAATTTGCTGCATAGGTCTCACGCATTCTGCTGCCCCTCCGATAGTAACGGAGGCGATGGATGCTTAAGCCTCATCTCACGATGTATCTGCACATCAAATCGTCATGCTGTGCATTTTAGATGTATTATAATTTTTGTCAACTATACCTCAATAAAGCTAAGAGGGAGCAGAACAGGCTGGTGGGCAGTAATAGGAAAGACAAATAAAAGACAGATATCGTATCAGAGAAAAAATAAAATCCATAGAAGTCAGCACCTATATAGATAATGGATAAAGAGGCATAACTAAAAAATAATACCAAACTTTGAAGCCCAGAAGACTAGGAAAGGCTGCAAGATTTCAGACCCTTTAGACTCTCGGGGTTTAACAACATGATGACATGATACTGAAGTTCTTGGACAGAATTACAGAAATTAAGGAAAGGAATGATGATTAGGGATTCACCCCAGGACAGGAGAGAAAATTATCCTAATTCTAGCATTTGTTCCTACTATTAACTTTTTACCTTACTTCCAAGAAGCGACTATTCTTAAAAGTTTGGGCAATAGAGAACAACAACAACAAAAAAGCATCTTAGAAACCAGGATTTCCTCAAAAAAAAAAAAAATTTTTTTTTAAGGACTATTTGACTAGCAGGGCATCAAAAGGGGCTAGAACTAGATAGAAGTCTGTGTGACAAGAACAGAGGTCAGGTACCATAGGAACTAAACACGGTAGATGGAATCTACCCTCCCAGGCAGGTAGAGTCACCTGCGTGGTTTTAATGAGAAAATAATCAGAAGCCGCAGCATCAGACTAATGCACCACAGGGACACGGGCCACTCACGAGCTCTGCAAGGCAAGAGAAGCGCTAAGGACGTATCAGATCATCCAGGGATCATTTGTTCATTCAGCAAATACCTATTGAGAGGGAGCCCATCGGGTGCCAGACCGTCGGGGACACAGACGTGGTCACGGCCTTTGTGCAGCAGAAAGGCAGGCAGGGAGTCAAGCGGGGTGGAGGTGGGCTTCTCCAGTAAGTCCATCTAACAGGGAGGAGGGGGCCCAGTACAAGAAGGGCTGCTCAAAGGAAGTTATGTCTACGTCAAGACCCGAGAGTCAAGTATGAGTCGCAACATGTACGCAGGCCTAGAGAGGAGAGGACCTGGACAGATGAGCAGGGGAAGCAGATTAGGATGCTGAAACCCAGAACAGAGGAACCTTACAGAGTGAAAGCTACATTAAAAATTCCGGGTGGGGCGCCTGGGCAGCTCAGGGGGTTAAGCATCGACTCTTGGTTTCGTTCAGGTCATGGTCTCTCTCGTGGCATCAAGCCCCATGTCAGGCTCTGCACGCAGCGTGGAGTCTGCTTTAGATTCTCTCCCCCTACCCCTCCCATGCCTGTGCTCACTCTCTCGCTCTTTCTCAAATAAATAGAATCTTTTAAAAATTTGGGCTTCTTCTGAAAAGCCAAGTGGTATTATAAAAGGATCTTATGCACAAAACTAAGAAACTTTATATTGCAGTCAGGGTGATCGTTTTAAACAACGGATTGAATAAAAACCAGGAAAAGCTGGAAAACTAGACAGATCATGACATATTTATGCAGACAAGACACGGTGGCTACATTGTCTTTAAACAAAATATTAACAGGCAGTCACAGTCTCCACTCCCACTCTTCCCAAGTGAATTCTGCTACTGTAACTTGAATTTGAAAGCAATTTAACCGGTTTATCATGGGATGGGCTGAGTTACCAGAGAAAAGAATAGATCCATAAAGAACACAGGAGAGACTCAAGTTAAAACTGAAGGTGTTGGTGTTTATGGTTTGGGAAGAGGTTGGTTTAAGGAGGAGTCCGAGGGCTGCTCCATACTGTGATGAGAAAGTATCAGAAAAATTTATAAACTGATAAAGAGGACTTTTGTTAGCTGTTCTTAGGAGATCACTTGTTTTTCAAGAGAGCAAAGTAAAAATAAATGGTTTGTCAGTTTTTTACCAAAGTTGAGACTTCGTTTCTTTGGCTACCAAGGTTACAAATGGACCTTGAGAGAGCTGAGCTTTATGCAAGCCACCATATCCCAATATGGAAAGTGTCAGAGGAATGAGGTGGATAAATTCAAGAAATAATTTAACTAGGAAAATGGTAAGACTCTGGTGACACATTAGAGTTGAGAGAGAAGGAAAGAAAAGATAAAAAAGCAGTTAATTAGACACAAAACCATTCACTGAAACAGTTAAAGTAAAAGGTTTGGAGACCATTAATAAACCCAATTTAAATTGAGTAACACAGAAAAAGGGATATATAGAACAGAATCAGCCATTAGATAAAAATGAAATAAAAAATAATTCAGAAGAAGACAGAAAAAGGACAGGACAAACAAAATAAATAGCAACATGGTCCCCAAAACACCAATAATTAGATTAAATATAAATGATCTAAACACATCAAGACAGAGATTATCAGTTTGAAAACAATAAGACCCAATCTATGCTATCTATGTAGAAGAAGTCTACTTTAAATGTTAGGACCAGGAATAAGAAATGCTACAAGGAAGCAAACCGTGATGTACAAAATCGTGACAGCAAAGCAGAGACGGTGCTAGACCACAGAAATGAGAGGCTGTTTACTGCAAGACTGAGGAGGAAAAGTCTAGGAAGAAAACCCGTAATACTTTTTAAGATTTTATTTATTTATTCCTGAGAGACACACAGAGAGAAAGGGAGAGACACAGGCAGAGGGAGAAGCAGGCTCCATGCAGGGAACCCGACACGGGACTCGATCCCAGGACCCCGGGGTCAGCCCTGAGCTGAAGGCAGACGCTCAACCAGTGAGCCCCCCCGGGTGCCCCCAAAAACTCAGAATATTAATAAGTGTGGTCCATATACAATGCTTAGTGTCTGTAATAAGTGTCCTGAAGGTTCTCAAACCTAATCACAAATTTTAATGACTAAACGGTCTAGAATAGGTCAACTTCATGGGGGTAATACCACATTCCTACTCCTATTTCCTCGTTACTCTTCTACCAAGGTAGAAAATGTGCACCTCCGTGGCTGTGTCCTTTCTCACACAACATAAAATATGAGGACAGTCACGTGGTGGGGGACGGCGCCTTGGGAACTCTGCCAACAGGTGGGCACCCACAGGGTCTTCGCAGCGAACAAAGCTTCGCCACCTCTTCCCCACTGCATTCCTACTTGATAAATTTAAGCTAAGATACTTTCAAACATCTAATTTATGTCTCCTAAAACAGAAAGCTCTTGAGTATCCATTTTGCCTTCCTTCATAAATCTAATGCTGTAGTATCTGACTCCCAGAATGCTGACAACAGCAATACACAAGGTTATTTGAACTTTACCACACATACACTTCCATCATTTTTTTAAACTCTGAAATAAAGTTCTCAATGAACATTGAGTTGTGCTAATCACTAGGAAAGGTGGGAACAACATGGTGACGATCCTATAGCATGTTATCTTTGTTTTATCCCGCTTTAAGAAAAGATGGTCTTTGCAAAAGAAAAGTGTAAAAAATATATATATATTTTTTTTGAGCTTTTAGTTTGAGGAGACTGAAAAGTTCACATCCATGATTGTAATTTGTTTCTCTTGGATCTAAACATACACCCACCCATTGGCTTCGGAAAAGTGCTTGGACAGAAACTTGAGACAGTGATACTTCCTGGAATTTCAATTCAAGGGGAAAAAAAAAAAGGAAAAAAGAAAAAGTATCGTTTCCGTGAAGGGATAATCAGTAGCAAATGATGCAAATGTTCTTTAAATACCAATCTATAAAAACCTATTCTTGCACAAAGGATACATTAGTTCATTCAACAAATAGTTGTAGAACTATTAAGAAGGTGATTTATAAAACCATTCCCCCCTCACACAGCTGATGCACAGTAAGAGTCCACTGAATAGTAAGCAAAATGGTTCAGTAAGAAAAATGTATTTACCCACAGTTCTGTGGGGCCATTTGTAGATCCCAAAATGTCTCTGTTCTCTTCGCTCCATGCGAGCAATCAGACTCTTAAGAGGAAAGATGATCATCTCGCACCCACACCCCACCGCTTACACGGTGCTTGGCATACAGTAAGGTACCAAAGATCACGTGATGCACACGTAATGGGACCACGTCCACGGAGTGTGCAGCCACGGACAAAACCCCAGGAACACACTAAAATTTAGGACTCGCTGCAGCAATCACTCCAGAGCTTTTCCTCGCTCTTCATCCAAGCTCACTCGGTTGTCCTTTCTCTGAATGTACCTCTAAGGCTGAAATGATCATTTTTGAATTTTTAGTATCAGTTAAGTCTTACTGTGAACTTACCAGCAGCTCAGGCTTATTCACCTTTGAATCCTCAGCCTGGAACACAGGAAGAGGGAGTTCTAGTTTGCCTCATAATAAAGTGCAACAAATTCCTAAAGTCATACTCCCTAGCTTCAGATTATTATTCTGTAGTAAACACAATGTACTTAATTGGCAACAACAAGATTTACTATTACAATCAAATATTTGATCCCAGTCACCTTTTTAATAAGTAGCACCCAATGTAAAATTCAGAGCACCAGCTTTTACTGTATAGAAATACAAAATGAGGCTTCCTTGGGCAGGCTCCTTTAGCCAACAGTAAAAAAATTAAAAAATAAATCACTAGGACAGATACCCAGGGTAAACAGGTATTCTCCATAAAATGTGGCATGTAATATTTACAAAACACAGATATCTGTAATTAGGTCTCTTTCTTCAAAATAAAAAAAAATAAAAAAATAATAATTTTTAAAGGCTTCCAGTGGCTCCACAGGAAGAATGAAGACCAAACTCCTCAGTAGAAGCTTTAAGTTGAGCACTTGTGGGCTCTGCTCCAGATCTTCAGCTTATCTTCTGCTTCCCATCCCCCGACCTCCAGCCATACCAGCCTCCTCAACACAAAATAAATTTTCATGCTTCCGTGTCTTCATTAATGCTGACTCTCCCCCGTCTAGACTGTCCACTTCCCGTGTCTATACTTGGAAAAAAAAAAAAATCCAACCCAAGTTTCCAGGTATAAGGTTAAAAATAAGCAGTTTGTGATTAACCTAACAATAGCTCTTTTACTGATTTTTAAGCCACAGGATACACTGAATAAAATCTGGGGTTCGGGGAAGCCCAATCAGGTTATTTGGTGGTTTACGGCACACGTGCGCGCACACGCTCATCGATCGCGAGGCTGTGAAGAGAAGTCCGGCAGGTGGCAAAGCAAGCAGCAAGGAGCCTTGCTTCCAACAGTACCCAGCAGCAGAGTAAGCAGGGTGCCAAGCACGGTAACGTCAGAGTAAAACGGGCTAAGAGTAACGCCCGCCCCCCCCCGGTAGCCCTGACACACGAGGTGGGCGACGGCAGTCCTCCAGTCCTCCCGCTGCACAGAGCCAGGGGCAGGGAGACCTGAATAGGACCACGCTGCAAAGATAACTTCTCCCTCGAGCAGTCGCTGCAGTAACTTCTCTAATCATCCACCCCATGGTCCACACAATGATGACCTAGAGAACGTGACCTATGGCTACTCAGTGGGACAGGACAAGGCAAAGCACAGTCCTGGGGGAAACGTGAACAACGGGCGGAGCACTGACCTACAGCCCAATGGACATGGAACTAGAGGAATGCACACCAGCGGTGGACGAAGACCCTGCCTACAGACGCAGCAGGTCACAGGACTTCAGTCTGCCGTCGGTGAGGCAAGGACCTGTGATTGCGGCTACAGAAGCTGCACTGAGACGAGACACACACATTTATATACTGTACTCGGAGGTACGGAAAAGTGTGCGCACACACGTACGTATCTGACAAAGGGATGAAACGCAGCACTTCTAACAACGCAGCATCCATGCTCACCTTCCCCTTTGTCACCATCTCCCTGACCTTTTCCTCCCACTGGAGTCAACCTTAGTCTAAGGATTTTAACTAGTTCTATTTGAACATCTGGGTTCAGCCGTGATTGGGCTGATGTCCTGTCCTCCTTCTCAATCCCTCGGTGTCTCCTCATTATCCCCCATAATTCCATACTAACCATACCAGGACAACAGACTTCAATAAATGCTCAATGAACTGACAAAACGGCACGGTTATAACAAGAAAATCGCTGTATTGTTTTTGTTGTATTATCTATAGATCAAAAGTAAATATTCTCCCCCCTTGAACCTCAGAGTAATGAGAAGAGGGGAAGAGGATAGTTTTCCTCTTCTGGAAAAGAATGGTACCCAGTAACCACCAGTCTATGGGGTAGGGTTCCCTTCTACTTCCTCCCCTCCAACTCTATGGGAATATCTGTATTAAGAGTTTATTTCTACCACTGAGTTTATTGTAACAGGATCTGTCCTGTACCAGTTGTATATTGATCTTAAAAAAAAAAAAATGATGCAACGGCATGACACAGGGCTGGTCAAGTGCAGCTGATGGCTGGACGTACACAGACACTGTCACCCCGTGTAACTCTGCGCCAGAGGACAGGACCTGAAATAGCAGGATCAGCTCTTGCTGAAAACCAGCGAGCCAGCTGTCCAGGAGAAGCCAGGGCGATGTGATCAGATCTTTACATGTTTAAAGGCTTCTCAAAAGTTCTAATAGAGACTTGTTACGCTTTTATGATCCTGGAAAACACCCAAAATGATCGGCCTATCCCTTTTTGACACACGCATCTTCAGGCAATACAGGTACATACTTCCTACTAGTGGAGAACTTCCAAGGGAGTCCACGTAAATAAACCGAGCGCCCTGTGGATTAACATTTCCAAAACTAAGGCTACCAGCTTAAGAATTTACAGAGACACATTTGTCGTATTTTGCCGGGGGAAAATAAGCAGGTTTAAAAGGATAAGGCTGTTGTTTTAACCCATGTGTACATATTCGCAGATAAAAGACAGGAAATGCTCAGCCCAAATGATAATAGTGGCTGTTCCTAAATGTAGACAATGGGAAATTTTTTGCTTTATTTGTATTTTATTCCACTAGTTTCTTCACTGAAAATGTGTTACTATGATTAAGAAAATAAATAGGTTTTAAGTCCATTAAAACAAATATATATATATATATATATATATATATATATATGAAGGTTTTCTCTTTAGTTCTGTATTCCTACTTTAGCAGTTTTAAAGGCAGTGCAAAACAGGATGAGTAAGTCCCAGTAAAATTATAATAAACTGGTACCATGCCAGGTAGTATAGATTCACCTAAAACACAGAGGTATATTCATACTATCCCTCTTTAAGCCTGGCACTGCATACAAGAAATTACTGAAGGCTCAGAGCACATGCTTTCAGACACTGTTACATCAGAGGTCTTTTTTTTTTTTTTTAAAGTTGGGTTTTTAACTAGATTTAAAAGAATGAAAGGAATTTCCTGGATTTTATCACGGCAACTTCCCAACGGATTTTTGTCCCCACTTCTTAATACAAGGATTAAAGCCACTTAGCAAATTAGAGCTCATTCTTGCCACTTAAAATGCTATTAAGAACATATAAATTAGAAGATCTTTGAAAAGCAATACGTATCAACAAAAGGCTTAGAGCTCTGGTTCAGAATCAGTTGTTTTAACAGTTTTCTATAAAGTCAGTCAAAAAGCATCAAACATCCGAGGGCCTGCGTGCGGGAGGGATCTACTTTCGGACCACACGACACCCTGGAGAGATGGAGAACACACACTACATTCGATCAAGAAAGGGCCTTTCTTTGTTATCATATGACAAGTATCACTGTCAAGTTTTCACTACGACTTCATTAAAATACCAAGCCATACACACGCACAATCTAACGCAGCACAAGGAAGACGGGGACATATTTTTCAGAGCTGCAAAATGGCATCTGCAGAATGTCTCAAAGGAATGACAAAGGCACTTCTTTGGCCCTAACAAAGGGAACAATGTTTCCACGAGGACATTACAGGACTATTGCATTTCAGGGAGGGGGAAAAGCAATAAAAATTAACACAAAACAGAACTGAATGAGGAGAATGACAGTCTGTGGGGAAGGATTAAAAGAGAGTATTGAGGATGCAAGTTTCACTGGTAGGACACAAAAGGGTCCTACTGTCTTTACTGGTTTAAAATTGGGCAATTTCAAATGTTGAATTTTAGGAATATTGTGCCTCCAAAACTCGGGACATAAAGTTACCTATGTCACCAATCGAACCAACCAATATGTTCATCGACCCTGTGCGTCTGTAACTCACGTTGTGCAAAAGGCGCTTACAAACAGGTGATGTGAGCGCTATGCTGTAAAATCTCCACGGATCACCTCCTGCGTTGTGACCACCTGGAGACGCTGGGTCAATGGCTCCATTTTACAGATAAGGAAAATGACCCAGGGTATCAGGCACTTCCAATCTCAATTCCAACTCTCTCCCTTATTTTTTTTTTTTTGAAAATTATTTATTTATTTATGATAGTCACAGAGAGAGAGAGAGAGAGGCAGAGACACAGGCAGAGGGAGAAGCAGGCTCCATGCACCGGGAGCCCGACGTGGGATTCGATCCCAGGTCTCCAGGATCGCGCCCTGGGCCAAAGGCAGGCGCTAAACCGCTGCGCCACCCAGGGATCCCCAACTCTCTCCCTTATTAGCACGCACTTGGCTTTTCTTTCCAAGACACTTTTAAATTTCAGGATTATTAACATCAAATATTCACAAAGATTAAGGACAAACCACAGTGTGTACCAACTCTCCTTAAGATAGCACATTACAGTGGGACCAGAGCTCAACACGTCGGGGTGGGGGATGCCAGGGTACGTACACCCTCTTTTAATCAGTCCCAGCCACGTGTGGACCTGTGTCGTGGAAAAACCCTTCACCGACAAACAGCAGACTGGTTACAAGCAGCAGAAGCAGCAGATGTAGCCAGCAGGGACCCTTCTCCCACAGCCGTCTCCTTCCATCCATGCTCACCCTCCGAGCAGGGTCTCCCCAGGGTCTCCCCCGCCTGGGCCGCCCCAGTGATGGCGGGAGTGAGGCCAAGGCTGGGGTCGAGGCTCTGAGGCCTCCCTCCAGCCCTTCCGTTCCCGGCTGTCCCCCAAGAGCCCGGGGTTGGCAGAGAGGCCGCCCTGAACCGCGGGCTCCGTGGGCAGCTCAGCGGGCCGGAGCCCATCGTCCCCCCCCCCCGCCCCCCTGCCTGGGCCGGAGACCCGCAGGGAGGGACCCTCGGAGAGAGAGAGACCCGCGAGGAGAGAGACCCCCGCAGAGGGAGAGAGAGACCCGCTGAGGGAGAGGCCCCCAGCAGAGGGAGAGGCCTGGAGAGAGACCCCGGGGTAGAGACCCGCGGAGAGAGACCCACGGAGAGACCCACGGAGAGACAGACTGGGAAGAGAGAGACCCCCGGGGAGAGAGACTCCCGGGGAGAGAGACCCCCAGGGAGACATCCGCGGAGAGAGATCCGCAGAGAGAAATCCCTGGAGAGAGATCCCCAGAGGGAGACCCGCGAAGAGACACCTGCGGACAGACACCCATGGAGAGAGACCCCCGGGGAGAGACCCCGGCCACTCCCGGCCCGCAGCGCCCCATCCCCTGCCCCAGCACGTCTGGGCCCTGCGCCCGCATCTCACCACAGGTCCGACTCCTCTCCGTGCCCGTCGCAGCAGGAAGCGACCCCTCGGCGCACAGCTACGCTTAGCCGAAGAAGTGAGGTTGTAAGAAATCACTTTTAGGAAACTTAAGCCCCCATTTTCCCCAACAACTGCAGGCAGCATAAGCTTGTTCTTCTGCTCCCGACATAATCGCCTTAAGCACTGAGCGAGGAGGCCCCAACACTAAGCCCCGGAGCCGCCCACCACCCCCGGGGCCCTGCCGCCCTTTGAGGTTCCCCGTGGAGTGCGTGTGGGATCCGCTCCCTGCAGCCCGCACCTCGCTCCTCGTGGGTTAGGACCGAGCTAAGCGGCCGCTGCCTTCACGAAGGTGTTAAGTTCTAAGAGAAGGAGACAGAAGTGGTTCCAGATCAAGTCCTGCGGTGATGCGCTTCGGGACGGACCACCCTCCCGAGCCGCGGAATGGGGGATGCGCGGGAGACCGAGGACGAGCCGACCGCTGGAGTCCGAGATTCTGACTCGCGGGGGGAGGGGAGGGGAGGTCTTCGTGGGTGTCCCGAGCAGGGCGCGGGGGGGCCCCGGCCGGAGCGGCTGCCCTCGGCCCAGGCCGTGACCCCGGGTCCCCGACCGAGCCCCGCGTGGGTCCTGCGTGGGGCTCCGCCTCTGGGTCTCCCAGGGATAGATAATAAAATCTTGAAAAAAAGAAAAAAAAAAGTCCCAAGCAAGAGGCAGGAAGGTGACTCGGGCCAAGGACGCCGGCAGGTGCTCCCCGCTTGCTTCCACCCGCGAGACGGCCGGGACGAGCTCCACCCCGGGGAGAAGCTTCCCTCGCCCGCACGCGCGTCCCCACCGGCCCCGGGCGTGGGCAGCTCCCACCACCCCTGCGCAGGCCCACCCGGGGCAGGTGCGCACACCTGGAGCACCTGGAGCACCTGGGCGCGGCCGCCCCGCCGCCGTGTGACCGGGACCCGTGGCGCCGGGACGCCTGACCTGTGTCCCCCGCCGCCCCACTCACGCCCTCCGTGTTCCCACCGCGGCCGAGGTCCCGGCGCACCTGCCGCCCGCAGCCACCACTTCCCTGTTCGGCACCGCGAGGCCCAAGGACACGGGGATTAGGATAAACGCCTTAGGGGCAGCGCTGACACAGTTACGGTCCGACGCCCGGGGGGGGGGGGGGGGGGGGGGCCACGCCGCGGACGGGGGCCGCACAGCCAACACCGCCCGGAACACCGGCTCCTCGGCAAGGGTGACGCCTCCTCCGGAGAGCCCGGAGCCGCTTCCCTCCCCGCCGAGCACCCCGAGCCTGGAGGGCGTGCAGCCATAGACCCGGGGACCCCGCGCTTGTGCACCGCACACCGGCCCAGGAGACACCCCCCCCCCCGCCGCGTGCACCCCGCACACCGGCCCGGGAGATCCCACGTGCGCGCACCGCACAAAGGGCGGCCCCAGGGAGGCCCCGCAGCCACTGCCCGCAGCTCCCGCCCCCCGCAGCTCCCGGTAGCCTCGCGGCCTCTCCCGCCACTTCTCTGCAGCGGGTCAGGGGCCGGACAGGCTGTGGGCGCAGGACGTGCTTCCTGAGACCCCGGAGCTCCGGCCCCGCGCCGCACAGCACCGTCGAGGAACCGCGTCCCCAGCAGGAGGCCGTGGCCCTCGCACCCCCCGTCCCCCGTCTGAAACCCAGAGGAGCGCAGGAGGAGCTCGAGCAGCCTCGCCCGAGGGTTCAGTCCGCCCCCCTCCCCCCCCCACCGCGCCCACCCTGGGCCTCAGACTCTTCAGTTGTGCCTCGGGATGCGGAAAGCCAGGTGCACAACCGCGAGGGCTTCAGGATACAGGGGTGTAGTAGGCCGGAGCCGTCAGGGAAGGAAGCTTTCCAACAGACACAAGAGCGGAGGATCCTCCACCACCTATTTTTCTAGGCATCCCTCCCAGGGCAGTAAAGCCACTTGGCTGTTCTGGTCTGTTCTGGATGGACCGGAGAGGGTAGGAGGGAGGAGGAATAGGATGGAGGGGGGAAGGAGAGAGAGGGGGAAGAGGGATGAAGGGGAGGAGGAGGAGGGGTAGGATGGAGGGGAGAGGGGTGAAGGGGGGAGGAGGAGGGGGGAGGATGGAGGGGGAGGGGGGAAGGGGGGAGGAGGAGGGGGGAGGATGGAGGGGGAGAGGGGGGAAGGGGGAGGAGGAGAGGTAGGATGGAGAGAGAGGAGGAGGGGGGAGGGGGGAGAAGGGGTAGGATGGAGGGAGAGGGAGAGAGGGGGAAAAGGGGTGAAGGGGGAGAGGGGGAAGGGGGGAGGAGGAGGGGTAGGATGGAGGGGGGAGAGGGGGAAGGGGGGAGGAAGAGGGGTAGGATGGATGGGGAAGGGGTTGGAGGAGGGGGAGGGAGAGGAGGGGGAGGGGGGAGGCGGAGTAGGGGGGAGGAGGAGGGGGAGGGAGTGGAGGAGTAGAGAGCGGGGAGGCAGGGGGGGTCCAGGCCTGCTCCAGGCCACCACCCAGATGTCGCAGCCCGTGAAGGGCCTCCAGCGACCGGCGGGCCAGAGCAGGGGTGCAGGCCCTGCCGACCGCCACCCTCCGCAGAGGCCCCCTGCCCCCCGGCCCCCCAAGCTGCAGGACTCCTCAAGGGCCGAATTCGCCCTGAATGGCTCAGCGGCTCTCCCCGCCGCCGCGGGAAGGGTGCCCTCGGGAGGTGCTCTGCTCGAGCTGTGAAGACCCAGCAAAGGGGGGGGAGGCAGGGGGGGAGGACGACCTGCCCACCTGGGGCCCCACCATGTCGCCATCCACCACTGCCCCAGCAGAGAGGCCACGGAAGGGCGCAGGAAGGAGCCGCGGGCAAGTCCTAGAGGAATCCAGACCAAAGCCAGTGTATTCCACGGCAGAAGAAATTTGGCATAGAAATAATTAACAGTTTGGCAAAACCACTAAGCTTTCAGATATTTATTAGTTTTAACATGGAGGAAAAAAAAAACCTCAAATATACTGATGCTTACTCTGAATGCAAGGCCTACATTTTTAACTTCCGCTCCTCTCAGGTTCATATCAAATAACCCACAAATAGCAGCAATGCGGCCATATCATAATGGTTTTCAAATTTCTCCAAATTACCTGGGGCACATTAACTACACAGGTGTGTTTGGGTAATTTCAAGGTTTTACTTTTTTCATACTGCACATCATAGGTGGACTTAACTCTCTAGGGGGAGGATCTCTAATTTACCCTAGAGGATAACCCCTCAGATTCCCAGTAAATAAAGTGAAATAGGCAGCATGGTACAGTAAGAAGTAAACAAATAAGTAGAACCAGTTCCAGTTCGGAGAGTCACAATTGTGAGCAAGTCATTTAACCTCACTTTACTAAATTTCCTCTTCTAGGAAATAGAAGATTAATTATCCCTTAAAGTGTTCTACAGTTCTAAAGTTGTACCTTTTTTTTTTTCTTAAGTTCTACATTTTTAAAAATTACTTGGGGGCACCCCGGATGGCTCAGTGGTTAAGCGCCTGCCTTCAGGCAGGTGGTGACCCCAGAGTCCCGCATCGGGCTCCCTGCATGGAGCCTGCTTCTCCCTCTGCCTGTGCCTCTGCCTCTGTGTGTGTGTCTCTCACGAATAAATAAAATCTTTAAAAAATAAATAAAAACTACTTGGCTTGGCAAACCACACAACATGATGTTGGATGAAAATGGACATGAAAACCAGATCTACGGTTTAAGCCCTACTTTGTGAAATGCATACAAACACCATTTATTGAAGTATTTTATAAGCTATGAGTAGGCTACAAAGCTAAAAAGAGCATAATATTAATAATTATATGTGAAACTGAGAATCTAGCTTTTATTATTTAAGATTCCACATTCCACAAATCATTAAAAAGGTCCAACTCCGGGGATCCCTGGGTAGCTCAGCGGTTTGGCACCTGCCTTTGGCCTGGGCGTGATCCTGGGGTCCCGGATGGAGTCCCCTATCGGGCTCCTGGCATGGAGCCTGCTTCTCCTTCCTCCTGTGTCTCTGCCTCTATCATAAATAAATAAATCTTTAAAAAAAAAAAAAAAAAAAAAAGGTCCAACCTCTCGAAGCCAAGCTTGACATCTGGAATCAGAGCTCTTGAGCCTCTAAATGAGCCGGAAATCAGCTCTTAGAAACACCCTAGTCCAGTCTTCAATTAGGAGGGCACTAAAGGGGTGTGAACCTTCGACCTTGTTCTTGCACAGCTATTTTTCTCATCTACTCCGATTCCCCGCCTCTGCCCCACCCTTCCCCTTAAAAATCTCTTGGGAGTAATTGAAGACAAGTAACCTAAAACTGGAATTTCTGGGATGGGATGCTTCTCAGGAAGCACTATATTTTCATCACTCTACACACACACACACACACACACACACACACACACACAGAATTGAACCTCATACTTCTTTTTACAACAAAACCTCACAGTAGTACTTCAGCATTCTTTGTAAAAAAGGGAAGAGCAAGGCAGGGCAGGCTATGTAAGAAAAAAGAATGATGTGGCACCTGTGGAGGTGATGTCATTACCAGCCGCGGCTCTGAACTCAGGCTCTAGAAAACAAGCCGTGGCTCGGATTCCCAAGCCCATCTAACACTGTAACAACACAATCCCCCTTCCTGGCCCTAGAAAACCGCACACTTGACCGCTCTGCTTAGGAAGCCCTATACTTGCAACTTCTCAGCTTTAAACATATTGTAGAGCAGGACATCAAACACCATCAGGCCCATCTTTGGAAAGCTAGACTTTAACTGCTCTAAGTTGTATTTACTATCTGGCAGGCCTGAAGAGGACTAACTGCACTCCCGCCTGTAGGCAGGATAGAAGGACTCCAACCCATGACTCAGTCCTGATTGAAAAAAAAGAACCACACATACCTCCCAACTCCAAATGAAGTGACAACATGGTTGCAAAAGGGGTGGGCACAGTGGGGGAATGAGGGGAGATGTCAAAAGTGAAATCGTGGGGCGCCTCGCTGGTTTGATCAGTGGAACATGTGACTCTAATTGCAGCGTTGAGTTTGAGCCCACCTTGGGTGTAGAGAGAGGACTTAAGTAAAATCTTTTTTAAAAAAAAAGGTCAAATTGACAGGTGAGCCTCAATCTTCATCCTGTAAAATGACACTAAAAAAATTCAATTCCTGGCTACTCATACAGATAGAAATAAAATACTGCTGGTAGAATGATGGTTTTTAACATAAAGCAAATACTAAGCTAGTATTAGCCACTACTGTCTTGCCCCACAGTAACAGTCCTTAAAGGGAATACTAATTCCTCAAATCTACTTAAAGTCCAATTAATCTATAATGCACGTGAAAAGTACCTGAAAATTTAACAGCAAATTTTAACACTTCTAAGGAAAATACACACTGAGTTTTAACTACAACACAGATGGATGGGAGAGGACCCTTTCTGGCACCCCCCATTCATGGTAGAAAAACCCCCAGTACAGAATCCCTATCCTGCCGCTCCTCCAGCAAAGGCCCCCCGGAGATGGGGTATGGTACAAGAGCTTGGGGTAACAATGCCGGGCAACAGGGTCGGTGGAGTGCTACAGGAGCCCCTACCCAACCTCCTAGCTCCCCAACGCCAGACAGCCTGGTCTCCTTTCCCTCCCTTTGTAGCCTCCTGCTTCCTTCTCCCTGCCCAGGAGAATGATCCAGCATAAAGGAAAACCAGACTCTGCACCTCCCAGGTTCAGTCTAAAAAGCAAGAGGCCTTGCAGGACTTTACTCCTACTAACAGCAAGGAGGTGGCCAAGGAGAGTCTAAATATGTCTCTTTTCACTTAGATTCTAAAGGCAAAGCCAAAAATCATACTCAGATGCTAATGCTAATATTTCTTCGTCTTTAAAAAATCATGAAAAGGAGGAAGACATTAGAACCCATGTCTTGCAAATCCCAAGACTGCATCTACTTGATTTTCTATACAGCTATGACCCTCAAAACCCTCCAGAAATTAATTTTCAATTCTCTATTGCTGATGATGCGTCCTACAGTCAACCCATCAGTGTGAAAGTCACAGAAAGCTCGCTCTCCGTGACCCAAAGCACACCAGAGGTCTCTCCTCACTGCCTGGCTTTTAAAAGATCCTAGCAATGACCCAGACTCTGCTACATCCCTGACCTATGCCTGACCGTTAAGCTGCAGAGACCCACTGTTAAGCCAGAAGCTCACCCAACACCTGAGCCATACTTTTCCCCACCACTCCACCATGGTTAAATCTTTACTAGGGAAGAAGGGAGCTGAATCCCAAACCTTCACATATATAATGCATTCCAAATCGAAATCGTTTTTATTTCTGTACTCCTACTGTTTTTATAAGGCACAGAGTAGTGAGAGAGAGTGGGTCCGTCTCTACTTAAAAAGCCAACCCCAGTCCTGCCCTCCTCACCATCTTGGTTACCCATTCCCATGGTCCCACCCCAAGCACTGGCTTTCAAACTTTTCCAAGTGTGACCCAGAGTAAAAGATTTCCTTCTCAACCCAGTTTGCAAATACAGTGTAAACACATCTAGTTTGAATAGAAACAAAGTTTTCAAATGACGGTCTGTGATCAGCTCTGATCCAGATGGAAGGCCAAATTCAGGAAGACTTACGCTAAATCCAGCCCCTCCCCTGGGTTCAGGGAGCCTCCCTCCAGAAGATATTCTCGGCCAGAAAAAAGGGCACCTCTTTCGGCCCACTGCCCCTCTTCTTCCCTTTCCCAGAGGGGAAGCGTTGTGCAGGGGCCAGATCGTGGCCCATCAGGCTGATCTGAAGCATGATTATTGCTGATGGAAAATTTTTCCCAAAGAGGGAACCTTTTTTTAATCCACGTAAAAAATTCTGCATAGCTCGGTAAGACCCTGACTCTTATGTTTATTCTTTTTCATATTCTAAATGCCAGTCCTAGCCTTCTAAAATGATTTCTTGAAAAATCCTGCCTTAGATCTATAATCCTGTTATCTCAATTTCCTGCATCTTGACCTTTGATGACCTCCTATCTTTCTAGCTTGATCCCTCTCCAACTCCAACAATTCTTTGACCTGAGCAGCCTGTGCCTCCATCTCTCCCCAGGCTTTGTTACCCTGCACCTCCAGCACCTCCAGCACCTCCAGCACCTCCAGCACCTCCAGCACCTCCAGCACCTCCAGCACCTCCAGCACCTCCAGCACCTCCAGCACCTCCGCCACCCTCCCAGCCTTAACCCCCAGCCCCTCTCACCTCCGGCACGCTCACACGTTTCACCTAACTCTGGCCTTACATACTTGCACCCACACAGCAAAACAAGTTCACAGCCACAGACTTCAACCAGACAGACTCTATCTCCAGAAATCCTAGGACAGTTCCCTCATCAACCTACCACCTGTCTCCCAGACACAGATCTCACACCTCTGCAAAAAAGCAAAAAAACACAACACTACTATAGACTAAAAATATAGGACACCAGAAACTGATTCTTCCTATAGGTTCAGCCATAATCTAAGTACAGCTACCCCCCAATAAAGAAAAACCTGATATTGCTTAACAATCTCAAGGTTATAAATAAAAGTTACTAGATTTAAAAAAAAAAAAAAAAAAGACTTTCCATGGCTGACTTCCAATAAGTTTAAGAGCATTTAACCACTAAAGATTAAAAGAAAAAGCATATTTACTCTCAGAAAGTGTATTTGTTTTTTTTTAATGTTCGCCAATATCCTCTTTAATTCTCGTACCAAAGTAGTCCACGTGCAACTCTGTCCTGCCTCTCTAATCACTGACAGGCATAACAGTTTATTGTCCAAACAGAATTTGTTCAACCATGCAAGCACCTGTGCAATCAAGCATGTTCAATTTGCAGGGGACAAGGCCAACGGCATGGGCACAGAGATGAGCTCTGATCCTGCTGGTGTGCCTTTGGCTGAAAGGCAGCTTCTCCCATAATTATCTCTATTTTTGAATCAAAACGTCTAATAAGGGCTTTCCCATAATTCAACAGAAAAACAAGACACATTATAGAGTTGCTGTTTATTCTAACGCAGGCCACTAATGGTGACACATTAGTGTCATTAAAAAAAAAAAAAAAAAAAGAGTAAAAGGAGGCTGGGTCTCTTAAATTCAAGGGCCAATAGAAGGAAGGCTAGGGAAACAATCTGCCTGAGGAGGCCCTAAAAGGTCACGTCCAGGATTTAACATACTGGATAGGAGCACTGTTACAGGACTTTAAGGGAAAAATCACCGCAGGACTTTAAGGGTCATTTCTATCACATTAAAACACATTTCTTCCTGGAGGGAGGGAACACACACAACTAACAGTTGAAAAAATCTAGACTGAAATCACACTGCCAGCAAATAGATTATATTCCGGCACAGGCAAAGAATACAAGCCCTCCAGAGTAAGAGCCCAGGAAGAGGACGCGAACGCCACTTGGACCTGCGGAAGTGGCCAAGGCCACAGGCTCGCCTACCAGCCGCAGTTATCCAAAATGGGGGAAAAAAAAAAAAAATGCACAGTACAAACCACAGCAATATGGTCAAGCTAACATAACAATTCCTACCTTCACTCACTTAGGCTCCTTCCCCAGCACATTTGGACTTTCAAACGCCCTGTTTTTCTCCTTTAGTTTTAAGATTGCTAAACTGGTTGCTTCTCCTCCTCCTCTACCACCACCATTCAGTCATTCAACATTCAGGGAATAAAGGGCCACTATGCACCCAGCACTGTGCTAGGACATCATAACCTAGTAGGCAACACACGGAGGAAGCCAGGGATTACAAATTCACCGTAAGAAATACCTACATTAAAAAAAAAAAAAAAAAACCGGGATCCCTGGGTGGCGCAGCGGTTTAGCGCCTGCCTTTGGCCCAGGGCGCAATCCTGGAGACCCGGGATCGAATCCCACGTCAGGCTCCCGGTTCATGGAGCCTGCTTCTCCCTCTGCCTGTGTCTCTGCCTCTCTCTCTCTGTGACTATCATAAATAAATAAAAATTAAAAAAAAATAAAAAAATAAAAAATAAAAAAAACCGACATAAAGCAAGTTAAGGGGGGTGAAAAGGCATAAGAACAGAGTGAGGTAAAACTGGAACCATCTCTGAAAAATCAAGGAGTGAAGAAAGATGCATAATCCCAAGCACTTACAACAGCATCAAGATACCACTAGGAGATACAGAATTAAAAATTAAAAAATAAAACAGATAACACTAGGAGTTGCTCCTTTCAACTTTTAACATTTCATCAAAATCACCAACACCTCTTAAAGTAATAAAATCCAAAAGTCAACTTCCCTAACATGGTAGTTATTCCATAAATACTGGACCTAGAGATTTCTTTTTAAGCACATCTAAAAGTTCCATTTATCCACTGTATTTCAGTTTTCAGCGTACAAAGCTAATCAACACCTGACCTATAGACACGTGTGGACCCACGTGCATACTCTGCTACTCAGTATAGTTGTGAGGGGCACGCAAGGACCTCCCGCCCAGTCAGATCTTTGGTGGGGATCCCTCTTCTCTTGCTTGTCTCCACCCCAAAGCAAGTGGCTCATGTACCAATGGTAACCGGCAGTCAACTTATCACGACCTGGGATAATGGCAGGTCATCCTTTAAAGGTGTGACCCGGCTGGGGCTGAAGGTAGAGTCGGAAACAGCAGAGAGACACTGCAGTGTAAGGTCAACTGTGTTATTTGACTTAGGGCTGGGTGGGCAGGCAGATGGACAGCCTCTTCCTCAATCTCTCAAATAGAAAATAAAAACTTCCCTAGTTACCATGGAGTTGTTTTGCTATGAAAAAAATATCACGAAGACAGAAACTGCTCCTAGCAAGATTTGGTCTGTGCCCCACAGTAGCTCCATCAAGGTTTTCATCTTCTGCACAATGGACATTTTGGCCACATAATTCTTTGTTGTGAGGTGGTCTCCGGTGTATTCTATGATGTTTAGCAGCAACCCTAAAGTCTATGCAACAGATGCTCATACTGCACCCTCAAACCGGAGCAATCACAAAGGCTTCCAAACGTTACCAAATGTCCCTCGGGGCCCAAAAAGTAAAAATAAGTCACCCACTCACCCCCTCCCTGGTTGAAAGCAGCTGCTTTAGATTTTGAGCATCAGGCTACTGATTAAATATGCAATAAAGAAGAAAATGATATTAATGAACAGGGAAAAATATTAAGAAAAAAGTTAGGTCTTAACCAGCTATTGTCGGCATCTCCATGAAAAGCGAACAGACATCCATCCTCCACAGAAGAGAAGATCAAAACTAAGGCCAAAAAAGTAAAGAACATTTAAGCCACAATTAGTACAGGAGTGATGGAAGCTGCAATTGGGAAAAAGATTGGTGAAAACATTAAAATGAAACAAATCTATCTTCATGTCCAAACCCATTCGACAAAACAACACCACACAAAACCCACACACACAACTTTTAACAGACCTTACATCTACAAAATGACTATGTGGTATCTGAAACAGTACCTATTCGGAAATAATCAGGAACACAGACCAGACTCCAGATCCGTCAGGCTCCGACCATCTAGCTACAGGCCAGCCCTGCCTCAGCGATTTTTCTCAACCAAAGAAGTGAATGGGGGTGCCTGGGCGGCTCAGTGGGGTTAAGTGTCTGCCTTGGGCTCGGGTCACCATCCCGGGTCCTGGGATCCGGCCCCGCATCGGGCCCCCTGCTCGGTGGGGAGGCTGCATCTCTCTCTTCCTCTCCCTCTGCGCTCTCTCTAAATAATAAAATCTTAACAACAAAACAAAGTAGTAAACGATTTAACCAGCCTGAGGACCTCACACTGCGAGAACCCCTCCCCGGAATCACTAGGTAGATTTCATAAACACACTTCTCACGCTGCCAAAGTGAACTAGAAACACTTCTAATAAGTCAACTGAGGGGGCGGAAAGAAAAAAATCCCTGTAAAAATACACACTCTAAATGCCAAGATTTACCGATACGCTTTCAAGGCAGGAGAAAAACGGATTACCATTCAAGCCCATGGTTACAAAAGAATATAAAAGCTGGAGTTTTTTGTTTGTTTGTTTTTAGGTACGACATATGCACCACTTGTACTAACTCCAAGTATATTTCCCCAGGTTTTTAATCCAAATCACCCAAAATACCACCACTCTAAGCAGCTGAGTTTAAAAATTCACTCTATAAATTTTCTACAAAGCCTAACAATCTAGTGGGGGAAAAAAAGAGCATTTTCTCACACATACCCGGAGCCAGTCTGAAGTTGCTGTTTTTGCCTCACTGAAGTTGTTTTCTAGCCACAAGCTACTACAAATTGTTCAGACCTTTTGGCAGCAACACAGGAAACTGCCCTTTTCACCCGTTCTCCCACAAAAATGTAGTCAATTTCTAGGCAGGCCCATCTCTCAAGGCTGCTTGCTTTATGGAGCCAAATGCACACCATTTTCATCTAGCAACACGGAAGGGCCCCAAATATTGTGCATTTTTGTGAAAACAAAACAAAGCAAAAACTGAAGGCAAGTCACCAAAGGCCTGTGGGCAAAGCTCTCCAGGCAACGAGCCCGTAAAGCGTGCTCCCCCACGGTCCCGGGGCCTCGGAAATCTTCAGGGCACTCGGCAGTCCAGCTGTTTTGGTTTTATCCGACTCGTCCAGGATGCAACAGGCCACATGTGAAGCCATTTCCTGCGCTTAATTGTCCTCGGCTTCCCACTGTACTCAACTCACCGTGTTTCAAATAAGCAGGTAATAAAGGCACATCTGCCTTTCGATTTAAAATAAAATCATAACCTCAGATCTTCACTTTGAATCTGTACTTTTTCCACCATCCTAAGAATCACATAAAGGTATTTGGGCAAGCCACACAGAAGTGGTGCAAGTTTCTCTCAACTTTTTATGGGGGCATACAAATCGATCTATATTCTTCTCCTTCAAGTATGTAAGCAGGTGAGGGCAGGAGTAAGTTAAGTGAGCTGGAACATTTAATTTGTAACAGCAGGGCTGAAATTACCTTTTGAATGCAAAATTAAAGAGCCTTTGAAAACCAGGATTCCTTCTAGTCTCATTTGGCTTAAAATTTCACAGGGCATTTAAAAAAAAAAAATCAACAAATAAAGAGTGAATGGCAAGGAGCATCTGCAGCTACTCCCCAAGTACAGCTGGACACTACCCTGCCAGGGGAGCGTCAGATGCCAAAATGCAACCTGATGAACAATCCACAGACTATAAAAGGAAATCGGCCCAGTATTTTCCAGGGAACGTTTACGGTCTCCAAAAATGACTTGTAACCTCAAACAAGTTCCAATATGACACAAAGGTAACTTTTCCAGAAGGGTACGATATCCAAAACTGTCCAAAAACCACGGAGACCAAAATGAGAAGCAAAGGGACCTGCATTCAATTACACACACCCATTACTTTGATTTCATAAAAGATAACCAAAAGGGTATTTTTCAGAGTCCAACATTAACAGTAACTGAAAATGTGTTCAAGTTCAGACTCCTTTTCAAAGCTACACTGAATTATTATAGCAAAATAGATCCTATAGATTATACCAGGGGAAAAAATCTGGAAGGCAAACCAAGAAATCCAAATTTAAAATTCAAACGAAAATTCCTGCATAGTAGGTAGAGAGACCTGGCTTGCCTGGATCTAAGTACAAAAGGCACACTTTGTTATTTTAGGTAATCTTCCCGATTTAAATAGATTAGCTGCACAGGGAGTGAGTGCTAATTGCAAACATGCCTTCATTCACCACCTGCATTAGCTGATAACAAACCAAACCATCTTCCGTCTCCATAAGCAAAGCAGTCTATCAGAGAGGCTTCACATCATTGCTTATCAGCTCATCAGCACCTTCAACGTACACACCACTGTGAATATTATGAGAAAGTGTCTACGGAGGGCGCAGGACGAAGTGGCCTCCTCGTTGGGAGAGTCACTGTGTAGGTAGAGGAAGCGCCGTGCGCTGCGCAGCACCAGCAGGCGACAGCCTGGAGGACGCTCACCAGAGAAGCGGAGCCTGTCCTTGCTCACCTGTCCACATCTTCACACGACTTAACTTTCGAACAAGTAAACAGCATCAAGGAACGGCTGCCCCAAGGTTATCCAGAGGTCTGGCACGGAAAGTCAGAGCATCCTCAAGTTCAAACACATGGGTTTTCTGGCCCGCGGCAGAGAAAAATAGGGTTGGGCAAATGTCCTGCAGATTTGAGCTAAGTAGGCAGCCAAGGCCTCTGTTTACTCCTGCTGCATGTTTCACTTTCTCACACATTAGGAAGCCCATCTTAAAGTGCGGTTGGACTTTTCTAAATAGCAGAGGAGTGGAAAATGCAGAGTCAGGCACCGATTTCTGTCACTCCTCATCCCACTTCCACCCCATATTCAATCTGTATTTATTGTGCAGTTACTATATTAAAAAAAAAAAGAAAACAAGGCACACAACTATCAGTGAGAAGGATAAAGAGCTCACAGATGTATTTGCTACCAAGTGGGTTAGGTGTGCATCTGTATACACACGCAATAAACGTGCCGAGGGGGTTTTGTTTGCTTGTTTGTGCAGTTTTTGAAATATCTCTGCGCAGTTTACGTTATAGAGGCAAGAGCACTGAAGGCCCTTCACGTGTCTCAGTGAAAACCTCGACCCATGTGGCTTCAATCAAGCCAGGGGTTTCTTGCAGACGGTCCCAGCTCCGACTCGCCTGCATCCGGGTGCCGGGAAGGGCCAGGAGGGCAGGCTCACGCTGCTGCCAGGGGCTGAGCGATCCGCAGCCTATGCTGGGGCACAGCTTCCCTACGAGGACACTGTCCACGTCCCAGCTGTCTCACATACTTGTGTGAGATCATGGGATCCTTCCTGATTTACTCTTATTTTCTCCTACGTTTTTTCCAGTGAAATCCTTCCAGGAATGTTAGAATCATGTCTTTAAATGAGCTCACTAGTAAAAAGAATGTGTGAAATAATGCTTACTAGGAGACTTAACAGAAAACCAGTTGCAGCACACATCCGACTGTGGAGTATTCAAATCCTTCCTAGGGGCACGGGGGCCGCTCAGGGGTTGAGCGTCTGCCTTCAGCCCAGGTCGTGATCCCAGGTCCCGGGCTCGAGTCCTGCATCGAGCTCCCTGAAGGGAGCCTGCTTCTCCCTCTCTCTGTTCACACTCTCTCTGTCTCTCTCAAATAAATAAATTTTTAAAAGTTGTTGGAAAAAAAAAAAAAAACATAAAACCACTATGAAAAGAACTATAAATCAGAAAGTTCGAGTACTGCCACTTTGAGTAAGAATAAAAATCCTGCAGGCCTAATACCTCAGAAATTAGAATAATTAAATGAAGATATACATGAGTATGTTTTACAAAGTGCTTTAAATTTTTTACATTATACCGCTGCTCAAGGAACAGCTCTGGTTTTAATATCCCCAGTAAATAAGACGCTGTCAGGAATAAAACAAGCAATGAACTAACATTGGCTGAATTTTAAAAATCCATTTTTAGGCTTCCAGAAAATTCACCGATGAGCAGAAATATTTGCCAAGGTGTGCATCTCTCTCAGTGGCTGTAGCTGATGACACTGTTTTGCATAGTTTCAATGTTTTCATTTTCTTTATAAGTATTATCCCCACATTCATAGTCTTCTACATTTTTAGTTCAAGATTAATTTTTTTTCAGATCTGTGCTCATATATGTATTTCTATGTAATTCATATATGCAGGTCATTCTCTTTAACTCCCACACAGTACTCCACCATAAAATAAACTTCCTTTTTCCCAATTGAAGGATAGTGTTTCTGCTATTTTGCTATTAAGATAGCTCAGTGACCACTGCTTCCGTTCTCCCTTGCAGAGGTGCAGGAGTCTCGAGGGTAGGTATCTAGTGGAATGCTGGCTGGGGAGGTATGGTCAATTTTACCTGATACTACCAAAATGTTCCCCAAGATGCTTGTACCAATATCTAGTCTCACTAAAAGTGAATACAAATAACAATTTTTCTACACCTTCCTCAACACTTGATGTTTTTAGATCTCTATTAAGATGGTTATGGAAAGTCTCTTATAATTTGCATTTCCTAACTATTAATGAGATTCATATGTTTCCTGGCCACTGGGGTTTCCAGTTCTGTGAACTGCCTACAATTATCCTCAATTTTTCTATCAGTCTGTCCTTCTTATTGATTTATAGGAGTTGCTCCTATCACCTAGATTTTAATCCTTATGGGATATGGGCTATTGTCAGTAATCCTCTCTTGAAAAAGCCACCTACAATGGCTAGAATAGACCCAAGTCATTTTTTTCTCATTTGACTACAAGTATGGGAGTAGATGATTCATGGCTGATGCCTCTAGTCAAGAACATCATCACGGAACTAGCCTTGTATGCTCCTGCCCATCATCTCGAACATGTAGCTTCAACTTCTTCACTGCAACAAAGCCGCTGCAGCTCTAAACTTGATTCCCACATTGCAGGCAAGAAGGGAAACAAGGAAAGACAAAGACCAGACCCCGTATTCAGAAAGCAAAGCTTCTCCAGAAATTCTTAGCTTACCTGGTCTCAATGCTCACAACCTCTGAAGGACACCAAAGCAGACCACCACTGTTAAATGGGCACAAAATAAGGTCGTGTTTGTAAAGATAGGAAGGCAATTATCAATGTCTTTCAAACATTCATTACACTCTCCACCAATTTGAGCCTTTTCTTCCCAATGTAGTATATTTTCTTGTTGTACCGAAGTTTAAGAGTCAAATTTCTCAATCTTTTCCTTTATCATTTGTATTATCTGTGTTCCCTACTCCCCAACAATGTTCATATTTTCATCTAAAAATTTTAAAGATTGGCTTTATACCCTTATCACTATTTTGCATGTATAGTGAATTTTTGCACCTGGTATGAAGTGAGGAATGAAATTTCATTTTTTCCCATATGCTTCTTTAATAGGTCACCTTTCCCTACTGATTTAAACTACCACCTTTATAACATAACAAGTTTCCTTATTTTAGTTTATATCAAGTTTTTGGGCTCATATTGGTTTATATCAAGTACAGTGGTCTAATTACCTGGATTTGCAACATTTTAGTAAGTTTGATATGTGTGGTATGGCAAGTCTTCCCAACTTGTTGGGAAAACCAAAAATTATTTTGGCTACTCTTGGACACACGCTCATTGACATATGGATTTTAGGATGAACTGTTCCATAAAAACCCTGCTTTGGTTTTTAACGGGTTTTCATTGAAATTATAGATGTATCTTAGGAAAACTGGTATCTTCACAATATCAAGCATTCAATAACGAACAGCTCTCCATTTATTCAGCCCTTCTTTTACATCTTCAATGTTCTGTAATTTAGCCACAAAGATTTCACACCTTATTAGATTTGTTCCTATGAAACAGAATTTCTACACTATTAAAAACCAGAAATGAGATCTTCTTTACATAGCATTTTTATTGGCTATCCCATGATTCGCTAGGGTTTTGCAGAATATTCTGTAACTGTGAAAAAATAATTTTCATCCCTCCTTTCTAATACTTAATGCTCATTTCTTGTCACACTGTACTGACAAAGTTCAAGAACCACATAAAAATGACAAAAAGTGGTATTTTTTATTTTGACTTTAAGAATATGCTATCATCATACTGTTAAGTGTAACATTAGATATTAATTTGAAAAAACATTACTGTATTAAATAACTATACAGATTCCTATTTTAGTGAGCATTTTCATGAATATTAAAATTTCATTAAATGGCTCATCTAGCAAAATAATTATGTTTTCCCTACAGTTGCCAATAATAAAATCTATTAAAGGAATCTGAAACAGTCTGTTATTCCTACATTCTTGAACTCCATTTGGTTATAAAAGACTTTTGGGAGGGTGTTTATTGGGTTCTTACCTATAATTATGAGTGACATTAGCCTATCATTTTGTTTTCTTTTTTTTTTTTTACCCCCACTATTCTGATCAATATCTGTTTTCAGCGTTATGTTGGCCTTCAAATTTTAAAAAGAATGCTTTAATACAGTTCTACATTCTGGAACCATAAAGGAATGTTCAGTTCCATGATACTATAAAAACATTTTCCTACAATGGAGGCCCAGTAACTCATATTTTTTTCATGTTCTCTATGATTATTAACTTCCAAGATTTTCTTCTGAAGGAAAACATTTATATTTTCCTGGGAATGTTTCTATTTTGCTGATTCATTTCTAAATTATTACTAAAGGTCTATCTTTACAATGTTTCCTGGTCTGAGGTTATAAAATTTTTTTCTCATTCTTTTTTCTGTATAAAATAGTTACAGGTTTATCCTTTATCTAGTGACTTCCATCCCCCCCTTCTCCGCCCAATACAAAATTATTACATTTTTTTCCTCTTCCAATTTTTGTTCAAGTCACTGACTCCCTCTTCCTTACTTACTGGGGCTTATTCTTCATTCTCTTTCTACTGTCTTAAATGTAACGTTCATTTCCATTTTTTTTTCCTTAGTAATTTAAAGCTGTGGATGTCAGGGCACCTGGCTGGCTCAATTGGTCGAACATGGTACTCTGGATCTCAGGGTTGTGAGTTTGAGCCCCATTGTGAAGGGAGAGTTTACTTTAAAAAAATAAAGAAATAAAAGAAAGCTATGAGTGTCTGGTTACAGTTCCTGCAGCCTCTCTCAACTTTTGCCATGTAGGTTCTCCCTGTTACTGTGTTGTAAGCAATCTGTAATCTAGCTCCCATAATGGATGGTTTCCTGTCCCTTCCTGTTACACACGTTCCAAGAGGCTCCGGTCACCGGAGTCATCCACAACTGAATGGAATGACAGTAAAAAGACCAATGAATGGATTTTCCATGCTAAGTATCAACAGTATATTTGGTGAGAGATGCAAGTCAACAATTTAGGCTCTAAGTCAGAAAGCCCATCCCGGAGGATTACAACCCCAATTGTTGAGTTATCTGCTGGAGTTTCCCAGGACCCCCAGCCCTTCACTCACTGTGCTGCTCATGCTCTCAGAACCTTTTTTTTTTTTTTTTAAGATCGTATTTATTTATTCACGAGAGACACAGAAAGAGAGGCAGAGACACAGGCAGGGGGAGAAGCAGGCTCCATGCAGGGAGCCCGACCTGATGCGGGATCCCAGGATCACACCCTGAGCTGAAGAAGGCAGATGCTCAACCGCTCAACCGCTGAGCCACCCAGGCGTCCCTGGGAACAATTCTTTTTTTTTTTTTTTTTTTTAATTCTTAAGCACACCTTTACTCCTCCCTCTCTCATCACAGGGTCTGGTGAGTGCTGGAATCCTGCCACAGTGACTCATCCAGAAGATTACCATCGCAGCACGCTTCATATCTCAAGATTGGAGCCCTTTCTATGTAATATGCTGGGGGTTCCGGTGTTAAAAACTACAGCAAATAAGAATCACTGAAAAATATTTAAAAACCCTGCACAGACTAAAGAACCACACCCCAACACCCTCCTGAGCAAAACCCTGGCCAAAAACACCAAACTTGTACATATCAGAAAAATCAATTAGGAAAGTAAGGATGGTATATACCCAAATACATGGCAACATTTTTTTTCTAAAAAAAAAAAAAAAAGCAAAACCTCAGGAAAGAGGAAATGCTCTTTAAAAAATGTCAATAGAAACAAGAGTAGTAAGAGCACTAGCCAACACTTCCTATGGATTCTGCTAAGAGTTCTCACATATATTTAAACCAAACTTTAATTTTTTTTCTTGCATAACTTAATCTTTACAAAAACCCTATAAAATAGACATTTCACAGATGATGAGAGTAAGGCACACAACCACTCAACCCAAGCGTTCTGGCTCCAGTAGTGACCCTGATGACTACACTTTATACCACCGAAATACTCCATACTTTTTACTATATCCTACAGATAATTCTTGATCTGCTTCATATTTAAATCTTTGTAGTTATCAAAGGGAACAGTCTCTTAATTTCTTTATTTTTTTTTAATAATTTACTAACATGCTTGCATTCAAAGCCTGGCTCGACCAATTAGCTGCCATGTAAGTGATTTAATCTCCTTTCCTCTGTTTCTTCATCTTCGACATAAAAACCACTGATGGCACCGATCTCATAAACCGAGCATGTGGTTTAAATACCCTGAAGTGTTGAGGTTGTATTACAATACCTGTCCTGGTGAGCAATCTATGTCAGCTGTCACTGCGAGAACAGTGTAATCACCAGGATCAGCCACTGTTTCCAGGGGGGATTTCCCTATAATTATAAATAATATTACACGGGGCGCCTGGGCGGCACAGTCGGTTAAGCAACCACCCCTGGGTTCCAGCACAGGTCATGAGATCGAGCCTTGCGTCTGGCTCCGGGCTCAGCAGGAAGTCGGCTTGAGAGTCTCTCGCCCTCTCCCTCTGTCCCTGCTGCTCGTGCTTGCTCACTCTCTCTCAAATAAATAAGTATTTTAAAGAATAATATATGAATAACATCATACACAAGACTTTTAAAAATCTGTTAAAAATCAAATTCTGTAAGACTAACCCTTGTGCCTATCACAGATATTAAGCAATCAAGTAAGTCTATGGATAAGATTCTTGTGACATTATCATATCAGATTCAACTCTAGAAATAGGATTCACATGAAAAAAAGATTTTTTTTTGTCTGTTCTGTAAATCATTCTATTCCCCTTACCTACAACATCGTTTGGCACCCACACGTATGTGCTGAATGAATGAATAAAAACGTGCTTTGTCTCAAACGAGTTAGAAGGAAATGAAAATGTCATGTCCTAGAAAACAATGTCATTAGATAAAAAGTTTTATACAAAAAGTCTTATAAAATGACGAAAGCGATCCTTCCATACTGATACATGGTATTTTGCTGTTTTAATACTCGCATGTAATTACCAAGCAGTAAATGAACGCGTGAGAGGGAGAGGGTGCCTGCCCTGGAAGTTCACACAATGACCCAAAGAATCACTTGAGGGACATAAAGACCTTTCCTCCTTGTCTTTTCCTGTCCTGCCTCCAGAATCAGTTGCACCTGATCTTCGGGAGCCGGCGTTCTCAGGGGCAGCAAGTACAAATTCCCGTTTCCTGGAAGGAGCTCCGTGTCCACAGGGCGCTCCGCTTCCTTTGCTGTCAGATAAATAAACCTCCTGACAGACGCTGGAGCGACCTGGAGCGACCTGGAGCGACCTGCCCGTGCCCGCGGCGGCCACTCGGGCACCTCCACCTCCGGGGCCTTGACCGAGGCCACCGCGGGGCGCGGGCTGCAGCGAGGCCGAGAGGCGGTGCGACCTGGCGGCCGGGGCAGGCCCTCGGGGCAGGCCCTCGCGGCGAGCCCGGTTCCAGTGCGCTTGGCGGGTGGGCGGAGCCCGGGGCGCGGGGGGCCACACGGGCCGGGCTGCTCACGCGGGAAAGGAGCGCGTCGGCCTCGGTCCCGGGCGCCGCGGGGACGGGGCGGGGGCGGGGGCGGGCAAGGGGGGCGGGCAAGGGGCGCGGACCCCGGACGCGACTGTCCGGCCAGGCCTCGGGCCCCGCGCCGCTCGGAGCCTCGGCACCTGCCGCTGCCTCAGGTCGGTGGCTCCCGCGCCGCCTGGACGCCGGGCGCCTCGGCACGAGAACGCGCACACGCGGGGGCGGCCCGGGCGCCACGGCCGAGGCAGGCCGCCCGCCCGAGCAGGCCGCGAGCAGCGCTCAGCAGGGCGGCGTCCCCTCCGGCCTCCGCGCCGAGCAGCCTCGCGCTGAGAATCGCCCGCCGCGTGGCCGCCGCGCACCTCGAGGGCCGCCGCCGCCCTTCCCGCCGCCCTTCCCGCCGCCGCGCGCCCACGAGCCCACAGGCCGGTCTCTGCTCGGGCCCTGCCCAGGGGCGCGGGCTGCGCCTGGGGCCCTCCCGCCTCGCAGGGCCTTCCCCTCGGCCGCCCGCCCGCCCGCAGCACGCGGCCCCTGTCCGCCTCCCGGCGTCGCGGCGAGGACACCATGCGGGGCCCCAGGCCCCAGGCCCCAGGCGCCCCCCCCCTCCCCGGTCCCCCTGGTCCCCCGTGGTCCCCCGCGCCGCCCTCCGGCTGCCCCCACCTCCCCGCGCCTCCTCCCGCGCTTCCCCGCAAAGGCCTCGGGCGCCTCAGGCCCGGCCATCGCCGCCGCGCCCGCCCACCCGGCCGGAGCCGTCCGCAGGCCGCGCGCCCAGGACAACACCAGGACACGGCGCGTCCTCCCAGGCCCGAGAGGCGCCGGGCAGCGGCCGCGCCGGAGGCCCGCAGGGGCGCAGAGCTCTGGGGGAAGGCCCGGCCATGGACCCCGCCCCGCCCCCCCCCCCCGGGGGCTCAAACGACGTCGCCGCCGCAGAGCCCGTCCTCGCTCCCCGAGCGCCTCGGGAAGGGCGGGCGCGGGGCCACCCCGGGGCACCTGCACAGGCCACGGAAGCCCCAAGCAGCGAGCACGAAGCGGCGGGGCAGGACCCCACCCCCCGGGGGGTCACCGCCGTCGGCCAGGGCCCGGGGCACAGCCAGGTACGCGACGCCTCAGCTCGCTGCTGCCTCAGTCCTGAGATCGAGCCCCCCCCCCCCCCCGCCCCCGCGGGCAGCACGCTCAGCACGGGGTCTGCGCGAGGTTCTCTCTCCCAGCCCCTCCTGTCCTCTCTCTAAAACAAATAAATCTTTATTTAAAAAAAAAGGCAGCATTGCCTTAAGATAGGCCCCCAACTGAAAAAACTTCCACCTACTAGGCCCCCCACCCCATAAAAGTTCACTCATTCAACAGAAATGTACGGAGTTTCGAAGCTGGGAATTGGAGATTTAACAATGACCATGAGTTTTATTTTTCCAAAAAAAGGTTAAAAGAATTCTCTAGAAAGTGTTTATGCGTGTTTCCAAGAGTCCTGCAATATTCCAAGGTCAATTCAAGTTTCTGCTGATACCCGATCAAGTAGTTTATTCAAAACTGCCAGGACTTGAAATATTTTCAGGGAAGGCGAAGTGAAAATTCTGCACCATGACTTCTATCATGAGCGCCTAAGCAAAATGCAAACACCCTCCCCTGTGAAGTATACTTATTTGGTGACTGCAAAGATAATTTCAAAAGATCTAACCAAAAATGACAACAGATAACAGGATACTAGTATTCCAACATATCTATGAACTACATATCAGAGTTTGTTTGTTTGTTTGTTTATGACATGGAGAGCGCACAAGCAGGCAGAGGAAGCAGCAGGCTCCCAGCTGAGCAGAGCACGATGTGGGGCTCCACCCCAGGACTCTGGGATCATGACCTGAGCCAAAGGCAGATGCTTAACCCACTGAGCCACCCAGGGGCCACAGATATCAGAGTTTATTTTTTTTTTTAATTTATTTATGATAGTCACAGAGAGAGAGAGAGAGAGGCAGAGACACAAGCAGGCTCCATGCACCGGGAGCCCGATGTGGGACTCGATCCCGAGTCTCCAGGATCGCGCCCTGGGCCAAAGGCAGGCGCCAAACCTGCTGCGCCATCCAGGGATCCCGATATCAGAGTTTAAACATCAGCAGTTACCACTCATGAAGTAGATCTGTCCTTCGTTGCTACTTTAAACAAAGCGACGATAGCCAATCACCAACTCACGTTACCAACTTCTCTAGAACACCAGAATTACGGACACTTTCTAAGAATGAATACCTGTTTCTAAAGAGTATTCCCACCGAGGGAAAAGCAATCATGAGGCTCCTTCAAAAAGTATAAAGTAAACATGTCCTTCACGACACAGGCAAAGCGGCTTCCTGCTCCGTGGACGAAACCCATTTCCCTTTCGGAGACTCCCTGATCATGTGTCACTAAGGGCCTGGCGCATCCCTCAGTGTGACACTGCTGCTCTCCAGAGAACAATGAAATAAAAATACTCCATTGTCTCAAGCTCAGGACATACTAGATGATACAAAAAGTTGACTCTAACTGGTTTATTATTTTAAAAGGGAAAATGGTAAGTAAACATGCAGGATGAAAAACTGTTCAATCTGGCCCAGTCCTTTGAATACTAACCACTACACCAAGGACATGTGCCTCAGCAGTGCGGCCCTCAGACAATAGAACCTGTGTCCCCCTAATCGGAAGAAAAGGTTACGTAGTATGTAAATCCTGCACCGGGTTATCCAGTCATATGCTAGGTTATATCCAGGGCATATCACCTACTATAGGTACATGCAGATTTGCACACATATTTTTCTCTTCATTACTCTCCAAACATATTTAAGTAATCAAGAGACACAAATGTTAAAAATAATAATAGCTTAAAGGAACATTTCTCACTCCAAAATAATCTGCACTTGTTGTATCTTGATTTCTTGTGTCTCCCATTCTCCATATGTCCTGTCAAAGTCTTGTTGCGCTCCTGAATGGCCAAATTACTGAGGGCACCATCCCACTGCTCAGCTCGGCTCCAGTGCTGCGAAGTAAAGAAGGATCTAGTTCTCTCTCAAGTTCTGATCAGCTGCTCTCATCAGAGAGCAAACTTTTCAACCTTCCCTTCCATCGCTGAAACTCATTGGTGATAACACTGGAGAGAGAATGCGAGAGAGAGAAAGAAAACCTAACACCTTCCACGTTTACACGAGTATTTTCCTCCCCGGTACCTCCCTTTGGCATCTCTCTCTCCTTTCGGAAATTCTGGTAAGGAAATACAAAACCGTATCCCCTTATGACTTATGCCCCCACTTTGGGGCGGGGGGCTATCCTAGGGAAGAGCATCAAGTGAACGCTGGTGGCCTTCTCTATTTGCTTAGGACTGAAAAGCTGAACAGCTTAGTGTTATTTTGCAAAAATCTGAATATATCACTCCACCCCTCTCCCCACTGAGCACTGATGAAAAGACATTGTTATTAGCAAATTCCCCTAGTCAAATTCTGGAGAATGGCCTGGGTAAACAGTACATTAATCACTGTCCTTTCAAAAGCTAAATTTACATTCTACAATTTCATCCTATGGAAATAAATTTTTAAAAACATGCAGAAAGGATTAGAGCGATCACTGCTCTATTTTTAAATTGCCAAGTTAATTCCAGAAATTAAAAGGGCATTTCCCTCTATGGCATCCTGATTCACATGTCAAAAAATGACTTAGATTTTATACATTTACTTTGGAAACTTGGAGATGCGTGTCAAATTACAAACCAACTGCATAAACATTCCAGTGACATTTAACTGCTACCAAACTGCTAAACGTTGATCTTTAATAGGACACGGCCGTTAGTGTCACACCACCTACAAGTCTGAACCGAGATTTGACTGTTCTGAGCCCTTTAGCCAACAGTGAAATCCTCAGGGGAGGATCTATTTTGGTTTTTCTTTTCCAGGCGGCACCCCCAAACCCAATGAGGATAACAGGTGGATTGCGGCCATCCACAAACACATGTTCTCTCTCTCTCTCTCTCTCTCTCTCTCTCTCTCACACACACACACACACACACACACACACACACACACAACCTATTCAGAACCATTGTTTGCAGTTCTTAAACTACTTTAACAAAAGGCTGAGGGCCCTACTAAGAAGAGTAAGGACTCAACTATCAGTGGCTCCAGATCAGAGGCTGAGAGAGAAGGGATGTTCTGGACGGCAAAGCCAACAAGAGGCAAAGGTGGCCGGAAGCACTGAGCGACTGTAGGCCCTGACCCCGTCGGCTGGGCAGTGCTGCCCCTCACAGCATGACTGCTCACTGACCCTCCCTGTTGTGAGACCTCCTGGTCTCACCAATGCCTTCCCAACCCCTGGTTTTAAAGCATTTATAAGCAACTTTTGTAGCAGGTGCTCCATAAATTCCAAAACTACATCAGCAGACTTCTACTGAAAGTATTTCTCCACTGCCTAATAGCCAGAATCTCTTGTGTAACTGTCTATCTTCAAAAAGCAGAAAGTTACTGACAAGTCATTTTTATATAAGCTTTCCTTTGTATGGTAATAAGATCAAAGTAAAATATGCAGCCTCCCCTGTATATCTTAGGTCCTCAAATAGTACCTCTTTAAGATGTGCTGCATTTCTAAATAGGCAATTTCTCAAGCACTTACCTCAGTATTAAATAATTTCCTTAATCTGAATCATTTATATAACGACTCCACCAGACTCATCTTGTAAAAATGCCCTTGTCGTCAAATATAATTACATGTATACAGCAACAGCTGCTAATAAATTAAATGATATCCTTCACCTAGAGGCGCCAAAGGCTATAACTAATTAAAAAGTTTATAAGAATGGTAGAGAATATTAAAATGTAGCACGATGTTAAATACCTACTAGGCACTAAGTAGACACCTCCCAAAATGACTGAACTGTTGTTTTAAGTACCTACAGAGCAGATTTACCCAGGGTGCCTGGCTAGCTCAGTCAGTGGAGCATGTGGCTCTTGATCTTGGGGTGTAAGTCTGAGCCCCATGTCAGGTATAGAGATTACTTAAAAATAGAGTTTAAAAAAAAAAATAAAAGCAGATTTACCCAAATGTCCACTTAGACTAATGGACAGAAAAGTAAGCAAACAGGTACGAAAAAGAAAACGTACCAAGATTAAACAAACAGGCATACGAAAGTAAGCTACTTAAAAGTAACAGCAATGGGCAAAAACAAAAAAATGCCATAGAAGAGACTAGGTACCAAAATCACGCCAAAATAATCAGACACGCATATAGTAAGTTCAACAGATCTGTGCCAAGAAGCAGATTAAGAGGACACATGCTAAATTCTAAGGACTCGAATCAGCTGACTTAATTAACTGGAAATTTTACTAATTACAAATTAAATCCAACTCTTGGCCAATGTTACACTTCAAAACTTCATGATTTCCTCACTCAATTCTTCCATTACACGAATTGACACCAAAAAAGAAAATAATTTATGAACATAATAACTGAAAATTCAGTAACTGTAAACATTTATTACCAAAACAGTAAATAAATAATCCAACCCAGGAGTGACTAATTACATTCTCTAAAATGAACCATGGAAATTATGAGTGTCTTCTCCAGGACTTTGACCGTGAAGCTCTACTAGGTCTTCTATCTCAGCATTTCTCCAGTGGAAGGCTGGAGAAAGTAATGAAGTATACAAATGAAAATCAGAAAAAAATTCTACTCAAGTATTCACGTTGGTAGAAGATACATTTAAATGTCATGAAGCGATTTCTTGAGAAGAGGGCATCATCAAATATGACAAAGGACACTTACTCCAAAGTGATGTGTAAAGGGGAAGAGGAAACAGGCCTATTTCAACTATATACCAAATCTTGAAAGGGCTTCAATTCTGAGAAATATTTCCCTAAAAACACGTCTGAAGACAAAACCACTAGAAGAAATGCTTACCAGATAAACCCTTGACCAAGTTTATGTATCAGTTTCCTGTGCATTATTGTATCAAAAATCACAGAAGAGGTGACAGCCTGGGGTAGCACAGTGACCCCTTCCTTTAAAAGGGTTTAGCCGAGGGGCACCTGGGCAGCAGTCTGCCTCTTGATTTCGGCTCCAGTCGTGATCTCAGGGTCATGAGAGCAAGCCCCACGTCCCTCTGTCCCTCTAGCTCCCTGCTCAGCAGGGAGTCTGCTTGTCCCTCTCCCTCCCCACTATCCCCCCACGCCACCCACCCCCCTGCTCACATATGCTCTTTAAAATAAATAAAATCTTTAAAAAATAATAATAAAGGGCTTAGCGGAGTACTTTAGAAAGCTGTGGAACAGAACAAGGGCTTCATCCTTCCTTCATGCTCTTTCAACTATAAAATACAGCCGAACTTACCTCCTACCTCCTTTCAGCTCCTGACAACGTAAGGGGAGTAAACGAAATAACAATTTTGGTCCATTTGAACAAAGTTGCTTATACAAACCTTACTTTTTTTTCTCACAAATCAAAGACTGGTTTGCACAGGTCACAGCATCACAACGGGCCAAAGTAAAAGATCATAAGTGGCACTATGTACTCTACAGAGTATTTTCAGATTCATGCTTTAATCTCAAGAACCAATGGGGCAGGCCGACCTCACCTCAGAGTATTACCAATTAGACCCACCTGCCAGGTTACTAGCCCACGGCAAGGACTCAGGTCTTGAACTTTAAGATCTAAGTTCCATTTACTACATCACTCAATGTCCCAAATCACAGAGAACTTCTATTTGTGAGAAACACGCAAGATGTGCTCTTACCCACCTGTCCTGACAAAATAATAACTGTAAAGGTAACAACCTTATACATACACACCGATGCTGAGTCTACTTACCTCATAATGGTGCCTCCTCATTCACGTTACCTTTAAAAATCAAGGGCTAACAAATTCAAAAACAGGCGAAGGCCTTAGACATTTCTCCAAAGGGGAGATACAAATAGCCAATAAACACATGAAAAGATGCTCAACATTAGGGAAATGCAAATCAAAACCATCTTCACACACATTAGGATGGTTATTATTATTTTTTTTAAGGAAAGTAAGTGTAGGCAAAGATGTGGTGCGATTAGAATTGCTGGTGGGAATTTAAAATGGTCTAGCCACTGTGGAAAGACAGCTCGAGGGGTCCTCAAAACTTAAGAACTACTATATGACCCAGAAATTCCTCTCCTAGGCATATACCAGAAAAAACTAAAAGGAGGAACAAAACAAGTATTCATATACCAATATTCATTGCAGTATTACTCTCCATAGCCAAGAGGTAGAAACACAAATGTCCATCAACAGGTGAGCGGGTAAACAAATCGTGGTATAACATACAAGGAATATTAGTCTTAAAAAGGAATGAAATCGCCACTTGCTGTAACACAGATAAACCTTGAAAACACTACGCCTACTGAAATAAGCCAGATACAAAAGGACAAGTATATTATGATTCCTCTTACATGAAGTATTTAGAATAGGCAAATTCAGATACAAAGCAGAATAAAGGTTATCTGGGGCTGGAGAGGAGGAACAAAGGAGGAGTTATTATTTAATAGGTACAGAGTCTATGTCTGGGATGATAAAAAAAAAAAAGATCTGGAAATAGGAATGTAGCTGTACAACACTGTGAATGTACTGAATTCTACTAAACTGTACACCACCAAATGGTTAAAACGGTAAGTTCTCTGTATTTTTATTTTATGTATATTTTACCACAATAAAAACAAAACTTCAGTGCTAAATCTATAGTCACCAAAAACTGGAGACATAAGCAAAGAAGCACTAAGTGTTAAAACATCCCCTGATGAATACAGTGAACCATAGAGTCAGCATGTCAACTTCTATTATAAATCGGGTTTCATACTGTTGCCAACTGACATCAGAGATCTGTTTTCCACAAGCAAATGAGAACATGACCTATGGTTTCAGAGCTGCTGGAAACAAACTATGAATTTGGTATCTGAGACCAACGTACCTGGGTGGGTAGAGAGAGATGATATAATCAAACTTATGAGAAGCTAGAAATGAAGAAAATGAAGCTCAGAGTTACCTTTCCATGACCCTACAATCAGTTAATGATAAAATAATGACTAGAACAACTCAGGTCTCTTTCTCCTAAACTAGTGCCTTTTTTTGTTTTAAAGATTTCATTTATTTATTCATGAGAGACACAAGAGAGAGAGGCAGAGGCAGGCTCCATGCAGGGAGCCCGACGTGGGACTCGATCCCGGGACTCCAGGGACGCCCTGGGCCCTAGGCAGCCACCCAGGTGCCCCCTAATCCAGTGCTTTTCTATATTCGGTTTAGTTTGACCACGTTACTTATCCCCCCTCTCAAGATATACATAGCATTCATTTTTAAAAAGCTTATTCAAATGTCCTGAAAGTTGTGTTTCAAAGATCACCCTGTAACTCTTGAATCTACCTCCCTTGAGGGGAACTGGAGAGGGCTCATTCTCATACTCCTGATCACTAAAGAATTAATAAGCTGGCACAATATCCTGTGGAGGTGATTTCAAAAGAACAAAGACTAAACTCAAATCCTAGAAAAATGGAAAATCAATATACCTAAATAGCTTAAGGGTTTCACTTTGCTACCAAGTACAAGGGACAAAAAAATCTTCACACCTAAATGCCTGACTACAAAAGGATAATCACTGGCACCACCCACATCCGTAATCAAATGTACCTGCACAGCTTAAGCATCCCACCAGCTCGGAAGCGCCCAGTTAAGATGACAAAATCCAACACTCTATTTGAGAAAATCATCTAGGAGCTCACTTTGGTAAAAAGACCAATCTTTTGCTAATCGCCTAGTTTAGAGAGATTCAAGAGTACTTAAAGATAACAACATACAATACAACGATGAGCAAAGCCAGAAAAGACAACGAGCAACTAAAATGCTATTGCAAATTCTCACAGGTAAATAAGTGCACCAAATCTCATTATGGCCACTAAACAAAGAAAATTACGGAACTCTCCTGCCCACAACATTCCACAGAAACTTCAAACACATACCTTTGTCTTCTTCCAAGATCTAGTGCCTAGAGATTTGAGAAAAGCTTCACATATTACCTTCTACTTCCCTAATCTCCAAAATGTGGTCACAAGTGATGGTTCTTCCAAGTGCAGTCACCAAATATTTCCTGAGCTCTAGATGCTAGAGCGGATACAAAGACATCAGTGACCTATTCCCTCTCACCAAGAGCCTTATAATCCAGTGGAAAATAAAAGATGTTTATACATTAAAAAAAAAAAAAAAAAAGAAAAAAACACCTTCACAGTGTAGATGACTTTGGCTCTGGCATCAGACCAAGCTGAGTTACAACCTCAGTCTTTTAAGACTTAGCTCTCTACACCTGTTACCTCATGGATGATGTGGACAATGCCTATCCTGTAGGGTGATTGAGAGGTCAAAATGAAACAAGCAAATGCTTGTGACTCGTGCAAAGCAAGCACTCAAAAGCCAGCAATATCCTTGTTCACTATTATTACAACGGAAATACCAATGCAGCCATAACACAATAAATGGCACCAAAGTGTGGAGACCAGAATAGACTCTCTTACTGAAAGTCTGACAGAAATGCTCGAGTTTAAGTTGCATCTTAAGAGAAAGGTCTTTTGAAAAATGAACAAAGAGATCTGAGTTATAACTCGGGTCTGAAGCTAGCTAAAATTTGTTCTGTGGCCTGGGCGGTGGAGGAATAGTGAACATTTTAGGTCTCGGTTTCCTCATCTCTCACTTGAAAAGGCTGAATTAAATGACCGCTAACATGTCCCGGAGCGAACGTCCTGTGATCTGTTGTAGAAGCCTGGTAGGCCAAGTCAAAGGACAGAATCCTAGACACGGTTTACGGAATGGCTTATAGAAATTCAGAGAAATATAGAGCTGTACAAATGACACTGAAGGATCTTCTTGCTGGAGCGTAGGATCCAACAGGTGTCAGGGGACGAGACGGCTCACTCTGACCCCCTTCCGGTACAAGTGGCTACTAGAGGTTGACACGCAGGGCAGTAGCAGGATACAAGGGCATCTGGCCAACAGGAGAAGGGTGTGATGGAGCAGCAGAGAGCACGGGACACTCTGAGGAGTGAAGATGAAGGAGGTGACCAACAGCCAGGGGACTGAGTGCATGGAATTCAATGACTCCGGGGTGATGAATGGGAAACAAATGGGAACTCGCCATGCACGAGATTTTCCAATCCCCAAATTCTTGCACCAAGTCTTTGATTACTTTGAAACACTGCTTTTAGAAAGGCCCTTTACAGTCTCCAGGTTCTCTGACAGAATCAAACTTTTATTTCTTCCAATTCTAAAATTCTAGGATTCTGATACAACTGATCTGGATTCGGGCCCAGGCTTTTTCTCCCAAAGGTCCCTGGACAATTCTAACATACAACCAGGGTTGAGGATCATCGTCTCAGGGAAGAGAAAGAAGACAGGGTACAGAGGCGCCAGGGTGGCCCAGCAGTTAGGCGTCTGCCTTCGGCCCAGGATGTGACCCCGGGGGTCCTGGGATCGAGTTCCATATCAGGCTCCCCACAAGGACCCTGCTTCTCCCTCTGCCTGTGTCTCTGCCCCTCTCTGTGTAGAGAAAAAAAAATTAAAATAAAATTTAAAAAATATATATTTCTTGTATAAAAATAAAACATACACAAAGATAAACAAAAACAGTATCAATAAAATGTATGATGGGCTACAGCTACAGGTTACATATGTTTAGGAATCAAAGGTGCATTGAGGGCAGATCTTAATTTTGGTATTTTCTTTTTATTTCTGATTTACCTGACCTCCATTTGTTTTTACTTAAGCAATTTTACCATATATATTCCCTATACAATGCCTCAAATCCTTTGTTACAGTGATGGAGAAAGGAAGTACCTCTCTAGACACACACTGGTATTTCTCCTACAAGAGACACCAAGCCTTTATGGTGTTATAGGGACAATCCAGTATAGATTTCAATTGCACTAATTCACAATTCATTAATATCATGAATGGGGAAAAAAACAAATCAGATTCTTCCAGTAGCTGTTGCCATCTGGAAAATTTACAGAATGAACTTTATTACTACCTATGATGATACTTAGTTTCTACAGTTAAAGCAACTTCACATATTTTTTAAAGTCTTGGCCTTTGGGGGAAAAAAATGATGGTCTTCTTCTAGATTCTAAATATGATCTTATGAGATTATCTTATAAACTAACCATGTCTATCCCTGAAAAGGAATACTTCTAAGTAAAAGACAGTATCATCTTTCATTTACTCCAAAACTTAACTCAATGATGAATACAGAATTCCATAGTACTTCTTTCTAAGAGAAGAAATGGTTTTTCAAGACACAATATTTTGTTTTTATTAGCGTAGTATGCAGCTGTATTATTTGTACTTCTGCCCAATATTCAGTAAATGTTCAAAGTATTTAAAAACTGGCAATTTGTATGTAATACTTAACAAAAGAGGCATGTGAGAGACTACTGAGGGCATAACAATAAAACTGAACCAAATTTATTCTGGAAAAGAACATCTACTAAACTAAAAAGAATGATTGCTCAGGGGGCGACTATCCTCCACATTAAACTCTATAATGGGAAAAGTCAATTTAGAAAAGGAACATGTTTTTTAAGATGTCAGACTGTAACTTCCCAGAGGTTTCGAAGCATGACGTAAATCTTACGATGTCCAAAACAGATCTTCACAAATCCAGTTATACACGTAAACTCCTGGTGAAACTTCATCTGTTTACCCAAATCAGAGGAAATAAGGGTGTCTGCACGAAGGAGGCAGCAGCTTATGGATCCAGCATTACGAGGCTGACCCTCCCCATGGGGAATGCTTAGCTGCATTACGTTGTCGGAATAAATGGCAAAGGTTAGGATACAAACCCCTTCTCGTTTCCTGAGGATGGACTTTGTAACTGTGAAATATGTTGAAACCCTTGCTTTTACAAATTTACAGTCCTTTAACCCATGGCCCAGGAAGCAGACTATGAGAACAGGAAGAAAGTAGTAAAGATGTTGTTCACGACAAAATCTGACAGCATTCACTCGTGAAACATTTTGTTCTGGGGCACCTGGCTGGCTCAGTCTTCTAGAAGAGCACGTGACTCTTGATCTCAGGGTTATGGGTTTGAGCCACACTAGATGTAGAGATTACTTAAACTTAAAAGATAGAAAATATTTGTTCCAATAAAAACCAAAGAGTAAAACAACTGTATAGATAGTAAAAAAAATCATAGAACATAAAATGAGAAAAAACCTTAGCGATCACTAACTTCACCCTGCTTTCCTATGTTGATGAATTAGGACTTTGGTATCAAGGTTTCACTCTGCTCTGTGGCAATTTTCTGTAACACAGATGCTTCTTTGGGGCTATGGCTAATAAAGATTTGACCCTGTTCTCCAAAGGAAATTTACTGCCTTTAAAGAAACACATTCCTCGCTTTCAGAGTCTGATAGGATCATGTCAAAATGACTTAGGTGCCTATTTGAAAGGGCTCCCATTAGCCAAAGTGGGGACAATTTGAACAGTAAAAGAATGATTGAACCGAGTGCACCCGATTGAAATACGATGAATATATAAAAATCCACAAGCCAATAATGACGCTTAAAAAAGAGAAAGACAAAAATCATGAAATAACAACACTAATGGCTTACTCTGAAATATGGTAAAAGGAAAAATTTTATCCTGTACTTCAAATAAAAATTGTATTTCACAGTAATCAAATAGCTCACATTGAAGAAGGAAAGCTATTTCTCGGGACGCTTGGGTGGCTCAGTGATTGAGCATCTGCCTTTGGCTCTGGGATCGAGTCCCACATCAGGCTTCCTACCTGAAGCCTGCTTCTCCCTCTGCCTATGTCTCTGTCTCTCTCTCATATATAAATAAATAAAATCTTTAAAAAAAAAAAAAAAGCTATTTCACACAGAAAAATTGCAAGTTTGTAAAGCTGAAAGAATGATAAAACTTGAAAATCCCATTTTAACGTACAATGTACGCATACAACTGTACCCTTAAAAATGGTTAAGATGTTTAATGTTATGTGTATTTGATCACAACTCTTTTTTTAAATCCCATTTTATGATCACACTGCCACCCACCAATGAGATAATTGATTCAGGTGAGAGTCACCAATGGATACTAACATTATTTAGATGAAAGAAATGATAAGGAAATTGATGTTTATGTGGTGCCAAAGTCTCACTCCTCCCAGATTATATGATATTTTCAAGGGAAAAATATAATTTCATAATGAGAAGATCAATCATTATTTTAATCTTAGCTACAGTAATAGTGCAAAAACATGAGATGGCCCTGATAAGATGTAATAGGAAACATACAACTTGGCTATTAAATACTCTTACCAAAGATGTTTATTCTCAATTAACCAAACCTATAGCTCTAAATTTTACTTCACATTAAATAAAGAACACAGGAGACCACCCTGAATACCAGCACATGGAGACAATCTTCAGACAAAGAGTCTGAAGAAAGAGTCAAGAAGAAACAGTCTACTAGACACGGGGCCTCTCCAACAGGAGAGTGATCTCTCTCCAACAGGTCACTGACATGCAAATACAGTGAAAAGCAATGGAATGAGGATCATTTTAGATTACAAGACACTTAAGTGACAAAGGCAATAACCAAATGCAGTATGTGCTCCTTGAGATAGGATCCTGGTTTGATAAATAGAGGATGTCACAGGAATTATTACAGAGATTTTAAATATAGAGTGGATATTAGGTAGTATTTGAGAATTATTGTCAACTGATTGTTATACATAAGAACACTGTTCTGGGGGCACCTGGGTGGCTCAGTCGGTGAAGCGTCTGCCTTTGGCTCTGGTCATGATCTCGGGATCCTGGGATCAAGCCCCACATCAGGGGCTTCAGTGAGGAGCTCGGTGCTCGGTGAGGAGCCTGCTTCTCCCTCGCCCTCTGTGATCTCTCCTGCTCTCACTCTCTCTCTCAAGTAAATAAAAGTAAAATATATACACACATATATACGTATGTCCATATTCTTTTTACAAATACATAATAAAGAAATTGGGGTGAGATGTCATGAGTTCCATAATTTATTGTAAATTACTTCAGAGAAAAAAATATATGGTAAAATGTCAATAAAATGAAAAAAGTATGTAGGCAATGGTCATCAGCGGCTACCAAACACGAGGCAGAGGCTTGATGGGAAATTTACAATAGACCAAGCTGACTGACGACAACACCTGAATCCACTGATCACCCTTCATCCCAAGAGCACAGCCACCATACATGGGGTTCCTGAAGTGCAGTAGGAAATAAACACGAACTACAATGAAGAATTCCCCAAACCATCACCACCATCAGAATCAACCTTGAATCTGATTAGGCCCCGGATCTGCCTACCAATTTAAGAGAACATTCACATAAGAGAAACATATTAACCACTACGAAAGGGATATAATCAACAAAATCCAAAATGTGGGATATTCTAAAGAAACTGAAAGAAAAGGAGAAACTATATAGTAAGTTATTTAATAGACGTATCAGCCAAATGAAATGTAGACCTCATTTGGGTCCTGACTTGAACAAACCAACCAGAAAGATATTTATGAAACAAATGAACATATGAACACTCACAAATATTTGCTATTAAGGAAATATTAAACTTCTAGACCTGACAATGGATTTGTGGTTTTGTTTTTTTATAAATGCGTATCTACTACAGACATATAAAAAACTATTTACAAAAAAAAAAAAAAACTATTTACAAGGACTTGCTCTAAAACCATCCAGCAAGGGGCACCTGGGTGGCTCAGTCAGCTAAGCCTCTGCCTCGGGCTCAGGTCACAGTCTCAGGGTCCTGGGATGGAGCCCTCCCCTTCTGCCCCCCACTCCCCACTCTCCACCCCTGCTCATGTGTGCATGCACATTCTCTTTATTTATTAAATAAATAAAAAGCAATTTAAAAATAAAACTAATACCATCCAGTAAGGTACAGGGTAGGGAGACAGGCGTTGGTGGCCCTTAGATGACACCAAACTGACCATGGTAATAATTAGCTACAAGATGGGTTCATGGAGATTCATTATTCTATGTTTATCATATAGGTTCCATTATAAAAAATTTTTAAAAAGAAAGCACAGAATGAAGTGTAAGCAAAGCACCTTCACGTAACCAAAGCGTCTTCTTCACCTACTACCTAACATAACAAATACCAACTAAAGTAAGAGAAGATCTAGCAAAAGATTTACCAACACTGACAAGAGAAAGGAAAAGTGTGCCTGGCCTGTGCCGCAGGCCTCCCGGCCAGGGAAGACAGGGATGGGCGAGCTGGATGGGGCAGAACCCGGACCCACCCCTTAGGAGGTGGACTAAACACGACGGGGAAAGCAGGTGGGGGCACTCGGTGGATGTTACAGATCTTCTCACCTTGCTCATCTGAAGTTGGTCATGATAAAAAGTGATCACCACAGAACACACTGACTTGATTTTCCACACCTCCTGGTTGCTTGCTGACCTGCCATCTTCCCACCCACCCTGACCCTCTATCTGCAGCCCCCAGGGGCCGGGGGGGGGGGGGGGGGGGGGGGGGGGGGGGGGGGGGAGGCGGGGGCGGGCACTAGCACCAGCAGTACTCGCTTACTGGGTGGGAAATCTAACTAGCAAAACCGAAATGTTTCCACATTGTGCTAGAAAAATCCAGACTGATTTTACTGTAAAATGTCTCACTTTAACTGAAAACCTGATTTGTGGTCTGTAGAAATTACTGAGGCATCTGCTCTTTCCCGTTCTTTTTTGGAAAGGAAGCTAGACTAGAAACTCTTGTGTAATTTGTATTTGGATGTGGTGTTTGCAGAGGATAATAATCTTCCCAAATTCCTAAGTAGTTCCATCTGTTTTTATGGGAAATTTGGCTTAGAATGACTTGAGAAAATGAAGAACTAAGTAAGAAATCCAATCGCCTTTACAATTAGTCTTAGTATACTCTTTGAGTGGTTTTAAGAAATAACCAAAGAAATATTCACAGCAAAAAAAATTTTTTAACTGAACCTAAAGCTGATAAAAAGCGTCTATGAAACCATCAATTTACAAAACAGAGGCAGGTTAAAACTATGCCACACGGATAAAATTAGCAAAATAAAAATTGTAGGAATGATAAAAGACAATCCAATTTCTTCAAAAAAATAAATTACAAGGAAATATATAGTTTTGGTTTTTTTTTTTAATTTTTATTTATTTATGATAGTCACAGAGAGAGAGAGAGAGAGAGGCAGAGACACAGGCAGAGGGAGAAGCAGGCTCCATGCACCGGGAGCCCAACGTGGGATTCGATCCCGGGTCTCCAGGATCGCGCCCTGGGCCAAAGGCAGGCACTAAACCGCTGCGCCACCCAGGGATCCCCTACAAGGAAATATAAAAGAGAGACAGAACCTATAAAGAGAATCACTACTCCACAATATGTGCACCTAATTTGAATCGTATTCCAAAAAACCTGAAAGAAAACAGAAACAAATTGGAAACTGAACAGAGTGAATATTTGATGATACTAAAGATTAACTATTAATTTGTTTATGTGTAATAATAGTATTGTAATTTTTTTTCAAGAATCTTAGCTTTTAGAAATATCTATTGAGGGGTACCTTGCTGGCTCAGTTAGAGGAGTATGCGACGCCTGACCTTGGAGTCATGAGCTCGACCCCATGTTGGGTATAGAGATTACTTACAATAAAAAGTTTAAAAAAAAAGATATTTTGAATATAAGTAGATGAAACAAAAAGATGCCTAGGATTTGCTTCAAAATAATCCTGTCAGGGTGAAGTGAACAGGGATGTAGATAAAGGCTGGCTACCAGCTGATCGCTGTTAAAGTTAGGTGATGACCCTTCATGGGGAGGATCATCGTACTATTCAATTTGCTACATATTTAAAACTTTCCAAATAAAGCTGCTTCATTTAAAAAAAATTAAAAAGGAAATAACAAAGTTAGCTTACGAATTTTTCAAATTAACTTCTAAAAATTTTAATATCTAAAATAGAACAGTGAGACATTTTGTACCTAAAGTAGCATATTAACAAATATATTTAGAATTAGTACTTCTCATCTTGAAATCACTTTAATCACCTTAAAATTTCAGCAAGTCACAAAATGAGAATCATAAAATCTTAACACGTGGTGGCCCCAAAGTCCCACCTCCCACGCAGTGAATCATCCTCCCACCTCCCAACAGACAATTACCAGCCTCTGGCAGAGGTCCTCCAAACCCTGGGAAAGTCACTCCATTCTCTGCCCACACCAACTGTCAAAAAGTTCCTCTTCTCCCAAAAAGGAAACTCCCTTTCTCCAGATCTGGTTTACGCCTGGGAAAAAGGGTTTTCCAACAGGTCACCGTCCATTTGTGAGGTGTGAAGTCAAGTTAGTGCCTCGCTGACTGGCATCTCTATCACTGTCATGATGCAAAAAAGAAAATCTCAGAGCTAAGGACAGAACCGCAGGCAACAGGGAAAAGCTGATAGTCAGAGGAAAGGAAGTCTTCAGAGAAGAGGAGGAGTAGAACAGAAGCACTGCAAGGGGTCAGGGGGGAATTTCAAGATGGTCAAAAATAAAACAGGAGGGGACAGTACTCCACAGACTTGACCCCGGGGCCATCGTTACCCGGTGAGAGGAACTTCAGGGTACTGCTGGGGCGCAAGTGAACGCGCTCTTTGCTGGGGAATACGGAGCCATCTACTACCTCTTAATACATCTTCACTCTGGAAAGAAGGCCAACACTGCTGTGTCCTAGAACTCTTTCAAGGAGCTTATAATTCAGCAGACTTAACTTTCATTTCAAAAAAATTTAATCCTATTTCAACCGGTTTTGTAGCCATCGAGACAAGCCGCATCAGCTTGCTAGGCTTCCCTACGAGCGTCCCTGGCGTCTGTCCATCCATCCTGTCAGCAGTCCCCGTTGGTCATAATAAAAATCACTGGCAAGAAATATCTTAGATGACCAAGATTAAAATTTCAGTAATAATCACCACCACAGAGTTCCCACAAATGAACAGCATACTCCCAAAACTGCCATGGGGATACCATGAAAGCTTTAGCCAATGTTCTGCCCAAGCCTGTCTGTGTCGCTCCTCTACACAAGGGCCCTGGGAGCGACCCTCCGCAGGGCCCAAGGGCCCAGCCAGACACCGTATACGGATCCGGACTTAATTCAGGGCGCCTGACCCATTTAAGAGAAGGACACAGGAAGCACCCTTATTTCCCCAGTGTCACACCCAGCAACTGGTTGAAGCGGGATTTGGGGCTGCAACAATATCCTTTCCACCCTCCGCTCCTTTCAGGAAAAAAGGAAGGGAGATAAACTATCAGGTACCTGGTTGCTTAAAATTCCCATCCCCAAGGACCCGGGACAAACTCCCCCAAGCCTGTCTCCTGGGGACAGCTCAGGGACAGCGGAGCTCCGACACCCCTGACGGCACGAGGCAAAACTCCCAATGGTCAGCGGCACCTGGAACCTCCAACCTGGGCAGCCACTCTGCGACCTTTCACGCTGCAGATGGACGCGACGTCCCACTTATAAAGCGGCGACGGAGAGCAAGGCAGGCGGCAGCCACCCCTGCCCAGATCTGCGCTCGCCCCCCTCCTGCCCAGCTTCCCAGCGAGGGACCGGGCCTGGAACCCCCCCAACTGCCGTCCAACTTCTGAATGAAACTGCCCCTCACTCTTCCGACAGGTAACCCAGGACAGTACCTACCTCGCAGGGTTACTGCAAGGGGACAACGAACAAACTAAGCAACAGAACAGTACTGGACACAGACGAAGTACTCGATGAATGTGACCCGTTATTACCAATACTTTCTAATTCACCATGTGATACCTTTACAAAGAAAATACACTATGATTCAATAAAGCACAGATTAAAATAATTCAGTATATAATGACCTCCCAAAGAAAACATACTAAACTATATTTTAATTTAAAGTAAGAATCAGGGATCCCTGGGTGGCACAGCGGTTTAGTGCCTGCCTTTGGCCCAGGGCGCAATCCTGGAGACCCGGGATCGAGTCCTACATCGGGCTCCCGGTGCATGGAGCCTGCTTCTCCCTCTGCCTGTGTCTCTGCCTCTGCCTCTCTCTCTCTCTCTCTCTCTCTCTCTCTCTCTCTCTCTCTCTCTGTGACTATCATAAATTAAATAAATAAATAAATAAAGTAAAAATCAGGAGTGCCTGCGTGGCTCCGTCCATTATCTTGATCTTGGCTCAGGTCATGATCTCAGGGTCATGAAATCGAGCCACTCGTTGGGCTCCGTGCTGGGCATGGAGCCTGCTTAAGACTCTCTCTCCCCCTCTGCCTCTCCTTGCTCATGCACTCTTTCTCTCTCTAAAAATGAATGAATGAATGAATGAATGAATGAACGAAATTTAATAAATAAATAAAAGTAAAATTTAAAATAAACTACCTCTCACATAAAAATCCTGCCTTTAGGGGCACCTGGGTGGCTCCGTCAGTTAGGTGTCTCCTCAGCTCCGGGGTCCTGGGATCAAGCCCCACATCAGGCTCCTTGCTCAGCGGGGAGCCTGCTTCTCCTGCTCCCCCCACCACTTGTGCTCTCTGTTGCTATTTCTGTGTCTCTCTCCCTCAAATAAAATAAAATCTTTTCAAAAAATTCTGCCTTTATTAATTGGGAAACACATTTCAACTACTAAGTGATTGTCAGCTTCAGCTATAATGCCAACTTTTTGATTTATAAACTAACATATGACCAATGTTTGAAGCATGCACTTTCCCCTCTATAAAGCCAGACAGACCATACACATGGCAGGTTGATCTGATTTTACAGTAACTGTGTAGTCCCATTAAAATCCAGTCAGCTGAAAAAAAATGTTTCGCTTGGTCTACTTCCAACATATTGCCAACAAAACCATGCTAAGCAAAAGAAGAATGAAAGAGAGAAAGGGAGTGTGGGAGGGAAGAAAGGAGAAAAAAGGAAAATCGGAAATCATTAAAGTCTTTAAAGTCATTAAAGTAAATGTAGGAGCAATGGGAAAAAAAAACATACAGAACAGCAACAGTACCTTGAAAATATACTAGACTCTGAAGATCAGCTCTGATTTGGTTTAGAAAGTATTAGGTTTTTTTTTAGCACTGGCTAGAGCATTTCCTATGTCCACAAGCTACGTTTAGATGAAACTTTCTCTGAGCGGGATCCCTGGGTGGCGCAGCGGTTTGGCGCCTGCCTTTGGCCCAGGGCGCGATCCTGGAGACCCGGGATCAAATCCCACGTCGGGCTCCCGGTGCTTGGAGCCTGCTTCTCCCTCTGCCTATGTCTCTGCCTCTCTCTCTCTCTCTGTGACTATCATAAATAATAAATAAAAGAAAAAAAAAAAAAAAAGAAACTTTCTCTGATCAAAACCACAGTCAGAAATTTATTCCAAAAACATGACCTAAGTCGCAAATGAACTCATCTCTGTGACTCTACACAAGCAGTAATGGACATCAATTTTATTTTGGAGACTAGAATGCACGTGCCAAAAAGAAGGGGCAGGAGGAAATATCTATATACAAATGAAATTATATGATGTCTAGAATTTGCTTCATAATCATCCTCGGAGGAGGGTAGTGTCAGGAGTGGAAGGGAAGTGTTGATGAGACACGACTGCTATGTCCTGGTAATTATCAAAGCTGGGTGAGGGTACCCGGGGTTCACTACACGAGTGTTCTCTCTACATCTGAATGTATCTTCAACTTCCCGTAATAAAAAGTTTAAAAAGAGAGACACTCTTCTGTAACTAACGATGGTATATTCCTTCTGCCAAAAAGCGTTTCAATAAATAGATGCATTAAAAACATGACTTTAAAAAACTCCAACAACAACAAAAAAAGTCCCGGAAAAAAGGCCACGTTATCTCTCACTGCTATCGTGTGGGCTGCACAGAGCAAGCAACACAGAGATCACAGATCCATAAAATGCTCTAAAATCTACCCTCGAGTCTTTCCATTTAAACTTGCGGCACGGGGACGAAAGTGAACTGGCCCCAGCTAGGAGAAAAGCTAGAGGCACATCTGCACGACACATGCTGCCCACATCTACGGCTCCTCGCCGGGGAGCTGCAAAGTTAAGAATATCTGCAACATACCTTTATTTTCCTGCTGCAGGTGGGGGAGGGAGAGGGACAAATGTATTCATATTCTCATACGTGTATAACTTAAAACAGACAATCTTGGCATTACAGAAATTAAGACACAGGATTTACTGATGTTGATTTTAATGGCTGAGATCCAAAAACAGTTACAAGCTTATGGATAAACTCTTGATTCCTCTGTCAGTAGACAGACCCAACTCATTTCTTGACATTTTAACCTTTCCCATACACAATTTGTATTCATTTTATTAAGAAAAATGAGTTTTCCTTTCTCCCTTTAAGAGAAGTGGATTAAAGAAAACTTTTCAAGGGAGGTGTTCACTTAGCAGCTTTCCTACCAGAGTCCAAGAGCAATTAAACAGAGCATACTGGGGAAAAGGGAAAGATTATCATGGTGCAAGTGGGCTCCCAGAATGAAGGCTGAATGTGCACCGCCGTCTAGCAGATGACCCTGCCACACTAGCTTTTCAAATCCTAGTGAAGGCATTTGGCACCATTTCCTAATAATCCCATAGGACTTCTACTTCCTTGTTTTTTCAACAGTATCTCAAAACGTTGACACATTTATTGAACTATTTTTGGAAGACCCAGCTTTGTCTACCTTCAGGGCTCAAGATACAAATAGATGAGAGCTACAGGACAGATCTCTAGCTACAGAACTTGGCAGGCTTCCTGTGTTCTCCAAGAAAAATTCAATTGGCAACTCCATCAGCAGCAGAGAAGCACAGAGCAGAGGGGACAACTGGACACAAGCAGGCCTTGGCTGTGCCTGACGCTCCCTTAGGAAACCGAATGACTGGTAAGTTTAACCTCTTCCTGACCCGCTTTTATCTGTCGGACACACGGTATGAAATGTATTTTAAGAATCAAATGAGAAAAGTGATTTACTTTGAAAAGATTAAAACGAAACTTTGCAAATTAAAACCATATTTAATAGAAAAGAAAACCATGAGAAGTCTAAGCTGCAATCACCACATAACGGTTTTTATGCTGTTATCTACTAGGAGAAAGAAAAAAATCTATTAATGACCTTGATAGAAAATGATATTTTGGGTACGCCTGGGTGGCTCAGCGGTTCAGCATCTGCCTTTGGCTCAGAGTGTGATCCCAGGGCCCCAGGATCAAGTCCCACATCGGGCTCCCTGCATGGAGCCTGCTTCTCCCTCTGCTTGTGTCTCTGCCTCTCTCTGTGTCTCTCATGAATAAATAAAAATTTCAACAAAAAAAATGATATTTTGAACATATGCACCATTTCTCAAACTTCACTCACAGAACAACTTTATATTTTTTGCCAAATCCAAACACTGTCACTGTATTTTTTACTTTATATTTAACCTTTAAATCAAGTTACAAAAATACCTACTTCATTTTAGCCTTATACTATGTTAATACCAATGAAATCATAGGTTTGAGGCACTTGTCTATTTTTCTGATGTACACTGACATGTATATTTAACCAGTAAGAGAGAAAGATTCATCTGTGTACCACCTTAACTCATTTTAACACACACCACACTTTCGGAAAATATATCCTGGTCTACTGCCTGCAACATCTTCTACAATAAGGAACAGAGTATTTGAATTTATAAATCTGTAAAACCCACCAAAGAGTTTAACCTACACTAACCACACGCACATATGAGTCTTTGGGTCTTTGGGAGCTTCCTCGGACCTCACAGCCAATACCTTATCAGAACCCCATTTCTGTTGCCCTAAACTCCATACACAAAAAATCCCTAGTATGTATATCTTCACGAGTGTAATTCCCATTCCCTATTCATGCCCTAGTAACCAAATTTTTTACCCTAAAGGTATTTAACACAATCCACAGGAGTTCAGAGTTTCCTCTAATCACGGAATCAATATTCAAAGAATATTTAATATATGTGTATGCAAATCACATATCAATCTGAAGATAAATGAAGGTATTCAGGACGCTCTAAAATAAGGTTGCCATTTCTGAAACATAGTCACCAAACTTTTACTGTGTATTTTTAAATCTAATTCAAGTATGTATTGTAAGATTTATAAACATCTGTACTGAACTAATCCATGAAACTATCACAAGAAAAAAAATAATACATTTGCCGAAGTCTTCCTAGGAAGCAGCACCTTTCCGTTCAGACATATCAGTCGTCAACTCCCACCCACCCTAGATGTTGGCTCAATCACCTGACTTTCTCTCTCTCTTCACATGTATATATACACATATCTATGATATATACATATGTTATATACATGATATTATATATACATAATATTTTTATATATATAAAAATACATATATAAAGTTCAACTCAGTATCTGGCATAAAAAAAAAAAGGACCATTTTACTATGGCTGCAGTCCTTACCAAACTGTGACTACCACAGTAATCTTGGGGATTTTATTTTTATCAATTCAAAACCCTAAATCAGTGGACTGAACATGAGTTAATTTCTGCTCCCTCCCAAAACCACACCAAAATGACAGTAAGGAAAAAAATTTTTAAAGGGGAGGGACAAAAAAAAAAAAGGAGGGGACAGGCCAGCAGATGAGATATATCAACAGAATTTTAGAAGATGGAAAACAGATGTACAAAGTAACTGACTTAGCAAAGCAGAGGAAGCCAAAGCTGAATCCCTGTTCTGGTGGAGGCCTCCAAGAAGCAAACTGAGCCCTGGGAGAGGCCCCAGGAGCCTAGGAAGTAGAGGTTCCAGAGGCCACAGAGTGCGAGGGGAGAGACAGAGCTGAAAACAGCACATGGAGCACTCCTGAAACTCTTCCTTCTCCCTCCCTCTCTCTGAACTTTGCAGCCAAAAGACAAGAGGTTCATTCTCTAGAGCAGTTGAAGGAAGTCTCCAGGCTGAGGGAATCCAGACACAGAGGGCAGATGTGGGGGGAACACAGAAAACAAGGAGGCCCTACTACTCGGGCAACATGTATTCACCAAGTGCAAAATAGACAAAAATATTTGCCTTCTTGCAGTTTACACTGAGGTGATAATAATACATACTATGAAAGAAAAGAAAGAAAGAGAGAAAAGGAAAAGGAAAGAAAAGAGAAAAGAAAAGAAAGAAAGATTGAAGGCATACTAGGGTTTTAGGTGTGCAAGCAGGGTTGTAGTTTCAAATAAATGATCATGGGAAACAAAGATCTGAAGGAGTTAAGGGAGTAAGCTATGCAGGTATCTGCTGGAAGAGCATTCCAGAGGGGAAGCAAGTGCAAAGGGCCATAAGTAGAGTAAGATTGGAGACACTACACACATGGAAAAACCAAGGACATTACCAGAAAGAAAATTCAGTGACCATGGAGCAGCGTTGAAAACAGGAAAACAAAAAAATTCAGCAGAGAGGTTAGAAGAAAGCAAAAACCAAACAAAAAAAAATAAAGGGATGGTATGAGAGGGAAAAAAAAAAAACACTAATAAAATTGGAGAGTCAATCTAGAAAATTTAATCCAAATAACAGAAGTTTCAGAAACACCAGAGAACACAGAGGGAGAAATTATAGAGGAAGATTTCAGGCAGACACGAGTTTCCAACCTGGAAGAGCCCACTGAGCTCAGCACAATGAGTGAAAAACCTCCCATACCCAAGGCACACCATCATGAAATTTCAAAACACCAAGTTCAAAGAGAAAATCCTAAAAACTCTTAAGAAGAGCAAACCAGCCACACCCACAGAGGCAAACATTAGAGTTGCAGGGCTCCTGCCCACCAGCACTGGCAAGCCAGATCACAACAGAATCATGCCTGAAAAAGTCAAAAGAATAAGCAGTCACTAAGTTGGAATTCTATACCCAGCCAAACTATAAAAGCATTCACCGTAAGAGCACAAAAAGGCATTTCAGGGGTGCCTGGCTGGCTCAGTCAGTAGTGCATGCAACTCTTGATCTCAGGGTCATGAGTTCAAGCCCCACAGTGGGCATGGAGCCTACTTGGGGAAAAAAAAAAAAAAAAACGCATTTAAGAGTGGAAAAAAGCTGCTTCAAGACATGCATGCAAGTTTTCAAAAAATTCACCTTCCATTAGCACTTTCTTGGAAATTGCTGGAGGATATAGTTAAAGTAAGAGTTAAGAAAGAGACAGAGAGCCCAGTAACCTGGGAGCCCAGAAAGAAAGGCAAAGGGAATTCCCAGAATACAGCTGCACAGGAGCCCCAGAAGTAAACCAGTCCAGCAGGATGGAGGTTTCCTAGCCTCAAAAATAAGAACTGAACTAAAACAGTTTTTGATCTTCTGTTTCCCAAAATACTTTCCAAAACACTGCTCCCAAAAATCTCTCTCCAATACTCAGACACACGCACACATGTGCACACGTGCACACAAGCACACACTTTATTAAAGTCTCAGCCTGGGACACCCGGGTGGCTCGGTGGTTGAGCGTCTGCCTTTGGCTTGGGGCGTGATCCCGGGGTCCCAGGAGCTCCCTGCATGGAGCCTGCTTCCCCCTCTGCCTATGTTTCTGCCTCTCTGTGTGTCTCTCATGAATAAATAAATAAAATATTTTAAAAATAATAAATAAATAAAGTCTCAGCCAGTTCACAAACCACACTGGGCAGTACTTTCTCACTCATCCCGCTCTATTTCAAGCATGTCTACACTAAATAATCTCCATGCTCCTTTCTGGTCCTCTAGGTGAATGAATCTAAAGGTGTAGCCTGTCTGGACAAAAAGAAAAAGAACCTAGGAATTATGGCAAAGTGCAAATTACGTTTTAATTTAATGTCTTTGAGATAGTGGGATGTGTGTTTATACTGGTAGAAACTCAAAAATATGATTAAACTCAGCACACTTGTTATCATGGTGTTAGTTCCAGCTCAACAGGAGGTCTAGAAACTTGAACTCAGGGCTTACAAAAGGTGATAGGTGGTAATCAGACCTATATGAAAAATTTCCAAAATCACAATTTTCCTGGGGCTCCTGGGGGGCTCAGTCGGTCAGGTGTCCGACTCTTGGTTCCAGCTCAGGCCATGATCTCTGGGTCATGCAATCGAGCCCTGCATCAGGCTCCATGCTCAGTGTGGACTGTGCCTGAGACTCTCTCTGTGCCTCTGCCTTTGCCCCTCTCCCTGCTCATGCTGTCTTGTAAAATAAATACATAAAATCCTTTTTTAAAAAAAAATCACAGTCCACAGTCATCTTGGAATAAGGCAATCAAAAGGTACCATTCATCAGTCTTTTTGTATCTGGCAATTCCTTTCAAAGAGGTTCACAGGCCATAAAAAGAGCAAAGCAAGAGGAAACTGGCTTTTCAGTTTCATAAAGCTTTAGTTTAGATACAATGACCCTCCCTACCTGGTCTAGACAAAATCATACGGAGGGGCAGACAAATCACCGTGGAGCCCTTTCCACACCCTCTCCTTCTTAACCTAGAAAGTACGGAAACCGTCCCCATGACCCTGAAGTTAGTCACATGTGCAAAATGTTAACTTGGCTACCTGAAACAAAACCTTACTGAAGGTATTTCTCAGAGCGAATAAAAAGAGCATTCTTATTCCTCACACATATTCCAATTACTATAAAGATAATTTAGGAGGCAACCTACAGACATGTAGACCTTCATGGCTCTAATATGCTAATTTGAAAAGATACTAATACCCAGGGCAGTATCCATGAAATGAAATTATAATTCCATTTTAAAAGTAATTGAGAATATGAAGTTAGCCCAATTTCGATCTTTAGGGGGAAAAAATCCAGAAGCAGTATATAACGTAGTACTGTCCTTATCCAAACGGTAAGTGACATCACTTTAAAAATGAGAAAACTGAGGTATGCCTGGGTGGCTGTCAGCTAAACATCTGCCTTCAGCTCAGGTCGTGATCTTGGGGTCCTGGGATCGAGCCCAGGGCGGGCTCCTTGCTCAACTCTCCCCCTGCCCCTTCACCCAACTTGTGCTAAGTAAAAAAAAAAAAAAAAAAAAACTTTAATGAAAAATTGAGAAAACCACTGAAATTCTCATTAAAACAAATACTATCCCAAACACTGAGTATTGAGAAAAATGATACATCAAGTATCTATCCTTCTAGACATGAAAAACACATCTCTAAGAAACCCACAGGGATGTCAATCCAACCACAAAGCGAGAGGAAACAAAATCCACCAGCAAGAAAAGCAAATCCCCTGTATGACATGTGGCCTACATGACCCATATGGCCTACGTGACGCAGCTACATGAACTACCACTAGGTTCTACGCCAACTCCAACTTTCAAAGAATCTTCACAAAAAGCACCCCTAATATATTCTATAAAGGTTCAATGAATAGATTTGTCAAATGAGTTAAGCACGATGTTCTAGATCACTTCACATGCCAAATATACATCCACATCCACGTAAATACATTTGCTCTCATACAGAATGCACACACGCACTTTACAGAAAACCGTTAAAAAGCACTGGTCACCACCGCCAGCTACCTCTAGCTATGAGGACGACCGCCCGCTCCCCTTTCTGCCTTCCCTATAATCGCCCCACGACTCTACTACTTGCACCTGAGGCCAGGCTCCTGCAGCTCCCAAGAGGCCACGACCCCATCTGAGACTTGGGGGGGGGGGGGCACACCAGCGATGCCCCCCCCCCCCGATTAGGGGGCTGCTTCGGGCCGAAGCATGGCATTCCCACAGGATGCTCTGTCTGGAATCTGGGGGGGTTCCTGTACAAATCTTCTATGAACTCCGACCCCCGAGGAGTCTGCAAATGTCTGGGTGTCAGGGCGGAGGGCAAGGGCTGCGCGTCCATTCGCTGAGTGGAAAGGGCAACCCTTGAGGATTCTATGAACGTGCAGGGACTCAGGGCCAAAGCCAGCAGAAACCCTGACGTCCAGCTTTTAACTCTGTAAGGGTACCTGGGGGGCACCTGGGGGTACCCGGGGGTTAGTACAGTAATTCTGAATCTGAAAAAGCAAACAGGGCCACTGGAAATGTTTCTAAATAAAGGTGGGGCGGGGGAGGTAGGCACATTTCCTTTGTTTTCTCCAAGTAAAAACCAGAGATTTTAGAAATGCAAATTTTGACTCTCCGCGATATCCGCACAAACTACTATATTGTCTTATAAAAATATGAGCAAAGCATACGCTCCCAAAAAGTCCACACACAGCTTTCGAAAAGACTACTTTGGTTCAAAAAACAAAGACAAATGCCCATAGCTTCCTGTGGAAACAGAAACAAAGTCAAATCTTCAAAAATATTTAGCATTCTACTAAATAAAATACAAACCCCACATTCCTAAATAAAACGGCAAAGATAAAACCCCTTGTAGTTCTCTGGCCACAGTAATATGAGATTGGTGATTCAGAGCAAAACCTGATGTTAAACATAACTATACAATATTACTAATTACAGAGTAATTTTACCAATAAATATTTTGGTTGAGGACTGCTTTGTCATCTTTGCAAGTATTTTTAGTTGAAAGCAAATGGCTGGGTAGTACACATGGACATGGTTATGATTTTTAAAAATCTATTTTTAAAATCTGGTGACTGGATAGGTCTTCTAAACTCGATTCTTTGGAACCGGTAATTTGGAAAGGGTAAACCACAGGAACGCTACGTTAGGAAGGAAAGGACGCGGCCGGCTCACCAACTCAGAGCAGCACAGGGTACACTGGAAGTGATCACCGGCCCAAGAGCCACCAACACGGGCACATACGTAACTGTCCTCAAAGCCAGCTCTCCAAATACAGTAAGAATTCCCTGAATTTCCTTGTTTTACGTTTGCGGTTATTTTTTGGTGGGCCTCCTTTCGGGTCCATCCCCTAAATCTGAAAATCTGCTTCTTCCTACTTGGAATTAAATTTCTGATTTTAACGTAAATACCAGCTGCATTCCTACCCAATCTAATAATACATACCCAGTTGAAATATTCCGTAACAGTTAAATTTTTTTTACATAAGTTAGCAATGATTTCACTAAAATTGTAACTTTGGTATTACTTTTAATCACTTTAAGCAATCCCCACCCAAGTTAGATACCAAGATATTCCGAGTGGAGAGCTCAACTCACCCACCTGTTTCCTCCGCAGTGTCTCTGCACAGGTGCTCTAACTACTTGGGCTGGAGGTGAAAGATGAGCAACCGCTTAGGACTTGGGCTTTCTTAAGGAAGTGTGTTTTGAAAGGAAAGAAACTGTCCCCTCGGATCAGTGCACGTAAGCAGCCTCTGGTTCTTGGCAGTCCTCCTGCACACAAGACCACTACCAGCGGGAAGTCTGCCCAGGGAGTGGGGAAGGCAGGCTAAGACCAGAGGCGCCCTAAATCCACCCCATTGTTCCCACAAGCTCCAAAGAGGAGACATCTGAGGTTTGAGGTGGTTCTCAATCTGAATTACAGGACTGGCCACCGTTGACAGGTGACACTGCCTTCGCTCTTTGCAAACTGTGTCCGTGGATGGAGGAAGCTGGGTGGCCCGGGTCACACCCCAAGACTGCCCGCAGCACCGGGACAGGGGCAGCGCCCTGGTCTCCCAGGGAACCTGCTCAGGACCTGGGAGTCCTACATCCCCGCCCCTGCGGCCAAAAAGCTGACTCAGTTTCCCTCAAGTGCTAAACCCAAAGTGAAATGAGATAGAAAGCCAAACTACACTGCGAATTCTCACAGTATTTATTATAGACGGAGGACACAGAAATAATGCGTTCCGGTGGGAGAAGAAAACCTTGGGGGGGGGGGGGCTGAAGAATATGGACGAATAAAGGGAAGCCTCTTGGAGTCATTAAAAATATGAAAAAACTTACATAACAGTAAAAAGAACAAGACTGCTGGCACGACGACATGCAAAAGACATTTTGGAGGTAAGAAGTTCAAGAAACAGGAAAGGACGGGATTCAAAAAAAAAAAAAAAAAGTACATTTACTGCTCCGATCTGTTCACCTTCCCTCCGTCTTAGAAGCAGCGGCCGCGGTGGAAGCGACGAGGAACGGGTGGATGGAAGGATCCGCAAATTAGCGGGAGGCCCCGGAGGCCGTGCTGCAGAGTAACCGGTCTGGGCGGCAGCTCCTCTAGCCTCCCCGCAACCCTGGCCGCCAAGGAGCGGAGCCCCCGGACCCCACCCGGCACCCCCGGACCCTGCACCGCGTACTCTGCACCCCCGGACCTCGGACCGCGCACCCTGCACCCTGCACCCCGCACCGTGCACTTGCACCCCCGGACCCTGCACCGCGCACTCTGCACCCCGCACTCGTACCCCCGGACCCTGCACCGCGCACTCGCACCCCCAGACCTCGGACCGCACATCCCCGAACCTCGCACCCCGCACCCTGCATTTGCACCCCCGGACTCCGCACCCCGCACCGTGCACTTGCACCCCCGGACCCCGCACCCTGCACCCCGCACTCGCATCCCCGGACCCCGCACCCGCCCCCCGCCCCCCGCAGCGGCCCCGCGGGCGGACCGGCAGTGGGCGCAGAGACCCGGGCGCTGGGGGCCGCCCGCGACCTCCGGGACCGCAACAGGGCGCGCGGGGGGCGGGGAGGGACGGGGCGGGACGCGGCGCGCGTGGGGCGGCGGGACGGCGCGCGTGGGGCCCCTCGCCCAGCCCCGGCACCGCCCACGCGCGCGGCGGGCCCCAGCCGCACCCCCCCCGCCGCCCCTCACCCCCGCGCCGAGCTCCGCGCCGAGCTCCGCTCCGGGATCCGCTCGGGCCCGCGGCCGGCGCCCGGGATGCAGCGGGATTCCTCCGCCGGCCTCCCCGCGGGCCCGGGACGCGCCGCCCCGAACCCCAGCACCTCGGGGCCCGCGCGGCTCACCGGCGCCCCCGCCCCTCCCGGCGCCGCCCCGACGTGGCCCCGACCCCGGGGAGGGAGAGGCGGGCGGGGGACCCGGGACCCGGGCCTCGGGGCGGGAGGCAGCAGTCCCGGGGCCGCCGCCCTCCCCCGGGGACGCCGTCCCGCCGCCGCTTCCTGCCCGGCTCAGCGCCCCGGCCGCGGCCTCGGGGACACTCCGGGCGGCCCGCGCTCCGCGGGGACCAGCCGCTCCGCCCGGACCCCCGGACCCCGGGACCCCCGACCCCCCCAGCCCCCCCAGCCCCGCGGCGCCCCCAGGACTCCGACCCCCGGCCCCCGCCCGCAGCCCCGCAGCCCCGCAGCCCCGCGAGCCGCCTCACCGCGCTCCGCGCCGCCGGGGCTCGCTCCCGCGGGGCCGCTCCCGCTCCAGCCGCAGCCTCGGGGCCGCCGCGCCGCCTCCTCCGCCGCCGCGTTTCAAATTGAAATTCCCTGGCTCCGGCCGTCAGAGCCCCGGCGCCCGCCCCGCCCCTCGCGGCGGAAGCCCCGCCTGCGCCCCCGGACGCGCCCCCAGCGCGGAAACCCCCGCGGCCGCGCCACGCCCCGGCCACGCCCCGGCCACCCCCCTCCGGCCGCGCCGTGCCCCCTGTGGCCACGCCCCTCCGGCCGCGCCACGCCCCGGCCACGCCCCTCGGGTCGAGCCACGGCCCTCTGGCCACGCCCCCTCGACAGCGCCACGCCCCTATGGTCACGCCCCCTCCGGCCGCGCACGGCCCTCTGGCCACGCCCCCCTCGACAGCGCCACGGCCCTATGGTCCCGCCCCTTAGGCCACGCCCCCAGGGGCGGGACTTGCCGCGGGATTCGCCGCCCCGGCCGCCGGGCACCCGCGGCTGCAAGGATGCGCTCCCCGACCGCGAACCCCGCCCGTAAATCCCGTTTCACCAACTTTGCAAACTGCTTTCCTCGGACTGCGAGAGGCCTAAGCCGTCACTGAGCCCATGGACGCGGGCACAGGGCTCGCGGGTCCCTTTCCGCGGAGCCCGGGGAAGAGCTTTCCCGCGGGGAGCAGAAGGCCTGGGGGGGGGGCGTCTCCCGCGGCCCAGGGCGTGACCCAGGGTCCCGGCATCCGGTCCGCGTCCGGCTCCTCCCTCGCTCGGCCAGGGTCTCTGCCTCTCTCTGCGTCTCATGAATAAATACATAAAAATGTTTTAAAAAGAAAGAAAAAAGAACTATTTATTCTTCCTGCGGGAGGGGCTGGGGGGTTTGGGGAAACCCCACAGAGGAGGGACTTTCACGCCGAACCCAAAGCGTGAGTAGGCTTCCTCCAGGCAGCACCCTGGGAGCCCGAATTGCAGAGCAGGACAAGGCTGAGGATGCTGCAGACCTAAGGCTGTGAAAGACACACACGATACCTCCCGGGGCCCTGCTGCTTTTCTTTTATAAAATTACACCACTTTTTCTCAGATTCTACTGATTTCATCTTTTCTGAACGTTGACCATCAAGAGGGAGGCGCAGGGCAGGCCTCCAGGGTGTGCCAGCCGCGCACCTCTCGTTCTTGCTCCCTCCCTCCCTTAGCGAGGGCTTTAATGACGCTGCCTGGGCCAAAGTCCTCTTTTCTTTGCCAAACATAATCTTTTCTAAAACTAACAATGTCGCATGGAAGCTCGGTTACAGTCTCCAGGGGCCTGGTGCTTGTAGTCGACAAAGCTCCTTCACGTATCTTATCATTTGATCCTCCCAATAACCGTTGGGAAAGGGCAGGGCAAGTATTAACCCCAGCACATCAAAGAAAATTAAGTCGGGAAGACACACTGTTTTCTAAAGATCTGCTGGTAAGCAATAAAGGTAATAATAGCCGGGTGGCCTGGGTGGCTCAGTCGGCGAAGCACCTGCGTTTGGCCCAGGTCATGATCCCAGAGTCCGGGGATCAAGGCCCCATTCCGTCTCCTTGCTGAGCGAGGGGCCTGCTTCCCCCTCCGTCTGGTGTCCCCCCTGCTTGTGTCCTCTCCTTCTCTGATGAATAAATAAATAAAATCTTTTTAAAAATAATACTAGTAGTCGCTAACACCTATTGCATGTTCCACGTACTAGATGTTGTTCTAAGCCCCTGACGTATGTGAACTCACCCGATCCTGCGTGCGCTGAGCACCCCGCTGGCCTTAATCAGAGGCACTGATATGGGGGGAAGAGCCCTGATAAGAGAGCAGCCTTGATGGGAGAAAGCCGGGGATGTCGTGAGACGATACCAACAGGAACTTTGAGGCCGATTTACAAGGAGACTAACAACACTGAAGCTTCGGGATCCCTCATTCTCACAGGCCTGAAACTAACTATATTTGTAAATTTTTTGCTTAACAAAGAGAGTCCCTAAGGTTATATAAGCTCTAAAACCCATAAGACCTTTGTCTAGACCTGGTGAGAGCCTTTAAAAATGCTAATGCAAAATAATAACATAAGTCTAGGTGTAATCGATAAACAATAATGCCCTTCTCATAGGAAATGATTCCTGTCCTCTGTTCTCCGCTGACGCATGGGAGTCACTTCAGGAAGCTACCTTTTAGGGGGGATACCAAGAAGCGAACTTATATCCGTGGGTGCGTAGCCTTGATAACGCGGGAGCCGGCAAGGTTTAGGCTAAAGAGATGATCAAAAAGGTCCTGGGAAGGGTGTTATCAGAGCTCTGAAGGCTCTTGTGTGGAAGAATCAGACTTTGTGGTGTCGATACAGCCTTACAACATTTCAGTGGAACGGAGCCGACTCTGTGATGACCTGCAAGGAACTGAAGGAGGAAAAATGGAATTCTGGGAGCGATAAGGAAGGGACGAACACAGATGGCTCATGGCACGGCACAGACGTCAGCAGACAACAGGTGGCATTCCAGGCGAGCGGGGTGGCCTTAACCGGGAGAGAAAAGAAGTTGGGACGGCCAAGCAGGGCAGAGTGTGAACAGGTGATATTTGGAGATGCGGGCAGTCAGCACGGGCAGGCCCACCGGGTGGGAGTTCAAAGCAGAATATTTGTCTCCAGGAAAACGGATTGATAAAAGCCAGGCTGGGTCTCCCCACTCAGAGGGACTAGAGTAACAGGGAGGGACCCACAAAGAACAGCACAGGAATCTGGACACCAGACCCGAGAGTCATCCTATCCAAATTTAGCGCCGCCGCCTCAATCTTAGGCACCATCTGCAGGCAAAGCCAGTCTGGCCTTGTAAGTAGGAGGCGGCCTCGGATCTCCCCGAGCCCTCCTCACCAGCTCATCCACGCGCTTCTCAGAATCTGGATCCCACCATACGGGTGAGTCATCCTTCCATCCTCGCGCCTCTGGCTGCCAAGCCCAACCAGGTAGCAGTACTGGGCGGGCTTTGAACGAGAACCTGCCCTTGGGTCCTCGGCAGGGAGACCGCTCCGTCTTGGACGCGTGTTCCCAGGCCTGCGGCCTACGCGATAGGGACACCACGTAAGTGTCGCAGGAGGCACTCCCTCCCCGGGCCAATCCTTGGAGTTTTGCACTTGTCTGTGGCTGCACAACCCCCCAGATTAGTGACAAACATTTCGTTGCTGGGATTCTTTGGGCATCGAAGCAGGCTCAACAAGACGGTGCCACTCTGCGCTGTGCGGTGTCGGCTAGAAGGGTCAACTGTGGATGAGCCATCCAAGGCGGCCTCACCCGGTCTGGCAGTTGGTGCCGCCTGTCAACAAGGAGCCTAACTTCCCCTCCACAGGAGCTCTCCTTTTACAGCTCTCTCCCCAGGCGGCCTCCTAGCAGGATGGGCTGGGCTTCTCTCCGAAGCACCTGGCTCCCGATGCGTGAAAGCAAAAGCTTGAGCGTCTGCCCTCGGCTCAGGGCGTGACCTCGGGGTCCCAGGATCGCGTCCCGCGTCGGGCTCCCCGCACGGAGCCTGCTCCTCCCTCTGCCTGGGTCTCTGCCTCTCTCTCTGGGTCTCTCAGGAATAAATGAATACACTCCCAACTATTGCTAGTAAAAGTATGTTTCTCAACCTGCCAAACTGAGCTGCTTCCTCAGCTGGACTGGGGTCGTGCCACATGCGCAGCCCTGCTCCGTGTGTCTCGGTGGCAGAAAGCCGCCCGCCCGCGTGGGGCCCCTGGAGCTGTCGCTCCATGGATGTCACCGTCGATTGCTCCCCGGAACTGGAAGCAGAAGCAGAAGAGGGCCCAATGAGAACCCCCCCCCGAAAGCTGCATTTGCAAAGAGTGAAACAAAGACGTGAGCAGTCCGAGGGGTGTGATGCCGCGGGCCTCGCGCCATGTCTGCACACGCAGAGGCAAGTAACACGTGTGCTCCCACGGTGCAGAGCAGTCCGGGGGCACTAACTGGGCCAAGCAGTCGGCAATTCTGGTTCCCACCTGTGCCCCCAGATTGTCCTCATCTCCCAACGCAGATGTTTATTCCGCCAGGTGACTGTCACGGGACACACAAAGCTAAGGCAGTGTTGTCCAGGCCAGCACACCGAGTCCCACGCACACCATCTCCATCCCCCAGTGACGCAGCACAAGCCCATGAAATCTGTTACTTTACTGGAATTTCCCGTGACAAGTCAAGGGACGTTTCCGTGTCCCTGGTCCTCGGAGGGAAGGGCTGCGGGGCTGCAGAGCGAGCAGCAGCTCGATCCCACCGAACCCAGCGCAGGGACTGTAGGGTCGGTGGGCAAGTCTCAGCGGCTGGACCCGTCCTTCCGGGGGCGGGGGCGTTGCAGAGCAGGTGCTGGGTCCCGAGGCCCGGCCTGTGGCGCGTCCCGCGGCCCTGAGCTCAGCTTAAAGCTGTTTTGCAGGCGCATGGCTGAGCCCAGTAGAAACAGTGAAGTCATTGTAAGAGGTCAGAAGCTGTGACAAGATCGTACATCCCGCATCCCTGTACATCACACCGGACCCACTGACACGTGGGGCTTTGGGTTGCGTCCCTTGGGGAGGGTCCCTGGTCCTGCTTTGTGTGATAAAACAGACGCCGTCTGGTGAGGAGAACAGATCATGGCAGAGGCAAGGCTTCCTAGTCACCAGAACAATTTTCTTGTCACCCGGGGCACAGACCTATCCACCGCTTCCAGCCTCCCTGCCAGCAAAAGGTGCCCACACACCAGTGGAATCCGGGTAGTGCTGGTGTACACTGTCTCCACGCAGGGTCCCCCCTAAAACCATCTCCTGCATGTTCCTTCGCTCACTTCCTCCTTCCTTTGCCAGGTGCGGAGGACCCAGAGAGCTCTAAGGTCCTAGGGCACGAGGGACCTTCCAGAATGTAGGAAGCCTGGGTTCCTGAACCACGATGAGGAACGAAGCCTTCTCCCACCCCCACTGGACTCTGAGCGAGAAATAAGGAAGAAATAAGCCTTTGGGGTATTGAGCCCCTAAGACAAAGTTCAACCGAACCACTCAAAAAAAACAAGAACAGATGAAATATATTTGAAGTCATTGTATGCTATCAGAGCACAACGGGAACAGCACAATGCAGAGATCATGAGGCCAATCTCAACAACAGGCCCAGCAGTTCGAGTCCTAATTGCAGACACTAGAAACCCATAGAAAGGGGTGATAAGTTCCGATTAAGGGCCTCATGGAGGTTCAAGAGTGGCCAGATGGCCTTGAAGGAACTACGTGAGCAAAGGCAGGGAGGCTTTGAAGGGGAGCTTGAGTTTAGAGCTCGTTCTATAGTCATCCGGGACTCAGGATAGGTTTCCATGAGATCATCATATGATGAAACGTCTTACCCATTTGTTATATTAAATATAAATTTCCCATCAAGTCTTAGTTAAGCAAAACCCTCAAAGCACAATAATTCAACTCACTTAAACCTAAACTTAATAAATTGAGCAAATATTTTCTTTGTAATAGACCATGAATGAAGTGGCCTGGCAAGCCCCTCATTTTACCCTTTAAAAATATTAGTGCTTGGCTTATGACCGTTCGACTCGATGGCTTCTGAGCAAATAGTGGCCTCGTGAAATGTTTACATCTAAAAAGCAACGCACTCTTCATCTGAGAGTCTCGTATACCCTCGTGAGAGAATAATCTTCACTTTAATGTGATTTAAATGAAGATTTAATGTTTCTCACACCTGGGGTTTACCACCCAACCGTGTCTGTTCCCAGCGCCTGGTGACTCACCCAGTTGAGAAGCCAACTCCTAAAAAAAAAAAAAAACAAAACAAAAAGAAGCCAACTCCTGGTTTCAGCACAGGTTGTAATCTTGGGGTCATGGGATTGAGCCCTGAGACGGGCTCTGCGCTCAGCAGGGAGTCGGCTAGGGCTTCTCTCTCCGCCTCCCTCTGCTCCTCCCCCTGCTCGTTCTCTCTCTCTCTCTCTCTCTAAGATAAATGGATAAACCTTTTTAAAAAAAAAATAAGGGGACACCTGGGTGGCTCAGGAGTTGAGCACCTGCCCCCAGCCCAGGGCATGACCCCAGGGTCTCAGGATCGAATCCCACATCCGGCTCCCTGCATGGAGTCTGCTTCTCCCTCTGCCTGTGTCTCTGCCTCTCTCTGTGTGTCTCATGAATAAATAGAAAAAATCTTTTAAAAAATGTTCTCTAAAAACAAATTGAGATCAACTGAAAGAAGAGGACAAAGGAGATTCTTTAGAAAGCAGATGGAGGTGAGGTTGAGATAAGTCAGGCCTGGCTACATTTGAGCTCAGCGGTGCCAGTCAGAGCGGCCTTGCCAAGGTAGTAACATGGAACATTCCACCAACTCAGGTGGGAACACGGGACAGAATTCCAGGATACGTGGCAGTTTTCAGAGAAGAAAAATTGAGGATGTGAGCCTGGTCTGACTGTGACATGTATCAGTGGAATTAACCACCAGCCCTGGTCAGACAGTGTCCCTTGCTGCCTCGTGGGCATCTGCTCAGATCCCCAGAAACTCTGACCTCACAGAATAACTTTCCCAGCTGGTTTGTTATACATTTAATACATTTAATATGAACAATTTTTTTGGTCTGTCTTGGAAAAGGCTAACAGACAAGGATAAACTCCCCAAAATAAGAGTAGTGTCTTATGCCACAAAACGATTAATAAAGCTGTCCAGAAGTTAATTGGATGACAAAATCCACAAACTAGAACTCAAAAGATCCCCAAGGGTAAAATCATCTGTAATATGCACGCAAATAAGAAAGAGTGAAAGAAACATATTAATATGTAATTTTTTTTAAAGATTTTATTTATTTATTTGAGCGAGTGTGTGTGTGCACAAAGGGGGTGCAGGGGTGGAGGGAGAGGGAGAAGCAGAGTCCCTGGTTAGTGGGGAGCCCGACGCAGGGCTCGATCCCAGGACCCCAGGACCATGACCTGAGCTGAAGGCAGACGCTTACCTGACTGAGCCACCCAGGCTCCCCTGTAATTCTTTTTTTTTTTAAGATTTTATTTATTTATTCATGAGAGACACACTCAGAGAGAGAGGCAGAGACACAGGCAGAGGGAGAAGCAGGCTCCGTGCAGGGAGCCCGAAGTGGGACTCGATCCCAGGTCTCCAGGGTCACGCCCTGGGCTGAAGGAGGCGCTAAACCGCTGAGCCACCAGGCTGCCCTGTAATTCTTTTTCTTAATAGTTGAATTGTTAGGCTATAATGTATCTCATTTATTCCTTTAGCAATGGACACATATATACTTAAAATTTTTTTGCTTGTAAAAGCAAATTGCTTATAGTAAAATTACTTGGCCTGTACGTAAAGTATTTGCTTTAATTGCTTATAATAAAATTAATTTTCTTCTACAGATGTCTCTAAGTACATGTGCAAGTATGTAGGATTAATTTCTAAAACTGGAGCCATTGGATAAAAGAGTATTTGCATTTAAAATTTGTATATATGCTGCCATATGATAGTATTTTTCACAGGAAATTACCTCACGTGTCACTGGCCAGGCTATGGACTGGGCAAATAACTGATGACCACACTATTCAGGGTTCTTGAGAGAAGCAGAACCAATACCATATATAGCGGAGACCTGGTATGGGAACTGGCTTCATGGTTATGGAGCATGAGAAGCCCCAGCGTTTGCTGTTTCTGCGCTGGGTAACCCGGAGGGCTGGTGGGATGGTCAAGGCCAGGTGTGAAGGCCTGAGAACCAGGGAGCAGGTAGGATGGTTCAGGGCAGGTGTGAAGGCCCGAGAACCAGGGGAGCAGGTGGTAAGACTCAGGCCAGGTCTGAAAGCCCGAGAACCAGGGAGCAGGTGGTAAGACTCAGGCCAGGTCTGAAGGCCCGAGAACCAGGGAGCAGGTAGGATGGTTCAGGCCAGGTGTGAAGGCCCGAGAACCAGGGAGCAGGTGGTAAGACTCAGGCCAGGTGTGAAGGCCCGAGAACCAGGGAGCAGGTGGTAAGACTCAGGCCAGGTCTGAAGGCCCAAGAACCAGGGAGCAGGTGGGATGGTTCAGGGCAGGTGTGAAGGCCCGAGAACCAGGGAGCAGGTGGTAAGACTCAGGCCAGGTCTGAAGGCCCGAGACCAGGGAGCAGGTGGGATGGTTCAGGGCAGGTGTGAAGGCCCAAGAACCAGGGAGCAGGTGGTAAGACTCAGGCCAGGTGTGAAGGCCCGAGAACCAGGGAGCACAGGTGATAAGACTCAGGCCAGGTGTGAAGGCCCAAGAACCAGGGGAGCAGGTGGTAAGACTCAGGCCAGGTGTGAAGGCCCAAGAACCAGGGAACAGGTGGTAAGATTCCTTGTCTCAGGCTGAAGGTTCAGGAGGGGACCGGGGACTGTTGGGGGTCAGTCCCGGAGTCCAAAGGCCCTCACACCAGGAGCTCCCATATCCACAGACGGGAGACAGCGGATGCCCCAGCTCAAGAAGAGAGAAATAAAATTCGCCCTTACTCCACTCTTTGTTCTGTTTGCACCCTCAGTGGTTGGATGAGGTCTGCCCACGCTGTAAAGGCAGATCCCCTGTTCTCATCTGTAGATGCAAATGCTGGGCTCTTCCTAAAGCCTCCTCACAGACACATCCAAAAATATCTGGTCTATCCTTAGCCCTGTCAGGTTGATACATGTAAAGCCAACCATCAGAATGACTGTGCAATGCGGGGGTGTGTGGATGGGGTGGGGGTGCGGTTGGGTGGTTGACGACATGAACCCCCCTATTCAGGGAAGGTCCTGGGACCCGTTCTCTCTGCAGGTACTGCGGTTGCTACTGTGTCTGAATCGTTCAGTGATATTTTAGGTGCAGGGGAAACGAGGTCCAGTCTTGAATAGCCTGGAACATACTTAGAGGAAACCAGAAAATAGATTCTTTGGAAGAATGAGATTATTCGACATGTAATTACCGCGCCGACGTAAAGCTACTTCAAGGTGACGTTTCCTTGAAGGGTCAGAAAAAGGGTAGATACCTAGATACCTGTGTGTTTAGTCAACTATGATTTTTTTATATTTGGAAAGTTGTATTTTCTAAACTTGTTTGTTTTGACTGTCTTGAATTTATTTGTGTGTTGCTTTTTATAGCTATGTTTATTAAATATCCAATCTGCCGGAAATACAGTGAAAGAAAAGAAGATAAGGAAAATTTTGTGCAAACCTAGGCAACAGGCCAGAGGATGGAAAACCGACTGTGTCCAGATATAACAGGAGCCGCCGCCGCCGCAGGACTTCGGTAGACTCGGACACTGTGATACTAACTGTGGGCTCGGCTCTGAGCTAAACGCTTTAGGCCAAAGAGAAAACAGAGACTGGCTTCTTTCACACAAAAGTTCTTTAAGCTTTTAGCAAAAGCTACAATTTCTTTTGTGACTGATGATCTTTAATTGGGTAGTATTTAGAAGAAAATACATAGTTAATGATTTAGTTTTATAAATTCAGTTAGATGGGGATCTAAAATCTAACGTTTTACAGTTTCCCATAGAGAAGCCTCACATAACTGGAGTTAGACTCGCTCCTAGGTGTTTGATTGTTTTCATGCTATTGTAATGTTATCATCTTAAATATTTCATTTTCTAGCTATTTTTTATTACTGAATAGAAATCCAAACGGTTTTACCATGTGTGCTCATATCCAATGATCTTAACAGACCACTTTTTTATTTTTTCAAAAGACTTTATCTATGTATTTGAGAGAGTGAGAGCGCGAGTGAGTGGGGGGGGAAGAGCAGAGGGAGAGCGGGGAGCCTGCGGGGGGCGCTGGGGTCACGGCCTGAGCCGAAGGCAGCCGCCTAACTGCCTGAGCCACCCAGGCGCCCCAATAAACCCACTTTTTAATTCTGTTTTTCTGTAAATTCTTTTGGATTTTCTCTGTACACTGTGGTTGTTTTAAAATCTTTCCATAAGTTCTTCGAGACAGCTCTCTCTGGAAGAGCCTAATTTCCCTCCACAGCGTGTGGACTGTACTTAGTAACCCGCTCTTAACAAAATAAAATGTTGTAGAAATGACAGTGAGACATGCAAGGCAAGGTTAGAAAAGGCTTTGTGGTTTCGACCTTGTTCTCCTTTGGAGGATCTGTCCTGGGAAGCAAGCGAGCAGCTTTGGAAGACGCGCGGGGAGGCACTGAGGCTTCCAGGAGCGTGAGAAGCATCTCGGAGCCGACGCTCGCGGACTCCCGGGCAAGCCTTTGCTGACTGCGACTCTAACTGATTTCATGAAATGCCTTTTCCACCCAAATCAACCAGCGAAGCCACTCCCGAATCCCCAGCCCACAGAACCAGTGACATAATAAATCCAGTTGCTTTAAGCTTCTAAGTTTGGGGTGACTTGTCGTACACAAATAGATGACTAGAATACGACTATCGTGCTTTATTTGCTAATAATAGTTTTATTTCTCTCTTCTCAGTCCTGTTATTATTTTATTCCTTGCCTTTGTATACTAGGTGGGATCACCAGGCTAGGGACAGAAGTGATCTTAGCGGGCTTCCAGATCTCATTCCTGATTTCAAAGAGACGTCATTTATTTATCATTGTTTGATGGTTATGATAGGTGTTTTTTGTAAATATCCTTCATCAGGGTAATAATACTCCTTTCTGTTCCTAACGTGCTAAAGATTTACTTTTTTAAAAAAATTTTTAGAGAGAGAGTATGTGTGCATACACGCACATGTGAGTACATGCGTGGAGGGGGCAGGACAGAGGGAGAGAGACTCCTAAGCAGACTCCAAGGGTGGGCCTGGAGCCCATCACTGGGCTCAATCCCATGACTCTGAGATCATGACCTGAGCCAAAATCAAGAGTCTAACGCTTAACGGACTAAGCTACCCAGGTGCCCCTACTTTTTCTTTTTTAAATCAAGAATAGGTGTTGAATTTAATTAATATAATCATATATGACTTATTTCCTTTATGAGGTGAGTTATATTAATTGATTTTAAAATGTTAAGAGGATCCCTGGGTGGCTCAGCAGTTTGGCGCCTGCCTTCGGCCCAGGGCATGATTCTGGAGTCCCGGGATCGAGTCCTGCATCGGGCTCCCTGCATGAAGCCTGCTTCTCCCTCTGCCTGTGTCTCTGCCTCTCTCTCTCTCTGTGTCTCTCGTGAATAAATAAATAAAATCTTTAAAAATAAATAAATAAAATGTTAAATAAGCTTTGCACTGCTGTAATAAATTCGACTTGACTGTGATGTGTTATCTTTGCACATCCTACCATATCTGATTTGCAGGTATCATATTTAGGTTTTTTGCATTTTCATTCATAAGAGTAAATGGACTATAACATTTCCTTTTAAGTAATTTCCTTATCAGGCTTTGATATCAAAATTATGTTGTCCTTATAAAATGAGCTAGAAAGTTTACACTTATTTTCTTTTTTCTGAAAGTTTGTGTAAGCTTGGAGTTATTTTTCCTTAGTGTATAAATCATTCGCTAAAAGAGTCATCTGGGCTTACAGTTTTCCTTGTGGAAAGGTTTAATTATGGGTTTCTATTTTTATTAAAGTCTCAGTTGCATTTTTAGGGAATTCTTTAATTTTGAATTTTCAGATTTATAGACATTAAATTGTTCATAATGTTTTTATTATCTTTTTCATGTCAAAGGGATCTGTAGTGATGTCCCTTACTTCATTCCTGACCTAGGTCCTTGTGCTTTTTCTCTTTTTTCTTGATCCATCTTCCCAGGGCCTTATCAATTTTATTAGTTACTTTTTAAAAAGGGGGCACCTGGGTAGTTAGTTAGTTGAGTGTTCGGCTCTTTTGATTTTGGCTCAGGTCATGATCTGAGTCATGAGATCAAGCCCCGGGTCATGCTCCATGCTCAGCGGGATTCTGCTTGATTCTCTCTCTCTCCCTCTCCCTCCCCCTCTGCCCCTACCTCCCACCACCATGTTAATAATGCACACATGCATATACACACTCTTTCTCAAATATAATAAAGATTTTTTTAAAACTTAAAATAACTTTTGACTTTATTGATTTTTCTCCATTATACAAGTGTTTTCTAACTAGTGTGTTTTATCTTTATTATTTCTTTCATCAGCTGTTATTCTAAAAAAATTTTTACATTTTAAATATTTAAATTCAATTTGCCAACATATGGTATCACACCCAGCATTCAACCCATCAAGTGCCCCCCTCAGTGCCTGTCACCCAGTCACCCCCAACCCCCCCACCTCCCCTTCCGCAAGCCTTTGTTTCTCAGAGTTAGGAGCCTCTCATGGTTTGTCTCCCTCTCTAATTTTTCCCACTCAGTTCCCCTCCTTTCCCCTATCATCCCTGTCACTATTTCTTATATTCCCTGTATGAGTGAGACCATATGATGATTGTCCTTCTCTGATTGACTTACTTCACTCAGCATCATACCCTCCAGTTCCATCCACATTGAAGCAAATGGGGGGTATTTGTCCTTTCCGATGGCTGAGTAATATTCCATTGTATATATAGACCACATCTTCTTTATCCATTCATCTTTCAATAGACACTGTGGCTCCTTCTAAAATTTTGAAAAAGATAATGTGGCTAATTGATTTACAGTACTTTTCTAACATATACTTTTACGACTATAAAATTCTCTCAAAACACGCCATTTTGATGTCATATTTTTACTTTTATTCAGTTAAAAAATATTTTTAACTCAAAATCTAGGTGTGTTTTGCGGTATTTGCTATCAAGACTTACTATAAAGCTACAGGATATGTGATATTGCTAGAAAGATAGACAAATAGAACACTGGAACAGAACAGAATGCCCCAAAACAAAGCCACACACCCAATATGGTCACTTGATTGATGAGAAAGGTACAACTGTAGGGAAATGGAGAAAAGATTTCTTGTCAATAGATAATATTGAGTACACTGGATGACTGAACAGGAAAAGAAATTAATCTTGACCCGTACTTCTCTCTGTACATAAGAATCAGTTGCAGCTGGACTGTAGACCTGTGTAAGTGGTAAAACAATAAAGCTTCTACCTATGAGATAATATAGAAGAACATCTTTATGATAGATGACAATATCTTAGAATTAAACCATGCATGCATACACACACACACAACACTAACCATAAATAAGGAGATTAATCAATTGTACTTCATTAATATTAGGAATACTTGTTTACTAGAAGATATCACAGAGAAAGTGAAAGGCAACCTGAGGTGGAATAAATGTTTGGAATTTACGTATCTGATAAAGTACCCTTTCCTAGAATTTATAAAGATCAGCTATGAAAAAAAAAAAAGCCAAAAACTTGATGAAAAATGGGCAAAAGACATGAAAACTTCATTAAAACAGAATACTCAGTTGGTCAATAAACACAGGAAACGGTGCTCAACTTCACTAGTCACCAGTGGATTGCAAGTGAATCACAATGTTATGCTACTGTATACCTGCCAGAATGGCTAAGATGAAAAAGAATGATATTCCAAATGTGATGGGTGATAAGAGTAGAAATTAATAAAACCACTTTAGAAAACTATTTGGCAGTATATACTGAACATACACACCTGTTACATAAGCTCCAAAATTCTACTCCAGGGAATATATTCTAAAGAAATGCGTAGGGCGCCTGGGTGGCTCTGTCAATTAAGCATCTGCCCTCAGCTCAGGTCATGATCCCGGGGTCCTGGGATGGAGTCCCCATCCGGTTCCCTGCTCAGTGGGGAGCCTGCTTCTCTCCCTCTGCTGCTCCCCCTGCTTGTGCTCTATTGCTCTCATTCAAATAAATAAATAAATAAGCAAAATCTGTAAAAAAAAAAAAAATTAAGAAATGTGTACATAAACACACCAGGACATACATGCAAATATGCATAGCAGCATTTTTTGAAACAGTAGGAACAACAGAATATCCACAAACAATAGGATTATGGTATACTCATATAATCAGTGATAGTACGATAATAAAATGAAGTAATCGTGACTGTAAACAAACATGAGCGTACCTCAAGCATCACAATGCTGAAGGAAAACAGCCAGACAAAAGAATATGCACAGTGCAGTTCTATTTATATGAAGTTCAAACAAGCGATAAAAGCATGGTGATGGCAATCAAGGGTGATTTTGCTGGTGAACTAATGCTGGGGGTTCTGGGGTGCTGGCAACGATCTATTTCCTGGTATGTGTAGTGGTTACACAGGTGTGGTAAACTTGTGATTTGTACACTTTTCTGAATGAATGCTAAACTTTAATTTAAAAAGTTTCGTTAAAAACAAATGCTGAGAGGCCCCTGGGTGGCTCAGTCGGTTAAGCGTCTGTCTTCGGCTCAGGTCATGACCTCAGGGTCCCAGGATCGAGCCCTGGGTCGGGCTCCTTGCTCAGCGGGGAGCCTGCTTCTCCCTCTGCGCCCCCCACCCCAAAGGAGGTTCATCCTCTATCTCTCACTCACCCTCTCTCAAGTAAATAAATAAAATCTTTTTAAAAATGCTGAGAAAAAAGATATACTTTTTATCTCTAAGTGGTGGTGTCTCTCTGCACTCACCTTCGGCCTTCACAGAAGAAATGACTCCTCACACTGTGAATATATTTCAAATTGTCTTAAAAGTATTAAAACCAGTTTTAAAATAGCATAGATTCTACCCTTAACATTTGATTTACCAGGATTGATTGGTCTTCTTACCTCTACCCTGTTAATTACCGCTAAGTAACAGCTTTTATTTTTATTTCTGAAAAAACTTTTTAAATGGAGCATGGTTGTCAAAACTGAATATGCTTTTGTTCCTCAAAATTAAAGATACTTTTAGTTTTCTTACTTGAATAAACATATTCAATATTTCTCTACAGCAGTTTTGCCTTGTATTCAGGAAGACCAGTTATTGACTTTACAATAAATATGTGGTGGAAATGTATTTCTATCTATATGATCTTGGTTCCTAAGGTCTGTGTTCTTTATTTTTGAACAATGTATCAACGTGAATTGGATAGGATTATTCTTGTGAATAATCAAGAAATTAGGATAGTGGTGTAATTATGTTTGGGTACACGTGCACTACTAAAGAAATAGTCATTCATCACATATAGATTCTAAAATAAGAAATGTTTTTTAAAAGTCATAGCCTGTGGGAGAATTTAGGTAAAGGATGGCTTGCCCTACTATGATCGTCCTTGTTATCCATCAAAAAAACCAAAGCCAAAGCCAAAATGAAAAAATAAGAAAGGATAGAAAACAAATTAAGACCAAAACCAACAGGCTAAATAAACAGGTTATTTTATTTTCCGGTTTGGTAGCATGATCCCCTTGTTAGATGGTAGGACAATCTTCGTACAGAGAATTGCCAGGGGAAAGGATGAGAAACAAGCCCAGGAAACAATGTAAAGCAAGGGACCAAAAACCACTTCTTTTTTTTTTTTTTTTTAACTTTTGTTTTTTTTAATTTTTTATTGGTGTTCAATTTACTAACATATAGAATAACCCCCAGTGCCCGTCATCCATTCACTCCCACCCCCCGCCCTCCGAAAACCACTTCTAAATAAGTATTTAACCCATTGTTTGGAATATAATGGGGTTCATTCTAAGCAGGTGGAATTTTCTGCTATAATTATATTTACATATTTAATAATGTATGCCTCCTTTAAAATTCTTTAAACTACGTTCCAAAAGCCAGTTTACTCTAAGAGGATTGAGGTCTTAGTCCTCACCCATTCTCACTGGCTTACTGCTGTCTCATACGTAAGTCCTTCTGGAAAAGAGATGCATGTTTTGTACCCCCACCAGTTCAGATGGAAAGGAGGTGATGGTCAGGAAAGACAAGCCGGGCGGGGATCCCTGGGTGGCGCAGCGGTTTAGCGCCTGCCTTTGGCCCAGGGCGCGATCCTGGAGACCCGGGATCGAATCCCACATCGGGCTCCCGGTGCATGGAGCCTGCTTCTCCCTCTGCCTGTGTCTCTGCCTCTCTCTCTCTCTCTGTGACTATCATAAATAAATAAAAATTAAAAAAAAAATGTTTAAAAAAAAGGAAAGACAAGCCGGGCAACAGGGCTCCGTCTGACAGGACGGCAGGAGAGCAAACGCACCGCGTGCACAAAATGACAACAGCTGCAAGGGACGCTCTCTGCTGTATTAGTCACTCATTCAAATTTCAGATTTTCCTTTTTGTTCTTGTTATTTTTTGCAGTTTTCTGATATTGTCTACCTTAAAAAAAATCACAAGTTTTTGAAAGATATTTGAGAGAGCGAGCACGCATGCAGAGGGGAGAGGCAGAGGGAGAAAGGGGGTCCTATGCAGACTCACGCTGAGCAGGAGCTTGACACGAGCCTCAACCTCAGGATCCTGAGACTCATGACCTCAACCAAAACTGAGAGTTGGCCGCTTAACCAACTGCACCACCCAGGCACCCCCTAAAAAATATTTTTAAGAATTTCCCTTTCACTTTCAGTCATAAGCCTTTTTTGATTTTTTTGTTTTTAAGTCAAATTCCTTTCTCTGATCTTTGGACTCTTTAGGATTGCGAGTATAACCCTTGTATCTGAGCATCTCGTGAATATTTCTCCACCTTTTCCCCAGTTTGCCACCTTTCACTAACTCTTTACTATTCATGTTTCCGATCTGCAAATCTGGACTTTTGTACTTGCCACTGCATGGACTGTCATTCCCTTTGACATTATCTCAAGTCTGATTAAATTGTCTAACTCCGTTACCAGTGGTCTGAGCGGACAAGGCCCTCCACTTGACCCTTTGTACTAGAGAAGGAATCCTTTGATGTCAATAAGACGTTTCAGCAGATCAAGTTTGCTGGAGGATTGGTAAACATTGAAAGGAAGAGATAGGAACATGGGAAATCAGTGTGTCATTATTTCTATTTCATTTCTTTTATAATCCTACAGAAAAGTCTATAATCTTGTATTTATTATGAGACTACAACCATGTAAACTACTTTGAAGTTACAACTTCAAAAAGGTTTTCAACATCATGAGGTCTAACAGGGCAGAGAAGACTTACTTTATTATTAGTCTTATTTAACCAGCAAAGAACTTTGATAATTTACAAAGTTTCTAAACAAAATTATCTAAACATCTGGAAGCTATTAAAGAACTGAGGAAGTTATGCCACAGTTACATTGAGGAAGGTATTTTTGTTATAAATTCCTTATAAAGTAAGTCTGTGAAAAATGAAACTAAATTACCGTTACCACTTCACTTGGATTTCTCATATTAATCAGGCCTAGACATTTAAAACTATTGTGATTGAAATAGAGGTTTACTCCTTGGGAGAACAACGACTTAGCACTGAGATATTTAAATGTTGACTTCAATAATCATGTAAGATCCCACGTATGTGCGTTTTGGTGCGTGTTCACCATATTGAAACAGGACACAGTTGGAGGTCTGCAGAACTCGCTTTTAATTTCCACCCCTTGCTGAAGAGTTGCATGAATCAGGCTGGGAGCCACGATGCCCCCCGCCCCCCCCCCCCTGCGGGGTGTAGACATGCCCTCACAACACAAGGTGGTGATGGTGACATGATGCAATACCTGGAAGTGCCAAGCCCGGCGCAACTTTTCCTCCTTTAGCTTCCCTTCCACTTGGTTCCCGCCTTCCCGTTCCCGCCCATGTGGATAGGTGACACTGGATTTTCACTTGAGGGTCTAAGGGGTGGTGCATAGGGTCTTTTAAAAATTCCCTTATTTTTTTATATTTTTCCATTGTTACCAACTGCGTCAACACTGCAAATCCTCGAGAGGACTATGTGTTTATCTCAGGGACAGGACGGGAGTGTGGGGACAAAAAAAAAAAAAATTTTGTTGGGCGGTCGGTCCTGGATAAAGGTAGAGAACTCGTTCTCTACTGAGCCCTCTTCTCCCTAGGACACCTCAGACTGATGACATCGGCTGGTTTTTGTCCCACTGCTCGGGTGCGTGGTGCTCTTGCACCAGCCTGCCTCCACCTGCTGTCGCCCACCAGCCCACCAGCCGGGACAGGGGATGGTGCGCAGGGCCAGGAGCACGCAGGTGGTTTGAAACCCCTGAGTAGCAGGTGCATGCAGAGGCCTGGCCACATCTGAGTTGGGGCGAAAAACCGGAACCTGAAAAGGGGGAACCCAGGGTGGTGCTGCCCTAGCAGCCCCTGAGCCTGGAAAGGTCAATGGAAACAAGAGCTGGGAATCGGAGCAAGGCTGCGACCTGCGGGCCCTGAAGGCGAGGAGGGGTGGGGGGTCCTCGGGGTCTGTCTCCAGGCCGGGCAGGGGTGCAAGGCACCAGGGTTCCCGCGATGCTCTCCACTCCTGGCCCAGGCCCAGCCGGGGCCCTAGCTGCCCCCCCGTGCTGCACCCCTGCTCCCCTGCACCCTTGTACCCCTGCACCCCAGCACCCCTGCTCCCCTGCACCCTTGCACCCCTGCTCCCCTGCACCCTTGCACCCCTGCTCCCCTGCACCCCTGCTCCCGTCTGCTCCGAACCAGGCATCTGCCCAACACCCCCCCGACTCGCTCGGGGCTCCCGTCGCCCACAGTCGCCTCGTACCCACCCCCCCACCCCCAGGCTGTAACTGGGTCCAGGACCTCCTGGGGTTTCTAAGATTTCATTTATCTGAGAGCGAGCACGGAGGGGGGCGGGAGGGGGAGGCAGGGGAGAAGCAGGGGAGAAGAAGGGGCGAAGCGGGGCGAAGCGGGGCGAGGCAGGGCGAGGCAGTGGGGCAGGGGTGCAGCTGGCTCCCGCCCGGCAGCCCAGCACAGTGCTGGGCTCCATCCCCGCCGAGACCCTGAGCGTCCCCAAGGACTCCAGGGCTCGGCCCCTGACGCCCCCCGTCCCTCCCCCCCAGCCCCTCCTGGACCCTCGGTCACGCCTCGCTGAGCCGCTGCCACGGGTCAGAACGCTGCTCCGCCCAGGAGGCAGCCCGGGCCTCGCCTCCTCCCGCAGACCTGTGTGCAGGGGGACCTCCTCAGAGGGCGCTGCCTTGGGGTCCTTACCTCACACCGCATGGCTCTCCCTGCCCCTCCTCCGTCCTCCCTACCTCCTCCTCCCTCCTCCCTCCCTTCTTCCCTCCTCCCTCCCCCTCCCATCCTCCCTCCCTCCTCCAATCCTCTCCCCTACCCCTTCCTCCTCCCATTCTCCCCCTTCCCATTCTCCCTCCTCCCATCCTCCCTCCCCCTCCTCCCTCCCTTCCTCCCTCCTCCACCCCCCCCCTCCTCCCCTCACCCCTCTACTTTTCCTTGGCTCTTACCGCCCCTGACATCCTCCACGCAGGCTGCGCTTCTCCACCGGCCTAGGCCTTAGCCCAACCGCGCTTGGCAAAATGAGGTTCACGTGGAGCCGGTGAGTGACCAGGAGGGGCCAAGGGGCACTCGGCCAGGTGCCTGCCTGGCTCGCACCTGGGGGCACCTGGGGACCGGGTCACCTTGGAGGGAAAGGTCGCTCTCCTGTTTGATTCCGGGTAAGGAGAAAACCCCTCCCAGAACCCAGCTCCTGCCTTTGGGGCGAAGATTCTCCAATGTCCCAAGAAAGCGGGGAAGGAAAGGGAAACTTCTGGAAGTTTAGTCAAGGCAGAAGGTAGGAGGGACGTGCTGCCGCCTGCTGCCCCTCACAGGCCCAGGGGGTGGGGGAGGCTCCGAGCAGGGGCACGTCTGGATGTGGAAGGGAGACGGGCAAGGACGGCCCTGGGAGCCTCTGTGACCTACACCTGCATCTTCCCCTGGTGCGTCCACCCCACCCCGACCTGTACCCCAGAGTGGGCCCCTTGCAGGGGAGGCCTTGGGCGCCTGGGGGGGAGGGGCGGGGGGGGGCACCCGCATCTCTAACTCAGGAGCCCTCCGCGAAGAGGTTTCCCACCGTGGTCACTGCTTCTCCGACGGAGACCCCAGGGAGAGGGGATAGGGAAGGGCAGAAGGGAGGAGGGAAGGGAAGGGAGAGGGAGGGGGAGAGGGAGAGGGGAAGGGAGAGGGAGAGGGGGAAGGGGAGGGAAAGGAGGGAGGGGAGGAGGGAGTGGGAGGGGGAGGGGAGAAGGAGGGGAAGGAGAGGAGGGAGGGGGGAGGGAGGGGAGTTCGGAAGGACTGCTGGGGGCGGGTTTCTCGTCTTCGATTGTCTTTGCGTTATGATTGGTCGGGTATCTCGATCTGTTTCATGGTGGGTGAGGGAGGGGTAGAGGAGGAGGGGGAGGGGGGAGGCCAGTTAAAAGAGTAGCGGTTCACGTGAACTGACTGGAAGGGAAGAGGGAGCCGGTGACGGTTCATCTACAAGAGGGTCTTTGCTCTAGAATCATCTACTCCGCTCACTTCTTAGCCGGCCTCCGGCCTCCCCGAAAGAACTAATTATGCGATTGTCTTAGGTCTGAACAAACCCTTTGTTATACGCTGCTGCCTCTGGCCACCCGCAGGGTGAGCAGGGTAAACTGCTGCAACTTCATGGTGATCACTGGTGGTTAATGTTTGAGGCTGAGAACTACACACTTCCTACCCTTGTAGCTAAAAAACCATAGTCAATCCATAGTTCCAGATTAGGTTGATGAGATCATTATTTGTATTTTCAGACATTAAGTCTGACTTCAATGTTTTCAGAAAGATAAATTCCAGAGAAAGCATTATATTTTTCCTTTACTAGACTTGAACATACTTACTGCTATTAAAAAAAGAAGAAGAAAGAAAGAAACCTGAAAAAACGTCCTGCAATGACAATCATCTTATATGGACTTCAGACTGCTGAAGCCTTCTAAAAACCTTTGTTAAATGGGATTTCCTTCCACTATTGCCGACTCAGCTTTTTACTGCGAGTGGTAGAAGCCTGACGACAGCAGAGTAGCCTGGATCTTCACTCAGAAGCATCAGCCCTATAAAGAGGAGGTTTGTGTTGTTTTATTGTGGTAAAATATACAGAACATAAAATTTACCATTTCAGCCATTTTAAGTGTACAGTTCAGTGGCATGAAGTATGTTCACAATGTTATATAACCATCATCACTTTTCATGTCTAGAACTTTCTATCATGCCTACAGAAACTCTACCTGCTAAGCACCGATCAACCATTCCTTTTGACCATCAGTTCCTGGAAACTTCTATTTTCCGCCTCCGTGGGTTTGCGGGCCGTAGGCATCTCCTGAAAGTGAAATCACACAGTATCTGTATCGTGTGTCCGGCTTATTTCACTCAGCCTCCTGTTTTCAAGGTTCATTCATGTCATAACACGTCAGAATTTCATTGCTTTTTAAGGCCGAATAATATTCCGTTGTATGTGCACAGCACACTTGGTTCATGCACTCACCTGCTGATGGACATTCCGGCGGTTCCACCTGTGGGCGGTTGTGGAAAATGCTCCTGTGCACATTGGTACTTCGGTCGGCAATGTTTTGTTTTTAGATAGAATGATGTTTGTTTTCTCCTAGGTGATTCAAAGAACTTTCTTTAAAATATTTTTTAATGATTTTATTTATTCATTCGTGAGAGATGGAGAGAGAGAGACAGACCCAGGCAGAGTGAGAAGCAGGCTCCATGCAGGGAGCCCAATGGGGGACTCGATCCTGGGACCCCGGGGTCACGCCCTGGACCAAAGGCAGGCTCCAAACCACTGAGCCACCCGGGCTGCCCTCAAACAACTTTTTAAAGCTTACTATTGTTTGGCCTCTTGGCAAATATAACCCCGCATCAAAGCTGATGTCAAAAGACAAAGCTCCTGGTGGATGGTGGGCAACTGGCGCAGGCCCCTGTGGGGCGGCCGCCTACACCCTGAAGGCTGCACATTAGAGCAAACCGAAGCTTCAGCCCCTGCTCCAGAGCCGCCACATCCGATTCTGCGGGTGGACTAGGGCTTTGGTATTTTCCCAACCGGCACCAGCCTCCCCCAACCCCCCCCCCAGGTAATTCTGTTACTCCGTGAGCAGCCGGGGTTCAGGGTTGAGAACCGCGGACCGAGGGCAAATCTGGGGCCAGTCCTTAGAGCCGCCAGCTGAGCTAGGCTTCCGCCGAGGCCTCAGAGGCCCGTGGAGTCTCTCACAGCCCAGGCCCCTCACGACTGGCGACAATAGCATCACCCACGTCCCGCATTTGTTGGTAAAGGGATTGAGCAGGCTCGGATCAGGTGGATCAGAGGGCTGGAAGATGAGTGGTGGCCTCTGACGCCAGGACCCTCATGCCAGTGAAAATAATTCATCGACTCCCCAAGGGAGACAGATCCGTCTTGCCTCGCGCTGCGGCCCGAGTGTTGGCGTCCTCCCCAAATTCATATAGTGAAGATGGTACCTGGAGACCGGGGGGGGGGGGGGGGGGGGCGTTGGGAGATGATTAGAATGAGGTGAGGAAAAAAAAAAAAAAAAAAGAATGAGGTGAGGCCCTGAGGGCCGGGCCTGGTCGGGTGGGATTAGCAGCCCTTATGCAACAGGTCTCAGCTTGCTCGCCTACGGCACATGCCCGGGGAGAGGCCACGGGAGGCCCCAGCGACACGATCACTGTCTGCAAGCCAGGAAGGGGCTCCCACCAGCGAGTGGCCCTGCAGGACTTTGAGCAGGGACCTCCAGCCTCCAGAACAGTGAGAACATGCATTTTCGTTGCTTAAACCACCCAGTGTGTGGTGCCTTGTTCTCTCAGGTGGACAAAGGTGCTCTAAGCACCCTGCTCACCCCCACTCACAGCCTGAGGAATAAGAAAGGATAAAGCCAATAACAGATGCCATCCTACCAGGACCTTCCAGGCAGCCTCAGATTTAGCCATTAAGGAAAGGAGGCGTGGAGCACCTGACCCACCACGCAGGTCCCACACCACCCAGGAGACCTGAATACCCTCCCATTTCCAGTCTGCACTTTGTTGAATGCCAGGTAGGTTCTAGCAAACACCCCCGCCCCCTCCATGCTATCGGGGAGGCCCGTGGCTACACATGGGTGTTAAACCAACGCAACATTTGATTTTATTGGGAGAGCTGACTGGTCTTCTCACAACACACCATTGATCTACTTCCCATCGTACTATCCATGAGTGACGCATCGCTTTGGAAATACAGGTGTGAAAAAAAAAACAAAAAAAAGAAATACAGGTGTGATGATGCATTTTACGTGCCGGCTGGACCAGGCTACAGGGCAGCCAGGTGTGTCTGTGAGGCTGCTTCTGGGTGAAGCTAACGTCGGAATCGGCAGACGGAGTAAAACCAATGGTCCTCCGAAGGGGTGTCCAACACCAGGGTGTGGGGTGGGGGGATTCCGACCAGCTGGGGGTCCTGCAGTTCAGCTTAGTTCTGACTGTACCTACCCGGACATCACTTCAGATCCCACAGGCCAAGGGTTCAGCCCTGCAGGATTGCTCCCACTCTTACTTCAGACACCGGTCATGAGCCCAGGCTGTCACCCCGGCTTCCATCTGCCGTAGATCGGAGGGGCCCATAACCTCCTCCTCGGGCTTACTTAATTTGCTAGAGCAGCTCGGAGACTCTGGAGAACATTTTACATGAGCGTCCGGGCGGCTGTTGAGTGTCCAACTCTTGATCTCAGCTCAAGTCTTGATCTCAGGGTTGTGAGTTCAAGCCCCATGAGTTCATACCCAGCATGGAGCCCACCTTCAAAAAAAAAAAAAAAGAACATTCTATGCACCGGGCTGCCGATTTGTTATAAGGGATATTACAGGATACGGTTCAGCAGCCCGATGGAGAGATGCATAGGGCAAGGGATGCGGGAAGGGACATGGAGACACTCCCCTGGCATCCTCAACCTGACATCCACCGACCGGGAAGCTCTCTGAACCCTCTCCCTTCAGGTTTTTATGGATGCTTCCCTACAGAGGCATGGCTGATTAAATCCTCGGGCACTGATGACTGAACTCCATTTTCAGCCCCCTCCTCTCCCAGGAAGGCAGGGGATTGGACTGAAGATTCCACCCCCCCAATCACATGATTGATTCTTCAGACAGGCAGCACCCCTCACCCCCCATCTTTCCAGGATTCCTGAAAGTCACCTTGTAGACTCACCTGTAGTTGAAAAGGGCTTGTTCTGCACAACAACACGACCATTTCACCTGGAGGGCTCTGAAGGGACTTCGGAACTGAGGAAAAGAGTCTATTATAATAAAAGATCCTCCCAATTTCTTTTATCGGAAAATTCTAACCACTTGGGAGCTCTATACCAGCAACAAGGACAGACGTACAAATGCGTAGATGGACAAATGTACATACACACCTTTACAATCCAAAGTGTACTTATTGGGATAGTTTCTCCCTCACCTGGTCCAGGGTGCTCCTACAGCCGCCCCCATCTGAAGGACCGTCCTCCCGCAAGTGGCCAGAGGACCGTGGAGTGGTTCGGGCAAAGGTGGCGGGGACTTTACACCCTGCTGGTGTTTCACATCCGTCGAGTAGCACCGGGGCTCTGCACCCCCGTTGTCCCTCTTCAACTCTGTGGACAGCCGTGAAGGAGAGCCTTCGTGAGAGGCATGTGCTTGTGAGGAGGTCATCACTGTTGGAAAATAATCCCTTACTATAGGTCACAATATCATCTCCCCAGGGTAGGAGGCCATCATACAGTCCTGCCAAGGGGCTGAATAGAATTCAGAAGGTGAAGGGACGGAGAATTTGCTCCCCCTCCCCCCGGCTATTTAAGCTGGGACACTGGTCTTCTGCTCTAAGACTGGGATTTCCACCGTTGGCCCTCCTGGTCTCTAGGTCTTCAGGCTTGGACTGGAACTACATCACTGGCTCTCCTGGGTTTCCAGCCTACTGACTGCAGGTCTTGGGACCTTTCAGCCTCCATAATCACATGAAACAATTTCTTATTTAAAAAAAAAAATCACATATATAGGGGTGCCTGGCTGGCTAAGTCAGTAGAGCATGCGACTCTTGATGCAGATCAATCTATACATCAATAATAGATCTAGAAGGGTGTGAGTTTAAGTCCCATGTTGGGCATGGAGGCTACTTTAAAAAAAAGAAAAGAAAAAAATAAAAAAGAAATGTAGGCTCTCAGGACCCACCCTAGACCTGCCTTTAAAAAAACCAACATTGGGATTCCTGGGTGGCTCAGCGGTTTAGTGCCTGCCTTTGGACCAGGGCGCGATCCTGGAGTCCCGGGATCGAGTCCCACGTCCGGCTCCGGCATGGAGCCTGCTTCTCCCTCCTCCTGTGTCTCTGCCTCTCTCTCTCTCTCTCTCTATCATAAATACATACATACATACATACATACATACATAAATCTTAAAAATAAATAAAATAAAATCTATAAAATAAAATAAAATAAAATAAAATAAAATAAAATAAAATAAAATAAAATAAAAAACCCAACATTCATATATATATACTCCCATTGGTTCTGGAGAACCCTGATAAATATGCAGGTCAGTTGTTCAGAAGACAAAAACAAAAATAAGCCAGGTATAAGAGAATTGTACGGGAAGCAATTCAACTTCCAGTGACATAAGGCTAAGAACTATGACAAATCTGAAGGTTTTAGGTGTCTATTTTTCATCTTTTAGTTTGCAGTCATTTGAATGACTTCTGTACCAGTGCTGAAATTACTCGTTTAAGGAGAGCTAGGTCTGTGCTATCTAAATACAGAACCCACATAAGTGGAAAGATGGTAAAATCTTTCCAACTCTTGGTATGAAAATATTTTAAATATTTACCATAGCTTCATACACACATTCTAATATTTTGTTATATTGCCTGCATCCTCATGTTTATCCACAACTGTGTTAGGCAGTAATTTCATTGATCAGGGACTGACAAGTTATGGCCCATGGCCTGTTTTTGTATGGCCAAGCTAGGAATGGTTTTTACATTTTAAATACTTTTTAAAAAATCGAAAGAATAATGTTCTGTGACACATGGAAATTATATGAAAGTCAAATTTCAGTGTCTATAAATAAAATTTTATAGGAACATAGCCACATCCATTCATTTACATATTATCTGTAGATGCTTTTATACTAGGATGGGGCGTTAAATAGCTGCAACAAAGACCATACGGCCCTGCAGAGCCTAAAATATTTACAGTCTGGCTGCTTACGACCACGTTGCTGACCTCTGGTTTCCTTTCCTTTGGTCTTCACTGGTCTTTCTAATGAGGGCGATAATTCATACGTGCCCCTAGCATAGGTTTTGACGAGGCAACTCGAAATCTACTAGATAGGAGAAAGTGTTATTAAGCTATTTTATAGTCTTTACAGATCTAGTAATAGCATGTGCATAATAAATGCCTATCGGCTAGACTGTAAGCAAATAGCTGGTGAATCGGATGGCGTGCGGCTCAGCCAGAAGCTGGAGCGAGGCCTGCTTGTTCCTGCTGCCTGGTGGCACAGAGCTCAATGGCACATACTTCAGGAAGCACATCCACAGCTGGTATCGCAGCTCTTTCCCAACAGATTGAGAGGACATTCAAGTCACAGGGTGGGGGGACACCTCGCTAACCAGAGACAGCACCAGAGAATAAGAGATCTAGAAGGGCAGCATTTCAGACAGCTGCTGACTTTAAGCGGGACTATGTTTAAATGTTCCCCAAAGATAAACTGGTTCTTTCATAATAATAATAAAAGCTATCCAAGGACACTTTATGACTTTCTGCGGTTAATATTTCAGAAGATCCCAACTGAACTCTTAAAAAGTACTTCCTCCTCTTCAGCCTACATCTGCACATAGTCGCATAAGCATATTTTTGAGGCCATTCGTCCAATAACTTTATAAACAGCATTTGCCATAAAGTTTGCAATTGTGTCTCCCTTCTCCTGGTCACCTTCTTCGCAGTTTGGGGGCAGTGCTTGGTATATATTTATGTGTTTAATATCACCAAGTAGCAGTAGATGATCTATCAAAGTTACCACCACTTGGGGTGCTTGAGCGGCTCAGTCACTTGAGCCTCCTACTCCTGGGGTTTTTGCTCAGGTCATGACCTCTGATTTTGAACTCGGAGAGTTTGTTTGCTTGGGAAGCACAGACCCACGCTCCAGTCTGGAGGCCAGCCTTCCTTCATTTCGGGCAGCACGACACTGCAGCAGTGATCCTCCAGAGAATTCTAACTGAGAGTCCCAACTCATGCTGAAATTGGCCTTGGAGGTTTTTCAGAACAAAGATTTTTTTTTTTAATGTGCCTCCTTAGAACTTATAATGAATTATTGATCAAATATTGCAAATCACTTTGCCCAATGGTGTAAAGCATGTACATAGACTTTTTTTTTTTTTTTTTAAGTCAGAGGTTAAGAGAACAGCACAGTTCTCAGGAAAAAGAGTGTTTGGTTGGAACTATTATAAATACACTTTATTATGTATTTCCTTAATTTAAAGACTTTGTCCTAAGTAATCTCTACACCCAACATGGGACTTGAACTCACAACCCCGAGATGCAGAGTCACGCTCCCCGGGGAGCCAGCCAGGCACTCCTGGAAATACACTTCCGTGCTTGCTTTCCATGGAGGGGCCACGGTTTCATTCAGGAAGTAAAGCTAGCACTTGGGTTTCTGTCTTTGTCTGAGGGCGGTGGTCGCTGTCCCCAAGTCCTCGGTCCCCTGCTCGATGCCCAGGTGCGCGGCGCTGCGCTCAGCGGGTTCCATCTGGAAAGTGACAACCGGCCTGCAGGCTCTCTGGGGCCTGCTCCTCGGTACCCAGCAGCTGCAACCCTGGACCCGCTGGCTTCTCCCCGAGGGGCAGGGCACCGTGTCCTGTCGCCCGCTGAGCCGCGAGCCCCTCTTCTGGCCCTGCCCGGGCCCCAGGGGTGTCAGCTGCTCAGCGCCCTGGTCCCTGACACTGCCAGAGGCGGGGCCTCACAGGTGCGCGTCCTGCTGCCACGGTGCGGCGGGTGGCAGGTGCACACTCGGGGGCAGGTGCACGCTTGGGGCAGGTGCACGCTCGGGGGCAGGTGTACACTCGGGAGCAGGTGCATGCTCGGCATCCCGGGCCAAGGCCTGCAGGCAGCAGGGAGGGCAGGAGGGGAGAGAAAGCACCGCAGCCTGCACCCCTCCGTCTGGGAAACCATCCCTGCTCCCAGGGAGTAGCCGGCTGCCCCTGAGGGCGGCAAGTGTCGGCCGCCTGTTGGGACCTGGCGTCATTCCGGCTCCCTCGCTCCCTGCCTGTCGCCCTGCAAGTGGCCAAAGGAGCCACAAGAAGCGCTGCCAGGACAGTTCCGAGCCCCGAGGGGACGGAGGCCACGGAGCCCAGGCCTGGGTTGAAGGCGGGGAGGGGAGAAGCCGAGCCTTCCTCCCACCATTGAAATGGGAATCAGGACACGACTTTTTGCATCAGTTTCCCTTCCTGCCCTGTATCCGGGGCCCAGGGCTGCAAGACCCCCACGGCCACTGATTTCCATCTCCGCGTTTCTCTGACTCCTGCATGAGCGCAAGAAGCTTCAGGTGTAGTTTTAGTGAATCGGGAAGCTGGTGGCAGCCCCACAGCTTTCACTCCTTAACCCCAATCAGAAGTTCCCAAGCACTCGTTTCTCTGTATGAAATGCCTTTGGCTTTAAATATTTAAAGTGGTTTCTACTGTTTGACTGAGCTTTGCAGACAGAAATGGGATCTAATTCATTTTCGCAGTTTCTGTAATACTTAACAAAATCTGTTGATGAAGCGCAGCAGGATGGCTGGCTGGGTCCACCGCACACGGATTCTAATAGTTTTGTCAGGAAGCCCTTTGTGGCATCATCCTATGTCTCATAATGTGCGGATCATTATTGTCTGTGTCTAAATCTCAGGCAAAGGAGTCTTCGGTAGGGATTAGCACGGCGCGTTATCACCCCTGCCATCTGGCTGCTGCTTCTCACACGAAGAAATAAACCAGATCTTAGTTGAGCTAAACAGTTTTTGCCAGTTTAATATCATATACAGCCCGACCCTACATTCTTGGGCCACTTGGGCACCACCTCTTAGTAAATAACTTCAAGAGCACAGATAATACTAAAATATTAGAAACTAATCAAAAAGGGGTGTGCTTTGAGTATGATTCTGTTTTTTTTGGAGGGGTTAACAGCTTATTGACATATAATCCATGACTGACACATACAGTTGTGTGGTATGTAAAGTGCACAATTAAAGTGCACAATTCAATGGTTTTTAGTACATTTACGGAATTGTGCAACCATCACCATGATCTAATTTTAGAACGTGTTCAATATTCCAAAAAGGAAGTCTGTGAAACTGTGCCCCAGAGGGTTAATGAAGGTAAGACTATTGGGAAAATTAAAGTCTATTTTTCGGAGACCTCTTTCTCCCTAATCAGCTTTTGTTTCTTTTCAGACCCTACTAACAAACCACCAGCTGTTTTCGCAGAGGCCTGGACTGATACAAATGAAGGTCACGGATATGATTCCAGCCTATGTGAGCAAGGCCCCGCATTTCTTACCCGAGCTAATAAGCCCAAGACCCAGCTCTCCCAGAGCATGCCCAGAGTCCCTCTCCTTGTCCTACAGATGACCTTCTGGTGTAAGAAGCCAACATTTGCCTCATTTTATTTATTTATTTATTTATTTATTTATTTATTTATTTATTTATTTATTTATTTAAATTTATTTTTTAAAGATTTTATTTATTCATGAGAGAGAGAGAGAGAGAGAGAGAGAGAGAGAGAGAGGCAGAGACACAGGCAGAGGGAGAAGCAGGCTCCATGCAGGGAGCCGGACGTGGAACTCAATCCTGGGTCTCCAGGATCACACCTCAGGCTGAAGGTGGTGCTAAACCGCTGAGCCACCCGGGCTGCCCCATTTGCCTCATTTTAATGTTAAGTTTCCAACCCAAAATGAACATGGGATGGATGTTACATATGTTTGCTCAATGCACATGCTCCATCCTTCCTCACCAATAGTCATAAATCTTCCTGCCCTTTTCATCAATATGTGTGTTACCCCAACCCCTATAGATTTTTTTTTTTTTAAGATTTTATTTATTTATTCATGAGAGACACAGAGAGAGAGAGAGGCAGAGACACAGGCAGAGGGAGAAGCAGGCTCCACGCACCGGGAGCCCGACGTGGGACTCGATCCCGGGTCTCCAGGATTGCGCCCTGGGCCAAAGACAGGCACCAAACCGCTGTGCCACCCAGGGATCCCTCAACCCCTATAGATTATAAAAACTTATTCTAATCTCAGTCGGGAGAGACAGACTGAGCTATGCTTTTGTCTCCTTATTTGATTGCTTCTGGAATAAACCCTTTCCTTGTTACCTACTTAATAAGTCAGTGATTGGCTTTGCTGCGTGCTCTTGGGCTCAGTTACACCTGTGATTATTCCAAGTCATCACTCTCTCCCCTCCAGCCTTAGGCAACCACAAATCTACTTTCTGCTTCTATGAATATGCCTAGCCTGGACATTCCTAATTTTCCCACTTCCTCCCATTTGCTCCGTAAATGTATTAAAAACCATTGAATCGCCAATATTTGCTATTGTCTATCTTTTTTATTATAACCTTCCTAGTGGATATGAAGTATTTATACATTGTGGTTTTGGTTTGCATTTCCTTAGTGACTAATGATGTTGAGGATCTTTTCATGTGCTTATCGGCCATTTGTATAGCTTTGGTTACATATCTGTTCAAATCATTTACCTATCTTTTAATTCGGTTATTTTTTAAAAGTATTATTGAGTTAAAGGAGTTTTTAAAAATGTATTCTGGGGATCCCTGAGTGGCTCAGTGGTTTAATTCTGCCTTTAGTTCGGCCCAGGGTGTGATCCTGGAGCCCGAGGATCGAGTCCCACATCAGGCTCCATGCAGGGAGCCTGTGTCTCTGCCTCACTCTCTCTCTCTCTCTCTCTCTCTCTCTCTCTGTCTCTCATGAATAAATAAATAAAATCTTTTTAAAAATGCATTCTGGATATAAATCCCTAACCAGATACATGATTTGCAAATATTTTGTTCCATTGTGTGGACTGTATTTTCATTTTCTTAGTGTGTCCTTTGAACTTTTAAATTTTGATGCAGCCCAATTTAACTACTTTTTTATTTTTGTCATTTATGCTTCTGGTGTCATAGTTGTCATTGCCTGGGGCACCTGGGTGGCTCAGTCAGTTAAGCATCTACCTTAGGCTCAGGTCATGATCGGCCTGGACTGTGGGATTGAGCCCCAGGTCAGGCTCCCTGCTCTACTGGGAGCCTGCTTCTCCCTCTCCCTCTGCCTGCCACTCCCCCTGCTTATACTCTCTTTCTCTCTCTGTCAAATAAATAAATAAAATCTTAAAAAAAAAAATCATTGCCTAACTCAAGGCAGAAGGATTGAATCCTATGTTTTCTTCTAGAAACATAGTTGTTCTTATTCACCAGTTCTCAGTTCCAGAAGCCAAACAATTGGCTCTGGCAATCAGGCATGAGCCAGCTGAGCACACCATTGGTACCATGACTGTACAGGGCTGAGTGGACCTAGGATAAAAACAAGCTAAAATTCAGACATCAGGATCAACAGGAAAAAGAAGTTGCTGGTCACTTACCCAGGAAGGCAGGGGTGTCCAGGGGCACCTCACTCTGAAATCTGATCTTCCTAAAGGCAAGTAGAAAACTAATCTAAAGCTAATCCCATGAGGATCTCAGGTGTGGTTCCAGAAACACCAGTAAGAATGGAATTCCTTGGATTAATCAGAAAACAAGTTGGAGGCTGATGGTGACAGCATTAGTCTGATTTATATTCTATAGAACTCAAGAGATTAGTGACCAGGGAAATGGGTTCAGACTGAGAGGAAGAACACTGATGGGAAATAAATACGGTAGTGGCTCAAGTTGTTAGATGGAACTCAGAGGAAGCTCCCATACTCTGTCACAAATGGATCACCAGGCTTTGCAGAGTATGAAAGCAAAGTCAAATGATACGAACTCCTCTGGGCTAGACCCAGTGACTGGTAAGGAATGTGAAAACTTGAAAGAGACGGAGGATACCAGATTTCAGAGTTAGCAAGAACAAGGGATCGAAGGACGGGTTCGGATAGAATCTCATTTGAGATATATGAGTGTCTCTCCCCTCACAACCCCTTCTCCTTGATTCCTTGCTGCCGAAACCAACTAGAAATACTGGATGAACTATGTATCATAGTTGGCAGGACAGTAAGGAATCTATAGAAACAACAAAAAAAGGAAGAGTCCTGAAAGACAAGTGATCTATAAAGCTGATTTTCACCCCTTTGATCAACCTAAGGGACCTTTGTACATTTTGCAAATGACACAGTATGTGGAAGTTAGCAGATACGGCCAAGGTGCTATGCAAGATCATTCCATAGATTTGAGATTCCAATAGGCAACACTATCAGTATGAGTGAGCCAGAAATGAAACTACCTTTAAGAAGAAGGTCTTTCAAATTAACCCATCTCAACATTTGCCCTGGGAGAATGTGGACAAAATTCCCTGAGATTTCATAACCTAAAGCAAGCCCTTATGTATGTTTGAAGCCAAATTCAAGCTATCCGTGTGCAGGGTTGCCAAGGTTACCAGATAAAGTAGAGGATGCCCAGTTAAACTCAAATTTCAGATAAACAATGAATAATTTTTCACTCTAAGCATGTTCCAAATATTGCACTAGGAAAGAGTGTATAGAAATGAATATTGGTGGTCATGGATGCATAACTGAACTTGTACTTAATTTGGTAGGCAATCTTAATTGCATGAGAATTTGGCCTCAAAAGCTCATCACAGATAACAAAGCAGCTTTCAAAGTCCATGCTCTTAAACATTCCACTATGCTACCTATGGGCAAGGATGCCTATTTACAGGATCCAGTGATTTTTTGGCAAAATAGTAGGCACTTGATAAATATTTGACTATTAGAAAAATTTCGGCATTGCTGATGATTTGAGAAGTACCGCTATAGGGGCACCTGGCTGGCTTAGTTGGCAAAATGAGCTGACTTGATCTTGGGTGATGAGTTCAAGCCCCATGTCGAGAGTAGAGCTTACTTTTAAAAAAATAAGGGAAGGGGGAAAAAGAAGTGCAACTGTAAACACTTGGAAAGTACCAAGTGAACAGTAAATCCAATATAGTGAAGGCTTTTGGGGAGCAGATGCCTTGCCTTTACACTATCTTTTTTTTAAATCTGTAGATCAATCTGATATACTACTAACAAAAGACATTAAAATCAAATGAATATCTCTTACTTTGGTAAGTTTATTTTTGATGTATGCATCAAGAAAATAATACAAATTAATGGGGAAAAAAGTCCAAGGATATTTGTAAGTACATTCTACTGGAAGCCAGTGTTGTCAAAATGATCAAGATTTGGGGACTGCCATGATACAATAAAACACCATAACATAGTGCAAATTATGCTATATATATATATATATATATATACATATACATATATATATAATTATGCTATATATATTTATATATTATATATTAAATAGGTATATATAATACCTATTTAAAATAGCTATTAGCAAAAATATTAAAGAAAAAGGTGACATAAACTATTATATATCATTTATTTACATATAGAAATTATGTGTAGAAAATATACAGTGTTACTACAAAGTGATAAAGATTGAAAGTCAGAAGACCTTGGGTTGTTGACAGCTGTGATGAGAAGATTTTTGCAGTTTGGCTGATTATAATTATTTTGGCTTTCATTATATAGTTAGATCAACAGAAAAAAATATATTCTTTGATTTGAAACCACACAATATCTGAGCAAAAGCTGTTAGGTAGTGAATATATTCAAATAGATGATTATCACTAAGGAAATCTTTTACTGTATAATGGAGAGGAGATTCAAGTTTTCTTGAACTCTGATTCTATTTCTTTCTGGCAGTTTTAGACTTTTTCTATTTTTTTCCCTTCCTTATATCATCTAATTCATATACAATTAAAATAAAACCACATAATACAATTGCCAACCATACTCTGGTGGGCATACAAAGAAGATTAGTCTTGCCAGTGCCATCTTGTGTAATATTGTTTTAAATGTCAATCACACAACTGAAAAATGAAGAATACTTATGCCAAGTAAGCAGTGAGGTGATTACATTTGGAAATCTGCTAACCCAGGTTTTAATATCCTATTAATATAATCTGTTACTATGTTGCTGAAAAGGAATTATCACACACATTTAAAATGGATGGTGAGAAGTTCAAACATAAATCACATCAATACTTTCTAACACATTAGAGGACAATGAAACCAACATATAATATTTAGCCTTGATGACCCACAAAGTAGAGTCTGACATAGCTCATAATACTTTCATTTCAGTATTCAGAAGCTCTTATCAGAAAGTAACAACAAATCATGAATACTGAATGATTATTGGAAAGCATGATGGTTTACATGATGTATATGATGCAAAAAATAGCCAAGAAAACAGGTGGTTCCGAGCTAAGTCTTATAGGATAAACTGTCAAATGAGAAATAAATCCCTAGCACTAAACAAATTCAGGAAGCCTAATTAGAGCTATTAAGCCTAATCTCACAATTTGGCATGTGACTAAATGTGGTCAGAAACACTAACTGCTTTAGTGTATAAAAATAGAAATTATCTCAAGACCAACAATATAAGAACATTATTATCTCTAAGTAATGATATAAACCAGCACATTCCTCACCATAATTAAATGATCCCATTTCATTTGACTGAAGAATATATTCACATCCTTGATGAATATATTCTTATGGTGATTATTTCTTATTTTTACCCAGAAAGGAAGAAATGTAATAAGTAGGTAGTAATTCAGACAGCTGATGCAATGTATTAAAAAAAAAAAAGATTCTGACTGCAATAACAAAGACCATGAAAGAGTTCCAGCCATCATTCCCTAACTCCATACACTCTCCCTGGGTGTCTTCAATGAAACCCATAGTTTCAGCGACCGCTGGTACATCCCTAAACTCCTAAGTCACCAAGATTCTTTCTTCAATGTCTTCTCCTCCCAGCACATGACTCCACCACCTATTTTCATGACATCTCTAGAAAGTAGCCCCCTTGATGCAACCCTATCCAAAAACTCACCAGAATCTATCTATCCTACGAATCCTTCCTATTTCTCTAAGATCAAAGTCTTCATCTTGTTCCGACATTATACCCCCCACATCGCTCAATCAGTTTTCCTCCTTCACTGTATGTCTCCCTACTAGCTCCTTTCCACGAGCTTCTAAATGGAACTGAGTTGAATGGCACTCACACCCCTCAAGAGCGGCTGAAACCACTCAAATTCTGGTGGCACAGGAGAGTCCAACCACTCTTGTACAATTGCTGCAAATTCTTAGGCGCTTATGACCAGAGGATCCCAAGGCTCTAAGCACAGGTTCCTCGTGTTCCTGTGCTCCTCAGCCTTCTCTTCGGTTTCTACAACAAAATCGCTCACATTTAAAATTGGCGAACTTAATTACTGATTTTTCTCAAGATGCCTGAGGCATGAGAAGCGTTGCCTTGCCCAGCACACACTTCCTGCCCTCTTGCTCGCTCCACTCGCCCTCTCACTTCTCATCTATCCTCTTCATTCTGGATTGCTCCGGGACACCCACCTCACCCCATTTCTAATGTCTTGGTGCCGGCCAACCAATTTTCTCTTTCTCCACATTATTGTTTGCTAAGTTTGCGAGGGATTGTCTTGCCCCTGCTTCAGGTGTCTGCCTCTCAGGCTTTGATGACTGCAGCACACAGTGAACTAACTAGACTTGGGGCCTTGACTCTCTCCGCCTTCGTTTCCAGCAAATCCTGCACAGACATGAAAGGTGTGTCTCTCTAAAGCCATCACTCACCAGGTCAGTTCCAAGGGCAGAGGTCTTTAGCAAATCCCAGTTCTTATGTAGTCAAGTCCCAGTTGCTTATACTGACATTTAAGACCTTCTATAATCTGGTCCCGACTGAATTTTCCAGCCTTATCTCTCAGTCCTCTGAACCAGTCAAACTGGTAGACCCACTCTCTCTTGTATCTACTTGTGTAGTCCTGACTTTCAGGTTGGAATGTGCTACCCCCCTGCTCCAGCTCTCTTAATCCACTCATTTCCAGACTTGGTCTCAAATATTACCCCCTCTTCCAAGCCTTTCCTGGCTCTCGCAGCCCACAGAAATCTTTATCCTTTGGATGCATCACCTCTTTTTTTGATCTGTATTAGGGTGACAATTATCCTGTTTGCTAGGGACTGAGGGGTTTCCTGGGACATGAGACTTTCAGGGCTAAAACTGAGTAGTCCTTGGCAAATCAGGACAGTTGGTCACTCCACCTGTACTATGTGTGCTGAGAGTTCTTGGGCAGGAGGGAAGGCAGTGCCTCCTGAGGATACCTACTCTGGAAACTCAGGTGTCAGGGCTGTCCACAAAAAAACTCCAGGAAGGGAAAAGGAAGGTGAGGATCCTTATTGACCCGAAGGATAGGCCGAGTGGGGCAACTTTAGATAAACACGTAGCCAGAGGGAGCCCATTTCTGCAGTTCCTCCTATACATACATATATATACACACACACATATATATACACATATATATGATTTATATATATATATAAATTAAAGAAATGAATTAATTTTGAAGGAACTAAGAAGACCAAAGGTAAATACAAAGATACATTCCAAGTAAAGGAGTTTTATTTCATTTTATCTTTTTTTTTATTTTTCAAAGATTTATTTTTTAGACAGAGAGTGTGCATGAGCATGGGAGGGGCAGAGGGAGAGGGAGAGAATCTCAAGCAGACTCCCTGCTGAGCACGGGCCCTGAGTGGGGGCTCAACTCCAGGACTCTGAGATCATGACCTAAGCTGGAGTCAGGAGTCAGACACTCACCTACCGAGCCACCCAGGTGTCCCTCCCCCCACCCCAATGTAGAGGAGTTTTAATAAGGAGCTAAGCAGGTGGGAAAAGTATGAATCCTAAAACCAAGAGGAGTATCTAGACAGGTCAACTACCTTTTCCTTTTATTGTTACCTTGGAAACAAAGTAGGAGCTATTCAGTGCTAGGAGAGTTCTATAAAACCCAGAAGGTAAGGTCAGACTTTCTGGAGATTTTCTGATGCTAAATTGAAATATCCAAGGTGAGTTAGGTAGGTTTGCTAAAATCGCAGCAGATTAGACAGAGGATCGGGTTAGATCTGTAAGATGCAGTTGCATTTCAGATGTTATACAAGAATATTCAAATGTTAAGAAAACTGTTATAATTGTTTCTTCTGTTATAGAAGATGAATGAGGCTGTATCATACACAGATCAATAGGAAGTGAAACACGTACCTTTTACATGTAGTCGCACGTTAAAAGGGATGGAAGGACCAAGAGGTTCTAAGAGTCAGGAGGTATTAGGTGTACACGGGACACCTGTGGATGGAGCATCATCGTCTCTGCGTCTCTCCGATAGAGCAAGTATGTGTCGCGGCTTAGAGAAACTTCCAGGTATGGGCCTCCTGGGACCTCAGCGCTGATCCTCATGACACACACAAGCAGGGGACGCTGATGGAGCAGCAGGGATAGATGGGGTGAATGGATACTGCGTATGTCAGGAACGCATTTACATAAAGGTTTAATATCCAGCCTTTGAAATTATGGTATAAAAGAATATTTAAGGACTGAGAAATTAGTCACAATATATTGCAAGGAAAAAAGCAAGTTATAAGACCAGATGCAATATCATTCTATTTTTATAAAATATATACTATGGCACACATTCGTGCTTGCACACGTGTGTGTTTGCCTGTATCGAGAGATATACAGTGATTTCTTGAATATACCCAAATATTAAAGAATTCATGTTTTAAGGATGCCTGGGCGGCTTAGTGGTTGGGCATCTGCCTTTGGCCCAGGGCATGACCCCGGGGTCCCAAGATCAAGTCCCACTTCGGGCTCCCTGCAGGGAGCCTGCTTCTCCCTCTGCCTGCGTCTCTGCTTCTCTCTCTCTCTCTCATGAATAAATAAATAAAATCTTTAAAAAAAATACATGTTTTATAGTTACACACATATTCCTCATCCTGAGGAATGAGATGTCATCCTGAGTCACGCTCGACCAAGGGAACCAGCTGACTTTCTACTGATGTTTGGCTGTGCCTTGTGGACTGCATGCCCTCACTTTCCTTGATAACCATTAGTGGGTGTAGTTTATTGGGAGGCCCAAAGAACCTTCTAGGATGAACACTAAAGCAGCAACAATGGTTTTGGCAGAAATGCAGGGGGACAAGACCCTAGCACAAAGGAGAACTGAGGGATCTGAAGAGAGCTCAGCACACTGAGTGGAGTTGGCCTGACACCCGCGTGGCCTCTGCAGCAGGCCCTGCAGGCGGAGGGGGATGGCTGTGCAGGACTGTTGCTGTGGCCTGAATGGGACCCTTCCTGTCCCGCAGCCTTGGCACTGCACCTTGTCCTCTGGGCAGAAGTTGGCCGTGTGTGTGACCTGCTAAGAGATACACTGAGGCATACGGAGCTTTTAAGAGTTTATTTGAACAAAATCAATTTGAACAAAAACTGATTTGAAGCAGGTAGCCTCTAATCTCACAGAGGGACAGGAGCTCAGGCTGGGGGGCTATACCAAGTGAAAGCTGTCATAAGCAGCAGGGGTGGGGGCGGAGGTCATACTAGGGGCACAGAGTGTTGATCCTTGCAAGCTGACTCTCCTTTAGGCTGATGGGCAGGTGACTCCCCACCGCCCGGTTTGCTGTCAAAATAATTAGGTCTTGGTTTGGTGATGTGGGGCTTAGCAGAAGTGACTCTGTTTCGGTGTGTTGTCTTGTTTTTGACAAAAGGAACATACTGTCTCAATGAATTCTCTTTCTCTTACACAAATCATCTTCGGTGTCATTTCATCCATTGTTAAAAAACAAAATTCAGGGGATCCCTGGGTGGCTCAGTGGTTTAGCACCTGCCTTTGGCCCAGGCCGCGATCCTGGAGTCCCGGAATCGAGACCCGCGTTGGGCTTCCGGCATGGAGCCTGCTTCTCCCTCCTCCTGTGTCTCTGCCTCTCTCTCTCTCTCTCTCTCTCTCTCTCTCTCTATGTCTATCATAAATAAATAAATAAATCTTTAATAAAAAAAAAATTCCGTTGAAGAAATTTAAAGGTCATATTGACCTCATTCAACGATTCATGAAAAGGGCCAGCACACCCCTAGCTAATACAGAGGAGCTCTGAGGAACTGAACAAAATGTGAGACTTTTATAGTCAAAAGGGGGCCAGGGACAAGAAAAGGGCAGGTGACGATCTTTCTTTGGGGAGCAGAAGGGGTCCGTCAGGTGGACTACCTCACCGGTGACATTCCAGATTTACTAGTTTCCGATTTCCTGGGAGAGGGGAAACTGTAATTAGGTCCGAAAGGAGTCCTGGTTCACTGACACTTAGCATAAGTGACTCCACCTTGGGTATGTTGTCTGTCAACACCTCGAAGCACAATGTAAGCTGGGGGAGGGGGCACTGGTGTTCTCCTTTGCAAGAGGATTGTAAGCCTGAGGACTGAGGCGAGCCACGTGGCCAGGGGACCACCAGGGAGCTGATGTCTGGTGAGGACACAGCGCTTCCTGGGGCGGAGACTGAGCCCCGAAGGGGGGGGGGGGCTCGGCAGGGCAAAGGCTGGGCCAGACTGAGCCCCGAAGGGGGGGGGGGGGCTCGGCAGGGCAAAGGCTGGGCCAGACGGCAGCCTGGATGGTCCATAGGCCATGTCAGGCCCATGTAGGACCCAGACGCAGGTTAGTGACCACTGTAGGTTGGAGGGTCGCACCAGGCCATCAATGGGGCAGGTCGGGTCATTTAGCAATTAACATTCGGGGGTCAATGTCAACGTCAACGTCAGTTATTAGTCTGCCTCAGGCTGGTGAAGCTTCAGGACGGTCTTATAACCCTCTTTCTTTGTTATGAAGTTAATTTAGATGTGTTGCTTTCTTTTTTGACAAATCTGGCTACTTAAACAGATCTAGGGCTCACAAAAGTTTCCTTCATTCAGCAACTATTCACTGAGTAACCCTATGCCCTCCGGAATACAGACGCTTGCCTCCGCCTTCAGGCGGTCAGAGTAGGAAACGTTTGGTAAATAAAGGTTGTTTCATAAGGTTCCTAATGCAGATATCCACTCTTCTCTTCTGGTTCGATTTCTACCTGTTCCAGAAGAGGGGAGAATCTTTACAAATGGGAGCTTACGTCACCTTCTACAAAGCGTAGTGTAAGCCTTGCTTTTAGCATAAAGGGGGAAGGAGCGGTCTCTTGCGGCTGTTTCTCAATAGCTCCAGCCCCAAATCCAAGCGGCACATTTTGGGGCGCTGCATTCTTATCCCTTTCAATATAGGCCTGGATCCCTTTTTTTTTTTTTGCAGCTTTTAGTTTATTACTTATTGAAGATGCTCATGTTTTTCTGTTGTTAGGTGATCAGTTCCTTTTTTTAAAGATTTTTTTATTATTATTATTTTTAATAATTTATTTATGATAGTCACACAGAGAGAGAGAGAGGCAGAGACACAGGCAGAGGGAGAAGCAGGCTCCATGCACCGGGAGCCCGACGTGGGATTCGATCCCGCGCCCTGGGCCAAAGGCAGGCGCCAAACCGCTGCGCCACCCGGGGATCCCAGGTGATCAGTTCCTTAAGAAAAAGGCCCGTCCTGTTCACCTGTGCGACTCCAATATTCAAATTGCTAGAATCATCTTAGAAGCAGCGTGACAAGCTTTATTCCTTCCCGTGTGTGGTCTTTATGTCACCTGTGGCTGTGCCAGGCGGTGCCTGCGCCGGTCCCTTAAGGTACCTCAAGGGGTCTTCGCCAAACAGCGACACTAATTTGAGGGGTGCACCTCGTTTTCCTTGCTGCAGAGTTTCTTTGCCCTTAAGAGCCCAGTAGAAATCTGTTCCAAGAATTTTTCCCCCCAAAATGAAGTAAATTGCTTTTCTCCCCCATTAACTCGCACCAGTGCTTTGACCTGCAAAAATCAAGTAGCTGGTTTCCATTTCTAGGCACAAAACCGTTGTTAAAAGTTCGAGACTTTGCCACAATCTGGCTTTTTCTCTTTTGCAGCGCAGCAACATCCGGTCATACAGATGGACCCGGCCGCATTCCTGAGCGTGTCGCTCTTCCCAAGTATTTTGTAACGAGGACTGTCTCGAAAGCTCTTCTCAAAACTAGACCCACGGGGCCTGAGGAGACCCCGGGTCGCCGCCCCGCAAGCCGCTCCGGCCGCCGGGTCCCCAGGCGCTAGGGGGGAGGGGGGGGAGGGGGGACGGGGGGAGGAGAAAGGAGGAGGGGGGCGCGGGGGGAGGAGGAGGGAGGGGTGAGGGGCGGGTCACGGGCACGCGGGGGAGGGGGAGGGGGCGGGGAGGCCGGGTCACGGGCACGCGGGGCTCCCCCCTCCCCTCCCTCCCCTCCCTTCCCCGCCGCGGCGCCCGGCGCCCTCCCCGCCCCCATCCGGGTCCCTCGCGGACGCCCGGCCCCTTCCGCCGCTCCCGGGGCCCGCCTGCTCCCGCCCCGCCTCCTCCGCCTCCTCCGCCTCCTCCGCCTCCTCCTCCGCCGCCGCCATGGAGCGCCCCGGAGCCGGTGAGCGCGGGCGGGAGGCCGGGGGAGGCCGGGAGGGCCCCGTCCCCGCCGTCCCCCCCGCCCCGGCCCCGCGGCCCGACCCCCGGGGCTGCCCCGCCTGGGCGCCCGCGGCCTGCAGGGCCCGGAGGGGGCGCCGGGAGAGCCCGCACCCGAGGCCCCGGGGGACGCGGGGACGGGCCGGAGCCGGTGACACGCGCCCCTCGTGGATAAACACGGGAGGAGACGCCGGGACGTGACCCCGGCCGCCGGTGGCCGCCCTGCAGTGGGGGCGGGGGGCGGGGGCGCCCGCGGGACTCACGGCCCCCCCACGGCCCCCCCCGCCCCCCCGTGGCCCGGCCCCGAGCTTCCCGCGTGGCCTCGCGCCTCGGGCCCGGGGCAGCTCCTCGCGGGCCAAGTTGACGGCGACCTGATTGGGCGCCTCCCCGCGCCCTGTGGGCCGTGCGGACTGCGCGCTCCATTTCTCTCTAGTAACGGGTTGCGTTGCTGTTCTTTCCGTGAGGAGGACGCCCGGCTGGGTCACGCAGCCCAGCCCCTCCGCGGGTGGACACGCCGCCGTTTCCGTGGCCGCGGCGCTTGCCCTGGGGCTTGGGGAGCACCACGCGGAGAGCGGCACGGGGGACAGCGGCACGGGGGACAGGTGCACGGGGGACAGGTGCACGGGGGACAGGCACATGGGGGATAGGCGCACAGAGGACAGCGGCACAGAGGACAGTGGCATGGGGGACAGGCGCACAGCGGACAGGCACACAGGGGACAGCCGCACAGGGCACCTGACAGGCCTACTTCAGGGACTTACATTCCATTATCCAGATAGGAAGCTTGCATTTTGGGTGACAAAAGGCAAAACTGTCCTTAAGTCATCTGCTGAAGTGCACGTATATTTGAATATTGGTGTATACTTTGTGGTTTTACATTTAAAAAATATTTTATTTAAATCCAGTGTGCTGACATATAACACCCTATGTTTTAAATGTGTGCATTAATTCTTTTTATAAAAGTGATATTCTATTTAAAATATTTGAATGACAGGGGAAAAATACAAATAGAGTGCAGCTAGGCCAGAACTTAGAAATAATCTATGTCCTCCAGCCTTTGCAGTACCGTAATGACAGAAGACATGCAATGTTGTATTTGCTTTTTAAAGTAGTTATCAATTTTTTTTCAGTTGTTGCAGACTTTATAGCCCTTATTTTCAGTTGTCATTAGTGTGAGCATGCTTTATTCATTCCTCTATTATTAGGCATGTAAGTTCCACCTTTTCTTCCTTTTTTTTTTTTCTTCCTGCTTGCTTTTTGAGGTGTTAGGGTGCACATAAAGAGTTAGTTAATTACACTCTGATACAGGTGGACGCGGGCTGGGAATTGTCCCGCCCGTGTCAGCCTATGTGGTACAGATACATTAGTAAGAAGAACATTTTTATAGCTCCTGACCTATTTCTTGCCAGAGTGCCTTTTGAAAGAATTCCCTCAGTTTACAGCTCCGTGAACTACATATGTTAACAGGCAGTGGAGCATGTTGCCAGAAAAAGAAGTTTTGACAGTAGAGTGACAGGATTCAAATTCCAACCCTAAACTTAGCTGTGACCTTGGGCAAGTTACTTCATTGGCCAGTCTGTAAACTCAGTAAACAACTAATAGTACCTCCCTGATAGCTGTCTCTGTGGATTAAATGAGTCATTACCTATAAAGTGCTTACAGCTCTGCGTAGTGTTATTGCCCGCTCAAGTGTTAGCTGTTATTTTATTTGGATTTGTGCAAAAGATAGGGTTTTAATCAGACCAAATTTTAAGTACTCAAAATGACCATTTTATGGTTTAAATGCTTTATTTAAGAGCCAGTTATTTTAAGGCAGTTTTTCAGAAGCAAAATACTTCTAATTTCTGTAGAGAGAAAGTGTAGTTGGTGTCTTAGTGATATCTGTCACCTTTGCCCAGACAGTGGAGCTTAGAGAACTGGAGAAAAGCTTCCAGATTTGAACTCTGTTGAGAAACATTGCTCTAGAGAATGACCAGCAATTCTTTGAAGAGTTATTTGGAAATGGTGTTCTCTTTTTTTCAGAGTTAATGATTCATATCTACAAAAATTGTTTCTATTATTCTGTAGTTTCATGGAACAAAGTTTATTTCAAGTTCTGGATTATTGATTTTGCTGTAGCATTGCATTTCAAAAGTTTCTATATGCTTTATTTAACAAGATGGAGAATGATATTGAGCAAGTCCTACTATACTTTTTATCTTTATATCAAATGAGATGGCAGTACATTTCCTTCATCATCCTGTGAAAATGAGACTCTGTGATGTGCTGAAGCTGCCATTTAAACACCACAAATTATTTTTTCTTGGGCATCGAAATAGTTGTACTGCAGTGTAACTTGAGTGATTTATTATTAAACACTCTAGAATGTGTGCTTACCTGTATCCTGTCATTCAGTACAAGCGTATTGATCACCAGCTGTGAGCTGAACACTGTACTAGACATTGAGGAATCAAATAAAGATAAGATGTGGCACTTAAGGAACTTAGAATGGGGGGTCTATACTTATGGATGGAGTGTCATTATGAAAAGTCCTCCCTTTCACTTTCTGAAGTATCCCATATGGGGTGGTAAAGTATATGATCACTTTTACTTAGTGTCTAATGGACAAGACTGACAGATGGACACTTACATGTGCGGTGACTGGAGGAAACACTAGCTATTGGGAAGGAGATGGGATTACCTAACTCAGCTGTGAGCTGGGGATCAGAAGAGTTTCCCCTAATAGTAAACATCTAATCTGAGTTTCTACTTTTAAGTTGATTATTCTCAATTGTCAACATAGTCGCTTGGTCTCGAGAAGAATCAAGGTGTGGAAGAGATGAGAAGGGATCTTTGGGAGCAGTCATTTTTCATCTTCTCTTACACATTAGAGTCACCCTGCAAGGCTTTAAGAAAATACCAGCAGCTGCCTTGATCTCCAGAGATTCCAATTTAATTGGCCTGGAGTGGGACCCAGGCATTGGTCATTTTAAAAAGCTCCAGGTGATCCTAAAGTGCAGCCAGGATTTATAGTTTTTCAAGTAGGACAATGATGTCATCTAGGAGAGGGGCTACCGAGTGGGGCCTGAAGAGTTCATATGAATTTCCTGGGATCATACTGCTAGTGAGGTGGAAGCACCACACTAGGATATCTGCCTTCTAATTTCTGATACTAAACCCTCCCTGTTACATCGGCCAGCTTGCCTTGCGTCATTACCTAAATGGCACTCTTTTCAATATTGTTCCTTCCTGATTCTGCTTTTGTAGAGGCAGAATGATCCACGTAGCACTTCTCTAACTATTGGTTAATGGAGCTCGAGATAAACTGAAAGTATTTCAATAACTTTTTTCATGGAAAAAAATAACAATTCATCATGCCATTCAAGTCTTCCTTTTGCCTTGACAGTATGTTGTTAGAGCACAGAAGTCAGCCTCTTAGGCCATTCCACACATTGCCAAGAATCCAATCTATTTCCCAGGGGCACACAGACTTTAAAGCTATTGAAATGTCAGTGCTAATGGGCCAATTTCATATCACCGAGTTCTTTTTTCCTCCCAGCTTTATTGAGATGTAACTCACAAATAAAATTGTATGTATTTAAAGTGTGATGATTTTATACAAGTATATATTGTGAGATGATTACCACTGTCAAGTTAATTAACATCCATCACCTGACATAGTTACATAGTTCCTTTTTTTTTTTTTTTGTGAGAATGCTTAAGGTCTACTTTCTGAGCACATTTCAAGTATATATAGTACAGTATTGACTACAGTAACCATGCTGTACATTAGATCTTCAGAGATTAGTAATACGTTCTTAGATTAAGAATGCAAGAGAAACACAAAAGTTGGGTTTATTTCATTTTGTTCTGATTTTCATTCTGCCTTGTGCATATTTACCTGCCTAAATACTCTGCTGCTACCTTTTCAAGAGTAAGCTGCATGGTCAGTGATGATTCTTTATGAGTAGCTATATGTGCCTGAAGGTATAAGATATATATTGACCTATTAAAATTTTTGTTTAGGTATAATCTGCATTTGTATTTTTCAACTCAGGCATAAAAATAGGAAACATTTACTTGTTCTCATATTTCAAGTTGTTATAAGTTTATGAATAGGCTCATAGTAAACTAATATTTGTTGAACACTTGTGTGCCAGGCACTCATATTTGGTAAATAAATAGTATCATTATTAAGAATGTACTATTACTTTTTTTGTTTGTTTTGGTATTGAACATGACTATATATAAATCTTTTGTTTTTTTTATTTTTTATTTATTTTTTTATTTTTTCACTTTTATCTGGAACGTGTGTGTGCATGTGTGTGCGAGCAGTAGTAAAGATCACTCAAATTGCAATAAAAATTTAGATTTTTTTTTTTTTTGGTATGTATGTTAACTATGACCTTTCATGACCTTATTATGTTGTAAGCCATATTCTTAATGGAATGTGGTTTTTAGATATTTGAAAATAGAGGATTACAACAGAAAGAAATACATGACTTCATGAATATCTTTAATGGTAGGTTAGTCTTTAGTAAATACATAGGGTAAAAATTATACAATTATCCCAAGATTTTGTTCAGTCCTAGTTCAAACAACATTTGTGTTTTGTCAATAGAAGTGTGGAAAATAATGGTACTGGGACGACCACCTACTGAGACATTTAGCAATTTTATCAGTTTAAACAGACACTCTCTTTCCCTTAACCTCCACCCGAAACATGGTTGTTCCACCCATAACAAAAACAAAAACCAAGTGTGAAATGTGGCTTTAATATTAGCAAATATCCTTGGGAGGGCAGTCAGGGAAACGATACAATCTTCTGGTGTTTAATCATTAAATTTCTAGGAAAGCATATTTAGAGCCATGAATTACCAATGTTAATTAATAACAGAAAAAAAATGTCTTTATTGAAGAAAAAATAAAGGTCAGAACTTGTACAAATGAGAACACGTAAGTGATATTATTAAAAATAAACAGACAGACAAAACTATTGGTTTGTTTTCAAAAAGTATGGAAAAAATGGATTTTTAATTTTTAAATTTTTTTTAAAAAATGGAGTTTTAGAGTTAAGAAAATTTAGCTATAAAAGATCTGGAGGATTGTTGATTTACTCAGTCTTCCTCTAACCCTGAGTGGAATACTATGCTTCAGAAAATTATTAAAGCTGTTTAACATAAAAGTACATTTATAGAAATGTAGACTATAGTATAAATAATGTTTATATTACTCTATAATATATTCGAATACAAGGATCATTTCTCAACAAATGTTAATTTATATTGAATTCAGTTGACTTGTCTTAGTTTAGGATACAATTAAAAAATAAATAATACATTTTTTTTTTCTTTTTGATATGTTAAAGGAGCAATAAATTCCAATGAGTGTGAAAATGTGTCCAGAGAAGAGGAAATGTCAGAAGAATTTGAAGCTGATGCCATGGATTCTCTGAAAGACATGCCATTTGCCACTATAGATATTAAAGATGATTGTGAAAGTAAGTATTGAAAATGAGACAGATTTGCCTATTACCCAGGTTACTTGTGAAGAGAAAATAGGGGAAAACACCAACGTATTCCACAAATGTTTGTTGACTGTATGCTCTGTACCACTTATTTTACATCCAGTCTCCTGTAGAACCTTGCTGTGATCTGATACAGTTGGGTCTCGACTGGGCTTCCCAAACTGGAGGATCCATAAGAAATTAGTTTGATCTCCCCCAGGGTGGGGTGCTGCCTTGCAAGGAATGTCTGTCCGGTGGCAGAGGAGCTGGGCTGCCTGGGCTCCATGGGTCTGGACTCTGTCTTCTTGGGGTCCTCATTTACCTTCAATGTTTAGCTTACATTTTGAGCAATAAAGCCTGGTGGTAGTGTGAAAAAAAAAAAAATTAGTTTGATCTCTTCATTTCCAAGAAAAAAAAATAAGACTCAGAGAAGTTAATCAGCTAAATGCACATAATGGAAAAGAACTACTTTAGGGTGGCTCAGTTGCGTGTTGAACTCTTGGTTTTGGCCTGGGTCATGATCTCAGAGTCATGGGATCGAGCCCCAACCGTTGAGCTCGATGCTCAGAGTGGAGTCTGTTTGAGATGATCCCTCCCCACCTCGTGCAAACACACCCTATCTCTCTCTCTCTTTCTCAAATAAAATGAATCTTAAAAAACAAAAAGAACTACTTACAGAATCTGTGATTTCTGATTCGTTAGTCCTTTCTTTGATGAATAGCTATAACCTCCTGAGACGAATGTTGTACATGATTTCTGTGGGCTTACCTGGGGCGAAGGTGTGTCAGAGAGGCCTCTCACCTGGATGTGGGTGGGTGCCCTGGAAGGCCTTCCTGGATATTTGAGAGGAGGAGAGGCCTGCTGGATACAGGTGAACGCTTTAAGGTTCTCTCCTCTGTACTAACTGTCCTGTACTTAACTGATCATCTGGGTTTTCTGGGGTGTGATGGTAAACTCCAGATTCCTCTTTTCCACCTTTGTGTTGGGCCAAGGAAACTTTTTGATTTTTAAGCATCCCATGTGATTCTGGTGCTCATCCAGTCTCGGAAACACACTGCTTTCTATCTCACTGTCTTCCTATCCAGCGAGTCTGGTTCGCATTTTGGGGTGATGTAAGGAGAGAGGGATACTTAAAATGAGTCATATCTCTGATAACTTATTAATCACTCCCCCCCCATTCCATAATCCAAGGGGAAAAGGAAGGACAAAGAGGTATTTGCTCAGTCATGGGACGTTTTCCCATCTTTCCCTCTACACCTGGCCGGTAGAGAAAAACAGTTTTGGGGGCGTTTTCCAGCTCTTAGAGAAATTCTTCATTTGGAGAATTAGTGTACCTGGTAGGTAGAAGAAGATCCCTTTTGGAAACGAGGGGCAAGGATACCAAGGGTTTAATCATGTTTTCCTTTTTAATTTCCTACTTTTTGAGCAAATAAAATGAATATACCTAAAAAGTGCAATCACTTCTTTCTGATTTCACTACTTCCTCTAATTTGGATATAAAATAAGAGTTTTCCTGAATGGCCATGCCTGCACACCCGGGGGCATCTCCCGCCCCCCTTCCTGCCTCTGCACCCACCCGGTCCAGCCGGGATCATCCCCTTGCAGTGCTCCCAGCTAGCCTGGGGCGAGAGGAGCACCTGTCCCCCGGGGCCTCGGGATCCCACGTGGCTGACACGGGGCTTGTCTGTCGGAACAATAGCCTCCACTTGAGTCTGCAGCGAGCCCAGGGGGCAGATAGTGTTTCTGCAGCCACTGTGTTCTGTCCCCACCGGTGGGGAGAGGCCACGGCCCCTGGGACTGGAAAGAAGGAAGGGCCGAGCTGCTGCTTCCAGGGGGGCGTTGGGAAGACGGGCCAGTGGTCTATAGGAATAGGGCCTTTCCCTCAGTATGTGTTCCATTCATCACTAAAGACGTGATGTTAGTGTAAGCTCAGGGCCCCTGCAGGCCACGCGAGTCCCTTAGCTGTGTGACTCCCCTGCTGGAGGTTCTGTCTTCGGGAGGAGGAGGTCTCCGTGGCTTAGGCTAGCCTCCAAACCACCATGTACAGTATTGCTTTGGTGGGAAGATGGGTTTCAAATTCCAAACTCCAGCTTACACAGTGTCAGAGAAATAGAAATAGAAAACTTGTGTTTTGAGTTTTAGTCATTTCATTTCATTTTCTACTCCCGTAACCTTGGACCCTTAAAGCTGGACTCCTCACGGTCACTGGTGCTGAGTCCCTCCTGGTCACCCCTCAGCCTGGCTGTGCAGATCAGAGGAGGTAATGTGTGTAAAGGGGGCAATTAAAATGCAAAATAACGCACAGATGCTACGTACAAAAACTTTGAAACATATCCCTTAGTTATCTGGGGACAACTCGTTCTCTCCCATTTTTACAACAGCATTTCCTAAGACCCTAGAAACAAATACTAAAATTCTTTGCAAACTGGAAACTCTAGTTTTTATGAAATGAGATTTTTATAGAAAGTCACAAAAGCTGGGAGTTTTGTTGTCAACCCTTAAACTTAAGATAGAGTTAGCAATAGTGTTTGTATTCAAAAAACAGGATAACCAGTTTGTGGCTCGATGGGACTCAATGCGGCTTTCTCTTACGTTTAGTAACGTGGCAATTTAATCGATTTACTGGACTGTGGTAGACAGCAGCCTCAAAATTCTCAAGTTGCTGGTTGTCGCCTTTGGTTCTTCCAGTTTCCTTTGGTGGGTAGAGATTGCGAGGGAACTGCCAAGACGTTCTTGCTGATAGGAACCTGGCAGGGCGAGGAGGAGAGTGGTGCTGACAAGAACATCGTGGGAAGGAGGATCCTTGCCAGTAAGAACACTCCCCGGTGCTTGGCTCAGACTTAGTTGCCAATTGCCAACTGTGTTACCTTCAGCACGGCCACTGTCATGACTAGGTGTCCTGCCGTCTGGTTGGCTGAAATTTGTCCTTATGGTTTTTCTTAGTTTTGTTTTTGAAAAGAGACTATTTTACTTGAATTTACTTAAAAATTAAAAAAGAGACTTTTTACTTGAATTTACTCTATTTACTTGAAAGAGAACTATTTACTTGATAATTGTATCTTAGAATACAAAATGTATTTGGGGTGCCTGGCTGGCTCAGTGTGGTAAGCATCTGACCCTGGATCTCAGGGTTAGTGAATTCAAGCCCTGCATTGGGCTCCACAGTGGGCACGGAGCCTACTTAAAAAAGGAATATGAAATGTATTCGAATATTGAATCAAATATAGAATGCATTAGAATTATATATACTAGAATATAAATATACACATTGGAAATAAAATATCCAAATGTATATGAAAGAAATCCTCTTAGGAATGTTGAAGGAGCAATACAGTCTGAGCCACATCTTCTGGATTTTATAGGTTGAACATGTTCTAGGAGAAAATATAACATTAGTGACTTGTTGCTCTGGGCCCGGGTGGGTTTGTTCTCTTTAGAGGGCGGAAGTGTCATTGGTCAGTTGGTTAGAAACCCAGCAAAACCTCCAGAGAATGCCTCGAGCTGCTGTTAGTCTTGCCTCTGAAAGTTGGACGAGTCTACCATGAAGAGTCAACCGCTGATAGGAATGGCTTAGCGTGCGTCCCATGGGGGATAAGTCTGTGGGGAGCTTTAGGTTTTTTTCTTTTTTCTTTTTTTATAAGATTTTATTTATTTATTCATGACAGACATAGAAAGAGGCAGAGACACAGGCAGAGGGAGAAGCAGGCTCCATGCAGGGAGCCCTATGTGGGACTCGATACCGGGACCCTGGGATCACACCCCGGGCCAAAGGCGGCGCTAAACCGCTGGGGCACAGGGGCTGCCTGGGAGCTTTAGTTTAATTGGCTCAGTTCTCTTGAGAGACTCATAGTCCTTAACTATCAAGCCATATTTAAATCAAGATTGAAAATAAAATAATTTGAGAGTCTTTTTTTTTTTTTTTTTTTTTTTTTTAGTCATTTGTCTTTCATAAGTGTGGAATTCTGGTCGTATATCAAAGTTATTATAATCCTTATTAGACTTCATGCAGAATTCTAACCTTATAATTATCGCAGACTTTTTTTATTTTTATTTTTATTTTTTTTTTCCGCAGACTTTAAAGATATGGGAAATTATTATTTTGTTACTTGTTTATTAGCTAATACCATTAAGTTGTATTTTAAAAAAGTACTTTAACTTTTAGATATTTTAGAATATCAATTGAAATCTACCTTTTCCTGAAAAGAATTTTTTTAATAGAAAAATACTGTATCAAATAAAGATTGAACCTCAATACCTGGTGTAGTAAGTGACTATCCTGAGTCAGTTTTAACTTTTTATTGTTTTTAAAGATTTATTCATTTCCGAGAGAGAAAGAGAGAGAGAGCGCACATGCAGGGGCAGAAGGGGAGGTAGAGGAAGAGAGAGACGGAGAGAGAGAGAGCGAGAATCCCAAGCAGACTCCCTACTGAGCATGGTACCTGACTTGGAGGTCACTCTCATGACCCTAAAATCATGACTTGAGTTGAAATCAAGAGTCAAAGGCTTAACCAGCTGAGTCACCCGGGGGGTCCTACATCTTTGTTGTTGTCGTTAAGTGATCTTAATCTCTACATCCAATGTGGGACTTGAACCCACAACCCTGAGATCAAGAGTTGCATGCTGCACAGTCTGCGCTAGCCAGGCACCATTCCTGAATCAATTTTAAATCAATTTACTTTTAAAAAATTTATCTATTTATTTGAGAGAGTGAAAGACCGAGAGAGAGAGCACGAGCAGGGGAGAGTGGCAGAGGGACAGGGAGAAGCGGACTCTCGGCTGAGCAGGGAGCCCGACATGGCTCTCAATCCCAGGACCCTGGGATCACGCCCTGAACCACAGGCAGATGCTCAACCGACCGAGCCATCCAGGTGCCTCCAGATGAATTTTTAAAAAGGATACAGTGGGTCACCTGGAGGCTCAGTCAGAAGAGCATGTGACTCTTGATCTCAGTGTCATGGTTTTGAGCCCTACGTTGGGTGTAGAGATTACTAAAAAAGATAAACTTAGAACGGAGTGTAAATTATGTTCTGTGTCATCTCTGGGAAATGTGGAGTACATATTCCAAATTTTTAGAAAGGGGCTTGAGGCAAATATTTGTCTCAAATAATACAAGTGTTTTACATCTTTTTCCTTTAAAGAAAACACACAGGAAAACAAAAAATTGGAAAAGCCCAAATGAATTCTTTAAGTCATTCAACACACTTATATTGACTTGCCCGCTTCATAGCAGATACAATTGGTGCTGCGTAAACAACGTAGAAGATAAAATTCAATTAGCAAATAAACATATGGAGAGTTATCCAATCTTAGAAGTATTAAAAGATGCACATTGGTATATGATTGTAACTTGTCAGATTGGCAATATCTTTTCCAAATAATACTCAGTGATTTTAATGTCATGTCTACATCACTTGTGACAATGTACTGTTCTAAGTCCTTTGAGAATGGAGTGACCTGAGCTGAAGGCCGACACCTAACTGACTGAGCCACCCAAGTGCCCCTACAATTAGAATTTGTAAAATGTGCTTAAAAAGTTGCCTTTAAAGATGTAAACTTCATTGATTCAGAGGCACCTGGGTGGCTCTGGGGTAGAGCCTCTGCCTTCATGACCCCGTGGTCCTGGAATCGAGTCCCACACCGGGCTCCCCGCAGGGAGCCTGCTTCTCCCTTTGCCTGTGTCTCTGCCTCTCTCTCTGTGTCTCATGAATAAATAAATAAAATCTTAAAAAAAAAAGATGTACTCTCCATTGGTTCATTAAATAGAGAGCTAGATGAGCTTGTTCCTCTGACCCTGTCCACAACATTATTCCTAGTAGTGTTAAACTATGGCAGTTATAGCTACAGCTGTGGGGGCAGATTGTCAGGGTTCTACACTTTCTCTTAAATTTTTTTGGGGGTATCTGGCTGGCTCAATTGGAAGAGTATATGACTCTTGGTCTCAGGGCCTTGTTTAAGCCCCAGGTTGGGTGTAGATTCCTTAAATAAATAAATAAACTTACAGAATTTTTTTGGGTGGAAGTATAATTAACATACGACATTATATTAGTTTCAGGTATACGACATACTGATTCAACAATTCTCTACATTATTCTGTTGCCATCTGTCACCACACAACGTAATTACAATATTTTTGACTCTATTCCCTATACTGTACTTTTCAACTCCATAACTTATTTATTTTATAACTGGAAGTTAGTACCTCTTAATCCCCTTTATTTCACCTATCCTCCTTTCCCTTCTGGCAACCATCAGTTTATTTTCTGTATTTAAGGGTCTGGTTTTTGTTTGTGTCTTTGTTTTTTTAGATTCCACATGTAAGTAAAAACATATGGTATTTGTCTTTCTCTGTCTGACTTATTTCACTTAGCATAGTATCCTCTAGCTCCATCATGTTGCAAATGGCAAGATCCCATTCTTTTTTATGGCTGAGTAGTATTCCATCGAGTGTCACACAACATGTCTTCATTGTCCATTCATCTACCCATGGATACTTGGGTTGTTTTCACATCTTGGCTATTGTAAATAACGCTGTGATAAATATAGGGGTGCATATATTTTTTGAATTAGCATTTTCATTTTCTTTGGATAAACACTCACTAGGGGAATTAATGGATAATATGGTATTTCTATTTTTAAGTTTTTAAGGAACCTCCATCCTGTTTTCCTCCATACTGATTATTGGTTGCAATAATCTATATTCCCACCAACAGTGCACAAGTGATCCTTTTTCTCCACATCCTTGTCAGCATTTCTTATTTTTTTTTTGTCATTTTGATTCTAGCCTTTCTGTAAAGTGATATCTTGCTGTGGCTTTGATCTTCAGTTTCCTGATGATCAGTGATGTTGAGCATCTTTTCATGTGTCCGTTGGCCATCTGGATGTCTTCTTTGGAAAAATGTTTCTTCAGGTCCTTTGCCCATGTTTAATTTTTTTTTTTTTTTTTTTTTTTTGGTGTTGAGTTGTACAAGTTCATTATATATTTTGGGTGTTAATCCCTAGTTGGATATATCATTTGCAAAAATCTTCTCTCATTCAGTGGGTTGCTTATTCATTTGTTGTTGGTTTCCTTTGCAAAAGCTTTGTGTTTTGGTGTGGCCTCATCAGTTTATTTTTGCTTTTGTTTCCCTTGCCTGAGGAGACATCTAGAAAAATGTTGCTAAAACCAATGTCAAAGATGTTATGGCTTCTGTTTTCTTTTAGTTTTATGGTTTCAGCTCTTACATTTAGAACTTTAATACATTTGATTTTATTTTTATGTGTCGTGTAAGAAAGTGTTCCGGTTTCATTCTTCTGCATGTAGCTGCCCAGTTTTCCCAGCACCATGCTCCTACACATCCGTACTGTGCCTATTAAACAAGTGTCCAGGCACAACTTCATTATCTATAAAATTGGCATAATAATTGATTTATTTCAGGAGTCGAGAGGATTCAGCTTGTTAATACACGTAAATTTTTATTAATCTTACCAAAATTTTTTGCCTAAGTGTACTTGCTAAATTAAATATTTAAACAAATTTTCATCTTGAGAGCAATATTTTGTAATGATATTATTGAGTGCTTCCTGTATGTTGCTAACTGCTTTATATTTTCTTATTTAATCCTCAGAGAAACTCAGTGAGGGAGGTAAATTTTTTTTAGGAAGTTTTAGTAATGTGTTTCTCTATGAATTAGAGAAAGTAATATTGTTAAGTCATAAGTTCAGGAGTCTTAAGAATGGCTACTTTAAAGATTTTGACTATTTACAGAACAAGAAAAAAAAAAGATTATCGAAACAAAGAATCTAGTTTGTTCTCAGCCTTTTGGCTAAGAGGAAGTGTGAGAACAACCACCAATGACAGATGGTCTACTTAATTAAAGCAGTTTCTCCCATAATTCATTCTCTTGTAGTTTTTTGAGGGAATAAATAAAACTTAAGGAAAAATTAAATAACTTTCATAAAACGACACATGCTTTGGGCAGAAAAACAAATGATTGGATTAGAGAATTACAGCCTTTATCAACAAGACTAAATTCATTAGAGCACATTGAAATGGCTACTGAAATCATTATGAAAATTAACAATGTAATAAATTAAATTTATGAGATGAGGTTATGAGCTCTAATCCAGAGAAAGATCCAGGGCGCATGGCCAAGCGTTCTCTGTTTTGCTTCTATGATCACTGATCTTTAATGCTTTTATTAGTAAACTAGATGTTACATGAATCGTTTGCTCATTATTATTTTCATATAAAGTAAATTGAAAGAATAATAGCAAATTGTATTTTTTTACTATTTATTTTTTTAAAAGGTTTTATTTATTCATGAGAGAGAGAGAGAGAGAGAGAGGCAGAGACACAGGCAGAGGGAGAAGCAGGCTCCATGCAGGGAGCCCCATATGGGCCTGGATCCTGGGACCCGGGACCCCGGATCACGCCCTCAGTCCAAGGCAGACGCTTAGCTGCCAAGCCACCCAGGTGCTCCAGCAAATTGTATTTTAGAATATGTAGATTATGATTTTAAGGTTAGAAATAAAATGAAGTTCAGTAAGGAAAGAGGGGATTTGATGCTCTAGCCATACAAGTAAAGTTGACAAATAAAGGGCAAAGAAGATATGCAAACCAGGGAAAAGAGGTTTGGCTCAGTGTATAACCCTGACCACAAATCACCAGGGCTCACTGAACTTAAAAAAACAAAAAGCAAACTTATTACAAGAGCAAATAAAACTATGCTATAGAAGTAAATATTCATAGGATTCTTTTTCTTTTTTGTCCAGCTCTCATCATACAATTTTAAACTTTGCCCTGTCAGTGATGTCTAACAAAAGGAATTTTAATTTATTTTTACATATTTATTTTTAAAGTAAGTTTTATGCCCAAAGTGGGGCTTGAACTCAAAATCCTGAACTCATAATCAAGAGTCGCATATTCCACCAACTGAGCCAGCCAGGTGCCCTGCAAAAGAGAATTTTAGATAATCCAATTGAAAAGAAAGTTAAGTAGTAATGGATAAGATTAGAGAAAACTAAGGGGATTTAGAAAAACCCTCTACTTCTTTATTTTTAGCCGGAGGTTGGTTGGTTGGTTTGTAAAGATTTTATTTGTTTGGGAGAAAGAGAGAGAGCGTGCACACAGTGAGAGCAGGAGCTGAAGTGGGCGGGGGGGCGGGGAACGCAGACCCCCCACTAGCAGGGGGCCCAGCCGGGGCTTGGGTCCCAGGACCTGAGATCACGACCTCAGCCCAAGGCAGATGCTTCACGACTGAGCCGTCCAGGGGCCTCTTGTTTGTTTTTAGGAGGTTGTATTTTGAATTGGGATTTTATGCGGTGTCATTCTCATGATACCAGAATCGCTAAGAGTCAAACAATTACAGATGTCCCCTTCCAGCAGTATGGCCTTCCTTCCCTGGTTGTCCCTAAAACTGACTTACGGAACATTTGAAATGGCAAAGGTAAGTCGCTACAGGAAGAGCAGTTTAGATCTAAAGCACAAAACAACTTAAAATGCTAAAAGCCTCAGTGGTCTCTTAAATACCCATGTTTTTAGGTCTGTTCGTATTGAGTAAGAAACAACAGAAGTGATTCGGTGGCTTAGTTGACAGTGGACGGTGCCGTCCAGGACAGGTGTGTACAGAGGCCCTGGGTTTTGGGGAGCACCTGCCGAAGCCACGTATTGACGATACTGCTCGTGTTCCGTCCTGTTCTGTAGCATCTGTTCTTCGTTTACCCCGTGTCATTCTCTTCTACCCCACCCCATTCCACTCCATTCCAGCCTTTAAAACGTGCTTTTTAATGTTCTCTCAAGTTGATTTCATAACTTGCTAGAGGGTTGATACTAGCAGTTTGAAAAAAGGAAAACTAGGCTATAGGTTCAGGAGTCTCTTTCTACTATGTTAATTTTGAAATGAACTAGAGGTCATAAAATCAGCTGGATTATTAGTTTGGACACCGTTCTTCTTTTTATAAATATTTTTCTTCTTCTTCTTCTTTTTTTTTTTTTTTTTTTTTGGCTATCTCTATATCCAACGTGGGGCTTGAACTCATGACCCCAATATCAAGAGTCTCATGCTCTTCCAACTGCGCCAGTAAGGCACCAATTCACCAATTCCTAATTAGTACAGGTGTTAAGTTAGTACCTTTATTACTGATCACAGAAAACTGTACCTAGAAGAGACTCTAAATAGACATTATCTAGCTGTCCTGCCCCTGCCCCTGTCTTTTTTTTTTCCTTAATATTTATTTATGGAAACTTTCAAGCATTTTCAAAAGTAGGATAGTAGACTGAACCTCATTATTTGTCACCTTTTTCTCACTAGATTATTTTGAGGTATACTCCAGACATATTTTATCTGTAAATACTTTAGTATGTATCTTTAAAAGATAAGGAATCTTTTTATAAAAAAGCATATCCAAAATATTCTTCCCATGACATAAAAATAAGAGTAATTCCTAAGTCATCGAATATTCTGTCAATATTCACATTTCTCTTTGTTATAATTTTTAAAAAAACTGTTCTGAATTAGGATCCAAAGTCTACGCATTATATATGATTGACACGTCTTTTGAGTTTTTTTTCATCTATAGATTTCCCCTTTTTTGTGTTTGTGTGTGTTTGTTAAATAAATTAGGTTGTATAGATCGTGGTCATTTAACGTATTTCTCTGTTCTTTATATTCCAGTAAACTGGTAGATTAAGGACTCTTTTTTTAAAAAAAAGGTTTGTTTGTTTGTTTATTTATTTATTTATTTATTTGTTTGTTTGTTTGTTTATGAGGGAGAAGTGGCCTCGGGAGCCCAGTGGGCAACTAGATCCCAGGCCTGTGGGATCATGACCTGAGCTGAAAGCAGACATTTAAGTGATGGGGCCACCAGGTGCCCTAGATTAAGGACCCTGGATTAAGTTTTTGAATATTTGCAAGAATGCTGCGAATTTCCTATCGTGTGACATCATGAGGCATAAGGTTTCGTTGTCCTGCCTTTTGGTGATGTTAAGATTTACCATCTTGTCACTTCATGTATCCTTATTAAAATTCCCCTTCAGCTTTCTGTTCAATGGATCATCCATTGATAATCTTTGTGTTGATCCATCATTCTGTTAAAAGGTTTCAAAATGCTAATATTGTAACTCTTTTTGCATCATTAGCTGAAAATTTCTGTAAAGAACTTTGCCTAAGTTAACAGTTTGATTCCCTGTATGACTCTTTGCTTATAAGGAAAGGCAGGATAAATGCTTGATATTTTTTCCTCTTTTATCACCAGGTTTGTAGAATAATAGTTCTTTAGGCTACTCCAAAGGTGACCTGTGAATTTTGGTTATAATTTTTCCTTTGAGTATTATAATGAACTGATGGATTTAGACAAAGTTGATCTATTTCAGGCTACTGGAGTTATTCTATCTGATGCTCAAATTGTGCCGTCTTTGGCCCCAGGGAGGCGGGGGGGGGGCGGGGGTGGACTTGCAAACTGGGTCTAGAGACCTTCTAATATGTTGCCAGGAGTCTGAGATCTGGGTTCCTCTGGTATATATTGTGCCTCAGGCCTAGAATATGCTATTTCTCTAAGGACTGGCCAACTTTTTAGGTTCTCAGATAAATGAAGTGACTTGATGGAAAATTCTTGCTGGAAGACTAGTCTTTGGGTCATTGTCCCTTCCACTATCTAGTGCTGCCTCTACGAGACCTAGACAGTGCTAGCTGCCTGGGAAGAGAGGGTGGTATTCCAGACAAGGAGGAAAGGAAGGAAAGGAATGGGGAAGGAAAGGAAAGGAAAGGGCGAAAGGAAAGAAAGGAAGGAAAGAGAAGGAAAAGGAAAGGAGGAAAGGAAGGAAAGGAAAGGAAGAAAAGAAAGAAAGAAGAAAGAAAGAAAGATGAAAGGAAAGAAGAGAGAAGGGAGAGGGGAGGGGAGGGGAGGGGAGGGGAGGGAGGGAGGGGGGGGGGGGGGGGAGAGGAGGAGGGAGAGAGAGAGGGAGGAGAGAGAGAGGGGGAGAGGAGAGAGAGAGGAGAGAGAGAGGAGAGAGAGAGGGAGAGAGAGAGAGGGAGAGAGGAGAGAGGGGAGAGAAGAGAGGGCTAGAGAGAGAGGGAGAGAGAGAGAGGAGATAGGGTCTGCGGTAATAGAGAGGGCGAGAGGGGAGCTTGGCGAGAGGAGATAGGGAGAGCTGCGATGGGCGGATGTACGATGATGAGACGTGGGAGATCTATAGTAGCTCGCTTCTCTCTTTCTCTCTCTCTCTTTCTCTCTTTCTCTCTTGCTCTCTTTCTCTCTCTCTCTCTCTTTCTTTCTCTCTCTCTCTCTTTCTCTCTTTCTCTCTTTCTTTCTTTCTTTTCTTTCTTTCTTTTCTTTCTTTCCTCTTGTTTATTTGACACATAGAGAGCTCGTCCAAGCAGGGGGAGCAGCAGACTCCTCGCTGAGCAGGGAGCCTGATGATGTGGGGGCTCATCCCAGGACCCCGGGATCATGACGTGAGCCAAAGGCAGATGCTCAACCAACTGAGCCACCGGGGCGCGCCTCTCCTTTTCCTTTTGTAGCTACTTTTCCCACACAGACATAGGTTGATAGCTCCCTGTCCCAGCTTCCAGTGAAGCTTGGGGTTAGCCTCGTGTCCTCGTTTGGACAATGGGATATAAAAGGAAGGATGCTGGGAACTTACCTAGAATTAGTTTGTGATTTTACTTTTAAAAATGGGTGTTTTGCTTTAGAAATATTTTTCAGTGCTATCTTTAATTTTTAGAAAACTGCTCAAGATTGTTCTTCATTTTCCATAATCACAGAGAGTACAAGTGGTCTGGATGATGAAAAATAGTAGATAGTTTATTCTTCATCTTAGTTTCTTTTTGGAGTCTTCTAAATGATGTTAGCAGATACACTATCTCCCTAATTCTGTGTAGTTCGGGGTGCCATCTCATAATTTAGTAGTTTAGCTTGTACCAGGAAGTAGCCGAAGAGCTTTCATGTATGAACTCACTCAAAAATGGCCCTGTGCGGTAGCTGTTTATTATTATTTATTATTGTTAATAATATGTATACATTTTTATTATAATTATTATTCTCAGATTATACAGGTAGAAACTGAAGTAAAGAGAATTCATGTGACTAATGTAAAGTCTCACAGCTAGTAAGTAGGGGTCCAGGATTCCATCCCACAAACTCTGATCCAGACTATATTAAAACAGATTTCCATTTCTAGAGCACTGGTTTACCAAGAGCAGATGGAGGTGGGCTAGAAATGTCTGCAGACGGTGCTTTCAAATATATATGGTACTTTATTAGCATATTTTGTGGCTTCTGTTTAAAATTAGTAGATTTAGTTTGTTACTACGATCAAATGTAGGACTGTTTCTTAGATGTCTAAAATTGCAAGCAGCTCGATAGCATATTGATTTGATTTTCCATATTTAAAGAATTGCGTGGGAAATAAAACCCAATGGCATCATATGAGGCAATTCAATCAATGCTCATGATGCAGATGAGAATGTGGCAAAGTTTTTCTTAGTAATAGGATTTATAAAGTTCTGACAAGCTTACCTGTAAACAGGAAGCATATAATAATTTATATTTCAAATACATGTTCTCTGTGAAGATACATCATTTTAACCATATTAATCATCAGGTATATTGTTGAAAAATATAGTAATGAAGTCCATGCACAAACACACCAGATAATTTTGCCCTAACTCGTAGTGCTGTACTTAGACTTATTACCCGGGTTGCCTTGCCCTTACTTTACCCCTTACCTTCTAGATGTCACAAGTGTATGTTAGTCCTGGAAAGACAGCATGTCTATTTCTACAAACCTTTAGTTTTTAAATTGTAAACATACTTTACTAATTTTTTAAAAGATTTTATTTATTTATTTATTTATTTATTTAGAATAAGGAGTTTGGTAAGATCAGGATCGCGTAGGCACACGGGCTTGTGCTGCGGGTTGAGCTGACTTCCCACAAGGCATTGTGTGTAATGATCACTAGGGTCTCTTAGAGTTGATCCCAAAGATGGAACTGACCTCTAGGATTGAATGTAAATAAGGGGGTTTCTTCTTTTCTAAGGTTATACCCTTTTCTAAGGTTATACCTCAGAATATGCAATTATACTTGAATTTTTACTAAGTCTCTGCAAGGCACTCCATTCTGAACAGTAAGTTATTGTCCAGGAAGGCGCAGCCTGAAAACTGTCAGTGGTGATTTTGTACGCACAGGGGAGTTGCTGATAGAGTCTGTGAAAAAAGGAGACAACAGCATTTTCATACTGATTTGGTAATTATTTCTGGGGGCATAGCTTCATAATTAGAATTGTTGGGTGTTGTAAATGAGTCTTTTGAAGATGACGTTAACAAGTAGGCTCCTAAGTGCTTCTCAACTATTTGTGGTTAAGGACCAGTTTTGTTTTGTTTTAATTTCCTATTTGTTGCCAACTGATATTTTTGTAAAATAGAGTAAAAAAATGAACTATTAGAAAAATGAAAAAAAAACCCCACAAAATAGAAACCAAAATTCAATAGACAAAATTACTTTGCTTCCTCCTATGGAAGTTTCTAAAGCAGTCTCTTGACGCCGACCACAGACCAGACTTGGAGTGGCGTTGCTATCAGTGGTTATGTTGTGGAAGTCACAAATAGACATATACAAGATGGGTGAAAAAAATGATCTTTTCTGATATCATGAGAATTGTGGCCCCGGGGAGAGGATGATTGTTAGTGGAGCTCTAGATCATGGGCCACTTCTGGCCAACCCTCTGCTTTGTAAAGAGGTTTTATTGGAACACAGCTGCACCTACTCCTCTGTGTTTGTCTACAGCAGACTTGGATAGTTTTGACCAAGACCATGTGATATGCAAAGCCCCAAATATTTACTCTGGGGTCCTTTACAGAAGAGTTTGCTTGGTCCTGCTTTCGACGTGAAAATGACTCTAATGGGTGATTGGTACTTATATAGTGCTTGTTTCCTTTGTTTGTTTGTTTGGTTTGTTTTTGCACTAAATTATCTTTGTTTAAATACATCAGACATATTATTGTTTGACTTTTTCTCTCTAGTCACTGATGCACCCCACATAAATTTGGAGAGAAGTAAAGAAAATGAACGGATCAGTAAAGATCAAATAAAGAAGAGGAAAAAAAAGCAAAAAGGTTATCAACCCAACTATTTCCTATCCATTCCGATCACCAACAAAGAGGTGCTTTGATTTTTTAATTGGAGTATGGTTGACACACAATGTCACTTTAGTTTCAACTGTGCAGCATGGGGACGTGACGGTCTGTACAGTGGGCTGCACCCCGTCACAGATGGAATAGCCCCCGTCTGTCCACACCGGGGACTGCGACCCCTACGCTGTGCCCTTTCATCCCTGTGACTTGTTCATTCCTTGACTGGAAGCCTGTTCCTCCCCCTCCCCTTCACCATTTTCCCATCCCCCTTCCACACTCCCCTCAGGCCACCCTCACTTCTTTGTATTTATGGGTTTGTTTTGGCTTTTTTGTTTGTTTGTTTATTCATTTGTTTTGTTTTTTTTAAAGGTTTTTTTTTTTAACTGTTTTACTCTAAAGTTTATTTTAAATTTAAATTACACTAAATGCTTATAAGCCCATTTGCTCTCAGCTCTTCAGTGTCTTTGGTGGCATTTTAGCTGGGTATATGAGAAATAATCCTGTTTAAACAATAGAATGCATTTAAACAGTAATTTTGGGAAATAGTATTTAAGCAATCCTATTTAAACATTAATTTTGCAAAAGCCTTTTGAAAAGTGTTGCCAGGTGGCATGTCAGGGTCGGTTCTCTGTAAGTGTGTATTTGCCGTAATGGAGGAACCCTTCAGAAGCAGGGAGCAGTGGCCAGGTAGGAAAAGAGGATTCCAAAATCTCTTCTGGAAAGTAAAGTGGGTTTCTTGCTGCTTAGTCCTGTGTATGGTGAGGATGACTGCAACATAGTAGTTTCTTAAAAAATTACTCATTGTTGTACCAATTTAATATTGCATGATAAACTTGGGTAGAAGTCTATTAAAAATCTGAAAAATTAATGGGGTATGAATAATAAACAGGACCAGCCAATTGGCCCAAACTAAGAACCCCTTGTATGTGGCGGAGAGCTGCAGTATCTAATTAAAGCTGCTGGAGCAGGGGGTGGGGAAGGAAGCTGCCCTGGAAGACTGGCTGTTTTCACATCTTGGTGCGGTTCGAGAGGCAGATCTGAGTTTCCGTTTGATTGTGGACCATGATGCCCTTTACTAGTATTAAACAACAAAAACCCCAAGTACATTTGAAGACCCGGTTGGCTTTAGTGAGCAAGTCCTGAACGGGGCAGCCTCTCATCTGGCGAAGAGGAACGGGCTCCGTCAGGCTGCAGGAGAGGGCAGGGTTTAGAGGTAGAGATGGGGAGGAAAGAAGGAAACTGTGGGCAAAGGATCCATCCTTTTAGGCAAGGTCACCCTCCGAAGGAGAAAGGACAGGTCTGTCAGTAAACTTACTCGTGCCCACCAGGAAACCCCACGCGACGGGTAAGTCCCTGGGGCGGTTAGGGTAGGTGTCACTTCTTGCTTTGCCGACACGAGGCCCTTCGCCCCTGTGGTTCCATTCTGGGCCTCTGGTTTCTTTTTAAGGCACCTTTTGCAGTGGCTCCTCCCCTTATTTAACTAGAATGTTTCTGGGGAATGCTAATGAATTTGGAAAAAATCAAAGCAAATGAAAATTGAAATCAAATAAATATCAAAAGAAAAAAATATTCTTGATGCATTCCAGGCAATTTTTGGTCTGTGAGATCACAGTTTAGCTGGGGAGAGAAGATACATAAAAAAAGAAATTTGTATTACTTAGCGATTTTTGTAAAAAATAGAATTTTCTATTTATTTTTAAAATTTTATAGTTTATTTTTTAAAGTATTTTATTTATTTATTAGAGATAAAGAGAGAGAGTTTTTAAAAGTATTTTATTGATTTATTAGAGAGAGAGAGAGAATGCAGGCATGAGCCCGAGGAGGAGCAGAGGGTGAGGACAAAGCAGACTCCCCCGCTGACCAGGGAGCCTGATTCGGGGCTCGATCCTGGAATCCCAGAGATCGTGATCTGAGCCGAAAGCACTTAACCGACCTTGCCCCACGATACGAGGTTTTAGAACTTAATGCAGTAAACAATTAGATTATGATCTTACTGGTCCATACCTGTAAAATATGATGGGTTAACATTATGATAGTCCTTCAGAGTATTTAGGTGACACAAAGTTTAATGTCATCAGCAATGATCTATTATGTTATATGTTATATTAAAATACCTGGGGGATCCCTGGGTGGCTCAGCGGTTTGGTGCCTGCCTTTAGCCCAGGGCGTGATCCTGGAGACCCGGGATCGAGTCCCGCGTCGGGCTCCCTGCATGGAGCCTGCTTCTCCCTCTGCCTGTGTCTCTGCCTCTCTCTCTCTCTCTCTCTCATAAATAAATAAATCGTTAAAATAAATAAAATAAAATAAAATAAAATACTTGTGAGTTATTTGGACAGGTTTTCTTTGAAATTTAGGATCGTAGGTACACACGGAAGTCAGAAGACAGCTGGAGGGCAAAGGTGGTCCCGTTTAACGGAGAAGTCAGAAGCTAAGTCCTCAGGACCCAGAGTGTGGAACAGGCAAGGTGACTTCGCAGGGACCCCCAATCTATGATTGGGAGAGCCCCCAGGTTCCGTATTTTGCTTTGCTGCGGAGAGCTTGTCCTACTACTTCCCTCAGTGTAGAATCTGGGGGAGCACTTCTCTAAGTTGCTTTACCCGGCCCTCCGTGGGGCCTGCCCCCTTCTCACGTCCGTCCGGGCCCTCGGGGTGATCTGAGCAGTCCCCCACCCCCCCAGGCTGGCCTGGCCCTCCTCGCCTAGCTCTGGCCTCCTGCCTCTCCAGTGAAGATCACTGGGGTCATGAGGTGTGGAGGGCACGTGGCCCAGGAGTTCTTTCCTTGTGCACCTTGTTCGGGATTTGGGCCCCAGCAGTGCCCGGAGGAGGGGAAGAGAGGATGGCCTGCGCTCTGGGTCTCACCTTGCAGGCTGCCTTAGCCTGTGAGTCTGCCTCTCCCTCTCTGGGAGGCGGTGTAGACAGCTGGAAGATGGGCCTTGTTTGAAGACATCCGGGTACAGACTTCCTGCGGAGGTAGGGGAGGTGACTTGATTTGTGTCATTTTACATTTCTTTAGGTGTAAAATGGAGGTGATCATTGTTTTCTGAACCCACATCTGGGCCCACCACCCGCCTGCTTCTGTGTCTCCCTATTCCCCGCGGGCGTCAGGACTAAGACATGGCTTTGCCATGTCCCCCGAGGCTCTGCACAGACCCGCTTTCCCCGCTTTGGCACCGGTTCCTTGTGCTTGAGACCCTGTGACCTCGGACCTGCCGGCTTCCTTTTGCCCCCAGAGAAGGCCTCTCCTGTCCGGGAGTTTTGTTTTGGTTTGGTTTTCTCCTCTTGGTTTTGTTAATGACAAAATCTCAGCCCGCCCTCTTTGCTGGTGACCCCCGCCCAGTCGCTGGCCCCCACATGACCTGTCATCCCTGCCACCTGAGCACGGTTGTCACCCTCCCCAGCCTCTCCGGCTCGTCCTCTGTACCCAGAGCAGAGCTTGGTAGCAGCAGAGATGCTGCAGGTGCCCACAGGGGCTGCAGGTGCTCGGGCACACCCAGTCACACCAGCAGTGGCGGAGGGTTCAGGAACTCCAGGGTCACGATAGAGGTCCCGAAGCCATGGGGTGGGGTGGCTCGGCAACCGCAGGGGCCAGGGGCCTGGAGGCCCAGGATTTGGCCGCTTCCCTCTCCAGGGTGCTGTGTGGGCGACGACGGGCGCAGAGGCGGGAGGGGACAGGGTCACGACGTACATTTTGCATCTTTTATGAACGTCTTTTTTGTTTGTTTTAAAGTATCAAATGTTATTTTTCTTTAAAAACTGCTTATGGGCTTTTGTGGGAAGGCCTGGGAAAAGAAGCGGCGTTTATAACGTGTTTCAATGGGAGACTGTGTGCCAAGTTCCAATTAAGTGACCTGCAAACAGGCTTCTGGAAGGGAGCACATTCACAATGAGCTGCTCTACTTTTGGCCTCTACTTGTTGGCATCTAGTTTTTTTGTTGTTGTTGTTTTTTGGCATCTAGTTTTAAAGAAAAAAAGGATTCAGATTTACATGGGTCTTTGATTTTAAAACCCATTCTTAGATGTTTGAAATTCTTCCTTAATGGAAATTCATATTTTTTTTTTAGGAATAGAACTGGACAATGAATTAGAATGGCCGCATATAAATATCCTAATTTCAAGTATATGAAAGAGTCTGTTTCTCCACTACCTGCAATTATACATTAGCTTAAAAATAAGAAGAAAAATATTTAATATAATAAATCTTACATGTTTCTTAAATGGCTAGAATTGTCTAATTGTTAATTCTAGTTGGATTTACTTTTGTTGGTTTTATGTGCTTTCTTATGAGTAGTAATATTATAAGATAAATCAGCGCTGAAAAAACGCAAGGGAACAATTAGAAACTGATTGAATTCAGGAGAATGTTAATTTTTTACAAGATAATTTTTTACACTAATGGAAAAATATTCTTTGGGGGTTTTAAAAGGCATTTGCAACATTTAATCCCATATTTCATCATTTTGTAACGTGAAAATTGCTGATCTTACACAATAATAATTGCATATTTGTGCATTCAGTTCTTTCCTGGGAAGTATAATTGTGAAAGTATTTGATACCATTGTGTGCATGTGAACCACTGGGTAGATGTGGAAAATCCTCCTGTTGGAGATTGATTTTTTACTTTTACTCCAGTTTTGCTCTGTCATCAATCTTTCAAGTTCTTTTCATGGTTGTAGAAAAGCAAGAAAAATGAAAGTGCTCAGCATTGAAGAAAAGTTACGGTAGCAAATTGAAGTGAAATTCTAGTAAATCTTAATGAGGCAGCAAATTTGGGAACAATATAAGTTAACAGCTTCAAAAAATTCCGAAAATAATGTCAAAAGATGGGGGTCAAAGACATTCTCGTCTGTGCTGGTGTGTGGCTTGTCTTCCTCGTGCAGAAGCGCTGTAACTTTAAGGCTTTGCCTTTGCACCCATGAACGCTTTGAGTCAATTAGAAAGCTTAAAAGATATAAAAGTGAATTTTCTAACTGCATTATTTTTAGGCATGTGGGGCATGGCTTAGTGCTGAGGTTTAACAGGTGGAAGTGTGTGCTTATTCCCTAAACACAAATATTTAGGATTTTTTTATTTTTATTATTTTTTTAATATTTAGGATTTTAATGATGCCTTATTTTTAAAAGTTTCTGTCAATATTCTATTTAAATATGACTCTCTAGTATTAGGTTTTCTGAATGTGCCTGTATGGTGCTGTCAGTGGCTAGGGATTGTGGTGACGGATAAGCTTTAAGGGCTTTGTAGACTTTGAAACAGTGGCTGCAACAATTAGTTTCCTTTGGCCTTTACTGACTTTGGTACTTTATACACTGGGTTGCAGAAGAAGACTGAAGTTTTTTTCGTTTTTCTTTTATGTTTTAAGAATGTAATTAGGAATACAAAAAAACATTTAAAAAGCTCTTAAGATGATATCAAGCAATATGTAAACTAATCTGGAGCATCATAGGGAGCATCAAAGCGTGGCTGGAAATACATCACCTGATCGGGGCGCGTTGCTGGCTCAGTTGGAGGAGCATCCAACTCTTAATCTCAGGGTTGTGAGTTGGAGCCCCATGTTGGATATAGAGATTATTTACATAAATAAAACTTTTTTTTTTTTTTAAAAAGGAAAGAAATCACTTCATTACATTATCTTTAGAATTTTTGTAGGTTGAGGTTAATCCTGTATTATAAGTGCTGTGTGACATTAGGGAATTAATCTTCAAAGTATTTTATGGTTTTTAATATTTAACTTATTTAAAATAGTCTGGAACTATTTTACCATATTTAATTTACAAGCTACTGGATGGTCTGGAACGATTTTACCATGCTGGGCATTGCACTATGATGTTGAATACACAAACAAATGCAGTTTTTTAGTATTATCCTGAATTTATATATAATTAGTATTTGAGCCCAGAATGAAGAATGTTTGTATGAAAATGCAGACAACTTACCTGCTAGGTGCAAGTAGCAAGCCCCTGGGGGCCTGGTGGGCACAGGTGGCTGAGCATCCAACCCTTGTCTTTGGCCCAGGTCATGACCTTGGGGTTCTGGCTGGAGCCTGTGATGGAATCTGTGCTCAGTGGGGGGTCTGCTCGGGGCTCTTCTCTGCCCCCACTCACACACACACTCTCCCTCTCTCAAATAAATAAAACAAACCTTTAAATGAACCAACCAAACAAAAACAAGCAGCAAGTCCCTAGCAATGCCATAATCGTCTCCAAACATTGCTGAACGGTCCCTGGGAGGCAGAACCGCAAGGGCAGAGGGCCACAGATTATAATTGGGGCAGTCCCACCCCTCGAATCAGGCGAGTGGTGTAGGGCTTACGGGGCATTTTCACGGAGCTTATGTCCTGGGACCCGTGACACAGCTCTGTGAGTTCGGCCATGCAGATTCCAACATTCCTATTTTGCAGCTGAAGAAGCCAAGACTCCGTGAGACGAGGTGACTTGTGTGGCCTCACACCTATGGTAGACTCGGGTTAAAATCCAGAATTTCTGAGCCAAGTTCAGCATTCTTAATTAGCATCGCTCTGCGTATGTGAGTTCTCATCCTGTGCTACTCTCCCTGTTCAGCCAAACCAGAGTTACCACTTGTACCCCTGAGATTTGGAGATGTAATTACATCGTTTAGAGGCATGACTTTGTTTTTAAATTGAAGTATGGTTGGCACACAGCGTCCAGTCGTCTCGGGTGGACAGCCTAGGGATTTGGCCATCTACGTTAGGCCGTGCTCACCCCGAGTGCAGCCCCCGTGGGTCACCCCCCAGCCCCAGCTCGTGCCACCGGCCATGCTGCCCGCGCTGTGCCTTTCATCCTCGGACTTGCTCAGCCCACCGCGAGCCTGCGTCTCCCACCCCCCACCCGCTGCCCATCCTACCCTCCTACCTACCCCTGAGAGCCGTGAGTGTGAATTCTGTTTCTGTAGGTCTGTTTCTGGTTTTTGTTTATTTGTTTTGTGCTTTAGATTCCATATAGAGGTCAACTCTTAGGATATTTATCTTTCTCTGTGTGGCTCAGCATAATACTCTCCAGGTCCGTCCATGTTTTTTGCAAATGGCAAGATCTTTGATACCTGATTAACATTCCAATATATAAATATACATAGATATTTATAGTGGAATTATATAGACATGTATAATATCTTCTCTATCAGTGGACACCAGGGTGGCTTCCACAATTTGGATATTGTAAATTATGCTGCAATAAACATGGAGGTGCATGTATGTTTTTGAATTATTATTTTCATTTTCTTTGGTTAAATACCTAGTAGTGGAATTACTGGATCACATGGTATTTTTAATTTATTGAGGAACCTCCATGTTGTTTTCCACAGTGGTTGTAACTATATACCCACCAACAGTGCATGAGGGATCCTTTTTCTTCACATCCTTGTCAACACTTGTTATTTTCTTTTCTTTCTTTTTTCTTTTCTTTTCTTTTTTCTTTTCTTTTCTTTTCTTTTCTTTTCTTTTTCTTTTTCTTTTTCTTTTTCTTTTCTTTTTCTTCTTTTTTCTCTTTTCTTTTTCTTTTCTCTTTTCTTTTTTCTTTTCTTTTTCTCTTTTCTCTTCTTCTTTTGTCTTTTTGATTCTAGCCCTTCTGAGAGGTATAAGGCGATATCTCACTGTGGTTTTGATTTGTGTTTTCCTGATGATGAAGACGTTGAGCATCTTTTCATGTGTCTGTTGGCCATCTGGATGTCTTCTTTAGAAATGTCTCTTCAGGTCCTCTGTCCATGTTTTAATTAGATTATTTGTTTTTTTGGTGTTGAGTTATATATATTCTTTGGTTATTAAACAAATGTCATTTGAAAGTATCTTCCCCAGGGACACCTGGGTGGCTTAGTCGGCTCAGGTCATGATCCCAGGGCCCTGGGGTTGAGCATTGGGCTCCCTACTCAGCGAGCAGTCGGCCTCTCCCTTTCTCACTGCTCCTCCCCCTTGCTCTTGCTTCCTCGCTGGTGTTCACTCTCTGTCTCAAATAAGTAAATAAGGGCAGCCCGGGGGGCTCAGGAGTTTAGCGCCTTTGACCCAAGGCCTGATCTTGGAGACCTGGGATCGAGTCCCATGTCGGGCTCCCTGCATGGAGCCTGCTTTTCCCTCTGCCTGTGTCTCTGCCTCTCTCTGTGTCTCTCATAAATGAATAAATAAAATCTAAAAAAAAAAACAAAAGTAAATAAAATCTTTAAAAAAAATCTGTAGGTTGCCCTTTCACTTTGTTGATTTCTTTTGCTGTACAAAAGCTTTTTATTTTGGTGTGATCCCAATAGTTTGTTTTTGCTTTGTTTTTCTTGCCTTAGGAGTTGTATCTAGAAAAATGTTGCCAAGACCAATGTCAAAGAGATGATAGCCTTTGTTTCCCTCTAGGAGATTTATGGTTTCAGGTCTCACATTTAGGTCTTTTAATCCATTTTGAGTTTATTTTTTGTCTATGGTTTGAGAAAGTGGTCCAGTTTTATTCTTCTACATGTTGCTTTCCGGTTTTCTCAACACCATTTGTTGAAGAGACTTTTTCCTGTTGTATTTCTGTCTCCTTCATCATAGATTAATTGAGCATATGAGTGTATTTTTCTTTTTTGGGCTTTCTGTGTTGTCCCATTGATCTCTGTGTCTATTTTTGTGCCAGTGCCAGAGGTCTAACAGCTTTGAGCACCTCTGATGCCCTTGACACTGGGTGAGGCCCTTTCCATATGAACCTTGACCCTCTTAAGTTGCTTTGTTAGGCCCATAAGCCAATTTCAGTATTTCGCTATACCTGGAAAAAACTCAAAAATTCAAATTTAAAATAATTTGTGAGTAATATAAATTTACTTTAAAGGTCTTTTTGAGAGGGCCAATGTATTCCATCACACAGTATCCAGTAAGACTTCCTAAAAATCTTTGAATTCCTTTTTTCCCCCTCAGTGTTTCATTCTTAAGCCAGTACCCACATCTCTGCCCCCTTTGTCCCATCTAGAAAACAAGCCAATTCCTTGTATCTGTTGCATTTTTTCTTGTGTGTTGTAATTTATTCTTAAATTTCTTTGTTTTGGTATATGATTTTAAACAGATTTTTTTTATCTTCTATTTTTCAATTTATTTTCATAGAGTTAATACCAATACCTACCACATAGAGATGTTCAGAGGCTTCAGTGGACTAATATGTGTAAAATGCTCACTTTGGTACCTAGAACCTAGTGATCACACCATATAGGTTAGTTAGTGCTATTGTTCTTTATTATTTTTTGTTTTGTTTTCTTAATTAAACTTTTTTTGAGAAAAAATAATTTATTTCTGTAAGTAAGGGAGTAGATAATTAAATTATGGGGCATACAATTGGAACCCCGTGCCATTAAAGAAAATGAAGATATTCGATATATTTAATGATTTGGAAAATGTCTAATAAATTTTAGGTGCAAAAGCACATCTCAGCATGATGTGACCTGACCGTTACTGATGTATCCTCAGGCCAGTTCTCTTCTTTTTTTTTTTTTTTCCAGTTCTCTTCTTTATCTTAACTTTACTTTAATTCCGGCACAGGGAACGCACAGTGTTGTATTGGTTTCAGCTGTACTTTTGCATGTTGTTTCTCTTACTGTTATGAATAGCCAAGGTGTGGTGGTGGGTTAGAGAAATAAACATGGCCCTGGAGGAGTTGACAGTCGAATTTTATTGATACAGAGTTAGAGGAGAGGGACTCTGCGCGACCCTCATGTGCCGTCGGGTCAGGAGCACTTGGTTTCTCAGGCTCTGGGATTCGTCGAAGGGACCCCTGGCCTTGGGCCATCGCACGTCAGGTGTTGCTACATCACTGCCTCCCAGAAAACCCCCTTTCCTGTGTCGCCATCGCCCAGATGGCAAGGGAAAGAGACCGGCGAGGCGATTGTGGGGACACAGATTTACTGTGAAGCTGCCCGGGAGGCCAGGTCCCTGGGCAGCGAGGTCCCCGGGCAGCCAGGTCTCTGGGAGGCCAGGTCCCCGGGCAGCTAGGTCCCCGGGAGACCAGGTGCCAGGGAGGTCAGATCCCTAGGAGACCAGGTACCAGGGAGGCCAGGTCCCCAGGAGACCAGGTACCAGGGAGGCCAAGTCTTCAGGAGGCCAGGTCCCCGGGCAGCCAGGTCCCAGGGAGGCCAGGTCCCCGGGGAGGCCAGGTCCCCAGGGGGCCAGGTCCCTGGCCAGCCAGGTCCCCGGGAGGCCAGGTCTTCAGGAGGCCAGGTCCCCAGGAGGCCAGGTCCCTGAGGGCATCTCGGGGTTTGCCCAGTTCCCTCCTGTGGGTACTGGGAGTGTTGTTGGGAGAAAGTAGCGACTCCAGCATCAGGACAGTCCATTGTGCTCCGAGCCCCTTTGTCCGATCTCGCAGTGTCATAGTAGCCCCTGCCCCTGTTGTGGCCCCTGCCCTCCCTCTGGTCACTGAATGAGCGCCCAGCCTCCTGGCTCCTGGGAGCGCTCTCCTCTCCGAGGGTGGCTCGCTTTGCCATCAGCTGTGAGCTTCTCAGCGACTCTCCTTGCCCGGCTGTGCCCCTCCTCATACATCTGGGCAAGTGACAATAGTCACTCCTGTTGAGATTATTGCTGTCCTAAAAAATCTTAAAGGCCGTGAAGAATGGGTTCTCAGACACATTCACTTGGGGACAAATAAATAATACTTCCAACAGGAATGGAATGTTGTCTGCTGGCTTGACCTTTCTGTGGCAAGAATAAAACTTTTTTTTATTTTATTTTAGGAAAGATCATGATTATCATGAGTCATACTGCATATTCTAAGGACCATTTTTTGAAAAGCTGCATGGTCACTGAGAGATTGTCAACCAGGGGGTTCAACCCAGTGACTCAGTTTGTAAAATAAGGGTATTAGGCTTGATTTTTTTTTAAAGCTTTATTTATTTATTTGTGTGTGTGTGAGAGAGAAAGAGAATGGGAGGGGCAAAGGGAGAGGGGAGAATCTCAAGCAGACGCCCTGCTCAGCACGGAGCCCCAGATGGGGCTCGACCTCATGACTCTGAGATCCGGACCTGAGCTGAAATCAAGCATCAGGTGTTTGACCGCCTGAGCCTCCCAGGCACCCGTAGGTTTGATGTTTTTAAGATGGACACGGATTGCACGATTCTTCAAGACTTATATATCCTATTAAGCTTCCAAAATTCATTTTATCCAGGGTATTTGAGAACAAATAGGTAATTAAGCATTGTTGAGTTGAGGAATCTTGACATCGTTCTAATTTTGGTCGTTGCTTATTTTTCTTCTTGACTGACGTGTCGTCTTAGGAAATCTTGCTTACCTAACCTCTGTTCTGTGTATATATGTGTGTGTGCGATTAGATTACGAGAGGAATTAAGATCCTGCAAAATGCAATACTCCAGCAAGATGAGCGACTAGCCAAAGCCATGACCAGTGACGGCTCCTTTCACATAACCCTGCTGGTGATGCAGCTATTAAACGAAGATGAAGTCAACCTGTGAGTACTACGTCTTCCTCGAATATCATTTTCCAGATTATTACTTTGGTATGAGTGAACATAGCAGAACCCAAAGAGGCGCTGAAATTCTGAGGAAACATCCTTTGTTATAATTTATTTCAGTTAATAGTCAATGTGCGGAATTAGCAATGCAAATATTCCTTCTAATCTAGGCTTTTAAACTCTGTTACTGTCGTCAAATAGTGGCCCTGGGTCTGTGGTTGCTGCCTGCGTTGATCGTGGACGCCCTCTGGGGCTGACCACGCAGGTTCGGATTCTTGGTAAAGGTCGGGAGCCACGGCCCAACCACCTCTGAATGGCTGCCTGGTTCAGGGCGAATCATGCGCTTTTTGAGGAAACGGGGACCGTAATAGTTCTAGTGCATGCCGCTGCCGCCAGCCTGCGGTGGGGGGCCTCGGCCTTCCCCTCCCCTGGGGATGCTTGCGGGCGCATGTCATGGCTCCTTCCTGGTAACCCTCCGTGTGGTTCTGGTTCAGCCTGGGTTCTGGGTTCTAGCTCTCTGGAGAAGCAGTCCTACCACCTTGCAGTCGCTCCCGTTTTCTCCGTCGCCTGTCGCTTCCCAAGAGAATGAAGGACACGGCTTGGCTGGGGGCGGCCGCCCGTCGGGACCCACGGTCCTGTCCAACCTGGAGCCGCCACGGGCGGCAGGGACACTCTGGGGGAGCCCTGGCTCAGCAAGGCTGGGAGACCCGGGTCACGGAGATGGGCGAGCCCAGCAGGTGCCTCGGTGGGCACCCTCGTCCCCGGGCCCACCAGGACCCAGACACAGTGCCGCAGGGCCTGTGTCCTGCCGGGTGGCCTCGGAGGCCGGGCGGGCGGGTGGGAAGGAAGCCCGGGGCTTGCTGGCAGGGCCCCTGCTTCGGCAGCACGTGCGGCTCCCAAGGCCAGAGGAGCAAGGGTGCGCGGGGCGCCACCGGGGTACCCAGGACGTGGCCCGGCTGTGTCCCCGAAGTGGGACCCTGAGGATGGGCAGGCCGACCAGAGGGCCTACTCAGTCCTCCTAGGAGAACGTGGGCCCCGGGAAGGGGAGGGGAGGGGGCTCCCTCCTGGAAGGAGGCTTGTACCCCGGAGACCTTTTTAAACCAGAAAAGGTTGAGCCACCGTCATCAGCGGGTTTGGATCCATCTGTGTCCTTGGAGCTGGGTCTCTGCTCCCCAGGCTGCACCCCCACGGATGTGGCTTCCTTTGTTCTCCTAACGGAGCGGGAGGCCACAGTGGAGGCCGCAGTGAGGCCCCAGCGAGGAGGCAGGAGCCCTAGGAAGTGGCCAACTCTGGTCAGCAGGGAGGCCGGAGCCAGTCGGTCCCCTTACCACTCAGGGAGGCAGCATGAGGCTGCGGGGCCTAGATGGGGGATGGGGGGGCAGAGACCCTGCTTGGGCACCATGGCCTCCTACAGCCCGAGGCCTCCAGTGAGGGGCACGTGGTGGGCAGCAGGGCCAGGTGACGGCAGGTGCCTCCCCCGTCCCAGGCTGGTCCACGTCCCGGTGCAGGCAGGATGCTTTGAGGGAGGTTTGGGGGCCCTCTGGGTTGTCACGGTGGGGCTCGGTGAGGGGAGGGTCGCTGGGCTGCCCGTTAGGGCCCCGTGCCATCCGGCCCCCATCAGGCCCCCATCCAGCCCCCATCCGGCCTCCATCCAGCCCAGCCATCCAGCCCCTATCTGGCCCCCATCCGGCCCCCATCCGGCCCAGCCATCCGGCCCCCATCCGGCCCCCATCTGGCCCCCATCTGGCTTCCATCCAGCCCCCATCCGGCCCCCATCCGGCCCCCATCCAGCCCCCATCTACCCCCATCCGGCCTCCATCCGGCCCAGCCATCCAGCCCCCATCTGGCCCCCATCCGGCCCCCATCCGGCCCAGCCCGAGCCGGGGCTCCTCGCAGATCCTCACAGTTTCGCGAAGAACCAAATGTCCAGCGAGTCTCCGCGGCGTGAAGTGGCGACCTGGTGCGACCTCCTGGTACTGGGAATATTGTCCCTCCTCGGAGGTGATGAGCACGTACTGGCAGCTTAGCGATTCTTCTCTTTTTTTTTTTTTTTTTTTTTAAATTTTTATTTATTTATGATAGTCACACAGAGAGAGAGGGAGAGAGAGAGAGAGGCAGAGACATAGGCAGAGGGAGAAGCAGGCTCCATGCACCAGGAGCCCGACGTGGGATTCGATCCAGGGTCTCCAGGATCACGCCCTGGGCCAAAGGCTGGCGCCAAACCGCTGTACCACCCAGGGATCCCTGATTCTTCTCAACAAAACTGTAATGAAAGCTCTAGGAAACCAACGAGGCCTGTTGTAGGAACCACAGCAACAGCTCCTGGACCTCGCCCGCACAGGGTCCTGAGCCAGGTGCTTGGGGAAAAGGACGAACCAGGAACGGCCCCTACGCTCTGGGTCATGCAGCTGCCGTCATTAGATGCCCGCTGACCTGAAATGGCCATGGCAGATGACGAGGACAAACCGCCGTGTTCCAAAGGCACGAAGCAGTAATGGCATTTCAAAGGACAAAAGATTTCCTACTAGTTTGGGAAGCCAGGGAAGTGTCTGTGGCAGTGTGTTAGCTTGTATTTTTTATTTTATTAAAAAAAAAAAGGATTTATTTATCTTGCAGAGAGAGAGGGAGAGGGAGAGAGTGGGAGGGTGCAGGGGAAGGAGACCCCCGGCCCCCCACCCCACTGAGCAGGGCGCCCAGCAGGCTCCACCCCAGCACCCTGAGGTCGCGGCCTGAGCCCAGGGCACGACGAGCCAGCCGAGTCAGGGACCCGGTCACCTAGGCACCCGCAGCGTGAACCTTCAAAGGAGGAGCAGAATCAAGATGTGTCTTCACTCGGGGAGCTTGATAGTGAGAGAGGAACCGATCTGGTTTCCCGGTAAAACATTATATATATGAAGGATTTTCTGAGTCTCTGATCTTATTTATTTATTTATTTATTTGAGTCTCTGATCTTTTAATTTTACCTTCCATCCTATACCGTATAGTAAGCTGGCTTCTGTATTGTCATTTTCTTGTCTGTGTTCTTTTCAAAATCTAGTATGGTCATCGAGGTACTTAGTGATCTATCGACCAGTGGGTTGGGTGTGGGGTGCGTGGAAGCAGTTTCTAGAATCACGAATTTCTTCAGGGCGCCTGGCTGACTCTTGATGTCAGAGTCACAAGTTTAAGCCCCATGGTGGCTACAGCGATTACTTAAAAAAAAAAAAAAAAAAAAGATTTTTTTTAAAATCATGAATTTCTTCAGACACCACTTCAGGTCCTTTGTCCTCAGAACGTGGGAGAAAGGGATAGAAATTTTAAGGCCAAACCCAGCTGCTGAGCTGAAGAATGGCTGCGCTTCCTGCCTTAATTTCAGACGCACCTTCGGGGCCGAAGCCCCGTTTCAGAGCCGTTTCCTGGATGCGTACACTTTCTCCTCGGTTTACCATGGAGAAGTCTTTGTATAAAACATTCTTGAGAAGATACGCTATTCCAAAGAATTTGGAAGTCTGTGATACTTACCAATAGACCCCAGGACTCTTCCTCTCTGTGATGGGTGACGTCTCCTTGGGACTTCGTGCTCTATGCACCCAGAAAACTGAAAAAGCTGAAACTGGACTGACGTTGGATTATCTAGATTTTTTTTTTAATGAAAAATAGCATGTAGGATTCGCTGTCTATGAAAAGCCCTAGGCTTTTGTGTGGCCTACATTTATTTTATTTTATTTTATTTTATTTTATTTTATTTTATTTTATTTTATTTTATTATTTTATTATTTTATTTTATATTTTATTTTATTTTATTTATTTTATTTTATATTTTATTTTTTTATTTTATTTTATTTTATTTTTTATTTTAATTAATTAATTAATTAATTAATTTATTTATGTGGCCTCCATCTGAAATGAGTGTCTCGAATTCCCCAATCAGTGAGCGATGGGCCAGAGTGGGTGCCCTCCCCTCGCGGCTCTAACCCCCGCAGCCAAGGCCCGTCCCGCGGCTGGACAGGGACACACACTGTGTCTTCTGCACGGATGCAGTCAGCACAGATTGGGTTTAGGACGTGGACTGGGAGGCACAATGGCAAATGCTGACCTCTCCGAAGGTGTTTTGAAGTATTATTGTACGTTATGTTATGGCCTTGACAAGAATTGAAACTCGGTATGAAGTTATGGATGGAATCAGTTACAGACTTTATATATGAAAACTAATTTAGAAATACGAAAGAGCTAGAAAAGTACCTAAATTTCTTTTCACACATTTGACATATAATTATTGGTGAACAAATCACACTGATTAGTTGAAAATAAAGATGTTTTCTCTGAAGGGTATTTTAAGGCCATCTCCATTATGTAAGAATGTACCTTTTTCTTTTTGGAGTAATTGCTGCCATCTAGTGAGATTTTAATTTTTTCTCATAACGCCATACCTACACTAGAATTCTCTTAAAGATGGAAGGAATTTATCCTAATTTTTAAAATATTCCAAATCTGATAATGTTTGATTCATTCATATAGTAAACATTTGTTATTATGAAGAAAAATAAAGTATTTGAAACACAGAATAGTCCTATAATCACATACATTAAACAGAAATAAACTCAGATGGTTGTAGTTGGCAAATAGAAGATTGTATTTTCATTTAATCCAGTTACAGTATTATCTTATTATGAAGGCTGTTATGGTTTAAGAGATAATGAATATTAAGTTTTAGTGCTTTGCAGATAGTAATTACTATATTGGTACTTTTCATAAGAATCTAGAACTTTCCATATAATCTAATATAAGCTTTTGTGATATTAAGTTTTTTGGAATATATTATCAGTAATTTTTTTTTAGTTGCTTGTGCAGCATTTTCTTGATTAAAAACCTCTTGGTGAACTATAAAATAGTATTTTCTTTCATGTCTTTAATGTAAATTACAATTAAGTAAAGATTTAATTTACTTCTTCCATAATTTTTGTGGGAAATTAATGTTTAATTTGAATCACATGGGTTCGATTTTGAACCTTAATTAGAACAAATATCAAAACTTATCTTTCTAAAACTGATTGTTTCTTGTTTGGTTTTATATATTTCATTACTTAAAAATATATCATCTCTTCCCAGTGGTATCGGTGCTCTTTTGGAATTAAAACCATTTGTAGAAGAAATCCTCCAAGGAAAAGAGTTGATTTTGCCCTTTCAAGGGGTTGACACTTTTGGAAATCAGGTTGGATTTGTGAAGCTGGCAGAAGGACATCACATAAATCCGCTTTTGGAGATAGCAGGTAAAGCAAAACAGTAGCAAATCCATGGGAAATCTCCTGTATTGAGGAAGCAATCTCTTTCCCATCCCCAATTCTCTTAGTAGACGTTTGACGCCTTTTAGCTTTGGAGAGCCATTATAACCTTACGCTAGCAATGAGCTGCTTCGGTATTTGCATGTGTAGGTGAGCAGCCAAATAAAGCACCTGAAAGTTATCTTGAGTTTTTTTTTTTTTTCCTTTGAGTATGGTTGACGCACAATGCTCCATTAGTTTCAGGTGCACAACATAGTGATTTGATAAGTTTATACTACGTTCACCACGAGTGTAGCTACCATCTGACCCGGTACATCCCTCTTACAGCCACAGCCTTTATCCCTTATGCAGTGACTTTTATTCCCATGACTTCTTTTTTTAAAAATATTGATCCACTGCAGAGAGAGAGAGAGAGTTGGGGGCAAGAGCAGAGGGAGAGGACTCCGCTGAGTGGGGAGCCCGTTGCAGGGCCCAATCTCACGACCCAGATCATGACATGAGCTGAAACCAAGAATTGGACGCTTCATCGACTGAGCCACCCAGGCGTCCCCTGATTTACTCATTCCATACCTGGAAGCCTGTGTCTCCCACCACTTCACCCACTTTGCCCAACCTCCCACCGCTCTCCTTTCCTGCAGCTGTTGTTTTGGTCTCTGTATTTAGAGGCCTCATTCTGCTTTTTTGTTTGTTAATGCATTTGTTTTGTTTTGTTTTTTCAGATTTCACTTATAACTAGAATCATATGGTATTTATCTTTCTCTGTCTGACTTATTTCACTTAGGATAATATGCTTAGGTCCGTCCATGTTGTCTCGAATAGCATGATCCCACCTTTTCTATGGCTGTGTAATATTCTGGTGTATATATACCACATCTTCCTGTTGATGGACCCTTAGGTTGCTTCTGTATTTGGGCTATTGTAAATAATGCTGGAGTTAATATGGAGGTGCGTATGTTTTTTTGAATTAGTGTCTTTGTTTTTTGGGTAAATACTCAGGAGTGGAATTATTGGATCATATGGTGTTTCTTTGTGATTTTTTGTGGAACCTCCATACTGTTTTCCACAGTGACTGTATTATTTTGATTTTTCGACCTGAGGATATCTTGACTCTGGGCAGTCTGGATGGTGATGGGCTGGACTTAAGTATCTGCTAGGACTGTCCTGATCGTAAGTCTGCAGAATTCCAGTGCTTTTCATGACATTTGACATATATTTGGCATTAAGTAAGTATTGACAGTATGGATAAGAATCACTGATTGCCTATTCCGAGACTTATGGGACTTGTCCACCCCGTTCCAGAGAGTCCCCGAGTCCCTGAGTGAGGCAGCATCATTTTCCTCTGTGGTACTTTCCCCACTTTCTGTTTAGGTGCTACTCGGAGCAGGAGGTCCTTTGGTGATGTTAGAAGGTATCACAGGTTACTTCATGTAGCACAATTGAAAGTATGTAGTGAAGTAGAAGCAGAAAATTACAAAATCTGGATGAATGACTTTTGAGTTGATCTACAGATTGTAGTTTGAGTGTTAATCTACATGCTGTAAAGAATTTTTATTTTCATATCATGTCACATCATCTCGTGTCCTTTCATTTCAGGTTTAGTGATTTTTGGTTTGTAACAGACTCATCATTGGTCCATGCTCATTTAACTTTATCCATCTATCTACCTGTCTATCTGTCAATCTATTGGCCATCCATCCATCTATTTTTAAATGGTATCATAATCACCTGGAAATCCACCACCAAATAAAACACACAAAACAAAGTCCACAAAACAAAAGTTGGACACTGGTAATAATTTAACTGTATTATCCTTTTCATTAATCCATTATATGGCCATCCTTCATCATCCTGAAGTCAGTGTTTATTATTTCCTTATATTCTCCCAAAGTATATGTATTTTTAAGTGGTTTTAACCTTATGTATGATTTTTTTTGAGACATACTTTTTTTTTTTCTACTTAGGGTCATATTGTCTTTATGTTGTTTTATAGTTACCCATTCAGAAGTACATCTCTTGGGGTGCCTGGCTGGCACAGTCTAAAGGGCACGTGACTCTTGATCTCAGGGTCGTGAGTTCAAACCCCACACTGGGCATACAGCTTACTTAAATAAATACATAATTTTAAAAAAAAAGGGCATCTCTTTTTGGGTTAAGGGAGACATTGTGAGGATCAAGTTTCATTTTATTGTTGGTTATGTTTTCTTTTGTAGAGCAAAGTACATATAAACAAACATGCAAACAATATTTTTGAGTCAAGAAGGATTTAAAATTATTAGTTGGTCAAGAAAAAGGCAACTCTAACAGTTTTGAGAGCAGAGCATTTGGGATCCAATGCCCACAGATAACAAACTTAATCTGTTCTTCCTAACTGCTCTGGAGAAAATGCTAGGTATAGGTTTTTTTTTTCTTTTGGAATATAAATATCCCTGATCTCAAGAAACATTTCTAATTAGTCATTCATTCATTGTTCTTTTAAATAATTCAATGGGTGCTTGCAACATTGAGAATTCCATCCATTCTTAGCAAATATTCTCACAAAGGCAGTTTCCAGAATTGATGAAAGATCCATTGTATGCTGAGGAATGTGAGATCTTGCCAGCTTTCGTATGACTATGAGCCCAAGGGTGTTGGTTTGTCATTTTAGGAAAGGCCACTGCCCCTGTAATTCTTTTCTCAATGTGAGAGACTGTTACTTAAAAATATATATATACTTTTCTAAAATTTAAACAAAACGTTACAAAAATGGAAAATAGAGGGAGAATAGCATTCTGTCCTCATATAATCACTGCTTGTTATGCTTGCTTTTAATCTCTTGTGTATTTTATACTGTTGCTTTTGATTATACTTTTATGCACTTTTATAAGAAATCAATATTTAAATATGTATATGGAAAATTTTCATTGAAGTTTAGTGAATATATGGATTAATACCCCACATATATAATGTTCAGATACAGTGTTCAATACAGGGAATTTTTGTCAATATTTCACTTTATTGGATTTATTTTGACAAAAATGCCTCAGGATTAGTATTGCTTTAGTCCAACAGTGTCAGTAAATAATGTAATGTTTGTGTCACTTTTTATAAACTACTTATTCAGTGTCAGTAAATAATGTAATATTTGTCTTTGTGTCCTTTTTATTTATTTTTTATTTTTTATTTTTATTTTTTTGTGTCCTTTTTATAAACTACTTATTCAAATGATATAGTTCTACATTTAGAATTGACCAGAGCCCTACATTTCTTAAAACTGTAATAAACTATGTTTATGTATATGCCGATAAAAGAATATTAAAATCTTATTTGTTCAAAATTGTCAAGGTAGAGCTAGTTTGACTTAGTGGAAGAGCAGAATTTTTAAAGAAAATAAATTTAGTTATTAAAGTATTAATAAAGAAGTTTAAGTTCATATTATGAAGTAAAATTACCTTGAAAAGTAGTTGAACATTATAACTCATGAATAGTCTGATTTACCTAGTTTTTAGAGTTTTAAAACTTGCAAGTTAAAAGAAACAAACTCCAAAAAATTTTTTTTATTTAAATTAAATTAACATAAAATGATTATCAGTTTCAAAGGTAGAGGTCAGCGATTCCTCAGTCTATATAATACCCACTGCTCATTACATCATGTGCCCTCCTTAATGACCATCCCTCAAACAAGTTTTTAAATTATATAGTTGTTATGAAAAAAGAAGTGAATTTTAGACTCTAATATTTTAGCTTATTGTTGAAATATTGCAGGATAAAGAATAATTTAGAATTTTTAATGTAAAATTGAAGACATGTATTCTGTATTTTGGACTAATACAGTCTGAATAGATGTGTTTTACCATCAGTACTTGAACTATGCATACAGGTACGTTGCTGCCAAGTGTTATTCCCGGTAGATGCCAGTGAGCTGAAGACACTAGGCCCATCTTTGCCCATAGTGTCCACGCAGGGTGTGTGGCCTCAGAGCTCTGTGTGTCTGTCAGCTTCCTAGCCTGACCTTGAGAGATCCTGTTTTTCCAGAATAAAACAGAACCTACTTTCTCCTTTCTTAGCAGTACACAGGAGCTGATAGAGCTAAGAAGATTTTGAAAATTATGCGTTTATATGGCATTTCTCCACATCCTACAATAATGACATTGCACTGCAAAGCTTTTGTGTAGAAATGAATATGTGATCTCATTCCTTTATTTCAGCAAAAATATAATTTTGTTAAGATGTGTATTAGATTGAGAGATTGCTAAAAATTTAGCCTGCTAGAATTACGATAGTTCTTGCAAATCTTTTTTTTTTTTTTTAATGAGGAAAGTGCCCTTGGCTAGCATGATAGAAGATTCTAAGTGTATTTCTCTCACACAAGGAAAAGTGGAAGGTTTTTAGGATGTCCATTTGAACATTGCACTTTCTCTTACATTGACTGTCATTTCCCCCAAAGATGGGACCATATGTCTGGTTAACATCCATCACCTCACATAGTTACACATTTTTTTATTGTGATGAGAACTTTTAAGATTTACTCTGGCGGCACTTGGGTGGCTCAGTTGCTTGAATGCTGACTCTTGGTTTTGCCTCTGCTCGGATCCTGATCTCAGGGTGGGAGCCCTGCATCCTACTTGGCCTGAGCTCGAAATCTTGCTGGTTTCTCCCCACCCGCTGCCTCCCCTCAGCCACCTGTGTGTGTGCACGTGCACGCCCTCTATTCCTCTCTCACTGTATATTGTCCATTCATTATTTAAGCCTATCTGTAAACTTTTTTTAGGGGAGGGATTTTTTTTTTTTATATTTAAAATTTTAATTTCAGTGCAGTTAACATAGTATTATTTTAGTTTCAGGTGTACAATATAGTGATTCAGCAGTCCTGTACATCACTCAGTGCTCATCATGATAAGTGCCCTCCTCAGTCCCCATCCCCTAGCTCACCCCTCCCCTCTACCCCTCCCCTTTGGGGATCGTCAGTTTGTTGTCTATAGTTAAGGGTCTGTTTCTTGGTTTGTCTCTTTTTTCTTTGTTCATTTGTTTCTTAAATTCTACATATGAGTGAAATCATATGGTATTCGTCTTCCTCTGACTTATTTTGCTTAGCATTATATTCTTTGGTTCTATCTACTTTGTTGCAAATGGCAAGATTTTATTCTTTTTTATGGTTGAATAATATTCTATTGTATGTATATACCATATTTTTTTACCCATTTACCTGTATCGATGGACACTTGGGCTGTTTCCATATCTTGGCTATTGTAAATAATGCTGTAATAATCATAGGGGTATATGCATACTTTTGAATTAGTGTTTTTGCATAAGTGTTTTTGGATAAAGATCAAATAGTGCAATTGCTGGGTCATAGGGTAATCCCATTTTTAGCTTTTGAGGACCCTCCACACTGTTTTCCACAGTGGCTGCAGGTGTTTGCATTCCTACCAACAGTGCAAAAGGGTTGCTTTTCCTAAACATCCTTACCGACGCCTGTTGTTTTTGTTTTGTTTTGTTTTTGATTTTAACCATTCTGACACGTATAATCACGCTATTTTGATTACTGTAGCTTTGTAGTAAATTTTGAAACAAAGAAGTGTAAGCTTTCCAACTTTGTTCTTATTAATAGTTTTTGGCTATTTAGGATCCTTGGAGATTCCAGTGAATTTTAGGATGACTTTTTTTCTATTTCTGCAAAAAGTGTCACTGTAACTTTGGTAGGAATTGCATTAAATCTGTAGATCACTTTGGGTGTTACTGCCATCTTAGCAGCATTAAGGTTTCCAGTCCATGACCATGAGATGTCCATTTCCCAGTTACTTTTGTCTTTAATTTCTTTCTGCAATATGTTGTAGTTGTCAGTCTTTTACCTCCTTGTTAATTACTAAGTATTTTATTATTTTTGGTACTACTATCAATGGAATTGTTTTTTAAATTTCTTTTTCAGACTGTATTATTGATCTTTTATAAAACTCATTTCAGGGATCCCTGGGTGGCGCAGCGGTTTAGCGCCTGCCTTTGGCCCAGGGCACGATCCTGGAGACCCGGGATCGAATCCCACATCGGGCTCCCGGTGCATGGAGCCTGCTTCTCCCTCTGCCTGTGTCTCTGCCTCTCTCTCTCTCTGTGACTATCATAAATAAATAAATAAATAAATAAATAAAAATTAAAAAAAAAAAAAAACTAATTTCATGGGGCACCTGGGTGGCTCAGTTGGTTAAATGTCTGCCTTTGGCTCAGGTCACGATCCTGGGGTCCTGGGAGGGAGCCTGAGTCCGGATAAGCAGGGAGTCTGCTGCTTTCTCCCTCTGCCCCTCCCCCTGCTTGCACTCTCTCTCTCTCAAGTAAATAAATAAATAAAATCTAAAAAAACAAAAACAAAAAAACAACTTATTTCAGATATTACTTCCAAAATAAAGGCTTTTCTGATTTCTTCAAAATAGAAATGACTATTTTCTCCCCTAATCCCCCCTGTATTCTATAGATGGATATCTATGGTAGAAAATGTAATATTTCATTGTATTTGATTGTTTAGGAATCAGTGTTTCTCAATTAGAGTGAGAGCTCTTTGAGGGAATCTTTCCTCTTTGTGTCCCCAGAGCCTGTTATGTAATAGAGATCCAATAAATATCTTTTAAATTGATATGTAAACAAATGAAAAAATGTATGATGTAAACATAAAAGTGCAGTTGAAAGAACATTTAACTTTATGTAGTCTTTCTTCCCTTGTTTATATTCATGTCTAAATCTTCGCATGACAGTAAAATCCAGGCCTGGTGTCTGGAATCCCTGAAGGAGGGGCACCTGGGCGGCTCAGTCAGTTAAGCATCTGACTTCGGCTCAGGTCATGATCTTGGGGTCTTGGGATCGAGCCCTGCCTGGTGCTCTGTGCTCAGCGGGGAGCCTGCTTCTCCCTCTCCCGCAGCCCCTCCCCTTGCTTGTTCTCTCTCTCTCTCTCTCTCTAATAAATAAAGAACACCTTAAAAAAAAAATAGAATCCCTGATGGATGATGCACCAGCATTCCCTGACTGTTCACTTGGACTAGCTCATTGTTAAGATAAGTAGAGGGACCTGTGAGATCAAACGTAATGGCCTCATCACTTTCACTGTTGAGGGCAAGTGACCTGTCCAAGAACACAAGTTGAATAATAGGAGAACTAGGCTGGTGTTAGAATGCTCACCCAGAGTCTCTTTCTTCAACTGCAGTGGAATGAATGTGATTCCTCTGGCATCAAGGTGTAATTTTAAAGACTTGCTTTTAAGAATGAAATGTTTTAAAGTTCTATTTGACAGTTTTACAAGTAATCGATTGGAAATACCTGCTTAAAATGATGAGTATAAAAATTTTAAATTGAAGTTCATTTCAACATTATGCCAGCCGTTATGTTGAAGCATAGAGTTCAGGTGATTTACTAAAACATCTAAAAATGGAACAGTTTAAGTAGCGCATGGAAACAAGAATCCTTTAAATAGTAATAACCGTTAAAACAGTTGTATCACTTTTATTTAAAATTTTAGATGGCTAAAAAGTGATTCTAAAATTCTATCGAGATTTTTCATATTATATGTGACATAGTTTTACTGTAACTTACAAGGGTATATGGAAGTATCTTCCAGATGGGAAGACCTTACCACCTCCTGTCCTGTGGTGTATTGTCCCATCACAGATTGGTCTTCTTAAAACTAAAATCCAACTTATTATTTCTGGTGTATCTGAAATAGAATATTTAAATTTAAGAATATATTAGAAAAAAAGAATATATTAGGACTACCTAATTTATATTTCATATTCTAGGCTACTTTTATTAATAATCTCATTTATACACCTCAATAAAAAAAATTAACCTTTGTGATTATTCTCATATATCATGGTATCATATAAATATCCCTCACCATGTTAGAAACAGGGAAAAATAGCAAAAAAAAAAAAAGGAAAAAAATTTATAAGAAAGTGTATATAATTTAAAAAGTGTATATAATTAAGATTTTATTAAAATTGATCTGTTGTGGTTTATTTTCAGAGAACTTTTAGCAATTTCTTTACATTTTACATATGAATTTACTGTTGCTACATACTTTTTTATTTAAAGATTTTATTTATTTATTCATGAGAGACACAGAGAGAGAGAGAGGCAGAGACACAGGCAGAGGGAGAAGCAGGCTCCCTGCAGGGAGGCAGATGTGGGACTCCATCCCAGGACCCCGAGGTCATGACCTGGGCCGAAGGCAGCCGCTCAACCGCTGAGCCACTCAGGCGTCCCGTTGCTACATACTTAAGAGTTCACTTGAAGAAAATCTCCTATGTAAAAATATGTATATTTAAAATTTAAAAAAACAGGAAAAACTTCCTGGTACTTAGCATACTCCATAAATGTCTGCTGAATAAAACAAACAAACTCGCCCAAACAGATAAAACTGTGCTGTATTTGTTAGGATTACAAAATATTGTTTCTTTATTAAATTATTCATCTCAAAAAATTATTCATCTCAGTATTCTTTTATACAGCCAAGTCTCTTAGTGTTTAAAATACATTTTAAGAAATGGTTCTTCAGATGTTTTGCATCTTTAGCAATGAGGTAAATTATACTATTTAGGAAGTGTTCCTCGCTGACTTTTGAAGGGTATCTGATATATTTGCTGTGTGATTTTCTATTTAGTGCTTGGAGGAATGTCTGTGGTACTAGGAGGAATTGAACAATCTCTTAAATTATTCATAAGCTTCTCCTCCAGAACATGAGTTAACGTGGATGAAAAATGACATGTGGTTTTCACAAACTCTTCTTTCAAAAACTCTTCTAATCTCAAGAATATTTCCCTAACCATTACCCTGTAGTCTGGCTAAGCAATAGATAATATTGCTAATGCGGTGGGGGGGCGGGGGACAACAACACTAAGAAATACTTTTCCAAAAGAAGGCGACACTTTCTTTTTTCCCTATTTCTTTCTCCCTAGAGAATGTACTGTACTGGAAAACCACATTAATAACAAATTATCTGTGCTTTGTGACAAGTATTATTTAAAGCAGTATTATGGATGGCTCTCCATTATCAAAGATTTCAGGCCCAGTGAGTAATGAGAACTGCTGGGTCAAAATTTAAAGTAAGTGAAACCAGTAAATAGAAAAATATTGTATCTTTACAATCAATTGATAATGAGATTATTATATGAAAAAAAATGTGAAAACTACTCTAGGTAGTAATGAACGATACAAATACCTACCATTTTAATTTCTCTTAACAAAACCTCTTTCCTTGTATCTTTTATAGTTTTTGATAATTCTGAACATTGTTGAGTCCTCTTTATTGGGCCCAGCTCTGTCCCTAAGACTTAGCGAAAGCAGGGCCATGTCCGCGGTCATAAGCAGACGGTACCTGGCATACCTGGGAAGTGATCAGTAAATAAAAGAAGAAACAGATTTTTGCTTTCACACCTTCATGCCATTTCTGTTTTCTGGGTTGATATGAACATGTTGCCGAGTCACTATCAGTAACTCTTGTATATGATAATCCTTCAAAAACTTGAAGACTTAGAAAGTATGCCCTGATCCCTTCAGTCAGATCCTAGGAACTTAGTCCATTAGTCCCCCATGGCATATGTCAAGCCATCAGACATTGCCAGTATTTGACTATTTTTGATCCATAAAAATGACAGTTTTGCATAATTCAGCCTAATATTTTAACTCTGTAGGTCTGTTAAAAAACGGTTGAGGATATGCCACAACAGAGAGGGCCAAAGCTATTCGGACAGGCTAGTTGAGGAAAGACATACCTGCTTATGATTCATTATGTGAACCAACGCTGATGAGTTAATTATAACAGTAGTTGTGATAAACGCACTCTTATCATGTTAGCACATGTGTACGCCGGACTGTTGTCTTTCCCTTTGTAGCTGCCCAGCATCTGAACTCTTCCCCATTCTCTCCCATGTCACATTCCTTCTTCCGCAGTTGGCTTTGGTGCTGGAAACGCAATCTTGCTTTGGTCTTGGCTTTGAATCAGGAGCCAGCAACTTGAACAAAAAAGGACAGTGCAGAGTCTATTCTGGGGTGATGGGTTGTGTCCTCGGTGGTGGCTACCCCCAGTGTAAGGCAGGTGGCAGCAGGTCTGGCCCTGTGGGGTGGGGTGTCAACGGACCCGTTCTCCACGATGACTTTGGACATCTCCTTGGCTTTATAGCCTCCCAGCCTGGTCTAATCCTCCCACTGTTTTTTTTTTTTTTTTTTTTAAGATTTATTTATTTTAGATAGAGCAGGAGTGGGGGGGGCAGAGGGAGAGGGAAAATCTCAAGGTGACTCCACGCTGAGCATGCATGCAGGGCTCCAGCCCATGACCCTGAGATTAGGACCTGAGCCGACACCAAGTCAGACACTCAACTGGCTGCCACCCAGGCATCCTCCTGGTGTTTTCTGGAAAGATTAGATAGTCTCCCACTAGGTTTGTGATTTTTAATTGTCAGAAAAATTAGAGCATATTTCCCATTGCTAAGAAGTAAATGAATCTAAAAGGAACAATTTTTCTCAACACGTTTGGATTGGATGTGGTTTTATTTGAGTTTCAAAGACATTTTTTTTGCCTTATAACTCACCCGTTAGTATTTTTTAATGGACATTATTGGCAGGATTATTGTTACTAAAGGGACCGTCTCTGTGTGTTTTCTGAGGCTTGATTTTTCAAACTTTTTTCGGGTAAATGTTGGAATCCTTTTAGAAAATGAAAGGCTACCTAGAAGCTCAAATGCGTAAAACCGGGGAGCTGCTCTGACTGGACACTACATCCAGCGTGTGTGGACATAGTGGACCGGGACACATGCCCTGCCTTCCTCTTCCTCAGTCACTTGCTGGGGCAGCTTCCCTGCCCGTCGCTGAGCCCGCTGGAAGCTGAGGTTTTAGCCAGCTTCAAACATGACCAGAGTGGACACGACAGCATCTGGGTTCCAGTTCCTTCTTTCCTCCTGGCGAGGAATGTGACTTGGAGCATTGACCTTCTTATGTTTCTGTTTTTTTTTTTTTTTTAATCTTTAAAATTAACTTAGGAATTAGCCCTGCCTGATTTTGAGGTAGAGAGAACAGATGCGAAGTTGTTTACCAAAGATCTTTGAAAAGTATGATTTTTTCATATATATAGCCAAAAATTCTTTTCGTGCATTCCAGTGTGATGCTTGTGCCCTTGTAATAATGTTGTATGGCTCATGCATAGTCAGTTGTTGTGCTTACTTAATTTTTTCCACTTTTTTTATTCAGAAGTAATAAACACTCATTGTAACCTCCCAAACAATGTACGGGTATGTAAAGAAAATGTTACTAGTCTCATCTATCTCTATTCAATGTCAACCCTCATCCTAAGGTATTTTGTTCCAATTTTTGTGCTAATAGAACATAAATACAGAGAATTTACCTTCTTTAAATAAACTGTGGAATCCTATTATTATTATATTAACCATGCAACTTGCCTTTTTTTTGCTTAATAGATCATGGGCATCTTTTCAGGACATTATGTGTAGCTCTGATTTGCTTTTTCTTGTGATAGTGCTTAGTATGCCATATGGTAATTCAGCAACCATTTCTTTATTGATGAGGTTATTTCTACTTTGTTTGAATTTGAACATTGCTAAATATCTTCTATATAGAATTTTATGTGCTGATAATTTTATTTTGTGTATTTGCCTAGAATTGAATTTGTTGGTTCAAATACTTGTGCAGTTTAAATTTTAAAGATTATTACCTAGATTATTTTCCTTCGTGGTTGTGGCAACTCTCGTTCCCCAACAGGCATTATTTCTTCAAGTATTTTTCTCTGTCTTCCTCTTACCTCTCTTTTAGGGACTTCACTTGTATATAAGATGACTTGCTGTTACCCCACACTTAACGATCTTTCTTTCTTTCTTTCTTTCTTTCTTTCTTTCTTTCTTTCTTTCTTTCTCTGTATTTTATTTTGGGTGGCTTCTATTGCTGTCTTCAAGTTCATTAATTTATTGTTCTATAATGTCTAAGCTGTTGTTAATTCCATACAGTGTTTATTTTTGTCTAGACATTGCAGTTTTCATCTCTGTAAATTTGACTTGGGTCTTTTTTTTATCTTGCATGTCTCTATTAACGTTTTGAGCATAAAGCATGCCATCATAGTCACTATTTTGATTCTCTCATCTTCTAATTCTAGTATTTGTGTCAGTTCTGGGTCCCTTTGATGAATTGATTTATCTCTTTATTGTGGGTTACATTTTCCTTTTTGTTTGCATACCTGAACATTTTTTTTATTAGATGCCAGGTGTTTTGAAGTCTATACCTTGTTGGGTCTGGATAGTTTTGTATTCCTATAAATACTCTTGGGCTTTGTTCTGGGACACAAGTTACTTGGAAACAGTTTTTTCCTTTTGGATCTTGCTTCTAAGATTTTTTAGATGGGACTAGAACAGCACCAGTTCAAAGCTAATTTTTCCCCACCGCTGAGGTAAGACCTTTTGATTCATTCTACCCAGTTTTCCACAAATCTCGAGGTTTTTTCCAGTCTGGCTCATGGGAACAGACAATTCTCCTGCCCCTGTATGAGCACCGGGCACTGTTCCCTCTAACACTTTTGAATGTGTTTCTCCATCCTCGGGTAGTTTGCTAACATACATGTGCTGGTCTATACTCAGCTGAAAACTCTAGGACAACCCTTTGCAGATCTGTGGGTTTTTCTCTGTGCGTATTTCACTTTTCCAGGACTCTTTCCTGTGAACTATAGATGCTTTCACCTCTCCTTTCAGCTCCACCTGGGTTTCTCCTCTTTGCACAGGGGCTTAGACTCTCAGCGATGAAAGCGGGGCAGTCGTAGGGCTCACTTTGTTGGTTTCTCATCTCTAAGGGATCACTGACCTTCATTGCCTGATAAGTAGATTATCTTACAAACCATCATTTTATATACTTTGCCCTTTTATTGTTTCAAAAGGGAGGGTAAACCTGATTGTGTTATGCCATCTTGGTCAGAAGTAGTTGTTTTAGGTATTATGAATTACAGATGAACTAGTTCTTTTTTATGAATATGGGCAGCACTAGGATATTCAGTGAAAATCAGCATCGTAACAAATGGTTATTTCCTTTATTAAATGTTTCCTTTTCAAATTGTTGCTTTTGTGGGCTTAGAGTTCGAAATCTCTGCAGATTTAATAACACGTTTGTTGCCACACACTGTAGTTTTTTTCCTCTCTTAGAAAATAATATCCCAAAAAAAAAAAAAAAAAAAAAAGAAAATAATATCCCATACAGGCACATAAAGTAATCTTTATTATAAAGTAATTTATTTTTTGAATTGCTATTTTTATAATAAAAGATAGCCATGTATTACAGTAGCATTTTTGTATTTTTATTTTCTTTAGAGGCTGCAAAAAGGACATTTCAAGAAAAGGGCTTCATGGCAGGAGAAAACAGGAGTTTTAAGCCTCATTTGACTTTTATGAAATTATCTAGGACGCCATGGCTCCGGAGGAAGGTGAGTGAACATTTTTACCGTAAGCCTTCTGTTCCTGGCTACACCGGCCATAATACGTGTGCCCGGGGGGGCATGAATGGCACTTGCAGTGGGTCTTGACACCCTGCTGGTCCTGGGATTCCAAGTCCACTGGTTTCCTACTCCCAGGGATGCTGAGTTGGCTCACGGGACTCCATGCAGGCTGCCGCACCTGTGCCCTCCTTGGCCATTGTGGCTCTTACCCTGCGTGATCTGCCAACATTTAGCTGCATGCTCTGACCAACATTTCCTGCTGCTTCATCTGCTGCTGCATCGGCTTCATCCCTTGAAGAGCATCTAGGCAGGGCCAGGGTCCTGTTTTATTGCTTTTTTTGCTTGTGGTTATCGCAGCCAGCTTGTCCTCCATGCGTCCTCCTCAGGCCTGCAAAGCCTGATGCTGCCCACTGGAGCTGGGGTCTTCAGTGGGACAAGCTTCTTTTTTTTTTTTTTTTTAATTTTTTTATGGATTGTTTATTTATTTATTTATTCATGACAGACACAGAGAGAGAAAGAGGCAGAGATACAGGAAGAGGGAGAAGCAGGCTCCATGCAGGGAGCCTGACGTGGGACTCGATCCCGGGTCTCCAGGATCACGCCCTGGGCCAAAGGCAGGCGCTAAGCCACTGGGCCACTGGGGCTGCCCCAGTGGGACAAGCTTCTTAACCCCCCCCCCCTTTATGCAGCTCTTTCAAGATTTCCAGAAGACGACCTTGTGCTTTCAGGAGTTGTCTTCACCGAGGGCTTGGAACAGGTGCTCTGTGGGACTGGGCAAGAGGGTAACTGAGGAGCCCCCATCCCCTTGTTACTTGAAAGTACTTCTCCCCGAGGATGGGCGGAAGTGACACGAACCGAGGGACATGTCTCTTGGCTTCTCACATCTCAGGGTAACTTTCTGCCTTCCCAGGCCACCCTCTCCTCTCTCAGAGGTTGGAGTAACTTTTGGTTTTCTTCTGGATTCATGAGCTTTTCTCCTGGAATCCTAAGGGCACCCTTCATTGTTTTCCCCATTTCAGCCTAGGGAGCCTCTCATGCAAGTGTAGCCATCTGCTGATCTGCTCTAATATACCCGAGTTTTGGAGATGGGCATGCAGATTTGTATTTGTTCCTGTTTTCCATGACCCCTTGCTGCAGTTAAGACTGACTTGCAGCTCTGTAAATGAAGGTCGTGTTTATTAGTAAGTAGATCTCTTTTCTACATTTGGCACAGGTTGTACTTAACGTCTCTGGGCACAGAAGTGTTTTTGATCTTTTAAAAGCACGTGTTTGGATGATTGGCCATCCCATGGTCGTGAGTTTTCCAAACTATTGTGAATACCTTTTCAAAAAGATATCTTGCATTTTTTTTCTTTTGATAACTATGCCCTACATTCAATAATAACTGAATCAGGTACCATTCCTGAATAATTAGGTAAAAATAATTTGATAAATAATAGGTTTTGGAGGCACCTAGCTGGCTCAGTTAGTAAGTGTCTGATTTCCGCTCAGGTCATGATCTCAGGGTCCTGGGATCCAGCCCCCTGTGAGGCTCTGTACTCACTGGGGAGTCTGCTTCTCCCTCTCTCCTTCTGTTTCTGCTCCTCCCCAGCTCATGTTCTCTCTCTCTCTCTCTCTCAAATAAATAAATAAATAAAATCTTTTAAAAAATACGTTTTGAAATTTGGACTAACAACTGACAAAACTTGCAGACTGACGGTTTACTTTTTTACTCGTTATGTTTCTTGTTTTGCTTCCAAATGGGTTGTCCTCCTCCCAGTGATTTCAAACTTAGTCACAGAATGAAAAATCTGTTGAAGGTAATACCCACATTTCAGAGTGTTTCTTTGTCTGTGCAGTATTAAATTTTACATGAGGGCACACAAGGACATTTATCAAGAGTGTTTAAACTACTCCAGAATCTCAATTTCAACATTTCAGACTAAATTTAAATGATTCCTTGGCAGTTAATTTCCCAGAATCTGCCCCCTTATTTTTTAGAGAAGGGTTATGAAACTTAAATGTTAAGCAGCTGAAATGAGATCCCATCCTTCCAGTCCCAGAGCCCTGTGTAGAATCCATCTTCTCCCTTTTCCAGGCTCAGATTCTTCTCTCCCACTGGCCACGTCCAGTTCATCCAAGTTAATTTCTGTCTTCACATGAGGACCTCCCTGGTCCAAACTGTATTAATTCAATAAATACTTACTGCATGCTTAATACATGCCAGACACTGGATGCTGGGCCCAGAGTTATGATCAAAATAGAAACAGGCCCTGCTGAATAGTGTATAAAATCTAAATCAGATTGCATTTTGTTTAGATTCGGAAGTGTCATCTTTAGAAAATGAAGTATGACCTCACTGCCTTTCAGAAAACCAAATGAAATTTTTTTTCTTTTAAATAATGGAATGATTCTGTTCCTATGTAATACTGGGATGTCCAGTGTTTCTGAATGCTTAAGAAAGTGCATTTTAAACTGTGGGATTCATGTGTCAGCACTGAAGCTGCAGATTTCCACCTTCTAGCTTCAGATCTGGAGCTGTACCTAAAGATTGTGACTTTTTTTTTTTTTTTTTTTTAAGATTGTGACTTTTGATGTTCAATCATGCCATAGGTGACTCTGGGCCAGATTCTCTGTAGTCTACTCAGAAACCTGCAGGTTTAAATAAATAGCCAACATTTTATTTATGCTGCAAATCATTTGTCCCACTGTAAAAGTTAAAGCCAGTATGAAAAGGTAGCATGCATAAACGTGCATTTTTATTATGCTTTGTGGTTTGTAATACAGATTATTTGAAAATATATGGTTCTTCAGTCTCCTTGACCTTTTACCTCTCCTACTGTCCTACTTTCTCAGCACTAATTCTCTACTGGGTTTTTATTCAGGTTCACTCATTTGTAAGGGAGTGGGCTGATACGCTCAGTAGTGGAATGTATTACTAATATTCAGTGTTGTTTAGATTGATAAGGTAGTAAAAGGAGAGAGGGGGAAGTAGAAAATAGATTCTTAATACTCGTGTTAAAATTTCCTCTTATTTCAAGTACCTTCTTTTATTTTAAAAGTGACTTTGATTATGAAAGTGTTAGGTGAATATTTGCTCATTATAAGCAGTCCAAATAGATGCAAACCTATAGAGTGAAATATACAAGTTTTCCTTTACCACCACTCTACTGTCCCCCTTCCCAATATAATTTTTCTCTCTGTAGGTTATGGCTGGTATATCCTCCTCACTTTTTCCTATACACTGCAAATACGTATAGGGGCAAATACCTGCATATAGCTTCTTTAAAGCAGAAATAAATATATATTATTTTGATTTGTCATAATTTATTCTCTTGATGAATAATTATATTAATTATTTCTTTGCTAGGACAAACATTGCTGCAGTGAGGATCCTTGTTCATTTTCCTTCAGGTAGACATGCCAGTTTCAAAGAACTAATTTCTTGAAGTGGAATGTCAAGATCAAAGGATAGTGTACATTTTAACTTTTGAAAAACACCATAAATTGCCTTTTAAAACAATGGCCCCAATTTATACATTCAAGCACATTGTATTAAAGGAGCGTTTGTTAGGATAAGCTTGAGGTAGAAGGACCATCAAAGATTATGAATGGTGGCTTGGTATGGCCCTTTGAGTTGTGAATTAAGCAATTCCCATAAAAAGTTAAAATATTCATATTCTTTAACTAAGAAGTTTATGCTGCTGGGGATTATCCTAAACAATGTTTTAATTGAGATAAAATTGACATATAACATTGCATATGTTTCAGGTATACAATATAATTTAATATATGAATGTATTGCAAAATGATTGCATAATAAAGTTAGTTAACACATCCATCACCTCATTGTGAAAATTTTAAGACTGTTAGTAATTTTCAAATATATAGTATAGTACATATTTTTTATGATATAGTATTTTTAACTATTATCACTATGTTGTGCATTATATCCCCAGGACTTATTTGTTTTATAACTAAGAAATAATTTTAAAGAAGAAATTCTTTATGTATAAAGATGTTTACTGAAGCACCATCTATAATAGAGGAAAAATTAAAAATAACTTCCTTTACAGTAAAGGAATTTTCTTTTTTTTTTTAATTTTTTTTTAAATTTATTTATTTATGATAGAGAGAGAGGCAGAAGCACAGGAGGAGGGAGAAGCAGGCTCCATGCCAGGAGCCTGATGCGGGACTCAATCCCGGGACCCCAGGATCACGCCCTGGGCCAAAGGCAGGCGCTAAACCGCTGAGCCACCCAGAGATCCCGGAATTTTCAAGTCAATTACAATAAATCATAAGTGATTTAAGAGGCTATACTTATACAAGCTGTGTAATAGTATTAAAAGGGTAAATAAAATATAAACCATAATTAAAGTTGTATAAGATAGTTTCCTTGGGTTTTCTCAGCACAGCTTGATGTGCTTTCTTGTATTTTGGAGGTAAAACGTGGATTCCCACAATTGCTCTTTTAGTCCTTAATTGTTTTGGTAGATCAGTATTTACAGCTGACCTTAATGTCATCTGGAATATAGTAAATTCCCCTTGACACACCCAAAATTTCTCTCTTGGTTGATTGGGGGTTTGTTTGCTTAGGTTCTGAGGAAGAGTGGAGCCTTACAGGGTTGATCATAGAAATGGTGATGGGCAAGTTAGATGTCTCATGACAATCAAGGGTCAAGGGAAGTCACTAGATGCAGAAAACTTGAAGGTTTTCCATTATCTTGAGGAATGTTCTTTGAGTTTCTAGTATGGATGTGTGGTGCATAATGAAAGTATCTAGAAAAGAGCTAACAACATCTCCCACTAAGATGCTCTGTTTTGAAGGTCGATATACTCTTTCTATTCCAGTTTGACCTCTTAGAAGGTCAACTGGAAATATTTTTTGTAGTGAGTAGATAGATACTCCTAAGATAGTGGTGGTGCTGTTGTCAGGGTAGACATGATAATTATTGGTAAAAGGAGTGTTCTGGGTACAGGAATGCTCTGGAGCATTATAGGCAAATTCTGAGATAAGATAATCCATTCATTATTATCTGCAGGAGGTGTAACCAGTTATTCTGTAATATTACCTTAGTTTTTTGTTTTTGTTTTTGTTTTTGTTTTTTTTTTAACCACATCCCGGGTCATTTCTTATGTTCTAAAAAACTGCTATCCATGCCATCTTAAAAAAAAAAAAAAAAAAGATTAAAAAAAAAAGATTATGGAGCCATAATTGGTCTGTTCATGAAGGTAAAGCATCTCCTTGATATGAAAGATGTAGATGGAGGTCTGCTGCGGGGGATAAATGTTTGCCACTGGACTGATCTTAAAGATCTAGTGTGAAGATTTCCCAGTGGTATTCAGTGTTGGCTGCAGAAGTCCCTTGGCTTCTGGGATGCCATCCTTTGGTAGGCTCGTATTTGTAGGTAATACCATTTAGTAGAATTAACCAAAAGTCCAGTGGGATAACCAAAAGTTATAGACTGTGATCAGAATTTTGAAAATACAGGAGTGCCTGGGTGGCTCAGTTGGCTAAGCGTCTGCCTTTGGCTCAGGTCATGATCTCCGGGTCCTGGGGTCGAGCCCTGTATCGGGCTCCCTGCTCAGTGGAGAGCGTGCGTCTCCCTTTCCATCTGCCCCTCCTCTCTGCTCATGCTCCCTCTCTCATATAAATAAATAAAACCTTAAAAAAAAAGAATTTTGAAAATACAGAAACTCTTCTTCACATTTCCTGATAGGGATCTTCCTCTGCTACAGCCTGGTATTCTGGTTCCCAAGGTCAGAACTGAGTTCTCTAATTCAGATTCTGAGGCACTTAAGATTTTTCTTGGCATTATTTATTTTTCTAACACTAGGAGGCATTTAGTCAATGTGTTTTGCATAGTCTTAGTTTCATGAAATTCTAGGAGGGTATATTGCATAAGAGAATATTAAAAGTAGTCATTGTATTTTATTTTTTATTTTTTATTTTTTTTTTAGTCATTGTATTCTAAAGCTAGTTCAATTATCACTGTGCTTTCAGAGTTGTAGTTTCTTTCATTAAATGAATGGAGCCTCAAAAAAATCTTATTAAATCACCATATGTCTGAAATAGTCACTAACATTCAATTTCTTTGTGTAATTTTCTTGGAACATATTTGTTTTTTTTGTACCACCTTCTTTTGGAAGTCTTTTCCTCATCGAGTGACCTTGTGGTTTAACCATTGCGGAAACTGGTTGGTTAGAAGTGTGTGCTAACACTTGGTGGCAGAAGAAGACCAGTTTCAAATCAAACAAGTATCTTCATGCAGGTCTAGATTCCTTAAGAAATAAATGTGATCTTTTCATGGATAAATCAGTTGTTTTTAAGCACTAATTATTTTCTGGCCTTTTTAGATACCTTTGCTGATCTGTGGCTCTTTCAAACTAGTAATGTAGCACTAAACTGTCCAAGCTAGTTTATAACTGGCGCTTCCTTGTCTCAGCCTTTTACAGAGTTAGAGAAATTTAGAATGAAAGACCTGATCCCCTGAAATTGTTAGCTGCTTCTGCCACTTAGATTGGTTTGAGTGCAGGGTTTGACATGCGCAAAGCCCAGGTGGAGGGGTGGTTATCAGACCCCAGGATGGTGAGGCTGAGGGGGAGCAGGGAAGAGGTTAAGGCAGTGATCGGTAGAAATGGCAACGGGATGTGGAAGAGGAGAGTGTGTGGGCGAAGGCTGTGTTCTGACAGTACAGTTGAGGGGGAAACCCAGTCCCTAAATTGTTTGGTAAGTCAATTTACAGAACCAAGATTTTAACACAAAATTTCTATGCTAGTTTGCCTGAATCCCAAGCTTCTCCTTCATCCTTCCCTTGCCAAGAGCCCCTGCTGCTGTCTTTTCTCACCTGCTGCCATTATTTACTCTTCTGTATCTAGCAAGTAGCATATTTCCTCAGAATTTTGATAAGTGGCCTGGTATAATTTAGCTGCCACTCACTCTCCTGGGCCTGTGTGATAATGTGCCTTTATAAGCCATTTCAACACTCAGGAGTAGTAGTTTAGTTTAGGAGCAGAAGACTATACTTTTCAAGGAGTTTCTATAATAAATTTGAAGGAGCATGAGTTTTCTTGTTTTAGCTTTGTTGTTTAGCTTTGGACAAATCTTATAACCTCTCTTGACCTTTGCTAACTCCTAGTTAAAGAAGGAGTTTAGTCTTAATGACTCCTGACTTCTGTGCTATTCTGAAATGTCTATAAGGTAAGCATTTTGACCCAATTGGCAAATTTGGCTTCACATAGATGTTTGTTTTTTTAAACTTCAGATAAGTTTTCTTGTATGCAGAAAGGAGAGGGGTCTTTAAGTATAGAAAGATGGTGGTAATATAGATTTGGACTTTTCCTTTCTCCTCCTGGAAACCACACGGAGCAATAAAGACAATGGGGAAAACATCACAAGCTGCATATTACATGAAAGTAGGAGATCGAGAAATCTGTAAAAAGCAAATGACGTGCAAGTATGGCCAGAAGCAACTGGCACCAGCAGGACTTTGATGAGAAGCTGCTTCAGGATGGGGAAGACTGTAGAGCAGGGAACAGGCTATTGGTGACAGATTCAGAAAGGATCAGCACATTTTCACTCCCGGAGGGTGAGGATTCTGCCCTAAGAAGGTACAGAAAGCAAGAGAGGGGGCCCAGAGGAGGTGAATCTCAGGAAGTGCCAAGTCCAAAGGGGAGGGAATCCCTCCAGAGGCAGAGAAGGAGCCCATGGCTGGAGAGGCAGAGCAGGCCAGGCCTCATCCACACAGCCCAGCCCTGCAGCAGACGAGGAGGCCTTAGCAGAAGAGCCTGCCAGGGCCCTGCCACTCCCCTCCCTGCGGGAGGGCACTGAGGGACCAGCAGACCTCTCTCCTTCCAGACAAAAGCTTGTCTCAAAACATCCTTGGTGCGAGATAGAGCGGACTGCCTCGGTAGCCTATTACTGACTCTCCCAATGCCAAATGTCTAAATTACTCGTGACATGGAAGTTGTTTTTGAATTTCTTCATATGACCCGGTGCACTTAGATCTAAGGCTAGAGTGAAATTGGATTTTTTCTCAATTAAAAGTCAGCAAATAAACAAAACACAGCAACACATCTCTCCATTTTAATGGTTTTTTAAAACTAAAAATTCAGCGAAATCTGCTGTGATATGGAATAATAATTTCTTCTGAGTATTCTGGGTGCCATTAGTCAACTGTGTCATCTACTGCATGTCAAAGAGCACTATTTATAGCAAGTGACTTCATTTATATTTCTAATACATTTTTCAACTTCATGCTGTTGTATTGTCTCTTTCACTTATGTTGAAAAAACCCACTAAGTTTGCAATTATTTAACAATGGAAAACGACACCTATACAGGTAAATTGAATGTTCATTTGAAACCATTAATACTTTATACGTCTTTAAAATTGAAACCTGTAGAATGGTTAAAGGCAAAGTAGAACACATGATCCAGAAAACTTAACGTTTGTTCCAAAATGGCGTTGATACAGAATTATTTAGTTTGTTTAGTCACAGTAGCTGATTTTTTTTATGCACTTGATTAGTCACATAAAGGCAAACCAATTAGTATTTATTATTCGGATGGTAATAAGATTCTCTCCACCACTGGAGAGTGGTCATCTACCTCTTGCTAATTTTAGTGAATCCCATAAGAAAAGAAGAGAAAGCTATATTTTTTCTTGAGAGCCCCACTTCGATTAGGGAAAACAAAGGTTGCAATCCAAAACTGTACGAGTTAACGTTGGAATTACACCTCTGTTCCTAAATACAAGCTGATGACTTTCGGCCACTCAGTAGAACCTTATTCTCTCCAGGAGAGGCACTTTAAAAACAGAATAATACCAGTTTTAATTACTAAGTTGCTCAGTTCTCTCTCTATTGGCGACTCTAGTAAGTTAAAGGAAAAAGTGTTATTGGGCTCTTAGGCCACGGCCAAACCTCACCTTGTGTGTGAAGACCTAACGAAACTTGCTCCTGTCACCTATGGGCCGAGCCACTGGTGACCACGGGAGCTCCAGCTTCGCTCCGGCCTTGAGGTTCTTTCCCCGAAGCCTCCCTGCTGGCTACACTTGTAATTGTTGCCAAAATATATGATACCCCTGGAGACCTGTCCTTGAGGCCTTGGAAACGCAGCGGTGGCCGCCCTGAAGCCGATGACCCGACTATGAGAGCACTCCTCGCCCCTCCTTGGCCACTGCCTTCCCCACAGCCGAATGTGATTATAGTAATTTGTTACATAACTTTGGGCCAGAATATTTCTTTTACAGTAATTTCAGGTTTGGTCTCCAGCACTCCTGCGAGATCTTACTGAGCAGTCCCCGGGACGGTGTTCTGTGGGACTGCCCCTATTGTAAAGCACCATTAGCCACGTCCCCCCTTTCCTACGTGTCTCCTTGCCATGGTTTAGTCCTCTTGGGTTCCTACTTCCCGCCCTCCCTGACCTACCCTGATGATCAAAGGATGGAAGACAGGGTACCCTGTACCCTTGGACTTGCAACATAAACATCTCTCGAACTTCATTCAGTGGAGTTGTGTGTGTGTGCGGGGAGGGGTCACCTGGGAAGAAGCTGAATGGGTGTGGAAATACAGCGGAGCAGGTGGTAACTGTCTGTCCTCTGTATCCCTGCCTCCCTACCGCAGGCGCCAAAATGGTAATCCCTGTCGGTAGGGACGGGTGGGGTGGAAAGGAAGATGTGTGATAGGCTCAGTGGATATGGAGGGGGTGGGGTCAGGTTTGGCCGGGCTAGCTTGCCCACCACGATGGCCCAGACCAGCTGAGCCAAAGGAATATGCCAGTGCATGTGATTTTTTTTGCATACTTTTATCCTCATATGCGAATCCCCTTGCTTCTTAACTTTTCCATTAAAAATTTATTTTTCTACCAAACGCACTGCTTATTTTGCTAGCCTAGAAGTGCTTCCCAAATTTTTGAAAAGGTACTTAAAAATTTTCTAAAAGAGAAAGTTGTGTGAAAATTCCTGATGAGTCTGGTATCTTTCTCTCTGTACCTTTTCTTGAAGAATATATATAATATCATATTCATAATCCCTGTAATTCTGTATTTCAAGAGTAGAGATTTCAGGGAGATTTCACATCAAATGTGATTTTTCTTTTTTTTGAAACATCAAATGTGATTAAGTCTGAAATGAGGACAAAAGTTTCCAGTTGTATATTATATACAAAATTATTTTGCATAGCAATGCGTATCATATTAAAAAAGGAAACCATTTGATCCATTTCTTGCTCTACCTGAAGAGAAGTACTGATTTTGAAATTAGTTTATAAAGTACACGGGATTCCCAGGTTGTATCTTTAAAGACTGTTTCATATGTAAATTTTTTTTTTTTTCCCCTACCGAACTCTCTTTTAGCTAATAGGATATCCAGGGAATGTTTCCAACCAAGTTGAGTGAAAAGGCGTGCATCATCCGGCACCTTTCTACCTTGTGCCATCTCCTAACCTACAGCACACTCGGTGTACGTCTTAGCATGGTTATTTCTTTCTTGCTCTTTCACTCCCTTCTTGTAACATCCCCTCGTTGGGACACCTTCCTCTGTCCTAAGTCGTGTGTACAGAATAGGCCTGGGCAAGTGAGGTAGAGCGCTCTGTTGGGGATGATGGGGGCGGCAGGAAGAAGGAAGAATGTTGATGGGAAGAAAACCAAGGAAATTGATTAATTCATAAGATAGTGGAAAACGAAGTGAGTACTAGATGCATAGGAGTATGATGAGCTACAGAAACCTTCTAGGTCTTTCTTAACGTTATAAGGCTACAGTTAGTGATGCCTGTAGATGCATTAAAATATTTTGTCAGATATACAGCCCCTTGTATGCTATCTAAGTGTTTAACTCTTATTTGGACCATATTTTAACCTTATAATTACTTCTGAAGTTCTGTCTATATAGACAGTCTGACCAATTTAGGTGAATGGTTTTGACCTCTGGGCTATAAAATCAGAATACATTCAACCACAATATATGTTTGTTGCAGTGTTATAGGACGAATTAAAATTGTCAGGATTTTTCTGAATGATTTATTTTTACTCCTGTGTTTGTTGAGACCCTGAGACTTTTTCACACCATTGACTTGCTGGCATTACTTCACGTTGGGAAGTATTGATTAGAAGGGAAAGCTATTGATTGAAGGAGGAGAACATTTGAGGTTGTGAGTGCATAGACCACATATGGTGATAAATTTTGAGTTGGAGGATGTTTTATGTGTTATCTTTAGTTTATAGAAATAAATGGCTAAGCTGGTGAATTCAGGAGAACATGTTGTTATTTGTTCCAAACAGCAAACTATTAGGAAAACAGATGTGATAGGGAGGAAGGCTGCAGCTGGTTGACATCCGAGGGACCACAGGACGGTGGTGAGCCAAGCACACAGCTGGGCCGGATCACGGGGAAGGGAGAGTCCAACCGAGACTGAGCTGTACAGGGAGCCGTCTCGGGTGCCTCACTTGCAGGAGTCCTTCTTTGTTTCAACGTTATGAGAAAAGCCACAGGACGTGCATGGCCGACAGCGTAGGCTCTCTCATGCGGCTTGAGGAGGAACTCCGAAAACTGAGGTTTCCCAAGTGGTCGGAGAATGAGCTTATGGAGCAATGGACTATGTTGTAAATAAAGGTGTACTTTCCCAGGGAGCTGGTGACCTGGAGGACGGCCTGGATACCATCAAACTTGTTTAATAGGTCCTCAGTGTAAATGAACTTAATGTGGATTCTTCTGTGCTTTCTGATGCCAGCACCTCATGGAAAGAAACTCCAGGCGGCAAAACCGCGTACTCTCTTGGTGATTTCTTGTGCTGTTTGGAGTTCTACGTCATCTTCACTCCGTGATGTCTTTCTTTGCCCCTTGAGGAGCATTCGGCTCCTCTCAAAGTGTTAAGATAGGTAGAAGGAAGTGTCAACAGTAGAAAAAGAACATAGAACTCCGGCAGCTCTATGTCTACTTATTACTTGCTGAAAGATGTAATATTATAAATATTAGACGTAATGGTAGGCTAAAGAGTTTCTGCTGTTTCTTTCTCTAAAGCCTCAGGATTAGACAAGGCAGTCATGCTAAAAGCAAATTTATAAATAGAGGGATTGAGGAGATGGCGTATCTAAAAACCCCATGGTGACGCTCCATCATAAGTAAAATGAAGATTTGAGAAATACTGTATACTCAAATAGCTGGTTTAGAAAATGCAATCTCTGCCAATGTTTTACTCAATTATTTGGGTATTGGCAGGATAAGAAGAGTTCTTTGCATGGGAGGAGCAGGTAATTTTTTCCATATTGTAAGTAACATTTATGAATTCTTTCTCGTTTCCCTCTGTGGACTTCATTTATTATGGACATATAATTATCACTTGATTTATTAATATTAATGCAGCATGTTAAAGGCAGGTATTTTTAGAATGCTAGAGATTCCCAAAGTAATTCTCATATTGATTTTAGAAATATCATAGTATATATCATTATATGTTATGGATGATTAACAGTCTTAGAATTTTAATATTTTAAAGGAAATAGTGATGAGCTTGAATATTATCATTCTGTTCTTTTCAATGTGTCTGCATTCTCCTCTTATCTTGAATGTGGATCCACACCACCTCTCACTAGCTATGGGTCCTTTGGTAAGTGACCTAATTTCTCTGTGATTTAGTTTTCCCTCTGGGGATAATAACAGCGTCAATCTCATGGAGCTATTGTGATTATTAAAGGAGTTAATAAAAGTGTTTAGAACAGTGCCTGCCCATAGTACTGTGTGAGTGTTTTCTATTACTGTGGTCATACAGGCCACAGAGCATCAGTTTTTTTCAGATTGGCTCAAAACAACACGCAAGAGACCACATTGTCTTTTCTATTTTCCGTGCTCCTGCTTCATCACTTCTGAAGTTAGTGACAGACGTGAGGCAGGGTGTCAGGGCCTCACGCAGGAAGCAGGTGCTGGCCAGGGATCAGAGCAGAGCCCAGGAGCCAGGGATGACCCGGGGGCGGGGAGAGGGCACGGGAAGCTGCCAGGCAGCTCCCACCCAGGGGTGCTGGACCCTGGGCCTGAAACCACCAGCAGCGCGTGTGCTGGGGCTCCTCTGTCCTGTGGGAACAGGCTGGGGGGACTGAGCCCAGGGTAGGGGGCTCCGTTACCCCCCTGAGAGGGGCTGAGGAGGGCTGGGACTGACAGGAAGGCAATGGGCGGCTCTGTGCCAGCGGGGAGGGACAGAGCGGAGCAGAGTGCAGTGAGGCCAAGGGGTGAGGGAGGGAGCGCTGAGAACTGCAGAGGAGGGTTTGCCTCCAGGAGGTCCCAGGTCAGCCTGTACGTTCCTTAGTCACTTGGAATGGCCAGGATTGACCTTTCATTAGGGGCAGGGACCCTTCAAAATGATGTTCGTTTTTTGACTGATGCTATCCCACTGCTGATGCATAAACTCTTGGGGCGCCTGGGTAGCTCAGTGGGTTAAGCATCCGGCCTGACTTCAGCTCAGGGCAAGATCTCGGGGTCCTGGGATCGAGTTCTGAGTCAGGCTCCACCCTCGGTGGGGAGTCTGCTGGAGATTGTCTCTCTTCTCCTCCGTCAGCGCCTCCCCCTGCTCATGCATGTGTGCACACGCACGCTCGCTCTCAAATAGATAGATAAATAAAATCTTTTTTATTTAAAAAAAAATTTTTTTTTAATTTTATTTATTTACTCATGAGAGACACAGAGAGAGAGGCAGAGACACAGGCAGAGGGAGAAGCAGGCACCTGCAGGGAGCCCGACGTGGGACTCGATCCCGGGACCTGGGGTTCACACCCTGAGCCGAAGGCAGGCACTTAACTCCTGAGCCACCCAGGGATCCCAATAAAATCTTTTTTAACAAAAGACTACCAATCTTCTTTGATCAGCTGATCCTCAAAATGATGAACCACTTTGGTATGGCTCTTAATTTATTTATGAATTTTGGTTTCAAGTCATTATCACAGGAGACATGCATCTCTGTGTAGCCACTGCAGAACAGGAATAAACTATCAGGAAACACAGCCGAGCTCCAGGAGTGTCAGGCTTTACCATCAGTAGGACACATAATTTCTTTGTCTGATATGCAGCCTATTTATGTTTTCATCATGCAAGTTGTGATTATTATAAGATAACAAGTCACAATAAGAAATTATCTGCTACTGTATAAAAGTCTTAACTTTTTTTTTTAATGAAACTGGCATTTCTTTGTTCCTCTAATCACAATAACTTTGTCATAGAAATAATTAAATTTTATCTTTCAGAACCTAGGATGACTTTCATATACAGATTGTGAACTAAAGTGAATTTTCATATTTCATAGCTTTCTTTACATCATTTATATTGAAAATAGAATTTGGTGCATAGTAACATAAGCCTGAGTCCTCTTTGGTACATATTAAACTATACACATCATTTAGCTAAACGTAAATGATACGGTGGATGCTTTCTGAGTAAATAGGTTCCATTATTTAGCAGATGCAGCCTCAGATGATTCTAAAAATACTCATCATGGTCTCAATGGCATTTTTCCTGGATTGGCTGTTTGGGTGCCAAGTTACAATCAAGAATGAAGTTCTCAGGGTTTAATAGTACATTTTATCAAAGATTATCAAGTGGCTTTGAACATCGTTGATAATTCTTCCTAAACCATGCCTGAAACTAGGCTGAAAGGAAAGTAAAACTTTAGTCATTTCTAATGACTAATTAAGACAGTCTTGAAAAGTTTTTCTGTTTGATGTTTCTTGCTACTAATTTATTGTTTCAAAGTCAGATATCTTATATTTAACTTCCTATTTTATCTTTCAGCGTTATGCTGCCTAATTGATAAGTCAGTTATATTGGGTAAAATTATAAATGCAAAGCCCTTGAAAATATGCCCTGTCTCGGCTAGGTTTAAGGCAAAAATAACATTCAAGTTTAGTCCTAGGCAGCCACCAAGCGTGTCCACAATTTCAGGGTTGCAGCACCCTTCACCTGGTTTAGGTGAAGTCCCCCTATACATTGTTTCTCTGCACTTGAAATAGTCCCAACTCTTTTAGCCTTTACAGGTCAATTTTTCTGGCTTTAACTATTTTATTTTTTTGGTAATTTTTTTGAGCTCTTCTAATGTGTTATACTTTCATTGATCCTTAAATACAAAGTACCTTGGAAAGGGCCTGACCTATGAAGGAGGGAAGCAGAGAATAATTTGGGGGTCCTAAAACATGAAAATCGTGCTAACCCAGTCTTTTTAGCTTTAAACTGGAGGGTACTGTCTCTGGGACTGTTTTGGAGGCTCAGTGGATGCATTCAGAAAATAGGAGCCTTGGAGTGCCTGCGTGGCTCAGGCCATGATCTCAGGGCTGTGAGATCGAGCCCTGCGTCAGCTCCATGCCCAGCACAAAGTCTGCTAGAGAGTCTCTCTCCTTCTGCCCCTCCTGCTTGGGCTCTTTCTCAAATAAATAAATATTTTTTTAAAAAAAAGAAAATAGGAGCCTTCTTAGCCTTACCCTGAATGATATCCAATTTTGATATGCTCATCTATTTTCTCAGAACGATAGTTCTTTCTCTTCTTATGAAAGAAGAACACGACCTGCTGCAGCTGGGTGGCGACACCGATTCAGATACATTTTATTAGAAACGATGCCTATTGCTATGGGAAAAAGAGCCTGGGGGAAAAAAAAGAAGAAGAAATATATTGCTGAACAGAAAATTCCCTAGAACACAAAGATCATGTTAATATTATATATCAGACCAAGCAGATTTTTATCTATTTCTAGGCTCTTTATCACTGAAGGTGTTTTCTGTTCACGGCGTATAATTTCAGTGCCTCCTAAGCCAGGCCTTTTGAACCACAGTTCTCTCTATAAATTATGACTTAAAGAATGAATTACATTCCACCCTCTAATAAAAATTTGCTCCTTAAAGACTCATGTTGGAAGTCATCTGTGAAGAACTCTTGCAAAAATAGTTGGCCCTTACTTTTTTTGCCAAAATTAAGCCTCTCAAATGGTCACTGTTCACGTTTCCCTTATTTCTTACTTTAAAGAAATCATGACGTCTTACAAAGCCACACCAGAGGTGCCGGCAGCTGGCCAGCGCTGGTATCTTGAAAACTGAAGTTCCTCTTTTCCCTGCAGGGTCATGACGGGTCTCCCGCTGCTGGCCCCGGGGTGACACCGGCCCGCTGCCTCCCCAGCCAGCGGCCAGCACACGCTGACGTTTCATACCCATCAGAATGGCCAGTTTCTGTTTACTCAGAACCTTTATAAAGTTTCTGAAACCGTATCTCTCCTGCAGTTCCTTAAAATTCACTAACAATATATATGTATTATCATATTTATCATATCACATAAATATGTAGCCTTTACTCTGTTTCACTGCTTTGAACGCTTTTATAAGTTCACTTATTTAGTCCATCTACCACTTGAAGTAGGTTCCACTGTTAACCTCATTTTGCAGACGAGGAAACTGAAGCAAAACCACGTCCTGAGAAGCAGCAGAGCTCGTTGGGCTCACACATTTCCACTGCCCCCAGCAGGTGCTCTGAGGCCCTGCTGCCCGCCTCCCCAAGCCCCGAGCGCCCCCGGCCCCACTCGAGCTGGCGAGTGAGCAGCGTCTGATGTTGCCTTTGGAACTTGATCTGCATTTGTGACGATTATTTCATAAGCACTGTTCGTGTCCAGCAGCGGGCTAAGCACTGGGGGGGTTTCAGTAAATACACATCAGACCAAAATCTTTTTCTGTGCGGAGCATACAGTCGAATGGGGAGGGACAGATAATGACACCCCCAAGAGGCGGGCACGGTAGATGTTCCAGGATGGCAGGGGGTGGTTCGTGCTGTGGAAAACTGTACGTAGTGTTTAGAAGGAGGGAAAGGAGGGAAGGACCTGGAGGTGCGCCTTCAAGGGAGTGGCCAGGCGAAGTTCTCCTCAGAGTGAGGTTGGAGCAAGGGCTGCGGGGAGGCAGGAGACGGGCCACGAGGGGGTCTGGGGAGACCACTTCCAGTACACAGGTCCCAGGGGATGGCACTGGTGTGACCAAGGAGGCTGGGGAGGAGGCCGAGGAGGCTGAGGTGGAGGCCGGGGAGAAGGCCAGGGAGGAGGTCAGGCTGAGGGGAGGCTAAGGAAGGAGCAGGAGCCGAGGCCCAGGGAGCACTGAGTGGGCAGGGCAGGACCTGGTGGGCTCTCCTGGGGCAGTTCACTCTTCCTTTGAGGGTAGTAGAACCGTTTGAGGAATTTTGAGCAGAAGAGTGACCTGATGTGATGCATGCTTTTATAGGATAATTCTGCCTGTAGAGGAGACGAGGGCAGGAAAACAGAGGCTGTTAGGACGATATACGTGAAAGATCAGGGAAGCTCAGACAAGGGTAGCAAGGGAGTGGTGGCCATGAGTCACAGGTCGTGGGGAGAGCCAACGCCGTTGGATCGGAGGGGACAGCGAGAGAAAGAGGGGACTCGGGGACACCGCAGGGCTTTTCGCCTGATCAGCTGGACTAGAGTTGCTGTTGAGTGACCTGTGGGGTCTGTGAGTGGAGCCGGTAGGAAAGGTCAGCAGCTCAGCTTGGATACAGAACAAGAACATACATCCACAAAAACATGTTGATTACGGTGTTAAAAATTAAGGGCAACCTAAATGCCCTCTAACAATAAATAATTTGAATGAATAGATCAATGATACCCCTATACAGTGAAGTACTATGGAAATTAAAATATTAAAAATAGGGTGCACATCTGTATATTATTTATTGACGTATTAACTGCAAAAATAGCTGATTGCTAAATCATGGCTCAACCATATTTCTATAAAAAAGAAAAAACATACTTTGTTTCACATAGGAAAAATAAAATACATAATAAAATTTTAGTAGTTGCAGTGTGGGGTGATTTTATTTTAATTTTTTTGTTTTTACATCTTTTTAAAACTTTTGTCAAAGTTTTTTGTGAATAAAAAGGGAAAATATGTATTCTAACTACATTATAATATTATTTATTTAAGTATGATCTAAATACAATATATGTATGCATAGAAAAAGACCTGAGTGGTGGAAAGATGTACCCATAGTGTTCATATATTTTCTGTAAATGGCAGGGACATGAATGATTTTTCTTTTTCTTTAGATTCTTCATATTTTCTTTTTCTTTCCTTTTAATAGATTTTATATTTTAACTAATCTCTACACCCAGTGTGGAGTTTGAACTCACAACCCCTAGACCAAGAGTTGCATACCTCACTGACTGAGCCAGCCAGCTGCCCCTAGATTCCTTATATTTTCTGATTTTTAACAAACAGCAGGTATTGCTAGGGTAAAATTTTTACCAATTATAAATTGAACGGAAAAGCGCACACATGGTCAGTCAGTAACTTGCCTTGTAAAGTACTGTACCTTCACGTTATGGACTGTGTTTGGGTCTGTGAGGCTGGAGAGGGACCATTACATAGGCAGGGGCGGGGGAGACGTTCATTCCCACGTTTTGGGAAACCACAGAGACAGCAAGGTTTCCCACTGTCAGTTTTCACCAATCACCCCCTTCCTGCTATGGAAGGTACTGAGAATAAGGAGGGGCAGATAGAGAAGGACTTGGGAGATGCACTGCCCCTCCTCCAATTCAAATAATCATTAACCGTCTTCAAATGACTCTTATGTCAGGAGTTTCAAAATTGCATACATCTTATTAAAACATTTTATACATTATAAAATATTAAGATCTATATCACTTTTTAAAAATTCATCCATTTCTCCATTGTTGATGATTACTCTTTTTTTTTGATACCTCAAATTTCAACTTGATATACCTCATTATTTCAGAAGCTTAAAGCATATAAGGTTCTGAATGCCACCAAATTTAAACCCAATACTCTTTGATGATTTTTTTTTTTTTAATAATACAACTCATCCTAGAGAGGGAGACTTTAAAAACAGATTCAACCATTTTGGGGTATCCGTTTTCAAATGCCTCTAGGCAGAACTAGATACCAAAGTATGTCACATTCTAAGACAGTGATATAAATATGAACTAGCTGCCTCGGTGGAATGATTGAGTGATGTGATTTTGTTTTATCATTTCAAGGGAGTGAAAAAAATCGACCCCAAATTCTATGAAAAATTTATCAGTCATACATTTGGAGAAGAAATGGTACATCGCATAGATCTTTGCTCCATGCTAAAGAAAAAACAAAGTAATGGTTATTATCACTGTGAGTCTTCAATTGTGATTGGTGAGTGCCATTTAAAAATTACTTATTATCTTAGTTTTGATTTCTTTAGCATCATTTCTTTTGGCAGATATTTAGGGCTAGTTGTATGTATTTTTCTCTGACATATTTTTGGAAATATTATATTTTGGCATTAGTACATTTGAAATTTTATAGAACACATTTATTATTCACTGTGGTCAAGATTTTAGTACCTATGGTTTTTATGTTTTTGTGTTTTATATATAATGAAGTCTTGAAATGTTGATTCAAAATTCATTCCAGTTTAATTTTATTTCATGAATATGAAGAAAACATTGTCTTCAGTGAAGGCCTATGTGAACACCCCATCCCACACCAGGCATTTTCATGTTTGCTGCTTTTAATTAGGAATAGAATATTCCAGGCCAAGAAGTTTCACTGTGAGAAGATAAAGTCTAGGTGGCCTGCAAAGGTTGAAAACTTGTCCTTCAATTTCCTCCCCAAAGGAAACATATTTTGTGGGGAAACAAAGATTCATACGTGAATGCTTCTATCATCTTATCAGGGAGTTGGCTTGTGACCGAGACAGAGTCATACACAATCATGTTTCCGAGTGGAAAGTTTACATCAAACGGAGATTTTTTTTAACCAGAACAGGGCTATTGTGCAGTGTTGAATGTATTCAAAGGAACCTGATCTGTTGTGATGCAAATGTGCGATTTCAAACCCAGGCAGCATTCTTCTAAGATGGTGAACTTCAAAAAAAAAAAGTAAAAAAATAAAATAAAATAAAATTGTGAACATCAAGACAATCTGATTGTATGGTTTTGAAGTAACTTGACAATACTCAAAGAAGACAAATACCTGTATCTAAACATTTCATGGTCTTCATCAAGATAATGTCTCTCCACATCAGCTTCAAGAAAACCTGTGGAAATACACATCCTGAATTTTAATATAAATTCTCAGTAGAGCTCTCTTCAGAGAAGTCATCACTTTACCTTCCAAAGATCTTAGCTGTCTTAAACGGAAGATATTCAGTATGTCATTTGAGTTTATATTCTGAAACATTTCACATCTCTTTTAAGGAAGATTTTTGTGTTTTCAGAATCTTGGTTGGAGAGCTGTCTTCCATCGAAGTTTTGTTGAGGACCAGACATTTCTGTTTAGGTTCATTGCAAAGGGCAAATTTAAGACTTTCTTGTGTAACACAGATGTTGGGTAGCTGTCCATGTGTACATAGGTTAGGCCAATGTTGAAGGAGAACTCAATGTTCTTCCTTGACTCTTCTACTCTTGGATAAAGAACAAACAAAAAACCCCCAAGCAGTATGTATATTTTCCTGAAGGTATCCTGGGATTGGTATCATAGCATGTATCCCCTACATTGCCTTAGGACAGCTCTGTTCAGCTCATCCTGAATCACAATGTATCAAACAGTGATTTTTTATTTTATTGCTCTTTTCAGCCTACTCTTAAAAATTCCCCTTATTCTAGGCAATATCTCCAGATTTTCCCCTCAGGCTCCTTTATCTCTCATGTTTTCTAATGCAGAGCAATTTAGCTTCTTTTAAACTCCACCACCAATCTTGTATCCCCATACTGATCATTTAATATTATTTGAAAAAATGGTTTTTGCCCATTACAAATGCTCTACTTTTTCAGTCGCATTTTGTGATGCCAAAATGAACTTTAAAATCATATTTGCATCTGAAATGATAATTATTATGTTATAATTAACCAACTTTAATACACACTAGAAGTCCTTTATTTGCTGGGGATAGTTATTGATTTTCTCTATCTTAATCTTACCTGAGTTTTGTAACAATATTTAGGAAGATTCAGGACACTTTCTTTGTGAGTTTCATTTCTTGATCAGATTTAATTGTTTGTTTTTTTAATTTGATCCTAACTTAAATTTAAATCTGTTTTCTATACCTTGAACCAGTATTTCCTTGTATTAATATTGTATTATATTAATAGAGTGGGGCAGATTTCCATTTTTAAGATATTTTGCATTCAGAATTCTAGGGTAGAAATTGGGTTCAAAGACTCTAAGAATTGTCTATAAAACTTTGTTTATAAAACTTTCTATGTAGGTACATAAGTGGATTTTTCTGGGGAGAGAATTCATTAGATTTGCATCATTTCCTATGTCTTAATTTGTTAATAGTGCATTCTTGTAGAGAACTAGATTACAAATCATGGATTTTCTTTTCAGCTGTCTCAATTATGCCATTTAGGACATCTTATTATTATTATTTTAAAAACATCAATGACTATATGCTTCATTTCCAAGATTTGTCATTGATTCTTTTTCATATTTTCCTTTTCTGTTCTTTGCTTCATGGATGCTATGCTTTCATTTATCTCTTTGAGGATTTTAATATAATTAATTGTTAATATTCTTTTTGTGTATTTAAAAATATTTTATTTCATTTTTATTTTTAAAATAAATTAGATATATAGTATAAATTTAAGGAGTACAAGGTTTTACTTTGGCATTTTTATGTGTTGTAATATGATATTTATCACATTACATAATTACAGTATAATATTTTTGTCTATATTCATTATACTGTAATTAGGTCTTGATTGCTTATTTACAAGTAGTAAATAAGGTATAAGTTTGTACACCATAAAATACTATTAATCTTACTCTCCTACCCACCAATTTTCTGAGAACCACCATTTTATTGTTTTTTACAGCTTTATTAGATTCCATCTATAAGTGGCATCATACAGTACTTGTTTTTCTGTGAATTACCTTGCTTAGCAAATAATGTGCTTGGGGCCCATCCATGTTGTTGCAAGTGGAAGGATATCCTCCTTTTTGATGGCTGAATAATATTCCATTTTGTGTATGTACCACATCTTTCTTATCCATTCATCCATTGTTGGGCATTTAGGTTGTTTTCATATTTTGGCTATTGTGAATAATACTGTGATAAACATGGGAGTTCATATAGCTTGTCAAAATCCTATTCTCATTTCTCTGGGTTTATATCCAGTAGGGGAACTACTGGGTCATATGGTATTTCTATTTTTAATTTTTGGGTGAACCTCCATATTCTTTCTTATAGTCATTGGACTGATTTACAGTCCCACCAAAAGTGCATAAGGGCTCCATTTTCACCATAGCTTTGCTGGCACCTGTTGCCTCTTGTCTTTTGATGATAGCCATTCTTACAAGTGTGAGGTGATACGGCATTGTAGTTTTGATTTGCAATGTCCCTAATGGTGAGTGACATTGTCATGTGTCTATTAGCCATTTTGAACAAAAATACAACTAATCTGATTTTTAAATGGATAGAAGAGCTAAATAAACATTTTTCCAAACAGGACTTTTCATATTTTTAAAATCTCTAGTTCCTCAGGTATGAATTCTTCTATTTGTTGGATCTTTTGTGGCACTCCCTTTCTTCTAGTACTTTTTAGGTTTTTGAGAGCTCATTGTGTTGTACTTGTGTGGTTTGGCAGATATCTCAGCCCTAGATGTCAAAGCCCTGCTTTGAACTGGATTAGAAGCTGGCAACAGCAAATCATCCTTGTTAATAAGGTGCTAGAATTTATTATTTTTGTGTCTTTTATCAGTTTCTGAAGGTTCTGTTTGTTTTGTTTTGTTGTTTACAGTAAAGACAATTCGCCCTTTGTCATATCAGCTCAAATATTCTCCAGATTTTATTTTACATTTAATTTTGGTCACAAGGCATTTTTCACAATAAATATTCTTAAGTTTTGTTAAACTATAGATTAAAAACTCCTCTGTGATTTCTTTAATTCTAAGAGTCATCTCCAAATCAGAGATTTGATACATACTCATTTATATTTTTTCCAGTGCTTTTGTTGTTGCTTTTGCATTTGAGCTTTTAACCTACCTGATATGATCATTAATATAAGTGCTCAAACCCAGAAGATTAATACAGAAATCTAGTCACTAAAAGTGAGAATGAAGCAGAGATTTCATTTTAGCAATATATTTTAAAATATTTTCTAGACCCCAACTCTGTGTTCCAGAGATCATAAATTAGCAGCCTTTCATTTTTTATTTCATTGCACAGAGTTCTGCTTTATTTTTTTCTAATTTTAATAACTTGCCAACATTGGGGTAATTTTATGTAAAAAAAAATCTGGGTTCCCGCTGTCTTCTGAACAGTCAGAAGATGTGACACTAGTTCTACATTCTTGCATGGTAACAGTTTTCTGGATGGGGCTGTCGGCACACTGACCTTAGAGGTAGCTGCCTTTTATCACCCCCTCACTGTTGTTCTTACCATAAATTTGCTGAACACATTCACACTACATGCTTGGCTCCTAGAGGCATCTGCATTTGGATTTCCCCTGCCAGTTATTGCTGTTCTCTGTGCCTGCTTTATATTTCCAGGCCGAGCATTTTCCTCTCCATCTTCAACCATCATATACCTCTATGTGAGTGTTAGGGGAGTTTGGTAGGATATGGAGGTGATGTTCATATTTTCAGATACCAGTAAAGGTTCTCCATTTAGTTCTCTCATAGTCCAAACTTTGGGTGAAGATTAATTAATATTACTTAATATTGGGCTCCAACTCATTGTAAACCTAACTGCATTAATTGGCAAAAATTCAAACTTAGAAAGAAAAAAGGTTTTCTTGGTGAAACCAGAAATGAAACATGGCTCAGATACCCTAGAGTGGTAGAAGCTGCTCTCAGTGAGCTACTTACTAGAGTTGGGTGAATTAATCTTTCTCCGGCAGCTGTATTCCTTTTGTATTTCCTTAGGGAAGGGAATTGACTAAATGACGCCCTTTGTAAGGTTGATGAGCAATTTAATGCTTGCAAAGACTAGTTTACTTTCAGCCGTCAGACGTATCTTAGAGGAGGCAGTGGGGAATTTGGAAAGGTCTAGAGATTTTTGTTTTTTGTTTTGCAGGCCAGCATATTTTGTTATTACTTTTGTAAGTAGAGGTGAAAACCATTATTTTCTGGGAACCTCAACTATTTTTTGATTTAAATAATTATTCAACATTGATTTAATGAGTGTTATTAAGCACATACAATGCATGTGTGCATTTCTTTGGTATCGTGAGATACAGAGAAGTCCTTAAGAGTGACAGTCAGTGGGCAGTGAGAAATGGAGAGGAAGGAGGAATAGATGAACAGGGGTTTGCCCCTAACAGTAGTGGGCTCTGTGAGGACGCAGTGGAAGAAACTTAGGATTTTACCTTCTAGTGTGGGGGTGAGGAGAGCTCGGAAGAAGAGGATGAGACTGAGTAGACAGATGAAGAGCAGGGAAAGGACACCTTCCAAGAGCAGCAGGTGTGATTTATGGGGGAAAGAAGCAAAGAGTTGGGGAGCAGGCTGGAGGCAATATTAATGAATGGAGGCACACTACAAAAACTGTACTGACTGAACCTGCAGTCTAGTTAGCAGAGGGAACTATGGCAGGGAGCTTGCTAGGTATGTGTAGAGGAGTAGGTGAAGGAGTAGGAAAGGAGATGCACACAGTCAAACATACTGAGACACTGGATACGTAATAAAAAAATACTGAGTAAGTAGATGTGGGATAAAAGAGGATGCAGTTTAGTACTTCACATAATGACAAAGGATTGGATCCTGAAGATAAGGCTTTGAATTAGTTTCAGACTCTAACACGGAGGCAATGAGGGGGTTAGGCTTGGGCCAGCCATTGACTCAAATAGAAGCATTTAGTTGTGCACAGATATAGTTATAAGAGAAAAAAGGGTCATGATTAGGTAAGTTAAGTCGATGCAACTATAGTCAATTCAGGCTATATCCAATGCCCCCCAGGTCAGACCAGATTCAGAGATACCAGCAAGATACCAGATTCAAACTCTATGGGCTGAAACACTATGAGAAGTCTAAGTGATGTGAGTCAATGAATTTATTCCATCCAAATGTATCTTACTTGAGAATCCCCCTTTAGAGACCTGGACGGCTAAGACAGTCATGTCAGTCTTAAAAGGTTTGACTTGGTTCACCAGGGGATTTCTAGTAGTTGTTTCTAGGTGGTGGTTCAGTCAGAAGATAAAGACTTTCAGGGGTACATCTGGGGAAATCCTCAGCTCTAACTTTGATGGCTTTTTTTTTTTTTTTAAGATTTTATTTATTCATGAAAGGCCTAGAGAGAGGCAGAGACCCAGGCAGAGGTAGAAGCAGGCTCCATGCAGGAAGCCCGATGTGGGACTCGATTCCGGGACCCTGGGGCCACGACTGGGGCTGAAGGCAGATGCTCAACCACTGAGCCACCCACGTGCCCTAACTTTGATGGCTTAATCTTCAGTATGTTTTCCCCTTAGGACAGAGCTCCCAAAGCACGGAGTTGTCCACTTCAGGATTTCACCTAGTTTGTAGGTATGAGGGTCTTCTTTATGGAAGATAATATTGTCCGTGTAATCGACCCATTGGCTGTTGCAGCATGAAGGGGTAGAGAGAGAAGGAAGTCAACAATTTTTCTTCCTTAAGTGAAAGACATAAGTAGCACAAAAATCTTAGAGCTTTCTAGAATCCTTCCAATCTGAAACTTAGATCAACGATAAATAACAAATTTTTAAAATGTTTATTTTGGAAATATTTGTTTTGCTTAAATAACATGTTCTCTTGAAGGTCCGCTTTGTGGGAAGGAGTATTGGCGATAGACGTATGCTTGACTGTTTAGTTTTCTCATGTGAACCATTTACTTTTTGCTGTAGAAAAATGTGCCTCACTGTGCTTATCTAAGAATGATTTAATGTCCTGATAATTTACAGAGCTGCACTTCCCTTGGGTTTTAAATTCTTTTTTTAAGATATATTTATTTTAGAGAGAGAGTGAGTGAGCTGGAGGAGAGAGGCAGAGGGAGAGAATCTGAAGCAGATTCCCTGCTGAGTGCAGAACCTGCCATGCGCTTGATCTCGTGGCCCTGAGATCATGACCTGAGCTGACATCAAGAGTCAAATGCCCCACTGACTGAGCCACCCAGGTACCCTAATGTGGTTTTCATTGGATGTTGTGTAATGAAGTATGTCAAAATATGGAAAATCTGCATAACTCAGTATTTTTTAAATGACCAATAAGTGTTATAAAGATGTGGATAGATAAAAGATCCTTTGAAAGTTCAAGATACCAAAATATTTGACTGTAAAGAATAAGAAAAGTTATCAAGTTTTAAGATTCCATATTGCAGCTCAACTTTTAAGAAACTACAGGTTGTTGAGTTTGGGTATAATATCAAAGAAGACTGTCCACGATTATCCGAAAAGGCTATTATTCTCCCCTGTTTAAAAAATTTGTATCTATGTGAGGCTGGATTTTCTTAGGCTGTAAATGAAACCATATATTGCAACAGACTGAAAGCAGAATCAGACAAGAGGATAAAGTTGTCTATGATTATGCCAGACATTAAAGAAAATTGCAAAAATGTAAATTTGTGCCATTCTTCTCACTGTAAAGACTTTAAAAAAAAACAAACATTTTTTTTAAAGATTTTATTTATTCATGAGAGACACAGAGACAGAGAGAGAGGCAGAGACACAGGCAGAAGGAGAAGAAGGCTCCATGCAGGGAGCCCGACATGGGAATCGATCCCGGGTCTCCAGGATCAGGCCTTGGGCTGAAGGCGGCGCTAAACCACTGAGCCCCCCGGGCTACCCTATAATTATTTTAACTAAAAATATAGTTTTTTTTCATAAAAATGCTCTTAATAATATTTTATTACTTATCATATGGGTTTATATTTTGAAATGAATTAGTAAATTTTCAGAAAATTCTGTTTTAATATTGAATATAGTAAATATTGAGAATCAATAACCCACATAAGCTAAAGTTCTTTGGGCAGGAAGATGGGGAGATTGTTAGTAATTTTTAAGACTGTAAAGTGTTCCTGAGGCCAAAATATTTACAAATTGCTGCTTCAGTTCATGGTCCAAGAAAACCATGAAATCCTCAGACAACTCTCCAAACTTAATTACTATTATTATTTCTTTATGGAGAGAGTGCATGGGATCATGAGTGGGGGAAGGAAAGGCAAAGGGAGAGGGAGAGAGAGGGAGAATCCTAAGCAGGCTTCACACTCAGAGCAGGAACCTGACACGGGTCTCACTCGGGACCCTGATGAGCTGTGCTGAAATCGAGAGTTGGATGCTCAATGGACTGAGCCACCCAGGTGCCCCGCTCCAAACCCAATTTTGATCAATATTTCCAACCTTTCCTCCCAACAAATTAATTTTGATGGCTGCACAGCTATCTACTATTTTCTCCATCCCTCTTTAGTTTCCATTTAATTCTGTGGTAAAAATGTAACAAGTGCAAAAACACCCCAGACTGACAGTAGCATATCTATACAAATGACTCATTTAAAAATCCTAATTATGTGAAATTGAGATTCTATAATATAGAATGTCTCTTTTGTGGTGGGCAGGACCAAAAGTTTGCCTTGTTTTCTTCTGCACAGGCTGACAGGGAAGATGATTAAGAAAATTTCATCTCTGCTTAGACCAATTAAGACGGATCTATTTCAAGCGTGTTAGGAGAGGGAGAAGTGAAAAGACAGTTTATCATCTGAGAAAACTGTACTTTTTTTTTTTCACTTGAAAACTTGAGCAGTTGGAAATTTCCTCTGTTCAAAATTATCAAGTAAATTAATCATTGCTGAGTACAGAGTATTTAATTATTTATTTACTTTCTGACACAGAAATTGAGTGACCATGTAATTGATCATTTAAATGTACCCTTGTGAGGGTACTAGGCTGGGATTTAAAAAAAGGAAGAAGAAAGAAAGCCAAGACTGTCCAGATTTGGCTGGGACTGTGTCATCTTGCCTCGAAAGCAGAATGCTCTTGAAAAAGGGGAGCCTTTGATGTGTTAAAATTACTCAAGGGCCCATATTGTTCCCTTTCGTAATATAACTGTCCTCCTCTTAAGCATTTCTTTGGTGAACTGTGCCTTCTAAAAAGAAAGTGTTTGAAATTTCATTGTCATATACCCTTAGTAAAAATAAAAAGCAACTGATAATTGGAACTCTCAGCTTATTTCTTTACATTTGCTTGAGTTAGAGGAAGCCTCAGATTAAGTAACTGAGAAAATTAATCTTAGTGATGGCTCATTGTATTTTAACTGGCGTATCAGCTATTAATCTTGATGCTAACACAAAGTGGAAGCTGCGGCTCAGGCTATTTTGAAAATGCAACCATCTGTTGGCCTGGTTTCAAACCTTACGATTTATATTAGGTGCCGTAGGAACCCTGAGTATTAAAGGAGCAGTGCTCTGCGGTGAATATAACGATCTGACAATAAGCATCGGTGTGAGAGTGATGCAATAGCAATTTGTGTTATTTTATGATTTACTTGTAGAGCCTTTGGTTTTAAGTGTATTTTAGAAAATATGAAAGTAAATACTGAATTTCTAGTAAAAAGAAAAAAAAAAAAAACACTACGTGGATGATAATATTAGAGTGCAGAGTCCATGGTCAAACCAAGGCACTAAGATGTGCTGTAAAACTAGTGTAGGAGACCCTTCTGGTTGCCAAAGGTTATGACTCACTAGCCTATCGCTTGACCGAATACACGTTTTCACCACATTAGTTAATGGTCTAAAGGTGCTTAGTACGGTGCCTAACACATAATGTCATAAAAGTGTTAGTTATTCATATTAATAGCTGTACTAGTAATATGTCCTCTATGAGCTGTGGTCCTATTAGAATGCTTATCGCCATGGTATGCTTACTGTCCTAACATCAGAACACCCATTTCAGGTAGTTACAGACTTGCGTTACTCTTAATGCTTTCCTTTAATGGCCTGTGATTAATATTGGTGCATTCAAGAAATAAAACGCATGGATATATATCGTGCTTTTAACTTACGTATTTAGGTGATAGTTTCCATTGCATATATATTTATGTCATTTATATATGTAAGTACAACGGGAGGATAAAAAAAACTTCTCTTGATTTTTTTCCTGGCTGTAGGAAAAACACGACGAAGTTGGCGGCCTGTCCCCTTTAGTGGAGTGTGGTTTTGTAAAACCCCATTTGATAATGTGACAAGGTCACAGGAGACAAATACGTAAAGCTCACGAAGTTCATCTCCGTATCAGCGGAGCACTAAGGAATTAAGAGAGGATGTAGAACAGTGGAGGGCCAGTGCCCACACTAGGGAGGGAGAAGCACAGGAACCCAGACGTTCCCAGAGTGAGACAGACCCTCCAGCTTGGTAGCCTTGCACGCATGACTCAACGGCCCTTTCCCCAGTATAACGTGGGCTTATAATGATGGTCCGCTCGTGAGGATGCTGTGGCGACTGGATGAGTTACTGCAAGGAAAGCACCTGGCCTCGTGCCTGACTCACCTCCGCGCTCACTCACCCGTGCCCACTGTTAGGGCCCATTGTTGCCCTGTTTATTACAGTGTCCGTAGAATTCTTTTTCCTTTTTTTGAGATTCTGTTTATTTTAGAGGGAGACAGAGAGAGGGAGAGAGAGCAGGGGGTGGAGAAGAGTCTTAAGCAGACTCCACACTGAGTACAAAGCCTGGTGTGGGTCTCGGTCTCATGACCTTGAGAACACGACCTGAGCAGAAACCAAGAGTCGGTCACTTCACCAATGGTGCCACCAGGTTCCCCAATGTGTATAGAATCCTAAAGCCTAGGACAGGGAGGGCTGAAGAGGGAGTTAAGGGGAGGCCCCTGCGGGGCTTAGGGGTGAGCGTCTGCCTTGGGCTCAGGTCATGACCTGGCAGATTACGGCAGGGGAGAGGTCTAGGAGGGCTCCCATATTTGGGGTGTGACCGCTGGGTCAACGGTAGGGCCCCCACCAATGTTGGGGATAAAAGAGAAAACAGATTTTGGAGACAAGAAGATGAATTTGATTTTTGACCTATTAGACGTATTAAAATACCTGTGGCCCAGTGAGGTGACTTTCCCCAGAGGAGATGTGGGGCATAGACGACCCATCCGGGAGATGGATTTAGGATTCGGCAGCATTAGGTGCGTAGTTAAAGCTGTGGGTGTGAATGACGTCACGGAGGGGCACTGGGAGCCTGGGGCGTCACACCAGGTTAGCACCCAGGGTGACTGTTGCCGAGGGAGGAAGGAGATCTGAAACCAAGGGCCTAAAATAAAAGGTGGTGGAAGTTGATTAAGCAAATATGACACATCTGTTCATTGTTTCTTCTTGGTCTATGGGATCAGGACAGCTGTGGCATAAAGACGTCCCCTCCTGGGGACGCCCGAGTGGCTCAGGTCATGATCCCGGGTCCTGGGAATGGGGTCCTGGGATGGAGCCCCGCATCTGCATCCCACTCCCTGCTCAGCCAGGAGTCCGCTTCTCACTCGTCTCTGTCCCCACTCGTGCCCTGTCTCTCTGTCAAATAAATAAGTAAAAATCTTATATATATATAAAAAAAAATGCTCCTTTACGGTGCAGGTTTGCTTCTTTTGCAGAGAAGCTTGTTCTGGTAAAAACCACGAGGACTGAAGATCGGAGTCTACTCATTGCCCGGGAGGCTTGTCCCCAGCTATACGGGGCGACATTTAGTTTTGCTCTTTGTTTTTTCCTAGCATGGCATTCTTTTTCAATTATCTACTTTTTAGAGCTTCTAACCTTTCCTGCTATGCAAAATTATTCATCGGCCCTTTCACTAACTCTACTAAATCTTAATTGACCACCAGCAGGTCATGGTCATCCCTTGTCTTCCCTCCTCCCTCCCTGGGGGGTGACATCGGCCACCGGCTTAGGCCTGCTGGTGACTGATCCCGTTCTTCCTGCCCGGAATCAGTTTAGGAAGTGGCATGTGACCCAATTCTGATATTTGAGGGGAAACCCACTTGGGGCCTCAGACAACAGTCTTTTGGGTGAGACCTAGAGACTTCATCAGGAAGAGAATGTCATTTTTTAGCTGGAAATTACGGGGTATGCATGTGACGCCAGGACTTAGCCGCCATCCGAACCAGGGGACCCCAGGGGCCAACGAACATAGGTACCGTGTATGGGCGACCGGAAAGGTGAATCTCAATCTTGTTAAGCCACCGAAGTAACCACCTTCAAGCCACTGTGTTCTCTGATTATAGGAGATAACGAGTTTCTTCATTTTTTAACTGTTTGAATCAAGAGTTTTTTGTTACTAAGCAGCTGCATGCACCAGATACACATTTTGGATGTGAAATAAGAAATGTATTAACAGAAAATAGTCATAGTGATGTGATGTTGGGGTTCGGGAGTAAACGGTCAAGAAAGAATTCTTGGGACGTTTTTGGTGCAAGAAAAGGTGGTTTTATTAAAGCACAGGAACAGGACCTTTGAGCAGAAAGAGCTGCACTGGGATCGTGAGGAGCTATTGATTATCTACTTTTAAGTGGGGAAAAGCAGAGATAAAGGAAGTCTCCAAAAGGATTTTCATCTGTTAAAGAGGACCTACGGGATCCCCAAGGTCACCTAGCTAAGACCCAGCTAATGCCAAGAGAAGGTTGCTTTTTTTTTTGCCTCTAAGCAAAGCATTGACATTAAGGCAGTTGTGAGTTCCTTGGGGGATATCTCCAGTACTAGTCCTTGGGACTGCAAAGGTGTAAGGACATTTAAATTTATCTACATTTCTTTTGCCTTTGGTTTACACATTGTCAGTATTTTGGTTTTATGGGTATTTAAACTTTTTTTTTTCAGTTTATTTATTTTAATAATCTGTACACCCAAATGGGGATCAAACTTCTGACCCCAAGATTGAGAGTCACTTGCTCTTTGGACAGAGCCAGCCAGGTGCCCTGGTTTTATGGGTATTTAAACAACAGTCATCAAACGCTAGAAGTGTCCATAAACAGAATGAGCACTGACATCGCGTAGCGGAGGAATGTTACCCTGGGCCAGCAGATCACGGCGGGTACTGAGACCTGCCAAAGCCAATCCTGATCTCACCACCTTTCATCTACTATAAGAGAATTTCCTTTTCATTATTTTGGGATTTAATTTCATTCTTCCTCATCCCTTTCACTGTTATTAGAGGGGGAAAAAAAACTTGAATAATAGTGCATGGAGTTATTAAAACACCTTTTATTTGAAATCTTTCAGTCTTTTATATAGCAGGCAATGTGACTGTTGTCTTGCCCAAGGTCAAGCAGTGGAGCACTTTTATTTTATTTTTAAAAGATTTTATTTATTTATTCATGAGAGACAGAGAGAGAGAGAGAGAGAGAGGCAGAGACACAGGCAGAGGGAGAAGCGGGCTCCATGCAAGGAGCCTGACGTGGGACTCCATCCCAGGACCCCGGGGTCATGCCCTGGGCTGAAGGCAGATGCTCAACCCCTGAGCCCCCAGGGATCCCAGTGGAGCACTTTTAGAGCTAAAGATAGATTGAGGATATTCCAGATAAAGAATAATTAGGAACTGTGAAAACCCCCAGTAAATTAGAAACCATTACAACCAAGTTTTTGCTGTTTACATTGTTAAACTGTGAATAAAATCTACTCATTGGGTCCTCCTGGCTTTCCTGAAATACATTTTTCCTTGCTGTGAAGGATGTTGCTTTGTCTTCAAAAGGCTCAGGGCATTAAAGGATTAAAAGCAGTTGAATAAGAAGGCAGCTATGTCAGATAATACAAATACTGGCCAGCAGATTAAGTATATTCTTTGCTTTTTGAAAAAAAAAAAAAAGGTGCAATCATTTAACTTGTCCTTGAGTTAAATAACTCATGTCAGGTTTTGTGGTTTCATTGTTAATGCCTGAAAAGAAGGACAGTGTGGAAGCAGGCCTGAACGGCAGCTAACTGGAACAGACGACTGTTGCTGGCCTTTGTTCTCCTGTTGCTGCGTCGCCTTAATAGAACCGTCCAGTGGGACTTACCACGATGCCCCCGCCCCTCCCGCCTGCAGATGTCTGCCTCCTACCCCATCTGGCCCTGGCTTTCCTCTCTCACTTATCCTCGTCTCAAAAGTTAACTTCACCTCGAGAGCCTCTGTGGTCATCATTATTAGCACACACAAGTGCTTAATAAATAGTGGCTGCAATCAAAGTGACCTGATAACATGGTATAATAGAGATTGGAGGCGTCCTAGTAATCATGTGACCTGTCAGCCCCTCCTCCAGGCTACTACCTCAAGAGTTCTACTGTTGTCTGTTCCCTGAGCAGGAAGATAAGTTCTCCTCCCTAATTTAATTTCCCTAATTAGCAATTAAGGGAAGGGCCACGACTACATACATTGTTTAAAGTTGGGGGGTTAGCCCAGGTGGCTCAGCGGGTTAGCACCTGCCTTTGGACCCGGAATCAAGTCCCACGTCGGCTCCCTGCATGGAGCCTGCTTCTCTCTCTGCCTCTCTCTCTCTCTCTCTCTCTGTGTGTGTCTCTCATGAATAAATAAATAAAATCTTTAAAAAAAAAAAGAAAATATGAGTAACATGGTAATAAAACAATATTCTTGGCTTCCAAATTTCATAGTTAGATCAAGGTTCTTTTACTTAGTAAATTAAAAACAGGATTTGCCATGAGATTTATAAGTAATCCATAAAGTTTTTCAGTTATAACTTTTTCAGCCTCTTTTCCTTACAGACATTCATAAGAACAGCTCTCAAAGATCAATATTTAATCATGTAGCTTCAGAACCTTGCCCTTTGGTTACAAAACGGCTGCAAACATGTAGCAGGAGGTAAAGACTAGAGGAGCAACTGCTGGGTCTGGATGATATATGCTTTGTGGATTGATTATCGAGAATTGAAGTTTGGTTTTCTAAGAACATAGAGAAACAGAATACAATATTGAGTATATGCATCCAGCCTTCTTCAGGCCCTGATTGACTGTCTTTTGGCACCCCGATGTCAACATAAAAAATTGCGATATATTCCAGAGCATCCCAATTATTATGAGTCGCGTTTTCATGAATTGTCAAGCATTTCTTGAACTTAGGTACATTTTCACTGAAACCGTGACATTTCTTGGCATAACAGTTTCCGTAAGTGTGCCTTACGGAATAATGAATATAATAATGAAATCTTCTGTATAATGAAATCTTCCCAAAGTGTGTCCCTTATGCTTGAAGGCATGTCTCCTGAGACATATCCCTCCTAAGAGGCTAAAATTATTTTTTCCCTTTCTTTACACTTCATGGTTTAATGTCCTCTTTCTGTCTACTCTGGTTAATAAAGGAACATTTACTTTTTTCTTTCCTTTCTCACGCATTTCTGTAAATTGTCAAACCCAGCTTTAATTGATTAATTGGAGGCCTCAGAAGAGGTGGTGATCTGGACAGCTTCATAATCTTACAGTGAGACTTATTCTTTACTTTGAGTCAGATTTTTATATAGTGAGGCTGCTCCAAAATTCAAATATATATGTTTTCAGATTGAAAATAATGTCACCGAGTGATACAGAGAATAGAGTTTGGGTCATAGTTAAGAATTCTCTTTTCCCAGTAGAGACAATATTGTCAGAGCTGATACTTGACAGCCCATGGGGAAGAGGCGGCTGCCACCCCCTCCTGCTGTTTGGTTCCCCTCCTACCATTTTAACAAGAATCCAAGCAACCGCAACATACAGGTATCCGTCCCAGCAACAGTTTGTTCACAGCGAGGCCTGTGAGAAAAGAAAACGCGGAAAAGTCATAGCTTTAAAGTCACGAACCTGGTATCGTATCAGGTATTTTGCTCATTCGGGTCAACTTTTTAAAAAATCTTCTAGTTATGGTACATCTCTCTAGTGACTGAAAGGAGTCTGTTAATCTCCTAATAAAATCCCATTAATGTTCTCAGGGGTTACTCATGAGTGGGATGAGCTGCTGTTTCCCCTGGAAGGTGCCTGCTTGCAGGGGCCATTCTGGGGTCTCTGTGCTCTGGACAGGCCTCCCCACGGTGCGCAGGCCCCAGAGCTAGGCCCCCGCTCTAGTAAGGGTTCTGCCTTAGAGGACGATTATATTACTCTTGCCCTACTAATAAAGGAATTTGGTGACCAAACATGAGAAACCAAGACATTTAAACATATTATCGTTGAGCTTGGTTAAATAGCTACTTTTCTGCACATTCTGAAATTGTAGTAAGTTGCCTCATAAGGCGTATACCTGATACCACATGCAAATTGTGTTTAATACTAAGACCTCTGGGGTGAGATGCTCAGGCTTTGTGCAGCCGAAAAAATGGGAGTTCAAATCCCATTGTCGTCCTATAGTGTCTGAGAGGTTTTGGTTTAGTTACTTTTCTGAGCTCAACTGTTTCCAGCTGTAAATAAGGGATAGAAATGCCACCTACGTCACAGAACTGTGGTAGGGATGAAACGAATGTGTAAATGTAAAGGAGTGAGCAAGGGCCTGGCTATAGTAAGTGCCCAGTAAACCTTAGCATTTATTCTTGTTCAGCTACTTGATTGTTTTTGTGAGAGAGGGAAGGGCGGGGAGGGGCTCAGATCCTCTGCTGTTCAGGTCGGTTACACCCTGTTGTATTCCCAAACAATTGGGGAAATGATGACTACTTTTTAGGTCGTTCTGTAGGGTAGCTCTTCAAATTTGAGGAGGGACATGTGATGGCAGGGGCAGTGGGGAATCTTTTTTTTTTTTTTTTTTTAACCACTATTCCCAACCTATCTATGGTTTGTTTCTCAAACTAACAAAAATGCAGACCTAGGAATGTCTCTATTATTTTGAGTTGAAAATTTTGGGTGTATGGAGACTCTTATGAAATCTGTAGAAGAGAAATTACATTTAATTGTGTATTTAGTGAATCATCTTCATCAAAAAAAGAAGTTTGCAATGTGAAGACCATTCCTGGAAATCCTGGGCTGAGAGTAGCTGTAACCTACAGCATGAAACCATAGCCTTCCAGAACAGAGAAGAACCTTAGTGCTGGGAACCAGACTCCTGTCCTCGAGGAGAGGTTAAATGATATGCTAATTATTTGCACAGTTAAAAGCCAGTTTAAAAATTCCTGTCTTGAATTTTTCAGTTGTTTTCTAATCTCGTGTTATGGTTGATTCAGTTAATGCTTATGAAACATAAATCTGACGTTATATTATATATATATCTGTCATATATATGACATTATATTATATAAATATACCATATATATACCTTTCCTCCTTATATTGCAGAATATCCTGAGGTTTACTTTTATTTTTATTCTTAATTACATGTTGTCAGAAGTAGTGCCAATAGGAATTAATTAATAGGGGCGCCCCGGGGCTCAGCGGTTGAGCCCTGCCTTCAGCCCAGGGCTGACCCTGGGGTCACAGGATGCAGTCCCCCATCCGGCTCCTGCAGGGAGCCTGCTTCTCCCTCTGCCTGGGTCTCTGCCTCTCTCTGTGTCATGAATAAATAGATAACATCTTTAAGAAAAAAAGAATTAGGGATCCCTGGGTGGCGCAGCGGTTTGGCGCCTGCCTTTGGCCCAGGGCGCGATCCTGGAGACCCGGGATCGAATCCCACATCGGCTCCCGGTGCATGGAGCCTGCTTCTCCCTCTGCCTGTGTCTCTGCCTCTCTCTCTCTCTGTGTGACTATCATAAATAAATAAAAATTAAAAAAAAAAAAAGAATTAGTTAATACAGTGAAGTTGCTGTCTGGGTTCAGGACAGAGTGTTGGCCCCTGGGGGCGGCATTCACGGAGGGGCCTTCTTGCCCCGAGGGCAGGGCAGCTCCGGGGCAGGAAACTGGAACCCGAGGAGGAGGGAGATTGGTGGCCAAGCTGAAGGGACCAGGTGCACGCAGGTGCAGGTGGGGACAGGTTCTCAACCCGCTCTCTGGCCTTGCCTTGCTCCCAGACTGTCTGCCTTGGAATGACTTAAACACTTGATCCTGAGCTCCCTGGCCTGGAGGTCCACAGGAAGGCCCCCACACTCAGGCCAGGATTTCCCAGCGGTTGGTACCCCACGGGTCTGGGACTCAAACCTCTGGCTTCCTACTTCTTTTTTTGGAAGATTTTATTTATTCGCCCGACCGCGGAGCCCCCGGGGCCTCTGTCTTGCTGCTTCCAAAGGTCTTGGGCCGCAGCAGGGTGGGGGGTGGGGGGTGAGGGGTGGTGGTCAGGCCTTCAGGGCTTCGCGTTTTGTTCAATGACGAGGCTTCACTAGGAATAGTTCTTTCCTTGGTGCAGAGTAAGGAAACCCGGTCCCTCGGGTCCCTTCCCCTGGGTCCTTCCCCTCCCTCCCGCCCCCCCAGGTCGGTGCTCGGGTCGGGCCGTGCCCGCGGTCGCCGCGCCCCGAAGGTGCAGACCCGGGAGCCTTCCGGGCCCGGCCGCGGCCCCTGCTCTTTCCCGCCCGGGCTTCCAGATCGGGGCTATTCTCCGGGCCCCGGATCCGTGACCCCGCACTCGGCGGCGGGGGCTGCGAGCTCGGCGGGCGGCGGGGCTCTGAGTCCGAGGAGGGCGGAGGTGCGGGGCTGGGCGGGAGAGGCCGAGGGGCGGAGGGCGCTGGGGCGAGGCCGCTCCCCCCCCTTCCCGGCGGACGCGGGGCCCGCCTCCCCCGCCCCCCCGCGACCCCGGGCGAGGCCCGACGTGCCCTGAGCTTGGGGGCCGCGGGCTGCGCGGGAGGCGGAGCCGCGGTGCTGGGGGGCCGGGGAGGTCCTGAGGGGGCGTCCTGGGGGGCTTGAGAGGTCCTGGGGGCCCTGGGGGTCCTGAGGAGGCCGGGGCGGTCCTGCGGGAGCCAGAGCACGTGGTCCCTTCTGCCCCAGGCGGTCCCCCAGCGGCTGCAGCTGCGGGAGGCGGAGCCTTTCTGCTCCCACCTGGAGCTGCCCCCTCCTCTCCTCTTCGTCCTCCCCTCTCCTCTCCCCTCTCCCCTCCTCTCCCCTCCTCTCCGCTCCTCTCCTCTCCCTCCCCTCCCGTCTCTCCCCCCAGCCGGGAGCCTTTCCCTCCCCTCCTGTCCTCCTCCCCCCTCCCCTATCCTCTCTCCTCCCCTCCTCTCCCTCCTCCCCTCTCCCCTCCCCACCCCTCCCCACCCCTCCCCACCCCTCCCGTCCCTCCCCCCGCCGGGAGCCTCCCTCTCCCCTCCTGCCCTCCTCTCCCTCCCTCCTCCCAACCCCTCCCGTCCCTCCCCCCAGCCGGGAGCCTCCCCCTCCCCTCCTCTCCCTCCTCCTCTCTCCCGGCCCCTCCCTCCTCCCCTCCCCCTCCGCGCTGGCTCCTCCCGCCCGGGACTGCTCCTGGGCTGCAGGAGGCCGCGGGGCGCAGAGCAGCGGCGGGCGGGCGAGCTGCGGCGGGTCGCTGGGGTACCCGGGAGCCGAGCCCCGCGCGGGGGACAGCGCCGGGGCCATGGGCCAGCTCTGCTGCTTCCCTTTCTCACGAGATGAGGAAAAGATCAGTAAGTGTGCTTGCAGCGGGCATTCGTGCTTGTCTCCCAGCCCCAGTTTGTGTTTTCTTCCCCCGGGAAGGGTAACAGAATAGTGGGCTGCGATTCCTCCTGTGCTCTGCTTAAAAGGGTTTGTAGGTATGTAGTTAATTCACGGGTTTGCAGAGCGCAGGAAGCCAGTGCATGGGCTGCGGTAAAAATCCAAAATCCTGGAAACTCATTCTTGATTTTCGCCCTTTGCTAAAATCCTACAGCTCAATTCTCATCACACGGTCTAGAGCCAGAGTTTAGTTGGACTTTCTCTAAATCCCTGCATGCAGTTTGGTATGTTGTGTAAGCAGGGCTTCGTTTTTCTTATCGGGAATGGGGATGTTTTCAGAGCAGTGCTTGGATAACAGCACACAGAGAAGTAAAGCTGGCTCTAAACTGATGAATATTACACATTTGCAGGTAGTTTCACGTGTCCTGTGCTTTGTTCTCCTTGGAGGGGATTCAGGTGTAACTGTAAGACGTCTCCAAACAAGTGATGCCGCTTTGCTTCCCAGCAAAAGCCTGATGCATATTTTAAAGCTAAGGCCAGGCAGAGTCAACATCTGCTTATGGTTTGGAAAGCAGAACTTAAACTGATGACACTTGCATTAAATTTTTTTCCTCTCTGAATTACGTGTATTCACGCACATCTCGGCTTTGTTTGACACAGTGCTGGCGTTTTAACTAGGGAGCTGAATAGAATTTGCCTTATACTGGGGTTGCCCCCAAATGCTCAATCTTTAGTTCCTTTTCCATAAAATGTTTGTAGTCCATAGTTAACCATATTTGCAGCCATATTTCTGTCACATCAGGGCTTTATTTAAGTAAATTCGAATAGGTCTGTAGACTCTCACGATATCTGGTTCAGACCCTGAAAGGTCCACATCTGGCTTATAATTCCTGCTGCTGGTTCTTTAGGAAACTCGCCAGGGACAGGTTTTTAAAAAATTGATACACATTCTATACCTGTTCACTTGGGAAATATGCCCGTTTTTATAAGAAATCTTCTGGGAGTGCTTTGGAATAAATGTTGGGAGACGTTAGAGCATTTGATTATTAACAAGAGCCGATAACTGTTATCTGAATTTTACTTGTGAAAATGCTAGTGTACAATACATGACGGTCCTGATCTTAAAACCTGAGATGAATTTACAGCAGAATTGTTCATTTTTTTTTTTACACTGAGCATCGGCAGTAGTTCGGCAGCCTGAAACTTTTCAGGTATCTGTCAGGATGACTTATTTGTGGTGCCTGAGGGTTTTGGTCGATGGAGTCATTGGTCGAGAACATCTGTACCCCGGGGGGAACCGTGCTGCGGACGGTTGTAGGGGTAGTGAAGCCCTCTCTCTCCTCCGTTACTGGCGCCGCTTCCTATTCCCCTGCTCCAGGCATCCCCTTGCAACACCTGCTCTCCTCCTGTGCCGTCTGTTTCTCTCCTTCCCCACTCCTAAGCAGCCTTCTCGGTGCTAACAGAGGTCAAGTTTCACCTCATTGAGGAATTTGCACTTTCTCTGTCTTTTTCATCTGGGGTTGTGGGGTGCAAAGTCTCGTGGTTTATGCACAGTGCTTTTTAATACTGGTTGATAGGGAGTGGTATATGCTGCCTTTTGGGGTTGCTTCCTCAAGTTACAAAATTTTAAAAAGACATGAAGGCAGGGCACTGTGTTTGAAGGAAAGTTCTAGTTCAGAAGTGCAAATTAACGGTTGGAATCCTCAGTGCTTTTGCACCCCTTTCTTCTCATCCACCCCCACTGGCTGCTGACCTTCCCCTGTCCCCTCCCCATTCTTGTGTTTGTCTTTGATTTTGACATTCCTTCGCTGTTTTGCTCCTCTCGATCTGCTCCACACCCTCATCATACATCCCATCAGCTGCTTTCTGATGCTCTGTAATTTCTCTGCTACCGGAGGGTCTCAGGGAAGCTTCTCTGCCAGGCCCCGACTGCTGTGCTGCTGGTAACACGTGTCTTACAGTACTTACAAAGGGGGCTTGAGAATAAAGTGGCAGAGAAGTCATTAGCCATAAATTAGCTCTAACTCTAGGTAGCCAGTCCGTACGTTGTGTTGGTAACGTGTGAAAGAATCCGTAGCAGACATTTGCGAGGGCCCAGCATGTTTCTGATCCATGCTGGATGCTACAGTACCTCCTGGGTCTCATCACTGTGTCCCCACCTAGAAGCCTGGTTAGTCTGCTGGGAGCCACATGCTCAGCGGGGAGTACAAGAGGCAGAGCACAAACATGCACATGCCTACACCCTGCAATTCTGCTGTAAAGGATGATGGCTCCTCGGGGCAGCTCAGATTACGGAGAATTAAATGAGGTTTTGATGAAAGTTTAAATTTGTGGATGTCGTTCTCAAAACACAGGTGAGTTGGAAAGCCCGTCCTCTACGGTCCTGCAGAGGTACACAGAGAATAGACCCAGCTGGCCAAGCGGTAAGAGTCAAGTGACCCCTTCTCCCCTCCCACAGCTGCTCTATCCTGCTTTTACCCTTGGTGGTGGTGGTAGATGGAAAGTGTTGCCATTTAATTCATCTGTTAGTGTTACTCTTTTAACCTATCAATAGCAAACAAGAGGATTGTTTAATCAACTAGTTGTGCCAGAGGCCTAGGTTTGTGTGAAAAGTTACCAGCATGTGTAGCTAGAAGTCTTGGTAATGGGGTGAAGAGCCAAATATAGTAGAACCCATCTTGGTTTATTCTTCAGTTAATGCAGCACAAAGCAGTTGCACCCATTTTGTTTAAATCCCAATAGTTTAAGGTTTTCAAGCATGGGATGAGAAGCCACGGGTAGGGATGTTGAAAGGGTGAGCGCAACAGCTAATGAATGGAGACACTGGCACCTCGGTTACTTTCTCGCCCTAATCTTCTGTGATACCGAAAATAAAACAGTATATATTTCAACAAGGCACATGTTTTAATTTTACAAGTCTGTGTCTTTTTATTGAAGTATAAGTTACATACAATATTATATAAATTTCGTGTGTACAACACATGATTCAACATCTGTGCACTTCAGGAACTGATAACAGAATAAGCGTAGTGACCATTTGTTGCCCAAGTTAATGCAGTGTTATCAGCTGGATTCCCCGTGCTACGTTTCCTTGACTTATTTCATAAGTGGACTTTGGTGTCTGCCTCTTGGTGCCCTTCACCCATTTTACTTCCCCATCCTCTCCTCTAGCAACCACTAGTCTGTTCTCTGTGTCTATGAGTCTGGGCTTTGTTTTGTTGGTTGGTTTTAGCTTCCACAAATAAGTGAAATCCTGCAGTATTTACCTTTCTCTGTCTGGCTTACCTTATGTGGCATAATACCGTCAAGGCCTGTCCATGTTGTTGCAAATGGTAATTTTCACTCTTTTTGGTGGCTGGATAGTGTGTGTGTGTGTGTGTGTGTGTGTGAGAGAGAGAGAGAGAGAGATACACCTTCTTTATCCATTCATCTATCAACAGGTTGTTTCCAAATCTTGGCTATTGTGAAGAAGGCCGCAGTGAACATGAGTATGCGTGTATCTTATCAAATTAGTGTTTCTGTGTGTTTTGATATACACCCAGAAGTGGAATTGCTGTATCGCATGGTAATTCTATTCTTAATTTTTTGAGGGACTTTCACAATGTTTCCCACAGTGGCTCCACCAACTTCATTCCCACCAACAGTGCATGAGGGTGCCTTTTTCTCCACATCCTCACCAACACTTCTTATTTCTTGTCTTTTTGATAATAACCATTTTGGCAGGTGTGAGGCGATATCTCACTGCCGTTCTGATTTGCATTCCCCTGATGATTACTGATGTGGAGCAGCTTCCGAGTGCTTATCGGCCATCTGTATGTCTTCTTTGGAAAAATATCTATTCAGGTCCTCTGCCCATTTTTTAAATCAGATTTTGTTGTGTTTTGTTTTTGAGTTATATGAGTTCCCTATATATTTCGGATATTAACCCCTATGGGATATATAATTGGTAAATATCTTCTCCCATTCGGTAGGTTGCCTTTTAATTGTGTTGATGGTTTCCTTGACTATGTAGAAGCTTTTGTTTTGTTTTGTTTAGAGGCTTTTTACATTTGGTATACTCTCATTTGTTTATTTTTGGTTTTGTTGTCCTTGCCTTTGGAGTCAGACCCAAAACCACATCACTAACATTATTGTCAAGGAGCTTACCAGCTATATTTTCTTCAAGGAGTTTTATGGCTTTAGGTCTCACATTCAAATCTAATCCATTTTGAGTTAATTTTTGTGTATTGTGTAAGATAGTGGTTCAGTTCTGTTCTTTTGAATGTGGCTGCCCAGTTTCTCAACACCAACGATGATACTCGCCTTTCTGCGTTGTATCCTCTTGCCTCCTTTGTCATAAGCTAATTGACCATGTATGCATGGGTTTATTTCCATTCTGTTCTATTAATCTGTGTGTCTGTTTTTATGGCAATATCATATAGTTTTGATTACTCTAGCTTTGTACTATAGTTTGAAATCAGGGAGTGTGATACCTGTAACTTTGTTCTTTTTCCCCAAGATTGTTTTGGCTATTTGGAGTCTTTTGTGGTTCCATACAGTTATTAAAATGATTTGTTCTAGTTTGTGAAAAATGCCATTGGAATTTTGATAAGGATTGCATTGAATCTGTAAATTATGTTGGATAGTATGGACATTTTAACAATAATAATTCTTCCAATCTATGAGTGTGAAATATCTTAACATTTATTTATTTCATTTTCAGTTTTTTTCATCAACATTGTATAGTTTAGTTTATAGTCTTTCCCCTTTTGGTTAAGTTTACTTTTAGGTATCTTTTGATGGAATTATGAGATTTTTTTTCTTGATTTCTCTTTCTCATAGCTTGTTACTAGTGTATGGAAATGCAACAGATTTTTGTATTTTAATTTTGTTACTGTAACTTTATTGAATTCATTTATTACTTTTAACAGTTTTGGGTGGAATTTTTAGGGTTTTCTCTATATGATATTGTACCATCTGTTAAACAGTGACAGTTTTACTTCTTTCTTACCAAATTGGGTACCATTGATTTCTTCTTTATGTCTTGTCTGATTGCTGTGGTTAGGACTTCTAATACTATGTTGAATGAAAGTGGGGAGAGTTGGCATCCAAGTCTTGTTTCTGGTCTTAAAAGCTGTGGGCTTGTCATATATAGCCTTTATTATGTTGAGGTATATTTCCTTTATGCCCATTTTCTTGAGTTTTTATCATAAATGGATGTTGAATTTTGTCAAATGCTTTTTCTGCATCTGTTGAGGTCATCATATGATTTTTATCTTTCGCTTCATTAATGTTACATTATTTGATGTTGAACCATCCTTGCATCCCTGAAATAAATCTTATTTAATGTTGGCATATGATCTTTTTAATGGATTGTTGAATTCAGTTTGTTAATACTTGATTGTAGATTTTTGCCTCTTTATTCATCAGGAATATTGGCCTATAACTTTTTGTTTTTATGGTGTCTTTGGCTTTAGTTTCAGGGTTGCTGGCCTCATAAAATGAGTTTGTAAGCACTTCTTTCTCCTCAACTCTTTGGAAGGATTTGAGAAGGATAGGTATTAAATCTTCTTTGAATGTTTTGTCAAGTTCACCAGTGAAGCCATCCAGCCCTGGACTTTTGCTTGTTGGGAGGTTATAAGTAGGTGTTTTAACAATATACACATATTTTATTTTACATTTGAGATATTTTTCAATATAGTCTTTTTGTTTACATGAGGTACCAGGATCATATTTGTTTCATAAATATGAGCCAAATCTCAAGGTATTTTGTTTCGGATGATTTGCAATTGGATGCCATAACATTAATATAAAAATTGAGATAAGCAGTGTTTCATGTCCAGTGAATACTTCTATCTTTGAACCTTAATTACCACAGTGGATATTGTTCAGCTATACTCAGGGAAGTCTATGTTTAGATTTTCTAATTCTCTGGAGGTCTTCCTAGAAGTCCTATAGCCTTATCCTTTGCTCTTCTCATTTGTACTTAGATACACCAACTTTGAGGTCCTCTTTCATATGTGTGTGCTAGCTCATCACAGATTTAAAGCACTGCCTATGAAGGGCCCAAGCTATGTACCTCTCTTCATAGCTCCAGAGGCTGCCTTAGTGTTTTCCAGAGGAGGCGTGGTCTAAATGTTTGTTAGTGAGGAGAATGATACGCATTTCCTGTTAACAAGTACGAGAGAACTTGGGTGTACATCGTCTGGCAGAGGACAGAATTTGGAATGACTCTGGCTGATGCTGTCACCTGTCAAGAACTTTGGTAACTGAGTGTATCAGAGAAGGCTTTTAATGTGTTCTCATGTAGATGCTACAGCATGCGCCCCAAGAAATGTGTGATAGGGAACCTCCCGTCAGCCGACAACACCTGTCCTCCTTCCTTGCCTGCAGAAATGGTTTTATACACAGGGACACAGCGTCACTCCAGTCCTGCTGCTGCCTATTGACAACGCCTGGCCTGTCCCTTGGCATGAAGGTATACTGGGGAAGTTCTTAACCTCTCTGGGCCTCACTTCCTCATATTGAAGAAGTAGGGGTTGAACTGTTATGACCTTGAAAGTTTTTTCTCTCCAGTTGTCCCTTGGAACTAAGAGTCTAGGAAATAAATATTATAGGTAGAATGTAGTTCTTCCTCCTTCAGTCTCTTCCTCCCTCCTTTCCCTCTTTTTTGTCCACCCCCACCACCTCTTCTTTTTAATTTGTTGAATGCAAATTAAAATTTCATTTGCAAAATTGCTTATGAAGAGAAACTGTTAGGAAATAAATGCTTCCTAACTGTCCCAGTTCAGAGGGGAAGTGGCTGAAAGCCAGTGGTTAGGAGGCATTCTCAGGAAGTCGTCCAGAGGTGCTGTGGCGTGGGAGGCTGGCAGGAGGCTGGGACCCATTATCTGCTGCCCCCTTTCTTTTTTTCTTTTTATTTATTTATTTCTTTTTAAATAATAAATTTATTTTTTATTGGTGTTCAGTTTGCCAACATACAGAATAACACCCAGTGCTCATCCCGTCAAGTGCCCCCCTCAGTGCCCATCACCCATTCACCCCCACCCGCCCTCCTCCCCTTCCACCACCCCTAGTTCGTTTCCCAGTTAGGAGTCTTTATGTTCTGTCTCCCGTTTTGATATTTCCTGCCCCCCCCCTTTTTTTTAAATTTTTTTTAAATTTATGATAGTCACACACAGAGAGAGAGGCAGAGACACAGACAGAGGGAGAAGCAGGCTCCATGCACCGGGAGCCTGACGTGGGATTCGATCCCGGGTCTCCAGGATCACGCCCTGGGCCAAAGGCAGGCGCTAAACCGCTGCACCACCCAGGGATCCCCCCAGCCCCCTTGCTGAAGCAGTGAAGCACCGTGAAGCCAGTGGTGTAACCTGAGACTACATTTTGTATGAAATTCCCGTGGGTAATATTGTGGTAGCACCAGTAATGTTGTGTGATGTAAAGCATTTAACCATAGTCATTAAAGATTAAATTTTTCCCCCTTTACTAAATAATGTATACCCAAGAGGTTTATGTTTCTAAAATTAAGTATGGAAACATTAGTGTAAATTCTCACAGTTACTATTCCTGTCTTAATTCCCTGATTCTCTTTGCTAATTCATAATCTATATAGTAACTGTATTTCTTTTTGTTGCTCTTCTCAGGCCTTTTTACAGTTTTCCTGGGTTATATGATCAAATGCTGAGTAATTTTCATTGGGAGTACAAAGGTTACAGAATTTTTCCCAGCCTCTTTGCAGTCTACTGGCTGCTGTGAGCTCTACCCAGATGTTCTGTCGAGCAATGTGACGTGACCTGTCTCCTGTCTCTTTCCTGGGGAAGGGCCATATGAAAAGGAGTGGAGGATCTGATGGACATAAAGGTCTTGGCTAATAGAAGAAAGCCTCATGTATTACCCCTTCCTGGGGCATTTGCATTTTAACAAGGCTCATTATCCCAAGTATCCCAAGTGCTCTTGGGAAGTATTTATAGTGAAAAAAATAAAATAAGCTAAGCAGCAGTAATTACTTAGTCCAAAATAATCTCTAGTGGAGGAATTTTGGGCAACTAGTAAAACTCTCTCAGGACATCTGATAAATCACTTTCTATGCGTAATTGCCTTCTTTTTAATTAAATTGGCCTTGTTTGATCTGTAGGTCTTTGAGATTTTATCCATAAATTTCCGATATCCACAGTAAAGAAACTCAAAAGAGCCCTAAAACTCTCAGTGCTGAAAGCAAGGGATTTTGAAGACAGGTAGACTCAACTTACATTTTTGGTTCTATTATTTGTTATGTAACTTCTCTAAACCTCTGTACTTTCATCCTAAATATCTACATATTATGAGAATCAAATAAGCCAATGTCTATAAAATGCCTGACACTGTCGTTGGCGTAGAGTAGACCCAGTAAATATCATTTCTCTGTGCCAGTGAGAGTGTACTGTATAATTGTAGTCATTTTAGAAGTCCGCTTGGCAGAACCATGGTTTTATTTCTATCATGCCCAGAAGGAAAACAAAAGAACTTACAATTTCAGACCTTGAATTGTTGAGTAGACTTATCAGTGTGGCAATTTTTCCTTTGGGGCACTCCCTCCCCTTCTCCCGGGGGTCTGTCCATCAGGATGCATTAATTCCCTGCCCGAGGAGAGACGTGTGGTCCAAGCAGAGTTAACTGAGAGTCTTCCCTAAGAGTTGGTAGAGGGTCTGTCTGTCTTCTCTGTCTTCCTTCTGGGTTGTGAGTAGAAAGGATATAAACATAAGATTGCTAGTTGGGAGGGAGCCAGTGGGAGTCTTCCTGAGAATGAAACCAGCATAGAAGAAGGGAGGCCAGAGAAGAAGAGAGAAAAGAGTCAGTCTTGATGATAGTATTTGAGCCTCTGAGTTATCTTCTTCATTACAAGAAGCATTAAATCCTCCTCTTTTTCTTGGCTTAAACTCGCTTGAGTTAAATTGTTGTCACCTGCAACCAAAAGGCTTCAGATACTATTATGGAGGATACTCAGTATCTGTAAAAGTGGGCCCATTCTGAAACAAATATTTATAAATCTGGCAAGGAAGTAAAAACTCAAAAAAAAAAAAAAAAAGAAGAAGAAGAAGTAAAAGTTGATCTTTTCTGAACCTTCATGTTCCATTTTAATGGCAATGAAATTTAGCTTTAAGTGATAGCTGTCCACTTCAACTAATATTTTGAGCCCCATACATTTGGAAATCTCTGAACCATGTGTTCTGGAAGGTGCAATGCTGATACACAGTCCCTGTTGTTGAAGGATTTCTTTTTAATTTGCATGACTTTTTAAAAAGAGGTGTATTGGGGGGCACCTGGGTGGTTCGGTCAGTTAAGCATCTGACCGGCATCAGGCTCCCTGCTCAGTGGGGAGTCTGCTTCTCCCTCTCCCTTTGCCTGTTCCCTCTCTCTGTCTCTCTCTCTCTCTCTCCTGCTCTTTCTCAAATAAATAAAAAGTCCTTAAAAAGAAAAAATAAATAAATAAAAAGAGGTGTGTTGGACCCCAGTGTTTATTATGCCCTGAATGGAAAAAGCCAAGATAAAAGGCCTTGGTGTTCGCAGACGAGCAGGGCCACACCCCTTCCACACCAGGGAGGTTCCATGGCTGTGTGTGCCAAGTCCAGTCAGAACGAGTCCATTAGAGCTGCAACTAGAAGTCGCCTCAATCACCCGTCACAGGCAGTGGTTATAGCTTGATGCAAGCAAAAACACTGTTTCTACAACAAACATTTTAGAAAATTAAGTTTCCTACAACAAACATTTATAATGCCAAAGGTACAAGTTAGCAGAACTTGGAACCCGTAAAACCAACCTTCCCATTGTATAGTCAACTTCGTTGCCCTTAGCAAGTAGTCATAGACAGAAACTGAGCTGCATGATGAAAATATAAAGAACAAGAATGGTTTTAACTTAAAGTCTGTGGAAACTTGGCTATGAAGGATGTTAATTTTACTAAAGGCTGAGTCAAAGATATTTGAAGTTTGTAATTTTCTGTTTCCGCATACTGTCCCCAAAACTTGTGAGTTTATTCAGGGACGTTTGTAAGCCTAAGACATATATTCAGAAAAATGGTAGTGCCTGAGACAAAGTGACATGACAACAGGGTGCCTGGAGTAGATGGAGAGGAGATTTCCCGAGAGCTGGAGCTCCCCTGGTTGGTGACACAGATGGGAGAGGGAAGAAAGAATTCCATGGAAAAGGGTGACCCACTTTTCACGTGTTCCCGCAGCCCCCCCCCCCCGCCTTCGTCTTGTGGTTAGACTGTTGGTATTGGCATTTGCCACGTAAATTACTGCAAGTTTCAATTTGAGGTCTCACATCTGACTGTTAGAACAAAAATAAAATTCACACTTTCTAAGCATTTAAAATATCCAGCTAAAGTTAGCTGTGAAGCTCAGCTTTTTCAGAGTTTTGATTGATGTTTATGATAGCTAATAAAGTGGCAAGCAGATGATCTGTTAATCTAAGACCTTCTATCTAGATCTGTAGCAGTTGGACCTTATTTAAAATTCTGACAAGTGGGAGTGTGTCCTGAGGAGGGAGGCCAGGATGGTGAGGAACCTGGAAACCACATCCTAAGAGAGACCATGGCTGCTGAGCCAGAAGGAAAGAAGGCTGATGAATTAGTGGTCCTGAAATATTTGGGGGACCTTTATTTATTTATTTTTAAAATTTTATTTATTTATTTCAGAGAGAGTGTGTGAATGAGAATGAAAACGAGAGCGCTAGGGGCAGTGGGAGAGGGAGAAGCAGGCTCCCCGCTCAGCAGGGAACATGATGAGGGGCTGGATCCTGCAACCCTGGGATCACGAGCCCAGCTGAAGGCAGACGCTTAGCCAATTGAGCTACCCAGGCGCCCCTGAAGGACCTCTAATGTGGAAAGAAAAGAATTATTCTGTATGGTTCCAGCAGGCCAGAATTAGGACAATGGGTGTCTGTTTTTACATATTTTCTTTTGGTGGTTTTAGATATATAAAACCCAGTAATACTTTAATTAGGTCTGTAATAACTCTTGTTTAAAATAATGGAAATACTGAAATGGAGTCCTAAAACACAGAGAAATTATCATAGTCAAATTTCCCATTAATAGTTTTTTAAAAAGATGTATATATTTGAGAGAGAGAGAGAGAACACAAGAGAAAGGGGCAGAGGGAGAGAATCTCAAGCAGACTCCGGGCTGAGCAGGGAGTCTGATGAAGGACTCAGTCTCATGGCCCTGAGATCATGACCTGAGCCAAAATCAAGAGTCGGATGCTTAACTGACTACACCACCTAGGCACCTCTGCATTAATAATTCTTCATTTTGATCCACTCTAAATGGAAGACCAGAGTTTTTATGAAAAAAATGTATGCCTCTTTATTATTTTTTATCTTATAATAACTATTAAATGATCATTTTAAACTAATTTCTTTAGGATCAACTGACTTGCTTTAAAATAGAAATGTAGGGGCACCTGGGCGGCTCAGTCAGATAAGCATCGGGCTCTTGATTTTGGCTCAGGTCATGATCTCAAGGTTGATACTCTCAAATGAATGAATGAATGGATAAATAAATATTTAAAACCGAAATGTAATATACAACTTTGGGTTCTTACCTAGATATGTTGTTGTATGACATAAGCACAACATTAAATGTTGGTTGTTGAATTCAGTAGTAACAGTGGGAAGTTGGCATCAATAAATCCTAGAGTCATCAAGCTAAGGTGCACTGCCTTTTGTTTTTATAAATGAAATTTTTATGAAAACATTTTATCCAAATTTAGATTTTACATTAAATATGGGTATAGTAAATTTAAGATAACAATACATTGTGATGCCCTTGTGTGCCACTACTGTGTACTGTACACTGTACTTAATTTTCTATGTAAAATAAGATTTACAGATTTGTAGGGTTTATAGAACTTAAAGATGTGTACATAAAACTATATGAAATTTGAATATTAAATTCAAAGGCATAATAAGTTGTTTTATAGGGAGGCAAGTTCATGAAATATGCAGTTTTTCTAAAAAAAAAAAATCAGCTTTACAGCTGCTTCTAACTTTGTACCATTTGCTCTTAATCGTCCATATCTTAGTCCTCTGTAAATACCACACTGTGGGGGGAAGGATTAGAAACCCATCATGTCAGTTAGGGTCCCATCAAGCAAATAGGAACTACACCAGGTTTTTTAACAGAGAGAATTTAATGTAGGGAAATGATGCAGGGATTTTGGAGGAATAAAGAATGAAAAGCCAATACTGAGGAAAAACATAGGTAGTGACTTTCAAGCTGGGATCACTTGGGGGAAGGACCCCAGGGGGCTGAAACTCAGGCTTTGGAGAAGGGGCTGCTGCCTCCCAGCAGGTACCCCAGAGCACAGCCAGGCCCTGGGGGGCTAGGATGCCAGCCTCCAAGGAGGGGACCCTGGCCCTCTTCTCTCTGAGGGAAGGCAGTGAGGTGCATTCCAGGAGCAAGGAAATAAATGAAAACTGGAACCAATTGGAACTAGTGGCCGCTGTCAGGGGGTCGAGCTCTAGCTAGGGCAACCCTATGGGAGCAATGAGCAAACAGCAAAGGGCAGGTTCCTTTCCCCCTCATACAGCTGTCCAATGTCCCTTTGGAGCTTCTTCTTGGAAGAACCACATATAAAAGCTGTGGAAGGTACAGGTTGTAGACTGCACAACCTGGAGGGTACTATCATACGCATCAGAGACCTCCCTGGCAAAGGAGAAACACATTTGCTGAGTCCCAGCTCCAGGATCATAAAGCTGAATGAAGGTCCAGAGCTGAGGGCCAGTAGGTTAGTAACTGGCTCACAGTAATTGGCTGTGTTTTAAACTTGTCTTTTATTTTCATCCTTCCAAGATAAACTTCTAGTTTGTCAATTTGTGGCCCTTATTTCTTTGGGGATAAAAATAATAATAATTGTATTAAAATAATGGGGGTATAAAATATCACAAGTATTTATAAACTAGGTAGAAATGTGAATATTTCAAAAGAAACGCAGTTTAGAAATAGGTAGTAGTGGGCACTGAGGTGGGCACTTGATGGGATGAGCACTGGGTGTTATTCTGTATGTAGGCAAATTGAACACCAATAAAAAATAAATTTATTATTAAAAAAAAAAGAAATAGGTAGTAGTAATCAAACTCATTGTTAAGATGTTTCTAAGGAAACCCATCACCCAGCCCAATGTAGCAAGCTTAGAACAAAATTTTTTGAAACTAAAAAAAAAAATTGAAACTAATTCATAAAGTTTATGAAATTTGTTAAAAATAATTTATCTTTTTAAAGTTTGTGTTCTGCAATCTTACCAGTCTTACTTATAGTATATTTTTGGTGAATATTTTCTCTTTTCCAGTTTTATCAAGATATAATTGACATAATTTTGGCGAATATGTCTTTACACCAATCCTCTCATTCCAAATTAATGATATTCACAGTGAATGCATGACAGAGGGACAGGTTAGTGGATTAGGTGGGGGGGTACAGCTGCAGCCAGGCAGAGATTGGCGTTTGGAATGATAAGCGGTGCTCTCATGGCTTTGGAAATTAAAGGGAACCAAAGGCTCTGATGCCAGGAGGCCAAGGCAGGGTGTGGAATGTTCTGAAAAGTCTGAGGAATTTTTAAAAGGATCTTGGATCAGTCAGAACAGAAATAGAAAAAGAGCAGTCAAAAGGGTCAAGACAGTGAGGTTAGATGCCAGGAAGTCACATACATCAAGGCAAATTTATTCTTTTTTTTTTTTTTTTTTTTTTTTTTTATTAAAAGGGAGAGCTTATAGGCTCCCACATACAAACAACAAGGCACCTCGATTGACCTTGAGGCTGACGGGTATTGTCAGTCCTCCACCCCTTCCAGCGGCGTCTGTGTTCTCACCCTCTCAGCTTCACTCCAGCAGCTCTTTGGAGCATTTTGAGAAGAATGGGTCTCTCTTTTCTAATCCCCACATATAGAATCTGAAGGAAGGTACGGGTTATCAACTGCACAGTTATAAAAGTTGTACATTGTAAAATATTTTGAAGCAGTAGAAATGAAGTGTCTTGAGGAAGGGGCACTTGAACGCATTCACATGGGCACAACACATGTCCTATGGAGTGTGGGATGTGCGACCAGCGGTTGACTGCAGGGGAGAAGTGAAGTGGGGGCTCTTATCAGAAAGGGCGGGTGGTAGGGAGAAAAGGATTTGGGCCAATCATAAAGTGGACGTGGCCTGGAGCCCTGTGGGGTGGCCCGCAGTGGAGCCGTCACTGATCCTGGAGGAACCATGGTCTTCTAGTTCTTGACAAGGAGAACCACCGTGCATCCCCTTTCATTCTAAACATTGGGAAGCTCAGAATCCAGCTTGTAGCTCTGATGATCTGCACCTGTGTGGTCTATGCTTCCCTCTGTTCTTGCTGTTATAATTAATGTCTTCCCTTGGTGCCGATTTTTACTTTTTTACTTATCGTGTACTTCGTACTACATATATTTCTTGCCACTAATTATCTCACATCTCCTGAGATGGGATGAGGAACCGACGAATGATAGAAAGAAGCATGCGGCTGAAGGAATGGAGTGGCCCTCCTAGGAAAACAAGAGCAAAGATCGTGACAATCACTACACATGCATCCTGCACGTCCTAAAGTAGATATGTCCCTGGAAAGTTGCATAGAAACTAGACTCATGTGATTGTTTTTATCATTTACGATTTACAGAAAATCGCTGTTTCAATGCCTCACATTCAGTGTGGTGCCTCTAGAAACCCAAAACCATCGGAACCTCATTGTTTCAGCTGCTGTCTTCATGCGTCTGCTGAAAGGCCTGTTGCGAGATGAACTAGCAGTAGCTCTTCTTTGTTCAGTTGCAAAAGCAAGTAAATTCGAGCTCTAAAGAACAATGCACACATTTCTTGTTTGCGTCACTCCAACACTGTTTTAAGAAACATATTGTGTACGGTGAGTAGGGTACTCATTCTGCATTTGCTTACAGAGGTGTACAGCAAGGAGGTCATCAACAGATAGCCTTGAGACCTCATATGTTACGGGAGGGTCTTGATATCTCCTCCACTTACAACCAAAACAGTGAAGTAGCTAATTGTGTTGAATACTTACTATAAGGGGGGTGCTGCACTGTTTTGTATTATTATCTTACTTAATTTTCACAACAGCCGTAAGGTACAGAACTTCTGTTATCCTTGGTTTGCAGGTAAAGAAAATGAACCTCAGAAGGGTTAGGCAGATTTTACAGGGATACAGAGCTAGTAAACGGAGGAGCTAGGATTCTAGTCCTGGGGTTCTGACCCTATAGAGTAATAGGAAGCATTTTAAACATTATCTGGTTGGAAGTCTCATTTTAGTGCTGAAGACATATGATGTCTTCAGCATCATAGAAATATATTTCCCGCTGCAGGTAGGGAGCAGCATCGTGGTTTGAAGGCAAAGTGTGGTTTGAGTCCCGGTTTGCTGTATTTAGTTGCATGGGCTTGGGCAAGTCTGTTGGCTTTTCTGATCCTTGGTTTTCTCATTGGTAAAATAGTGATAATAATAGTAAGCTTTTCACTTAAATGAAATCCAGGCACGTAACAGGCACTTAATATTAGGCAGGTTTACTATTATTGAAAGGACCTACAAATATGATTATTATGAGTAAGTAAAGTAAGAGTGGGTGCTGCGGAAACACGGGCAGAGAGCGCCTCAGGGCTCCATGAGCAGGACCCTGGGTCTTCGGAGACGCTGGTGACGGGGAATGTGGCTCCTCAGCCTCCCGGGTGCTGTGTGAGAAGAGGCCCCAGCAGCCATACGGAGGATAGCTTCTGGCTTATTCTTCAGAGAAAAATGCCGGGCAAGCCCCGGGCACCTCTGATCTCCCTCCTCTGTGTCTTTGGTGCCTGCTGTCCCCAGGGCGCCAGGCTGCCCCCCGGGGGACTGGGATAGGAAGCCCAGTGTGGCCCTAACGGTGCCCTGGCCCCGGGACACACAGGCGGCTTCCTGCCCACTCTGGAGACTCCTTGCTGGGAGCAGGGGTCGGGGCTGGGGAAGCAGACTTCGGCTGACGGGGTGAGTCGGGTCCCCCGTGGAGCCTCCCGCACCTGCTCAACAAGCGGAAATGCCAGGGCCAGCTCCTGCTGTGGGAATCCCGTATTCAGAGAAGGTTCGTAAACGGTAGGTAGCGCCAAAAGGAACTTCAGGATTGTTTCATTTTCGTCGGAGTGCTTTTCTGGAAGCCTCTGGTAAATCGATAGTCACAGGTCATTGAGAAAAGAAAAGTAAATCCTAAATCACGTACTTCGGTCATTCTTCCTGAAGCTAAAGCAACACGTGTGTGGGCTCCCCACGCCTCGGTCTGCTTTATTTTTATTTATTTTATTTTATTTTTTATATAAATTTATTTTATATTGGTGTTCAATTTGCCAACATATAGAATAACCCCCAGTGCTCATCCCATCAAGTGCCCCCCTCAGTGCCCGTCACCCGGTCACCCCCACCCCCCCGCCCACCTCCCCTTCCACCACCCCTAGTTCGTTTCCCAGAGTTAGGAGTCTCTCATGTTCTGTCTCCCTCTCTGATATTTCCCACTCATTTTCTCTCCTTTCCCCTTTATTCCCCTTCAATGTTTTTTATATTCCCCAAATGAATGAGACCCTATAATACCTCGGTCTGTTTTAAATGAGTAATGAGACTGTGTCTCACGAGGACGAGCTGCCAGTGCAGGTGAGGAAGTGAGGGCGGCCAGGGCTAGGGGGTGGGGGGCATCACCTCTTGGCGCCTCTCCCTCTTGAGGGACTTATGCGTCCCCCTTGGAGCCTCTCAATGGTCTGAAGCTACAGCAGAGTAGGATGACTGGCCCCTTTCTCGGCTGGAGAAGCTGGTTCCAGGGCTAGGAACTCAGTGCTCACAAATACACTCTGTTGCTTTATTCATTTTTATCACATGCCCTGCAGAATGGCAAGAATGACCTTAAATTGTGTTTTCTCTTGGTTTTATTTATTTTGTTTTATTAAAAAAGTTTTGTTTTTTTTAAGTAGGCTCCACGCTGGTCATGGAGCCCAACGTGGGGCTTGAACTCACAACCCTGAGTTTAGGACCTGAGCTGGGACGAGGAGTCGGACGTTTAGCTGACTGAGCCACTCCGCTACCCCCTCTGATTTTATTTTATTTTATTTTATTTTATTTTATTTTATTTTATTTATTTTATTTTATTTATTTATTTATTTATTTATTTATTTATTTATTTATTTATTTATTTATTTATTATTTTAATGATGAATCGTCTTCCAAGTTTTCTTTAGCAGAACAGATTCTCTGTTTGACCTGCTATTGCTGCTTTTAGAATACCTGATAGGTACGGTCCGTGGACTGGTCAGTACTCACAAGCAAAAATCACTGACCAAATAGCTTTGTGTGTACCCGGATTGTCACTGGCCAGAGTTTAAAAATTAGCTTTTTGAAGCCATCAGAGAAAACAGTGTCAGTTTAATGTATTTTATGAGTTGGCTAGTTGAGTAGTTAGTTGGAAAGATTTTGTAGTATAAGATGTGTTCTCCAGTCTCACCCAAAAATAGTTTGGTTTAGGCAACTGAGTTAAAAGGAGCTATGCTTTGAATAATTTTTAAAAATACGACTTATCTCATTCCATGATATTGAAGTATTTACGATGCTCTTGCTCACCTTGTAGTTATGGTTGTATTTTGTCTCACTGAGCTTAATGACTGGTGATTTACCTTGAACCTAAAACAAAATGAAGTAAAATTTTTGGTTAGTGGCGGATCTGATGCTCTCCTATAAAATAACAGGGACATTGTTTCACTCAGGCTTGTATTTTTTAAACGTCATCAGGAATGTGAATATCTCATTTTCTTGAACGTGATACCTCATGGGTTTGAATAAGGAATTCCTGGGCGACAAGACTAAATAATTGGTGTCGCAATAAATGATGCGAACTACTTGGTCTTCCCCGGTGGAGCCTTCGTGGCCTCTCGCCCGAGCCCATCACCAGCCACATCGTCCTCCTCCCGCTGCTAACAGTCACTGTATCCGAGGCCACGTTCTGCGGTTACCTGAGCACGCCGGTCGTCTCACCACCTCCACTGGGCACGTCATTTCTACCCTGGCCCCCTGAGAAGCACTTAGAAGGTCCAGCTCAAGTGTCACTGCCTCCAGGAGACTTTGATACCTTCCCCTTGTTAGAACTGACCACTCTTTACCTCCCTTCTAGGTGTTCACCACCCTTTATTTCTCTCTTAACACGTGTTTCGACCTCGGCTACGTCGCAAGGGTCCCAATGGCAGGGCCCACGTTGGGTTCATTTCTGTGTTTGTAGCAGCGATGCGATCCCACACAAGGGAGCTCACCAAACGTGTAAGGAAGGGGACATGGAAGGAAGGAAGAAGGAGAGCTGGGGGATGGAGGGACAGGGTTATACTTCAGTAATCCGTCTCCATGATTTAGTATAAAAATCTTCATCTGAGAGCGAAACTTGCTGAATTTGGTTTTCCTAGTCAGCCAACCACTCAGCCATGCTGCTTCCCTCATGGAGGCTCCGGCTTCCCCGGGCTGTGGGGCCCGAGCGCTGCGGTGTGTGTGCCTGGGGCCGGTGTCCTGGATGAACCCATCCCCCTGAATCTGGGGGAGAGTCCGGATTTCCATCCCTTCTGCTGTGTGACCTCAGTGTGTGTGACCCCTTGCGTCTCGTTGTTCTTACTTGTCATCTGGGCAGAACAACGCTTATTTCACCTCAACAGGAATGTTTGAGAACCAGATGCAATAATAATGCTTCCGAGAGCACGTTGAGAAGTGTGGGGTGTCAGCTAACCGAGTGGAAGGAAGTATCCCCGTGACCGCCATCGGCGACCGGCCCATGGGGATTTTCTCGGCCGGGACCTTTAGATCACGGTGCGTCCTTATTGCCTGTGCAAGAGGGAACGTGGACCTACAGTTAGTTTAATTCAGCGGATTAGAGTGACGGCAGCGTTTGTGCTGCTGGCCTACCTGCTGCCTACCTGCTGGCCTACCTGCTGGCCCCACCTTCGGTCAGGAAAGGGGCCTTTGCTCTGCTTGAATCAACCCGGGGCCTGGAACGTCAGCCCAGGCCCGCGAGCACACGCGTTGGTCGAACAAGTGAAAGTTAATCCCAGCTAGTTGTGCTTTTAAGTTTTATGTAAAACCCTCTCTCTCTCTTCAAAGATTTTATTTATTTGTTTGTTTGTTTGAGAGAGGAGGGGGAAGGGCACAGGGGCAGGAGAGTGAGCATCTCCAGCAGACTCGTGCAGAGCCCGGCCCGGCGTGCGGCTCGGCTCCTGGGAGCCTGAGATCCTGACCTGAGCCGCAACCAAGGCTTGGACACTCAACCGACTGAGCTTCCCAGGTGGCCCCCTTTTATGTAAAGTTCTCTTAAATATTAAGATGATAAAAAAAAATCACATGAACATGGTTTTACGATTTAAAGCGACGCTCATTTTCTAGCCCCCTTATTTTTCTGTCAGACAAGATCATGATGCCTTTGACATGGTTGAAACTACCATTTATTTGCTCCCTGTCATAAGAACAATTTTCTAGGCATAACCATGCTCCTGTTGATACTCTTTTGTCCCAGGGCTTGTGTTTGAAACCTCTGCTGCTTTTATTACAACTTGAACGGCATTTCCCGGGCATTTTCGCACAAAATGATGTGGAGGGGCCCTTGAGCAAACAGTCAAGGATATTGAGAACTCCTCACGTTCCAGCCTGAGCAAATATAAGAATCAAAATTCAGGGAGAAAAAAAAAACAAACCGCATGCTCTCTATATAATAGAGAACATTTTAGGTTAGGGAAAGCGTACAAGCAATACAAGGCACAACGAGTGAGCGAAACAACCCGCAGTGAGCACAGCGCCCCTCGGAAACAGATTCCAACAGTGACAGTGACCGCTCGTCGGGCGGGGACCGGCTGCCACGTTAGTTTGCTCTTTTTGAACATTTATTCCATCATTGGAACAAATGATACATGTTTTGTACACCAAAGGGGAGAATCAAAATGATTTGGATTTCATTCATTATCAGAAACCACCCGTTGTCTGTTACACTGGAAATTATTTTTCAGATTTTTGTATCGAGCACGATACAGAATAGGATTCAGAAGGAAAGCCCCTGTGCCTGGAGCCTGCAGCCGCGAGAGACCGCAGGTAGACAGCAGAGAACAGAGAGGGGCGACGTGCCAACTGCAGGGTCCACCGGTGACCCCAGTAGGCCCCGGCATTGCCCCTCATCGTGGGGAGAAATTGTTCTTAGTACTTTTTAAAATTGGGGTGTCATTGTCATACAATAGAATTCACTCTTTTCGTGTGTGCGTATGGTTTGGGGAGTTTTGATCAACATGTAGGGTCACATAACCACCACCACAATCAAGACCGGGAAGTGTTCCCTTATCGCCCCAATCCCCGTGTGCGCCTTTGAGGCCAACCCCTGCCTTCGTGCCCAGTCCTTCGGTGCTGATAGTTTTGCCTTTTCCAGAATGTCATAAAGTAAACTCCTGTGTTATGCATCTACTGAGTGTGGCTTCTTTCACTTCGTATCAGGCACTTCGGCTTCATCTGTGTTGTTGACGTATCAGCACTCATTCCTCTGTATTGCCAAGTCCTGTTCTATTACGTGGTACATCACAGTCTGTTGATGCATTCGCCAGTTGAAGGATATTTCGGTTGTGTGGGGAAATTAGGAATAAAGCTACTAAAATTAAAAAAAAAAAAAGGAATAAAGCTACTACAAACATTTATGTATAGGTTTTTGTGTGGCCATATTATTTTATTTCGTTTGTTTTCAATTCTAGCTAGAAATGAGATCACTGGTTACATGTCAAGAATATGGCCAACTTCGGGATGAGCACTGGGTGTTATTCTATATGTTGGCGAATTGAACACCAATAAAAAATAAATTTATAAAAAAAAAAAGAATATGGCCAACTCTCATAAGAACAATTTTTATAAGAAGTTTTGAAACTGTTTTTACAAAAAATGACTGTACCATTTTTGCATTTCCACCAACAGGAAGGAGTTCTAATTGCTTTTCATCCTCACCAACACTTGATATTGTTAATCTTTTACATTTTAATTTTAGTGGGTGACAGTATCTCATGATAATTTTAATTTGCATTTCCTGGATGGCTAACGACATTGAGCATTTGTCACGTTTATTGGCCATCTGTATATCTTTTGTGAAGTAACTCTTCAATTCTTCTGACCATTTTTAATCTTCTTCTTTGTTCTTATACTAAATTGAAAGAGTTCTTTTTTTGTATTCTGGATACACATTCTTTAATGGCTACGTCTTGCAAATATTTTCTTCCACTCTGTGTGCCTTTCCCCCTTAATCATGTCTTAAGAGCAAAAGTTTTACATTTTGATGAAATTCACTTTATCCTTTTTTTTCTTTTTTTTTTTTGGTAGATTTTGTTTTTGGGGTCCTATTTAAGAATCTTTGCCTAGGGATCCCTGGGTGGCGCATCAGTTTAGCGCCTGCCTTTGGCCCAGGGCACGATCCTGGAGACCCGGGATCGAATCCCACGTCGGGCTCCCGGTGCATGGAGCCTGCTTCTCCCTCTGCCTATGTCTCTGCCTCTCTCTCTCTCTCTGTGTGTGTGTGACTATCATAAATAAATAAAAATTAAATAAATAAATAAATAATCTTTGCCTAATCGAAGGTCACTAAAAAATTCTATATTTTCTTCTAGACACTTTATACTTTTGGCTCTTATATTAGATCCGTGATCCGTTATGAGTTCATTTTATATATAATGTGAAATAAGGGTCATAGTTCTCTTTTGCATGTGCCTATACCATGGTCATAGCACCTTTTAGTTTTTTTAAACAATTTTATTTATTTATTTGAGAGAGAGTATGAGTGGGGGAGAGGGGCAGCGAGAGAGAGGGAGAAGCAGACTCTCGCTGAACAGGAGCCCAACATGGAGCTTGATCTCAGGACCCTGAGATCGTGACCTGAGCAGAAGGCAGACACTTAACCAACTGAGCCACCTGGGTGCCCTCTCGCATCATTTATTGAAAAGATTATTCTCTCTGTGTGTTGAATTATCTTTGGCACTTTTGTTAAAAATCAATTGGCCATATGTTTGTGAGTCTATTTCTGGATTTTCTGTTTTGTTTCATTGATGGTGATGCTGACACCCATACTTTCTCTATTTCTATAGCTTCATAATAAGTCTGAAATCAGGTACTAGAAGTCTTCCATCTTTGCTCTTTTAAAAAAATTGTTTTGGCTGTTCTAGTATCTTTTGCATTTTCCTAGTACATTTTTGTATACGTTTAAGAATTAACGTGTCAATTTCTATGAAAAATCCAGATGAGATTGTGATGGATATAGTTTTGCATCTGTCGGACAATTGAAGGAGGTTTGACATCTGAACACTATTGTATCTTTTGATCAATGAGTATAGTTTCTCTCTCCATTTATTTATGTCTTAATTCCCCTCAGGAAATCTTGTAGTTGTGTATACAGAATGTATAGGTGTTGCAGACAGTTTGCTGAATTGTCCCTACATGTTTTATATTTCATGCTATTAAAAATATTTAAAAATTTTTCATTTTCAATTTAGAGTTGTTTGGGCTAGTATATAGAAATGCAGCTACTTTTAAAAATATAGTCCTTGTATCCTGTGACCTTGCTAGGTATGTTTTTGTAGATTTTCTTTAGGATTTCTAGAGAGATGATCATATATATTGTAAATGAAGACAGTTTTACTCCTTTTTCAATCAAGAGGCTTTTTACTCAGTTGTTGTTGTTTTGTCTAATTGCAGTGACTAGGACTTGTAGTACAGTACTGAGTAGGAGTGGTGAGGGCAGATCTTAATATTGTTCCGGACCTCGGGGGAAAATCATTGCCTTTTACCAGTTAAGTATGACATTACTATAGGTTTTCTTTTTTTTTTTTTTTAATTTATTTATTTTATTTTAATTTATGATAGGCACACAGTGAGAGAGAGAGAGAGAGGCAGAGACATAGGCAGAGGGAGAAGCAGGCTCCATGCACTGGGAGCCCGACGTGGGATTCGATCCCGGGTCTCCAGGATCGCGCCCTGGGCCAAAGGCAGGCGGCAAACCGCTGCGCCACCCAGGGATCCCTACTATAGGTTTTCATAGGAGCTCTTTTAAGCCTAAGACTGTTTCCATTTTTAGTTTGCTAAGAGTGCTTATCATCATGTTTATCATGAATATTAAATTTTGTCAAATTCTTTTTCTGAATATATTGAGGTGATTGTGTTTCTTTATTTAGTCTGTTAGTATGGTGAATTATACCGATATTCAAATTTACCTCAATCTTGCATTTCTGGAATAAATTCCTCTTGTTTATGATATATTATCTTTTTCATGCATCGCTCTATTTGATATGGCGGTATTTTCATAAGGGTTTTTGTTTTCGTGTTCTATTTGTGAGGGACATTGTTCTATAGTTTCCTTTTTTCAGTGTCTGTCTGGCTGAGGTATCATAGAATGAACTGGGGATTGTTCTCTTTTTCTTCTATTTTTCCAGAAGATTTTGTGAATTGGTAAAAATTTCTTCCTAAAATACTTGGTAGAATTTACCAACAGTGAAGCCATCCGTCAAAGATTTTTTTTTTTTCAAGATTTCATTTATTTACTTGAGAGAGAGAGAGAGAACAAGCGAGAGAGAGCACACAAGCAGGTAGGGGCAGCAGTAGAGGGACAAGCAGGGGAGCCCCCCCTCACCCCCCGAACTCAGGGCTCCACCCCAGGACCCTGAGGTCATGACCTGAGCTGAAGGCAGAAACTTAACTGACTGAGCCACCCAGGTACCCCAAAACATTTCTTTTTTTTTACTATAATTTCAATTTCTTTAATAGGGCTATTTAAGTTATCTGTTTCTTCCTGAATAGTTGTGTAGTTTGTTTCTTTTAAGGAACTTGCTCATTGTAGTTAGTTTGTTGCATCTGTTGGCATAAAATTGTTCATAATATTATTATCCTCTTAATGTTTATAAGTTAATGGTGATGTTCCCTTTCCCATTCCTGATATCAGTAATATATATCTTCTATTATTTGTTCTTGATCAGTTTGGATAGAGAATTATCAATCTTACTGATTTCTTTTTTTCAACCAGCCAGCTTTTGGTTTTATTTCTTTTTCACTACTGTGTATTTGTTTTCTATTCATTCTGCTATTGTTTTAATTATTTCCTTTTCTCTATTTACTTTGGGGTTCATTTGCTTCTCTTTTCCTATGTTTTTAATGTGGCAGCTTTGATGACTGATTTGAGACCAACCTTTCTTATTTTCTAATCTTAGCATAAAATGGTATAAATTTCCCTCTAAGTACAGCTTTAGCTGTATTCTACAGAATTGATATGTTTTAATTAATTTCTTTTTAATTTTCATTTAGTTCACAATATTTTCTTTTTTTAAGATTTTATTTATTCATGAGAGAGAGAGAGAGAGAGAGAGAGAGAGAGGCAGAGACACAGGCAGAGAGAGAAGCAGGCTCCACTGCAGGGAGCCTGACACAGGACTCGATCCCGGGTCTCCAGGATCATGCCCTGGACTGAAGACAGGTGTTAAAGCACTGAGCCACCCAGGGATTCCCCATTTAGGATTTTTATATCCTCTTGATGAATTGATTTCCTTAAGATTATAAAATGTTCCTCTTTATCTCAAGTAATTCTCTTTTTTTCCCCTGAAATCTGCTTTTGTTTGATATTGACTCTCAAGCTTCCTATTGATTAGCATTAGCATGATATATCACTTTCCATCCTTTTACCTTTAATCTTTCTGTATTTTGAAAGTAGATTTTTGGTAGACATCATAGTTGATTCTTGTTTTTTATCCAAATTAACAATCTTTAACATTTTATTGAAGTGTTTAGACTATTCTTTGTCCTATTCGATTAGCAATATGGGCGAGTTTAAATCCTCCACCTTGCTTTGTTCTTTTTCCTCCTCTTTTACTGCTTATTTTGTATTAAGAATGTAGAATTCCACCTATGTTTATTATTTGATTTATTAGTTATACCCTTTTTAATTTTTACTTTAGTGGTTGCTCTAGGGTTTTAAAATATACATTCTTAACTTATGATGGTATGCCTTCAAATAATAGTATGCCACCTCACATTTTATATAAGAACCTTACAATAGCTATTTCCATTTTCTTGCCTAGTCTTGGTGCTGTTGCTGTCATGGGCTTTATATCTATGTATTTTATAAACTCCATTTAAAACAGGTGCCTTTTTTTTTTTTTTTTTTTTTTTTTTTTTTTGAGAGAGAGAGAGAGAGCAAGGGGGGACAGGCACAGAGATAGGGAGAGAGAGAATCTCAAGCAGGCTGCACACCCAGCACAGAGCCCGTGACCCTGAGACTATGACCACCCAATCAGAAATCAAGAGTCACATGCTCAACTGACTGAGCCAGCCAGGTGCTCCCAAACAATGGTCTTTTAAAGAGAGTAAGAATGAGAGAAATTCTTTAATTTTTATCTACATATGCATAGTTTTTAGTTCTTTTTTGTTTTTTAGTACATCCATATTTCCATCTGGTATCTTTTTTTTTTTTTTTTTCTGCTTGAAGTTTTTCTTTTTCTTCTAGTGCTGGTTGGCTGATGATTAACTCAGCATTTATATGTCTGAAAAAAATCTTTCATCCCCATTTTTGAAAGATAACGTGTCCAGATAAAGAATTCTATGTTGCCTTTTCTTTTTCTTTTAGTACTTTAAAGATGTTGTTAATCTTATCTTTTGGCTTGCATTGTTTCTGATGAGTAAGTCTGCTGTCGTTCTTGTCTTTGTTCTTCTGTGTATAATGCATCCTTTTTCTTTTGGCTGTTTTGATGGTTTTCTCTTAACATTGGTTTTAGCAGTTTGATCATGATGTTACTTGGTATGATTTTCTTCACATTTCTTAAACTTGGTATTTTTGAGCTTCTTGAATTTAGAGTTTAAGTTTTTATAGAATTTCAAACATTTTTGGTCACATTTCTTCATATGTATTTTTTCACGCTCCACTTCCTCTTTCCTTAAAACCCTTTCCTAATTAAATTGGGTCCCTGGTCCAATATTCCTGTGTTTTAACTCTCTCTGTAATATGTCTCTTATTTTCCTGCCTCTACCATAGTTCAGGTCCTTATTGTTTCTCTTTTTGTCTTCATAAACTTGTCCCTATTTTTACTCCTCTCCAACCCTTCTTCCGTATTCCACATGGCAATTAACAGTGAATTTTCTAAAATATGTTATGCTTAAAATTCTTCAATAATTGCCTGTTGCCTATAGAATGAACTTAGATTCCATAGCATGGTACGTAGTACATGGTACAGGCCCTTTATCTGTGCTTGCTCTCCAGCCTTCTTTCCTCCTGCGCTACCCCCACCTTACCCATGACACTTTCACCACTTTAGGCCAGTACCATGGAAGTACCTTCAGTTCCTTAAGTATTTGTTTAACAATCATTATTTCTCATCCTCCTAGACTGACTTTTGTGTGGTCAGAGATTAGATTTTATATCCATTCATTCATTCATTTATTCATTTTTTAGAGAGAGAGAAGCACAGGCGGGTGGGCAGGGCAAAGGCAGAGGAAAAGAGAGAGATTGAGTTTTGAGCAGGTTCCATGCTCAGTGCAGAACCTGATGAGGGCTCCATCTCACGACCCTGAGATCATCACCTGAGCCAAAATCAAGAGTTGGATACTTAACCAACTGAGCCACCCAGGTGCTCCAATTACATTTATTTTTAAATACTTAGCAATGGCACATAGTAGGCACTTAATAAAATGTTTGAGTAAATTAATGATTAGCTTATAGTAAGTATTGAGCTCATTCTTAAAATAAATTGAACTCTGGGGCACCTAGGTGGCTCAGCAGTTGAGTGTCTGCCTTCGGCTCAGAGCATGACCCCGGGGTCCTGGGATCGAATCCCACATCGGGCTCCCCACAGGGAGCCTGCTTCTCCCTCTGTGTCTTTGCCTCTCTCTCTCTCTCTCTGTGTCTCTCGTGAATAAATAAATAAAATTTAAAAGAAACATTGAACTCAGATCTAATCATAATACATGTATAAAATGTACTAATAGGGATCCCTGGGTGGCGCAACGGTTTGGCGCCTGCCTTTGGCCCAGGGTGCAATCCTGGAGACCCGGGATCGAATCCCACATTGGGCTCCTGGTGCATGGAGCCTGCTTCTCCCTCTGCCTGTGTCTCTGCCTCTCTCTCTCTCTCTCTCTCTCTCTCTCTCTGTGACTATCATAAATAAATAAAAAATTAAAATCTTTAAAAAATAAAAAAAATAAAAAAAAATAAAATGTACTAATAAAATAGGCACCGTATTTTGAGAGCCTACTATATTCCAGGTACAATGTTAAGTGTTTTCCATACCTTATCTCTCATGCTTCCAACAGCAATGCAAAGTATGTTATCCTCACAAATGACCTAGTGAAGGAAAATTCAGGTTTAGAGAGATTGTGAACAGGCTGTACAGATAGAAAGTGGCAGATTGGCTCTCAGACTCATAGCTACATAGTTTTCTGCCCTTACGCACATAGTAGGAGTTGTCACATCGCCACCCAGAGTTCTAGCTCGTCACCAAGGCTTCCAATAAGACATGATAGCATTACAGTAAAACTTGTATGAGAACAGTGTGGATCCTAATAAGGACTCAGAGAACCGATGTTACAGATGGAGGAAAACGAGAAATCTCTACAAGGCGATTACATGATGTCTGGAAAGATTTCTTTGGCAGGCTGTTGGGCCTACAGACATCCAGCAAATGTGTCTTGTCCCTTCTGTGATATGACTGTAGGAAGGGCGGTCTTGAGAACCATCCTAAGCCACATGATTTGGAATGTTTGCAAGGATCCTACAAGGTTCCTACAAGGATGTGTGGATCGGGGGTTGGGTTCAGGCTGCGACCCGGGGAACAGTGGAATGAAGTGAGGACTCTGTAGGTACCAGCACCAGTGTGTTAACAAAAGACCTGAGAGGCTCATAACTTTGTCATCACGACAGCTTTGGCTGCGGCTGTAGATCGACTGCCTGTTGGGACCTTATCTCTCCTTTGTTTCCCCTTAAGGCTATTAGTGGTATTCAGTTTAACTGCATGCCATCTGCCCCTCCAATTTAAAAATGTCAAGGGTGGGGTGGATGGAGGGACACAGTGTGGGGATCTCCAGGATCCCTCCGGAGGGATTGTCCATTTTTTTTTTTACATAAAGCACCATCTGTGCTACTGAATCCAGAATAAAACTTACAAAGGCATGTTTTTTCCCCCTTTTGAAATTTATGTTATAGGAAATATTTAAAATATAGTTTTAGTGTTTTTATTCTAAAATATTCTGGGGTGTGTGTGTGTGTGTGTGTGTGTGTGTACGCGCATGTCTGTGTATGTTGGCGATGGAAAGGCATTTTGGTATTTGGCAAGAAGAGGGAAGCTTTATTTATAGGAACTCTATTTCCTGGAGTGTTACAGCTAACACTTTGGGTGGATAAGCGCCCAAGGACAATGTGAGTTAAATGTGCACTTGGGGACAATTCTTGATCTGTTCCTCATCACAGTTAAGTTGGGAGTGGTGTGCAGGGCAGTTGACTGTGCCACCCTAATCTTCAGAAGAACCTACAGATCTATATTAGCGTCTCGTTTTACCTGGGTAGATGAAAAAAAAAGGTAAGCTCAGTCAAAAAAAAAAAAAAAAATGCACTGCTAAGGAGCCCACGGTTATGCCACGGGAAGTGGAGGCGGAATGGGGCAAGTGGCCAGAGAGCTTGGGAGGCCTTTGTTCAGGTACCACGGCAAGTTCCTGGCAGCTGGGATGTGAGCTAGTGGGAACTTTTTTTTTTTTTTAGACTTTGTTTTTTTGGAGCAGTTTTAGGTTCAAAGAAAAATTGAGAGGAAGGTACAGAGATTTCCTGTTGGCCCCGTCCCCCTCGCATGCAGCCGCCCCACCCGCGCCTCCGCCCAGAGCCTGTGTGGACCCGCTACACCTGGGCCTCTAGGTGTCAGTGGTCCAAGGCCTTGGACGAGCACACCCTGCCACATTCTCCCCATGATGCTGTCCTACAATTTAGCGTCCCCCCACGATGCTGTCCTACAGCTTAGTGTCCCCCCACGATGCTGTCCTATAGCTTACTGTCCCTCTGCCGTCCACCTCCCCAGCCCACCCTGCGAGCTCCCATCCTTTTACTGTGTCCATAGCTTTGCCTTTTCCAGAGTATCATAGACTCGGAACCAGGCAGCAGGAAGCCCTTCCAGGTCAGCTTCCTTACTAACATGCATTCGAGGTTCTTTCGTGTCACTGTATAGCTTGATAGCGCATTTCTTTTTGGCACTGCCTAGAATATTCCATTCTCCGGATGTACCACAGTTTATCCATTGACCTACTAGAGGACATCTTGGCTTCAGTTTTGGCAATTATGAGTAAAGATGCTATAAATAAAAATAAATATAAAATTGAACTAAAAGAGTTAACATGAAGAAAAAGATGCTGTTAACATCCATGTGCAGGTCTTTGTATGGACCTAAATTTTCAGATACTTTGGGTAAATACTAACGCATATGCTTGTTTGATTGTACGGTAAGAATATGTTTAGTTTTTGTAAGAAACCACCCACCATCTTCCAAAGTGGCTAAAACATTTTGCATTCCCACCAGCAGCGGATGAAAGTTTCTGGAGCCCCTATCTGGTCAGCATTTGGTATTGTCAGTGTTCTGGATTTGGGCCATCCTGATAGGTGTGCCCTGCCATCTCGTTAGTTGTTTAATTTGCATTTCCCTGATGGCCTATGACACGGAACATTGTTTCATATGCTTATTTGCTGTCTCTCTCTCTCTCTCTCTCTCTCTCTCTCTCTGTATATATATATATATATTTTTTTTTTTCCTTTGGTGAGATTTCCATTAAGATCTCTGACCTATTTTTTAAATGAGTTATTTGTTTTCTTACTGTTGCCCAGACTGTGGCTTGTATTCCAATTTGCTTTACTTTTTTTTTTTTCTTTACAGAGCAAAGGTTTTAATTTCAGTGAAGTCTAGCTTATCAGTTATTTCTTTCATGGGCTATATCTTCAGGTATTTTTTTTTTTGAGATTTTGTTTATTCATGAAAGACACGGAGAGAGAGGCAGAGACACAGGCAGAGGGAGAAGCAGGATCCCTGCAGGGAGCTGGATACGGGACTTGATCCCAGGACCCCGAGGTCACACCCTGAGCAGAAGGGAGCCGCTCAGCCACTGAGCCACCCAGGTGTCCCTGTATCTTCACAGTTTTATATAAAAAAGTTATTGTCATACCCAAGGTCATCTAGATTTCCTCTTATGTTATCTGCTAGGAGTTTTATGGTTTTGCTTTTTATGATTTAGGTCTGTGATGCATTTTGAGTAAATTATTGTGACGGGTGTGAGTCTGTGCTAGATTCATTATTTTGCATGTATGTGTATGTCTAGTTGTTCCAGCATCATTTGTTAGAGAGACTGTCCGCCCCATTGTATTGCTTTTACTCCTTTTGCAAAGATCAGTTGACTGTTTTTGTGTAGGTCTGTTTCTGGGCTCTCTCTGTTCCAGTGATATATTTGTCTATTCTTTTGTCAATACCAGACGGTCTTATTATAGTTGTATAGTTGGTCTTGAAGGTGGGTGGTTTCAGTCCTCCAACTTTATTCTTCTCCTCCACTATTATGTTATTTTTTCCTCTCCATAGAAACTTTAGAATCAGTTCATTGATATCCATAAAATAATTTGCTGGGATTTTGATTGGGACAATTGAGTACTTTTAATGTGGTTGTACTTTCTCCCTTGGTCTTGCATGGCATTGTAAAAGAGATTTCTTTTGTTCTTTTTAAAAAAGATTAGCATGACTTACTCTTTTTTTAAAAAAAAAAAAGAAGGCTGCTTCTCCTTCTGCCTGTGTCTCTGCCTCTTTCTCTGTGTCTCTCATGAATAAATAAAATCTTTAAAAAAAAAAAAGAAATTTATTGAAGATATTCTAGGGAGATTTCTAAAATAACAGTGTCAAACACACAGGTTAATCTGTAACTTTAAGTAGGTATGATATTGAATAACCCAACTAGACCAAGAAAGAAAATTTTACCAAGAAATTGCTTCCCAGGTTGGGAATATTTTTGTGTGTGCCTTTGTTGGAATATCAAAAGATAGTTTGTGTACCTTGCAATGACATGTTGAAATGCCATTTTACTCTATGCTTCAGGTAAAAGGAAGGTAGCCATTTATCTTAGAGGTCACTCTGGAGACATACATTTATTCAAGTAGTAGGTGGAAGAAAAATACAGTATTACTTAAATCTTAGGATGCCTTTTGTTAAGTAAGTTGAAAATAAGTCTGTTAAAAGCGGGACTACAAATAAGGTCTTACTGGAATGAAGACACACATTCTTGGAATTGCTCTGCTCTTTCGAGGCTCCTTGATGAACCTTCCAGTAGGGTCTTCCTTGAGCTCATGGTTAGGGTTGATGATGCTTTATGGAAATCATAAGGTAAAGTTCAGGACAGATTGGAAGATTCATTTCTAAATTTCTTTGCTTTTTTGGTTGATTGGTTCGTTATCGTAGATGGTTAATATTTATCCCTTAGGCTGGATATTTTGTCATATTGGCCAGGTTTATCAAGCCAAATGTTTGGAGATTTTTCACATGACTATTTGAATTACTCTGGAATTCTCTGCTCTTGCTTTAAATTAATATTAAATGCAGATTTCTGGCCAAGGTATGCTATCCTTATAGCAAGATAGCAACATTTAGAGTCCTCAAGGATTTTAATCAATAGTTCATTAGACTAACAAATATTTGTTGAGCTCTCATGGTATTCGATAAACTGTCCTCATACATTAGAAGAGTGAGAGATGACTGAGAAGCCTAGGACCTGGCTTCTGTACTCAAGACCGTATATTAAGCAGAGCAGATAATCAATAGTTGTTGAATAAATACATTCATAAACAATGCTCATAATTTCTAAAGGAAAACCAGTAGGACTTTGTTTTGTTCTCTGCTCCATCTCCATAGGTTAGACTAGCCAGGTGTACTGGAAGTCCTCAGTGCATATGTGAATGAATGACCGAATGACCTTGTACTATCCTGGCTGGGTTAGTCAGGGAAGGCTTCATGGAGCAGTGGGATTTTAAATAGAGAAAGGGAGGGTCATGTAGAAATAGAGGATGATATGGAGGCCCCTCAGGAGACACCGGAAGCTGACAGTGGGAGCACAGCAGTGGTGGGAGATCACCAAAGGTCAATTTTAGAAAGCTTAGGAAGATGAGTTTAAATTTTCCTATAGATTCAATGGAGACTAAAAGGGACATTTTAGAAATATTAATCTAGAGGGATTATGCCAGATGCACTGACGAGAGGAAATTGTGAAAAGCACGTTGATGGGGCTTGGTGATTAAATCAATTGATGAGAGAAATGAAAGAGTCAGAGATGAAGACAGTCTTGAGCTTGGTTGACTTCGATAAGAGCGAAAACATGATCAGAAATAGGAAAAGCAGAAGGGAAAATTAACTTTTTTGTGGGAAGATTTTTGTGTTTTAAATCTTTTAGTGTTTGAAGTAATGAGAACATTTCATAGCACACAGAAAAAATCTCAGAAACAGAGATTATTTGACCTGAGGCATTTTAGGGAATGAGTTAGATCAGACTCCAATACAACCTCTGCTCTCTTACTGATGACCTGTCAGTGACGTGATGACTGATGTTATCTTCAAGCTGACTAGGGTAAGGGACAGCCTAGAGAAATGCATTCTTTGGCCTAGGCGCACAGCACAAGTAGGGTGGCAGGTACAGTCATCTCCAGTGTTTTGGAGGGTACTTAAAGAGCATTCCTTTATTTGGAATTTGAGTTTTCCTTTTTTAATGTTTTTATGTTTGGGGGATTTTTTTTTTTTTTTTTTTTTTTGAGAGAGAGAGAGCAAGCATGAGTATGAGTTGAAGGGTGGGCAGAGGGGGAGAGAGAGAGAATCTTAAGCAGACTCCCTGCTGAGCATGGAGGAGCCCCATGCGGGTCTCCATCTCACCACCCAGAGATCATGACCTGAGCTGAAATCAAGAGTCAGATGCTCAACCAACTAAGCCACCCAGGCACAACCTCCCTTTTAAATTTGAAGGGCCATTATACAGATAGTTCCAGATGGGTAACATATTTGGAGGTATTAGCTACACAGTATAAACATCTTATAAGGTGTAATCCTTTAAGTATTACGCAATATATTCATTCATTCTTACTAATAAAAATAGTCCTAAATTGCCTTCACACGTGGTATTAGTAATGAATTTCTTTATCTTTCTTTTAATAATATCCTAACATATTTATGTTTAACGACTTCCACGTAGATATTATGGAGTTGAAGCTTACTGAATTCTGAGCATATTTTGCACCACAAATGTTCTTTCTAGAACATTTGATCATGGGTTTGGGTTGCCATGTTGCCACTTTTGAGGAGAAAGCCATTGCTAAGGCCAAGGCCTCCCTCTTGTAGCAAGTCTAGATGGGTCTTCAACGTATCTCTCATTGGCTTGGATGTTGCTAGGATTGATGGTTATAAACAGAGCTGCTCCTGGATGTGGGTTGAGTAGACGTGGTGGGCTCCGAAGGAGGGTTGGAGACCTTTAGCATATGTGCTTTTGAATTTCAATCCCTGTTATATGTAAGGATAGAAAATAAGTGTCCATCTTCCTGCTCAACACCCTTAGTAACTACCTGCCCCAGACCTAAGAATGCAAGCTCAACACTGGGCTTTTACCTTCTGGAGACCACGGATGACATTCCAAAACTGAGCTGACCTTCACGTGCAAGCACTCTAGTTACCTCTTGTTCTTCCCCAACCTTTTGGAGATGTAATTGACATATAACATTGTGTAAGTTTCATGTATAGAATGTGATGGTTTGGTACATATGTAGATTACAGAAATGTTTGCCACAAAAATATTAAATAACACATCTTTACCTCATAGAATTATATTTTGTTGTTGTTATAGTGAGAACATTAAGGCTCTACTCTCATAGCAACAGTGCAGGTACACGACACAGTGTTGTTAGCTCTAGTTACCTGGGGCCCCTTAGATCTTGGAGTATTCATCTTATAACTGAAAGTTTGTGTCCTTTAACCATCATGCCCTCAAGTTCCATCCATGTTGTCACAAATGTCAGGATTTCCTCCTTCTTATGGCTGAATATTTCATTTTATATAAATACCTCATTTTCTTTATCCATTCATCACTACGCTCATATCTTAGCTGTTGTGAAATATATTGCGATAAACATGGGAGCCCAGATGTCTTGTTGGGATTGTGATTTTGTCTTCTAAAGATATATACTTGGAAGTGGGATTGCTGCATCCCATGGTAATTCTATTTTTAATTTTTTGAGGAACCTCCATACTGTTTTCCATAATAGCTGCACCAATTTACATTTTCATCAACAGTGCACAAGGGCTCCCTTTTTTCCACATTCTTGTCAGTATTTGCTATCTCTTGCTTTTTGATAACTTTAATGGGTGTGGGGAGATATCTCACTGTGGTTGTGATTTGCATTTCCCTGATGATTGGTAATATTGAAGCACCTTTTACCTTTTCATGTACTTGTTAACTATTTGCATGTCATGGAAAAAATGTTTATTCAAGTCCTCGGCCCATTTTTAAACTGGATTGTTTATGTCTTTGCTATTGAGTTGTAGGAGTTCCTCATATATTTTGAATATCAAAATATATGATATTTTATCAGATATATGATTTACAAATATATCCTCCTATTCTGTAGATTGCCCTTTCATTTTGTTGATTATTTCTTTTGCTCTGAAGAAGATTTTTAGTTTGATACAGTCTGACTCGCTGATTTTTACTTTCATTGCTTGCTCTTTAGGGTCATCCAAAAAAATCATTGCAAGACCGATGTAAAGCAGCTTTTTTCCCTTTGTTTTCTTCTAGATGTTTTCTGGTTTTAGGTCTTAGGTTTAAGCCTTTAATCCACTTTGAGTTAATTTTTGTGTATGTGCATAAGCTAGAGGTCCAGTTTCATTCTTTTGCATGTGGATGTCCAGTTTTCCCAGCATCATTTATCAAAGAGACTGTCTTTTCACCATTGTGTTTTCTTGGCTCCGTTGTCAAATATTATGCATGAGTTTATCTCTGGGCTCTAGATTCTGCTCCCTTGGTCTATGTGTCTGTTTTTATGCTAATACCATACTATTTTGACTACCATTAGACGTTCTGTATATGTCTGTTAGGTCCATTTAGTTTAAAGTATCGTTCAGGGGATCCCTGGGTATCGTTCAAGTCCAGTTGGTTTTCTGGCCAGATGATCCTCTCATTGTTGAAAGTAGAATATTGAAATCCCCAACTATTATTTTACTGCTCTCTGTCACTTACTTGGGATCTGTTGATATTTGTTTATCATATTTGGGTGCTTGAATGTCTTTGCCTCCAGTCATCTGCCTTTCTGGGTTAGCAGCTTGGTGGAAGGAGATGAGGGACTGAATGGGCATGAGCCACGAGTCCCGTATGTTTTTTCCCCAGTTAATGGAGACAAGGAAGAGAGTGAGTGGGAAATGTCTAGCATAGGAATAGATGAGAACCAGACCTTTTACAGTAAAATGAAAGATGGAATAGTCAAACCTTGATCATCACTAGCTGGGAAATAAAATGGCTATGAAGTATTAACATCTGGTAATTTACTGTCATCATCCTAACTCTTGAAGAGTTTTTTATTTCTTCAATTGCAGTGATAGCACTGAGATTTAAAAAAAAGAATATTAGTTTTACAAGGTTAAACCAGTTCGTAGCAGTAGTAATCGTCTTCACGGAAGTTCTGCAAGTTTATTAGCAACTAACCTGTGGGCCAGCAGGTTGATTGGGAAAAACGAGTTGATTGGGAAATCCTAATCACCTGACATTTGGCAGTGGCGAAGGAAAAGCAGATGCAGATGTAGTAGGTGCAGTCCACGTGCCAGAGGCTCCCGGTGTGGGCACATGGACTTTCATAGTAGCAAACAGCCATGGATGAAAGAAGAACAAAAATTCTAGAAATGGGAAGCTTCTAGCATGAGGAGGTGGAGTATTCTTAGACTGGGGTTACTGAACTACTTTTCAATCTGAAATCTCCAGGAATAGGCAATTTCCTGTTTCTGCAAATACCGAATGAAAAGCCAAACCTGTGTTCTCGGATGTAAAGGTCCAATTTGCCAGATTGAAGGACACTTGCACTTTTTAGCTAAGTGAGCTAGCCGGCCGTGCGTGCGAGTCCCGGTGGCAGTATGACCTCTGTGACCTCTCTTCTCTGTCGCGGAATGTAGGTGCTAAGAACGGAGGGGAGCCCGACGATGCTGAGCTGCTAAGGCTCAGCAAGAGGCTGGTGGAGAACGCAGTGCTCAAGGCCGTGCAGCAGTACCTGGAGGAGACGCAGAGCAGAGGCAAGCCCGCGGATGGGAGCTCCGGGAAGGCCCGAGCGGCTGACCGGGGTGGTGCTGACGGCGACCAGAGCGGGAGGTGAGGCCCGGGCAGGCCCCCGCCCCGGGAGGCACCTGCTCCCCTCTGCCGGGCCCACGGGCCCGCGGGCCCACCGACCGCCCGCACCGCCTGCACCGCCGGCTCTCGTCCAGTCTGTGGAGACGGCCTCCTACGTCCGTGGCCAATGTGCTTGCGTTTCTGAAGCACCACGGGGGACAAACGGCGCCACGGGCAGCAGGTGCACTGTGGGAGAAGAGGGGCCCAGGTCCCACCTGCCCTCCGCACAGCCCAGGCGGGCGGCTCTGGGCTGTGCCTCCTGGACACAGACGGAAGGCCACCAAGGGCCTGGGCTGGAGGGAGCCCTGCCATCCCTGCTGCCTGGCTGGCAGCTGCAAGTGCTAAACCGAAGACCCTGCCCGTCGGGATCGTCCTCCACCCTGTTGGTCCACAGTGTCTCACGTCTGTCCTCCGTCTGCTGTTGCCACGCGGGGACTTTTATTTACAGCAAATTCGTTTCGTGCAAATGATATATTTTTTGGCAAAATGCAACCACCTTTTCTATAAAACGTGGGCAACAACATAAAGGTTTCTTTTAACCTCCTTTGGTAAGTCGGTGTGCCCTATGTAATGCTTTTCACTGGCATTTGAATGTAAAATGTGTCATATAATTTTTTCTCCCCGCAGGCAAGAGGCCCATTGGACTCCAGGACTTAATTCGTGAAGCTCTGCGGCGAGAAAGGATGGGTCTGAAGTCCAAGGTGAAGCAGATAAAGGAACTCTTGTTAAAACCGGAGACTCAGGCCAGGATAAGGAGGGAGCTTCTGGAAGGAAGACCTGCTAGCAGCCGGCCCGGCGGTGACCCGGGTGACCGGGTGCTCCAGGCGCCCCCCCGCACCCCAGGCCCTGAGCGCGGCCACGCAACAGGCCACGACTGCTCCGCCAGGAGCTGACGATTTCTTGCCAAAGAAAACTGGTTCTGCCCTGTTGTGTTTAGAGCTGACCCTGTGCTTTCGCATGTTTGTTTCTGTAATATCAAGAATCATTTTACAGAAAGGACTTCATTAGCTGTCGCGACATGGTCCTTGGGTTCCCGCAGGTGATGTGCACAGACTGTGAAAAATCATTTACAGACAAAAAAAAAAATACAGTATTTTAATGGTCACTTGCCTTCTGTTGATGTGATTTTTTTTGTTGCTATTAAATCAGAAGTAGTATTGTCCACACAAGTCTCTATCTAGTGTTACTTTTAATGGGAATCTGAATGTTTATTGAACACTAGTACTTGAATGAGCGTTTCTAAGTGTAATTATTATAATTACTAGTTAAGAATGTTTTATAACATCCATATGTATTATTTTTTAATGATCAAAATGTAGTTTGCTTTTTCATTTCTTAATGAATGAATGTTTGGGATTTTTATTTTCTACTTTTCTGAAGATAAGCCCTAGGTCTTACTGTATTCCTTATAACCTGAATTTGTTTGCACTGGTTCATTTTTAAAGAAAATCCTTGAAAAACTCCCCCCACCCCCCCTTGATACTCACTGGTAACGGCTTTTTCTATAAGTCATTGCAAAATTGCTGCTACTAAGAGATCATGATGGAGGGGAAATTATTGGAGATCAAATATGTAATCATTTCATATGTAAAATCCAGTTTACTCATGGATTTTAGCTATTTTTTCACTGGGCAAATCCTACATTTATTTATAAATGAGTTTATGCATTTTCATGCGTTTTAATAAATGTATCGTTTTCCCTTGTTGCCTCTCCTCACTTTTTTCCTCATTCATGGAAGTGGGTGCTGTGTTGGTGTAAGGAAGTCCTAAGCAGGAGCTCTGGTAGTTTCAGTGTGTTTTCACCATTACTTACACGTCCTTATTCTTCATGCTCGGACAACACCATTGCCAGAGCACCGTCAACTTCAGAATTTTAAATCACCTCAAATCACTTAGCTTCACAGAGAATTAACAAAACAACGCCAAACACAAAGAAAACCCAAATAGCACCCCACAAACTGCTAATTATGTGCCAGGGAAGTGACAGCAGGAGCAAAGATGAAAGGAGTGAGGCCTTCCAGCTGGAAGGCAGGGAGCTGCCTACCATGAAGTCCCTTGATGGTGGAGGGCTTTCCTGCTCCGAGACAGCTTCCTTACATAAACCTTTAAGATAGGAAGCAAAGATATTTTGGGGCTTGCCTTGATTTTCAAATGAAGAAATGGCCTTTAGGAGACTGAGTGCCTAATGCAAGGCCTCTGCTGTTAGGGAGCTGGCCATGAGCTGCAACCCCGGGGCCCCATCTCAACTTTCCGGGGCAATTTTCACTGTCTCATAATCCAGGTTAACAGGATTTCAGGAGAAAGAGCTCTTCTCAGCCTGTATCCATAAATAACCTTTATTCCCAAGGAACTCCTCCAGTCTTCCCAAACTAAGTGAAAGGCTGAGGGAGTGTCCTGTTTGCAATCTGGGGTTACAGGTCTCTTAGGTAAGAATCATTGCTTCCATTGGTTAGATGCCTGCGTGCCAGGTGATTTAGGCAGGTCCTTACTTTTCTTCCCTTCACTGACCCTGCTAGGAAGGTACTAGGATTGTTTTACAGATTAGGAAGCTAGGAAACAGGGTGGGGGGCTGGGGTGTAAATGGTTAAGTGGCTGTAAAGCTAAATGGCTATTTATAGAGCTAATAAAAGGTGGGGCTAAATTTAGACTTGGATCTTCAAAGCCACCGACTTTCCACAATGCAACACTTCCTCTCTACCACGTTAAGGACTAACGGGCAACCAAGGGGGTCACTTTCTTATGACTCAGCCAGCTCCCTGAAGCCCTGAAGTTCTATAACATCAGAGTTGTCAGCTGATAGGATGGAACTGGAGAGGACGGATCCCCAGATATTTAATTTAGGGTTTAAAAATTCTAATTCTTACCAATAAAATCTTCCTTTAAAGAAGGTTTCTGAAAATAATGGAAAATATACGGCAAAACATGTTGTTTTCTTCATGGATCCATTCTAAAAACCAAAGAAGAATTTGTAAAAATCTAAGTTTGGGATCTGAAATATTCAAAATGACCTTTCCCCACTAATCAGAGTCATAGAGTAATTGCTTGTAGGGTTACATCACCAGAATATGTTGTCCTAAGATGGTATTAATTGGTCTTGGTTTGGTCCAGGACATGCATTGTGGCTTCTGGATCGTCCACCACTGAGAAGTGATTTTCTTTATTAATACAGACTCTGTGCCCAGCACGGATCCCAATGAAGGATCCCAATATGGGTTGAACCCACAACCCCGAGATAAAGACCTGAGCTGAAAATCAAGAGTTGGATGCTTCACATTCTGTTCCATGCGTGTTAGTTCCCATCTTGAGGCAGGGAAACTGCGATGGTACCTATGTTTATAACAAAAGTCCAACATCTTTCAGTCACTGGAAAAATGGTAGGTCCTAGATAACTACTTTAAGGGGTGTTAAAAAGTTATATTTTCTTTTTTTTTTTTTTTTAAAGTTATATTTTCAACAGCAGGACAAGAGTCCGTCAGCTTTGCACTTGGCCTGTTTGCAGAACGTTCTCTCACCGTATCAATCCACTTCTCGGTCTAGGCTAACTACCGCCCTGTGAGACCTGCCGACTCGGGAGCGCAAGCATGCTTAGGATTCACACTGTTCTCTCCAAACCCCAGTGTGCCCCCACCCAGCTATTCCAAACACCAGGTGTTCTCCCAAGGAGGTAAATCAATCAGTGTTAACTGCATATTCTACACCTCATTTCAGATCTATGACCAATAAGATACGTTTGCACTTCCGCACACACTCACAGATGCATAAACCGGCTACCATGTTATGTGACAAATTCAGATTTATTTCATTAAGTAATTAAAGACAATAAACCTATAGTATGTCCAAACGTAACTCGGATGATCGATTGTTATCCATTGTATTCATCATGTTCAAAAATTCTATTATAATAATTTGTTCTTTGGACAAATTGTAGATGCATTTCTGAATTCCAATCTTTCTCAGGTAAAGAGAACCCATATAAAAAATAAATAGATCCAGTGTACTTTAAAAAAAAATAGTTTCCAAGTCCCTACATGAATTTGATAGCAGCACGCAGGCTAACAACACAAAACCTTGTATTATTTCACTCATAGTAAACATGAATATTAAAGAAATTCACTTTGAGTCAGCGAATTTAAAATTCTGATACAGCTACAGAACTTTCCCCCTGGATTATGGTTCTGGGAATAAAAAGGAAGTTGAGTGCTGAAGGAGGGCGCTGGCATCACCAATGTGATACACCGGAAGCTGCTTATTTGCACCCGGTAAGGGCAGCTGATACCCTGAAGCGACTTGGGATGATTTTAAGATGCAAACTGCAGTAGTTGCTCCTCTGCAGAGTCTGCCTTGGTCGCTTATGGGAAGGTCATTAAGTCCTTAAGGTCAAAGCATCAAAGTTAGGAACAACACAACTGAGGAGTCACTTCATACTTTCCAGTAAACTTCCGTTCTTTCCCTTTAGTGGTTCAAACCATTTCTGAAAAGCCACTATCCCAGGACGCTGCCCTATACCTGTGTGTGTTCGGCACAACTCCGACCCACCGGCCTGCAGGCCTGCCAGCCTGAGCAGCTGTATGGCGTTCGGGGCTCTCGTTCTTAACCTTAGAGCGAACTGGCACGACCCTTCAGATTGCTTCCCACGCTTCCCGCCAGAACCCGGGTGGGCACAAGGTCAGTGTCCTCTCCTGGCTTATTTTTAAAAACACATATATGGTATCCATAATTTTTAAAAATCTTTTTTTTTTTTTTTTTTTGGTAAATGCTTGTGTGGGATCTATAAAGCTGCAGGCGGAGAGAGGACAAAGAGTAAGTTTATACCTGGACAGGAATTATAGTTCTGACAAAGGCAACATTAGTGATATGTATGCACCAATCCAAAAAATACCTGATATGGTAATTGAGGCAGAAAAAATAGAATGAATATGGAACAGTGGGGAGAAGCTAAGTATACCCTTGTAAGACTCTAGAAAGCACATTTGGAAGCTATTTTTCTCCGGTTCCTGCTTGAGAAATGTCTGTATGAAGGAGCTGTGATAGGGGCTTCGGAGGATTTCATGGATATTTGCCAACTCTGACTTCCCAGCATCTTTGAACACCTTCCTCTTGGGAGAGAACTTGCTACCGCAAGTGCAGGGTAGAGGGCCTGAGGTAGGGGCTGGAGCTCACTCTGTCAGCCTTCTTTGTCACTGGGGTTCAGGCACATGACCTGGGGTACCCCAGGCGAGTGCTGACTGCATGGACTCAACCCGTTCCAGTGAGGGTGGTGGAGGGGTGGCCGGCCCTTGGGAATGGTAGTGGCCGGGGGGGGGTCCCCTGGGGGTCCCCTGGAGCAGCTGGCCGTGTAGTGGGGCCTTCCTGCTGCTGTTGGGTCTCCAGCCTGATGCTCTGCACCTCCTGGGGATTCTAGGAGCTCCTGGTACCTTACCCTAAAGTTCCTCATGCACTTACAGCCGACACGCTGCCTGCGACTAAAACTCCCGATCGACACCAGCTACACTCCCCTGAGTCGGTGTTTGCACACCAAGCACAACTGGCATTTTGAACGGGACACGTCTCCGCAGAGCAGGATGCTCCTGGCTGAAGTGACCATTCCTGGCTTCCGGCCGTAATGTCAGCAGCCCGCTTCGGCCCTTGTGACAACTGAACACACACCTTACACCCCAAATCCCCTCCGATTGGGGGCAACGTAAGCCCCAGTGGGGTGCGTACTACTGAGCTGTGTGCCCCTGGCAGCACAGAAGAGCCCGGGCTCCTTCTCATGCCCACTCTTAACAAGTAATTTAGGCCTCAAAGAGGATGTGCTCACGGGGGCTCTGTCCACGCTTTACCGGATACCCAGGTCGACACAGAAGAACAAAACCCACCTGCACATTGTATGTGACATGGATCAGAAGACCTGGTTGCTGTCCCTGGAAAATGATTGACAGGATCAATTGTGATGGTAGTGGTATCACCATTGAAAGGATTTTAAAGGTTTATATAATTTGAGGGGCAGACTTAGAATCCTAAAGCAATATCATATGATGGGTAATATAATAATAGGGCTATTTCCTACTTATTTCATAAAAATAAATATTTTACATTATGTGCTTAAGAGCGAAAGTCTGTAAGAAGCAGATGTAGGGATATTTTAAGATGATAATTTGGAGAGAAGTTAGAAGTACAGAAATGCCTTAATATATGAACAATCCTGGTTTTCCCTGAGAGGCATGCTAGAAAGATTTCAGACATAAAAATGGGAAAGAGCTATTACTATGGGCTCCACTGAAACCCGAAGGTTGGATTCCTGAGACAAATGACATGCATGGAAATACAGAGAAGAGCTCAGTGGCACATTTACACCAATGGGATGTACTAAAGAGCCAGAAGGAAATGAGTCCATCACATTAAGTATAGATCGTGGAAGATTCAGACTTTCCGTGATAAATGACCAGTGTTCAGTGCATTCACAATGCCTGCCTTTTATGCTTATGATAAATAAACCTCATAGTTTGTTGCTTTCCATAATGAATTATTAAAAAAAGAAATCTGACTATTCTAGATCTAGCTAGAAGAAAATGAGATAAATTAGTATGGTTAGGCCGGAGTAGGTTGGATTATTGGCACCAATTCTTCACCCCTCCCTATACCCTTTTCCATGTGATTGCCTGTTTCCTGTGATTTAACAGTTAATCCCATTAAAGGCAGATTGTATTTTTCTGCCCTCTTGATGGTGGGCATGGCCACGTGCCTTGCTTTGACCAATGGGATGTATCTGGATGTGAAGCAAGCAAGGCTTGAAATTTTGAGATCTGGGGAGCAAACCTGAAACATCCCTGCAGCCTGGAGCCAAGCCCAGCCCCGAGCAGGTGTGCTCGTGCAGATATGGGAGCCAGAAATAGATGCTTACTGTTCTCTGTCACCTGGTTTTTTGTTATGCAGCATTCTTGCAGCAAGAGCTGACTAGGTCGGACCTACAAGCCAAACTGAAACACAACAGAAAACTTGAGCAAAATTGTGCCAAAAAAAAAAAAAAAAAAAGCCCTAGAATCCAGGCAGGATGTAGCACTTGGAGGCTATATGAATTCTGTACCATATAACCTAGCTTACTCTTTTATCATTTAGTAGTTTTGCTTTTAAATAATTTATACAATATGTTGATATATGACTATAAAATATTAACAGTGATGAATTCTGAGTGATGGGATTACAAGTGAGCTTAATTCCTATTTTGTGCGTTTGAGCATTTTAAAAATGTCATGTAATTAACATTTATTCCTATAAAAATCTTAAAGCCTACATTAAAATAAAAATAATCTGTTCAGCTATCAGTTGATTTCTTCAGAGCCATAAGTGCTGCGTAAACATTGCACTACTCAGAAATCATTCATTCATTCATTCATTCATTCATTCATTCATTCATTCAGTGTTCCCGTGGGCCAGATACTGGGCTGGGTGCTTAGTACATGAAAGACCCATTTGTTGGAACGATGTGTTTATTCCTTTCTTTATAATCCCTGTTTCTCCTCATCGCCCACCTCATTTCAAATAAGACCTTATCTTTGGGGGGAGGGCTAACCAAAATAAGAAGAGAAAGAAAGAAGGCTGATTTTCGTAGTGGCCCAATTCTTTTTTTTTTTTTTTTTTTTTAAGATTTATTTATTAGAGGGGAGAGGGGAGAGGGAGAGAGTCTCATGCAGACTCCCTGCCAAGCACGGAGACCGAGGTGGGGCTCCATCCTAAACCCCTGAGATGATGACCTGAGCCAAAATCTGGAGTCGACAGGTAACCAAGTGAACCTCCTGGTGCCCCTGCAGTGGAGGAGGAGGAGGAGGGGGAGGAGGACGAGGGCCGGGGTGTAGGCCTGCCCTCCGGCAGAGGGGAGCTCCCCAGAAGAGTCCAGGGGAACCCGTGCCCCAGACCCGCCCAGCTTGGGGCCCTGACCCTGATGGCCCTTCCTGGAGCTCCCCGGGCGGGGGGGTGGGGACCTGAGGGCGCCCTGGGTTCCAGCCGACCCTCGACCTCCCTTGGTCTGAGTGCGAATCCCTCCCTCATCCCTTTGGGAACTAAATGCATCTCCTTCCGCCCAGAGGACCCGAGGGCCACTCCTGGGGGACGGAAGCCTCCGGAGGAACCGGGCGCCTGCGGCCTCCTCCCGCAGGGCCGGGAGCCTAAGTGGCCCCAAGGCCAGGGGCAGCCGCGCCCGCCGCCCGCGGTCCTTCCCTGTGACTCCCCTCCGCCCGCTTTCTCCACGCACCGCCTCGCTCCACGCCCGGGCGCGGGGTCCCTCCTTCAAACCTGGTGCCTCGACGGCCAGCCCCGCGGGGGCTCCGACCTCGGGCTGCGGGGAGGCCTCCTCCTCCCGCCTCTCTCCCCCGCGGGCTCCTCGTCCCAGGGGCTGAGCCTGGGCAGAGGCACCGCGGGGGGCAAGGGGGGCGGGGGCAGGGGCTCCCCTGGGGGGGGTGGGGGCCCCCTGTCCGCAGCCCTCTCTGGTGGAAGCGCCAGGGAGGCTGCCGGCTTAGGATAGAAGGACCCCTTGGCTGCTGTCCCGAGTCACCCTTAAGAGCCGAAGGGGTGCGGGGCTCGTCTGGCCAGTGGAGGCGTGAGAGCAGCTGCCTTCACCGCCTGATGGGTTTGCAGAGGCCTCAGGGCTGGGGAGATCGGCTTCTACCCCACAATGGGCAAAACCTGCAGTAAATGGAAAGATATAAATTGGCAAAAGCATGTTATCATATGCAAAGATACAGACCTCCCTAATAATTAAATAAAACAAGTTAAGACAGTAATGAGGTACCTTTTTAAAACCGTTCAGAACATAAAGAGTCAAGCAAAGATTTAGAAGTTTGATAATATATGAGGCTGGTGAAATTGTGTGAATCGGGAATCTTTTTATCATTTTGGTAAGAATATGTATAGATATAACATTTTGGAAGGACAATTTAGTGAAATTTATGAAGACGCATAAACTGAAAATGTTAACCTAGAATTTAGTTCCACTGCAAAAATTTTTCTATAATTATATTTGCATGTGCTTGCAAAAATGCAAGTGCAGGGATGTTCATTGCACCACAGCTTATGCTGGCAACCACAGCAAAAAAAAAAAAAAAAGATAACTAAAATTCAATCAAAATAGGTCTGATTAATACATTGTGGTGTATGCCACTGTTACAAAGAATAAAATGGATAGAGATGTTTTGAAATGTAAAGGTCAGTAAGTACATTAAGCAAAGTGGAAAGCACAAGACAATACCAATAATATGCTTCTATTTGGGAAAGTTCTGGAAGGATACCCAAGAAGTTTCTGAAGATGCTTCCTTTGGAGACTGTGACTGAGGGTCTGGAAGGTGCTGGGATCCCCTCTCTGTCGGTGCCCTGGGAGTCTTAAGCAACCCTCAGCCCAGGGACTCCGTGGGGGTCCGGGCTGGGGAACTGGAGGATGGAGTTCAGAGCAGCAGAGGCTTCAGGAGAAGCTCAGTCTCACGTGGGGAATGAGTGGAGTGACCCGGTGGACAAGGACAGGGGACCAGGAAATGGGGGGCAAGTGGGGAGGGAGGGGGGGTGCAGGTTCGCAAGGCTGGTGAGGCAGGAAGCCCCGAGGAGTGAGTGTCCAGGACCCCTAGTGACAGGCCCTGCAACATACCCAGAGGAGAGGGTCGCCCCCAAAGGTCACCTCGGGGATTTGCTGCTAGTGCAGGACTTGAAGGGCCGGGCGGTTGGTGGAACGCATGGTGTGGACACGCATGTCCCCAGGAGCACAGCAAGACAGAAAATGCCCCCCGGGGAGGGGGTGGGGAGGCGCCAGAGGGAGGGTGGCCGTGGGCCCGTCCTCTCCTATGAGCGGGTCCTCGCTCTGCTTCTGCTGCTGGGGTTGGAGACAACACCCTGCAGCAACTGTGTGGTTCGAGCCTGAGGTTAGAGACCAGGTTTCGTGAGCAACTTGGACGACAGGGGAGGGGAGGGGAGGGGACAAAGGGGGGTACGGAGCCACACACGAGGGCTTCTCTGAAAGCTGGGTTCCCAGCATCAGGGTTTTTTTGAACTTGGAAGGCTGAGTTCATTTTCCCCAACTTTTTTGAGGAGTAATGGACAAATATGATTGTTCATACTTAAAGTGACCAATCTGGTGACTTGCTGCCCGTACACACTGTGGAGCGATTACCAAGGTCGGGAATTAGGGCGTCCACCCAGCACCCCACTAACTACTCGGTGAGTTTCAGGCACAGGCCTCTGTGTGGTTCTGCATAGTCACGGCCCGGCCCGCACGTGGGACCCTGGAGGGTCTCCCTGCGGTCGCTGCAGGTGTCACCTCTGGCCCCTTCACCCCACCCCCCAAACTTGGCTCCTAAAACCCGTGGATCCGCGTGTACGTGATAACACACAGTGTTTGCCTTTCTCATTTCCCCGGGATGAGCCTCCAGGTGCACCTGCCACGGCACCGTGGCTCCCCAGTTACAGAGCAAACTGCTTTTCAAAAACGTGCAACTGACAAAAATTTCTTGCAATTTCTGTTTTTTCTTTTAAAGAAAGAAGGGAGTGAGGGAAACATTAAGAGAATTTGCGGCGAGCCCCACCTTGGTGGGATATCAAAATCCTGTTCTTATTGATCTCGTCAGGCACGTATCTTGCTGCTTGTGCATCTAAACATAGTGCCCAGAGCTGGGGGCACGAAGGGAAAGTGAGGGGAATGGGAGAAGTAGGTGCTTCACATCCGCTATTAATTACTTCAGTCTCAGGTGACTTAGGCGACCGCTTCGAATGCTTCGACAGGGAATAGCCACTTTGTCACGATGCTGGAGGCAGCATTTTAACGATGCTCTAAGAAGGCTCTATGGGTGCCAAGTAAGACTGTAGGTGAGAAGCTGAAAAATCCAACAGTATTATAACAGGGAGAGTCTCGTTGCTGCGTGGCACAAAATAGGCACTCAAGTAATTTCTAAGCCGTTTCAAACATTTCTATGCAGCAAAATTCCTTTTTCTGGCCTACAGTTTTATGAGTTTTTATGCATGTGTGAGTTCTTGTAAGCGCCACCACAGACAAGACCCAGAAAAAATTTCATATCCTACAGAGTAATGAAAGCTGCCCCTTTGTCTTGAGACCCTCCCTCCGCCCTGAGCCCCTGCTAACCACTTACCTGTTCCCTGTGCCTACATTTTCACCTTTTCCGCCAGGGCAATCATACAGCAGGAATCTATCCGAGGCTACGTTCTTTCACTTAACATAATACATACACATTTTTTTTAAAAGAATGTTTATTTTTGCTGAATACAAGATCAAGGAGTACAGGAAAGCCTCAGTTACTGTAGGCCTTACATGGGTTGTGCCCTGATACCCTAAAAGAGGCGGAGAAGTCCCGCAGACACTGCTGAGACACCGTTTCCCTTCATCTGTAACGAGTGCCTAGTCTTTAAAGCGTGTGCATCCGGATTTGCCTCTTCTGTTCCGGGCTGTCCATGTCCTCCCGAGGCTTGATGGAAGGAAGCAAACTGGCCGCCCTACAGACCTCCTCGGTCTCTGCATGCGGACACCTAATTACTCAGTTTTTAATTAAATCTGTTAGTTAGATGGGCACTTGAACCTATTCCGTGGCTGGTGAGATACTCCTCAGCAGCAGATTTCCTTGTTCCCTGGAAAACTGCTGACCTCCCCAGCTGTCAGGGTGCACTCGGCTTGGGCTGTGCTGAGGAGCACAACTCTGCGCAGACAGCATTAGTTGGATCCGTGAGAGGCAGGAAGCGCCAAGGCTTGCACTTTATGGCCTGAGGGGCACTTGCAGCTTCCATCAATAGGCTCCCACTTCCACCATAAGCAGCACATTCCTCCCGCGCTGGAGCTGCTCTCTGTAGACGGAGCCCTTACTTGGGAGGGAACGAATACTGTGCTCGGAACTCCCCTCGGACGAGCATGGTGAGCGGATGCAGAGTTCCGTGCCTGCTGAGTAAACAGAACCAGCAACCTGCACTTCCAGCTCTCCTCACACACGCACAGGTGCACACAGGCACACACATTCACTCTCGTGTGCTGTGGGGGATGCGGAACTGTGGCCCTCAGGGAGCAGTCTACGTTGCAAACTGGTTTGCTCTGGCGTTCCTAATGATACAGAGCCCTAAGGAAGCAGATGTGCTGTGGGTTGTTTAGGGTGGAGAAGACCCTAGAGAATGGCTGCATGCAAACTCACTCCATTTCTTCTAATGGTTAATATCAGGCAATTTGAGTTGATCTTTTCCAATGAGCTCAGCTCTGTACTTCCTAGAGCTTCCTTTTAAACATGTTATAATTTACAAATGGATTTTTCCCCCATTTTAATTTTTTAATGCATTTCTGTTGAGGTTCTCTGTTTATTTAAAATTTTGTGTTTTAAATTATGGAAAGTCTGTGATCAAGAAATGGAGTAGTTCGATCACCAAGCACAGCATTTAGATATTTCTACTTAGATCACCACCATTGTGCTGATCAGACCGGGGGACTCTTCACTGGTATGTCTTCCCCGCTGGAGAAGGGTAAAGAACTGTGCTAAAGACTAAAAAATGAGTAGGCCATTGTTTATACGTACCTCACTGGGAAAATGCAATTAACTCCACTTCTTCTGGCTGGGTTGCTCTCTTTTGAATTCAGGAATGTTATAATGGAAGGTCTGTCTGGAACTGTCTGTCTGGCTGTCACCCAAACGGCAGTAAATACTTCTTCTTTGTGTGCTCGTTACACCGTGAACACGCTCACACTCTTAGAACTCTTGGCCTTAATGCAGTTGTCCTTCCTTCAGGTGTCTTGGACGCCTCCCGTGACAGGAACTTTTTCTTTGTACATGTAAGGTCTCAATAAATATTTTTGACTAAATATAATTTTTGAGAATTATAATTTTTTTCCCATTTTTTCTAGACCTAAAAAAACAGTACACTATGGCTTTGGAAATGCAGGTTTAGACAATTTTCTGTAAAAAATGTCATTTTCCAGGTCATTCTTCCCTATATTTCAAGAACACCTAAGAGGACTCAAGTACCTTGTGCCCTAGGTGCTGTTCACCGCCATTCTCTTGCCCGGAGTGGCCAGTCTCAGCTGCCGGAGCTTCGCCATGCACTCCCCATGCTCGCTATGTACGCCTCTGGTGCCTCTCAGAACGGTCTCCAGGGCAGAGCCGTGTTCTCTGCTGCATCTCAAAGGCCAAAACACAGACGACAAAGTGCTGCTGCCTTCCCATCAGTACTTACGGGGTAAAGGCATGATTATTTCTCACAGAAATGGAGAGTTCTCCCCCTCACTTCAATATTGTGGCACAATATCATCTGGGCTTTTAAACACATTGCCTAGTCTTACAATGTCACTCATGAAAAATGACTTCAAAAGTCCATTCTTGGCTATAATGAAATATCAATGACCAGAGATAATTTTTCCCCACAAACAACTTGAAAACTGGACAAAATATATAACACAATTGTGTTTAGACATTAGAAAACAAGCAAGATAAGGGACGCCTGGGTGGCTCAGGAGTTGAGCACCTGCCTTCAGCCCAGGGCGTGATCCTGGAGTCCCGGGATCCAGTCCCGTATCCGGCTCCCTGCATGGAGCCTGCTTTTCCCCCCTCCCTGTGTCTCTGCCTCTCTCTCTCTCTCTCTGTCTCTCATGATTAAATAAATAAAATCTTAAAAAAAAAAAAAAACAAGCAGAATAATGTTGTGATCATTGAGAGGAAAGAAACAAGCCCTACATGCCTCAGCTTTCACCCAAAGGCAAATTTCCAGACTGGAAAGGGAGCCTTCCCAAAACATGGGTAACCTTAGAGAGTTGAGAGTGGAGATCAATGTTCAGAGAAGCTGTGATGGCTGGAAGTTGTGGGTCAGAGTTCTGGAAAAGGGGAGTTACACAGAAGACCAGCACCCTTCTCACATAGCTTAAAACAAAGCTTGTTTTAAAGCAGGCTAAAGATAGCCTTCTATCTTGAAGACAAAAGCCACTGATCTTCAATGGAAGGCAGCAAACTCCAGATACTCAACACTTCATAATGACAAAGTCCAGCATCTAATAAAAAAAATTACTAGATATTCAAAGAAGCAGGAAATGTGATCCATGAAAAGAAAAACTGTCAAGAGAAATAGATCTCAAAATGATGAAATTAGCAGAGAATATTGGTAGAACGAGAATGAAAAGTATATAAAGTACATAGAGGAAAACATAACAATGAGAAGAGAAGGGAAAGACCAAAAGTGGAACTTCCAGAGATCAAAAATAAAATATCTGAAATGAAAATTTCACTGGATAGGATTAAGAGCAGATTAGATCCTAAAAAAGAAAAAATTAGTGGGATTGAACACCTAGTAATAAAATTGGCCAAAATGAAATAGAGAAAAACAGTTGGAAAAAAATAGAGCCTTTAGTGGTCTGTGAGATGGTATCAAAGAGAGTCTGGCATTACTTATAACTGGGGTTTAAGAAGATATTACAGTTGAGTGTGGGATAGAAAAAATGGTTGAAGACATAATGCCGGAAAAAATCCAAATTTGATAAAAACTATAAATCCCCAAATTCAAGAAGCTCAATAAATTTAATTAAGGATAAACACCCACATATCCATGCTTTCATATACCCAAGCCCACACCAAGGCAAATCAGACATTTCTAAAAACCAGTTACAAGGTAAGAATGGCATGGGATGCCTGGGTGGTTGAGTGGTTAAGCATCTGCCTTTGGCCCAGGGTGTAATCCTGAGGTCCCAGGATCGAGTCCCGCATCAGGCTCCCTGCATGGAGCCTGCTTCTCCCTTTGCCTGTGTCTCTGCCTCTCTCTCTCTCTATGTCTCTCATGAGTAAATAAATAAAATCTTAAAAAAAAAAAAAGAAATCTGGCGTGGATATGTTAATATTAGTCAAAGTTGACTTCAGAAGGAAGATTATCAGGGGTAAAGTGTGTCATTTCATAACAATAAAGGAAAATTCATCCAGAAGGCAAAGCAGTAATAGATATGTATAAACTAGTAACACAGTTCCAAAATACATAAATCAAAAACAAAGAGGACTAAAGTAACACTGTCAACCAACTTGACCTAATTGATGTTTATAGAATATTCCACTCAAACATTCTTTTCACAGAGGAATTAAGAAAGAAGAGAAAGGTTTCTGGAAAATGCTTAACATTTGGAAACTAAACAACAAATGTGCAAATAGACCAAAGAAAGAATTACAAGGGCAATTATAAATTCTTTCAAACTGGATGAAAATAAAAACAAAGAATATGAAAAGTTATGAATACAGTTCAAGTAGTGGTTAGAAGAAAATTTATAGTTTTAAGTATAGTAGAAAAATGAAAGTTCTCAAGTCAATGATCTAAGCTTCCACCTTAGGAAGCCAGAAGAAGTTAAATCCAAAGTAAGTGAAGAAAATAATAAAACAAGAGCAGAAATCAATGGAATAGAAAATAGAGAAATAATTGAGAACATTTAGCAAACCCCAACAAATCCTTATTCTATGAAAAAGAAATTAAATAAACAAGGCTCTTGCCAGACCAATGAAGATAATAGAATGAAGATGCAAAATTGCCAACACCAGGAGTGAAAAAGGTGACATTGACAGATTTTATTGATATTAAAAGGATAGTAAAGGAATATGGAAAACTATATGCCAATAAAGTAAAAAACTTAGATGAAATGGACAAATTCCTTGAAAGATATACATAACCATCATTGACCCAAGAAAAAAAATAGAAAATTGAATAGTTGGTATACCTAGAAAACTTCAGGCTCAGACTGCTTCAGTATCAAATTCCAACAAATATTTATGGAACAAGTCATGTAAATTTTACACAAATTCTTCCAAATAATGGGAAAGGGAACATTTTAAAACTCATTTTATGAAGCCAGAATAAGTTTGATTCCAAAACCAAAGAAAATACAAGGAAAAATATACTACAGATCAATAATACTCATAAACAGACAGAGTAGTAAGTAAAAACAAAACAAAATAAAAAAACTTAACAAACAAAATCTAACTCTGAGAGTGTGTACCAAGTATGGTCAAGTATGGTTCACCTTATGATTGAAAGGTTGATTTAATATTTGAAAATCAATGTAATTTACCACATTAATAAAATAAAGGAGGAAGCGATATAATTATTTCAAGAGATGCAGAAAAAGTACTTGACAAAACGTGACATCATCTCATTATATGGAAAAAAGACTCTCAGTAAACGAGGGAAAGAAAATACTTTCTGATAAAGGGCATTTATTCAAAACTATCAGTGATGAGCAGCAGATGTTGTATGTGAGTCACTAAGTTCTACACCTTAAACTAATATTACACTGTATGGTAACTAACTGGAATTTATTAAATAAAAACTTAAAAAAAAAAGCTAGGGCAGTCAGGGTGGCCCAGGGGTTTGGTGCCGCCTTCAGCCCAGGGCGTGATCCTGGAGCCCCAGGATTGAGTCCCACGTCGGGCTCCCTGCATGGAGCCTGCTTCTCCCTCTGCCTGTGTCTCTGCCTCTCTCTCTGTCTGTGTCTCTCATGATTAAATAATTAAAATCTTAAAAAAAAAAAAAAAGATCCCCAACTTACTTTAAAAAAAAAAAAGCTATCACTAACATCATACTTAGTGGTGAAAGACTGAATGCTTTCCCGATAAGATCAGAAATAAGGAAAGGATGCCTCCTCTCACGATAATTTCTATTCATTGTTGTATTAGGGGTTCTAGCCTATGCAATAAAGCAAAGAAAAAAAATGAAAGGAATAATTAAAACGGTTTTAATTCACATATGAAATACTTATATACATAGAAATTCCATGGACTGTATTAAAAAGCTAGAAGAATTCGTAAATGAGCTTAGCAAGGTCATAGGATACAAGGCCAATACAAAACTTAGCTGTATTTGACAGATTAGCTATGACAATTAAATACTAAAATTTTATTTATTTTTTATTTTATTATATTTTTTGGTTTTTTGTTTGTTTTTTGATACTAAAATTTTAAAAAGTCATTTACCATCGCTTCCCCAGACATGAAATACTCAGCAATAACTTTCATAAAATACATGTAAGATCAGTATAGTGCAAACTACAAAACTGCGAGAAACCAAGGTGACCTTGAAAAATGGAGAGATATACCGTGTTGATGAATCAGAAGACTCGCTCAGATGTCAGTACCCCGCACACTGACCGATGAGTTCAATACACTCTTTGTTAGTAGGGTCTGCGTCGCGTTAGGCAGGGGGAGCTTTGCCTTCTGGATGGTTCACCCGTGTGTTCTGAGCTGGATGGCCAGTGTCGGGCTCAGCTTCTGGAGTTTGTGCTGCACGTAGAACATGATACATTTTTTTACTTGTTCTTCCTTTAAATTTGATATCTTGGAAATACATATGAGTGGATGGAATGTTTTCTCTGGCAGCAAAGGTGATAATATCTCAGAATTAAATTTTGTAAGATTTTCTGGTTTTAAATTAGTTCTCCATAGAAACCATTCAAGAAATAAAAAGGGTGAGTGAACTGATAATAAGTATTCTCCTTCTCATAAAACAAGTTCAATAACTGGGGTCTGAATAGGCAGTGGTTAAGTTCATAGTGATTTAAGACTTGAGATATTGTCACTGGAAATGAAGTTGACAGCAATTACCTTTTCTTATTCTTCATTGCCTTACTTTTCAAAGGGCAGGCCATGGACCAAGAAAATGGACAACCCCAGGATACATTTCAGAAATACAGAAATTTAGACCCTACCAGGATAGATTTAATCAGAATCTGTATTTTAACATGATTCATAGGGGATTCTGTATAAATTAAAATTTTAGAAGTGCTGCACATTCATTCTCCATTACCAAACCCTCAGCTCATCTGAGCCGGCGTAGCTCATCCTGGAGAGGAATGAAGGAGCAGCGATCTTACCAGTGCACAGCATCATCCCACTGATTCTCAAACTTCACACATGAGATCTCTAGCAACTTTGATTCACTATATTCTCTGACAAGACTTTGAATAAAAAAAGCTAAACATGAATATTGAGACGGGTTCATGGAACAGAACCTCAGAATTACAAAATGCTTTAATCTGTCAAGTACTGTAGGAATTAACATGAGAAACACTTCAGTAGATTCCTCAAGATTGTCAGTGGGGGTGGGGTTTGCAAAAACACACGAGGAAATATAGTGAAAGGATAATGTCAGTGGCTTCAGAAATCACTTGCAAATTTTTCCAAAAAAAAAAATTGTGCTTAGTAACTGGACAAATGCAAGGACTATTAGAGAAGACTTCTAATTAGCAATCAGTCTGCCTTATCTCAGTGTTTTAGTCCATTTCAGTTGCTACTTAATCAACTGAAGGGGGCTGCTGCTTTATACAAATAACACAGGTTCCAAGCACCTCTAAAAGTGTTTACCTTCACTCATCAATCAAATATTTATTGAGTATCTACAGTGTGCCAGGTGTGCTAGGCTCGGATACAAGGCTAGTTACAATACCCTTCCTCTCTTTGCTGAGTTAGGAAGGTAATACGTGTTAATATAACCCTTAAATATATTAATATATTTATTTAATATATTAAATTATTTAAATATATTATTAAATATAAGCTTTAAGTACAGAGAGGAAGGAGAGATTCATCCTGCCTTGGGATTTAGGGAATACTTTGCAGAGGAGGTGACATTTGAGACAGACTTTCAAGGGTTGACTAAATCATGTTGGCTTCATAATTTCTCCTGATTCACCTGTGCACTTTAGATTTCTTTTTAATTTTAAGCTTCTTTATGGATAAAAGTATACAAGGAGGTAAACAAAGGAAAATGGGATTAAAAAAGAAAATTTGCCTACTGTAGTTTAGCAGATTACTGAACACCAAAGGAAGTGATATAAGACTTTGAGTAAATGGAATAACCTAATTATATATTAGGTAGTGACAGCTCCTATTTTTATGTTTTATTGTAGTAAGAACACTTAACGTGAGATCTATCCTCTTAACACATTTTTAAGTGTACAATACAGCATTGTTAATTGGAGGCACAATATCTCTAGAATTAATTCATTTTGCAAAACTAAAACCTTATACTCTTTCTGCAGCAACTCTCCATCTTTCTTTCCCTCCAGACCCTGGCAACCATTATTCCACTGTTTGTTTCTATAAGTTTAACTACATTAGAGACCTCATATAAATGGAATCATGTGGGACACCTGAGTGTCAGTGGCAGAGCGGCTGCCTTTGGCTCAGGATGTGACCCCGGGGTCCTGGGATCGAGTCCTGCATTGGGCTCCCCGCAGGGAGCCTGCTTCTCCCTCTGCCTGTGTCTCTGCCTCTCTCTCTCTCTGTCTCTCATGAATAAATAAATAAAATCTTTAAAAAATAAAAATAAGTGGAATCATGCAAAAAGCACAAAGATTTTGAATTATAAAAATTATTCTCAAGGTATCATTGAACTTTTATGAGCATTATATTTTGGATATGACTATATATGTAATTTAAAATTATATATGCCTTAATGAGGTGTGCACATATAATTGGGACACACATAATGAAAACGATTTTATGATTTGCCTCCTAATTTAGAAAGAGGCTGTTTAAAATTGTTTTGTTCATGCATCTTAGGTAGCAGTTCACTCATTCATTCATTCATCTATTTGTTCTTTCATTCATTCCTTGATTATCTCTTCAGTGCCTATAGTGTACCAGGTACTGTACTAGATGCCAGTGATATGAAGTGAGGTTAAAACACAGTCTTTGCTTTTATAGAGGTAACAATAGCTGAGAGAGAAAGAAATGCCATAAAGCACTGGGTATTGTAACTGAGGCATTTATGGGGTTCAGGGGTTTAGGAGAAATTGCACCTTGTGGAGGCAGTATTTAAGGAGGGGTTCAAAAAAGGAGATGTAGCTCGAGTTGACTATTCCCAAATGCTTTCGCAAGGGGTCAAAGATGAAGGAATGCGACTGTGTTTTTTAAATACCAAATACTGTTAAAAAACAAATACAAACAAATCATATGTTGTGAAATTCTATTCAAGTGAAATACTACGTATGTGTGAGGAAGGGGTGTGTGAGGAGCTTTACGGGCATAAAGAGATTCAAGAAAGGATAGCCACCAAAATGTTAATAGTGCTATTTCATGGGGTTGGCTTTCCAAGGGAAAATGAGTAGACCGAGGAGTAAAACATTTCTCCTTTTAAGGGCAAATGAATTTCTTTTTTGTTCCTTAATACTTAACAGTTATAGCCCCTTTTAAAGCATTCCAAACATTACTTTTCTTGATTTTCATGTCAACCCTATGAGTCTGTTAGCATAAGCGTGATTATTACTCTCATTTTGCAGATGGGAGGACAGAGGCGCACAGACTCATAGATAATAAATGAAAAACGAATGCATAGGTTCCTGAAACTCAACCTAGATTATCCCATAAGCATGGTCCCTGACTTGTAGTTGCAGAGCCTCCGGAGGCTGGGTCTAAGAGCACCCTGCGGGAAAGCGGGACATAGCGCGACATCACACACGCAGGTACTGTTAGACTGCACGGACACATGGCAGTCCTGTAAACTAGTTCATTATTACTCCTGTTTTATAGAAGAGGTTATAGCCTGAACGATGCAAGCGTGGGGCTCGGTCTTCCTGCTCTGGTAGGCCATAAAGATTTCATGGATCGCATTCAGGTACAGCCCCACCACGATGAATAGTTGAGGATGAATACATCTTGGGGTGCAGTTTGTCCTCCTTTCTCAGGGTTGCCTCTCCTGTGCGCTTCACTCTCCTGCAGATGCTTGGATTACATGCTCATTTACACTCTAAAGTGTGCACTTCGCCTCTTCTCTCTCGTGTCTTTTACCAGTTTGTGGACAATCAGATGGCATCTCACTCATTGTTGTACCCGACGCGACGTCCTGCAAACACAAAGTGCTCAGAAAGAGGGCTATTAGTGAAAGCCAAGTGGAAGAATGACTGGGAGAATGGAAACGTGGTCATATGCCTAAGGCCACTGGAGAGGAACGAAGGCAGGGTGCAAGCTGTCGGCTGCAGATCTGGGGACAACCGATGCCGCTCCGCATAACAGCAAAATCTTGAGATGAAAAAAGTTCCAACAAATGGCATCAGAGAACCGAATTTAGACCTTCTGCTTGGCTCTTGTCTTGTGGGTGGCACCTGGCTGAGTCCATATTAGGAATTCCATTTCCATAGTGAATTGAAGTTTGATGAAGTTTTAAATCCAAGCAGTCGGAGAAGATACTCAGTAACTGCAAATGCAATGTCTGTGAGCTTCTCCAGCCCCAGAGGTCATCCCCGAAGGTCGCTGTCAGGCCCAGAGGTCACCGTCAGGCCCAGAGGTCGCCCTGAGGTCGCTGTCAGGCCCAGACGTTGTCCCCGAGGTCACCGTCACCCCAGAGTTCGTCCCCAAGGTTGCCGGCAGGCGCAGAGGTCATCCCCGAGGTCGCCATCAGGCCCCGAGGTTACTGTCAGGCCCAGAGGTCGTCCCCAAGATCACCATCAGACCCAGAGGTCTCCCCAAGGTCACCGTCAGGCCCAGAGGTCGCCCCGAGGTCGCCGTCACCCCAGAAGTCGTCCCTGACGTTGCTGTCAGGCCCAGAGGTCACCCCAAGGTTGCTGTCACCCCAGAGGTCGTCCCCAAAATTGCCGTCAGGCCCAGACGTCGTCCCCAAGGTCGCCGTCAGGCCCAGAGGTCGTCCCCGAGGTCAGGCCCGTGCAGGTGGCAAGGGCCCGGGTTGCCGTTGGGGCTGCAGCGTGGGCTCCACTGCGGGGCCTGCACCTTGGGGCCTCGGGCAGTGCCGCGGGCCTCTGGTCGCCGCACCACCCCCCGCCGTCTGCCCCAGAATCACCCAGAACCACCATCCCGAGTCCTTTGCTCCGAGGCCGCCCTCTCTTGGGCGAGTTTGTGGAGCCCCAGGCGCCGAGGAGGAACACGGGCACGGCGCTGGGCTGGAGGCCTTGCTCCCCGACCTGCTGAGTGTACCCCGCGCCCTGGGCAGGTGAGGTCGTCATCGATGGGTGATGAGCCCCCGCAGGGCCCGTGGGCAGGGGCAGCCAGTGGGCAGCCCAGAGCCCGGGCCCCGAGGGGCGGGTGACACGGCTGGGCCTGGGGCCGAGGCCTCTGGGGTGGCCGGCCAGGTCTCAGCAGTAGGCCAAGCAGCTGCTCTGAAGCTGCCCTTGGGAGCTTGGGCCAGTGTCACTGGAAGAAGTGGTGCCACAGCTGCCGCAGCACAGACAGTGCAAGACTGTCTGGAAAATGAGACCAGATGTGAGAACAGGCCCCACTTTAAGAAATCGGGTTACAGAAGGGAGGAGAGAGAGAACTAGCTGGCTTGGGTGGGAGCTTTTTAGTTTGTTTGTTTCTAGTGAGAGAAGATGCACTGGAGAGGCAGAGGTAGGAGACGCAGGAAGGAGAAGGGACGGGTCACTCATTAGTAGGTGCCCGTTGAAATGAGGATAGAAAGTGTAGACTTTGCCTTTGGTGAAGGGGAACGCTCTTCTACTATAAACCCTGACCAGGTCATGGAAGGGATGGGATTGTGAGGTTTTCCCCAAATACCCCAGAACAATGGGTTCCCTAGATGCCGGTGATGAACAGCGTGGTCTGTGCCACTCACCAAACCAACCAAAAACTGTGAGATTAGGCCAGAGATCCTTCGAGTCCACACTGCCAAGAATTTGGGGAAATATCCTTGTGATACTCTGAGGAGCTGGAACCTCGGTTGACGTAGTTTTTCTTCTGCAGAACATATAATGTTTTGTTAGTTGCCAGTCCCCACCAGTCTGGAGACTAATACACTGTGGGCAAAGAATCTGCAGTAGATGCTACAGTAAGATGGAGTTTTTGATTATCCAGCCGTAAGCCAACGGGACTGCCAGGACTCAGCTCTGTATCCTGGGATGAGCTGAAGAAGGTGTACTGAGTTTCAAAGATCGTCCTTCTGCCAACTTCCCCATTTGTATTGGATGCTCCCAATACCCCCAGCCCCCACCTCACCCCTGATTTTCCTTTTCTCAGGGATGTTCTTCCCTGCTCCCTTTGGATACAGCCATCTGTTGGGTCCTACTTGCCCATATGCTTGGGCTAATAAATTTGATCTCAGTTCATCTTCTGCTTGGGTCTGACCCAGTGAATGCCAAGGTATTGAAAGACTTTTCAGTGAACAGAGGAATCCTGTCTACCATCGCTATTCGTTATAAACTGTTAGGGAGACAACGTTTTCATTGTCATCAGAAACCTTCCAAAAGTTCCAAAGCTTTGGCAACGTCTACACCTCTTATAGGTGTATGTTTTCTACAGTGATTCAGTTACCAAGAGCGGATTGGCAGTAGGAGTGAGGAGTGTGACTGAGGAGTGGCTGGACGATGCTGAAGGTCATCCCTGACCAGTCCTTGGAAGGCTTCAGGGATCTTCCAAATGTTTTCTTAACTCTGTCCACTGACTCCTTTAATCACGGGTGAGGCCTGGGTTTTATTAGATTTATCAGGGGCTGGATATGAAATCCTGTACCAGGCACACGGTTAATATGATTTCTTAGAGTTCTGCTGTCTGTCCTATCTGGTTACCAATTCTCTTTTTTAAGATGGAGTATTAACAATGGAAAGAACAAGCTCAGATGTTCCTTTTCTCTGAGTGATTCACACTGTGCTTATGAAGGAAACCATTAGTTTTTCCCTTTCCTTTGATAAACCAAATGTTTTGACAACAGGTTCCTCAATAGGATACCAGAATTACATGAATAAACGAATACAATTCACAATCACTGAACATATCCCAGGTACCATAGATTTTAATATAATATACTTTAGCACATACTCAAAAAGATTAGTACTAGGACTGAGCATCAAATTTAGGTTTCTTGGGATCCCTGGGTGGCGCAGCGGTTTAGTGCCTGCCTTTGGCCCAGGGCGCGATCCTGGAGACCCGGGATCGAATCCCACATCGGGCTTCCGGCGCATGGAGCCTGCTTCTCCCTCTGCCTGTGTCTCTGCCTCTCTCTCTCTCTCTGTGTGTGACTATCATAAAAAAAAAAAAAAATTTAGGTTTCTTCTGTGCTGCAGTAATTAACACATGACAATGAAAGTTGGTCACCAGTACCTCCCAGTCTATGCTGCTTTCATTTTCAATAGTACAAGACAGCATCGGCTTGTTACAATGAAGTTTTAGAACTATTTCAAACAATAGTTTTTCCAGTTTTTATTGTTCCAGAAAAAGAATAGTTTTTCTCATAATCATAGAAGAAAAATGAAATATCTGTGAAATATCAGACTATCAGACTGCACTTAAATGTAAAGGCTTAAATTTTTTTTTAAGCATTAGGAAATCCAAAAGAGTTCAGATTTTTCCTATGCTTCCGACCTTCTCTGATTTACTTTTTAAATCTCTTTGTACTCTGATTTACTTTTTAAATCTCTTTGTACTCTGATTTACTTTTTAAATCAGAGTATAATTTACATATTGTACAATTCACCCATTTTAAGGGCATAGTTTAGGTCTTTATATTTCAACAAAAATAAAAATAAGTGAAAAAGTAAAACCACTTATGAACATTTTTTTAAAAAAATTGCACAAAACATGAATATGGAATAAAATGAAAAAGTTGTCCATATTCCTCCAAAGACTCTAAACTTGGATCGATTTATAGGTGTACTGCTTTCTACTTTCCAGGATCAATTTATTCTCAGGTTATAGAAATGAATTCAGAATGGAGAAAAATATTGATTATTTCTTACTTCATTTTATGAAATAAACACAATCCCAATATCAAATAGATATAGACAAGAGGCCATAGTGAATCTTACTTAATGATTTATATGTGAACATTCATAAACAAAAGATCTAGTAGAATCTAGTAGTATGTAAGATAATAACCTATCATGTACAATGGAGTTTATCTTAGGAATACAATGGCAGTTAAATCTAATATTAGGAAACTTACTGAAATAACTTTAATTAGTAAGTTGAGAATGGAATATGTTCTTCTCAAAGGAGGTTATATAGTATTTGAGATAATCCTCTCATTTTTTATTTAAATAAAATAACATAAACTCTTTGTGATGTAAGAATGGAAAGAACATTCATTAATGTGACAAAGCAAATCAGTTTGAAACCAACAACCTAGAGCCTATTTATTGCTGAAACTCATACTCAAACTTTAAACTCAGAAATACATTAGGTGATCCTATAGCATTATTTAATAACAGTCTAGAACTTCTGGTCAGTGTTATAGGATATAAAACTGGATTAATAGATATTTTAGAAAGAAAGTCTCAACATGATTATTTTTGGATGACATTATCCTATACCTATCATATATCATCATACATAGACGGCTCAAAAGACTTGACAGAAAATTTCTAGAAATTGATTGTAAAGTTCAATGAAATGGCAGGATACATGATAATGACACCAAAAGTATACCTTTAAGCCAGGAATGAGTTTAAATATAATGGAAAAAGAAGTGGTATTCACAATTGCAACCAATATTTAAACCATACACCAAAAACTTTAATAGAAAATGATCAGTTATAGGATGCATAATATTCATAAAATAATTTCAGAGAAATAGCTCAGGAGAAATATATACTGTCCTAGTACTGAGCTCTAGGAGAGGAATGGTGTGTAAGGAGTGCATGACTTCCTGAGCATGGATTTATAAGAAGGGCAAAAGCAGTTTTTTTCTAGGAGTCTCATGAAGTATTCATCAAAGCATTCCAAAGTTACAACCATGGCTAAATGTAATTTGGTGAAAGCAGTCCAGAGGCTAATAATATAACTCAGATGTCTGGTCATCTGATTGTCTGGCTTGATTTAAAGCCAGATTAAGATGAAAGCCGCACAGAATTGTCCTGGGACTAATGGCTGTTGGGATTGGGTGATGCATACGTGTAGGTTCATTATGTCATACTGCTTATTCTGGTCTGTTCTTGTGTGTTCGAGATTCTCTGTAAGAAAAGGTTAAACAAACAAACTCAAAATAGCAGCTCTTAATACAGGCTTATCTGACCCAGAGAGGGATCTCCTAGACTTATATACAAAATATTGTCTATATAGATGTATGCCCTTTTTTTTTTTCTAGGGAGGAGGTCTAAAACTCTGATCACATTCTTAGTAATTGGAATAAATAGCTTCTCTGGTCAAAACTCCATGAGGATTATTTCTTGCAACTATTGTTTTTACTAGAAATTAAGAAACAGAGATTGAGAGCACCTGGATGGCTCAGTTGGTTAAGCATCCAACTCTTGGTTTTGGCTCAGGTTGTGATCTCAGGGTCGTTAGATTGAGACCCATGTTGGGCTCTATGCTGAGCACAGAGTCTGCTTGTTCCTCTCCCTCTGCATCGCCCCCCCGCCTCTCTCAAATAACTTTTAAAAAGCATTAAAAAAATAAAGAAATAGAGATTGTAAGGCTATGATGTCTCGCACAGACTCTAAGGTACAAATGGGACTTGCTAAACTGTGAGGGCTCTTGGAATCTTTGTGAAAGAAGAATTTGTGATTAAGGAATCCAAGCCTTGAGGTGGAAACGGTTATGGGGGGCAGGATTGAGGATCCAAGTGAAGCCCTGAAAGGTGTTATAATAGTCTGTAAACCTATTAAAACAATGTAAATGGGGAAACGTGTTCAATAAGTAAGCAAAAGTGACATTTCATAAATACTACAAGAGTTAATTATGGGCATTATAAAATTAATTTCCATTTACCATTTCTAACTCTGCAGAACTTATTCATCATCCCCTATTGAGCTGCTTTCAAATTCATTTTGCTTTGCTGCTGATAATATGTATTCTAAGAAGGCCTCCTCCTCCCTGCCTCCTACTGCCTACTTAGTTTCATTCTTGGTTCCAATGTTCAAGACCTTTTAAGTTTTGTCACTAGAAGATTTTGATTCCCACCTCCCAGGCCCACGGTGTTCTAGAGACAAATAGAGTGAAATAGCACCTCTTAAGAATGTTCCAGTACCCTCTTTTAGAAAAGACTCAGTCCTGTGATGATTTTTTCCCCTCAACTTTCAGTATATCACATATGGTTTCATTAGAAAACTCCTACTCTGTCATCTACTTTATCTCCTTTCCTTTTTATAAGTGAATGGTCTTTAATTAATTAATAAAATCTAAAAGCCCAGGTGTGATGATGATGATCATGATGATGGTAACTGATGACAATTCTGTGCCAGGCACTTTTCTCTGTGCTTCGCATGTATTAACACATGCAATTCTCATTCAACCCTACAAGAGAGTGTCAGAAACTATTTGAAGCCTAAAAAGCAAGGAAAAGAGATGAGTGGGTGACTTTTGAGGGCATGGCTGGGCTTGCAACTTATCTTGATTTTCTATTGCCTGAATGGATTATTTTGCAACTCCACAGAGGCAGAGGTCAGCTTGTAGATTTGTGTTGAGACACAGAGAATTTCTCTTGAGTTGGTGGGCCAGTGCAGGGGGGATTTGGTAATCCCAAAGGTTATGGTTCATTGCCCTCTTGGACATTAACTAATTTTGTTTCTTATCCTGCAAACTTTTCTGAACATTTGTTTATTACCTTGTCTATAAATGCCTATCTTCTCAGATGCTCTTTGGACCAGTTTTATCATAATAATGTTTCCTTACTAACTAAGGATTTAAACAAAACTCATGATTGTTTGTCAACACTTTTTTAACCTTTTGAAAACCATACCCTCAACACTAGATGTGATTGTGTTCTACTCTATTGTGTGGACTTCAATCAATTTACTCAACTGTTTGACCCATTGTAGGGTACTGAGGTTGCTTCTGATATTTTTCCTTTTAAGAAAAAAAAATGCTATATAAAATACTTAATGGCTAGAAATTTATGTTTGTTCAATTATAACCATATAAACAAAATTTCCGGGCCAAATCTATTCACATTTTAAAGATTTTTGGTACACATTGTTCAATTGCCCCCCAGAATGTTTGTTCCAATTTATATTTCAACAGAATATGGGAATACCCACTTTCACTTTTCACATTTCTTTTCCCTTGAAGATTCTCAACAAGAGTGACTTATACAAGTAAATAAAAAAAGGAGAGATTGATGAAAGTGCGTAACTAAGATTTTGAGGAAAGACAACTTAGAATTGGGGACAACTTACTGCATTATGTATTAAGGGGAATTCTATGATAGGAGAATCAATTGTGTAGGTTTGACAACAAAGCTATTTTCTAACTAATCTAACATTTGTGCTTGGATGGCTGCCTGAAGATAGGGCAGTGGATTATTCATAGAAAGAGTCAACTTTTTTTCCTCCCTCATTTTCTTTCCGTTTCTTCTTTCTTTTCCTCCCTTTTTTTTCCCTAACAAAACATCTAGATGCTCTACAAAACAATGGGTAATAAAAGTCACACATTTTTATGTTATCAAGTAGGACAACAGTAATTTCAGTGTGGGAAATATATTTATTATGAATGCCTAACTAAGTATGGCCTTGCACAAGAGAATACCTAATTTTAAAAAAGATTTTACTTATTTATTTTGAGAGAGAGAGCAAGGGGAATGGCAGAAAGAGAGAACCTCCAGAAGACTCCCCACTGAGCATGGAGCCAGCCAAAAGGCTGGATCTCACAATCCTGAGATCATGACCTGAGTCAAAATTAAGAGTCAGATGCTTAACTACTTGACCCACCTGGTGCCCTGAGAATATCTAATTGTAAGCCATGTTGTTTTGTTCACATAACCATAATCTAGTCTAGTAGTGGAAGCTAAAACTTGTTTCCTAAAGTTAGAAATAAAAAAAAGCTAAGTGAATTTAAAAAGATTTTAGTAAATACATGTTTAGAAGTACATAGAACATTGCAATTTCCACTCTTATCTATCTAGATAGATAAATCTAGGTAGGTCCCCCTTCTATTTTTAAGGCATCAGAAACGTAAATTCTCTAAGCTTGTGGTTTCTTAAAGTCAACTGTGAGAGCAAGTCGCATAACATTGCTATCACTACTACTCACTTTACAAAGTTTTAGTGCTTTATGAATATTTGTTTTAATATTTAGTGAGCCATGTCACCAAGCCCAGGCAAAGAGTGGGTTACCAGAAATCTATTTCGGCTCAAAGAACTAAGAAGAGGAGGAGCGGCAGATGCAAGGAAGAGAATCCGGTGCTTCCACAAAGAAGCTACATGCGTTGTCTTCTTGCTCCTGAAGAAGGTCTGATACAGTGAAAGCATTGGCAGTTTGTCTTGAATACCTCCCACTTCCCTTTTAGTTCCAGTGTGATATGGGGTTGGGAGGGAAATATATGTATATTAACTAATTTAAACTCATTGATAGACTTAGTCTTGAACTTGAACAGACCTAAGGGTCTGAAGGTAAATCAGGCAGCCTTTGCCCTGTCTCTGAGATTCCCCAGGGAGGCAAGAACCTGTGGAGAGAGGAGGAGAAGTCAAGCAGGTGACCACTGAAGAATCAGAGATTACTAAGCTGGTATTGGACTTGAGTTTGGAAAAATAAAATAAAATTTAAAAAAACCACTCTTGGCATGCTCTGCCAGGAACTGCGTCTGATTCTTTTGTGTGTTCACTGAATTTCCGCTAAAAGCACTTAGCTCCTTCTGGTCCTTCAACAGGGTCTGGGTTTTCATAACCATTAAGGTGAACAACAACAGAAGTGATGCCAAAGTCGTTAGCCTCAGTGATCCACTATCCAGATGTTGGGGGATGTTTACCAGACATTTTCCCTAATGAGCCAGACCATTTGGCACAGGTTATGGGTGTTGCTAGAAGGCTTTCTTGGAAATTAGTTCAAGAATATCCTCTTTGACAAAGGAGCCGGACCTCAGGCCTGATTGAGAAATAAAAGATTTATTTCTAATGGAGACATGTTCAAGATAAAAAGACAAACTAAAATGGAGTCCAGAGCAAGGGTAGAGTTTGGAGGGTTGAGTTTTTCTGCCAGCTGTAAAATATAGTTTTAGGGCATGTAAGCGTAGTTTTAATGCACTGAACAGACGAGGTCGGTGAATAATATGCGTTGATTTCTAGAATTCGTACTTTCCCCAGCACACTGATTGCAAGTGCTCTGCCTACCTATAGGCCCATGAAAAATATTTTTACTGAAGAGAGGGGGATGTGGTATAATGATTTTCCCAAGCTTCTTGGTTTGATTTTCTTGAGGAAATCTGTGTTCTTTGAGGTTCCACGTTGGCCAGAATCTGCCCGGTGTGACCCTCCTCCCTCCTGCAGGACTGAAGGGCGACCCGGACCCCAGTCCATCTGTGACAGGCCCGGACCTGCCCACAGAAACACTGGGGCCGCCACAGTCTGGGTCTCCGGGGTCCCTGCAGGAGTCCTGGGCCGAGGGAGAATTGGAGGCTGGGCCCAGGAGAGAGACGTCCGGAGACACTGGGCCCGTCCAGACGCCTGAAGCCTTTTCTCTGAGCCTGAATCATACAGAATGCGTCGGTCCCCAGTAGGGATTGGAAAGTGGCTGCTGGTCCTCGGGTTGGGTGAGTGGGGCTTGCCTCTGTGACACAGGTGTGACACAGGTGGCCAGGGTCCAGACGCTGCCGTCCTGGTTGGACGCCGGCCTTACCGCAGCCTGGCCGGTGGACCGCCCTGGGCTCAGGGTTGTACTGGGGGCACAGCGCGGTGCGAGGGCTGGGAGTTGGGCAGGAGCTACTTAGGGACTTCTTCGGCAAACCCTAATACTAAAAACGTCTGAGACCCACTGTGTCAAATCATGTCAGATCCTGCAGGTTGTGCTCTGGAACAAGGCCCAGGCAGGAACGGCTTTCTAAATGGAAGTACCTTGCCTTCGGAGACGTTCTTAACCAAACCTAATTTGATTTTTCTGCATGTTCCCTGTGTTCTTTTCATTTCTCAGAAACCAATTTCGGAGATAAATAACTGCCTGTCAACTTCACAAATTAAACAAATGTCATATAATTGTATAATTCTTCACTATTTCCTGATTCTTCTTCTGCTGCGGATTGCTGAAGGAGCACATTTATCCATGACATTAGCTTGTTGATATAAATCCTAGGCAACCTAATTTCCAAAGAAGTTGACATTTACATTCTTTTAATATGATGTTGCAAATGTAAGGTTAGTATTTATTGTGGAAATAAGTATTTCAAGCACATGGGTTTATTTCCAATTTCCTTTCTCATTATTTCTCATTATTTCTTATTTTTATTCTGCTATGTCCAGATTATTGCAGACTTTCTTTAAAAACTCTTTTCAGATTCAAGTATTTTCTGTGATGAATTCTAGTCCTGGTCAGAAACGCCAGATGAAATACATAGATTTCAGGCCTTGTTTGGCATCATATGTAAATATGGAGACCAACGGACATATCTTTTTATGCCAGTTCCAAACAAACACTAATAAAGTTAGCTTTAAAATGTATACTATGATTAGTTATAAACACCCAAGGTTTGAAAAAAGCTGTTGAAATTGTTAGGTGGGTTGCACAGCTGAATGCCAACAGTAACCATCAAAGTTCTGAGTTGAAATAAGCTTTTTGCATGTGTTCTTTCATTTAATCCTCACAATGCATCATGAAGTGGTTGTTACAAATAAGGAAACTGATGTTTAGAAATTAAGCAATTTACCTCAATCACTCACTAATATGGAGCAGATTCCAGGTTTGAATTCAGGTTTTTGGTACCAATGCTTTCTACTCCTAGAAAGTCTCCTTAGTCAGAGTTAGAATAATTCATATAGAAATATAGTCATAACTTTCCTTAAGATTCACTAGATCTCCTTCTTTGGTTTTCAAAATATTTTGATTTCTTAATTTAAAATTTTGTCTACATGAATCACCATATATGGTGATATTTAGCATCAAGGAAATAGGCTGGCTGATGGATGATGTGATACCACCTGGTATCCGTAATTGTTTAAAGAAGTTCAAAAAGGGGTGCCTTGGCTGGGCCAGTTGGAAGAGCACGCAGCTCTTGATTTTGGGGTCATGAGTTTGAGCCCCATGTTAGGTGTAGAGATTGCTAAAAAAATTAAATACTAAAAAAAAGATTTTTTTTTTTACTTTAAAAAAGGAGATTTTTAAAGAAGTTCATAAAATTTGTCTTTGCAATATACCCAAATTCTAATGTGTGGTTGTAACAGCAGGATTAGAAATGGAAACTACACTGTGTCTATCTACCATCCAATTCTTTTTTCTAGTTCCATATTTCCTGGTGGTGTAAATTTCTTTTCTTGTGCTTGGCTTCTTCCTGGGTGATTTTATGCAAAACCGCAGGCATTTTTCTTGTCTTTGAAATCAAATTTAGTCCAAAGTTCCTCTGACCTTAATGGCTCATTCAGTGAATGACACATACCTACCACTTGCAGAAACATGCTCTCTAGGTTACATGCCTCCTGAATTCATTGTTGGCACAAACAGATGATGATAACACAGCTTTCTTACTCTTTTCTTTTCACCCCATTGTATTATTCCATTCTGGATATGTATATATCTTTTTGGGGATTAAAATTTTGATTGTGCCATTATTTAGTTTGATTTATCAGCAGCCATTTGGATTCTGAATGATCTCATTTATGACGAATCAGGATTCTAATCAGTTAATGAGATAGGATCAGATTCCAAGTGTATGTATTTTTATTCCTAATTCTGGCACAGAGATAGAATTTAATGTTCAGAAGAATAAAATTACCTCAACCTAATGTTCAGTACACAACACATTAACCATTATAGTTTCTTTGGCTGCTTTGAAGTTCTTTGGATTTGTACATATTTGATTTTGCTTTCACATCTGCCACCAAGATCTGTTCTCATAGTGTTGAGTCAAATAACCATTGTAGAAATTTAAAAGATGACCCTTTGACTTTTTCTTTTATTTTATATTATTGTTGTGCAATAAAGTTTATTTAAAATAAAAGCTAATATAGAAAAGAATCCATGGGGGAGTATATCAGAATTAAATCTCATGTTCTTTGCAACTTCCCCAAGGCTAGTTTCCAACCTACATTGTTTTCACAATAAAGCAGCTGATTTCACATAACATCTGTCGCTATGGTGACAATAGGACAATGATAGCTGGAAAAGCTAATAGTGTTTTTCTACCTTGCCTTCTGGAATGTGTAGCAGATACGAAAGCAGCAGCAGAGCAATTCCTGAAGGGCGAGGTCAGTGATGAGCCCTCCAGTGAGGCATTGTCTGTTCTCCCAATCAAGAAGGACAAGAGACTTTGCCAAGCAATCCTCTGAGTTTCTGCTTAAATGTCCAGCTTTCACTTGTTTGCCCCAGTTCCTTGAGAAGAAATCAAAAGAATAACAATAAGCATTGCTAGGAAGAGCATGATGGAAGGACGGAAAGAGGGATGGAAAGATGAATACCTAAATAGCAATGTCATGGCTCCAAATGATCTGAATTGAAGTAAGCCCCAGGAGAGGGAGAAAAGGGGGCTGGGATTGCATCAAAGGGTAAATGGGGAGGAAGAGAAGGCATGGAGGTGTGGCTTGCCTTCAGCAGTGGCAGTTACAGTCTGTGTGACTAATGAGTTTAAAAGCATTAGCTTTTTATATGGTAATGTACGCGTGCTTCTGGCTGTGTAGAGTTATTTGGGCACAGATGGAAATACGGAAGGGTACATGGATGCATGTAAGCAGTTAACATGAGTTACCTTGGAGATGGGTTGTGTGTGGGGGACCGCGAGGAGAGAGGCAAGTGAGTGCCAAGAAAAAATAAGGTGAAGCCTGTATGTGATCACAGTGTTGCACATCTCTAAGATCATAGAAAGATGTAGAAAGTAATTAACTCTCCTTTAGACTTTGGAGGGGCTTGTGTAGCGCAGATAATTCTGGGGCACTTGCTGAAAGGTGTGTTGCCTGGACATGTCAAGCGGGGGCTGATATGGACCAGAAGACAGGATGTAGGCTGCTCTAAGGCTGCCCTGGCACTCCGTTGTAGATTATTTTCTCATATTTTTCTTATGCTTTTTCTGGGAGGTTGCGGGGTGGGGCATGATGGTAAGATGGGAACATCTTGGTGAGGTAATTTTCCGGAAAGGTAGCAGAGCCAGCATGATACCTAAAGGTGAAAATAAATAAACAAACACCACTGAGTGATTTGAAGAATGTATAAAGGTTATCTATTTAAAAATATCTTACTTGTACATGCCTAAAATTTCACTTACAGTTGGGCAAGGGATGGTAAATGGGTTTCAGTTCATGGGCATCTCCATTCCATTGGCGGTCTCCATCAAGTGCACCATTATAATTATATGTTACCATCCCAGGACCTAGTGGCTTAAAACAACAGTAAACATTTTATCATTACTTGGCTTCTGTAGGTTGGGAATTCAGAAAGGGCTCATGTGAATGTCTCCCATGAAGGCTGGTCAGACAGTGATTAGGGCAGTGGGGGTCTGGAGCAGCTGGGGACTGACAGGGGCGTCTCTCTCCCTTTTTATTTATTTATCTATGTCTATCGATTGAGCAACTGATTTACCATAGATAGTCTTTCCTCAAGACTTCCTCATAGGCCTCAGGGTAATTGAATGGCTGAAGACTTCAAGGAAGCATGTATTCCACCTTTAAGAGTGAGCATTTCTGCTAAGAAGGCAGAAGCTACATCATCTTTGATGACTTACCTCGGAAGGCCACCAGAGTTGCTTCTGCTACATTCCGCTGGTTATAGGTGAGCCACAAATCTATCTGCCCCGACTTACGAGGAGGAGAATTGGACTCCGTCTCTTGGTTGGGGAGCAACAAAGTGTTGGAAAGCTCATGGGAAGAAAGACACAGCTTGGCCATCTTTGAGCAACACCATCTGCTAAAGGTGCTTTTTGAGAAGGGTTTCAGGCCACATCCATGGCGCACGGGAGTGCTGGAGTGTGGTGACCTGCAGCGGTTGGTATGTGTGGCAGGAGATGATGTCATATATTTGCTCTCCCTGCATTAGGCACTTTCTTCTCTCTAGTCTTTTTGTATAACAAAAATGTCCTTGCTAATAATATTCCCATATTATTTTCTCCTTTGACAAAACAGATAAAGTCTGCAAACAAAAAAGACAAACAAACTCTCCCCATGAAATCCAGGATGACTTAAGAGAAAGCAGCATGGCCAGAGAATAGGTAGAAAGAGTTTGGGAAAAAATAAGCAAAGGCTGGCTCTGAAAAGTGTCATGGAACCTACAGTTGTAAGACTACAGAATGCAGAGAATCTCTGTATATCTTTCAGGTGCAGATTGCAGTGGGGTAAACTTCTTAGGAAAAAAGAATAAATGAGAAAATCTGAGAGAACTTTACACAGAAATTAAAACTTTCAATATGACAAAAGAAAACATTAAAAAGCCAGAAGACAGGCTGTAGAAAAATGTTTGCAATACACATAACAAAGGATTATATTTCAAAGAGCTTCTAGCAAATGTGCAGGCAAATTATAAACAACCCAATAAAAATATGGCTTAAGGATATCAACAGGCAATTCACAAAAAAGAAAGGGGAAATGTCCAACAAAATATATGAAACTGTGTCATCTGGAAATACAAATTAAAACAAAAATGAGCTACCATTTTTAACCATTAGGTTCCAATATTGAAAACAATAACAATATTGGGGCAGCTGGGTGGCTCAGTTGGTTGCATGTCCAACTCTTGATTTCAGCCCAGGTCAGGGTCTTGAGGTCATGGGATGGACCCCTGCATCTGGCTCAGCTTGAAGTCTGCTTGGTATTCTCTCTCCCCATCTCCCTCCCTCCATGTCCCTTCTCTCCTGCTCACTCTCTCTCATAAATAAATAAATAAATAAATAAATAAATAAATAAATAAATAAATAAATAAATAAAAATCTTAAGAAAATAATGACAATATCAAGTGCCAGCTAGGGTCTGAGGAATTCACATGCATCATTGGTGTGATTGTAAATTGCCAGAACTTACACAAAAGTCATCTGGCATTTTTATTAAAATTGAAAATGCATATGTCTTTAACACAGCAGTGCAAACCTTTGAGAATATATTCAGCAGCAAAAAATTATTTGTCTTATAAATTTAATGTATACATTAACAAGTGTGTGACAAAAAAAAAGAATAAAAACAAGTGTATGACGATTTTCTTATTTATGAAAAGTAGAAAAAAAATAAAGGCTTGTCAATAAGGTAGTGATTGAATATTTTAGATTATGAGCTTTAGTTTACAGAACACTATGCAGCCAAATAAAATATTGAAATATATCTCTACACATGTCTTTATATCGATATAGAATAAAGTAAAAAAAGTTACAAAGTAATATGTATGTATATATTCTATAGTTTATAATATGCATAGTGTAAAAATGATAAATATATGTGCATATCATTAGTTAAATAAAGGAAGTGTAGAGTGACTCGCTTGAAATTTTTAGTGGGATTTAACGAAGGGCTGTTAATGCCCATTCGGGGAGACAGGAAAGGAAACAACCTTCCTTTATAAACATCTTTATCTTTGGAAATGTTTCCTGATGCATGTATCGCTGTTTCATCCAAAAGACTAAAGAAATGGAATGGCCATTACTGTGTAGGCTAGCTTGGCTCTGGTGCAAATAGATATCTGTTAAATGAATAAATGAATTCCTTGGATCTATCCCTTCATTTATGTGAGTCTGCTTTCTGCTTAGAGGGAGCCTGGGATTTCTACATTGAAATCTCCTTCCCCCATTTTTCTTTCTTTTAAAAGTCATAGTGATAATACTTTTTGTTCTTCCCATGAGGAAAGTTATTCCAGTAAATCAGGTTTCCATTTTAATAATTCAGGCCTACATAGTATTGTCAAAATAATTCTAGCAAAACAAAAAACACACAAAACAAATGTAAATGGCTCTGCTGCTCCTGTAGTTAGAGGATCAAAGATTGGTGGCATAGATTTTCCAAATGGATTCAGTTCTCTGCCCAAATTAACAAGAAAATGCTCATTTCATGCAATTATAGATCTTTATTGCTTTTCATTATAGAATGTCTTCCTTAAGGAATAGGTTATTTTTGAGAAAGCCTAATTTTCTGCAGTGATTTAAAAAATTATAACACCTCATCTTTTTGAAAATTGAAATTGAACAAAATCCAAGAACAGTTTAAAATTCAATTTCCTGCTTTGGAGGATCCATCAATACCTACCACGTACCCAGGAAAAGTCTATGTTTCTACTCATTGTGTTTTTGTCATCTGATTACAACAATGGCTTAGTTTTTGACGAAAAATCTAGTTTTTTTTCCAACCCTCTGATTATGTCTATGTGAACCTGGTGGTCACTAACTACATTCATGCTTTAAGGGAGGAAGGGCAGGTGGCTCCTTCAATATTATTGCCTCTTCCTTATCCATCCAAAGTTCTATTACTAATGTCCCCGGGTTGTGCGTGATCACTCATCAAGCGAGGAGCAGGATCTTCCCTGCAGATACCCTGTGAACCTGCCCCAGCTCCTGGGCTGCTCTGTGAAGGCAGAGCACCCACCTGACAGAAGCGTCCCATAAACACTTGCTTTCCCCATTTCTAGGTACCTGATCTGGATGCACTGCAGAAAGACTTTGCCCCCTCAGGGAGAGAGAGTTCACCTTATTGTCCCACCTGCAGACAGGTTGGGAGGGCCATGCAGGCCATGGTAGTGTGACTCAGGTGGCTTTGAGGGTGTTTGGTGACAGGAAATATAATAAAAACGCAAGGGGTGTGTGTGTTGTGTGCGTGTAGCTAGTGAATTTTTCCAGGAAGACGGGCTTAATTTAGAAGGCCTTCACACCTGCCAGATTGAGGAGACAGGCAGTCCTCCTGTGACAGTGACAGGCAGCCCGTAGGAGGCTGGGAGCCAAGGGGCAGACTGCAAACTGCACATTTTTCTCTAGGGACAGACATTTTTCAGAGAGATCGCGACTCAGAGGGAACGACTCTAATTCTGTGTAATTAGGGAGTGAGATGGAGCACAGAAATCCAATTGATGCAGTTTCAGCGTCTAAGATACAGACTCAGAGCAACTCCAGGAGGCCTGAAAATGTTGGGATGCTGGTATCAAGTGTCATATAATGAGGAAATGGCCATTCCAGTGAGATCAGCCTAAAATAGGAGATGAATAGGGCACAATACAGGGGCCAGGCAAGGAAAAACAATCCAGATGAGACCAGGAAGAGGATAATTTCTTGAACCATACCTGGCTAAGGATTTTCCTGATTCCAAATGAGAAGGGATTGAACGTTAATAGAAACACCACAGGATATTTAAACGGTAGTTTTAGTGTCTTAGCATATATCCTCACACTTGAATTACTTTTTAGAATAAGATTTATGTAATTCTCCATTTTTTGGGGGGAATTATGTAACTCCCTCCTTGGGTGTAGATCGAACGGAGGCTGTCTCAACTGGGAATGTCCTGCAGATACTGAACTCATCGTGGAGAAATCCTAGAATCATGCACATTGGCACTACCTCACAGTGCTGGCCTCTCCCTGGCTGGGTCCTCAGGGGTGCCCAGTGTGCTTTAGGCTGTGGTGCCTGGGAAGCTCACTCCTGTGTTCCTTACCTAGGTACGTGGGCCAGAGAAGGTGGGGAAGTGAAGAAATCACAAGCAATTATTAGCTAGACCACACTGGCTGATCAATTGAAGAAATAAGTCATAACATTCAATTCAAATCACATTTATACATTCTCTGGGGCCAGATCTTAAAGACCCACATGTATTAATTACAGATTCCGAGTCAAGTACTAGGTCTGCGTGGGAGCCAGAAGTTAGCCTTTTACAGAAGAATCTCACGTGACTCCAATACAGGTGGTCCATGACCCATAATTTGAGAAATGTTGATTTAAAGAAACTCTCATTCGTGAGCTAAGCAATTTGCAAATTTATTAGATAATAAACCATTGGAATCTCCTGACAGGTATTTCCAGTGCACGCGTGTAGAAGTGAGCTGAGATACAGGCATTGTCGGGAAGCAGAGATGTTTCCCCTGGGGGACCACTCCTTCCCAATGCCCCGTCCTGGCTTCCTTCTCGGAGGTGCTAAATCAGACTGCTAGCAACATGGAAAGGAAAAAAGGAGAATTTTGAAGGCATATTAAAAATCATGCCCCAAGTTTAGTCTCTCCACCAAACCCAAAACCATTATTTATTAGCAAATAAAAACAATGCCCCGAGGTCCAAGAGGTGCCTCGGTGGCCCAATTGGTTAGTCACCTGGCTCTTGGCTTCCTTTCAGGTCTTGATCTCAGGGTCGTGAGATTGAGCCCTGCTTCAGGTCCATGCTCAGTGGGGAGTCTGTTGGAGATTGTCTCCCTTTCCCTCTGCCCCTCCTCTCCCTAAAATCAATAAATAAATCTTAAAAAAAATAATACTAGTATTAGTATGCCCAATGCAATAGTTGGTAGGCTAATACACTGGCAATGTGTGAGCCACTAAGTTTGTGGTAATATTTACAGCAGCAAAGAAAACTAATATAAAAGTATCATTTTAGGGTACTGTTTTTTACATTTTAATGTGGTAGCCCCATCATCCTCAGTTGGCCCAAGTAATTAAGTAGAATATTTCACTTTGTAATGATTGTGCTAATCAAGGATTCTTTGTATTGTTCAGTTGAAGAGGTTTGGTTCACAGTTCCTCAGATAATGAATTCCCACCCATTTCTAGGACTCAATTCCTGCATTATTGACTTGCTTGGAAGGGGAATCAGGCAAAGAGGAAACCCTAGAATGGAAGAGGGAAAGGTTCTTAAAATGTTGAATCAGGAAAGACAGTGGAGTAAGGGAATTAGGAGCGCAGGTTCTCAGCTTGAGTCTAGCTTTATTATTTTTTTAATTTATTTTTTATTGGTGTTCAATTTGCCAACATATAGCATAACACCCAGTGCTTATCCCATCAAGTGCCTCCCTCAGTGCCCGTCACCCAGTCACCCCCACCCCCCCGCCCACCTCCCCTTCCACCACCCCTTGTTCATTTCCCAGAGTTAGGAGTCTCTCAAGTTCTGTCTCTCTTTCTGATATTTCCCACTCATTTTCTCTCCTTTCCCCTTTATTCCCTTTCACTATTTTTTATACTCCCCAAATGAATGGGTATGGTGCTGAGTGAAATAAGTCAATCGGAGAAGGACAAACATTATATGGTCCCATTCATTTGGGGAATATAAAAAATTGAGTCTAACTTTAAATTCAGGCTCGATTACCTGCCAGCAACGTGACTTTGAGAAAACTTACTTAATATCTCTGTGTTTTGGTTTATCTTTAAAATGTGGGTGACAAGAATAGTACCTAGGGTTGCTGTCATGATTTAATAAGTTAATATAGAGAGAGTGTTCTTGCAATATGGCCTCAGAATATGCACAAATGATCTAGGGTTAGCTGTATCATTAATCTTTGCTGCAGAGGCCAGGTGGGGGTAGAAATACACCAGATAAACAAAGCTCACAAAGATTTGTAACCAGAGAACTGGAAATTAAAATAACAATGAGATAGCATTTTAAACAAATTAAATAAGCATAAATGAGAGAGTTGGATAATGCCAGTGTTGGGGAGACTGTGGAACAATGGGTACCACCCTCACCGCAGGTGGTGGGAGTGACATCTATGCAGTCATTCTGGTGAGCAACCAGTTACTACTTAGTCAAGGTAAGTAAACACCCCGTGTCTCAGCTTGGGTTCTTCCAGAAACAGACCCCAAGATAGGGATTTAAGGGAAGTGATTTATTTGGGAGATGAGCCCAGGAAACCCTGGTAGGGGAGTGGAGAAGCAAGATAGAAAAGGAAAGGCACTCAATAAAGAGTATATTTTCAAGCAGGTTACCACTGTGGGTTAATGGAGCTTGACTGAGGATTCCAGGCACCAGTAGAGAACAGGAACTGCATAGTTTGTCCACTGGAGGGATTTCACTTGGTTGGGGGCTGCTGAGAAAGCCCAGAGGCAAGGAGATGCAGATGCTGGCAGGAGGCAGTTGAGGAAGCCTGTGTGTGTGTGTGTGTGTGTGTTCAGTGCAGAGGCCAAGGAGATATGGGTATGATACTCCTAGACATTGCCATGAGGATGGCTCAGAATTCCACTCCTGAGTATAAGCTTAAAGGAATGATCACAAAGTCCCATATAGGATATGTATAAGGGTGTTCTTTCCAGCATCATTCGTGGTGTCAGAAAATTGTAGGCAAGCTGAGTAATCATCCCTGGGAATGTAAATAGACACGGCGTGGAGAATGGGCGTAGGGCATAGCATTATGCAGTGGTTAAAAGTAACAGATTGGGTTATACATAGCTGCATAATGAATCTCAAAAATAATCTGAGGTGAGGCCATAAATAGAACGGTATCTGTAACACGTACACATATCAATGAGCATTTTGCAGCAACACACTTAATCAAAAAATATATACAAACATATCCGAATAGTTTTCTACAGGGGCGTCAAGGAAATAGAATTGGCTATGAGAACAAGATAGTAAATAAATAATTGATTTAATTATTGTTTTTTACAACACAAAAAGCGAACCTTGTGTAGATGGCTGATGGTAATGTGCTAAGGACCAAGGAATGGGAGTAACTCCACAACCTGCCCCTGACACCCGAGAGACAGAATGCACCTCAGTGATTTCTGACCACTTCCATTTCTCTAATCCCAAGTGCTTGTGTGCCGGTCTCCAGACTAGTTTCTCCTCAGTTGTGAGTCCATGGCATGAGGAGGGTGAGCTGGGAAAGGGCAGCAGAGGCCACAGCACCGAGGGGAAGGGCTGCAGTGCAGTCGGGGTGCAGGGGTTGCCTGCATGCGCCTCTGAGGGCCAGAAGGATGTGAGCCAGGCTAAGGCCAGAGCAGCTGGGGATGGGCGGGGGTAGAGGGTGGGGGGTACGGACGAGGTTGGGCCGAAGGTGGTATGTAGGCGCTCTGCTCCCCAAGCGGAGTCCTAAGGCAGCGCCAGGTGGAAGCCCTCTCAAAGGTAACCTTTCCCTGTTTGTACCTGCCCCTGCCAGGGAAGGTGTTAGAGGAGCAGTGAAAGTTGCATAAAATACTAAATACAATTTGAAGGTGTTTATCCTCAAGATGGTTCTGATTTTGATTTTTATACGGTCTGTATGCCAGCTGTAGGCTTGAGTTCCAAAAAGGGGATATTTTTTTTTCACATTAAAAATCTGTTTGTGCCAGTCAAGAACAGCTACCTTGCCTCTTGTGATTTCCAGCAATCACGGTGCAAATATTTAATGGTAAGCACTATGGAGTAGACTGTTTTGCACAGGATGCATGAGACATTTGTGGACTTTATTTTGAAACCATAATGAATTTTAGGTATCATTCCTAATACAGTTGTGTAGATAAAGATGAGAAAATCACGGACTATAAATTTCATCTGTCTCAAAGGTATATCATACTGTTGTAAGTCAGTGTTCTAGAAGAAGACTAGGGAAATTTCCAAGAAGTTGGGCATTTTCTTATATCACACTTCGGAAGAAATTTGGAAAAAGGGCTTTTGCTCTAAGACAGTACCTAGAAAAAATTATTTGACCAAGGACTTGGAAAAAGTAAGTGTTTTCAGTTGGTAGAAACTGAAACTAGCACCCTGGAGGTGTATCCATACGTGTTCTGGCCGGTTTACGGAGCCACTGGGGCAGTTAGATTATTTCTGCCTTCTTAGCCACGTGACAGTGGCTCTGATTGATTGAAATGGTCCGCTGTTGGTGGGATGCCTTCTTGTTGCCAATACAAGGAATCCCATTTAATGGCAAATTATAAAATCTCTGAGTAACTCCCGGCTGAAATAGTTTGCTTGTATTGTCCATAATAAGTGCTTCCTTTGAAGCAACTGCTATTTCAGAGGAGGTTGTAGGCATTTAAAAAATCTGGGTCACTCCTCATGCATTACAGGAAGGAATATGTGGCAGACTAAGGCCCAAGGACCCATCTGTAGTTATGTGGGAACTGGGTGAGGTTGTAAATAAAGCTGGTGGGGGGCCCAGGGCAGCTTTCAAACCTTGACCCTCAGCACTGAGATTGCCAAATACTGAAAACTGTGGCTGAGAAAAAATAAAGGAGAGATGGAGTCTCTGTGTAAACACATAATTAGAATACTGGTCATATTCACATTAATGATGAGAATTTTCATACTGAAGAAAGGATGACAAAGGAATAGGGTTACATGGGAGGGTCACCAAAACTTCACACATGATGATTTCTCTTCCTGACCATCAACCACTTTTTTTTTTTTAAGATTTTATTTATTTATTCATGAGAGACACAGAGAGAGAGGCAGAGACACAGGCAGAGGGAGAAGCAGGCTCCATGCAGGGAGCCCGAAGTGGAACTCGATCCCAGGTCTCCAGGATCACGCCCTGGGCTGAAGGCGGCGCTAAACCGCTGAGCCACCCGGGCTGCCCATCCAATTGACCACTCTTAAAAGAAATGGTCACGTTAACCTCTTTTTGCTTTTTTAAAAAAAGGTCACATTGACATTTGTTAGGGCAAAAGAAGGACTTCTGATTGGTAAAGAATTCAAGTGACAGAAGGTAAGAGGTTTACTTTCCAGTTTGCCACGGTCACACAAGCACACACACAAACTCAGATACTCTCTTAGTACTTTTCACTTTTTAAAATGGGTTTTCAAAATTTTCTAAATATATTGTGATGAACAAATTCCATGATGGGGAAAAGGAAGAATGGGTAAGAGTGCAGATGTTGGAGCTAGACTATAGTTTTTAAATCTACCAATTACTGGCTGTGTGACCTTGGGAAAATTATCTTGCCTTTCTGTGATTCATCTATTTATCTGTGCAAGGGATTTTATGTTAGGGATATAATTAGAATGCTGTTTACATTCACATTAACAATGCATACATTAATATTGTAATATTAATAGGGTTGTTGTGAGCAGTAAATGAGTTTATTTTATTTTTTTAAAGATTTTATCCATCTATTCATGAGAGATACACAGAGAGCGGCAGAGACACAGGCAGAGGGAGAAGCAGGCTCTCTGCGGGGAGCCTGATGCGGGACTCAATCCCAGGACCCCAGGGTCATGCCCTGAGCTGAAGGCAAATGCTCCACACTGAGCCACCGGGGTGCCCCTAAATGAGCTTAACATAGCAAATAATATAGTTACAGCATCTAGCATGTTAAAACCTTCAGTAATTATTGGATATTGTGAATTCTTGCTTAATGACTTAGAAAAGAAAGATGTATTCTCTACGTCGGAAATTTGTATTAATTGGTGATTATGATTACCAGTGAGCGTTGCCAAACTCATTTCTATCATTTAAGTTTCTAGAAGATTATTTCCTTACCAACATGGGATAATACCTCCAGGGTTTACTGACCTCTTATGCTTTGCCTCATAAACTCACAGGCCAGGCACAACTGGGGCAGGCCGATGATGCTCTGAACTTTGATGTTGCTAATTCAGACGTGTGCTAGTTTGGTAGGGCTACCCTAACAAAGTACCCAGACTGGTGATTCAAGCAACAGAAACTCCTTAGCTCATGGTTCTGGAGGCCAGAAGCCCAAGGTCAAGGTGTCGAGAAGGTTGGTTTCTCCTGAGGGAGGAAACCTCTTTTTCCCTTGGCTTATAGATGCCTTTGCATGGTTTTCTCTCTATACATCTCTATGTTTGTCCTAATTTCTTCTTTCAATTCTGTTGGATTAGGGCTTACCTTTTATACCACCGGGATTCCATTTTACCTTAGTTACCCCTTTGAAGGCTCTATCTCCAAATACAGTGACATTCTGAGGAGGTGGGGGTTAGGTCTTCAACGTATGAATTTCCAGAGTAGGGAGACGGTTCAGCTCGTAACAAGGAGTTCTGCTTTCTAGCTGGGAGGTAGAAGAATTGCAGTTGCCAGACTGAGCTCAACCTTGCCTCAGGATTTGGCATCAATCCTGTTCTCCCTCGGAGGCTGGTATGAAGTTCTAGTTCAATAGCTCAAGTGATTACTGGCTGGTATCACTCCTGCTATGAGTCATCCTCTGGCTTTCTGATCTGGTGCTCACAACAATAGCAGCTAACACGTATATGGTACTTGCTGAGGGCCAGGGACTTTGCCAACTCTTTTACTTGTATTTTCATTTCCTTCTCGATGAGTCCATGATCCACCAGAGCCAGTCCTAAGGAAGTGTTACATATATATTTTCTACAATATGTGTGTACAAGATTTGACATTACATTCCAACAGTGTGCTCAGGGCTCTGCCATTGGCTCCCTCAGTGGGCCTCCCCATTTGCCACAGCTAAGTAGTTGTCTGTGTATCACTCCAGACTAATATCCTACCTGCTTAACAACAAAAGTACAGCATTCCCCCCCTCCCCACTCTGAAATAGCCCATTCTGGGAAGGATTCTGTTGAGCTAGCCCATAGTGGACAGGTTCACCGGGCCATACACTAAGTCCGGCATGGGAATCTCACAAGGATGTAGGATACTGCTACCAGAACAAAGAAGAAGGGAAACTGACAGTCAAAACCAGGACGTGTCTACAAGAAGATTTTGCATTGACTAACATAGATGTTTTAAAGAAAGGTCTACACTGGCAAACCAGGTGGAACCCTGCTGTCCCCAGTGTACAAACGTTTGCTTTAAGCCCCAGGTTCATATCTCCATCCTCCTTTGCTTCAACTCTCAGCATCTTTCAGCACATGGGAATTTCACTCATTCTTGACAAGCTGTTTTTTCATGGGTCATGTCGTCATTTTGGTCTGGTTTCCCCCACCACTCTTTCCCTCCTTCCATTTCTTCTTTGCCAGCTTTTTCTCTTCTAAAGTGTTGAAGTCCTCTCAGTTCCGAGCCTTCATCTTTATTCACATTCTCAAATGAATGATCTAGGAAATCTTTTTTTTTTTTTTAATTTTTATTTATTTATGATAGTCACAGAGAGAGAGAGAGAGAGAGAGGCAGAGACATAGGCAGAGGGAGAAGCAGGCTCCATGCACCGGGAGCCCGACGTGGGATTCGATCCCGGGTCTCCAGGATCGCGCCCTGGGCCAAAGGCAGGCGCCAAACCGCTGCGCCACCCAGGGATCCCTGATCTAGGAAATCTTAATCTAGCCCCAGATGATACATAATGTAATAGTAATTGTGATGATGATGATGATGATGATGGTAATAATGATAGAAGATACTTTTCTACCACCATATGCTATGTACTATTGTAAGCACTCTGCATATATTCCATAATTTAATCTACTACAGCCCCTTTGAGATTGGGAGTTTCATCCCTGTGAGGATTAATTTTGTGTCAGCTGACTGGCCATTGGATGCCCCGATTAAACATTATTTCTGGGAGTATCTATGAGGTTATTTCTGGACAATATTAACACTTGGATTGATGGGCTCAGTAAAGCAGATGGCCCTCCTCTGCGGGTGGGCATCATCCTATTTGTTGAGGTCTTGAATAGAACAAAAGGCAAGGGAAGGAAGAATTTGCCCCACTTTTTCTTTCTGCCCGCTTGCTTGAGCTGGGACATTGGTCTTTGTCTAACCTTGCACTAGGATTTGCACTATCAGAAACCCTGGTTCTCAGGCCTTCACACTTGGACTTTGTTATACCACTAGCTTTTCTGGTCTCCGGCTTGCAGCTGGCATGTTGTGGGACTTTTTGGCCTCTATAACCATGTGAGCCAATTCCTCTCTGTCTGTCTGTCTCTCATCTATCAATCTATGTGTATGTCTATGTATCTATCTATCTTTCTGTCTATCTGTCTTATTGATTCTGTTTCTGTGAGCCAATTCCTCTCTGTCTGTCTCTCATCTATCAATCTATGTGTATGTCTATGTATCTATCTATCTTTCTGTCTATCTGTCTTATTGATTCTGTTTCTCTGGAGAACCGTGGCTAATATCTAGATTTGACAGATGAGGAAGCTCAGAGAGATTCAGTTACACGTGACCCAAGGTCACATGGGTGGCAAATGGTAGAGCTGGGATTCATGTGCAATGCTCCAGCTTTCATGGTCTTAAAAGGGCATCGTAGACATTGGCAGTGGCTCTCCTGCTTCTCTTGGGTCTTCTAGTGACGCTTGGCCAACTTCCACTGCCAGTACCTGCAACTGTGGGTCTTATACCATGAAGTTTGTTCTACTTAGGCATGTAGCAGGCCAGGAGGATATCCTTGACCAATGGTTTTTCAGAAATCAGCTTTTAGATGGGGGAATTCTGGGTACTGTGTTTTGTACTTTTACCCAGACTTTCCGGTCACCCCTGCTTGTGTAACTAGCTTTCTACTATCTCTTCAAATGTTTACCTTCCCTTGCTTGAACTCCTTCCCACTTTCCCTACTACTGTTTTCTGCACTTCCCAAATAATATATTTGTATCCAAATGCCTGACTTGGGGTCTATGTCTGGCAGAACTGACACTAGGGCAAGTGCCAACTGTACATGCCAGTCACTAATCTGCCTCTCCCGCCCAGACTCTCTCCTGGGCTCCTGATTCATATTTCGAACCTCCTGGCTAAGTATGCATTTCAATATTGACAAACAGTTCGGCCTGAACGGAGGATACCAGAGTGCTCAGGATCTCTTTAACCTGTTTCTTTCAAGTTCTCCCCAGCGTGCTCTACTGATACGGAGTATGACGTACAAAGTCCTTGCTGCGGTTCGAAGTCAGAGTGACGATATCAGCTGCTCACCTCTCTGGGCCATCTTGTTTGACTCCCATCGTGTTCACTGGGCTATAGGGCACTGGTATCATTCAGGTTCCCAAACAGGTCGTGTCTGTTTCCCCTCTAGAGGCTCTGCTCCTGTTCCTCCCTCTGCCTGGAAGTGTCCTCCCACCCTTCAGGCACCAGCTTAGAAGCTGCCTTCTCTAAGAGACTTTCCCTGGTGTCCCCTCCCTGGAAGTGCTTCTCTTCTTCTAGTTGTGCTCCAAAACATCACTCTTTTATTTTCTTAATTTCTAAGCACCCCCTGATATGATCCACCTTATTTGTTTATATGTGTATCTTCAGTCTTCCCCATTAGCAGAGCAGCTGTCTTTCCTGTCTCCACAGTACTTCCCAGCTGGGACACTGGGCTGGCGCAGAGTAGACCGACTGTCCAGAAATACCTGTTTGCACTTGTTGGAATGAGATTTTTAAAAAGATAACATCCAGAATTTCTGCAAGTATATTTCACTTCTTAGTATGTTTGTGTTACTTTCAAAATCGACTATCTTGGGAATATTTAATTGAAATGCTTTACATTTTTACCTCAATTGTTCTTAAAGAGTATTTAACCACCTGTTTTAAAAATTATTTATTTATTTAAAAATATTTTATTTATTTATTCATGAGAGACACACAGAGAGAGGCAGAGACACAGGCAGAGGGAGATGCAGGCTCCTTACAGAGAACCCGATATGGGACTTTATCCCCAGCCCCCGGGGATCATGCCCTGAGCTGAAGACAGATGCTCAACTGCCTGCTCACCCAGGCATCCCTAACCACCTGTTTTTCTTTTTTAAACCTTCATTTGATATTTTCATATAAGAATTCCAAAGTGAGGACTTGACTATAGATTTCTGAGTTTCACCAAACATGTCTTTTTGAATTTGCTATTTTTAAAATAAGTTAACCATTGTGGTACATGAGAAATGATTTAGAATTATTATATAATTTATATATATGCATATATATATGATTCAGAAGATGAGATTATATATTTATTTAATCACTGTTATGCTGGATTCTTTACTTATTTTAGAGGAAAACTTAAATATGTTCCAAATAGATTAAAAGGCACTAATAGCCATTATTTTCAGCAGCAAGATGCACTGTTGAAGATTTCAAAGTTTAATTCATTAATTAAATTATAGCACTTAAGCAAAGAAGGCACTAAGCACAAATCTGAAGCCCTTTATCTCATTCTGTTGCTACTTTTCTAAAGATGACTTTGAGTGGCTGATCTTTTAAAGCATATTGTAGCTTCTAAACTGGACCCGATTTAAAAGATAATGTGAAATGAGTCTGAAATAATCATCATCTATGATTTAGCTTTGAAACAAGTCAGGGTCACTTAATAAACAGCAGCACAATAATGTTTCAGCAACCTTCTCTCTGCTCAGGGTAAAGGAAGGTTTTGACTGGATACAATCTGCAGAACTGGGCACATGGCAGACACACAACAGACTACAGAGATTTTGGGGAAGGGATGGGCAAGATTTTGTTGGGTTTGCTCTACATCAAAAGGGAAAAGGGCAGGAGAGATCCAAAAAGATGGTGTTAGGCTGAGACTAGATTCTGTGAAAACATTTTTAAGACTTGTAGTGACTACCCTTCAACTTAAGGTTATTTATAAAATGGTTTTACAAATTGTCTTTGCAAATGCTCAAAATGGGTCAAATCTTTTATTTCTAAGAGGGTGGAGTACACATATTCCCCCCTATTCCTCCTGCTAAGTGCAAGTAAAAGTTCTGGACATTATGTATGAAACAAACATAAGCAGGCCCTGAGAGGTGGGGAGAAGAAAGCAGACTTTCTAGAGACCTCAGAACATAAGGAATGATAGATACAGTGGTGAGTTCTTTGAGTTTTCCTTTAGCTTAATACACCCCAGACTAGGAGCTGAAGAAGCCATCATCCCAGAATGTCCATGAATGTAGACCAAAACCAAAACCAAAACAAAACCCTGACAAAAGCCTGTCTTCTCTAGCTAAAGAACCAGGAAAACAGCAGCCTAGCAAAACAGAAAACTTTTAGGCAATAATTATTGTGCTACAGCCTCATCCCACCTATCCAGCAGTGGGGAGTCTAGACTCCCACCCTTGTTAGGCTATAACACTCCAATCCCCCCACCAAGATGGTGTCAGAAAATGGTGATTAGGGCATCAGAGCTTTTCCCCACACTGGGTAGTAATAAGAGCCACTACCCCCTGGTATCTGTGAAGACTGTGTGGAGAGCCCAGTCTTCCACCCCAAACTAGCAGTGAAGAGGTGTTCCATGCTCTCCCCACTAGAGTAGGGGCAGAAGAGACCTAATGGAGAGGTAGGCCTTTACTACTGCCCAGTGATAACAAGCCCACCCCTTTCTGTAGTATAGAAGGCCACCTGGGGAGCAATAACAAGGTGCTCTGACCCTGCCAACTAGGGAAATACTAGTGGAGACTTAATGGGCAGCTGGATCTCCCAGCCTGGCTGATAGTAGTGAAGAGACCTCTCAGGTGTCAAAGGAGGACAAATGGAAAAGTTGAACTTATTCCCCCACCTGGCAGTAATGAGGTGATACCTCCCCTTTCCATGCTGGAGTAGTGTCCCATGAAGCCCAGCTAAAACAGAAAGTTTAAATAGGCCCTAGAATCTTATAACATAACATCTAAAATGTATACATTTTAATTGATATTCACTCATTATACTAAGAACTAGGAAGATCTCAAGCTTAATGAATAAAGACAATAGATGTTGTATTAGTTTGGTTGTGCTGTCATGACAAAATACCAGAGGGTGGGTGGCTCACACAACCAAAATTTATTTCTCAAAGTTCTGGAGACTGATAGTCCATGATCAAGGTGTTGGCAGGCTTGGTTTTTCCTGAGGCCTCTCTCCTTGGCTTGCGGGTAGATACCTTCTCACCATGCCCTCATATAACAGCAAAACCCTGCTATCTCTTCCTTTTCTTATAAGGACACAATATATTGGATTAGGACCCCATTCCATCAGTCTTATTTTGACTTAATCGCTGCTTTCAAGGCTCCATGTCTAAATAGTCATATAATTTAGGGCTCACTCATATGACCACATTTCACCTTAATTACCTCCTGAAAAGTCATTTTTCCAAATACAGTTACATTCTGAGGTTTGAAAAGTTGGGACTTCAACAAATGAGCTTGAGGAGGACATAATTCACCCCATAATAAATGCCAACATTAAGATGTCAGAAATTTAAAATTATTGACAAAAATTGCATTGTAGCATCATAAAAATGCTTCAGTGAGAAACCATCAACACACTTGAAACAAATGAAGAAAACAAAAAAGTCCCAGCAAAGAAATAAAAGGCTCAGCAAAGCATTAGGAAATATAAAGAAGAACCAGCTAGAAAGTATAGAATTGAAATATATAATCAACAAGATAAAAAAAACTCAGCAGATGAGTTCATCAGCAGAATGGAGGGGACAGAAGAAAGAATCTTATGAACTGGAAGACAGAACAATAGAAATTATCTAATCTGAACAATAGAGAAAAATAGCCTGCAAAAAACAAATAAAATATTCCTCCAGGACCTGTGGAACTATAACAAAAGATTTAACATTTGTTTTCTTGAAAGTCTGGAAGAAGAGGAGAAAGAGTGGGGTCAGAAAAATACTCAAAGAACTAATGGCTGAAAAGTCCTCAAATTCGGCAAAAGACATAAATCCATAGGTTCTAGAAGCTGAGTAAACTTCAAGCAGGCTGCAGAAATCCACACCAAATCATAGACTTCTGAATCCTAACTACAACTAATAAATGGTGACCTGTGCCCTTTTGCACACTTTGTTTATAGGAGAGTGGCAATTAGTGTTTAGAAAATGTGTAAACAAAGATCAGAGGGACTTGGGCTTGAACCTGGAATCTGCTAGTTCAATATGCTCATTCCAGAGGAAATTACTGAATCTCTTTGAGTTTCAGATTTTTCATCTGAAAAGTGGGATAATATGCCTCCCCCAGCCCCAGGAACTATGGTCAGGATTTAACAAGAAAATATATGTAAAGTGCTTAGCACACAGCAAGTGCTCAGTACATGTGTTTCTCTTTCTTCTTCCATACCCTTGACCTCTCTCAACTGATAAGAAGCCCATGAGCACTGAAGCCTGGAATACAAAGGCCTTTGGATAAGATTAGTGGAGTTTGGCCCCAAATACCACAAGATCCATTACATTCTCTAATTTCTTTGCACTTAAAATATTTATTATCCCTTCCATTGATTTTTCAGCAGACACTGTTTCTTTCTAGGGAGACAGTTTTAGGATCATGATTAAGAGTCAGGAAAAAAAAAAAAAAAGAGTCAGGCAAGTATAGGTTATAGATTCTGGGTTCACAAGTCAGTGGCAATTTACTTGGGTTCCTTGAGGATCACTCTCCTCTTCTGTGTTATAGGATAAATTTATTATTTATCTCCATTAGGGTTGCTGTTCTGATGGATGGTTTATTACATGTAAAGAGCTTAGAACAGTGTCTGGCCTTGGGAAAGTGCTCAGCAAGGACCACAGCTGTTTGTTGGACATGGATGCATAGATTATCTTGTTGTCTGGGGGCTACATTTAGGAGCTACCTCTTCTCAAGAAAAATCATCTTGATCCCTGATCTCAAATAGAGCTGCTGCTTTCAAATCTTGCCTTACCCACTCTGTAGCCCTCATTCCTCCACTGGTACAGGGTTTTCCTTAATGCCCTTGCCGGCAGGCATTCTTTGAGTTCAACTGGTTCAAGTTGAATTTGGTAGAGTTAGAGTGTATTTAGGGCTCTCCAGAGAAACAGAACCAATAGGATGCACACATACACCGTGTATGTGTGTGTATGTGTATGTATCTCAAATATATATATATATATATATATATATATATATATCTCACAGCACTTCACATATATACATTATATATATCTTTTTTCACATATATATACATTATATATATATACACATTTTCCATATATATATATATGGGGGAGAGAGAGCTCAGAAGGAGAGAGATTTATTTTCAGGAATTGGCTCACACTAATGTGGGAGCTGACAAGTCTGAAATCTGTAAAGCAAGCCAGTAGGTTGGAAATTCAGAGTTGGGATTGCAGACTGGAGTCTAAAATCTGCAGGGATTCTAAACTCAGTCAGGGTGTCTGAGCAATTCTTCCAAACCAGGCCACTACTTGGGGGCATAGTAAATTGTCCAAAATTGGAATATTAAAATAAGTGGTTCATTTCCATGAACAGTGCAACATCGCATACTATTATCTTTTGAAGGTTCAGCAGCTAGCTCTGCCGCCCTCACCTAGGTGTCGACTGGTGATATGACTGTGACGATGGGCCCTCCAGCACATCTCCCATACGGTGCAAAAATACCTGGTGTGTGGTTTTCTTTTTCCTCGCATAAATGCATTGTGCATTTCAGTTCTGATGGAGCCAATTTTCATTTCTTCAGAGTATTCAGGGAGGGATGTATGAGGCTGAGGTGACTGGCGCTGCATATTTAAATGAGTTTTGTGATGATTTAATGTCATTTATAGATCAGTGTCCTTGGCGGCTCCCAAACTAACACAGCCGGCAGCTGCCTCTGATGGAATGTACTAGGTTGGCAAGTCCTGGCTAAAACCCGGGGGAAGGTGCCCACTGCCTGAGGGGTTGCTGGTGCTTCCTCTGAGGAGGAGCTCCTCTGATCCTGAGCCGCATCTCTCGGATCCATCTCACATGCATCTAAGCTCCTGGCTCAGGAAGAGGGAAAGGCTTTACAGAATTCAGAAGGAGACTTTATGTTTTCCTCTCAGTTACAGAAAAACCTTTAACAGATATGAATTAGGTAATTTTAGTGAAAATTGACAGGGACAGGGATCCCTGGGTGGCGCAGCAGTTTGGCGCCTGCCTTTGGCCCAGGGCGCGATCCTGGAGACCCGGGATCGAATCCCACGTCGGGCTCCCTGCATGGAGCCTGCTTCTCCCTCTGCCTGTGTCTCTGCCTCTCTCTCTCTCTCTCTCTCTGTGACTATCATAAATAAATAAAAAAAAATAAATAAATAAATAAAAAAATAAAAAAAAAAGAAAATTGACAGGGACAAAAAAATTAGGAGAAAACCAAATGATAAAATAATATAAAGGAATCGATTTTATGTGGAACACATCAGAGTGTTTTCATAGTTAATTAATAGAATTGGTAGCGTGTTAGAGTCACCTAACCTGGTCTCTTTGTTCCTGGAGGATGAAGCCAGGCCTAGAAAGGTACTGTGTTTGCCAATTAATTCATTAATTGCTAGACAGTGGCCTAATCAAGACAAAAAACAAGCATCATGGCTTCCTGCCCGGGATTCTTTCTGCCACATGCCACGTGAAATTATTCTTTAATGCTTTTAGCTTTTTTTCTTTATTCCTTTAAGAATTCACTTTATAAAAAATCAGCTTTGCTTCCAATTATAAGACTTTTGATGGAGGGCAGGAACATACCGACTAGAACTCAGATGCTTGTGTTTGTACACCACTGCTTTTCTCCAAATGTTTTTATTCTAATGGTGGTTTGGGAGCTTCCGTTAGATTCCTAGAGCATGTCAGTGCACACTGAGCATTTGAGACCCAGTCCCCAAACTAATTCAGTCAACAAAGCACCCACCCTGTGCCAGGCAGTATGCCAGGTACTAGGATTATAGAGATAAATAAGAAATGATTTTTTTTCCTAAAGGGGTTTCATTTAGTTGGAGAAAAGGATATATAATCAGACACAATACAAAGATGAGGCAGTAAGTTCTGTAATACAGGGCCCTGGACTCTACATGAAAAACCTATATCTTTAAGAATTCAAAATAGTTTCTGGAAAAAAGTACCATTTGAAATAGTCTACAAGGATGACAGTAGTTTATCAGGCAATGGAGGGAGAGGCCCCAAAGGATGGGGGAAGGGCCCGGAGGGAGGTGTGCAGGGCCTGCTGGGTAGGGAGACTGAGAAGATGAGGCAGAAGAAGGGGATGGAGGAGAGGGAGGTTTGGGTCGTCTCAGGAGGGTCTTAGGCCACATGCTGAGGAATGCTTTTAACATGGAGGATTTTACCGTGAAGGTCAAAGTCCATGGAATACAATCTTCCGTCACAGAGACTTTCAGAAAGAGAGAATGGGGTTTGACATAGATTTATTTTTTTGAGAGAGAATGCTGATCCTCATTTACTTCACCTAGGAACGAGATAAAATATTCCTGGTAGGAGGTGTGTTGGGGGAATCACATGGTGCCTATGAAAGTGCCTGGTAAATTGTACAGCGAGATGTAGAGGTGACATGCTTATTAATATCACAGAATAGCATCAGACGGTGAAACTCTTGTGAGGATGAATGCTGAGTGGACAGCACACTTCTGAGCATTGGGGGCGTCCTGAGATTTAATCCTGAGGATACTTCTATCAGATTCTGCAGCATGGACTTCATCACCGAGGCCTCTCTCAAAATCACCTTTGCTAAATTGCATATTAAAATTCTATATTTGGCTTTAAATTAGGATCCCTACAGGAAGCAGCATAGAAACTGCTTCTGTATTTGCTGAGAAACCTCTTTCAAGAACTTTGGTCATTAAATATCTCAAGGTTTTCCATATGAGTAAATTAATTAATTCATTACCATGAATATACCATGATCATAATTATTAAATTATGAGTTAATTAACTAATTAATCCAACTAAGGAAATAAGAGGGGGTGCACACAAATATTTATATACTAGAATGTTCACTGAAATGTTATTTATAATAAAAAATATCAGAAATGACTTTGAATGTCTCTTGAAGGTAGGGAAAATAAAATAAACTATGGTCTGCCTCCAGGGTGGAATATTTTGTAACCATCAAAAATGATTTCAAAGCTAATGATATGAAAAAGTGTTTATAATATTAAGTGAAAAGAAATAGGACATACCATTTGCTCCCTATTTGGGTATGAAAAAAAATAGTAGTCCCTCCCAAAAAGATTGAAAAGATAGATCAGATTGTAATATTAATTTTTTTCTGCATGAAATTATTACAAAAGATTTTTCTTTCCTTTTGAAAAAATATTTTCAGAACTTAAAAGAATTGTTACTAACTCTATAATGAGGAAAAACTAATGTTTAGAAAAAGATTTATATGAGTAATCTTGTGCTAAGAAGTTATTATCCTTGATTATCCTTCTGTGGTGTATGCTTTTATATTTTTGATGAAATCTTAGTTCCAACTATTGGTGCCAGTCAGGGAGATTTTATTCTAATGCTTGGAACTTTCTGGGTTTCTCAACCCCCTTTTCACTGAGAGCAGTGAAAGACTGCTCTACTTTCTCACCACTCTATTTTCAATTGCTTTGTTAATTAAAAAAAAAGGAATTTTATTTCAAAAACATTTCCATTTGGCCAGCCAAAATATTTTGAGTGATATAAACCAACCATGGTAAGGACACAAAAGAAGTTTAAAGTCTTATTTCTGTACAGAAAGAGCTTATGATTTCTGTGGGAGAGTAAGACAAATGGAGAAAACAACTAAAACCCAAGTATCATAGTGATTTCATAAGAGTACTAGTGATTTTCCAAGATTAACCCATCACTTTGATTCGATATATGAAGATAAGGAAGTTAAGAGAGAAATGGGTTTTCTGATATCACACAAGGATCCAGGAATCTTGGTTCTACTGCACTCTAAAAATTCAGGATAGTACTTGAAATTCAAGAGGAAACCAAGATAAACAGCCTCCATGAAAGAGATAAAGAAAGAATGAGTGAGGGAGCAAGTGAATAACCATCCCCTGGGCTTTGACTCTTCTTCCACAGGCATTGAGCGGGGGGACTCTCAATCACTGAGACTACCTCACTGATAATATCCTGTTGAGTGTAGGGTTAGATGTCTCCCCTTATCCGGGAGGATATATTCCAAGACCCCCAGCAGATGCCTGAAACTGTGGATAATACCAAACCCTCTATGTACTATGTTTTTTTTTTTCTGATATATGCATACCTAGGATAAATTTTAATTTGTAAATTAGGCACAGTAAAATATTAACAACAATAACTCACAATAAATAGAACAACTATAGCAATATACTATAATAAAAGTTATGTGAATGTGGTCTCTCTCAAAATATCTTATGGTACTGTACTCACTCTTCCTCTTTTTGTGTTGATGTAAGATGATAAAATGCTCCATGAGGAGATGAAGTGACGTGATGATGTAGGCACTGTGAAGCCGTGTAAGGCTACTGCCGACCTTATGACAGTAAATCAGAAGGAAGCTCCTATACTTTCAGACTTTGGTTGACCAGGGTACCTGGAAGTAGAAGAGAAATCATGGTTGGAAGGAACTATTGTATGTCTGTGGCATCAGACACTAGACTTAGGATGTGCTTCACTTTCACAGAGATAAAAATCAAATGTTCAGTTGGGCTGCGAATTGGGGTGCTTTTAATTGCAAGTGACAGACCCCCAACTCAAGCCATAACAAAATAAATAAATTGGAAGTAGAGGAGGAATTTATTGAAACACAACTGGGATGTAGCAGGCTTTTAGGTTGGCCAGTTTCTAGGAGCTCAGATATTGTCAGGGCTTCACTCTTTCTATTTTACTTTATCTCTGCTCAGATTCATTCCGTGGGCAGGTGTTTCCCAGATCGTTGGCAAGATGGCTGTCATAAATCAAAGCTCACACCCACAGTTTAGGAACCCCCTGGAGAAGCTGGGGGCTTTCTGGGCTTTCTCCCTGGAAAGCTCCAGCAGAAAAGTCCTTGGGAAGACCCTTATTCCCCAGGCCCTGCTGTGTGCCTGTCCCTGAGCTGGTCACTGTTAGAAGGGGATCTGGTTTGCTGGAGATTCAGTCCCATCCTAACCATTTGAACAACACTGCCCTTAGTGAAGAGGTGCCCCAGAAGGGGAGGTGGTGTTCACTGGGGGAGGTGGTGCCAACCACCTGAGTATTAACCATGTAACATAGAGGATAAATGCAGAAGGAGACAAAAGAATAATAATGGGACTACAGCACAGGTTTCCCAGAGATGACAGGTGATGACACACGCTAAGGTAATATACAATTCTGTTAATAACAAACTAAATCAAGTTTAATTGGAAAGTAAATCTCCTTTTAAGAAAACTCACACTATGCTCACAGAGACAAATACACTTTTATGACTTATGCTTTTAGAAGCAATTGCAGGGACTAGACCAGTCCAACCTGTAAGCTCTCAAGAATGAGATTATGCTTTTGAGTAAACACTGACTCTGGAGCCTAAGAGGTAGAATGGTAATAGCAATATCTCTTTAGATAATGACTTCAGAGATTAATCACTCATACAGTCAATGGAGCTGTTAATTAGGCAGCCTAATTCCTGAAAACAATGGAGGAACAGAACCTCAGCATTACCTATATGCAAGAGTGAACTCTCTTATCACCACCGTGGTGGGTGCAGCATTTATCACAACGATAATTCCTCCTGACATTTGCCTCCTGCTTTATACTGTCATATATTAACTCAGTTGATCTTTGTAACATTCCCAGGAGACGGGTGCTATTATAATCACCAGCATTTTATGGATAAGAAGACTGAGGCGTAAAGAGATCACAGAGCTAATGAGAAGTGGACTCTGATTCTCCCACTGTGCTTTTCCATAGCTCTTACCAGAGGAGCACATGTTGATGAACGAGAACTGAGTTTGAATCCTGCCTCCACCACCCACTAACTCTGTAACCATGTCCTTTTGACCCTCTTTTTCTCAGAGGTAAAGAACTCTAATCGTGTCTAATATAATGATATAATGCTGAAGGTTGTCTCTCTTCTTAGGTTCTCTCATGGGTTCCCTCTCCTGCTCCCCAGACATCATTCAGTTTAGCCTCGAGGTTGGAGCAGGGAAGAAGGAGGAAGGGCCACAGCCTGTTGTCTGGGCCATGAGCCTAGTAAAGGAAGAACCTACCACAGGACGGGGAAGTAAATGTGCAGCTGGAAACTTCTGGCCCGACGGGTAAAAACTGGGATTGAAAGGGGAGAGAAAGGGTGGAAGCAGAGTTTTACTTTCTTCTTTCACCTTCTCAGGCATAAATACAAGGGGAAGGGATGTGGGTAGGCCCAACCATAGAAGGCCTTCTGCTTCCATTTGTATTCAGATGGGAAGGCAGCTCCCCTTCCTTCCCATAGCTCACCCAGCTCTGTCCTAAGTAGTTCTATCAAAACCTTGGTGCACAGCGGCGCATGATTAGGCAGAGGGAGGGACCTAACTGAGCAGCCCTGAGCACCTGGGGTTGCCCTTGGCAGGGTGAGACCTGGCTGGGAATTTGCTAGTGTCCTTAAAACTGAGGGCTCCAGATGGACAGAAGTGTCCAGAAGATACATCAGGGGTCAGAGTTGGAGAGTTAGTAAGCTTAACTGAATGCTTTGGCTTTTCCTTGTGAAAATACATTTCTGTTCTTATCAGTGAATTTAGCACTAAGGGTTTTCTTTTACAAGTTTATTTTGAGGCCATTATCTCTTCGCTCTGAAAGCAAGGCATTTCGTAATGTCCTTCAGAAGTATTAACTAGCATTGAACAAGTTCCAGGTTATAAGCCAGAATAAAGGATAAATATTCTTAAGACAAATACTGTATTATCTCATTTATATGTGAAATCTAAAAAACCAAACCCACGGAGACAGAGAACAGATTGGTGTTTGCCAGATGCGGGAGGGCAGGCAGGTGTAGGTGGTTGGTGAGATGGGTAGAGGTGGTCAAAAGGTACCAACTTCCAGTTTTAAGTAAGTCCTGGAGATGTATTGTACAACAGAGACTAGAGTTAGCAACACGGTGTTGTACATTCAAAAGTTGTTAAGAGAGCAGATTTCATCGCAGTTCTCATCCCAAGGGAAACAAGTGTGTAACTATGTGTGGCGGTGGATGTCAGCTAGACTTATTTATCATGGTGGTCATTCCGCAGCATATATAATTATCAAATCATTATATTCTATATCTTCAATGAACACAATATGTCAGTTACATCTCCATAAAGCTGGAAAAACAGAATGCATGCTTTTTAAAACCAGCTTTAGTGTTTGTTTGCCTGTGAAATGGGAAGTGCTGCTGTTTCTTTTTTTTTTTTAAGATTAATTTATTTATTAATGAGAGACACAGAGAGAGGCAGAGACACAGGCAGAGGGAGAAGCAGACTCCCTGCAGGGACCCCGATGTGGACTCGATCCCGGGACCCCGGGGTCACACCCTGGGCCCAAGGGAGATGCTCAACCACTGAGTCACCCAGGCGTCCCAGTGCTGCTATTTCAAACAAAACCCAAACTCCATCATTCATTCTGTCACTACCGCTTGCTCCCGTGGCTCTGCTGTTGGCTCAAAGGGCTGACGTGCCCAGGCCCTGCTGGGAACGGTCTGTGGATCCTGCCAGAGTCACCGGCCTACGGGTCCAAACAACTGCCAGCAGCATCGTGCTTTACCCACCGTGTAAGCCCCGGTTTGCACACAGCGTCATGCGTGTGCATTCCCTTGCAGACTCTTCATCTTAACGAAGCACAGCTTCTGACCAGACAGAAACAGAACATTCTCCTCCTGTTGGACATCTCTCTCCTCTCACCACGTATTTGGGGGGTGGGGGTGGAAGGGTAGAGTTTCTCAACCTTTTACAATGGCTATTTGTACCAGATGATTTTTGCTTGTGGGGAGCTTGTCCATACGTGGCAGGATGTTTAATAGCATCTCTGGCCTTTACTCACTAGACACTTATTGGCAACAATCAAAATATCTCCCAACATTGTCAGATGTCCCCTAGCCTGGGTTGGGAGTGGGGAACAAAATCACTTCTGGCTGAGAATCATGACATACAGTGACATCTGCGGGCTCTTGGTCTACATATAGTTCACTGGCTATGGTTTCTGCCGGGGAACACACCCCAGCCCACCCCAGGCCCAGCCTCAAGCCCTAGTAACAACTTTGTATGGGGACAGATGGTGATGACACTTCTTGTGGGGAGATCTGAGTATGCACAGAATTGTCAAATCACTAAGCCGTAGCCCTGAAACTACTGTAACATTGTGTGTTGACTGTACTTCAATAATATCAAAGAAAAGGGGTTTCTGATGGGACTCACGGTGGGTCCATGAAAGGCATTAAAATGGTCATTACACATATGAAGGCACCTCTGAAGAGGGGAAAAAGATGCTCACATGTCTTGATGTTAATTTTCAGAAGATTTTCTTGAGAGAGGGTGCAGTGGGGAGGGGTGGAGGGAGAGGGGGAATCTGGAGCAGACTCCTCACATACCAGTCACCAGGTCTGGGTGAGGACCACGTGAGGACCACAGTCACCAGGTACAGGTGAGACCCATGTGGGACCCAGAGCCACCAGGACCAGATGAGGCTCAGGTGGGGACCAAAAAGACCAGGTCCAGGTTGAGGCCCAGGTGGAGCCCAGAGGCACAAGGTCCAGATGAGGCCCAGATGGCAACCAGATTCACCAGGTCCAGGTGAATCCCAGGTGGGGACCAGATTCACCAACTCCAGGTAAGGCCCAGGTGGGGACCAAAGTCACAAGGTCTGGGTGAGGCCCAGGTGGGGACACAGTCTCCAGGTCCAGGTGAGGCAAAACTGAAGACCAGAGTCAACAGGTCCAGCTGAGGCACAAGAGGGGACCAAAGTCACCAGGTACAGGTGAGGCCCAGATGAGGATCAGAGTCACCAGGTCCAGGTGAGGCCTAGAAGGAGATCACAGGACCCAGGTCCAGGTGAGTCCCATGTGGGAACCAGAGCCATCAGGTCCATTTGCGGCCCATGTGGGGACCACAGTCACCAGGTCCAGGTGAAGCCCAGGTGGGGACCAGATTCACCAAGACCAGGTGAGGCCCAGGTGGGGACCAGAGTCACCAAGTCCAGGTGAGACCCAGGTGACAACCACACTCAGCAGGTCCAGGTGAGGCCAAGCTGAGGACCAGTGTCACCAGGGCCAGGTGAGGCCCAGATGGGGACCAGAGTCACCATGTCCAGGTGAGGCCAGAAGGACACCACAGGTACCAGCTCCAGGTGAGGTCCATGTGCAAACCAGAGTCACCCGGTCCAGATGAGGCCCAGGAGGGGACCAGAGTCACCAGGTCAAGGAGTGTCCCAGAAGGGGACCAGAATCCCCTGGTCCAGGTGAGGCCCAGGTGTGGAACAGATTAACCAGGTCCCAATGACACCCAGGTGAGGACCAGAGCGACCAAGTCAAGATGTGGCCCAGATGGTGATCAGAGTCACCAGGTTCAGGTGAGGCCAAGAAAGGGACCACAGTCACCATGTCCAGGTGAACCTGATGTGGGAACTAGAGCCACCAGATCTAGGTGAGTCCCAGGTGGGGAACAGAGTAACCATGTCCCAATGATGCCCAGGTGGGACCAGAGTCACAAGGTCCAGACGAGGCCCAAGTGAGGAGTAGATTCACCAGGTCCAGTTGAGGCCCAGTTGAGGCCCAGTTGAGGCCCAGAGTCCCCAGCTCCGGGGGAGGCCCAGAGGGGGACCAGAGTCACCCGGTCCAGATGACATCCAGGTGGGAACCAGAGTCACCAAGACAGGATGAGGCCCAGAGGGGGACCAGAGTCACCTGGTCCAGGTGAGACCCCAATGTGGAACTGAGTAACCAGGTCCCATGATGCCCATGTGAGGACCAGATTCACCAGGTCCAGGTGAGGTCCATGTGGGAACCAGTCACCTGTCCCAGGTGAGGCCCAGGTGGGACCACAGTCACAAGGTCAGGGTGAGGTCCAGAGGGAGACCAGAGTCACCAGGTCCAGGTGAGGCCCAGGTGTAGAAGAGAGTAACCAGGTCCCAATGATGCCCAGGTAAGGTCCAGAGTCACCAGGTCCAGGTGAGGCTCAAATATGGATCAGAGTCACGAGTTCCAGGTGAGGCCAAGAAGGAGACCACAGGAACCAGGTCCAGGAGAGCCCCATATGGGAACCAGAGCCACCAGATCCAGGTGAGGCCTAGGTGGGGACCACGGTCACAAGGTCCAGGTGAGGCTCAGGTGGCGACAAGATTCACCAAATCCAGGTGAGACCCAGGTGATGACCAGAGTCACCAGGTCCGGGTGAGGACCAGGTAAGGACCAGATTCACCAGGTCCAAGTGAAGCCCAGGTGGGGACCAGAGTCACCAGGTAAGGGTGAGGCCCAAGGGGGACCAGAGTCCCGGGCCAGGTGACGCCCACGGGGGACCAGAGTAACCAGTTAAGGGTGAGGCCCAGAGTGGGACCAGAGGTCCCCGGTCAAAGTGAGGCCCAGGTGTGGAATAGAGGATCCAGGTCCCAATGATGCCTAGGTGAGGACCAGAGTCACTAAGGCCATGCGAGGCCCAGATGGGGATCAGAATCACCAGGTCCCGGTGAGGCATAGAAGGAGAACACAGTCACCAGTATCAGGTGAGCCCCATGTGGGAACCAGAGCCATTATACCCAGCTGAGTCCCAGGTCCATGTGAGGCCACATGAGGACCAGATTCATCAGGTCGAGTTGAGGCATAGCTGGGGACAAGAGTCACCAGGTCTGGGTGAGGCCTAGGTGGGGACGAGATTCACCAGGTCTGAGTTAGGTCAAAGTGGGGATGAGAGTCACCAGGTCCAGGTGAGGCCAAACTGAGGACCAGAGTCACCAGATCCAGGTGAGGTCCATGTTGCAAAGAGAGTCACCAGGTCCAGGAGAGGTCCAGGTGGGGACCAGAGTCACCAGATCCAGGTGAGGCCCAAGTGGGGACCAGAGTCACCAGGTCCAGATGAAGCCCAGGTGAGGACCAGAGTTACCAGGTACACGTGAGGCCCAGGTGTGGAACACAGTCACCATGTCCAGGTGAGGCCCAGGTGGGGACCAGAATCACCAGGTACAGGGGAGGCCCTTGAAAAAACCAGAGTCAACAGTTCGAGGTGAGGCGCAGGTGGCAACCAGAGTCAGCAGGTACAAATAAGGCCAATGTGGGGTTCACAGTCACCAGGTCAGGGTGAGACCCAGAGGGGGGCCAGAGTCACCTGGTTCAGGTGAAGCCCAGTTGTGGAACACAGTAACCGGGTCCCAATTATGCCCAGTTGAGGACCAGAGTCAACAGGGCCAGGTGAGGCCCAGATGGGGATCAGAGTCACCAGGTCCAAGTGAGGCCCAGGTGAGGACCACAGTCACCAGATCCAGGTGAGTTTCAGGTGCAGACCAGAATCACCAGGTCCAGGGGAGGCCCAGGTGGGGAACACAATAACCATGTCCCAATGATGCCCACCTCGGGACCAGAGTCACCAGCTCCACTTGAGGACCAAGTGGGGACCAGATTCACCAGGTCCAGTTGAGGCCCAGGTGGAGACCAGAGTTACCAGTGAAAGGTGAGTCTAGAAGGACAACACAGTCACCAGGTCTAGGTGTGGTCCATGTGAGAACCAGATCACCAGGTACAGGTGAGGCCCAGGTGGGAACCAGAGTCAGCAGGTCCGGGTGAGGCCAAGGTGGGGACCACACTCACAAGGTCCAGGTGAAACCAAGCTGAGGACCAGAGTCACCAAATCCAGGTGAGGCCCGGGGTGGGGGGGACTGGAGTCACCAGGGACAGGTGAGGCTAGAAGAACAGCAGAGACACCAGGTCCAGGTGAGGTTCATGTGGGAACCAGAGTCACCACGTCCAGGTGAGGCCCAGGTGAGGACCAAAGTTAAATGTTCCAGAGTCTCACTTGGGAAACAGAGTAACCATATCCCGATGATGCCCAGGTGGGTACAAGAGTCACCAGGTCCAGGTGAGGCGCACGTGAGGACCAGAGTCACCAGGTCCAGGTCATACCCAGGAGGGGACCAGATTCACCAGGCACAGGTGAGGCCCAGGTGGAACACAGTCACCTGGTCTGGGTGAGGCCCAGGTGGGGACAAAAGTCATAAGACCAGTTGAGGCCCAGGTGGGAACACAGTCACCCGGTCCAGGTGTGGCCAAGCTAAGTACCAGAGGCACCAGGTCCAGCTGAGGCCCAATTGGGGACTTGAGTGACCAAGTATAGGAGGACACCACAGTCATAAAAACGCAGCTAGTTGAAAGCTGGATTCTAGGGATGCCTCCTTGTGAGAGCTGAGCTCAGGGCAGGACCCTCCCGCATCCTGACTGCCTGTAGACATAGCTCCTATCATCCTTAAGTGAGGTGCTGGAAGAGGTTGTGTGCAAAGCATGTGGAAGCGTCAGGCCTGTACTCATGTGTATCTGAGTTCAATACAGGGATTTCCAACAGCCTTGTTCAATTAGAGTCGTGCTAGGTTCTAACTCCCATAAATGAGTAGCAAGCAGACATCTGCCTGCAAGGGATACACACTTCTGAGAGTTGAGCTTATGGCCTGTACCTTCCACATCCTGCCTGCAGGTACACTTCACTCCTAACAGGCCTAGGTTTGATGCGTGACAGAAGTGTTGTGAGAGGTAAGTGGAAGGTGCAGGCTCACAAGACAACTGTCTCTAAGCTCAATCCAGTGATTTCTGAGGAATTCCTGTCTTAGATTGGTGCTACATACTAACTTCCATACATGACAAGCGAGTGGAACGCAGTGTCTAAAGGGAACTTGCTTCTGAGAGGTGAGCTCACATCCAGTCCTTCACAGTTCCACACTGCCTGCAGATTGAGTTTCGAACATCCTCACCAAAGATGTTTGTCAGAGGCTCGTGCAATGCAAGTGGAAAAACACAGGCTTGAAAGGTGTCTCCAGGTACAATAGAGAGGTATTCAAAGAACCTCCCGATGTAGAATGCTGCTAGTTTCTCACTGCCATAAGAACGCAGCTAGTTGAAAGCTGGCTTCTAGGCATGCCTCCTTGTGAGAGCTGAGCTCAGGGCAGGACCCTCCCGCATCCGGACTGTCTGTAGACATAGCTCCTAACATCCTTATGTAACATGCTGGATGAGGTTGTGTGAAAAGCATGTGGAAGTGTCAGGCCTGTACTCACGTGTATCTGCGTTCAATGCAACGATTGCCAATGGCTTTGTTCAATTAGAGTGGTGCTAGGTTCTAACTCCTGTAAATGAGTTTCTAGCGGACATCAGCCTCCAAGATATACACACTTCTGAGAGTTGAGCTTTTGGCCAGTGGCTCCCCCATCCTGACTGCCTGTACGGTTCGCTTCCACGGGATTTCGTTCGATGCGGGACACAAGTTTTGTGAGAGGCAAGTGTCTCTTAGCTCAGTCCAGCGACTTCTGAGGAATTCCTTCCTCCCGTAGATTGGAGCTACATACTAACTTCCATAGCTGAGAACTTAGTTGAAAGCAGTCTCCCTGGGGAACATCCTTCTGCGAGTTGAGCTCACATGCGGTCCCTCCCAGTTCCACACTGCCTGCAGATGGAGTTTTATTTTTTTTTAATAATAAATTTATTTTTTGGTGTTCAATTTGCCAACATACAGAATAACACCCAGTGCTCATCCCATCAAGTGTCCCCCTGAGTGCCCATCACCCATTTACCCCCACCCCCGCCCTCCTCCCCTTCCACCACCCCTAGTTTGTTTCCCAGAGTTAGCAGTCTTTACGTTCTGTCTCCCTTTCTGATATTTCCTACCCATTTCTTCTCCCTTCCCTTCTATTCCCTTTCACTATTATTTATATTCCCCAAATGAACGAGAACATATAATGTTTGTCCTTCTCCGATTGACTCATTTCACTCAGCATAATACCCTCCAGTTCCATCCACGTTGAAGCAAATGGTGGGTATTTGTCATTTCTAATGACTGAGTAATATTCCATTGTATACATAAACCACATCTTTATCCATTCATCTTTTGATGGACACCGAGGTACCTTCCACAGTTTGGCTATTGTGGATATTGCTGCTATAAATATCGGGGTACAGGTGTCTCGGCATTTCATTGCATCTGTATCTTTGGGATATATCCCCAGTAGTGCAATTGCTGGGTCGTAGGGCAGGTCTATTTTTTACTCTTTGAGGAACCTCAACACAGTTTTCCAGAGTGGCTGCACCAGTTCACATTCCCACCAACAGTGCAGGAGGGTTCCCTTTTCACCGCATCCTCTCCAACATTCATGGTTTCCTGCCTTGTTAATTTTCCCCATTCTCACTGGTGTGAGGTGGTATCTCATTGTGGTTTGGATTTGTATTTCCCTGATGGCAAGTGATGCGGAGCATTTTCTCATGTGCATGTTGGCCATGTCTATGTCTCCTCTGTGAGATTTCTGTTCATGTCTTTTGCCCATTTCATGATTGGATTGTTTGTTTCTTTGGTGTTGAGTTTAATAAGTTCTTTACAGATCTGGGAAACTAGCCCTTTGTCTGATAGGTCATTTGCAAATATCTTCTCCCATTCTGTAGGTTGTCTTTTAGTTTTGTTGACTGTATCCTTTGCTGTGCAAAAGCTTCTTATCTGGATGAAGTCCCAATAGTTCATTTTTGCTTTTGTTTCTTTTGCCTTCGTGGATGTATCTTGCAAGAAGTTACTGTGGCCAAGTTCAAAAAGGGTGTTGCCTGTGTTCTACTCTAGGATTTTGATGGAATCTTGTCTCACATTTAGATCTTTCATCCATTTTGAGTTTATCTTTGTGTCTGGTGCAAGAGAGTGGTCTAGTTTCATTCTTCTGCATGTGGATGTCCAATTTCTCCCAGCACCATTTATGGAAGAGACTGTCTTTCTTCCAGTGGATAGTCTTTCCTCCTTTATCGAATATTAGTTGACCATCAAGTTGAGGTTCCACTTATGGATTCTCTATTCTGTTCCATTGATCTATGTGTCTGTTTTTGTGCCAGTACCACACTGTCTTGATGACCACAGCTTTGTAGTACAACCTGAAATCTGGCATTGTGAGGCCCCAGCTATGGTTTTCTTTTTTAAAATTCCCCTGGCTATTCAGGGTCTTTTCTGATTCCACACAAATCTTAAAATAACTTGTTCTAACTCTCTGAAGAAAGTCCATGGGATTTTGATAGGGATTACATTAAACATGTACATTGCCCTGGGTAACATTGACATTTTCACAATATTAATTCTGCCAATCCACAAGCATGGAATATTTTTCCATCTTCTTGTGTCTTCCTCAATTGCTTTCAGAAGTGTTCTATAGTTTTTAGGGTATAGATCCTTTACCTCTTTGGTTAGGCTTATTCCTAGGTATCTTATGCTTTTGGATGCAACTGTAAATGGGATTGACTCCTTAATTTCTCTTTGTTCAGTCTCAGTGTATAGAAATGCCACTGACTTCTGGGCATTGATTTTGTATCCTGCCATGCTGCCAAATTGTTGTTTGAGTTCTAGAAATCTTGGGGTGGAGGCTTTTGGGTTTTCTATGTAGAGTATCATGTCATCGGTGAAGAGGGAGAGTTTGACTTCTTCTTTGCCAATTTGAATGCCTTTAATGTCTTTTTGTTGTCTGATTGCTGAGGCTAGGACTTCCAGTACTATGTTGAATAGCAGTGGTGAGAGTGGACATCCCTGTCTTGTTCCTGATCTTAGGGGAAAGGTTCCCAGTGCTTCCCCATTGAGAATGATATTTGCTGTGGGATGTTTGTAGATGGTTTTTAAGATGTGGAGGAATGTTCCCTCTATCCCTACGCTCTGAAGAATTTTGATCAGGAATGGATGCTGTATTTTGTCAAATGCTTTCTCTGCATCTAATGAGAGGATCATATGGTTCTTGGTTTTTCTCTTGCTGATATGATGAATCACATTGATTGATTTTCAAGTGTTGAGCCAGCCTTGTGTCCCGGGGATAGATCCTACTTGGTCATGATGAATAATTTTCTTAATGTATTGTTGGATCCTATTGGCTAGTATGTTGTTGAGAAATTTGCATCCATGTTCATCAGGGATATTGGTCTATAATTCTCCTTCTTGGTGGGGTCTTTGTCTGGTTTTGGATGTAGCTGATGCTGGCCTCATAGAACGAATTTTGAAGTACTCCATATCCTTCTATCTTTCCAAACAGCTTTAGTAGAATAGGTATGGTTTCTTCTTTAAACGTTAGATAGAATTCCCCAGGGAAGCCATCCGGCCCTGGACTTTTGTGTCTTGGGAGGTTTTTGATGACTGCTTCAATTTCCTCCCTGGTTATTGGCCTGTTCAGGTTTTCTATTTCTTCCTGTTCCAGTTTTGGTAGCTTGTGGCTTTCCAGAAATACGTCCATTTCTTCTAGATTGCCTAATTTATTGGTGTATAGCTGTTCATAATATATTTTTAAAATCATTTGTATTTCCTTGGTGTTGTTAGTGATCTCTCCTTTCTCATTCATGATTTTATTAATTTGAGTCTTCTCTCTCTTCTTTTTAATAAGGCTGGCTAATGGTTTATCTATCTTATTAATTCTTTCAAAGAACCAATTCCTAGTTATGTTGATCTGTTCCACACTTCTTTTGGTCTCGATTGCGTTGAGTTCTGCTTGAATCTTTATTAACTCTCTTCTTCTGCTGGGTGTAGGATCAATTTGCTGTTTTTTCTCTAGCTCCTTCAGGTGTAAGAAGGTGTATATTTCAGTTCTTTCCAGTTTTTGAATGGATGCTTGTATTGCGATGTATTTCCCCCCAGGACTGCTTTTGCTGAGTTCCAGATTTTGAACGGTTGTATCTTCATTCTCATTAGTTTCCATGATTTTGAACGGTTGTATCTTCATTCTCATTAGTTTCCATGAATCTTTTTAATTCTTCCTTAATTTCCTGGTTGACCCTTTCATCTTTTAGCAGGATGGTCCTTTTTTTTTTTTTTTTTTTTTTAGCAGGATGGTCCTTAACCGCCACGTTTTTGAAGTCCTTCCAAACTTCTTGTTGTGATTTAGTTCTAATTTCAAGGCATTATGGTCTGAGAATATGCAGGGGATGATCCCAATCTTTTGGCATCGGTTCAGACCCCATTTGTGACCCAGTATGTGGTCTATTCTGGAGAAAGTTCCATGTGCGCTTGAGAAGAAAGTCTATTCAGTTGAGTTTGGATGTAAAGTTCTGTAAGTATCTGTGAAATCCATCTGGTCCAGTGTATCATTTAAAGCTCTCGTTTATTTGGAGATGTTGTGCTTAGAAGACCTATCTAGTATAGAAAGAGCTAGATTGAAGTCACCAAGTATAAGTGTATTATTATCTAAGTATTTCTTCACTTTGGTTATTAATTGATTTAAATATTTGGGAGCTCCCACATTCTGGGCATATATATTGAGGATTGTTAAGTCCTCTTGTTGGATAGATCCTTTAAATATGATATAGTGTCCCTCTTCATCTCTCACTACAGTCTTCGGGGTAAATTTTAGTTTATCTGATATAAGGATGGCTACCCCTGCTTTCTTTTGAGGACCATTTGAATGGTAAATGGTTCTCCAACCTTTTATTTGCAGGCTGTAGGTGTCCTTCTGTCTAAAATGAGTCTCTTGTAGACAGCAAATAGATGGGTCCTGCTTTTTTATCCAGTCTGACACCCTGCGCCTTTTGATGGGGTCATTAAGCCCATTCACATTCAGAGTTACTATTGAAAGATATGAGCTTAGTGTCATCATGATAACTATTCAGTCCTTGTTTTTGTGGATTGTTCCACTGAACTTCTTCTTAAAGGGGAATTTTAAGAGTCCCCCTTAAAATTTCTTGCAGAGCTGGTTTGGAGGTCACATATTCTTTCAGTTCCTGCCTGTCTTGGAAGCTCTTTATCTCTCCTTCCATTTTGAATGAAAGCCTTGCTGGATAAAGTATTCTTGGTTGCATGTTCTTCTCATGTAGGACCCTGAATATATCCTGCCAGCCCTTTCTGGCCTGCCAGGTCTCTGTGGAGAGGTCTGCTGTTACCCTAATACCCCTCCCCATAAAAGTCCGGGATTTCTTGTCTCTTGCTGCTTTAAGGATCTTCTCTTTATCTTTGGAATTTGCAAGCTTAATTATTAGATGTCGAGGTGTTCAACGGTTTTTATTGATTTTTTGGGGGGGGATTTCCCTATTTCTTGGATCTGAATGCCTGTTTCCCTTCCCAGATTAGGAAAGTTTTCAGCTATGATTTGTTCAAATACATATTCTGGCCCTCTGGCCCTTTCGGCACCCTCAGGAACCCCAATTAAATGTAGGTTTTTCTTCCTCAGGCTGTCGTTTATTTCCCTTAATCTATCTTCATGGTCTTTTAATTGTTTGTCTCTTTTTTCCTCAGTTTCCCTCTTTGACATCAACTTGTCTTCTATGTCACTCACTCGTTCTTCCACCTCATTAACCCTCGTCATTAGGACTTCTAGTTTGGATTGCATCTCATTCAATTGATTTTTAATTTCTGCTTGATTAGATCAAAATTCTGTAGTCATGAAGTCTCTTGAGTCCTTTATGCTCTTTTCTAGAGCGATCAGTAGCTTTATAATAGTGCTTCTGAATTGGCTTTCTGACATTGAATTGTAATCCAGATTTTGTAACTCTGTGGGAGAGAGGACTGTTTCTGATTCTTTCTTTTGAGGTGAGGTTTTCCTTCTAGTCATTTTGCTCAGTGCAGAGTGGCCAAAAACAAGTTGTATTGGGAAAAGGAGAAAAAGAGAGGAGAGAAAGAAGGAAAGAAAAGAGAAAATGAAAAAAGGAAGAAAAAAAGAAAAAAAAAGAAGAAAAAGAGAAAGAAAAAGAAAGAAAGGGAAAAAAGGGTGGGGGAAGCATACAGAAATCAAAAAGCAAAAACAAAAAGAAAAAAATAAAATAAAACACCGGGGAATATCTTCTGATTCTGTATACTTTATGTCCCTTGACTTCCCCTGGAACTTGTCCGTCTAGCTGGTCTTCTGGGGGAGTGGCCTGTTGTGCTGATTTTCAGGTGTCTGCACTTGGGGGAGCTGCTCTGCCCCCTGCCTGGTGCAGGGCTCAGTGTGGGTTGTTGTTTACCCTGTGAGGCCCCAGGAGGAACAACCACAGTGGCGGCGGCCAGCTCTGGAGCCCTGGATTCAGCTCCCACAGTAACTACAGAGCTCTCCATCTACAGGGGTCCGGATGCTCCGGGGCAGGGCCGCTGATCTGCTCAGCTCGGGGCAGGAGCGTCCTTGATGTCCTGGGCCCTCCTGGCCTCTGCCTGTCCCAGGGGGAGATCAGATCCTGGGCTGTGTCCCCCCACGGCCTGGGCTCCAGGGCCTGCGCTGTTGGATTCACGCTCCCGGCCGTGCAGCCTCCTCTGCGGAGCTGCCACCCGAGCCCCTCCAAGCTGCTCCCAGGTCCAGTTGTGTGCGTGCTGCAGCCTGTTAGGGACCTCAGCCGCAGGATGTGGCACGCTCTCCCCAGGGCACAGGTGTCTGTTAGTGTCCCAGGGAGCCTGAGGGCATCCCCACCCATCTGGGATCCTGCTCTAACTCCCTGCCAGTGCCTTTCCACCCGGGAAGATTGGTGAAGCTTCTGCTTCTCTGGGACGGAGCTTTCCTGTCCTGGGGGCACTCGCCCCTGCCTTAGCCCAGCTCCTCTCAGGACCCCTTGGTTGGATGCCTTGGATGCCTTTTGTTTCCTTATTTCTATTTTTCCCGTCTTCCTACCTTGATAGAAGTGCGAACTCTTCTCACTGTAGCATTCCAGGTGTTCTCTCTTTAAATCTCAGGCCGAATTCATAGATTTTCAGGATGATTTGAAGGCTATCTCGGTAATTTGGTGGGGACAGGTGATTTGGGGACCCTTCTCTTCCCCAAAGTTGCCCCTATTCTGCAGATGGAGTTTTGAACATACTCACTAGAGATGTTTGTCAGAAGCTCATGCAATGCAACTGGAAAAATGCAGGCTTGGAAGGTATGTCTTCAGGTGCAGGAGAGCAGTATTCATGGAACCTCCTGACTTAGAATGCTCCTAAATTCTCACACCAATAAGTACACAGCTAGTTGAAAGATAGCTTAACCCCTAACCCTAACCCTAACCCTAAGCCGTAACCCTAACCCTAACACCTAACCCTAACACATAACCCTAACACCTAACCCTAACCTTAACCCCTAACCCTAACCCCTAACTCCTAACCCTAACCCTAAAACTACCCTAACCCCTAACCCTAACACAAAATCTTAACTCTAACACTAACCCTAACCCGTAACCCTAACACCTAACACTACCTTAACCCCTAAACCTAACCCTAACCCTTAATGCTGACACTAATCCCTAACCCTAACGCTATCCCTAACCACTTACCCTAGCCCTAACTCCTAACCCTAACCCCTAGCTCTAACCCTAACACCTAACCCTATCCCTAAACCGAACGCTACCCCTAACCCCTAACCCTAACCCCTAGCCCTAGCCCTAACCCTAACACCTCAGCCAAACCCTAACCCTAAACACCCTAAACCTAACAACCCTAACAGTAATGCTAACAACCCTAACCCTAAACCTAACCCTAACCATAACCCTAACCCCTAACCCTACCCCTCCCGCTACCCCTACCCCTACCCCTAAAGCTCCCCCCTAACACTTACACTAACACTAAACCCTAAACCCTACCCTAACCAATAAACCAAACCACCTAACACTAATCCTACCCCTAACTCCTAACCCTAACCTTAACCCAAACCTAACCCTAACCTTAAACCTAAACCCTAACCCTAACCATAACCCTTAACTCTCACCCTAACCCTCACCCTAAACCTAACTCCTAACCCTAACACCTAACCCTACCCTAACCCCTACCCCAACCCGAAAACCTAACCCTAAACCGTAATAAATAACCTTAACAACCCTAACCCCAAACCTAACCCTAACAATCATACCCCTAACCCTAACAACCATAAGCCTAACCTTAACAAACCTACCCTAAACCTAACCCTAACCCCCTAACCCTAACCCTAATCTCCTAACCCTAACCCTAACACCCTAACCCTAACAACCCTAACCCAAACAACCCTAACCTTAACCCTGACCCTAACCCAAACCATAACCCCTAACCCTAACCCCTAACCCTAGCACTAAACCTCAAACACTAACCCTACCCCTAAACCAAAACCCTAACACTAACCCTAACCCAAATCCTAACCCCTAACACTAACCCTAAATCTAACCCCTCACCCTAACACTAACCTTAACCTAACCCTAACCATAACCCCTAAATGTAACCCTAAACCCTAAACCTAACCCCTAACCCTAACCATAATACCTAAACCTAACCCTAACCCTAACAAACCTAACCCTAAACCTGTAACCCTTATACTAACCCTCTAACACTAGTCCTAACCCTAACCCCCAAACTCTAACCCTCAACCATAACCCTAACATTAACCCAAACACCTAGCCCTAACCCTAACCCCAACCCCTACCCCTAACACCTAACCCTAACCCTAAAAACTAACACTAACCCCAAACCCTAACCCTAACTCCTAACCCTAACTCTCACCCTAACCCCTTACCCTAAACCTAACCCTAACCCTAAACCCTAAACCGAACCCTAACCCATAACCCTAACCATAAACACTAACCCTAGCCTTAACCCCTACACCTAGCCCTAAACCAAACCCATATCCCTAACCCTAACCCTAGCACCTAATCCTAACACTAAAACTAACCCTAACGCCTTACCATAACTGTAACCCTAAACCTAACCCTTAACCCTAACATCTAACTCTAACCCTAACGTTAATGCCTAACCCTAACCCTAACAACCCTACCCCTAACCCTAAACCTAATAACCCTAAGCCTAACCTTAACAACCCTAACCCTAACCCAAACCCTACCCCTAACCCTAACCCAACCCTAACCTCTAACCCTAACCCTAACACCTAGCCCTAAACCTAAACCTAACCCGTAACCCTAAACCTAACCCAAACCCTACCCAATACCCTAACCGTAACCCTAACACTAACCCTAACCCAAACCTAACCCTAAACCCTAAACCTAACCACAACCCTCACCCTTAACTCCTACCCTCACCCTAACCCTATACCTAACGTTAACCCCTAACACTAAACCTAACGCCTAACCCTAACAACTAACCTTAACCCCTAACACAACCATAACACCTAACCCTAACACTAACCAGCTAAGCCTAAGCCTAAGCCTAACCCTATCCCTAACCCTAACCGAAACACTAACCCCTAACACTAACACTAACCCTATCCCCTAACGCTAACCCTAAACCTAACCCCTAACCCTAAGCCAAACCCTAACCCCTAACACTAAACCTAAAACTAACCCCTAACCCTAACCCTAACACTAACACCTAAACCTAACTGTAACCCCTAACCAAAACCCTAACTCTAAACCCTAATCTTAACCCTAACCCTAACCCTAACCCCTAAAGGTAATCCTAAACCCTAACGCTAACCATAACACCTAACCCTAACCATAACCCTAACCCTAACCATAATCCTCTAACACTAACTCTAACCCTCTAACAATAACCCTAACCCTCACACTAAACCCTAACCCTAAACCCCAAACACTAACCCTAAACACGAACTCTAACGCTATCCCAAACACCTAACCCTAGCCCTAACCATTAACCCTAACCCTAACACCTAACCCTAACACCTAACAAAACCCTACCAACTACCCCTAAACCTAACCCTAACCCTACCCTAACCCTAACCCTAAACACCCTAACCCTAACAACCCTAACCCTAACCCTAACAACCCTAAACCTAACCCTATTACCTAACCCCTAAAACTAACCCTACTGCTAAGCCTAACCCCTAACCCTACCTCTCCCTCTACCCCTAACCCTCACTCTAACCCTAACACCTAACCCTACCCTAACCCCTATCCCTAACCCAAAAACCTAACCCTAAACCTAACATATAACCCTAACAACCCAAACCCTAACAACCCTAAACCTAACCCTAACCCTAACCCCTAACCCTAAAACTAACCCTAACACTAATTCTAAACCCTAACCCTAACCCTACCCCTCCCTCTACCCCTAACCCACACCCTAACGCTAACACCTAACCTTACCCTAACCCCTAAACCCTACCACCCCCTCCCTCTACCCCTAACCCACACCCTAACCCTAACACCTAACCTTACCCTAACCCCTATCCCTAACCCGAAAACCTAACCCTAAACCTAACAAATAACGCTAACAACCCAAACCCTAACAACCCTAAACCTAACCCTAACCCTAAACCCTAACCCTAAAACTAACCCTAAAGCTAATACTAAGCCCTAACCCTAACCCTACCCCTCCCTCTACCCCTATCCCTAAGCCTAATGCTCACCCCTAACCATTACGCTAACACTAAACCCTAAACCTAACCCTAACCCTTAAACCACCTAACACTAATCCTACACCTAAGCCCTAACCCTAATGCTAACCCAACCCTAACCCTAACCCTAAACCTAAACCCTAACCCTACCCTAACCATAACCCTTCACTCTCACCCTAACCCTCACCCTAACCCTAACAGCTAACCCTACCCTAACCCCTACCCCTAACCCAAAAACCTAACCCTAAACCTAAAAAATAACCCTAACAACCCTAACCCTAAACCTAACCGTAACAACCCTGTACCCCTAACCCTAACAACCCTAAGCCTAACCTTAACAACCCTACCCTAAACCTAACCTGAAATCTAACACCATAACCCTAATCCTAATCTCCTAACGCTAACCACCTAATTCTAAGAATCCTAACCCTAACCACCATACCCCTAACCCTAAACCTAACAACCCTAAGCCTAACCTTAACAACTCTACCCTAAACATAACTCTAGCCCCCTAACCCTAACCCTAATTTCCTAACCCTAACCCTAACACCCTAATCATAACAACCCTAACCCTAACCCTAATCCTAACAACCCTACCCCTAATCCTAACAACCCTAACGCTAACCATAGACCCTAACCCTAACAACCCTCACCCTAACAACCCTAACCCGAACAACCCTAACCCTAACCCTGACCCTAACCCAAAAAATAACCCCTAACCCTAAACATAACACCTAACCCTAACCATAACCCTAACACTAACCCTAATAAGTCTAACACTAAACCTACCCCTAACCCTGTAACCCTTATACTAACCCTCTAACACTAGTCCTAACCCTAACCCTAAACCCTAACCACCAAACTCTAACCCTAAACCCTAACCCTAACATTAACCCAAACACCTACCCCTAACCCTAACCCCTACCCCTAACACCTAATCCTAACCCTAAAACTAACCCTAAACTAACCCTAATGCCTTACCGTTACCGTAACCCTAAACCTAACCCTTAACCCTAACATCTAATTCTAACCCTAACCCTAATGCCTAACCCTAACCCTAACCCTAACCCTAACAACCCTACCCCTAACCCTAAACCTAATAACCCTAAGCCTAACCTTAACAACCCTAACCCTAACTCAAACCCTACGCCTAACCCTAACACCTAGCCCTAACCCTAACCCCTAACCCTAACCCTAACCCTACCCAATACCCTAAACGTAACCCTAACACTAACCCTAACCCACCCCTAACCCTAACCCTAAACCCTAAACCTAACCACAACCCTCACCCTTAACTCCTACCCTCACCCTAACCCTAAACCTAACGTTAACCCCTACCCTAAACCTAATGCCTAAATCTAACAACTAACCCTAACCCCTAACAAACCATAACACCTAACCCTAACACTAACCAGCTAAGCCTAAGCCTAAGCCTAAACCTAACCGAAACACTAACCCCTAACACTAACACTAACCCTATCCCCTAACGCTAACCCTAAACCTAACCCCTAACCCTAAGCCAAACCCTAACCCCTAACACTAAACCTAAAACTAACCCCTAACCCTAACACTAACGCCTAAACCTAACCGTAACCCCTAACCATAACCCTAACACTAACCCCTATCCTTAACCCTAACCTTAACCCCTAAAGGTAATCCTAAACCCTAATGCTAACCATAACACCTAACCCTAACCATAATCCTAACCCTAAACCTCTAACCCTAACACTAACCCTCTAACACTAACCCTAACCCTCACACTAAACACTAACCCTAAACCCCAAACTCTAACCCTAAACACGAACCCTAACGCTATCCCAAACACCTAACCCTAACCCTAACCATTAACCCTAACACCTAACCCTAACACCTAACAAAACCCTACCAACTACCCCTAACACCTAACCCTAACCCTACCCTAACCCTAACCCTAAACACCCTAACCCTAACAACCCTAACCCTAACCCTAACAACCCTAAACCTAGCCGTATTACCTAACCCCTAAATCTAACCCTACCGCTAACCCTAACCCTTAACCCTAACCCTACCCACACTCTACCCCTAACCTTCACCCTAACCCTAACACCTAACCCTACCCTAACCCCTATCCCGAACCCAAAAACCTAACCCTAAACCTAACAAATAACCCTAACAACCCAAACCCTAACAACCCTAAACCTAACCCTAACCCTCCCTCTACCCCATCACTAAACCTAACGCTCACCCCTAACCATTATGCTAACACTAAACCCTAAACCTAACCATAACCCTTAAACCTAACCACCTAAAACTAATCCTACACCTAAGCCCTAACCCTAATCCAAACCCAACCCTAACCCTAACCAGCCTAACCCTAACAACCCTAACCCTAACAACCCTAAACCTAACCCTATCCCCTACCCTAACCCCTAAAACTAACCCTACTGCTAACCCTAACCCTTAACCCTAACCCTACCCCTCCCTCTACCCCTAACCCACACCCTAACCCTAACACCTAACCCTACCCTAACCCCTATCCCTAACCCTGAAAACCTAACCCTAAACCTAACAAATAACCCTAACAACCCAAACCCTAACAATCCTAAACTTAACCCTAACCCTAACCCTAAAACTAACCCTAATGCTAATCCTAAGCCCTAACCCTACCCCTCCCTCTACCCCTATCAGTAACCCTAACACTCACCCCTAACCATTACGCTAACACTAAACCCTAAACCTAACCCTAACCCTTAAACCACCTAACACTAATCCTACACCTAAGCCCTAACCCTAATGCTAACCCAACCCTAACCCTAACCCTAAACCTAAACCCTAACCCTACCCTAACCATAACCCTTCACTCTCACCCTAACCCTCACCCTAACCCTAACCCCTAACCCTAACAGCTAACCCTACCCTAACCCCTACCCCTACCTCGAAAACCTAACCCTAAACCTAACAAATAACCCTAACAACCCTAACCCTAAACCTAACCGTAACAACCCTACCCCTAACCCTAACAACCCTAAGCCTAACCTTAACAACCCTACCCTAAACCTAATCTGAAATCTAACACCCTAACCCTAACCCTAATCTCCTAATGCTAACCACCTAATTCTAACAATCCTAACCCTAACCACCATACCCCTAACCCTAAACCTAACAACCCTAAGCCTAACCTTAACAACCCTACCCTAAACCTAACTCTAGCCCCCTAACCCTAACCCTAAACTCCTAATCCTAACTCTAACACCCTAACCATAACAACCCTAACCCTAATCCTAACAACCCTACGCCTAACCTTAACCCTAACAACCCTAACGCTAACCCTAAACCCTAACCCTAACAACCCTAACCCTAACAACCCTAACCCTAACAACCCTAACCCTAACCCTAACCCTGACCCTAACCCAAACCATAACCCTTAACCCTGACCCTAACCCCTAACCCCTAAACCTCAAACACTAACCCTGACCCTAACCCAAACCATAACCCCTAACCCTAACCCTAACCCCTAACACTAAACCTCAAACACTAACCCTAACCCTAAACCCTAACCCTAACCCAAACCCTAACCCCTAACACTAACCCTATATCGAACCTCTAACTCTAACCCTAATCTTAACCTACCCGTAACCATAAGCCCTAAATATAACCCGAATCCCTAAAAATAACCCCTATCGCTAACCATAACACCTAACCCTAACCATAACGCTAACACTAACCCTAACAAACCTAACCCTAAACCTAACCATAACCCTGTAACCCTTATACTAACCCTCCAATACTAGTCCTAACCCTAACCCTAAACCCTAAGCCTAACCTCCAAACTCTAACCCTAAACCCTAACCCTAACCTCTAACCCTAACTCTAACCCATACCCTAACCCTGTACCCTAACCCATACCCTAACCCTAACCCTAATCCCCTAACCCTAATCCTAACTCTAACCCCTAACCCTAATCCCCTAACCCTAACCGCTAACCCTAAGCCTAACCCTAACCCAACCCTAACCCTAACCCCCTAACCCTAACTCCCTAACCCTAACACTAACCCCTAACCCGTACCCGTACCCGTACCCTAAACCTAACCCGTACCCTAACCCTAACCGTAAACCTAACCGAACATGTACCCTAACCCTAACCTGTACCGTAACACTAACCCTAACCCTAACACTAACCCGTACCCTAACCCTAACCGGTACCCTAACTCCAAACCTAAGACTAACCCTAACCCTAACCCTAACCCCTAACCCTAATCCAAACCTACCCGTACCCTAACCCGTACCCTAACTCCTACCCTAACCCGTACCCTAACCCTAACCCTAAACCTAACCCATACCCTAACCCTAACCCATACCCTAACCCCTAACCCTAACCCTAACCTAACCCAAACCCATACCCTAACCCGTACCCTAAACCTAAACCTAACCCATACCCTAACCCTAACCCGTACCCTAACCTGTACCCTAAACCTAACTCTAACCCATACCCTAACCCTAACCAGTACCCTAACCCTAATCCGTACCCTAACCCTAACCCGTACCCTAAACCCAACCCATACCCTAAACCTAACCTGTACCCTAACCCGTACCCGTACCCTAACCCATACCCTAACCCGTACCCTAACAGTAACCCTATGTCTAACCCTAACCCATACCCTAACCCGTACCCTAACCCATACCCTAACCTGTACCATAACCCATACCCTAACCTTAACCTTAACCCCTAACCCTAACCCCTAACCCGTACCCTAACCCGTACCCTAACCCATACCCTAAACCTAACCCATACCTTAACCCGTACCCTAACTCATACCCTAACCCGTACCCTAACCCTAACACGTACCCTAACCCCTAACCCGTACGCTAACCCATACCCTAACCCTAACCCGTGCCCTAACCCCTAACCCATACGCTAACCCATACCCTAACCCGTACCCTAACCGTAATCCTATGTCTAACCCTAACCCATACCCTAACCTGTACCCTAATCCCTAACCCTAAACCTAGCCCAAGCCCCTTGCCCTAACCCTAACCCTGCCTTAACCCCTAACCCTAAACTCTAACCCCATCTCCCACTCTAACTCTAACCCTATTCGCTCCCCCTATCCCCTAACCCTCAACCCTATAACCTGTAACATCACCCTAATCCAGACCCTAACTCAGTTTCCTAATCCCTAATACCGTACCTTAACTCCTAACTCTTGACCCTTACTCCATCCCTCATCCTAATCACTAACTCGTACGCATAACCATGATCACTAATCCATAACATCTAACCTAACTCTAACCACCTATGGCTCACCCTAAACCCTAACCCTACTCTCAATTCTCCCCATTCACTTACCTTGTCGTTCTGAGTAGCCCCTGCTGAGGTGGATGTGACTCCCAACAGCGCCTCCAGGGTCCTCCAGCGGGTCCTGTGGAAGCCGGGCTCCTGTCATGGCGGACGCGGCCCCATGTCTTCCTGAGTCACAGACAGAAGGTCCTGAGGACGAGGGGGTCCTGTCACTGTGGACTAGGCCTCACATCCTCCGGAAGCCTCCCCGCGGGTCCTGAGGAGGCCGGGGCTCCCGTCAGCGACGACGCGGCTCCAAGTCCTCCTCAGGCCTCCAGAGCGCAGACGGGCTCCTGTTAGTGCAGGCGGACGAGGCCTACTGCGCACACGCGCTCCCTGATCCGAGCCTGGGCTCGGGCGCCCCCTGCGGGACGCTCAGGCGCTGCAGGAGGCCGTGCAGGAGGCGGCGTCCCCGCGCCCAGGGCCGACCGGACCTGCCTCCTTCCAGGCGCCAGCTGAGACCTATGAGCTTCGGAAACGTCGCGCTGAAATGAAGCCCAACACCCGGCTTCCCCAGAAATACTTAAGGACAATGAATTGGAGCCCACAGGACGCGAAATGAAATGTGGACCAAACTTTTACCACGTCCAAGACTCCCTCAACCCTCTTCCACTGTGGGTGGGACCGCGGGCTGGTGCAGCCGCCTTGGAAACAGTGTGGAGGCTCCTCAGGAAGTTACAAATAGAGCCGCCCTGCGACCGGCAGGTGCACGGCCTGGAGCTCACTCCGAAAATACAGATGCAGTGAGACTCGGGGACACCTGCACCCCAATGTCCACAGCAGCCGGGTCCACAGTAGCCACACTTGGGAGGAGCCTTCGGTGTCCTCCCGCAGATGATGGATAAAGAGGATGGGAGATAGATGATGGTCATAGAGAGAGGAATGTTACTCAGCTATCAAAGAGAAGGAAATCTTGCCATTTGCAATGACGCGGATAGAACTAGAGGGATCCTGTTAAGTGAAATAAGTCAGTCAGGAAAGAAAATGACCGTGTGGTGTCATTCATAGGAGACATTAAAGAAGCAAAGCAGATGGACATCTGTGAAGGGAAGGAAAACCAAATAAGATGAAAACAGATGCAGGAAATACAGACTCTTAATCATAGGAAACAAACTGAGGGTCGCTGGACGGGAGGGGAGAGGGGAGGGGATAACGGTGGACGGGCACGAAGGAGGGCACGTGATGTCATGAGCACTGCTGTTATCTCCAACTGGTGAATCCCTGAATTCTTCCTCTGAAAGTATAATATACTATACGTTAATTAATTGGGTTTAAATTTAATTAAGTTAAAAAAATCCGTTGTATCAGAGCACATTTCCTTCTGGACTCTCTGTTCTGCTCCTTCAGCTTATGCTGGAACCACCCCCTGTGAGTCTGGTTTAAGTAGGCGCCACGCCTCGTCCATGGCCCAGCCCAGGGCTAGAACTCACGACTCCGAGATCAGGACCGGAGGTGAGGTCAGGAGTCGGATGCTTAACCGACGGAGCCAGCCAGGGGCCCGGGCACCACACTGCTTTATCCTGTGTCTCTGTGACATCGTTTGAAATAGGAAAGTGCTGCGTCCCGCTCTGTCTTGCTTCTCCAATACTGATTTGCTGTCCGGGGTCATTTGTGGGGGCGGACGAATGTTATGTTTTTTTTTTTTTTTTTTTTTCCTATTTCTAGGATCTGCCACCATGATTTTGATAGGAATGACCCTGAAACTGAGGGTGGCTTCAGGAACTGCGGACATTTTCACAAGATGAGGCTCCCACCCCACGAGCCCAGGACTTCCTCCCAGAGCCTGGTGTGGCTCAGTGCACAAGTCTTGTGCTCCTTTGGTTCAGTCTCATTAATATTCTCTGTGATGCTCCTGAGAAGGGAGTCACGTCCTTAATTTCCTTCCTGAGTGCTCATTGTCGGGACACAGCAAGGCTACTGAGCTCTGTAGGTTCAGTTTGTGTCCCGTGAATTTACCGAATTCAATCATTAGTTCTAACAGGTTTTGGCGGGGCTCTCGGGTTTCCTGTTTCTAGTACCGCGTCTTCAGCAAATAGCGACAGTGTGACGACCCCTTCCAGGTGTGGAACCTTTGCTGTTTCCTGTCTGTTGACTACATTAGGACTTCCAGCACTGAGAGGGGACCTCCTTGGCTTGTTCCTGCTCAGGGGAGACGATTTCAGGTTTTCACCCTTGAGGATGACATCAGCTGCGGGCCTTCCTAGCGGCCTTTATTCTGTTGATAGACATTTCCTCAAAACCCACTATGCTTTTGATGTTGTATTTTGTCAAATTCTTTTTCTGCAACTCTTGAGAGGATCGTATGCTTTTTGTCCTTTCTCTTGTTTTTCTGTTTTAAAAAGATTTTATTTATATATCCTTGAGAGACAGAGGCAGAGACACAGGCAGAGGGAGAAGGCGGCTCCATGTAGGGAACCTGACATGGGACTCGATCCCGGGACTCCAGGATCACGCCCTGGGCCAAAGGCAGGCGCTAAACTGCTGAACCACCCGGGCTGCCCCATGTCCTTTCTCTGGTTAATGTGATGGATCCTGCTGACCGATGGACAGAGGGGCCGTGGGTAGGACATGGGCAACATAGATGAACAATAGTAACAGCTATAAGTGTCTGGTTTTAAATAAGTCACAGAAATTTAGAAAGTACACCCTAGGGAATAGAGTCAGTACTGTTGTGACACCTTTGTACGGGGACAGACGGTGACACCGCTTCTCGTGGGGGGAGCTGAGTAAGGCACAGAATTGTCAAGTCACTAGTTGTAGCCCTGAAACTACTGTCACATTGTGTGTTGACTGTACTTCAATAAATATCAAGGAAAAGGGGTTTCTGAGGACTCCCGGTGGGTCCATGAAAGGCATTTACACGGTCGTTACACACACGAAGGCACCTTTGCAGAGGGGATAAAGATGCTCACATGTCTTCATGTTAATTTTTAGAAGATTTACTTGAGAGAGGGTACAGTAGGGAGGGGCAGAGGGAGAGGGGGAACCTGGAGCGGACTCCTCACCCAACAGAGCCCGAGCCCCTCGTGAGGCTCCACGCCACAACCTCAAGATCCTGAACCTGAGCCAAACTAAAGAGTCGACGTGGAACCGACTGAACCACCCAGGAGCCCCTCAAATGTTAAGTGCAACCACATGCTGTGAACTCTGGAGGTCAGGGGGACATCTGTGACCCCCAGTCTGCCTAGAATGGTGGGAGGCCTGCAGGGCCCGAGGATGGGAACTGAGGATGTGGGTGGGTGCCTGCATCCCCTTCCTGCCTGGTGTGGGGACAGGACCCTCCCCCGGGACCCTTGGCCTTCAGGGTGATTGCTGATTGGACACCGCCTGCCCACAGTCATGATGCGGGACCCCACTGTGGGCAGAACTGTGCCGCCTCTGGGTTCCACCGCTGCCTGGTGCTCACTGTGCGTCCGCAGACCTTCGGAAGCACTCGTGCTCTGGATCTGGCTCACAGCGACCCGACTCCCGCTCTCCCCAATAGCTCAGTACTCCCACTCTCCTCAGTACCCCAACTCTCCCGTTCTCCCCAGTACCCCAACTCTCCCACTCTCCCCAGTTCCCCAACTCTCCCACTCTCCCCAGTACCCCAGAACTCCCACTCTCTCCAGTTCCCCAACTCTCCCACTCTCCCCAGTACCCGGTGCATAAAGAGGAGGCGCTCACACAGCGACAGGTCACAGGTGAGTGGCCGCTGATGCCTGCTCCCCGGGGGCCACTCTGGAGCCTGTGGGTCCGGGTGGGGGTGCTGGCCTCTCGGGGTTGGGGTCCAAAACACCCCGACCCCAATGCGATGACTGTGAGCAGCTCCTGCAGCCCTTCCACAGCCCCACAGGGTGAGGGCGGCCCCCTAAGGCCCTGTCCAGGGAAGGAGGCTGCAGTTGGAGTTCGGCAGCTCCCCCGGGACCCCCGCTCCCCTGTAAGGCCTGTGCTATCTATGCAGGGAGACCCAATACATGACCTTTCCAGCCCGTCCTAGACGCATGGACCCCAACAGGGGTGACACACCCCCCCGCCCCACCCTGTGGTGAGGGGAGGACAGTCAGGGCCTGCTGGGTCCCCCTGGCCGGTGAGCAGGCTTATTCTTCACGCACTGGAACGCGGAGTCCCTCGTGCTCCCCCCAGACCCCCCTCAGGCTATTCACGCATCGTTGCCCTCAGGGTGGGGAGTTTGGTCGCACTCTTGCTGGCATCAGGTTTTAATTTTGATGAAGTCCAGTCCGTTGCTTTCTCCCCTTGGTCGTTGTGCTTGTGGAATCTAAGAGAAACCTTTGATCTCCCCTGGGCTGGGAGACATCACCCCGAGCATCAGATCGGCAGTTCCCCAGAGCCTCCTGGGTCCCCCGCCCGTGTGCTCCTGATACCGTGGTGGGAGCGCTCTGTGATCCCAGCGTGATGGCGTGTCCTGGGACAGTGGCTGGGAAGGTGGACTGTAGTTGGGTGAGCGACAGACAGGCAGTGAGGGCCCGTGTGTGATGTTCCAGCCCAGCCTGTGCCCCTCAGGGCTATGGGGTTGTCTCCGGCTCCAGTCAGACGGAGGGGGACCTGTCCACGGGGAGCACCGGACGCATGTGTCCTTGGAAGGTTTTCATGCGCCGTCATTCTTGGATGTGTTTGGATTGCAGCACCATGCAGGAGGACTCAGAGAACCTACTGGCCTTGCAAAGGGCCAATATCGTGGCCCAGTACCATCAGGTGAGGTCCAGAAGGGACCATAGACACTACACACCCACAAGAGGGGGGACCATACCTGCAAGAGCAGGGGAGGCCCAGGAGAGGATCAGAGCCAAGGATGAGCCAGGTCAGCCCAAACAAGGACCACAGTCACCAGGAACAAGTGAGACCCTGGGGATGGTCCCGGTGTCAGTAGCAACTAAGGGTCCATCCTGGATCCTAGTCATTGGCAGCTGAGGAGCCCAGTCACCAGGTACGGTGAGGCCCAGGCGGGGACCACAGTCACCAGGTCCAGATGAAGTCCATAGCTACCATGTCCAGGTGAGGCCCAGGTGGGGACCACAGTCACCAGGTCCAGGTGAGGTCAAGGTGGAGACCACAGTCACCAGGTCCAGGTGAAGCCAAGGTGGGGACTACAGTCACCAGGTCCACATGAGGCCCAGATGGGGACCAGAGTCACTAGGCCCAGGTGAGGCCCAGTTGGGGACTAGAGTCACCAGGTCTGGGTGAGGCCCAGGTGGGAATCACAGTCACCAGGTCCAAGTGAGGCCCAGGTGGGAACAGCCTTGATAGAAATGTGAACTCTAGCTATTCTCTCTTTAAATCTCAGGCCGAATTCATAGGTTTTCAGGATGACTTGAAAGTTAACTAGGCAATTTGGTGGAGACAGGTGACTTGGGGACCCTACTCTTTGGCCATCTTGCCCCTCTGACAGGAATATTTTTAGCAGTGAACAGTAAAGTCCGTTTATTAAAAGTTGTTATTAATTTGTGCAAACAAATTTCTGTAGACTTAAAGCAACTGTGAATCACACATATCCACACTGGCTAGAAAATTTTGTTAACCTGAGTTTCTAGATCATTTTCATTATGTGAGTGATTTCTTTCCAAAACTAATTACCAAAGGAAGTAGGGCAATGTGACAAGAGAAATAGCCAAGCAACATGAGAAAAAAGAAACAAACAAAAAAACGCTAAGCATTTTTCTTGGGATGAGAGAAATCCATTAGTGTAAGGTTTTTTTCACCCTGCCCTGAGAAAAACCAATTCCCTGACTCAGATGCTTCAGGAGAGAACTGGGTTTCTGATCCAGTAAATCGTGACTGCCTCTGGCACTTGGTTCCCACAGCTGTGGATGTGTCCTCAGACCAGCTCGGTGGTTTCCAGGCTGCACTTGGAGGAGTTGGAAGGGCTCTGAACATGCACCTTAGGGGCAGTCTGGGATCCATACCCTAAAGCTTTTAATTGATAGGTACACCAACTCACATAAAACTTTGCTAGAAAGAAGTCGAATTGTGTGTTTTAAGAAGAATTGAAAAGGGGCAGCCTGGGTGGCTCAGCCATTTAGCACTGCCTTCTGCCCAGGGTGTGATCCTGGAGACCCAGGATGGAGTCCCACTTCGGGCTCCCTGCATGGAGCCTGCCTCTCCCTCTGCCTGTGTCTCTGCCTCTCTCTCTCTCTCATGAATAAATAAATAAAATATATTTTTAAAAAGTATATTGCAGGGCAGCCCCAGTGGCTCAGCGATTTAACGCCGCCTTCAGCCCAGTGTGAGATACTGGAGACCCAGGATCAAGTCCCACGTCAGGCTCCCTGCGTGGAGCCTGTTTCTCCCTCTGTCTGTGTCTCTGCCTCTCTCTCTCTCTCTCCATAAATAAATAAATAAATTAATTAATTAATTAATTAAAAAGTATATTGCAGCTATATTGGTAGCTATATTAATAAAGTGTGTTGTTTTTACATTTTATGGTGACTGGACCTAGCAAGTCTTTACATCAGCAGCCATTGCTTCTAGTCCTCACAACAGTGTTGCGGGACAGGCGGTATTATTTCCTTTTTATAGATGAAATTGATGACCTCAAGCACATGCAGTTCCTTCCCTTTCTTTTTTCTGTTCAGAATATACAAGCTGTAAGTGAATAAATTGCAAGAAACCCACTTCCGTGATCAACACCTCTACTTTCCTCAGACGATTTTAATATTTTTCTCAATTCTGAACTCCTTATCTATCTTACTACTCCTTTTCAAATAACTTAGGATACATTTTCCCAAGACTTGTTCAGAGAACCAGTCCCTGGATTAATGTCTCTCCCTAAGTATGAATCAGTGACCTGAAACAGACCCAGCATACACAGATTCTCCTATTTATTCAACACCCACTTATTCCAAAAAGAAGTCTATTCGGCCTTCTATATGGCAGGTACAGAGACAGGCTCCATCCCAACCGGATTTCGATCTATGTCCCAGAGTACTACCTGCAGTCTTTTGAACTTTATATCAGGAGCCTTAATGCTGATTTCTGAAGGCAAAACAAGCAAGTCCACAGTTCTCCTTCATACTTCCCCAGCAGACCCTTGGGTTCTCTCCACAGAGTTGAACTGTTGTGATACTTACTGAGTCATTGATTGTGTAGGTCAGTCACAGAGCAGCATTGCCATCCAAAACAAAAAGGAGGAAAAAGGAGTTTGGAAGTAATTGGGTCTCACAAATCGTGGGGAGGGAATATTGAAACTGTGACAATGTTTCTTAGTGCACCTTTTCTCAGAGCCACATCTCTCCTGTTCTTGACTGAGGGACAGGAGAGTCTAGGTAGGGAGAAATAGGTAGGGGGCTACAGATTCAGGCTCACAAAGATCCTAAAGATGCTGAGATGTAAGGAAACCAGAAATAAAGAAACAAACGAGACCACCCTGCCCTAGGTATGGGTAGAGAGGATCTTTTTTATGACAGTCCTCTGTGCCCAACAAAGAACAACCAGACTCTAAAAAGAAGTAAACCATTAAAGATGTTATCACTAGTCCTTACTCAAACCAAGACATCCCAAGAATGAGAAGGCCACAAGCTCCCTGATCAGTTCTAAATGAAAAACTATCAGTGGAGGCCCATGTGGGCAACCCAGCCTGGGCCCCTCCCACTCCTGAGAGCTTTCTCGGTATCCTTGCTTAATAAACTCCCGTCGCTTTATTCACTCTTCTTTGTCCACCAGATTCATTCTTCGACTCCATGAGACAAGAACTTGACTTTCTCACTTCATTCCACCTGCTGCACTTCTCTTACCCAAGCTCCCTGGGAAATTACTTCATTGGCTTAATCCCATCTCACTCTCCTGCCTCATATCCTTTGGATTCTTCACCACCAAAGGCCAACAAACCAAGAGATGCAGGGAGGGAGAGAAGACCCAGGTGATAGGGGGAACTAAGGCCAAAGAAATATAGATTAAAATTACATCTGCTTTTTTTAAAAAAAGATTTTGTTTATTTACTCATAAGAGACACAGAGAGAGAGAGAGAGAGAGAGAGAGAGAGAGAGAGAAAGAGAGAGAGGCAGAGACAGAGACAAAGGGAGAAGCAGGCTCCCTGCAGGAAGCCCAATGTGGGACCCCATCCTAGGACCCCAGGATCATGCCCTGAGCCAAAGGCAGATGCTCAACCACTGAGCCACCCAGGCATCCCTACAATTACATTTCCTAACAAACTTGCAGTCCATAAACAAATACTTGAAACTGACAGAGTGGGACATTCTTCAAAGAATTCACAGCTGCCTGAATGTTAATGCTTTGCTAGAGGCCAAAAGCAACATTTGTTTGCTAATAGCCAGACCTCCAGGATCCTGTAAATCTTGCATGTGTGAAAATCCTTTTGGAAACTTCTTTTATCTCTAGAGTCCCCACCCCACACAGCAACTTCAAAGTTTATAACCAAGGCTCCTGATAATCCTGGTGAAGCTCTTCATGCCCAGGGGTCCTGTCCCCATACTTTAATAAAAACACCTTTTTGCATGGAAAATGTCTCAAGGATTCTCTCTTGACCACTGGCTCCTGGCCCACAGTACATCACAGGTACATCTCTGAGTTAATTGCATCAGCACATCAGGAAAGTACAGAAGATTTTTGCCTATCTTCTTGTATGACACATTCTGGAGGGGGACACTCCCATCTGTTCGATCTGGATTTTTCTCTTCCTGGGATATATAGCTAGCTAGCTAGGTAGATGATAGAGTGATAGATCTACTGGTAGATCAATCCCAGGAACATAAATAGATGTTTATATAAACAAACATATAAACATAAATCTATGTTTCCACTTAATATATTTATTATTAAATGTATTACTGATAATATAATAATTATTATCTATAAACAGAACTATATATTTATATTTAAATATGCAAAATAAATATTTCTATATCTAATCTCTATACGTCCATATATAGATCTCCCTATAGAGATAGAGACAAAATGCTTAGAAATAGATGTGTGCAGAAAGAGAGAGAAATAGATATAGACCTATAAATATGGAGAGGATCTGCTTTCAAATTCTATCCGACCTCTCCTCACAGGCACAGGCAAACGCACACACACATACTCAAGAGCCTTCTGGTATGTGGCCATGACAGGAAATAACACCCCTTGAGATGCCATCTCCAACTTAAAGGTACCAGCCGTTTTTCCAAAGAAGACCTACACAGAGTGAGCAAGCACATGAAAAAAAAAATGCTCCATGTCACTTTTCATCAGGGAGATAGAAATCAAAACCACAATGAGATACCACCTCACACCAATGAGAATGGGGAAAATTAACAAGACGGGAAACAACAAATGTTGGAGAGGATGTGGAGAAAGTGGAACACTCTTGCATTGTTGGTGGGAATGTGAACCGGTGCAGCCACTCTGGAAACAGTGTGGAGGTTCCTCAAAAAGCTGGAAATGGAGCTATACTACAACCCATCAATTGAACTACTGGGTATTTACCCCAAAGACACAGATGTAATGAAATGACTGGACACTTGCACCCCAATGTTCACAACGGCAATATTAATAGCCAAACTGTGGAAGGAGCCTTGATGTCCTTCAACAGATGAATGGATAAGGAAGATGTGGTCTATATATACAATGGATTATTATTTAGCCATCTGCAAGATGAATACCTACCATTTTCATGGACATGGAACTGGAGGGTATTATGCTGAATAAAATAAGCCACGTGGAGAAAGAATTATCATATGGTTTCACTCTTCTGTCGAATGTAAGAAACAGTGAAGAGGATCATAAGGGAGGGGAGGGAAACTGAGTGGAGAAAAATTAGAGAGGCAGTGTTGTGCCCAAGATTGCGAATCTGAGAAACCACCCAGGAGGCCGACACCGATGCAAATACACGAGGGTTTATTTACAAGCTCGAGCTTGGGTCCAAGTGTACCCAACACAGCGGAGCAGGGACTTGGACCCCGAGACTAAGAGGCGTAGCAGCTTTATAGGGGCCAGTGGCCCATGGGATACACAGAAAGTTGCACAGTCATGTCAGTCCACACACAGGTGGCCAATTGAATTACATCTTACCCTATAGTATCCATTTGAGCTGGCCTATTACTTTGGTCAGAATTGGCGCGCAGTTTTGGCAGGCACAAAGCAGGGTTACATGGTTATGAGCTGATTTCCCATTAGGGTGTGCCCAGTGGCTTGACTAGGGTGGGGCAGCGCCTTAAGCAATAAGCAGGTTATGTGGGGGTCATACAGGAGGTGGCAGGTGTTTCCGATTAGGGTGTGCTCAGTGGCTTGACTAGGGTGGGGCAGCGCCTTAAGCAATAAGCAGGTTATGTGGGGGTCATACAGGAGGTGGCAGGTGTAGCACAAAATGGAATCAGTCCTGCTCTGCTTGTCCAGGGGTAGGGGATTTTTGTTAAATTTCCTGGGTCTCACAGAAGATAAACTATGAGAGACTCCTAACTCGGGGAAACAAACAAAGGATTGTGGAAGGGGAGGTGGGTGGGAGGATAGTGTAACTGGGGGACAGGCATTAAGGAGGGCATGTGATGTGATGTGCACTGGGTATTATACTACATGTTGACAAATTGAATTTAAATAAAAAATTTTTTTAAATTTAAATTTAAATTAAAAAAAGGTACTGGACGGCTCAGCCATCCTCAGCAATTCATTTATGAAATGGCCTTCAGTAGATCATAAAAAAAGTTACGAATGTGAATGGAAAATGACCTGAAACTCTTTCCCAGTTCAAATAAATAAGTATTCTGAAAAGCAAATCAAAGTTCCAGAATGGAGAAATGCAAAAAAAGAGGGAGAGGGAGAAAGAGAAATGAATTCACTTTTTGTGATATTTATTAGTGATGGTCCAATAATGACAAATCCATGATTGTCATTAAAAACAAAGAGTTAATGAACGGTATGGAAACCGATCCCCTCAACTAACAGATAAGGAAACTGAGAAGACAAGAGAAGTAATGCACACTGCTCAGGATCACACGGGTGGCAAGGGGCAAAGCCAAGACTTGATTCTGGTCCAGAGTTCTTTAAATGACCACAAAACGTTAACATCATAGCTTCAGGCTCATCTAGAATTAATGTCGCTTTAGCTCAATAAAACATTCAACCAAAGTAGTCTTTCTTCTGCCAGCTAGTTACATTTCATGAAGCACCCGAAAAGGGATTCGAATTATGTCTCCATGTGCATCATCAGAATACTGCCTGATGAATTAATTAAACAAAGGTATTCCCTGGAAACACCTCAGCCTTGAGGCCTTGCCTACCCTTTCACTTTCCAAGTCTTCATGCTTCTATATCTAATTGCCTATATTGTCATAGAAGCCAACCTTACTCAGATTAAGTTTGTCCAAGCCAAGAACTAAGTGCCAGTTTTAATATTTTTAAAACTCAATTTAAAAATAGTTAAACAGAGAATTTCAAATGGCAAACACTGATATTTACATCATCTACTCTTATAACTTAACAGAAGGGGTAATCCTGAAACCTAGATGCAGTCGTACCTTTATATGAAAGTATAAAAGCAGAAAGAGTAACCCAAAATTGTCTATTTCACAAAAGCCTATCTAAACTAGTTATGTTCAATGGTGTCTGTCTTGATGGAATAATCTCTAGGAAGACCTTTTTCAGACCTTGCTCCACCACCAATAAGCATGTGAACTTGGACAATCCAATCCTCCGGAACTCTCAGTTTCTTTCCTGTGCCTCAGAAGAGAGGACCAGAGCTGATGATCCCTCAGTTCCCTCTCAGACCTAAAATGCTGCTGTGGGGTCCTAAATACTCTATACTGAGTACAAAAAGACATGGGATCTTATATATACTCAAATGCTAAAATATAAACTAATTCTGAGCATAGATCCTGAGTATTTTAGGGTTCTTTCCTATGGCGATAGAAAATACCCAAATCTATATCCCTTTTTATCACAAGCAGTTGGTATATAGGTCTAAGCCACTAGAAATAATAAATATGTGTATCAGAACAGCCATCTGCCCTCATGCTCACTGCTTTTCAAAGCAAAGCCGTCAAAGAACTCCATTATTATTTTCTGAGGGTACCTGTTAACATGTAGAATCCTAACCTGCCCTTTCCTTTAACTTAAAAAGAATTAAAATGTTAGCTGGCCATATTAACAAGCTCTCCTGGTTATTCTTTTGCACACTAACATTTGAGAACCACTGGCTAGGCACCAAGGAGAATTGATTTACCTTAACATAGCAAAATTTGAAATCCTATGTCCTTTCCTATTTTCAGATCATAATAAAGAAAGAAATGAAACAGTGAAGAGAGAGGGAAGGAGGCAAAGATAGGGATGGGGACAGAAACAAAGTGCCAATCAAAAGTGAGATTTACATAAAGTTTGTCTTTCAAAAATTTATGAACAGACAAAAGACTCCATACTGATGGAAATATGTTAAAGGGACACAGGTGTCAACTGAAAGAGTTCCCGTGGCCAGAGCAGAGACAATATAAGCAACAAAATAAGTAGTGTTGGATTATAACCCAAAGTGTAAAATAAATATCTATGGATCTATACTAATATTAAAAATTGTAAAAGAAAGAAAGAGGGGCACCTGGGTGGCTCAGTCAGTTAAGCTTCTGGCTTAGGCTCAGATCATGATCCAGGTCCCAAGGCAGGCTCCCTGTTCAGCAGGGAACCTGCTTCTCCCTCTCCCTCTGCCCCTCTCACTCATGCTTTTTCTCTGCTCTCTCTCTCAAATAAATAAATAACATCTTTGAAAAAGAAACAAACACAGAAGAAAGAGAAATCTCCCATGTAGAAGAATTTCAAACAATTTGTGCAGACATTCCACCCTCAAGTTGATGAGCATAGCTTCCCACTCTTATGTGTGGAATACACATAGTAACTTCCTTCTACAAAGTATATAATGAAAAAGTTAAAATAATAATATAATAATAATAATAATAATAATAATAATAATAATAATAATAAAGAATCACTTTACTATGGAGAAAGCTGACAAACACTACCTCAGCAAGATGATCAGGTCGATACCAAGACTGATAAATCATGTTGATAGTATCTATCCTTTATATGATATAATAAAAATGGCAGTATATCTCTGTATATAATCCACAATCATAGTTCAATCATGAGATAAACAACACACATGTCCAAACTGAGGGAAATTTTACAAAATACTCTACTTCTCAAAGTGTTCCAGTTCAACAACAACAAGGAAAGCCTGAAAAACTGTCACAATCCAGAGGAGCCTAAGAAAACATGAGGACAAGTGTAATGTGATGTGAGGGATGGTAACTTAGCAAAAACTAAGGAAATCTGAATAAAGTATGGTCTTTGGTTAATGCGAATATTTTAATATTGATTCATTAAGTAATATTTGTTCCGTACTAATATAAGATATCGATAATTGGAGAAATTGAGTGCAAGTGCATGAGAATTCTCTGTACTATCTTCTCAATTTCCCTATAAATCTTTGTGTTTTTTTCTAATAAGATTTATTTTGAAAATTGACTTAAATGAATCAGGCTCCAAGTGTGAAGACATTTTAAGAATAGTTTAATTAATTTTTGCCTTATTCTTAAAGAGTTCCTTCGATGGGAACAAAGTAAGAATTTTATATCAGAAGGAAAGAAAAACACTCATGAACACGTATAATGCCTCCTCAACCTGAAAAGCAGGAAAGGATAATAAATAGCAAAAATCACATAAAAATACTTCTTTTATATTAGACACCATATTGCAAGTGCATTTAAAATTAGCAATGCATAACATTTATTTCCTTGACATTTGTCTTCCAAAGAGTTCACAGTGCTTCAGTGTCAGTTAAAAAATGATTCATGTGAAATTTTTATTAAACCAAATTTACTGGGAAATTACTGCCCAGATAATACTTTATTTTGATTTTATTGAGTTCCTTCCTAATCACCGAGCCTTTTAGTTAGAGCTTTCAACTATAGCAAATGCCTTAGAAGGCCAATTTTTAAGTTGCTATTATAATACCCTAATGGAATCACGTGTCGTTTTCCTTCACTCAGATATGGCACACAGTAGGCACCTGATAACATACTGAATGAGTGAATGGATAAAATTGCTTTTTATCATTTCATTCAGCAATTTCATTCTTATCTTTGTCCATTTCATGTTCTAATGTTTATCAACATCAACTCAAGAAGGTTAGGGATCCATTAATTTATTAAGTATTTGGTGCATACCTACTATGTGCAAGGTGCTAGGAATACCAAGTTAACCAGACATAGATGCAGTCCCTATCTCCCTCCAGGCCATGCTGGTTGGAGAGACGGATACTAACCAAAAAGTGACAGAAAGACAACTAAACAAGATTATAGTAGCCAATATAAAGGTAAATATACAGCTTACTACAAGTACATATAAGAAGGCTTAGTCTAACTGGGGCCTCAGAGAAGATGACCAGAAGAAGCAACATTTATATTAAGACTTAGAGAAAGGAGAAGGTAAGTGGTGGAAGGAGAATATTATGAGGAAAAGGAAGGTTTCTGCCTCTGAATTGTAGGGCTCTGGGCAAGTCCCTTGAGCTTAGGCTCTGAACCTACTTCTTTCTCTGCAAAACTGTGACAGTAATAATGCCTGTGCCATAGAGTTCAAATGAGTAAAGAGTTGGACTTCATTTGTACAATACCTAGGACGTTAGTAAGTACTTAATAAATATTTTCTGGTGGCCATAACAGCCTGGAGCCACGCTTCCTGAGTTCGAATCCGCTTAACTAGCTGTTTGACCTTGGACAAGATGTTTTCTTCCTATCCTTTAGTTGGCCCATCAAGATGACAGTATCTGCCCATAGGGTTGTTGGAGGATCCCATGAGTTCTTTTATGTGAAGCATGACACAATTCTTGGCACATAATATGTGCCATATGAATGTTAACTTATATTAGCAATAAAGAAATCCTACAACAGTCCAATGAGGTGTTTAGAAATTATTCTATAGCTTTTAAGGGAATTGAAATTCAAAAAGAACCTAAGTGCCTGTCCGTGTTTACTTAGCTAACCAGTTCCATTATCTGAAACCCAAACACACAATTTCTGATTCTAACCTCACTCCAAGAGGCCTCCGCAAGCCCGAGGAAAAACTGCCTTCTTGGGATTTTAGGGAAGAATCCTTAACATAATAATATGACCATTGGTAATAATGTCTCTCAGTTCTTTCCAAATCCATAAAGATGCATTTCCTGATGAGTGACTGAGCTGTGAAGAAAGAGATGAGAAACTCTCATCCCTCTGAATTACTTGTGTCAGAATATTTTAACCATAGTACTACGGATAGTAAATTATCCTTATTAACAGGAAATACGTCTCAGATTGGAATCTGAGCAATCACATGGGCAGAGAAAAAAATGCTTTGACTGGCTCTTCGTCTTTTAAAGACAAAGGAGAGCTTTTCTATGTACAAAGTCAGTTGTCAAGATAGCCTTAGGGAATAAGAGTCTGCAGCATCTAATCCCGCTGCACAGCCAGGACGCCCGCGCTCCAGGTCTTCCTGATTCCAAATCCCTGGGCCTGTCTCCCAACACATGCTGCCACCAGAGGTCATTTGCAATTGCTCTCTTAAGAGCTCCAGGGAAGGGGAAAGGAGCTAGATAGGACAGGACGTGGAGGCCGAGAAAATTAAGTCCACTCCACTTTAAGTTCAGCGTTAGCACAAGTCCAGCCATCCCAGGCCCCTGTGAATAAGAGCTGAAATTTACATTACTTCAGTTACAGGAAAAAAAAAAAAAAAAACCGTTTACAGCTTAACGTCCTAGAAAGCCCCATATTAGAATAAAAACTGAGCCCAAGCCAAGGGCAGGAAGCCCCTATTAGAATGAGAACAGAGCTCAATACCCTTGAAGGCACCATATCAAAATGTAAACAGAACTTGAGGAATTGCTCCAGCCCTTCTGGAGGTCCCCAAGACCAGCCCTTAAAACTAAGCTAAAACCCACCTCGGGGTCCAAGTCCCTGCTCCGCTGTGTCGGGTATACTTGGACACAAGCTCCAGCTTGTAAATAAACCCTCGTGTGTTTGCATCGGTGTCGGCTTCTCTCATCGGTGTGGTTTCTCGGATTCGCAATCTTGGGCACAACAGTCTGAGATAAAAAAGCAAAACCAAAAGAAGCTCGGACGCAGGCAGAGTGAATGCAGGGTTCTGAGAGAAGCGGCGGAGACCCGGGGGCTCGGTGGCTCTTCTGTGGAGGCCCCTGCAGACTGGGGGGCGGGATGCTCAGCCCCAGAGCCAGAGGACTCAGCGTCCCCACCCGCATCCCGCCTATCAGCGCCCAGTCTCAGGGAGCAGCACAGCGCCGCCCGCTGGAGGCCAGAGGCGCTGACGCCCACCCGGCCTCTGACCCCGCAGGTGCATCTCCCAGGCAGATATGCACCTGACAATCAGCTCCACGGCCCATCCCCAGACCAGGCACAGACCACTTGCTGCCACCAAGTGGTCGGACCACAGAGGCTGCAGAGCTTCAGCTCAGCCGGGAAAGTAGAGTCTAGCTTCCTTTGTACTTTGTGCTTTATTTTCATTTATTTTCTTTGATTCTTTTTTATTAATTGCTTTATTTTAATTTTTATGTATGTACCTTATATATTTCTTTCTTTTTTTTTTTTTTTACTTTCATGGTCCTTTAATTGTGTTTCTTATTTTGGGATTTAGAATCTTTTAACAAGCAGGCCAAAATAAACACAGAATCTGGTGTTTTTTTGGGAGGGCAGTTGTTATTGTTTTTCTTGGTTTTTCTTTTTATTCCTTCTTTCTTTTCTGGAAAAAATAATGAGATGGAGAAATTCACCTCCATAAAATAACATGAGGTAGTACTCACAGCCAGGAAGTTCATCAATACACATATATGATGTCTAACTAGAGTTTAAAACAATGATTCTAAAGATAGCAGCTGGGCTGGAAAAAGAGCACTGGGGGGCGGGAAAACTCTAGAAGAAAACTAGAGAATCCCTTACTGTAGAAATAAAAGAACTAAAATCTAGTCAGGCCAACGTTAAAAATGCTATAACTGAGATGCAGTCCCAAGTGGAAGCCTTAAAAACAAGAAAGGTTATGGAACACAGAGGCAGACTGAGGGAACTCAGCCACTTATTAAAACAATAACATTCATATCATAGGAAACTCAGAAGATGAAGAGAGAGAAAAGGGGGCAGAAGTTTTATTTGAACAAACTATGTAAACTTCTCTAACCTGAGGAAGGACACAGACACTGAAATCGAGAGCACAGAGAACTCCTAATAAATTCAACAGAAGCTGACCATCACCCAGGCACATCAGAGTCAAAGTCACAAAATACACAGACAAGAAAAGAATCCTGAAAGCAGCAGAGGTGGGGCTTTGGGGGGCGGGGTAGTGCTTAACCTACAAGGGAGGATAAATCGGTTTGCAGCAGATGTGTCCACAAACTTGGCAAGCCAGAAGGAAGTGGAAGGAAATATTCAATATGCTGAATGGGAAAAGTATGCAGCCAAGAATTCTTTCTTTTGCTTTTTTAAGAATACTCATCAAAATTTATTTAATCTCCCTAGGAAGAAATTAAAAATTTCTGAACATAAAATGCCATTTTCCTCAATCATAATAGCAAAAATTTATTTTATGTTTTTAAATTTTTTTTATTGGAGTCCAATTTGTATGAATTCTTTCTTCAGCAAGGGTGTCATTTAGGATAGAAGGAGAGATAAAGAGTTTCCCAGACAGGCAAAAAATAAAGGAGTTCATGACCACTAAACCAGTCCAGAAAGGAATTTTAAGAGGGACTCTTCTAGTGGAGGAAAAAAGGAGACCAAAAGCAACAAAGACTAGAAAGGACCAGAGAACGTCACTAGAAACACCAACTCTACCGGTAACACAAAGGCACTAAGTTCATATCTTTCAATAATCACTCAGAATGCTGATAGACTAAATGCTCCAATCAAAAGATATAGGGTATCAGAGTGGCTTAAAACATGATCCGGGATGCCTGGGTGGCTCAGGGGTTGAGCCTCTGTCTTTGACTCAGGGTGTGATCCTGGAATCTGGGATCGAGTCCCATATTGGGCTCCTGGTGGGGAGCCTGCTTCTCTCTCTGCCTAATTTTCTGCCTCTCTCTCTCTCTCTCTCTCTCTCATAAATAAAAACGTTATTAAAAAAACAAGATCCATCTGTATGCTGCCTACAAGATGCTCACCTTAGACCTATAGACACCAGCAGATTGAAAGTCAGGGGATGGAAAATCATCTATCATGCTAATGGACATCAAAAGAAAGCTGGAGGACTCATACTTATATCAGACAAACTAGATTTGAAACCAAACCCTGGGGGACACCTGGTGGCTCAGTGGTTGAGCATCTGCCTTCGGCTCAGGGTGTGATCCTGGGATCCCAGGATCGAGTCCCACATTGGCCTCCCTTTGGGGAGCCTGCTTCTTCCCTCTGCCTATGTTTCTGCCTCTGCTTCTCTGTGTATCTCTCATGAATAAATAAATAAAATATTTAAATTTTAAAAAAGAAAGAACAAATACTGTAAGAAGAGATGAAGAAGGGCATTATTTCATAATTAAAAAGACTCTCTATCAAGATCAAACAACTAAATATTTATGCTGCCAACGTGGAAGTACCTAAATATAGAAACCAATTAACAACAAACATACAGGAACTCACTGATAATAATACAATGACAGGGGATTTTAACACCCACTTATGGCAATGGACCGATCATCTATGCAGAAAATCAACAGGGGAACAATAGCCTTGACACACTGGACCACAGGGACTAAACAGATATAGTCAGAACATTGCATCCTAAAGCAGAATACACATTCATTTCAAGTGCACATGGGACATTCTCCAGAACAGATCATATCGTGGGCCACAAATCAGCCCTCAACAGGTACAACAGGTACAAGAAGGTTGATATCGTACCCTGTACATTTTCGGACCACGATGCTATGAGACTTGAAGTCAACAGCAAGAAAAAATTTGGACAGACCAAAAATACATGGAGATTATGAACATCCTACTAGAGAATGAATGGAGCAACCAGGAAATTAAAGAGGAAATTTATTTATTTATTTATTTATTTTTAAAGAGGAAATTTAAAACAAATGAAAATGAAAACATGTTTCTCCAAACCTCTAGGATGTAGCAAAGGCAGTCCTAAGAGGGAAGTACATAGCAATACAGGCCTACCTCAAGAAACAAGAAGTCTCCAATACACAACCTAACCCTACACCTAAAGGAGCTGGAAAAGGAATAGCAAACAAAGCCTAAAGCCTACAGAAGAAGGGGAAAAAAAAAAAGGTGAGAGCAGAAATAAACAATACAGAAACAACAAAACAGTAGAATGGAATAACGAAACTAAGAGCTGGTTCTTCAAAATAATTAATAAAATGGATCAAGCCCTAGCCAGCCTTATCAATGAGAAAAGAGAAAAGACCTAAAGAAATAAAATAAAAAAAAAAAAAAAGGAAATAAAATCACAAATGAGAGAAGAGAGATCACAATCAACACCAGAAAAATAAGACAATTATAAGGGAATACCATGAAAGATTATATGCTAACAAACTGGGAGACCTGGAAGAAATGGACAAATCCCTAGAAATGTGCAAACGAGCAAAACTGAAATAGGAAGAAATAGAAAATGTGAACAGACCCATAACTACCAAAGGAATTGAATCAGCAAGGCACCTGGGTGCCTCAGTGGTTGAGCATCTGCTTTGGCTCAGGTCATGATCCCGGGGTCCTGGGGGATCAAGTCCCACATCAGGCTCCCCGCATGAAGCCTCATTTTCCCTCTGCCTATACCTCTGCCTCTCTGTGTCTCTCATGAATACATAAATAAAATCTTTAAAAAAGAAAAAAGATAAAAAGATGAGAAAGGACCCAGATAAAATCACAAATGAGAAAAGAGAAATAACAACCAACACAAGAGAAATACAAACGATTATAAGAGAACATTATGAAAAATTATATGCCAGCAACCTAGAACCTGGAAGAAATAGATCAATTCCTAGAAATATATAACATAGCAAAAATGAAAAAGAAAGAAATAAGAAACTTGAACAGACAGATAACCAGCAAAGAAATTGAATCAGCAATCAAAAATCTCCCAACAGGAGACGCTTAGATCAATAGAACAGAATCGAAAGCCAAAAGAAGATACAAACCTGTAACTCTATGATCTACAACAAAGCAGGAAAGAATATCCAATGGCAAAAAGACAGTCTCTTCAACAAACCCTAACCCTGACCCCAGGATAAGAACAAATGGTGTTGGGAAAACCAGGCAGCCACATGCAGAAGAATGAAATTGGACCACTTTCTTACACCACATATATATAAAAAATAAATTCAAAACGGATTAAAGACCTAAATGTGAGACCTGAAACCAGAAAAAGAAGAAAAGATAGGCAGCAACGTCTTTGACATTGGCCATTGGATCTTCTTTCTAGATATGCCTCTGAGGCGAGGGAAACAAAAGCAAAAATACTATTGGGACTTCATCAAATTGAAAAGCTTCCGCAAAGTGAAGGAAACAACCAAAGCTAAAAGGCAACATACAACATGAGAGGAGATATTTGTAAACAACGCATCCAATAAAGAGTTAGTATCCAAAATACATAAAGCAAATATAAATCTCAGCATCCTAAACACAAATTATCCAACTGCAGATGGGCAGAAGACATGAATGGACTTTGTCTCTGACAAGACATCCAGATGGCCACCAGACACATGGAAAGACACTCAGCGTCACCCATCATCAGGGAAATGCAAACCAAAACCACAATGGGATGTCACCTGACAGCCATCAGAATGGCTAAAATTAACAACAGAAGAAACAACAGGTGTTGGTGAGGCTATCGAGAAGGGGGAGCCCCCTTACACTCCTGGTGGGCATGCGAACAGTTGCAGCCACTGTGGAAAACAGTGTGGAGGGTCCTCAAGAAGTTAAAAGTAGAGCTACCCTCCGATTCCAAAATTGCACAGCTAGGTATTTACCCCGAGGATACAAAAGTAGTTTAGTAGATTCGAAGAGGGACACGCAGCCCAGTGTTTGTAGCAGCGTTATCAACAACAGCCAAACTGTGCATACAGCCCAGATGTCCATCGACAGATGAATGGGCAGAGACAATGTGGTAAATATACACACTGTGACATCACTCGGTCATCAGAAGGGATGAAATGAAGCCATTTACAATGACATGGGAGAAGTGGAAAGGACTTATGCTAAATGAACTCAGTCAGAGAAAGACAGATACCAAATACCATACAATTGCATTCACATGTGAATTTTAAGAAACCAAACAAACTGGCAAAGGGGCGGAGGGGGGCGATGAGAGAAGCAAACCAAGAAACACACTCTTAACCACAGAGAATAAACTAATAAATACCAGAGGAAGGTGGGGGTGGGGATGGGGAATCAGGGGATGGGGATAGTGGAGGGCACCTGTGACCAGTACCAGGCGTTGTATCCAAGGGTTGAATCACTATGTGGTAAACCTGAAACTATATCATACTGTGTTTACAAACAGGAATTCAAGTAAAACTTTAAAATAATAATTGGTAGGATTGATGAAACATGTGCGCACAAGAGATAAAAACAAAAAGGCAACTGAAAATCCAAATAAAGAGTATTTAGAGCCACAAATCCCCTCCTTAGCTCAGCTCAGTAGAAGCCTGCCATGTCTATTCTCACCCCAGCTTCAGAAGCCTGGATTTTGATTCTCTGGGGAGGCCACTGACTTGGTGGAGTCAGGCTATCTTTGAATCCAAAACCTAAATATAGTGCATAAAACTAAACTGCTGAAGATACTAGGAGGCCCAGTGCAGGCACATGCCAAGACCCAAACTCTAACCATACACAGACATAACCCTAAGCCTACACTTAATCCTAATGTTAACCTAACCCTTAAACAAGACTTATCACTAATCGAAAACCAAACACAAACCCCAAGACCGAAACACATTCACTGAACCTTCCTGACAACCCTCACCCTAACTCCTAAACCTATTCAAAACCCTTAACCCTGACCCCTACCTTAAATCTAACCCTAACCTCTAACTCTAACCTTAACTTAATGTACTCAAATCCTATTCCTAACCCTAAACTGTACCCTAACCCTAACCCTCTAACACTAACCCTATCTCATACCCCAAACTGTACCCTAACCTGTACCCTAAAACTAACCCCTAACCCACTCCATAACCCTATCTCTTACCCTTTTCCAAAACCGTACCCTGACCCTGACCTGACCCTAACCCTAACCCCTAACCAAACACTAACCCTAACCCTAGCCCTAACCCCTATCCTAACCCTAACCCTCGCCCTAACCCTAAACCTAGCCCTAAATTTAACCCTAACCCCTAACCCTAACTCACACCCTAACCCCTAACCCTAACTGCAAACCTAAGCCCAACCCTAACTCTAACCATAACCCTAACCCCAACTCCTAACCTCCAGCCCTAATCCCTAGCCTAAACCCTAACCCTAACTCTAAATCCTGTCCCTAACCCTAACCCCTTTCCCTAATCCCTAACCCCCATCCTAACTCCTAACCACTGACCCTTACCCTTATCCCTCACCCTAACCTCTAATCCATAACCATAATCATAATCACTAACCCCTACCATCTAACCTAACCCTAACCACCAACTGCCTCCCCTCCTCTAACCCTACCATTAATTCTACCCATTCACTTACCCTGTGGTTCTGAGTAGTCCCTTCTGATGTGGATGTGGCCCCCAACGGTGCCTCCAGAGTCCTCCAGGGGGTCCTGAGGAAGCCGGGCTCCTGTGAGTGCGGACGTGGCCCCATGTGTTCCTGAGTCATAGTCAGTGGGTCCTGAGGACGACAGGGGCTCCTGTCACTGTGGACTATGCCTCACATCCTCTGGAAGCTTCACAGCAGGTCCTCAGGAGGCCGGGGGCTCCTGTCAGCCTGGACATGGCCTCACGTCCCCCCAAAAACTCACCGCGGGTCCTGAGGAGGCTGTGGGCACCTGTCAGCATAGACGCAGCCCCATATGTCCCAAAGCCAAAGTGCAGGTCCTGAGGTGGACGGGGGTCCTGTCAGTGTTGACGTGGCCCCACATTTTCCTCAAGCCTCACCATAAGACCTGAGGAGGCTGGAGGCTCCTCTCAGCATGGACATGGCCCCAAATCTTCCCAAAACTTCACAGTGGGTCCTGAGGAGGCCGGAGACCTGTCAGTGTGGATGTGGTCCCCACATCTTTCTTAGGCCTCATCACGGGCCCTGACAAGGCTGGGGTCTTCTGTCTGCATGGAGGCATCCCCATATTTCCTCAAGTCTATGCAGGGGGTCCTGAGGATGTCAGCGTCCTGTCAGTGTGGACGTGGCCCCACGTCCTCCCAAAGCCTCACCGTGGGTCCTGAGGAGGCCCAGGGGCTCCTGTCAGCGTGGATGCGGGCCCACATCTTCCTGAAGCCTCCCCGCGGGTCTTGAGGAGGCTGGGGCTCATCAGCGTGGACGCGACCCCACGTCCTCCTCAGGCCTCCCAAGCACAGGCCGGCTCCTGTTAGTGCAGGTGGACGAGGGCTACTGTGCACGCGCGCTCCTTGGGCGGGGCCTGGGCTCAGGCGCCCCCTGCGGGACGCTCAGGCACTGCAGGAGGCCGTGCAGGAGGCGGCGTCCGTGCCAGGGCCCGCACCTGCCTCCTTCCAGACTCCAGCTGAGGCCTGTGAGCTTCGGAAACGTCTCACTGAAACGGAGCCCAACACCCGGCTTCCTCAGAAATACTTAAGGACAATGAATTGGAGCCCACAGGACGTGAAATGAAATGTGGACCAAACTTTTACCACGTCCCGCAAAATTCCCTCAACCCTCTTCCACTGTGGGCGGGACCGCGGGCTGGTGCAGCCGCCTTGGAAACAGTGTGGAGGCTCCTCAGGAAGTTACAAATAGAGCCGCCCTGCGACCGGCAGGTGCACGGCCTGGAGCTCACTCCGAAAATACAGATGCAGTGAGACTCGGGGACACCTGCACCCCAATGTCCACAGCAGCCGGGTCCACAGTAGCCACACTTGGGAGGAGCTTCGGTGTCCTCCCGCAGATGATGGATAAAGAGGATGGGAGATAGATGATGGTCATAGAGAGAGGAATGTTACTCAGCTATCAAAGAGAAGGAAATCTTGCCATTTGCAATGACGCGGATAGAACTAGAGGGATCCTGTTAAGTGAAATAAGTCAGTCAGGAAAGAAAATGACCGTGTGGTGTCATTCATAGGAGACATTAAAGAAGCAAAGCAGATGGACATCTGTGAAGGGAAGGAAAACCAAATAAGATGAAAACAGAGATGGAGGAAAAAGAGACTCAATCACAGGAAAAAAACTGAGGGTCGCTGGAGGGGAGGAGGGTGGAGGGACAGGGTAACTGGTAGAGGGGCATGAAGCAGGGCACGTGATGTCATGAGCACTGGTGTTATCTCCAACTGGTGAATCCCTGAATTCTACCTCTGAAAGTATAATACACTATACTGTTAATTAATTGGGTTTAAATTAAATTAACTTTAAAAAATCAGTTTACTGTATCAGTGCATTTTCTTCCAGGCTCTCTATTCTGCTCCTTCAGCTTATGCCAGAACCACACCCCTATGGGTTTGGTTTGTTTAAGTAGGCTCCATGCCTCGTCCACAGCCCAGCACAGGCCTAGAACTTATGACCCCGAGATCAAGACCAGGGGTGAGGTCAGGAGTCGGATGCTTAACCAACGGAGCCAGCCAGGGGCCTGAGAACCACACGGCTTTATCCTGTGTCTCTGTGACATCGTTTGAAATAGGAAAGTGCTGCGTCCAGCTCTGTCCTGCTTCTCCAACACTGATTTGCTGTCCAGGGTCATTTGTGGGGGCGGACAAATGTTATGAGTGCTTTTTCTATTTCTAAAATCGGCCACCATGATTTTGATAGGAATGACATTGGAACTGCGAGTGGCTTCTGGAACTGTGGACATTTTAACAAGATGAAGGCTCTGACCCCACGAGCCCAGGATGTCCTCCCAAAGTCTTGTAATTTTCAGTGTACAAGTCTTGCACTCCCTTGGTTCAGTCTAATTATTTTGTTCTTTTGGATGCTCCTGATAAGGAGTCATGTCCTGAATTTCCTTTCTGAGTGCTCATTGTCGGGACACAGCAAGGCTACTGATCTCTGTTCATTTTGTGTCCCACAACTTTACTGAATTCACTCATTAGTTCTAACAGTTTTTGGTGGAGTCTCTCGGGTTTCCTGTTTCTAATGCCACGTCTTCAGCAAATAGGGACAGTTTGACGTCCCCCTTACAGGTGTGGAACCTTTTCTGTTTCCTGTCTGTTGACTACGGTAGGACTTTCAGTGCTGAGAGGGGACTTCCTTGGCTTGTTCCTGCTTTTAGGGGAGACGATTTCAAGTTTTCACCCTTGAGGATGATGTCAGCTGCGGGTCTTCCTACACGGCCTTTAGTCTGTTGATATACATTTTCTCAAAACCCACTATGCCAAAAAAAATAAAAATAAAAAACCCACTATGCCTTTTTTTTAAACAATAAATTTATTTTTTATTGGTGTTCACTTTGCCAACATACAAAATAACACCCAGTGCTCATCCCATCAAGTGCCCCCCCTCAGTGCCCATCACCCATTCACCCCCACCCCCCACCCTCCTCCCCTTCCACCACCCCTAGTTCGTTTCCCAGAGTTAGGAGTCTTTATGTTCTGTCTCCCTTTCTGATATTTCCCATACATTTCTTCTCCCTTCCCTTATATTTCCTTTCACTACCCACTATGCTTTTTATGTTGTATTTTGTCAAATGCTTTTTCTGCAACTCTTGAGAGGATTGTATGCCTTTGTCCTTTCTCTTGTTTTTGTTTTTAAGATTTTATTTATTTACCCATGAGAGACAGAGAGCGAGAGAGCAAGAGAGAGAGAGAGAGAGAGAGAGGCAGAGACAGTCAGAGACATAGACAGAGGGAGAAGCAGGCTCCATGTAGGGAACCGGACCTGGGACTCAATCCTAGGAATGCAGGATCATGCCCTGGGCCAAAGGCAGGCGCTAAACCACTGAGCACCCCCCCACCCCCCCACCCCCCTCCTCCCCCCGGGCTTCCCCATGTCCTTTCTCTTGTTAATGTGATGGATCATGGTGACTGATAGCCAGAGGGGACACAGGTGGGAGATGGGCAAAATAGATGAAGCATATTAAGAGCTGTAAGTATCTGGTTCTCAAATAAATAAGTCACAGATATTTAGAAAGTACAGCCTAGGCAATCGAGTCAGTACTATTGTGACAACTTTGTATGGGGACAGATGGTGATGACTCTTCTTGTGGGGAGATCTGAGTATGCACAGAATTGTCAAATCACTAAGTCATAGCCCTGAAACTACTGTAACATTGTGTGTTGACTGTACTTCAATAATATCAAAGAAAAGGGGTTTCTGATGGGACTCATGGTGGGTCCATGAAAGACATTAAAATGGTCATTACACATATGAAGGCACCTCTGAAGAGGGGATAAAGATGCTCACATGTCTTGATGTTAATTTTCAGATTTACTTGAGAGAGGGTGCAGTGGGGAGGGGTGGAGGGAGAGGGGGAATCTGGAGCAGACTCCTCACATACCAGTCACCAGGTCTGGGTGAGGACCACGTGAGGACCACAGTCACCAGGTACAGGTGAGACCCATGTGGGACCCAGAGCCACCACCAGATGAGGCTCAGGTGGGGACCAAAAAGGCCAGGTCCAGGTTGAGGCCCACGTGGAGCCCAGAGGCACCAGGTCCAGGTGAGGCCCAGGAGGGGACCAGAGTCACCAGGTCAAGGAGCGGCCCAGAAGGGGACCAGAATCCCCTGGTCCAGGTGAGGCCCAGGTGTGGAACAGATTAACCAGGTCCCAATGACACCCAGGTGAGGACCAGAGCGACCAAGTCAAGGTGTGGCCCAGATGGTGATCAGAGTCACCAGGTTCAGGTGAGGCCAAGAAGGGGACCACAGTCACCATGTCCAGGTGAACCTGATGTGGGAACTAGAGCCACCAGATCCAGGTGAGGCCCATGTGGGGACCACAGAAACCAAATCCAGATAAGGCCCAGGACGGGACCAGAGTCACCAGGACCAGGTGAGCCCAGGTGGGAAACAGATTCACCAGGTCAGGGTGAGGCCCAGGTGGGGAACACAGTCACCAGATCCAGGTGAGGCACAGGTGGGGAACACAGTCACCAGGTACAGATGAGGCTAGAAGGAAATGAGAGACACAAGGTCCAGGTGAGGTCCATGTGGGAACCAGAGTCACCAGGTACAGGTGAGGCCAGGTGAGGACCAAAGTTAACAGATCCAGGTGTGTCCCAGGTGGAGAACAGAGAAACCCTGTCCTGATGATGCCTAGATAGGTACCAGAGACACCAGGTCCAGGTGAGGCCCAGGTGGGGACCAGTTACCAGATCCAGGTGAGGCCAAGCTGAGGACCAGAGTCACCAGGTCCTGGTAAGACTCAGGTGAGGCCCAGGTGGGGATCAGAGTCATCAGGTCCAGGTGAGGCCCAGGTGGGGACCACAGTCACTGGGTCCAGGTGGGGACCAGAGTCACCGGGGCCAGGTGAGGCACAGATGGTGACCAGAGTCACCAGGTCCGGGTGAGGACCAGGTAAGGACCAGATTCACCAGGTCCAAGTGAGGCCCATGGGAGGACCTAAGTCACCAGGTATGGGCGAGGCTCTGATGGGGACCAGAATCACCAGGTCCAGGTGAGGTGCAGGTGGGGACCAGAGTCACCAGGTCCAGGTGAAGTCCAGGTGGGGACCAGAGTTACCAGGTACACGTGAGGCCCAGGTGGGGACCAGAGGCAACAGGTCCGTGTGAGTCCGGGTGGGGACCATGGTCACCAGGTCTACATGAGGCCCAGGTGTGGAACACAGTAACCAGGTCCAGGTGAGTCCCAGGTAGGGACAACAGCCACCACGTCCAGGTGAGGCCCAGGTGGGGACCAGAATCACCAGGTACAGGGGAGGCCCTTGAAAGAACCAGAGTCAACAGTTCGAGGTGAGGCGCAGGTGGCAACCAGAGTCAGCAGGTACAAATAAGGCCAAAGTGGGGTTCACAGTCACCAGGTCAGGGTGAGACCCAGAGGGGGACCAGAGTCACCTGGTCCAGGTGAGACCCAGTTGTGGAACACAGTAACCGGGTCCCAATTATGCCCAGTTGAGGACCAGAGTCAACAGGGCCAGGTGAGGCCCAGATGGGGATCAGAGTCACCAGGTCCAAGTGAGGCCCAGGTGGGGACCACAGTCACCAGATCCAGGTGAGTTTCAGGTGCAGACCAGAATCACCAGGTCCAGGGGAGGCCCAGGTGGGGAACACAATAACCATGTCCCAATGACTTGAGGACCAAGTGGGGACCAGATTCACCAGGTCCAGTTGAGGCCCAGGTGGAGACCAGAGTTACCAGTGAAAGGTGAGTCTAGAAGGACAACACAGTCACCAGGTCTAGGTGTGGTCCATGTGAGAACCAGATCACCAGGTACAGGTGAGGCCCAGGTGGGAACCAGAGTCAGCAGGTCCGGGTGAGGCCAAGATGGGGACCACACTCACAAGGTCCAGGTGAAACCAAGCTGAGGACCAGAGTCACCAAATCCAGGTGAGGCCCGGGGTGGGGGGGACTGGAGTCACCAGGGACAGGTGAGGCTAGAAGAACAGCAGAGACACCAGGTCCAGGTGAGATTCATGTGGGAACCAGAGTCACCACGTCCAGGTGAGGCCCAGGTGAGGACCAAAGTTAAATGTTCCAGAGTCTCACTTGGGAAACAGAGTAACCATATCCCGATCATGCCCAGGTGGGTACAAGAGTCACCAGGTCCAGGTGAGGCACACGTGAGGACCAGAGTCACCAGGTCCAGGTCATACCCAGGAGGGGACCAGATTCACCAGGCACAGGTGAGGCCCAGGTGGAACAGAGTCACCTGGTCTGGGTGAGGCCCAGGTGGGGACAAAAGTCATAAGACCAGTTGAGGCCCAGGTGGGAACACAGTCACCCAGTCCAGGTGAGGCCAAGGTATGTACCAGAGGCACCAGGTCCAGCTGAGGCCCAGTTGGGGACTGGAGTGACCAAGTATAGGTTAGGTTAGAAGGACACCACAGTCATAAAAACGCAGCTAGTTGAAAGCTGGATTCTAGGCATGCTTCCTTGTGAGAGCTGAGCTCAGGGCAGGACCCTCCCGCATCCTGACTGCCTGTAGACATAGCTCCTATCATCCTTAAGTGAGGTGCTGGAAGAGGTTGTGTGCAAAGCATGTGGAAGTGTCAGGCCTGTATTCACGTGTATCTGAGTTCAATACAGGGATTTCCAACAGCCTTGTTCAATTAGAGTCGTGCTAGGTTTTAACTCCCATAAATGAGTGGCAAGCAGACATCTGCCTGCAAGGGATACACATTTCTGAGAGTTGAGCTTATGGCCTGTACCTCCCACATCCTGCCTGCAGGTACACTTCACTCCTAACAGGCCTAAGTTCGATGCGTGACAGAAGTGTTGTGAGAGGTAAGTGGAAGGTGCAGGCCCAAAAGACTAGTCTCTCCAAGCTCAATCCAGCGATTTCCGAGGAATTCTTGTCATAGATTGGTGCTACATATTAAGTTCCATACATGAGAAGCTAGTTGAACGCAGTGTCCAAAGGGATCTTGCTTCTGAGAGTGAGCTCACACCCAGTCCTTCACAGTTCCACACTGCCTGCAGATGGAGTTTGAACATCCTCACTAGAGATGTTTGCCAGAAGCTCATGGGACACAAGGGGCAAGCTGCAGGCTTCAATGGTTGTGTCTCCAGGTGCAGTAGAGTGATATTCATGGAACCTCCTGACTTACAATGCTGCTACGATCTCATGGCCATAAGAACGCAGCTAGTTGAAAGCTGGCTTCTAGGCATGCTTCCTTGCGAGAGCTGAGCTCAGGACAGGACCCTCCTGCATCCTGACTGCCTGTAGACATAGCTCCTATCATCCTTAAGTTAGGTGCTGGAAGAGGTTGTGTGCAAAGCATGTGGAAGTGTCAGGCCTGTACTCACCCATATCTGAGTTCAATACAGCGATTTCCAACAGCCTTCTTCAATTAGAGTGTAGCTAGGTTCTAACTCCCATGTATGAGTGGATAGCAGACATCTGCCTCTCAAGACTGATGAATCATGTTGATAGTATCTATCCTTTATATGATATAATAAAAATGGCAGTATATCTCTGTATATAATCCACAATCACAGTTCAATCATGAGATAAACAACAGACATGTCCAAACTGAGGGAAATTTTACAAAATACTCTACTTCTCAAAGTGTTCCAGTTCAACAACAACAAGGAAAGCCTGAAAAACTGTCACAATCCAGAGGAGCCTAAGAAAACATGAGGACAAGTGTAATGTGATGTGAGGGATGGTAACTTAGCAAAAACTAAGGATGTCTGAATAAAGTATGGTCTTTGGTTAATGCGAATATTTTAATATTGATTCATTAAGTGATATTTGTACCATACTAATATAAGATATCGATAATTGGAGAAATTGAGTGCAAGTGCATGAGAATTCTCTGTACTATCTTCTCAATTTCCCTATAAATCTTTGTGTTTTTTTCTAATAAATAAGATTTATTTTGAAAATTGACTTAAATGAATCAGGCTCCAAGTGTGAAGACATTTTAAGAATAGTTTAATTAATTTTTGCCTTATTCTTAAAGAGTTCCTTCGATGGGAACAAAGTAAGAATTTTATATCAGAAGGAAAGAAAAACACTCATGAACACGTATAATGCCTCCTCAACCTGAAAAGCAGGAAAGGATAATAAATAGCAAAAATCACATAAAAATACTTCTATTATAATAGACACCATATTGCAAGTGCATTTAAAATTAGCAATGCATAACATTTATTTCCTTGACATTTGTCTTCCAAAGAGTTCACAGTGTTTCAGTGTCAGTTAAAACAGGGGAAGAATCTCAGGGAGGAATCCTTAACATAATAATATGATCATTGGTAATAATGTCTCTCAGTTCTTTCCAAATCCATAAAGATGCATTTCCTTTTTTTTAATAATGAATTTATTTTTTATTGGTGTTCAGTTTACCAACATACAGATTAATACACAGTGCTCATCCCGTCAAGTGCCCCCCTCAGTGCCCGTCACCCAGTCACCCCCACCCCCCACCCTCCTCCCCTTCCACCACCCCTAGTTCATTTCCCAGAGTTAGGAGTCTTTATGTTCTGTCTCCCTTTCTGATATTTCCCACACATTTCTTCTCCCTTCCCTTCTATTCCCTTTCACTATTATATATATTCCCCCAATGAATGAGAACATACAATGTTTGTCCTTCTCCGATTGACTTACTTCACTCAGCATAATACCTTCCAGTTCCATCCACGTTGAAGCAAATGGTGGGTATTTGTCGTTTCTAATGGCTCAGTAATATTCCATTGTATACATAAACCACATCTTCTATAAAGATGCATTTCCTGATGAGTGACTGAGCTGTGAAGAAATAGATGAGAAACCCTCATCCCTCTGAATTACTTGTGTCAGAATATTTTAACCATAGTACTACAGATAGTAAATTATCCTTATTAACAGGAAATATGTCTCAGATTGGAATCTGAGCAATCAGATGGGCAGAGAAAAAATGCTTTGACTAGTTCTTCATCTTTTAAAGACAAAGGAGAGCTTTTCTATGTACAAAGTCAGTTGTCAAGATAGCCTTAGGGAATAAGAGTCTGCAGCATTGAATCACAAATCCCTGGGCCTGTCCCCCAACACAAGCTGCCACCAGAGGTCATTTGCAATTGCTCTCTTAGGAGCTCCGGGGAAGGGGGAAGGAGCTAGATAGGATGGGACGTGTGGAGGGCACGAAAATTAAGGCCATTCCACTTTAAGTTCAGCGTTAGCACATGTCCAGCCATTCCAGACCCCTGTGAATAAGAGCTGAAATTTACCTTATTTCAGTTACAGGAAAAAAAACAATAGTTTACAGCTTAATGTCCTAGAAAACCCCACATTAGAATAAAAACTGAGCCCAAGCCAAAGGCAGGAAGCCCCTATTAAAAGAAGAACAGAGCTCAATGCCCTTGAAGGCCCCATATCAGAATGTAAACAGAACTTGAGGAATTGCTCCAGCCCTTTTGGAGGTCCATAAGACCAGCCCTTAAAACTAAGCCAAAAAAAAAAAAAAAAAAAAAAAAAAAAACTAAGCTAAAACCCACTTCGGGGTCCAAGTCCCTGCTCCGCAGTGTCGGGTATACTTGGATGCAAGCTTGAGTTTGTAAATCAACCCTCGTGTGTTTGCATCGGTGTCGGCTCCTTAGTGGTTTCTTGGATTCACAATCTTGAGCACAACACCCCCGTGTCCCCTCCCCACCTGGGCTGACCCCCCTTCCCCTCCCACCTAGGCTGACCCTCAGTCACCTCCCCGCCCACAACAGCTGGGCACAGGCCCTCACACAGGTCCCACAGGCACGGTGGGCACTCCCGCTGTCCCGGCCTCCCAGGGGAAGGAAGGAGGTTTCGGCAGGAGACACTCCCATGGTGGCCCCAGGGCTCCCTGCCCAGGATGGCAGCTGGTGACAGGTCGGGGTCTGTGTCCCTGACGCTGGCTCCTCCTCCCCAGTTTTCCCCGCAGGAAATGAAGGAGGAGGCCCTGGTCTCCTCCAGGGACATCACGCAGATAGACCTGGACGTCAACAGGACGTTCGGCAGCCACACCATGTTTTGGGACTGCTACGGGGTCAGGTGAGGCTGCTGGGCCAGGGGGGTTCGGGGCCACGGGGAAGGTCCATGGGCTTCTGGGTAGGGAACACGGGGCTTCTGAGGCCGGGGGGAGCAACAGCAGCCAACAACACACCGCTGCATGGTAGGGTGCTGGGGATGACCCCCGTGCCTCCACCCCCGGGGTCTTGGGGATGAGGAGGCCACTAGGATGGGTCCTCCAGGGGTTGCCACGTGAGCAAAGGGGTGAGGGACGGCCCCCTGAAAAGCAGGGGGCTGGGATGGGGGCCGTGGGGGGCAGTAAGGGGACCAGGGGGCCAGGCGGCATGGCTGTGGCTGGAGCAGGCCACACATTGATCCGATGAGGGTTGGACGGGTCAGGGTGACACCCACCCTCAGTGCTTTATATATTTCTAAAGTCTATGCATTTTATTTGAGACAATTTGCAATTTGTAAACATACATAGTATGATGACCCCCAGATAATGCCCCCGGTCCAGCCAGGGCCCTGCACTGACCACATGGGGCCCCAGGGGCAGGTGTCACAGCAAACCCCAGACTGGGGTTGCCTTTATCTGTAGACGTCTCCGTGTGCATCTTAGAGAAAGGGTTGCCCTGTGTCCACAGGCCCCCCACACCATCCCCCTCATTCCCTACCCCCACACCATCCCCCTACATCATCACCCCGCATGGCATCGCCCCCATACCATCCCCCCTACACCATCCCCCTCACACCCCCACACAATCCCCACCCACACTATACCCCAACACATCCCCCCTACACCATCCGCCACACTCCACCACCATCATACCCTTGCCCCCACACCATCCGCCCCCCCCACCCCCACCCCATCGGCCCCCAGCAAGGATCTGGTGCAGCTGCCCCCTGTGGGACATGCTCATCCTCCCCAGGGCTCTCTGGACAGCTTTCTTCCATCAGAAGCCCCGGTGTCCCATAGAGTACCCAGAGGTTGCAGGGAGGAGGGAAGGCAGGGAGTCCCCGACAGGGTGGGTGCAGGTGAGTGGAGCAGAGGATGCACTGTGCCCTGCCTCCTCCCAGTGTCCCTCCTGGAGGGCGGCACACCCTGCACAGGACACCAGCCCCTAACCCAGAGGGACCTGGGCTGGCTTGGCCCCGGGCTCTGTGGGGGCTGGGGTAATTTGAGTCCCCCCCCAGGCCCAACACAAAGAGTAATGGGATCCAGCCCCCCATGGCCCTGGATGTGGCCTCCTGGGCCCTGGGCGTGCCCCACAGATCCAGGTCGCTGACCTAGGGCAGCCCTGGGGATCCCAAGACACCCCAGGGTGGGGAGAGCAGGGGTAGGCCAGTGGGCCCCACCAACATCCACAGCAGGAGGCAGGCTCCTCCAGGTGCTGGGGCCCCTGGGGGTCCAGCTGCCCTGCGGGGACCCAGCGCAGGAGCCCATGAGCTGCAGGTCCAGGTCAGCTCTGTTGTCCTCAGAATCGTCTCTCAGGCTAGAACCTCAGGACACACGCCCCCACCCGGAGTCCACACATGCTCCCAGGTGGGGGACTCCAGCACCTGCCCCCCCCCCCCCCCCGTGTGATTCTTGCCCTCCCCTAAAGGACAGAAAGGTCTCCCTCCCCAGGGGAAGGCGCGCACCCTCGGCTCTGAGCCCGTTTGCTGTAGAAAGTCAATAAAGTGTTGTGGTGAGAAAATGCACAGCCAGCCCATTTCTGTGTCTCCCAGAACTCTGTGCATGGGGCATGGAGAGACCTCCAGAGAGGAGGAAGGGGCACCACCCAGGCCCCAACCAGCCCCTGCAGGGGCACCGCCAGGCACACACAGCTGACGTCCCCACGTGCCTTCCAGGGGCAGCCAGACGCCAAGGTCAGGACCCCACAGACTTTACTGGGACTCAGCCTGTGCCCCGTGGGCCAGGAGGGTCTGGGACAGAGTGACAGCCAGGGAGCCTCAGGTCACCAGGGTCTGTGCAAAGCGACCTGGGAGGTCTGTGCTCCCTCTGTCCAGGGGGCCTGGGCTTGGTTCTGGGGCACTTCCTCTCCTCCCCACATCCCCGTGCCTGTGTGCCTGGGGCACAGAGGGCCTGCGGGGCGGTCAGCGTGACCCTGGAAGGGATGTCAGGGCAGCAGGCCCTTGTCTTGTGCCCAAGATTGCGAATCCAAGAAACCACCAAGGAGCCAACACCGATGCAAACACACGAGAGTTTATTTACAAGCTCAAGCTTGGGTCCAAGTATACTCGACACTGCGGAGCAGGGACTTGGACCCCGAGACTAAGAGGAGTAGCAGCTTTATAGGGGCCAGTGGCCCATAGAATACACAGAAAGTTGCACAGTCATGTCTGTCCACACGCAGGTGGCCGATTGAATTACATCTTACCCTATAGTATCCATTTGAGCTGGCCTATTACTTTGGTCAGAATTGGCACGCAGTTTTGGTGGGCACAAAGCAGGGTTACATTGTTATGAGCCTGATTTCCGATTAGGGTGTGCCCAGCAGCTGGACTAGGGTGGGGCAGCGCCTTAAACAATAAGCAGGTCATGTGGGGGTCATAGGGGAGGTGGCGGGTGTAGCACAAAATGGAATCAGTCCTGCTCTGCTTGTGCAGGGGTAGGGGATTTTTGTTAAATTTCCTGGGTCCCACCTTCCCCTCTTTTTCAGGGGATCCTATGCAGGATCCAATCAAGGGTTCAGGTTGCTCTTAGAGTGAGCCAGGTGGAATGATTAAACCAGGATTTTAACCAACCTTGTTGCTGTTCTCGCTCCCATTTATATTCCAGCGAAGAAGCAACATTCTACATTTAAGGCAGCACATAACCCCGCCCCCCCACACCCTTTGTTGTAAGAAGACTAAGTCTAATCCCCTTCTATTTTGAAGGACAACCTCAGACTAGGGAGTCTTGGAGGTGCGAAATTAGTGAGAACGGCGCAGTCTTAGCTTTAGGGGATTGTCCTTGTCCGGTTGGCTTTTCCATTCTGGAACAAAGTTCTTGAGAATGGTGTGTGAGTCAGCTGGCCGGACATGGGTGTAGTGGACTCAGGGAGTAATCCCGTCGACCTTGAGAGAGGTAGGAGTGGTCAGAATCACGGGGTGAGGTCCCTTCCAGCGAGGTTGAAGTGTCCGGTGTTGGTATCTCCACACGTACACCCAGTCACCTGGCCGATATTGATGGGGATCCGGGGGTGGCCCAGTCTCATAGAGGGCCCTCAGCTTAGGCCACACCTGTTCATGGGTTCATGACATTTGGAGGGAGAAAAGAAGTTGGTGATCATCAAATTCAGCAAGCACCTCAGGTTTTAAATTGGGAATAACAGGTGAAGGAAGATCGAACATGATCTCGTAGGGAGTCAGTCCCATCTTATATGGGGAGTTCCTCACCCTATATAGGGCGAAGGGGAGGAGAGTCACCCAGTCCCCGCCAGTCTCCAGGGCTAATTTAGTTAAGGTCTCTTTTAATGTTCTGTTCATCCTCTCTACCTGTCCTGAGCTCTGGGGCCTATATGCACAATCTAATTTCCAATCTGCCCCAAGTACGAGTGCCACTCCCTGTGTTACCTTAGAGAAGAATCCTGGGCCATTGTCTGACCCAATCTTAACAGGAAAACCATACCTCGGTGAGATATCTTCCAGCAGTTTCTTGGTCACGGTCTGTGCCGTTTCATGTTTGGTGGGAAATGCCTCTGTCCATCCTGAAAAAGTATCTACAAACACTAATAAATACCTGTATCCGTATTTTCCAGGTTTTACTTCAGTGAAGTCCACTTCCCAGTAGGCTCCTGGGCGGTTCCCCCGGAGCCTGGGTGCCCGGGTTAGATCCATGGGCGGTGGCATTAGTTAACTGGCATGAGTGGCAGCTTGCCACAATCTGCTCGATCTTTGCTCGAGAGTCTTTAATAGTGATCTTTGCATGTCGTATGAGGTCTTCCATCTTCCTTGTTCCCATGTGAGTACTCCGATGCATTTTGGATAGGACTCGCCGTCCCAGTTCCTCTGGCAAGATGATGCTGGAGTCTGCGGCCCTCCACCAGCCACACAATCACTGAGTCATAGGCAAGTGTTTGATCCAGTGTAAGTTCAGCATCACTATAGTTGGGGGTGTCCGGCAGGGTCCGTTCCCCCGGATCGGGTAGCGTGGTTGCTAAGACCTGGGTCACCAAAAGGGCTGCCTCCTTTGCTTTTAAATCAGCTAGCCGGTTTCCCCTGGCTACTGGCGTGTCTGCCTTTTGGTGCCCCGGACAGTGGATGATGGCTAGGGCCTTGGGCAGCCAGAGGGCCCTCAGGGGTTCAAGAATCTCCGTTTTGTTTTTAACAGTCTTTCCCTCTGCTGTCAGAAGCTCTCTCTCTCTCTGTAAAGGGCTCCGTGGATGTGAGCGGTGGCGAAGGCGTACCTGCTGTCGGTATAGATGTTTATTCGTTTACCTTCCCCCATGGTCAGCACCTTGGCCAGTGGGATCAGTTCTGCCCGTTGAGCCAACATTCAGGCTGTCAATGGCTCCACCCAGATGGTCTCTGTCTCCATGGTTACGGCTGCCCCCACATATCAGACTCCTTCTTGGACAAAACTGCTGCCGTCCATGTACCAGGTGGCATCGGCATTCGGCAGTGGCTGGTCCTGGAGATCAGCTCTGATTCCGTACACCTGTGCCAAAATTTCTTGACAGTCATGCAGAGGGGGGTCCCAGTCTGGGTTAAGGAGTACCGTTGCCGGATTCAGGGTTGTCGGTGGCTTAAATAAAATTCTGGTGGGGTTTAGCAGTAGGCTCTGATAATGGGTCAGATGGGCATTGCTGATCCAGCTGTCTGGGGGCTGTTTGAGTACCCCTTTAATAGCGTGTGGGGTGGTAACATGCAGTTCTTCCAGGCTTTTTCTATTATAGACTCGTTCTGCTATTATTACTAAGTCCTGCAAGCTCTTCTCTCCCAGTCTCTCTTTGCAATTTCTTTTTAATGTTCGGAGCAGCCTGGTTAACAAAAGCCATGATAATTGCAGCCTTTGTTTCCAGGGCTTCTGGGTTCATAGGGGTGTACTGCCTAAAAGCCTCTATGACTCTCTTTAAGAAGGCTGCTGGACTCTCATCCTTACCCTGTCTCACATCATAGACCTTGGCCAGATTGGTAGTCTTGCACGCGGCAGCCTGGAGACCTGCCGTTAGAGTCTGGCAGTGGACCCGGAGTCTCTCCTTACCTTCAGGCGAGTTGTGCGCTTTGGGGATTAAAAAGGGTTTTAGCCAAGGAGGGGAATTCTCGATCATGTCCTGCCAGGCCAGGATGTTGGGCATCTGGTCAGGGTGGCCATCTGGTTTGTCCCTGAAGTTCACGGCCTTATCCTGTAAGATAATAGGTAGGTGAAAAGTTCCTTCTCAGGGCCATCCCACGTCAAAGGTTGGCCATTCTGATATGCAATAAATTTGGAATCTCTCTCTCCGTATGTCTATGCTCAGAATACGAGCTCTTTCCCTAACATCTGAGAAGTGGGAGAGCATTAGAGACAAGGGTATGGTTTGCATCTGCCCCATTCATGTCCCTAGTCCACACCAAGGCACAGACAGTTATGACAGTTAACAAATAACACACACAGTTAACAAGAACATAGTAACACAGACCAGCACACAAACAAGTAACACAGACCAGCGCACAAACAGGTAACAAGAACACAGTAACAGACAAACGTTCTAGTGCGGCCGCGGAGACAAGACAGAAAGTAATCCGAAGGGCTGGCAGCTGGCCCTCCTTGCAGATGAGGACCCCCGTCCTCCTTACAGATGAGGACCCCCGTCCTCCTTACAGACGAGGACCCCCGTCCTCCATACAGATGAGGACCCCCGTCCTCCTTACAGATGAGGACCCCTGTCCTCCATACAGATGAGGACCTCATCCTCCTTACAGATGAGGACCTCCGTCCTCCAGGCAGGGGCAAGGGACGACTCCTCAAGACCCCCGGTCGACGGCCCGCCAGCGCGTCCACCTAAGCCAATGCCGACCTAATACAGATTGGAATTCCTACAGGTTAGAGCTCTCAGAGAATATGCGCGCAAAAGGTGGAAAAAGTTGAGTGCACTCACCACGCGTGAAACCCTCCGGATAGGGTCCTGGAGGTCTCTCAGATCCCGGACGAACCCCAAATGTTGTGCCCAAGATTGCGAATCCGAGAAACCACCGAGGAGCCGACACCAATGCAAACACATGAGGGTTTATTTACAAGCTCGAGCTTGGGTCCAAGTATACTCGACACTGCGGAGCAGGGACTTGGACCCTGAAACTAAGAGGCGTAGCAGCTTTATAAGGGCCTAATGGCCCATGGGATACACAAAAGTTGCACAGTCATGTCGGTCCACACGCAGGTGGCCGATTGAATTACATCTTACCCTATAGTATCCATTTGAGCTGGCCTATTACTTTGGTCAGAATTGGCACGCAGTTTTGGTGGGCACAAAGCAGGATTACATTGTTATGAGCCGATTTCCGATTAGGGTGTGCCCAGCGGCTTGACTAGGGTGGGGAAGTGCCTTAAGCAATAAGCAGGTTATGTAGGGGTCATACAGGAGGTGGCAGGTGTAGCACAAAATGGAATCAGTCCTGCTCTGCTTGTCCAGGAGTAGAGGATTTTTGTTAAATTTCCTGGGTCCCGGGATCCCTGGGTGGCACAGCGGTTTAGTGCCTGCCTTTGGCCAGGGACCCGATCCTGGAGACCTGGGATATAATCTCACATCAGGCTCCCGGTGCATGGAGCCTGCGTCTCCCTCTGCCTATGTCTCTGCTTCTCTCTCTCTCTCTCTCTGTGTGACTATCATAAATAAATAAAAAAAATTCCTGGGTCCCACACTGCATGTATACTTCGCTTCTAACAGGCCTAGGTTTGTTGCGTGACAGAAGTGGTGTGAGAGGTAATTGGAAGGTGCAGGCCAGGAGACAAGTGTCTTGAAGCTCAATCCAGCGACTTCCAAGGAATTCCTCTCATACATTGGCGCTACATACTAACTTCCATACAAGAGAAGATAGTTGAATGCAGTGTCCAGGGGAACTTGATTCTGAGAGGTGACCCCACACGCAGTCCCTCACAGTTCCACACTGCCTGCAGATGGAGTTTCGAACATCCTCACTAGAGATGTTTGCCAGAAGCTCATGGGACGCAGGGGGCAAGTGGCAGGCTTCAATGCTTGTGTCTCCAGGTGCAGTAGAGCGGTATTCATTGAACCTCCTGACTTACAGCTTCGAGGCATGCTTCCTTTTGAGAGCTGACCTCAGGGCAGGACCCTCCCGCATCCTGCCTGCCTGTGGCTAACATCCTTATGTTAGGTGCTGGGAGAGGTTGTGAGAAAAGCATGTGGAAGCATCAGGCCTGTACTCACATGTATCTGAGTTGAATACAGCGATTTCCAACGGCCTTCTTCAATTAGAGTGTAGCTAGGTTCTAACTCCCATGTATGAGTGGGTAGCAGACAACTGCCTCCCGGGCATACACACTACTGAGAGATGAGCTTATGGCCTGTACGTCCTACATCCTGCCTGCAGGTACACTTCGTTCCTAACAGGCCTAGGCTCGATATGTGGCAGAAGTGTTTTGAGAGGTAAGTGGAAGGTGCCGGCCCACAAGACTAGTGTCTCCAAGCTGAATTCAGTGATTTCTGAGTAATTCCTGTCTTAGACTGGTGCTACATACTACGTTCCATATGTGAGAAACTAGCTGAACACAGTGTCCAAAGGGAACTTGGTTCTGAGAGTTGAGCTCACCCCCAGTCCCTCACAGTTCCACATAGCCTGCAGATGGAATTTCGAACATCCTCACTCGACATGTTTGTCAGAAGCTCATGGGACACAGGGGGCAAGTGGCAGGCTTCAATGGTTGTGTCTCCAGGTGCAGTAGAGCGGTATTCATGGAACCTCCTGACTTACAATGCTGCTACGATCTCATGGCCATAAGAACGCAGCTAGTTGAAAGCTGGCTTCTAGGCATGCTTCTGTGTGAGAGCTGAGCTCAGGGCAGGACCCTCCCGCTTCCTGACTGCCTGTAGCCATAGCTCCTATCATCCTTAAGTTAGGTGCTGGAAGAGGTTGTGTGAAAAGCATGTAGAACTTTCAGGCCTGTACTCACCTGTATCTGAATTCAATACAGCAATTTCCAACAGCCTTGTTCAATTAAAGTATAGCTAGGTTGTAACTCCCATAAATGAGTGGCTAGGAGACATCTGCCTGCAAAGCATACACGCTTGTGAGAGTTGAGCTAATGGCCTGTACCTCCCACATCCTGACTGGCTGTACGGTTCGCTTCCACAGGATTTCGTTCTATGCGGGACAGTAGTGGAGTGAGAGCCAAGTGTGTGCATTGTCAATTTCGCGCCTAGTGGACAGCTGACACCAAGGCATGCACACCCCTTTGGATTGAGCTTATGGCTTGTACCTCCCACATGCTGACCACCTGTATGCTTTGCTTCCAAAGGATTTCGTTCGATCGGCACACAAGTTTTGTGAGAGGCAAGTGTCTCTTAGCTCAATCCAGTGACTTCTGAGGAATTCCTCCCTCAGATGGGAGCTACATACTAACTTCCAAACCTGAGTACCTAGTTGAAAGCTGTCTCTCTGGGGAACTTCCTTCTGCGAGATGAGCTGACACGCGGTTCCACACTGCCTCCAGATGGACTTACGAACATCCTCACTAGACATGTTTGTCAGAAGCTCATGGGACACAAGGGGCAAGCTACAGGCTTCAATGGTTGTGTCTCCAGGTCCAGTAGAGCGGTATTCATGGAACCTCCAGACTTACAATGCTGCTACGATCTCACAGCCATAGGAACGCAGCAGGTAGAAAGCTGGCTTTGAGGCATGCTTCCTTTTGAGAGCTGAGCTCAGGACAGGACCTTCCCGCATTCTGCCTGCCTGTAGACGTAGCTGCTAATATCCTTATGTTAGGTGCTGGGAGAGGTTGTGTGAAAAGCATGTGGAAGTGACATGTCTGTACTCACGTATATCTGAGTTGAATACAGCGATTGCCAATGTCCTTGTTAGAATGTAGAATGTAGCTCTGTTCTAGCTCCCATCAATAAGTGTCTAGCAGACATCTGCCTGCAAAGCATACACACTTCTGAGAGTTGAACTTATGCCCTGTACCTCCCAATGCTGACTGCAGGTACACATCGCTCCTAACAGGCCTAGGTTAGATGCGTGACAAAAGTGGTGTGAGAGGTAAGTGGAAGGTGCCGGCCCACAAGACTAGTGTCTCCAAGCCCAATCCAGAGATATGTGAGGATCTGCTCTCTTAGATTGGTGCTACATACAGAGTTCCATACATGAGAACCTAGCTGAACCCAGTGTTCGAAGGGAACTTGCTTCTGAGAGCTGAGCTCCCACCCAGTCCCTCACAGCTCCACACTGCCTACAGATTGAGTTTCGAACATCCTCACCAGAGATGACTGTCAGAAGCTCGTGGGACACAAATGGACAAATGCAGGCTTGGAAGGTGTCTCCGGGTGCAGTAGAGTGGTATTCATGGAACCTCCTGACTTACAGCTTCGAGGCATGCTTCCTTTTGAGCTGAGCTCAGGGCAGGACCCTCCCGCATCCTGCCTGCCTGTAGACGTAGTTGCTAACATCCTTATGTTAGGTGCTGGGAGAGGTTGTGAGAAAAGCATGTGGAAGCATCAGGCCTGTACTCACATGTATCTGAGTTGAATACAGCGATTTCCAACGGCCTTCTTCAATTAGAGTGTAGCTAGGTTCTAACTCCCATGTATGACTGAGTAGCAGACATCTGCCTCCCAGGCATATACATTTCTGAGAGTTGAGCTTATGGCCTGTATTTCCCACATCCTGCCTGCAGGTACACTTCGCTCCTAACAGGCCTAGGCTCGACGCGTGACAGAAGTGGTGTGGGAGGTAAGTTTAAGGTACAGGCCCACAAGACTTGTGTCTCAAAGCCCAATCCAGAGATATGTGAGGATCTGCTCTCTTAGATTGGTGCTACATACTAAGTTCCATACATGAGAAGCTAGTTGAACACAGCGTCCAAAGGGAACTTGCTTCTGAGAGTTGAGCTGACATGCTGTCCCTCACAGTTCCACAGGGCCTGCAGATGGATTTTCGAACATCCTCACTCGACATGTTTGTCAGAAGCTCATGGGACGCAAGGGGCAAGCTGCAGGTTTCAATGGTTGTTTCTCCAGGTGCAGCAGAGCTCTATTCATGCAAAGTCTGACTTACAATGCTGCTACGTTCTCATGGCCATAGGAATGCAGCCAGTAGAAAGCTGGCTTTGAGGCATGCTTCCTTTTGAGAGCTGAGCTCAGGGCAGGACCCTCCCGCATCCTGCCTGCCTGTAGACATAGCTGCTAACATCCTTGTTTTAGGTGCCAGGAGAGGTTGTGAGAAAAGCATGTGGAAGCGTTAGGCCTGTACTCACGGTATCTGAGTTTAATACAGCAATTTCCAACGGCTTTCTTCATTAGAGTGTAGCTAGGTTCTAACTCCCATGTATGAGTGGGTAGCAGACATCTGCCTCCCAGACATACAGACTTCTGAGAGTTGAGCTTATGGCCTGTATCTCCCACATCCTGCCTGCAGGTACACTTCTCTCCTAACAGGCCTAGGCTCTATGCATGACACAAGTGTTGTGAGAGGTAAGTGGAAGGTGCCGACCCACAAGACTAGTGTCTCCAAGCTCAATCCAGCGATTCCCGAGTAATTCCTCTGTTAGACAGGTGCTACATACTAAGTTCCATACGTGAGAAGCTAGCTGAACGCCATGTCCAAAGGGAACTTGCTTCTGAGAGTTGAGCTCACACCCAGTCTCTCACAGTTCCACATGGCCTGCAGATGGAATTTCGAACATCCTCACTTGACATGTTGGCCAGAAGCTCATGGGACGCAGGGGACAATTGGCAGGCTTCAATGGTTGTTTCTCCAGGTGCAGTAGAGTGGTATTCATGGAACGTCCTGACTTAAAATGCTGCTACGTTCTCATGGCCATAGGAACGCAGCCAGTAGAAAGCTGGCTTCGAGGCATGCTTCCTTTTGAGAGCTGAGCTCAGGGCGGGACTCTCCTGCATCCTGCCTGCCTGTAGACGTAGCTGCTAACATCCATATGTTAGGTGCTGGTAGAGGTTGTGAGAAAAGCATGTGAAAGCATTAGGCCTGTACTCACGGTATCTGAGTTCAATACAGCGATTTCCAACGGCCTTCTTTAATTAGAGTGTAGCTAGGTTCTAACTCCCATGTATGAGTGGGTAGCAGACATCTGCCTCCCAGACATACAGACTTCTGAGTGTTGCACTTATGGCCTGTGTCTCCCACATCCTTCCTGCAGGTACACTTTGCTCCTAACAGGCCTAGGCTCAATGCGTGACAGAAGTGTTGTGAGAGGTAAGTGGAAGGTGCTGGCCCACAAGACTAGTGTCTCCAAGCCCAATCCAGCAATTTCCGAGGAATTCCTGACCTAGATTACTGTACAAACTAAGTTTCATAGAGAGAAGCTAGCTGAACCTAGTGTTCGAATGGAACTTGCTTCTGAGAGCTGATCTCACACCCAGTTCATCACAGCTCCACACTGCCTACAGATTGAATTTCGAACATCCTCACCAGAGATGACTGTCAGAGGCTCATGGGATGCAAATGGCTAGAAGGTGTCTCTGGGTGCAGTAGAGTGGTAGTCATGGAACCTCCTGACTTAGAATACTGCTGCGTTCTCACTGCCATAAGAATGCAGCTAGTTCAAAGCTGGCTTCTAGGCATGCTTCCTTGTGAGAGCTGAGCTCAGGGCAAGACCCTCCCGCATCCTGACTGCCTGTAGACATAGCTCCTATCATCCTGATGTTAGGTGCTGGAAGAGGTTGTGTGCAAAGCATGTGGAAGTGTCAGGCCTGTACTCACGCGTACCTGAGTTCAATACAGCGATTTCCAATGGCCTTCTTCAATTAGAGTGTAGCTAGGTTCTAACTCCCATACATGAGTGGCTAGCAGACATCTGCCTGCAAAGCATACTCACTTCTGAGAGTTGAGCTTATGGCCTGTACCTCCCACATCCTGACTGGCTGTACGGTTTGCTTCCACAGGATTTCGTTCTATGTGGGACAGTAGCAGAGTGAGAACCAAGTGTCTGCATTGTCAATTTCGTGCCTAGTGGACAGCTGACACCAAGGCATGCACACTCCTTTGGATTGAGCTTATGGCTTGTACCTCCCACATGCTGACCGCCTGTATGCTTCGCTTCCAAAGGATTTCGTTCGATACGGCACACAAGTTTTGTGAGAGGCAAGTGTCTCTTAGCTCAATCCACCGACTTCTGAGGAATTCCTCCCTTAGATGGGAGCTACATACTAACTTCCAAACCTGAGTACCTAGTTGAAAGCTGTCTCTCGGGATCCCTGGGTGGCGCAGCGGTTTACACCTGTCTTTGACCAGGGGCGCGATCCTGGAGACTCGGGATCGAATCCCAGGTCGGGCTCCCTGCGTGGAGCCTGCTTCTCCCTCTGCTGTGTCTCTGCCCTCTCTCTCTGTGACTATCATGAATAAATAAATAAAATCTTAAAAAAAAAGAAAAAAGAAAGCTAACTCTCTGGGGAACTTCCTTCTGCAAGATGAGCTGACACGCGGTCCTTCCCAGTTCCACACTGCCTCCAGATGGACTTACGAACATCCTCACTAGACATGTTTGTCAGAAGCTCATGGGACGCAAAGGGCAAGCTGCAGGCTTCAATGGTTGTGTCTCCAGGTGCAGTAGAGCGGTATTCATTGAACCTCCAGACTTACAATGCTGCTACGTTCTCACGGCCATAGGAACACAGCCAGTAGAAAGCTGGCTTCGAGGCATGCTTCCTTTTGAGAGCTGAGCTCAGCGCAGGACTCTCCCGCATCCTGCCTGCCTGTCTACGTAGCTGCTAACATCCATATGTTAGGTGCTGGTAGAGGTTGTGAGAAAAGCATGTGAAAGCGTTAGGCCTGTACTCATGGTATCTGAGTTCAATACAGCGATTTCCAACGGCCTTCTTTAATTAGAGTGTAGCTAGGTTCTAACTCCCATGTATGAGAGGGTAGCAGAAATCTGCCTCCCAGGCTTACAGACTTCTGAGAGTTGAGCTTATGGCCTGTATCTCCCACATGCTGACTGCAGGTGCACTTCGCTCCTAACAGGCCTAGGCTCGATGCGTGACAGAAGTGTTGTGAGAGGTAAGTGGAAGGTGCCGGCCCACAAGACTAGTGTCTCCAAGCTCAATCCAGAGATATCTGAGGATCTGCTCTCTTAGACTGGTGCTGCATACTAAGTTCCATATGTGAGAAGCTAGGTGAACGCCGTGTCCAAAGGCAACTTACTTCTTTTTTTTTTTAATTTTTATTTATTTATGATAGTCACACACAGAGAGAGAGAGGCAGAGACATAGGCAGAGGGAGAAGCAGGCTTCATGCACTAGGAGCCTGCCGTGGGATTTGATCCTGGGTCTCCAGGATCGCGCCTTGGGCCAAAGGCAGGCGCCAAACCGCTGCGCCACCCATGGATCCCAAGGCAACTTACTTCTGAGAGTTGAGCTCACACCCAGTCCCTCACAGTACCACACTGCCTGCAGAATGAGTTTCGAATATCTTCACCACAGACATTTGTTAGAAGATTGTGAGATGCAAGTGGAAAAATACAGGCTTGGAAGGTGTCTCCAGGTGCAATAGAGTAGTATTCATGGAACCTCCTGAGTTAGAATACTGCTATGATCTCACTGCCATAAGAACGCAGCTAGTTGAAACCTGGCTTCTAGGCATGCTTCCTTGTGAGAGCTGAGCTCAGGGCAGGACCCTCCCGCATCCTGACTGCCTGTAGTCATAGGTCCTAACATCCTTATGTTAGGTGCTGGAAGAGGTTGTGTGAAAAGCATGTGGAAGTGACAGGCCTGTACTCATGTGTATCTGAGTTGAATACAGCGATTGCCAACGTCCTTGTTCAATTAGAGTGTAGTTCAGTTCTAACTCCCATCAATAAGTGTCTAGCAGATTTCTGCCTACAAAGCATACACACTTCTGAGAGTAGAACTGATGGCCTGTTCCTCTCACATGCTGACTGCAGGTACATTTCGCTCCTAACAGGCCTAGGTTCGATGCATCTAACGCTAGATGTCGCAAGTGAGATCCACAGGCAGTCAGGATGCGGGAAGCTCCGGCAATTAGCACAACTCTCAGGAGACAGTATGTCTCAAAGCCGGGTTTCCAGTAGCTTCATTATAATTGCAGTGAGAACTTAGCCATTTCTCAGTGAGGGGCTTCCATTAAACTGCTCTACCGTACGAAGAGACACACACCTTCCAGGCTTCCAACCTTCTTGCTTAGTTTCACCAAGCCTCTGACAATCCTCATAGAACAGATGTTACATATTCCAAAAGGCAGGGTGACTGGGCCAGGGACGGCACTTGTGTTCAACTCCCTGATGTCAGTAAGTCTCGTAGCCAACTCAAAGCATTCTTGATCCTAGGGGACTTACAAGCAAACACCAGTAGTCGGTGAGATGTTTCCATTGCAAATGGAGCATTAGACTCCGAGACACCAGCCCTCCATGCCTATACTCTGCCACTTGCTTCACAGGCTGCTTATGACCAGCATCTAAAATGAAGGTATTAGAAACTATATCCACAGGTAGTGTGGATCTGCGTAGGACAGCACGTGTGCTCAGCTTCGCAGAAGTGAGTATGCCTTCAAGCCAGTTTTCACGGAGCTGCTCAGTTTGGCAGTTAGAATCTAGGTCCACTCTAAGTGACGATGTTCCTATAGGAAATCGCTCAATGCAACATGGGCTCACCAGACATCTGGGCTTACGAGGTTCACTTGCCCCGAAACACAACTGCAGTCAGGCATCGAACATAAGGATGTTGGGAGCTGAGTGTACAGGCAACCAGCCGCGTGGGATTTATAGGTCAGGAGCTCAACTCTCCGAAGGTATTATGCGTCGAATCTCACAGCTTCACTTGCTCCAATGGGTGTTAGTAGCCATTCGTCCTTGTGAGGTAGGATTTCCTAAGGCAAAAGCTGTCTTGTACTTGGAGACACAAGCCTCTCATGCCTGCAGCTTGATATTTGTCTCTCATACCCTTCCTTCTGTCAGGCATGTAACTGAGGATGTTTGAAATGGAATCCGCGGGCAGTGTGGCAGTGGGAGCGACATCACATAGTCTCAACACTCAGAGGTAAATATGCCTTCAAGCCACATTTCAGCTAGCTTCCCCTGTATGCCTGGTAGAACCAAGATCCACTCAAATTCAGCATATTACTAGGAAATCCCACACACCGGGCCTCTGGTTCTGCAACGTTCACAGGCTTTTTACTTCTGCCAGCATCTAACGCTGGATGTCGCGAGTGAGATCCACAGGCAGTCAGGATGCGGGAAGCTCCGGCAAATACCGCAACTCTCAGAAGACAGTATGTCTCAAAGCCAGGTTTCCAGTAGTTTCGTTCTTATTGCCAGTAGAACTTAGCACTTTCTCCGTGAGGGTCTTCCATTAAACTGTTCTACCGTACGAAGAGACACACACCTTCCAGGCTTCCAACCTTCTTGCTTAGTTTCACCAAGCCTCTGACAATCCTCGTAGAACAGATGTTACATATTCCAAAAGGCAGGGTGACTGGGCCAGGGACGGCACTTGTGTTCAACTCCCTGATGTCAGTAAGTCTCGTAGCCAGCTCAAAGCATTCTTGATCCTAGGGGACTTACAAGCAAACACCAGTTGACGGTGAGATGTTTCCATTGCAAATGGAGCATTAGACTCCGAGACACCAGCCCTCCATGCCTACACTCTGCCACTTGCTTCACAGGCTGCTTATGACCAGCATCTAAAATGAAGGTATTAGAAACTATATCCACATGTAGTGTGGAGCTGCAAGGAAAGCAGGTGTGCTCAGTTCACAGAAGTGAGTATGCCTTGAAGCCAGTGTTCATGAGGCCACTCATTTACGGCAGTTAGAATCTAGGTCCACTCTGAGTGACGATGTTCCTAGGGAATCGCTCAATGCCACATGGACTCACCAGACATCTGGGCTTACGAGGTTCACTTGCCCTGAAACACAACCGCAATCAGGCATCGAACAGAAAGATGTTGGGGCCTGAGTGTACAGGCAGCCCGGGGGATTTACAGGTCAGGAGCTGAAATCTCCAAAGGAGTATGTGTCGAATCCAACTTACACATACACTCGCTCCAATGTGTATTAGTGGCCCATTTCCTTGTGAGGTAGGATTTCCTAAGGCAAAAGCTGTCTTGTACTCGGAGACACAAGCCTCTCATGCCTGCAGCTTGATATTTGTCTCCATATCCTTCTGTCAGGCATCTAACTGAGGATGTTTGAAATGGAATCCGCAGGCAGGGTGGCAGTGGGAGCGACATCACCTAGGCTCAACTCTTAGATGTAAGTATGCCTTCAAACCAGATTTCAGCTAGCTTCTCCTGTATGCCTATTAGAACCAAGATCCACTCAAATTCAGCATGTTACTAGGAAATTGCTGTATTGAATAGCGCACACCTGGCCTCTGGGTCTGCAACATCCACAGACTTTTTACCCAAATTGTGCCAGCATGTAACAAGGATGTTGCGAGTTAGATCCACAGGCAGTCAGGACTCTCAGAAGTCAGTATGTCTTGAAGCCAGCTTTCCAGTAGCTTTGTTCTTATTCCAGTTAAAACTTAGCACTTTCTCGGTGAGGGGCTTCCATTAAACCGCTCTACTGTATATGGAGACACACACCTTCCAGGGTTCTAACCTTGTTGCTTAGTTTCACAGAGCCTCTGTGCCTGCAGTCAGGCATCGAACATAAGGATGTTGGGACCTGAGAGAACTGGAATCAGCCCGGGGTATTTACAGGTCAGGAGCTCAACTCTCCGAAGGAAGTATGCCTCGAATCCCCCTTACAGCTTCACTCGCTCCAATGGGTGTTAGTGGCCAACTTCCTCGTGAGGTAGGATTTCCCAAGGTAAAATCTGTCTTGAACTTGGAGACACAAGCTTCCCATGCCTGCACCTTGCCATTTGTCTCTCTTACTCTTCTGTCAGGCATCTAATTGAGGATATTTGAAATGAAATCTGCAGGCAATGTGGCAGTGGGAGCGACATCACCTTGGCTCAACTCTCAGAAATAAGTATGTCTTTAAGCCAGATTTCAGCTAGCTTCCCCTCTATGCCTGTTAGAACCAAGATCAACTCAAATTCAGCATGGTACTGGGAAATCACTGTATTGAATCACACATGCCAGGCCTCTGGGCATGCACGGTCCAGAACCTTTTTACCCAATCTGTGCCAGCATCTAACACAGGATGTAGTGAGTGGGTTCCACAGGCAATCAGGATGCGGGAGGGCCCTGCAAACAGCGCAACTCTCAGATGTCAGTATGTCTTGAATCCTGCTTTCCCATAGCTTCGTTCTTATTGCAGTTAGAACTTAGCACCTTTCTCGGTGAGGGGTTTCCAATAAACCAATCTACTGTAATAGGAGACACACACCATCCAAGCTTGCAACCTTGTTGCTTAGTTTCTCACTGCCTCTGACAATCCTCTTAGATAGGATGTTACATAGGATACCAAGAGGCAGTGTGAAATGGGCCAGGGTCGCGCCTGTGTTCAACTGCCTGAAGTCAGTAAGTCTTGTAAGCCAGCTAACATCATACATGCTCCTAGGGGAGTTACAAGCGAACACCGTCTCTCAGTGGGATTTTTCCATTGCAAAAGGTGCATTAGACTCTGAGACACCAGCCCTCCATGCCTGCACTGTGCCACTTGCCTCACTCGCTGCTTTTGACCAACATCTAAAATGAGGGTGTTCTAAACTATATCCACAGGTACTGTGGATCTGCAAAGGACAGCATGTGTCCTCTGCTAGCAGAAGTGAGTATGCCTTGAAGCCTATTTTCATGAGGCCTTTCATTTACAGCAGTTAGAATTTAGGTCCACTCTAAGTGATGACGCTCCTAGGAAATCGCTGTTTGCAACATGGACTCACCAGACATCTGAGCTTACAAGGTTCACTTGCCCCTAAACACAATCTCAGTCAGGCATCGAACATAAGGATGTGGGAGCTGAGAGAACAGGCAATCAGCCTGGGGGATTAACACTTCAGGAGCTCAACTCTGAAGGAAGTAGGCCTCGAATCCCACTTACAGCTTCACTTGCTCCAATGGGTGTTAGTGGCCAGCTTCCTTGCGAGGTAGGATTTCCCAAGGCAAAGGCTGTTTTAAACTCGGAGACACAAGCCTACCATGCCTACAGCTTGCCATTTGTCTCTCATACTCTTCTGTCCGGCATCTAATTGAGGATGTTTGAAATGAAATCTGCAGGCAGTGTGGCAGTGGGTTTGACAGCAGCTAGGCTCAACTCTCAGAAGTAAATATGCCTTCAAGCCGGATTTCAGCTGGCTTCCCGTGTATGGCTGTTAGAACCAAGATCCACTCAAATTGAGCATGTTACTCGGAAATCACTGTATTGAATCGCACACACCGTGCCTCCTCTGGCCCTGCAACGTCCACAAGCTTTTTTTTTTTTTTTTTTTTTTTTACGTCCACAAGCTTTTAAGCAACTGTGCCATCATCTAACACAGGAAGTTGTGAATGAGATCCACAGGCAGTCAGCATGTGGGAGGGTCCTGAAAACAGCGCAACTTTCAGATGTCAGTATGTCTTGAAGCCAGCTTTTCTGTAGCTTCGTTCTTATTGCGGTTCAATTTTAGCAACTTTCTCGGTGAGTGGCTTCCATTAAACCGATCTACCACAATAGGAGACACCCAGCATCCAGTCTTGCAACCTGGTTGCTTAGTTTCACAGAGCCTCTGACAATCCTCCAAGGTAGGATGTTATATATGATACCAGCAGGCAGTGTGAAAGGGCCAGGGACGGCACCTGTGTTCAACTCCCTGAAGTCAGTATGTCTTGTAAGCCAGCTAACATCATACATGCTCCTAGGGGAGTTACAAGCAAACACTCTTTTATAGTGGGATTTTCCATTGCAAATGGTGCATTAGACTCCGAGACACCAGCCCTCCATGCCTGCACTGTGCCACTTGCCTCACTCGCTGCTTATGATCAGTATCTAAAATGAGGGTATTCAAAACTATATCCACGGGTAGTGTGGAACTGCGAAGGGCAGCCCGTGTGCTCAGCTTGCAGAACTGTATGTTCCTTGAAGTCAGTTTTCTTGAGGCCTCTCACTTACAGCAGTTAGAATCTAGGTCCACTCTAAGTGACAATGTTCCTAAGAAATCGCTGTAGGCAACATGGACTCACCAGACATCTGGGCATACGAGGTTCACTTGCCCCTAAACACAACTTCAGTCAAGCATCGAACATAAGGATGTTGTGAGCTGAGAGAACAGGCAATCAGCCCAGGGGAGTGACATATCAGGAGCTCAAGTCTCAGAAGGATGTATGCCTCAAATGCCACTTACAGCTTCACTCGCTCCAATGGGTGTTGGTGTCCAACTTCCTTGTGAAGTAGGATTTCCCAAGGCAAAAGCTGTCTTGAACTCGGAGACACAAGCCTCCCATGCCTGCAGCTTGCCATTTGTCTCTCATAGTCTTCTGTCAGGCATCTAATTGAGGATGTTTGAAATGAAATCTGCAGGCAGTGTGGCAGGGGGAGCGACATCACCTAGGCTCAACTCTCAGAAGTAAGTATGCCTTCAAGCCAGATTTCAGCTAGCTTCCCCTGTATGCCTGTTAGAACCAAGATCCACTCAAATTCAGCATGTTGCTAGGAAATCGCTGTATTGAATCGCACACACTGGGCCTCTGGGCCTGCAACATCCACAGGCTTTTTTGCAACTTGGGATAGCATCTAACACAGGATGTTGAGAGTGAGATTCACAGGCAGTCATGATGCGGGAGGGTCCTGCAAACAGCACAACTCTCAGAAGTCAGTATGTCTTGAAGCCAGCTTTCCACAAGCTTTGTTCTTATTGCAGTTAGAACTTAGCACTTTTCTTGGTGAGGGGCTTCCATTAAACCTCTTTACCGTTCTAGGAGACACACACTTTCCAGGCTTCCAACCTTTTTGCTTCGTTTCACACAGACTCTGACAATCGTAGATAGGATGTTATATATGATACCAACAGGCAGTGTGAATGGGCCAGGAATGGCACCTTTGTTCAACTCCCTGAAGTCAGTAAGTCTTGTAGCCAGCTCACAAGCATCCTTGCTCCTATGGAAGTTACAAGCAAACACCCTTTTTCGGTGGGATTTTTCCATTGCAAAAGGTGCATTAGACTCGGAGATACCAGCCCTCCATGCCTGCACTCTGCCACTTGCCTCACACGCTGCTTATGAACAGCATCTAAAATGAGGGTGTTCAAAACTATATCCACAGGTAGTGTGGAACTGCGAAGGGCAGCACGTGTGCTAAACTCGCAGAACCGAGTATGTCTTTAAGCCAGTTTTCATGAGGCCTCTCATTTACGGCAGTTAGAATCTAGGTCCACTCTAGGTGATGATATTCCTAGGAAATCACTGTATGCAACATGGACTCACCAGACATCTGGGCTTATGAGGTTCACTTGCCCCTAAACACAACTTCAGTCGGCATCAAACATAAAGCATGTTGGGAGCTGAGAAAACAGGCAATCAGTCCAGGGGATTTACACAGGAGCTCAACTCTCCGAAGGAAGTATGCCTCGAATCCCACTTACAGCTTCACTCGCTCCAATGGGTGTTGGTGTCCAACTTCCTTGTGAGGTCGGAATTCCCAAGGCAAAGCTGTCTTCAATTCGGAGACACAAGCCTCCCATGCCTGCAGCCAGCCATTTGTCTCTCATGCTCTACTGTCAGCCATCTAACTGAGGATATTTGAAGTGAAATCCACAGGCAGTGTGGAGGTGGGAATATCACCTCGGCTCAACTCTCAGAAGTAAGTATGCCTTCAAGCCAGATTTCAGCTAGCTTCCCATGTATGCCTGTTAGAACCAAGATCCACTCAAATTCAGCATGTTACTAGGAAATCGCTGTATTGAATTGGATACACTGGGCATCTGGCCTGCAACTTCCACCTGCTTTTCACCCAACTTGTGCCAGCATCTAACACAGGATGTAGTGAGTGAGTTCCACAGGCAGTCAGGATGTGGGAGGGTCCTGCAAATAGCTCAACTCTCAGAATTCAGTATGTCTTGAAGGCAGCTTTTAACTCGCTTCATTCTATTGGAGTTAGAACTTAGCACCTTTCTCTGTGAGGGGGTTCCATTAAAGCGCTGTAGTTGCCAGGAAACGCAAACTTCTAGGCATTTTACTTGCTGCCCAGATTTCTCGCAGCTTCTGACAATCATCTAAAATAGAATGTAAGAATTTATACAGCTGGCAGTGAAATTACAATGGTCAAAACGTGTGTTCAAGTCTCTGAAGTAAATATATCTTGCAGCCAGCATACAAGAGTACTTGCTCCTAGGAGAGTTACAAGCAAACACCATTCTTTTATAGGATTTTCCACTTGAGAAGGTGTATTGTACTCGGAAACACAAGTCTCCAGGCCTGCACTTGACAGTTGCCTCTTAGGCTCTTCTGTCTGGCATCTAATTGAGGATGGTGGAAACTAAATCCCCAGGCAGTGTGGAACTGGGAGCGACAGCACTTAGGCTCAACTCTCAGAAGTAAGTATGCTTTCAAGCCTGATTTCAGCTAGCCTCTCATGTATGCCAGTTAGAACCAAGCTCCATTCAAATTCAGCAGGTTACTAAGAAATCGCTCTTTTGAATCAGATACTCCAGGCGTCTGTTCCTGCAATTTCCACATGCTTTTCACACAACTTCTGTCAGCATCAAACATAAGGATGTTGCAACCTAAGTTGACAGGCAGTAAGGATGCGAGAGTGTTCTGCAATAAGCTCAACTCTCAGAAGTAAGTATGTCTTGAAGCCATCTTTCACTTTGCTTCATTCTTATTGGAGTTACAAGTTAGCACCTATCTCAGTGAAGAGGTTCCATTAAAGCGCAGTAGTGTACCAGGAGACCAAAACTTCTAGGCCTGTTACTTGCCTCCCAGCTCTCTCACAGCTTCTGACAATCATCTAATATAGGATTTAAGATTTTACACAGCAGGCAGTGAAATTACAAGGGACAGAATGTGTGTTCAACTCTCTGAAATAAGTATATCTTGCAGCCAGCACACAAGTATACTTGCTCCTACGGGAGTTAGGAAACACCAAGCAAACACCATTCTTTTGTGGAATTTTCCATTTGAAAAGGTGTATTGATCTCAGAGACACAAGCCTTCCAGGCCTGCACTTGACATTTGTCTCTCAGCTCTTCTGTCAGGCATCTAATTGAGGATGGTGGAAACTAAATCCCCAGGCAGTGCGGAACTGGGAGCAACAGCACCTTGGCTCAACTCTCAGAAGTAATATGCCTTCAAACCGGATTTCAGCTAAATTGTTATATATGCGAGTTAGAACCCCGCTCCATTCAAATTCAGCATGTTACAAGGAAATCTCTGTATTGAATCAGTTACTCTAGGTGTCTGGCCCTGCAACTTCCACGTGCACACAACTTCTGCCAGCATCAAACATAAGGATGTTGGAACCTAAGTCGACAGGTAGTCAGGATGTGAGAGTGTTCTGCAATAAGCTCAACTCTCAGAAGTTCGTATGTCTTGAAGCTAGCTTTCAACTAGCTTCGTTCTTATTGGAGTTAGAACTTTGCACCTTTCTCGGTGAGGGGGCTTCATTAAACCGCTATACTGTACTAGGAGACACAAACCTTCCAGGCCTGCAACCTTGTTGCTCAGGTTCTTGCAGCCTCTGACAATCATCTTAGATAGGATGTCATAAATATTATCAACAAGCAGTGTGATAGGGCCAGGTACAGCATCTCTGTTCAACTCTCTGAAGTAAGTTTGTCTTGTAGCCGGCTTACAAGTATACTTGCTCCTACGGGAGTTACAAGAAAACACCATTCTACTGTAGGATTTTCCATTGCGAAAGGTGTATTGAACTCAGAGACACATGCCCTCCATGGCTGCAGTTTGCCAGTTTCCTCACATGCAGCTTTTCACCAGCATATAAATTGAGGTGGTTAGAAACTATATCCACAGGTAGTGTGTAACTGCAAGGGACAGCACGTGTGCTCACCTCTCAGAAGTAAGTATGCCTTGAAGTCAGTTTTCCTCAGGTCTCTCATTATGGCAGTTAGTGTCTGGCTCCATTCTACGTGACGACATTCCAGGGAAATCACTGTATTCAACATTGCCACACGAGATATCTGGGCCTGCAATGTTCATTGCCTCTCACACAAGTTCTGTTAGCCATCGAAAATAAGTGTTATAAGCTAAGAGTACACGCTACCTGGAGGGGGAGATACAGGTCATGGGGTCAACTCTCAGAAATAAGTATGCCTTGAATCCAGCTTAGCTGGACTTGCTCCAATGGGAGTTAGTGGCTAACTTCATTGTGTGGTAGGATTTGCCAAACAAAAGCTGTCTTGAACTCAAAGACACAAGCCTTCCAGGACTGCAGCTTGCCATTTGCCTCTCAGGCTTTTCTGTCACACATCTAATGAGGATGTTGGAAACTAAATCCCCAGGTAGTGTGGGACTGTGAGCGACAGCTCCTAGGCTCAACTCTCAGAAGTCAGTATGCATTCGAGCCTGATTTCAGTTAGCTTCCTATTTATGCAGGTTAGAACTCAGCTCCATTTAAATTGAGCATGTTACTAGGAAATCGCTGTATTGAATCGGATACACCAGGCCTCTGGGCCTGCAACTTCCACATGCTTTTCACACAAGTTCTCTGAGCATCAAACTCAAGGATATTGGAACCTAAGTCTATAGGCAGTCAGGATGTGAGGGTTTCCTGCAATAATCTCAACTCTCAGAATTAAGTATGTCTTGAAGCCAGCTTTCAACTAGCTTCGTTCTTATTGGAGTAAGAACTTAGCACCTGTGTCGGTGAGGGGCTTCCATTAAACCGCTGTAGTGTACAAGGGGACACAAACATTCTAGGCCTCCAACTTGCTGTCTAGATCTCTTGCAGTTTCTGACAATCATCTTAAATAGGATGTATAAATTGTATCAACAGGCGGTGTGAAAGGGCCAGGGACAGCACTGTTTTCAACTCTCTGAAGTAAGTAATGTCTTGTAGCCAGCTTACAGGTATACTTGCGCCTACTGGAGTTACAAGCAAACATCATTCTACTGTAGGATTTTCCATTGCAAAAGGTGTATTGAACTCAGAGACACGAGCTCTCCATGCCTGCAGTTTGTCACTTGCCTCACACACAGCTTCTGAGCAGCATATAAAATGAGGAAGTTAGAAAGTATATCCACAGGCAGTGTACAACTGAGTGGGATAGCACATGTGCTCAACTCTCAGAAGTAAGTATGTTTTAAAGCTCGTTTTCATCAGGATTCTCATTATTTGCAGTTAAAATCTATCTCCATTCTAAGTGACGATGTTCCTAAAAAATCTACTTATTCAACATGGACACACCAGACATCTGGGCCTACAAGGTTCACTTGCTTCTCACACAACTTCTGTCCGTTATCGAACATAAGGATGTTAGTAGTATGTGTACATGCAATCAGAATGGGGGAGATACAGGTCATGAGCTCAACTCTCAGAAGTAAGTATGCTTTGAATCTTGCTTATAGCTAGACTCGCTCCAATGGGTGTTAGTGGCTAACTTCATTGTGCGGTAGGATTTATCGAGGCAAAAGCTATCTTGAACTCGAAGAAACAAGGCTTCCAGGCCTGCAGCTTGCTTTTTGCCTCTGATGCTCTTCTGTCTGGCATCTAATTGAGAATGTTAGAACCTAAATCCCCAGGCAGTGAGGAAGTCAGAGGGACAGCACCTAGGCTGAAACTGAGAAGTAAGTATGCCTTCAAGCAAGATTTCAGCTATCTTTTCATGTATGTGAGTTTGAACCCAGCTCCATTCTAATTGAGCATGTTACTAGCAATGCGCTGTATTGAGTTGGATACACCTGACGTCTGGGCATGCAACTTCCACATGTTTTTCACAGAACCTCTGCCAGCATCTAACAAAGGAGGTTGTAAGTGAAGTCTACAGGCAGTCAGGGTGCAGGAGAGTTCTACAATATGCTCAACTCTCAGAAGTAAGTATGTCTTTAAGCCAGCTTTGAAATAGCCTCTCTCCTATGAGAATTACCAAGCAGGTCTTCAATAGGTGAGAAGTTTCAATGGAAAGTGCTGTATTGAAGTAGGAAAAAGAAGCCTTCTATTTCTAAAACTTGCCATTGCCTCTCAAACAGCTTTTGAGACGTATGTAACATAAGGGATTTCCAAGCTAATTACACATGCAGTTTGGACCTGTGAGGGATAGGCACATTGCTCAACACTCAGAAATAAGTATTTCTTGAAGGCAGCTTTCAACTAGCTTCTATCAAAATGCAGATAGACCGTACCACCACTCTAGGTGATCAGGTTCCATGCAAAGCACTCTACTGTACTTGGAGACACAAGCTTTCCAGGCCTGCAGCTTGCCCTTGCCTCTCACGCAGCTTCAGACAATCATCTAATATGAGGATGTTGGAAACTAAATCCAGAGGCAGTGTGGAACTGTGAGGGACAACATGTGTGCTCAAGTCTCTGAAGTCAGTATGCCTTGTAGCCAGTTTTCAACTAGCCTCTCATTTATGGCAGTTAGACTCTAGCTCCATCTTAAGTTTGGATGTTCCTAGAGAATCGCTGTATTAGCTCAGATCCAGCTGACTTCTGGGCTTGCAACTTCTACATGTTTTTCACACAGCTTCAGCCAGCATTTAACATAAGGATATTGGAAGCTAAGTCTACAGGCAGTCAGGAGTGGGAGGGTCCCGCAATAAGCTCAACTCTTTGAAGTAAGTATACCTTGAAGTCAGCATTCAACTAGCTTCGTTTTTATTGGAGTTAGAACCTGTACTGTACTCAGAGAAAGAATCATTCCATGCCTGCAGCTTGCTGCTTGCCTCTCATGCAGCTTCTGACAATCATGTAAGTTAGGATGTTAGAAACTCTATCCACAGGCAGTACCTATGTTCAACTCTTAGAAGTAAGTATGTCTTGTAGCCAGCTTACAAGTATACTTGCTCCTATGGGAGTTAAAAGCAAACAACATTCAACAGTAGGAATTTCCATTGCAAATGGTGTATTAAAGTCAGTGACACAAGCCTTCTAGGCCAGCAGCTTGCCACTTGCCTCACATGCAGCTTCTGAGAAGTATCTAAAATGAGGATGTTAGAAACTCAATCCACAGGCAGTGTGGAATTGTGAGGGACAGCACGTGTGCTCACCTCTCAGAAGTAAGTATGCCTTGTAGCCAGTTTTCAACTAGCCTCTCATTTATGGCAGTTAGACTTGTGCTCCATTCTAAGACAGGATGTTCCTAGGAAATCGCTGTGTTGCACACAGAGACACCAGAATTCTGGGTCTGCAACTTTCCCTTACCTCTCACGCAACTTCTGTTAGGCATCGGACATAAGGATGTTAGAGGCCTAGAGTACAGGCAATCAGAATGCGGGAGGTTCAGGCCATAAGGTCAACTCTCAGAAGTAGGCATGCATTGAAGCCAGCTTACAACTAGACTCGCTCCTATGGGAATTAGTGGCTGACTCCATTGTTCCATAGGATTTTCCTAGGCAAAGCTGTATTGTAATCAGAGACACAAGCCTTCCAGGTCTGCAGCTTGCTATTTGCCTCTCATGTTCTTCTCTCAGGCACCTGAATGAGGATGTTGGCAACTAAATCCCCAGGCAGTGTGGAACTGTGAGGGACAGCAGCTAGTCTCAACTCTCAGAAGTAAGTAAGCCTTGCAGCCAGATAGCAGCTAGCCTTTCATTTATGTGAGTTAGAACCTAGCTCCATTCTAATTGAGTATGTTCCTGGGATATCGCTGTAGTGAACTTGTATACACAAGACTTCTGGGCCTGCATCTTCCACATGCTTTTTTCACAAATTCTGCCAGCTTCCAATGTAAAATGTTAGAAACTAAGTCTACAGGCAGTCAGGATACTATCCTATGAGAATTACCAAGTAGCTCTTCTTTAAGTGAGTAGTTTCAATGGAAAGCGCTGTATTGAAGAGGGAAATAGAAACTTTCATTTTTTACAACTTGCCACTTGCCTCTCACGCAGCTTCTGAGAGGCATTTAATATAAGGGATTTCCAAGCTAAGTACACAAGGATGTGTGGAACTCTGAGGTATAGGCACAACGCTCAACACTCAGAATTATGTCTCGAAGGCAGCTTTCAACTAGCTTCCTTCAAAATGGAAGTAGACCCTAGCACCACTGTAGGTGATGAGGTTCCATGCAAAGCGCTCTGCTGTTCTCAGAGACACAAGCCTTCTAGGCCTGCAACTTGCCACTTGCCTCTCACGCAGCTTCTGACAATCATCTAAGGTAAGATGTTACAAATTCTATCCACAGGCAGTGTGAAAGTGCCAGGGACAGCACCTGTGTTCAACACTCAGAAGTAAGTGTCTTGTAGCCATCTTATGAGTATACTTGCTCCTACTGGAGTTTCAAGCAAACACCATTTGACTATAGGAATTTCCATTGCAAATGGTGTATTAAACTTGGGGACACAAGTCTTCCAGGCCACAGCTTGCCACTTGCCTCTCACACAGCTTCTGACAATCATCTAAGATAGGGTGTTTGAAACTCTATTCACAGGTAGTGTGAAAGTACCAGGGATAGCCCATGTGTTCAACTCTCAGAGGTAAGTATGTCTTGTAGCCAGCTTACAAGTATATTTGCTCCTATGGGAATTATAAGCAAACACCATTTGACTGTAGGAATTTCCATTGAAAATGGTGTATTAACTCAGAGATACAAACCTTCCTTTGCTACAGCTTGCCACTTTCCTATAACATGGCTTCTGTCCATCATGTAACATAAGAAAGATAGAAGCTAACTCCACAGGCAGTGTGGAGCCACAAGGGCCAGGACCTTTGCTCAAATATCAGATATAAGTATGCCTTGAACCCAGCTTTCAAGCTGCATTGCTCCTATGGGAGTTAGAAGCAAGCTCATTCTATGTGAGGAGGTTCCATGGAAAGCGCTGTATTCAACTCGGAGACAAAAGCCTTCCTGGGCCACAGCTTGCCACTTGCCTCTAACACAGCTTCTGTCAGTCATGTAACATAATTGAGTAAGAAGCTGAGACCACAGACAGTTTGGAGCCTTAAGATACAGGCCTTTAGATCAATTCTCAGAAATAAGTATGTCTTGAACTCAGCTTTCTTTCTTTTTTTTTTTTAAGATTTATTTATTTATGATAGACATAGAGAGGCAGAGACACAGGAGGAGTGAGAAGCAGGCTCCATGCTGGGAGCCCGATGCAGGACTCGATCCAGGGACTCCAGGATCACGCCCTGGGCCAAAGGCAGGTGCTAAACCGCTGAGCCACCCAGGGATCCCCTTGAACTCAGCTTTCAATGAGCATTGCTCCTAATGGAGTTAGAAGCTAGAGGCATTCTAGATGAGTAGGTTCCATGGAAAGCTCTGTATTGAACTTGGAGACGCAATCCTTCTGGACCTGTAGCTTTCCACTTTTCGCTCACACTACTTCTGACAAGCATCTAACAGAAGGAAGTTAGCAGCCAAGTTCACAGGCAGTGTGGAGCTGTGAGGGACAGTAACTGTGCTCGGCTCTTAGGGATAAGTATGCCTTCAACACAGCTTTCAAGTAGCCTCACTCCTATGGGAATTAGAACCTAGTTCTATTCTATGTGAGGAGGTTATCTGGAAAGAGCTGTATTCAGCACGGAGTCACAATCCTCTCTGGGCTGTAGCTTGCCACTTGCCTCTAACACAGCTTCTGTCAGTCATCTAACATCAGAGTTAGAAGCTAACTCCACAGGCAGTGTGGAGCTGTGAGACACAGGCCATTGGCCCGACTCTCAGAAATAAGTATGCCTTGAACAAAACATTCAACTAGCATTGCTCCTAATGGAGTTAGAAGCTAGTGACATTCTAGATGAGAAGGTTCCATGGAAAGCTCTGTATTGAACTTGGAGACGCAATCCTTCTGGACCTGTAGCTTTCCTCTTGCCTCTCGCACAAGTCGTGTCAGGCATCTAACATAATGGTGTTAGAGCCTAGGTGCACAGGCAGTGTACAGCCTCAAGGTACCAGCCCTTTGCTGACCTCTCCAATATAAGTATGTCTTGGATGCAGCTTTCAACCAGCATTTCTCCTAATACAGTGTAAAGCTAGCAGCATTCTAGTTGAGTAGGTTCAATGGACTCTGTATTGAACCGGGAGTCACAATCCCTCTAGGTCTGCAGCTTTCCCCTTTACTCTCACACTACTTCCGACAAGCGTCTGACCAGGGAGTTGTTAACCAAGTTCATAGGCAGTGTGGAGCCGTGATGGAGAGAAACTGTGCTCAGCTCTCAGAAATAAGTATGCCTTGAACCCAGCTTTCAAGTAGCCCCACTCCTATGGGAGTTAGAACCTACCTCCATTCTACCTGAGGAGATTACATAGAGAGTACCCTATTGAACTCAGACACACTTGCTTTTTGGGTCTACAGCTTGCCACTTCCCTCTCATACATCTTGTGAGAAGCATCTAACATAAGGGAGTTCAAGCTAATTCACACACAGTGTGGAGGTGTGAGAGGAAGCACCTGTGTTCAACTCTCAGAAATAAGTATGCTTTGATTCCAGCTTTCAACTGGCCTTGTTCTTATGGGACTTATAACCTAGTTCCATTCTAGGTGAGGAGGTTCCATGGGAAGCGATGTATTGAACGCAGAGAAATAATTCTACCTGGTCTGCAGCATGCCACATGCCTCTCACACAGCTTCTGTTAGAAATCTAACATAAAGGAGTTAGAAGCTAAAAAACACACGCAGTTTGGAGCTGTGAGGGACAGTACCTGTTGTCAGCTCTGAAATATGTATGCCTTGAAGCAGCTTTCAACTATTGGAACTCCTATTGGAGTTAGAACATAACTCCATTCTATGTGTGAAGGTTCCATGGAAAGTGATGTATTGAACTAGGAGACAGAATCCTTCCTCGTCTGGAGCTTGCCACTTTGCTCTCACACACCTTATCTCAGGCATCTAACAAAAGGGTGTTAGAAGTTAAATCCACAGACACTTTGGAGCTGTTAAAAACAGTCTCCTTCCTCAACACTCCAAAATATGTATGCCTTGAAGCCAGCTTTCAACTATCCTCAATCCTATGGGGTTAAAAGCTACCTCCATTCTAGATGAGTTGGTTCCATGGAAAACTCTATAATGAACTTGGAGACACAATCCATATAGGCCTTCAGCTTGCCACTTGCCTCTCACAAAGCTTCTGAAGGCTTCTAACATAAGAGAGTTAGTAGCTAAGTTTACAGGCAGTGTGGATCTGTGAGGGACAGTACCTGTGCTCAGCTATCAGAAATAAGTATGCTTTGAACCTAGCTTTCAAGTAGCCTCACTCTTACGGAGATAGAACCTAGCTCCATTCTAAGTTAGGAGGTTCCAAGGAAAGCGCTGTATGGAACTCAGATGCATAAGCCTCCTGGGCCTGCAGATATACACTTGATTCTCACACAGATTCTGAAAAGTATCTAACATAAGGGTGTTAGAAGCTAAGTCCACAGGCAGTGTGGGGCGCGAATGATATGTCCTTTTCTCAACTCTCAGATATAAGTAAACTTTGAACACAGCTTTCAGCTAGCCTCACTCCTATGGGAGTTAGAAGCTATCCCTATTCTAGGTGAGGAGGTTCCATAGAATGTGCTGTATTCAACTCAGAGACACTAGCCTTCCTTGTCTGTAGCTTGCCATTTGCCTCTAACAATTTCTGATAGTCATCTAACATAAGGGAGTTAGAAGCTAACTCCACAGGCCATGTGGAGCCATGGACAGACCTCTAGCTCAAATTTCAGAAGTAAGTATGACTGGAACACAACTTTCAACTAGTCTCACTTCTATGGGAGTTAGAAGCTAGCTCAATGCTAGGTGAGGAGTTTCCATGGAGAGCACTGTATTGAACTCTGACACACAAGGCTTCTGAGCCTAGAGATTGCCAATTGCCTCTCACATAGCTTCTGACAAGCATCTACCAAGGGTGTTTGGAGCTATGTCCATAGGCAGTGTGGAGGCATGAGGGACAGGTCTTTTTCTCAACTCTCAGAAATGAGTAAACTTTGAATACAGCTTTCAACTAGACTCACTCTTAAGGGGTTTAGAAGCTAGCTCCATTCTAGGTGAGGAGGTTCCATGGAAAGCGCTGTATTGAACTTGCAGGCACAATCCATATAGGCCTCCAGCTTGCGACTTGCCTCTCAAAATTCTGAAGGAGTCTAATATAAGGGAGTTAGTAGCTAAGTACAAAGGCAGTGAGGAGCTGTGAGGAAGAGTAACTGTGCTCAGATTTCAGAAATAAGTATGCCTTGAACCCAGTTTTCAAGTAGCCTCACTCATATGAGTGTTAGCACCTAGCTCCTCTCTAAGTGAGGGGGTTCCCATGAAAGCACTGTATTCAACTCAGACACACAAGTCTTCTGGCACTGCAGATTGCTAATTGCTTCTGACACAACTTCTGACAAGCATAAACTAACTCCACAGGTGGTGGGGAGGCACAAGGACAGGCCCCTTGCTCAACTCTCAGAAATAAGTATGCTTTGAACACAGTTTTCACCTAGCATTCCTCCTAATTGAGTTAGAACCTAGCTGCATTCTAGTGGAGTAGGTTCCATGGAAATATCTGCATTGAACTCGGACTAACAAGGCTTCTATGCCTTCAGATTGCCACTTGCCTCTCACACAGCTTCTGAGAAGCATCTAGCATAAGGGAGTTAGATGTTAGGTTCACAAGCAGTGTGGATGCATGAGGGACTGCACCTGTTCTCAACTCTCAGAAAAAAGGATCACTTGAACCCAACTTTCAACTAGCCTTGCTCCTATGGGAATTAGAACCTAACATCATTCTATGTGTGAGGGTTCCATGGAAAGTGTCGTATTAAACTCGGAGACACAATATAGGCCTGCAGCTTGCCGATTTCCTCTCACACAGCTTCTGGCATGTGTCTAATGTAAGGGCATTAGTACCTAAGTTCACAGGCAGTGTGGAGCCATGAGGGACAGAAACAGTTCTCCCCTCTCAGACATAAGTATGCCTTGAACCCAATTTCAAGTAGCCTTACTCTTACGGGGGTTAGAAACTAGTTCCAAAAGAAAAGAGAAAGAAAAGAAAAGAAAGAAAAAAGAAAAGAAAAGAAAAGAAAAGAAAAAGAAAAAGAAAAGAAAAGAAAAGAAAAGAAAAGAAAAGAAAAAAAGAAAAAGAGAAAAGAAAAGAAAAGAAAAGAAAAGAAAAGAAAAGAAAAGAAAAGAAAAGAAAAGAAAAGAAACTAGCTCCATTCTACTTGAGGACTTTCCATGGAAAGTGCTGTATTGAACTCAGACACACTTGCCTTTTGGGACTACAGCTTGCCATTTCCCTCTCACAAAGCTTCTGAGAAGCATCTAACATAAGGGAGATAGAAGCTAAGTTCACACGCAGTGTGGAGTCATGAGGGACAGCACCTGTGCTGATTTCTCAGCAATAGGTATGACCTGACCCCAGCTTACAACTAGCTTCGGTCCTATGGGAGTTAGAACCTAACACCATTCTTCGTGCGAGGGTTCCATGGGAAGTGATGTATTGAACTGGGCAACAGAATCCTTCCTGGTCTTCAGCTTACCACTTGGCTCTCACACAGCTTCTGTCAGACATCTAACATAAAGATGTTAGAAGCTAAGCCTCCATCCGAGAACTGGAAAGAACTCAAATACAAAAGTTAACCTTGCACCTAAAGGATCTGGAGAAAAAACAGCAAATAGATCCTACGCCCAGCAGAAGAAGAGAGTTAATAAAGATTCGAGCAGAACTCAATGAAATAGAGACCAGAAGAACTGTGGCACAGATTAACAAAACCAGGAGTTGGTTCTTTGAAAGAATTCATAAGATAGATAAACCATTAGCCAGCCTTGTTAAAAAGAAGAGAGAAAAGGCTCCAATTAATAAAATCATGAATGAGAAAGGAGAGATCACCACCAACACCAAGGAAATACAAACGATTTAAAAAACATACTATGAGCAGCTATATGCCAATAAATTAGGCAATCTAAAAGAAATGGACGCATTTCTGGAAAGCCACAAACTACCAAAGCTGGAACAGGAAGAAAATAGAAAACCTGAACAGGCCAATAACCAGGGAGGAAATTGAAGCAGTCATCAAAAACCTCCCAAGGCACAAAAGTCCAGGGCCAGATGGCTTCCCAGGGGAATTCTATCAAACATTTAAAGAAGAAACCATACCTATTCTTCTAAAGCTGTTCGGAAAGATAGAAAGAGATGGAATACTTCCAAACTCATTCTATGAGGCCAGCATCACCTTAATTCCAAAACCAGACAAAGACCCCACCAAGAAGGAGAATTATAGACCAATATCCCTGATGAACAAGAATGTAAAATTCTCAACAAGATACTAGCCAATAGGATACAACAATACATTAAGAAGATTATTCACCATGACCAAGTAGGATTTATCCCCGGCATGCAAAGCTGGTTCAACACTCGTAAAACAATCAATGTGATTCATCATATCAGCAAGAGAAAAAGCAAGAACCATATGATCCTCTCAATAGATGCAGAGAAAGCATTTGACAAAATACAGCATCCATTCCTGATCAAAACTCTTCAGAGTGTAGGGATAGAGAGAACATTCCTCAGCATCTTAAAAGCCATCTACGAAAAGCCCACAGCAAATATCTTTCTCAATGGGGAAGCACTGGGAGCCTTTCCCCTAAGATCAGGAATAAGACAGGGATGTCCATTCTCACCACTGCTATTCAGCATAACACTAGAAGTCCTATACTCAGCAATCAGACAACAAAAAGACATTAAGGGCATTCAAATTGGCAAAGAAGAAGTCAAACTCTCCCTCTTCGCAGATGACATGGTACTCTACATAGAAAACCCAAAAGCCTCCACCCCAAGATTTCTAGAACTCATACAGCAATTCGGCAGTGTGACAGGATACAAAATCAATGCCCAGAAGTCAGTGGCATTTCTATACACTAACAATGAGACTGAAGAAACAGAAATTAAGGAGTCAATCCCATTTACAATTGCACCCAAAAGCATAAGATACCTAGGAATAAACCTAACCAAAGAGGTCAAGGATCTATACCCTAAAAACTATAGAACACTTCTGAAAGAAGTGCACATGAGAAAATGCTCTGCATCACTTGCCATCAGGGAAATACAAATCAAAACCACAATGAGATACCACCTCACACCAGTGAGAATGGGGCAAATTAACAAGGCAGGAAACCACAAATGTTGGAGAGGATGCGGAGAAAAGGGAAGTCTCTTACACTGTTGGTGGGAATGTGAACTGGTGCAGCTACTCTGGAAAACTGTGTGGAGGTTCCTCAAAGAGTTAAAAATAGACCTGCCCTACGACCCAGCAATTGCACTGTTGGGGATTTACCCCAAAGATACAGATGCAATGAAACGCCGGGACACCTGCACCCCGATGTTTCTAGCAGCAATGTCCATAATAGCCAAACTGTGGAAGGAGCCTCAGTGTCCATCGAAAGATGAATGGATAAAGAAGATGTGGTTTATGTATACAATGGAATATTACTCAGCCATTAGAAACGACAAATACCCACCATTTGCTTCAATGTGGATGGAACTGGAGGGTATTATGCTGAGTGAAATAAGTCAATCGGAGAAGGACAAACATTATATGTTCTCATTCATTTGGGGAATATAAATAATAGTGAAAGGGAATATAAGGGAAGGGAGAAGAAATGTGTGGGAAATATCAGAAAGGGAGACAGAACATAAAGACTCCTAACTCTGGGAAACGAACTAGGGGTGGTGGAAGGGGAGGTGGGTGGGGGGTGGGGGTGAATGGGTGACGGGCACTGAGGGGGGCACTTGACGGGATGAGCACTGGTCGTTACTCTGTATGTTGGTAAATTGAACACCAATAAAAAATAAATTTATTATTAAAAAAATAAACTCAACAGCAAAGAAACAAACAATCCAATCATGAAATGGGCAAAAGATATGAACAGAAATATCAGAGGAAGACATAGATGTAGCCAACAAATACATGAGAAAATTCTCCGCATCCCCCTTTCCATCAAGGAAATACAAATCAAAACCACAATGAGATACCACCTCACACCAGTGAGAATGGGGAAAATTAACAAAGCAGGAAACCGCAAATGTTGGAGAGGATGTGGAGAAAGGGGAACCCTCCTGCACTGTTGGTGGGAATGTGAACTGGTGCAGCCACTCTGGAAAACTGTGTGGAGGTTCCTCAAAGAGTTAAAAATAGAGCTACCCTATGACCCAGCAATTGCACTGCTGGGGATTTACTCCAAAGATACAAGTGTAGTGAAATGCCAGGACACTTGCACCCCAATGTTTATAGCAGCAAAGTCCACAATAGCTAAACTGTGGAAGGAGCCTCGGTGTCCATAGAAAGATGAATGGATAAAGAAGATGTGGTATATGTATACAATGGAATATTCCTCAGCCATTAGAAACGACAAATACCCACCATTTGCTTTGACGTGGATGGAACTGGGGGGTATTATGCTGAGTGAAATAAGTCAATCGGAGAAGGACAAACTATATATGGTCTCATTCATTTGGGGAATGTAAGAAATAGTGAAAGGGAATAAAGGGGAAGGGAGAAAAAATGAGTGGGAAATGTCAGAAAGGGAGATGGAACATGAAAGTCTCCTAACTCTTGGAGACGAACTAGGGGTGGTGGAAGGGGAGGTGGGCGGGGGGTGGGGGTGACTGGGTGATGGGCACTGAGGTGGGCACTTGACAGGATGAACAGTGGGTGTTATGCTATTTGTTGGCACATTGAATTCCAATTAAAAAAATATTTTATGCAACTTAAAAAAAATAAAAAAGAAGCTAAGCCCACAGGCAGTGTGGAGCTGCGAAGGACCGGTGCTTGCTCAACTCTCAAAAATAAGTAAGCCTTGAAGCCAGCTTTCAACTAGCCTTGATCCTACAGGAGTTAGAATCTAGCTCTATCCTAGATGAGTAGGTTCCATGGAAAGCTCTGTATTGAACTAGGAATCACAATCCTTCTAGGCCTGCAGCTTTAAAATTGCCTCCCTCACAACTTCTGACAAGTCTCTAACATAAGGGCGTTAGTAGCTAAATTCACAGGCAGCAAGGAGTTGTGAGGGACAGTAACTGTGCTCACCTCTCAATGATAAATATGCCTGGAACCCAGCTTTCAAGCAGCCTCGCTCCTATGGGAGTTAGAAGCTAGCTCCATTCTACGTGAGGAGGATTTATGGAAAGTGCTGTATGGAACTCAGACAACCAAGCTTTCTGGGCCTACAGATTGCCACTTGACTCTCACACATTTTCTGACAAGCATCTAACATAAGGGTGTTAGAAGTTAACCACAGGCAGTGTGGAAGGTGTGAGGGACAGGTCCTTTGCTCAACTCTCAGAAATAAGTATGTTTTGAATACAACTTTCACCTAGACTCACACTTATGGAAGTTAGAAGCTAACTCTATTCTAGGTGAGGAGATTCCATGGATAGCAGCGTATTGAACTGGGAGACACAAACCTTCCTGGTCTGCAGCTTGCCACGTGCCTCAAACACAACTTCTGTCAACCATCTAACATAAGATAGTTAGAAGACAAATCCACAGGCAGTGTGGAGCATTAAGAGACAGGCCCTTTGCTCAACTTTCTGAAATAAGTATGCCTTGAACACAGCTCTCAACTACCATTGATCCAATGGGAATTAGTACGTAGCTCCACTCTAGGTGAGGAGGTTTCCTGGAAAGTGCTGTATTGAACTTGGATTCACAAGCCTTCTAGGCCTGCATATTGCCAGTTGCCTCTCACACAGCTTCTGACAAGCATCTAACATAAGGTTGTTAGAAGCTAAGTCGACAGTCAGTGTCAAGCCTCCAGGGACAGGCTCTTTGGTAAACTCTCAGAAATAAGTATGCCTTAATACAGCTTTCAACTAGCATTGTTCCTATGCAAGTTAGAACCTAGCTTCATTTTAGATGAGGTGGTTCCATGGAAAGTGCTCTATTGAAGTCGAAGTCACAAGCTTTCCTGGTCTGCAGCTTGCCACTTATTTCACATGGCTTCTGTCAGGTTTCATAACATTGACATTTGCATACTCTAGAATAATTTAGAAAGAAATGTGTAATATTCACAATGTTCAGAAAAGCAAGCAAAAGGTCAGGCATTATTTAATGGTGTTAGAAGTTAAGTTCACAGGTAGTGTGCAGCTGAGAGGGACACTCCATTTGCTCAGATCTCCAAAATATGTATGCCTTGAAGCCAGCTTAAAACTAGCCTCTTTTCTATGGGAATTAGATACTAGCTCCATTCTAGTGGAGAATGTTCAATGGAAAGCGCTGTATTGAATTCAGAGACACGATGCTTCTAGGCTTGCTGCTTGCCACTTGCCTCTCACACAGCTTCTGACAAGGATCTAATATAAAGGAGTTAGAAGCTAAGTTGACAAGCAGTGTGGAGCTTGAGGGACAGAGTGTCCGTGAGGACAGCAACTCGGCTCAACTATGATACATCTATGTTTGATAGAATTCTATCATCTAATTAGATGGGAAGCCATCTAGCCCTGGACTTTTGTGCCTTGGGAAGTTTTAATGACTGCTTGAATTTCCTCAACGTTTATTGGCCTGTTCAGGTTTTCTATTTCTTCCTGTTCCAGTTTTGGTAATTTGTGGTTTTCCAGAAACCCATGCATTTCTTCTAGATTGCCTAATTTATTGATGTATAGCAGCTCATAATGTGTTTTTAAACCATTTATATTTCCTTGGTATTGGGTGTGATCTATACTGCATCATTCATAATTTTATTAATTTTAGTCTTTTTTTCTGCAATTCTTTTCTATTATTTTTTTTATTGGAGTTCAACTTGCCAACATATAGCATAACACCCAGTGCTCATCCCATCAAGTTCCCCTCTCAGTGCCCATAACCCAGTCACCCCAACCCCCCACCCACCTCCCTTTCCACCACCCCTTGTTCGTTTCCAAGAGTTAGGAGTCTCTCATATTCTGTCACCCTCGCTGATATTTTCCATTCATTTTCTCTCCCCTTTATTCCCTTTAACTATTTTTTATATTCCCCCTGAATGAATGAAACCATACAATGTTTGCCCTTCTTTGACTGACTTATTTCACTCAGCTTAATACCCCCCAGTTCTATCCATGTTGAAGCAAATGGGGGGTATTCGTCATTTCTAATGGCTGAGTAATATTCCATTGTATACATAAACCACATCTTCTTTATCCATTCATCTTTCGATGGACACCGAGGCTCCTTCCACAGTTTGGCTATTGTGGACATTGCTGCTATAAACATTGGGGGGCAAGTGTCCTGGCATTTCACTACACTTGTATCTTTGGAGTAAATCCCCAGCAGTGCAATTGCTGGGTCATAGGGTAGCTCTATTTTTAACTCTTTGAGGAACCTCCACACAGTTTTCCAGAGTGGCTGCACCAGTTCACATTCCCACCAACAGTGGAGTCCGATTTGAAAACAAAAGTAAAACACGCAGTGCTCATCCCATCAAGTGCCCTCCTCACTCATCACCTAGTCCCCTATGCCCCCAGCCACTTCCCCTTCCACTACCCCTTGTTCATTTGAAAGAGTTAAGAGTTTCTCATGGTTTGTCTCTCTCTCTAATTTTTCCCAATCATTTTCTCTCCTTTCCCCTATAATATTTTCACTACTTTTTATATTCCCCATATAAGTGAAACCATATAATAATTGTCTTTCTCCAATTTACTTCCTTCACTCAACATAATACCCTCTAGTTCATCCACATTGAAGCACATGGGGGGAACCTGTCCTTTCTGATGGCTGAGTAATATTCCATTGAATATATAAACCACAACTTCTCTATCTGTCCAACTGTTGAAGAACACCGGGGCTCCTTCCACAATTTGGCTATTGTGGACATTGCTGCTATAAACATTGGGGTGCAGGTGTCCTGGCGTTTCACTGCATCTGTATCTTTGGGGTAAATCCCCAGCAGTACAATTGCTGGGTCATAGGGTAGCTCTGTTTTTAACTCTTTGAGGAACCTCCACACAGTTTTACCCAAGTGGCTGTACCAGTTCACATTCCCACGAACAGTGCAAGAGGGTCCCCCTTTCTCCACATCCTCTCCAACATCTGTTATTTCTTGTCTCGTTAATTTTCCCCATTCTCACTGGTGTGAGGTGGTATCTCATTGTGGTTTTGATTTGTATTTCCCTGATGGCAGGGGATGCGGAGCATTTTCTCATGTGCTTGTTGGCCATGTCTATGTCTTCTTTGGTGAAATTCCTGTTCAGTCCTCTGCCCATTTGATGATTGGATTGTTTGTTTCTTGGGTGTCGAGTTTAATAAGCTCTTTATAGATCTAGGATAAGCCCTTTATCTGATGTGTCATTTGCAAATATCTTCTCCCATTCTGTAGATTGTCTTTTAGTTCTGTTGACTGTTTCTTTTGCTGTGCAGAAATATTTTTTTTTTTTGTGCAGAAATATTTTATCTAGAGTAAGTCCCAATAGTTCATTTTTGCTTTTGTTTCCTTTGCCTTCACAGATGTATATTGCAAGAAGTTGCTGTGGCCAAGTTAGAAAAGGGTGTTGCCTGTGTTCTCCTCTAGGATTCTGATGGATTCTTGTCTCACATTTAGATCTTTCATCCATTTTGAGTTTATCTTTGTGTAATGGTGTAAGAGAATGGTCTAGTTTCATTCTTCTGCACGTGGCTGTCCAATTTTCCCAGCACCATTTATTTAAGAGACTGTCCTTTTTCCAGTGGATAGTCTTTTCTGCTTTGTCAAATATTAGTTGACCATAGAGTTGAGGGCCCATTTCTGGGTTCTCTATTCTGTTCCATTGATCTATGTGTCTGTTTTTGTGCCAGTACCACACTGTCTTGATGATCACAGCTTTGTAGTACAACTTGAAATCTGGCATTGTGATGCCCCTAGGACTCGTTTTCTTTTTAATATTCACCTGGCTATTCGGGGTCTTTTCTGATTCTACACAAATCTTAAGATGAATTGTTCCAACTCTCTGAAGAAAGTTCATGGTATTTTGATAGGGATTGCATTAAATGTGTAAATTTACCTAAGTAGCATAGATATTTTCACCTTATTAATTCTTCCAATCCATGAGCATGGAATATTTTTCCATCTCTTTGTGTCTTTCTCAATTTCTCTCAGAAGTGTTCTGTAGTTTTTAGGGTGTAGATCCTTTACCTCTTTGGTTATGTTTATTCCTAGGTATCTTATGCTTTTGGGTGCAATTGTAAATGGGATAGACTCCTTAATTTCTCTTTCTTCAGACTCATTGTTACTGTATAGAAATGCCACTGCATTCTGGGCATTGATTTTGTCTCCTGCCACACTGCCGAATTGCTGTATGAGTTCTAGCAATCTTGGGGTGGAGTCTTTTGGGTTTTCTACGTACAGTATCATGTCATCGGTGAAGAGGGAGAGTTTGACTTCTTCTTTGCCAATTTGAATGCCTCTTCTTTCTTTTTGTTGCCTGATTGCTGAATCTAGGACTTCTAGTGTTATGTTGAATAGCAGTGGTGAGAGTGGCCATCCCTGTCTTTTTCCTGATCTTAGGGGAAAGGCTCCCAGTGCTTCCCCATTGAGAAAGATATTTGCTGTGGGCTTTTCGTAGATGGCTTTTAAGATGCTGAGGAATGTTCTCTCTATCCCTACACTCTGAAGAGTTTTGATCAGGAATGGATGCTGTATTTTGTCAAATGCTTTCTCTGCATTTATTGAGAGGATCATATGGTTCTTGTTTTTTCTCTTGTTTATATGATCTATCACATTGATTGCTTTGCGAGTGTTGAACCAGCCTTGCATCCAGGGGATAAATCCCACTTGGTCATGGTGAATAATCCTCTTAATGTACTGTTGTATCCTATTGGCTAGTATCTTGTTGAGAATTTTTGTATCTGTGTTCATCAGGGATATTGGTCTATAATTCTTTTTGGTGGGGTCTGTGTCTGGTTTGGGAATTAAATTGATGATGGCCTCATAGAACGAGTTTGGGAGTATTCCATCCTTTTCTATCTTTCCGAACAGCTTTAGTAGAATAGGTATGGTTTCTTCTTTAAATGTTTGATAGAATTCCCCTGGGAAGCCATCTGGCCCTGGACTTTTGTGCCTTGGGAGGTTTTTGATGACTGCTTCAATTTCCTCAATGTTTATTGTCTGTTCAGGTTTTCTATTTCTTTGTGTTCCAGTTTTGATAATTTGTCATTTTCCAGAAATGCGTCCATTTCTTTTAGATTGCCTAATTTATTGGCGTTAGCTGCTCATATATGTTTTTAAAATCGTTTGTATTTCCTTGGTATTGGTTTTGATCTCTCCTTTTTCACTCATGATTTTATTAATTTGAGTCTTTTTGTTTTTAATAAGGCTGGCTAATGGTTTATCTATCTTCCTAATTCTTTCAAAGAACCAACTCCTGGTTTTGTTGATCTGTTCTACAGTCCTCCTGGTCTCTATTTCTTTGAGTTTGCTAGGATCTTCATTAACTCTTTTCTTCTGCTGGGTGGAGGTTTTATTTGCTGTTCTTTCTCCAGTTCCTTTAGGTGCAAGGGTAGCTTGTGTATTTGAGTTTTTTCAGTTTTTTTGAGGGATGCTTGTATTGCGATGTGTTTCCCTCTTGGGACTGCTTTTGCTGTACCCCCCAAAGATTTTGAACGGTTATATCTTCATTTTAATTAGTTCCATGAATCTTTTTAATTCTTCTCTATTTTCCTGGTCGACCCTTTCATCTTTTCGCAGGACGCTCTTTAACCTCCATGTGTTTGAGTTTCTTCCAAATTTCTTCTTGTCATTCAGTTCTAGTTTCAAAGCATTATGGTCTGAAAATATGCGGGGGACACCCCAATCTTTTGGTATCGGTTAAGACCTGATTTGTGACCCAGTATGTGGTCTATTCTGGAGAAAGTTCCATGTGCACTTGAGAAGAATGTGTGTTCAGTTGCATTTGGATGGAAAGTTCTATAAATATATGTGAAATCCATCTGGTCCAGTGTATTATGTAAATCCCTTGTTTCTTTGGAGATATTGTGCTTAGAAATCTGTCATATGTAGAAAGTGCCATGTTGAATTCTCCTACTATCTGTGTATTATTATCTAAGTATGTCTTCACTTTGATTATGAATTGTCTCATATACTTGACAGCTCCCACATTAGGGACATAAATATTCATGATTGTTAGGCTTTCTTGTTGGATAGATTCCTTAAGTATGATACAGTGTCTCTCTTCATATCTTACTATCTTTGGGATAAACGTTAATTCATCTGGTATGAGGACTGCTACCACAGCTTTCTTTTGAGGACCATTTTTTTTTATTTCATATATTTTTTTATTTATGATAGTGAGAGAGAGAGAGAGAGAGAGAGAGAGAGAGGCAGAGACACAGGCAGAGGGAGAAGCAGGCTCCATGTACCAGGAGCCTGACATGGGATTTGATCCCGGGTCTCCAGGATCGTGCCCTGGGCCAAAGGCGGGCGCCAAACCGCTGCGCCACCCAGGGATCCCCAGGACCATTTTTTTTTAAGATTTTATTTATTTATTCATGATAGTCACACACACAGAGAGAGAGAGAGAGGCAGAGACACAGGCAGAGGGAGAAGCAGGCTCCATACAGGGAGCCCGACGTGGGATTCGATCCCGGGTGTCCAGGATCACGCCCTGGGCCAAAGGCAGGCGCCAAACGCTGCACCACCCAGGGATCCCTTGAGGACCATTTTAATGGCAAGTGGTTCTCCAACCTTTCTTTTCAGGCTAGAGGTGTCCTTAGGTCTAAAATGAGTCTCTCATAGAAAAAAATAGATGGGTCTTGCTTTTTTATCCATTCCAAAAACCCTTTGTCTTTTGATGGGAATATTTAGCCCGTTCACATTCAGAGTAACTATTGAAAGATATGAATTTAGTGTCATTGTAATGCCTATTCAGTCCTATTTTTATGGATTTTTTCTTTGGGCTTCCTATTTCTTTTACAGGGTCGCTCTTAATATTTCTTGCAGAGCTGGTTTGGTGGTCACATATTCTTTCAGTTTCTGCCTATCTTGGAAGCTCTTTATCTCTCCTTCTATTCTGATCAACAGCCTTGCTGCATAAGGAATGTTCTTATTTACTACCCTGAATAGATCATGCCAACCCTTTCCAGGCTGCAGGTCTCTGTGAAGAGGTCTGCTGTTAATCTGATACTTCTCCCCATATAAGGTAAGAACCTCTTATCTCTCACTGCTTTAAGGATTTTATCTTTACCTGTAGTGAATTTGCAAGGTTCACTTTAAATGTTGAGGTGTTGAATGGTGTATATTGATTTTGAGGGCCTCTCTATCTCCTGGATCTGAATCCCTGTTTCCCTCCCAAATTAGGGTAGTTCTCAGTTATGACTTGTTCAAATATGCTTTCTGGCCCTTTGTCCCTCTCAGTGTGTTCTGGAACCCCAACTATACATAGATTCTTCCTTCTTAAGCTATCATTTATTTCCCTTAACCTTTCCTCATGATCTCTTCGTTGTTTTTCTCTTTTTACCTTAGCTCCCTTTCTTAACATCAACTTCTCTTCTATGTTGCTCACTCTTTCTTTCCACCTCATTAACCCTCATTGTTAGGACATCCAGTTTGGATTGCATCTCATTTAATTGATTTTTAGTTTCGGCCTGACTAGATCTAAATTCTGCAATAATGAAGTCCCCAGAGTCCTTTATGCTTTTTTCCAGGGCCACCTGTACCTTAATAATTGTGCTTCTGAATTGGTTTTCTGACAACAAATTGTAATCCATATTCTGTAACTCTGTGGCAGAGAGTACTGGTTCTGATTCTTTCCTTTGTGGTGAGTTCTTCCTTCTAGTCATTTTGCTCAGTGCAGAGTGGCTGTATGACTGGGCTGAGTCAAAAATATCAACCACAGCCTAAGTAAATTTCACTCTAGATGATTCTGACTAGGTCAGAGACCAGAAAATGAAAAAGAAGATCAGAACAAAATAAAACAAAAGGATCACTAATGTGAAAAACAAATTTTATAACAAAGTAGTAAAAAGTAAAAGGTTAAAAATTCCAGAGAAGAAGAAAAAAAAGAAAAAGGAAATAAGAGGGGAAAAAAACAAAAGTAAATAGGAAAAAAGATAAAAGAAAAAAAGATCAACAACAAAAGAGTGGATTGGAGATGGTGGTGCTGAAGAAGTGGTAGTGGAGAGAGAATGTAGTCTACCTGAGGTTTCCTAGAGAGTGATCCTCTTGATTCTGAGTGTATTTTGTTTCCTTATGTTAGGAGATCCTCAGTCCCAAATTTATATAAACCACCAATATTTGTGGAAAGTGCCAACATTGGCCACCAATACATAAAAGAGATAAAAGGGGGGGGCAGAATGGGAATGAAGAGAGAATATAATCTCACAGAACGAACCAGCATGGTGTTCTACTTGGTTCTGGGTGCATGCTGGTCATGTTTTAGAAGGTATTAATTTCTGTCATTGTAGAACAAAGCGAGGCAGAGAAAACAAAAAGCACAGAACAGAAACCCATATCTCATATATCTCCCAAAATTATATTGAGTTGAAGAGAATCCAGAAGAGAAAAATATATGTACGACATGTAATTGTAGAAATATGAAAGTCAAAAAGGAGAAAATCTTGGGCAGCCCTGGTGGCTCAGCGGTTTAGCTCTGCCTTCAGCCAGGGTGTGATCCTGGAGACCCAGGATCGAGTCCCACATCCAGCTCCCTGCATGGAGCCTGCTTTTCCCTCTGCCTGTGTCTCTGCCTCTCTCTCTCTCTCTCATGAATAAATAAATAGATAAAATCTTTTAAAAAAATAAACAAAAAAACTAAAAGGAAAAAAATTAAAAATTTAGAGATCGTAAAATATTGTAGTTAAGTTGGGAAAAGAGAAAAAATATTGGAACTTTTTAGTCTGACATAAAAAACCAATTGTAATGGAAAAAGGGAAAAAAAATTTTAAAAGGTGGGACCCTCTAGTTCTATATACTATTTCCCTCTGTCCTAGTGCTTTCCAGAGCTGCTGGGTCAAGAACTTGGTCTTCCCCTGTTCTTCCAGCTGGTCTTCTGGGGGAGGGGTCTGCTATACTGATTCGCAGGTGTGTGTACCTGGGGGAGAAGCCCTGCCCCCCACCAGTTGCCGGGCCAGTGTGAGCTATTTACCCCACGAGTTCTTTGTTCCCTGGTGGCCCCGCCTCTCCCAGGCACGAGGTGAAACAAGGAGGAAAACCAACAATAGCAGCAGCCAGGTTTCCAGCTCCCTGCTACTAACTAATGCAGTCTTCCCGTCTGCCCTGGCCTAGATGCTCCCAGGCTGGTGTGGGTGCACTGATCTGCACAGCTTGGGGGCGCCCAGCGGCAGCAGAGTTCTAGCTGTCCTGTCCTCCCCGCCTCTGCCTGTCTTGGGGGGAGTGCAAGATCTCTCTGGCTTTGTCCATTCGGGTGCCCTGGGATATGGGGGCCCTCTACTGCTGGAATCACACTCTCGGTGGGGAGGCAGCTCCCGAAGGCAGTAGGGTGCAGACATTTCTGTCCGGAGCCGGCCTGCCTAACTGACTGGCTTCCCCCAAAAGTCCCGAGGGTTGCCCTTTACTAAGATTGGTCCACAGTTTGTGGTGAGCTTTCCCCCACGTGCCCTTCCTCTATTAGTGATTCCCGGGAAACTGGAGGTTTCTCTGTCCCTCCTGCGATTCTGCCCAATTTCCCGGCTAAGCACTTTTCCATCCAGGAAAACTCCAGTGCAGATTTTTAAAGGTCCTGGTTCTCCAGGGGTAGGCTTTCCTGTCCCGGAGGCTTTTGCCGCGGGGCTGTAGCCCCGGTACTCGCAGTTCCCCTCCCCCCATTTTTAAAACAAATTGTTTTCTGCCTTCCTACCTTGCTAGAAGCAAAACCCCTTCTCTCTGTAGCATTCCGGCTGTCCTCTCTTTAAATCTCAGGTCGAATTCTTAGGTGTTCAGGATGTTTTGAAAGTTATCTAGGTAAGTTGGTGGGACCAGGTGAGTTGAGGACCCTACTCCTCCACCATCTTGCCTCTATACTTTCATTTCAAATTCCAGTTTTCCATTGCTGGTTTAGGAAGGTGATTGAGTTTTACACAATAACAGCGTATCTTTCAATCTTGCTATATTCACTTCTTAGTTCCAGATTTTCTTTCTGGTCAGTTATTTCACATAGATAATAATGTCATCTATGAACAAAGATACTTTATTTCTTCCTTCCCAATCTATATGTATTTTATGTATTTATTTTTTGTTCTGATGCATTAGCTGGGACTTCCAGTACCATGTCAAGCAGGAGTAATGAAAGGGGACATCTTTCTTGTGTTCTTTATCTTTGGAAAAATCATTTAGTTTTTCGGCATTAAGTATGAAGTTAGCTGTCAGTTTTCTGTAGATGTTCTTTATTAAGTTGAGGAAGTCCCCTCTATACCTTATTTCCTGAGAGAGTTTTTTTGTGTATGAATGAATGCATATTGGATTTTGTCAAATTCATTTTATGTTTCTATTCATTTTTTTTTAATTTTTATTTATTTATGATAGTCACACAGAGAGAGAGAGAGAGAGAGGCAGAGACACAGGCAGAGGGAGAAGCAGGCTCCATGCACCGGGAGCCTGACGTGGGATTTGATCCCGGGTCTCCAGGATCGCGCCCTGGGCCAAAGGCAGGCGCTAAACCGCTGCGCCACCCAGGGATCCCTATGTTTCTATTCAAATGCTTTTCTTCTCTAGCCTGTTCATATCGCTGATTGCATTAATTGATTTTTCAATATTGAAACATTGAAACTGGCATACCAGTGATAAATCCCACTTGGTTATGGTACATAATTGCTTTTATATATTTTTGGATTCAATTTGCTAGTATTTTGTTGAGGTATGCATTTACATTTTCATAATCTGTACTTTTTTCTGAATTGTAATGTCTTACCTGATTTTAATTGGTTAATGCTGGCCTCAGAGAATGACTTAGGAACTGTTTTTTTTTTTTTTTCTTTCTGCTCTATTTCATGAAAGAGATTGTATAGAACTGGTATTATTTCCACCTTAATTTTTTGGTAGAATTCACCAATGAAACCATATTGGCCTGGAGCATTTTTTAAGAAAGATTGTCAATTATTGATCAAATTTATTTAATAGATATTGGCCTATTAAGATTACATATTTATCTTTGTACATGATTAATGAATGCATCTTTTAAGAAATTGGTTCATTTTATCTAAGTTATCAAATTTGTCAGCATAAAGTTGTATATCATACACAAAATCTACACTGGTGGAGTTTTTCTTCAACATTAAGTATTTCACTCCCTTTTATTCTTGCTCAAATGATTTCTGAAGAGAAGTCCAAAGTAATTCTTGTCCTTTCCCTATATCTAAGGTTTCACAACCACCACCACTACCACTGACTTTTTCAAGATATTTTCTTTGCCTCCAATTTTCTGAAGTTTGAATATGATATGCCTAGGTGTAAACTCTCTGGAATTTTTCATAAGTGATGTTTTCTAAGTTTTCCAGATCTATAATGTCTGTTATTTAGAGAATTATCTTTCATTATTACTTTAAATATTTATGGTCTCTCTTCTTTCTCCTTTTCATGTCACCAGTATGTGTATATTACATTTTTTGTAATTATTCCACAGTTCTTATATATTCTATTCCATTGTTTTTATTCAGTTATGTCTTTGCATTTAACTTTGGAAGTTTCTATTGACATATGTTCAGGTTTACTGATTAGTCTATTGAGCTCATCAGCACATTCTTCATTTCTGTTACAGTAATTTTGTTTCTAATATTTTCTCTTGATTCTTTCTTAGAGTTTCCATGTCATTACTTACCTTACCCATCTATTCTTGCATGTTATCCATTTCTTCCACTAAATCCATTAGTATATTAACCATAGTTATTTTAAACTCCGTCTGATAATTCCAAAATCACTGCCAATTGTGAGTCTAGTTCAGATACTTAGTTTCTTCAGACCATTTTTGCCTTTTAGCATGCATTGTCATTTTTAACAGTAAAATAATATATATAATTATTATTTTTACAGTAGGTGAAAGATGCTGAGGTAGATTGGTCTTTAGATTAAGCTTTTATGTTTATTTGGCTAAGAGTTAGACTGTGTTTACTATTTGCTATAGTTGTGATGTTAGAGGCTAAAGTTTCCTCCACTGTCCTTGTTTTTTGTCTCCCCTGTTGGCTTGGGCTGTCCGTAGACTCCATAAATATGATCTGAGGTTTTTAATTCTTTCGGCCATAATCCCCTCCTATTATGCAGGAGCCCTATTGATGTGATTGTAATGCATGAGAGGAAAGCAAGCCTTTTATAATCCTATAATTAGATTTCAGTCTTTTTTGGGCCTGAATTATGTATTTTCCTTCCTCTTTGTCAAAATATAAAGAGGGCTGGACTTGGATGTTTCCTGTCCCAGGTTGGTTAGGCTTTGGTAAAATCCTCTTATGTTAGGTCACGGTACAATAATTTCCTTGAGGGCAGGCTTTGTTTAAGGGGAAAAAAGCTCTAGATATATTTTGAAAATGAAATGCTAGTTTTCTTCTTTCCTCATGGGAAGCACTACAGGATTTTTCTCTGATATTCTACAGTGAAAAACTGGTAGGTTCATTTCAAGAAAAACTATGGAAAGTGTATGGGGAGCCCCTTAAGAGTAGGTTCCCTATGAGTTTTAGGCTCTAAACCTAGTCCACACAGAAACTTCAGAAATTCATCAATTACAATTTAAATATACTGACTTAAGCTATGGACTTCTGTTCCTGGTAGGTTGTAATTCTCTATAATTGCCTGTTTCTTCAATTACCAGGGGAACAGTTTGTCTTATGATCTCAATTCTTTGATGAATCTGCCAAGCTTTTTACATCAGAAATCAGAAGCTTATGTTGGTTTATTGTCTTTTGAATTGCTGTTAAGTTATATGAATACGTCATTTGAAGTTTAGTCAGACTTTATAGATGATGCTCTGTGCTTCCTTTAAAAGTGTTCATGTAATTCTCAGGGTATCTTCTTAGCTTTCCATATTTTTAAAAAGTAGTGTTAAGTGTTTTATTATTTCTGATATCTTTGGTCTATGGTTGTTAGGAAGGGGGAGATGATTAAATACTTTGTCATTGTTTTATGCTAATGATAGTGCCTTGGAATTAGAATGATATTCTAGAACTGGCAAATAGAAAAATACACTTGCAGCAAAATAACAAAAGCAAAAATAAGGGATTTGTCTTCAAATGTAAGCTAAAACAAGAATTGAGGCTGAAAGATTGGCTACTTAGTCTCCTTTAAGTAAATTTGAGAAGTTTTTATCATGTAACTGCAAGAGACTAAAGGGCTAAGAAATGGCCCCTACTTATCTCAGAATTACGTCCTGTATACTCCTCTATACGTTCAATTTGTAATTGGAAAAAAGCTTCTTTTTCATATTTTTTTCTTTAAACATTTAATAATGTTTGGATATATACATGCATGAAATAGAAAGATCTGAATACAAGCTATGTCACAATTTACATCATCAATTAAAGTGTTAAACATGAAGGAAAATAAACTTGGAAACTATGAAATACCTGACTCATAAATACAGATATTTCTACTTTATATTAAATAGTCAACCTTTACTGAAATTTTGAATTAAAATACATGCTTTAAAACTATAGGGGAATATTTCCCTGGGCTCAGAGAGCACTTCATCTATCTCAGGCTCCTCCTGTCTGACCCTCATACAAATGGCACTTTTTCCACCTGGGAAATTGGCTGGCCTTTATGGTGTCACTCACTGGCCCCCAATCCTTTGAAGTTTGGAGCCAGGTCTTGGGGTGTGGTCAGGGCAGAACCCAAATTAGGGTTAGGATTAGGGCCCAGGGAGCTTGGATGGTTAGGGTTAGGGGTAGGGGTAGGGGTAGGGATAGGGATAGGGATAGGTCTAGGTGTAAGGTTAGGGGTAGGGTTAGGGGTAATGTTAAGGGTTAGGGTTAGAGGTAGGAGTTGGAGTTAGGGGTACGGGTAGGGGTAGGGGTAGGGTTAGTGGTTTGGGTAGGTGTGGGTAGTATTAGGGTTAGGGGTAGGGTCAGGTTAGCGTTAGGTTTAGGCTTAGGGTTAGTGGTGGGGTAGGTGTAGTGTAGGGGTAGGCTTACAGGTAGGGGTAGTTTTAGGATTTTGGTTAGGGTTAGGCTTAGGGTTAAGTGTTGAGGTTAGGGGTTAGGGTAGGGTTAGGGTTATCCCAGGACCCTGGGATCACAACCAGAAACAAAGGCAGACGATTAACTAACTGAGTCACGCAGATGCCCTATACATACTTAATTTTTGTAAAGCGCGTTCATTCATTTTTCATTACCTCTAGACCCAACATAGGGCTCAAACTCACGACCCTGACTGAAATCAAGAGTTGAGCGATCTTCTGGACCTGGAATTTGCCAAAAGCTCCTCAAACTCAGGAGGTATAAGCTAGCTCCACAGGAGTGGAGGGCCCATGAAAATGGTATGTAGTGAACTGTAAGCAACGAGCGTTGTCCTAGAGGAGTTTTGAAACACTCTTTCTCCTACCATCCTTAGAAATTAGATCAAAAGCACCTGTGGACATTCCCAGAAGTGCAGCCTACAGCACTCCTAGCCACAAGCATTCCTTGCAGGAAACTTCTGACAAGCCTCTAAATTTAGGGAATTGGAATCTATGCCAATAGTAGGTGTGTGGGCCCAAGAGAAAGACCCTGTGCTCAAACTCAGAAAGAAGCAATGCTTGAACTCAGCCTCAACTAGCCTCTCATCTATGGGAGTTAGAGGTAGCTCCACTCAAGGTGAGGAGGTGCCACTGAAAGGCGGTTTTCTGAACTCTCAGATGCAAGTATTCCAGGGCTGCAGCTTGCCACCAGCATTTCACTATCAGAAGGTACAAGCTAGCTCCACTGGAGTGGAAGGCCGTGGAAAGGCTATGTAGTGAACTGTGAGCAACTCGCTTACCTGGAAAGCAGCTTTGGACTACCCTCTCACCTACTGGCCTTAGAAACCTAGTCAAAAGCACATGTGGTGGCTCATGGGAAATGCGGCTGCTGCACTCTGAGAAACAAGCATTTCTTGCAGTCAGCTTCTGAGAAGCCTCCAATATAAGGGAGTTAGAAGCTATGTCCAAGTAGGCGTGGAGGCCCAAGGGACAATCCTGGGCTCACGTCTCAGAAAGAAGCATTCCTTGAGTGCAGATTTCAACTAGCCTCTCACCTATGGGAGTTAGAAGCTAGCTCCACTCTAGGTGAGGAGGTACAATGAAAAGGCTTTATACTGAACTCTGAGACACAAGAATTCTGGTCCTGCAGCTTGCCACTAGCCCATCACCATGGCAGGTACAATCTAGCTCCCCAGTGGTAGAGGAATCATGGAAATGCCATGCAATGAACTGTGAGCAACCAGTGGTGCTAGAGAGGAGCTTTGCACTACCCTCTCACCTACCGGCCTTGAACCCAAAGCAAAAGCAAATTTGGTGGCTCTCGGGAAATGTGGCCTACTGCACTCTGAGAAACAAGTGTTCCTTGCAGGTAGCTCCTGACAAGCCTCTAACATAAGGAGTTAGAAGCTAAGTCCACAGGCAGTGTGGAGCTGTGAAGGACAGGCTCTTTACTCAATTCTCCCAAAAGAGTATGCCTTGAAGCCACCTTTCAACTAGCCTCGATCCAGTCAGAGTTAGAAGCTAGCTCCATTTTGGGCAGCCCGGGTGGCTCAGTGGTTTAGCGCCGCCTTCAGCCCAGGGCATGATCCTGGAGATCTGGGATCGAGTCCCGCGTCGGGCTCCATGCATGGAGCCTGCTTCTCCCTATGCCTGTGTCTCTGCCTCTATCTCTCTGTGTCTCTCATGAATAAATAAACAAAATCTTAAAAAAAAAGAAGCCTAGCTCCATTTTAGATGAGTATGTTCCATGAAAAGCTCTGTACTGAACTCAGAGACACTATCTTTCTAGGTCTGCAGCTTGCCACTTGCCTCTCACAAGTCTCCTGACAAGCATCTTACATAGGGGAGTTAGTAGCTAAGCTCACAGGGGGTGTGGAGCTGTAAGGGACAGTAAATGTTCTCAGCTCTCAGAGATAAGTGTGCCTTGAATCCAGATTTCAAGTACCCTCGCTCCTATGGGATTTAGAAGCTAGCTCCACTCTAGGTGATGAGGTTCCATGGTGGCGCTGTATTGAACTTGGAGTCTCAAGCCTACCGCACCTGCAGCTTGACACTTGCCTCTCATCCACAGGAGGTACAAGCTAGCTCTAGAGAGGTGCACGGCCCATGGAAATGCTATGTACTGAATGGTGAGCACCCAGCGTTCCTGGAGAGCAACTTTGCACTACCCGTTCACCTACTGACCTTAGAAACCAAATGAAAAGCACATGTGGCAGCTCCCAGGAAATGCAGCTACTGCACTCTGAGAAACAAGCATTCCTAGCAGGCAGCTTCTGAGATGCCCTAACCTAAGAGAGTTAGAAACTAAGTCCACAGTATGTGTGGAAGTCCAAAAGACAGGCCCTGTGTTCAACACCGAGAAAGAAGCATGCCTTGAATGTAACTTTCGACTAGCCTCTGAATTATGGGAGTTAGAAGCTAGTACCAGTCTCAGTGAAGAGGTACAATGAAAAGGCACTGCACTGACCTGGAGACGCAAGCTTTCCGGGCCTGCAGCATGCCACTAGCCTCTCACCCATGAGAGATACCAGCTAGCTCCACAGGAGTGGAGGGTCCATGGAACTGCTATGTAGTGAACTGTGAGCAACCAGCATTCCTGGAGAGCATCTTTCCACTACCCTGTCACCTACTCGCCTAAGAACGTAGATCAAAAGCACCTGTGGAGGTTCAAGGGAAATGCGGCCTACTGAATTCTGAGAAACACGTGTACCTTGCAGGCAGCTTCTGACAAGCCACTAAAATAATGGAGTTAGAAGCCATGTCCACAGTAGATGTGGAGGCCTGATGGAAAGGCCCTGTGCTCATTTCTCAGAAAGAAGTATTCCTTGAATGCAGCATTCAAAGAGCCCTCACCCATGCGAGTTAGAAGCTAGCTCCACCCTAGGTGAGGAGGTGCCATGGAAGGGCACTGTACTGAAAGTGAGACATAAGCATTCTGGCACTATGCTTTCCACTAGCCTCTCACAAAAAAGGGGGAAGAAGTTATCTCCACAGGAATGGAGGGTCCATTGAAATGCTATGTAGGGAACTGTGAGCAACCAGCGTTCCTGGAGAGCAGTTTTGCACTACCCTCGGACCTACCGTCCTTAGAACCTAGATCAAAAGTACCTCTTGAAGCTCACGGGAAATGCATCCTACTGCACTCTGAAAACAAGCGTTCCTTGAAGGCAGCTTCTGACAAGTCTCTAACATAAGGGAGTTAGAAGCTATATCCACAGTAGGTGTGGAGGCCCAAGGGACAGGCCCTGTGCTCAACTCTCGAAAAGAAGCATTCCTTAAACACAGCTTTCAACTAGCCTCTCACCCATGGGAGTTCATAGCTAGCTCCACTCTAGGTGATGAGGTGCCATGGAAAGGTGTTGTACTGAACTCTGAGACACAAGCATTCTAGGCCTGCAGCTTGCCACTAGCCTCTCAACTAAGGGAGATAGAATCTATCTCCATAGGAATGGTGAGGCAATGGCAATGCTATGTAGTGTACTCTGAGCAACTAGAGTTCCTTAGTGCAGCTTTTCACTACCCTCTCACCACCGGCTTTAGAAACTCTATCAAAAGAACCTGTGGAGGGTCATCAGAAATGCGATATACTTAACTCTGAAAAACAAGCGTTCCTTGAAAGCACCTTCTAACAAACCTCTCACAGAAGGGAGTTAGAATCTATGTCAACAGGAGATGGGCAAGATGGAGGAGGAGTAGGGGTCCTCAACTCACCTGGCCCCACCAACTTACCTAGACAATTTACAAATATCATCCTGAACACTTATAAATTCAACCTGAGGTTTAAAGAGAGAACAGCCAGAACGTTACAGAGAGAAGGCTTTTCGTTTCTAGCAAGGGAGGAAGGCAGAAAAAAATAAAATAAAAAAGAATCAAATGGGGGAGGGCACCGCAAAGAGTCAGGCTAAGGCAGGTGGCAAAAGCCTCCAGGACAGGAAAGCCCAGCCACGGAGAAGCGGGAACTTTAAAAATCCACACCGCATTCTTCCCGGATGGAAAAGTGCTTAGCAGGGAAATTGGTGAAGCCTCCAGTTTCTCGGAGTCACTAATAGAAAAAGTGCACATGGGGGAAAGCACACCACAAACTGTGGGTCGATCTCGGTAAAGGGCTGGAGCGCGCACCCGGCAGGGCATTTGGGAGAAGACTGCGCTAGGCGTGAGGCTCCAGAAGGAGGTGTCTGCACCCTGCTGCCTTCCGGAGCTGCGTGCCCCAGGAGTGCGATTCCAGCAGTGCAGGACCCCAGATCCCACGGTGCAGAGCGGACAAAGTCCACGATCGTGCACTCCCCCCGGGATAGGCGGAGGCAGGGAGGGCACAGGACAGCGAGAACTCTCTTGGCCACTGGGTGCCCACAAGCTGTGCAGATCAGTGCACCCACGCCTGCCCCAGGAGCATCTAGGCCAGTGGGGACTGGGAGACTGCATTAGATACTAGTGGGGAGCTAACTCCAGAGCTAGACATCTGGCCGCTGCCATTGTTTTTCCTCTTTGTTTCACCTCGTGCCTGGGAGAGGCGGGGCCACCAGGGAACAGAGGCCTCATGGGGTAAACAGCTCCCACTGAGCCCTGCAACCAGCAGGGGGTGGGGCAGCCCTGCCCAATCACACACTTGAGAATCAGCACAGCAGGCCCTCCCCACAGAAGACCAGCTGGAAGAACAGGGGAAGAGCAAGTTCTTGACCAAGCAGCGTTGGAAAGCTCCAGGGGAAGTCGAGGGCTTTATAGTATGTAGAACTACAGGGTACCCCTCCTTTCCCCCCCTTTTTTCCAGTACAACCCGTTTTTATATCATACTAAAAATTTCCATTTTTTTCTCTTTTCCCACCTTAACTACAATATTTTAAATATTTTACCACCTCTTCATTTTTAGGTTTCTTCCTTTTTGACTTCCATATTTCTACAATTAGAATGTCTTAGATATATTTCTAGACTCCCTTCAACATACTCAACTTAATTTCAAGAGATATACAAATATTTTTGTTTTGTTTTGTTTTTTACTTTCTCTGCCTCATTTTGTTCTACAATGGCAGAAGTTAATACCTTCTAAAACATGACCAGCATGCACCCAGAACCAAGTGGTATACTGTGCTGGTTCATTCTGTGAGATTATATTCTCTCTTCATTCCCATTCTGCCCCCCTCTTTTATCTCGTTTATGTCTTGGTGGTCAATGTTGGGGCTCTCTACAGGTATTTCTGGTTTATATAAATTTGGGACTGAGCATCTTCTAACATACAGAATTGAATACCCTCAGAACCTAGAGGATCACCCTCTAGGAGCCCTCAGGTAGACTGCATTCTCCCTCCACTACAACTTCATCACACCACCAATTCCCAGTCCACCCCCACTGCTTTTTTTCTTCCTCTTTTTTTCTTTTTTTTTTTTTTTCTCTTTACATTTGCTGTTTTCTCTTCTTTTTTTTTCTTCTTCTTTGGGATTCTTGGCCTTTTATTTTTTACTACGTTGTTTTAAAATTTGTTTTTGACTTTAGTGGTCCTTTGTTTCATTTTCTTCTGATCATTGTTTTCATTTTCTAGTCTCTGACCTCATCAGAATCATCTAGGGTGACATTTCCTTAGGTCGTGGTTGATATTTTTGACTCAGCCTGCTCATACAGCCACTATGCACTGAGCAAAATGACTAGAAGGAAGAACTCACCACAGAGGAAAGAATCAGAAACAGTACTCTCTGCCACAGAGGTACAGAATATGGATTACAATTCAATGTCAGAAAGCCAATTGAGAAGCACAATTATAAAACTACTGGTAGCTCTGGAAAAAAGCATAAAGGATTCAAGAGACTTCATGACTGCAGAATTTAGATCTAATGAGGACAAAATTAAAAATCAATTAAATGAGATGCAATCCAAACTGGAGGTACTAACGAAGAGGGTTAATGAGGTGGAAGAAAGAGTGAGCAACATAGAAGAGAAGTTGATGTCAAGGAAGAAAGCTGAGGAAAAAAGAGAAAAAACAATTAAAAGACCATGAGCAAAGGCTAAGGGAAATAAATGACAGCCTCAGAAGGAAGAATCTACATATAATTGGGGTTTCAGAGAGTGCTGAGAAGGTCAGAGGGCCAGAAAGCATATCTAAACAAATCATAGCTGAGAACTTCCCTAATTTGGGGAGGGAAACAGGCATTCAGATCCAGGGGATAGAGAGACCCCCCCCCCCAATCTCAATAAAAACCATTCAACACCTTGACATTTAATAGTGAACTTGCAAATTCCAAAGATAAAAAGAAAATCCTTAAAGCAGTGAGAGACAAGAGATTCCTAACTTATATGGGGAGAAGTATTAGATGAACAGCAAACCTCTCACAGAGTCCTGGCAGGCCAGAAAGGGCTAGCAGGATATATTCAGGGTACTAAATGAGAAGAACATGCAGCCAAGAATACTATATCCAGCAAGGCTCTCATTGAGAATAGAAGGAGAGATAAAGAGCTTCCAAGATAGGCAGAAACTGAAAGAAGATATGACCACCAAACGAGGTCTGCAAGAAATATTAAGGGGGATCCTGTAAAAGAAAGAGGAAGCCCAAACAAATAATCCACAAAAACAGGGACTGAATAGGTATTATGATGAAAAATTAATAAAATCATGAATTCATATATTTCAATAGTTACTCTGAATGTGAATGAGCTAAGTGATCCCAAGACACAGTTTTGGACTGGATGAAAAAGTAAGACCCATCTACTTCCTGTCTACAAGAGACTCATTTGAGACCTAAGGACACCTCCAGCCTGAAAATGAAAGATTGGAGAACCATTTACCATTCAAATGGTCCTCAAAAGAAAGCAGGGGTGGCAATCCTCATATCAGATAAATTAACGTTTATCACAGAGATGGTAGTAAGAGATAAAGAGGGACACTATATCATACTTTAAGGGTCTCTCCAACAAGAAGACCTAACAATCATGAATATTTATGCCCCTAATGTGGGAGCTGCCAATTATATCAATCAATTAATAACCAAAGTAAAGACATACTTAGATAATATACACTAATAGTAGGAGACTTCAACACAGCACTTTATGCAAATGACAGATATTCTAACCACAACATCACCAAAGAAACAAGGGCTTTAGATGATACACTGGACCAGATGGATTACACAGATATATACAGAACTTTCCATCCAAATGCAACTGAATACACATTCTTCTCAAGTGCACATGGAACTTTCTCCAGAATAGACCACATACTGGGTCACAAATCAGGTCTCAACTGATACCAAAAGATTGGGATTGTCCCCTGCATATTTTCAGACCACAATGCTTTGAAACTAGAACTCAATGACAAGAAGAAATTTGGAAGAAACTCAAACACGTGGAGGTTAAAGAGCATCCTACTAGAAGATGAATGGGTCAACCAGGAAATTAGAGAAGAATTAAAAAGATTCATGGAAACTAATGAAAATGAAGATACAACCATTCAAAATCTTTGGCCAGTGTAAGCAGTCCTAAGAGGGAAATACATCGCAATACAAGCATCCCTCAAAATACTGGAAAACACTCAAATGCACAAGCTAACCTCACACCTAAAGGATGTGGTGAAAGAACAGCAAATAAAACCTACACCAAGCAGAAGAAGAGAGATAGTAAAGATTCGAGCAGAACTCATGAATTAAAGACCAGAAGAACTGTAGAACAGATCAACAAAACCAGGAGTTGGTTCTTTGAAAGAATTCATAAGATAGATACACCATTAGCCAGCCTTGTTAAAAAGAAAAAAGACTCAAATTAATAAAATCATGAATGAAAAAGGAGATCACAACCAATACCAAGGAAATACAAACGATTTAAAAAACGTATTATGAACAGCTATATGCCAATAAATTAGGCAATCTAGAAGAAATGGATGCATTTCTGGAGAACCACAAATTACCAAAACTGGAACAAGTAGAAATAGAAAACCTGAACAGGCCGATAACCAGGGAGGAAATTGAAGCAGTCATCAAAAACCTCCCAAGGCACAAAAGTCCAGGGCCAGATGGCTTCCCACGGGAATTGTATCAAACGTTTAAAGAAGAAACCATACCTATTCTACTAAAGTTGTTCCGAAAGATAGAAAGGGACAGAATGCTTCCAAACTCGTTTTGTGAGGCCAGCATCACTTTAATTCACAAACCAGATAAAGACCCCACCAAAAAGGAGAATTATAGACCAATATCCCTGATGAACACGGATGCAAAAAATTCTGAACAAGATACTAGCCAATAGGATCCAACAGTACATGGAGAAGATTATTCACCAGGACCAAGTAGGATTTACCCCCGGGATGCAAGGTTGGTTCCACACTCGTAAAACAATCAACGTGATAGATCACATGAGCAAGAGAAGAAACAAGAACCATATAATCCTCTCAATATTTGACAAAATACAGCATCCATTCCTGATCAAAACTCTTCAGAGTGTAGGAATAGAGGGAACATTCCTCAGCATCTTAAAAACCATGTATGAAAAGCCCACAGAACATATCATTCTCAATGGGGAAAAACTGAGACACTTTCCCCTAAGATCAGGAACATGATAGGGATGTCCACTCACCACTGCTGTTCAACATGTACATAGAGGTCCTAGCCTCAGCAATCAGACAACAAAAAAGAAATAAAACGCATTCAAACTGGCAAAGAAAAAGTCAAACTCTCCCTCTTTGCAGATGACATAATACCATAAATAGAAAGCCCAAAAGACTCCACCCCGAGATTGCTAGAACTCATACAGCAATTTGACAATGTGACAGGATACAAAATCAATACCCAGAAATCAGTGGCATTTCTATACACTAACAATGAGATTGAAGAAAGGGAAATTAAGGAGTCAATCCCATTTACAATTGCACCCAAAAGCATAAGATACATAGGGATAAACCTAACGAAAGGGGTAAAGGATCTATACCCTAAAAACTATGGAATATTTCTTAAAGAAATTGAGGAAGACACAAAGAGATGGAAAAACATTCCATGCTCATGGGTTGGAAGAACTAATATGGTGAAAATGTCTATGCTACCCAGGGTAATCTACACTTTCAATGCAATCCCTATCAAAATACCATGAACTTTCTTCAGAGAGTTGGAACAAATCATCTTAAGATTTGTGTGGAATCAGAAAAGACCCCGAATAGCCAGGGGAATATTGAAAAAGAAAACCAGAGCTGGGGGCATCAGAATGTCAGATTTCAAGTTGTACTACAAAGCTGTGATCATCAAGACAGTGTGGTACTGGCACAAAAACAGACCCACAGATCAATGGAACAGAACAGAGAACCCAGAAATGGGCCCTCAACGCTATGGTCAACTAATATTCTTTTTTTTAAAAAAAATTACTTTTTACTCATAAGAGACACACAGAGAGAGGCAGAGACATAGGCAGAGGGAGAGGGAGAAGCAGGCTCCCTGTGGAGAGCCTGATGTGGGACTCAATCCTAGGACCCCGGGATCACGCCCTGAACCAAAGGCAGATGCTCAACTACTGAGCCACCCAGGTACCCTTATGGTCAACTAATATTCGACAAAGCAGAAAAGACTATCCACTGGAAAAAGGACAGTCTCTTCAATACATGGTGCTGGGAAAATTGGACACCATGTGCAGAAGAATGAAACTAGACCATTCTCTTACACCATACACAAAGATAAACTCAAAATGGATGAAAGATCTAAATGTGAGACAAGAATTCATCGAAACCCTAGAGGAGAACACAGGCAACATCCTTTTTGAACTTGGCCTCAGCAAGATACATCTATGAAGGCAAGGGAAACAAAAGCAAAAATGAACTATTGGGACTTAATCAAGATGAAAAGCCTGTGCACAGCAAAAGAAATGGTCAGCAAAACTAAAAGACAACCTGCAGGATGGGAGAAGATATTTGCAAATGACACATCAGATAAAGGGTTAGTATCCAAGATCCATAAAGAACTTATTAAACTGAACACCCAAGAAACAAACGATCCAATCATGAAATGGGCAAAAGACATGAACAGAAATTTCACCAAAGAAGACAGACACATGGCCCACAACCACATGAGAATATGCTCTGCATCACTGGCCATCAAGGAAATACAAATCAAAACCACAATGAGATACCACCTCACACCAGTGAGAATGGTGAGAATTAACAAGACAGGAAACAACAAATGTTGGAGAAGATGTGGAGAAAGGGGAACCCTTTTGCACTCGGTGGGAATGTGAACTGGTGCAGCTACTCTGGAAAACTGTGTGGAGGTTCCTCAAAGGGCTAAAAATAGAGCTACCCTATGACCCTTCAATTGCACTACTAGGGATTTACCCCAAAGATACAGATGCAGTGAAAAACCGAGACACCTGCACCCTGATGTTTATAGCAGCAATGTCCACAATAGCCAAACTGTGGAAGGAGCCTCAGTGTCCATCGAAAGAGGAATGAAGAAGATGTGGTCTATATATACAATGGAATATTACTCAGCCATTAGAAACGACGAATGCCCCTCATTTGCTTCAATGTGGATAGAACTGGAGGGTATTATGCTGAGTGAAGTAAGTCAATCGGAGAAGGACAAACATTGTATGGTTTCATTTATTCAGGAGGAATATAAAAAATAGTGAAAGGGATTTAAGGGGAAAGAAGAGAAAATGAGTGGGAAATATCAGCGAGGGTGACAGAACATGAGAGACTGGTAACTCTGAGAAACAAACAAGGGTTAGTGGAAGGGGAGGTGGGCAGCGGGGGATGGGGTGACTGGGTTATGGGCACTGAGGGGGGCACTTGATGGGATGAGCACTGGGTGTTATATGTTGGCAAAGCGAACTCCAATAAAAAATACACACACAAAAAAAGAATCTATGTTAAGAGTTGGTGTGGAAGCCCATGGAAATACACTGTACATAACTCCAAGAAACAGGGGTTCCTTGAAGGCAGCTGTCAATTTGCCTCTAAGAAAAAGAAGCGTTACTCTATCTCCACAGTAGGTGGCGCAGGAGCACTAAAGTGAGCAGCACTTAAAGTCTGAGAAAGCATTCTCTGAATGCAGCTTTCAACTAGCTCTCACATAAGCGAGTTTAGGAAGTATCTTAACAAGAGGCGCAATGGAAAGGCCCTGTCTTAACTGTGAGAATCGGTCGTTCCTTGTATGCGATTTCCACTAGCCTCACACGTAGTGGTTAAGAACATTTCAGAACAGTAGGTGAGGGGACACAAGGAAAGGCACTGTGCTTAATTCTTAGAAAGGCATTTCATGAATGCAGCTTTCAACTAGCCTCTCACTCACAGGAGGTACAAGGTATTATTATTTCAACTAAATATATGGGAGTTAGAAACTAGCTCATCGTAGGTGAAGAGGTGTCCTGGAAATGCGATGTACTGAACTCTGAGAAACAAGTATTCCTGCCCTGCAGCTTTCCACTAGCCTCTCACTCACAGGAGATACAAGCTAACTACACAGGAGTGAAGGACAAAGGAAATGCTTTGTGGTAAACTGTGAGCCAGCGTTCTGGAGAACAGCTTTCCACTACCCTCTGACCTACCAGCCTTAGAACCTTGATCAAAAGCACCTATGGAGGCTCACGGGAAATGTCACCTAATGCATTCTGAGAAACAAGCGTTCCTTTCTGGCCTCTTCTGACAAGCCTCTAACATAAGGGAGTTAGAAGCTATGTCCACAGTATAGTATGTGTGGAGGCCCAAGGTACAGGCTCTGTGCTCAACCCTCAGAAAGAAGCATTCCTTGAATGCAGCTTTCAACTAGCCTCTCACCTATGGGAGTTAGAAGGTAGCTCCACTCTAGGTGAGGAGGTAGCATGGAAAGGCCCTGTACTGAACTCTGAGACAAGCATTCTGGGCTTGTAACTTGCCACTAGCCTCTCACCCATGGGAGGTATGAGCTAATTCCACAGGAGTGGAGGGCCCATGGAAATGCTATGTATTGAACTGTGAGTAACCAGCCTTCCTGGAGAGCAGCTTTTCACTACTCTGTCACCTACCAGCCTTAGAATTGAGATCAAAAGCACCCGTGGAGTCTCTCGTGAAATGCGGCCTACTGCACTCTGAGAAACAAGCGTTCCTTGCAGGCAGCTTCTGACAAGCCTCTACCATAAGGGAGTTAAAAGCCAAGTCCACAGTAGGTGTGGAGGCCCAAGGCACAGGCCCTGTGCACAACTCTCAGAAAGAAGCATTTCTTGAATGTAGCTTTTGACTAGCCTCTCACCTATGGGAGTTAGAGGCTAGCTCCACTCTGGGTGAGGAGATGCCATGGAAAGGCGCTGTACTGAACTCTGAGACACAAGTATTCTGGGCCTGCAGCTTGCCACTAGCCTCTCACCCACGGGAGGTACAGGCTAGCTCCACAGGGGTGGAGGGCCCATGGAAACACTATGTGCTGAACTGTGAGCAACCAGCGTTCCTGGAGAGCAGTTTTTCCACTAGCCCTCACCTACCAGCCTTAGAACCTACACCAAGGGCACCTGTGGAGGCTCGAGTGAAATGCAGCCTGCTGAGTTCTGAGAAACAAGTGTTCCCTGCGGGCACCTACCGATAAGTTGCTCACATAAGGGATTTAGAAGCTATGTCCACAGTAGGTGTGGAGACCCAATGGAAAGGCCCTGTGCTCATCTCTCAGAAAGAAGCATTCCTTGAATGCAGCATTCAACTATCCTCAACCATGCGAATTTGAAGCTAGCTCCATTGTAGGTGAGGAGGTGCCTTGGAAAGGTGCTATACTGAACTCTGAGACACAAGCATTGTGGCCCTGAGGCTTTCCACTAGCCTTTCACCTAAAGTGGGTCGAAGTTATCTCCACAAGAGTGGAGAGGCCATGGAAATTCTACATAGTGAACTCTGAGCAACCAGTGTTCCTTGGTGCAGTTTTCCACTACCATCTCACCTACTGGCATTAGAACCTAGATCAAAAGCACCTGTGGTAGTTCGAGGGCAATGCGGACTACCGACCCCGTGACACCTGCGTTCCTTGCAGGCAGCTTCTTACAATCCTCTAAAATAAGGCAGTTAGAACCTATGTCCACAGTTTGTGTGGAGGCCCAATGGAAAGGCCCTTTACTTAATTCTCAGAAAGAAGCATTCCTTGAATGCAGCTTTCAACTCGTCTCTCAAATAAAGGAATTAGAAGCTATCTCCACAAGAGTGGAGGTTCCTTGGAAATTCTATGTAGTGAACCATGAGCAACTTGCTTTCCTGGAGAGCATCTTTCCACTACCCGCTTCCCTACTGCCTTAGAACGTATATCAAAAGCACCTGTGGAGGATCGAGTGACATGCAGCCTACTAAACTCTGAGAAACAAGCGTTCCTTGCAGGCAGCTTCTGACAAGCCTGTAACATAAGGTATTAGAACCTATTTCCACAGTCTGTGTGGAGACTCAATGGAAAGGCCTTGTGCTCAACTCTCAGAAAGAACCAGTCCTTGAATGACACTTTCAACTAGCCTCTCACCTATGGCTCCACTGGAAGTGAGGAGGTGCCATGGAAATGAGCTGTACTGAACTCTGAGACACAAGATTTCCTTCCCTGCAGCCTTTCCCTGGCCTCTCAACTAAGGGAGATAGAATCAATCTATCTCCACAGGAATGGTGTGGCCATGGGAATGCTGTGTAGTGTACTCTGAGCAACTAGTGTTCCTTGGTGCAGCTTTTCACTACCCTCTCACCTACCAGTTTTAGAACCTCTATCAAAAGAACCTGTGGAGGTTCCTCGGAATTGCGATATACTTAACTCTGAAAAACAAGCATTCCTTGAAAGCACCTTCTAACAAACCTCTCACATAAGGGAGTTAGAATCTATGTCAACAGTTGTTGTTGAAGCCCATGGAAATGCACTGTCCATAGCTCCAAGAAACAGGGATGCCTTGAAGGCAGCTGTCAACTTGCCTCTAAGAAAAAGAAGAAACATTCTCTGAATGCAGCTTTCAACTAGCTTCTCACATTAGAGAGTTAGGAAGTATCTTACTAGGAGGCGCAATGGAAAGACCCTTTCTTAACTCTAAGAATCTGTCCTTCCTTGTATGCGATTTCCGGTAGCCTCTCACATACTGGTTAAGAACCTATCTGAAGTAGGTGTGGGGATGCAATGGAAATGGACAGTGCTTAACTCTCAGAAACAAGCATTCCTTGAATGCTGCTTTCAACTAGCCTCTGACATGTGGTTCCATCAGGAATGCCCTGACTTTTGGGGAGGAATCGATGCTCGGTTCCCTTGGGGAGATACTCTGGTCTTTGGTTGATTTGCTGTTGCAGCTTTTGGTACCTTTGCAGGAAACCAGCCCTGTTCTGATTTGAAATTGAAAACAATGGATGGATGGGATCCACATGTGGTCAAGTTACCTGGTGTCTGGAGTTGTTTTCGTAAAAGGGGGATATTGGAACATCAGGCCTTTCAAGACCTCTCCACAAATAGGAGTGATACAAAGGATAGAGTTCGTTGGCATCTTGCTGGTGTCTACGTGTCCGTATGTGTTCTCTGTGGGAGAGGTTTCTTTCGCCTCTGGATCCTATTGCTAAAATCTGTTTGTAAAGGAACTCTAGCTCATGAGTTGAAAGGCAGGCGTGGGTAAAAATTGGGCACCGTACAGCTCAGAAAGTTAAAGACGAGCCTCAATGTTTTACAAGTTCCCATGATCTGGGATGAAATTCCCTACATTTGTAACATCTGTGTGGCTCAGCAGCTGAGCATCTGCCTCTGGCTCAGGGTGTGATCCCAGGATCTAGGATCGAGTCCCACATAAGGCTCCTTGCATGCAGCCTGCTTCTCCCTCTGTCTGTGTCTGTCTATCTGTCTCTCTCTCTCTCATGAATAAATATATAAATAAAATTTATTTATATATTTAAAATATATAAATAAAATTTTTTTAAAAAAGGGGAAAAGAGAAAAGAAATTCTCTACATTTGGACTTCCAGCTCACCCCTTGCAAGACGGGACCCAAGAGGTGATCCAAAGAGATAAGGATAGACGAAAATTTTAGACACCTGACCCAACCCTCCACTTCCCAATAGTCAAAATCATGAAGAATCTGCAGGCCAGGCAGACGCCAGAAATCCGAAATCCACTCTTCCTCCCCAAGCACAAGCACCAGAACCGATGCCCAACCCACACTGCCTGCTCTTCCACCTCTTTCAGAGGGCTGAAAGGCAACCACAGACGAAGCCTGTATTGCAGAAGGAAAAGACAGGAGACCGAGATGAAGGAACAGGTGGAGGTGTAGGCAGAAGGGTGCAAGGTGAAAGATAAGAAAAAGGGAAAGAGGGAGGCCTGGGTGGCTCAGTGGTTGAGGGTGCAATGCTAGATGGAGGGGGCTTGGGGGGGTGTCCTGGGGTCCAGTCCCACATGGGGCTGACCGCGGAAGAGCCTGCTTCTCCCTCTGCCTGTGTCTCTGCCTCTCTCTGTGTCTCTCATGAATATATAAATAAATCTTAAAAAAAAAAAAACACAAAATCTTAAATCTGCCTCAGGCCTTGCTGGTGGTTCTCCTGAGGCCTCTACCTCTCCCTCCCAATCTCCGTCCCTTGTCTCCCACTTCCCCTCCCTTCCCCCTGTTTCTGCACCACTCCCTTGGCTGGAGTGGTCGGCCCCTCTGCCATCCCAGGTGCCTCCAGCGCCATCTCCTCCCCACCTCCCCACCCCTACCAAGGAGCAAAAATCACCCCAAGCTATTGGGTCACCTCCTTCTGAGGTTCACATTGGAGTACCTCCCAAATCAGAAGGCAGGAAGGGGCCGGAGAGCTCCCCTGGACCTAAACCACCTACTTCAGACTTTCTCACGGGAGCCTGACAGTGGGAGTGGGGGAAAAAATCTACTGAATTTTTAGTGGACACAGGGGCGACATATATGGCTTTCAAGCCAATACAAGGTTGTTGTATTTTAAAAAGACGTGTCTTTGGAGCTATCAATGTCACATGTCATACAGATAACCAACTTTATCTCCCCTCCCGCCCCCCTGCCCCGTCGAGTTGTAAAATCCATTGATTTTCAGTTCTGTCTGCCTTACAAGCCCTTGGGGTGGGCAGTGGGATGTGCTGCACTCCTGTCACTTTTTGTGAGCCTGGAATGGTGGTAATTGAAATAGACCCTTCCGTACCTTTATACAAAGAAACCACATTTGCTGTCTTGTTATACAACAGGCACAAAAAAGGAAATAAGAACTACTTATGCTCTGATTTCTGATTTCACCCGTACTAACCCGGACGCTGGAGGGTCCAGGCCCGAGGGAGGGCCCTATTCAACTTTGCTGTTAACTCAATGGATTAGCTAAATTGTACTTGTGATTTGTCCACAGAAACTACTTAAAATGGTCAATTTTGTCTCATATACTTTTCATTGTTAAGAGCCAATAGGTAAAATGAAAGAAAAAGGTTTATAGGTAAACCTTTACAATAGTTTTCAAAATCTTTAGTGACCTGAAACTTTGAAGTTGTGCTAGGTTAATTGACAAATTGGGTTGAATTCATCCGATACCTACGTCTTTTCAACATAAGGTAAAATACTAAAGCATGAATGAATCACTAAGACACCCAAGGTGGTTTTTTGTTTTGTTTCATTGTGTTTCCTTCCTCCCCCACCCCTGCCCCTCCCATTTTCTCCTCCCTCCCTGTTTTCTTTTTATCTTTTGTCTTAGTCAGGAAAACTGCAGATACTTGGGTGTGTTAGTAAACATGTTCATGCTTTCTTAAAAATTGTATTATGAACACACACACACACACACACTGTGTCTCTAAAAGCTGTGACATGTATTCATACATTTGCCAATCTAAAGAATTCTGGTACAATAGACAGTGCGCCATTGGTTCCTACTGACTTTTCACCAGAGACTGGGGTTCCTAGGAGTTTGTTTGTTTATTTATTTATTTATTTATTTATTTTAAAGTCTGCCATATGGGGGCCTCCTGGGTGGCTCAGGTTGAGCATCTGCCTTTGGCTCATGGTGTGATCACTGGGTCCAGGATTGAGTAGCACATCCGGCTCCTTGCAGGGAGCCTGCATCTGCCTGTGTCTCTGGCTCTTTCTCTCTCTGTCTCTCATGAATAAATAAACAAAATCTTAAAAAGAAAAAAAAAAAAAGAAAGATTTTCTCACCTCTTTTTCTCATCTCTCTCTCTCTCTCTCTGTCTCCCTCCCTCCCCCTTCCCCCTCCACACAAGTGCTTGGTCTCTAACAAATGTAGATAAATACAATTTTTTTAAATAGTAAATTTATTTTTTATTGGTGTTCAATTTGCCAACATACAGAATAACACCCAGTGCTCATCCCGTCAAGTGCCTGGGTGGCGGGCACTGAGGGGGGCACTTGACGGGATAAATACAATTTTTTTAAAAAAGTCTGCCACATGGAATCGAGACTGCTGAAAAACGATAAGGAAAACAACTCCATGTGTGAGAAGTTAGAAGACGTGTAGAAGAGGTACAAGACATGAGAATACATTTTTTTTGTTGTTGAGGAAAAATAAAATAATTTTGTCCTGAAATGAGCCTGGCTATCTTTTTAAACATTTTTTAAAGATTTTATTTATTTATTAATGAGAGACACAGAGAGAAGGCAAGAGATATAGGCAGAGGGAAAAGCAGGCTCCCTGCAGGGAGCCCAATGTGGGACTAGGTCCCAGAACTCTGGGATCAAGCTCTGAGCCTAAGGCAGAGGCCCAACCACTGAGCCACCCAGGCACCCCTATTTTTTTTTTTTTAAGATTTTATTTACTTATTCATGAGAGACACAGAGGGAGGCAGAGAGAGAGGCCTCAAAGACAGCAGAAGCAGACTACTGGCAAGGATCCTGATATGGGACTGGATCCTGGGACTCTGAGATCATGCCCTGAGCCTAAGGCAGATGCTCAGCTCAACCACTGAGCTACCCACACTTCCCAGAGCCTGGCTAGCTAGAGAAAGAAAACTTAAGACTGATTCCAAATGCAAAGGGACATTGTAGAAGGTGTTTCTGAAGGAGACTTTTTGAAAAGGAATTGTCTGCATGGTCAGGACTGACTGAGATTGGGAGAAGTGAGTTTTACAAGTACACTGGTATAACATTGAGACTTGGCTCTTCTCACTGTTAAAACAACAAGGTTTTTTTGCATTGTTAGTCTATTCTTGATAAGAGATTATGAACAAAGAAAAGGCTTTTTTTTTCTTTACCTGCTCGTTACAACAAGGTTTTTATATTCGTTTTTATCTGGTCTTTACCTAAGTAAGAGAGTGAAAACTTCTCAGTATTAAAGGAGCTACATTTTGGTGACTCTATAATTCCTGTAGAATCTCCTAGGGACACCTTGGAGAAACAGATACTGAAGTTTTCAGTCTTGTAATGATCCATGATCATTTGTAGGCACGTGCCTTGAAAACTTCTGAGATCTTGGTTGCTTGGTTGGTTGGATGGTTGGTTGGTTTGGCTGGCCGGCCGGCGGGCCAGCTGGCTGACTCACTGTTCTCTGGTTTGTTCATTTGTTCATTGATTTTCAGCAGATTCCGAGAAAGTCAAACCCTAAATAGAGTCTCTTGACTAATTAATATAGTTTACCTGCTATGCAAAGTCACATGAGAAGCATTGTCAAACAACGATAAGCCCTCTTAGATTATATTGGGTGCGTGAATGCTGTCAATGTTCCAAAAATGAAATGAAATTCCAAAAGTTGTAACATGTCCTGGTACAGTGCCATCACTCGACACTCTAATTGTTAAAATGCTATGTGTTACAAAAAATAATCAAAGTTTCTTACCGACTGCATTATAAGGAACTCTCATCAGGTCTTTAACCATGTCCATTTTTTGTCTGCCCTGTCATTTATAGGTATTGTTATGATGGTCTATCAAAAATATGATCCAGGTTCAAGACGAGTTACGAAAAGGACTTTTGACAAATACCGGTCTCTGGTCACCCTGAGATCGTAAAACTAAAGTATGAATTTCCAGAACTAATGGAAAAGCTACATTTAAACAGAACAAAAAGAAACAACATGGCACTGAATGGGTTAAGGACAATGATGACTGTTTTTAATGACTCTTATTCACAACATTGTTGATCCTCTTATGTTTGCTACTCCAGATTGAAGGCAAATTTGTCTCTAGAGATATCTATGACTTACAGAAATTTTATGAAAATGTTGTTTTGTAAACAAATTAAAATATTTATCTTTTCTCCCTACCTGTAACCCTCCAGAGTTCAGAAACTCTCAGTGAGTATTCTTTCTTGTATGGCAATTGTAAATCATCTGCATAGTTTGGGTGGGAATCTGTTCTCATTGTAACCAGACACTGTTGGAAGGATTGGTTATATTACCAAGGCCTTGACTAGAATGGCATCGGTTTTTCTTTTTCTCCCCCACCCCCACCCCAGTTTTATCTATAAATAATCTCTACTCCCAAGGTAGGGCTCAAACTCACAAGCTTGATGTCAAGAGTCATGCTCTCTACTGACTGAGCAGGCCAGGTGCCCCTGGAATCTCATCCTTAAGACACATGCATAGACTCAGATAGGATCAACACAGCTTTAAGAAAATCAGATCGACTTTCTGGAGCCAATAAAACCCCTTGGAAAATGTTGGCCTGATACCTTCCTTACAGAATTCCCCACAGCCTTACCAGGTGAGTCAAGAGTGGCACCTCCTGGCAGATGAAAGCAAGAATCAGATGCTTAATCAGACCAAGCCTCCCAGGTGCCCCTAAAGGTGCTTTGAAATGCTGTAGTTCTTCCTTTTTGTCTTGCCTTTACAGGGATGACGTCAGTGACTATGTCTGTCTACTTGGAGAGGAAGAAAATATTCCAGATTGCTGGAACCTGGTTTTCCACACTGCGGATGACCAAACCCCCTCCAACCTGACACAGGAACTCCCTTACTCTGAGCCAAGGAAAGGGGGTCTTGTTTTGTTTTTAAGTTGTGGTTAAAAGTAGACATCATCTACAATGGGGCATATTAGCCATTTGTAAGCCTAGAGTTCAGCAGTATTAGGTACGTCACATCCTCCTCACCACGTTATCTTTCCATTTCATTTTTAAAATTTTAATTTTTATATATTTTAAAAATGTTATTTCTTTAATTCATTAGAGATACAGAGAGAGAGAGAGAGCGAGAGGCAGAGACACAGGCAGAGGGAGAAGTAGGCTCCCCTCAGGGAACCCGACTCGGGACTCCATGGATCCAAAGACCCTGGGATGATGCGCCCCCACCCCCCAGGGCCCAATCGCTGAGCCACCCAGGAAACCCATACATACTTAATTTTTTAAAAGTTTGTTCATTCATGTTTCATTATCTCTAGACCCAATATAGGGCTGGAAATCACCACCCTGACTGAGATCAAGAGTTGAGTGCTCTTCTGACTGAGCTGGCCAGGTGCTCCTTCCATTTCATTTTTTCAAGAACCCTGGGATCATGGCTCAGTGTCACCATTTGTCCAGTGAGGCCCTCCCACCTTCCACCCCTCCATGAAGAGGTGACATCTGTCAGGCTGGTTCATGTTTGTTCATCTTCCTTCCTCCTTTTAGTAGACAGAAGGTGTCTTGTGAAACAGCCAGTGACTATGTCGAATGAGACTGAAGATTTCCCTTGGGAAGTGGGTGCAAGAGGGAGGACAGGTGGATGGAGAACCAGTAAACTGTTGGCATTGCTTTAGAGGAAAGAGTGTGCTTGCTGGGCCCTCACCGAGGGTGAATGGGTCAGAACTGTCCCCTGTCAGGCCTCCCTTAGTCTTTCACCCTTATCACTCCATGCCCGTGTTTGGCCTTGAACCCTAAGACACCACCGTCATGTGTTTAGGTGCCCCTCAGACTCAGCAGGCCATGCCCTCCCAGATGCACCCCCACCCCTGGAAGGCATTAGAGTGAGATGTCATCCTCCACATCCAGGATTCCCAAAGGGTTTATTGGGGTTTCCTGGGTTAGGAAACCAGGAGGGGACTCTTTTGGCCCCCAGACAAGGTGAGTTCTTCAGACATCCTCTTTCCCCTTCCCTTTCTCTTTTCCTTTCTTTTTCCCTCTCTCTCCTTCCCTACCCTCTCCTCCCCTACCCTTCCCTTCCCCTCCTCTCCTCTCCCCTCTCTTTACCCTCCCTTCCCCTCCCCTCCCCTCTCTTCCCCCACACTTTGGAAGTTGCAGCCTGAGGGTTGAGGGAGAAAGCCATTCAATGGAGAATAAGTCCAAGGCTCTGACTTTTCAGACAGCCTTGAGCATTTGAATTAAATGATTGAATGAGGCCCATTGGAATGGATCACCCTGAACCTCTCTTCAGCCCCCCACTACCCCCGTCCCCCCAACCCTGAATCCTCCAGTGGATTTGGGAATGGAAGCCCGTGTGTGTGTGTGTGTGTGTGTGTGTGTGTGTGTGTGTGTGCTGAGATTAGTGGGGCAAGCTCAAACTGGCTCCCGCAACTCAATTCATTCTGGGAACGTTTTGTTGTTTCTGCTGAGTTGCCACTTGCTGTGATGAGCAAAGCTAAACTCCTCCCATTGCCTAGTTCTTTTTTTTTTTTTTTTTTTAAAGAGAGGCAGAGACACAGGCAGAGGGAGAAGCAGGCTCCTGTGCAGGGAGTCCGATGTGGGTCTCGATCCCTGGACTCCAGAATCATGCCCTGGGCCGAAGGCAAGCACTGAACTGCTGAGACACCCAGGGATCCCCCCATTGCCTAGTTCTTAAAAAGCCTGATTTCTCCTGTTTTCTCGGGCGAATGGACTGATCCACACCCTCCCATCCCGCCAGACCCCCTGTGCAAATACTTCCACTTGAAGAGTTCTTTCACCCCGTCCAGAAAACAAACAAACAACAGCCACCCATTGCCACAGATATCCAACCAACAAAACAAAAATCCAGCTGGCCTCCTTCTGCCTCAATCTACTGTAGAGAGTCACTCTCTTAGATATGCCTTAGGCTCAATGACTTGATGCTATCTCCCTTTCTCTGGCACAATTCCATCCCCCATCAGGCCCATATAATTGCATGACCACACTTCTCACGTGAGCTGGAGACAATATGCTAAAGTGACTGGATGGTAGCACTGTCAATTTCAAAGGACCTACATGCCAAGGCATCTCTAAACATGGTCCCGGAAATCTTTGACATTCACATGCCTCTGATGAAATCATTGCTCTGGAAACTCTAGCATCTATAGCCGATCTTGTCAATGTTCTTCTAACCTTTCCTCGCCCTCTGTTCACCTGATATTTTGCCTGATTGTTCACGGAGAAATTAGATCCCATCCTGCAATAGCTGAATCCGAATCCTCTGCTCACCCAGAAGACAGAAAAGAATATGCACAGGTCTGCACCCATCTTATCCTTCTCCATCGTGGCGGAAGAAAATATGGCCCACCCTCCCTCCTCCTGTCGAAAGTCAAATCTGAGATAAGACTTGGATAGAAAGGAAACCAGAATACTTTTTTGAACTATAGACACTTTTATTTATTTTTTTAAGATTTAATTTATCCATTCATGAGAGACACAGAGAGAGAGAGAGAGAGAGAGAGAGAGAGACAGGGAGAGGGAGAAGCAGGCTCCATGCAGGGAGCCCCATGCAGGACTCAATCCCAGAGCTCCAGGACCACGCCCTGTGCCAGGAGCATGCCACGTGCCAAAGGCAAATGCTTAAACGCTGAGCCACCCAAGCGTCCCCTATAGATACTTTTAAAAAGTAGCTGTAGCAGCAAAGAAACACACACAAAACACACCCCCTCCCCCCAGCAGGTGGAAGGAGGGTGTGCTGACTCCCCTCCTTTTCCTTCCGAGAAGCACACCTTCTCCCATGCCCCTGGAAGGTGATTTGGAGGGGAGTGCCAGGAGGGGAGTGAATGACATTCTTATCTTCAAGGACAGGAAGTGAGCATGAGAATGAGAATTCTGTACAAACAGATCTTGTTATGCCAATAAGCACATGAGAAAATGCCCCGCATCACTTGCCATCAGGGAAATACACATCAAAGCCACAATGAGATACCACCTCACACCAGTGAGAATGGTGAAAATTAACGAGACAAGAAATAACAGATGTTGGAGAGGATGTGGAGAAAGGGGGACCCTCTTGCACTGTTCGTGGGAATGTGAACTGGTACAGCCACTCGGGAAAACTGTGTGGAGGTTCCTCAAAGAGTTAAAAACAGAGCTACCCTATGACCTAGCAATTGTACTGCTGGGGATTTACCCCAAAGATACAGATGCAGTGAAACGCCGGGACACCTGCACCCCAATGTTTATAGCAGCAATGTCCACAATAGCCAAATTGTGGAAGGAGCCCCGGTGTTCTTCAACAGTTGGACGGATAGAGAAGTTGTGGTTTATATATTCAATGGAATATATTACTCAGCCATCAGAAAGGACAGGTTCCCCCCATGTGCTTCAATGTGGATGGAACTAGAGGGTATTATGTTGAGTGAAGGAAGTAAATTGGAGAAAGACAATTATTATATGGTTTCACTTATATGGGGAATACAAAAAGTAGTGAAAATATTATAGGGGAAAGGAGAGAAAATGATTGGGAAAAATTAGAGAGAGAGACAAACCATGAGAAACTCTTAACTCTTTCAAATGAACAAGGGGTAGTGGAAGGGGAAGTGGCTGGGGGCATAGGGGACTAGGTGATGAGTGAGGAGGGCACTTGATGGGATGAGCACTGCGTGTTTTACTTTTGTTTTCAAATCGGACTCCACTGTTGGTGGGAATGTGAACTGGTGCAGCCACTCTGGAAAACTGTGTGGAGGTTCCTCAAAGAGTTAAAAATAGATCTGCCCTACGACCCAGCAATTGCACTGCTGGGGATTTACTCCAAAGATACAAGTGTAGTGAAATGCCAGGACACTTGCCCCCCAATGTTTATAGCAGCAATGTCCACAATAGCCAAATTGTGGAAGGAGCCCCGGTGTTCTTCAACAGTTGGACGGATAGAGAAGTTGTGGTTTATATATTCAATGGAATATTACTCAGCCATCAGAAAGGACAGGTTCCCCCCCATGTGCTTCAATGTGGATGGAACTAGAGGGTATTTTGTTGAGTGAAGGAAGTAAATTGGAGAAGGACAATTATTATATGGTTTCACTTAAATGGGGAATATAAAAAGTAGTGAAAATATTATAGGGGAAAGGAGAGAAAATGATTGGGAAAAATTAGAGAGAGAGACAAACCATGAGAAACTCTTAACTCTTTCAAACGAACAAGGGGTAGTGGAAGGGGAAGTGGCCGGGGGCATAGGGGACTAGGTGATGGGCAGTTGAGGAGGGCACTTGATGGGATGAGCACTGCGTGTTTTACTTTATGTTGTCAAATCGGACTCCAATAAAAGATATGTATATATATTTTAAAAAATGAAGTGAAAAACACAGTTCTGCCTAGGCGGCTCCTCAGTGAAATGTACGACTCTTGATTTCAGCTTAGGGTCATGAGATTGAGCCCCACTTTGGGCACCACTTCTGATTCTCTCTATTCCTCTCCCTCTGCCCCTCTGCACCCTCCTCTAAAACAACAAACAAATACACACAATACCATTTACAATGAAATAGTTAAGAATAAATTTAAGGAAATATTTACAGAATCTATATGAGGCACCTACAATATTCAGACGAAACAAATCAAAGAAGAACAAAATAGATGGGGATATTCCATGGTAATGAATATAATTCTTAATATTGTTAAGATGTCATTTCCAACTAATTTAATCAATAGATTCACTCAGTCTCAATCAAAATCACAGAAATTTACTTTTTAAATACCATCAAATTGATTATAAAATTTGTATAGAAGTAAAAATGTCCAGTATAGCCAACCCATGATTAAAGAACCAAGTCAGAAGACTGACCCTACCTAATGCCAAAAATTGGCATGTGATCAAACTAGTGTGATGTTGGAGAAAGAATCAACCAACAAGTTAATAGAACAAATCCAAATCCAATGCACTGACTACACCTAATGCTGGTGAGGATATGGAGTAGGGAAACTCTCAGTTATTGCTGGTGAGAATGCAAAATGATATTCACTTTTGGGAGACAGTTTGGCAGTTTCTTATAAATTTAAACAGTTTCCACTATAGAATCCAGCAATTGCTCTCCTTGCTATTTACTGAATTGTTTTGAAATCTTCTGTTCATACAAAAGCCTACACACATGGGATGCCTCAATGGGTCAGTAGTTGAGCATCTGGCTTCTGCACAGGAAGTCCCACATCCGGCTCCCTGCATGGAGCCTGCTTCTCCCTCTACCTCTCTCTGTGTGTCTCTCATGAATAAATAAATAAAATCTTTTTTTAAAAAGGTACACATACACATACACAAAAAATTTTATTTTGTGATTGTAAACATTTTAAATCAGATGCTTTTCAATAGAAGAGTGTAAAAACAAACTATGTAAATCAATATAATGGAATTTTATTCAGCAATAAAAAAGAAGTGAGGTATTAAGCCAGAAAAAGACAGGGAGAGAGCTTCAATTCATCTCCTAACTGAAATAAGCCAATCTAAAAAGACTACTTACTATACGATTTTAACTATGTGACATTCTGGAAAAGGCAAAACTATTGAGATAATGAAAAAGATAAATGGATGTCAGGAGTTCAAAGGGGAAATTCAAAGGGGAGAGGTTGAGTAGATACAGCACAGATTCTAGGGCAGTAAAAATGTTCTTTATATTTTAGGTCTGTGAGACTGCTCTCTATGATAATGTAATAGTGGATATTACAGTGGATGACATTATTAAATTGGCAAAACCCATTGAACTGTACAACACAAAGAGTGCTGATGTCAACTATGGGCTTTAGGTAGTAATACTATTTCTTTTGTTAATTGTAAAAATGTACTACATTAATGTAAGATACTAAAAATAGGGGATATGGTGTGTGGAGTGATGAGAAGGGATATATGGGAACTCTACTTTCTGCTCAATTATTTTATAAATCTAACACTACTCTAAAAAGGTCCACTCAGAATTTGTTTTCATGTCCTTAGGTCTCTAATTTGTTAAAAATGTCTGATGTATCCATGCATTAATTTTGAAAGAAAATTTACTGGTGGAAATGCAAAATTGATAATAATAATAATAATTGATAATAATAATTTTCTTATTTTGGGTTCTATGTATTTTGAGCAGCTAGCTTACCCCATCTCCACCCCCCAGATACACCCTGCCAAGATACAACTCTTAGGTTAATTCTTGTTCCATTTTCTAGTATTTGTTATATTGCACAGCAGTATTCATAAAAGATACTTGTGTGTATCCAGGGAAATTTATTTTAAAAGGTGTACTTCTGGAGGGGCAGTAGACTCTCCCTAATCATCCTCCTACCACCACCACCACCACCACCACTGCCTCCCTGCTTCCATTTTTACTATGTATTAAAAATTAATTCATAGATTCAGAATGAATACTAGAAATAGTAAAATGAACATCATATGCATATTACACACATTTAACAATCCTTAACCATATTTTCTTTTTCTAATTGTTTTGCTGAATTTTAGAAAGTAAATTTTATATTATATAGTCACATATATGATTTAACAATCGAATATTTCTTCTTTTAATGTTTCAAATTTTTATTTAAATTCCAGTTAGTGAACACATAGTGCAGTTCTGGTTTTAGGAGAATTTAGTGTGTCATCACACACACGCATGCCACACAGGCGTTCTCTCCAATGCCCATCACCCATCCAGCCCATTCCCACCCACCTCCCCCTCCACTCAGGAATTCCCAGTCTGCTGTCCACATTCAAGAGCCTCCAAGGGTCTGCCCCTTCTCTCATTTTTTTTCCTTCCCCTATGTTCATCTGTCTTGCTCCTCAAACTCCACGGATGCATCTTTAAAAATAAGAACAATTTCCTACATCGTCCAAATATTAATCACACTAGCCAAAGTAATGATAATTCTCCTTTGTATTTATAATATCTAGTCTATAATCGTCTCTCCAATTGTAGTCTCTTGCAGCTGTTGTGTTTTTCCAACTAGGATCCAATCTAGAGCCACGCTTCGCAATATGTTGTCCTGTCATAGAGTTCAAGCCTAATCTACACTATCTAGGGATTCGACTAAAGTCTCCAAGGGTCAGGTCCCACTGTCACGTCCCAACTCGCAGAGGAGGAAAGGCCTCTAAAATTACTTCCTGCGGTCTCAAAGTTTTATGGGAAATGTAGTCTTAAATGTCAAGAGCCTACCGCGCAGCCTCTGGGAACGGTGTTCCGGGCGCTTTCAGCGCAGCGCAGTCAGCCTCGCCCCTTGTGACCATCTTCTCTGGTCGAAAAGGACCGGACTTCGCCTTCTTTGGGTCTCTGCGGGAGCAGAGGCCTCCCACTGGGCTGAGAGCACTGGGGTCACGGCTCCGGGAGGCCCGGGGCCTTCCAGGTCGGGTAGGTTTGTGTGGGGCGTCTGAGAGCGGCAGGTCCTGGGACTTCCAGTAATTGGTGTGTAAGTTGCTATCACAAGACCCTTTGTTTCCTTTGGTATTTCATTTAAGCCTCACAATTGCCCTTATAAATATGCCATTTTAAAAGGTGAAAGGAATTTACTGGAAGCCAAATGATATACCCCCGGGTACAAGATAGTAGGTGGGAGAGGTTGGATGTAAATACAAGTACGGGTTTAGTCCCTCTATACGTTGCTCTTCCAATATCTTTCCTGCCCCAAACCAAGAGTTGCAACCTTTGAGCTTTTAGCAGAATAGCCTGTCCCCAAATTTGCAGAGATATGATTGTGAAGTGAATATGGACAGAGTCTTACAATGTGGTAAATATATCCTGGGATTTGTGGATTCTTTTAAGAGCCCCTGAGAGTCTTGAGCCTTCCTGCAGCATCTAAGGTATTTCCATCCTCAAAGGCACAGTCTGATAATCTAATGCAGTGCTGGCCAATAGAAAATGGAAACTAAATGTAATTTAAAATTTTTCACTAGCAACAATAAAAAGAGATGAAATTAATAAACCTGATGTGTTTAACTCAGTATATCCAAATTGTTATTTTGATTTGTGGCACTAGCCACACACACTTCAGGTGTAGTAGTTGCATGCAGCTGATGGCCACGTTATTGGATAGTTCATTTGTAGTAGTTGATTCCAAAGTCAGGTATAGAGTGTTAAGTGGAGGTTTCAAATACATCAAATTTGTTTTTGTTTCTCAGCCCCAGATCCCAGCCCCTTTGTAGTAAAGTAACTCTTTTTTTTTTTTTAAGATTTTAAATCTTTAGATTTTATTAAAATCTTATTAAAGATTTTATTTATTCATAGAGACAGAGAGAGGCAGAGACACGGGCAGAGGGAGAAGCAGGCTCCATACAGGACACCCAACGTGGGACTTGATCCTGGGTCTCCAGGATCACACCCCAGGCTGCAGGAGGCGCTAAACCGCTGTGCCACCGGGGCTACCCTGTAGTAAAGTAACTCTTAAGACTGGAAAAAGAGAGCCCTAGGAACAACTGTCACTTAGAAGAACAGCTGTCCTGACAGGTTCCTCACTGGAGCTTCAGAGCAGAAGCAGAAGTTTCAAGCACGGGTCCTGATTCCCTCCACCAGAAGCAATTCTTGATCTCTGTATAGCATGAATTAGATTTGGTGATAGCATCACGCGCAGAAGCCATCACAGATGCGTGACAGTGGGCACTGGACTAGCTTGCAGAAGGTGGTAACCTGAGATTGAGAGGGATAGGTGACTGTCAGACTGTACAGGAAAAGGCACTTCACTGGATGGCTGGTAAGGACTTGATGCCCAGGGAAGGTTTAACGAGACAGAACTGACGAAATGCTAAATAGCACCCAGTTTCTTCATTCTCCCTTCTTTCCAGATTATGAGCTGCCTTCATAGCATACTCATCACCACATGTGGCATCTAGAGTTATGCTGGTACTCCCTTTTTCCTGAGTGTAGGGAATGACAAAAGGATAGTGGAAAAAAGGTTTTCTATATTAGACACTTTTGGAAGCTCAAAATATTGGCCCTGAAATGAATGATTTTTGTAAAGACACCCAGGCAGAATCAAGAACTTAAGCACAGTGCTGTTTATTTACACAGGTCAGTACTATAAGCATCTTACTAAAAAATTTGTTTTAGAATTTGCAACCAATTTAGAAAACAAAGTTAGAAAAAATATTTCTTGCATAAAGCATCCCATCTTTATTTTGGAGTTCTCTGGGGAAGCTCTAATTCAAGGTGTAAAGACAATACAAATTTGATTAACAATCCCATCTAAATAGGTTTTTAAAGTATTAGTTTAAGTGAAGGTGCAAAATTTTACCTTTGTATACCTGAATTTGTTTAACCACTATCCTCTTGTTTTATTTTGTGTTTTTTGTTGTTCCTACTTAGAAGGGGACAGAAATTGTTAATTCATTGACTTCTGAGTTTCACAGCAGTGAAAATGATGCAAGGTTAAATCCACATAATCATATCGGAGATGCACATGTTCAGGTCCTACCTCTGTGTGGTCCTTCCTGTTCCTCTTAAAAATGTCAAAAGGACATTCTTCTATAGGGAAACCTTTCTTTCCAGCTGGTGTTATGAGATTTTTAGGTAAATGAAAATAGTTGTAAGGCAGACCAGGTTTCTGCTGACCCTATTTCTTGTTCCTCTTTCCCAGCTGAACCTTTTAATTTCTTTACATTCTTTGAGGAGCAGCAGAAAATGAACATAGTGCAGGTGAGTTCTTTTTTAATAACCTGTTTGTTTACGGTGGATTTTATCAGGACTTAAGTGTCCATTAACATGAAAAAGTAGAAATAGAAACAGATCAGATGCATTCAGAGATGGAAATACAGATGAGTAGCAGAATAAAGGTGGCATATGGATATGCAGGTCCTCTTACATTACAAATTTACCAAATTGGAGCTCCAAATTTATTTCTGAGTTTTGGTAGCCTTGTCAGGGTGTCAAACAGTGCTGCTTTAAAGGTTGACATTAGTGAGAAGGTTAAGCAAACTGATACCACATGGAATGTTAAAACATTTATAGATTTTTAAAAATCTTCATTTTTCTAGTGGATGATTTAGTTAACTTTTCAGTAGTTACTAAAGTAATATAGAACATGGTCTCTACTTGTTCTTCAATAAAAGTAGGAGACATAATGCTAAATGTGAACTTGGTCAATTCTGTTTTCCAGAAGCTCAAATACAGGGGTTGAATTTGACATTGTTCTAATGAATCAACTGAATATCCCTTAAAATTACTCTCCATAAATATTTTGAGTACCCATGATATTCAGGTTGCTCAGCAGACAGTTTAAAATTGTGTTTTCTTTCAAACATTTCAACCTGTTGTATTCACACTTCAAACCTCTACATGATGCTTTGGTTTCTCTCCCCACTTGCCTGTCATATCTAGTGACCAGAGACTTGATTATACTCAAATCTATTGGGTCTTGTCCAATCCTTTCCTTATCTGATTTTTCTGTAGCATTTGCTTCTACTTTTCACTCATTGTGGAAGGTTTCTTTGTTAATAATATCCATGACACCATCCATTGACTCCATCCTTCCAGGGCTTATTTCTTTATCTTCTTTCTCTTTCCTTTCATGTTCCTCATTTCCAGTTTAGGATGTTGGCCCTTTAATCTGCTCTATTATTCTTGGAATAGTTTCATTCTCTTTATTTTCTTTATAAGCTTTATTGAGATTCAATTCACGTACTATGCCTTTGACCCATTTAAAATGTAGAATTCAGTGATGTTTTAGTATACTTACAGATTTCTGCAAATATCACCACAGTCAATTTTAGAACATTTTCATCACCTTAAAAAGTAACTCCATATTTTATCCCCTCTCATCTACTCATTTCCCCAAACCCCAAGCAACCACTAATCTATTTTCTGTCTGTATAGATTTGCTAACCCGGTATTATTCCTGTATGGCAGTTCTGCCTATGGCAAATTTTGTTTTTGTTTATCTGGGAAGGTTTTAATTTTTTCTATTTTTGCTGAATATACAATTTTCTTGGTTGACAACTTTTTTCTTTCAGCACTTGTCATACATCATTTCACTGCTTTCTGTCCTCCATGGTTTCTGATTAGTAATCTGCTTTTAATACTGTTGTACGTGATGAATCACTTCTTTCTTGCTGCTTTCAGTATTGTCTCTTTGTCTTTATTTTTTGACAATTTGATTATCATGTGTCTAAGTGTGGATCTCTTACTCCAGATTTATCCTTATTGAAGTTTATTGAGCTTCTTGGATTTGTAGATTAATGTTTATCATGAAATTTGGAGAGTTCTTGGCCATTATTTCTTCAAATATTCTTTCAGACTTACTGATGCATATGTTGGTAAGCTTGATGCTATCCCATAGTTCATTTTTTATCATTTTTCTTTCTGTTTTTCACAGTATGTAATTTCAATGAGCATATTGTCCAGTCTGTTCATTCTTTCTTTTACCTGCTCAAATCTGCTAGAGAATCCCTCTGGTGAAATTTTGATTTAGTTATTGTATTTTTCAACTCTTGAGTTTCTATATAATTTCTATTTGTTGTTAAAATTTCTCTTTTTATTGATATTCTTTATTCAGTGAAATGTTTTTCTTTTCTTTTCCTTAAGTCTTTGGACATTGTTTTTGCTAGGTATTTGACCATATTTAATATAGCTGATTTAAGGTCATTGTCTAGTAAGTTCAATGTCTGCTTCCTTAAGAGCAATTTCTGTTGATTATACCTTTTCTGTATATGGGCCTTCCTTTGTTTCTTTCCTTGTTTACTAATTTTTTGTTGTTGTTGAAAATAGGACATTTTAAATAAAAGAATGTGGCAATTAGATAATTAGAATTTCTCTCCTCCATCGGGATCATTGTTGAAATTTATTTGTTCAGTGACTTTTTAAAAAATTCTGTAGAGCCTGTGTATCTTGTATCTGAGGCGGTTGAAGTGTCTACAGAAATTTCGTTAAATGCCTAAAACGAGTAGGTCTTCCAGTCTTTGCTAAGGGGCTCTCTGCATGTCACAGAATTTTTCCAACAGTTAGATACCTTATAACTGCATTAGCCTAGACTTTTCTAATGCCACGCCTCTGGGGCACCTATAAGCGACAGCTCAGGGCCTTCTCACATTTTTCCTCAGTATGCTCACAGCCTTAAGCATATGCATAGCTCTTTGCAAGTATGAGGCCTCCTGGATTCTCAGGAATATATCAGAGCTTTTCAAAAACATTTATGGACTTCTTATTATCCAGCTATTCCTTTCAAGCTTATTGGTTAAGCCATTGTTTGCCTCAGCTGTTATCTACCACTTTGGGTAGCCAATTAATTTAAAGAAATGCCTTCAGTTTTTGATGAATGACAAGTGAGGACAATATTTTACACACTGAGCTCTGAGTTAGCTCAAATAAAGGCATCCTTTAAGTAGAGTCTTTCAGGAAACCACCAAACAGGCCAAATAATGACAATTTTTTGTGAATGAGGCTTTGATGGATCTCTAGCCTACTTTTGGTGGTGTTGTGGTGGCCATGCTGCTGGTTATCAAACTATTTTGGACTTGGAAGGAGAGGGATGAGAACAGGGTAAGTTAAAAGGTCACATTCTTACTGTGATTCACCTGTTTTGTTTTTGTTTATTTTTTACAAATGTTTTGAAGATAGCCTTTGTTAATTTTTATAACTTTTGCCAGTTTTTTTTTAAAGGATTTTATTTATTTATTGAGAGAGCAAGAGAGAGCATGAGTGAGAGGAAGGGGCAGGAGAGAAACAGAGGGAGAATTTCATGCAGACTCTGTGCTGAGTGTGGAGGCTGACGGGTTCAATCCCACAATCCTGAGATCATTACGCGAGCTGAAATCAAGAGTTGGACATTTAACCAACTGAGCTACCCAGGTGCCCTAATTTTTGCTAGTTTTTGCATAGTTTTTATGAAGGAGAGAATTTGCTTGGATCCTTTACTTCACTATTTTGTCACTTGTTAGCTTATATTTTTTAATCCAAGTGATTTTATTAAGTCAGATATTAAAGAGATTGGCAAAAATGAAAGTAGTGCCACTTTTTTCCCTATTTTTTTTTTTTTTTAGTTTTGGAGAATATAATTAAATTTTCCCTTTTTTTTAGATCAAAATTTTTAAGAGATATTCCTGTTATTTATTTGTTTTAGTTACCAGCTGCTACTACTACTGAGTTTCACATGCAGGAGGTACTCACTTAGTAATACTGAAGACACGAATGAACAAATAATTGGATACATAACACTGGGGGGAGAAAAAAATTCTTTCTGTCCTATGATCTCTTAGTCTTCCCTTTCATTTCTACTTTTAATTACTATAAGAACATTTAACATGCGATCTACCCTCAGCACATTTTTAGGTGGAACTTAATAATTTTGCATAACTAAAACTAAATACCTGTTGAATAGCAACTCCGATTCCTCCCCAGCCCCTTTGAAGTCTTTTGTTATGGAAATTTTCCTTTTTCTCATTTTGCGAGATTCTACCATTTCCTGACTCTTACTACTTTTCAGAAAGCTTTTTCTTTGGCTTTTGTGGCCTATACTTTGTATGCCAGCCTCTTTAATATTCATGCTTCCCTAAATGCTATTTGGTGTTTTTCTTTTCTCAGTCCCATATAGGATGTATAGCATATAGCTCAAGTTGCTGTTTGCCTCTTATAATTTTAGTTAACCACCTAAATTGCTAGTAACTCCTAAGTGATCGTCTTCATCTTAGACTTCCTTTCTATATTCTAAAACCACATATATACTAATTTAAAGAATAGTTCCAGCTTTATGTTCACAGACTCTTTAGGAACAACATGAATAGGTCTGTCTCACTAAAACTTCTAACATTTCTTTTTCCTGTTGTTTCCTAAATGTCAGTGTTTGGCACTAGCCTTCCAGGAGCTGCTCGTACAGTTAGACTGGGTGGTTGTATAAGAAAGTAGTTATCAAATTGGTTGCTGCTTCTGCTCTGTGACTATATGCTTATCCTTATATTCATTGCTGTTACTTCTGTGTAAACAACATTCACTTATATTGGTCTCTGTGACTCCAAATCCTTGGTAAGTTGTTCTTTGCTCTTCATGAGCTCTAAATTTATATATCTTTATATCTGTATTTATACCTAAATTTAATCATGTAAGACATCTCTACAGCTTGCATGTACCTTCTTTGTCTCCCATTATTTACAATGATGATGTCTAAGGAGAGAATGAACATTTTAGAATTCTCTAGAATACCCACAGTAATCCCTCAGGATGAAGAGTAAGAGTTATAGGAAATCTCTTTACATTAAAATTTTTTGTCTTAAAAAATCTATAATTCATAAATAGATAAATGAATTATAAGTTAAAAACCTTTTTAACTGAGTAACTCCACAGTTAAAGACAAAATTAGGTCAGAAATAGGCATCTTTGATAAGCATGTCTTTTAGAGCTTAAGAGTAAACAGGGAAAGTAGTAATTCTCAAAGATATTTTCTGAACATAATTCTGAATCTTTAAACAAAACATGTTGTTACAGAGATCCATGTCATTTGAAGATGTGATTGTGGTATTTACCCAGGATGAATGGCAGTATGTGAGCCCTGCACAAAGGACTCTGTACAGAGATGTGATGCTAGAGAACTATAGCCACCTCATCTCAGTGGGTAAGCATACCTTATTATGTGACTTACTCTAAATTAAATTTCCTTTTTTTAAAAGTTATCAAGACACATGGATTCTTTGTAGAGATTAGTGTAATACAGGCTTTTGAGTAAGAGGTCAAAGATACCTGAAGACTTGAGGAAACAGAAACAATGGAAAATTTCAAATGAGCACATTTATTTTGGTACTCATGCTGCTGTATCAAAAAGCCCATGGATCTGATCTATATATACTCTCAATTGTCATTTTTATAGGATATTGCACTACCAAACCCAAGATGATCTTCAAGTTGGAGCAAGGAGAAGAGCCCTGGTCCTTAGGGGAAGAATTCCTAAACCAGAGGTACCTAGGTGGGTGAGCACTGATGGAAGGAAACACTTAGAGTAGTTAAACTTTTAGGGGAATACCTTTGAAAGTTTTGTTTGGTTCGTTGGTTCTTTTACCCCTTTAAATAGCTCTGCTGAGGTACTATTTACATATCGTATAATCCACCAATGTAAAGGGTACAATTCAGTGCCTATTCATATAATCATAGATATGTGTAAACAACACCACAGTCCATTTTCATCATTTCAAAAAGAAACCTCATACTCTTAGGATGCCTGGGAGGCTCAGCAGTTGAGCATCTGCCTTCAGCTCAGGTCGTGATCCTGGGGCCCAGGATAAAGTCCCACATCAATCAATCAATCAATCAATCAATCAATAAAAATTAAAGTCCCACATCAGCTCCTTTTGGGGAGCCTGCTTCTCCCTCTGCCTGTGTCTCTGCCTCTCTCTCTCTCTTTCTCTCTCTCTCTCTCTCTGTCTCTCTCTGTATCTCTCATGAATAAATAAAATCTTAAAAAAAAAAAAAAAAAGAAATCTCATACTCTAGCTATTCCTCCCTGGCCTTCTGTCCAAGCAATCACTAATCTACTTTTTGTCTAGATGTGACTATTGCAGACATTTCATGTACCATGCAATCATACATTATGTGATCTTTTTTGATTGGGTTTCTTTCACATAGAATTAAAAGGTTTATATGTACTTTATTGATCCTTCCTATGGCAAAATAATGTTTCATGGTATGTTTTTGCCACATTTGTTTGCCCATTCATTCAATTTACATTTGGGATTCTGCCTTTTGACTATTGAATAATCTGATAGAAACATTCATTTACAAGTTTTTCATAGATGTACATTTTTGAGGGGCAGTGAGGGGACATGATGCTTTTATTTCTCTTATTGAGTTATACTTGACAGTTAAATTGCTGGGTTGTGTGGTAACTGTTTCAGGAACTTCCAGACTATTTTCCACAGTGCCTGTACTATTTTTCATTCCTAATAATAGCATATGAGGGTTCTAATTTTTCCACATCTTCATCAACACTTGTTATTATCTGACTTTTTTATTCTAGCCATCCTAGTAGATGTGAAGTGGTATATTTCTGAAATTTTGATGTGCATTTCTGTACTAGTCATTTGGCCTGGCATAATAAATACCATAGCCTGGATGGCCTAAACAACAGAAATTTATTTCAGTTCTAGAAGCTGAAAGTCCAACATCCAGGTGCCAACATAATTAATTTCTGGTGAGGCTTCTTCCTGGCTTGCAGATGACTGCCTTCAGATTGTGTCCTCATATAGCCTTTCCCCTTTGCTTTCAGGGAGAGAGAGCTTTGATGTCTCTTCCTGTTATTATAAGGACACCTACCCCCTAAGAATTTGAGCTCTACCCTTATGACTTCATTTAGCCTTAATTATTTCCACAAAGGCCTTATCACCAAATACAGTTACTTAAGGATCAGAGCTTCAACGGTATGAATTTGAAGGGAGATAGAATTCAGTCCCTAACAATTTACCTGATCACTGGTGATGTCAAGCATTTTTCCATGTGCTTATTGGTATTTGTGTAAACTAGTAAACAATTGCAGAAACTTCAAAAATTATAGTTTCAATATAGTTCTTAGAGCAAAGGAGTAAAATCATCCTAAGTGTTTACTGAAAGTTCTTATTGTAAAGCTTTCAGTCAGACAACATAACATGAAGATTGACATAATTTTTAGATCAGGCATATTTCCCAGTCACTAGTTGTAAATGATATGATCATATTGTTGGCTAAAGAAGATACCCTGAAATAAGTATCTTTGAAATATTGCAGTAAAAGAATAGTAAAGCTATTAAGTAAAAAAATGAAATAATTTAGGGTTTTGTGTTATTATTCAGGTTTAGGCAGTAAGTGAATTAACTTAGGGGTGCCTAGGTGGCTCAAGTAAGTTAGGTGTCTGCCTTCAGCTCAGGTCATGATCTCAGAGTCCTGGGGTTAAACTCTGTATTGGGCTCTCTAATCAGTGGGAGAGTCTGCTGCTCCCTCTGCCCCACACTCCACTTGTGTTCTTTCACTCCCTCTCTCTCAAATAAATACATAAAATTTTTAAATAAATAGATAAATAAATAAATTCATTAACTTAAAAGAAGACCCTCTGATCAAGAGCACAGGTCAAAGTAAACCCTTAAGCATTTGAGTAACTGCACCAAGCAATATCATACCAGCTATCATAAAACACAAAATGATGGGGTTCTAAGAATTTAAAACTCACCAGGATTAGGAGATAATGGTGTACCTCATCTGATTAGAGATACTATGAACATTAAATAAGTATGTCTATATGGGATATAAATGATATTTATATTAAAGTCAACCAGGGGTGCCTGGATGGCCTCAATAGGTTAAGCATCTGCCTCTGGTTCGGGTCATGATCTTGGGGTCCTGGGATCCAGTCTCATGACAGGCTCCCTGCTCAGTGGGGAATGTGCCTCTCCCTCTGTCTGCCCCTTCCCCATGCTTGTTCTTTCCCTGGCTCTCTCAAAGAAATAAAATCTTAAAAAAAAAAAAAAAAGTGAATCATATATTTGTATGTGTATCCTAAAATCAAAGAAGCCTTTGACATTCCCATAGATTAATCATGATAGTGAAAATACAATATTACTGTAGAAAGAAAACCTCAATAAATCCAATAAATTAGAATCCCATTAGTAATATTCTCAACATAATTTGATAAATATAGAAGTTAATGAGATAAAAAAACTCTTAACATGGATATTTAAAAAATTATCTTTTTTTAAAATAAATTTATTTTTTATTGGTGTTCAATTTGTCAACATACAGAATAACACCCAGTGCTCATCCCGTCAAGTGCCCACCTCAGTGCCCGTCACCCAGTCACCCCCACCCCCCACCCACCTCCCCTTCCACCACCCCTAGTTCGTTTCCCAAAGTTAGGAGTCTCTCATGTTCTGTCTCCCTTTCTGATATTTCCCACTTATTTTTTCTCCTTTCCCCTTTATTCCCTTTCACTATTTTTTATATTCCCCAAATGAATGAGACCATATAATGTTTGTCTTTCTCTGATTGACTTATTTCACTCAGCATAATACCCTCCAGTTCCATCCACATCGAAGCAAATGATGGGTATTTGTCGTTTCTAATGACTAATATTCCATTGTATACATAAACCACATCTTCTTTATCCATTCATCTTTCGATGGACACCAACGCTCCTTCCACAGTTTGGCTGCTATGTGGACATTGCTGCTAGAAACATCGGGGTGCAGGTGTCCTGGCATTTCATTGCATCTGTATCTTTGGGGTAAATCCCCAGCATTGCAATTGCTGGGTCGTAGGGCAGATCTATTTAAAAAAAAAATTTAAAAAACGATATCAAACCCAAAATTGCATGACATATACAAAATAATTGTGCATATTATAAACCTTAGGATATAGCTAAATTAATGAACAGGTAAATTGGTAGTCCTAGTAATAAATTAAGCAAGAACAATAGCAGGTATACTAACACGCAGAATTTAAAAGTGAAATTAAAAATTAATAACCTAGAAGACTGAGAAATTATAGAATGTTTCTTAGAATAGAAGAGAGTAAAATGAATGAATTTTAGCTAACCCTAACAAAGACAAAAGAAAAGAAGCACTCATATAATAAATTCAATATTATAAACATCTAATGCAATATTCAAAGTAAATCTCATTCATAGGAAGGTTGTGGTAGGATTGGCCCCATCACATATGTAAAGCTCTGAGAGTTGTGTGGAACTGGAAGTAGGATAGTTTAATAAATTAGTGAAACAGAAAAGAAAACTCAAGAAAAAAGTATATGCTTCATAGATAATTGGTCTTTGACAGATGGCACTATCCCTATAGAACAGTGGGGAGAAAGAATCCCGGAGTAACCTTATGAAATGAAAAATGAGATTCAGGTGGCTTAAAGGCCTGATTTCTTTTTAAAGCAAAACTAGAAATATTCTTTTTTTTTTTTTTAAGATTTTATTTATTTGAGAGAGAGAGTGAGCAGTGGCAGGGGGAGCAGAGAGAGAGGAGAGAAGCTCAGACTCCCTGTTGAGCAAGGAGCCCCGTGTGGGGCCTATTCTAGGATCATGACCTGAGCCGAAGGCAGACACTTAACAGACTGAACCACCCAGAGGCCCTAAAACTAGAAATATTCTATATTATAATAATGAAAATGTGTTCATGACTCTGCTTAGGAAAGGGATTAATAAGATATAAAAAGTATTAACCAGGGGAAAGTTGCAGTAAATATATCCTATTTTACTCTGCCTGCTAAGTACAGCTGAATATGTATGTGTATGTGTGTGTGGTGTATGTGTGTGTATCTATACATGTATATGTATACATGGAAATCTGTGTATATATCTGTGTGTATATATATGTGTATATATACATGTATATCTGTGTATATATCTATGTGTATATATGTATATATACATATATGTATACATGTATATATACCTACGTATCTATATATGTGTATATATACCTATATATCTATGTGTGTATATATGTGTATATATATGAGTATCTGTATATATATGTATGTGTATCTATATATATGTATATCTGCATGTATATGTGTGTATATATGTGTGTATATGTATATCTGTGTAAATATGTCTATATACGTGTGTATACCTATGTATAGGTGTATATGTGTATATATCTATATATCTTTATCTGTGTGTATATATCTGTATGTATGTATATGTGTGCATATATGTGTATATCTGTATATATCTATATACATATGTATATATACTTATATATGTGTGTTTATGTATATCTGTTTGTGTATATATATGTATATAGGTATGTCTGTGTATATATATATCTAAATACGTGTGTGTGTATATATCTACAAATATATGATATATACACATAGAACAAATGTAGTATTCTGAAAGATTTTATAAAACAAGGTGAGCTAGGAACATTGGCACATAATTAAATACAGGACGTTTAGTGTTAGGGAAAGGCTGGTGGGGACCCTGATATCTCAACCCCCACATCATTAATGTGACAGCCTACTCCTCTACCTCCCAAAGGTGTCAGTGGAGGGTTAGTGGTGAGCATGGACTTCTGTCCACATTTGGCAATAGTGAAACTGCATTCTACTTCTTTTGTTGGCATGGTTTCAGAGGAGGTTGGCTAAAATTGAATATTCAACTCTTTGATTTTCTCTTAAGGATCTTATATTTGTTCTGTCTAGAAATATCCAAACTCAAAGTAAAGACAGATTTATTCATGTTTTCTTCTAGAAATTTTTAAATTTCATATTTTATGTTTTGTAATTCATTTGGTGTTAGTTTTCATAGACAGGATATGTGTCAAGTTTAAATTTTTAAAAATGAGAATAGTTATTCTAGTGCCATTTATCGAAAAGATTATCCTTTCCCTACTGACTAGCATTTCCCTTGTTCTGAAAAAATGGATAAATGTATATTTTGTATATGGTACATAAGTTTATGCGTATATGATTGTACTTATATTCTGTACATTTAAGACTATTTCTGTGGTATCTCTTTTTTTATTTATTCATCTTCATATCCTTATGCCAGTACCACATTGTTACTATTCTAGATTCTTTTTTTTTATATATAGATTATTTATTTATTTGTTCATGAGAGACACAGAAAGAGAGAGAGAAGCAGAGACACAGGCAGAGGGAGAAGCAGTCTCCATGCAGGGAGCCTGACGTGGGACTCGATCCTGGGCGCTAAACCACTGAGCCACACCCAGGGATCACCACCATTCTAGATTCTTAATTAGGTCTTGAAATCAGGTAATGTAAGTCCACCAAATTTCTTCTGTATATATTTTAAAACAAGCATTTAAAAAAATTTTTTTATTTATTCATGAGAGACACAGAGAGAGGCAGAGACATAGGAAGAGGGAAAGGCAGGCTCCCCAAAGGGAGCCCAATGCAGGACTTGATCCCAGGACCCCAGAATCATAGCATGAGCTAAAGGCAGACGCTCAACCACTGAGCCACCCAGGTTCCCCTAAAACAAGCTTTTTGATATTTACAAAAAGCATGCCAGTTTTTCAATTGGGCATGTATTGAATTTATAAATCACAGAGGTTTAACATCTTAAAAAGATTGGAGTCTTCCAATCCATAAAGGACATATACATCAATTAAGTGGGACAATTAGAGAGGGAGACGAACTATGAGAGACTCCTGACTCTGGGAAACAAAAGGTTGTGGAATGGGAGGTGGGTGGGGGTGGGTAATTGGGTGACAGGCACTGAGGAGGGCACTTGATGGGATGAGCACTGGGTGTTATACTGTATGTTGGCAACTTGAATTTAAATTAAAAAAATAAAGACCATTGCTTTACAACCACAAAAAAATACCTCCTTTTACTTATGATTTCTTTGATCAGTAGTTTTCAGCATACAGATACCAAGTATTTTTGTTTTTTGTTTTCAGCATCATGGTAAATTATATTCTTTGTTTGACTTAAAAATCTAATAGTAATTGTTTGTGTATGATTGGCTTTAGTATTGGCTTTGTAGTTTTCCCTTGCTGAAAATACTAAGGAACTTTTCTGAAGATGTTTCTGTGGTTCTCAATGTATATTTTGTATCTTTTATTTCTGTTCTTGCCATATTGCTATTGGTTAGAACTTCCAGTACAGTCTGGAATAGAGGCACTGACGGTAGACATTCTTGACTTTTTCTGATCTTAGGGTTTAAGTATTCTCTCTCTTAAGTACAGTGTTAGTTCTAGGCTGTTTATAGATTCCCTTTACAATAGGTTAATGGATCCATTCTGAATTTTGTGAAGTAGTATTTGTCTTAAATTATGTGATTGTATGGTTTTAATTCAATAAATGATTAATATGATGGATAACATTGAGTTTTAAATATCACAACAGTGTGTATTCTTGGGATGAATCCCCCTTGATCTAATATATCATTTCTTTTTATATATTGCATTGTTCTTTTTGATGCTATTTTTTTGAGGATATTTACATTTCTATCATGGGAGATACTGGTCTGCAGAGATTTTTTTTTTTTTTTGCCTTTTTTTTTTTAAACTGAAATTCGATTTGCCAACATATAGTATAACACCCAGTGCTCATCCCATCAAGTGCCCTCCTCACTGCCTATCACCCAGTCCCCCTATGCCCCTGGTCACCTCCCCTTCCACTACCCCTTGTTTGTTTCAGAGTTAAGAGCTTCTCATGGTTTGTCTCCCTCTCTAATTTTTCCCAATCATTTTCTCTCCTTTCCCCTATAATATTTTCACTACTTTTTATATTCCCTGTATAAGTGAAACCATATAATGATTGTCCTTCTCCAATTGACTTACTTCACTCAGCATAGTACCCTCCAGTTCCATCCACATCGAAGCATATGGGGGGTATTCATCGTTTCTAATGGCTGAGTAATATTCCATTGTCTATATTGACCACATCTTCTCTATCCATCCATCTGTTAAAGGACACCATAGCTCTTTCCACAATTTGGCTATTATAGATATTGCTGCTGTGAACATTGGGGTCAGGTGTCCCAGCATTTCGCTACAATTGTATCTTTGGGGTAAATCCCTAACAGTGCAATTGCTGGGTAGTAGGGTAGCTCTATTTTTAACTCTTTGAGGAACCTCCACACAGTTTTCCAAGAGTGGCTGCACCAGTTCACATTCCCACCAACAGTGCAAGAGGGTCCCCCTTTCTCCACATCCTTTCCAACATCTGTTATTTCTTGTCTCGTTAATTTTCACCATTCTCATTGGTGTGAGATGGTATCTCATTGTTGTTTTGATATGTGTTTCGCTGATGGCAAGGGATGTGGAGCATTTTTTCATGTGCTTGTTGGCCATGTGTATGTCTTCTTTGGTAAATTCCTGTTCTAGTCCTTTGCCCATTTGATGATTGGATTGTTTGTTTCTTGGGTGTCGAGTTTAATAAGCTCTTTATAGATCTTGGATATAGCCCTTTATCTGATGTGTCATTTGCAAATATCTACTCCCATTCTGTAGGTTGTCTTTTAGTTTTGTTGACTGTTTCTTTTGCTGTGCAGAAGCTTTTTATCTTAAGTCCCAATAGTTCATTTTTGCTTTTGTTTCCCTTGCCTTCATAGATGTATCTTGCAAGAAGTTGCTGTAGCCAAGTTCAAAAAGGGTGTTGCCTATGTTCTCCTCTAGGATTTTGATGGACATTTAGATCTTTCATCCATTTTGAGGTTATCTTTGGGTCTGAGGTAAGAGAATGGTCTAGTTTCATTCTTCTGCATGTGGCTGTCCAATTTTCCCAGCACCATGTATTGAAGAGACTGTACTTTTTCCAGGGGATATTCGTTCCTGCTTTGTCGAATATTAGTTGACCATAGAGTTGAGGGCGCATTTCTGGGTCCTCTATTCTGTTCCATTGATCTGTGGGTCTGTTTTTGTGCCACTACCAAACTGTCTTGATGAACGCAGCTTTGTAATACAAAAAATCTGGCATTGTGATGCCCCTGGCTCTGGTTTTCTTTTTCAGTATTTCCCTGGCTATTCGTGGTCTTTTCTGATTCCACACAAATCTTAAGATGTTCCAACTATCTGAAGGGGACAGACAACTTAAGTTGGACAACTTAAGTTCTTGCAACTATCTGAAGAAAGTCCATGGAATTTTGATAGGGATTGCATTGAATGTGTAAATTGCCCTGGTAGCATAGACGTGTTCGCAATATTAATTCTTCCATCGATGAGCATGGAATGTTTTTCCATCTTTCTGTCTTCCTCAATTTCTTTTTTTTTTTTAAAGATTTAATTTATTTATTCATGAGAGACATAGAGAGAGAGAGGAGGGAGCCCGATGTGGGACTCAATCCCGGGTCTCCAGGATCACACCCTGGGCTGAAGGTGGTGATAAACTGCTGAGCCACCCGGGCTGCCCCTCAATTCCTTTCAGAAATATTCTGTAGTTTTTAGGGTATAAATCCTTTACCTCTTTGGTTATGTTTATTTGTAGGTATCTTATGCTTTTTAATGCAATTGTTAATGGGATTGATTCCTTAATTCTCTTTCTTCAGTCTCTTTGTTAGTGTACAGAAATGCCACTTATACCTGTGCATTGATTTGTATCCTGACACATTGCCAAATTGCTGTATGAGTTCTAGCAATCTTGGGGTGGAGTCTTTGCATTTTCTATATACAGTATCATATCATCTGTGAAGAGGGAGAGATGGACTTCTTTGCCAATTTGAATGTGTTTTATTTCTTTTTGTTGTCTGATTGCTGAGGCTAGGACTTCTAGTAGTATGTTGAATAACAGTGGTGAGAGTGAACATCCCTGTTGTGTTCCTGATCTTAGGGGAAAGGCTTTCAGTTTTACACCATTGAGAATGGTATTACCTGTGGGCTTTTCATAGATGGCTTTTAAAATGCTGAGGAATGTATCCTCTATACCTACACTCTGAAGAGTTTTGATCAGGAATGGATGCTATATTTTGTCAAATGCTTTCTCTGCATCTACTGAGAGGATTATGTAGTTCTTGTTTTTTCTCTTGTTGATGTGATCTATAATGTTGATTCTTTTATGAGGGTTGAACCAACCTTGCATCCCGGGGATAAATCCTACTTGGTCATAGTGAATGATCCTCTTAATGTATTGTTGGATCCTATAGCTAATATCTTGTTGAGAATTTTTGTATCTGTGTTCATCAGGGATATTGGTCTATAATTCTCCTTTTTGGTGGGGTCTTTGTTTGGTTTTGGAATCAAGGTAATGCTGGCCTCATAAAACAAGTTTGGAAGTATTCCCTCCCTTTCTATCCTTCAGAACAACTTTAGCAGAATAGGTGTTATTTCTTCTTTAAACATTTGATAGAATTATCCTGAGAAGCCACCTGGCCCTGGACTTTTGTGTCGTGATGACTGCTTCAGTTTCCTCGCTGTTTATTAGCCTGTTCAGGTTTTCTGTTTCTTCCTGTTCCAGTTTTGGTAATTTGTGCATTTCCAGAAATGCATCCATTTCTTGTAGATTGCTCAATTTGTTGGCATATAGCTGCTCATAATACATTTTTAAATTAGTTTGTGTTTTCTTGGTATTGGTTGTGATCTCTCCTGTTTCATACATGATTTTATTAATTTTAGTCTTTTTTCTTTTTAAGTAAAGCTGGCTAGGGGTTTATCTATCTTATGAATTCTTTCAAAAAACCAACTCCTGGTTCTGTTGATCTGTACAGTTCTTGTGGTCTCTATGTCATTGAGTTCTGCTTGAATCTTTATTATCTCCCTTTTTCTGCTTCCTGTAGGTTTTACTTGCTGTTCTTTCTCCAGTTTTTTTAGGTGTGAGGTTAGCTTTGGGTATTTGAGTTTTTTCCAGTTTTTTGAGGGAGGTTTGTATTGCTGTGTATTTCCCTCCTAGGACTGCTTTTCCTGTATCCAAAAGATTTTGAATGCTTATATCTTCATTGTCATTGGTTTCTATGACTCTTTTTAATTCTTCTCTAATTTCCTGGTTGACCTATTCATCTTTTAGTAGGATGGTCTTTAACCTCCATTGTTTGAGTTTCTTCCAAATTTCTTCTTGGGATTGAATTCTGGTGTCAAATCATTGTGGTCTGAAAATATATAGGGGTTAATCCTAATCTTTTGGTATCAGTTGAGACCTGATTTGTGATCCAGTATGTGGTCTATTCTAGAGAAAGTTCCATGTGCACTTGAGAAGAATGTGTATTCAGTTGCATTTGGATGGAAAGTTCTGTGAAATCCATCTGGTCCAGTGTATCATTTAAAGCCCTTGTTTCTTTGGTGATGTTGTGCTTAGAATATCTGTCATTTGCAGAAAGTGCTGTGTTGAAACCTCCTTCTATTAGTGTATTATTACTATGTATCTCTTTACTTAGGTTATTAATTGCTTGATATACTTGGCAGCTCCCACATTAGGGACATAAATATTCATGATTGTTAGGTCTTCTTGTTGGATAGATCTTCTAAGTATGATATATTGCCCCTTTTCATCCTTACTACAGTCTTTGGGATAAACCTTAATTTATCTGATACGAGAATGGCTACCACAGCTTCCTTTTGAGGTCCATTTGAATAGTAAATCGTTTTCCACTCCTTCATTTTCAGGCTATAGGTGTCCTTGGGTATAAAATGAGTCTCTTGTAGACAGCAAATAGATCAGTCTTGCTTTTTTATCCAGCCCTGAAACCCTGTGTCTTTTGATGGAGTCATTTAGCCCATTCACGTTCACAGTTACTATTGAAAACTATGAATTTTGTGTCGTCATAATACCTATTCAGTCCCTGTTTTATTTCTTGGGTTCCCTCTTTCTTTTACAGAGTCCCCCTTAATATTTCTTGCAGAGCTGGTTTGGTGGTCACATATTCTTTCAGTTTCTGCTTATCTTGGAAGCTCATTATCTCTTCTTCCATTCTGAATGATAGCCTTGTTGGATAAAGTATTCTTGGCTGTGTGTTCTTTCTATTTAGTACCCTGACTATATCCTGCCAACCTTTTCTGGCCTGCCAGGTCTCTGTGGAGAGGTCTGCTGTTAATCTGATACTTCTCCCCATATAAGTTAATCTCTTTTCTCTCGCTGCCTTAAAGATTTTCTGTTTATCTTCGGAATTTGCAAGTGTCACTGTTAAATGTCGAGATTTGAACAGTTTTTATTGATTTTGGGGGCAACCTATGTACCTCCTGGATCTGAATGCCTGTTTCCCTCCCCAAATTAGGGAAGTTCTCAGCTATGATTTGTTCAGATATACTTTGTAGCCCACTCTCCCTCTCAGACTCTTCTGGAATCCCAATTGTATGTAGATTCTTCCTTCTGAGGCTATCATTTATTTCCCTTAACCTTTCCTCATGGTCTCTTCATTGTTTTTCTCTTTTTTCCTCAGCTTCCTTTCTTACCATCAACTTGTTTTCTATGTTACTCACACTTTCTTCCACCTCATTAACCCTAGTCATTAGGACATCCACTTTGGATTGTATCTCATTTCATTTGCTTTTAATTTTGCCCTTCTTAGAACTCCATTCTTGAGTAACAAAGCCTCTAGAGTCTTTTATGCTTTTTTCCAGAGCCAACAGTAGCTTTATAATTGTGCTTCTGAATTGGCTTTCTGACATCGAATTGAAATCCTTATTCTGTAACTTTGTGACAGAGAGTATTGTTTCTGATTCTTTGTTTTGTGGTGATTTTTTCCTTCTAGTCACTTTGTTCAGTGCAGAGTGGCTGTATGAGCAGGCTGTGTCAAAAATATCAACCACAACCTAAGTAAATTCCACCCTAGATGACTCTAACAAGGTCGGAGACCAGAAAATGAAAAAGAAGATCTGAACAAAATTAAACAAAAGGACACTCATGTGAAAAACAAATTTTAAAACGAAGTAATAAAAAATAAAAAAGGCAAAAAGCCCCAAAGGAGAAGAAAAAAGAAAAAGAAAAGAGGAAAAAGAGAAAAAAGAAAATCAAGGGCTGTACTACGGGGGAATGGCGGTGGTGAAGAAGTGGCAGTGGAGATAGAATGTAGTCTACCTGAGGTATCCTAGAGGGTGATTCTCTTGGTTCTGAGTATATTTTGTTCCTTATGTTAGAAGATGCTCAGTCCCAAATTTATATAAACCAGCAATACTTGCATAGAAAGCTCCAACATTAACCACCAAAACATAAACGAGTAAAAAGAGGGGGGCAAAATGGGAATCAAGGGAGAATATAATCTTATAGAATGAACCCAGAACGGTATTCCATTTGGTTCTGGGTGCATGCTGGTCATTTTTTAGAAGGTATTAACTTCTACCATTGTAGAAGAAAATGAGGCAGAGAACAGTAAACACAAAACAAAAACCCGTATTTCATATATCTCCCCAAATTAAATTGCATATGTTGAAGGGAATCCAGAAGTGAAAAATGTATCTAAGACAGTTTTCACATTGTAGAAATGTGAAAGTCAAAAAGGAAGAAACTACAATTTAGAGCTGGTACAATATTGTGGCTAAGATGGGAAAAGAGAAAAAATATTGGAAATGTTTAGTGTGATATAAAATCGAGTTGTAATGGAAAAAGGAAAAAAAAAATAATTAAAAAAAGTGGTGGTGAACCCTCCAGTTCTGTATACTATTTTCCTTCTGTTTCTCCTTCATTCTTGGAGCTTCCCAGGGCTGCTTGGTCAAGAACTCTTACTCTGTTATTCCAGCTGATCTTCTGGTGGAGGGGCCTGCTGTGCTGATTCTCAGTTGTGTGTGCCTGGAGGGAGCTGCCCTGCCCCCTGCCAGGTGCCATGCTCAGTGGGAGCTGTTTACCAGGAGAGGCCTCTGTTCCCTGGCATCCCTGCCTCTCTCAGGCACATGGTGAAACAAGGAGGAACAACAATTCTGTTGCGGCCAGATCTCTAGTCTGGAGTTAGCTCCCTGCTACTAACTAATGCAGCCTCCGAGTCTGCACTGATGTAGATGCTCCTGGGCCCCTCCCCCCCCCCCACCCTGGCGTGAGTGCACTAATCTGCACAGCTTGAGGGCGCTCAGCAGCAGGAGCTTCCTCCTGTCCCAGGGAGAACACAGGATCGTGGGCTTTGTCTGTTTTGGCACCCTGGGATCCAGGGTCTTGTGCTGCTTGAACTGCGCTCCTGTGGACCGACCGCCTCTCTTGGTGGCAACGGGACACAGCCATGTCTGTCCAGAGCCGGCCTGCCTAACCGACTGGCTTTTCCCAAATGCCCTTTACAGATATCGGACCAGAGTTTGTGCTGAGCATTCCCTCAGGCACACTTCCTCTAACTGTGACTCTAGGAATCTTGAGGCTTTACTGTCCCTCCTGAGGTTCTGCCCGATTTCCCTGCTAAGCACTTTTCCGTCCGGGAAAACGCCAGTGCAGATTTTTGAAGTTTCCACTTCTCCAGCTCTGGGCTTTCCTGTCCCAGAGGCTCTCACTTTAGCCCAGCTCCTCACGGGGCCCCTCCCCTACATTATTCTTTTTTATTTACTTATTTTTTGCCACCTTCCTACCTTGCTAGAAGCGAAAACCCTTTTCTCTGTAGCATTCCAGCCATTCTCTCTAAATCTCAGGTCAAATTCGTAGGCGTTCAGGATGTTCTAAAGGTAAGTTGGTGAGACCAGGTGGTTGAGGACTCCTACTCTTCCGCCATCTTTAGTCTGTAGAGATATTGATCTTGTATTTTCTAGAAGAGGTGATGTAAATTTGATTTTCTTTTTTTCTTTCTCTTTCTTTCTTTCTTTCTTTCTTTCTTTCTTTCTTTCTTTCTTTCTTTCTTTTCTTTCTTTCTTTCTAGATATTGATCTTGTATTTTCTAGAAGAGGTGATGTAAATTCTATTTTCTTTCTCTTTCTTTCTTTCTTTCTTTCTTTTTCTTTCTTTCTTTGAAGATTTTATTTTATTTATTCATGAGAGACACAGAGAGAGGGAGGCAGAGACACAAGCAGAGGGAGAAGCAGGCTCCATGCAGGGAACCTGATGTGGGACTCGATCCTGGGACTCCAGGATCATGATCCAAGCTGAAGTCAGATGCTTAACCATTGAGCCACCCAAGCATCCCCATCTCACAAATTTCTATATATTCTAAACATTTTGGGGATCCCTGGGTGGCGCAGCGGTTTGGCACCTGCCTTTGGCTCAGGATGCGATCCTGGAGACCCGGGATCGAATCCAACATCGGGCTCCCGGTGCATGGAGCCTGCTTCTCCCTCTGCCTGTCTCTCTCTCTCTCTCTCTGTGACTATCATAAATAAATAAAAATTAAAAAAAAACTACATTATATTCTAAACATTTTTTGTTTTCATTCAATTCTAAATATCTGATTTTCCTATGAAATTTTCTCTTTGTCCAATGGGTTAATTATATTAATTTACAAATAGGTTGTGTTTTTCCATGTAACTTTGTGTTATTGATTTCTGGGATAATTTTGATGGCCTGAGATTACACTTTATATGATTTCTGTTCTTTTACATTTGTGAAGATTTTTCTTGCAGTATAGAATGCCGTCTTCCATGATGAATGTTTCATGTGCATTTGAGAATAATATAAATTAAATTGATTTTTTAAATGTATTGCATTCTTGGGTTTTGAGAGCATTGTTATTCCAGATGCTTTCTATTCGTTCTAGCTATGATATTGTAGTATTCCTGCCTCTTTTCCCTTCTTTCCATCCCCTACCTGCTGTGTTGCCATAAATACCCTAAGACAACAGATTTATTGCTTTTGCTATTGCAGATTCCATAGGGTAGGTAGGAATGTAGTTCCAGGAAGAATTTTGGTAGTGATTGCTGTTACCATCCCTGAATGTCCTATAAATAGAACTTTCTTAGGATTCTTCATGATCTTTCAAGTGAGCTCTTAGTTTTGGCTCATAGAAATTTTGTAAGAGTGTCCAGTCCATAAAGGACCTGTCACAGTGGAACTTTCATTCCCTGCTAAACCTGGCTGAACCACAGGGGAATGTTCCATTTTTGTTTAGCTTGAGCAGGGTGGATATTGTCAAAAATATTTTCTGTTCTGTTAGATCACCTTTGTTTCATTTCAGCCATTTGGCAATCAAGAACACACTTTTCTTGTAGCTCTTTTTGTGTATATTGTTGACTTTGGATTGTAGGTTTTTACGACACTCTAGTACCCCACATGAGATATCTGGGAAACAGAACAGCCTTGGAATCCTCTGCTACATCATTTTTTGAGTCCCAAAGTTTACTTTCCATTTTGTAGCATCTTACTTATTTACTATAGATATATTGATTTTCCAGGGATTTGTTAATTGTAAGCAGGAGAACTTGGGAAGAAAGGAGCTACTCAATTTTGGCCATACTACCTGTTTTCTTTAAACAACGTGGATGAGAAAAAAAAAGAGAGTATACCTTTTTCCCTATGTGTGTGTATTATTGAACTTTGGAAATGTGACTTGTAACAGAATACAATATGTAACAAACATACGGCTATAAGTTCCTCTCCATAAGGAATATAAAAGGTAAAGATGTTTTCAATTTTTCTCATTTTAGGATATTTTAGTGTTGATATTCACATTGAGGGGAACCAAAGAAAAGAAGAGAAACCTCTGTGGCAAGTAATACTCACTGATAACAAAACATTGAATAAAGGGCAGAAAGTTTTAGGAAAACCATTTAATCTGGACATAACTCCAAATTCTTCTGAAAAACTGCCCTGTAGATCTGACTCATGTAGAATGAATTTGCCAGTTGTTTCTGAATTAATTATTTGTGATCGAAACTCTTCGAGAAAGAAGGCTGATTGCATGAATGTATGCGCAAAGTTGCAGTTTGATATGAAGCATGAGAAAACGCATGTTGGAGAGAAGTCTTATGGGTATAATAAAAACATGAAAGCTTTCAGTTATAGGAAAGATCATCAGAAACTTCAGTCCCTGGAGAAATCTTTTGAATATGATGAATTTGGGTAAGTTTTATATGATAAGACTGTGTTATAGGAGGGGAATCCTATAAGGATGATGAATTTAGGAAAAACTGTGATAAAGCAACTTTATTTAAGTATGTGAGAACTGCCGTAAGAGAGTAATGCTTTGATCTGAATAAATGTGGGAAATCCTGTGACAGAACCACCACTGTGAAATACAGTAAGGTTCACATGGCTGTGACACACTCAGAATGTGATGAAAATGAGAATAACTTCAGCAGGATCTTATCTCTTACTCAATCTCAGAGAACTGTTAAAGAACAGGGTGCTTTTGCAAGCAATAAATGTGACGAAAGTTTGAGCCAGAGCTCAACCTGTGTAGTACGAAAAAAGACACAAACTAGAGAAGAATTTTGTACAAATAATAGATGTATAAATGCTTTCTACCAGAAATTAGACCTTATAGTATGTTCGAGAACTCACACAGAAGCAGAACTCTACCAGTGTGGTAAATATGGGAGGTCCTTCCATCAAAATTCAGCCCTCAGTGTACATGAGCAAAGTGAAACTGGAGAGAAGTCATTTGAATGTCATGAATGCAGGAAATCCTTTTACCAGAAAGCAGAACTCATTCATTATCAGAGGAACCATTCGGGAGAGAAACCTGAGGAATGTGGAGAATCTTTTTGTTCAAATTCACACCTTATTCATTATCCAGGAACTGATATGACAGTTGGTCTCTATAAATGTAATAAATATGGAAAAACTTTCTGTCAGAAGTCAAACCTCTGTGAAAATCTAACAATTCACACAAAGGAGAAATCTTATGAAAACAGTGGATGTGGGAAATCTTACAAGTCTGCTCTCATAGTACACCAAAGAACACACACAGTAATGAAACCCTGTCAAAGTAATGTATATGGGAAAACATTCTTCAAGATGGTAAATCTAAAAGAACATCAGAGAATTCACACAGGGGAGAAATACTACAAATGTATTGAATGTTGGAAAACTTTCTCTAAGATATCACATTTCAGAACACATCAGAGAATTCATACAGGTGAAAAACCCTACAAGTGTTTTAAATGTGGGAAAACTTTCTCTCACAAGACACACCTTAGTGCACACCAGAGAATTCATATGGGGGAGAAACCCTATAAATGTAATGGATGTGGGAAAACTTTTGCTGATAATTCAAACCTCAGAGCACATCAAAATTCACACAGGGGAGAAACCCTATGAGTGTAATGAATGTGGGAGGTCTTTTGCCCATCTATCTGTTCTCAAAGCACATCAGAAAATTCATACAAATGAGAAACCCTATGAGTGTAATGACTGTGGGAGATCTTTTGTGCATAATTCAGCCCTTAGAGCACATCAGAGAATGCACACCAGAGAGAAACCCTATGAATGTAGTGACTGTAAAAAAGTGTTTGCCCATAATTCAGCTCTCAGAGTACATCAGAGAATTCATACAGAGGAGAAACCATATGAGTGTAATGAATGTGCAAAAATGTTTGCCCATAATTCAGCACTCAGAGCACATCAAAAAATTCACACAGGGGAGAAACTCTATGAATGTAATGAATGTGGAAAGACTTTTTCACAGAATACACATCTCAGAACACATCAGAGAATTCACACAGGTGAGAAACCTTATAAATTGGTGAGTGTGGGAAAACCTTCTCTCAGAAATCATACCTTAGTGGACATGAAAGAATTCACAAAGGGAAAAAACCTTATAAATGTAATGAATGTGGGAAAACTTTTGTCTGTAAGGCAGCCCTCATAGTCCATCAAAGAATTCACACAGGAGAAAAACCCTATGAATGTAGTGAATGTGGGAAAACTTTCTCCCAAAGGACACATCTCTGTGCACATCAGAGAATTCACACAGGGGAGAAACCTTATGAATGCAAGGAATGTGGGAAAGCATTTGCTGATAACTCAGCCCTCAGGGCACATCAGAGAATGCACACAGGAGAGAAACCCTATGAGTGTAATGAATGTGGGAAAACTTTCTCCAAGGCATCACACCTCCAGGAGCATCTGAGGACTCAAACAGGGGAGAAACCCTATGAATGTAATGAATGTGGGAAAACTTTCTCCCAGAAATCCTATGTTACTGCACATCAGAGAATTCATACAGGGAGAAACCTTTTGCCCATAATTCAACCCTCAGAGTACATCAGAGAACTCACACAGGCATAAAATCCTATGAATGTAATGAATGTGGGAAGAGTTTCTCCCAGAAGTCACATCTAAGTGCACACCAGAGAATTCATACAGGGGAGAAACCCTATGAGTGTAATGAATGTGGGAAAGCTTTTGCACAAAATTCAACTCTCAGAGTACACCAGAGAATTCACACAGGAGAGAAACCCTATGAATGTAATGAATGCAGGAAAACTTTTGTTCGTAAGGCAGCTCTTAGAGTACATCATACCAGAATCCACACCAGAGAGGAAAGCCTTGATTGTGGTGAATTTGGGAAGTCCTAAAGGGACTCCTACCTTAATTGATAGCACACAGTAAAAAAGCTCATATCACATAGATTGGCAGATTTTTTCACTTAAATATTTCCTCTTCCAGTGATTTCCTAGTCTGTTATTCATTTAAGTGATACTGGTCATGGAATATGCCGCTGTTACATTTAAGCTAAGTTTAGCCTTTAAAAATCACCTTACATTCTTTCTGTCCTATGTTATGTTGGAATAGAGGGATTTCTAGCACCTAGACTTGGGTGCTCTGTATTAAGCATGTTAGAGCATAAGCTGAAATATGAATAACTGGGTGAAACAATTCTCTAACAGATCTTCATGGGTTGGCTTTTAAAAATGTACTGTTGAGCTCTTAAAGATTTTGTTCTGTCGGTTAAATGCACATAGCTTAGTTAACTCTGTTGCAGTGGGACAAAACCCTATGAATATAATGTCAGAAGACCTATAAAATTCAGCCTGTCACTGTGCATCAGAGACTTCACATGAGGAAGAAAACAGTCAATATCCTCACTGATCAGAAGTCTTCATTAGAAACTAGAGTAATCTCAGGGAAAAAAACACAAAAGCCTTTGCTACATATTAATCATCAAATAAGGGCAGCCCTGGTGGCTTAGTGGTTTAGCGCCACCTTCAGCCCAGGGCGTGATCCTGGAGACTCAGGATCGAGTCCCATGTCAGGCTCCCTGCATGGAGCCTGCTTCTCCGTCTGCCTGTGTCTCTGCCTCTCTCTCTGTCTCTAAAAAATAAATTAAAAAAAAAACTTAAAATCATCAAATAAGATTTGACCAAAGTCTTATATTTTAATAAATCGTATTTTTAAATATTGAAAGTTTGCTTCAGATAATTTTTTTCCTGAGGAAACATATCAGTTTCAGAATTGAGGATAAAATCTTCACCTAGAATTTGTACCTAAATTTGTGGTTCATATGTAACATCAAGTTTTATAGAAAAAATACAGTAAAATATTCTCCTACACACACACTCACTGTGAAATGTGAAGTTTTAAAGATGGAGGAAGTTAACAAATTCTGTGAACAATACCAATACGTGTTTGTGGCTAGTCTCTGAGTTACGTGGTACATCTCTATCAGTTTATGTAACAATTCATTACCACTGACTAGTTCTAGTAGAAGGCAGCAGTCAAACCTGCTCTCGACCCTGTCCACTTTTGTTTTTTGAGTTCCAGTCTATGTTCTTCTGTTGGCTTCCCTCAGCTTGATGCTGTTGATGCAATGAAATTTTGACACCTTGTGTATATGTATCTGTGGGTATGCGGGTGGGCTGAATGATTCTTAAATGTTTATTTGGCTTTTGTTGTATCTACTAGTGGTTTATTTTGTACTGTGTAATTATAAAGGACATCATAGCCATGTGGTCTAAGCGTCTTGTACAGGATCTTTTTCCAACCTCATAATGTGTGCTCACACTGGAGCATTGCAAACCATTATTATTTTTATTCTGTTTGGACAGCAGTTTTTGGAATTGGAATGAAAAAGTCTCCTTTCATGTCATAAGTACCACATTGGTATTGAAAGGCAGACTAACTTTTGAGAAAACAATTTAGTATTGTATAGTCTTAGTCAAGAACATATTGGTCTGTCTGTCATCATTTGAGGCTGCATGGCTTAGCATAGAGAAGAAAGTAAATGCAGCCCACATTTTTAAAAAGCTGGACCACAAAATGTCTCTCAACTCTGGGCACATTGCATTCTGAGGTGTGATCTGGTAGATTGAGCATGAAGACAATAAGTCAATTGATTCCCTGAGTTCTATTCCCAATCCTCTGCTGATATCCTGTGAGGAATATGATGGCATATAATGGGAGAATAGGTATTTCTTTTACACTAGGTTGCTGCCACTTAGCAGCATCACTGCTAAAGAAAAGAGCCTGTAGTGAGAGCTCAGCATTGGATGAAGGCTGTACCTTCATATCATACCACCAGGGCTAGTAGACCAGCCCCTGAATCAGCACTCTTTGTAGCAAGGAGGTTCCTTCCAGCAGATAAGAAAGTGTGCACCTCCACCTCTGACACCTTGATACAACTGAGCTTAGTGCACAATGTTCAAAAGGAAATGATAGAAAAAACATTTTTTTCTGCCTGCCTGATTTTTCAGAAAACTATAGTATGAAAAGGAAATTATCAAACCCGGAGTACTTTCAAAAAATTAACTTCAATTTACAATAGTTTTAGGTTTGAATAAAAATTACCAACACTAGTTCTTACAGACTCACCCAGTTCCTCTTACGAACATCTTATTCTGGTATATTTGTCTTACCTAAGTAATGACACTGATACATTATTAAGTAAACATTTTTCAGATCACACTGGTTTTTCCCTAATTAAAAAAAATATATTTTATTAGAGAGAGGGAGGGAGGAGAGAGAATCTGAAGCAGACTCCGTACTGAGTAAAGACCTCAACACTGGGCTCAATTCCATGAATGCGAGATCAAGACTTGAGCTGAAACCAGGAGTCCAACGCTTAACCCAGTGAACCACCCAGTTGCACCTTTCCCTAATATTTTTGTATTTCAAGATCCCATCCAGGATACCACATTACATCTAATAGTCTTGTCTCCTTATCTTTTACTGGTCTGTAACAACTTCTTAAATCTTCCATATTTCAGTTTCCTTGACAGTTTTGAGGAGTACTTGTCAAAAATTTTATAGAATACCCCTCAATTTGGGTTTATATATGTTTTATGTATACACACACACACACACACATATTTAATGATTGCACTGGCATTACAAATTTGTTTTGTTTTTGTTTTGTAGGAAGACCACAGAAATAAAATGCTATTCTCATCATATTAATGGTATATGCTGTCAACATGAAAAATTTAGGTTTGTATCCCTCAAAAGCATGAGTAAGTGAGCAGTATGCTACTGGTAATAATTTATTTTATAAGTTACCACACTAAACATAAGCTAAGAATCCTTTTTATATGTTTCTGATATTAATGTTGGAAAAAGTATAAATGCAGATAGGTTAAAAATAACACCTAGAATTTAGAAACTTCACACAGATCCAGTATGTAGTCCAAAATTTTTGTTTTTAATGTTTATTGGAATATTAATGAATCATTGTCCTTTGCCCCCAAGGATTTAGCTTCAGAATTTTATCTTCATACTTCATCATCATAGTGGTGCCCAATTCTTCTATTCCATTTAATTCCTAGAGTTTGGACTTTGAATAATAAAAGGACTGAAAGTAAATTTGTTTGCATTTCATGAGCTAATCAACCTAGATTGTTATGTTAACCCAGATAACAATAGGAGATATGAAGAATGACCAGCCATCATAACTAAAATCTATGATAATAGGAGAAATAAGTAAAATTTTAAAAGGTGGAATATTAAAAAGCTAAATGTAAAGGATTTTTAAAAAAAACATTGATAAATTGAATGGTACTAGTCAGAAGACTTAAAAGGAGTGGGTATGTTACCATTATAAAGCTAAGTTTAGACATACAAGCTAGATCCATAGGTAAATGACATAGATATATAAAGATGTAGGGGCAGATGGTCACTCCCAGATAATACCTTAATAGCTAAACTATGGAAGGATTATAAGGAAGCAAGTTACTAGTGAAGCAAGACACATGGGCATGTTATTGCACACATACAATCCATATTGTCAGATATCAGTGCAAGTGAAAATCTAATAGGAACTCTTATAACAACAACACTTCTGGGAGAGAACTATATTGATTGGAGTCCATGTAGAAAACAGTTTTGTTGATAAACATGTTCTCAAACAGAGGCATATACCTCTGATAAAAGATAATGCAACAGTGCGGGTACATGTAATCATGTCTCTATTGAGATAAACAGGAATATCTTATTATTATACTTATTATACTAAGAATATACTTATTCTAACAAGTATCTTACTTGTTAGACTACTCAGGAAGCCAGGGAAAATTGTTGATGACCAGAGTGCAGTAAATCTGAGAGAGAAAGATCAGAAACCAGAAAGCACAGTGAGAAAGTCATTAGTACTGAAAATAAGGAAACAAGAGACCATTGAATAAACTGAACCTGGAAAAAGAGCTAGACTATACATCTTGATACACAACTCAGGAGAAAGAAAAAAGTCATACTTTGAGAAATGAAGACGGCCTAAAAATGCCAAACTGCCACATTGCCAGAGATTGTGCTGTACTAACCACTGACAGCTAAACTAAATTGCTAAAAAAAACTCGTAGGACCTAAAATGATAATGCTGATAAATATAAAATTTATTACAGGAAAAAAGGTGAAATATAGCAACATTATTAAAGTAAGGATTTGCATCACAGCCAAAGGCTGCTTCATACTGGGGTTGGGAAAAGGGCCAGGCATGATCTCCCATTTTTGTCTATCACATGAATATAATTCACTGTCAGAAAGAACCACTGTGCACAGAATCACTCAGAAAACCAAAATGGATTTACTGTTGGAGTTTCTTACACCCTTTCAAATATGTGAGCATATTCTTACTATGTAACCAGCCCCTAACAACAGAGGACTCTGAAGGTCTCAGAGAAAACAGATGTAAATCATTAATCACACTGTTACTAATAAACACTGCTGATAAGCTGTTAAAACCTGCCCCCAAGCATCCTGGACTGCTGGTTTCAAAGAAACTATTAATATATTTCATTCCTTAACCAACAGATAATGATGTGCGCATATGTTAGCTCAGTATTCCCGGTCTGCAGAATTTAACCCTTACAGCAAAGTCTACCACCCTGATCTTGGGTCAAAATATTTTATAACAACAAAATTCACTCTTAGTTTGATAGCAATCATGTAAATGTCTTTCAACAGCATATATTCAAACAATCAAAATGCTGACACATATTTCAAAGAGTTGTAATAATGAGTAAGGAATTGTGTCATTTAAACTATCTTAGAATGCAGCACAAATTGTTTCTTAAATTTTTGCCCTTTGTTTTTGCCTGCCTGATCTATAGCTATATGCACTTTATGTATACATCTAATTAAGAACCCAATCAGTCTGTCATCACTTAAGTCTAAATCTTTAGGCCAGTTCTAGTTCATAGACATAATATTCTGTGAAATGGAAACCATAAGAGACAGCCATATTAGTATTATCCTACATAGTCATTGAGTTCTGATCTGTTCATTGATTAGGAGGACATAAAGTAATCCTAGAAGTATGTTTATTATGTTGGCTATTGTACCGCTCCCTCATTTCTTTGAAAGTGGAGGAATTTTGGCAGTCTTTTGCTCCAAGGGACATCTGAGTCTAAGCTAAAAGAGCATATTATTCACTTGTCTGAGCTTCTCAAAAGGCACCAAAGTTATCTTGGATTTCCCCCCATTTATAACACCCGAATGTTGGCTCCTTTCCACTCAGTAACAATCTCACATTGCCCTCATTTACCATTAATTTTAAAATAAACCTTTCTCCTTGAAGTCAGTGATAGTAATGGTAACAAGATGAGATGACCAGGGCTTATTTGGGGGGCCATTCCTAGTCATACAGAACTGGATTGGATAAATACAGAGAAATACAGCTATTCAACTCTCTAGGCAACAAAACATTTGCATAGTCAAGCCCGACCATGTGAAAGATAATGAGAAGACCGTCCATCCCATCAGTATCTTAAAGTTCTCACCATTTCAAGTTAACCTATAGTTTCTGGTTTTGAAATATTTCTTGGACCTTGATTTTAGCCCCATTAAGGCCTTCCAGATATGGCATTAAAAATAAAAAAATTGTAAAGCTGAGTTTTATGTAAATTTAGTTTTCATCTCCTTTGTTATGGACTGAATGTTTATGTCCTCCATCCAGAATCCATATTTTGAAGGTTTAACCCCCTTTTATGATGGTATTGAGGTCTGGAGCATTAGGAGGTAATTATGTTTAGATGAGTTCATGAGTATAGAACCCACATAAAGAGTCAATGTCCTTGTAAGGTGAGGAAACCAGAGCCCTCCTTGTCTGATTCGTGTGAAGATACTGCATGAAAGGAAGCTATCTGTAAACCAGCATGAGGACCTTTACCAGAACTCCCACCATGCTGCCAATCTGATCTCAGACTTCCAGGCTCCAGGACTGTGAGAAAGAGATATTTGTTATTTAAGCCACCACATCTGTGTTATTTTGTTATAACAGCATGAAGATATCACATTTTATCTATCTAAAACATAGTGATTTATCTAATGAAGACTCACTGTTAGACTCCTTATGTTAAGTGGCAAAACATAATACTGTAAGTTTGTAGATTAGTGCTTCTATCCTTTGTCACCCTCCACTTATTGAAGCAGGTATTTTAATTGCTAATTCCAGTTTTTTATTAAATGGTTACTTTGAGGTTAACAGAGAATATGGTGTTTATTTCTCCACTGTTAGACTGCACAGGCAGTCAAGTGAGTACCTTCACCTGAAGAAATGAAACTAGGAGGATAAAGTGATAGAATATGTCCTGTACCAATCCTTTGATAATATTAGAATCATTAGCTTCAGTCATTGGGCACTTGAAGACAAACCCAAAAGTGTAACAAGTCAATATCCATTTTATTACTTCCAGAGCCAGTAATATTTGATGCTATTTGTGATAGTGTCGATGAAGACTGTTTAATAAGATATCCAGATACCAAAATTCAAGATATATGTTATATAGTCAAATATTGCCAGGAATGAAAAGAAGGACAAAATGGTGACCTATAATGAAGACAAAAATGATCACCATAGAAGACTCAGAGAAAAAAACAGATGATGGAATTAGTAGACAAGAAAATTTTAGAAAGCTAGTATAGGATTTCCTGTTTCAATTCCAACATGGAAAGAGATTAGAAGTTGTTACTTCTGTCCATACAATGATAAAAGCTGAAAGAAATAAAAATCAAAGATTTTTTTTTCTGAACCCATCAGAGAACTGAGATCACAGGTCAAACCATCATACTAAAAACATAGAGGGACAGGCACTTCCAGAAATATACAGCTGAGATCTGCTTACCTGAGGTAGATGCCATAGGAGCCATAGCTGGTAGGAATACTTAAATGGTAATTTTAATTAATTACTGCAGTCTGAATATGCACTGCTTTGAGAGGGAGAAATTTCTGGGTCCTGACATCAGTTTTAGTTTTACATTTTAATAAGCTTTACTCACAGGAACCCCCTCAGGTTCTTGTGGAAATCTGAGAAATATTCCTCATGGCTCTGGAGGAGGGGAGTAAGTGGAATCATTATAAAATATACCTAAAGCCTTCCCCAAAGAAAGTCATAGTCATACAAAAGATTTTTGGGAGCCTTATCCTGGCTGAGGGAAGGAAATTATTTCCATTCTAGTCCACTTCAGCCTTGTCATATTACCTAAAGAGGAAAAAAACAATCAATAGAGGTTGAGGCTTTAATTAAATAGATTTAGAATTCACCAAGGGGAAAAAGTGAAGTTGGGGGGGAGAGCTGTACCATTGGATAAGGGTCAGAAACACTTGTAAAGGTCACAGTTCTGAGAAATAGTCCCAATAAAGGAGTGAGATTTAATTGGAATGTTTGGAGCATTCCCTTTCTCATATACCAGATGAGTATACCAACATAATATAATATATATATTACATATATATATTATATATATATTATAACATCATATAACAACTGGATTACAACTGAAAGAGCTGCAAAAACAGACTCTGATGAGGAGTAATTAGGGAAACTCAGTATCAAGAGGAGACACATGTATAACAGGAATTTGAAGCATTTGGTGCCTATTGTTAGAGCAAATTTTAAGCACAGCCCAACTCCTAGTTATAAATTCTTACACTGAATGTTCATTTATTTCAATTTCTGTTACCCAGTACAATATGTCTATTTTTAAATAAAAAAATAATAGTAGGGGCGGGGCAAGATGGCAGAGGAGTAGGGTCTCCAAGTCATCTGTCCCCACCAACTTACCTAGATAACTTTCAAATCTTCCTGAAAACCTACGAATTCGACCTGAGATTTAAAGAGAGAACAGTTGGAATGCTACAGAGAGAAGGGTTTTTGCTTCTAACGAGGTAGGAAGGTGGAAAAAAAAACTAAAAAGAATCAAATGGGGGAGGGGCCCCCGAGAGGAACCGGGCTAAGACTGGGCAGCAAAAGCCTCCTGGGAAGGAAAGCCCAGTCCGGGAGAAGCAGGAACTTGAAAAATCCGCACTGGATTCTTCCTGGATGGAAAGGCACTTAGCAGGGAACTTGGGCAGAATCACAGGAGGGGCAGTGGAACCTCCAGGTTCTCAGAGGCTAATAGAGGAAGCCGCCCCGGGGAGACCGCGCCACATACCGTGGGCCAATCTCAGCAAAGGGCTGGAGTGCGGGCGGTGGGGCCTCAGGGAGAAGCCGGTGGGTCAGACGGGGTGCGGGCAGAGGGCTCTGCGCCCTGCTGCCTTCGGGAGACGCAGCCCCAGGACCACAATTCCAGCAGCACAGGCTCTGGATCCCAGGGAAGCCCAGCGGACACAGCCCAGGATCCTGTTGATCCCCCCTAGGACAGGCGGAGGCGGGGAGGGCACAGGACAGCAAGGACTCTTCTGCTGCTGGGCACCCCCAAGCTGTGCAGATAAGCACCCCCTGACAGCCCTGGAACACCTATGCCAGTGCAGACTGGAATTCTGCGGTAGTTACTACGGGAGCTGACTCTAGAGCTGGAGACCTGCCCTGCCCGCCAGTGTTGTTCCTCCCTGTGTCACCCTGTACCTGGGACAGAGCAGGGCCTCCAGGAACTGGGGCCTCACAGGATAAACAGTTCCCACTGAGCCTGGCACCCAGTGGAGGGGTGGAGCAGCTATCCATAGGTGCACGCACTTGAGAATAGCACAGCAGACCACTCCTACAGAAGACAAGCTGGAAGAACAGGGAAGAGCCAGCTCTTGACCCAGCAGTGCTGGAAAGCTCCAGGGGAAGTCAACAGATTTACAGTACCAGAGGGTATGCCTCCTTTTTTCTCTTTTCTTTCCTTTTTCCAGTACAACTCGTTTTTATATCAGACTGTAAATTTCCAATTTTTTTCTCTTTTCCCACCTTAACTACAATATTTTACCACCTCTTCATTTTTAAGATTCTTCCTTTTTCACTTTCATATTTCTACAATTACAGGTCCTAGATATATTTTTCACTCCTAGATTCCCTTCACTGTACTCAACTTCATTTGGGGGAGGTAAACAAGATATGTTTTGTTTTGTTTTCTACTTTTTGTTTTCTGTGCCTCATTTTGTTCTACAATGGCAGAAGTTAATACCTTCTAAAACATGACCAGTATGCACCCAGAACCAAGTGGTATACTGTGCTGGTTCATTCTTTGAGATTCCTCATTCCCATTCTGCCCCCGTCTTTTATCTCACTTATTTTTTGGTGGTCAGTGTTGGGGCCCTATATTTATATATATATACGTATACATACATATATGTATGTATATGTATACATATATAAATATAAATAAATTTGGGACTGAACATCTTCTAATATACAGAACTTAATATACTCAGAAACAAGAGGATCACCCTCTAGAACCACATTCCTCTCAAGTGCACATGGAACTTTCTCCAGAATAGACCACATACTTGGTCACAAATCAGGTCTCAACTGATACCAAAAGATTGGGATTATCCCTGCATATTTTCAGACCGTAATGCTTTGAAACTAGAACTCAATCACAAGAAGAAATTTGGAAGAAACTCAAACACGTGGAGGTTAAAGAGCATCCTGCTAAAAGATCAAAGGGTCAATGAGGAAATTAGAGAAGAATTAAAAAGATTCATGGAAACTAATGAAAATGAAGATACAACTGTTCAAAATCTTTGGGATACAGCAAAAGCAGTCCTGAGAGGGAAATACATCGCAATACAAGCATCCCTCAAAAACTGGAAAAAAACTCAAGCTAACCTCAGAACTAAAGAAACTGGAGAAAGAACAGCAAATAAAACCTACACCCAACAGAAGAAGATAGATGATAAGGATTTGAGTAGAACTCAATGAAATGGAGACCAGAAGAAATGTAGAATAGATCAACAAAACCAGGAGTTGGTTCTTTGAAAGAATTAGTAAGATAGATAAACCATTAGCCAGCCTTATTAAAAATAAAAAAGACTAAATTAATAAAATCACAAATGAAAAAAAGAGAAAAAAAAGAAAAAAAGAGAGATCACAACCAATACCAAGGAAATAAAAACAATTTTAAAAACATGAGCATCTATCCGCCAATAAATTAGGCAATCTAGAAGAAATGGATGCATATCTGAAAACCACAAACTACCAAAAGTGGAACAGGAAGAAATAAAAAAACCTGAACAGGCCAATAACCAGGGAGGAAATTGAAGCAGTCATCAAAATCCTCCCAAGACAGAAAAGTGCAGGGCCAGATGGCTTCCCAGGGGAATTCTATCAAACGTTTAAAGAAGAAACAATACCTATTCTATTCTAACTGTTCTGAAAGATAGAAAGGGACGGATTACTTCCAAACTTGTTCTATGAAGCCAGCATCCCCTTATTTCCAAAATCAGACAAAGACCCCGCCAAAAAGGAGAATTATAGACCAATATCCCTGTGAACATAGATGCAAAATTCTCAACAAGATACTAGCCAATAGGATCCAACAGTACATTAGGTAGATTATTCACCATGACCAAGTGGGATTTATCCCCAAGATGGAAAGCTGGTTGAACACTCAGCAATCAACATGGCAGTACTAATCAACAAGGAAAAAATAAGAACCATATGAGCCTCTCAATAGATGCAGAGAAAGCATTTGACAAAATACAGCATCCATTCCTGATCAAATTTTTTCAGAGTGTAGGTATAGAGGGAATATTCCTCAGCATCTTAAAAGCCATCTATGAAAAGTCCACAGGTAATACCATTCTCAATGGGGAAACACTGGGAGCCTTTCCCCTAAGATCAGGAACAAGACAGGGATGTTCACTCTCACCACTGCTATTCAACATGGTACTGGAAGTCTTAGCCTCAGCAATCAGACAACAAAAAGAAGTAAAAGTCATTCAAATTGACAAAGAAGAAATCAAACTCTCCCTCTTTGCAGATGACATGATACTGTACTTAGAAAACCCAAAAGACTCCACCCCAAGATTGGTAGAACTCCCACAGCAATTCGGCAGTGTGGCAGGATACAAAATCAATGCCTAGAAGTCAGTGGCATTTCTATACAGTAACAATGAGTCTGAAGAAAAAGATATTAAAGAGTCCATCCCATTTACAATTGCACCCAAAAGCATAAGATACCTAGGAATAAACCTAACCAAAGAGGTAAAGGATCTATACCTTAAAAACTACAGAATATTTCTGAAAGAAATTGAGGAAGACACAAAGAGATGTAAAAACATTCCATGCTTGTGGATTGGAAGAACTAATATGGTGAAAATATGTATGCTACCCATGGTAATTTACACTTTCAATGCAATCCCTATTAAAATACCATGGAATTTCTTCAGAGAGTTGGAACAAATAATCTTAAGATTTGTGTGGAATCAGAAAAGACTCCGAATAGCCAGGGGAATATTGAAAAAGAAAACCAGAGCCGGGGGCATCAGAATGCCAGATTTCAAGTTGTACTACAAAGCTGTGATCATCAAGACAGTGTGGTACTGGCACAAAAACAGACCCATAGATCAATGGAACAGAATAGAGAACCCATAAATGGACCTTTAACTTTATGGTCAACTAATATTCGACAAAGCAGAAAAGACTATCCACTGGAAAAAGATCAGTCTCTTCAATACATGGTCCTGAGAATATTGGACAGCCTTGTGCAGAAGCATGAAACTAGACCATTCTCTTATATCATACCCAAAGATAAACTCAAAATGGATGAAAGATCTAAATGTGAGACAAGAATCCATCATAATCCTAGAGGAGAACACAGGCAACACCCTTTTTTAACTTGGCCACAGCAACCTGCAATATACATCTATGAAGGCAAGGGAAACAAAAGCAAAAATGAATTATTGGGACTTAATCAAGATGAAAAGCCTATGCACAGCAAAAGAAACAGTCAACAAAACTAAAAGACAACCTACAGAAATGGAGATGTTTGCAAATGACAGATCTGATGAAGGGCTAGTATCCAAATTCTATAGAGCTTTTTAAACTCAACACCCAAGAAACAAACAATCCAATCATCAAATGAACAGAGGACTGGAACAGGAATTTCACCAAAGAAGACATACACATGGCCTATTGGCTTATTAGCACATGAGAAAATGCTCCGCATCACTTGCCATCAGGGAAATACAAATCAAAACAACAAGAGATACCACCTCACACCAGTGAGAATGGTGAAAATTACCAAGACAGGAAATAACAGATGTTGGAGAGGATGTGGAGAAAGGGGAACTCTCTAGCACTGTTGGTGGGAATGTGAACTGGTACAGCCACTCTGGAAAACTGTGTGGAGGTTCCTCAAAGAGTTAAAAAAATAGAGCTACCTATGACCCAGCAATTGCACTACTGGGGATTTACCCCAAAGACACAGATGCAGTGAAATGGCAGACCCTGCACCCCAATGTTCATGGCAGCAATGTCTACAATAGCCAAACTGTGGAAGGAGCCTAGGTATCCATCGAAAGATGAATGGATAAAGAATATGTGATATATATTTACAATGGAATATTACTCAGCTATTAGAAACAACAAATACCCCCATTTGCTTCAACGTGGACAGTACTGGAGGGTATTATGCTGAGTGAAGTAAGTGAATCAGAGAAGGACAAACGTTATATGGTTTCATTCATTCAGGGAATATAAAAAAATAGTGAAAGGGATTCTAGGGGAAAGGACAGAAAATGAGTGGGATAAATCAGAGAGGTGACAGAAGATGAGAGACTCTGAACTCTGGCAATGAACAAGGGGTTGGAAGGGGAAGTGGGCTGGGGGATGGAGTGACTGGGTGTTGGACACTGAGAGGGGCACATGATGGGATGAGCACTGGGTGTTACACTATATGTTGGCAAATCAAACTCCAATAAAAAAATATACAAACAAAAAACAACATCATCATCAACAACAACAACAAACTTGCCAGTTCAGGCCAGAGACCAAACACTGCCCAAGGCAGGCAAGGAGAGCCTCTATAGATTGGCTTTAAGGATAGAGCAGCCAAAACACAACAGCAGAGCACATGCAACACACACAGGAGACAGTTCCTGAAACACCAAGCCCTGACACTACATGATCTCTTTTCCATAAGACCATTACTTTCAGAAGCAAGACACAAAACTGGCTTTTGTAACACAAAGAAGGCAGAGACGTAGACTAAATGCCAAGACAGGAATTTATCTCAAATGAAATACCATAATAAGGTTTTGCCAGAGATCTTAGTGAAACAAATATAAGTAACACCTGATGGAGAATTTAAAGCAACAATCATAAAGAGTCTCATTTGTTTGGGACAAGAATAGAAGGCATCAATGAAACCCTTACTACAGAGATAAGAATTTTAAAAAATCAGATGGAGAGTAAAGTAAATGAGACTAGAAACATGTTTGATACAATGAAAAGCAGGCTGGAAGAGGCAGAGGAAAAAATTAATGACTTGGAGAAAAAGTAATGCCAAGTAAGGAAGCTGGAAAAAAGAAAGAAGAATCATACAACATGAGAATAGGCTTAGAGAACTCAGTGGCTCCATCAAATGTAATTAACATTTGTTTTATAGGAATCCCAGAAGAAGAAGAGAGATAAAAGGGGGCAGAAAATTTATCTGAAGAAGTAATAATAATAATAATAATAATAATAATAATAATAATAATAGCTGAAAATTTCCCTAATCAAAGAAGGAAACAAATATCTAGATCCAGGAGGTACAGAGAACTCACATCAAAATGAACAAAAGCAGGCCAACACCAAGACATCTTGTAATTAAATTTGCAAAATATATTGGTAAAGAAAAATCATAAAAGAAGTAAGATAAAAGAAGTTCTTAACTTAGGGAAAACCCATAAGGCTAGGAGAGTTCTCAATGAAAATTTAACAAGTCAGAAGAGAGTGGCATGATATATTCAAAGTACTCAATGGGAAAGCCTGCAGCCAAAAACACACTATATGCTAGGCTATTTTACAGAACAGAAAAGATTAAGAGTTTCCTAAACAAACAAACAAAAAAAAGTAAAAGAGTTCATGACCACTAAACCAATCCTGTAAGAAATAATACAGGGAACTCTTTGAGTTGAAAGAAGAGACCGAAAGTGACAAAGAAAAGAAAGGATCAGAGAAAATCTCAGAAATAATGGCAAGTAATAACATGGCACTAAATATACACAATAATTACTTTGAATGAAAATGAACTAAATACTAGAGTTAAAAGACATAGAGTGTCAGAATGGATAAAAAACAAGACCTATCTATATGCTGCCTGCCAGGGACTCATTAGATCTTAAGACATCTACAGATTGAAAATGCAGAGATGGAGAAACATTTATCACTCAACTGAATGTCAAAAGAAAGCCAGAGTAGAACTACTTACATCAGAAAAGCTAGACTTTACAACTAAGACTGGGGGAGGGGAAGATGGCGGAAGAGTAGGGGTCATCAATTCACCTGGTCTCACAAACTTACCTAGATAAGTTCAAAAACATGGAATCAGGGAGGGCACAATTCAGCGAGAACTCTCCTGCCACTGGGTGACCCCAAGCTGTGCAGATCAGTGCACCCATGTTGCCCTGGGAGCATCTAGACCAGTGTGGACTGGGAGACTGCTTTAGTTACTAGCGGAAAGCTGACTCCAGAGCTGGAAATCTGGCTGCCGCCATTGTTGTTTTTCCTCCTTGTTTCACCTTGTGCCTGAGAGGCAGGGCTGCCAGGGAACTAAGACCTCATGGGGTAAACAGCTCCCACTGAGCCCAGCACCTGGCAGGGGGCGGGGCAGCTCTGCCCAGGCACACACACACTTGAAAATCAGCACAGCAGGCCCCACCCCCAGTTCATTTTTCCAGATGAACTGCTGGAAAAACAGGGAAAGAGCAAGTTCTTCACCAAGCAGTGCTGGAAATCTCCAGGACCCAGGGAAAATCGAGGGAAAATAGGATATAAATATAAACAGTCCTTTTTTTTTTAACCCTTTGTTTCCTTTTTCCATTACACCTCGTTTTTATATCAGACTAAAAGTTCCAATTTTTTTCTCTTTTCCCACCTTAACTACAATATTATACAAGCTCTTCATTTTTAAGTTTCTTCCAGTTTAACTTTCATATTTCTACACTTACATTCTTAGATACATTTTTCACTTCTGGATTCCCTTCAACATATTCAATTTAATTTTGGGAGACATATGAGATTTAGGGTTTGTTTGTTTGTTTTTTTTTCTCCCTCATTTTGTTTTACAATGGTGGAAGTTAGTACCTTCTAAAACACAACCAACATACACCCAAAACCAAGTGAAACACCGTGCTGGTTCATTCTGTGAGATTATATTCTTCCTTCCTTCCCATTCTTACCCCCTCTTTTATCTTGTTTATGTTTTTGTGGTCAATGTTGGGGATTTCTGAAGTATTGTTGGTTTATATAAATTTGGGATTGAGCATCTTCTAACATAAAGAACAAAGTACACTCAGAACCAAGAGGATCAGCCTCTAGGACCCCTCAGGTAGACTACACTCTCTCTTTACCACCATTTCCTCACCATGACCATCTCTCCTTTTTTTCTTCTCTTTTTCCTCTTTTCTTTACTTTTTAAATTCTTTTTTCTTCTTTGTTTTTGGCTTTATATTTTTACTACTTTGTTTTAGAATTTTGATTTTCACCTTAGTGGTCCTTTTGTTTTATTTTGTTCTATTTTGTTGATCTTCTTTTTCTTTTGTTTTCTGGTCTCTGACCTCTTCAAAATAATCTAGGGTGGATTTTACTTAGGTCATGGTTAATATTTTACTTAGGTTGTGGTTAGCCTGCTCATACAGCCACTCTGCACTGAACAAAATGACTAGAAGGAAGAACTCACCACAAAAGAAAGAACCAGGGATCCCTGGGTGGCGCAGCGGTTTGGCACCTGCCTTTGGCCCAGGGCGCGATCCTGGAGACCCGGGATCGAATCCCACATCGGGCTCCCAGTGCATGGAGCCTGCTTCTCCCTCTGCCTGTGTCTCTGCCTCTCTCTCTCTCTCTCTCTCTCTCTGTGACTATCATAAATAAATAAAAATTAAAAAAAAAAGAAAGAACCAGAAACAGTACTCTCTGCCACAGAGTTACAGAATATGGATTTCAATACGATGTCAGAAAGTCAATTCAGAAGCACAATTATAAAGCCACTGATGGCTCTCATAAAAGGCATAAAGGACTCTAGAGACTTTGTTACTGCAGAATGGAGACCTAATCAGGTCAAAATTAAAAATCAATTAAATAATATGCAATCCCAACTGGATGCTCTAATTGCTAGGGTTAATGAGGTTGTGAAAGAGTGAGCAACATAGAAGACAAGTTGATGGTAAGGAAGGAGGCTGAGGAAAAAAGAGGAGGAATCAAGAGATCATGAGGAAAGGCTTAGGGAAATAAATGATAGCTTGAGAAGGAAGAATTTATGTATAATTGGGATTCCATAAGAGGCTGAGAGGGAGAGAGGACCACAAAATATATTTGAACAAATCATAGCTGAGAACATCCCAAATCTGGGGAAGGAAACAGGCATACAGATCCAGGAGATAGAGAGGCCCCCTCCAAAATCAATAAAAACCTCAACATTTAATAGTGAAACTTGCAAATTCCAAAGATAAAGAGAAAACTCTAAAAGCAGTGAGAGACAAGAGATTCATAATTTATGGGGAGAAATATCAGATTAACAGCCTACCTCTCCATAGAGACCTGGCAGGCCATAATGGGTTGGCATGGTATATACAGGGTACTAAATGAGAAGAACATGCCGCCAAGAATATGTTATCCAGCAAGGCTATCATTCAGAATAGAAGGAGAGATAAAGAGCTTCCAAGATAGGCAGAAACTGAAAGACTATGTGACCACCAAACTAGCTCTGCAAGAAATATTAAGGGGGACCCTGTAAAAGAAAGAGGGAGCACAGAGAAACAATTACACAAAAACAGGGACTGTATAGGTAATGATGACACTAAATTCATATCTTTCAGTAGTTACTCTGAACGTGAATGGGCTAAATGATTCCATCAAAAGACACAGGGTATCGGACTGGATAAAAAAGGAAGACCCATCTATTTGCTGTCTACAAGAGACTCATTTTAGACCTAAATGAGGTCTAAATGAAATGAAAATGAGGGGGTGGAGAATCATTTACCATTCAAATGGACCTCAAAAGAAAGCAGAGAGTACTGTTTCTGATTCTTTCTTTTGTGGTGAATTCTTCCATCTAGTCATTTTGTCCATGCAGAGTGGCTGTATGAGCAGGTTGAGTAAAAAATATCAACCACAACCTAAATAAAATCCACCCTAGGTGATTCTGAAGAGGTCAGAGACTATAAAATGAAAAAAGATCAGAACAAAATGAAACAAAAGGGCCAGTAAAGTGAAAAAAATTTTAAACAAAAAGTAGTAAAAATAAAAGGCCAAAAACCACAAATAAGAAGAAAACAGAAAAAGAGGGGAAAAAAGTAAAGAAAAGAGGAAATAAGAAAAAAGGGGAGGGTTGGATGATGGTGGTGAAGAGGTGGTAGTGGAGAGAGAATGTAGTCTACCTGAGTGGTCCTAGAGGCTGATCCTTTTGGTTGTGAGTGTATTTTGTTCTTTATGTTAGAAGATGCTCAATCCCAAATTTATATAAATCAGCAATACTTGTAGAAAGCCCCAACATTGACCACCAAAATATAAACAAGATAAAAGGGGGACAGAATGGGAAGGAAGAGAGAATATAATCTCACAGAATGAACCAGCACAGTGTTCCACTTGATTCTGTGTGCATGCTGGTCATGTTTTAGAAGGTACTAACTTCCACAATTGTAGAAAAAAAATGAGGCATAAAAAAACAAAAGACACAGAATAAAATCCCATATCTCATACATCTGCCAAAATTAAATTGAATACGTTGAAGGGAATCCAGAAGTGAAAAATATATCTAAGAAAGCAAGTGTAGAAATACGAAAGTCAGAAAGGAAAAAACTTAAAAATGAAGAGCTGGTAAAATATTGTAGTTATGGTGAGAAAAGAGAAAAAATGGGAAACTATTTAGTCTGGTATAAAAATCAATTGTAATGGAAAAGGGGGAAAAAGGTGGGGGACCCTCTAGTTCTATTATCCTATTTTCCCTCAATTTTCCCTGGGTCCTGGAGCTTTCCAGAGCTGTTTGGTCCAAAACTTGTTCTTCCCTTGTTCTTCCAGCAGTTTGTTTGGGGGAAGGGCCTGCTGTGCTGATTCTCAGGTGTGTGTGACTGGACGGAGCTGCCCCACCCCTGCTGGTTGGGGAAAATGCCCTGTCCCTGCCAGCTGCTGAGCTCAGTGGGAGCTGTTTACCCCGTGAGGCCTGTGTTCCCTGGCAGCCTGTCTCTCCCAGGCACAGGGTGAAACAGGAGGAAAAACAATAATGGCAGTGGCCAGATTTCCAGCTCTGGAGTCAGCTCTCTGCTAGTAACTAATGCAGTCTCCTAGTCCAGACTGGCCTAGTGCTCCCGGGGTGGCACGGGTGTACAGATCTGCATAGCTTGGGGGCACCCAGTGGCAGAAGAGTTCTTGCTGTCCTGTGCCCTCCCCGCTTCTGCCTGCCCCAGGGGGAAGGCAGGATTGCAGGCTTTGCTTGGGTACCTTGGGTATCCAGGGTCCTGTGCTGCTGGACCTGTGCTCCCGGGGCTGCCTCTCCTGCAGAGAATAGGGCTCAGCCACCTCTCTCTGGAGCCAGGCCACCTACCGACTGGCTTGTCCCAAATGCACCGGAGGGCTTCAGTTCTCCAGCCCTATACCGATATTGCCCTGTGGTTTGTGGTGAGCTTTCCCCTGGGCGCCCCTACTCTTCTTGTGATTCCAGGAATCTTGAGGCTTCACTTCCCCTCCTGGGATTTTGCCTGATTTCCATGCTAAGCTATTTTCCATCCGGGAAAACTCCGACATGGATTTTTAAGGATCCTGCTTCTCCAGTGCTGGGCTTTCCGGTCCTGGAGGCTTTCCCTGCTCCACTTTAGCCCTGCTAGTTGCAGTGCCCCCTCCCACTTCATTCTTTTCAATATATTTTTTTCCACCTTCCTACCTTGTTAGAAGGAAAACTTTTCCCTCTGTAGCATTCCAGCTCTTCTCTCTTTAAATCTCAGGCCAAATTGTAGGTGTTCAGGATGTTAGGATGTTTTGAAAATCATCTAGGTAAATTTCTGGGACCAGGTGAGTTGAAGACCCCTACTCTTCCACCATCTTGCCTATTAAGATTTTCACTTCAATGAATACTGGAATTTCTATTCAAGATTTCTATTTTTAATCTCTAAATAGCTTGATTCACCTTCTCACTCTCACCACTTCACAGAATCCAATTGAAAAGGCAGTAATTAAATACACCAGGAAACAGTTATATAAACACTAGGGATGGAGTGGCTTGAATAGCATTCAGGATATTTACAAGCAGTTTTGAAAGAAAAACGGTAGACTAATTCATTTTGGTTTAAAAACCACAGCTCAGAACCCCTCAGGAAATTGCTGTGATGTCAAGTTACAAACATTTCATGCCTTTACTTTATTGACATTTACCTTAATCCTGGTAAGCATATCTGAGTACCACAATGTGTTAATAATCAAGGAATGTGTCAAATAATGATGTCTCTACTGCAGTAAATTGTATGGCAATGTAGACACTGTGCATTGGGTCAGCCATTTTCTATGCCTAGTATTATGACCCAAAGTGACTAATTTTGGGGCCAGAATTAATTTCAACTTGTTATTTTTACATCTTCCTTCAGTGTGACAAGCACTGATAGCTAAAGATGCTGTCTTCAACACAGATTGTTGATAATTGCTATCAGATACATCAATACCTAAAATGGCTCTCTAAAGTTGCTCTGCCTGCCATTTAAGACTCTTAATATACTAGTTTGTGAGCATGATCAATGGTTCTGCACTCCAGGCATATTGACCTGATATTTAATTTTGTCAAATATTTTTGCAATATCCTCTCTGCTTATTAGTCCTGTCACTACATCTAGTCCTATTACTTGATCAGTGAGAGTATGTTATTGTCTTTCCCAGAACTCTTTTACATTATCACAAAGAGTATCTTCCGCTGGATTTTCCTCATATATAAAAATAAAGTTTTTAAAAAATTTGCTTATATGTGGAATTCAAGAAACAAAGCAAATGAACATGGAGGGCGGGGGGAAGAGGAAAACCAAGAAACTGGCTGAACTACAGAGAACAAAGTGATGGTTATAAAAGGGGAGGTAAGTGGCAGGGGATAGAGTAAATAGATGAGATGGGGATTAAGGAGTGCCCTTGTGATGAACACTGGGTGTTGTATCACTGAGTGTACTGAATCACTAAATTCTGCACCTGAAACTAGTATTACACTGTATGTTAACAAACTGGAGTTTCAATTAAAAATATTTTAAACACAAAAAATCCCCAAATTAAAAGTTGGCAAATAAAACTACTATCTTCAGAATGTTTCCTTTATTTCAAAAATAATTTAAAGTTATAAATTTCTATAAAAATGCAAATCATTGCATTGATGTTCTCCTGGGGGAGAACACTCATTTTATATGAAGCTATTGTCAAAATGATATACTGTCAACATCATTCTTTTATGCCTAGAAATTGTTTACATTTCAGGAACACTTTTTCATGTTTCCTCAGATATTTCCATGAAGAAATTTGAAAAGAATAAAATTTGTCTGTAGTTGTGTCCAATCCACCTATGAAGAATATAGAATTATTCCCATTACTTGGCCATTCCAGTGGTAAACCTGTAAGACTGAAAAAAGCACAAAAATGTAATAGTGCTCCTTACCAATGATGACTTCAGGAGTCAAACCCTGATATTTACAACCTGAAAATGCTCTGTATTAATCCATGTGACCATATTAGGTCACTGTAATATTAAGCTTTATTGATGGCTGCTACATGTACAACTGTAGGTTGGTTTTCCTTACAAAATTTGCACAATATACAACCTGCTTTGCCTACATTGCAGCTTCCTGCACCAACTTAAAGAGATCTGGGGCTGAGCATTCTCCAACAGGAGGCTGCCCTGTACTACTGTTGAGGACTATTTACTCTTGCAGCCCTGTGGCCATGACAGGTTTGGTGATTGCTCCATTCTCTCTCTTTTCTATTTTTTTTTAAAGGCTTTCTTTATTTTTTTATTTATGATAGTCGCAGAGAGAGACAGAGAGGGGCAGAGACACAGGCAGAGACACAGGCAGAGGGAGGAGCAGGCTCCATGCACCGGGAGCCCGACGTGGGATTCGATCCCGGGTCTGCAGGATCGCGCCCTGGGCCAAAGGCTAAACCGCTGCGCCACCCAGGGATCCCCTCTCTTTTCTATTTTAACTGAAGCTGATCTTTCTGTATTATCTGACACAACCATAGTAATTGATTTAAGGTTCCTTTGAAAATCTGTGTGGTCTCTGCAACAGAGTGAGGGAAAATAATTCACAAACTGGACTGTAATGCAGAAGCAGGCTGATGGAGTTCCTGAATTTCAGAGTTTGATGAAACATCTCTTTCAGATTGTATTTGTGGCCTCACTATCTCTTGATAAAAAGTTCCCACAAGCAATCCAGGACCCATGGTTATCGTAGATTCTGGATGTGTTCATTGAAAAAGACCTGTGTTGTATGTAAGTGATGAATCCCTGAATCCTACTTCAGAAACCAATATTGCACTATATGTTAACTAAGAAAATTTATAAATAAATAAACAAAACAAACAAATAAAATTTGAATCTGGATCCATCAGTGTACTCCATCATTTGCATTACTCTTGCCATAAGAAGATGGTGTTTTGAGCGCACATCTACAATTATGTGTATTCATTTATTTGATTTTTTTGTGTGTGAGTATTCATTTATTTGTAAGTTGAATGGATACAGTACCTTTCTATAATTTTGTTATAAATATTACACAAATATAGGCACTTTAAAAGGAAGATATAAAATAAGTAACAAAATGAAGTTTTCGTATTTTCTTTCCATATTCCAGCTTTGTCTTGTTCATTCACCATGATCTGAATACTACTTTGGGGCCACTATGATCAGTGGAACTTCCCTACATATGAGGCAAGCTTGTGATGGCAGGGAACAAAGGAGGGAAGGTATCTCTCAGAAGTGGATTTGGTATAATTTTGACATTTAAGTGCTTCCTTTCCTCAGAATCCAGAACTCAAGTTTCACAGCTCTGTTCCTGACTCCTCAGCTTTGATTTGTGAAGGCTACAGGCACTGTCCTACAATCTTATTGTTGCAGCCTTTTATATATGGAATGGAGGAATTACAGAAACCCCTGAGCCTTTCAAGGTCATTTGAGCCTAATCAGACAACATCTTTTCAGCCACATTGCAGTCTTCACTTGTGGGAGATAGCTCTAAATAAATTCTGACCTGCTCCAAGGCAGGCGAGCTCCTATTTTGGCTTGTCCCATGAGTACTATGACTTGGCCTGAACCAAGAGTGATGATTTAGAACATGTACTGGCTTATCCATGTGCCCTGTTCTTCTGAGACTTGTGAAGAGCCATTCTCTAACCCTCGGTGTGCAAAGGGGACTGGAATGGTGGGAAAAGTCACTCTTGGGTCTAATATTACAGGAAGACTTAGAGAGGCATCTTGTACTTTGGAGCCATTAATCCTTGAATGGAATCTGGTGATGACATATCATGGTCTGTTTAGTTCTCTAACCATTTGGAGCAGGAATTGACCCCTGGTGAGTGGTTTCCAATAAAATGCATCCAAGTGAGATCGACTTCTCATTCTAAAGTGGCTCTTATCCTGATGTGGAGGAGCATATTTTGTCCTTAGGAAAAACATTTAGAATACTCACTCATCTAATAACAAAAATAGCTCTGGTTTTTATCAAATCCTTCTACCATGCTATGAATTGAATACCTATTATTTGGTTCAGTGGGTTAGAAATCTATAATTTACACAATACATGACAATCCTAATACTGATATTCAAATTTTATCTTGCAGAAGTGGCAATATTTAAATTTTTTTATTTTTATTTATGATAGTCACAGAGAGAGAGAGAGAGAGAGAGAGAGAGGCAGAGACATAGGCAGAGGGAGAAGCAAGCTCCATGCACTGGGAGCCCGACGTGGGATTCGATCCCGGGTCTCCAGGATCTCACCCTGGGCCAAAGGCAGGCGCTAAACCGCTGCCCCACCCAGGGATCCCAGAAGTGGCAATATTTAATGTTGAATCTATGAAAGTATTTTAATAAGCCAGTTTACTTTAAGCTGGATGCCTACTTTAATAGCAGAACCAAATTTTATAGATGAGGGTTTTTGTTTTTTTTTCCATTAAGAGAGAGAGGGGTTAATTCTGAAATCATTTTACAGGATATCACCTACACAAAAGCAACCTTATAAGAGAGAAAACTTCAATATAAAATATTTCCAAGAAGTACATTGAAATCACAGTCATGAAGTTTATATATATACTATTTAAGAAAGTACAGTGAAATTGAATAAAGCAGATGACAGATTATAGATAACAACCTTTCTTTTCCTTTCCCCTTTTCCTCCTCTCCTTCCTTACTATCTTCCTTCTTTCCTCTCATTCTTTCTCTCTTCCCTCCTCTACCCTCTCCCTGTCTTCTCTCCCCTCCTTCTCTTTATCTCTGATATTCCTTTTTTTTTTTTTTTTTTTTTTTTTGCTCGGGACACATTTTATTTAAGAAAAGGGTATTACAAATCACATAAGAATATTTTTTAAAAATAGTTTTGCTTTTTATTTTTATTTTTTTAATAATCAATTTATTTTTTATTGGTGTTCAATTTGCCAACATTCAGAATAACACGCAGTGCTCATCCTGATATTCCTAAAGCCATGATAATCATTTTGGTTATATGAGATTCCTCAGTCTTTATTTAAGCCATTAGCAAATTTCCAAGAGAAAGGTTATCAAAGTGCTGTTGTGTGGTATTATTTAACCTGGTTTATGGCAATTCTGTAAATTCCTACTCCACTAACATGGAGTTTTGCACAATTAATAATTTGTTCTATTTCAAAGAATGAGATTTATGTTCTTCTTAGTTTAGCTGACGTTTTAACCTATAAGTATCTGTCTATCCAAATTTTGATCTTACTTTTACATTTTATTAGGTTGGGAGAAGAGGGGCACAGAGAGGTTATGTTACACAGCTAGGAAGTGGTAGAATTGATATCTGAACCCAGGCTGTTCAACTCTCAAGTTCTTACTCAAATGAAATGTTCACTATTAAGGGATCCCTGGGTGGCTCAGTGGTTTGGCGTCTGCCTTTGGCCCAGGGCTGATCCTGGAGTCTCGGGATCAAGTCCCACGTCGGGCTCCCGGCATGGAGCATCGGGCTCCCGGCATGGAGCCTGCCTCTCCCTCTCTCTATGTCTATCATAAATAAGTAAAATCTTTAAAAAAAATGTTCACTATTAAGACAGCATGTCTCTGCCCACCCCCAAGTGCTTTCACTTTTCATTCCCCTACATTAAAAACGAGGAGGAAAGAAGAAGACATGATAGAGCACATGCTCAAGTCAGAGACCCTGCAGGACCCCTTTTCCTGGAGGGTCCGACAGGGCCTAAAGAGTCTATGGCCAAGGCAGGTCCACATGGGGGCAGGAACAAAGTAGGGGCACCCAGGGAGGCAGAGCCTCTTCAAATGCCTATGGAACATTTTAAGAATTAATGGAGGATGTCTCAGCATAGCTTCTGGCACAACATCCACTCAATGGATTATTGCTATTATTACTATTATTAGTACTATTATTAGCTAGCGCCTTTCTTATTATGAAACAGGGGATTTATGCCTTTTTTTGAACTTTACTTTTTTGCCATACTTACTTAAAAAAATCTGCCACCAACTGGGCCACAGTCAGCCCTGCCAGTGAGAGGGGACTGCTGAAACTAGAAACCTAACTCTTTTCTCTTGAGCATATATCTCTGAGAAGTCTTAATTCCAATCTAGAGGATTCACTGATGAGCCCTTGAATGACTCCCCTGGAACTAGCTAGGGTAGGAGGTGAGGGTGATTATGCAAGAATCAAATGCAGATAAGGGGTGAGGGAAACGTGTCATTCATTTTTTTAAAAAAAGATTTATTTATTTATTTATTCATGAGAGACAGAGAGAGAAAGAGAGAGAGAGACAGAGAGGCAGGCTCCATGGAGGGAGCCCAACACAGGATTCGATCCTGGGACCTCAGGATCATGCCCTGGGCCGAAGGCAGGTGCCAAACCGCTGAGCCACCCAGGGATCCTCTTGTCATTCATTAACAGGTGGAAAATTAGAAGTCTCTCATCTGATGTTTTACTTCAAACTGCCTGGTTTAAAAACTTGCATTGCAAGGGACTGATGCAAGTCTGACCATGGCCTGGGCCTGTGTTTTAAGTATCCAACATTTGACCTTCCCTAGACCTTTGTTCCCAACACCATGTATCTAGGCTGAATTCCAATCCTTCCATTTCATGTGATACTAGTTCCAGTTTCGCTGTCAAGTATGTGGGTTAAAATTTGTACCTGGGACTTGTTTTTATCAGGTGTCGTAAGGCACACAGACATGGAAATGACTGTTATGAAGGAAGAGGTTGATACAGATCTCTAGAATTAGGAGGCATGGCACATTATGGCACTCAGAACCACATGAGGAAGACTAGAGTCATTCATAGGTAGAGAGGCACAAGAGGGGAGAGCATGGCCTGGAGCCTTTACTGGTGTTTTTTTAGTGAAGAAACAGGTGAAGCAAGGTAAGTGTTCAGAGTAAATTGAAGATTGGTTCATTTGAATAATTTTGGCAGGCTGAAGACTATAAGGGTGGTCCCTATTTGTTGGGTACCTGGCTCTGGGGTGATTTAGGGCAGGGGAAATATTGGCTTGGGGTGTGATAGTTTTTTTTAGAGGAGCCAGGTGGGGATATGGGTTCTGTACTAGTTGATTTGTCTATCAAAGGTGCCTTAGAAGGGAGTAATTTGCTTTCTATAGGAATTAGCTAACCCTGGGAGGTAGAACCTCCCCAGGATCAAGGCCCCAAAGGTCAGAGCATCAGTTACTACAGTATGGATAACAGCTAGTAGACCCTCCTTGATAACATCTCTATATTCTTTGTTGCTTCCAATGTCATGCCAGCTGATCTCAGAGCATAGAGTTTTGGCCCTGCACTCCTACTGCCTGTGGCCTGGGGACAGCTGCTCACTGTGGCTCAACCTGGCCACTGGGGTTTCTAGATAAATGGTTACTTGGGCAGAGTAAAACTCTGGGACCATCTTGTCTTCTCATAAGGGCCCTACATCTTTATTTCCTATTCTTCCAGCCTTCTCTTGATGGCTATATCTTTCCAACCTGAGACCCCCTGAGGGGGTCTTCCATTCTTAGCCACTAAGCCCTGTTAAGTGTATCAGCAAGAGGTAGCTGGGATGGCAGAGAAGTCTAGGGGTTCTTGTTAAGGCCCCTGCTTTTGTCTGGGCTTGTGACCTTGGGGAACTTTCATATGCATACATCTGTACGTTGTTCTTTTCTAAAGAGAAGGTCATAACTTTCCTCAAATTCTCAAAGAGCTTCATGACTCTAAAAGTTTACCGATAATGGTAACAATAATAATAGCACCTAACAACTTTTGAATATTTACTGTATTCCAAGCATTATTTTAAATTCTAAGTATTAACTATTTTAATCCTCACATGATATTCTGATAAGATCAGAGAGGCTAGATAACTTGTTTGCAGTTCACAGATGGTGAGGAATCAGCAGCTACAGGCCCCCAGCCAAATCTGGCCCACTGCCTTTTTTTTTTCTCTTTGTTTTCTTTATTCCTATTTTTTTTTATTGGAGTTCAATTTGCCAACATATAGCATAACACCCCCACTGCCGATTTTTAATTATTTATTTTTATTGGGGTTAAATATGCTTAAGATAAAATTCGCCACTTTAAAGTGTACCATTCAGTGGCTTTGGCACATTCACAGTTCTGTGCAACCATGCTCACTTTATAGTTCCAGAACATTTTCATCACCTCTAAAGGAAATCCCTGTCCATTAAGTAGTCAGTCCTATTCTCCCAATCCCAGTCCCTGGTAATACCCTTTCTGTCCTTGGATTTATCTACAGTAGTCCCTCCTTATCTGTGGTTATACTTTCCATAGTTCTTATCACCCATGGTCAACTGTGCTCCAGAAGAAGATGATCCTCGTTTTGAAGTATTGTCCAGGGTCAATAGCAGTCTAAAAATCTATTATAATGTGTATGGCATTTACCTTACTTTTCCCATCACGTAGGCATTCTATCATTTCACATCATCACAAGGAGAAGAGGGAGTACAGTACAATAAGATATTTTGAGAGACAAAAACCACATTCATATACTTTTTATTATAATATATTGTTATAATTGTTCTATTTTATTATTAGTTATGACTGTTAATCTCTTTCTTTGCCTAATTTTTAAATTAAACTTTATTACAGGTATAAATGTATAAGAAAAAAACATAATATGTAAAGGACTCGGTACTGTCTTCAGTTTCAGGCATCCATTAGGGTCTTGGTACCTATCTTGCATGGATAAGAGGGGAATACTGGGGATCCCTGGGTGGCGCAGCGGTTTAGCGCCTGCCTTTGGCCCAGGGTGCAATCCTGGAGACCCTGGATCAAGTCCCACGTCGGGCTCTCGGTGCATGGAGCCTGCTTCTCCTTCTGCCTATGTCTCTGCCTCTCTCTCTCTCTCTGTGACTATCATAAATAAATAAAAATTAAAAAAAAAAAGAGGGGAATACTGTATTCTGAATAGTTAAATAAATGGAATCAAATGTGACCTTTTGTGTTTGGTTTCTTTCACTTTCCATAATGTTTTCAAGTTTCATTCATGTTGTAGCATGTATCAGAACTTCATTACTTTTCATGGATGAATACCATTTCATTGTATGGCTATATCACATTTTACTTATCATTTAATCAGTTGATGGACATTTGGGTTGTTTCCACCTTTTGGGTATTATGAATAGTACTGCTATTAAAATTTGTCTATAAGTTTTTGTTTGAACACCTGGCTTTAATTCTAATAATACCTCTTTTCAAAAAATAAGGTTTTATTGAAACAAAAATATGTTCATTCATTTAGGCACTGTCGCTGTGGTGGCTTTCATGCTGCAACAGAATTGAGTAGAGAATTGCCCTTAACAGAAAATGTTTGCCAACTCCAGCATGAACCACTCCACTAAGCTGCTGAGAACATGTGTTAAGATATAACACTTCCTGAGATTATTTTAAAAACTTTCCACCTTCCCTTGTTCTAAGTGCAGTGCACAGCTTAGCTCTAAGCTTGTGTCTCAGATGAGGAAGCCTACTCTGATAGACTGCAAAACTTGGAAGGGTGGTTTGCAGAGGAGTTTTCAGAAATAAAGAGGGATCCCATTTCTTTACCAATCTCCTCAATCCCCAGCATCCGTCACATTTCTCCCAGAATAGGAGGTGTAGCTTGGTATGTACCATTTCAGGAATGGTGGTCACAGAACCCACCATCATCATTATCATCACTGTTGGTATCATTGTCATCATCTTCACACATCCTGCTGTGGGGGCGCCTCACTGAGCAGCTGTGGAGTCACTGCCCCACCCGGCACCACACAGCAATGGGCTGGGCTGCTACCTGGGCACTCTCCTGACTCCCCCAGATGGGGCTTTCAGAAACTTGCTCAGCATGAAAATGATTTTACCAACTGTTTTCTTGGTCTTAGGTTTTAGTCTTAGGTAAACCAGTGGGGAGATCATTTTGTGCTTTTTGTTTTCCTTCCGTCTTGCATGAAATTCAAAGTTCATAACACAGAAGAGGTTGTGTGTTGCTGTTGGGAGAAATGAAAGCAGAGGTAATAAGAAGTGGTAGGCAAAAGAATGGCATTTAGAGGAAGATTGTTATCAGTCAGCATTTCAACAATATCTGTAAACAAAATCACTCTGGGGAAATACAGTAATGAGAATTTAATGTCAAAATGATTGTAATTTTATGCCCAAATACACCCAACATGACAAAGAATTCTGTTAATCTTAATTAGGAATAGTAGGAGTATTTTAATTTTTTTCCATAAACAGAACTAATTGCCTTCCAAGAGCACTAGATAACAAAAAAACAAAAAATTGTATCATACGCTGTGGAGAACATAAACAGGATCTCACTGATTTCTTAACTCCCTGAGCTGGGAGCAGCATCTCAATCTAGCTGGTAGTAATTAAAATTCCATATATCTATCTAAATAGAAGGCTTTACATTTTATGTAATTACTGTATAATCACCTTATTTTCAATGAATTCCGTGTGGAAATGGCAAAGCAAGTTTGAAGAACTGACTTGGTTAAGTACTTTTAATCTATTACTCCTGAATAAAAGTCTCAATGAAATTGTATGCTACTTAACATTTCAAGGAGTTTTGTAAATTGGTGAAACAAATATATTTTCTATGTAGATGTGCTTGTCTGAGACTCATCTCTTGTATTACTCCTACCCTACCCCTGCCTTCTTTTTCAATGAGTCACAGAACTACCTGACAGCCAGTCAGGGATGGCTAAACAAGCTTGATTAAATTTATTTTTTAAAACTTTTTAAATTAATTAGTTAATTAGGGGACCCCTGGGTGGATCAGTGGTTTAGTGCCTGCCTTGGGCCCAGGGCATGATCCTGGAGACCCGGGATCGAGTCCCGCATCAGGCTCCCTGCAAGAAGCCTGCTTCTCCCTCTGCCTGTGTCTCTGCTTCTGTGTGTGTGTGTGTGTGTGTGTGTGTCTCTCATGAATAATTTATTTATTCATGAGAGACACAGATAAAGAGAGAGGCAGAGACACAGGCAGAGGGAGAAGCAGGCTTCTTGCAGGGAGCCTGATGCGGGACTCGATCCCGGGTCTCCAGGATCACGCCCTGGGCCAAAGGCAGGCGCTAAACTGCTGAGCCACCCAGGGATCCCCAATAAAATATTTTTAATAAATTAGTTAATTAATTAATTTGAGAGAGAGCATGCACAGGCTGAGGGGCAAAGAAAGCCAGAATCTCTAGCAGTCTCCCTACTGAGTGTGGAGCCTGACACAGGGCTAGATCCTAGAACCCTGAGATGGTGACCTGAGCTAAAACCAAGAGTCAGATGCTCAACTGAGTGAGCCCATCAGGTGCCCTGTTTAAATTTAAACTCTTCACTCACCTGGAATTGGTAGAGCCTCCCTCAAAACCTACTGGAACCTCCCTGAAACTAACCATGGTGTCAAGAAAGGAGATTTCTTAGGGGGGAAAAAACGGAAAAAAAGTTTTCATTTCTTTCTCTTATTTTAGCTTTCCCTAAGACACTCTCGAACTTAAATTCAATTGGGCCATGTAAATTATGTTCTTAACAGGATCTGATATTATTTGAAAATGTATGAGGATCATTTCTAGTGAAACTTAAAATCCAGAATAAAAAAAATAAAATTAGAAAAGAGCATAACCAAAACCCTCAATGTGGGCACAGGTTTTTATACATCTATAAGCTGATGTGAAATGCACACTGTCTTTCAATCTGAGAAGCATACTTATGTTCTTCCCTTTAGTAGAAGGCCTAGTTTTAAAAAATTGCCTGAGGGGGAGCGGCAAGATGCCGGAAGAGTAGGGTCCCCAAGTCACCTGTCCCCACCAAATTACCTAGATAACCTTCAAATCATCCTGAAAATCTACGAATTCGGCCTGAGATTTAAAGAGACAACAGCTGGAATGCTACAGTGAGAAGAGTTCGCGCTTCTATCAAGGTAGGAAGACGGGAAAAAAGAAATAAAGAAACAAAAGGCCTCCAAGGGGGAGGGGCCCCGCGAGGAGCCGGGCTGAGGCTGGGGCGAGTGTCCCCAGGACAGGAGAGCCCCGTCCCGGAGAAGCAGGAGCTGCACCGACCTTCCCGGGCGGAAAGGGGCTCGCAGGGAGTTAGAGCAGACCCCAGGGGGGCGGGGATGCCCTCGGGCTCCCTGGGACACTAACATAGCACCTGTGCCCCGTGGAGAGCGCGCCACACCCCGAGGCCGAGCTCCCTGAAGGGCTGCAGCGTCCCCGGCTGGACCTGGGAGCAGCTCGGAGAGGCTCGGGCGGCGGCTCCGCGGAGGGGGCTGCGGGCCGGGAGCGCGAATCCAACAGCGCAGGCCCCGGAGCACAGGGCGCCCGGACACAGCCCAGGATCCAGCCCACCCCTGGGACAGGCAGAGGCCGGGAGGGCCCAGGACCGCAAGGACGCTCCTGCCCCGAGCTGAGCAGATCAGCGCCCCGCCCGGAGCCTCCAGGCCCTGCAGACGGAGAGCTCTGGAGCTACTGCGGGGGCTGAATCCAGGGCTCCAGAGCTGGCCCTGCCACTGTGGTTGTTCCTCCTGGGGCCTCACGGGGTAAACAACCCCCACTGAGCATTATGGTGGCCTCACTGGATAAACAGAATAAACATCACTCACTGAGCCCTGCACAAGGCAGGGAGCAGAGCAGCTCCCCCAAGTGCTCACACGTGAAAATCAGCACAACAGGCCCCTCCCCCAGAAGACCAGCTAGACAGACATGGGAAAAACAAATTATTGACCAAGCAGCACTGGAAAGTTCCGGGGAAGTCAAGGGACTTACAGTTTACAGAATCAGAGGATACTCCCCCTTGGTTTTTTTTGTTTGTTTTGTTTTTTTGCTTTTTTGCTTTGTGATTTCTGTTTGCTTCCCCCACCCTTTCCTTTCTTTCTTTTTTTTCCTCGTTTTCTTCTCTTTCTTTTTCTTTTTTTCTTTTCTTTCCTTCTTTCTCTTCTGTCTTTTTCTCCTTTTCCCAGTACAACCTGTTTTTGGCCACTCTGCACTGAGCAAAATGACTAGAAGGAAAACCTCACCTCAAAAGAAAGAATCAGAAACAGTCCTCTCTCCCACAGAGTTACAAAATCTGGATTACAATTCAATGTCAGAAAGCCAATTCGAAGCACTATTATACAGCTACTGGTGGCTCTAGAAAAAAGCATAAAGGACTCAAGAGACTTCATGACTGCAGAATTTAGAGCTAATCAGGCAGAAATTAAAAATCAATTGAATGAGATGCAATCCAAACTAGAAGTCCTGACGACAAGGGTTAACGAGGTGGAAGAACGAGTGAGTGACATAGAAGACAAGTTGATGTCAAAGAGGGAAACTGAGGAAAAAAGAGACAAACAATTAAAAGACCATGAAGATAGATTAAGGGAAATAAACGACAGCCTGAGGAAGAAAAACCTACGTTTAATTGGTGTTCCCAAGGACGCCAAAAGGGCCAGAGGGCCAGAATATGTATTTGAACAAATCATAGCTGAAAACTTTCCTAATCTGGGAAGGGAAACAGGCATTCAGATCCAGGAAATAGAGAGATCCCCCCCCCCCCACTAAAATCAATAAAAACCATTCAACACCTCGACATTTAATAGTTAAGCTTGCAAATTCCAAAGATAAAGAGAAGATCCTTAAAGCAGCAAGAGACAAGAAATCCCTGACTTTTATGGGGAGAAGTATTAGGGTAACAGCAGACCTCTCCACAGAGACCTGGCAGGCCAGAAAGGGCTGGCAGGATATATCCAGGGTCCTAAATGAGAAGAACATGCAACCAAGAATACTTTATCCAGCAAGGCTCTCATTCAGAATGGAAGGAGAGATAAAGAGCTTCCAAGACAGGCAGCAACTGAAAGAATATGTGACCTCCAAACCAGCTCTGCAAGAAATGTTAAGGGGGACTCTTAAAATTCCCCTTTAAGAAGTCCAATGGAACAATCCACAAAAACAAGGACTGAATAGATATCATGATGACACTAAACTCATCTTTCAATAGTGGCTCTGAACGTGAAACGGCTTAATGACCCCATCAAAAGGCGCAGGGTGTCAGACTGAATAAAAAAGCAGGATCCATCTATTTGCTGTCTACAAGAGACTCATTTTAGACAGAAGGACACCTACAGCCTGCAAATAAAAGGTTGGAGAACCATTTAACATTCAAATGGTCCTCAAAGGAAAGCAGGGGTAGCCATCCTTATATCACATAAACTAAAGTTTATCCCGAAGACTGTAGTGAGAGTTGAAGAGGGACACTATATCATACTTAAGGGATCTATCCAACAAGAGGACTTAACAATCCTCAATATATATGCCCCGAAGGTGGGAGCTGCCAAATATATCAATTAATAACCAAAGTTAAGACATCCTTAGATAATAATATCTAAGGATATTATTTGAAATTTAAAATATTATTATAATAATAACATTATAATATTATAACATTATAACATTATAATAATATAATATAATATAATATAATATAATATAATATAATATCCGAGTCCCGCTGTGCGCGCTGCAGCCCTTAGGGAGCTCGGCGCCCTCTCCCGGGGCGCAGGTGCCTGTTAGTGTCCCAGGGAGCCCGAGGGCATCCCCCCCTCCTGGGGTCCTACTCTAACTCCCTGCGAGCGCCTTTCCACCCAGGAAGATTGGTGCAGCTCCTGCTTCTCCATTACGGGGCTCTCCTGTCCTGGGGACACTCGCCCCGGCCTCAGCCCGGCTCCTCGCGGGGCCCCTCCCCCTTGGAAGCCTTTTGTTTCTTTATTTCTTTTTTCCCCGTCTTCCTACCTTGATAGAAGCGCGAACTCTTCTCACTGTAGCGTTCCAGCTGTTCTCTCTTTAAATCTCAGGCCGAATTTGTAGATTTTCAGGATTATTTGAAAGTTATCTAGGTAATTTGGTGGGGACAGGTGATTTGGGGACCCTACTCTTCTGCCATCTTGCCCCTCCCTCCTCCTTCTTTAGCTTTCTAAAGAGCAATAGCCCCCAGTTAAACTTCAAATTTAGATAAACTTTTCAGTATAATTTCCATTCAGTATATGTCCCATTAAGTATTTGGACAATATTTGGGGCCAATTGTTAGGGATCTGAATCTAAACTGCAAAGGGCCGGCGAGCTGGGGACTGAGCTCTGCTTCCTGAGCACTTAATGCGGACGCTGCGGGAGAAGGGGGCAATTTAAATAAAATTTAAATAAATAGAATTTTTCAAACTCAACAACCAAAAAACAAATAATCCAGTCAAGATATGGGTATAAGACACTAGCAAACATTTCTCCAAAGAGGACATCCAGATAGTCAGCAGGGACACAAAAAAATGCTCAATATCACTCAGGGTAATACAAATAAAAACCACAGTGAGATACAACCTCATTTAGTCCAAATGTTTAAAAATAACTATTCAATAAATAACAGATATTGGTGAGGATGCATAAAAAAGGTTACCCTCTTACACTGTGAGAATGCCAATTGATGCAGCCACTCTTAAAAACAGTATGAGGTTCTTCAAGAAGTTAAAAGTGCAACTACTCTGACCCAGCAATTGCACTAATAGGTATTTTTCTAGAGGTACAAAAATAGTGATTCAAAGACACAGATGCACCCAATGTTTATAGCAGCATTGTCCACAATAGCCAAAACATGTAAAGAGCCCAAATGTCCATCGACTGATGAATGGATAAAGATGTGGTTTTGTTTGTTTTATGTTTGTTTGTTTAATGGGATAGCACTCAGCCATCAATAAATTCTTGCCATTTGCAACAATGTGGATGGATCCAGACAGTATGCTAAGGGAAATAAGTCAGAGAAAGACAAATACCATATGATCTCACTCATATGTGGAATTTAAGAAACAAATCAAATGAACATGGGGAAAGGGAAGGAATAATAAAATAAACTAAAAACAGAGATAGAGGGAAACCATAAGAGACTCTTAACTATAGGGAAGAAACTGAGAGTTGCTGGATGGGAAGTGGATCCGGGGATGGTTTAATTGGGGGGTGGGCATTAAGGAGGGGAGTTGATGTAATCATCACTTGGTTATATATGCAACTGATGATCAGTAAATTTATCCCAGAACTAATAATACACTATATGTTACCTAACTTGAATTTAAGTTAAAAAAATTAAATGAATATATGAGTCAATTTTCCTGTTTATTTGAATATCTCTCCAAGAAGGTTTTAATTCCCTTCAATATGAAAGTAATTAAACTTACTTATGTTCAAACTATTATTAAACTATAAACTGACTTAAGTTTATAGTTGCAAATTTATTTACACTTCTTTTTTATAGCATCCTGTCAAAATGATAAAACATCAGATTATCCTTTAAATAAATTGTGATTTTGACGGATATCAGGCTTTTCAACATCAATGTTGGAGACAAGAATGGAATGGAGTAATATGCTTAAAGAGCTGAAAGAAAAGAAATTTTAAGCTTTGATTTGTATAGCCAAAATCTTTTAAATTAGGAGGGGAGGGAAAAAAGATGTTATCTGAAAAACTGTCCTCAAAAGTTTTATTTTATGTAAATCTGTTCAAAATACTCCTAGAAGAAATTGTTCAATAGGAAGAAAAATAAACTTAGGAACATGCTATAGGTGTATGGATATAAGGATTGATGTAGCATATCCAAAATAACCCAGAAGCAAAACTCCAGTAATATTCCCTTGAAATAAGGGCTGTCAAGATGGAGAAAGAAGAATTAGAGGAGGCAAGAGTACTTGCTCATTCCGCTGAGATGATATTATTAGTAACACATCAGAAACTGAGGGGAAAATTAATATAATTAATGATATAAAACCATTATGGCATTAAAAATTTTCAAATTTCAACAAACAAAACATTTGACCTATTAAGTGGGAGACACAAAAAGAGAAGAAAAAAGAAACAATAGAGAAAATATGGAAAATAATCATAAAATAAGATGGCAGAAATAAATAATAATAGAATAGCAAATTAATCAAGGTAAAAATTATCAGATAATATTTTAAATTTCAAAAAAGCCCATGAAACAAAATATATTGAAAATAAAGTAATAAAGAAAACATAGAGGGCAAATATGAATACAAAGATTTAAGTCTACATGTTGATAAAATTTTATTTTGACTTGAGATTGTTATAAAGGAAGTCACTACTTTAGCTCAATTTAACCTATTCCTAGCTTCTAGGTATAGCACATGTGCATGTATCTGAATGTGTTCCCTCCAAAATTCATATATTCAAATCCTAACTCCTAAAGAAGAGAGGAGGTAGGGTCATTGGAACATGCTTATGAGCCCTTGTGAGGGGGATTAGTGCTGTATAAAAGAGTCTCCTGATAGATTCCTACCATGTGAGGACACTGTGGGAATCCTCTATGAACCAGGAAGAGGGCCTTCACCAGATGACTGTGCTGGCATCTTGATCTTGGACTTTCCAGACTTCAGAACTGTGAGAAATAAATTTTTGTTTTCAATTCACCCTTTCTGTGGTATTTTGTCATAGAAACCCTAATTGTTTCAAAGCTTATGTGGAAAATAAAAAAAAAATTAAAACTAAAACAAAAATAAAATAAAATAAAAAATCAGATCAAGACAACATTTTAAAAAATATTACCAGTATAAAATTGTGAATTCTTAGATTTGGAAATACTGGATTGGTTTGTGAAAGGATAAGTGTGTGTGAGTGTGTGTGTGTGTGTGTATACAGCATGTCCCAAAAGTCTTCGTGCAGTTTAAAGCTGTTCTAACTTCAGAATTATGTTACAAACTTAAAAAATATCATTTGAAGGTTTAACTATTTATAGCTTTCCTACTTTGATTTATGAATTTTCGATAATAAATTGTTCTATCTTGTATATGTCTTTCTGAAGATGAGACAAACCACTAAAATTCATAAAACTAATTAAGTGCAAAAGAAATTTAAATTATGTATCCGGGGTTTATACAAGACAAAAACATATGGGAAGCTGGATTTCAGGACAAAAAAACCCCTTAAATTCTCTGGAAAATAGCCAAAATTCTAGGGTCAACCTATGATTTTCAAAGGTTATGAAAGTGGTGGGATTTAAGTCAAGATAGCTAATGGTCAAAGAGGACTTGGTAATATCTGAGTTCCAGGTGGAATGAATGGAAAATTGGCCAAAGAGGAATCTGAAGGCCTAGGAAGGTGCAGGGTTCTATGGGGCTCAATAGCGGGGGAGGGGTGGTAGTCCAGTCTGCTCCTCTGACTGTTCCCTCCCTCATTCTCAGGAACCCTTTGTGACAAGGTCACAGCTCTGTGATGCAGGCCTGGGGTTCTGTCTTCAAGTAAATTCCCAGTGCTCAGTTGCCTGAGGGCAGCAGTGCGATTCCAAAGATGGAGAATTTCTTTTCTCTGAGAAGCACTGGTACCACCTGGCTGAGCTCCAGTCCCACCTCCTGGGTGATTGATACCATCATTGCTTTCCTGTGTGGACTTGGGCTGTTTCTTCTGTTGCTCCCCTGCTTTCAGAGTAATCAGCCCTTACCACCAGCTAGGAAATATATAAACACCAGGAAGGTAAGGAAATTTTGGGTAAACCCCAAAAGAGATAATCTTTTTTTCTTATTCTTAATCCACTTTTCTAAATTTCCTTAGAGACTTCTGAGATAGGAAGTCTCAGGAAAGAACAAAACATCATCCTCCTAGGGACAAGCCAGGCCAGGCCAGGCTTTCTATCTATCCCAAGGACTCAGACCCAGAATTCAGATGTGGTAAAGGGTTCCAGGGCAAAGTCCCAAACACAGTGACCAGTGAGTGTAGACTGTATACTGAGTTCATTTTCTGCCGGAGGACAGACTCCTAAGCATTGTTTCACCATCCACTTTCCGATTCCTGTGGCAGGTCTCAGGTAAGCTCTGCCTCGGTGTCAGGGCTGATTTCAGAGCAGTGCTGATCCCTGGAGAGCCTCTAAAGGGCTAGAATGGAGCTCTGAGCTCGGGAAACAGAGTCTTATCTGATGAACCAGATAAGGACCTATATAGTTTTGGAAATGTGCGTTTCTTGAGTAGAGGAATAGTAATGAAAGAAATCCATAGTGATCTCACATAGAAAATCTACCTTTGCATTATTCAAAGAAGAAAAATTTAAAAACTATTTTTATCCACTTTAAAAATGAATAAAGGGAGAAAAAATGAGCAAAAGGAAAGATAACCACAGACCCCCATTAGATGTAGAAATGTAGAATGTAGATGTTCATATTGTTCATGGACGGTGAGCATTTGCAGACCATATATAGAAAGAAGAGAGAATTGAGTCCCAGCCCCTCGTCTTTTCTCTTAGCATCAAGTGGAGCTGAGGAAGAGGAACAGGAGTAAGAAGAAAAGTGGAGCTTTGAAAGGTAAACGTATGTCATTAGCTCTGTGTGCCCTAAGTTTTCCTCCATCTTTTGTGCCCCTGATGATCCAGATCCACAGTCTCCAAGGATGCCAGAGGCAGAGACCATCCTTCAGGAAACAGAGCCCTCAGAGAGGCTCCTCAGAAGGAGATCAGATACTATATACTTCCTAGATCCCATGATGGGAAAGAAGCTATTAGAGGCTGAAATGGGTGTTGGCCAGCAAGGGTGTGTGGGTTGTAGTGGACCAGTAATGCCTGGATTCAGAGGTGGAACCTCCAGGTCCAGCTGTAGACAAGGGGTTTAACCTTGCTCAGGTTCCTTTGTGACCCCTACCCTTTCTCCCCAACTAGGGAGTTGTGAGGGCTCCAGGTGGTAATGGATGAGAGAGTCCATTTGTAAATGACTAAGCACTCCCCTATCCTAGGCCTTGTCATCACTGTGAGGCTTTGCTCACTGATGCTTGGGCTCAGCCAACAGTCTCCCCCTAAAGGGACATTGCACTCAGCCTCTATAAGACCTTTAGGCCCCTATTTTCACCATAGTAATCCAGTTTCCTGATTTCCAGCTTGCAGAAATTGCCTGAAAGAACTGGAGGGAGCTCGCAGCCTGATTTCACTTCTGCAAGGGTAAAGAATCTTTCCCCTTCTCCTTGGCCCTCCTTTGTTCCAGAGCCTCTAATATGACCCTGGGATTACAGGGAGTCTTGGGAGGAGGAGTCATGGGAACAAGGTGTGGATAAAGCTCTGGAGTTAGGAATAGCAAGAGTAGTGTGAAGTCAGCATGGAGGCTGTGGAGGGCTGTGGGTCACAGGTGTTTACCTCTGCCCAAACTGCCCTGCCCTCCTTGCCCTGTCAGCTTCTAGTTGCAGCTTGTACCTCCTGTCTCCTGCAGCTGCCTGGAGAGGCTCCCTGACAAGGGTGGCTTTCATCAGCTCTTATGTCAAGATCCCCCTGGTGAGGTATACAAAGCAGCGCCTACTGGAGCCCACCTGCCATGTGGGGAGACTGTGGATGATGCCGCTCCTGCTATGTCCTTGTTGGCTACCCCAGTTCCTCTGACCCAGTGCCCTCTATTTCTTGGCCCAACGACCTCTTCAGTTTCTGTTCATTCCCACTCATCTCTGAGTGCTTCTTGGCCACTGGAGCCTTTTCTTCCCCTGGACAGCCTTTTACCACAGCCACTCGCTCTTTCCCCTCCCCCTCCATGTCCATTTAATTCAGAGGCCTGCCCTCCACCCCTGACAGCCTCTTCTGCCCCACAACCTCCAGACTCCATTCTGACTCTTTCTCAGTGTGACTCAATGGAACTCCCACTGGACACCATTACACAGAGATCATCTCACACCCCATGGTCAGCTTCTCCTGACCCAGTCACCTTAGGCCTTGGCCACTCAAGCTGTCCCATTTCAGCCTTGTCCTGGTGGCAAACTGCTGCCAAAGCCTTGTGTCTCTCAACTTCAACAGATTATGAGTCTCAGCAAGAACACCTTTTCCACCACTCATTAGAGGCCTCATTCTGGGGAAATCCTACTGACAGACAAGTAGGAGATGCTAATCCCTCTTTGTTCAGCTCTGATGACCAGAAGTTCCTGGAGATAGAAGTCACAAAGGGAGTCAAGATCAACATTTGGAAAGAAAAAGAAAAAGATGGATCATATCCACAACAAATGAGCCCAGACTACCACCTGAATTCTTTGGGGAGTATGTTGAAATCATTGGGTGCTGAGCCGAGCACCACAAGCCCCCAACACTTCTGGAACACAAAAAGCAAACCACAGCAGTTGCCTGATCCTCAGCAGCTCTCATATCCTAAGGTCTTGGGGCACCCTTTACAACATAAATATAATCAGCTCTTTTGGGGTCTTCCCTCTCTACACAGTGAATCTCTGGTTGCTACTGCCTGGATCTCTGAGAGCTCTTCAGCACTACAGTCTCCTTTCTTATTCAATGGAATCTCAAATACCTGCCCAGTTCAAATGCAGGCTAAATCACTGCTTTCCCAATCCAAGCCCCTGTCCCAATTGGAGTTCCAGTCTCAACCCTTGTCAACCACACCTCAATTCCAACCCCCACCTCTGGCTCAGATTCTGACCCAGGAGCATCTCCAATCTTCTCTTCCAATCTTATCACCTTCTTCTTCACCTCAAATTATGGCCTGCAAAATATCTAGCCCTACAGCCCAGGATAAGTCACAATTTCTCATCCCAACTGAGATTCAACATCCAGAATGGCCATTGCTGCAGGAGCAATTAGAAAGTGGGTGGGCTTTATCCTCTGTAATCAAAGGATCTCAAGAAGTCTTTAGTGTCTTCACTTCCAACCTTCCTGAAGACAGCCTGGTTGTCTCTATTCTTCCTGAGAATTTTCCAATCAGTCCTGAGCTCCGTAAACAACTGGAGCAACACCTACAAAAGTGGCTCATTCAACACCGTTGGGAGCTTCCCCGTAAGATCCAAGAGTCTCTGGAACTAAGACAACTTCAGGGTGAATTACCAGGGACATGTCAGGCAAAGGGCAAGCATCGACCCTCACAGCCCTCTGCATTTATAGGTAAAAGCAGCAAGGATACACAGAAAGTAGGATTCCAAATGAGCCAGGGAATGGGCAAGGGCCTGGGATATATTTTGGGGAAGGTCCCAAAAGAATTCTCCAGGAATGCAGAAAGCTCCCTAATGAGGTTTCAGGGAGTAGGCTCTGAAGAATCAGAAAGTGACGTGGGGCTGTCAAAGAGTGACTCAGAAAGTGACTTACTAAGGAGCTTAGATAAGAATCTAGAAAACATCTTGAAAGGTCATTTGGGCAGGAAATTGGGGCATGTCAGTGAGGGTTTAATCCCTGAGAGTGCACACCAATCCTGGCTTGCTGTCAACCGTGCTTCTCCAATGTCCAACACTAAAATGGAAACCAGAAATCCAGGAATCTTGAAGGGTTGGAGACCATATGTGAACACAACTCACAGGGTTTCCTTCCTTGATCCAGACATTCGAGAAGGGCTGGAAGCACATATCAAAAGATTTTGGGTGAGGCACAGGTGGGGTCTACTCCTTAAGATCCTCAAACCTGTTAATCTCTTAAAGTTGAAAAAGGTTCAACCTTTGCCCGTTCTGCAGTTTTCCTTTACCCCCTCAGCCACCTGTGTGTCTGGGTCCCCCTCAATAGTCAAGTTTGCCGAATTTCTGGGAAAACCTCCTAAGGCATGTCTGGGAAAGAATGCAATAACAGAAGAGTCAGCTGCTACCCTGAAAAGGCCTTTCCTTGCCTCTTCACCTATGTATGGAGAAATCCGGACAGGGCTGGGAGGGATCCCATCTGGTGACAACCAGGGGCCCTCAAAAGCCTCTCTGATTGGGCAGGAAGACAGGCAACCTTCTCAGTCACTCACACTCAAGTTAAGGGGCAGAACTTGGCAGAGTGGTTCTGCAGAATGCACTGAGAAGAGCAGCCTAGAGCTGAGTCCCAGTTCAGCAATGGCCAGGAATGAGCCAAGAGAGGAAAGTGGGGATTGGACCTCACAAGTCCCCTGCCATAGGGTAGCAATGCTGGATATGAACTTAGGATCCCAATATTATAGGGATGAAAAGGCCAGGGAGATAGTGGAGGCCAAGGAATCTCCTGGTCTCCAACCACAGTCTGGAGAGTCAAGCCTAAATGCAGAGGTTAGTGAATTTAAGTCCAGAGTGAAGATAAAGTCAGAGAACCAGCCTCAAGACTGTCCTACACACATGCTCTTTGATGCAGACAACTTGGCTTCTCAGGTGCCACACTATCATCTCCAGAGAGTGCCTACTGAAGACAAGATGTTATATGGCTTCATGGTGGACCAAAGGAACTGCCTAAAGCAGCAAGAACCCATGATCTCTAAACTTCGGGACTCATGGAAGAGCCATAGAAAGATGACTGACCCTACTTATAAAAGAGAGGACTGTAGGAGACTCAACTCAGGAAAGAATGAAGAACAGTTTGAGGCATTGGGGACCTCTCAAGCTGAGTGCCTGAGTCACTCTGCCCCAATTAGGAGAATAGTAGACTCTGTTAGGAGCAGATGTATCCAGCTCCTGCCAGAGAAGAAACAGGGTCCTTCCGAAAGCCTCTTCAGAAAAAGAGTAAGGCGCTTTTTTCAGTGGATTTTCCCCAATAAAAAAGTCAAAGGTCAGAATGTTTTGCAAAAATGTAGGCCAATAACAGCCTCTGCCCAGAGCCAAGGACCAGTCAAAAGCAGGTCAATTATGGCCAGTGAGACTCCCGAGGCTCAGGCACTCATGACAGCTGTTGGACAGATTCTAGAAGAGAAAATGGCAATTCACCATGGACTTCATGCCACAAAGTTAAATGAGCACAAACAGGAACTCCAAGCACCAGTATGTGGGTGTTTCTGCTACCACAGGCTTCCCTGCTACCCAGAACAAGGGAGAATAATGAATTTTACAGCCCATGGTCACCAAGCCTCCTCCAAGGGCCAGAGAAGCTCTATCAGGGAAAGGCAGGTCAAACATCGACAGACCTTAAAAAGTGTAAGATTCAAGGATGAGCAGCTGGGGAGCAACTTCTCATCCTTGCCTTCCAAGAAGACTCTGTCTCCAGTCAGTCCCTGCCAGTATGGGCCAAGGATGCCAAGTGTCCCAGGCCACCATCATCACTGCCCACGGCATTGTCTTATTCAGGGACAGATCTTGTCTAGTCAATTATAAAATGCTTCTTTAGCCCTTCCTAGTAGGAAAACGTCTCCAAGAAGAAAATTAGTCCATGTGGAGAAAATATTTTTTCTCCTTAGCACATCCAAATACTTAATATTCCCTAATATATATGTTTTACCAGAAGAGGGTAGTATGGTTGCTTTTGTTTGCGCTATGCTTGGTGTATGCTTTGGCCTCTAGAAGGGAGGGGTATGAAGAGTGTTTGGCAGTGCGTATTGTAGGCTTGCACCTTATCCTGAATTCTTTCATTACACATTGTTTTCATGATACTGTCATTATACAAACAAAAACTACTCCAAAAAGATGAGAAATACCTATGAAGGCATTACCCCAAGATCTGTTCAACTTATCTTTCTCCTGCTTCTGTTCTACTTTGAATTTTATACAGCTATAGTGGGTAAGTTTACAGAGGCATCAGAGGGCTGGACTTTACCACTCAGGCTCCAGCAAGTGTCAGAACCAAGTGGGTTGAAGTTTAGAAGAGGCTACTGAGCCTTAAGTTCAGAAGCAGAAGAAATCTTGTCGACACTTGAATCTCTTGGTGAAGAATAGATGATATATACTCTTGAGAACCCCTTCTCTCTCTGATGAGAGATAGGCCCTATGAACCCCTCTTAGCTTAGCTTTAATGAAATGTACAGTGTCACCTTCAACCTCTGCCTTTCATGTACTTTTAATGATGAAGATGACACTTCCAGCTCTATGTGTGTGTGTAAGTAGGGGATCATCAGGGAGGTTGCTGAGGGCTGTGTTCACCTCTAACCTAAATGAATATTCAAGAGTCATATACTTTCCCTCTGTTCCTTCTAACAGAGAAGGAGTTCTGGGTTAATGGAACAGGAGTGTTTGTGTGTAGTAATTATTTTATGGATGAACACTGTGGGATGTGGGAGACAAATTGGGAATGTTGGACCCAAAGAAGAAGACAAAGTGGCACATTGTGCCCATAGTGTGCAGTGAATGAAGAGCCCCTTGATAGTCCGTCTATAGGTCCGGAGAGAAGAAAAAGTTAAGGACCCACTGTGTCACCATACCCATTAGGGCCTCCACCCTGCTCCAGCTCTAAGATCACAGACCTAGAAAAGCCACCTTAAGTCCAAAATAGATGGCCAAATTTGTAGATGTAAAGCAAATCAGGGAAGGTTAATCTAATAACATATTTAATAAGCTTACACACCATCACCTCCTGAATTCTAGAATGGATGACTTAATAATAGGTGGAAAGGTCAGGACTAGGAAATCTTGGGATGTGACTCCCAGTATGGTGACCTTTACTTAAAACCATGGCCTAAAGACTGCTCTTCAAGGAGTGGTGGGGACTTAAAAGGCCCAGAGAATGGCCTGTAATCATGTAGTAAGTATTATCTGGCTCCAAGTTCCTGCTTTCTCCTGAGCCCAGCAGAAGAAGCCTTCAGACAGGATTTATCAAAGGGAGTTGGGGAGAGCATGTAGGTGACCCAAAATTGGAAGTGCAGTCCAGGAGTAGTCTACTGTTTTTTCCACATCTACCACAGTCTTCCTCCTCCCCTGGCCTCTATCCATATGGGAAATCAGGGAACTGAGAAATTTGTCCAGAGTTAATCTGTGCTTTGTGCCACACATGGTACACAATGTACATAGCTGCAGAGGGCATCATTCCCATGGTAGAGAGTGTTGTTCCAGGAGATATCCCTGATCTAGAGGACAATAGGAATGGACCCTATCCCCCATGCCTGTCAGGAAGCCCAACATTTGGGACTGGGACCTGGGGTGGTGGAGCAGATTGGGTATAAGCCTGCTTGTGTCGCTGGTTTCTCCTTGAAACCAGATCTTGCTTTTGGGCCCCATTTCCTGAGGCAGCCTCCAGAGTAGATCCAGCAGTAAAAACAGGGCCAAGACCTGTGGGAAGGGAGTACCCTGGGGCTCTTGGGATCTCAGGGGAGGGTGGTATAGAGTGGGAACCTTGAGCCTGGTGCTGTTAGGTCCTCTAGGGGCACTGAGAGATGAGTTCTGGGACTGGAGTGGGGGCTAGATGTGGACATGGCCCCTGCCAGAAGTGCCACAGACAGGGATGCTGATGGATCAGCAAAAAAAAAGAAACAAGTGCCTTTGCCCTTTTGTGGCTCAGATTTCCATAAGGTGCAGTAAGGCCAGAAATGGAGACACACAGATATACCTCCCAACAGAGATAACATATAGATCTTATAGAAACAACTTTTAACAGAGATCTCTCAGATAGACACCTTCCACAGTGGATATCATTTGCCCCAGTGACCTCACACTGAGACCTCACATAGGGAGCTCATGTTGCCCCACAGATCCTCAGACAGAAACCTAGCACAGATTTCACAGACTTTCCAGAGACCTGATGGCAAACCTCTCAGAGACATCCCAAAGGTACCTTCCATACAAACCTCACACAGAGACCAACACTCAGAGACCTCATGTAGCCTCAGAGAGACTCACACAGAAACCTCACAGAGAGACTTCATCTACACACAGTACACAGTGATCATCTACTGCCTCACAGAGACTTCACATTGAGACCTTACATAGATAACCCACAGAGATTCGACACACAGACCTCACAGAGACCTCACATCCATTTTTCAGAATCTTAAGCAGGCAACCATTGACAAGTCCTTCTTGGTGAATATGAAACCACTTATCAAACTGGCAGCACAAGAGGGATTGTCAGTTGTGCCCTCTTGAGAGCCTTAAAACATTGTCAATATTACACTAATTGGGGTTCTCTGGGGAAATGTTTGGGAATTTTTGTATTTTTATAATATTATTGGCTCTGAACAAAAAATTACCCATTCTACATATAGATTTGCAAAATTAATTTCTACAAGTGTTCATTAACTTGAGAATGAAAAATTTTAAATGCAACTAAAACAGTCTCCAATGAAAGAAAATATCTTATTTGTCCAGTTTTAGTTATTATCCAGCTAAATGGTGTCACTGTCACATTTTCTTTATTCCCTTGGGGACAAGGCCTGAACTAGAAATGGCTTATTTATTTATTTTGGAAATATAATAAACACCTGTAACAAATGGACTCTAGAAATGAAATAAACCAGAAAAGACACATCTGGACTCACACTTGCCTTCCAGAGGTCTGTGTAACTAACATATTAGTTTGCACTTAACAGTTTGCATTACGTTTATGGGGTTTTATTTTTTAACAAGTTAATAATAACAAGGATTTTTCACATATAAGTCAAATTCCTGGTACTATTCCTATTATATCATCTAGCAAAATTATACTTCTGAATATTATTTTATTCCCTCAAATTTAGTACTCTTTTTACTGTTATATTATTATAGTTAATAATTAACATAGTCAAAATAACAAGCTATTGAGAGGGATTAATTTTTAATTCTGTGAAATTCACATTTTCTAAGACAGGCAGTCAAGATCCACTTTATATTATTACAGGGCTAACAAGGAACACATTTCTTAAAATGAATTTGAAATACTACAAAATATATGTCTACTTTTGAGCTGTACGATGGTCTAATAAAATTACTGAGAAAGACGTCAATATATCCATCTGAATTGTTAGTCATTTAATCAATATTTATATTATAATAAATAATGAAAAGCCTCACATATATCCAGCACTTTCCAAAGGGTGGATTGCAATGAGACTACATATTTCTCACTGTTTACATATTTCTCACTCAATACAACCTATTGTCCTTGATAAAGTTTCAATGACTACTGTCAAGCATTAGTCACTGGTTAAGTCTCTCAGATTTTCCATTGAGATGATGACATCATAGTATATTCCTTCTCTAAGAGGTGCAGGGCTGATATAAGAGCAGTTTTGGCTTATTTCACCAAGAAATTCACTTTTTATTTATAATTAAATAATTTATAACTAATTTATAACTATTAATTTTTCAACTTTATTCCTTTATGATGTTATTGAATCATAAAATGGTGGAATGTGGTCATGGATGTCATCTAATATTCTATCAAATCATCTTTTACAGTGCAAGTTACACAGATAAATTTATTGATCAGAACAAAATGGGTTCAATTAGGAAAAGTTTATAGTGGAAGATATCTTTTTCAAGTTCACTATTTTAACCATGTTAAAATAAGTGATATTCTTTAGTCTTTTGAATTAAAATTGTTCAGAGTGGCCAAAAAGTCTGGAAACATGAGAAATGTCCATAACAAGTAGTTTGTTGCTATATCATGTTGAATGTGTTGTTCTTCACTAACAATTCACAGTTCAATACGCTGTGCAAAATTACAATGAACAATACGCATTAAAGAAACGTTTGCATCAGTCATTGCACATTCATCTGTCATATGTTGCTTCAGATTTGTGTGTTTTCATGGAATAAACTTGCACATTTCCTAAGAATAAGAAATCAAGGGGGAATCAATCTATTTAAAATATATTAAGTTTTCCAGACTCCATGGCCAGCTTTTATTTTTAGTAATATTCACCTATCTTAAATTTTTTAACAAGTTTTGCCATTTATATATTTCCAGAAGAAATGGATATCAAAAATTAGAGAAAACAACAAAAAGAGATCCCTTTTATTTTCAATAAATTTTACATCAAACATTTTGCTGAAAATGAAGTGATCCTTAATCTATAGATGACATACTTTTTACATGATAATTTATATTATAAATTTGGATTTACAGTAAATTTTTTTGTATATTTTTTATTGGAGTTCGATTTGCCAACGTATAGTATAACACCCAGTGCTCATCCTGTCAAATGTCCCCCTCAGTGCCCATCACCCAATCACCCCATTCCCCTGCCCACCTCCCCCTTCCACTACCTCTTGTTCATTTCCCAGAGTTAGGAGTCTCTCATGTTTAAAATAAATTTTTATTTAAAACTAGCCTCCTGCTGATTTCAATATATCAGGCACTCTAGAACACAATGCATAGTAGATGATGACTTCTTAATACTTCAAGGAATAAAGATCTTTTCCAAAGTAGTGGTTCTATAATATTAAGTCCTAACAGAGATTCCTCTTGATAGATTATACTTTTAGTTTTATTTGTTTTATTACGAACTAAAATATAGAGATATATTTCTGGTAGTGTTCCCAAGTATATACAGCTACTATGTCTTGGGCATAGTAGGGAGCATTCAGATCTAGATGACCTAGGGGTGTCATAACTGCTGCCTTTTATTTGAGGCTGATTCATAATCATTTCAGGTACAAGAGTCATCTTTCATCGTGTCCCTAGCCACGTGGACTGCTGTATTTTCATTTTTATTTTATTTTATTATTATTTTTTAATAATAAATTTATTTTTTATTGGTGTTCAATTTGCCAACATACAAATAATACCCAGTGCTCATCCCTTCAAGTGCCCCCCTCAGTGCCCGTCACCCATTCACCCCCACCCCACGCCCTCCTCCCCTTCCAACACCCCTAGTTCATTTCCCAGAGTTAGGAGTCTTTATGTTCTAGTCTCCCTTTCTGATATTTCCTATCCATTTCTTCTCCCTTCCCCTCTATTCCCTTTCACTATTACATATATTTCCCAAATGAATGAGAACATATAATGTTTGATGGAAACTGGAGGGTATTATGCTGAGTGAAATGAGTCAATCGGAGAAGGACTGCTGTATTTTCAAAACAGCTGCAAGTCACCTTCCTTATTTTTATTTATTTATTTATTTATTTATTTATTTATTTATTTATTTATTTATTTTTTTGTCACCTTATTTAGTTTGCTGCTGTGCCCCCTCTCTGCCTGAGCTGGTCAGGTATCACTGGTTGTGGTAACCTGAAAAGCCCATTTTCCCAGGAACTTGCACTCTGTGCTCTTGCACAGACACATTGTACCACGGATGTGCAAGTGGTGCTGGTGAAAATTTCAGATAACTGGGATCCCTGGGTGGCGCAGCGGTTTGGCGCCTGCCTTTGGCCCAGGGCGCGATCCTGGAGACCTGGGATCGAATCCCACGTCGGGCTCCCGGTGCATGGAGCCTGCTTCTCCCTCTGCCTATGTCTCTGCCTCTCTCTCTCTCTCTCTCTGTGACTATCATAAATAAATAAGAATTAAAAAAATAAAATCTTAAAAAAAAAAAAAAAAAGAAAATTCCAGATAACTGTCAAATAATGCATGCAGACCCAGTAGATGAGAATTTAGAAAACCCTAACATCTTTTGTAGGAAATGTGGATTATGTAGCTCTTTGATTCTAAGCATTTTTGTGTGTTAGCTGGCCTGCTGGATCTGGGGAAATGCAGCTGATTTTAGAGTTTCTCACCCTCATCCACTGTAGTGTATCTTCAGTTCTTCTTTTTCTGACTCTGGAACATGGAATCAAAAGCATCTGCTCCCTGTAATTTAATAATATTTACAATGTGTTTATAATGATAAACTAAAACTCAGCTATCCTCAGTTCAGGTATATCTGATATTTCTGAAAGAGCATCACTAAACTTTTTATCTCCACCACAATTTTTATACTAGTAACACTTCACATAGCTATTTACTGTGTCAATTTATTTTATAGAGTCCATAAGTTTTTTTTGTAGAATGTAGTCCCTGGAATCCACCTACTGGGTCTGCTATTTGGGCAAGTAATTTATTGTCTAGATTGACAAATCTTATAAAATTGTATTTAATAAAATTTTAATTTATAAACTGTTATTTGCTTATTTTATGAAATTGGTAAATCTAGGGATTTAGTCTGAGTTGTTTTTTATAATACTGGTACTTAACCTAAAATATTTGCTAATTTTCATTTTTAATATATATCACAGAATATTAAGAATTTAGCTGTGGAGATACCAATATATTTGTTGGCTTTTTTCATTTTGTGTAGTTATTTTTGTATCAAACCTCTATTACTGCACAGCATAAAAGAAAGTTTGTTCCTTGGAAAACATCAACCTTAAGGACTTACTAGGTTAAGGCTTAGCACATTAGATATGAGGGTAACCTTACCTTTTTTAAAGATGTTTTTCACGGGTTGATAAAAAGTCTTAAAATGTTGGTAAGGATGTGAAACAAATAGAACTGTCATATGTTGCTGATGAAAATGTAAAATGGTGTACTGTCTTATGATTTCACTCATATGTGGAATTTAAGAAACAAAGAAAAAAAGAAAATGGACTCTTAAATATGGAAAACAAACTGGTGGTTACCACAGGGGAGATAGGCAGGGGCATGGGTAAAATAGGCAGGGGCATGGGTTAAATGGGCTGGATTAAGAGTACACTTATCATGATAAGCACTGAAAAATGTGGAGAATTGTCAAATCACTATATTGTAAACCTGAAACTAACATTTTATGTTAGTTATACTGAAATTAAAAAATAATAATTTTCAAGAAATGGTGTACTACTTTGGAAAACAGTTTGGCATTGATTTACCATACAACCCAAAAATTTACACAAGAGAAATAAAAACATATATACACACAAAATTTGTACATAACAAATGTCCATAACAACAATTTTATTCATAGTTGTCCCCAAATGGAAACAACTCAAATGTCCATTAACAAGTGAATGAATAAATACATTTTGGTATATCCACACCACTGCTCAGCAACCACAGGGAATTAAATACTTAATATATATTAACAACATGGGTGAATCTCAAAAGATGCTGAGTGAAAGAAAACAGGCACTGAGTACAACATTGAAAGATTTTACTTACATAAAATTTGAGAATATTTAAATTTTAATCCTGAAAGTAAATCATTGGTTTGCTTTTGTAGGGAGGTGAAGAGTAACCACAAAGGAGCTTGAGGGAATGTTCTGAGTAATGAAAATTTTCTGTATCATGACTGTGGTAGTGTGTATACAACTATATACATTTGTCAAAATTAATCTAACTATACTATGCATGAATGTTAAGACATGAGTGCTTTTAGCTTTATGTAAATTTACCCCCCAATAAAGTTAATTTAAAAATAAATATATATTATGTATGACAAGTATGTGTTTATATGTACATATACATTATGACAATGGAATGGAATAATGTGCTTAGTGGTTAAATTGCCTCTTAGCCAACATTCAGAATGCTAAAAATCCAAAATTTTTTCTTATTTTTTCTTTCTCTAACATTTTATAGAAGTATCACTAATTCAACCATATCAACATTATTGATCTACTGTGGGGGATGATCAGAACACAAGTATACAAACACAAGTAGGAAATAATTTTAAAGTCCTATAGATTCAAAGTCAACAGAAATGGCTAAACAAGAAACTGGCCTTCTTTTTACAAAGTCAGAGAACATTTCTCTGTAGCCTCCTGAGGATAAAAGCTATGTTTTTTCCTTCTGGCTTTTCAATCCTTACTGCTGAGCACAACAAAATTCTGACAACAGAGTTTGAAATCAATGTTACTTTAAAAATTGATTTAAAAATATAAAGCAAATATATATGCATTAAAGTATGGAAAGGCATACATTTGAAGCATGAAAACTCAGTACTAGATGGAAATATTACACAATTGAGGAATATAAAACTAATTACAGAAAAAGGAAATTGAAAAAAGTTCAGGCTGGATAGAGAATAAACTAATAGGTGAATATTTTGGCATTTGAATTTGAAATTAAAAAGAAATAGATGAAAAGAGGAAAGAATAGTAAACATAACCAAGAACTGAAAGACCCGTAGGAAAGGTGGCCTGCTTAGCTCAAGATCTGCCTTTTATACTTGTAGCAAGTATCATATCAGCTTTGGGACTAGCTATTGCTGCACTGTTTTAGTTCTGTTCAAAGTGATAGGATGAGACCCCCACACCCATAGTTTGGGAGTAATGCTTTACTTACAATTTGCCTTTCATATATTTACCTAAACTCCTGTAGAATACAGTTGGACTTGTGTTTCATACGATCTTCTGATGCATTTTAAACAGCTCAAGATGCCATTTTAATTTTACATCTAAAGCCTCTGGGCTTTAATTGCTTTATTTAATATGCATTTCATGAAAAACAGTATGATTCGCTGTTAAACTAGAATTTCTTTTTTGTTTGCATAAGTTTCAGAAGCCAAATAGTATTTGTATTTGTCTTTGGAAAACAGAGCTACTCTCAGGGGTCATTTCCCTGAGGTCCAGATTCCTTACCTCACAACCTAGTGTGATGCTGGGCCCTGGAATACGGAGACAGCAGGACCTGCCTGTCTGTGTGCATGCAGTCAGTTTGAAGGTGCCATCTTGGAAGGGAGACTGGGTTTGGGGAGTCCTGTGTTACTTCCTGGGGTTCTTGAAATGCAGTCTCTTAAGTGTGAGTGGAGAGGCCTGGAGAGCCTAGGTACTCAGTTCATCATGGAGATCAGCCATGTCCTAAATTATAGTGTGTTCTTTCTCATGAAGCTCAGTTGTTTTAGGTTGACATCCTGCCACCCACAAGTGGCCATCCTGTCCTCATTCTCTCCTTCTCACATTTGGGTCCTTGAAAGTTGCTGGGACCATCCTTTCTTGTCTGTGTTCAGAGAACCTGGAATAGAGTCCAGGTCCTCCCATGGGCTCCTTGGCATCTGGTACCATGGTGTGTCTGCTCAGGAGGTTGGCAACTATTGCACATCCTGGCTCCTGGTGGACAGTGCAACACTGCAGTGGGCTAGGCAAGGTTGGGAAATCAGGGAGATTGGGCACAGCCAGGAGTCCAGCAGAGCACTGACCTCTGCAGAGCCCAGGTCATCACATCCTAGGCTATGGTTTCAGTCCAGCACAGAAACCACACATGTATCTTGGTGAGCACAGGTCTCTGTAGCCCTCAGGCTGGGGCTCTGAAAGTCCAGGCAGGGCTGTGCCAAAGAATGAAGCCATACCTGGCTTCCCTTTGTGCATCTCTGTATGTGCAGCATGTTGTCTAGGAACCAAACATCAGACCCTCAGGGTCCCAGCACAGCCTTTCTCCCTTTGGCTTAGAAGGCAACTCTGTCCTAAGGCTGAGCCCAGGACATGCATGTGTCACTCTGTTTCTGACCACACTGTTCTCCTCCACAGGTTCTAGGATCAAGTTACTATTTAGCTGACAGCCACACAAGGAGTGCAAATGCAGGCCCAGCCCCAGGAGAGGGTGCTTGCCTGTTGCATCATCCTCAGTCAACAAGCCAAGACAGTCACAAGTTCTTAGGCTCATTCTGAGGGAAGAGGGTTTTGTTTTATTATATTTTTTCCTAGTTCACCCTACAGAGGTACGAGGAGGAAGTCTAATGCATGCTCTCCAGTCTGTGATCAGCTGGGCACTGTGCCCCAGGTCAGGGTTAATGTTCTCTCTATCATGGGTCATCAGGCCAGTCAGGCAGCCTGACCAAAGAGCCAGGGACTAGACATCTGGAGCTCTGGTGTTGATGGCTGGAGGGAGAGCTGCAGTTCTAGACTAGGGGAATTAAGGGTCATCAGATCCCAGATTCTGCAGGGGTCTTTGATATTCTCTTGCAATGTATACTGGTTAATACTGGGTTTCTTTATCCTATTTATTCTTCATTTGTCATTTCTGGTTGTGGTTCAGGACCAACTTTTTTTTTGGTAGTTACAGAAAAATATTGCTTTCAAAGATTCACCTTCAAGGATTATACTATTAACATTTTCCACTGACAAATGCCTGTCTATTCCAATCTTCTTTTCCTTCATTATTTACTGTGTTCTCTCAATGATATCTCCACTTATTTTTTCTGAGTATGACTATCTGGCCCAGGGGTTCTCCTGAATGAAGTATAAATTTTGATATGTCTTTTGCTTATCAACTTTCCAAGAAAATTATGAATAAAATGAATATATGGGCAACAAAAATGTTTTGATTTTATATTTTATTATCTATTCTTATATTTCAATAGAATTCAATTATTGGCCCTTGATAACTATATATTTTTTAAATTATTTCCTAAATAATTACCACTACTTCCTTTGTATACAGAATGCAGAAGATATCCTTAGCATATTCTTCAAATTTGAGTTTGGAATATTCAAGTCCCCTGTTTCAATTTGAGCTCCTATATTCTTTCTGAATAATAAACATAAAACATGTTTGCTAAATATTGTTGAAAACAAAACCTTTTTAGTTTGATTACAAAAAGTACAAACACAGTTGACTATCAACATCATGTCCCACAATCACAATCTAACCTTTCAAAATAAAGAATTATTTCCTACCCTTCCATTATATACATATCATTATACATAAGTATTTTAAAAGCACTAAAAATATTTAAATAGCTAATTAACTTCTGTATTTTCTCCTCTACTGACAAAAATTGGTTTTCCTGGTTAATTAAGGAAAAAAACAGAGGTGGGGTGCCTGGGTGGCTCAGTTGGTTAAATGTACAACTCTTGATTTCAGCTCAGGATCTCAGGGGCCTGAGATGGAGCCCTGCATCTCCCTTCTCAAAGGGGAATCTGCTTGAGATCCTTTCCCTTTGATCTCCCCCCACCGCCCGCTCTCAAAGTAAATATTAAAATCAAAATAGAAAACAACAACAAGAAGAAGACAAAGAGGGTTGCCTGGGTGGCTCAGTTAAGTGTCCAACTCTTGATTTTGGCTCAGATCACAATGTCAAGATTGTGAGATCAAGCCCTGCATCAGGCTCTGTACTGGGGATGGAGTCTGTTTAAGATTCTTCCTCTCTCCCTCTTCCTCTGGCCATGAAGAAGAAGAAGAAGAAGAAGAAGAAGAAGAAGAAGAAGAAGAAGAAGAAGAAGAAGAAGAAGAAGAGAAGAAGAAAGAAAAATAGGAGAGAAATAATAAAATATCTTCTTTGTATGGACTATAGTATATTTATGATTATATAAGGTATATGAAACCTGGATAAATTTTGCCTTAATTCTTCATATTACAGATATAAATTACAAAGAACTTGCAACATCTGTCTCAAATTTGCCCAGAGAGAAATGCCCTCTTGAAATGAGAGGTATATAACAATCTAAAAATAAACTTACTAGCAAATTAAAAATTCATTCATACTTTAATGGTAGAAAAATTTATGCAGCTCTGAGTGTAAGAAAGGGGAGGGTGAGAAAGAGCAGAAGGAAATTTCAGGGAAGCAAAGCTTAAGATTACCTACTAAAAATACTTTAAAACAATAAAATGCAAAGAGGGAAGATAATTCTCAATGTCAGAACAGTGTAAAGTCAACAAATATAACAACTAGTGCACTCCTCACAAGAATTGGTCTTGACAAGTCATAATTTTGAAGAAAACACATTTGAGAAAAGTTTAGTCTGCACTTTAAAAAAATGGAGTCACAGATTTTAGGTTTTCTGAATCCTCTAAAAGTGTTTATTGTTCCTTTTCAAGAAGGGACTTTCAAATTCCCCCACAGGAAAACAGTAGTTGCCTCCTGTGCATAATTTTCTACCATCGAGCATACCTAAGAAAAAGTGCATGATGTTAGTGCCTGAATAATGAATCTGAATAATGAGCACAGGGATCTCCCTGAAGCATTGCATGGTTCTCATTTGCATGTGGGAGCTTTTCTTGTATCATTAACAATCGGTTTATAAAGGAATGTTCTTGGTGTCTGAAAATGCTCCTTGGTATCTTCCCTTTTGGAATTTAATCTCTATTTCCCTTTTTAAAATTAATATATTTGTAGAATACAACTGATCATTTTCTTTTGAAAAATAAATTGAGCATCTTTCAGCTTTGGGGCTTACGTGTTCCTACAAAAACAGAAGGCATAGCATTTACATAGGAAACTAAATTACATGTGTAATGACAGTGCACCCCTATGCAGACAACTGAGAATTACCAACAGGAATCTGCTCAGCCCAGTCAGTTGCTGGAAAGTTCCTGGGTGGCTCCTGCAGGAAGAATGGTCCTGACAACTTTAGTGGACGACAGCCACAGCTCATCTGGGGCTGGGGCAGGAAATAGCTCTTTGTACAAACAAAAAAGGCTTAACTGTACTCAGCATTAAAAAAGTCTGCTGGGAAAACACTTATACTCACTGACAGGAGCTGGTGGGCATGTTTGCAGGATTACTAAGGCCTTTCTACACTCCTAACAGTCCACATATCAAGAAAGTGACTGAAGAAGAGGTTTTGGAGCTTCACAGGTCATGTGACCCTGCCACTCCCCAGTTGGGTGACTCAGTACAAGTCACTTGCCCAATAACTCTGGCAGTTTCCACACATGTATTATGGGAAAATTAATACATGTAAAAAAAGGATACTGGTCTGGTTATTTAGTAAAGGTGATTACTCATTATTCATTATTACCTCAGTCCCTGGCTCACTGTCAATAAATGACTATTACTGATGGTGTGAATCAGAGACCCCAGGTGTGTAACAGTGAAAAAGGGTTCAGTGCCACTGCCTGCGATAGTGCCTCTGTGAATTTCAGAACTTAGTCTCTATTACTGCCTTGAGGAATAATGATAGAATGCTTCCAGCATTGATGTGCAGAGAAGCCTTTATTCTCATAGTAAAGGCACATGATTGCTCCCCTTATCAGAACCAAAAGACACATAGATAGATGATAGATGATAGATAACTATGCTACAATATACATAATACAATAATATATTGTGAGGTTTGTGAAGCATATATAAAAATAAGTACTAAAATAATAGATAAAAATGAAAAGCATTGTTTAAGATGTCACTAATCATTTTGGCTAGATAACATCTCAGTGCACAATAGACATTTAGGATAAGATTGATTTTTCATAAATCTGTATTTATTTCATAAATCTGTATGTATTTCTGACAATACCTACTTTGGGTGGCTGAATTTTGTCAGATCTGATTAATTTGTCCTTGGTTTTTATCAGCAAAAATCTCTTTATCAGAGAGTTTAAACAAGTAACTAGAAACTGCCATCTAAATGCTTTCTATGTTGCTCCCTGTGCTTGTATTAATAGGACCTTTAATCTGAAGGTTCCTTGAAGGAATCTTTTTAAGCTATTTGCCCATTTTGTGAGGGTTATTTGGTTAAAGCTAGATGATGTAATCAGTAAATCCACATAAAGGGGCACCTATACTCTGTAATATGTTACCATATGCTTGCTGAAAGCAAACCAGCAAGAGACTCCACTGCCAGCTTTTTATATTGGGGACAGTGTTCTATCAAGAATTATACAAGATCTAGGATTTTGTTGAACTTGCAAACTAACAGATAATTACTATTCCATGAATGGCACCAGACACTGAGGTGAGAGACAACAGACTTCATTATTTGTGGCAAAAGCAGTAGCAAGAGTTTCATGTCTCCAGTTTCCTGTCCCCAAGTCCCTCAACTACCACAGGAGTGAAGAAAATGTTCTATAATGGATGTCTGCACATGCAATGGGTTGCAATATAGTAGAGATCTAGGAGAGCTGTGAAGATTCACTTTTTTTTTTTTTTTTTTTTTTTTTTTTACAGTGAACAGTAGTAAATCTTTTTTTCTGTGGGATAATAGTATTTCACCTCTCCAGGTCGCTTGCTGTACCTATAGCCATGAGACATGCTTTCATAAAGAATAGTCAAGACCTTATATTCTTGTTACAGCCAGACAGAATGTGCAGGGATATTCAGGGTTCTTGGCAGATTGACTCTCCCAATACTCTTCTCTCAGGAGACCTCATGATTCGCATGTAATAGGAACCATCTGATAAGCACCATCGGCAGTAATCTGCTGTTCCGCCTGTTAAAGATGAGTAAAGCATAAGTAGTTCTTCTTTTTAAATAAGAATGAATGCTTAGGGACACTGGGTGGCTCATTTGGTTAAGCATCTGCCTTCAGCTAGGATTCCAGGATTGAGCCCCGTGTCCAGTTCCCTGTCAGTGGGGAGTCTGTTTCTCCCTCTCCCTCTGATCCTCCCCCAATTTGTGCTTTCTCTACCTTTCTTTCTCTCTCTCTCTCTCTCTCTCTCTCTCAAATAAACAATCTTTTAAAAAAGTGAATGTTTAAAGGTAGATTCTGATACTTTCTTCCCACACCCAAATTGATTTCTTGTGTAATTCCTGGGGCATATGTACACCATTGAAGAGCACTGTCTTGGAGGAATGATCTCAAGGTTTCTATTTATTTATTTTTAAAGATTTATTTATTTATGATAGACACACACGGGGGAGGGGGGGAGGGAGAAGCAGGCTCCATGCCGGGAGCCAGATGCGGGACTCGATTCCGGGACTCCAGGATCGCGCCCTGAGCCAAAGGCAGGCGCCAAACCGCTGAGCCATCCAGAGATCCCCAAGGTTTCTATTTATTGCACCAGTATATGAACAGAGCTTCTGGTGCAGCAGAATTAAAACTTAAGACTTTTCTTTCATTTCTTTTCAAATGAAGACTTAAAAATATCTAACATGATTTACATTTCATCAAGAAAGACAACTTTAACATTTTTCAAAGAAAGAACACTTAAATCATGTGTAATTTCAGAATTAAATGCAATTCTTTCCAATTGAACAAGTTAGTTTTAAGAGAGATTTATTCTGGGATCCCTGGGTGGCGCAGCGGTTTGGCGCCTGCCTTTGGCCCAGGGCGCGATCCTGGAGACCCGGGATCGAATCCCACGTCGGGCTCCCGGTGCATGGAGCCTGCTTCTCCCTCTGCCTGTGTCTCTGCCTCTCTCTCTCTCTCTCTGTGTGTGTGACTGTCATAAATAAATAAAAAATATATATATATAAAAAAAAGAGACATTTATTCTATTATCCTTACTATTTTAATTATCCTATGGACCTGGTCCTTGAACTGACATCTTGGAAGTACTGTATACATAGAGCATAGCAAACAAGTCCAGGAGACCCCTGCAAGTGTGTCCTATGTTATGTTATTCATTCACTCTCTTCATTAATGCATTTTAAGGTCTTCAGAAGGTGCTTGCAACTTGAGGAATGGGAGAGCCTGAGGGGATATAACCTATAGGTGTGAAAAGTGAGGCAGAGTTATCTGCATTTGGCAACTTCAGAAAGGAATGACCCAGAGTCATTAATGGACACCACGTGCTGTATATTGGCTTGGAGGGGCCCAGTAACTTAGAGTTGAGGGTGGAGATCCTAACTACAAATATCAAAGTATATTTCAGATAGAAGAATATTATAGATGATACAGAGAGTCAATTATAATGATAAAAGAGCCAATTTATCAAGGAGATGCACACTCTTAAATGTGTATGTGCTTAATAACATAGTTTCAAAATACCTCAAGAGAAAACTGATAGAATATCAGGAAGAAATAGAAAAATCATTATAGTGGTGCCTGGGTGGCTCAGTCACTTAAACATTCAACTCTTGATTTCAGCTCAGGTCATGATATCAGGGTCATGGGATCAAGCCCCACATCAGGGTCTGTGCTCAGTTGGGAGTTCACTTGATGTTTTCTCCCTCTCCTTCTCCCTTTACCCCTCCCCCTCATCATGCGCTCTCTCTCTAAAATAAATAAATTAATCTTAAAAAAAAACCACCCCAAAGTATGTAAAGTAAGCTTAAAATATCAGTGTAGAAATCAACAAAATTAAAAACACACCCAAAATTACAAAACATTGATATAAACCAAATCAACACCAATAAAGCAAATGATTCCATTGAAAAATGAGTAGAGGACCCAAATAGACATTTTTCCAAAAAAGATATACAGGTGACCAACTAAGACACAAGGTGCTTAACATCAAGTCAAACCAACAATAAGATGATCAATAACAAGTGTTGGCAAGGATGTGGAGAAAGGGTATTCTCATACACTATTGGTGGGAATGTAAACTGGTGTAGCCACTATGGAAAATAGTATGAAGCTTCCTCAAAAAGTCATAAACAAGAAAAAGAAATACAATACAAGTCAGTAATTTCACAGCTGGGTATTTCCCCAAATAAAACAAAAACATTGATTCAAAAATATATACACACCCTTATGTTTATTGCAGCATTATTTACAATAGCTAAGATACAGAGGCCACCTACATACTCATTAGTAGATGAATGGATACAGATGTGCTATAAAAACACAATGGAATATTATTCAGCCATGAAAAGAATGAAATCTTGCCATTTTCACAAAATGGATGGACTTAGAGGGTATTATGCTAAGTGAAGTAAGTCAGAGAAATACAAATATATGACTTCACTTATTTGTAGAATCTAAGAAGCAAAACAAATCAATCAACCTACAAACAAAAAATAGAAACAGATTTATAAATATAAAGAACAATCTGATGGTTTGTCAGAGCAGAAAGGGCACGGGGGTGGGGGTGGCAAAAAAGGTAAAGGAAAGTAAAAAGTACAAACGTCAAGTTGTAAAATGAATAAGTCATCACAATGAAAAATACAGAATAAGGAATATGGTCAATAATATGGTGACAGATGGTAACTATATTTATTGTTGTGAGCATTGCATAAGGTATAGACTGTCAAATCACTATGTTGTACACCTGAAAATAATATAACATTTTATGTCAACTATAGTTCAATAAAAAACGATAATTATTAAACTAGAATCATGTTCTTTGAGAAATTCTATAGTATTCAGAACAATCTATTCAGGCTGATTGGGAATTTAATAAATGTACAATAACCGACATAAACAAAATATCTTGGTCGCTATGTGTATAAACATGCAGTTTTCTTCATGTAACTTGAAGATCTTGAAAATAGTAAAGTGTACAATGTCTGAACGATAAACTAGTACTTCCTTGGGAATTGGCATTTATAACGGAAACCTCTGGGATAATCCACAAAAGCTGTCTTTCCAAGGGTTCATAGAAAAAAAAAGAATTGCATTTAATTTTTTATCAGTACATTATCATTCTAGAAACAGATGGCACACATACAAAGTGATTTTCTGAAGGACATTTAATAAAGGAGCTCTTAGAGAGCTGTGGGAGAGGTGATGGATTTAGCAAGAGATTCCACCTACAGATCTAAAGAGACATAAGAGAAAAACATTAGTGGAGCTTAGCTAGAGCTAAAGTTCTGGAACAGTATAAATGTAAAATATTTTTTAATAGTTAATTAAATCTCTTTAAAAGATAATTGTCTGTATGCCTGGATGGCTCAGTGGTTGAGCATCTGCCTTTGACTCAGGTCATGATCCTGGGGTCCTGGGATCGAGTCCTGCATCAGGCTCCCTGCAGGGAGCCTGCTTCTCCCTCTGCCTGTGTCTCTGCCTCAGTGTGTGTCTCTCATGAATAACTAAATAAAATATTTAAAAAAAAACAACAACTGTGTGAAAACAGCACAAAGACCAGGAAAGGAGAAATGGAAATATACAAATGTAAATATTTTATGTTGTACACTAAGTGGTATAAAGTTTCTTGAAAGTAAACTGTGATAAGTTAGAGATGTATACTATAAAGCTGAAACAATCACCAAATAATTAGATTTATATCTAATAAGCCAACAAAGGAGATTGAATGGAATAACAAAACAAAACAAAAACCTTCAGCCTAACGGAAGGCAGAAAAAGATGAAATAATTGAAAATAAATAATAAGGTGATATATTTAAACTTAGTTATATAAACAGTAAAATTGAATGTGAAAGTTCAACATTGTGATTAAATATTTGGATATCTATACTCAAAAAAATTTTTTTTAAGATTTTGTTTATTCATGAGATACACACACATGAGAGAGAGAGAGGCAGAGATGCAGAGGGAGGCAGAGGGAGAAGCAGGCTCCATGCAGGGAGCCCGACATGGGACTTGATCCCAGGACTCCAGGATCATTCCCTGGGCTGAAGGCAGGTGCTAAACCACTGAGCCACCCAGAGACCCCCTCAAAAATTTTTTTCAATCCATACCTCCAATCAAAAAATAATTAAAGCGTTTCCTGAAAGGGGTGAGGGTGGGGAATCCTATCCTTTGTGACAACATGGAGAAATCTGGAAGACATTGTGCTAAATGAAATAGCTAGGAAGAGAAAGACAGATACTGCATGGTATCACTTACATGTGGAGTCCAAGGGGGAAAATGTAGAACTCAGAAACAGAGTAAAAACATGATTGCCAGGGTTTAAGGGGTGAAAGAAAAAGAAGAGGTTGGTAAAAGGAAATAAACTTTCAGGATTTATTGTATAACATGGTGACTATAGTTGATAACATTATATTGTATAGCTGAAATTTACTAAGATAGTAGAATTTAAATATTCACGCACACAATGGTAAATATGTGAAGTGATGAATATGTTAACTGAATGGGTGTAATCCTTCTACAATATAAACATATATCAAATCATCATGTTGTACACTTTAAACATTTTATAATTTTATTTGTTAATTAAGACTCAAAAGAACTAGAAAAAAAATTAAAGCAGATTGTTGGTAAGAATTTCCCCTGGAGGAGGGAAAATAAAAGGATGAACACACTAAGTGCTGACAAAAATGTGGAGCAACTGTAACACTGGAAGAAATGTAAAAATGATCTTGTAATTCGATAACAAGGAAAACATACCATGTGGCCCAGCCATTCCAATCTTTGATACTTATGTTAGAGGAAAAAAACATATGTCTGTGCAAAGACTTGTCTAGGATATTTAAAGAAACTTTATATTTAATAACCAAACACGAGACAACTCAAATGTCAACACATGCAATATATATGAGTCTAAAACATTTTTTTCTGAATGAAGTTTACAAAATAGTATACTCTATTTAAATCTACTTATATAGGGCACCTGGGTGGCTCAGTGGTTGAATGTCTGGCTTTAGCTCAGGTCATGATCCCAAGGTCCTGAGATCGAGTCCCACATCAGACTCCCCACAGGGAGACTGCTTCTCCCTCTGCCTATGTTTCTGCCTCTCCCGCTCTGTGTCTCTCATCAATAAGACATTTTAAAAAAGATAAATCTACTTATATAAAATTCTAGAAAATAAAAACTAATCTTTAGTAACAAAAGCAAATCAGGTATTGTCTGAGGATTTAGGAGCTGAGGGGGGAATGGAGTGGGATAGCAAAGAGGGAGTCCAAAGAGTATGAGGAAATTTTTACAGTGATTGATATGTTCATTATCTTGGTGGTGATGATGATTGCGTGGGTGTAATCATATGTCAACCATTATCAAACCTACACTTAATTGTAGGTATATAATTTATTTTATGTATATTTTATGTCAATTATACCTCAATAATTATACCTTTGTGTTCTTTAAATAAGGAGTTTGCCTTCCTTAGTGCAGTCAGCTAAAATAACTAATGGACATAAAGGCACAGAAATGTTCTCCAAACCACACACTTACTCAGTGTCCACATCTCATAAGTCAAGCCAAATGTTCTAATTCCAAACAACTTATTTGAAAGAATAACTTCATTGATAATTCAGTTGATTCATATCCTTAAAATAAAAGCTCTCCAGTGTCAGTCACCAGAGAAAGGAAAATCCTATTATATCATAATTCAGGAATTTGTTATTTAGAAGGTATATAATGTCACATGAAGAAAACTTGACTTTATTAACTTTCATGAAATAGCAATGCAGTATGATGTGTTTTACTTCTGGTGTTAGTTTTCTATTCCTGTATAACAAAAAAATTTTACAATTTTGTGGCTTAAAAAAAAAACAACAGAATTTATGATCTCAGTTTCCATGAGTCCGGAGTCAAGGCACAAGTTAACTGGTCCCTTATCTTAGGGTTTGACTGGGCTGAAATCAAGATGTCAGCCAGAGCTGCTATCTTGCCTGAGTTTCAGGTACTCTACAGAGCTCACTATAGAATCCAGTTCCTTGGGTTGGTAGGACTGCCTGTTCTTTCTTGCCTCAGGACCTATTCCAAAGCTTTACAGTTTGTTTTTTAAAGGCTAACAGAAAACTGTCACTGCTGCTTCAAATGTTTGTGAAGGACCTAGACCCTTTTAAAAACTCACTGAATTGAACGGAGGGCAGGGCAAGATGCCGGAAAGAGTAGGGTCCCCAAGTCACCTGTCCCCACCAAATTACCTAGATAACCTTCAAATCATCCGGAAAATCTACGAATTCGGCCTGAGATTTAAAGAGACAACAGCTGGAATGCTACAGTGAGAAGAGTTCACGCTTCTATCAAGGTAGGAAGACGGGGAAAAAGAAATAAAGAAACAAAAGTCATCCAAGGAGGAAGGGGCCCCGCGAGGAGCCGGGCTAAGGCCGGGGCGAGTGTCCCCAGGACAGGAGAGCCCCGTCCCGGAGGAGCAGGAGCTGCACCGACCTTCCCGGGCGGAAAGGGGCTCGCAGGGAGTTAGAGCAGGACCCCGGGAGGGCGGGGATGCCCTCAGGCTCCGGGGACACTAACATAGCACCTGTGCCCCGTGGAGAGCGTGCCACACCCCGAGGCCGAGCTCCCTAAAGGGCTGCAGCGCCCCCGGCTGGACCTGGGAGCAGCTCAGGGGGGGCTCGGGCGGCGGCTCCGCGGAGGGGGCTGCGGGGCGGGAGCGCGAATCCAACAGCGCAGGCCCCGGAGCACAGGGCGCCCGGACACAGCCCAGGATCCAGCCCACCCCTGGGACAGGCAGAGGCCGGGAGGGCCCAGGACAGCAAGGACGCTCCTGCCCCGAGCGGAGCAGATCAGGCCCTGCAGACGGAGAGCTCCGGAGTTCCTGCGGGGGCTGACTCCAGGGCTCCAGAGCTGGCCCCGCCACTAGGGCTGTTGCTCCAGGGGCCTCACGGGGTAAACAACCCCCACTGAACCCTGCACCAGGCAGGGGGCAGAGCAGCTCCCCCAAGTGCTAACACCTGAAAACCAGCACAACAGGCCCCTCCCCCAGAAGACCAACTGGATGGACAAGTTCCAGGGGAAGTCAAGGGACTTACAGAATACAGAATCAGAGGATACTCCTCCTTGTTTTTTTTTTTGTTGTTGTTGTTGTGTTTTGTTTTGTTTTGTTTTTTGTTCTTTTATTTCGCTTTTTGATTTCTTTGCCCCCCCTTTTTCTTTTTTTTTCCTCTTTTTCTCCTTTTTTTCTTCCTTTTTTCTTTCCTTTTTTCTCTTCTCTCTTTTTCTCCTTTTCCCAATACAACTTGTTTTTGGCCACTCTGCACTGTGCAAAATGACTAGAAGGAAAATTTCACCTCAAAAGAAAGAATCAGAAACAGTCCTCTCTCCCACAGAGTTACAAAATCTGGATTACAATTCAATGTCAGAAAGCCAATTCAGAAGCACTATTATAAAGCTCCTGGTGGCCCTAGAAAAAAGCATAAAGGACTCAAGAGATTATTTTCAACACAGATGTTGGCAAACACTATAAGTCATGACTTGGTTTATAGCTTTGTTCATTGTCTGGACAGAGTATTGTCTCTCAGGCCAAATCTGGCAAGCTGCTTGTGTTAATAAAGTTTCATTGAAATACAGTCCTAACTTTTGATTACATATTGTCTATAGCTGCTTACACACAACAATGACAGAGTTAAGTAGTTGCAACAGAGACACATGTCTCCTCCCCTCAATATTAACTACCTTGTCTTTATAGAAAATGTTTGTTGACCCCTCATCTAGACTTATGAAATAATGGAGATAATTTTAATAATGCAGATTAAATTTAGAAGTATGGTGTGTCTATAGGTATTACATTGCTAATATGAAACAAACAAATACATACATACATAAATTGTCTTCCAGTACTAGAAAACTATCCTTGACCTATTTGTTAAATTAATAGTAATTAAGTATTTATTCATTGTGTGATTTTGTCAAATTATGGTTGAATTTCAACTACAGATTGGCTATAGATGAAAGAGGCTGGCAAAAACCAATAAAAGTATACTATGAAAATCAGTTGGCTTTATGGAATGTATAATAAAGAGCACTGTATATCTTATTAATATTTATAAATTGTGTGCTATACATCCTTTATGCCTGTGAAATTTATGATAAACATGTATGTATGTACATTTTTTTCCCACAGTGAGCCAATTGTTAAACATTTATTAGCACACCATAACTTCCTCCCCATTTTTCTCTCACAGGTGTTTCCTGTAATAAATCTTATACCCATTAAATCTTGCCTTGCCTTCTGCTTCTCATCAAATTAACACATTTCTATAATATTTTATTTTATTTATTAATGAGAGACAGAGACAGAGAGAGAGAGAGAGAGAGAGAGAGAGGCAGAGACACAGGCAGAGGGAGAAGCAGGCTCCATGCAGGGACCCTGATGTGGGACTCGATCCTGGGACTCCAGGATCACACCCTGAGCTGAAGGCAGATGCCCACCTGCGAGCCACCCAGGCATCCTGGTCATATGCTTCTTGTCCTTTCTTTTATTGATTTTTAATTAAAATTTTTATTAATTTTAATCAGTCTTTGACTCTTTGAGTTTTGGTAGTTTCCAGGAATGCATCCATTTCTTTGGGATTGCCTAATTTGGTGGCATATCGTTGCTCGTAATATGTTCTTAAAATTGTTTGAATTTACTTGGTGTTGGTTGTGATCTCTCCTTTTTCATTCATGATTATTTGGGTTCTTTCCCTTTTGTTTTTGATAAGTCTAGCTAGGCGTTTATCAATCTTGTTACTTCTTTCAATGAACCAGCTCCTAGTTTCATAAATCTGTTCTAATGTTCTGGTTTCTACTGTTCTATTTCATTGATTTCTGTTTTAATCTTTATTAATCCTCATATCCTGGGGGGTTTGGGCTTTATTTGCTGATATAGCTCCAGCTCTTTTTGGTGTAAGGTTCCTTAGTGTATTCGAGATTTCTCCAATTTTTTGAGGGAAGCTTGTATCGCAGTGTACTTCTGTTTTAGGACTGTTGTTGCTGTATATCAAAGGTTTTGAACAGTTGTGTTTTCATTTTCATTCATTTGCATGAATCTTGACCCATTCATTCTTTAGTAGGATGGTCTTTAACCTCCAGGTGTTTGCATTCCTACCAAATTTCTTCTTGTGATTGAGTTCAAGTTTCAAAGCACTATGCTCTGAAAATATGTAGGAATAATCCTAATCTTTTTTTTTTTAGATTTTATCTATTCATTCATTTTTTTAAATAATAAATTTATTTTTTATTGGTGTTCAATTTGCCAACATACAGAATAACACCCAGTGCTCATCCCGTCAAGTGCCCCCTCTCAGTGCCTGTCACCCAATCACCCCCACCCCCCGCCCTCCTCCCCTTCTACCACTCCTAGTTCGTTTCCCAGAGTTAGGAGTCTTTATGTTCTGTCTCCCTTTCTAATTTCCTACCCATTTCTTCTCCCTTCCCTTCTATTCCCTTTCACTATTATTTATATTCCCCAAATGAATGAGATGTTTGTCCTTCTCCGATTGACTTATTTCACTCAGCATAATACCCTCCAGTTCCATCCACGTTGAAGCAAATGGTGGGTATTTGTCATTTCTAAAGGCTGAGTAATATTCCATTGTATACATAAACCACATCTTCTTTATCCATTCATCTTTCGATGGACACCGAGGCTCCTTCCACAGTTTGGCTATTGTGGACATTGCTGCTAGAAACATCGGGGTGCAGGTGTCCCGGCGTTTCATTGCATGTGCATCTTTGGGGTAAATCCCCAGCAGTGCAATTGCTGGGTCGTAGGGCAGGTCTATTTTTAACTCTTTGAGGAACCTCCACACGGTTTTCCAGAGTGGCTGCACCAGTTCACATTCCCACCAACAGTTCATTCATTAAAGACATAGAGAGAGGCAGAGACACAGGCAGAGGGAGAAGGAGGCTCCATGGAGGAAGCCTGATGTGGGACTTGATCCCAGCACCCTGGGATCACGCCCTGCGCCAAAGACATGCTCAACCGCTGAGCCACGCAGGCGTCCTGGAATAATCCCAATCTTTTGGTATTGGTTGAGACCTGATTTGTGACCCAGTATGGGATCTTCTCTGGTGAAAGTTTTTTGTGTACTTGAGAAGAATGTATGATCTATTGCTTTGGGGTGGAATGTTCTATTTATATCTGTGAAGTCCATCAGGCCCAGTGTGTCATCCAGAGCCCTGTTTCTTTGCTAATCTTCTGCTTAAATGATCTATCATTGCTCTGAGTTGGGTGTTAACATTACCTTCTATTATTGTATGATTATCAATGTATCTCTTTAATTTGGTTATTAACTGGGTGATATAATTGGCTGCTCCAAAGTTAGGAGCATAAATATTTATAATTGTCAGATCTTCTTGCTGGGTAGATCCTTTAAGTATGATATAGTGTTCCTCTTCATCTCTTACTTCAGTCTTTGGTTTAAAATCTAATTTATCTGATATGAGGATTGCTACCCCAGCTTTCTTTTGAGATCCAGTAGCAAGATAAATGATTCTCCACCCCCTTGCTTTCAGTCTGAAGCTGTCTTCAGGTCTAAAATGAGTGTCTTTGTTTAAAAAATATTTTATTTATTTATTCATGAGAGACACACACACACAGAGAGGCAGAGATGCAGGCAGAGGGAAAAGCAGGCTCCATGCAGGGAGCCCGACACAGGACTCAGTCCCAGGACTCCAGGATCACGCCCTGGGCTGAAGGCAGGCGCTCAACCGCTGAGCCTCCCAGGCATCCTGAAAATGTGTGTCTTGTAGACAGCATATGGATGGGTCTTTCTTTTTAATCCAGTTTGATACCCTGTGTCTTTTGATGCAATCATTTAGCTCATTTACACTCAGAGTAACTATTGAAAGATATGAATTTAATGTCATCGTATTACCTATTCAGTCCCTATTTTTGTGGATTGTTTCTGTTTGCTCCCTCTTTCTATTACAAGGTCCCCCTTAATATTTATTGCAGAGTCGGTTTGGTGGTCACATATTCTTTCAGTTTCTGTCTATTCCTGGAAGCTCTTTATCATGTGCATACTTGCTCCACCCCTCTCAGGGGAAGGCAGAGGATCTCTATGTTTCTGTCCTTTGCACAGTCCTCACATGGAAAGCAGTCACCCCATGGGACCACTGCTCACAGTTTATGGTGAACTGATCTCAGAGCCCCCTCCCAGACCTAACCAGTTTCCTGCTTGGGAACTCTACCAGTTCAGGCACCCCCATTCTTTCTGTGATTCCAGAGATCCCGAGACCATACTGTTCCGACCAGGATTCTGCCCCATTTCACCACCTGAACATCTTTCAGGCATTGATATCTTTCACTGGAGCCTATTTTTAAGGGTCCTTATTTTGCACTTGGGGACTATATCACTTTCCAGGAACCAAGTTACTGAGGATCCCCACCCCTCATCCCATGTATCTTCCAATATATCTCTTGGGATTCACTTCTCTGCACCTCCTCCTACTTTGCAGAAAGGGGCCACTTTTCTACTTGTAGAGTTCTAGCAATTCTTTTCTTACATCTCAGTTTGAATTTTGGGTGTTCAGAATGATTCGATAGGTATCTAGATAAGTTCAAGGGACCAGATGAAATGAGGTCCCTCTATTCTTCTGCAATCTTGCCCCTTCCTTGGTTGCCTTTTTCTTTGTTTTTTAAAGATTTTATTTTATTTTTTCATGAGAGACCAGAGAGAGAGAGAGACAGAGACAGAGACAGAGACAGAGACAGGACATAGGAGCGGGAGAAGCAGGCTCCATGCAGGGAGCCTGATGTGGGACTCGATCCTGGGACTCCAAGATCATGCCCTTGGCCGATGGCAGGCACTAAACCGCTGACCCACCCAGGGATCCCCCTTGGTTGCCTTTTTTATAATATTATTTTGCCTAATTACAAAATGGCAAAACATCCTTGTAGAAACTTTGGAAATACTAGGAGGGCTCATACACATCAAATCTGCCATTCTAGTAGTCAAAAATAATCACTCTTAGGAGCGCTGAGTGGCTCAGTCAGTTAAGTGTCTGCCTCCAGCTCAGGTCATGATCCCAGGGTCCTGGGATGGAGCCCAGAGTTGGGCTCCTTGCTCAGTGGGTTGCCTGCTTTTTCTTCTGTCCCTCCCCCTGCTCCCCCTGCTTGTGCTCTCTCTCTTCTGTCTCTCTTTCAAATAAATAAGTAAATAAATAAATAAATAAATAAATAAATAAATAAATAAATCTTTAAAAAAATCACTGCGTATCTTAGTGCATTTTCTTTTAATCTTTTGCTTGTATATATAGATAGACTGTGTATATATTTTGAGAAAAATAAAATGATATTACAAATTATACTTTTAACTCACATTGTTCATCTAGAAGATGTACAGAGAGTTCATGCTGGGATCTGGCTCCCAGTGGGATTGTGGGGCCAAGACATGGAGGCTGGGAGATGGCAGGAACCACACAACTGACTTTCCTCACTCTCCTGGAATCACCGGGACTGGATGCTCTAATATGCAACTATTCTAGCACGTAGGAAGGCCTGATTTTGCTTTCTAGATAAACAAGAATGTAGCTAGAATGGTGGCATATCTCTTCTTTGGGTATGGAGAGAAGCTATACCCCCTCCAGAGATTAAAAAAAAAAAAAAAGGTTTTTAGAAGTTAATATTGGTTCAACACACGTGGATTACAATTATTTTCAGCTCAGCATGATCAGAAACATGGAGGCATAGTTTTTGTGGCTAGCAGAATGCTCAGTTGCCACTCCACTTTGAAGTAGGCATCTTGGCAAAACAGACAGCTTAGCTCGGTTGTTCCCATTTTAGGGAGAGAGGAAACTAGATAATATCTAAAAAGTTGGGTTGATCTGGATCTGTCTGCTCCAAAGTTTTGCACTTGTGAGGGCAAGGCTTTTTTATTCAGAGTTCTGTTGACACATGTGACCTCTCATAACTATATGTTCCCCCTCAGCAGATTCCTTTGGCAAGAAAAACCAGTTTATTTGCCAAAGAGAGGAAGACCACATTTTCCTTTCCCCAAGAATATTAATATATATCATCCTAGATGTGAGATCTTTTATACTTACATATATCTGTTGACCTAACCCTGAAATTCAGTGTTCCTCATGTGTGGGGATTGCAACAGAGGAAAGGCGAGGAAAGTTTTTTTTCAGTTTATCAAGGTATAAATAATAGAACCTCATTTTATTTATATATAAAAGGCTCATCCTTATCTATGTCACTGGTTCTCAATAAGAGGTGACTTTGCCCTCTAAGGAATACTTGGTAATGTTAGAAGATATTTTTTATTGTCAAAATGGGTAGGGGAGAGTCCTATTGGACTGTAATGTTATGAGGGATGCTGTTAAACACTTTACAAGCACAGGACAGCCCCCTACCCCGGCCCTAATTGTCGATAGTACAAGGTTGAAAAACCATGGTATATGTGGTGATAAGACTGAATGAGTAGATGACTTAATTGTGTCTTGAATTTTCTATATTTATGATGTTTTGACATCTTAAGAAGCTTGTTGGTCATGGAAAAGCCCAAAACTTGCCTTTTCTTAGAGATATCAAAAGGCTTGCTGTAAACATGTCAACCAATCCCAAATCGGGGGTCCCAACCACCCCTAAGACTCACACATGAAGCCATATTTCACATTTCCTAAATCATCCCAGGGCTAAGTGCCATACAACTATAAACCACGTCTTAGCCCAAAGCCCTCTGGAATTATTCAAACTAGCCAATCCTAAACTGTTTACACTGCCCTGATTTTTGCTCAGAAACTCCAATAACAGTTCTGGACTAGATTTTCACCATGCTTCTGTCTTTTTTTTTTTTTTTTTTTTTGCTTCTTTCTTTTGCCACTGCACAAGACCTGGTGCTTCCTCTGTGGCCCTGCGTGGTATGCAGTGAACATTTCTCTAGAACTATGAATATAATAAACTTCTTCCAGGTCTTGCTTCCTTTCTTCTCATGGCTGCCCTGACTTTACCATACCATATTGAATATTTTCATTCTTACAACAGTAATAATGAAAATCATTCGGTCTCCTATCTTCACATTTGGTATATTTCTACAGAAAGGCAATTTAAAAAATAGTAGAGAAATAATCCACATACTTTCTCAGGGCGCTCCTTCCCTGACGATCTTCCTCCAGTTCCCTGTAACAAGTCTGTTTGCTAATTTCTTTTTCCCAGAAACTTTTGAGCTCATGACAAGTTTCACAGCAAAAGACTTCCCGACGGATATATTGATTGTTCATCCCCTGAAAAATAGAAGAAAAAACAAATCCCAGTTCTTCAAATAAAACCACTCTAATTTTGGAGTGATGAGAGGTGAGTTTATTTATTTATTCATGAGAGACACACAGAGAGAGACAGACAGAGAGAGTGAGAGAGAGAGAGGCAGAGACACAGGCAGAGGGAGAAGCAGGCTCCATGCAGGGAGCCTGATGTGGGACTCGATCCCAGGACTCCAGGATCTCACTATGGGCTTAAGGCAGGCACTAAACCGCTGAGCCACCCAGGCAGGTATCCTCAAAAGGTGAGTTTAAATCCAGCCCCTGCCATTTATACTTTTTGTGATTGTAGACAGATTTCACGATCACCATGATTTTGTTTCCTCAATTGCAAATGGGAATATAACGATTGTCAGAAAATGTAAAAAAAATTGAAATGAAAAAAATTTTAAAGGGTGCTAATAACCCCTACAGATGATCTGATTTTATTGTCTTCAAGCTGCTTTACAACTCTGAAATAATAGAAAGAATATAGTAATGCAGATGATTCTTGAACATAGAGATTCAAATAAATTTTGTCTAGGGGAATGCAATTGATAGCTGTGTGGATACCAAGCAATTTAAAATACTTCTAAATTCATTTCAATATTCTTGATAGACTACATACGTGTTTTTAATTGTTTTTAATAAATGTAATATCTTACTAGTTTTCTCATTAATAAGTTAAATAAATATTTGACTCATGTTCATTTTATATTTGCGTGATAGTTATGATTTTAACTTAAAGAAATGATTCTTAACAGTTATGTCACAGTTGTGTGTATATGTACACAAAGTGAAATATACATGCAGAAGCTCTAAACACAGTATATGGCAAGTAGATAATCGAGAGATGTTATGCTCTTTCTGTCTTTCCTCACAGAATAACAATAACCTCTACCATTTATTGAGCACATAATATGTGATAGGCTTTCTATACACACTTACATTTGATCCTTCCTACAACTCTGGGAGCTGGGTGATCTACACTCATTGTTCAGACGAGGAAACTGAGAAATAGAATTTGCCTATGTCCTCATAACTGAACACAAAGTGGTGGGAATTTGAACCTGGGTCTGTTCATTTTCAAGGTGGATACTTCTGGCCCTGGGATTCTCATCACAAGAAATGGTTGGCATATCTGGAAACGGTCACATCCAGAACAAGCTTGTGTGACATGTATGTGTGTCCCATGAAAGTGCACATGTTTAATACTCAAAAATATTTACTTATGTGAATATTGACCATTTTCCAGATCTTAGTGGCTTTAACAAGCAGGCAGATGCAAAGGACTGCAGAAAAGATCCTTTCCTGTCTGCTGATAAGTACCTGTTCAGAGAAGGGCTTTGGCCCTGGCTGGAGGTTGGAAAGAACCTGGACCTTACTGTTTTGCTATTGTTTTAGATATCTTGAAATATGTAATAAGTTCTTAGTTATTCTTCATTAAATTAAATTAAATGACACTTGTCAAGTTAATTTTTTCCTAAAAAGACCTGGCCTGGGATTGCCAAAGGCCTCCGATGCTGACAGATGGTCTGGAGCGTGACTTTTGCACTTTCTGAGTAGGGAGATGTGCTCAAGGCCTTCTGTAGTCTCAGGAAGCCTCTCTGGGTTTTCTCAGAGCCCCACTTGAGTTCTGAAGCTCTAGCTTGGAGCTAGCACATACTCCATCTTCTAAGAGTGTATTTCCCACTTATTTTCTCCCCCAGGCTAATAAATTTAGTGCAAAGAATTCTAATAACTTCTTAGTCATTCAATATTAAAAGAGTTGTTAAAAATATATACCAGCATTCATAGAACTAGAGTTTAGGTGTGATCCTCTGTAGCAATTAGGTTTCCTATGGATTTGTTTGAAGCTGCAGAGGTGTCTGAAGTTTTCTCATCTTCCTCACGTGACTCTGCCTGTATAAATGTTTGATAAGAAAATAGTGCTTGCTTTGAACAGACAAACTTGCAAACTTGTAACTTAAGTAAAGCAAAAGTAATGCAGTACTTATTCATATGTTCCCTTATTACAAAATGCTCCTAAACATTTCAAGTTGAATATGAATTTCAAGTTCATATTAGGTATTCCATATTCAGAGAAAGGATAGTTTAGTCAAATAGGTGCTCACTGGAATTATTTTCTTTTCTTGAAATTTAGAATTAACATTTTTCTAAATAATTTTTCCAAAAAAAAAAAAAAAGAAGCCTATGCAGGCACACAGACTACTCATATAATCATGTCATTTCACATTCATTCTATTTGGGAAGAAGATATGGAAGGAAGATTTAGTCTACAAGGCACTGTAGCTACATAATTATGAGCTACTTTAAGAGAAATAGCTGAAAGCAGGGTGGTGTCCATACACTGAAAGAGTAAATTAAATCAAGGTGAGCCCAAAGGAAATCAAGCAGAAGGCTCTGGAGAATCTGATACATGCTGGTTCCATCTCCTGTTCCCTTTGGATCAGGAAGCATTTCTGGGGCTGTGACCTTTGGGAGGACTTAAGGCAGGAGTCATGAATTTAGATACCTCAGTGCCAAGGTAGGTGTCATATAGGAGTGAAGCTACAGGACCCAAGTGACAGAGAGTGGTGGGCACTGGGATCATCTGTAGAGACACTTGATTCAAGAAGGAGTTGAAAACTGTGCTGGCCAAAAGGAAAGATGACTTTCATATGGATGCAGTTTAAGGGTTCCCTCATTGCCCTTCTTAAGAGATGAATTTTCTACCTGCAGCTTTGGCCCTATGTTTTGTTTTGTTTTGTTTTTGTTTGTTTGTTTTGTTTTTTTGTTTGTTTTTAGCTTTTCTCAAATCTCTTCCCTGTGCTTTCTCTACAGGGCAATCTGAACTGTTTCACTTTCTCTCTGCTCGCTTCCTTCTGCTAACCTCTTTGTAGCCCCTTTCCTGCCTCTGTACCTGAGCATGGGATACCACCCTTGTTGGTCAGTCTTTCTTTTGCCATTATCCGTGAAGCAACTAGGATTGGAACTCTTCGTCAGGTCTCACCTCATCCACTACAGGATGTGTGAAAACAACTATCCCAACTGCCAACCACAACTACTGTCCCACAGGGACTGTCACTCACCAGGACTAGATGGTATGCCCTGACAGACAGGATGGCCTGGGAATTGAGGAGGGCAGAGGATTGTTGTCACTATTGTGACTTTGGACAATAAGCCCTTTATGTGCTCTGACCCCCAGTTTTATTATCTATAAAGTGGAGATGAAACGTAGTAATAAAGACAAAAGTTCCAAATACATTGCCTTTTATTCCCTAAATGTTCATCTACCAACCTAGAACATGCTTGCCCTGAGGGAGTTCACAATCTGTTGTCCTATCCCTGGTGAGAGATTTGAACCACCACCTAAGTAAGTTCTTGTCTTTAGTTTATGCATGACATTAAATACTTTGTTCCTTATTGACTCAACATGTAATTAAGGTTTATTTATTTCTGTTGCTGGGCTGTCAGAATTAGATAGCTTTAGATCTCAGGGATAAGATGCTTCCCTTCTTGTCCAAGGTCCAGTGTTGGAAAGCATACAGAGAAGCCTTTAGCAGAAGCTCTTGGTGATGAGTTTCACTCTTACATCATTTATGATGTTATATTTGGGGATCTTTGTAGTCAGATCTTATAATCACATTGACTGAGGGACACCTAACATGCCTAAGAATATCAAAATAAGGCAGGAAACAGAAAATAAAAAGAATACAGTTTTCCCTGGGCGTACTGATGGGAAACCTAAGCATGGACTGGTCTAGGTGGAGAAAACCACCAACCATATGTTCTGTGGATGTGGTTCTGCCCCAATAGATGTTCCAATGAGAGTGAAAAGGTATCACTTTCTCAAATCGTTCTGAATAGGACCAGAAAGAAGAAAGCTGGTGTGATCTCCTGTGGGACAGATCAGTGGTGCTTTTATAGTCACAAAATAGAAATACTAAGGAATGTGCAGATACATAAATCCATCAGGTACCTGAAATCTCTTGAGTCACATTTAAAGATTTTGAGACTAAGTTTCTTTTTTTGTAAATGTATTTTTTATTGGTGTTCAATTTGCCAACATATAGAATAACACCAAGTGCTCATCCCATCAAGTGCCCCCCTTGATATTAAGTTTCTATTTTGTACTGAGGAAATTTTCAAACTCAAGTGTCTTTATTCTGTTCTTGTGCAAGTGAATTTTTTATAAACCCAAGTTTAGATCTTTACATCCATCCTTTCTGCAATTCAGTTTGCTGCTTTCTTCTCATGGTATGTGCAGATTGGAAAAGAATAGACTGGGATGCCTCGGTGGCTCAGCAGTTGAGCATCTGCTCAAGGTGTGATCCCAGGATTGAATACCACATCATGCTCCCTGCATGGAGCCTGCTTCTCCTTCTGCCTGTGTCTCTGCCTCTCTCTCTCTCTCTCTCTCTCTCTCTCTGTCTCTCATGAATAAATAAATAAATCTTTAAAAAAAGGAGAGGAATAGACCTCTCAAGTGAGTGCATGTGCTTATTTTTGGTTCCCTCTAATCCTGAGATTCTCTAAGAATATAGGATAACTTATTTTTCTTCATACCCAGAGAGCTGTGTTGTCCTTCACTCCCAATGGTTCAAAACTCAGGAGCAGAAAATTTAAATTGCTCTAGTGACCAGAAGTTTACCATAAATGAGTTATTCTGGTTTGTTTCATAATCAACACTTAGGAATAGTATCTGCTTCTCCTCCTTTAAAAATATATATCAGAGTCACTGTTCTTATCTTTTTTGTATCCTACTTTGATTTAAAAAACACAAGTACAGTGATACATTTCTCTTCTTTAAGATAGATACTAGGGTATTGGCAGTGGATACTCCACCTTGGTGGGACAATAAAAAAAAAGTGAGTCCATAGATGGAGCAGGACTCCCTCAACCAATGGGCCAGTAAAACTTGATGCCACACATTCACCACCTGGTTAGTGGGCTGCTAGCCTATGATTTGTGGCTTAGTTTTATACCCTTTATTGAGTTCTTACTGAATACCCTTCACTCTTCAAAGGGCTTTACATCTTGCATTCAGTTGTCACGGTATTCTTATCCACATTTGACAGAAGAGATGCAAAGAGGCAAGCCATTGCCCAAGGTCACTGTTGCCCAAGGCAACTTCATCAATGGTGGTGGAGCTGGGATTGAAACCTTGCCAAATTCAAAGCCTGTCAGAGGTGCTCACTATTACCTGTTTTATGTGTGGCATGATGAGGACTAAAACAAACACCTACATGGTGCACTAACCCCTCCTGCATCAGCACTTAATGAAATGTCATCTTCTCACCATTCTGCCGAATGCTCGTTCTAACAGCTGGAGATTCTGCCTCTGCAGCTGCTGAGGGACACAGACATTACCCCATTTCCTCTGAGGTGGTCTTTTTTCGCCTTCACTGAAAATATATATCTTTAGGAATGATATTTCTAGGTCCAGTTTCTAAGATAACAGCAACTAATTATGGGCCTAAGATGTTTCAGTGGGTTTTTCCTCCCATCCCACCCTCAGACCCCACTTCTCCTCTCCTCCTTCACAGAGAGATTTTGGAGCATTATGTGAAAGAAGTTCTCCTCAGTGTAGTATCTTTTCAAAAGAAAAAAAAAAACACTTTTATTTTTACCTGCCTTCCAATATCCAGTCAAGTTATTTGAATGAATTTAAGTCTTGAATCTGTCTCAATAGTTTTCCCTCCAATTAATATCCTTCAAAGCCATCTCAAGTTTTGCCCACAGTGTGATATTTGGGTCTTAAGAAAAAGTGCAGGTGAAATAAAAGGCCACCTGGGACAGTATGAGTGAGTTCTTGAGTAGCTGGAAATTTTAACTAAAAATAGATATATACAAAAAAATGTTTTTATGGAATGTGTCCATAATAATTCAGCCCTTTTATTTTCTGTGTAGCTTATCTGAATTAATTGGGCTGACACCAACAATTACTATGTAAGTAATTAATAATTATATGAGTGAAGAAGGGGCTTTGCGTCCACGTAACCTTGGAAAATTTGTATAACCTTTCTAAAACTTAAGTTTCTCATGTAAAAAAACTTAATCGTTCTAAGAATTAAATGAGATTACCACCCAAGACACTTATTGTAATAGCTAGCCCAAGGAAAAACTCTCATCATTATCACCATCATTTATATTTGTATTCACAAACTGCATGGAGTACAGCACCAAATGTTATGTTATTTAATTCTCAACACATGGTGGTAGGTTTTATTATTCCCTTATTTGAGGTTGAGGAGGTGAATCTGAGAATTTAAATGACTTTCCTCCTGTCCCAGAGCTCCCGGAGCTAACAAGGGGGAGAGTCATGGATCTAACCCAGACCTACTGATTTCACAGTCCCTCATCTGTTTGCTCATCCAGTGCTGACATCACGCATTAGTAACAGTGGGCAATAAATCATGCTTTGCAGTTGCTAATGAGATCTTGAAAATTATCTCATTTAATGATATCAATAGCTCTGGGAAGTAGGTATTATTTTCCCAGATAACAGACTAGAAGCCAGGCTTAGAAGGTTTAAGTTCTTGTCAAAATCTCAGAACCAGTAAATGCTAGAGCTGAGCTCTAAACCTATGCTGATTCCAAAGGTCCTGTCATCACCTCCCACAGTTTGAACCACTTTCCCCACTCATTTAGGGGAAAGTTCATCTTCCCTAAAAAAATACGGATAATTATGTCTATTACCAGAGAATATAATTACCCCAAGATGCAAGAGCAATTCCTAACAGTCCCTGAGGGCTTGGTTAGGAGCCTTTTATCAAGATTCAGACAACAGTTTGTAGAGGAGAGGAGCTCTAGGCACCCAGCTGGACATGAAGACCAGCAAGATCAGAAACATCAATCTAGTTAGCTGAGCTGTTCAAAAATCAAATTTCAAAGTGCTATAAAGGTCAATATTGAATCAATGGACAAAATTGGAATATGGACAATAACAGGATCACATCAGTGTTAAATTTCTTGAAGTTGACACCTGTGCTATAATTATGGAAGAGAATGATCTGTTCTTGGGAAGTACACACTGAATTAGCTAGAGGTGGACGCTCATGATGAGTCAACTAATTCTCAAATGGTTCAGAAAAAATATGTAGATAAATAAAGCAAATAGTAGAGTAAACAGGGTGGTGATAGGTGCATCTGAGTTAATGGTATATGGTAACTCTTTGAACTATTCTTGTAATGTTTTATAACTTTGAAGTTATTTCCAAAAAATGATTAAAAAATAATAAATCTTCTCTCTTTTCAAGAGAAAAATTGCTATTTACCTTACTTCTTTCATATTTACCCCAACCTCTTATTCAGAGAGGTTATTATTACCTAGACAATAACCCCTAGACACACTTTACCTTTTAAGGTTTTTTTTGTACTGAGCATTTTGTAATGCCAGAAAGTAAGAAAGTAAAATATAGATGGGGGGCATTGCAAAAGAGAGAGGAGTCCATTTCAAAGAGCTCCCAATCACAAAACAACAAAATACATAACCTGATTATTAGTTACAGCCCAAAGAATGAATCCAAACTGATATAAAGTATTGAAAAAAATAAATAAGGGGGAAGGAAAACTATTTTTTTCAGAAGAATTCTGATGAATTCTTAGAAGGAGAAGGAGAGAAGGAATAGAAAGTCATCATGACAACACCACAGTGATAATTGCTACAGGCAGGATCCACTGATGAATAATAAAATTAGCTGATGAAACTTTAAGGGCAAACAGGATATTTGCATAGCCTCAAAAACATCCCTCCCCAAATTACTAACTCTTTTGGTTTTAACATACGACCACATGTAGAACTGAATTCCCTTCCCTTTGCATCGGGGATGACTTGGTGACTAAGGTGAAAATTGTAACTTTACAGTTGAGAAAAAAGCACCATTCTACCCATGTGATGAAGGTTCATGTCACTGGTAATGAGCAATGTTGATATTATATGTCCCCGATATAGTTTGACAGAGGAGCACATCACCTCTGTGGTATACCTCCCTTAACACCAGAAAATTGTCTATTCCTGAGAAACTGTAGATAAATTTAACCTTGAGAACATTCTACAAAATATTCATTAAAAGTGTCAAGGTCACAAAAGACAAGTAAACACTGAAAAATTATCACATATTGAAGACAAAGGAGGCATGATTAAATATATAATATATATACTACATAAATGCAATGTAGTGTCTTGGATTGGGTCCTGGAGCAGAAAAAAAGGATATACGTGGAAAAACTGGAGGGATCCAAATAAAGTCTGTAGTTAATTTTATCATATGAATGTTAATTTCAGAGTTTTGATAAGTGTATCTGGTTATGTAAGATGTTGGAGTAAACTGGGTGACAGGTTTGTGACTCTGTCAAATTCCAAAATGACTTCAAAATAAAAAGTTAGAAAAAAGCCTTTATGCAAGAGCATACGTCTGACACTATGGACAGTTATGAATTATGGGCCATTCTCTTGCTGAGGAATGTTTTCATTGCACACAAAAATATCCTATCCTGGAGCCAATGGTGTCATGGAGCAGAGCCCTGCCCAGGGCATGGAAAGAGCCCTGGACTAGGATCTAGGAGACCTCTGCGTTCCCATGTGGGCAAGTCACTTGCCTAACAACAAAACTAGTGTCTTTTCCCAGCTGTAAAATGAAACTATATATACTTTCACAAGGTTAATGAGTTTTCAACTGAAAAAGCTGCTATAGTAAATATTTAGCATCTGACACAGTAATGCTTAAAAAAATCCTGGATCATCTAATTTATATACATAATATTGATCACCTACAAATCAAAGGCCATAAATTCAGAAGCCTGTGTGGTCTGGGTTATTATTATTATTATTATTATTATTATTATTATTATTATTGATGTGTTTAGAAGGCTTGTGGCAAATTCTAGAATACATGGTCCATTTGAAGGAGACACAGCCAGTCAGCTCCAACCAGCTGTTGCCAGTGGAGCACTGTTCCAGTGTTACCCAATATTTGAGTTTCCCAAGAGAAGCTAGAAATCCTGATATTTACAAATGTGTATAATCTCCTTATTTCAAAATGTCAATAATTCATTAAAGACATTTTAAAGTATTGTGTGAAACATCAGAACATGTTTGTCAGTGGGTTTTGTCTTTTGGTCACCAGTCTTTGAACCCTGTAGGGAATAGGAGGGAAAACCTGAGTTCCCCATGAGCCATGTAGCTATGTCTTAGATTCCACAACAAATATACACTGGGCACATGTAGAATTAAAATAAAACATCATAAAACAAATGCAAACAGAATTCAGCCTCCTCCACCTCCCAGGTCACTGCTAACCACTATAGGTTTATATTGGTCACTTCCTGATGGTTCCACAAGAACCCCGTTCCTGCCGCTATTCATCAGGCAATTTTTTTAAACTAGGCCTTCTACTAAAGGGAAGAACATAAGTATGCTTCTCAGATTGAAACACAGTGTGCATTTCACATCAGCTTATAGATGTATAAAAACCTGTGCCCACATTGAGGTTTTGGTTATGCTTCTTTTCTAATTTTATTTTTTTTATTTGGATTTTAACTTTCACTAGAAATGATCCTCATACATTTTCAAATAATATCAGATCCTGTTAAGAACATAATTTACATGGCCCAATTGAATTTAAGTTCGAGAGTGTCTTGGGGAAAGCTAAAATAAGAGAAATAAATGAAAACTTTTTTTTCCATTTTTTCCCCCTAAGAAATCTCCTTTCTTGACACCATGGTTAGTTTCAGGGAGGTTCCAGTAGGTTTTGAGGGAGGCTCTACCAATTCCAGGTGAGTGAAGAGTTTAAATTTAAACAGGGCACCTGATGGGCTCACTCAGTTGAGCATCTGACTCTTGGTTTTAGCTCAGGTCACCATCTCAGGGTTCTAGGATCTAGCCCTGTGTCAGGCTCCACACTCAGTAGGGAGACTGCTAGAGATTCTGGCTTCCTTTGCCCCTCAGCCTGTGCAAGCTCTCTCTCAAATTAATTAATTAACTAATTTATTAAAAAGATTTTATTTATTTACTAATGAGAGACACACACACACACAGAGGCAGAGACACAGGAAGAGGAAGAAGCAGGCTCTATGCAGGGACCCTGATGTGGGACTCGATCCCGAGACTCCAGGATCATGCCCTGGGCCCAAGGCAGGCACTAAACCACTGATCCACCCAGGGGTCCCCTAATTAACTAATTAATTTAAAAAGTTTTAAAAAATAAATTTAATCAAGCTTGTTTAGCCATCCCTGACTGGCTGTCAGGTAGTTCTGTGACTCATTGAAAAAGAAGGCAGGGGTAGGGTAGGAGTAATACAAGAGATGAGTCTCAGACAAGCACATCTACATAGAAAATATATTTGTTTCACCAATTTACAAAACTCCTTGAAATGTTAAGTAGCATACAATTTCATTGAGACTTTTATTCAGGAGTAATAGATTAAAAGTACTTAACCAAGTCAGTTCTTCAAACTTGCTTTGCCATTTCCACACGGAATTCATTGAAAATAAGGTGATTATACAGTAATTACATAAAATGTAAAGCCTTCTATTTAGATAGATATATGGAATTTTAATTACTACCAGCTAGATTGAGATGCTGCTCCCAGCTCAGGGAGTTAAGAAATCAGTGAGATCCTGTTTATGTTCTCCACAGCGTATGATACAATTGTGTTTTTTTGTTATCTAGTACTCTTGGAAGGCAATTAGTTCTGTTTATGGAAAAAAATTAAAATACTCCTACTATTCCTAATTAAGATTAACAGAATTCTTTGTCATGTTGGGTGTATTTGGGCATAAAATTACAATCATTTTGACATTAAATTCTCATTACTGTATTTCCCCAGAGTGATTTTGTTTACAGATATTGTTGAAATGCTGACTGATAACAATCTTCCTCTAAATGCCATTCTTTTGCCTACCACTTCTTATTACCTCTGCTTTCATTTCTCCCAACAGCAACACACAACCTCTTCTGTGTTATGAACTTTGAATTTCATGCAAGACGGAAGGAAAACAAAAAGCACAAAATGATCTCCCCACTGGTTTACCTAAGACTAAAACCTAAGACCAAGAAAACAGTTGGTAAAATCATTTTCATGCTGAGCAAGTTTCTGAAAGCCCCATCTGGGGGAGTCAGGAGAGTGCCCAGGTAGCAGCCCAGCCCATTGCTGTGTGGTGCTGGGTGGGGCAGTGACTCCACAGCTGCTCAGTGAGGCGCCCCCACAGCAGGATGTGTGAAGATGATGACAATGATACCAACAGTGATGATAATGATGATGGTGGGTTCTGTGACCACCATTCCTGAAATGGTACATACCAAGCTACACCTCCTATTCTGGGAGAAATGTGATGGATGCTGGGGATTGAGGAGATTGGTAAAGAAATGGGATCCCTCTTTATTTCTGAAAACTCCTCTGCAAACCACCCTTCCAAGTTTTGCAGTCTATCAGAGTAGGCTTCCTCATCTGAGACACAAGCTTAGAGCTAAGCTGTGCACTGCACTTAGAACAAGGGAAGGTGGAAAGTTTTTAAAATAATCTCAGGAAGTGTTATATCTTAACACATGTTCTCAGCAGCTTAGTGGAGTGGTTCATGCTGGAGTTGGCAAACATTTTCTGTTAAGGGCAATTCTCTACTCAATTCTGTTGCAGCATGAAAGCCACCACAGCGACAGTGCCTAAATGAATGAACATATTTTTGTTTCAATAAAACCTTATTTTTTGAAAAGAGGTATTATTAGAATTAAAGCCAGGTGTTCAAACAAAAACTTATAGACAAATTTTAATAGCAGTACTATTCATAATACCCAAAAGGTGGAAACAACCCAAATGTCCATCAACTGATTAAATGATAAGTAAAATGTGATATAGCCATACAATGAAATGGTATTCATCCATGAAAAGTAATGAAGTTCTGATACATGCTACAACATGAATGAAACTTGAAAACATTATGGAAAATGAAAGAAACCAAACACAAAAGGTCACATTTGATTCCATTTATTTAACTATTCAGAATACAGTATTCCCCTCTTATCCATGCAAGATAGGTACCAAGACCCTAATGGATGCCTGAAACTGAAGACAGTACCAAGTCCTTTACATATTATGTTTTTTTCTTATACATTTACACCTGTAATAAAGTTTAATTTAAAAATTAGGCAAAGGAAGAGATTAACAGTCATAACTAATAATAAAATAGAACAATTATAATAATATATTATAATAAAAAGTATACGAATGTGGTTTTTGTCTCTCAAAATATCTTATTGTACTGTACTCCCTCTTCTCCTTGTGATGATGTGAAATGATAGAATGCCTACGTGATGGGATAAATAAGGTAAATGACATACACGTTATAATAGAGTTTTAGACTGCTATTGACCCTGGACAATACTTCAAAAAGAGGATCATCTTCTTCTGGAGCACAGTTGACCATGGGTGATAAGAACTATGGAAAGTATAACCACAGATAAGGAGGGACTACTGTAGACAAATCCAAGGACAGAAAGGGTATTACCAGGGACTGGGATTGGGAGAATAGGACTGACTACTTAATGGACAGGGATTTCCTTTAGAGGTGATGAAAATGTTCTGGAACTATGAAGTGGGCATGGTTGCACAGCACTGTGAATGTGTCAAAGCCACTGAATGGTACACTTTAAAGTGGCGAATTTTATCTTAAGCATATTTTACCCCAATAAAAATAAATAATTAAAAATCGGCAGTGGGGGTGTTATGCTATATGTTGGCAAATTGAACTCCAATAAAAAAAAAAATAGGAATAAAGAAAACAAAGAGAAAAAAAAAAGGCAGTGGGCCAGATTTGGCTGGGGGCCTGTAGCTGCTGATTCCTCACCATCTGTGAACTGCAAACAAGTTATCTAGCCTCTCTGATCTTATCAGAATATCATGTGAGGATTAAAATAGTTAATACTTAGAATTTAAAATAATGCTTGGAATACAGTAAATATTCAAAAGTTGTTAGGTGCTATTATTATTGTTACCATTATCGGTAAACTTTTAGAGTCATGAAGCTCTTTGAGAATTTGAGGAAAGTTATGACCTTCTCTTTAGAAAAGAACAACGTACAGATGTATGCATATGAAAGTTCCCCAAGGTCACAAGCCCAGACAAAAGCAGGGGCCTTAACAAGAACCCCTAGACTTCTCTGCCATCCCAGCTACCTCTTGCTGATACACTTAACAGGGCTTAGTGGCTAAGAATGGAAGACCCCTCAGGGGGTCTCAGGTTGGAAAGGTACAGCCATCAAGAGAAGGCTGGAGAATAGGAAATAAAGATGTAGGGCCCTTATGAGAAGACAAGATGGTCCCAGAGTTTTACTCTGCCCAAGTAACCATTTATCTAGAAACCCCAGTGGCCAGGTTGAGCCACAGTGAGCAGCTGTCCCCAGGCCACAGGCAGTAGGAGTGCAGGGCCAAAACTCTATGCTCTGAGATCAGCTGGCATGACATTGGAAGCAACAAAGAATATAGAGATGTTATCAAGGAGGGTCTACTAGCTGTTATCCATACTGTAGTAACTATTTTTTTTTCTTATTTTTGTATTCCTGATGCTCTGACCTTTGGGGCCTTGATCCTGGGGAGGTTCTACCTCCCAGGGTTAGCTAATTCCTATAGAAAGCAAATTACTCCCTTCTAAGGCACCTTTGATAGACAAATCAACTAGTACAGAACCCATATCCCCACCTGGCTCCTCTAAAAAAAACTATCACACCCCAAGCCAATATTTCCCCTGCCCTAAATCACCCCGGAGCCAGGTACCCAACAAATAGGGAACACCCTTATAGTCTTCAGCCTGCCAAAATTATTCAAATGAACCAATCGTCAATTTACTCTGAACACTTACCTTGCTTCACCTGTTTCTTCACTAAAAAAACACCAGTAAAGGCTCCAGGCCATGCTCTCCCCTCTTGTGCCTCTCTACCTATGAATGACTCTGGTCTTCCTCATGTGGTTCTGAGTGCCATAATGTGCCATGCCTCCTAATTCTAGAGATCTGTATCAACCTCTTCCTTCATAACAGTCATTTCCATGTCTGTGTGCCTTACGACACCTGATAAAAACAAGTCCCAGGTACAAATTTTAACCCACATACTTGACAGCGAAACTGGAACTAGTATCACATGAAATGGAAGGATTGGAATTCAGCCTAGATACATGGTGTTGGGAACAAAGGTCTAGGGAAGGTCAAATGTTGGATACTTAAAACACAGGCCCAGGCCATGGTCAGACTTGCATCAGTCCCTTGCAATGCAAGTTTTTAAACCAGGCAGTTTGAAGTAAAACATCAGATGAGAGACTTCTAATTTTCCACCTGTTAATGAATGACAAGGGGATCCCTGGGTGGCTCAGCGGTTTGGCACCTGCCTTCGGCCCAGAGCATGATCCTGAGGTCCCGGGATCGAATCCTGTGTTGGGCTCCCTCCATGGAGCCTGCCTCCCTCTCTCTTTCTCTCTCTGTCTCTCATGAATAAATAAATAAATAAATCTTTTTTAAAAAAATGAATGACCAGTTTCCCTCACCCCTTATCTGCAGTTGATTCTTGCATAATCACCCTCACCTCCTACCCTAGCTAGTTCCAGGGGAGTCATTCAAGGGCTCATCAGTGAATCCTCTAGATTGGAATTAAGACTCCTCAGAGATATATGCTCAAGAGAAAAGAGTTAGGTTTCTAGTTTCAGCAGTCCCCTCTCACTGGCAGGGCTGATTGTGGCCCAGTTGGTAGCAGATTTTTTTAAGTAAGTATGGCAAAAAAGTAAAGTTCAAAAAAAGGCATAAATCCCCTGTTTCATAATAAGAAAGGCGCTAGCTAATAATAGTACTAATAATAGTAATAATAGCAATAATCCATTGAGTGGATGTTGTGCCAGAAGCTATGCTGAGACATCCTCCATTAATTCTTAAAATGTTCCATAGGCATTTGAAGAGGCTCTGCCTCTCTGGGTGCCCCTACTTTGTTCCTGCCCCCATGTGGACCTGCCTTGGCCATAGACTCTTTAGGCCCTGTCGGACCCTCCAGGAAAAGGGGTCCTGCAAGGTCTCTGACTTGAGCATGTGCTCTATCATGTCTTCTTCTTTCCTCCTCGTTTTTAATGTAGGGGAATGAAAAGTGAAAGCACTTGGGGGTGGGCAGAGACATGCTGTCTTAATAGTGAACATTTTTTTTAAAGATTTTATTTATTTATGATAGACATAGAGAGAGGGAGAGGCAGGCTCCATGCCGGGAGCCCAACGCTCCATGCCGGGAGCCCGACGTGGGACTTGATCCCGGGACTCCAGGATCAGCCCTGGGCCAAAGGCAGACGCCAAACCACTGAGCCACCCAGGGATCCCTTAATAGTGAACATTTCATTTGAGTAAGAACTTGAGAGTTGAACAGCCTGGGTTCAGATTCCAATTCTACCACTTCCTAGCTGTGTAACATAACCTCTCTGTGCCCCTCTTCTCCCAACCTAATAAAATGTAAAAGTAAGATCAAAATTTGGATAGACAGATACTTATAGGTTAAAACATCAGCTAAACTAAGAAGAACATAAATCTCATTCTTTGAAATAGAACAAATTATTAATTGTGCAAAACTCCATGTTAGTGGAGTAGGAATTTACAGAATTGCCATAAACCAGGTTAAATAATACCACACAACAGCACTTTGATAACCTTTCTCTTGGAAATTTGCTAATGGCTTAAATAAAGACTGAGGAATCTCATATAACCAAAATGATTATCATGGCTTTAGGAATATCAGGATGAGCACTGCGTGTTATTCTGAATGTTGGCAAATTGAACACCAATAAAAAATAAATTGATTATTAAAAAAATAAAAATAAAAAGCAAAACTATTTTTAAAAAATATTCTTATGTGATTTGTAATACCCTTTTCTTAAATAAAATGTGTCCCGAGCAAAAAAAAAAAAAAAAAAAAGGAATATCAGTGATAAGAGAAGGAGGGGAGAGAAGACAGGGAGAGGGTAGAGGAGGGAAGAGAGAAAGAATGAGAGGAAAGAAGGAAGATAGTAAGGAAGGAGAGGAGGAAAAGGGGAAAGGAAAGGTTGTTATCTATAATCTGTCATCTGCTTTATTCAATTTCACTGTACTTTCTTAAATAGTATATATATAAACTTCATGACTGTGATTTCAATGTACTTCTTGGAAATATTTTATATTGAAGTTTTCTCTCTTATAAGGTTGCTTTTGTGTAGGTGATATCCTGTAAAATGATTTCAGAATTAACCCCTCTCTCTCTTAATGGAAAAAAAAAACAAAAACCCTCATCTATAAAATTTGGTTCTGCTATTAAAGTAGGCATCCAGCTTAAAGTAAACTGGCTTATTAAAGTACTTTCATAGATTCAACATTAAATATTGCCACTTCTGGGATCCCTGGGTGGCGCAGCGGTTTAGCGCCTGCCTTTGGCCCAGGGCACGATCCTGGAGACCCGGATTCGAATCCCACGTCGGGCTCCCGGTGCATGGAGCCTGCTTCTCCCTCTGCCTATGTCTCTGCCTCTCTCTCTCTCTCTCTCTCTCTGTGACTATCATAAATAAAAAAATAAAAAATTTAAATATTGCCACTTCTGCAAGATAAAATTTGAATATCAGTATTAGTCAGGATTGTCATGTATCATGTAAATTATAGATTTCTAACCCACTGAACCAAATAATAGGTATTCAATTCATAGCATGGTAGAAGGATTTGATAAAAACCAGAGCTATTTTTGTTATTAGATGAGTGAGTATTCTAAATGTTTTTCCTAAGGACAAAATATGCTCCTCCACAACAGGATACGAGCCACTCTAAAATGAGAAGTCGATCTCACTTGGATGCATTTTATTGGAAACCACTCACCAGGGGTCAATTCCTGCTCCAAATGGTTAGAGAACTAAACAGACCGTGATATGTCATCACCAGATTCCATTCAAGGATTAATGGCTCCAAAGTACAAGAAGCCTCTCTAAGTCTTCCTGTAATATTAGACCCAAGAGTGACTTTTCCCACCATTCCAGTCCCCTTTGCACACCGAGGGTTAGAGAATGGCTCTTCACAAGTCTCAGAAGAACAGGGCACATGGATAAGCCAGTACATGTTCTAAATCATCACTCTTGGTTCAGGCCAAGTCATAGTACTCATGGGACAAGCCAAAATAGGAGCTCGCCTGCCTTGGAGCAGGTCAGAATTTATTTAGAGCTATCTCCCACAAGTGAAGACTGCAATGTGGCTGAAAAGATGTTGTCTGATTCTACTACTAATTAGGCTCAAATGACCTTGAAAGGCTCAGGGATTTCTGTAATTCCTCCATTCCATATATAAAAGGCTGCAACAATAAGATTGTAGGACAGTGCCTGTAACCTTCACAAATCAAAGCTGAGGAGTCAGGAACAGAGCTGTGAAACTTGACCTCCTTTGCACCACAGCAGGATATCAGCTCACCTGCAAATTCATCTTTAAGGTACAGTGCGTTGAACCTGTGTTGTCAGGCGTGGGAACAGCTCACATTTGGGACTGGAAATTGAGACACATTCCTTATACCTTTGTCCTGTGTTGGCCACTTGGGCTCATCTTCTCCCCACTTTGCACCAGTTTGGGAATAGATTTAGACAGAGGCTTTCCATCTCTGATTTCTACGTGTCAACAATGCATAGATTTCAAGTTAAAGAGTACTAAAAAAACAAAACAAAACAAAACAAAACAGAAATTAGTGTCAATCTCACTGAGCAAGTCTCTCTTGAGATTAAATAAAATAGAGAATATTGATTAGTGGATAACTCATATTGATTGATGGATAACTTAGTCCCAAGGAAACATTCATGTAGCTCCCCAAACTACGGAGGTTTCTTGGAAAACTATCAGGAGGATTCATCTTTAATTTGGAGTTTTACTTGACTGAATAATCTGGGACATAAGAAATTAAACTATAGAATTTTCTTTTGTTTTAATTTCTATGATTGGCCATTATGTAGTCCCTTGTTAGGTATAAGTACATGAGCTTCACACAAAGTCAAGGTTTAATAAATATTATTTGACTAAAGTGATATTTATTTAAAAGGGAGTTCTAGTACTCTTTAAGTGTAAATTAATCTGTAAATTTAGAATTGCCATTGGCAAATTGAACCCCAATAAAAAACATTTTTAAATAAAAGAAAAAAAAGAATTGCCATTGGAATTATGACTTTCAAATTGGAAATGAGTTACCACAAATAAAACTAATCCTCTCAATAGATATAAACTTTAGTTAAAAAAAAAACTAGTTGAAAAAAAACTTTTGCTATGGGGGATGCAGAGAAATGGACCTGTTCATTAGCCTCCTTCTGATAAAGGCCTAATTATTGGTATTTGCCCTTTATTTATGTGCAAGGCAACCAGATATTCTCATCTAGTGTGAAGAAACTGAAGTACAAATCACTAATAATGTTGAAAACACAGATTATTCCCTTGAACTTGATGTGGATGAATTTCCCTGACTATTAGAGCTGGAGGAAACTTCAGTGAACCTCAGCTCTACTGAAGTAGAATTTATTTAGAGCTGTCTCTCACCACAAGTGAAGGCTGCAATGTCCCTGAAAAGATATTGTTGGATTCTGCTACTACTAATAATAAGTGATCCAGCTTATTTAGAAAGCACATCCTGTGAGACAGAAATTAGGAACAACACCATCGTGACTTTATTCTTACTCAACAGGGCAATAGAAATGACTAAAGAGGACTTGCTCCAGATATTCCATTTGCTAAAGGAAAAAAAATGTTGTGGAAGCAACGATTTGGGGTTAGAAATAGTTAAAGCCCATTCTTTAAAAAAAAAAAAAAAGCTACATGGCCTACTTTCTATTCAGAAAAATAAAAAATAGCAATGATAAGTGACAGTCAGACATTAGGCTGGAGTTTTGGTAAAGGTGGGGAGGAGGGAACAATATTTTAGCCAAATTTTGTATTTTAGCCTACTTAGCTTTCAGTTTTTAATAGAAATAGAACACAAAATTTGCTAAAGAAGTTAACATTTTTAGTTAAAAATCTTTGGAGATATTTTTACAAAGATTTTTATTTGATTATTTGAGAGAAAGTGTGCCTGCATTCACACAAGGAGAGGGATGAGCAGAGGGAGATGCAGAGTCCCTGCTCAGCAAAGAGCCCCACACAGGGCTCATCCCAGGACCCCAGGATACCACCTGAGTCGAAGGCAGGCACTTACCTGACTGAGTCACCCAGGCGCCCTTCTTTGGAGTATTTTAATTGACCAGATGTGTGTTGTCAGCACAAGAGAATCATAGGTGTTTTGCTTATTGAACAAGCAAGTCCAAAATGTGCTGTGTGAAGAGCACCATACAAAGCAGGGTCCTTGCTCCAGAGTGGTTTAGAGTCCAGTTATGGGACAAGAATATGGAGACCTGGCTCCTACTACCAACTCAGCTAGGTGTGGAAGCTCTCCCTGCTTCAAAGGAGTTGGGGAGATGCAGACCTAGGGGCTTCTCTGTGTGTGGTAGGATGGGCTATTAATAATGGCCTCTCAGTTCCCTCTCAGCCCCAATTAGGTCCACTTAACGGGTGGGTTCAAGTGGAACCATCAGGAAGTGACCAATATAAACCTATAGTGGTTAGCAGTGACCTGGGAGGTGGAGGAGGCTGAATTCTGTTTGCATTTGTTTTATGATGTTTTATTTTAATTCTACATGTGCCCAGTGTATATTTGTTGTGGAATCTAAGACATAGCTACATGGCTCATGGGGAACTCAGGCTTTCCCTCCTATTCCCTACAGGGTTCAAAGACTGGTGACCAAAAGACAAAACCCACTGACAAACATGTTCTGATGTTTCACACAATACTTTAAAATGTCTTTAATGAATTATTGACATTTTGAAATAAGGAGATTATACACATTTGTAAATATCAGGATTTCTAGCTTCTCTTGGGAAACTCAAATATTGGGTAACACTGGAACAGTGCTCCACTGGCAACAGCTGGTTGGAGCTGACTGGCTGTGTCTCCTTCAAATGGACCATGTATTCTAGAATTTGCCACAAGCCTTCTAAACACATCAATAATAATAATAATAATAATAACCCAGACCACACAGGCTTCTGAATTTATGGCCTTTGATTTGTAGGTGATCAATATTATGTATATAAATTAGATGATCCAGGATTTTTTTAAGCATTACTGTGTCAGGTGCTAAATATTTACTATAGCAGCTTTTTCAGTTGAAAACTCATTAACCTTGTGAAAGTATATATAGTTTCATTTTACAGCTGGGAAAAGACACTAGTTTTGTTGTTAGGCAAGTGACTTGCCCACATGGGGACGCAGAGGTCTCCTAGATCCTAGTCCAGGGCTCTTTCCATGCCCTGGGCAGGGCTCTGCTCCATGACACCATTGGCTCCAGGATAGGATATTTTTGTGTGCAATGAAAACATTCCTCAGCAAGAGAATGGCCCATAATTCATAACTGTCCATAGTGTCAGACGTATGCTCTTGCATAAAGGCTTTTTTCTAACTTTTTATTTTGAAGTCATTTTGGAATTTGACAGAGTCACAAACCTGTCACCCAGTTTACTCCAACATCTTACATAACCAGATACACTTATCAAAACTCTGAAATTAACATTCATATGATAAAATTAACTACAGACTTTATTTGGATCCCTCCAGTTTTTCCACGTATATCCTTTTTTTCTGCTCCAGGACCCAATCCAAGACACTACATTGCATTTATGTAGTATATATATTATATATTTAATCATGCCTCCTTTGTCTTCAATATGTGATAATTTTTCAGTGTTTACTTGTCTTTTGTGACCTTGACACTTTTAATGAATATTTTGTAGAATGTTCTCAAGGTTAAATTTATCTACAGTTTCTCAGGAATAGACAATTTTCTGGTGTTAAGGGAGGTATACCACAGAGGTGATGTGCTCCTCTGTCAAACTATATCGGGGACATATAATATCAACATTGCTCATTACCAGTGACATGAACCTTCATCACATGGGTAGAATGGTGCTTTTTTCTCAACTGTAAAGTTACAATTTTCACCTTAGTCACCAAGTCATCCCCGATGCAAAGGGAAGGGAATTCAGTTCTACATGTGGTCGTATGTTAAAACCAAAAGAGTTAGTAATTTGGGGAGGGATGTTTTTGAGGCTATGCAAATATCCTGTTTGCCCTTAAAGTTTCATCAGCTAATTTTATTATTCATCAGTGGATCCTGCCTGTAGCAATTATCACTGTGGTGTTGTCATGATGACTTTCTATTCCTTCTCTCCTTCTCCTTCTAAGAATTCATCAGAATTCTCCTGAAAAAAATAGTTTTCCTTCCCCCTTATTTATTTTTTTCAATACTTTATATCAGTTTGGATTCATTCTTTGGGCTGTAACTAATAATCAGGTTATGTATTTTGTTGTTTTGTGATTGGGAGCTCTTTGAAATGGACTCCTCTCTCTTTTGCAATGCCCCCCATCTATATTTTACTTTCTTACTTTCTGGCATTACAAAATGCTCAGTACAAAAAAAACCTTAAAAGGTAAAGTGTGTCTAGGGATTATTGTCTAGGTTGGTGATCTGAATAAGAGGTTGGGGTAAATATGAAAGAAGTAAGGTAAATAGCGATTTTTCTCTTGAAAAGAGAGAAGATTTATTATTTTTTAATCATTTTTTTGGAAATAACTTCAAAGTTATAAAACATTACAAGAATAGTTCAAAGAGTTACCATATACCATTAACTCAGATGCACCTATCACCACCCTGTTTACTCTACTATTTGCTTTATTTATCTACATATTTTTTCTGAACCATTTGAGAATTAGTTGACTCATCATGAGCGTCCACCTCTAGCTAATTCAGTGTGTACTTCCCAAGAACAGATCATTCTCTTCCATAATTATAGCACAGGTGTCAACTTCAAGAAATTTAACACTGATGTGATCCTGTTATTGTCCATATTCCAATTTTGTCCATTGATTCAATATTGACCTTTATAGCACTTTGAAATTTGATTTTTGAACAGCTCAGCTAACTAGATTGATGTTTCTGATCTTGCTGGTCTTCATGTCCAGCTGGGTGCCTAGAGCTCCTCTCCTCTACAAACTGTTGTCTGAATCTTGATAAAAGGCTCCTAACCAAGCCCTCAGGGACTGTTAGGAATTGCTCTTGCATCTTGGGGTAATTATATTCTCTGGTAATAGACATAATTATCCGTATTTTTTTAGGGAAGATGAACTTTCCCCTAAATGAGTGGGGAAAGTGGTTCAAACTGTGGGAGGTGATGACAGGACCTTTGGAATCAGCATAGGTTTAGAGCTCAGCTCTAGCATTTACTGGTTCTGAGATTTTGACAAGAACTTAAACCTTCTAAGCCTGGCTTCTAGTCTGTTATCTGGGAAAATAATACCTACTTCCCAGAGCTATTGATATCATTAAATGAGATAATTTTCAAGATCTCATTAGCAACTGCAAAGCATGATTTATTGCCCACTGTTACTAATGCGTGATGTCAGCACTGGATGAGCAAACAGATGAGGGACTGTGAAATCAGTAGGTCTGGGTTAGATCCCTGACTCTCCCCCTTGTTAGCTCCGGGAGCTCTGGGACAGGAGGAAAGTCATTTAAATTCTCAGATTCACCTCCTCAACCTCAAATAAGGGAATAATAAAACCTACCACTATGTGTTGAGAATTAAATAACATAACATTTGGTGCTGTACTCCATGCAGTTTGTGAATACAAATATAAATGATGGTGATAATGATGAGAGTTTTTCCTTGGGCTAGCTATTACAATAAGTGTCTTGGGTGGTAATCTCATTTAATTCTTAGAACGATTAAGTTTTTTTACATGAGAAACTTAAGTTTTAGAAAGGTTATACAAATTTTCCAAGGTTACGTGGACGCAAAGCCCCTTCTTCACTCATATAATTATTAATTACTTACATAGTAATTGTTGGTGTCAGCCCAATTAATTCAGATAAGCTACACAGAAAATAAAAGGGCTGAATTATTATGGACACATTCCATAAAAACATTTTTTTGTATATATCTATTTTTAGTTAAAATTTCCAGCTACTCAAGAACTCACTCATACTGTCCCAGGTGGCCTTTTATTTCACCTGCACTTTTTCTTAAGACCCAAATATCACACTGTGGGCAAAACTTGAGATGGCTTTGAAGGATATTAATTGGAGGGAAAACTATTGAGACAGATTCAAGACTTAAATTCATTCAAATAACTTGACTGGATATTGGAAGGCAGGTAAAAATAAAAGTGTTTTTTTTTTTTCTTTTGAAAAGATACTACACTGAGGAGAACTTCTTTCACATAATGCTCCAAAATCTCTCTGTGAAGGAGGAGAGGAGAAGTGGGGTCTGAGGGTGGGATGGGAGGAAAAACCCACTGAAACATCTTAGGCCCATAATTAGTTGCTGTTATCTTAGAAACTGGACCTAGAAATATCATTCCTAAAGATATATATTTTCAGTGAAGGCGAAAAAAGACCACCTCAGAGGAAATGGGGTAATGTCTGTGTCCCTCAGCAGCTGCAGAGGCAGAATCTCCAGCTGTTAGAACGAGCATTCGGCAGAATGGTGAGAAGATGACATTTCATTAAGTGCTGATGCAGGAGGGGTTAGTGCACCATGTAGGTGTTTGTTTTAGTCCTCATCATGCCACACATAAAACAGGTAATAGTGAGCACCTCTGACAGGCTTTGAATTTGGCAAGGTTTCAATCCCAGCTCCACCACCATTGATGAAGTTGCCTTGGGCAACAGTGACCTTGGGCAATGGCTTGCCTCTTTGCATCTCTTCTGTCAAATGTGGATAAGAATACCGTGACAACTGAATGCAAGATGTAAAGCCCTTTGAAGAGTGAAGGGTATTCAGTAAGAACTCAATAAAGGGTATAAAACTAAGCCACAAATCATAGGCTAGCAGCCCACTAACCAGGTGGTGAATGTGTGGCATCAAGTTTTACTGGCCCATTGGTTGAGGGAGTCCTGCTCCATCTATGGACTCACTTTTTTTTTATTGTCCCACCAAGGCGGAGTATCCACTGCCAATACCCTAGTATCTATCTTAAAGAAGAGAAATGTATCACTGTACTTGTGTTTTTTAAATCAAAGTAGGATACAAAAAAGATAAGAACAGTGACTCTGATATATATTTTTAAAGGAGGAGAAGCAGATACTATTCCTAAGTGTTGATTATGAAACAAACCAGAATAACTCATTTATGGTAAACTTCTGGTCACTAGAGCAATTTAAATTTTCTGCTCCTGAGTTTTGAACCATTGGGAGTGAAGGACAACACAGCTCTCTGGGTATGAAGAAAAATAAGTTATCCTATATTCTTAGAGAATCTCAGGATTAGAGGGAACCAAAAATAAGCACATGCACTCACTTGAGAGGTCTATTCCTCTCCTTTTTTTAAAGATTTATTTATTTATTCATGAGAGACAGAGAGAGAGAGAGAGAGAGAGAGGCAGAGACACAGGCAGAAGGAGAAGCAGGCTCCATGCAGGAAGCATGATGTGATATTCAATCCTGGGATCACACCTTGAGCAGATGCTCAACTGCTGAGCTACCGAGGCATCCCAGTCTATTCTTTTCCAATCTGCACATACCATGAGAAGAAAGCAGCAAACTGAATTGCAGAAAGGATGAATGTAAAGATCTAAACTTGGGTTTATAAAAAATTCACTTGCACAAGAACAGAATAAAGACACTTGAGTTTGAAAATTTCCTCAGTACAAAATAGAAACTTAATATCAAGGGGGGCACTTGATGGGATGAGCACTTGGTGTTATTCTGTATGTTGGCAAATTGAACACCAATAAAAAATACATTTACAAAAAAAGAAACTTAGTCTCAAAATCTTTAAATGTGACTCAAGAGATTTCAGGTACCTGATGGATTTATGTATCTGCACATTCCTTAGTATTTCTATTTTGTGACTATAAAAGCACCACTGATCTGTCCCACAGGAGATCACACCAGCTTTCTTCTTTCTGGTCCTATTCAGAACGATTTGAGAAAGTGATACCTTTTCACTCTCATTGGAACATCTATTGGGGCAGAACCACATCCACAGAACATATGGTTGGTGGTTTTCTCCACCTAGACCAGTCCATGCTTAGGTTTCCCATCAGTACGCCCAGGGAAAACTGTATTCTTTTTATTTTCTGTTTCCTGCCTTATTTTGATATTCTTAGGCATGTTAGGTGTCCCTCAGTCAATGTGATTATAAGATCTGACTACAAAGATCCCCAAATATAACATCATAAATGATGTAAGAGTGAAACTCATCACCAAGAGCTTCTGCTAAAGGCTTCTCTGTATGCTTTCCAACACTGGACCTTGGACAAGAAGGGAAGCATCTTATCCCTGAGATCTAAAGCTATCTAATTCTGACAGCCCAGCAACAGAAATAAATAAACCTTAATTACATGTTGAGTCAATAAGGAACAAAGTATTTAATGTCATGCATAAACTAAAGACAAGAACTTACTTAGGTGGTGGTTCAAATCTCTCACCAGGGATAGGACAACAGATTGTGAACTCCCTCAGGGCAAGCATGTTCTAGGTTGGTAGATGAACATTTAGGGAATAAAAGGCAATGTATTTGGAACTTTTGTCTTTATTACTACGTTTCATCTCCACTTTATAGATAATAAAACTGGGGGTCAGAGCACATAAAGGGCTTATTGTCCAAAGTCACAATAGTGACAACAATCCTCTGCCCTCCTCAATTCCCAGGCCATCCTGTCTGTCAGGGCATACCATCTAGTCCTGGTGAGTGACAGTCCCTGTGGGACAGTAGTTGTGGTTGGCAGTTGGGATAGTTGTTTTCACACATCCTGTAGTGGATGAGGTGAGACCTGACGAAGAGTTCCAATCCTAGTTGCTTCACGGATAATGGCAAAAGAAAGACTGACCAACAAGGGTGGTATCCCATGCTCAGGTACAGAGGCAGGAAAGGGGCTACAAAGAGGTTAGCAGAAGGAAGCGAGCAGAGAGAAAGTGAAACAGTTCAGGTTGCCCTGTAGAGAAAGCACAGGGAAGAGATTTGAGAAAAGCTAAAAACAAACAAAAAAACAAAACAAACAAACAAAAACAAAAACAAAACAAAACATAGGGCCAAAGCTGCAGGTAGAAAATTCATCTCTTAAGAAGGGCAATGAGGGAACCCTTAAACTGCATCCATATGAAAGTCATCTTTCCTTTTGGCCAGCACAGTTTTCAACTCCTTCTTGAATCAAGTGTCTCTACAGATGATCCCAGTGCCCACCACTCTCTGTCACTTGGGTCCTGTAGCTTCACTCCTATATGACACCTACCTTGGCACTGAGGTATCTAAATTCATGACTCCGCCTTAAGTCCTCCCAAAGGTCACAGCCCCAGAAATGCTTCCTGATCCAAAGGGAACAGGAGATGGAACCAGCATGTATCAGATTCTCCAGAGCCTTCTGCTTGATTTCCTTTGGGCTCACCTTGATTTAATTTACTCTTTCAGTGTATGGACACCACCCTGCTTTCAGCTATTTCTCTTAAAGTAGCTCATAATTATGTAGCTACAGTGCCTTGTAGACTAAATCTTCCTTCCATATCTTCTTCCCAAATAGAATGAATGTGAAATGACATGATTATATGAGTAGTCTGTGTGCCTGCATAGGCTTCTTTTTTTTTTTTTTGGAAAAATTATTTAGAAAAATGTTAATTCTAAATTTCAAGAAAAGAAAATAATTCCAGTGAGCACCTATTTGACTAAACTATCCTTTCTCTGAATATGGAATACCTAATATGAACTTTAAATTCATATTCAATTTGAAATGTTTAGGAGCATTTTGTAATAAGGGAACATATGAATAAGTACTGCATTACTTTTGCTTTACTTAAGTTACAAGTTTGCAAGTTTGTCTGTTCAAAGCAAGCACTATTTTCTTATCAAACATTTATACAGGCAGAGTCACGTGAGGAAGATGAGAAAACTTCAGACACCTCTGCAGCTTCAAACAAATCCATAGGAAACCTAATTGCTACAGAGGATCACACCTAAACTCTAGTTCTATGAATGCTGGTATATATTTTTAACAACTCTTTTAATATTGAATGACTAAGAAGTTATTAGAATTCTTTGCACTAAATTTATTAGCCTGGGGGAGAAAATAAGTGGGAAATACACTCTTAGAAGATGGAGTATGTGCTAGCTCCAAGCTAGAGCTTCAGAACTCAAGTGGGGCTCTGAGAAAACCCAGAGAGGCTTCCTGAGACTACAGAAGGCCTTGAGCACATCCCCTACTCAGAAAGTGCAAAAGTCACGCTCCAGACCATCTGTCAGCATCGGAGGCCTTTGGCAATCCCAGGCCAGGTCTTTTTAGGAAAAAATTAACTTGACAAGTGTCATTTAATTTAATTTAATGAAGAATAACTAAGAACTTATTACATATTTCAAGATATCTAAAACAATAGCAAAACAGTAAGGTCCAGGTTCTTTCCAACCTCCAGCCAGGGCCAAAGCCCTTCTCTGAACAGGTACTTATCAGCAGACAGGAAAGGATCTTTTCTGCTGTCCTTTGCATCTGCCTGCTTGTTAAAGCCACTAAGATCTGGAAAATGGTCAATATTCACATAAGTAAATATTTTTGAGTATTAAACATGTGCACTTTCATGGGACACACATACATGTCACACAAGCTTGTTCTGGATGTGACCGTTTCCAGATATGCCAACCATTTCTTGTGATGAGAATCCCAGGGCCAGAAGTATCCACCTTGAAAATGGACAGACCCAGGTTCAAATTCCCACCACTTTGTGTTCAGTTATGAGGACATAGGCAAATTCTATTTCTCAGTTTCCTCGTCTGAACAATGAGTGTAGATCACCCAGCTCCCAGAGTTGTAGGAAGGATCAAATGTAAGTGTGTATAGAAAGCCTATCACATATTATGTGCTCAATAAATGGTAGAGGTTATTGTTATTCTGTGAGGAAAGACAGAAAGAGCATAACATCTCTCGATTATCTACTTGCCATATACTGTGTTTAGAGCTTCTGCATGTATATTTCACTTTGTGTACATATACACACAACTGTGACATAACTGTTAAGAATCATTTCTTTAAGTTAAAATCATAACTATCACGCAAATATAAAATGAACATGAGTCAAATATTTTATTTAACTTATTAATGAGAAAACTAGTAAGATATTACATTTATTAAAAACAATTAAAAACACGTATGTAGTCTATCAAGAATATTGAAATGAATTTAGAAGTATTTTAAATTGCTTGGTATCCACACAGCTATCAATTTCATTCCCCTAGACAAAATTTATTTGAATCTCTATGTTCAAGAATCATCTGCATTACTATATTCTTTCTATTATTTCAGAGTTGTAAAGCAGCTTGAAGACAATAAAATCAGATCATCTGTAGGGGTTATTAGCACCCTTTAAAATTTTTTTCAGGGATCCCTGGGTGGCGCAGCAGTTTAGCACCTGCCTTTGGCCCAGGGCGTGATCCTGGAGACCCGGGATCGAATCCCACGTCAGGCTCCCGGTGCATGGAGCCTGCTTCTCCCTCTGCCTATGTCTCTGCCTCTCTCTCTCACTGTGTGCCTATCATAAATAAATAAAATAAATTTAAAAAAAAAAATAAAAAATAAAATTTTTTTCATTTCAATTTTTTTTACATTTTCTGACAATCGTTATATTCCCATTTGCAATTGAGGAAACAAAATCATGGTGATCGTGAAATCTGTCTACAATCACAAAAAGTATAAATGGCAGGGGCTGGATTTAAACTCACCTTTTGAGGATACCTGCCTGGGTGGCTCAGCGGTTTAGTGCCTGCCTTAAGCCCATAGTGAGATCCTGGAGTCCTGGGATCGAGTCCCACATCAGGCTCCCTGCATGGAGCCTGCTTCTCCCTCTGCCTGTGTCTCTGCCTCTCTCTCTCTCTCACTCTCTCTGTCTGTCTCTTTCTGTGTGTCTCTCATGAATAAATAAATAAACTCACCTCTCATCACTCCAAAATTAGAGTGGTTTTATTTGAAGAACTGGGATTTGTTTTTTCTTCTATTTTTCAGGGGATGAACAATCAATATATCCGTCGGGAAGTCTTTTGCTGTGAAACTTGTCATGAGCTCAAAAGTTTCTGGGAAAAAGAAATTAGCAAACAGACTTGTTACAGGGAACTGGAGGAAGATCGTCAGGGAAGGAGCGCCCTGAGAAAGTATGTGGATTATTTCTCTACTATTTTTTAAATTGCCTTTCTGTAGAAATATACCAAATGTGAAGATAGGAGACCGAATGATTTTCATTCTTACTGTTGTAAGAATGAAAATATTCAATATGGTATGGTAAAGTCAGGGCAGCCATGAGAAGAAAGGAAGCAAGACCTGGAAGAAGTTTATTATATTCATAGTTCTAGAGAAATGTTCACTGCATACCACGCAGGGCCACAGAGGAAGCACCAGGTCTTGTGCAGTGGCAAAAGAAAGAAGCAAAAAAAAAAAAAAAAAAAAAAAAAAAGACAGAAGCATGGTGAAAATCTAGTCCAGAACTGTTATTGGAGTTTCTGAACAAAAATCAGGGCAGTGTAAACAGTTTAGGATTGGCTAGTTTGAATAATTCCAGAGGGCTTTGGGCTAAGACATGGTTTATAGTTGTATGGCACTTAGCCCTGGGATGATTTAGGAAATGTGAAATATGGCTTCATGTGTGAGTCTTAGGGGTGGTTGGGACCCCCGATTTGGGATTGGTTGACATGTTTACAGCAAGCCTTTTGATATCTCTAAGAAAAGGCAAGTTTTGGGCTTTTCCATGACCAACAAGCTTCTTAAGATGTCAAAACATCATAAATATAGAAAATTCAAGACACAATTAAGTCATCTACTCATTCAGTCTTATCACCACATATACCATGGTTTTTCAACCTTGTACTATCGACAATTAGGGCCGGGGTAGGGAGCTGTCCTGTGCTTGTAAAGTGTTTAACAGCATCCCTCATAACATTACAGTCCAATAGGACTCTCCCCTACCCATTTTGACAATAAAAAATATCTTCTAACATTACCAAGTATTCCTTAGAGGGCAAAGTCACCCCTTATTGAGAACCAGTGACATAGATAAGGATGAGCCTTTTATATATAAATAAAATGAGGTTCTATTATTTATACCTTGATAAACTGAAAAAAAACTTTCCTCGCCTTTCCTCTGTTGCAATCCCCAGGACATGAGGAACACTGAATTTCAGGGTTAGGTCAACAGATATATGTAAGTATAAAAGATCTCACATCTAGGATGATATATATTAATATTCTTGGGGAAAGGAAAATGTGGTCTTCCTCTCTTTGGCAAATAAACTGGTTTTTCTTGCCAAAGGAATCTGCTGAGGGGGAACATATAGTTATGAGAGGTCACATGTGTCAACAGAACTCTGAATAAAAAAGCCTTGCCCTCACAAGTGCAAAACTTTGGAGCAGACAGATCCAGATCAACCCAACTTTTTAGATATTATCTAGTTTCCTCTCTCCCTAAAATGGGAACAACCGAGCTAAGCTGTCTGTTTTGCCAAGATGCCTACTTCAAAGTGGAGTGGCAACTGAGCATTCTGCTAGCCACAAAAACTATGCCTCCATGTTTCTGATCATGCTGAGCTGAAAATAATTGTAATCCACATGTGTTGAACCAATATTAACTTCTAAAAACCCTTTTTTTTTTTTTTAATCTCTGGAGGGGGTATAGCTTCTCTCCATACCCAAAGAAGAGATATGCCACCATTCTAGCTACATTCTTGTTTATCTAGAAAGCAAAATCAGGCCTTCCTACGTGCTAGAATAGTTGCATATTAGAGCATCCAGTCCCGGTGATTCCAGGAGAGTGAGGAAAGTCAGTTGTGTGGTTCCTGCCATCTCCCAGCCTCCATGTCTTGGCCCCACAATCCCACTGGGAGCCAGATCCCAGCATGAACTCTCTGTACATCTTCTAGATGAACAATGTGAGTTAAAAGAATAATTTGTAATATCATTTTATTTTTCTCAAAATATATACACAGTCTATCTATATATACAAGCAAAAGATTAAAAGAAAATGCACTAAGATACGCAGTGATTTTTTTAAAGATTTATTTATTTATTTATTTATTTATTTATTTACTTATTTATTTGAAAGAGAGACAGAAGAGAGAGAGCACAAGCAGGGGGAGCAGGGGGAGGGACAGAAGAAAAAGCAGGCAACCCACTGAGCAAGGAGCCCAACTCTGGGCTCCATCCCAGGACCCTGGGATCATGACCTGAGCTGGAGGCAGACACTTAACTGACTGAGCCACTCAGCGCTCCTAAGAGTGATTATTTTTGACTACTAGAATGGCAGATTTGATGTGTATGAGCCCTCCTAGTATTTCCAAAGTTTCTACAAGGATGTTTTGCCATTTTGTAATTAGGCAAAATAATATTATAAAAAAGGCAACCAAGGGGAATCCCTGGGTGGGTCAGCGGTTTAGTGCCTGCCATCGGCCAAGGGCATGATCTTGGAGTCCCAGGATCGAGTCCCACATCAGGCTCCCTGCATGGAGCCTGCTTCTCCCGCTCCTATGTCCTGTCTCTGTCTCTGTCTCTCTCTCTCTCTCTCTCTCTGGTCTCTCATGAAAAAATAAAATAAAATCTTTAAAAAACAAAGAAAAAGGCAACCAAGGAAGGGGCAAGATTGCAGAAGAATAGAGGGACCTCATTTCATCTGGTCCCTTGAACTTATCTAGATACCTATCGAATCATTCTGAACACCCAAAATTCAAACTGAGATGTAAGAAAAGAATTGCTAGAACTCTACAAGTAGAAAAGTGGCCCCTTTCTGCAAAGTAGGAGGAGGTGCAGAGAAGTGAATCCCAAGAGATATATTGGAAGATACATGGGATGAGGGGTGGGGATCCTCAGTAACTTGGTTCCTGGAAAGTGATATAGTCCCCAAGTGCAAAATAAGGACCCTTAAAAATAGGCTCCAGTGAAAGATATCAATGCCTGAAAGATGTTCAGGTGGTGAAATGGGGCAGAATCCTGGTCGGAACAGTATGGTCTCGGGATCTCTGGAATCACAGAAAGAATGGGGGTGCTTGAACTGGTAGAGTTCCCAAGCATTGGAGCCAGGAAACTGGTTAGGTCTGGGAGGGGGCTCTGAGATCAGTTCACCATAAACTGTGAGCAGTGGTCCCATGGGGTGACTGCTTTCCATGTGAGGACTGTGCAAAGGACAGAAACATAGAGATCCTCTGCCTTCCCCTGAGAGGGGTGGAGCAAGTATGCACATGATAAAGAGCTTCCAGGAATAGACAGAAACTGAAAGAATATGTGACCACCAAACCGACTCTGCAATAAATATTAAGGGGGACCTTGTAATAGAAAGAGGGAGCAAACAGAAACAATCCACAAAAATAGGGACTGAATAGGTAATACGATGACACTAAATTCATATCTTTCAATAGTTACTCTGAGTGTAAATGAGCTAAATGATTGCATCAAAAGACACAGGGTATCAAACTGGATTAAAAAGAAAGACCCATCCATATGCTGTCTACAAGACACACATTTTCAGGATGCCTGGGAGGCTCAGCGGTTGAGCGCCTGCCTTCAGCCCAGGGCGTGATCCTGGAGTCCTGGGACTGAGTCCTGTGTCGGGCTCCCTGCATGGAGCCTGCTTCTCCCTCTGCCTGCATCTCTGCCTCTCTCTGTGTGTGTGTCTCTCATGAATAAATAAATAAAATATTTTTTAAACAAAGACACTCATTTTAGACCTGAAGACAGCTTCAGACTGAAAGCAAGGGGGTGGAGAATCATTTATCTTGCTACTGGATCTCAAAAGAAAGCTGGGGTAGCAATCCTCATACCAGATAAATTAGATTTTAAACCAAAGACTGAAGTAAGAGATGAAGAGGAACACTATATCATACTTAAAGGATCTATCCAGCAAGAAGATCTGACAATTATAAATATTTATGCTCCTAACTTTGGAGCAGCCAATTATATCACCCAGTTAATAACCAAATTAAAGAGATACATTGATAATCATACAATAATAGAAGGTAATGTTAACACCCAACTCAGAGCAATGATAGATCATTTAAGCAGAAGATTAGCAAAGAAACAGGGCTCTGGATGACACACTGGGCCTGATGGACTTCACAGATATATACAGAACATTCCACCCCAAAGCAATAGATCATACATTCTTCTCAAGTACACAAAAACTTTCACCAGAGAAGATCCCATACTGGGTCACAAATCAGGTCTCAACCAATACCAAAAGATTGGGATTATTCCAGGACGCCTGCGTGGCTCAGCGGTTGAGCATGTCTTTGGCGCAGGGCGTGATCCCAGGGTGCTGGGATCAAGTCCCACATCAGGCTTCCTCCATGGAGCCTCCTTCTCCCTCTGCCTGTGTCTCTGCCTCTCTCTATGTCTTTAATGAATGAACTGTTGGTGGGAATGTGAACTGGTGCAGCCACTCTGGAAAACCGTGTGGAGGTTCCTCAAAGAGTTAAAAATAGACCTGCCCTACGACCCAGCAATTGCACTGCTGGGGATTTACCCCAAAGATGCACATGCAATGAAACGCCGGGACACCTGCACCCCGATGTTTCTAGCAGCAATGTCCACAATAGCCAAACTGTGGAAGGAGCCTCGGTGTCCATCGAAAGATGAATGGATAAAGAAGATGTGGTTTATGTATACAATGGAATATTACTCAGCCTTTAGAAATGACAAATACCCACCATTTGCTTCAACGTGGATGGAACTGGAGGGTATTATGCTGAGTGAAATAAGTCAATCGGAGAAGGACAAACATCTCATTCATTTGGGGAATATAAATAATAGTGAAAGGGAATAGAAGGGAAGGGAGAAGAAATGGGTAGGAAATTAGAAAGGGAGACAGAATATAAAGACTCCTAACTCTGGGAAACGAACTAGGAGTGGTAGAAGGGGAGGAGGGCGGGGGGTGGGGGTGATTGGGTGACAGGCACTGAGAGGGGCACTTGACGGGATGAGCACTGGGTGTTATTCTGTATGTTGGCAAATTGAACACCAATAAAAAATAAATTTATTATTTAAAAAAATGAATGAATAGATAAAATCTAAAAAAAAAAGGTTAGGATTATTCCTACATATTTTCAGACCATAGTGCTTTGAAACTTGAACTCAATCACAAGAAGAAATTTGGTAGGAATGCAAACACCTGGAGGTTAAACACCATCCTACTAAAGAATGAATGGGTCAAGATTCATGCAAATGAATGAAAATGAAAACACAACTGTTCAAAACCTTTGATATACAGCAACAACAGTCCTAAAACAGAAGTACACTGCGATACAAGCTTCCCTCAAAAAATTGGAGAAATCTCGAATACACTAAGGAACCTTACACCAAAAAGAGCTGGAGCTATATCAGCAAATAAAGCCCAAACCCCCCAGGATATGAGGATTAATAAAGATTAAAACAGAAATCAATGAAATAGAACAGTAGAAACCAGAACATTAGAACAGATTTATGAAACTAGGAGCTGGTTCATTGAAAGAAGTAACAAGATTGATAAACGCCTAGCTAGACTTATCAAAAACAAAAGGGAAAGAACCCAAATAATAAAATCATGAATGAAAAAGGAGAGATCACAACCAACACCAAGTAAATTCAAACAATTTTAAGAACATATTACGAGCAACTATATGCCACCAAATTAGGCAATCCCAAAGAAATGGATGCATTCCTGGAAACTACCAAAACTCAAAGAGTCAAAGACTGATTAAAATTAATAAAAAATTTAATTAAAAATCAATAAAAGAAAGGACAAGAAGCATATGACCAGGATACCTGGGTGGCTCGCAGGTGGGCATCTGCCTTCAGCTCAGGGTGTGATCCTGGAGTCCCAGGATCGAGTCCCACATCAGGGTCCCTGCATGGAGCCTGCTTCTCCCTCTGCCTGTGTCTCTGCCTCTCTCTCTCTCTCTCTCTCTCTCTGTCTCTGTCTCTCATTAATAAATAAAATAAAATATTATAGAAATGTGTTAATTTGATGAGAAGCAGAGGGCAATGCAAGATTTGATGGGTATAAGATTTATTACGGGAAACACCTGTGAGAGAAAAATGGGGAGGAAGTTATGGTGTGCTAATAAATGTTTAACAATTGGCTCACTGTGGGAAAAAAATGTACATACATACATGTTTATCATAAATTTCACAGGCATAAAGGATGTATAGCACACAATTTATAAATATTAATAAGATATACAGTGCTCTTTATTATACATTCCATAAAGCCAACTGATTTTCATAGTATACTTTTATTGGTTTTTGCCAGCCTCTTTCATCTATAGCCAATCTGTAGTTGAAATTCAACCATAATTTGACAAAATCACACAATGAATAAATACTTAATTACTATTAATTTAACAAATAGGTCAAGGATAGTTTTCTAGTACTGGAAGACAATTTATGTATGTATGTATTTGTTTGTTTCATATTAGCAATGTAATACCTATAGACACACCATACTTCTAAATTTAATCTGCATTATTAAAATTATCTCCATTATTTCATAAGTCTAGATGAGGGGTCAACAAACATTTTCTATAAAGACAAGGTAGTTAATATTGAGGGGAGGAGACATGTGTCTCTGTTGCAACTACTTAACTCTGTCATTGTTGCGTGTAAGCAGCTATAGACAATATGTAATCAAAAGTTAGGACTGTATTTCAATGAAACTTTATTTATTAACACAAGCAGCTTGCCAGATTTGGCCTGAGGGACAATACTCTGTCCAGACAATGAACAAAGCAATAAATCAAGTCATGACTTATAGTGTTTGCCAACATCTGTGTTGTAAATAGTTTATTTCAAGCTTCCAATGAGATATCAGTGAAGATGAGTGGAGAATGCAGTGTACTCCATCATATAATAATTTCAGCATATAAATATAATAAGCCTAAATAACCTGAAGATCATAGATTATTGTAAAATGCAGTAAAATAATTAGAAAGTGATGAATCTCACATAGTTATGACTGTTTTTAATACAATTAGAATCAATGTAATTAATATAACATTAAATTAATCTTATAAATTTAATAGATTAACATAATTTAATTATAACTTTATAATTTACTTTTAATGATGGCCAAATTTAATAACCAGCTTACAAAATTTCTAAAAAAATTGATTTTCCCCACAAACTAAAAGTACACCACTAGGAAGAGCCAGAGGACACAGGTCTGGCCTCCATGAAGGAGAAAGGGAAGGAAGTGGAACAGGGTTAGGCAGCAGGGCAAGCCAGAAAATGTTTTGGTCAGACTAGTGTGAAGTTCTTGAGTCAAAGACAACTGTTAAAGACACTCTGCATCTTGCAGAGATAGGCCTGCATTAGTACCTCTGCTGTGCTCAGTCACTAGTGGAAGGTAGCCCAAGAAAAGTTGGCTTTTTGCAAATGCTTGAGGCAGATGTAGATGGAAAGTAGCTGCAGATGGGAAGTCAGCAAAGCAGCACTATATCCAGGAAAAGTTAAAGACTGTTTAACTAGTGAATGAGTCCACATTATATTAAGGAGTCCATCAAGTTCCATGAAATGCACAGATAGCACTTTATTTAAAAACAAATAGCCATTAGTGAGCTTTAAAAGATCTCAATGACAAAAGTCATGTACATTTGGAGGCAGATTTAGTTATAGAATCTTTCAGAGATGCTTAATAAGGGGAGCTTGTGAGCCTGGAGAGGTTACTTACAAGTTAAAATACAAGATAGATACTTAATAAGCATAATGAAGAAAAATAACTTATGGTTACTTTACTAATAGGTATCAACAGAAGGTCATATAAGCTCAATAAATCAACACTTCTTAAGTAAAGTGTGCAAAAAGACCTGTAAGGCAGCTGTCTGCTTAAAGGAGAGCAGGCACTCCATGTTTTATCTCACCTTTCAAACAAGCAAACTGTATTTTTATGTCCATCACTTTAATATAATTTCAGGTAGAATAAGGATATAACTGTCTTAACATTATTCCGCATATCCCTAATTCTTCTCTCAATACTTCAACTTTCAATCCTTGGTTGCTAATATGCTTAAGCAACAACTATCCCTAACAACAGGCCAATATACCAGATTCTTTCCATCCATCCTTGGGCCTATATTGAGTAGTTTTAAGTGAGAAGCTGCCAAGAACTGAATAGTAATAGGTGCCTAGATCCTCAACATATTTATATGCTCTAAATTACTTGCCCTTAGGAATCCCTCTGAGGAAAATAGAGGAGTATATGAAAAGAGTATTATTATTATTCTATTCATTTTTGAAATACATATGAGTGAAAAATTAAGGTAAGATCCAACTTTTTGGTTTTTTTTATTTTTTAAGAAAATTGCATTGTTTTTCAATTTACGTTTGTTTGTTTGTTTGTTTATTGGAGTTCAATTTGCCAACATATAGGATATCGCACAGCGCTTATCCCGCCAAGTGCCCCCCTCAGTGCCCGTCACCAAGTCACCCCAACCCCCTGCCCACCGTCCTTTCCCCTACCACTTGTTCATTTCCCAGAGTTAGGAGTCTCTAATGCTCTATCACCCTCACTGATAGTTTCACTCATTTTCTCTCTTTCCCCTATACTCCCCTTCACTATTTTTTATATTCCCCAAAAGAATGAGACCACATAATGTTTGTCCTTCTCTGATTGACTTATTTTACTCAGCATAATACCCTCCAGTTCCATCCACGTCGAAGCAAATGGTGGATATTTGTCATTTCTAATGGCTGAGTAATATTCCACTGTATACATATATCACATCTTCTTCATCCATTCATCTCTCGATGGACACCGAGGCTCCTTCCACAGTTTGGCTATTGTGGACATCGCTGCCTATGAACATTGGGGTGGAGGTGTCCTGCCATTTCACTGCATCTGTATCTTTGGGGTAAATCCCTAGAAGTGCATTGCTGGGTCATAGGGCTATCCTATTTTTAACTCTTTGAGGAACCCCTACACAGTTTTTCAGGGTAGATGTACCAGTTCACATTCCCACCAACAGTGTAAGTAGTTCCCCTTTCTCCACATCCTCTCCAACATTTGTCGTTTCCTGTCTTGTTGATTTTCCCCATTCTCACTGGTGTGAGGTGGTATCTCATTGTGGTTTTGATTTGTATTTCCCTGATGGCAAGTGATGCGGAGCATTTTCTCATGTGATTGCTGGCCATGACTATGTCTTCCTCTGTGAAGTTTCTGTTCATGTCTTTTGCCCATTTCATGTTGACTGTATCTTTTGTTGTGCAGAAGCTTTTTATCTTGAGTAAGTCCAAATAATTCATTTTGCTTTTGTTTCCCTTGCGTTCATTGATGTATCTTGCAAGAAGTTGCTGTGGCCAAGTTCAAAAAGGGTGTTGCCTGTGTTCTCCCCTAGGATTTTGATGGAATCTTGTCTCACATTTAGATCTTTCATCCATTTTGAGTTTATCTTTGTGTATGGTGTAAGAAAATGGTCCAGTTTTATTCTTCTGCATGTGGATGTCCAATTTTCCCAGCACCATTTATTAAAGACTGTCTTTTTCCAGTGGATAGTCTTTCCCGACTTATTGAATATTAGTTGAAAATAGAGTTGAGGGCCCATTTCTGAATTCTCTATTCTGTTCCACTGATCTATGGGTCTGTTTTTGTGCCAGTACCATACTGTCTTGATGATCATAGCTTTGTAGTACAACCTGAAATCTGGCATTGTAATGCCCCCAATATGGTTTTCTTATTTATTTATTTATTTATTTATTTATTTATTTATTTATTTATTTATTTATTTAGTTAATTTATTTTTTTAGGTGTTCAATTTGCCAACATATAGAATATCACCCAGTGCTCATCCCATCAAGTGCCCCCGTCAGTGTCCGTCACCCAGTCACCACCAACCCCCGCCCACCTCCCCTTCCACCACCCCTAGTTCATTTCCCAGAGTTAGGAGTCTCTCATGTTCTGTCTCCCTTTCTGATATTTCCTATTTTTTTATAAAATTATTTTTTATTGATGTTCAATTTGCCAACATACAGAATAACACCCAGTGTTCATGCCATCAAGTGCCCACCGCAGAGCCGGTCACCCAGTCACCCTCACCTCCCGCCCACCTCCCCTTCCTCCGCCCCTAGTTCGTTTCCCAGGGTTAGGAGTCTTTCATGTTCTGTCTCCCTTTCTGATATTTCCCACTCATTTTTTCTCCCTTCCCCTTTATTCCCTGACACTATTTTTTATATTCCCCAAATGAATGAGACCATATAATGTTTCTCCTACTCCGACTGACTTATTTCACTCAGCATAATACCCTCCAGTTCCATCCACGTGGAAGCAAATGGTGGGTATTTGTCGTTTCTAATGGCTGAGTAATGCTCCATTCTATACCTATACCACATCTTCTTATCCATTCATCTTTGGATGGACACTGAGGCTCCTTCCACAGTTTGGCTATGGTGGACATTGCTGCTAGAAACATCGGGGTGGGGGGCCCCTGGGTGGCGCAGCGGTTTAGCGCCTGCCTTTGGCCCAGGGCGTGATCCTGGAGACACGGGATCGAATCCCACATCGGGCTCCCGGTGCATGGAGCCTGCTTCTCCCTCTGCCTATGTCTCTGCCTCCTCTCTCTCTCTCTCTCTCTCTCTCTCTCTCTCTCTGTGACTATCATAAATAAATAAATAAAAATTAAAAAAAAAGAAACATCGGGGTGCAGGTGTCCCAGCATTTCATTGCATCTGTATCTTTGGGGTAAATCCCCAGCAGTGCAATTGCTGGGTCTAGGGCAGATCTATTTTTAACTCTTTGAGGAACCTCCACACGGTTTTCCAGAGTGGCTGCACCAGTTCACATTCCCATCAACAGTGCAAATGGGCTCCCCTTTCTACACATCCTCTCTACATTTGTGTTTTTCTGCCTTGTTAACTTTCTCCATTCTGGCTGGTGTGAGGTGGTATCTCATTGTGGTTTTGATTTGTATTTCCCTGATGGTGAGTGATGTGGAGAATTTTCTCATGTGCTTGTTTGCCATGTCTATGTCTTCCTCTGTGAGGTTTCTGCATGTCTTTTGCCCATTTCATGATTGGATTGTTTGCTACTTTGCTGTTGAGTTTAATAAGTTCTTTTTAGATCTTGGAAACTAGTCCTTTATCTGATACTTCATTTGCAAATATCTTCTCCCATTCTGTAGCTTGTCTTTTAGTTTTGTTGACTGTTTCTTTTGCTGTGTAGAAGCTTTTTATCTTGAGTAAGTCCAAATGATTCATTTTGGTTTTGTTTCCCTTGCCTTCATTGATGTATCTTGCAAGAAGTTACTGTGGCCGAGTTAAAATAGGGTATTGCCTGCACTCTCCTCTAGGATTTTGATGGAATCTTGTCTCACATTTAGATCTCTCATCCATTTTTAGTTTATCTTTGTGTACGGTGCAAGAGAGTGGTCTAGTTTCATTCTTCTGCATGTGGATGTCCAATTTTCCCAGCACCATTTATTGAAGAGACTTTCTTCCAGTGGATAGTCTTTCCTCCTTTGTCGAATATTAGTTGACCATAAAGCTGAGGGTCCACTTCTGGATTCTCTATTCCGTTCCATTGATCTATGTGTCTTTTTGTGCCAGTACGACACTGTCTTGATGACCACAACTTTGTAGTACAACCTGAAATCTGGCATTGTGAAGCCCCCAGCTCTGTTTTTTATTTTTAATTCCCCTGGCAATTTGGGGTCTTTTCTGATTCCACACAAATCTTAAAATAATTTGTTCTAACTCTCTGAAGAAAGTCCATGGTATTTTGATTGGGATTGCATTAAATGTGTAAATTGTCCTGGGTAACATTGACATTTTCATGATATTAATTCTTCCAATCCATGAGCCTGGAATATTTTTCTATTTATTTGTGTCTTCCTCAATTTCTTTCAGAAGTGTTCTATAGTTTTTAGGGTATAGTTCCTTTACCTCTTTGGTTTGGTTTATTCCTAGGTATCTTATGCTTTTGGGCGCAATTGTAAATGGGATTGACTCCTTATTTTCTCTTTCTTCAGTCTCATTGTTAGTGTATAGAAATGCCACTGAAAAAAAAATGCCACTGACTTCTGGGCATTGCTTTTGTATCCTGCCACACTGCCGAATTGCTGTATGAGTTCTAGCAATCTTGGGGTGGAGTCTTTTGGGTTTTCTCTGTAGAGTATCATGTCATCGGCGAAGAGGGAGAGTTTGACTTCTTCTTTGCCAATTTGAATGCCTTTTATGTCTTTTTGTTGTCTGATTGCTGAGGCTAGGACTTCCAGTACTATGTTGAATAGCAGTGGTGAGAGTGGACATCCCTGTCTTGTTCCTGATCTTAGGGGAAAGGCTCCCAGTGCTTCCCCATTGAGAATGATATTTGCTGTGGGCTTTTTGTAGATGGATTTTAAGATGTTGAGGAATGTTTCCTCTATCCCTACACTCTGAAGAGTTTTGATCAGGAATGGATGCTGTATTTTATCAAATGCTTTCTCTGCATGTATTGAGAGGATCATATGGTTCTTGTTTTTTCTCTTGCTGATATGATCTATCACATTGATTGCTTTACGAGTGTTAAACCAGCCTTGCATCCTGGGGATAAATCCCATTTAGTCATGATGAATAATCTTCTCAATGTACTGTTGGATCCTATTGGCTAGTATCTTGTTGAGAATTTTTGCATCCATGTTCATCCAGGGATATTGGTCTATAATTCTCCATTTTGGTGGGGTCTTTGTCTGGTTTTAGAATTAATGTGATGCTGGCCTCATAGAACGAGTTTGGAAGTACTCCATCTCTTACTATCTTTCCAAATAGCTCCAGTAGAATAGGTATGATTTCTTCTTTAAACGTTTGATAGAATTCAACCCAGATGGCTGGTAAGCCATCTGGCCCTGGAGTTTTGTGTATTGGGAGGTTTTTAATGACTGCTTCAATTTCCTCCCTGCTTATTGGCCTGTTCAGGTTTTCTATTTCTTCTTGTTCCAGTTTTGGGAATTTGCGGTTTTCCTGAAATGCATCCATTTCTTCTAGATTGCCTAATTTATTGGCGTAAAGCTGCTCATAATAAGTTTTTAAGATCGTTTGTATTTCCTTGGTATTGGTGGTCATCTCTCCTTTCTCATTCATGATTTTATTAATTTGAGTCTTTCCTCTCTTCTTTTTAATAAGACTGGCTAATGTTTTATCTATCTTATTAATTCTTTCAAAGAACCAACTCCTGGTTTTGTTGATGTGTTCCACAGTTCTTCTGGTCTCTATTTCATTGAGTTCTGCTCGAATCTTTATTAACTCACTTCTTCTGCTGGGTGTAGGTTCTATTTGCTGTTTTTTCTCCAGCTCCTTTAGGTGCAAGGTTAGTTTTTGTATTTGAGTTCTTTCCAGTTTTTGGATGGATGCTTGTATTGCGATGTATTTCCCCCTCAGGACTCCTTTTGCTGTATCCAAAGAGTTTGAAAGGTTGTATCTTCATTCTCATTAGTTTCCATGAATCTTTTTAATTCTTCTCTAATTTCCTGGTTGACCCTTTCATCTTTTAGCAGCATGGTCCTTAACCTCCACGTGTTTGAAATCCTTCCATACTTCTTCTTCTGATTTAGTTCTTTTTTTTTTAAGATTGTATTTATTTATTCATGAGAGACACAGAGACAGAGGCAGAGGGAGAAGCAGGCTCCATGCAGGGAGCCTGACGTGGGACTCAATCCCAGGTCCCCAGGATCAGGCCCCGGGCTGAGGGCGGCACTAAACCACTGAACCAGCAGGGCTGCCCATGATTTAGTTCTAATTTCAAAGCATTATGGTCTGAAAATATGCAAGGGATGATCCCAATCTTTTGGTATTGGTTAAGTCCTGATTTGTGACCCAGTATGTGGTCTATTCTGGAGAAAGTTCTATGTGCACTTGAGAAGAATGTGTATTCAGTTGAGTTTGGATTTAAAGTTCTGTAAATATCAGTGAAATCCATCTGGTCCAGTGTATCATTTAAAGCTCTTGTTTCTTTGGAGATGTTGTGCTTAGAATATCTGTCAATTGTAGAAAGTGCTTCATTCAAGTCACCAAGTATAAGTGTATTATTATCTAAGTATGTTTTAACTTTAGTTATTAATTGATTGATATATTTGGCAGCTCTCACATTCGGTACATAAATATTGATGATTGTTAGGTCCTCTTGTTGGATAGATCCTTTAAGTATGATATAGTGTCCCTCTTCATCTCTAACTACAGTCTTTGGGATAAAGTTATTTATCTGATATGAGGATGGCTACCCCTGGTTTCTTTTGAGGACCATTTAAATGGTAAATAGTTCTCCAACGTTTTATTTTCAGGCTGTAGGTGTCCTTATGTCTAAAATGAGTCTCTTGTAGATAGTAGATGGGTCTTGCTTTTTAATCCATTCTGAAACCCTTAGCCTTTTGATGGGGTCCTTAAGCCCATTTACGTTCAGAGTTACTATTGAAAGATATGAATTTAATGTCATCATAATACCTATTCAGTCCTTGTTTTTGTGGATTTTTCCCCTGGACCTCCTCTTTCTATTACAGAGTCCCCCTTAGTATTTCTTGCAGAGCTGGCTTGGGAATTTTCAGTTCCCAAATTTGGTGGTCACATATTCTTTCAGTTCCTACCTATCTTGGAAGCTCTTTATCTCTTCTTCTATTCTCAATGAGAGCCTTGCTGGATAGAGTATTCTTTGCTGCATGTTCTTCTCATTTAGGACCCTGAATATATCCTGCCAGCCCTTTCTGGCCTGCCAGGTCTCTGTGGAGAGGTCTGCTGTTAATCTAATACTTCTCCCCATATAGATTAGGGATCTCTTGTCTCTTGCTACGTTAAGGATTTTCTCTTTATCTTTGGAATTTGCAAGTTTCACTATTAAATGTCGAGGTGTTGAATGGTTTTTATTGATTTTAGGGGGGGATCTCTCCATGTCCTGGATATGAATGCCTGTTTCCCTACCCAAGTTTGGGAAGTTCTCAGCTATGATTTATTCAAATACACTTTTTGGTCCTCTATCCCTTTCAGCGTCCTCTGGAACCCCAATTAAATGTAGATTTTTTGAGATTTTCTGAGGCTGTCATTTATTTCCCTTAACCTTTCCTCATGATCTTTTAATTGTTTTTCTCTTTTTTCTTCAGCTTCCTTTCTTGCCATCAACTTGTCTTCTATGTCACTCACTCGTTCTTCTACCTCATTGATCCTCGTCATTAGGACCTCCCGTTTGGATTGCATCTCATTTAATTGATTTTTAATTTTGGCCTGATTAGATCTAAATTCTGCAATCATGAAGTCTCTTGATTCCTTTATGCTTTTTTCCAGAGCCACCAGTAGCTTTATCATTGTGCTTCTCAATTGGCTTTCTGTAATTGAATTGTAATCCAAATTCTGTAACTGTGGGAAAGAGTACTATTTCTGATTCTTTCTTTTGTGGTGAGTTCTTCTTTCTAGTCATTTTGCTCAGTGTAGAGTGGCTAAAAACAAGTTGTACTGGAAAAAGGAAGGAAAAAAAGAGAAAAAAAGGGAAAAAGAAACAAGGAACAAAAAACAAAAAACAAAGGAGGAGTATCCTCTGGTTCTATATAGTGGAAATCCCTCCACTTCCCCTGGAGATTTCCAGTGCTGCTCAGTCAAGAACTTGCTCTTCCCCTGTCCTTCCATCTGGTCTTCTGGGGGAAGGGCCTGCTGTGCTGATTCTCAGGTGTGTGCACCTGGGGGAGCTACCCCTCCCCCTACCAGGTGCACGGCTCATTAGGAGCTGTTTATCCTGTAAGGCCTCTGTTCCCTGGCATCCTGCTCTCTCCTAGGTACAGGGTCTCACAAGGAGGAACAACAAGACTGGCGGTGGCCAGGTCTCTAGCTCTGGAGTCAGCTCCCGTCGTAACTACCGCAGTCTCCTGGTCCGCGCGGGCTTGGATGCTCCGGGGGTGGGGAGCACTGATCTGCACAGTTCTGGGCCACCCGGTGGCCGGAACGTCCTCACTGTCCTGGGCCCTCCCGGGCTTCACCTGTCCAAAGGGGAGTGCAGGATCCTGGGCTGTGTCCCCCAGCACCCGGGCTCCAGGGTCTGCAGTGCTGGAACCATGTTCCCGGGGCCGTGCAGCCCCATCTGTGCAGAGCCACCACCTGAGCTGCCGCCTGAGCTGCTCCTGAGGCCCCGCCGGGCACATGCTCCAGTCCTTTACCATGCTCTGCCCACGGTGAGTGGCGTACTCTCCTCCGGGGCACAGTTCCTCTGTTAGTGACCCCGGGAACCTGGGAGCTCCTTTCACCCCCTGGGATCCTGCAAGTGCCTTTCCATCCAGGAAGATTGGTAAAGTTCCTGCTTCTCTGGGACTGGGCTTTCCTGTCCTGGATCTCTTGCCGCCCAGCCTTAGCCGGACTCCTCGCGGGGCCCCTCCCCCACTAGATTCTTTTTTATTTTCTTTATTTACTTTTTTTCCCATCTTTCTACCTTGTTAGAAACACAAACTCTTCTCACTGTAGCATTCTAGCTGTTCTCTCTTTAAATCTCAGGCAGAATTCATAGGTTTTCACGGTGATTTGAAAGCTACCTAGGTAAGTTGGTGGGGACAGGTGACATGGGGACCCTACTCTTCCACCATCTTGCCCGCCCCCTGTTTTTTGTTTGTTTGTTTGTTTGTTTGTTTATTTATTTATTTATTCATGAGAGACACACACACAGAGAGGCAGAGACACAGGCAGAGGGAGAAGCAGGCTTCATGCAGGGAGCCTGACTTGGGACTCCATCCAGGGTCTCCAAGATCAGGCCCTGGGCCAAAGGCAGCACTAAACTGCTGAGCCACCCAGGCTGCCCTGGATCCAACTTTTTAAATCCTTTATTGTATATTCTTGTTTTCCTACAGTAAGCATGCATTACTTTGCTTTAGCAATGTTATGAACTGAATTATATCCCCTCAAATTCATGTTAAAGTCCTAACCATCAGTATCTCAGAGTGTGACTGTATTTGGGGATAAGACCTTTAAAAGAGGTGACTTGGTTAAAGTAAGACCTTTAGTGTGAGCCCTAATCCAATCTGAGTGATGTCCTTATAAGAAGAGGAGATTAGGATGCACAAAGGGACACTGGGGATGCACACACACACCCCGAGGAAAGGCCATATGAGAATGAAGCAAGAAGGCCATCTGCAAACAAAGGAGAGAAGCATTAGGAGAAACCAAGTCTACTGACACCTTGATCTTGGATTTCTAGCCTCCAGAGCTGTGAGAAAATACCCTAGTCTGTAGTATTTTGTTATGGGAGCTCTAGCAAACTAATAACATTTACCCAATCATTTCATTTTGATTATTTTTATACTTATGAAATGAACACAAGTGCATATATATATATGTATACATATATTGTATATATTTTTTTAATTCAAGCATCACAGAAGGATATATAATTAGAAGTGAGTATCCTTACTTAGAGTCCTAGACTTGCTCTTTAGGAAAAGCTGACATCAACAGTTTCTTGTGTATCTTTCCCAAAACTTGTGAAGTTTCCCAAAACTTCAATTTGAATAAGCATATAAAAATATATTCTATATTTTTATGCAAAATGAGACTATCGTATCTTCACTAATCTGTGCCTTGTTTTTTTTTTAACTTACCTGGAAGTCTTTCTATATCAGTAAATTCAGTTCTTGTTTAATGTTTTCCATTATAAGAATGTTAACAATTGATTTAACCAATCACACCAAAGAACATTTATATTGTTTTTCACTTTCTGGCTTCACAAGCAATATTGTAATAAGAATATTTGTACGGGGATCCCTGGGTGGCGCAGCGGTTTGGCGCCCGCCTTTGGCCCAGGGCGCGATCCTGGAGACCCGGGATCGAATCCCACATCGGGCTCCCGGTGCATGGAGCCTGCTTCTCCCTCTGTCTGTGTCTCTGCCTCTCTCTCTCTCTGTAACTATCATAAATAAATAAAAATATTTTTAAAAAATTAAAAAAAAGAATATTTGTACATACATTTTTGTATATGTGGATAAGAATTATGGAATAAATTGATAGAAATGAAAATGTTAAGCCAAAAGATAAATTTTTGTTGTTTTTTTTTAAATTTTGGCTTCTTGACTTCTTATCTTGCAAAGATGTTGTTTTAATTTAAACTCCCACCCTGAATAGACAAGTGCCAATTTCCATAGCTGCTCACACTGTGTGTTATCAAACTCTTGATTATTGTCAATCTGACAGGTGAAAAATGACATCTCACTATTTTAAACTGAATTTAATTAATTGTAAGTTTGGTTGAGATCTTTAAAAAAAGATTTTATTTATGTATTTGACAGAGAGAGAGCACAAATAAGCAGTGTGGCGAGGGAGAAGCAGGCTCTCCACTGAGCTGTGAGCCCACTGTGAGGCTTGATTCCAGGACTCTGGAATCATGACCTGTACCAAAGGCAGATGCTTAACTGACTGAGCCACCCAGGGATCTTTTTATATGTATAGGAAACAGTTGGATTTCTTCTTCTGGTGCCAATTTATATCCTCTGTCCATTTTACCATAGATTTTCTTTTTCTTGATTTATAAGCACCATGACTTTCTTTTCATGTATGTATATACAGTTCTATGAGTTTTGACAGATGCTTAAAGTCATGGAATTACCATATAATCAAGCTATAGTATAGTTTTTTTTTTTACTGAAGAATCCCTTCATGATGTTCCTTTGTGATCAATTCCTCTACCAATTTCCAATCCCTGGCCACCACTGATCTGTTATTTATCATTATAGTGCCATATGAAATATATAATATGTAATCTTTTGAGTCTGGCTTTTTTTCACTCAGCAAAATATATTTGGGATTATTTATCGTTGTGCATATCAGTTGTCTATTCCTTATTATGTGGGAAACAAAGGCAGAAGAAAATTATTAATGTTCCTTACTACTGAGAATCTACTGACAAGTCTTTGAAACAGGTAGAGTGACATTCCTCTAGGGACTCAATTGCCTGATGTTGACACTTGCTAAGGATGAAAGGCAATCCTAGCTTGGCCTCCTGATCCTGTAAGCCTACTTCAACATATAAAACTTCCTTTAGAAATTTTCATTTATCACCAAGATACATGTTAGCAATCATCCCCCAAGTATATGACATATCGATATACATCTGAAGGGTCTTCCCAACAATAGCTAGCTCCCCTCAAGGTCCTGGAAATCTTATTTACAAAATTCCTTAGAGACTTACACTATCCCTAACCCCTTCCCAACTTGACAGTATATAATGGGCCATTCCTCACGACCCCATTGCAGCTCTTTCTGTCCATGGGTCCTGTCCCTGTCCTTTAATAAAAACCAATGTTTTGCACCAAAGACATCTCAAGAATTTGCTTGGCCATTGGCTTCAAACCCTAACATCTTTCCTATATCATTTATCGTTGCTGAGTATTAGTCTGTTGTGTGGACGTATCATAATTTGATGATCCACTCCCCACCTGAAGGACATTTAGGTCATTTCCAGTTTTTTATTATGAATTAAACTGTTGTAACGTTTGCATACAAATTTCTGTGGAACATAAGTTTCCATTTTTCTTGAGTCAATACCCAGGACTAAGATTGCTGGGTCATATGGTAAATGCCAAACTATTTTCCCAACTGACTATACCATTTTGCATTTCCATCACAATGTTACTCAGCTTCCTGACCAACATTTGATTTGAGTTTTGTTTTAAGGGTTTTTAAAATTTTGTCAGGGTTTTTTGGGGGAAAAGAGGACTTTTTTGTTTTCTTTTTTGTTTGGGTCATTCTATAAGGTTAGTGTTACCTCATTGTAATTTTAATTTGCATTTTCCTAGTTATGTTAAGCATTACTTTTAGGTGTTCATTTGCCATCTATACAACTTCTTTTGTAAAATGTTCAAACTTTTTGACCATTATATTATTTTCTTATCATTTAGTTTGAACTTTATATATTCTAGAAACAAGTCCCTTAACAGATATGTCATTTGCAAATATATTCTCCACTTATGGCTTGCCTTTTACTCTCTTTTACAGTGTATCACTTCGATAAAGACCCAAATTTTCTTTTTTCTACAAATCATGCTTTTTGTGTTGTCTCTAAGAAACTTTTCCCTAACATAGGGTAAATAATGAAGATATTATTTTGTGGGTTTTTATTTTCTAGAAGTCTTGGTCTTACATTTTATATGTAGGTCCATGATCCATTTGGGGTTAATTTTGTATAAGATATGGGGTATGGATTAAAGTCCATTTTTTAAAAATATGAATGTATGATCCTCCAACACCATTTGTTTAAAAATTCCTTCCTCCATTGAGTTGCATTTGCCTCTCTCATCAACAATCAATTGGCTATATTTGAGTACATTTATTTTTGGACTCTATTCTGTTCCATTGACTTGTTTGTTGTTTCCTTCACCAGTGCCATACTGTCTTGATTATGATAGCTTTATATTAAGTCACAGAATAAAATAATGTGAGTCTTCCAACTTTCTTATTCAAAAGTATCTTTCCTAGGGACATTTGGGTGGCTCAGCGATTGAGCAGTTGAGCATCTGCCTTCCACTCAGGGAGTGATCCTGAGTCCAGGGATTGAGTTCCTATCAGGCTCCCCAAGGGAAGCCTGCTTCTGCCTCTGCCTATATCTCTGTCTCTATGTGTCTCTCATGAATAAATAAATAAAATTGTTTTAAAAATGCCTTGCCACAAAAAATTTAGAGTCAGCTTGTCAACATCTACCAAAAGGTTTTGCTGGGATTTTGTTTGACATTACCTTGAATCCACACATCAGTTTAGGAAGGAACACATTTGTAAAACTATATATTCATAGATGTTGCTCATTTATTGATTTTTTCTTCATTAATTTGTAAAAGCCATGTGTTTTTCTTAAAAATATTTGTTAGGGGGTGGGGAAAAACAACCTCAATTGGACCAGCAGATATGGAGACAAAAGCACTAACCATTTGTATTTTTCCCTCCTCAGGCTCAGGGAAGAATGGAAACAGAGACTGGAGAAAAGGATGCAGATGCTGGACAATCCTAATGATAAGAAAAAGCAGGCAAGCACAGTGGGCTGAGACCCTCCAGCTTCAACCACTTCATTTTTTAAAAAAAATATTTATTTTTTTTTTCAGCTTCAGCAACTTCAAAGATAACAAGCCACCATAGGCACTCTTCTAGGAGAAAAATCTAACACCCAACCTATGTTGATTTACTAAGCAGGACACTCTCTATTTGCTTTCCCATTTGTAAGGGATTTATGTGTGAAATCTCCCCCAGTGCTAATGGGAGTCATTATCCAACTCAATCCCCTCTGCACAGGACAGAGTGACAGCCAATGTGAAAGGGAAGCTCAGGTTATCTAATATAAAAAGCTCTTAGAATTAACACTCCCCAAGTGTCAAAGATCCATGTAGTGTAATTTATTTCCACAATTTCTTTTCATTTTTAAATCTGAATATTGTATCTAAGCTTACCAAAGGCAATGACCTAGGTGGGAATTTGGCTTCCCTAGATCTTCTGGAAAAACAGAGTCAATCTTTTCTTCCCGTATCTGCTTTTTGGTGAATAAAATGCAAATACTTTAAAAAATAAAGCTATTATTATAAAAAGAATAATTTAACAATACATTTGAAAATGAACTGAACTAAGTATCTTTCTCTTCATATGAATTTTTTCTCATAAACATCTTTAATTAGAAATATGAAAACAAGATAATGCTTAATAAACTTGTTTGCTGTGTCCTCAACTGGTATGTGCCCTGTGTTAACTCCTTCATCATGCCTGTCTTGGTTAGCTCTCTGGTACTAGAGCAAGTGTCAGCTCCAGCTACCGCCAGACACATTGTGGAATTTAGCCATCCTCAGTGTAGCCTCTTCTCAGTTCTTGAGCATGACCACAGGCTGGGCAGGTTCTAACAGTCATGGTAACTAGGGTTCTTCTGCCCACAGTTTCCTCTCTGGGGGACAAGAACGGAGAGGGAAGCCCTGAGCACAAAGGAATGCAGATAGCCAGAGAGACCCAGGGGAGATAACTGAGGCAGTTCTGGGAAAGGCATCCATCTCTCACTAACACCCAGTGGTAGCATAAACTGCTTCCCTTGGAAAACTAAAAGGGCTTCTCACAGCTAAGAGAAACATGAGGTAGCCAGAGGGTTGGAGAGGGGATTCCACATCCCCACAGTTATGAGATCCAGACCCCTGCTACAGGTTCTTATTCAATTTAGATACAACATGTAAGCAGTAATCTACAGCTGGGAAAATCTGATCAAAGTTTGGGAAAAGAAGCTAGTAATAAAATACAGTTTTAGTAAGGACAAAGAACCATGGAAATACAGATCAGGTTACCTAACAATATAGAGCAGTTGGGGAAAGTCCCTGCAAAACTGGTGTTTAAGCTGAGCCCTATAAAAATGAGAAAGAGTCCATCCAAGAAAAGAAAAGTCATCAAATGATGACAGAGGGGAATAACACATGTGAAAAGTCAAAGAAGAGCGTGAGAACTGCAGAGCAGAGGGTGACTAAGGATCTACAAGGAAGTAAAAAACTGGGAAATGTGTGTCTGAGGGAGCTGTTTTATAGGGGGTAGAAAGGGGACAGGGGCCTCTAAAGCCCAGGCTAAAGATTCTGGATTGATCCACAGGAGAACAGAAAGCCACTGACACAGATTTTAAGGCAGAAGAATTAACTGATTAGATTTGCATTTTTAATTTTTGCAAATTTTGTGATACACATACACACACAATATAATTTCATAAATCATTATATCATATATGTTGGCATGCTTTTATTACAGTTTTTATTAACCCTGTGGCCCATAACACATGTTAATAACCTGGTGTGAGTCCTCCTATATTTTCTCCATGTTCACATAGCAGTGTACAGACGCACACATTCACACCCACACTTACACATTGATGCAAACATAAATATGCATGCATACTCGCACACACTCTACATCTAAAAGGCTTTGTATGAATATGTTTGTGTGGTAATATTTTACAAAATAAGATCATATGACACTCTTCTACATCTTGCTTTCCTCACTCAACCTTTCTTCATATAAATGCTAGGCCAATCTAACTCTAATTCATGTTTTTAATGGGATCACAGTATACCCTGATGTGGTTGTTCCATAATAAAGCCAACAATTTTTTTAGAGATGGACAGTCACATAATTTTCAGGTTTTGGTCACTCAAACACTGTGGCAACTTTCTTATTCAAAGAGTATTTATTTATTTATTTATTTATTCATTCATTCTATTAGTTCTGTACTAGAAAATAGATTCCCAAAAATTGGAAATAAGAACAAACAATAATGCAGTTCCTACTTTTTAAGTGCTACTAGAATGCTTTCAGAAAGGCTGGTAAAATTCCCATTTGAACAAGCAGTTATTTTGTTGTTGTTGTTTATTTTTTAAAGGTTTATTTATTTATTTATTTATTTATTTATTTATTTATGAGAGACACACAGAGAGAGAGAGAGAGAGGCAGAGACACAGGCAGAGGGAGAACCAGGCGCCATGCAGGGAACCCGACTTGGGACTGGATCCCAGGTCTCCAGGATCACACCCTGGGCTGAAGGTGGCGCTAAACCGCTGAGTCACCCGGGCTGCCCATGAACAAGCAGTTAATAAAGAGTTCATCCCTTCTCCCCATATCACTGCAGGAATAAGCACCATAGCATCATAGCTGTTCTTCTTTTTTTTTTCTAATCTAAGAGATGACATAACTTGGTTTCTTTGATTCTTAGTGATTGGGCTTTCTTTTCATGTGTTTGTTTATTAGCTTAATTTTCTTGTCTGTGAATTACTTAGCTAAACTGACTGCGTGTTTTTTTCTAAGGTTTGACTTTTTATATCAATGTGTATAAACCATTTATACATTGCAAAACCTAATTCCTGGATCATCCTTTGCATTAGGAGTCTGGAGGGTAGGGAGGGCTTGATTAAACACATATTATCAAGTCTGAAAACCTTAAAGCTATTGAGGAAAAAGTAGACATCTTTAAAATATGTAAATATGTAAACATAAAAAGCTTATATGTGGCGAAAGTTACCATAAGCAGTGGCTTTGGCAGTTTTGAAAATTTAAATGATCATTTGTTTGCAATTGGGACAATAGGAGAGGTGGCAGGAGGTGAATTAAGATGTTTCCAAAGTCTACATGGCAAAGAACAGGGTTGAGCAGATAGAGTGGATAGGTCATGCAGGTTGATCAAATGTAGGGTAGCAAGGCATGGAGATTCTAAAAATATAAATGTTCATTTGTTTTATTTAAGATTTTATTTATTTATTTATTTGAGATAGAGAGCACGGATGCACTAGTGAGGGAAGGGGCAAAGGAAAAGGGAGACACATACTCCCCGCTGAGCAGGGAGTCCAAGGTGGAGCTTGATCCCAGGACCCTGAGATCATGACCTGAGCAGAAGGCAGATGTGTAACCAACTGAGCTACCCAGGCACTCCTAAATGTTAATTTATTTTAACTAATGTTTAATTAACGTGGGTTAAGTAAAAAGAATATGAGCCTAAAGAGACATCAAAGCTGTATCTGTTACTGCTGGGAACTCAGAACAGGGCCAGATTCCCTGAGCTATGGTTTTCTCATCTATAGTAATGGGCATACCCCTCTGTTTCTCAAGGTGGTTGGGATTAAATGAGCAGATGTGAAAGCCAATAGACCAGGACCTGGTACAAAGCAAGACCTCATGTGTCACAACTCTCTGCCTCATCCCATCCCTTGCTTTCACTGGACTGGGCTCACAGAAAATGAATGACTTGTATGGGGCAGTAGTCACTAAGTCTGCCTGCTGGTCAGAATCACCCAGAAAACTTTTTTAAATTTATGGATCCCTAGACTTCAATCCCAGAGATTCGAATTCTATTGGTTTGGTTTGGGGCTCAGGAATTTTTGTATTTTAATCATGCTTCTCAGGAGATCCTGATACTTAGGTAGATTTGGGAACAGCTTTCCTAAAGGACACAGGTTCTAGTGGAAAAGACAAAACTGAGCCAGTCACCAGGCTGTACATTAAATCTCCAGAACTTAGTCATCCTGCACAACTGAAATTTTACACTTTTTGACCAATATCTCACTATTTCACCCACCTCACAGCCTCTGGCTACCACTGTAGTTAATAACACTGTATCGTATACTTGGAATTTGCTAAGAGAGTATAAACTTTAAATGTTAACACAGATACATGTGGTTTATGTGAGGTGATGGAAATGTTAATTACCTTGATTGTAGTAACCATTTCACAAAATATGTATGTATCAAAACACATTGTATTTTAAATATATGTAATTTTTATTGGTCAATTATACTTTGGTAAAGGGAGGGAAACTGAGTCAGGGTGGTAAGGCCATAAGAAAAGCATGTGAGGTGCTATAAATGGTCCCACCTCAGGGAGGTGTAAAGGTCTCACAGAAGGGGTGAGATCAGGCCTCGAAGAAGGAATCAACTGTAGTGTCAGCAGGAGGAGTGGAGGGAGGGAAAGGAGAGGTAGGTTGAGGTTAAACGGGAGGCTCTTGAAATGTTAGCTAAGGAGCTTGGACTTTAGCACAAAGGCAATGGAGACTCATCAAACGTTTTAAGCAGGGCAGTAACTTGCTAAGAACTTGTCTTAGTAACTGAGTAAAACAACCCTGGCAGCCATGTGGAGAATGCACTCTACAGATATTAGGGATTGTCTTTGTTAAAACTGTGATTATCCAAACAGCCTGATTTGGAAAATATACCAATGTGATCTTCTACTCGGTCCAAGGTGAGTGGAAGTACAAATAACAGTGTGGTCAAAGTGATGAAAAACACAGCAAATCTGTCTTATGCCCTGTCTCAAGGTCAACACCTTTAAAATTCCAGCCTTTTATTTTAAAATTATTTAGCACTTTTCCTTTAACAATTTTGCCTGAGATATAGACTGAAAAATAACAAAATCTTGAATTGCTCCAATTTAGAGGTGAGTTCAGCTGCTCAGAAGGCTTTACTGAATTGAAACCACAGCTTTATTTATGTCTGGCAATGAGCAGCAATAAAAGGTCCTTTTGTCTATCGGGCAAATGATTCAGCATTAATGAAGGAAGAAATTAGAACAGAACGTGTCCCTTTTTACAAAGTAATTCAAAGGTGAAATTGTGAAGAACTTTTGACTTTCAGTGCAGTGCCCAAGCCCATGCACTGTATGGTACAGACAAGCTGAAATGGTTGTGCCCAGCTAGGAGACACAATGGCACTTAGAGGATTTGCTACTGGACATCTTAAATGGAGAGGAGAAGGGAGGGGGAGAAAGACACTGGTTAGAAAGATTTACTGTCCTAATCATCAAATGAGATGGACAATACCCAAGACTATTGGGTAAATTGGAGGATTACTTTCAGTGCTGGGCCACCACCCCCAGCACCATGAGCACTAAAGCATAGCTAAAGTGCAAAGGAGGCACAGAGCCAGGCCTCCCCAGATGACCATGGGCAAGAGAAGAAGAACAAAGAGGAGCTCCAGCCAATCCCCTCAGCCTCTGCTCGCCAACATGCTCTTTGAAAAATGTACAGATTCTAAAGGAAAACAGTAGAATACTCTCACACCAGGAATCTTATATTAGTTTAGAAAACAATGAGTTTTCTTTGAAAATAGTGAATAATTGCAATTTCTCCAATTACAAAAATATATATGTTTATGATAAGAAATTCAGGAAAGCAAGAAAGCTTACAAAAATTACTCAAAGTCCATCACCCAACAATAAACACTGCTAATATATTTTTTTAAGTTTTTATTTATTTATTCATGAGAGACACAGACAGAGAGAAGCAGATACACAGGAAGAGAGAGAAGCAGGCTCCATGCAAGGAGCTTGATGTGGGACTCGATCCTGGATCCTGGGATCAGGACCAGAGCTGAAGGCAGGTGCTCAACCGCTGAGTCACCCAGGCATCCCTAAACACTGCTAATATTTTGAAAACTATCAATCATCTCCCCTATTCATGTAAACTGAAAAAGATCAATAGTTTTCCAAAAGTGGGCTCTTGTCACAAATAATTTTTGTAAGCTGTTTTTCCACTCAACAATATTCCAGACATGTAAAAAATGATAATTTACAGATCTACATCATTTCTTTGTCAGTTGCACAGTATTTGGATTTGTAGGAGACAAGGGCAGGTCATCCCAAGATAGGCCACTTGGCATGAAAATTATTTTGAGTTAAAAGCAAACAAACCCCAAAGAGTTAAGATAGTGGAATAGGAGACCCTAAATTCATCTGGTCCTTGGAACTCAGCTAGATAATTATGAAATCATTCTGAATACCTGCAAAATCAATTAGAGATCTGAGGGAAAAAAAATGCTTCAATTCTACCAATAGAAAAGCAACCACTTTTTTGAAGGTAGGATGTGCAGAGACTTGAATCAGGGGCAGTATATTGAAGGATACCTCGTGGGGAAGGAGCCCGCTTAAGGAAGCTACTACAAAGTATTGTAAGCAGTGGAAAACAAAATTGGAACTTTTGCGGGGCAGCCCCGGTGGCGCAGTGGTTTAGCACTGTCTGCAGCCCAGGGCGTGATCCTGGAGACCCGGGATCGAGTCCCACATCGGGCTCCCTGCATGGGGCCTGCTTCTCCCTCTGCCTGTGTCTCTGCCTCTCTCTCTCTCTCCCTCTGTGTCTCTCATGAATAAATTTTAAAAAATAAAAAAATTGGAACTTTTGCTGCTGGACATCTTAAATGGAGAGGAGAAGAACAATAACAGAACCAATAACAATAACAGAAAAAATAATTTTAAAAAAACAGAAGGAAAAATAAACAAAACAAAAACAGAGAAAAATCAAGTCAGAAACAAAAGAGTAAAACAAAATACTAGATCCTACTGTATTTCGGTCTGATTGTTAAAAAAGCAGGGATGCCTGAGTGCGATAGAGTTCCCAGGCATTGGAAGGGAAGCTGGCTGAAAACAGCAAATCTAGACACTGGCTTTCTGCTTAGTGTTGCCATAAACTCTGAACCACTGCAACAGTCAAGGGACCACTCTTGGGGCAGAGGTCCAGCAGAAGGCAGAAATGCCAGGAAACCCCCTCTCTCTCCCCCAGGGAGGAACAGCATTGGTCTGTGCCACAGGAGTCCATAAAACTTGGAGACTTGAAACTCAGTCATGCATCTGAGATAAAAATGTTTGTTCATAAAACTCTGAACACAGAGTTTGGTTGGAAACTAGGGAGACATGAGTGATTGACTGCTTTTCTGTAGGGGACCACTGAAGAGTGGGAGGCACAGAATTTGAGATCAGGGCACAACCATTTTCATCCCCCTATCAGTGCTGAATGCCTACAGGGAGCAAAACAGTGCCACATAGTGCAATCCAGAGCTGCTTACACTGAGCCAGGACCCCTGGTAAGGGAAGCATTTCTTCAAGAGTGCAAAGGCACTTGAGAATTAGACCAGCAGACCCCTTCATGACAAAACCAAGAGGAACAACTTGCTACACCAAGTTTACCAATCATAGAGAACTGCAAACGTCAGGTCTTGGGGGAAACAGTATATGGCATCTATGGGGCTTTTTGTTTCTTTTTTTATTCTTTAATCTTTCAGGTTGTTTATTTCAGCTATTTTCTTATTTTTTTAATTATTTTTGTTCTTACTTTTATATATACATTATATATATTTTAATCTTGATTTCCATTCATTGTATTTTATTTTATTTTAACTTTATTTTTGTATATATATATATATATAGAAGTTTTTCATTTTTCCTATTTTGAGATCTAGTTTCTTTTAACAATCAGAGCAAAATACAGCAGGATCTAGTATTTTGTTTTACTCTGTACTTGATTTGATTTCGTTTCTGACTTGATTTTTTTCTGATCTTGTTTTCTTTATTTTTCCTTCTGTCTTTTTTTTTAACTTTTTTTTTTCTGTTACTGTTTTTTTGTGTTCTCTTTTCTCTCTTTTCACCTATTCTTTTCTGGACATGATGATGAGATGGTGAAATACTCCACAATAGAAATATCAAGACATAGCACTCATTGCCAGGGATTTAATCAATATGCATATAACTAAGAAGTCTAAATTAGAATTTGAGATACTACCTTCGCTTGAGATACTACCTTCGCTTGAGAAAAGCATAGAAGACACTATTGAACCACTTACTGTAGAAAGAAAAGAACTAAAATCTAATCAGGTTGAAATTAAAAATGCTATTACTGAGATGCAGTCTAAAATGGAGGCTCTAACAGGATAAATGACACGGAAGAGTGATATAGAAGACAAATGATGAAGAATAAAGAAGTTGAAAAGAAAAGAGAAAGACAACTATCAGGTGATGAAGGGAGACTTCAAGATTTCAGTGACTCCATAAAATGAAACACTATCTGGTTAATAGAGGTCCCAGAAGATAAAGAAAGAGAGAGTGAGAGAGAGAGAGATAGAAAGAGAGGTGCAGAAGGTTTATTTGAACAACTTATAGCTGTAAAATTCCCTAATATGGGGCAGGAAACAGACATTCAAGTTTAAGAGGCACAAAGAACACCCCTCAAAATCAATAAAAATAATCAATACATTGACATATCATAGTGAAGCTTGCAAAATTTAAAGATAAAGAGAAAATCCTTAAAGCCACTAGGTATAAGAGATCCTTAACCTACAAGAGTAGACACATAAGGTTGGCAGAAGACCTGTCCACAGAGACCTGGCAGGCTACAAAGGACTGGCATGATATATTCATTGTGCTAAATGGGAAAAATAAGTAGCCAAGAATACTTTATCTAGTAAAACTATCATTAAGAATGGAAGAAGAGGGCAGCCCCAGTGGCCCAGCGGTTTAGCACTGCTTTCGGCCAGGGGCGTGATCCTAGAGACCGGGGATCGAGTCCCACGTCAGGCTCCCTGCACGGAGCCTACTTCTCCCTCTGTCTGTGTTTCTGCCTACCTCTCTCTCTCTCTCTCTCTCTGTGTCTGTCATAAATAAATAAAAAATCTTAAAAAAGAATGGAAGAAGAGATAAGGAGTTTCTAGGACAAACCAAAACTAAAGAAATTTGCGAACACTAAACCAGCTGTGCAAAATGTATTAAAAGGGATTCTTTGAGCACGAAGAGAGCTCAAAAGTAATGAAGACCAGAAAGGAACAGAGACAATATACAGAAACTATAACTTTACAGGGTAATATAATGGCACAAAGTTCATATCTTTCAATAATTACTCTGAATGTAAATGGATTAACGCACCAATCAAAACACACAGGGTATCATATTGGATTGAAAAAAAAAAAAGACCCATCAACATACCGTCTACCAGAGTCTCATTAGACCCAGACACCTGCAGATTGAAAATGAGGAGTGTAAAATTATTTATCATGCTATTGGACCTCAAAGAAAGCTGAAGTAGCCATTGTGATATCAGACAAATCACATTTTAAACCAAAGACTATAGTAAGAGATGAAGGACATTATGTCATAATAAAAGGATCTATCCAACAAGGAAAACTAACAATTTGTAAGTATTTATGCCTCTAACTTGGGAGCAACCAAATATATAAAATAATTGATAATATTGTTATCAATTATTATATTTAAGAAACATATTGATAATAATACAGTAATACTAGAGGACTTTAACACCACACTACAGCAATAGATAATCAAAGAAAAGAGAAACAAGAAAACAAGGGAAGTTAATGACACACTGGACCAGATGGACTTTACAGATATATTCAGAGCATTCCTTCCTAAAGCAACAGAATATATGTTCTTCTCAAGTGCACAAGGAACATTCTCTAGAATAGATCACATACTGGGTCCCAACTCAGGTCTCAACTGATACCAAAGGACTGAGAATATTCTCTGCATATTTTCAGACTACAATGATTTAAAACTTGAAGTCAATTACAAGAAAAAATTTGGAAGGATCACAAATATATGGGGGTTAAAGAGTATCCTACAAAAAGAATGAATGAGTAAACCACAAAGTTAAAGAAGAATTAAAAATTCATAGAAGCAATGAAAATGAAAACATGACAGTTCAGAACCTTTGGGATGCAGCAAAATATATAGTAATACAGGTCTGTCTCAAAATACAAAACTCAAAACCACAATCTAACCTTATACCTAAAGGAGCTGGAGAAAGAACAGCAAATAAAGCCTAAACCTAGCAAAAGAAAATAAATCAGCAAAACTAGGGGCTAGTTCTTTGAAAAAATTAATAAGATCAATAAACCCATAGTCAAACTTATCAAAAAAAAAAAGAAAAAAAGAAAAGGACCCAAATAAATAAAATCATGAATGAGAGAGGAAAGATACAGCTAACATTGAAGAAATAAAAACAATTATAATAGAATATTATGAGCAATTATATGCCAACAAATTAGGCAATCTGGAAGAAATGGATGCATTCCTAGAAACATATAAAGTACAAAAACTGAAACAGGAAGAAAAAGAAAACCTGAACAGTTCCATACCAGCAAAAAAAAAAAAAAAAAAAAAAAATTGAAGCACTAATCAAAAATCTCCCAATATGAGAGTCCTGAGCTGGATGGGCTCATAGCAGAATTCTACCAATCATTTAAAGAAAAAATATCATCTATTCTTCTTAAACTGTTTCAAAAAATAGAAATAGAAGGAAGGAAAACTCCCAAACTTATTCTATGGAGCCAACATTATGTTGTGCCCCAAACCAGACAAAGACCCCACCAAAAAGGAGAATTATAGGTCTTGGAGAAGATGGCGAAGGAGTAGGGGTCCTCAACTCACCTGGCCCCCCACCAACTTACCTAGATTACTTTCAAACCATCCCGAAAAACTAAGAATTCATCCTGATATTTAAAGAGAGAACAGCTGGAATGCTACAGACAGAGGGGTTTTCACTTCTAACAAGGTAGGAAAGCTGGAAAAAAATAAAAAATAATCTAATGGGGGAGGGGCCCCGCGAGGAGCCCGGCTAAAGCCAGGTGGTGAGAGCCTCTGGGACAGGAAAGCCTAGCCCCGGAGAAGCAGGAACTTTAAAAAATATGCACTGGATTCTTCCTGGATGGAAAGTGCTCAGCAGGGAAATCGAACAGAATCACAGGAGAAGCAGTGGAGCCTCCAGTCTCCCAGATTCACTAATAGAGGAAGCGCACCCTGGAGTAAAGCACACCACACACTGCAGCCGATCTTGGTAAAGGGCTGGAGCGGGCGCCCGGTGGCGCATCCGGGAGAAGCCGGTTGGTCAGGCAGAGGCTCCAGGCGGAGGGGTCTGCACCCTGCTTCTTGAAAGCAGGACATGCGGCCCTGGAGCGTGATTTCAGCAGCACTGGCCTCAGATCCCAGGGCGCTGAGAAGACACAGCTGGTGATCCTGCACTCCCCCTGGGACGGGCGGAGGCAAGGAGGGCACTGGAAAGTGAGGACTTTCCTGCCGCCAGGCGCCCCCAATCTGTGCAGATCAGTGAACCCATACCTCACCCAGAGCATCTAGGCCAGTGCGGACTGGGAGACTGTGGTAGTTACTAGCGGGAAGCTGACTCCATACCTGGGCACCTCGCCGCTGCCTGTATTGTTGTTCCTCCTTGTGTCACAGTGTGCCTGGGACAGTATGGGCTCACGGGTAAACAGCTCTCACTGAGCCCGGTACACGGCAGGGGCGGGGCAGCTCCCCCAGGTACACACCTGAGAATCAGCACAACACACCCTCCCCCAGAAGAGCAGCTGGAAGAACAGGGGAATACCAAGTTCTTGACCAAGCAGCCCTGGAAAGCTCCAGGGGAAGTAAAGGGATTTACAGTACATAGAACCAGAGGGTATCCCTCCTATTTTTTTTTCATCCTTTTTCCAGTACAACTCGTTTTTATATCAGACTGTAAATTTCCAATTTTTTTCTCCTTTCCCACCTTAACTACAATATTTTATCACCTCTTCATTTTTAAGATTCTTCCTTTTTGACTTTCATATTTTTACAATTACAGGTCCTAGATATATTTTCCACTTCTAGATTCCCTTCAACATAGTCAATTTTGAGAGATATACAAGATTTTTTTTGTTTTTAATTTTCTCTGCCTCATTTTGTTCTACAATGGCAAAAGTTAATGCTTTCTAAAACATGAAGAGCATACACCCAGAACCAAGTGGTATACCGAGCTGGCTCATTCTCTGAGATTCCTCATTCCCATTCTGCCCCCCTCTTTTACCTTATTTGTATTTTGGTGGTCAATACTGAAGCCTCTACAAGTATTTCTGATTTATATAAATTTGGGACTGAGCATCCGCTAACATACAGAACTGAATATAATCAGAAACAAGAGGATCACCCTCTAGAAGCCCTCAAGTAGACTACATTCTCCCTCCACTACAACTTTCTCACCGCCACTGACAGTCCCCTCTCCCCATTTTTCTTCTCCTTTCTTTTTCTTCTTTTTTCTTTTCTTTCTTTTTTTTTTTTCTCTTCTTCTTTGGGATTCGTGGCTTTATTTTTTAGTACTTTGTTTTAAAATTTGTTTTTCACTTTAGTGGTCCTTTTGTTTTATTTCTTTCTTATCTTTGTTTTTAATTTTGGGTCTCTGGCTTCTGCAGAATCATCTAGGGTGACATTTACTTACGTTGTCGTTGATATTTTTGATACAGCATGCTATACACCCACTCTGCACTGAGCAAAATGACTAGAAGGAAGAACTCACCCCAAAAGAAAGAATCAGAAATACTACTCTCTCCCAGAGTTACAGAATTTGGATTACATTTAAATGTCACAAAGCAAATTCAGAAACACAATTATAAAGCTACTGGTGGCTCTGGAAAAAAAAACATAAAGGATTCAAGAGACTTCATGACTACAGAATTTAGATCTAATCAGGCCAAAATTAAAAATCAATTAAAGGAGATGCAATCCAAACTGAAGGTCTGAATGACAAGGGTTAATGAGGTAGAAGAAAGATTGAGTGGCATAGAAGGCAAGTTGATGGCAAGGAAGGAAGCTGAGGAAAAAAGAGAAAAACAATGAAAAGACCATGATGAAAGGTTAAGGTAAATAAATGATAGCCTCAGAAGGAAAAATTTATGTTTAATTGGGGTTCCAGAGAGTGCCGAGAGGGACAGAGGGCCAGAAAGCATATCGAAACAAATCATAGTTGAGAACTTCCCTAATTTGGGGAGGGAAACAGGCATTCAGATCCAGGAGATAGAGAAGTTCCCCCTCCCAATCAATAAAAACCACTCAACACCTCGACATTTAATAGTGAACCTTGCAAATTCCAAAGATAAAGAAAAAAATCCTTAAAGCAGCAAGAGACAAGGTATCCCTAACTTATATGGGGATAAATATTAGATTAACAGCAAACCTCTTCAGGCCAGAAAGGGCTGGCAGGATATGTTCAGGGTCCTAAATGAAAAGAACATTCAGCCAAGAATACTCTATCCAGCAAGACTCTCATTCAGAATAGAAGGAGATATAAAGAGCTTCCAGGATAGGCAGAAACTGAAAGAATATGTGACCATCAAACAACCTCTGCAAGAAATATTAATGGGGATCCTGTAAAGAAAGAGGAAGCCCAAAGAAATAACCCACAAAAACAGGGACTGAATAGGTATTATGATCACACTAAATTCATATCTTTCAATGGTAACTCTGAATATGAATGGGCTTCATGATCCCATCAAAAGATGCAGGTTTCAGCCTGGATAAAGAAGCAAGACCCATCAATTTGCTGTCTACAAGAGACTCATTTTAGACCTAAGGACACCTACGGCCTGAAAATGAAAGGTTGGAGAACAATTTACCATTTAAATGGTACTCAAAAGAAAGCTGGGGTAGCCATCCTCATATCAAATAAAGTTTATCCCAAAGACTGTAGTAAGAGATGAAGAGGGACACTATATAATACTTAAAAGATCTGTCCAACAAGAGGACATAACAATCATGAATATTTTTTCCCCTATGTGGGAGCTACCAAGTATAATCAATCAATAATAACCAAAGTTAAGACATACTTAGATAATCATACACTAATAGTAGGAGACTTCAACATGGCACTTTCTGCAAATGACAGATCTCCTAATCACAACATCTCCAAAGAAACAAGGGCCTTAAATGATTCACTGGACCAGATCAATTTCACAGATATATACAAAACTTTGCATCTGGATGCAACTGAATACACATTCTTCTCAAGTGCACATGGAACTTTCTCCAGAAGAGACCACATACTGGGTCACAAATCAGGTCTCAACCAATACCAAAAGACTGAGATTGTCCCTGCATATTTTCAGACTATAATGCTTTGAAACTAGAACTCAATCATAAGAAGAAATTTGGAAGAAACTCAAACACGTGGAGGTTAAAGACCATCCTGCTAAAAGATAAAAGGATCAACCAGGAAATTAGAGAATTAAAAAGATTCAAGGAAACTAATGAAAATGAAGATATAACAGTTCAGAATCTTTGAGATACAACAAAAGTGGTCCTGAGAGGGCAATACATCGCAATACAAGCATCCCGAAAAAAAATGGAAAAAAACTCAAATACACAAGCTAACCTTTCACCTAAAGGAACTGGAGAAAGAACAACAAATAAAACCTACACCCAGCAGAAGAAGAGAGTTAATAAAGATTCGAGCAGAACTAATGAAATGGAGACCAGAAGAACTGTGGAAGAGATCAACAAATCCAGGAGTTTGTTCTTTGAAAGAATTCATAAAATAGATAAATCATTAGCCAGTCTTATTAAAAACAAAAGAGAAAAGACTTAAATTAATAAAACCACGAGTGAAAAAGGAGAGATCACCACCAATATCAAGGAAATAGAAACGATTTTAAAAACATATTATGAGCAGCTATATGCCAACAAATTGGGCAATATAGAAGAAATGGATGCATTTCTGGAAAGCCACAAATTACCAAAACAGAAACAGGAAGAAATAGAAAACCTGAACAGGCTGATAACCAGGGAGGAAATTGAAGCAGTCATCAAAAACCTCCCAAGAACAAAACTCCAGGGCCAAATGGCTTCCCAGGGGAATTCTATCAAATGTTTATTTTTTTTTTAAATTAGCAATGTATAATATTTATTTCCTTGACATTTGTCTTCCTTTTTTTTAATTTATTTTTTATTGGTGTTCAATTTACTAACATACAGAATAACCCCCAGTGCCCGTCACCCATTCACTCCCACCCCCCGCCCTTCTCCCCTTCCACCACCCCTAGTTCGTTTCCCAGAGTTAGCAGTCTTTACGTTCTGTCTCCCTTTCTGATATTTCCCACACATTTCTTCTCCCTCTATCAAATGTTTAAAGAAGAAATCATAACTATTCTACTAAAGCTGTTCCAAAAGATAGAAAGGGATGAAATACTTCCAAACTAATTCTATGAGGCCAGCATCACCTTAATTCCAAACCAGACAAAGACCCCACCAAAATGGAGAATTATAGACCAATATTCCTGATGAACACGGATGCAAAAACTCTCAACAAGATACTAGCCAATAGGATCCAACAGTACATTAAGAAGATTATTCACCATGACCAAGTGGGATTTATCCCCGGGATGCAAGGCTGGTTTAACACTCATAAACAATCAACGTGATAGATCACATCAACAAGGGAAAACACAAGAACCATATGATCCTCTCAATAGATGCAAAAAAAGTATTTGATAAAATATAGCATCCATTCCTGATCCAAACCCTTCAGAGTGTAGGGATAGAGGGGACATTCCTCAGCATCTAAAAAGCCATCTATGAAAAGCCCACAGGTAATACCATTCCCAATGGGGAAAAACTGAGAGCCTTTCCCCTAACAGGAACATGACAGGGATGTCTGCTCTCACCACTGCTATTCAACATATTACTAGAAGTCCTAGCCTCGGCAATCAGACAAAAAAAGAAATAAAAGGCATTCAAATTGGCAAAGTAGAAATTAAACTTTCCCTCTTTGCAGATGACATGGTACTGTATATAGAACACCCCAAGATTGCCAAAACTCATACAGCAATTTGGCAATATGGCAGGTAACAAAATCAATGCCCAGAATTCAGTGTCATTTCTCTACAGTGAGACTGAAGAAAGAGAAATTAAGGAGTGAATTCCATTTACAGTTGCACCGAAACCATAAGAGGTACCTAGTAATAAACCTAACCAAAGGGGTAAAGCATCTATACCCTAAAAACTACAGAACAGGGGCAGCCCGGGTGGCTCAGCGGTTTAGTGCCGCCTTCAGCCCAGGGCCTGATCCTGGAGACCCGGTATCGAGTCCCACGTCGGGCTCCCTGCATGGAGCCTGCTTCTCTCTCTGCCTGTGTCTCTGCCTCTCAATCTCTCTCTGTATGTATCTCATGATTAAATAAATAAATCTTAAAAAAAAAAAAAAACTACAGAACACTTCTCAAAGAAATTGAGGTTTACACAAAGAGATTGAAAAATATCCATGCTCATGGATTGGAAGAATTAATGTTGTGAACATGTCTATGCTACCCAGGGCAATTTACACATTCAATGCAATTCCTATCAAAATACCATGGGCTTTCTTCAGAGAGTTGGAACAAATCATCATAAGATTTGTGTGGAATCAGAAAGACCCCGAATGGCCAGGGGAATATTGAAAAAGATAACCAGAGCCAGGGCATCACAATGTCAGATTTCAAGTTGTACTACAAAGCTGTGATCATCAAGACAGTGTGGTACTAGCACAAAAACAGACCCATAGATCAATGGAACAGAATAGAGAATCCAGAAATGACCCCTCAACTCTATGGTCAACTTTTATTCGACAAAGCAGAAAAGACTATCTACTGGAAAAAGGACAGTCTCTTCAATAAATGTTGCTAACAAAATTGGACAGCCACTTGCAGAAGAATGAAACTAGACCATTCTCTTACACCATACACAAAGATATTCAAAATGGATGAGAGATCTAAATGTGAGACAAGGGCGGTCCGGGTGGCTCAGGGGTTTAGCACCTGCCTTCAGCCCAGGGCGTGACCCTGGAGACCCGGGATAGAGTCCCGCGTCGGGCTCCCCGCATGGAGCCTGCTTCTCCCTCTGCCTCTCTCTCGTCTCTCATGAATAAATAAATAAAATATTAAATAAATAAATAAATAAATAATAAATAAATAAATGTGAGAGAAGAATCCATCAAAATCCTAGTGGAGAAAACAGGCAACACCCATTTTGAACTCGGCCACAGCAACTTCTTGCAAGATACATCTATGAAGGCAAGGGAAACAAAAGCAAAAATGAACTATTGGGACTTAATCAAGATAAAAAGCTTCTGCACAGCAAAAGAAACAGTCAACAAAACTAAAAGACAACCTACAGAATGGGAGTAGATATTTGCAAATGACCTATCAGATAAAGGGCTGGTATCCAAGATCTATAAAGAAGTTATTAAATTCAACAGCAAAGAAACAAACAATCCAATCATGAAATGGGCAGAAGACATGACCAGACATTTCAGAGAAGACATAGACATGGCCAACAAGCATGTGAGAAAGTGTTCCACATCACTTGCCATCTGGGAAAAACAAATGAAAACCACAATGAGATACCACCTCATACCAGGGAGAATGGTGAAAATTAACAAGACAGGAAACAACAAATGTTGCAGAGGATGTGGAGAAAGAGGAACCCTCTTGCATTGTTGGTGGGAATGTGAACTGGTACAGCCACTCGGGAAAACTGTGTGGAGGTTCCTCAAAGAGTTAAAAATAGAGCTACTCTATGTTCCAGCAATTGCACTTCTGGGGATTTACCCCAAAGAGACAGATGCAGTGAAAAACTGAGACACCTGTACCCCAATGTTTATAGCAGCATTGTCCACAATAACCAAACTGTGGAAGGAGCCTTGGTACCCATCGACAGATGAATGGATAAAGAAGATGTGGTCTATATATACAATGGAATATTACTTAGCCATTAGAAATGACGAATACCCCCCATTTGCTTCAACATGGATAGAACTGGAGGGTATTATGCTGAGTGAAGTAAGTCAATCAGAGAAGGACAAACATTATATGATTTCATTCATTCAGGCATTATGAAAAATAGTGAAAGGGATTTAAGGGGAAATGAGAGAAAATGAGTGGGAAAAATCAGAGAGGCTGACAGAACATGAGAAACTCCTAACTCTGGGAAAGAACAAGGGATAGTGGAAAGGGAGGTTGGCGGGGGGATGGGATAACTGGGTCACTGGCATTGCAGAGGGCACTTGATGGGATGAGCACTGGGTATATTATATGTTCGCAAATTGAACTCCATTTAAAAAATATACAGAAAAGGAGAATTATAGACCAATATCCCTGATGAACATGGATGCCAAAATTCTTACCAAGATATTAGCCAATTCGATCCAACAGTACATTACAAGAATTATTCTCCATAACCAAGTTTGATTTATTCTTGGGTTGCAAGTGTGATTCAATATCCAGAAATCAATCAGTGTGATACCCTACATTAATAAAAGAAAGAACAAGAACCATTTGATCCTCTCAACTGATGCAGAAAAGGCATTTGATAAAATACAGCATCATTTCTTGATTAAAAAAAAACACCTCTCATCAAATTAGGGATAGAGGAAACGTAACTCAATATCATAAAAGCTATGTATGAAAGACCCACAGCTAACATCATCATCAGTAGGGAATAACTGAGAGTCTTTCCCCTAAGATCAGGAATACAACAGGGATGTCCACTCTCACCATGTTAGTCAACAGAGTACTAGAAGTCCTAGCCTCAGTAATCAGACAATAAAAATAAAATAAAGGCATCCAAATTGGCAAAGAAGAACTTAAACTCTTACTCTTCATAGATGACATGATACTCTCTGTAGAAAACCCTAAAGATTCCACCCCAAAATTGATAGAAATCATGGAGAAATTCAGCAAAGTGCTAGGGTATAAAATCAATGCACAGAAAACAGTTGCATTTGTATACACTAACAAGGAGACTGAAGAAAGAGAAATTAAGGAGTCCATCCCATTTACCTTTGCACCTCAAAGAGAGCTTACTTTGCTCAATATCGCATTTGAGATTAATCCATATTATTATATGTAGCTGAAATTAATTTATCTTCCCTGGTGATTCTAACCTGCAACCAGGGTTGAGAAATCTGTACCGGTGCTGAGATGGAGGATGGCACCTGCTGCCAGAGAAACATCTACTGCTCCCAAAGAGAAAAGATACTTCAGAGTTGGGCAGAAGAGCCCTCAGCAGATGCCACATTCCCAAGGAATTTTGTGTAACAGGCTAAGATGAGTAGTGGTGGGGGTGCCTCCTCTGAATGACAAGTTGGGAGAAGTTTATTTCTTAAGGCAGCAGAGCTTCTGTACTCACAAGTAATAACTTATGTCCCCTTTAATGCTTGATCTTAGAATTAATTTTTCAGAGAAGGGCATTGGCATCCCTTGAGTTCAACATCATTCTAGATAACAGCCCATATATTGGATGCACAGACATCAGTTGTTGAAAATATGATTTTCATGGGTAGGAAATATCAGAAAGGGAGACAGAACATGAGAGACTCCTAACTCTGGGAAACGAACTAGGGGTGGTGGAAGGGGAGGAGGGCAGGGGGTGGGGGTGACTGGTTGGCGGGCACTGGGGGGGGCACTTGACGGGATGAGCATTGGGTGTTATTCTGTATGTTGGCAAATTGAACACCAATAAAAAATAAATTTATAAAAAAATAAAAAAATTATTATTTAAAAAAAAGAAAATATGATTTTCAGACTTCCAAAGAAATTTTGACTTTTTAATTACTTAAAAAGTTATAAGCTGTTCCAATAAAATAACAATAACCAAAAATGTCAACTTATATATTTATGAGTCTCTCCCAAGACATATGTGCCTCTAGAGACAAAAGACATGAAATGAAATGAAAATAAGAGAAACTGGGATGCCTGGATGGCTCAGCAGTTGAGCATCTGCCTTCCACTCAGGGTGTGATCCTGGGGTCCTGTGATCCAGTCCCACATTGGGCTCCCCATAGGGAGCCTGCTTCTCCCTCTCCCTGTGTCTCTGTCTCTGTGTGTGTGCATGTGTGTGTGTGTCTCTTATGAATAAATAAATAAAATATATTTTTAAAAAAAGAAAGAGAAGAAGAGAAACTGAGTTTACCTGGGCAATGTGGCTCAGAAAAAATCCAGAGGACACCTGGGCAGTGTAGATATGTCTTTGCCCCTGCCATGAGCACAGTTTTTATGTATCTTAATTCAATTCAAGTCTGATATAAATACCTGGAGTTAGCATCAGACTCCACAGGTTAAAGGGCTTGGTCCCCAACAAGATTGTCCCCACTTACGATGCCAGCCACAAATTCATGGATCTCCAGGCCACCTGCACTTCTGACCAAATGACTATTAGTCCAGGAGGTTCTCCTGCTCACCTCTCCACCTTTATTTCATTAATTCACTACATCAATTCACAGAATTCAGGAAGTCACTGTATTTAAAGAGACAATTTTATTATCAAAGACTCAAATCATGGTCAAACAAGTGAAAAGATACATAGGCGAGGTCTGGAAGAGTCATAACACAGAGCTTCCATGCTCTGCCAGGAACCAGGGACAAAGGCCAGGCAAATTCTTTATTATACAACAAGCTTCATACTTTGTGACACAAGGTTGTAGAAGAGGTAAAGCAGGATAGCTACATTGTGAAAACTGAGGTTTGTCTAAGGCAAAAGTCCCATTTGGAATGGGACTTTGTTTTGTTTTGTTTTTAATATTTATGTATTTATTTGAAAGAGAGAGAAAGAGAGACAAAGCCTGTGAGAGCATGGTGGGGAGGGGAAGAGGAGCAGAGAGAAAGAGGATATCAAGCAGATTCCCCACTGAGTGTGGAGCCCAACACAAGGCTTGATCTCAAGCCCCTGAGATCCTGACCTGAGCCAAAATCAGGAGTCAGATGCTTAACCAACTGAGTCACCCAGGCGCCCCTGGAATGGGACTTTAAATAAATCTAATTAAAAATGTTCTTTTTAAACCAAAATATTATTAACTGGCAAGTCTGAAATGTCCTGCCACCCCACAGATTGTAGGCTCATGAGGAAGATCAGTTTAAAGGTTACGGAACTAGCACTGGGTGTTGGCAAATCAAACTTCAATAAAAACAAAAAACAAAAACAAATAATAAAATAAAGGTTATGGAACTGACTAGCACCAATTAAATTTACCAAAGAGTTTATATAAATCTGACTAACAATGTAGCAATTTACAATAAGGAATGTTTTGATTGGGTGATTGAGAATCATTGTACCAGGTTTTTGGCACCTCTTCCACCTACAGCAAAGCCAATATTCAGAGACAAATTAAATAAGAGAATTGTGCTTGGTGACTGTGGGATTGGTACAGGGGCAAAATCCCTTGTATTCTTACCTTTTGACCCTTTTTCCTAAACTCCAGGTGTACAATCACCTTTCTGTTTCATGGTAGAATGTTTCATTAGACATGCTTATAATATTTATTTTTTATATGTAACCTTTATTTACATCATATTGTATTTTCTCAAGGACATATCAAGGTCATCTTAATTGACATGTGTCAACCAAGATTTAACAAGTTTCTCTCAGTACATATTTACCATCAAATTTGAGGGTTTATTTCATACCTTTTTTTAAAGATTTTATTATTTTTTTTCAAGGGAGAGAGATAACGAGAGAGAGCACAGTGGGGGGCAGAGGAAGAAGCAGGCTCCATGCAGGGAGCCCAATGTGGGATTCGATCCCAGGACCCCGCGATCATGCCTTGGGCCTAAGGCAGATGCTCAACTGCTGAGCTACCCAGGCATCCCTTATCTCATACCTTTAATCTACTTTTAAATCAGTTATGACCAGTCACTTCCAGAGCATCAATTTCTGACCTTACCCCAGAATTTGGTCTGTACATCTTTGTACACTAGGAGAGAATTTAGTCTGTGAGTATAATTCAAATTTACCCTTCAAACTGGCCAGTATTTACTTCTTCAGGCATGTGTGACTAATTGTAGGCATTTATTACATGCTTGATTGCCTAGATGGTATGTCCTAAAGCCAGAGCCTTTAAAAACATTGATTTCTCGACACTTGATTGTTCAATTGAAGCCTTACATATCTTTCATAAGTGGGGCATGAAAAAAGAATGGAATTACTTCAGAATGACTCTTAGGAAAAAAAAAAAAAAAAGAATGACTCTTGGACAGTTCCAGGATTATGGAGAGGCCAGAGGCAGGAAAGAGAGCTCAAAAATAAAATGTTACTTCTCCCTGGGGTAGCTCTATCTCCAATGTGTATGTTTTTTATTTTCCAAAATCATTAAATGAAAAAGCAGTTGTTCCACGGACTCAAGCCTATGACCTGACATTACATTTAAATTCAGTTATTGATCACCCAGCATCTGCTTGATATACTGATGTTTCAGAAGCACTCATGATGGTCCCTCCTTGGATCTAAAGGCGCAGAGCTGGACACACAGATGGCATCCCAGCTGTGTATACTCAACCCAATTTTATCTGCCACCCACACCACATATGGTTTAATCAAGACTCTGTCACAAAGCCAATTGTCTTCTTTGAGAGCAGCCATTAGAAGAAGAAATTGTTTTTGTCAGCGGCCCAACTGAGCAGACCACCTACTACATGAGGCAGTCTGGGGGTTCCGTCTGTTTTCTCTTGGGAGTAGTCCTGATGCTTCACATGTCTACTATGTGGCATTTAACAAATATGCCAGGAAACAGCACTGTGCTATGAGCCAAGTAGTAACATGAGAGACTCTGACAGAAATTAGGGTGGACCTCATGAACCCTGAGTCAACACCTATATGGAGAAGCCCCTACACTGGAAGCTGCAAACCTCTAGAGACCAACAAACTCAGCACGTACAAAACAGAACCATGATACACTTCTCCAAACTCCTTCTCTATGTGCATAATTGACACCACTATCCATCAAAAAACATGCAAAACCCTCTGGGATCTCTTCCCTTGACCCTGAGGAATCCATCAAGTTCAGCCATTTGCTCCCCAAATCTCAAATCTATCCACTTGTCTCCATCCCTAATGCCCTAGTTCAAGTGGCACCCATCTCCCTCCTGAAGAACTCTGACACTTTTGAAACTGGTCAGCCTCATCTGCTGCTCCTCCACCTGCTCTCCACCCTAGTCAAGGGTGATTTTTTTAAAGCACAAATACATCACTGCCCTGATGAAAGTAAAGTCTTCCACAATCTCCCATTGGTTTCAGGACACAGATCAATATCCAGCTTTGATGTGGCCTCTGCCTGCAACCCCAGTTTCATCTTGAGCCACATACCACCCCCTAAATCTTGACAAACCAGTCCTACTGGCTTTGATCTCATTTACACTCCCTCTTCCCACTACACATTTTTTTAAATTTTTTTTTAAAGATTTTATTTACTTATTCATGAGAGACACAGAGAAAGAGAGAGGCAGAGACACAGGCAGAGGGAAAAGCAGACTCCATGCAGGGATCCTGATGTGGGACTCAATCCTGGGTCTCCAGGATCACGCCCTGGGCTGAAGGCAGGTGCTAAACCACTGAGCCACCCAGGTATCCCCACTACATATCTCTGCTTGTCATTCTCTCTGCCTGCAGCAGGACCTTCTCAACACCACTCGCCCCTTTATTTTATTATGGTAAAATAGACACAACATAGAATGTGGCATTTTAACCATTTTAAGTGTACAGTTGAATAGCATTAAATACATTTGTGTTGTCATGTAAAAAATGCAGAAGGTGTCACTAGTTTGCATGTCACTCTCATACAGGGACTATGCTGATCTTCTCTATATTGTTCCAGGTTTAAGTCTGTGCCCCTGAAGTGAGTACTCACCCTCTTTTGACTATAAAGGCTAACTCATCCTGCAGATGTTAGTTTCAAGTTACTTTTTCAGGGAAGCTTTCCAAGACCAAGCCCATCCCCTGTCACACAACCCCTCAACTGCACAGTACCCAGCATGAGTAGTTGACTTTGAGTGAGCTCCATGAGGGCAGCACTCAGGCCATAGAGGAGTGTTAGGCACACAGTAGCTCAGTGCATCCTAGTTAAATAAAAAAGTGAATGAATGAAGAAATGGAGAAATGCAATTCTATCCACAGTAAAGATCATTTTGGCATTATTGTAGTTCTATGTTGTCTTGAACTCCATTACAGAGTTGGATCTTGGCTTCATCTTTGGAAAACTAAACTAATAGTAAAAGAGGTATTTTTTTACCTTTCCTCAAACAGAAAAATTATAATTCAGACTTTACCTTTCATAAAAGAAGAAAAGGCCTGGTAGTCTTTAAGTCATGTGTTTTCCTTTAATTTTATTTATCAAGATTTCAAAACTATTGAATCTAGACTCAAAGCTCTGCAGAAATTTGTAATTTCTAAAAATTAATATAAATAGAACTTATTTTGCATAAGCCTGCAAGACAGTAAGACTGGCCCTGCCCCACAACATCTGCAGAGAAGTCTCTATCATCCATCAGGGCTACTAGTGGGGTCTGGAGATGGCTTTCCTTGGACCTGCAAGGAAAGCGTCTGCTTCCAGAACACTTTCTGTGTTTCTGCACAGAAAGCTTGCCAGGCTTACCTCCAGGAAGCCCTGCAGTGGGCCAGAGATAGATCTAGGCTTTCATGGGACCAAGGACTCCAACCCTGAGTTACAGCAAGAACAAATGACACATTACCCTTTGTTATTACCCATAACACTTTGTTATTCATAACACCAACAGCTAGGAATCAAAATCATCAACAACAGTATCCTAATTTTATAGATGAAAAGAAAACATTCAGAGGTCAAGCAGCTGGCCTAAGATCTCTCAGCTGGAGTTGGACCATATTTGGCATCTAGTTTTGATGCCAAACCATTGCTTTCTCTTCTCATTTCATTTTGCTCCATATGACATTAACTGCTGCATTTTTAGAGGCAACTTATATTATAATGGCACCCTTGAAGTGATATAAAGATTCTCTGGGTAAAGCCATAGAAAGTAGAAATAGATGTGGCCTATGTTATAAGGCCTTTTATTTTTTTAAGATTTATCCATCTACTTCAAAGAGAGAGGGAGAGAGGGAAAGAGAGAGAGAGAGAGAATGCAAGTAGGAGGAGGGGCAGCAGGAGAGAATCTTCAAGCAAACTCCCCATTGAGCTGGGAGCCAAACTTGGGGCTCAGTCCCACAACCCATAAGATCACAACCTGAGCAAAAAGCAAGAGTCAAATACTTAACTGACTGAGCTACCCAGGTGCCCCTATAAAGCATTTTAATATGATAGAACACTTAGCACTGAGAACACACTGTGGTTATTTGATGTGTGTTGACTCACTGGTTGATGAAAAGTCTGAGAGGAGGTATCACATGATGATCAAGACTGTCTGGTAACACACAAAACCCTAAAAAGCCCTGGGCCCATGAGTTGTCCCCCCCCTCCCCAGGCTCTGCCTCCACTGTAGAGAATGTCCTTGTACAGACACAGGCTGGGAGTTGGTTCCTGTCCTGGCTATCTTGTTTCACTTTATCTTGGGTGCAAAACTAGAATGCTCTCTGCCTCTAAGCATAGGCAGGTCCCCTGGGTTTCCTCTAAATCCTGTCTGTCCCCACTCTCTTCATAGAGAATGTGGTGAAGAGCACACTAATCTCTTGGATCAAAGCAAGAATGAAATGTGTAACACTCCTGCTGTAAGATCAGAGCGTGCTTAGATAACCCTGTGAGCTCCTGTCTGAGGAGGTGATGAGAGAGAGGCGCCTCTGTGTCCTGAGGTCACAGAGTGAAACCTTCTGACACCTGTCCCCTTGCCACCACCATCCCTGTCCAGCCTCGGCCCCACTGAGCCAAAGGTTTCAGTGACCAAAAATGTCCCTCAGCCTGGCATCTCCTATCTCCCCATTTTTTCCTTTTTTTGTATCTACAAATCTGCCTTTCATCACCTCTGCCGAGTGTTCTCCTCAGCACCATGTTCCCTGTAACCCTCACCTCCTCTTCCCTTGACCACAGCTCATTTCCTTTCATATCGACTGTCAAAACTCCAACTGGAGCACAATATGGATGACAATGTGTACTTATTTCCCCCAAACTTTATTATCTACCTTCATTTTATGTTTTCCAAAGCTCCTTTAACAAAGAAATCTTTCCAGAGATTCTTCATCTTACTTCAGTGATATCATATTCCATTTAATTCTGAAAGCACTTAAAACTGTTGGGGCAGTTGGGAAATGGGAGAGGTGTTTTGTGTTATTTTCATGGTTTTTAAAATTACTGTCACTATCATTATCATTATTATTAAGCATTAATTCCCACTGTGATTCTTACTTATAAACTGTCTCCTGACATTAAAAAAGTCTGCTTTTGTATTTCTTGAAATTAATGGTTTTATGGTTGAGTCATAACTTTGTCAGCTTAAGAATAATTTTCGCTGAACTGCATATTATCAATTCCTCCTAAGGTGTATGTTTTCACATAAGGTCACACTGTGTACATAAAAAGCATCAAGAAAAACATCCTGAACACTACCTTGTTCAGGTATTTATTACTGTTCTTTAACTTTTCCTTGCTTTTCAGAGAAAACTGATGCTCTGAGAAAACCAGAAATGGTTATAGGGAAATTCTAATGATCATTTGAGGGGAAATTCTTATATGTCCATTATCAAATGCTTGTTTCTAGTACTTACAGTTTAAATCATTTAAAATGATTTATTATCATGTATTTTAAAGGGCTCATTTAACAAGCTTACTGTTGAAATTATGGACTGAATGGAAAAGCTGCAGAAGAGGCATGGAACACTGGCACACTGAGTTGGAAACATCTGTGCAGCTTTCTTTCCACTAATGCTGAAAGGGTTAATATGAAGAAGTCTGGGACTGCAAAGCATGGCTTTTTTTTTTTTTTTTTTTTTTTTTTTTTTTTTTTGAGAATTAAATTTCTTAGTTCACTGAAAGCAAAAAAGAGGATTGCCACATATTGCTATAATGTGATCATTCAGTGTGTGTAGGAGGATTTATGTCTTGTAATAACAACAACAAGCTCTAAGTAGCTCTGAAAGCTGAATTTGAGGGGCCCATAAGCACAGGAAGCTGGCCAGAGAGGAGCTGTGGTGATGGAGACACTGTCCTTACCAGACATTTATCACTGGGTAAGTACCAGCCTGACTTCTTGGTGCTTCAAAAGTATAAACAAAAAGATGATTTATGGGGGCTTAAATCTAGTTTATAAGAACAAACTTAGTATAATGAGATCAACATGCAATTGCTTAGAGACTAAGAACTGTTTCTGGAGAGGGGGAAGTTTCCTTCCACTTCTTTATCATCCTGTCACTTTGATATGGGGGGTCCTCAATCTTTATGCCATGGTTTGCTACCATGGAAAAATTCCCCAGAAAGTAACTTTAGTATTATTCTGTCATTCTCACTCTAGTTTGTTCTGTTACCCACCATGGCTATAGAAAACCTATTCTGAATATGTAAAGAATTTGTAATCATTTGGAGTCCAAAAGTGGGAAGAAACACTATAAAAAATTTTAATTTAAATTTTGTTAGATAACAGGGCAATATTGGTCTCTGGAGTAGAATTCAGTGATTCATCACTTAGATACAATATCTAATACTCATCACAACAAATACCCTCCTTAATACCCATCACCCATTTGGCCTATCTCCCACTCACCTCCTTCCATCAACTTTCAGTTTGTTCTCTATCATTAAGAGTCACTTATGGGCTTGTTTCTCTCTCTCCTTATGCTCATTTCCTTCTTCCTGTTCACCTGTTTTTTTCTTTTATTCCACATATGAGTGGGACAGTATGGTATTTGTCTTTCTCTGAGTGACTTATTTCACTTAGCATAATACACTCTAGCTCTATCTATGTCACCGCAAATGCCAATATTTCATTCTTTTGATGGCTGAGTAATATTCCAGTGTGTGTGTGTGTATGTGTATACACCACATCTTATTTTGTCCATTCATCAGTTGATGGACATTTGGGGTCTCTTCACAGTTTGGCTATTGTTGACAGTGCTGCCATAAACATTGGGGTGCATGTAACCCTTGGAATCAGTATTTATGTATCCTTTGAGTAAATACCTAGTAGTGCAAATGCTGGATTATAGGGTAGTTCTATTTTTAACTTTTTAAGGAACCTCCATACTGTTTCCAGAGTGGCTGCACCAGTTTGCATTCCCACCAACAGTGCAAGAGTTCCCCTTTCTCTACATCCTTGCTAACACCTGTTGTTTCTTCTGTTGCTAATTTTAGCCATTCTGACAGGTGTGAGGTGATATCTCATTGTAGTTTTGATTTGTATTTCTCTGATGATAAGTGACATTGAACATCTTTTCATGCATCTGTTAGCCATCTGGATGTCTTCTTTGGAAAAATGTCTATTCAGAGACAACTAAAAATTTAATAACATAGTATTACTTGCATGTTTTACTATCAGATCTAGATATATTCTAATTTAAATAATGCCTTATACACAGTACTCAACACTGGTTTTCCAGATTACGACATGAGATATAAAGAACCCCAAACATTTCAATCATTTATAGTTGTGAACTATACTACTCAAATATAACCACTAACCCTGAAGACAGATATTATCTATTGTTTTACAATAAATGCCTCAAAATTTACTGGTTTAAAACAATAATACACATTAATATTTCTTGCAGTTTTGTGGGAGCATCTTAATCAAGTGATCCTGCCTCCAGGTCTCTCACAAAGTTGTAAGTCAAAATGCAGGTCAGAACTTCAGGGATCCAATGACTTGATAGGGTGGAGGACATATTGGCCAACTCACAATGCTGGCAAGTTGGTACTATTTGTTGGTTTGAGTTCTCAGTTCCACACCATGTATGCTTCTCCTCAAAGTTGCTTGAGTGTCTTCATAATGTAATGGCTGGCTTCCTACCGAGAAAACATTCTAAAAGAGGGAAATCCGGTGGAACCTACATCCTTTTTATGACTTAGTCTTATATGTCACACAGCACCACTTCTGTTCATTAGAACTGAATCATCATGTGAAGTCCACATTGTGGGGGTGAGGAATTAAGCTCCACATATTGAAGGGAGGAAAGTATCGGTGGTTATAGAAAAATGTAACTAATTTTTAAATCCTTATAGCTTATTCTGAGGTACAATTCATATAAAATAAAAGTTAATAAATCTTAAGTGTATGACTTTTTACATGAGTATCTACCTGTGTAACCACCACCTAGATCAAAATATATAACATTTTCAGCTCCATCATGTGAATTCCTTTGAATTCTTTATGTACACAATTGCCATTTACAAATAAAGACATCTTTAGTTCTTCCTTTTTGATCTTTATAATTTTCATTTCTTTTTATTAACTTTCTATATTTTCAGGACCTCCAGTACAAGATTCAATAGAAGGTGATGTGAGTGGACATCCTTGTCTTTTTTCCGATTGAGAGGGGATATATTTGACATTTCACCATGTTTATCAGTAGGTTATTTATTTTTTTAAGATTTTATTTATGTATTCATGAGAGACACACAGATCTTCTTATAAGGCCGCCAATTCTTTTTTTTTTTCTTTATAGATTTTATTTATTTATTCATGAGAGACACAGAGAGAGAGAGAGGCAAAGACACAGGCAGAGGGAGAAGCAGGCTCCATGCAGGGAGCCTGATGCCAGACTCAATCCTGGGTCCCCAGCGTCACGCCCTGGGCTGAAGGTGGCGCTAAACCTCTGAGCCACCCAGGCTGCCCCAGTAGGTTATTTTATAACTTTTATTAGATCGAGGAATTTCTGCTTTATTTCTAATTTAATTAAGCTTTGGTAGTACACTGTAAAAGGAATCACAACTTATGATTTTACTACTGCCCATAGCTTTAAACATTAATCAGGGTATTGCTGTTAGCTACTAATATCCTTTATCTAATTTAGAGAAAAATCATGCCAGATCTATACATGAAAAAATATTGTGCCTGCAGTCCTCAATTTCCAAATATATTGATCTTGAAATATGCCTTTGTTTGTCAGTTCTTCGAAAATTGCAAGACATTTTCATATGGAAGCTTGTTTATGCTCAGTACTTAATTATAGAGGTCAACTACAAAAGTGCATTGAATTTACCTTAAGTGCTACTGGTGGAAGCCATGGAGTTTTGAGGAGAAATGGGAGGGAGAACAAATGAAACTTAACACCAACAGCAGCAGCAGCAGCATGTGGGGGGTGGGGGGGCAGTGCTCACCACCACAGATTCCCAGAATTGTCCTAAAGCCAGATGTGGCTGACATTTGTTAATCAGCATCATGTGAATCAGAGATCTCTGAACCCTGCCACAGTGATAAAGAATTTTTAAGTGTCTCAATGCACAATTTACATACCTCTAAAAGCAATGAATTTTAAAATGAGGCCATTTTAATAGCACTGACAAAATGTTCTCAAGTTTATTGTCACATCTACTCTTCACAGCAGTCCTGTGAGGTTGACATCTACATTTTACAGAAGAGGACACTGAAGCTCAGAAATATTCAGTGACTTACCCAAGATCTCCCAGCTTGTGAGGACTGCTCCAGGACCTAATCCAAGCAATTTTTTTGCTGCATTGTTCTGATAATGGATTGCCTGACAACTTTTAACATTCTTTTTAATTGCTGAAGCAGGGAGTGTTCATACTTGAGGTAACTTTAATGTCACTTTGCTTAGTGTAAATTGAAAGAAGTGTTTTTAGATTCCCAGCTCTTGATAACAGGGCATTTAGCCATTTAGTTGAACAAATAAATGAATTCTTTCTTCCTCCTCCAGCACATGCATCTTTGTCTCATTTTAAGAATTCTGCTCCAGGCACCCAGGTATGAGAGTCTACCAAAGCTGATAAAAGAATAATTCTGTCATTTGACAACCCACTTAATAATGAATAAAATGATAATAAAAAATGAAAATCATTTAGCATCATCATTTCATTCATGTCAGCATATCTATTTATCCCTGTCTTGGGCACTGTTAAAGCCATGACTAATTCTTCATATAATAAGTCTTGATTTACTAATACTTCCTAATATAGCTGTTGGTATCATCCTTGTTTTTCAAATTAAAAAGAAAAAACAACACAGAACACACAGGACACTCTAGCACATTTTAGACATCAGATTGATTTTCATAGTAAGTAGTGGTCTGCAATGCTGCTGGAGAGGCTCCTTTTGATACTAGACAAGCAGGTAGCGGCGAGCCAAGTGAGAATGTCTCACATGTTCACGTGAGAGTGAAAGTCTTGTTTACCACAGGATACTCACATGAGGAGATAGAGGAGAATGGCATCAGGGTGCAGAGGGACCTGGTGAACTCATCACTAGATGACCCTGAAGTTTCTGAGGGGACTGCAGATCCATCTGAAGGACTGGTCAGAGGGCACCTGGCAGGGTTGGATGTGTGCTAGGGTAGCTGTGAGGTACAGACCCAGCAAGGACAACAAAGGGGGCTCTCAGTGTTTACATAATAAATGGTGGCCTTAAAGAAGAAGTCAAACTCTCTCTCTTTGCAGATGACATGGTACTGTATACAAGAAGCCCAAAAGACTCCATCCCAAGATTGCTAGAACTCATACAGCAATTTGGCAGTGTGGCAGGATACAAAATCAATGCCCAGAAGTCAGTAGCATTTCTATACACTAACAATGAGACTGAAGAAAGGGAAATTAAGGAGTCAATCCCATTTATAATTGCACCCAAAAGCATAAGATACCTAGGCATAAACCTAACCAAAGAGGTAAAGGATCTATACCCTAAAAACTATAGAACACTTCTGAAAGAAATTGAGGAAGACACAAAGAGATGGAAAAATATTCCATGCTCATGGATTGGAAGAATTAATATTGTGAAAATGTCAATGTTACCCAGGGCAATTAACACGTTTAATGCAATCCCTATCAAAATACCATGGACTTTCTTCAGAGAGTTAGAACAAATTATTTTAAGATTTGTGTGGAATCAGAAAAGACCCCAAATAGCCAGGGAAATATTAAAAAAGAAAACCATAGCTGGGGGCATCACAATGCCAGATTTCAGGTTGTACTACAAAGCTGTGGTCATCAAGACAGTGTGGTACTGGCACAAAAACAGACACATAGGGATCCCTGGGTGGCGCAGCGGTTTGGCGCCTGCCTTTGGCCCAGGGCGCGATCCTGGAGACCCGGGATCGAATCCCACGTCGGGCTCCCGGTGCATGGAGCCTGCTTCTCCCTCTGCCTGTGTCTCTGCCTCTCTCTCTCTCTCTCTCTCTGTGACTATAATAAAAAAAAAAAAAAAAAAAAAACAGACACATAGATCAATGGAACAGAATAGAGAATCCAGAAGTGGGCCCTCAACTTTATGGTCAACTAATATTCAACAAAGGAGGAAAGACTATCCACTGGAAAAAGGACAGTCTCTTCAATAAATGGTGCTGGGAAAATTGGACATCCGCATGCAGAAGAATGAAACTAGACCACTCTCTTGCACCATACACAAAGATAAGCTCAAAATGGATGAAAGATCTAAATGTGAGACAAGATTCCATCAAAATCCTAGAGGAGAACACAGGCAACACCCTTTTCGAACTCGGCCACAGTAACTTCTTGCAAAATACATCCATGAAGGCAAGAGAAACAAAAGCAAAAATGAACTATTGGGAATTCATCAAGATAAGAAGCTTTTGCACAGCAAAGGATACAGTCAACAAAACTAAAAGACAACCTACAGGATGGGAGATGATATTTGCAAATGACGTATCAGATAAAGGGCTAGTTTCCAAGATCTATAAAGAACTTTTAAAACTGAACAGCAAAGAAACAAACAATCCAATCATGAAACGGGCAAAAGACATGAACAGAAATCTCACAGAGGAAGACATAGACATGGCCAACATGCACATGAGAAAATGCTCCGCATCACTGGCCATCAGGGAAATACAAATCAAAACCACAATGAGATGCCACCTCACACCAGTGAGAATGGGGAAAATTAACCAGGCAGGAAATCACAAATGTTGGAGAGGATGTGGGGAAAAGGGAAGCCTCTTGCACTGTTGGTGGGAATGTGAACTGGTGCAGCCACTCTGGAAAACTGTGTGGAGGTTCCTCAAAGGGTTAAAAATAGACCTGCCCTATGACCCAGCAATTGCACTGCTGGGGATTTACCCCAAAGATACAGATGCAATGAAACGCCAGGACACCTGCACCCCGATGTTTCTAGCAGCGATGCCCACAATAGCCAAACTGTGGAAGGAGCCTCGGTGTCCATCCAAAGATGAATGGATAAAGAAGATGTGGTATAGGTATAGAATGGAGCATTACTCAGCCATTAGAAACGACAAATACCCACCATTTGCTTTGACATGGATGGAACTGGAGGGTACTATGCTGAGTGAAATAAGTCAATCGGAGAAGGACAAACATTATATGGTCTCATTCATTTGGGGAATATAAAAAATAGTGAAAGGGAATAAAGGGGAAAGGAGAAAAAATAAGTGGGAAATATCAGAAAGGGAGACAGAACATGAAAGACTCCTAACTCTGGGAAACAAACTAGGGGTGGTGGAAGGGGAGGTGGGCGGGAGGGTGGGAGTGACTGGGTGGCGGGCACTGAGGTGGGCACATGACGGGATGCACACTGGGTGTTATTCTGTATGTTGACAAATTGAACACCAATAAAAAATAAATTTATTAAAATAAAAAATAAATAAATGGTGGCCTTGAAGAAAGACAGACTCACATTTTCTCAAGATTTTCCATTTGTATCAGATGTACTCAGATTGTCAAATATGAAGGGGCATCTTTCCAAAGGCCACTGACACTAGTCTTGTTTGCTATGTAAACAAGGACTAAAGTCTCCAAAATCATTTTGTCATTACTACTTGGATTCTGAATGTTTGAGTAGAGCTGATTCCTCTGTTTTTATTATTATTATTATTACATCATTGATTGGATCATCCCATGAAACACAAGAGTTCATAGCAAAGACTAAGTTTTCCAAAACTTGCAGCAAGATTTGAGTTTGGCTTTCACCTCCTTAATTTTCTGATGTTTTCTTAGGGAAAAATTCAGTGATCTAAACAGTTGGTAGGTAGGATTTAGAAGGCTCTTTCAGGGCTCTAGATAGTCTGAAATCTTTTTTTTTTTCTCCATTTCAGCTCCTCCAGACATTTACATTGAAGTGTCCCTGCCATGGCTTTTATGACAATCTATTTAGGTTTCAGACAGCTCCCTTGTCCAGCATGCAATCGAGCATAAATCACTTCCCACAGGTAGAAGGCTGAAAAGTACCCCTGTCCCTTATCCCAGGAGGATCAGAGGATGAACTCTAGAGAGGACTTGATCCTTACTGGAGGTCATAATGGATGATGGAATCTGTCCTTTCATCATTCATTGACAGGTGATTTCTTGAGCTAATTACTTTCTTCTTTAAACAAAATCTCTATAAGATATCAGGAGAAATGAGGTTTTGACTCTTCCACCAGGCATTTCTTCAAGTTCTTTCCAATGAAATTTTCACCATTTATCACACTCTCATCTATTTTCAGTTTGTGGAGCTCTTTGGGCTCCAGTTTATATTCTTGCATGCTCTATTTTTGTCCTTTGAGATAATGCTTTCAGAGCTTTGCCATTCTGCGGTGAGGGCTTACTCATATCAAAAGAATTAATGCCAAGAGAGGCAAGGTCCCAGTTGTTTAATTTGGAAAGGCTCATGATTATTCATTCCTCTGAGGCCCTGCCTGAGACAGGTTTATCAAGTTCCTACATGTGATTTCTTATGCCTCTTCCATCTGAGTACAAAAGCAGGCATCAGCAATCACTTTATCAAATAAACTGACTCAGAACTTGAATAAAGACTAATATTAGTATGTTAAGAACTAAATTTTTTCTACTCTATTACTTTGTTGCTTAATTACTAATTTATAGTTAAAGAGCAGTTTAAAAAGGAGTAGTATAGGGTCATAGAGCAAAGTAAATGATTAAATGCTGGCATGAGAAACCTCCCAGTAAACATTTTAAAAGAGCATAGATTAAGGCTGAATGATGCAGACAAAACACCACAGGCTTTGATTCCTCTCACTTTTCATCTCTCTCCATTATTTACCACTTGGGCTTCCTTAGTGAAGAGGTTCTGTTCTGTTCCTCTGTAATTCTCACTCATCCATAATTTCACAATAGTTAATTCAGAAATGTCTTAAATGAGAAAAGGTCATGTCTATTTAGATTTCTAATCACTCCAAAGAACTTGAGTTTCACATAATTTAGAATTTTCTATTACTACTGTGATCGTTCTCTAATTATTAGTAATGGCTTACTAAATATCAAATGTTCATCTAGTAATTTATGTTCTTGTTTCACAGATTTCCTTAATCATTTTTACATAAATCGAAGAAATAGTAAGTTGAAGTATTGGATGCTTTGGAAGATTTGTCATCAGTTTATAACCTTTTCTGATAAAACCTAAAGTGCTCAACCAACAGAAATGAAGCAGTATGTTATTCAGAGGATCCTGCCTTAGAGGTGGCCATGTTTCCAGTGTCAGGCCAATAGACACAAAAGAGTCCACCTACTTCCTAGGAATGAGTGCTCTGCCACAAGAAAATATGTTAGTATCTTTGCCTTTCATATGGGTTCAAATCCCCTCATTACAAGCAATAACATGATATCCTTTTCTGCTTAAGGGCTGGATCGCGCACCTGGCGGGACCTCAGGAGAAGCTCAGGCAGCAGCTCTTGGAGGAGGGGGCTGTGCCCTGCTGCCTTCAGGAGCTGTGGCCCAGGGAGCCTGATTCCAGCAGCACAGGCCCCAGATCTCAGGGCAAGGGGGGACATAGCCCAGGATCTTGTGCTCCCCACAGGACAGGCAGAGCCCAGGAAGGCACAGCACAGTAAGAACTCTCCTGCTCCAGGCAGCCCCAAGCTGTGCAGGTCAGTGCCCCTGCCCCCAGAGCATCTAGGCCTGTGTGGCCTAGGAGACTGCAGTAGTTACTATGGGAGCTGACTCCAGAGCTGGAAGACTGGCCGCCACCAGTGTTGTTCCTCCTTGTGTCACCCTGTGCCTGGAACGGAGCGGGGCCACCAGGGTACAGTACTCTCTGCCACAGAGTTACAGAATTTGAATTACAATTCGATGTCAGAAAGCCAATTCAGAAGCACAATTATAAAGCAACTGGTGGTGGTGAGGAGCGCGTGGGTGGCTCAGTGGTTTGGTGCCTGCCTTTGGCCCAGAGCATGATCCTGGAGTCCCAGGATCAAGTCCTGCATCAGGCTCTCTGCATGGAGCCTGCTTCTCCCTCTGCCTCTCTCTGTGTCTCTCATGAATAAATAAATAAAATCTAAATAAATAAATAAATAAATAAATAAATAAATAAATAAAGCAACTGGTGGCTCTGGAAAAAAGCATAAAGAATTCAAGAGACTTCATGACTGCAGAATTTAAATCTAATCAGGCTGAAATTAAAAATCAATTAAATGAAATGCAATCCAAACTGGAGGTCCTAACAACGAGGGTTAATGAGGTAGAAGAAAGAGTGAGTGACATAGAAGGCAAGTTGATGGCAAGGAAGGAAGCTGAAGAAAAAAGAGAAAAACAATTAAGAGACCATGACAAAATGTTAAGGTAAATAAATGACAGCCTCAGAAGGAAAAATCTATGTTTAATTGGGATTCCAGAGAGCTCCGAGAGGGCCAGAAAACATATTGGAACAAATCATAGTTGAGAACTTCCCTAATTTGGGGAGGGAAACAGGCATTCAGATCCAGAAGATAGAGAGGTCCCTGCCCCCAATCAATAAAAACCATTCAACACCTCGACATTCAGGCAAGTCTACCACTACTGGCCATCTGATCTACAAATGTGGTGGGATCGACAAATGAACTATTGAAAATTTTGAGAAGGAGGCTGCTGAGATGGGAAAAGACTCCTTCAAGTATGCCTGGATCTTGGATAAACTGAAAGCTGAACGTGGTATCACCATTGATATCTCCCTGTAGAAATTCAAGACAGCAAGAATTATGTGACCATCATTGATGCCCCAGGACACAGAGACTTTACAAAAAACATGATTACAGGAACATCTCAGGCTGACTGTGCTGTCCTGATTGTTGCTGCTGGTGTTGGTGAATTTGAAGCAGGTACTCCAAGAATGGGCAGACCCATGAGCATGCCCTTCTGGCTTACACACTAGGTGTAAAAGAACTAATTGTTGGTGTTAACAAAATGGACTCCACTGAATCACCCAACAGCCGGAAGAGACACAGGAAATTGTTAAGGAAGACAGCACCTACATTAAGAAAATTGGCTACAACCCTGATACAGTAGCATTTGTGCCAATTTCTGGTTGGAATGGTGACAACATGTGGGAGCCAAGTGCTAACATACCTCAGTTCAAGGGATGGAAAGTCACCTGTAAAGATGGGAATGCCACACTGCTTGAAGCTCTGGATTCCATTCTGCCACCAACTTGTCCAACTGATAAGCCCTTGAGTCTGCCTCTCCAAAGACGTCTACAAAATTGGTGGTATTGGTGTTGTCTCAGTGGGTCAGGTGGAGACTGGTGTTCTTAAGCCTGGCATGGTGGTCACCTTTAGTCTGGTCAATGTTACAACTGAAATAAAGTTTGTTGAAATTCACCATGAAGCTTTGAGTGAGGCTCTTCCTGGGGACAATGTGGGCTTCAATATCAAGAACGTATCTGTCAAAGATGTTCATCGTGGCCACGTGGCTGGTGAGAGCAAAAATGACCCACCAATGGAAGCAGCTGGCTTCACAGGGTGATTATCCTGAACCATCCAGGCCAAACCAGTGCTGAATATGCACCTGTGCTGAATTGTCACACAGCTCACATTTTTTGCAAGTTTGCTGAGCTGAAGGAGAAGATAGATTGTCATTCTGGAAAAAGCTGGAAGATGGTCTCAAGTTCTTGAAATATGGGGATGCTTCCATTATTGATATGGTTCCTGGCAAACCTATGCCTGTTTAGAGCTTCTCTGACTAGTCTCCTCTGGGCCATTTTGCTGTTCATGACATGAGACAGATGGTTGCTGTGGGTGTCAACAAAGCAGTGGACAAGAAGGCAACTGGAGCTAGCAAAGTACCAAGTCTGCCCAGAAAGCTCGGAAGGCTAAATGAATATTATCCCCAATACCTGCCACCCCAGTCTTAATCAATGGTGGAAGAATGGTCTCAGAACTGTTTGTGTCAATTGTCCATTTAAGTTTAATAGCAAAAGACTGGTTAATGATAACAATGCATCGTAAAACCTTCAGAAGGAAAGGAGAATGTTTTGGGGACCATTTGGGTTTGTGTGTGTGTGTGTGTGTGTGTGTATGACACTTTTAAGTTATTAGTTTTTAAAATCAGTAATTTTTAATGAAAAAAGTTGACCAAAAATCTGTCACAGAATTTTGACCCATTAAAACAAAAGATTAATGAGAAAAAAAAAAGAGAGAGAAGAAAGCAGGGGTAGCAATTCTCATATCAGATAAATTAAAGTTTATCCCGAAGACTGTAGTAAGAGATGAAGAGGGACACTATATCATACTTAAAGGATCTATCCAACAAGAGGAACTAACAATCATGAATATTTATGCCCCTAAAGTGGGAGCTGCCAAGTAGATCAATCAATTAATAACCAAAGTAAAGATATACTCAGATAATAATACACTAATACTGGGAGACTTCAACATGGCACTTTCTGAAAATGACAGATCTCCTAATCACAACATCTCTAAAGAAACAGGAGCTTGAAATGATACACTGGACCAGATGGATTTCACAGATATTTACAGAACTTTCCATCCAAACACAACTGAATACACATTCTTCTCAAGTGCACATGGAACTTTCTCCAGAATAGACCACATACTGGGTCACAAATCAGGTCTTAACTGACACCAAAAGATTGGGATTGTCCCCTGCATAGTTTCAGACCATAATGCTTTGAAACTAAAACTCAATCACAAGAAGAAATTTGGAAGAAACTCAAACACGTGGAGGTTAAAGAGCATCCTGCTAAAGGTTGAAAGGGCCAACCAGGAAATTAGAGAAGAATTAAAAAGATTCATGGAAACTAATGAAAATGAAGACACAACCATTCAAAATCTTTGGGATACAGCAAAAGCAGTCTTAAGAGGTAAATACATTGCAATACAAGCCACCCTCAAAAGGTTGGAAAAAACTCAAATACACAGGCTAACCTCACACCTAAAGGAACTGGAGAAAGAACAGGAAGTAAAACCTAGACCAAGCAGAAGAAGAGATAAAATAAAGATTCGAGCAGAACTCAATGAAATAGAGACCAGAAGAACTGTAGAACAGATCAACAACACCAGGAGTTTGTTCTTTGAAAGAATTCATAAGATAGATAAACTATTATCCAGCCTTTTTAAAAAGAGAAAAGACTCAATAAAATCACAAATGAAACAGGAGAGATCACAACCAATACCAAGGAAATACAAATGATTTTAAAAGCACATTTAAGCACATTATAATGGCACATTATATATGCCAATAAAGTAGGCAATCTAGAAGAAATTGATGCATTTTGGGAAAACCACAAAATACCAAAACTGGAACAGGAAGAAATAAAAAATCTTATAGGCCAATAACCAGCATGGAAATTTAAGCAGTCATCCAAAACCTCCCAAGACACAAAAGTCCAGGGCCAGATGGCTTCCCAGGGGAATTCTATCAAACATTTAAAGAAGAAATAATACCTATGCTACTAAAGCTTTGGAACTAAAGCTGTTCCAAAGGATATAAAGGGACTGAACACTTCCAAACTCACTTATGAGGCCAGCATCACCTTGATTCCAAAACCAGATAAAGACCCCACCAAAAAAGAGAACTATAGACCAATATCCCTGATGAACACAGATGCAAAAATTCTCAACAAGATACTAGCCAATAGGATCCAACAGTACATTAAGAAGGTTATTCACCATGACCAAGTGGGATTTATCCCCAGGATGCAAGGCTGGTTCAACATTCGGGAAACGATGAACAAAACAGATCACATCAACAAGAGAAAATACAAGAACCATATGATCCTCTCAATAGATGCAGAGAAAGCATTTGACAAAATACAGCATCAATTCCTGATCAAAACTATTCAGAGTGTAGGGATAGAGAGAACAATCTTTAGCATCTTAAAAGCCATCTATGAAAAGCCCACAGCAAATATCATTCTCAATGGGGAAAAACTGAGGGCCTTTCCCCTGAGATCGGGAACACGACAAGGATGTCCACTCTCATCACTGCTATTCAACATAGTACTGGAAGTTCTAGGCTCAGCAGTCAGACAACAAAAAGAAATAAAGGCATTCAAATTGGAGAATTTGAAGTCAAATTCAAAGAAGTCAAACTCTCCCTTTTTCAGATGCCATGATACTGTATATAGAAAAGCCAAAAGCCTCCACCCCAAGATTGCTAGAACTCATACAGCAATTCAGCAATGTGGCAGGATACAAAATCAATGCCCAGAAGTCAGTGGCATTTTTATACGCTAACAATGACACTGAAGAAAGAGAAATTAAGGAGTCAATCCCATTTACAATTGCACCCAAAAGCATAAGGGGTACCTAAGAATACACCTAACCAAAGAGGTAAAGGATCTATACCCTAAAAACTACAGGACACTTCTGAAAGAAATTGAGGAAGACACAAAGAGATGGAAAAATATTCCATGCTCGTGGATTGGAAGAATTAATACTGTAAACATGTCTATGCTACCCAGGGCAATTTACACATTCAATGCAATCCCTATCAAAATACCATGGACTTTCTTCATGGATAAATCAGGAAAGACTATACCTTGGAAAAAAGACAGTCTCCTCTATAAATGGTGTTGAGAAAATTGGAAAGCCACATGCAGAATGAAACTAGACCATTCTCTTACACCATACACAAAGATAAACTCAAAATGGATGAGAGATCTAAATGTGAGACAAGGGCGGCCCGGGTGGCTCAGGGGTTTAGCACCTGCCTTCAGCCCAGGGCGTGACCCTGGAGACCCGGGATAGAGTCCCGCGTCGGGCTCCCCGCATGGAGCCTGCTTCTCCCTCTGCCTCTCTCTCTGTGTCTCTCATGAATAAATAAATAAAATATTTAAAAAAGTAAATGTGAGAGAAGAATCCATCAAAATCCTAGAGGAGAAAACAGGCAACACCCTTTTTGAACTTGGCCACGCAACTTCTTGCAAGATACATCTATGAAGGCAAGGGAAACAAAAGCAAAAATGAACTATTGGGACTTAATCAAGATAAAAAGCTTGTGCACAGCAAGTAAACAGTTCACAAAACTAAAGGAGAACCTACAGAATAGGATAGGATATTTGCAAATGACATATCAGAAAATGAGCTAGTATCCAAGATCTATAAATAACTTATTAAACTCAACACCCAGAAACAAACAATCCAATCATGAAATGGGCAGAAGACATGAATTGGCATTTCACCAATGAAGACATACACGTGGCCAATAGGCACATGAGAAAATGCTCCACATCACTTGCCATCAGGGAAATACAAATGAAAAGCACAATGAAATATCACCTCACACTAGTGAGAATGGTGAAAATTAACAAGACAGGAAATAACAAATGTTGAAGAGGATATGGAAGAAGGGGAGCCCTCTTGCACTCTTGGTGGTACAGCCACTCTGGAAAACTGTGTGGAGGCTCCTCAAAGAGTTAAAAATAGAGCTACCCTATGACCCAGCAATTGTACTACTGGGTATTTACTCCAAAGATATAGATGTAGTGAAATGCTGGGACACTTGCACCCCAATGTTCACAGCAGCAATATCCAAAATAGCCAAACTGTGGAAGGGGCTTCAATGTCCATTGACAGATGAATGGATAAAGAAGATGTGGTGTATATATACAATGGAATATTACTCAGCCATCAGAAGAGACAAATACCCACCATTTGCTTCAATGTGGATGGAATTGGAAGGTATTATGCTGAGTGAAGTAAGTCAATCGAAGAAAGACAAACATCATACGGTCTCACTCATTGGGAGTATATGAAATAGTGGAAAGGATTATAGCGGAAAGGAGAGAAAATGAGTGGGAAAAATTAGAGAGAGAGAGACAAAACATGAGTACCTCCTAATTCTGGGAAATGAACAAGGGGTAGTGGAGGGGAGGTATGTGGGGGTATTGTGGGACTGTGTGATGGGCACTGAGGAGGGCACTTGATGGGATGAGCACTGGGTGTTATACTATATGTTGGCAAATTGAACTCCAATAAAAAAAATATTTTAAAAAACAGTTTTGTTACCACACGCTAACAACAAACTATCTGAGAAAAAGAAAAAAGGATTGGAAAAAAAAATTCACTTATGGTAGCAACAAAAATACATTTAACCTGAAAATGAAACCAAAAACTGTAAGACCTTGATGAAAGAAATTAAAGAAGACAAAAATAAGTGAACAGATATCTTACATTCATGGAGTAGCAGAATTAATATTGTTAAAATGTCCATACTACCCAGATCCTCCTACAGATCAAATGAAATCCCTATCAAAATTCCAATGGCACTATCACATGAATAGAAAATTTTTTGAAATTCATATGAAACCATAAAAGACACAAAAGTACAAAAGCAATCTTAAGAAAAAACAAAGCTGTGAAGCCTACTTGAGATTCTCTCTCCCTACACCCCTCATCCTTTACTGGGGCAAAGACATGTGCACACTCTCTCTAGCAGGGGGCAGGGGGAGAGGGAAAAATTAAGACTTTTCCAGATAAAAGCTAGGAAGTTTGGTTTTTTGTGTATATATATATATTACTCATCCGTAAAAAAGAATGAAATCTTGCCATCATTTGCAATGACAAGGATGGAGTTAGAGAGTATTATGCTAAGCAAAATACATCAGTGAGAGCAAGACAAATACCATATGATTTTACTTATATGTGGATTCTAAGAAACAAAGCAGATAAACATAGGGTAGAAAAAGAGAGGCAAGCCAGAAAACAGAATCTTAACTATAGAGAACAAATTGAGGGTTGCTGAAGGGGAAGTGGGTAGTAGGGATGGGTTAAATGGGTGATGGAGATTAAGAAGGGTACTTGTGATAAGCACTGGGTTTTTTAAGTGATAAATCACCAAATTCTATACCTGAAACTAATAATTAACACTATATGTTAACTAACTGGAATTTAAATAAAAACTTGAAAATAGTAAATAATAAATATAAATAAATACATACATAAATATACAAATGTAGGTAGATTGAAAGTAAAAGGATGAATAATGTGTGCCATGCAAACATCATTCAAATGAAAGCTGGAGGGATCCCTGGGTGGCGCAGTGGTTTAGCGCCTGCCTTTGGCCCAGGGCGCGATCCTGGAGACCCGGGATTGAATCCCACGTCAGGCTCCCGGTGCATGGAGCCTGCTTCTCCCTCTGCCTGTCTCTGCCTCTCTCTCTCTCTCTCTCTCTCTCTCTCTCTCTATCGTAAATTAAAAAACAAACAAACAAACAAAAAAAAAAAACAAATGAAAGCTGGAACTGCTATATTTGTATCAAAAATAGTATGCTTCCTAGTGAAGAAAGTTTTAAGAGATAAAGAGGGACATTAATTACATAGTAATATAATCATCTACCAAGAGGATATAATAGTCTATACACATTATAAGATGTGTATGCCCCTAACAAGATACTTTCAAAATAGATGGATTAAAAAATAATGTGATTGAAAGGAAAATGGGCAAATGATAGTTGAAGGCTTCAAAATTTTTTTCAGTAATTGGCAGATCAAATTGATAGAAAATCAGTAAAAGTATTGAAGAACTGAACAAAACCACCAGCCAATTAGACCTAACCTACATTTATAAAACATCCCACCCAACAAGGAAAGAATATTTATTCTTCTCAAGTGAATATGGTGCACTCGATAAGAGAAACCTTGGATATGGTCATATCATGGGAAGACATTCAACATATTTAAAAGATGTAGAATCATGCATTAGTGTGATGTAGTGTAGATGTCAAATACATTAGTGTGTTCTCTAACTAAAGGGAAATTAAGTTTGAAATTAAAAACAGAGCATTGGCAGGTAATACTGTTCCTGAAATGACCTCAGTCTAGTTTTTCTGCCTATAAATAACTTAAAGTCCAGTCAAATCTTGCCGACTTTTTTCCCCAAAGCTTGTACTTATTTATTCATGAGCAACACAGAGAGAGAGGCAGAGACACAGGCAGAGGGAGGGAGAAGCAGGCTCCCTGTGGGGATCCCAATGTGGGATTGGATCCCAGGACCCCAGGATCATGACCTGAGCCAAAGGCAGATGCTCAACCACTGAGCTCCCCAGGTGTCCCAAACGTTGCCAATTTTAAAACACATATTTTCAATTCAGTTATTGTGTCAGTGGTCCCCAAGACCACTGTCAGGTTCAATGATTTGCTATGAATACACAGGACTCAACATACAATCATACTTATTTATTTATTACAGTGAAAGGATACAAAACAAAATGAGGAAAGGGAAAAGGCTCAAAGGACCAAGTCTCACCACGGGACCCAGGATCCCCTGATCCCGTCTTCCCCCAGCACAGTACCCAGTATCCACTAATCTAAAAGCATGAGGGTGGGATCCCTGGGTGGCGCAGCGGTTTGGCGCCTGCCTTTGGCCCAGGGCGTGATTCTGGAGATCCGGGATCGAATCCCACATCGGGCTCCCGGTGCATGGAGCCTGCTTCTCCCTCTGCCTGTGTCTCTGCCTCTCTCTCTCTCTCTCTCTGATGACTATCATAAATAAATAAATAATTAAAATAAAATAAAATAAAATAAAAGCATGAGGGTGACAGCATGTGCATGTGATCTTGACCAGGGAAGCTCATTAGGGATTCCAAGGTGTGTATTAGGGGCTCCTTACATAGGTACTCTATGCTTAGCACTTACCAAAATTCTAGATTTCCAGAAAGAAAGCTGGTATTCAGCATAAACCACATTTTTTACACAGTTTTGGCATGATGAACCATTCCTATCACTTAGGGAAAATTTCATATTAATGTAGAGAACTATTTATCAACTAATTTCCCAGACACCAACCAAGCACCAGTATTGTAAGCCAGGCTTCCTAAGGAGAGCAATCTCAACACTACTTCATTAATTCTGCACAGTCACCTTTATATATCCTGTTTCCACAGCTTGGATTGTCTTTCCAGTCTTGAAGACTTATCTCAAACACTGCATTTTCCATTAAGCTTTTCTTTTTCTCTTAACAGGAAATAACTCTTCCTCCCTTGAATCCCATTAGCATTTGAACATGACTCATGGTAATGACCTCACTTTATTTTGTATAATAACTATTGATTATTTTCATTCCTCATGTCTTTCCACTGTGGCAAAGTATAAGATGGCTTTATGGGGCCAAATCCCAGTTCTCTCAGATGATTTCCAAGGTGAATGAACTCTAGTTATAGTTATGGGAGTTGAAAAGTAGCTTCTCTCTTCCTGGGTTTGAATTCTAACTTCATTTAAAGCTGTGTGGTCTTGGTCCTGTTTCTTAGCTTCTCTGAGCCCCAGTTATCTCACCTGCAAATTTGTTAGAATTATGCCAAATACTGTATGGAAAAATAGCTTGGCAAATAGTCCCTCAATACATTTCATTTCCTGTCTTTCTCCTTTCTACCTTAGAAGGTCACCAGGCACACAAATTGAATTGTCCCTCTAATTTTGGACTTACTTGACTGAAATTCAGCTGTGTGAACCATGGCCCCTCTTGACACTACTTCCCTCTGTTGCTCTACAATCAACTCAGGTTTGTTGAGTTGAGTATCAGAGGTCAGGGATATTGGAGAAAGTTCATCTGATCAGCCCAGTCTGAAAGCATTCAAGGCTTAATTGCAGAGAAATGAAACATCTTCATATTCTACAGAGCATATTCAACAAACCAGAAGTGATGAGGTAGAGAGGGGTGGGTATTCGCATCAGGGAAATGGTGCAGTGTGAGGTCCCGCCTAATACATGAAGAGATTTGGGCAAGTAAACCAGACCAAAGAGGACTCTAGGCAAGGGGACTTGTAGAAGCAGAGAGCTGGCAGGGTGAATTAACCTATGATATTGTGAGGATGAAAAAATGTGTGAGTTAGAACAGAAAGGTTGTGATGAAGGGCTATGAGCAAAATGTATGTAGGTCATTTGAGGACATATTCCCAAAGGGAAAATAAACATTTTCCTCCATTAAATAAATACTTTAAGTAAAAAATAATTTTGTGCAAGTGTATCTTCCTGTTACAATTAGATTTAAAAAGTAATTGTGTGCAAATGAGCACAAAGGATCTTTTCGGGTCATGAAAATGTTCTAAAACTACTATAGTAATAATTTAATTATATACTTCAAATGGGTAAACTTTATGACATGTAAATCATCACAGTAAAGTGGTTTTGACAAAAAGATAATTGGACAAAAGAGTGCATTAAGTTATGAGCTCTGATTGCCAATTCATGCTAGGTCTATATGATTTCTAGTAATCTCAGTTGCTCAAAGCAGACCCTTGATTCATACTTATTGAGTGAATACATGTTTTACAGGCAACTAAATTATATGCAGTGCCAAATAAATATTTTCTTCATTATCTGTTTTATACATAGGCTATTCAGGAAATTTTCCCTTTTAAATGTGTCTTTTAAATTCCTGTTACAATTTTTGGAAAATGATTTTGTTTAAAAAAATTCTTTTCTAAGAGAAAAGCTTTGAAGGTACAGTCATGGCATCTATCTACACCAACAATGATTTAGGCTGAGATCTAAACTAACAGGCAGCAAGTGTATCTGGGCAAGGAAACTATCAAAAATCCTTCCAACCATTTTCTATTATGATATTCTTAATCATGAGAGAAGACAAGTAGGAAAACATAGGAAGAAACCACATTGAAATGATTACTGTATGTGGGATAACATACCATGAGAAGAAGAAAAAAGAATCACAAAACACTTATTTAAAAAATAAAATGTGTCCTCTCAGACTGGCAACGTATTGTAGAGCTTGATGGTCTCAGACACCATATAAAAGCACAGTGCTGGGCTGTCATCTAGTGGCTGAATTGCAAATGATAGATACGAATGTTAAGAAATTGAAGCAGTATTTCTTATCAGAATCTACTCTAGAATTGACTAGTCTTAAATCATTTTATTTGTTTCTTTGTGCATTTCAGATCCTCTCATGATTGCTGGTTATTTTTCTAGTGCTACAAACCCTGGAGGCCAAATATCCAAATAAATTAAGTCTATCTTTGTCAGAGTCTTATAAATCCTTTTTTTAAAAATATATATCCTCTTAAAATTTTGCTTTTATTTGGAAGTGCCTGGGTGGTGCAGGCGGTTGAGCCACTGACTCTTGGTTTTGGTTCAGGTCGATCTCGGGGTTGAGAGATCGAGCCCCGCATTGGGCTCCACATTCAGCTTAGAATCTAGTTGAGATTCTCTCCCTCTCTCTCTGCCCCTCCTATTTGTGCTCTCTCTCTCTCTAAAATAAATAAATCTTTTTTAAAAAAGGGTTTTTTGTTTGAATATAGTTGACACACAATGTTAAATTAGCTTCAGGTATACAATTTAGTGACTTGACAAGTTTATGTGTTATGCTATGTTCATCACAGGTGTAGTTATCATCTGTCCTGTCATGTTGCCATTACAACATCATTTACAGTATTTTTTATGCTGTAGCTTTTATTCCTGTACTTTACTCATTCCATTACTGGAAGGCTATATTTCCCCCCTCCCCTTCACACATTTTGCCCAATCTCCCACCTCCTTATGGCAACCATCAGTTTGTTCCCTGTATTTTTTCTCTGGTTCTGTTTTTGTTTATTTATTCATTTGTTTGTTTTTTAGAATACACTTATGAGTGGAATCATTATATTTCTCTTTCTCAGTATAACTTATTTCACTTAGCATAATACCCTCTAGGTCTATCCATGTTGTCACAAATGGCATGATCTCACCCTTTTTTATGGCTGCATAATACTTCTTTTTTTAAAGACTTTATTTATTTATTCATGGGAGATACAGAAAGAGAGAGGCAGAGACACAGGCAGAGGGAGAAGCAGGCTCCATGCGGGGAGCCCAACATGGATGGGACTCAATCCCAGAACTCCAGGATCACGCCCTGGACTGAAGGTGGCACTAAACTGCTAAGCCATCCAGGCTTCCCAATACTTCATCTTCTTTATTCATCTATTTATGGACACTGAGATTGCTTTTATATCTTGGCTATTATAAATAATGCTGCAATAAATGTAGTGACACATCTTTTTGGATTAGTTTTTTGTTTTCTTTGGGGAAATACTCATAAGTGGAATTACTGGATTATATGGTATTTCTATTTTTGATTTTTTGAGGAATCTCCATACTGTTTTCTACAGTGGCTGCAACAGTTTACATTCCCAAAAGTTCATGAGGGTTCCTTTTTCTCTATATCCTTGCCAACATTTGTTATTTCATTTTTATTTCAAATCTTTTTTTTCCTCCTTTGTCTCCACACATTGAAACCCCATCTCCTCCTCTACCCCTTATATGCCCACAGGTCAACCCTAGCTTAATGAGGTATTCAGAGGAAAGCTGCTGACCACAACAAAGTGGGCATGGCTGCTGGCTTTAGATTAATTGGATTGGTTAAACAAATAAATCCCTAATCAAAAGTTGAGACACAATGACAAATATTGTAATATTGTCATTTCAGGGGAAAATATTCAGAGGCAGCAGTTGCTTCTAAGAGCTCCTCTTAAGCCTGGCTCTGCCTCCAGAGTGTGTTTAAGGAGAGGTAGGAGGGGAAGTTAAACCTTCTTTTTCAACTTTGAAAAACAAGCTCAGGGAAGCAGACACCCACACTCACTACCCTGCAGTGAACACAAGAGCCCAGCAGTTGAAGGAGGTAGGAGCAATTGTCATTGATATGCATGAAAGATGTGAAAATCTAGGTGAGATCCAGGGCTACTACCCAGTAAGCTTCCCAATTCACCCACCCTGTGGCCCAATAGGCATTTTTATTATGTTTCTTGTTTCTGTTCTTCCTTTAACAGCCTCCATTCCCTCAACTCTTCTAAACAATAGAAATTGTATCATAAGCCCAGAGGAGTAGCGCTTCGTATCATGCCTTGTCAGTCATGCAAGTAGAGTCTTGTTTTGATCAAACAACCTATACCAGGCACGGGTCAAGCATTTTATTTCCTTTCCTTTGGTTGTTGTTCTAAGTGCACATTCCTAAGGCAGAGGAAGGAGCAATAACAAACACGTCTGAGAATAATTTTGTGGTTGACTCAGCAGCATAGTATTATATTAACAAAAAAGAATGAAATGCACAGATAATCCAGAATTTTAGAAATCACCCTAAGTGGAACTTTCTTAGGGAGGAGGAATCAACCAAAAGACCTTAAATGACCCAAAATCACACAAAACAGTGTCAGGAGCCAGAGCAAAACTAGAGGCCAGAGCTCTAGATACACCATAGACTTTATTTCATTAGATACATGTGTGCTTTTAGCTTTAGTGTATCATAGGAAAATACTATATCTAAAATATACCTTAATAGGGAAATTTCTTTTCTAAGTTTGGTATACTGTTAATGAAAACATACTCTACACAACCATATCCAAATATTTTCTCTCATGATCTAAGATCCTGAGTACTCTCAGGTCAACTCTTGGGTGCAAAAGTCACTGCTTTGAATTTTAAAGAATAAATGTATGTACATGCACTTTTACATCAATGTTGGGCTTCAGATTTGTTGTTTTTTTCTACAAAGTTCTACTTTAAGCAGACTGTCTTAGCTGCATGTATAAAAATAGAAATGTCTATTAACTTGCCTTAATTGTAATAGTTCTATTTTTTATTACTTTAAATCATATGAAATGGCTATTGTTTCTAGTCAAAAAAAATCATTGAATATCAGCAGATTTTAATGTTCAACCTAAAATATTGGGTAAAGAGCAAAAATTTAGAGAACTTAGTTTGTGAAAGAATTGTTTACATAGGCCTAACACTTTTTCACTAAACTTTTTTGCTTTTATTCACAAAATCTTGCCCTGATATTCTAGAAGTTCTTCAGGTGTTACCATAAGAATTACTTTTGTAGAAAATAAGATACAACATAAAGAGTTCCCAATAATTTCTGCATTTACTTTTTCTCCTCCCAAAAGAAAGTAATATCTTAATGAGATTGAACAATCATCCTTCCATCACATTGGAGCAAACATCAATAAGTTAAGGAAATGAGAGAAGAAATATATTTATTTAATAAATAAGTCTATTTATTTCATATGAATCATCTCATTATGTAGTTCCAGTTGAGTCTGCTGACTCTGCCAGGCTGATGTTAGTTTTTACCTATTTATTCTTATAAAAGCCACAGCTCTTCTCTTTTTAAAGCCTTTCTGCAATCTGAATGGGATGTTCATAAAGCCTAATATAAATCTAAGAGAGAAAGTTATAAAATTCTTAGAATAAAAAGAGGCAAAACAATATGTTCTCTAGGTAAGTCTCACATTTTCTGTGTCATGTTCTGTATAAAAAACATAAGTGGTTTCTCTTCACATGAGTGTACATGTAACTATGTGCATAAACCATAGAAAAAACACAGTTTGTTAAGCTTTTCCATCATTCTGTCAAAAAGCATAATTATCTAATGGGCATCCAACCACACCAAAATATGGCTTAAAGGTTTATTGATTTGGATGTAGTGACATAGAAGGTAGTCTATGATATGAGCGAAAAATCAAGTTGCAGAAAATACATGCAGCATGATACTATTTTTATAAAACAAAAACTGCACACAACCAAAAACAAATGCATATAATCAAAGATGTTAGAATTCCACTCTGAATATGGAATTGAGGAGTCATGACTCAAAGTACTTCTGTATTGTTTGCATTTTTACAATGAGCATATATTATTTTTATGATGAAGTAAATATGTTTCCGTGTTTCAGTTCCATGGCCTTGAATACTTCTCTGTTCTCTGGACTAATGAAGTTCTGTTCATCTCATAAGATCCAAATCAAATGCTTCATTAATGTCTTATCAATAAAAAGCAATTTCTTCCTATACCAACTTGGTAGCATCTTGTATTTATTCACCTCTATCCTAGCAGTTAATGAAAGGAGCTGTTATATTTCTATTCTGATATCTCCGCATCACCTGTCCTGAGCATATTATCTTGTCCTTAGTAGAGGTTAATAAATATTAAGTGAAAGTTTATGTAAGTAGTAGGTAGCTAGATGAAATTCAAATTCAACTCATTTAGGCTGTCAGACAATATTAAGCACTAGCCTCTGATACCTGCCCTCAGGGGACAGGAATGAAAAATGTCACCCCTGCCCTGCAGGAACTGAGAGTTTATTTAGGGAGATGATCACAACAAACTATTACAATACATTTTAAAGACTTATGATAAAAATGAGCACATATTTGGGCAGCTAGGCCAGAAAGATGAGGAAAGAAAAATATTTAAGATGGAAGAAATGAAACTGAAGCTAAATAACTAAGGATAAATAGAAGTTCAAAAGAAGATGGGGGCAGAAAGAGGTTCTAGGCAGATTCCTGAGAACACTCATCCGAGTTCCCTGCCCCTGGCTGGAGTGAAGGCACCTACTGGGGAATTGGTTTGAGCCAGGGTCAGAGAGGCAGGAGGGACCAAGTCAAGGTGAGTCTTGTTTGTCACTCCAAAGAGTTTGGATTTGATGCTGTTGTCAATGAGAAAGTTGTGATAGCATAATTTATAAATTATGGAAAGAATATTTTACCCCACACCATTTCCTATACTTGTTGTTGGACAGCACTGTATGACGAAAAACAAGCAATGTGTATTAACAAGCATCATTTTTCTCTTAAATTTGTTATTTTCCATTTTGGAACAAGTTACAGCCTAAAGCAAGTAACAAAAACAAAACTCTGAAGAGGAAGAACAACTGAATTTCCAGTGATACTACCTTATAATATTTAAAATGGCTTAAGTATTAACAACAACAAAAAAAAGTATGACGCATACAAAGAAACGCTAGCAATGAGCAAATGAAAAGTAAATTTAAATAGTATCCAAAAGGGGCACCTGGGTGGCTCAGCGGTTGAGCATCTGACTTTGGCTCAGGGCATGATCCTGGGGTCCTGGGATCAAGTCCCACATCGGGCTCCCCACAGGGAGCCTGCTTCTCCCTCTACCTGTGTCTCTGCCTCTCTCTCTCTGTGTCTCTCATGAATAAATAAATAAAATATTTTTAAAATCTAGTATCCAAAAGAATAAAATACTTAGGAATAAATTTAAATAGGTAGGTGAAAGACTTGTATCCTGAAAACTGCAACACAACGCTAAAAGAAATTAAAGAAGACACAAATAAACAAAAAAATACATGTTGTATTCATGGGTTGAAAGACCTAATATTATTAAGATGGTAATATTAGCCAAAGTGATCTGCAGATTCAGTGCAATCTGGTTTTTTTTTATTATTATTAGATTTATTTATTTATTTATTTGAGATACAGGAAAAGAAAGAGAGAGAGAGAGAATAAGGGAGGGGCAAAGGGTGAGGGAGGCAAAGTCCCAAGCAGACTACATACTGAGAGCAGAGCCTGATGCCAGGTCTATCCCATGACCCATGAGATCATGACTTGAGCCAAAACCAAGAGTTGGACACTCAGTGAATTGCATCAGCCATCACCTCTTGGTGCAGTCTTTATCAAAACCCCAATGGTGTTTTTTTTTTCTTTTTTCAGAAATGGAAAAGCTGATCCTTAAATTCATGTGGAAATCTAATGGGCCCCAAATAGGCCAAACAATCTTGAAAAAGAACAAAATTGGAGACCTTACACTTCTTGATTTCAAAACTAACTACAAAGCTACAGTAAACAAAATGGCATACTAGAATAAAGATAGACATATAGAACAATGGAATAGACGAGAGTCTAGAAATAAACCCATACGTTTATGACCAATTGATATTTTTTAAAAATTTTATTTAAATTCAATTAAAAAAATTTTTAAACTCAATTCAACATAAATTTAATTTAGTCAACATATACTAAATTATTAGTTTTAGGAGTAGAATTTAGTGATTCATCAGTTGCATATATCATCCAGTGCCCTCCTAATGCCCATCACCCAGGTACCCCAGCTCCCCTCCCCCTCCCACCTATCTTGTTTCTTATAGCTAAAAGTCTCATAGTTTGTCTCTCTCTGTTTTTATCTTATTTTATTTTTCCTTCCCTTCCACTATGTTCATCTGTTTTGTTTCTTGAATTCCACATATGAGTGAAATCATGTTACTTGTCTTTCTCAGAATGACTTATTTTGCTTCCCATTATAACCTCTAGTTCCATCCACGTCATTGCAAATGGTAAAATTTCATGTTTTTTAATGGCTGAGTAATATTCTGTTACATATATATGATATATATCACATATATATCACATATATATATATATATATCACTTCTTCTTTATCCATTCAGCTGTCCATGGACATCTGGGCTCTTTCCTTTTTTTAGGTATTGTGGACATTGCTGCTAAAAAACATTGGGGTGGGTTCATGTACCTCTTTAAATCACTATGGTTGTAGCCTTTGAATAAATACCTAGTAGTGCAATTGACGGGGCATATGATAATTCTTTTTTTAGATTTTGAGGAACCTACATACAGTTTTCCAGAGTGGCTGCACCAGTTTGCATTCCCACCAAAGGTGTACAAGGGTTTCCCTTTCTCTGCATCCTCACCAATATCTGTTGTTTCCTGAGTTGTTCATTTTAGTCATTCCAACCACTGTGAGGTGGTAGCTCACTGTGGTTTTGATTTATATTTCCCTGATGCTGAGTGATATGGAGCATTTTTTCACATGTCTGTTAGCCATTTGTATGTCTTCTTTGGAGAAATGTCTATGCATGTCTTCTGCCCATTTCTTGACTAGATTTTTTGGTTTTAGGGTGTTGAATTTGACAAGTTCTTTATAAATTTCAGATACTATCTCTTCATCTTATATGTAACTTACAAATATCTTCTCTCATTCTGTAGGTTGCCTTTTAATTTTGATGAAGAGTTCATTTATAATCTGAACTGACCCATACCAGTAAGGAAGTTGAAATATTAATCAAAAACCACCCAAAAAACAAGTGTCCTGGGCCAGATGGCTTCCCAGGGGAATTCTATCAAATGTTTAAAAAAGAAATAATACCTATTCTTCTGAAGCCGTTTCAGAAAACAGAAAGGAAAGGAAAACTTTCAAACTCTTTATTTTTTTTTTAAATGACTTAATGTGTGGTTTTATTTCATATTACACACTTATTAACTAAGCAGTTAATAATCAGATGCCAACTTTCAAACTCTTTAAATGATGCCAGCATTATCTTGATTCCAACATCAGACAAAAACCTCATCAAAAAGAATTACAGGGGTGGGGGGGTGAATGGGTGACGGGCACTGAGGGGGGCACTTGACGGGATGAGCACTGGGTGTTATTCTGTATGTTGGTAAATTGAACACTAATAAAAAATAAATATATATAAAAAAAGGAGAATTACAGACCAAAATCCCTGATGAACATAGATGCCAAAATTCTCACCAAGAGGCTAGCAAATAGGATCCAATAGTACATTAAAAGGATTACTCACCATAACCAATGGGACATGAACAGACATTTCTCCAAAGAAGACATGCACAAGGCCAACAAGCACATGAGAAAATGCTCCACATCATTTGCCATCAGGCAGATACAAATTAAAACCACAATGAGATACTACCTCACACCAGTGAGAATGGCTAAAATTAACAAGACAGGAAACAACAAATGTTGGACAGGATGTGGAGAAAGGGGAACCCTCTCACACTGTTGGTGGGAATGCAAACTGCTGCAGCCACTCTGGAAAACAGTGTGGCATTTCCTCAAGAAGTTAAAAATAGGGTTCCTGGGTAGCTCAGTCGTTTAAGCATGTGTCTTTGGCTCAGATCATGATCCCAGAGTTGGGCTCCTTGCTCCACAAGGAGTCTGCTTCTCCCTCTGCCCCTCCTCCCACTCTTTCTCTCTCATAAATAAATAAAACCTTTTTTAAAAAGTTAAAAATAGAGCTACCCTACAACCCTGCAATTACAGTAGTAGGTATTTTCCTCCAAAGATACAAATGTAGTGATCCAATGGGGCACCTGCCCAACAATGTTTGTAGCAGCAATGTCCACAGTAGCCAAACTGGAAAGATTTGAGATGTTCATCGACAGATGAATAGATAAAGAAGTTGTGGGATATATAGACAATGGAATATTACTCAGCCATCAGAAAGGATGATTATTTACCATTTACATTGACATGGATGGAACTGGAGGGCATTATACTGAGGGAAATAAGTCAATCAGAGAAAGATAATTATCATATGGTTTCCCTCATATGTGGAATATAGGAAACAGCACAGAGGATCATAGGGGAAGGGATGGAAAACTTAATGGGAAGTCATCAGAGAGGGAGATAAACCATGAGAGACTTAACTATAGGAACCAAACTGAGGGTTGCTGGAGGAGAGGTGGATAGGGGGATGGGGTACCTGTGTGATGGGCATTGAGGGCACTGGATGTGATGAGCACTGGGTGTTATACACAACAGATGAATTATTGAGCACTATATCTGAAACTAATGATTTACTCTATAATGGCTAATTCAATTTAAATGTTTTAAAAATGCAAATAAGTGAAAGGTGGACGTAGAATTTTTTTTTGAAAAATGTCTGTTTATTTTTGCTACACTACATAAAGTCCAGTTAACATGGGTTATGTTTGGAAAGTGGAGTAGACAGTGAGAGGAAACTTCCAATATCCCATTGTGCGTTGAATTTTAATCAACTGAGCAGATATTTATAACTTTCAAATAAATATTTAAAGAAAAACAGGAAAAACTCTGTGAAGTGTTTAACAGGCTTAACAGAATTGTTCAGCACAGAACTTAAGGATGATTAAAAAAAAACAAGTTGCAAAGTGTTGGTGCTCATGTCAAGCCACTCCATAATAATTCCACGGTGGAATATTGATTTTTTTAATTAAAATTTAATTAAATTTAATTAAAATTACTTAAGAAACAGCCAGTACAAGAATACTCTCTTTGTTTTGCCCATTCCTCACAAATTATTGTTTCTTTTTTAAAAAGTCTAAAAGCTGCCTATCTCGGTCACTTCTTTAGGTCCCAGATCTCTTTATATGTGTGAATCTTTTTTTCCTCCTGCTAATGTCTTTTTCCATTTCATTATTAGAACTGACAAAAGAAATCAAGAAGGGGAGGAGCGTCCCTCTCCCCACAAAAGCTTATTCTTGATGTTCTAAGTCTACATAAAAACGAAGAACAAACTGCATGAAATGAATAAATGCTAGTGGGTCCACACTTTATTAAACTGTCACTACTATTGCATTTATCTTTTGCATTAAAGCTTCATGCTTTTGCATTTCTTGCCTTTCCCAAAGGAAACCACATGGCACTTAGTAGAATCCATTTTTGCAAAAAATTGGAAACTTCAATCTGTACAACAGAGCAAATCCACGACCCTGGGGAATTGGTGACATAGAGGATTTGGTTCCTCGCTAAGATATAGACCAAGACCCATTCACTGTGGCCTGGGAGCGGCCGCAGAGGCACCCCTGCACCAGACCTGCAGAAGAGCCTGGAGCACCGCTAGAGGACTCACCCAATCTCAGCGGAGCGAGGTAGCAAGACGTGCCCAGGAGCTGCGGAGATGGCCACTCCACCTCCTCGAGCCCTCCAGGTAACCTGGGCAAGTACTCCCTTCCCACCCGCTCCCCACCTGCCACCCCCCCAACCCACCCCACCCCCCGCCCCCGCCCCCGCCCCCGCCCCGCGTCCCTAACTCCTAGATGGGAGGCGGAGGAGGCAGAGCGTGATTCCCACGCCAGACTCCTGAGCGCTGAGCAAGGCTTAGGGTGGGGTCCCAAGTGCAATGAGGGGGAACGTTTTCCAGAGAAGCTGCTTAGTATAAGAACTTTATGCTTGTGTTCACAAATATTGCACTTCTTGATGAGTATTCATAGCCTCCTTCAGTTAGAGTAGGATCCATTTTTTTAAAAATCTGTCATCGTCATAGAAGAAATGATTAATGAAAAATAATACTAAGCAAAAAAAAAAAAAAAGCTCGATATGTGTAATTAGTCAAAAGGTTGTCTCTACTATGCCCATCTCTGGAAGATGCATTGATTGTACGATAATCATTTTCTTATCTTCATTGTGTGTATTTTTGTATATTATTTCTGAATTTCCAAAAAGTTATCTTGCTTTTTTTTCCCCTTTTCCGAGGTAAAATGTTGGTCACAGATGCTATTATTTTATCATAATGCTATGCTCCATATTCTACCCTTTTATTTACATTTCACAGCTTTATTCCTAAGAAATGTGTACCTTGATTTCTTTTGGCAGTTTTGAGCTTAAAAGGCACACTAGTAGAGCAAAATCCATATTTCTGAAGTTTTATTCCAAAGAAAATTTTGTACCACAAAATTTTTCAAGCAGACAATTAGGGTTTCTACATAACCCTACATTATTTTTATAATTACAAGAGTGATAAAAATAAACTGAAACATTGTTGAGTCATCTAAAATACAGTGGACACTGAGGAAATACGGCCTCTACAAGCCTTCTGTCTCAAGTCTCAGAAGAATGATGAATTTGACTAGTTGCCAACTTGCAAGCAGCTTGGATCAACAGCAGCAGCGTGCAAGCATGGAGTTCAATGGACTTTCTGCCTAGCACCAACCTTACCAAACAGCTGTGTACAGAATAGTGTTACTGTAACCGTGCCAGTAGCAATCATTAAAAAAAAAAAAGAAAGAAAATTATGTAATGTGCCTAAATTCCTCCTTCCCCTTTAAAAAATCTAAATCTGTGTCTCCCAAATTGCAATTCCAAACACCCACCCTTAGTTTTACAGCTTTGCTTGATTGTTTTACAGCCTTGCCTTTTCTTATTTGGCAAGAGTAACTGTAATTTTCCTTAATATTTCTAATATCCTGACCATATTCAAGTTTCACTGACATCTTCCATTTTTAAAATGCAGAAAAGCCGTAGAAATCACCTCAAGCTCAGGGGACAAAGTTCATAAGGAATATAGTCCTGAATCGCACCCACTCATACACAGAATTCTGGAACCATTCTCTTTGGCTCCTTGGAATCATGGATCCCTCATTCCACCTCTATCCTCAGAGACTCAAGTATTTGCTGGCTGGGTATCTCCGAGCTCTGGTGTCTTTGCACCTGTGGAGGGTTGGCACTTCAGCTGACAAGGTAGCGGAGCATGAATTCTCTGAGGCCAGGAGACCACCTGGTATGGTCCTTGGAAGTCCCAGTTACCCCCTTAGGGGTAACTTAGTCACAACCCTTAGGACCTTTTCGAGACCAAAGGCAGGGGGAGTGACTCCAGCTCTGGGGATGCAGGTGGGGCAGAGTCTTCCTCAGAAGCAGGTGCTCGTGAGAACCAGGGTGCATGGGGACTATGTGCCTGAGTTCTATGTCTGTCACCTGTAAGGCAGGTGACAAATCCAAAAGGACAGAAGGAACCTGGCTAAGTCTGGTTTCTTACCTGAAAACAAGGACATTTATAATGACTGTCTCTTGGCAATTTGAAAAATGTCACCTGTAAAGCATGTAGCCAAGTATCTTCACTAAGAATAGTGGTAACAGCTGTTACTTTTGTTGAGTAGTTATTAAATCGACAACTATCCTGTGAGGCAGAATTATTTACATTTTTAGAAAATACTTCATTATTTAAAAAACAAGCTGAGGCTCAGATTGGTGAAATGATATGCTCGGGTCACAGGCTGGCCAGTGAAGCAGCTTACATGCAAATGTGTTGTTTTATACCCAATCTTGCACTCTTTCTAATATCACAGCATTAGGAAACTCAACTGTCCCTAAATCCGCAAGGGTAAAATTCTAAGTAAATATGGTTGAACTCTCACCACATGACAAATGTATTTTGAGATTTCTAGTGTCTCTTCAGATCCCTTGGGTCATATTAAGATTTTGGTCCCCTCTGCTCTACAAGTGGTTTATGTTTTAACTCCGATATTCCAGGAGAATATGGCTTGTGACTTTAAAATTAATTTGAGGGGGATCCCTGGGTGGTTCAGCGGTTTAGCGCCTGCCTTTGGCCCAGGGCGTGATCCTGGGGTCCCGGGATCAAGTCCTGCATCGGGCTCCCTGCATGGAGCCTGCTTCTTCCTCTGCCTGTGTTTCTGCCTCTCTCTGTCTCTCATAAATACATACATACATACATACATACATACATACATAAAATTAATTTGATTCCCAGGCTCAGGTGCCAACTCCCTTGGAACAAAGCCACTCTTGTAGGAAGGCAAGGGGGGCGGGGAAGCCTCCGATAACAAGAATCTTACCTGGAAGATAGCATCCTTTTTAATTGTAGATTTCTCTACAGGGCTTCAGAGAAGAAGGGAGCAGACACTAGATTTTCATGGCCAGAAGCAGCTCTTGATCCCTCTACCCAAAATGAGCCAGTCTAAGTGATAATGCCACCTCCAGAAGCCACCACACTATGTGTCAATGAGGGTTTTGAACTACCCTTGAGAAGATCAAGGTGAGCGGGGTGGCCCAGGGGCAAGCCGCTTAAGGAAAGTCCATTTTGCTGGAGAGCTAGTGAGGGTAGGGTCTTGGTGTAAGGAATAATCAGGCGGAGGGAGGAAATTCTGTCTCCACTGTCCCTGAAAGTCCCCTAGTCCCTTCTTCACTCTTTATAAATGCTGTGCTGCTTTCACACATGTATACTAGTACATGTATACTGACCTCACAGAATCCCAGAATGATAGTTCCATGGTCATCTTTGTCTCATTTGAAAGCTTTAAAGAAATTGGGCCTCCAAACATCAGTGAATTGTCCAGGGATAGATACCCAGGTTGTGACAAAGCCAGGAGGTAAAAACTGCTCTTCTTTCTCTTTCACAGGTAAGTCACCAAAAGCATCTTACTATAAGAGTCTTATGAGAAAGTTCAACCCATTTAAAAGTTCTTTAAAAAAAAAAAAAAAAAACTTGCCTTACAGTACCCCATAACAATTTTTATGAAAGAATAAGTAGCTTCCCACCAGCTGCTATTTGCATAGATTTGATTTTAGTCATAGATATGCATTGAGTTATATCAAATACTTTTCTGTATCTACAGCAATATTTAGCTTATTTGCTTATCTTTTCATGTACTTTAATTTTAATAATCCTGTTTTCTTAGTTTTTCTGTTAATCATAAACACACATAAATTATTAAGTAAATAGGAAAAAAGTTTTTATGCAACTCAAACCTTAAGTTCCCGTGATCACTTCATATCCATACATGAATGAGTAGTGCCACCTGGTCCTTCCTGTGCTTTTTCAAGTTTCAAGGCTCTTTCCCTGTAGGGGGGACCACTCTCCAGCAAGGGTGTGTTTTTGGGGAGGTGAATGTAGGAGTTGTAAGGTAGGCCTGATCTCAAGACCCCATCCTCTTTCTGTCCCCTCAGCTGGACCCTCACAGTTCTCTACCCTCTCCCAAGGCTCAGAAAAAGAATGTATCTCAAGTGAGCCTTATGTTCATTCTTCATTTTGTATTATAATGGATTTATGAAGTTTAGAAGGTCCATGTATTAAATGGAAAAGTAAGAATAAAAATAGATCAAGTTAATCTTGAGGGAAATCATATACAATTTCCCCATTAACTCTGATGTTTGCTGTTGGCTCTTGGTAGGTAACCTTTGCCAGAATAAGTAAGTTACCTCTAATTTGCTTAAATTTCAACTTAGTCATAAATGTACAATGAGTTATATTGAGTACTTCTTCTGTATCTATTGAAGGAAAGGTATAATTTATTTTCTTTATAAATATTATGAATAGTATGATGGAGTTTCTAACATAAACTTATTGAATTACTGCATAGAACCTACTAGCTATTGAGTATGGTGAGTTGTGCTATATTATATACATATGAATATTGTGAGGGGCTTTTCCCCAATACTTTTTTTTTTAATTTTTATTTCTATATAACAAGTTAGTTAAGTCTATAATTTTTTAACATGCATGCCCAATTATGGTATCATGTTTTTTAGGCTCACAAAAGGAATTAGGATACTTTCTTGCCCTTTCTTTTCTCTACTTTGTTTTTTCTAATAATTTATATGAGAAAATTACCTCTTATTTGTAGATTTTCTGAAACTTATACTGAGGGTCTTGTGGGGGCTACAGAATCACACAAAACTGAAGATTTTGATTATTGAACGACTTTATTAAGTGATCATGGGTTTATCCTTCTACTTTTTAATATTTGTCATTACAAATTCATAAAGAATTATAGTTTTTTGTTTTTAATGTATTTTATAAATTTATATTATTCTCATGATTTTTTTTAAATTTTTATTTATTTATGATAGTCACACAGAGAGAGAGAGAGGCAGAGACATAGGCAGAGGGAGAAGCAGGCTCCATGCACCGGGAGCCCAACGTGGGATTCGATCCTGGGTCTCCAGGATCGCGCCCTGGGCCAAAGGCAGGCGCCAAACCGCTGCGCCACCCAGGGATCCCTAGTCTCATGATTTTAACGTTATTTTATCTGGTATAAAAACAATTCCTATTTTCATTATTTTTGAAATTTCATTTTAATACAGAGACTGAATTTTTTAAAAAAGCAAAATATGTTCATCTATTCATAAGGTTATAAAATCTAAAAAGGTATTGCAGTTTGAGAGGTCTGCAAGTTTAATCATTTCCTAGAAGGATTTACAGAACTCAAAAAATTCATTGTACTTAAGGATATGGTTTATTACACAAAAAAGATACAGAAAAATCAGCAAAGGAAAGATACACATAGCCCAGAATCCAGAAGAGACCAGAGGTCAACTTTTCAGTTGTCCTCTCCTGGTGGTCATGTGGGCACTGCATACTTCCAGCAACAATATGTGGCAGCAAACATGGAGTATCACTAGCCAGGAAGCCCACCCAAGCCTTGATCTCCAGAAATTTAATTGGCAATTAGTCACATGGGCATGGCTGACTTCCCACATGGCTGACCTTTGTCTCCAGAGGTCACACTGAATAAATAAAGATTTTATTTATTTATTTATTGAGACACACAGAGAGAGAGAGAGAGAGGCAGAGACACAGGCAGAGGGAGAAGCAGGCTCCACCTGGGAGCCCAACCTGGGATTCACCTCGGGTCTCCAGGATCACACCCCTGGCTGCAGGCGGTGCTAAACCGCTGCGCCCCTAGGGCTGCCCAGAAACTACTTTTATTGTAAGTTTTTTGTATATCCTTCCATTGTTTAATTATGAAAAAGGCAAGCAAATATGGTTACATATACCCTAATTCTTAGTCAACAATCTGTACACTATATACCCTGTTCCATACCTTGGTTTTTTGTTTTTTTTTTTTTTTACATAAAGTATTCTAGACACTTTTCCTATCAGTATTTAGTGAAATTCTTTATTTTCTTTCTGAAACTGCACTGTATTCCATTTTATGAAAGTACCATTGATTTTTTTTTCAACGTATTGAAAAGCTTAAGAATAATACTTAAATTGTTTACAATGAATGACTTTATATATAGATACTTCCAAATGTGTGTGTACAAGGGTAGGGGAAGGAGAATTACAGGATAAATGCTAGAAATTGGGTTACTTGGTCAGGGGTAAATGCATTTTTAGTTTTGATAAATACTGCACTGTCTCCCATAGAGATTGTAACATTTTGCATGCAAAGTATTTGTTGATTCATCATTCATTTAATTTAGACACTGGGGGGCAAGATGATGGAAGAGTAGGGTCCCCAAGTCACCTGTCCCCACGAAATTACCTAGATAACTTTCAAATCATCCTGAAAACCTACGAACTCGGCCTGAGACTTAAACAGAGAACAGCTGGAATGCTACAGTGAGAAGAGTTCCTGCTTCTATCAAGGTAGGAAGACGGAAAAAAATAAATAAATAAAAAGCATCCAAGGGGGAGGGGCCCCGCCAGTAGCTGGGCTAAGGCCTCGGGGCAAGTGCCCCCAGGACAGGAAAGCCCCGTCCAGTCCTGGAGAAGCAGAAGCTTCACCAATCTTCCTGGAAGGAAAGGCGCTCCCAGGGAGTTGGAGCAGGGTCCCAGGAGGGGCAGGGATGCCCTCAGGCTCCCAGGGGCACTAACAGAGGATGGGTGCCCCAGGGGGAGAGCACGCTACACACCACGGAGGAGCTCCCTAAAGGGCTGTAGCACGTGCCCCACTTGACCTGGGAACAGCTCGGAGGCGGCTCGGCCCGGAGGGGGCTGCGCTGCAGGGAGCCGCAATTCCAGCAGCGCAGGCCGGAGCCCAGGGAGCCGGGGGACCCAGCCCAGGATCCACGCTCCCCCCGGGGACAGGCAGAGGCCGGGAGGGCACGGGACAGCAAGGAAGCTCCTGCCACTGGGCGCCCTGAGCTGTGCAGATCAGCGCCTCCACCCCCCCCCCCCCCGCCCCCCGTAGCATCCAGTCCCCTGCGTACTGGGAGCTGCGGTAGTTACTGCAGGAGCTGACTCCAGGGCTAGAGAGCTGGCCACCGCCACTGTTGTTCCTCCTGGGGCCTCAAGGATAAACTGAAACTCACAAAGGCCTCACAGGATAAACAGGATAAACAACTCCCACTGAGCCGTGCACCAGGCAGGGGGCTGAGCAACTCCCCCAGGTGCTCACACCTGAGAATCAGCACAGCAGGCCCCTCCCCCAGAAGACCAGCTAGAAGGACAGGGGAAAGGAAAGTTATAGACCAAGCGGCACTGGAAAGTTCCAGAGGAAGACGAGGGATTTAGACTATACAGAATCAGAAGATACTGCCCCTTGTTTTGTTTTGGTTTGGTTTGCGTCCCCCTCAACACCCCCCCTTTATTTCTTTTTTTCTTCTTCTTTTTTTTCTATTCTTTTCTTTTTTGTCTTCTCTCTTTTACTCCTTTTCCCAGTACAACTTGTTTTTGGCCACTCTGCACTGAGCAAAATGACTAGAAGGAAAAACTCACCTCAAAAGAAAGAATCAGAAACAGTCCTCTCTTCCACAGTTACAAAATTTGGATTACAATTCAATGTCAGAAAGCCAATTCAGAAGCACTATTATAAAGCTACTGGTGGCTCTAGAAGAAAGCATAAAGGACTCAAGAGACTTCAAGGGCAGAATTTAGATCTAATCAGGCAGAAATTAAAAATCAATTAAATGAGATGAAACCCAAACCAGAGGTCCTAATGACAAGGGTTAATGAGGTAGAAGAACGAGTGAGTGACATAGAAGACAAATTGATGGTAAAGAGGGAAACTGAGGAAAAATAAAAACAATTAAAAGATCATGAGGATACATTAAGGGAAATAAATGACAGCCACAAAAGGAAAAATCTACATTTAATGGGGGTTCCCGAGGGTGCTGAAAGGGACAGAGGTCCAGAATATGTATTTGAAAAATCATAGCTGAGAACTTCCCTAATTTGGAAACAGAAACAGGCATTCAGATCCAGGAAATAGAGAGGTAGCCACTAAAATAAATAAAAACTGTTCAACACCCCGACATTTAATAGTGAAACTTGCAAATTCCAGAGGTAAAGATCCCTAAAGCAGCAAGAGACAAGAAATCTCTAACTTTTATGGGCAGAAATATTAGATTAACAGCACAACTCTCCACAGAGACCTGGCAGGCCAGAAAGGGCTGGCAGGATATATTCAGGGTCCTAAATGAGAAGAACATGCAGCCAAGAATACTTTATCCAGCAAGGCTTTCATTCACAATAGAAGGAAAGATAAAAAGAGCTTCCAAGATAGGCAGAAACTGAAAGAATATGTGACCACCAAACCAGCTCTGCAAGAAATATTAAGGGGGACTCTGTAATAGAAAGAGGAAATCCAAAGAAACAATCCACAAAAACAGGGACTGAATAGGTATCGTGATGACACTAAATTCATATCTTTAAATACTAACTCTGAACGTGAATGGGCTTAATGACCCCATCAAAAGGTGCAGGATTTCAGACTGGATAAAAAAGCAAGACCCATCTATTTGCTGTCTACAAGAGACTCATTTTAGATATAAGGATACCTACAGCCTGAAAATAAAAGGTTGGAGAACCATATACCATTCAGATGGTCCTCAAAAGAAAGCAGGGGTAGTCATCCTTATATCATATAAACTAAAGTCTATCCCAAAGACTGTAGTAAGAGATGAAGAGGGACACAATATCATACTTAAAGGATCTATCCAACAAGAGGACTTAATAATCATCAATATATATGCCCCGAATGTGGGAGCTGCCAAATATATCAATCAATTAAAAACCAAAGTTAAGACCTACTTAGATAATAATACACTTATATTTGATGACTTGAATGTGGCACTTTCTACAATTGACAGGTCACTGAGCACAACATCTCCAAAGAAACAAGAGCTTTAAATGATACACTGGACCAGATGGATTTCACAGATATCTACAGAACTTTACATCCAAACACAACTAAATACACATTTTTCTCAAGTGCACATGGAACTTTCTCCAGAATAGACCACATTCTGGGTCATAAATCAGGTCTTCACCGATACCAAAAGATTGAGATCGTCCCCTGCATATTTTCAGACCATAATGCTTTGAAATTAGAAATAAATCACAAGAAGAAGTTTGGAAGGATTTCAAACATGTGGAGGTTAAGAACCATCCTGCTAAAAGATGAAAGAGTCAACCAGGAAATTAGAGAAGAATTAAAAAGATTCATGGAAACTAATGAGAATGAAGATACAACCATTCAAAAATCTTTGGGATACAGCAAAAGCAGTCCTGAGGGAGAAATACATCGCAATACAAGCATCCATCCAAAAACTGGAAAGAACTCAAATACAAAAGCTAACCTTGCACCTAAAGGAGCTAGAGAAAAAACAGCAAAGAGATCCTACACCCAGCAGAAGAGAGTTAATAAAGATTCGAGCAGACTCATGAAAGAAAGACCTGAGGAACTGTGGAACAGATTAACAAAACCATGAGTTGGTTCCTTGAAGGAATTAATAAGATAGATAAACCATTAGCCAGCCTTAAAATCATGAATGCGAAAGGAGAGATCACCACCCATAGCAAGGAAATACAAACGATTTTAAAAAATGATTATGAGCAGCTATACGCCAATATATTAGGCAACCTAAAAGAAATGGATGCATTTCTGGAAAACCACAAACTACCAAAACTGGAAAAGGAAGAAATAGGAAACCTGAACAGGCCAACAACCAGGGAGGAAATTGAAACAGTCATCAAAAACCTCCCAAGACACAAAACTCCCAGGGCAGATAGCTTCCCAGAGAAATCCTATCAAACACTGAAAGAAGAAATCATACCTATTCTACTAAAGCTGTTCGGGAAGATAGAGATGGAATACTTCCAAACTCGTTCTATGAGGCCAGCATAACCTTAATTCCAAAACCAGCAAAGACCCTACCAAAGAGGAGAATTAGAGACCAATATCCCTGATGAACATGGATGCAAAAATTCTCAACAAGATACTAGCCAATAGGATCCAAGAATACATTAAGAAGATTATTCACCATGACCAAGTAGGATTTATCCCCGGGATGCAAGGCTGGTTCAACATTCGTAAAGCAATCACTGTGATTGATCATATAAGCAAGAGATAAACAAGAACCATATGATCCTCTCAATAGATGCAGAGAAAGCATTCGACAAAATACAGCATCCATTCCTGATCAAAACTCGTCAGAGTGTAGGGATAGAGGAAACATTCCTCAACATCTTAAAAGCCATCTATGAAAAGCCCTCAGCAAATATCATTCTCAATGGGGAAGCACTGGGAGCCTTTCCCCTAAGATCAGGAACAAGACAGGGATGGCCACTCTCACCACTGCTATTCAACATAGTACTGGAAGTCCTAGCCTCAGCAATCAGGCAACAAAAAGAAAAGGCATTCAAATTGGCAAAGAAGAAGTCAAACTCTCCCTCTTCGCAGATGACATGATACTCTATATAGAAAACCCAAAAGACTCCACCCAAGATTGCTAGAACTCATACAGCAATTCGGCAGTGTGGCAGGATACAAAATCAATGCCCAGAAGTCAGTGGCATTTTTATACACTAACAATGAGACTGAAGAAAGAGAAATTAAGAAGTGAATCCCATTTATAATTGCACCCAAAAGCATAAGGTACCTAGGAATAAACCTAACCAAAGAGGTCAAGGATCTATACCCTAAAAACTACAGAACACTTCTGAAAGAAATTGAGGTTTACACAAAGAGATGAAAAAATATTCCATGCTCATGGATTGAAAGAATTAATACTACGAAAATGTCAATGTTACCCAGGGCAATTCACACTTTTAATGCAATCCCTATCAAAATACCATGGACTTTCTTCAGAGAGTTGGAACAAATTATCTTAAGATTTCTGTGGAATCAGAAAAGACCCCAAATAGCCAGGGGAATTTTAAAAATGAAAACCATAGCTGGGGGCATCACAATGCCAGATTTCAGGTTGTACTACAAAGCTGTGGTCATCAAGACAGTGTGGTACTGGCACAAAAACAGACACATAGATCAATGCAACAGAATAGAGAATCCAGAAGTGGACCCTCAACTTTATGGTCAACTAATATTCGACAAAGCAGGAAAGACTATTCACTGGAAAAAGGACAGTCTCTTCAATAAATGGTGCTGGGAAAATTGGACATCCACAAGCAGAAGAATGAAACTATACCACTCTCTTGCACCAGACACAAAGATAAATTCAAAATGGATGAAAGATCTAAATGTGAGACAAGATTCCATCAAAATCCTAGAGGAGAACACAGGCAACACCCTTTTTGAACTCGGCCACAGTAACTTCTTGCAAGACACATCCACGAAGGCAAAATAAACAAAAGCAAAAATGAACTATTGGGACTTCATCAAGATAAGAAGCTTTTGCACAGCAAAAGAAAGAGCTAACAAAACCAAAAGACAACCTACAGAATGGGAGAAGATATTTGCAACTGACGTATCAGATAAAGGACTAGTATCCAAGATCTATAAAGAACTTATTAAACTCAACAGCAAAGAAACAAACAATCCAATCATGAAATGGGCAAAAGACATGAACAGAGATCTCACAGAGGAAGACATAGATATGGCCAACAAGCACACGAGAAAATGCTCTGCATCACTTGCCATCAGGGAAATACAAATCAAAACCACAATGAGATACCACCTCACACCAGTGAGAATGGGGAAAATTAACAAGGCAGGAAACAACAAATGTTGAGAGGTTGTGGAGAAAGGGGAGCCCTCCTGCACTGTTGGTGGGAATGTGAACTGGTGCAGCCACTCTGGAAAACAGTGTGGAGTTTCCTCAAAGTGTTAAAAATAGATCTGCCCTATGACCCAGCAATTGCACTGCTAGGGATTTACCTGAAAGATACAGATGCAGTGAAATGCCGGGACACCTGCACCCTGATATTTATAGCAGCAATGTCCACAATAGCCAAACTGTGGAAGGAGCCTCAGTGTCCACCGAAAGATGAGTGGATAAAGAAGATGTGGTCTATGTACACAATGGATAATTTTCAACCTTTAGTAACGACAAATACCCACCATTTGCTTCGACGTGGATAGAACTGGAGGGTATTATGCTGAGTGAAATGAGTCAATCAGAGGACAGACATTATATGGTCTCATTCATATGGGGAATATAAGAAATAATAAAAGGGAATAAAGGGGAAAGGATAAAAAGTGAGTGGGATAAAAGATAAGGATATCAGAAAGGGAGACAGAACATGAGAGACTCCTAACTCTGGGAAATGAACAAGGGGTGATGGAAAGGGAGGTGGGCGGGAGGTGGGGGTGACTGGGTGATGGGCAGTGATGGGCACTGAGGGGGGCCCTTGATGGGATGAGCACTGAGTATTATGCTATATGTTGGCAAATTGAACTCCAATAAAATAAATAATAATAATTTAGTCACTGGTAAGATAGTAGTGAACACAATAGACAAAAATCTTCATGTAGCATACATTCTAGTGACAAGTAATGGACAATAAACTTTAGAAAATATGTCATAGTATGTCAGAAGTTGAAGAATTGCCTTTGGGAAAAAATAAAGATGTAGAAGTTTCATGGAGAGGGTTTAGTAGGATAAATAATCATTTCATTTTTGTTTTGTTTTGCTTTTTAAATTTTATTTATTTATTCATGAGAGACACAGAGAGAGAGGCAGAGACAGGCAGAGGGAGAAGCAGGCTCCATGCAGGGAGCCTGATGTGGGATTTGATCCTGGGACTCCAGGATCATGCCCTGAGCCGAAGGCAGATACTTAACCACTGAGCCACCCAGACGTCCCTAAATAATCATTTAAATAATAGATAGGCTTTCATGAGAAGATATTTGAGAGAAACTTTAAAGAAAATGAAAAAAAAAGACAATGAAATAATAAGCCACTTAGATAAATAGCCATTCTCTAGATAATGTTTTATCCTGAGAAAGTAATTAGTGCAAATGTCCTGAAATAGGGTAATATCCAGGACAACAGGTGGGCCAGAGTGACTAGAGCAGAATAAGTAATGGAAGAGTAATAAAACAGACTAAGAGAGATGGGTCATGTGGGCCCTCAAGGCCATTGCAAGGAGCCGGCTGTCAATCCAGCTGTTGTGAATAGTGACATGGCATGGACCCTGAGACCACAGTTTGAGTGCAGGTGGTATATGTTAGAACAAATTCCCAGGAAAAAGGTGTGAGGAAAGAAAGATTAAAACAGGAAAAAGGGGGATCCCTGGGTGGCGCAGCGGTTTGGCGCCTGCCTTTGGCCCAGGGCGCGATCCTGGAGACCCGGGATCGAATCCCACGTCGGGCTCCCGGTGCATGGAGCCTGCTTCTCCCTCTGCCTGTGTCTCTGCCTCTCTCTCTCTGTGACTATCATGAATAAATAAATAAAATATTTAAAAAAAAAAAAATAAAACAGGAAAAAGGGGAAACAGTCAGGAATGATCATAGTGATCACAGTAGGTTGTAGGCTGTCTCTGTGGGAACACTCCAAGGAAGTACAGGAGATGCCTTTCAGAGGGTTCCTTCTGAGAAAGGAGAGAGTATTTATCACCTGATTTTTGTCCTTAGTTGACAGCTATTCTGGGCAAATTCATCCCCCTGCATGTGCTGCTGCATTAATCAGTACTAGTTCCTTTGGGCTGGTAAACTTACTGAGTGGCATCCATTACTACCTTTTAATGGCTAATGTCTCCTAAATTTTTGTCTTCATCTTAGACATCCATTGTGAGTTCCAAAGTTATATAAACAACTGTGATGTGGATAATTCCATGTTTTTGTTCATAGAAATTTTGAGTATAGTATAGTACGAGCACAATTGCCTCACTATAACCCTCTGCCCAACCCTATTCTCCTGTTCTTCCAATCTTAGTTTATGGCATAGCACCCACCCAATTGCTCAGGCATTTTCCCTCTCTAGCATTTTCTCTCTCTAGCTACCCAAGAAATTAATGACCAGAAGTTTGTAGAGGAAAATTTGTTTCTTTGCATTTTCATTGTTTCTAGAGGCCACCACCTATTCCTTGTCTGACATCCACCTTCCTCCATCTTCAGAGCCGGAATGTCACATTCCCTAAGCCATCTTTGTTGTCAGACCAAACTATGACCAAAGCTGGGAAATGTTCTCTGTTTTTAATGCTGCATGTGATTAGGATGGGCATACCTAGGTCATTTAGGAAAATATCCTCACGTCAAAGTATTTGACCATAATCACGAAGTAGGGGTGGTGGAAGGGGAGGAGGGCAGGGGTGGGGTGACTGGGTGGCAGGCACTGAGGGGGGTACTTGACAGGATGAGCACTGGGTGTTATTCTGTATGTTGGCAAATTGAACACCAATAAAAAATAAATTTATTATTAAAAAAAATTAAAAATAAATAAAAATTTTTAAAAATCACATCTATAAAGCCACTTTTGCCATGGCAAATATCTTTAGGGCACATTATTCTGTGCACAAAAATCATTATATTATTAACTGGCATTATATGTATATGATATAAATAAATACAAATTGGCAAATTGAACACCAATAAAAAATAAAAAGGACAGGAAGGTCTCCTTCCACAGGGGAAGGGGTCCTCCCTTGGCTCTAAGCCCCTGATTGCTGTTGAAAGTTCAATAAAGTGTTGTTGTGTTAAAATGCAAAAATAAATAAATAAATACATACATACATACAAATTAATTAGGGCATAAGAATAGTGTTTCTACTAGTTGTATGAGTACCCCAAAGTATAAGACAAAGTTAGGGCCATAATTATCATCTTTTGTAACATTTTGTCTGAACTCTCAACAGTAAACAGAAGCCCAAAGATATTTTCCAGGTCTCCCGTTTCTGAACTCTTCAGATTGATCAGAAATGTGCTATAACAGGCAGCAGTGTTACACAAGGATGTGACTATAAAGTTCACTCTGGAGGAGGGGAAGCCCCTGGGCCCTGCTCAGAGAACGCTGGAAAAAGATGAGATGCTGGAGAACTACAGCCTCTTGTCCCAGTGTATGAGCACACCATACCATATGATTCCTTCAAAAATATAATCTATTTGTTCTTTTTAAAAATATTAATCACATTTGAGAGGTATATTTAACAGAAAATAAAACTTAGCAATTTTTATTGTACAATTCGTTGTTTTGAGCAATATATGCACTGATTTCTAACCAAAATCATAACATAACATAATATTTCCATCATCTCAAAAAGTGTCCTTGTAGCCCTTTGCAGTCATTGACATCCTTCAACCAGCACTCCTCAGGGCCCTAGCAGCCACTGTTTGGCTTCCTGCCATAATTGTTTTAAAAACATAAAAAATTATATATAAATGGAATGATACAATGTATACTCTCCTTTGGCTTATTTCATTTGGCAGAATGCTTTTTTCCCTGCAGAATGCTTTTAGATTCATGCATGTTGTTTTGTATATCAGTAGTTTATTCTTTTTAATCCTGAGTCATGTTCATTTGTGTGCATATACCACAATATGTTATGCCCTTAACAACTGATACACATTTGGGGTGTTTCCAGTTTGAGGTCATTATGAATAAAACTAATGAATGTTTGAGTACAAATCTTCATGTGAACATGTCATTTCTCATGTATAAATACTGAAGTGTTGACTCCTGGGTTATATGCTAAGTACATAGGTAATTTTACGAAAAACTGCCAATTATGCCATTTCCTATGCCTGTTAACAATGTATGAGAGTTCTAGTTGCTCTACAATTTAACATTTGGTATTCTAAGTCTTACTATTTTTCGGCACTCTGTTGGATGTCTAACTGTAGGTTATTAGGTTTGCATCTACATTCTCCTAATCACTAATGAGGTTTTATATGCTTTTTGCATCCTATTTCAGAAATCTGTCTAATGCAGAGTCATTAAATGCAGTTTGGGTGGTCCTGTAGATCACCTGCAGGTTTAGCAAATCACTAGAAGGACTCACAGAACTCAGAAAGGCCATGTACTAATGATTATAGTTTATTACAGCAAAAGGATGCAGACTAAAATCAACAAAGAGGCATGTAGAGCAGGTTCCAGGAGACACCAGGCATAAGCTTCCATGTCATGTGTACAGTTTTTTTTATGATCAGTAATGTACGGCAGTGCATACAGAGTATTGCCAAACACGGAAGCTCAACTCAAGCCTTGGTATTCAGGATTTTTATTGGGGGTCAGTCATATGAGCATAACTGACCATCTGCTATGACCTCAAGAGGTCAAACTATGATACCATGTGAACCAAACCCCACCCACCATAGATAACGTAGTATAGTCCTCAGGTAAATAAAATCTGACCACGTAGGATATCCCAAGAGCATAGGGCTTACCTCTCCAAGAGCTGGACAAGGGCCAAACATTTATCAGGTGAGGTGAATTCTCTCTACACACTAAGGTTTTCTCTTGTGTTCCTTGAGAAATTTTATAATTTTAGATATAATATGTAGTTTATAATCCATTGCCAGGTAATTTTATGGTATAAAACTAGAGTTGGGGGTCCATTTTTCACATTTTGCTATCCAATTATATCAGCAATAATGGATGCACAGATTATGCTTCCCCCTTTGAACTGCCTTGGCACATTTGTCAAAAAATAAATTGACTGTAAAGTGTGGGTCTGTTTCTGAACTCTTTTGTTTCATTGATCTATATGTCTACCTTAATGCTAATATCACACTATTGATTAATGTAGCTTATAATAAGTTTTGGAATCAGGAAGGCTAAGCCCTCTGACATTTCTGAAGGAGACCAGAGCACACCTCATAACAAAGCACCACATTCAGGCCAGGGGCACAACATTACACACAACACACAAAATAAGCCTCGCAGATGATGGACCTGATGATAAAACAGCCAGGACAAAACAACAAAGCATACACAGCACACTTTAGGGATACTCCCAGAAGCAACAGGCCCTGGAGAACAGGGGATACTACATAGCACAACACCGGAGGACCCCTACTTCATGAAGCTACTTACCTCAAGAAGAGGAAGATGTAGCTGACTTTTTAAAAGATTATTTATCCAAGAGAGACACACAGAGAGAGGTAGAGATGAGGCAGAAGGAGAATTAGGCTCCCAGCAGGAGCTTGATGCAGGTCTTGATCCCAGGACCTCAGGATCACAACCTGAGCTGAAGGCAGATGCTCAACCACTGAGCCACCCAGGCACCCCTGTTGCTGACTTTCTTAACACAAAGAAATAGACACAGAGACTCAGAAAAATGAGAAAACATAGGAATTTGTGCCAAATGAAAGAACAGGACAATGCCAGGGCAAGAGATCTAAGCAGTGAGACCATTAACACATAAATTAAAAAAACAAAGCATAGCAGGGATAAAAGGGTCAATAAATAAAATGAGCAACATGCTTGATGGGATGAACAGTAGGCTGAAACAAGCAGAATAATGAATTAATGACCTAAAAGATAAGTAATCAAGCTGAGCAAAAGATAGAAAATGATTATGCAAAGCAAAATAGACTTAGGGAACGCAGTGACCCCATCAAACATAACAACATTTGTATTATAGGGCTCCCAGAAGAAGAGAGAAAGAAGGAGGAAAAGAATTTATTTTAAGAAATAATAGCTGAAAACTTCCCTAATCTGGGAAAAGAATAGAAAACCAGATCCAGGAGGCACAGAAGACCACAACAAAATCAACAAAAACAGATACAGACTAACATATATTAAAATGTCAAAATCTGGGATGCCTGGGTGGCTCAGCAGTTAAGTGTCTGCCTTAGGTTCAGGGCATGATCCTGAAGTCCCAGGATCGAGTCCCACATCGGGATCCCTGTATTGAGCCTGCATCTCCCCCTGCCTGTGTCTCTGCCTCTCTTTCTATGTCTCTCATGAATAAATAAATAAAATCCTTAAAAAAATAAAATAAAATAAAATGTCAAAATCTAATGATAATGAAAAAAATTTTAAGGTAGCAATACAAAGGAAGACATTTACAAAAGAAAGCTGACAGCAAATTTTGCAGCAGAAATTTTCCAAGCCAGAAAGAAGTGGCATAACATATTCAAAGTATTAATGGGAAAAACCTGCAGCCAAGAATACTCTAACCAGGAAAGCTTTCATTCAGAATAGAAGGAGCACTAAAGAGTTTCTCAGTAAAACAAAAACTAAAGGAGATCATGACCACTAAACTAAGCTACAAGAAATATTAAAAGAAACACTTTGAGTGGAAAGGTAAGACCATAAATAAGAGTTTAGAAAGAGGGGGATGCCTAGGTGGCTCAGTGGTTGGGCATCTGCCTTCAGCTCAGGTGTGATCCTGGGTCTGAAGATCGAGTTCTACATTGGGCTCCCTGCTTCTCCCTCTGCTTGTGTCTCTGCTTCTCTCTCTGTGTCTGTCATGAATAAATAAAATCTTTTTTAAAATAGTTTAAAAAGTGGGACAAAAGAAGTAAAAATAAACATCTGTAAAAACCAGTCAAGGGATTCACAAAATAAAAGGATGTAAAACATGACACCATATACCTAAAACATGGGAGGAGAGGAATAAAGAATGGATTCACGCTTAAGCAACCATCAACTTAATATAAATTGCTATATGCAGAAGATATTATATACAAGCCTAATGGTAACCACAAATTAAAAAAAAAAACACTAATAAATATGCAAATGAGAAAGAGAAAGAAATCCAAATATATCACTAAAGAAAACCAGTAAACAATGGAAGAAAAAAGACAAAGGATCAAAGAAAATCTTCAGAAACAACCACAAAACAAGTAACAAAATAGAAATACATGTGTATAAATAATTACTTTAAATGTAAATAGAATAAATGTTCCAATCAAGAGACATCTGGTGTCAAAATGGATTTAAAAAATCAAAATTCACGTATATGCTGCCTACAAGAGACTTATTTTAGACCTACAGACACTTGCAGATTGAAAATGAGGGGATAGAGAAACATTTATCATGTAAATGGAAAAGAAAGAAAGCTGGAATGGTAGTATTTCTATCAGACAAAATAGGCTTTAAAACAAAAACTGCAAAAAGAGACAAAGAAGGACACTACATAATTTTAAAAAGATACTCCAACAAGGTACAGCAATTGTAAACATTTATGCACCCAAAATGAGAGCACCCAAATACATAACACAGTTGATAACAAACACAAAGGAACTAATTGATAAAACAAAGAGCAGGAGACTTTAACATCACTTACATCAATGGACACATAATCTAAACAGAGAATCAACAAGGAAATAATGGCTTTGAATGATACACTGGACCAGATAGAGGTGACAGATATATTTAGACATTCCACCCTAAAATAGCACAATACACATTCTTTTCAAGTGCACATGAGACATTCTCCAGAATAGATCACATATTAGGCCACAAAAGAAGCCTCAACAAATTCAAAAAAAACAAACTCATACAATGCAATTTTTATGACCATAATGCTATGAAACTAGAAGTGAACCACAAGAAAAAAATCAAGCAAGTCCACAAATACTTGGTGGTGAAATAACATGTTACTAAGCAATGAATAGGTCACCTAGAAAATCAAGAAGAAATTTTAAAACTAAATGGAAACACATGAAAATGAAAACACAATAGTTCAAAATCTTTGGGATACAACAAAGTCATTTGTAAGAGGGGAGATTATAGCAATATAGGTCTAATTCAAAAGGCAAGAAAAATATCAGATAAACAACATAACCTTACACCTAAAGGAGCTAGAAAAAGAACAACCAACAAAAAACTAGCACAAAAATGAAATAATAAAGATTAGAGCAGAAATAAATTCTATACAAAGTAGAAAAATAATAGAACACATCTATCTATGAAACCAGGAGATGATTCTTTAAAAATTTAATAAATTTGATAAACTTCTAGACAGACTTATAAAATGAAAAGAGGAAGGTCTCAATGAAAATCACAAATGAGTGAGGATAAATAACAACCAGCACCATAAAAGCACAAACAATAATAAAAATCACAAATGAGAGAAGAGAAACAACCAACACCATAAAAATACAAGATAAGAGAATATTATGAAAAAATATATGCCAACAAATTGGACAACCTGGAAGAAATGGATAAATTTCTAGAAACATGTAAACCATGAAAACTGTAACAGGAAGAAATAGAAAATTAGAACATATGGATTAACAGCAAAGAAATTGAACCAATAGTCAAAAATCTCCAAACAAAAGTCCAGGACCAGACAGCTTCACAAAGGAATTCTAACAAACATTTAAAGAAGACTTAATACCTATTCTTCTCTAATTATTCCAAAAAATAGAAAGGAAGGAAAGCTTCCAAATTCATTCCATGAGGCGAGCATTTCCCTCATACCTAAAATCAGATAAAGACATCATAAAAAAAGAAAACTAGATGGCAGAAGAGTAGGATCCCCAAGTCACCTGTACCCACCAACTTACCTAGATAACTTTCAAATCAATATGAAAACCTATGAATTTGGCCTGAGATTTAAAGAGAAAACAGCTGGAATACTACAGAGAGAAGAGTTTGTGCTTCTAACAAGTACAACTCGTTTTTAGCCACACTGCACTCAGCAAAATGACTAGAAAGAAGAACTCACCACAAAAGAAAGAATCAGAAACAGTACTCTCTCCCACAGAGTTACAGAATTTGGATTACAATTTGATGTCAGGAACCAATTCAGAAGCACAATTGTAAACCTACTGGTGGCTCTGGAAAAATGCATAAAGAATTCAAGGGACTTCATGACTGCAGAATTTAGATCTAATCAGGCCAAAATTAAAAATCAATTAAATGAGATGCAATCCAAACTGGAGGTCTTAACGACAAGGGTAAATGAGGTAGAAGAACGAGTTGATGGCAAGGAAGGAAGCTAAAGAAAAAAGAGAAAAACAATTAAAAGATTATGAAGAAAGGGTAAGGGAAATAAATGACAGCCTCAGAAGGAAAAATTTACTTTTAATTGGGGTTCCAGAGGGCGCCAAAAGGAACAGAGGACCAGAAAGTGTATTTGAACAAATCATAGCTGAGAACTTCCCTAACGTGGAGAGGGGAACAGGCATTCAGATCCAGGAGATAGAGGGATTCACCCCCAAAATCAATAAAAACCGTTCAACACCTCAACATTTCATTCTGTAAGAAATATTAAGGAGGACTCTGTTAAAGAAAGAGGATGCCCAAAGAAATAATCCACAAGGGCAGCCTGGGTGGCTCAGCAGTTTAGTGCTGCGTTTGGCCCACGGCCTGATCCTGGAGACATGGGATCAAGTCCCAAGTCAGGCTCCCTGCATGGAGCCTGCTTCTCACTCTGCCTGTGTCTCTGCCTCTCTCTCTCTCATGAATATATAAATAAAATATTTTTAAAAAAAAAAAGAAATAAATCACAAAAACAGGGACCGAATAGGTATTATGATGACACTAAATTCATATCTTTCAATAGTAACTCTGAATGTGAATAGCCTTAATGATCCCATCAAAAGATGCAGCATTTCACACTGGATAAAAAAGCAAGACCCATCTGTTTGCCATCTACAAGAGACTCATTTTATTTTATTTTATTTTATTTTATTTTATTTTATTTTATTTTATTTATTTATTTATTTTTATTTATGATAGTCACAGAGAGAGAAAGAGAGAGGCAGAGACACAGGCAGAGGGAGAAGCAGGCTCCATGCACCGGGAGCCCGACGTGGGATTCGATCCCGGGTCTCCAGGATCGCGCCCTGGGCCAAAGGGAGGCGCCAAACTGCTGCGCCACCCAGGGATCCCAAGAGACTCATTTTAGACCTAAGGACACCAACAGCCTGAAAATAAAAAGTTGAAGAACCATTTGCCATTCAAATGGTCCTCAAAAGAAAGCTAGGGTAGCCATCCTCAAATCAGATAAATTAAAGTTTATCCCAAAGACTGTAGTAAGAGATGAAGAGGGACACTATATCAACTTAAGTTCTCTCCAACAAAAAAACCTAACAATCATGAATATTTTTCCCCTATGTGGGAGCTACCAAGTATATCAATCAATTAATAACCAATTAAGACATACTGAGATAATACATTTATACTGGGAGACTTCAACATGACGCCTTCTGCAAATGTCAGATATTCTAAGCACAACATCTCCAAAGCAACAAGAGCTTTAAATGATACACTGCACCAGATGGATTTCACAGATATTTACAGAACTTTACATCCAAACACAACTGAATACACATTCTTCTCAAGTGCACATGGAACTTTCTCCAGGATAGACCACATACTGGGTCACAAATCAGGACTTAACCGATACCAAAAGATTGGGATTGTGCCCCCACATAGTTTCAGACCATAACAATTTGAAACTAAAACTCAATCACAAGAAGAAATTTGGAAGAAATACAAACACATGGAGGTTAAAGACCTGCTAAAAGATGAAAGGGCCAACCAGGAAATTAGAGAAGGATTAAAAAGATTCATGGAAACTAATGAGAATGAAGATACAACCATTCAAAATCTTTGGGATACAGCAAAAGCAGTCCTGAGAGGGCAATACATCGCAATACAAGCATCCCTCAAAAAACTGGAAACAACTCAAATACTCAAGCTACCCTTGCACCTAAAGGAACTGGAGAAAGAACAGAAAATAAAACTTACACCCAGCAGAAGTGAGTTAATAAAGATCCGAGCAGACCTCAATGAAATAAAGATCAGAAGAATTGTAGAGCAGAGCAACAAAACCAGGAGTTGGTTCATAAGATATGATAGATAAACCATTAGCCAGTCTTATTAAAAACAAAACAGAAAAGACTCAAACGAAAAGACACAAAATCACGAATGAAAAAGGAGATATCACTACCAATTCTAAGGAGATACAATTTTCAAAACATATTATGAGCACCTATACACCAATAAATTAGGCAATCTAAAAGAAATGGATGCATTTCTGAAAAACAACGAATTACCAAAACCTGAAGAGGAAGAAATAGAAAACCTGAACAGGCCGATTACCAGAGAGGAAATTGAAGCAGTCATCAAAAACCTCCTGAGATGCAAAACTCGAGGGCAAGATGGCTTTCCAGGGGAATTCTATCAAACATTTAAAGAAAAACAACACCTATTCTACTAAAGATGTTCCAAAAGAAGTAAAGGGATGGAATATTTCCAAACTCATTCCACGAGGCCATCTTCACTTTAATTCCAAAACCAGACAAAGACCCCACCAAAAAGGAGAATTATAGATCAATATCCCTGATGAACACGGATGCAAAAATTCTCAGCAAGATACTAGCCAATAGGATTCAACAGTACATGAAGAAGGTTAGTCACCACGACCAAGTGGGATTTTCCCCAGGAAGCAAGGCGGTTCCACACTCATAAAGCAATCAACGTGATAGACCATCTGAACAAGAGAAAAAACAAGAACCATATGATCCTCTCAATAAATGCAGAGAAAGCATTGGACAAAATAAAGCATCCATTCCTGATCAAAACTATTCAGAGTGTAGGGATAGAGGGAACATTCCTCATCATCTTAAAAACCATCTATGAAAACACCACAGTAAATATCATTCTCAATGGGGAAGCACTGGGAGCCTTTCGGCTAAGATCAGGAACAAGACAGGGATGTCCACTCTCACCACTGCTACTCAACATAGTACTAGAAGTCCTAGCCTCAGCAATCAGGCAACAAAAAGAAATAAAAGGCATTCAAATTGGCAAAGAAGAAGTCAAACTCTCCCTCTTCGCAGATGACATGATAGACTCTACATAGAAAACCCAAAAGACTCCACCACAGGATTGCTAGAACTCATACAGCAATTCGGCAGTGTGGCAGGATACAAAATCAATGCCCAGAAATCAGTGGCATTTCTATACACTAACAATGAGACTGAAGAAAGAAAAATTAAGGAGTCAATCCCATTTACAATTGCACCCAAAAGCATAAGATACCTAGGAATACACCTAACCAAAGAGGTCAAGGATCTATACCCTAAAAACTACAGAACACCTCTGAAAGAAATTGAGGAAGACACAAAGAGATGGAAAAATATTCCATGCTCATGGATTGGAAGAATTAACATTGTGAAAATTTCAATGCTACCCAGAGCAATTTACACGTTCAATACAATCCCTATCAAAATACCATGGACTTTCTTCAGAGAGTTGGAACAAATTATCTTAAGATTTTTGTGGAATCAGAAAAGACCCTGAATAGCCAGGGGAATATTAAAAAAGAAAACCATAGCTGGGGGCATCACAATGCCAGATTTCAGGTTGTACTACAAAGCTGTGGTCATCAAGACAGTGTGGTACTGGCACAAAAACAGACACATAGATCAATGGAACAGAATAGATAACCCAGAAATGGGCCCTTAACTCTATGATCAACTAATATTTGACAAAGCAGGAAAGACTATCCACTGGAAAAAGGAAAGTCTCTTCAATAAATGATGCTGGGAAAATTGGACAACCACGTGCAGAAGAATGAAACTAGACCATTCTCTTATACCACACACAAAGATAAACTCAAAAAGGATGAAAGATCTAAATGTGAGACAAGAAGCCATAAAAATCCTAGAGGAGAACACAGGCAACAAACACCCTTATTGAACTTGGCCACAGCAACTTCTTGCAAGATACATTTATGAAGGCAAGGAAAACAAAAGCAAAAATGAATTATTGGGACTTAAGATAAAAAAGCTTCTGCATAGCAAAAGAAACAGTCAACAAAACTAAAAGACAACCTACAGAATGGGAGAAGATATTTGCAAATGACGTATCAGATAAAAAGCTAGTATCCAAGATCTATAAAGAAATTATTAAACTCAACTACAAAGAAACAATCCAATCATGAAATAGGCAAAAGACATGAACAGAAATCTCACAGAGAAAGACATAGATATAGCCAACAAACACATGAGAAAATGCTCCGCATCCCTTTCCATCAAGGAAATACAAATGAAAACCACAATGAGATACCACCTTACACCAGTAAGAATGGTGAAAATTAACAAGACAGGAAACAACAAATGTTGGAGAGGATGTGGAGAAAGGGGGAACCTCTTGCACTGTTGGTGGGAATGTGAACTGGGGCAGCCACTCTGGAAAACTGTGTGGAGATTCCTCAAAGAGTTAAAAATAGAACTACTCTAAGTTCCAGCAATGCACTCCTGGGGATTTACCCCAAAGATACAGATGCAGTGAAATGCCAGGACACCTGCACCGCAATGTTTATAGCATTGGTTTTGATTTGTATTTCCCTGATGGCAAGTGATGCAGAGCATTTTCTCATATGCATGTTGGCCATGTCTATGTCTTCCTCTGTGAGATTTCTGTTCATGTCTTTTGCCCATTTCATGATTGGATTGTTTGTTTCTTTGGTGTTGAGTTTAATAAGTTTTTTATAGATCTTGGAAACTAGCCCTTTATCTGATATGTCATTTGCAAATATCTTCTCTCATTCTGTAGGTTGTCTTTTAGTTTTGTTGACTGTATCCTTTGCTGTGCAGAAGCTTCTTATCTTGATGAAGTCCCAATAGTTCATTTTTGCTTTTGTTTCTTTTGCCTTCGTGGATGTATCTTGCAGGAAGTTACTGTGGCCGAGTTCAAAAAGGGTGTTGCCTGTGTTCTTTTCTAGGATTTTGATAGAATCTTGTCTCACATTTAGATCTTTCATCCATTTTGAGTTTATCTTTGTGTACGGTGAAAGAGAGTGGTCCAGTTTCATTCTTCTGCATGTGGATGTCCAATTTTCCCAGCACCATTTATTGAAGATACTGTCTTTCTTCCAATGGATAGTCTTTCCTCCTTTATTGAATATTAGTTGACCATAAAGTTCAGGGTCCACTTCTGGGTTCTCTATTCTGTTCCATTGATCTATGTGTCTGTTTATGTGCCAGTACCACACTGTCTTGATGACCACAGCTTTGTAGTACAACCTGAAATCTAGCATTGTGATGCCCCAGATATGGTTTTCTTTTTTAAAATTCCCCTGGCTATTCGGGGTCTTTTCTGATTCCACACAAATCTTAAAATACTTTGTTCTAACTCTCTGAAGAAAGTCCATGGTATTTTGATAGGGATTGCATTAAACGTGTAAATTGCCCTGGGTAACATTGACATTTTCACAATATTAATTCTGCCAGTCCATGAGCATGAAATATTTTTCCACCTCTTTGTGTCTTGCTCAATTTCTTTCAGAAGTGTTCTATAGTTTTGAGGGTATAGATCCTTTACATCTTTGGTTCGGTTTATTCCTAGGTATCTTATGCTTTTGGGTGCAATTGTAAATAGGATTGACTCCTTAATTTTTCTTTCTTCAGTCTCATTGTTAGTGTATAGAAATGCCACTGATTTCTGGGCATTGATTTTGTATCCTGCCACGCTACCGAATTGCTGTATGAGTTCTAGCAATCTTGGGGTGGAGACTTTTGGGTTTTCTATGTAGAGTATCATGTCATCGGCGAAGAGGGAGAGTTTGACTTCTTCTTTGCCAATTTAAATGCCTTTAATGTCTTTTTTGTTGTCTGATTGCTGAGACTAGGACTTCCAGTACTATGTTGAATAGCAGTGGTGAGAGTGGACATCCCTGTCTTGTTCCTGATCTTAGGGGAAAGGCTCCCAGTGCTTCCCCATTGAGAATGATATTTGCTGTGGGCTTTTCGTAGATGGCTTTTAAGATGTTGAGGAATGTTCCCTCTATCCCTACACTCTGAAGAGTTTTGATCAAAAATGGATGCTGTATTTTGTCAAATGCTTTTTCTGCATCTAATGAGAGGATCATATGGTTCTTGGTTTTTCTCTTGCTGATATGATGAATCACATTGATTGTTTTACGGGTGTAGAACCAGCCTTGTGTCCCGGGGATAAATCCTACTTGGTCATGGTGAATAATTTTCTTAACATACTATTGGATCCTATTGGCCAGTATCTTGTTGAGAATTTTTACATCCATGTTCATCAGGGATATTGGTCTGTAATTCTCCTTTTTGGTGGGGTCTTTGTCTGGTTTTGGAATTAACGTGATGCTGGCCTCATAGAACGAATTTGGAAGTACTCCATCTCTTTCTATCTTTCCAAACAGCTTTAGGAGAATAGGTATGGTTTCTTCTTTAAACATTTGATAAAATTCCCCTGGGAAGCCATCTGGCCCTGGACTCTTGTGTCTTGGGAGGTTTTTGATGACTGCTTCAATTTCCTCCCTGGTTATTGGCCTGTTCAGGTTTTCTATTTCGTCCTGTTCCAGGTTTGGTAGTTTGTGGCTTTCCAGGAATGCGTCCATTTCTTCTAGATTGCCTAATTTATTGGCGTATAGCTGTTCATAATATGTTTTTAAAATCGTTTGTATTTCCTTGGTGTTGGTAGTGATCTCTCCTTTCTCATTCATGATTTTATTAATTTGAGTCTTCTCTCTCTTCTTTTTAATAAGGCTGGCTAATGGTGTATCTATCTTATTAATTCTTTCAAAGAACCAACTCCTGGTTCTGTTGATCTGTTCCACAGTTCTTCTGGTCTCGATTTCGTTGAGTTCTGCTCGAATCTTTATTAACTCTCTTCTTCTCCTGGGTGTAGGATCTATTTGCTGTTTTTTCTCTAGCTCTTTATATGTAAGGTTAGCTATTGTATTTGAGTTCTTTCCAGTTTTTGAATGGATGCTTGTATTGCGATGTATTTCCCCCTTAGGACTGCTTTTGCTGCACCCCAAAGATTTTGAACGGTTGTATCTTCATTCTCATTAGTTTCCATGAATCTTTTTAATTCTTCCTTAATTTCCTGGTTGACCCTTTCATCTTTTAGCAGGATGGTCCTTAACCTCCATGTGTTTGAGGTCCTTCCAAACTTCTTGTTGTGATTTAGTTCTAATTTCAAGGCATTATGGTCTGAGAATATGCAGGGCATGATCCCAATCTTTTGGTATCGGTTCAGACCCGATTTGTGACCCAGTATGTGGTCTATTCTGGAGAAAGTTCCATGTGCACTTGAGAAAAATGTGTATTCAGTTGAGTTTGGATGTAAGGTTCTGTAGATATCTGTGAAATCCATCTGGTCCAGTGTATCATTTAAAGCTCTTGTTTCTTTGGAGATGTTGTGCTTAGAAGAGCTATCGAGTATAGAAAGAGCTAGATTGAAGTCACCAAGTATAAGTGTATTATTATCTAAGTATTTCTTCACTTTGGTTAATAATTGATTGATATATTTGGCAGCTCCCACATTCGGGGCATATATATTGAGGATTGTTAAGTCCTCTTGTTGGATAGATCCTTTAAGTATGATATAGTGTCCTGCTTCATCTCTCACTACAGTCTTTGGGGTAAATTTTAGTTTATCTGATATAAGGATGGCTACCCCTGCTTTCTTTTGAGGACCATTCGAATGGTAAATGGTTCTCCAACCTTTTATTTTCAGGCTGTAGGTGTCCTTCTGTCTAAAATGAGTCTCTTGTAGACAGCAAATAGATGGGTCCTGCTTTTTTATCCAGTCTGAAACCCTGCGCCTTTTGATGGGGTCATTAAGCCCGTTCACATTCAGAGTTACTATTGAGAGATATGAGTTTAGTGTCATCATGATATCTATTCAGTCCTTGTTTTTGTGGATTGTTCCAGTGAACTTCTTCTTAAAGGGGAATTTTAAGAGTCCCCCTTAAAATTTCTTGCAGAGCTGGTTTGGAGGTCAGATATTCTTTCAGTTGCTGCCTGTCTTGGAAGCTCTTTATCTCTCCTTCCATTTTGAATGAGAGCCTTGCTGGATAAAGTATTCTTGGTTGCATGTTCTTCTCATTTAGGACCCTGAATATATCCTGCCAGCCCTTTCTGACCTGCCAGGTCTCTGTGGAGAGGTCTGCTGTTACCCTAATACTCCTCCCCATAAAAGTCAGGGATTTCTTGTCTCTTGCTGCTTTAAGGATCTTCTCTTTATCTTTGGAATTTGCAAGCTTCACTATTAAATGTCGAGGTGTTGAACGGTTTTTTTTATTTTAGGGGGGGATCTCTCTATTTCCTGGATCTGAATGCCTGTTTCCCTTCCCAGATTAGGAAAGTTTTCAGCTAGAATTTGTTCAAATACATATTCTGGCCCTCTGGCCCTTTCGGCGCCCTCGGGAACACCAATTAAACGTAAGTTTTTCTTCCTCGGGCTGTCGTTTATTTCCCTTAATCTATCTTCATGGTCTTTTAATTGTTTGTCTCTTTTTTCCTCAGTTTCCCTCTTTGCCATCAACTTGTCTTCTATGTCACTCACTCGTTCTTGCACCTCATTAACCCTCGTCGTCAGGACTTCTAGTTTGGATTGCATCTCATTCAATTGATTTTTAATTTCTGCCTGATTAGCTCTAAATTCTGCAGTCATGAAGTCTCTTGAGTCCTTTATGCTTTTTTCTAGAGCCACCAGTAGCTGTATAATAGTGCTTCTGAATTGGCTTTCTGACATTGAATTGTAATCCAGATTTTGTAACTCTGTGGGAGAGAGGACTGTTTCTGATTCTTTCTTTTGAGGTGAAGTTTTCCTTCTAGTCATTTTGCTCAGTGCAGAGTGGCCAAAAGCAAGTTGTATTGGGCAAAGGAGCAAAAGAGAGGAGAGAAAGAAGGAAAGAAAAGAGAAAGAGGAAAAAAAAGGAAGAAAAAAACGGAAAAAAAAGAAGAAAAAGAGGAAGAAAAAGAAAAAAATGGGGTGGGGGAAGGAAACAAATCAAAAAGCAAAACAAAACAAAACAACAAAAAAAAAAAAAAAGAAAGAAAGAAAAAAAGAACCACAGGGGAGTATCTTCTGATTCTGTGTACTTTAAGTCCCTTGGCTTCCTCTGGAAATTGTCCATCTAGCTGGTCTTCTGGGGGAGGGGCCTGTTGTGCTGATTTTCAGGTGTTAGCAGTTGGGGGAGCTGCTGTGTCTCTGCCTGGTGCAGGGCTCAGTGGGGGTTGTTTACCCGTGAGGCCCCAGGAGCAACAGCCCCAGTGGCGGGGCCAGCTCTGGAATCCTGGATTCAGCTCCGGCAGGAACTCCGGAGCTCTCGGTCTGCAGGGCCTGGAGGCACCGGGGCGGGGCCGCTGATCTGCTCAGCTCGGGGCAGGAGCGTCCTTGCTGTCCTGGGCCCTCCCGGCCTCTGCCTGTCCCGGGGGAGGCCGGATCCTGGGCTGTGTCCCGTCGCCCTGTGCTCCGGGGCCTGCGCTGTTGGATTCGCGCTCCCGGGCCGCGCAGCCCCCTCCGCGGAGCCACCGCCCGAGCCCCCCCGAGCTGCTCCTGGAACCGCGCAGCCCTCTCCGCACGGAGCTTCTTCCTCCGCCCGAGCCCCTCCGAGCTGCTCCGGATCCCGCCGTGTGCGCTGCAGCCCTTAGGGAGCTCGGCGCACTCTCCCGGGGCGCACTCCTCTGTAACTGTCCCAGGGAGCCCGAGGGCACCCCCGCCCTCCTGGGGTCCTGCTCCAACTCCCTGTGAGCCCCTTTCCGCCCGGGAAGGTTGGTGCAGCTCCCGCTTCTCCGGGACGGGGCTCTCCTGTTCTGGGGACACTCGCCCCGGCCTCAGCCCGGCTTCTTGCGGCCCCCCCCTTGGATGCTTTTGTTTCTTTATTTCTTTTTTCCTGTCTTCCTACCTTGATAGAAGCACGAACTCTACTCACTGTAGCATTCCAGGTGTTCTCTCTTTAATTCTCAGGCCGAATTCATAGATTTTCAGGATAATTGAAGGTTTTCTAGGTAATTTGGTGGAGACAGGTGATTTGGGGACCCTACTCTTCTGCCATCTTGCCCCTCCCCCTCCACCATTTGCTTTGATGTGGTTGGAACTGGAGGGTATTATGCTAAGTGAAGCAAGTCAATCGGAGAAGGACAAACATTATATGGTCTCATTCATTTGGGGAATATAAAAAATAGTGAAAGGGAATAAAGGGGAAAGGAGAAAAAATGAGTGGGAAATATCAGAAAGGGAGACAGAACATGAGAGTCTCCTAACTCTGGGAAACGAACAAGGGGTGGTGGAAAGGGAGGTGGGCGGGAGGTTGGGGTGACTGGGTTATGGGCACTGAGGGGCATACTTGATGGGATGAGCACTGGGTGTTATGCTGTATGTTGGCAAATTGAACTCCAATAAAAAAAATTTTTTAATAAATAAATAAAAATTTAAAAAGAGAACTACAAGCCAGTATCTCTGAAGAACATGGATGAAATATCCTCAACAAAATACTAGCAAACTGAATCCAACAATACATTAAAAGAACCATTCACTATGACGCCTGGCTAGCTCAGTCAGTTAAATGAGCCATTCTTGGTTTCAGCCTAGGTTACCATCTCAGGGTCCTGGTATCAAGCCCCACTTTGGGCTGCATACGGATTCTCTCCCTCTTCCTCAGTGTGGAGTCTACTACAGATTCTCTCCCTCTTCCTCTCCTTCCCCTACTGCTCCTCCCCCACTCACACTCTCACTCTAAAATAAATAAATAACTAATTAAAATCTTTTTTTTTTTAAAGGAATCATTTGCCACAATCAAGTGGATGTATTCCTGGGTTGAAAGGGTGGTTCATTATTGACAAATCAATATCTTGATATTGATTCTCACCAGTAAGAGAAAAGATTAGAATGATATGATCATTTCAATAGATCATTTCAATAGATATGTTTTTGAGAAAGGGTAATATCCATTCATGACAAAAAAAACCTCAGCAAACTAGGTTTAGACGGAACATACCTCAATATAATATAAGCCATCTATGAAAACTCCACAACTAATATCAGCCTCAATGGGAAAAACTGAAAGCTTTTCCCCTAAGGTTGGGAAAACAATAGGGATGCCTACTCACACTACAGTTGTTCAACATAGTACTGGAAGTCCTAGCCTCAGCAATGAGACAACAAAAAGAAATAAAAGTCATTCAAATAGGCAAGGAAGAAGTTTCAATATTTGCAGATGACATGATACTTACTATATGTAGAAAACCCCAAAGACTCTACTAAAAACCTGCTAGAACTGATAAACCAATTCAGTAAAGCCACAGGATATTTAAAAAAAAAAAGCATGCAGAAATCTGTTGCATTTTTTTAAAGTATTTTATTTATGTATTCATGAGAGACACAGAGAGAGAGGCAGAGACACAGGCAGAGGGAGAAGCAGGCTCCATGGTGGGAGCCCAATATGGGAATCAATTCTGGGACTGCAGATTCTCACCCTGAGCTGAAGGCAGACTCGCAGCTGCTGAGCCACTCAGGCACCCCTCTGTTACATTTCTATATGCCAATAATGAAACAGCAAAAAGAGAAATTAAGAAAACAATCCCACTTAAAATTGCACCAAAAATAATAAGATACTTAGGAATAAACCTAATCAAAGAGGTGAAAGACCTGTACTCTGAAAACAATAAAACACTGATGAAAGAAATTCAAACTGACAGAAAGAAACAGAAGGACATTCCATGCTCAATTGAACAAATATTGTTGAAATGTCTACACTACCCAAAGTAATCTACACATTCAATGCAATTACCTACCAAAATACCAACAGCATTGGTGTGCCTGTGTGGCTTAGTTGGTTCAACATTCGACTCTTGATTTTGGCTCAGGTCATGATCTCCACGTTGTGAGACTGAGCCCCATGCCAGGCTCCACGTTGGGAGCAGAGCCTAGTTAATATTCTCTCTCTTTCTCTCTCGCTCCCTCTGCCCCTCCCCCCACGTGCACTCTCTATCTAAAAAAAAAAAAAAAAAAAATTCCAACTGCATTTTTCATGGAGCCAGAATGAACAATCCTAAAATGTGTATATAACCACAAAAGACCCCAAATAGCCAAAGCAATTTTGAAAAAGAAGAGCAAAGCTGGAGGCATCACAGTTCCAGACTTCTAGTTATATTATAGAGCTGTAGTGATCAAGACAGAATGGTGCTGGCACAAAGATAGTCACATAGATAGACATAAGAACAGAATAGAGAACCTATAAATGAACTCACAGCTATATGGTCAATTAATCTTCACAAAGCAGGAAAGAATATCCAATGAGATAAAGACAGTCTCTTCAACAAGTAGTGTTGGGAAAACTGGACAGCAACATGCAAAAGAATGAAATTGTACCACTTTCTTACATTATACTCAAAAGTAAATTCAAAGGAGATTAAAGACCTAAATGTGAGACCTGAAACCATAAAAATCCTAGAAGAGAACATAGGCAGTAATTTCTCTGACATAAGCTGTAGCAACTTTTTTCTTCATTGTCTCCAGAGGTAAAGGGGAAAAAAGCAAAAAAAAAAAAAAAAAAAAAAAAAAAAAAAAAAAAACTACTGAAAAAATCAAAATAGAGAGCTTCTGCACAACAAAACTAAAGGGCAAACTATGGAATGGGAGAAGATATTTGTAAAGGTCATATCTGATAAAGGGTTAGTATCCAAAATATATAAAGAACTTATAAAACTCAACACCCTAAAACCAGAGAATCCAGTTTAAAAATGGACAGAAGACACGAATAAACATTTATCCAAAGAAGACATCCAGATGGCCAACAGACACGTGAAAAGATGCTCAACATCACGCAGCATCTGGAAAATACAAATCAAAACTACAATGAGTTATCGCCTCAGGCCTGTCAGAATGGCTAAAATCAACAACACAAGAAACAGGTATTGGGGAGGATATGGAGAAAGGGGAACCCTCCAGCACCATTAGTGGAAATGCAAACTGGTGCAGCCACCCTGGAAAACAGTATGAGGTTTCTTCAAAAAGCTAGTAATAGAACTCCCTATGATCCAGCAATTGCACTACTAGGTGTTTATTTAATACAAAAATACGGGACGCCTGCGTGGCTCAATGGTTGAGCATTTGCCTTCAGCTCAGGGCGTGATCCCAGGGTCCTAGGATCAAGTCCCACATTGGGATCTCTGCAGGGAGTCTGCTTCTCTCTCTGCCTGTGTCTCTGCCTCTCTTTCTGTGTCTCTCGTGAATAAATAAAATCTTTAAAAAGAAAAAAGAATACAAAAATACTAATTCAAAGGAATACATGCACTTCAATGTTTATAGCAGCATTATCTACAATAGCTAAACTAGGAAACAGCCAGTGTCCAGCAACTGATGAATGGATAAAGAAGATATGAGATGATAGATGACTGATTGATTGATAGATCGATAGATCATGGAACATTACTCAGCCATAAAAAAAGAACAAAGTCTTTCCATTTGCAATGATATGGATGGAGGGTATTATGCTAAGTGAAGTATGTCACTCATGTGGAATTTACAAAACAAAACAAACAAGCATAGTGGGGGAAAAAGAGAAAGAGAGGGGCATTCTACCTCATTAAAGTTTCTAGAGGCCTAATGATATCCCTTCCAAGGTGAAAAAAATCAGTCACCACATCTGGCCTTACCTGCAAGCAAAAACAAGGTATAGCCCCTTCTGGGCTTCTTTGGATTTTGGAGGCAATATGCTCCTCATTTGTGTGTGCTATTCCAGTCCATTTAACAAATAACTGAAAAAGTTGCTAGTTTTGAGTAGGGCCCAGAACCAAAGAAGGCTCTACACCAGCTCCAAGCTGCTATGCAAGCTACTCTGATACTTGGGTCATATGATCTAGCATATCCAATGGTGCTTGCAGCGTTACTGGCAGATTAGAGATGCTGTTTAGAGCCTTTGGCAAGTCCTCAAGGTGAACCACAATGCAGACCCTTAAGATTTTTGAGCGAAACCCTGCCATCCTCTGTGGACAAGTACTATCCCTTAAAATGGTTAGTCCATTTTCAGTTGTACATAGGACAGTTATATCATGTTAAGAGGAATCATGAACTTGTTGTCTTTATTTGGTGATTAAGTATAGTTTAAGGGAATGTGTATGGGTACCAAGTTGACAAGGCATGAACAGTGATGGTTAATTTTATGTATTGATTCACCTAGGTTATGGTGTCCAGTTGCTTGGTCATACCTCTAAAAGTTGCTGGGATGGTATTTCCTAGATGTGATTGACATTTAAATCAGTACACTAGGAGTAAAACAGATTGTCTGCCTTATTCTATGTAGACTTCATTCAGTTAAGACTGTCTTCAGACTTGACTGAACCTTCACTCCTGTCAGAATTTCCAACCTACCAGCCAGCTGTACAAATTTCAGACTTGCCAGTTCCTAATCACATGTCCCAATTTCTTAAAATAAATGTCTATACATCTTGTTTCTCTTGAGAACCCGGACTAAAAAAACGCTTCACTCTCAGTAATGAATAGACCAATGAAATAAAAAATCTATCAGGCTATCAAAGATTTTTAAAATATTTTCAGGGGACTTGACCTGACCAGTGTTTCAAATGTAGATATAACATTTACAGACAGTCCATATTATGGGTCACAGAAGTCTCAAAAAATTCTCAAAGACTGAAGTCTTAGAAACTTTTCTGATGACAGAGGAATTTTATTTTTTTTAAGATTTTATTTATTTATTCATGTGTGTGAGAGAGAGAGAGAGAGAGAGGCAGAGACACAGGCAGAGGGAGAAGCAGGCTCCACGCAGGGAGCCCGACGTGGGACTCGATCCGGTGTCTCCAGGATCACGCCCTGGGCTGAAGGTGGCGCTAAACCGCTGAGCCACCCGGGCTGCCTGACAGTGAAATTTCAAAATCTAAAATCTTGTGTTATTGTGATCTCTAGATTTTAGATATCTTAATTCTCATGTACTGTTTCACCGGCACATTCCACAGGCAGTTTCTTTCTTTCTTTTTCTTTTCTTTTCTTTTTTTTAATTTTTTTTATTTATTTATGATAGTCACAGAGAGAGAGAGAGAGAGGCAGAGACACAGGCAGAGGGAGAAGCAGGCCCCATGCACCGGGAGCCCGATGTGGGATTCGATCTCGGGTCTCCAGGATCGCGCTCTGGGCCAAAGGCAGGTGCCAAACCGCTGTGCCACCCAGGGATCCCTCTTTTTCTTTTCTATTGAAGTATAGTTAACATAAAATGTTGTATTTGACAAGCAGTTTCTTGATCAAAAGTCAGTAAAATAACAAAATTGTGTTCGAAGTGTTTATTCTATGAAGGCAACTCTACCACATAGAGTGACTGTTTCTGAGGTGACCTAACCACATCAGCTGGGAAGGGCATCTCTCTCCCCAGTAGCAGCAGTATCCTCCTGTCTTCTGGGAAGTAAAAATGCTAAGTGTATATAGAGAAGCTTCAGATATTGGTGCTGAAATTATGCTTCAAATAATAAAGAACATCAGGAAAGATAGAACAAACAACTTCATGTATTCAAGCCTTAATTCCAAGGACCACACCAATCCTTTCTCCCAAGTCTGTTTTAGAATAGAGAAGGCTTTACTAGGGACCATCTATGTGTCAGCCCCTTATTTTGCCTTTACAAACATAAAAAAAAGCCAATAAACTTCTTCTTAAGGACACTTTCATATCCTGGAGGTCTAACTTCCTAAAGAAACTGGTATTTTAAGGAAAATCACATATTTGTTTATATAGCCAGTCTGATCTACTATTATGTTCAAAGGAAGAAGAACATAAATCAGGTTATCAATTCCTGAAATAAAATATATAAAAGCTTCTGAGTTGGACTACAGAAAGAGAATATATTTATTTAAGATTTTATTTATTCATGAGAGAGACAGAGAGAGAGAGAGAGGCAGAGACACAGGCAGAGGGAGAAGCAGGCTCCATGCAGGAAGCCCGACGTGGGACTCAGTCCTTGGTCTCCAGAATCACGCCCTGGGCTGAAGGCAGGCACTAAACTGCTGAGCCACCCAGAGATCCCCCAGAAAGAGAATATTTATTCACACATATATTCTAGTAGACTCATATGAGAAGTGCCATTTTTAGGTCTTTACTGTAAAGAATCCAATAAAATGCTGAAATATGCAAAGTATAATTTTAACAACTGAAGCATATATTAAACATGAAAATGCACAGAAAGCATAAAAAAAAAAAAAGAGGAAAGACAGTTTCAGGACATGGAGGGCTCTCCAGAGCCTGCCACCCAAATTCATTTGAACCCCTATTTACGCTCTACACAGTATTACCATCTTAGCATTTGCTACTGAAGACTATAGAAAGACATATCCCTCCCCAGCAGTCAACCTCAGAGATCCAGGACCAGAGCAGAATGTCCTAGAGAGAAAACTGTATCAACCTGTTTATAGATCCACCTGATAAACCACAGTTTCCTTTCCTGAATTTACTCCCCTGAGATGGACACTGGGAATATCCACTCTCCTTGTGGGCCACAGCAGGGAACTGGGCCTCAGCACATAGCCATCTCAAGCAAGGCATAAGACTTCATCTTATGACCCGCAACCCACATCTCAGGTCTTAGTCCTGCCTCTGGTTATGGTGCCCGTTCTCAGCCTGTGGCCCTCACTATAGTTGAAGACATCATCATGTTAAGGCTAGGGCCAGCAATTAGATGACAATTTTCCAGCTTCTTTTAGAACTGCTGTTCAAAACCTGCTTTTTGTTTTTTTATTGTTTTGGTTTGGGTTTTAGAGGAAATTATATATTTTTATTAATGACAGCACTATTGGGCTTAAAATATCACAGTTGTCTTTGATTCTCCCTAAACATCTACATCTAACATGATTCCAGGTTTAACCCCATATGGTTTTCTTACCCTATTGCCTTCTGTTACCATTACTTACACCTTGTCAAGGGCCTTGTTACCTGCTGCATGGACTGTTGCACACATGTGCTTGTGTGCGTGATGGGATGGGGTGTGTGACAGAGGGTGAGAGAGAGGATCATAAGCAGGCTCCACAACCAGTGCAGAGCCTGAGGTGGGGCTTAATCTCACAACCCTGAGATCATGACTGGAGCCAAAATCAAGAGTCACTTAACTGAGCCTCAAGTGCTTCACACACCAGATGCACTCAGATATTCAGCATTTGCCAAATTTAACCTTAATTTTGCATCATGGTAAGTGCTTTGGGATTACAGGGGTAGAAACATGGACTTTGGGGGTAGAAAGGTTAAAGTTATAATTATGGCATCAGCTGTACTTGCATGAAAACTATTGAGCCTTGGGTTTATCTTATATCATCTGTGAATGATGACTACTTTGAATGGTTGTTGAGAGGTTAAGCAATATGGCATGTAGCAAGCATCCAGAACGATTCCTGCATAGAGTCAATGTTCAATCAGTTCCACTGCCAGATTTCTGTCTTTCAGCTAGAGTGGACCTGTATGATCCTGCTTAGATATGCAAAGGTTTATTTTATATTATTACCTACTTGTGGAATATATCTTTAATTCCTCATTACTGACTTTAATCCTTTCTTCATTGATTTTCCATAAACACATCTTAGTTCTATTTTCAGCATTTATTCTGTTCTATATTGTGTTGTGGTTCATTTTAAAAGAGACTAAAGGGTAAAGAAGTGAACAGAAGAGAGGATAAGCAACTGTTCAGAGGAGGGAAATGCAGAGTGCTTAGAAAATAGGGTACAGTGGTCAGTAGAATTGTATAAATTGGTGGTAGGACACAGGCAATGAGAATAAAAAGTAAATGAGAAGTAGATCTAAACTTCCTTTCATGCCATGCAGTGAATTTCTGATATTATTCCATGAAGCTGAATTCTGACAGGTTGTTGCTTCATGTTTATGTGCGGGGCTGAATGCAGTTGCTTCCATCTGTTATGCTCAAATCCAAGACCATATTTTGGATGACAAAAATATAATTGTCTAACAATTTTGTTTGCCCATCTCACAGCTCTTCCAACTGTACATGTTTGGCTGTGCCTTTCACTCTACTTTTCATTCTTGTCTGGAAGTGGTTTATTAGTTTCTACTTACCTTTCAAGACAGCCAATTCTAGATTACCACTTGTTCAAAATAATTTGTGAGATATCTCTTCATTTTCTTGTAAATGAAAGTAAAGTCAGGATGACCTGATTGGGAAACATCCCAGCTTTACATTAAAGATTCAGTTCCCACTCACCTTCACTAGCCATGTGTACTTTTCTTTCACCCAGTCTTCTCAAACTTTAACCCAATATGCCAAAATATAATAACCAGAACATGAAGTTGCCTATAGGTAAAAACAGTTTTTTATAGGTACAACAGTTTTTTAAATTTTTATTTATAAAGTAATCTCTTTCCCCAACGTTGGGACTTAAAATCACTACCCCAAGATCAAGAGTCGCATGCTCTACTGACTGAGCCAGCCAGACATTCCTCCTAAGTACAACTTTTAATGAGTTGAGATAGTTCATAGTCACTACTCAAAAGGCAGGTTGTGCAAATGAAAAGCCCCCAGCTCACACTCTAAAACTACATTCCAACCTAAGTCACCTAGAACATATTTAACTCCAAAAGAGAATATTGCCACTGGCATGTTCCTAGAAATTACAGCAGCCATATTAGGAAAAAATCAGACGAGTGAGGCTTTTTCTGTGGGTTTCTAATAAGGATGGATTTAGGAGGTTCTTATGAGTTGAATTGTGGTCCCCCACAAAAGATATGTTGAAGTCCTAACTTCAGTCCAGTACCTCAAAAAGTGACCATATTTGGAAAAAGGATCTTTACACAGATAATCAAGTTAAAATGATGGGCCCTTATCCAGTATGTCTGATGTCCTTATAAGAAGATGAAATTAGGGGGATCCCTGGGTGGCGCAGCGGTTTGGCGCCTGCCTTTAGCCCAGGGCGCGATCCTGGAGACCCGGGATCGAATCCCACGTCAGGCTCCCGGTGCATGGAGCCTGCTTCTCCCTCTGCCTGTGTCTCTGCCTCTCTCTGCCTCTCTCTCTCTCTCTCTCTCTCTGATTATCATAAATAAATAAAAATTTAAAAAAAAAAAAAGAAGATGAAATTAGGACACAGAGACAGACATGCACAGAGGAAAGACAATATGAAGACATGCAGGGATATGATGGCCATGTGACTAGAGTGGTGGATCTAGAAGCCAGTGAGCGCCAATGATTACCTGCAAATGCCAGAAGCTAGAAGAGCTAGGAAGGATTCTCCCCTAGAGCTGTGGCCTTGCCGACATCTTAATTTTGGAAAGATAAAAATATTCTCTTCTGGTATTTATAAGATCACTAAAGGGAGATATTATTGAAAGGTGTTTTTTTTTTTTTTAATGACCTGCATACATCACAGAATTTCATATATTTCTCAGAAAACAAACCAACCAAAAAACACAGGTTTAGAACAAGACCTCTGTGTCAGATTTCCAAGATAAACCCCAGCTTGATGATTCAATGATTCACTTGAAGGACTCACAGGACCCAGAAATTGTTATATTCCATAATTACTGTTTTTTACAGCAAAAGACACTGTCTTTCCTCAGTGAGCCACTCAGGCTGCCTGCAAGCAGATCTTTCTAAAGATGATGTCCCAGGCCTGATATAATTTTCTTCAGCAAAGTCCATCCCTTGGCCCTTAGCCAAACTGTCTTTATCAGTAGGACTCCACGCAGGAGGATGAGATCAGTATTGTTATTAATCTCAGTTATGCCCCTTGAGATTTAACACAAATCCCATTAATTACAAACTCTTTATTAGAAAGTGAGGAGGCTTCCTCCTCAAGTTTTTGTACGAATCTTTTTTATGTGACCTAAGGCATCAATTCAGGCACAGAATCACCTGGCCGTAGATTGAAGCTACGTAAATGCTGCCTAGCTGAGATAGTGTCATAATGATCAGGGGCCATACAAAATAAGTACAACCTCTGAGGGCATATTTCAACTGTTAGTGCACCCTAAGTAGGACACACAGTAGGTCCCCAGGTTAACAGAGCATCCAGTGGACCCCCACTGGGCCCTCCAGCCCCAGGATTTTCAGTTTAATTGGAAAACTTTAGTTGGGTCCTTGGTTTTAGAGGGACTGCATGAAGGCAGTTCCAGTTTTGTTTAGCTATGACATCAGTTCACCCATCCTTTGTGTTTTGCATAAAAAGCGCAAGAGCTAGGGCCACCCAATCTGTCCCATTGCCAGCACTATCAGGTGTGATCTACCATCAGCTGTCTGAATCAGAGCATTCTCAGCAGTTTCGAAAGGCAGCACAGGGAGTTTCCTTCCAGAGGGGAAAGTTTCCAGGAACAGTTTTGAAAAACAAAGGTTATAATGCTGCCCCCCACTCCCATGCCTACTGGGGTTTTGTTTTTCTCATTGTTGCAAAATCAATGTGTCCTTTTCAACAATCATGACTTTATGTTTTTTAATCTTTCCCTACTCTTATGCAAACATTTCATCAGGAAGGGTTGTATGCAAGGGGAATAAATGTATTTTCACAGGAAAAAAAATATTTTTAAACAACTCAAATAGAGAGAATTGGCATATTCAGGAATCCATGAGAAAATCTTGAATTTTTAAAAATTTTAAAATGGCTTTTCATAAACTCCCACCCCTCCCACCCTGATATTTTATTCAGTGAGCACCTAGAAAAAAAATTAATCCCTTATGAGGAACAGCTGCACTTCATGATCATTTTGCTTTACTAAATAAAGCTTACTTAATGATCAGATGCAAACTGCAGCTAATCTGAAAAGCCAAATATAATCATCAACAACAGTGAGCCACCCCCGAGAGGGGGTCAAGAGTCCATTCTGCTAGGAGTGGGCAGAAAGTTCACAGTCCTTTCAATATGTCCTTCCCTACTTGTACATAGTTCTTTTTTTTTTAATTTATTTTTTATTGGTGTTCAATTTACTAACATACAGAATAACCCCCAGTGTACATAGTTCTTAGCAGAAATCACAGGTTAGAATGCAATTAGTTTTGTGTTAGAAATATAGAGCTAATCAGCAGCCTGATTCCAGATGGTCCTAGTAGAGAACAATCTCTTTCCTGTGGACATTTGCATGTGACCCAAGCAGCTCAGACAGTGTCCATGATGTTTTCAGCCTGTAGCCCCATGCAGGGGTGCTCTGAATCTGCAGTGATACCCCAGGCTAAGTGATGTCTGCTTTTAGCCTAGCACAGTTTGTGCTGAGGCTGAAGCAGCCCCCAGCAGAGAGTTTCAGGTTTTAGCTTACAATCAGGTTCAGGCAATTAGGATCTGTGAGTTAAATTCCAGGAAAAAAACAGCAGCATTTGTTCTGCTGGTAGCAAAACAAACACCCCATGCACCAGCAGCAGGTGTTTTAAGTCCCAGTAACAAGCCAAGGCTTTCTGAAACCCTGGTCATCTTGTTTTCCTAGAACCAAACTGATCCATTCAAAAATATGTGCAGCAGCCAGAAAACTATCAGTCTCTATCAAAGGTCTGATTTTACAGGAGCTCATTAGTAACTAAAAACAGCATTTTAAAATTCTATAAGTGTATCTACATTTATAAATTATCTCTTTTCATGGTGCCTTCCTTGTTTCAGACTCTAATAGGCAAAAATTAGAGCACATACCTCATGTTACACAAAAATTAAACCAAAGTGGATCATTAAAACATTCTTTTTTTTTTTAATTTTATGTATTTATTCATGAGAGACACAGAGAGAGGCAGAGACACAGGCAGAGGGAGAAGCAGGCCCCTTGCAGGGAGCCCGATGTGGGGACTCGATCCTGTGTCTCCAGGATCACGCCCTGAGCTGAAGGCGGTGCTAAACTGCTAAGACACCCAGGCTGCCCTAAAAACATTATTCTAAGAATCCAGAGACAAAGGGCCAAATATTATATGATTTAATTTATATGAAATGTTCAGAATAGGCAACTCCTATTTAGACAGATAGATTAGTGGTTGTCAGTAAGTGGGATAAGGTGTGACAGCTAATAGGTACAGCATTTCTTTAGGAGAGGATAAAAATGTTCTGCAATTATATAGTAGTGTTGGTCCCATACCTTTGTGAATATAATAAAGACTGAATTGTCTATGTCTGTGTCTATGTCTTGTACTATGGTATGTGAATATCTCAATTTTAAAATACCTAGTGCTTAAAAGAAGTTCTCAAGGCAGTGATAGTAAGTAGAGAAAATTAGAAAATAATCTAGAGATAGGAAATTCAATAAATTTTGTCAGGTTAACATGACAATATGTTCAGATGTCAAAATTATGTTTAAAAAGATCTTTTATGGGGCGCCTGGGTGGGTCAGTTGATTAACCATCCAACTCTTGATTTTGGCTCAGGTCATGATCTCGGGGTTGTGAGATAGAGCCCCCGTGTCAGGCTCCACAGTGGGCAGGGAGCCCACTTAATTTTCTTTCTCTCTCTCTCCCTCTGGCCCTCCGCCCTCTCATTCCCTCTTTAAAAAAAAAAAAAGCCTTTTACACAACACCAAAGGCACATCCATTTTTAAGAAACTAATTGATAAGCTGGATTTCATGATAATTAAAAATGTCTCCTCTACAAAAGACACTGTCAGGAAAATAAGAAGACAAGCCACAGACTGGGAAAAAATATTTTTAAAACATATACCTGATAGAGGACTGTTTTCCAAAACATACAAAGAATTTAACAATAAGAAAACCAACAACTCAATTAAAAAATGGCCCAAATATCTTGACACCTCACCAAAGAAGATAGATTGCAAGTAAGCATAAAAACAGATGCTCCACATCTTATGTCATTAGGGAAATGCAAATCAAAGCAAAATTGAGATACCAGTACACATCTATTAGAATGGCCAAAATCCAGAGTATTAACACCATCAAATTCTGGTAAAGATGTGGATCAACAGAAACCCTCATTCATTGCTGGTGTCACCAGCTAGACCCCAAGACCTGACTTAATGCCTGCCTGCTGGTACTCACTGAAGCTTGTCCCATATTTTTCCTTAAGCTTTTATTTCCAGCTTCTCTTAACTCAGGCAGAAGTGAAACCGCCCCCTCAAGCAATAGCACCTGCCCTAACAAGACCTCCAGCTGGCCCAGACCACCCAAACCAGTTTGAACTTAAGCCTTGACTTGCATCTGTGCAGATGGGTGATGAAGTGACCTCAAGAATAATTGACAACTACTTTGCCTCATTATAATACTAAAATCTCAGCCCAAGGAGCAGCACAAGCCTAATTTACATAACATGCAGTGTGTATAGACCTGTTTCCTTAAGGCACATGTGTGACCTTATGTCCACCTGTACATGGATTGACAGGGCTTCCCTACCTAAATACTCATCTTAACCATAAGTAAAAGGAACCCATTCATCCTTGCTTGGGGAGTCATGACTTTGGAAGCCATTACCCGTAATCTCCTTATTTGCTACAAATAATTTTCTTTGTGTGACAAGTCTACCTGGCACAGTTTCTGACTCACTGAGGAGTGAAATCAATGATTTGGTTACACTGGAAGGAATACAAAATGCAACCACTTTAAAGACATTTTAGCAGTTCCTGACAAAACTAAATATATTCTGACCATTCAAACTGGCAATTGAGGTATTTGGTATTTACCCAATAATTTAAAAACATGTCCACACAAAAGCCTGAACATGGATAGTTATGGCAGTTTTATTCATAATTGCCCAAACTTGGAAGCAACCAAGATGTTATTTAGTAGGCAAATGAAAAAATTGTGGTCCATCCAGACATTGGAATATTATTCAGCACTAAAATGAAATGAGCTATCAAGCTATGGAAAGACATGGAGGAAACATCAATTTATTTTACTAAGTGAAAAAAGAAACAATCTGAAAAGGCTGGTAAGTGTATGAATCCAACTATATGACATTCTGGAAAAGACAAAACTATGGCAATGACAAAAAGATCAGTGGTTGCCAAGGGGTTGGGATTCAGGAGGAATGAGGAGGTAGAACAAGAGGAATTTTAAGGCAGTAAAACTATTGTGTATGGTACTACAATGGTAGATATATGTCATAGTTTTTTCAAAACCCATAGAATATATACAACACCAAGAGTGAACCCTAATGTAAACTCTGGACTTAAGGTGATAATGATGTGTCAATGTAGATCTATGGATTATAAAGAATGCATCACAGTGGTGCAGGATGTTGATAGTGGGGAAGGCTTGCGTGTGTAGAGATGGGGGCTATATGAGAACACTTTATACCTTCTACCTTCTGCTCAATTTTGTGGTAAACCTAAGACTGCTCTAAAAAATTATATATATATACACACACACACACTGCATGGCACATTCCAATGAGAGACAAAATGATTACTCAGAGTCCAATATCTTGAAACAAAGAGAGGCCTGAATGAGCTACATATGGTAAGACACCGCCAAGAAGTGCAGGTACAGAGGTGAAGCCCCGAGTCCAGACTGGCTCTCAGTTTTATCATAGAATGTAAAGTATGTGGAAACAAGGAAGGAAAAAGAACTCAAGAAACCAACCATGTAAGGGCAGCAGGGAACTGCATACGTGACTATCTGCACAGGTCTCAGAGAAGCATTAACTAGGGGGTTGCAGGAGATGGGAGAACCGACCTTGGCAGGCCTGGCTATCTTATCCATTGTCATTGCTATTTGCAATATGTACTGTTTTCCGTACCAATGGATAGCAGAAATAATTGGCTTTTGCTATACACATAAAGCTGTCGTCATTTATGCATGTCTATGTTATTATTGTTTTTTTTACCCATTGAGGTCTTGCTCTCCCACATATATAATATATATAAATATATATACACTGCGTATTCAGTATATATATTCAATATGTACATATTTTTCAGTATATATATATATACTGTATATTCAGTACATTCAGTATACTGTATATATTGAATTCTTCAGATAAATTTGAATTCTTCTATTTTTCTAAGATTTTATTTATTTATTTATGAGGGACACAGAGAGAGAGACAGAGACACAGGCAAAGGGAGAAACAGGCTCCCTGTGGGGAGCCTGATGGGAGACTCGATCCCAGGACCCCAGGATCATGACCTGAGCCAAAGGCAGACGCTCAACCACTGAGCCACCCAGGTACCCTTAAGTTTGAATTCTTCTTCTTCTTTTTTTTTTAAGTTTGAATTCTTCAGATAAGCCCTATTTGGTTTGAATTCTTCAGATAAGCCCCATTTGGTCAGCATATATTATTCGTTTTATGTATTTCTGGGTCCCATTTACTATTATTCCACTAAGGATTACCATATACAAGGAATTTTGGTGAATTGATTCAGTGATTGCGTGATTTTGGTGATTTTAGTTTTGTTTTCTTTGAATATCTTTGTCTGGTTTTGCTATTAAGATAATGCTGGGGAGGCAAGATGGAGGAAAAGGAGGGGTCTTCATTTCATCTGGCCCTCTGAATTTAGCTAGATATATCCTGAACACCTATGAATGCAACCTGAGGAGTAAGAAAAGAATGGCTGGAACTCTACAAATAGAAAAGCGACCACTTTTTGCAAGGTAGGAGTGCAGAGTAGAGAAATGGAAGGGATATATCCAAAGATAAACAGCAGTGAGGGGGCCTCTATGAGCTGGCTACTGCAAAGTGATATAGCTCAAGTGGGCAAAACTGGGACCTTTAGGAATCTGTTCCAGTGAGAGACATCCCTGCCTGAAAGGGGCTTAGTGGTGAAACAGAGCAGAATCCCAGGTGGAACAGTGAAGTCTCAGGATCCCTGGAGTCACAGAAAGAACACGGGTGCCTGAGCCTGCAGAGTTCCCAAGCATTATTGGAGCAGGGAAACGGTTTAAGTCAGCCAGCCTGGGAGGGGCTCTCAGCTCATTAGTCATACACTTCAGTCAATGGTCCAATAGGGTGACAAGTCTCCTTGTTGGGTCCTTGCAAATGACTGGAACACAGCAACCTTCCACCTTCCTTAGGGAAGGCAGAGCAGGTGCATGAATGACTGGGCAAACTCTTTCCCTACCAGAGCCCTGCAAAGTAAACAAATCAGCATGGCTCCACTCCCCCCCACCCCCCACCCAAAGATCAGAGTGGACATACACCATAGGAGTCTGCAAGGGTGGCACATACCTCAATCTTTCAGCACTGGGGGAGAGATCAGGTTCAGGCATTTATATATTCACCCTCTCAAGAGGCACAGAAAGCCTTCAGGAAACAAAAGCCTTACACAGCAAACACCTTAAACTGAGCTCAGCCCCCTGGCAAGGGGTGGTGCAATTCCACCCAGGCACAGACACCAGAGAATCAGGGCAGCAGGTCCCTCCCCCAGAAGAACTGCTGGAACAACAGGTGAATCCAAAGTTTACAGACCAAACAGGATTGGAAAACTCCAGTGCTAGGGGAGAATAGTATATAGAACTCGAGGTTTTTATTCTTATGAATCATTTATTTTTCAGTTTAAAATTTTCCAATTTTTTTTCTTTTTCCCTGACTCAACCATTTTCTTATTTTATCAACTCTTTGTTTTTAAGTCTTTTTTAACTTTCATTTTTTACATTTTCATTTTATAGATATATTCTTCATTTTTGCCTTCCTTTCACTTTATTCAATTTTATTTGTTATTTATTTATTTATTTTATTATTTATTTATTTATTTATTTATTTATTATTTATATAATTTTTGCTCTCTTTATAATTTTAAAATTTAGTGTCTTCTAAGACACAGACCAAAATTTGATCAGGACCAAGTGGATCACCCTGTTTTGTTCACTCTGTTAGATTAAATTCTCTCTCCCCCAACCACATTTTTTTCTTCATTCCTCCTTTTTTGTTTATTTTTTTCTTGTTTTATTTTCTTTGTCTATCTTTTCTTTTCTGGTTTCTCACCTCTTTGGATTTCTCTAGGGTGTATTTCTCTAGGGACATGGTTGAGATTTTTTATAGTGCTTACTCGTTCATCCATTCTCTTCTGGGCAAATCACTAGAAGGAAAAAGCAACAAAAAAAGGAAAGCCAGACGTAATATTCTGCCACAGATCTAATTGATATGGATATAAGTAAAATCCCTTTTATCTCTAAGGATAAAAAATATAAAGTTGCTAGCTGGTCTTGAAAAAAAGCATAAAAGAAACTAGAGAATCTTGTAATGCAGAAATAAAATCTAATCAGGCTGAAAATAAAAATACTCTGAGATGCAGTCTAAACTGTATGGTCTAACAGCTAGGGTAAATGAGGCAGAAGAGAGAGTCAGTGACATAGAAGACAAGTTCGTGGAAAGGAATGAAGCTGAGGAAAAGAGAGAAAGACAACTAATGGACCATAAAGGAGAGGCTTAGAGAAATTAGCGATGGCATAAAATGAAGATATATCAGAATTACTGTGGTGCCTGAGGACAAAGAAAGAAAAAGGGAGCCAGAAGGTATATTTGAGCAAAGCATAACTGACAACTTCCCTGATCTGGGGAAGGAAACTGGCATTCATGTCCAAGAGGTAGAGAGGACCCCTCCCAAAATCAATAAAAATAGATTAACAACCTGACATATAATAGTGAACGTTGCAAATGTCGGAGACAAAGAGAAAATCTTGAAAGCTGCTAGAGACAAAAGGTGGCTTACTTACAGGGATAGGAACATCAGAATAGCAGCAGACCTCTCCACAGAGACCTGGCAGGCCAGAAAGGGCTGGCATGATATATTCAGAGTACTAAATGAGAAAAACATGCAGCCAAGAATACTTTATCCAGCAAGGCTGTCATTCAGAATGGAAGGAGAAATAAAGAGCTTCCAGGATAGACAGAAACTGAAAGAATATGTCACCACCAAGCCAGCCCTGCAAAAGATATTAAGGGGAACCCTGTAAGTGAAGAGAGAGCCCTAGAGTAACATAAACCAGAAAGAAACAAAGACAATCTACAGAAACAGGGACTTTACAAGTAATACAATGGCACCAAATTCATATCTTTCAATAGTTATTTCGAATGTAAACAGGCCAAATGCTCCCATCAAAAGACATAGGGTATCACATTGAATAAAAATCTAGACCCATCAATAAGCCTACAAGAGATTCATTTTAGACCTAAAGAGACCTTCAGACTGAAAATTAGGGGGGTGGAGAATGAGTTACCACACAAATGGACCCCTATAGAAAGCCAGGGTACCAATCCTCATATCAGAAATATTAGATCTTAAAATAAAAAAACAACACAGAAATATTAGATCTTAAGCCAAAGATTGTAGTAAGGGATGAAGAGGGACACTGTATCATACTTAAAGGGTCTATCCAGTAAGAATATCTAACATTATAAATATTTATGCTCCTAATTAGGGAGCAGCCAATTAATAACCAAAGTAAAGAAACACATTGATAATACAATAATAGTAGGAGACTTCAACTTCTCACTCAGAGCAATGGATAGATAATCTACGCAGCAGATCAACAAAGAAACAAGGGCTTTGAATGACACAATGACCAGATGTATTTCACAGATATATACAGAGCATTTCATCCAAAATCAACAGAATACATATTTGCCTCAAGTGCACATGGAATTTTCTTCAGAATAGACCACATACTGGGTCACAAATCAGGTCTCAGCCAATATCAAAAGACTGGGATTATTCTCTGAATATTTTCAGACCATAATGCCTGAAACTTGAAATTGAACTCAATCACAAGAGGAAATTTGGAAGGAATTCAAACACTGGAGGTTAAAGAGCATCTTCTTGAAAAATGAATGGGTCAACCAGGATATTAAAGAAGAATTTTTAAAATTCATAGAAATGAATGAAATGAAAATACAACTGTTTAAAACTTTTAGGATGCAGCAAAGGTGGTCCTAAGAGGGAAGTACATTTCAATACACGCTTCTCTCAAAAAATTAGAAGAACCTCAACTATACAAGCTAATCTTATACCTAAAGGACCTGGAGAAAGATCAGCAAATAAAGCCTAAACCAAGAAGGAAAAGAAATAATAAAGATTAGAGCAGGAATCAATGATATAGAAACTAAAAAAACAAAAACAGTAGAACATATCAACAAAAGCTAGGAGCTGGTTCTTGAAAGAATTAATAAGATCAATTAACCCCTAGCCAGACTTATCAAAAAGAGAAAGACCCAAATTAATAAAATCATGAATGAAAAAAGAGAGATCACAACCAGCACTAATGAAATACAAATTACTATCAGAACATATTATGAGCAACTAGTTGACAACAAATTAGGCAATCTGAAAGAAATGGATGAATTCCTGGAAAATTATAAACTACCAAAATTAAAACAGGAAGAAATAGAAAATCTGAATAAACCCATAGCAGCAAGGAAATTGAAGCAATAATAAAAAATCACCCAAAAACAAGTGTCCAGAGCCAGATGGCTTCCCAGGGGAATTCTAACAAACATTTAAAGAAGAACTATACCTATTCTACTGATGCTATTTCAAAATATAGAAATGGAAGAAAAACTTCCAAACTCTTTCTATGAGGCCAGCATTATCTTGATCCCAACATCGGACAAAGACCCCATCAAAAAGAAGTATAGACCAAAATCCCTGATGAACATGAATGTCAAAATACTCCCCAAGATGCTAGCCAATAGGATCCAACAGCACATTATAAGGATTATTCACCACGACCAAGTGGGATTTATTACTGGGATGCAAAGGTGGTTCAACATTCATAAATCAAACAATGTGACACATCACATTAATAAAAGAAAATACAGAACTATATGATGCTTTCAATGATGCAAAAAAAAAAAAAGGTTTTGACAAAATATAGCACCCTTTCTTGATTAAAACTCTTCACAGTGTATGGATAGAGGTAATATACCTCAATATCTTAAAAGCTATCTACAAAAGCCCACAGTGAATATCATTCTCAATGGGGAATGATAGAGTGCTTTTCCCCTAAGATCAGGAACACAATAGGGATGCCCACTCTCACCACTGTTATTCTACATAGTACTAGAAGTCCTAGCCTCAGCAATCAGACAACAACAACAAAATAAGTAAAAGGCATTCAAACTGGAAAAGAAGTCAAACTTTCCCTCGTTGCAGATGAGATGATACTTTATGTGGAAAAGCCAAAATACTCCACCTCCAAATTGCTAGAACTCATACATCAATTCAGCAATATGGCAGGATATAAAATCAATGCACAGAAATCAGTGGCATTTCAATACACTGACAATGAGACTGAAGAAAGAGAAATTAAAGGGATCCCTGGGTGGCGCAGTGGTTTAGCGCCTGCCTTTGGCCTGGGGCGCGATCCTGGAGACCCGGGATCGAATCCCACGTCGGGCTCCCGGTGCGTGAAGCCTGCTTCTCCCTCTGCCTCTCTCTCTCTCTGTGACTATCATAAATAAATAAAAAAAGTTTTTTTTTAAATAAATAAATAAAAGAAAGAGAAATTAAAGAATCAATCCCATTTACAATTGCAGCAAAACCCATAAGATACCTAAGAATAAACCTAACCAAAGAGGTCAAGGATCTGTACTCTAAAAACTACAGAAGGGGGATCTCTGGGTGGCTCAGCGGTTTAGCGCCTGCCTTTGGCCCAAGGTGTGATCCTGGAGTCCCGGGATCGAGTCCCACGTCGGGCTCCCAGTGCATGGAGCCTGTTTCTCCCTCCTCCTGTGTCTCTGCCTCTTTCTCTCTCTCTCTCTATGTCTATCATAAATAAATAAATAAATCTTTTTAAAAAAAAAAATAAATAAAATAAAATAAAAACTACAGAACACTTCTGAAAGAAATTGAGGAAGATGTAAAGAGATGGAAAACATTCCATCCTCATGGATTGGAAGAAGAAATACTGTGAGAATGTCTAACATTTTAACAGATGTACATGTCAGAGCAATCTACACATTCAGTGCAATTCCTGTCAAAATACATTGACATTTTTTACAGAGTTGGAATAAATAATCCTAACATTTGTATGGAAGCAAAAAAGACCATGAATGTTGAAAAAGAAAACCAATGCCAGGGGCATCACAATGCCAGACTTCAAGCTCTATTAATAAGCTATAATCAGGACAGTGTGGTACTGGCACAAAAAAAGACACATAGGACAATGGAAGAGAATAGAGAACCCAGAAATGCACCCTCAACTCCATGGTCAGCTCATCTTCAACAAAGCAGGAAAGAACATCCAATGGAGAAAAGACAGTCTCTTCAATAAATGATGTTGGGAAAATTGGACAGCCACGTGCAGAAGAATGAAACTAGACCATTCTCTTACACCATACACAAAGATAAACTCAAAATGGATGAAAAATCTAAATGTGAGACAAGAACCCATCAAAATCATAGAGGAGAACACAGGCAGGAACCTCTTTGACCTCAGCCACAGCAACTTCTGGCTAGACACATCTTTAAAGGGAAGGGAAACAAAAGCAAAAATGAACTATTAGGACTTCATCAAAATTCAAAGCTTCTGCACAGAGAAGGAAATAGTCAAAAGAAAAAGGCAGCCTATGGGTAGAATGGGAGAAGATACTTGAAAATGACATATCAGATGAAAGGCTAGTATCTAAGATATATAAAGAACTTATCAAACTCAACACCCAAGAAACAAACAATCCAATCATGAAATGGGCAAAAGACATGAACAGAGATCTCACAGAGGAAGACATAGACATGGCCAACATGCACATGAGAAAATGCTCTGTATCACTTGCCATCAGGGAAATACAAATCAAAACCACAATGAGATACCACCTCACACTAGTAAGAATGGTGAAAATTAACAAGCCACGAAACAACAAACATTGGAGAGGATGTGGAGAAGGGGGAACCCTCTTGCACTGTTGGTGAAAATGTGAACTGGTGCAGCCACTCTGGAAAACTGTGTGGAGGTTTCTCAAGAAGTTAAAAATAGAGGTACCCTATGTTCCAGCAATTTCATTACTAGGTAATTACTCCAAAGATACAAATGTAGTGATCCAAAGGAGCACTTTCACCCCAATGTTCACAGCAGCAGTGTCCACAATAGTCAAACAATAGAATGAGCCACGATGTCCCTCGACAGATGAATGGATAAAGAAGATGCAGTACATATACACAATGGAATATTAGTCATCAGAAATTAAGAATACTTATCATTTACATCAAGGTGGATAGAACTGGAGGGTATTATGCTGAGCAAAGTAAGTCAATCAGAGAAAGACAATTATCATATCGTTTCACTCATATGTAAAATATAAGAACCAGCACAGAGGATCATAGGGTAAAGGACTATACCTGAATGGATAGTCCTTAGAGTAGGAGAAAAACCATGAGAGACTCTTAACTATAGGAAACACACTGAGGGTTCCTGGAGGGGAAATGGATGGGAGGATGGATTAATTTGGTGATGGGTACTAGGAGGGCACGTGATAGGATGAGAACTGGGTGTTATAGGCAACTGATAAATCATTGCACACTATGTTTGAAACTAAGTATGTGGGATACCTGGGTGGCTCAGTGGTTGAATGTCTGCCTTTGGCCCAGGTTGTGATCCTGGGGTCCTGGGATCAAGTCCCACATCAGGCTCTACACAGGGAGCCTGCTTCTCCCTCTGCCTATGTTTCTGCCTCCCTCTTGTGTGTCTCTCATGAATAAATAAATAAAATATTTTTTTAAAGGAATAAATTGGTTAATTGCATTTAAAGTTAATTAATTAAATTTTTAAAAGTATAATGCTAGCCTCCTAAAATGAATAAAATATACAACCATACAAAGGAGTAGCTAATACACATAACTGTATTGATAAATCTTAAAAGATTATGTTAAGCAAAAGAAGGCAGACACAAGAGAGTACAGGGATCCCTGGGTGGCGCAGCGGTTTGGCGCCTGCCTTTGGCCCAGGGCGCGATCCTGGAGACCCGGGATCGAATCCCACGTCGGGCTCCCGTGCATGGAGCCTGCTTCTCCCTCTGCCTGTGTCTCTGCCTCTCTCTCTCTCTCTCTCTCTGTGACTATCATAAATAAATAAAAATAAAAAAAATAAAATATTAAAAAAAAAAAAAAGAGAGTACAACTCTATGACGATAGTTACACAAAATTATCAGACAGATCAATCTAATCTAGAAGGATAGAATACAGATCAGCAGTTGCCTGAGGGTAGACGTGGGGATTGACTAGGGAGGGAATCAGGGGACCTGTTGGGATGATGGAAAGTTTTAAATATAGATGGTGGTGAGTACATAGAAGTATAAATTTTCAAATCTCATCCAAGTATATGGAAAATTGGTATTTATGGTATATAAATCATGCCTTTAAATATACTTTAAAAAAGTATATAGGTGAGTTTCAGGACTTCATTTTGTGGTGAGACAGTCAATTCTAAACTAATCAAATTGCTTATTGTCCTCACTTGGTTATTATTCCCTGCTCCACCCCCTTCCAGGTGGTTATATGATCCTTCGCAAGTCATGTCTCACCACTAAAATCCAGTTTCCTCTTCTACAAAATGGTCAATAATGATTCTTATTAACTACAGTTCTTTTAGGGAATATTTTCTAAGGTAATCTGCACCAGTCACTTAAAACAATGCCTGACACAGAATAAATACCAGAAAGTAGTAACTTTAGTAGTTATCTATTGCTATATAACAAATCACCACAAACTTCGCGGCTCAAAACAGCATATATTCCTTATCTCACAGTTTTTATGGGGAAGGAGTCCAGACACAGCTCAGCAGTTCCTCTGTCCTCTCGTAAGGCTGTAATTCTGGCATTTGACCAACTTAGCCACCTGAAGTCGTGGCTAGGATATAATTCTGTCACACTTACACAAGGGCTAAGGGGCTGGGGGCTTCTGTTCCTGGTGACTATTGACCTGAGGTTGCCTGCAGCTCTCCATACATGGGTGTGTGAGATTTCTCAGTCCTGTGTAGTGTTTGGAGAGAGCATGTGAGCAGATAGCACTGGAGGGCTTTATAGAAGTAATCCAGGGTAAGGAAGCACTGGCTGTTTAGATGTGAAACTGTCCATCTAAATGGAGCAAAATAAATACTGAGAGGGCAAATTCATTTTCTACTGATATATACTTCTTTGTCCAAAATAGCTACTTTGCCTCAATTTTTAAATTATTGCTTATTTTCCCAGCTGTTGGAAGTGGACTGCCCATCATTGTGAATGAAAATGAATAAGGCCTTCCTACAACTGTAATTCTTTCTCATTTGTTTTAATTTCAAAGGAATACATTGGAAAAAAAAGAAATGTAATACATCAAAATACAAAATAACATTAAAAGAAGCTCCTAACCTCCCACCCCATCATTACTAGCAATAGTTTGCTACGTATTCTCATGGACCAGTGTTTCTCAACTTCAGCACTATCCACATTTTGAGCCAGTTAATTCTTTATTGTAGGATCTGTCCTATGCACTGTAAAGTGTTTAATAGCATCCCTAGCCTCTACCTAATAGATGTCAGTAGCACCCTTCCCCAGTCATGAAATTCAAAAACATTTGTAGACATTGCCAAATGTCCCCTGGGAGGACAGAGCAAAGTCGAGTACCACTCTTCTAGACTTTATGCATATACCTATATATGTTTATCAAAATACACATACACCATTATCTTTTTTGGTTTTTAATAGAATTAAATTATGAAGTATTCTGAAGTTTGCTTTTTGCACTCAGTTATATCATATCCTTGACACCTTTCTATTACACACAGATACATCTCATTCTTTTTTTTTTAAGTTTGTATTTATTTATTTATTTATTTATTATTTATTTGAGGGAGCACAAGCAGGAAGGAGGGGCAGAAGGAGAGGGAGAAGCAGGGAGCCCAACATGGGGCTTGATCTCAGGACCCTGGGATCACGACCTGAGCCAAAGGCAGCTGCTTAACTGACTGAGCCACCCAAGTGCCCCACATATCATTGCTTTAAACTTTTTTTTTTTTGAGAGTGACACAGAGAGAGAGAGACAGTGTGCATGGGGGGGAGGGGCGGCGAGGAGAGGAGGAGCAGAGGGAGAGGAAGAGAGAGAATCTCAAGCAAACTTCATGCCCAGCACAGAGCCCAATGTGGGGCTCGATATCATAATCCTGAGATCAAAATTTCATCAATATACCAGCAAATTCCCATTTTTCCACACTCTTAAATATCATTAATCTTTTTACTTTTGCAAAACCAAGAGGTTAAAAATAGAAAGATAGCTTATTTTAATTTGCCTCACTTTCATTATGAGAAGGTAAGTATCTTCTGGTATTTTCTTCTCCTTTTGCCCATATTCAGAACAAGACAGGCCATGAGGTGGAATCTATGGTGGGAACAGCATTTCCCCTTGATTTCTTGACTCAGAATGTTTTCATCAGAGAAGCAAAAGCACAGGAACCTCAATGACATCTAAGATGAGCAGTACATTGAAATGTTTTGAAGGACTCTGCAGGAAAATGTAAATAAATTCTGAAAGGGAGTCTAATAGAGGTTTGTAAGGGCTTTGATAACTGGAGAATGATGATGTTATTCACATTTGTAAAAGTGTTAATGATTATGCAGACTGAATATTACTTGTCTATGAGTCAGATTTGGCCACAAATTTGCAACCTGATCTAAAATGACAAAGAATCTAATTGTTCAAAGAAATACATATAAGAATTAGATTTTGGCCTCTGTAGAAAAAAAAAATCTCTTATGTTCAAAATTCTAATATTTAGCTAAATCTTTTTGTTTTAAATTTAAGTTCAGGTTTTGACTTAATTTTGTTTAAAAATTAAGATTAAACTTAATTTTTTTGGAAAACATATACTGTGTTTTTTTTTTGACTCACTTATACCCATAAAGAAAGATCAACTGAAAATAACTATGAATTTGCCAAGAAGCAAGTATTCCACACATTCGATTCAATTCAATTCCACACATTCCAATTAAGAGAATTCTTAATTTTTTTAAGTTGAACTACATGAAATTGACATTTTGAAGGTCAGAAATAGTTGAATGTCAGCAATCTCCTATGTAAATCAAAAACTTTTCTGTAAACTTGTCTATGCCACATTACCTTATTTTAAAAGGTCCAGACCTTTCAACAGGAGAGTAAGAACAATACCATTGAAGTGATAATACTCTTATGAATTAGTTTGTTTTTATAGCTGATTCAAACTTCTTGCTTCAGCTTTTGTTTATTTGATTGCCAACTCATGAGAGAGCCAGATTTTGGTTGTAGCCTTCACCAAAGGAAACAAACTGTATGTCTCTAAGAGTCTATTTACAGTTACTATCCTTCAAAAATTCTACCTTTCTGGGGGTGACTGGGTGGCTCAGTCAGTTAAGCATCCAATTCTTTTTTTTTTTTTTTTAAGATTTTATTTATTTATTCATGATAGACATAGAGAGAGAGAGAGAGAGAGAGAGAGAGAGAGAGAAGCAGTCTCTATGCCAGGAACCTGACGCGGGACTCGATCCCGGGACTCCAGGATCTCACTCTGGGCCAAAGGCAGGCACTAAACTGCTGAGCCACCCAGGGATCCCCAGCATCCAATTCTTGATTTCGGCTCAAGTCATGATCTCAGGGTCCTGGGATCAAGGCCACACCCAGGCTGGTGCTCAGTAGGGAGGCTGCTTGAGGATTCTCTCTCTCCTCCTGCCCCTCCCCCCAACTTGTGCTCTCCCTTTTTCTCTAAAATAAAATAAATAAATCTTTAAATTAAAAAAGTTCGACTCTCTTCAAAGATGGCTTTTTGGCTCTGACTGGAAATAGTAACACTGACAGGCAAAATGCTTTGTGTTGCTTTGAGGTATGAAACATTACCTGTTTGGTGAAACATTACATAACTCCTGTACCTGGCCTCTTCCATCAAATGATTCATCTGTTTGATGAAGTCATTTGTCAACATCATTATCCTGATCATGACCAATTAGCATTTGTAGAGCAGCCACACAGAGATGACACTGTACTTGATGCTTGACAGAGTACAAGGTAGACAAAGAGTCCAACTTATAAAGTAAACTACTGGAACTGTGCATTTGAATATGAAACATAACACAAACATACCTATGAATCTTAGCGTACCTGGGTCACACATGGTAAGAATAAACTCATGGAAACTCACCTTGAGCTTCACCGTGATTATTTGTGTTGCATCAGAGGATGGAGCAGATGGTCTTCCCACATGAAAGATCCTGAAAAAGGTTCCAGAATCACACTAAAGGTTTGGGATGGCTTTTGCTGACTCTGAGCTGAAATCTCCACAATCCTTTTACAGTGCCCCTGGCCAGGGAGTGACCACCAAGTCTCTAAAGATTTGAGGAATTTGAGGATTCCAAAGAAGATTCAGTAGGTTAAGCTATGGAAATTTCAAAGACTTCTATTAAAAAAAACAAAAACAAAACAAAACAAAAAAACCCTGGAACAAAAACACACTTGAAATTTTCAGGGGAGAACCGTGATACAAATGTTTTTACTTAATAGCTTTAATTAGAGACTTGAAGTGGGCACTGGAGTTGAACCAAGACTATTTTTCACCATTGTTACCATTCTGATTTTAAAGTATTCCTTGATGCTGTATATTTTCTTTCATTCTATCTTGTACTAGGATAGAAGCAGGATAAAAACACCAAACAACAAAGTCTACTAGCACCTGAGAAACTCACTCAAAGCTTCCTAGGAGATTAGGACAGGGTAACCCCAGGTGACAAGCAGGTTGTGCCCTTAGTGTGCATCCAATGGGATGTTAGGAAAATAAGATCTGTTTTCCTCCAGGACTGAGCTCCTGGTGGTTAAGCCCTGAGACTGGAACAGGACACTCCACTTACCTGGCAGTGCACCAGAAGTGGTGCCACATGATGTCACCTAATGGAACCTAACTCCTGTGAGCTACAAGATCTCCCTGGGAAGCCAGGTGCACATCTGTTCCAGTGCAGATGATCAAGACTTGACCTTCTAGCTGCCCCAAGTGGGGCAGCAGGAAATGTGGGCCCTTCCTGGCACCCTGGTAGGACAGTGCAGCCTGACAAAGGAGAGAGATCAGAGTGGCATCCAGGCAGCCTCTGATGACCTTGCCTAGTAGGTTTCCCATCACCCTCTTTGTTTCTGCAGGCCCACAGATCTGCACAGGGGTTCCTTTTCACTAAGGATTTAGAAGTGGCCACTTCAGAGAATGCCCCACCCTCCAGAGGTTTCCTGAGTGTTTATGGCAGATAATGAGGCAGAATGAGATGAGGGCAACAGTCCCTTCCCCACCCCTTGGTACAGCCCAGTGAACAGAACTACAAGGCAGCTTGTCTGCAGGTTTGAGCAAATCCAGGCTTTGGCCATGAAGGGTCTCTAGTCCCAGGGCTGGGGTACAGGTTTAGGGACAATGAGCAGGCCCAGGGCTATACCTCTGCTGCTAGGAAACCACCCCCCCAGTTGGGTGCCAAGGAGCAGGGGTAGAAGCAGTTCTTCTCATTTTCCTCTCAAAGCCCCACCTCCTAATTGGGCACTGTGAGGAAATAGGCCAACATGTGGATCTCCACAGCAAGCTGGCAGTTGGAAAGGAGGAGGCACCTCCCGGGGGGCAGAGAAAGAATGACAGCATGTATGGCCAAGTGGTCCATTTGGTAGGAGAAGACTCTCAAGCAGCTTTAGAAAAATAAAGTCAACTTCCATATCATTCACTGAGTTTTTAAAAATGTACTTCTATAAATTTATGAAAAGATCAATGACCCAATAGAAAATGGACAGGGACATAAACAGTCTATCTTAGAAGAAATACAAATAAGTGGTATGAAATTATAACAAAAAACGCTAATAATCAAAGATCTGAATCTCAAAAACATTGGGCTAAGTGAAAGAACCCAGCACATAAGAAAACGGACTATATGAGCCATTTATATTACATTCAAATAAAGGCAAAGCTATCATGGCAGAAAGCAGTGATTGTCCAGTGCAGGGCTTAGGGGAGTAGATGGATGGCAAGGAGCAGGAAGGGAAATCTGTGGGGTGATATGGTGGTTACACTACTGGATTCATTTCTTAAAACTGTTCACTTAAAATCGACAGATTTTAGTTTGTAAATGATACCTCAAAGCCAACAATAAAATGATTTTAAAGCCTCCTTGCCTGTATAAAACAAACTTATAATTGTAGACTTTTTAGCCTGAAAAAGTCTTTAGAGACCATTTGGTGTAACTTCTTTCTTTTATGTCAAATAAGTAAGGAAATGAAGGTCCACAGAGAGATTGTGTCACTTATTCAAAATGATACACAGCCTACTAGCTGCAGAACCACATCCAGGCATCCAGTCTTTTCAGATTTCTTTCTATTCTGCTGTCCTCCCAGCACATTTAAACTGTAAATGCACCAGGTCACCCATTACTCACAGGCACCATAAAATACCTTTCAGCTATACAGTACTTTTAGTTTTTAACACACCCCCACTGTGTTCAACCAGAGAGGCAGAGGCAATAAGAACAAATCAACTGATTGCATACCAGGCCCACTCAGTCTACCTGGGGTAATCGCCCTTAATTAAAACCAACTGAGAGGGACTTTTAGCAACACAACCAACACCTAGATTAGTGTTTGATTGAGTAACTAGGGAGTATAACCGGACCCAAGTTGGCCAATAAAACTGACCATCACATCTATGTAATAAACACGATACTACCACTTCCGTTTTTCCACTAGAGGAATGGAAGCACAGAGTGCTTAACTTATTTACCTAAGGGCACACAGCTATCTCACATTTTGTTTTTCAATTGTAAATCAGTTAGCAGTTCTTACCTCACGTGATTATTGTGAAAAATAATTAAGTCCATTCCAACTGTGTATGTAAATCTCTGGCATATTGGGTTCTCAATGTTGTAAAGCAGCAATTAGATCACATTTTGCTTATAAATGAGATGGTTTACAATTTCTGAGGAAATGAACATTTTCATTTGCTACAGGTAGGCAGACACATTGGAATAACTTCAGTAAGTAGTTCCATTTCCAGAAGTTAGTTTTATAATATTTGCACACCCTCATAAAGACACATGTTGCAAGGGGCACCTGGATGGCTCAATCGGTTAAGCATCCCCCTCTTGATTTTAGCTCAGGTTGTGATCTCAGGGTTGCAAGATCGAGCCCCATGTCAGCTCTACACTGGGTGTGGAGCCTGCTTGAGATTCTATCTCTCTCTCCCTTTCCCTCTGCCCCTCCTCCCTACCTCTGTCTCTCTCCTTCTCTGTCCCTCTTTCACTCTCTCTCTATCCCCTTCTCTAAAAAAGATGATACATGTGCAAAAATATTCATTGCAGTAATGCTTGTAAGTGAAAAACAGAAAAACTAACTGTTCATCAATAAGAGAAAAGGAGAGTACTGAAGTCATGGTAGGGGTGAACACTGGAATGCTCTATGTATTGTCATGGAAAGATATCTATGCCATAGTATTAAATCGAAAATAGAAGAGTTTATATTATTTGATGCCATTTAGGATCCTAGACATTTTGCCATTTCCTTTGGTGGTGGGCAGGGGATGGATTTTGTGCCCATTCCATTCAGATGAACATTCTGCCTCCTGAGAAAGAACTCTAAGATACTGATGTTGGTTTGGTTAAAACTTCAAAGTTTGTACCATATGCCTCTGACTATTCTCTCGGATTAGAATACCAATACCTGTTTTCTCTGTGAACACAGGAGGACCTGCAAAGGTTAATAGTGAGGTCGCCACAGGGACTCTTTGGGCAGACAGGCTTAGGATCAATGGTGCATTGAGATGACTTCTTGAAAATAGAGACCAGACAGCAGGTCACAATCAAATGAACTAGAACTGAATCAAGTGACAGATAATGGGCCATATAGTTTGGGCAGAAATACCTGAATCAACAAGGCTCATTTGATCCATGATCAAATGAGCACATGCAGCCGTGGTCAGAATGTCTTTTATTTTATGTCGTTTAGGCCTTCTCTTTTTCCTGATGAAATCTGGAGAAGGGGAGGCTGCTATAGTTTCTCAGGCTCCTTCTATCAGGGGATGGGACAGCTACATGGAAACCTCACTACTTGGGGACCCACAAAATGAGAAGCTGGCAAGACTTTTAGGTCAATGGCAAAGAAAGAAAGCACAAGTCTATATATTATCCAAAGGGAATATTTGACTCATACCTACTGCATCATTGGATGTAAGCTCCTCCAGTGCAGGGAATGTGTCAGTGTTCATTTATCTTTGATTCCTCCGCACAGGACTTGACATAATAGGGACTTAGTAAGGACTCATAGAATGAATGAGTGGCAAAACATCATTTCCTGAATCCAGCTGATGAGGGAGCAGAATGCAAGCTGCGAACAAAGCACTAGCTGACACCCCGCAACCCCCTCCCTCACCCCAAGTGAGATAAGTATGACATTCCTCAGGCACTCCTGGCTTCCCTAAAGCTAAGGGAAGGAAAAACAAATGGTAAAATTTATAAAGATTATAATCCAGCAAGACATGAGTCTCCCTCAATTTACAGATAGATGTCTTAGAGATTTACAAGAAAAAAGCATTCTTATCAATAACGTAACTTCCCAGAAGGAAATGTAGATAAAATAAAATGTCTTTATAACCTGCAGCCCATTGACAAATACTTGAGGCAGGCAGAGTATAATGTTCTTCCAGGAAGCTCCAGCTGTCTTAATGTTGATTCGCCACCTCCTCCTCGCTGGAGGGAAAAACAACCTTAACTTGACAATGGCAAGGGCTCCAGTACCTTGGTAAGTCCTCTTTAGCACATGAAAGTCCTTTTGAAAAACCTCCCTTTTCTTGCCCTCCCCCAACTCCCAAGTATACAATTAGCCACCCCTGTCCCCAGGCTTTAACAAAACCACCATTTTGCACCAAAGACATCTCAAGAATTCTTTCTTGGTCGTGGGCTCCAGACCCCACCTCACCAAACCTCATCTACATTCCAAAACTACATCACAGCCATTGTACTGTCATTATCCTGATCCCTGCCCTTCCCTTTTTAACACTTTATACAGTATCCCCAGGAGTAACGGAATGCAGGTCATTTGCATAGGAAGAAATGGAGAGGACACTCAATCCCACAGACTTGGCTAGAGAGCTAGCAGTAAGGACAAGGGCCAGTCTTTCATGTCACTGTTGGCTCAGGCTTGGCACTTTGAGCCAGTGCTGTGTAAAGTAAGCCTCAACTCCTTAAGACCTGTCTCACTGCCTACCACTTTTCCTCAAATGGAAAGGAAGTATATTATACGATTCTGTAACTGTTCTTAGAGGATTTCAAATGCATTCATAAATCCAAATGAATCCCTGGAGGGGAGGGCTTCCTAGGACAATAAGGTAAAAAATGGAAGAAATCTGGCAGAGGACCCTCTGGAATGGGAAGGATGCCAGCACCCATGGTTTTATGGTTATTGAGAGCTGTTTTCCCTGAATCAAGTTACAAACTCCTCTAATGCCTTACAGTAGGATTCTAGATATGTAAGAATGGTCAAAGCCCTAAGCATGGTCAGGACACAATCGCAATGGCAACAATTTTTTCTGCAACGTTAGTGTGACTTTGGATTGAATTATTTCTCAAAGACATGTCAATTTTCAAGGGAGAAATTCTATAAATGCCTCTTTATATCAACACTTATATTATCTCATTTAATTTTTAATACAACTTTATGAGGTCCTTAGTATTATCCACATTTTATAGTGGGTAAAACCAGGGCTTGGAGAAAGTAAATTATTTGTGCAAAGTTTATGCCTTCCAAAGATGAGATAGGAGTTATCTACATTCCAAAGACAGTGCAATTGGGTGGTAAACGGTCCAGAAGTACTAGAAATTGTTTCTTTTATTGGCCTGTCATTTTTCCATTGACTGTTTTAATGCAGATATGGTTCTAACATTAAAAGATTTTAAGCTTTGTGATAGGAGCTTTGTGATATTCTGTAATTTGGGTTATCAAAGTTTAGTATTTACAGCAAACATCCTTATTTATCAGCTCTCTCTTCTACCTCAACCAAAATAATAAAGTATTAATGAGTTTTTATCACTTCTCAAATCCAAAAAGATAAAACAGAAATGAAATTCAGGTAAGTCTCCAATTTTCTTCCCTTTCATAAATTGGGCAAAGCAATTAAATCATCTGTTTTTAGATGGCAAGTCCCTACTGTGCTTACAGAAAGCTTCCTTCAGAGTCCTCAACAGGAGGAAATACAATATTACACCAAATGACTCTATTATGCTAGTATTGTTGGAAATCACTGGATTAAACACTCGATTAATATGAGTCTTAATCTCGATGCTCATTTTTACCATTTTTCTCATGTGCCTCAAACTATTTCTTTTTATCCTCAATAAAATGTTCACAAAGGAGTGGAACAACAGAAGAGGGTCTCCCTTCCCTGGGATCAGTTGAGCAATAGTAGCCACTTGGCTTACCATCCCAAAAGGCCACCCACAGGGAGCTCTTATACTGCCTAAGTGGACTCTAGCAGCGTTCTAAAATCCACCAGCACCCTAAGGATTGGGGTGTTCAGGCCTTAAGAGACCCTTGATGGCTAGTTTCTGTCTTAGGGACTGTCTAAGGAAAGAGGTAGTTCTAAGTTCCTTGTGGCATTTCTAAGCATCTCAAGGACAGTGAGGAGGATCTAGGATTTGTGTCCTAAGAGAAGTTTCCCAAGTACACCAGACCCTGAGCTCTGAGCCCAGTGCCAGGGTCCCCAGGGAGCTTACCCAAATTGGCAACAATTCCTCTCTTAGCCCAATAATTGCCATTTTGCAGTGATATTTATATTTGCAATGATATTCATCACGTTCTGGGGACCTCAATACTATTAAACAAAGTCTTTGTCCCTCAAAACACTTTTGTTGGAGAGACAAGACATGTAACTTAGTTTTGCTTGTCCTCCTGATACAACGAAAACACTTTCTCATGTCATTCAAATTATCATCTACTTCCATCTCCCTCTTTGGAGAAACTCTTCTTTACTACTTCCCAAATTTTTTCAGTCAAATTCCATTTACTTTCTACAGTCATGCAAACCATCCCTGGATACCATCAGTAAGCATTGCATGTCAATAGCTTCTACACTGAGCCAATGGAAATTTATAAACTGGTAAAGTGTTTGCCAGGGTGTAGGGCACTGTGCAGAGAGGTGGATGGATTTCCACATGCCATATCCATAGTAGACACTAATTAGCTTTGGAATCGCCACCTTATGTGATCTTGCTCCCTGGATGAGAAACCTGGGATGATGGGCAAGGAAGCACCCAGGCAGGACAACCAGGCTCCAAGCCTTACTAATACAGTGGGCAGTGGGGCTACACACTGGGGGGATTTGTGCATTCTGCAATGTGCCTGATTTATCCTCCTAGAGTAAAAGAATGCCATCCTGGCACAGGATTCTGTTAATAATAAGAAGAATAATTCTGTTAATTTGAAAGAAGTAGTAGTTGTTGGGGTGCCTGGGTGGCTCAGTCAGTTAGGCATCTCCTTCAGCTCAGGTTATGATCCCAGAGTCCTGGAATTGAGTCCTGCATCAGGCTCCCTGCTTAGTGTGGAGTCTGCTTCTTCCTCTACCATCACCCCTACTCGTGCATGCTCTCTCTCTCTCTCTTCCTTTCTGTCTCTCCCCTCTCAAATAAATAAATAAAATCTTTAAAAGAAGTTGTTGCTTCCTTGGATCAGAACTGTCTATTCTATACTGAACTCTTACATGCCATTTATCTGACCACGTAAGCAGCAATCTTGAAGAAAAATCAGATTCTTTACTCACAGAGTGAGTTAGTTCTCAAAAATAAAAGCTAGGTTCTTCAGTGGATGCTATGGATTTAAGAATAAAGTTTACATATACTCAAGACCACAGTTACAGGTCTGCTCTGAGGACAATAAAACCAAGATAAGAAGGCAGCAACTGTTGGGTGGTGGGTGGTGGATGGGCGAGGGCAGAGAGGGAACACATGATAAAAGAGAAAACAAATGTAAACCACCAGAGTGGAGTCAGTGACTCAGCAAAATTATCAAAGCTTCTGTTGAAAAAATTTCCCTGGTTTTGGTTTTTGAGAGCATATAGGAAATTGGGGGTCCTTGATTGCACAGTTTTATTTCCTTTTTATGGTCTCAAATTTTTTTAAAAAAGAATAATTTACACATGTGTTTCTAGAATTGGTGAATGAATGAACCTCACTTTTTAAATACCTGAGCTTCTCAAAACCCATGAGTCACTGAAGCATTGTCATCAGAGGTAGTCTTAAACTTGAAAATGAATTGATTATAGCTAAGGTAACAGAGTTTTGTCTTCTGGAAATGATCAAGCAAGGAAACACCCTGGGGGCACAGGGCAAAATGCCTTCCAGGAAGCTGGTGGAGCAGGAAGATGTGGAGGCCCAGCCCAGTGAGGGCAGCAATGCCTTCTGCATGGCTCACCTGTCTTCCCTTCCTTTCAGCCCAATGCCAGGCAAGCCTATGTTGAAGTCCAAGCAGGAGAGCCTGGCCCTGGAGAGGTTTGACACTTTATCTCATTATGGCCTCTAGCAGTTTATTGAGGAGAAAAAGAAATATTTTGAGGCACATAAGAGAAATGATAAGTGCTCACTTTCTACTTCTCCTGCTGTCCTCTGGCACCCAAAGTTCAGTTTGCCAAGTAAGTGATGGGGGCTGGGGCTGAGGGCAAAGTCCCCCAAAGTCCAGCTTCCTTTTCTAAGCCCTGCTGTCCTAAAGTACACTTAAGTTCTTTCTTCACGCTAGAGAGAAACCTGTATCACCATTGATTTTGTACACTCCCCACCATGACCATCTTCATCTGTAAAATGGAGTGTATAATAGTACCCATCTCCTAGAGCAGTGGTTCTCAAAGTGGGTTCCCTGATCAGTAGAATCAGCATTGCTCGGGAACTTGTTAGAGAAGCAAATTCTCAAACCCCATGTCAGATCCACTGCAATAGAAACTCGGAGGATAGAAGTCAGCCATCAGTTTCACAAGCACTCTGGTAATTCAGATGCTCACTCAAGTTTGAGAATCGCTATCACAGGGTTGTTGTGAAGAGTGAATGATAGAGGAGCTAGAACATGCTCCACTGAACAGTGCCTGGTACCTCAGTGTTATCTAGCTATTGGTATCCTCATCATAGTCACCATCAGCACCATCATGATCATCACAATTATCATCATTGCAGGAATCCTTTCTAATAACACTTTAATCTCCAAGGAGTGCTGGGTACTCTCCTATGGAGATGCCTATCCTGTAGAACAAAGCCCTAGCACATGTATGTTCAAGGTGACTATTAATAACATAAAGGTCTTCTCTGTCTTGACTACTTACCATAATGACACAAGGTGCCAGGAGAGGAAATGCAAAAACTTATATTTGTAAGGAAAGACTGTATTAATGGGGGCAATTGACATAAGGAGATGCTCAAAGCCTAACTCAGAAATGTTTTCAGGAAAGGATGGGTGAGTAATGCTTTTATATGCAGAGATCCTGGAATTGGTGGCTCTGGAAATATAAGGTGGGTTGGGGAAGAAAAAGGTAATAAAAACTGCTGTGTAGGAGTCTTGAGCCTTAAAAAACTGTGCCAAACATTGCACGAACAGGAGAGTCAAGGCAGGAAATGTCTGTAGTCAGGGACGTGAGCAAATTTTCAGAGTGGGAAGTTCACACAGAGTTTAGGGCCTAGCTGTGCTAATCAAGCCAGCCTAAAAATGTTAAACAAAAAGTTTCAATCAGTTTTCTCAAGAAACTAGTTTTTATTTATGCCATGTTATAGTTGATTAAATAATGGTCCCCAAAGATATCAGATCTTAATTCTTAGAATCTTAAATATTACATAGCAAACATTTTCCAAATGTGATTAAGGATTTTGCAAGGGACAGATATCCTGGATTATCTGGATGGGCTCTAAGTGCAATCACAAGGGTTCTTATAAGAGGGAAGTGAAGGGAAATTTGACTTAGACAAAAGAAGAGAAGGGAGAGATTGGGGTGATGTGCACAAGCCAAGGAGTGGCTGAAGCCACCAGAAGCTGGATAGAACAGGTTTTCCCCTAGACCTCCAGAGGGAGCACTGTTCTGTGACAACTGGTTTTCAGCCCAAGTGATGAGATTTTGAACTTCTGCCCTCCATAACTGTGAGAGAACAAAATCCTGTTCTTTTAACCCATTGTGGAAATGTGTTGTTATAGCAGTCATAAGAAACTGATACTTCTTGTTTCATGAAAAGACTTTTTTTCAGATTTGAGGAAGAGATCCTCTGGCAGCCAAAGGAGAGTTTGTGGATTATAGTCTTGACAGTGGGAAAAATCCCACTGGGACAAAGGTCAGCACCTTTGTTACCTTCTACATCAAGACACTTTGCCATAATTTCATTTAAATGATACTGGTAATGGCTGTGTTCATATGCTGTAAAATCAAGATTACCGTAGTTGATATCAGATTTCATTTTATTATTTTTTTAAAGATTTTTTATTTATTTATTCACAAGAGAGAGAGAGAGAGAGAGGCAGAGACACAGGCAGAGGGAGAAGCAGGCTCCATGCAGGGAGCCCAACATGGGACTCGATATTGGGTCTCCAGGATCACACCCTGGGCTGCTGGCGGTGCTAAACTGCTGAGCCACCTGGGCTGCCCAGATTTTATTTTTTTTTAAGATTTTATTTATTCATGAGAGACACAAAGAGAGGCAGAGACACAGGTAGAGGGAGAAGCAGGCTCCCTGCAGGGAGCCCAGTGTGGGACTCTATCCCAGGACCATGGGATCAGGACCTGAACCGAAGGCAGATGCTCAACCTCTGAGCTACCCAGGTGTCAATATCAGATTTTAAAATGGAAATGCTGGGATCCCTGGGTGGCGCAGTGGTTTGGCGCCTGCCTTTGGCCCAGGGCGCGATCCGGGAGACCCTGGATCAAATCCCATGTCGGGCTCCCGGTGCATGGGGCCTGCTTCTCCCTCTGCCTGTGTCTCTGCCTCTCTCTCTCTCTCTCTCTCTGTGTGACTATCATAAATAAATAAAAATTAAAAAAAAATAATAAAATGGAAATGCTGAGCTTCAGTAAAGCTAGTAGGGAAGTTACATGTAGAACATGTCTAAGTAAATGAACAAACTATACCCTGAGACGACAATGATCACAAAGTAAGAGTTTAATTAATTCTTAATTGATTTACTTAACAAATTGGCTGGTTGTTTAATGTTACAGTAGCTAAAAATATATATATTATTTCATACATGATTTCATATGAACATCTAACCATAAACAGGCTCTTTTTCATAAAATTATAAATTATAATAAACCATTTTACAAATAGACAGTTGTCTGGATAATGCTTTTAAGAGTAAGTCTTGGCTCATTGAATTTAAACAAATTGGAATAGTTGTTATATTGAGGAGAGATGTTAAGTGGCCCCAGGATCTTGAATACCATTACCCTGGATGTGTTCACTGCCCCATGGTTTAAAACTTCCAGAGATGAGGTGAAGAATTATATCCTGTTTTACTGGTGAGCAAAAGAAATCTAGACATGAACATGAGAATATACTTTCACAGAAACTGCATTTTATTTTATTTTATTAAAGATTTTATTTATTTATTCATGACAGACAGAGAGAAAGAGAGGGAGAGACAGAGAGAGAGAGAGAGAGAGGCAGAGACACAGGCAGAGGGGGAAACAGGCTCCATTCAGGGAGCCTGACATGGGACTTGATCCCAGGTCTCCAGGATCACACCTGAGGCTGAAGGCGGTGCTAAACTGCTGGGCTGCATTTTAAATAGGAATTGGGAAATCCTGACAAATGAATTTTATCAAAGGCAGAACTAAATTTTGGCTGCTTGACTAAAATGTGACAATTTTAATATTAGCACCCATTTAAGTTATTTTGCAAAGGAATAAGAAGAAAATGGACACAATGGTTAGTAATACACATTTCTGTAATGCATTATTTAACAGATTATGTAGAAGTACATGTCATGAGTTGGATGGAGCAATATCTTCCACTCTTTTGCTTAAATGACTTTCTCCCATATTTCTCCTGAATTTATATATCTCTTGATTTAATCTTACGTTTTGAGCATAGACACCATTTTCTCCTCTATTGAGTTTGTATCACATTCCATCAAGCAGAGGTGATGCCATTCTTTGGAGCAGCACCTGCCAGTCAGCCAGCCTCCCGCCAGGCTATTACCTAGGTGCAGGCATTCACACAGTAGCAGGTTTTTCCACCCTGTGCAATCTTATGGAGCTGTGACCCCAGGGCAACTATAAAACCCACGTGCTAGAATAATTTAGATTTCTTGTGATTGACTGAGTAAACAAGCAAACAATGGCCATACTTTACATAACAAAGAACTCTGACCCACAAAAGAAACCTCTCTGGCAACTGTCTCAGAACAGTCAGGACTTGCTGAATGGCTATTACTTTATCTTTGCCTCCACTTCCAACCCAGGACAAACCGGAGAAATCCAAATATTCTCCCCCAAACCAATCACATAAATGAAGTTCCATTTCTAGTTATTCGTCCTCCAGCTTCCCCATGACAACAGAAGCCTCCCTCTTTTTACATAATTAAAGCTTTTCCTCACTCTGGTTGTTTTAAAATTGTGTCCTTTTTCTTTTCTTTTTTGGAATTGTCTTTTTGTATCGTGGGTGGTCTTCATTTATTTCTATTTGCGTATGATGCTTGTGCTGACCAGCATTGTTACTTTTTTTTTTTTTTAAGGATAAAACAGCAAAATCAAAGTCCAGCCATATGCAATACATTTTTGTAACTACCTGAAAACTTGGGGCCCTTAGCTGTGTGTGAGAGGAAAAGGATTCTACTTTCCAAGGACATAAAATGAAATTTTTAATAAGTTGACTTTTTGTTTTAAAGATCTTATTTATTTATTCATGACAGACACAGAGAGAGAGGCAGAGAGGCAGAGGGAAAAGCAGGCTCCATGCAGGGAGCCCGTTTGGGCGGGCCCGACCTGGGACTCGATCCTGGATCTCCAGACCTGGGCTGGAGGCGGCGCTAAACCGCTGAGCCCCCGGGGCTGCCCAATAAGTTGACTTTTAAAAATATCTATTTGTCTGACTTTGTACTTAGTTAAAATTAAATTGATAACTTTTGTAGAAGCAAATTCACATGCACCAATTTCTGTAAAAATTAAAATATATATATATATATATATATATATATATATATATTTATAGGCCTAGAAAAAAGGAGGGAGAGCACAGGGTTGTTCATTTTCTAAAATATATTTTCTACAATGAATGTTTCTTACACAATTTAAAAAAGAAACTTTTAGAAACATTTCTAAATTGATTTCCTTAAATCTCTACATACAGCTAACACTCGAACAACACAGGCTTGAAATGTGGAATTCACTTACATCCAAATTCCTTTGATAAATGCATTAGAATACTGTAAATGTATTTTCCCTTCCTTATGATTTTTCTAGTAACGTATTTTTTTTCTAGCTTACTGTAAGAATACAATACATACAATATATATGTTAGTCACTGCTTGTTATCATTGGAGAAGCACCCTGACAATAAGTGTTAGAAAGCATATTCCTTATAGCTTAAGAGAAGTACTTTGGATACTGAGAAAGACCAAACAACCTCTAATGCAAAGTGTAGGGAAATAAAAGTTTCCACCTTTCTCAACAGCGTTTTTCATTGAACCAAATTTTTCTGTAAATAATTTGTTTCATTGTTTTTGAGAAAGGCTGGAGAGGGAAGAAGGCAGAGATACAGGAACGAAGCATTACGAAATACCAGGCCTTTGTGTACTCCTACCCAGTCTGTCCCTTCGCTTTCCAAGGATTTAGGTCTTGACTACCGCATCCGTATTTGGGGGATTTCCAGTCCCCTCCAGATTCTTCCCAAACCGAGAGGCACCGCATCCCCCATCCTCCACCCGCCCCACCTCTGCTTGGAATAAACAGGAACCACTAGACAGACTATCCTGTTCTCAGCCTTCCAGGAGATTTTAACCGAAGACTGTAGGACGAAAGGACACGCAGGGGGATGCTGGTGAGCTTCCTTTCGAGAACGACCTCCCCCACCGATCCCGTGAGTTGGGGTCATGACGCCATCTAGGTCCCCAGCTGGCCCCTGGACACCACCCCCCGCCCACCCTGCCTCGCCCCCTCGGCGCTACCCCTGGCCCCCCTGAAGCAGGCCCTGGCTAACCTTGAGGTCGTGACGTCATCGGGGCCCCCAGACTGGCTCGGGATCCCACCCCTCCAGCCCGCCCCCCCCCCCGGCGCTATACTCCACCCCCCTGAAGCCGGCCCCAGCCGCCTCGGGACCTGTCCAGACGGCGCTGCGTCACGCGCTGGGAGCCCCACGCCCGGAGGCCCCGCCCACAGGTCGGCGCAGCCAATCGCCGCGCGGGCAGGCGGCGGGGGCGGGCCCGAGAAGGCCGAATTCCCGGGGCCTTAAAGGCTGAGTCAGGCGCACTCGGGCCAGACTCCTGGGCCTTGGCGATCGGTGGGGTTCGCCTGCGCAGCTGTGGGCGCCGCAGGTCAGCGTCTCGGTCTGGGAACCAGCGCGTCGGGCACCGGGACTGGAGCGGGGGTCCACCCCGGGGCTCGGGCGAGGGGCGGGTGCGACCCGCTGGGTACGAGTATCTGCTTACCTGGAGTTGATGAGGCTAAGTCGACGCTGCCGGGATCCCGTAAGCCTGGAGGTGGGAAGTGCGGGTTGAACGGTTGGGGGAGCCCAGGGCGGCGCTGAGACCACCAGGGCCCTAGGCTGCGCGGGAACCGGAGCGCCTCTGGCCGTGGCGGACTCAGGTGCGGTAGCCGGGAGCTCGCGGCAGCCTGACCGCGGCGTCGGCTGCGGGGCCCGGCGCCCGGTGCGGTCGTCCGTCAACATCCTCCCGGCGCGCAGGCCGGTGAGCGGGGCGGAGAGCCCCCTGGCCCAGCCCCGCCTGCCGCGCCGCTCTCGTACGGGTCGGGAACTGGCTGCCCTGGACTCCGTCGTGCCTCGGGACCTCGTCCTTGATTTGGGGGCCGGAGAGGTGTTGGCGGCAGAGGCCAGATATGGGGGCACCGCGTGCACTCCCGTCTCCCTTCTGGGAATGCCTTTAGAGAGGTTTCAATTCAAGAAATAGAGGTCCGAAGGCATGTCTCCCCTCATGCTGTACATTAGTTCAGAAGAAAGGTGTGAGGGGCTACTTGAGTCCTGGGGGATCCCTGCCCCTACTTGGGAACAAGTGTCCTGATAAGATTTCCTGGGTCACCTCGGTATTTTCAGTAAATAAGTTGGACCAACAGTTTCTGAGTTGTCTAAAGATTCTGAGACCTCTATCAAAACCTAAATTGTCATTGCACTATTACAATGAAGTCTATTTCAATTCCTACAGCACTTGTCAGCCTGTTTTTCAGTTGAAGGCTGAATCATATATAGTTCCTCTGTTTAAGTCCTTGGCCTGTTTTTCTCCGCCCACATCCATAGCCTTCTTCCACAGACCTGTAAATATTTGGGAAAATGGTTTTTAAGTGTTTTTACTTAACATCTCAGGACAAAATAGGATGGCTTTTTTAAAGGATCAGTCTCATCAAATATTCATTTTGTTTTCCTTATTAGGTTTTTGAAACATGAATCCTTCACTCTTCTTGACTGCCCTTTGCTTGGGAATAGCCTCAGCAGCTCCCAAATTTGATCAAAGCTTAAATGCACAGTGGTACCAGTGGAAGGCAACGCACAGGAGATTATATGGCATGGTTAGTAACATGAAACTGTCCAGAGGGACCCCAAGAGAAAGGCCCTTGCCGTTGAGAATTTATAGCTAGAGAGTAGCATCTAGAAGTTAGCTTTTACCAAGGCAATAACTTCATGGCACCTGTTACTGAGCACGATATAGGCATAATTCCTGTTGTATGGTTGTTGAACAGCTCCCAGAAGCATAAAGCCATCCCTGGCCATGGTTTTTTCTCCCTGTATGTAAATCCCCATGGTGAGGATGGGCTGGGTTTTAAGTAGAAATAAAGATAAGTTACATATTTACCTCTAGAATGAAGAAGGATGGAGGAGAGCAGTGTGGGAGAAGAATATGAAAATGATTGAACTGCATAATCGGGAATACAGCCAAGGGAAACATGGCTTCACAATGGCAATGAATGCCTTTGGTGACATGGTGAGTGTGGCATAGATTGCTGAATGTTTTGTGCTTCCTCTCTGTACTTGAGCAAAATAACCTCTTGCTTTTTCAACATCTAATTTACTTTTCCATAAAGACCAATGAAGAATTCAGGCAGGTGATGAATGGCTTTCAAAACCAGAAGCACAAGAAAGGGAAAATGTTCCAAGAACCTCTCTTTGCTGAGATCCCCAAATCAGTGGACTGGAGAGAGAAAGGCTATGTAACTCCTGTGAAGAATCAGGTATGGTAATATTTAGCAGATCTCCCTCCAAGAGTAGAGCCAAAAAGGAATTAATGTCCTTGCTTTGGTAGACTGTGGAGTAACCTCAGTTTGCTTTTTTGTTTTAAGAGTATTCAGGTATATGAGGTATTGTTTGTATTGTAAACTGGTAACTTTTTTATTTTCAGGGTCAGTGTGGTTCTTGTTGGGCTTTTAGTGCAACTGGTGCCCTTGAAGGACAGATGTTCCGGAAAACGGGCAAACTTGTGTCACTGAGTGAGCAAAACCTGGTGGACTGCTCTAGGGCTCAAGGTAACGAGGGCTGCAATGGTGGCCTGATGGATAACGCCTTCCGGTATGTTAAGGACAATGGAGGCCTGGACTCAGAGGAATCTTATCCGTATCTTGGAAGGGTAAATGGGACTCCTTATCTTGTTATTCAAGATCTGCTTTTGAAAGTTGAACATTTTGAAAGATGACATTTTATTAAGCATTCACAGTTTAGATGCAAACTGACAGAACTGTCCATATAAATTATCAGCCTTTGCATAAATTCTCTGAATAGATGGTTAGCTGTTCTTACTTCTATGTGTAACTTGGAGAGTTTATACACTATTCTGCACATAATGCAAGTTTCTCCACAGTGAAGTTTCTTGTGGACAAGTAGGCCTAAGGGTTTCACTGAAGAAACATCTGCTAATTTTTCTATTTCAAATCAACCAGTAGCATTTTGCTGTTGACTGACAACAGAGTCAACTTGGAAATCATTAAGCTATAAACTGCTGAGAGTTGAGGTCCTAGAACTCCTGTCCCCCAGGAGTTGGATGGTAGTGATCAACGTTCTTTTCCATTTACCTTTAAAAGGACACAGAGACCTGCAATTACAAGCCTGAGTGTTCTGCTGCCAATGACACTGGCTTTGTGGACCTCCCTCAACGGGAGAAGGCCCTAATGAAAGCAGTGGCAACTCTAGGGCCCATCTCTGTTGCTATTGATGCAGGCCATCAGTCTTTCCAATTCTACAAATCAGGTGGGTATTTGTATTTTTACTGTGGAAATTCAGGTAGGCAAAATTGGAAAACACCGTGATGGACTTTGGTTTGGAGTCCTGCTTTCCAAGACAGTAGAATTTTTTTTTTTTTTTTTTTTTTTTTTAAAGACAGTAGAATTTTGAGTGGGTATTGAATATAGTGATGTTTCCACTTGACATGTTTTAGGCATTTTTTCATGACAAATTCTGTCTAATTTTACTTTATTTATTTATTTATTTAGATTTTATTTATTCATGAGAGACACAGAGAGAGAGGCACAGATACAGGCAGAGGGAGAAGCAGGTTCCATGCAGGGAGCCCGACGTGGGACTCGATCCCAAGTCTCCAGGATCACACCCTAGGCTGAAGGCAGTGCTAAACCACTGAGCCACCTGGGCTGCCCTTCTTTCTGATTTTATAGTAATTCTGTAAATACAAACAATTGATGTAACTATTGCCCAATTGTTGGATATCTTTTACAAAAAATGTTTACTATGGAATATAAACACTGATGTTGTTTCCTTTTAGGAATATAAAGGATTATGCTAAATAATGGAAGTGGCTAAATAACCTTAGCCTTGATAACTAGATTTTTTTTTTTAAGATTTTATTTATTTATTCATGAGAGACACACAGAGAGAGGCAGAGACAGGCAGAGGGAGAAGCAGGCTCCATGCAGGGAGCCCGATGTAGGGCTGGATCCCAGGACCACCGGATCATACCCTGAGCCAAAGGTAAGATGCTCAACTACTGAGCCACCCAGGTGTGTCCCCGATAACTAGATCTTATTATTGGAAATCTTTTTTTTTTTTTTTAAGGAGAAAATAGGGACACCTCTCTCTCTCTCTCTCTCTCTCTCTCTCTCTGTCTCATGAATAAATAAAATCTTTTAAAATTAAATAAATAAGAAAATATCTTTGATTTAACTGAATTGTGTTGATTTCTAGTGAGTTGAGTTTGGCTTTTTTTCCTTTTTATGAGCCATAACAATCTTTTGGTAAATACTTGACTTTATTTGGAGTTTGTTGATGACATTTCATTGCATTTTGAGATGTCTCTCTTAACTGTAGTAGAGTGAGTTAATGTCATGTGTTCCCTGGAGCTTCTTACCCTGACATCAAATTTTACTCTTCTAGGCATTTATTTTGATCCAGACTGCAGCAGCAAAGATCTAGATCATGGTGTTCTGGTGGTTGGCTATGGCTTTGAAGGAACAGATTCAAATAATAAATTTTGGATTGTCAAGAACAGGTATAAAACTCCAAATGTTGTATATATTAAATTGAAAGGGAATGCTTGTTTGGAATCCGTTTTTGATTTCAAGTCCAAAAACTTGCTTTCGAAATCCCAGAAGCCTTTCTCCCACTTAAAATGAACACTACATTTTTATAAAGGTAAAACTTACTGATACTTGATTACAAGACTCTTTAGCAAGCTTGTTGTAATTATTACTATGTATTTGTAACATTGCATTTCTAAATTATGAAATTGTTTTTATCCAGAAACCTATCTGGCCCTAAGAGTTTGAGATAAAGGATTTTGCCACCTCTAGGGTTAAGGGCTGGTTTTCCTTTTTTCTGTGTCCCAGTTTTTCAACAAGGTATATTGAGCAGAAACCCCTGCTGACTCTTAAGTCCGAAAGATTTTCCAAGAGTCCAGTGGACTTTGTGCGTCCTTCCTGTTACCACTTACCCTGCCATTTTATTCTATTTCCCAACTCTCCAAGACTTTGAGGATTGTCAGGATCAATTAATTGAGATGAGGGCTAAGATAGCCTGCAGAGAAACAGACTGCTACATTGGAATTCTAGCTTTGCCTCAATTTCCTGTCTTAAAAAGTTACGGACCTATGGGAATTAATATACTTATGTAACAGCACTTAGAATAGTGCCTGGTAAGTGGAAAGCCTTAAGTATTAGCTATTAAGTGTGTACTTAATTCTTTGCATAAAAGAAAAAATATGCTCTTCTTTTCAGTTGGGGTCCAGAATGGGGCTGGAATGGCTATGTAAAAATGGCCAAAGACCAGAACAACCACTGTGGAATTGCCACAGCAGCCAGCTATCCCACTGTGTGAGCTGATGGATCGCAAGATTAGAGGACTTGAAGGCAGCATATCTGGAAGAATTTTATCTTAAAGCTGACCAGACTCTTATTGTGTAAGATAAGACACTTGAATCATTGAGGATCCAAGTTGTGATTTGAATTCTGTGACATTTTTATCAGGGTAAAACATTACCACTACTTTAATTACTGTTATATATGGCTTTATAACGTTGAAGACTCATTACTTAATTCTAAGACTTTTGACTTCTCATTTTTTCAAAAGATATATAAAACTTTGCCTTTTGAAATAAATTTTAATTCAATATGTAGAGGTGGAACTTCTCTGCTTCCAATGCATTAACTTTTTGTGTAGTCGGGAAATATAATTGGGCTGTAAAGACAACTGAATATACCAATGCTGAATTAGGAGGACACTGGGTTGGCCCTCAGCATCTTCTAGTTAAAAATATGTCAGCTGCCCATTGGCTATGTTGAGCCAACCCTTGAATCTGACAAAATACGACAGTCTCTAAGGACAAGGTAAATTGTTTTAATAAAGTTTTAATAGTTTTTAACAATTCACTCTTTAGGAAAGTGAATAAACATACAGATTCTTAGGCTTTACATACTAGAAAAGGAGATCCTCTTGACTCAAAATGGTTAAAATCTAACAAGGTCATGGAATAAAAGCCTCAGAGCCAGTTAGTTACTGAAGCAATCTCTTTGAATTGCTGGTGAAGATCATGTGACTACGTTGCAGCTGAAAGAGGACCAGATTCTAGGTTCCCAAGTCTGTCTTGTCTTTGTTCTGCCAAGTCTGTTGGCTTTCCACATTACTCTTCTAGGAGAAGTTTTGTTACCTAATGTTAGCAAAAGTAAATTTAATGGCTATGATGAACAAGTCTCAGATACTTAGTAAGAACTGGAGAAATGTATTAAAGATCCACAAGAGATGAGCACAGACTACAGAAATAGTCCTGGCCTAGGAAGCTGGAGGAGTGATCACTAGGCCAAACCTGGGCTTAGCTAATCTTTGAATTAAAAAAAAACTTGGCGGCAGCCCCGGTGGCTCGGTGGCTCAGTGGTTTAGCGCCGCCTTCCGCCCAGGGCATAATCCTGGAGACCTGGGATCGAGCCCCATGTCTGGCTCTCTGCTTCTCCCTCTGCCTGTCTCTGCCTCTCTCTGTGTGTCTCTCATGAATAAATAAATAAAATCTTTTAAAAAAATAAAAATAAAAAAATAAAAAAACCTTGGAAGGGATCAAAACAGCCTAAGCCTATGGTTGCACAGGCAGTAAATACAAATGAGACAATATATTTGTATATTTAAAAGATGGAAAGGAAATATGCCAAAAGCTTGGGTGGATTATGGATGATGCTTTTCTTTAACTTGTTCTGCAGGAGACATGTAGGAGGAAAAATGTCAAAATATACTACATTCTGCAAGTTAAAGAAGCCTGTATACATGTGCTTAAAAATTTAATGCTCTTCATAAGTAAGACAATATAACAAATAAATTGGTGAAATATTTAATCTAGCCATAATCCATTAAGAAGGGAATGAGATGGAGGACACCTGGAACCTTCTATTCCCCAAAACCTTCAGTATCCTTTTCCGTGGCCATTTTCAGAAAATACAATTACCCACATTCAGTCATAAGTTTTCTCTGAGAAGGGACTCCTTCATCTTGCAATAGTAAGCTAACTGCTCTTCACAGATTATCCTGGAACAACTCAAAATAAGGAAACATTTGGGTGCTAAACTGGAAGAAAGTGTGATGGCTTTTTCCTTTTAACATTTTTTTTAAATTTATTTATTTATGATAGTCATACAGAGAGAGAGAGAGAGAGGCAGAGACACAGGCAGAGGGAGAAGCAGGCTCCATGCACCGGGAGCCCGACGTGGGATTCGATCCCGGGTCTTCAGGATCACGCCCTGGGCCAAAGGCAGGCGCCAAACCGCTGCGCCACCCAGGGATCCTGGCTTTTTCCTTTTAAAAAAAAGGTTCAAGTCTGTCAAAGCAAAGGACTCCTCATGTGTCTAAACTGTTTGAGGTTTTCTTTAAACTTCATGTCATGAAGTACCAAACTACAACTATCATTTAAAAGAATTTCAGAGGAGCCATTAGACTTGAAATAAAGAGCTGGAAACAAATGTTATCACTATAATCTGAAGAAGGCTACCGGTATTTCCTATAGTCCAGACATCCAAATGGTTCCTTATCCTAGTTATATTCCAAAGGAAGTAAGGAAAGGTGAGACAATTAGGCAAGTTATGAGGAAGGAATTACCTCATGTGGGTTTATAGCTATGTCACTTTGGCATGTTATTAGGGGAGGGAAAGTGCTCAGTACAGTAGTCCCCCTCCCCATTTTGCACTGTATTTTTCACTTGTTCTGGTTTCAGGCAATAGTAGCACAGAAGCAAATGATCCTTTTGACAAATGAGCAGGTCAGTAGCCTAATGCTACATCACAATGCCCATCCTTCACCTTACTTCATCTCATCACATAAGCACTATACTATCTTCCTTCACAAGAAGAATGAGTACTAGAAGACATTTTGAGAGAGACCACATTCACATAACTTTTATTACTGTATATTATTTTTTAAAGATTATCCATTTTCAGAGAGTGGAGCAAGGGGCAAAGGGAGAGAATCTTTAAGCGGACTCCCCACTGAGCACAGAGCCTGATGTGAAGCTCAAATCTCATGACCTGAGCCAAAACCAAGTCAGATGCTTAACCTGCTGAACCACCCAGGCTCCCTTATAGTTTATTTTTATAACCATTCTATTTTACTGTTAACCTTATCCTGTGCCTAATTTACAAATTAAATTTTATCATGTATGTATAGGAAAAAACAGTACAATTGACCTTTGGATAATGTGGGCTTTAGGGATGCCAACTTCACCCCCACCTCATGCATTTGAATTCTATATAACTTTCAATTCTCTAAAATCTTAATAGCCTACTGTTTACGAGAAACGTTACTAATAACATAGCCAATTAACGTGTTTTGTATGTTCTACATATTATGTACTGTATTTTTACAATAGAGAATGTTAAATTCTTAAGGAAAAATCCGCATAAAAGTGAGCCTACACATAGGAGATAAGCCATATGCTTAAACCTTGATTCTACACTGTAACTTTCAAATAACATTTTTGAGGTATAAATTTATGTAAACTTAGTGTAGAAGCATAGAGCTGGGCACCTGGGTGGCTCAGTTGGTTGGGCAACCAACTTGGTTTCAGCTCAGGTTATGATCTCAGGATCCTGGGATCAAGCCACTCATCAGACTCCACTCAAGAGAGAGTCTGTTGAGAGTCTGAGGATTCTTCACCTCCCCCAGCTCACATTCTTTTTCTAAAATAAATCTTAAAAAGAAAAGAAAAGCATATTGGAATATGTCTGCATAACTGATTGAAACTACACTTTGTATAATCCATCTTTCAAGTGACATTTTCATTTAGATAAAAGGGTTTGTAAACTTACATAAGAGCATGTGGGAGTAGCTTTATGTTTAACTCATTAAAACTACACTATAAAAAAAAGAAGTGAGCCTGCACAGTTCAAACCTCTGTTCAAGGGTAAAACATGTATAGAAGTTTCAGACATCCACTGGGGGGGTCTGGGAATCTATTACCCACAAAGAAGGGAAAACTACTATAATTAGGAAACTGCCATTTGGTGCACATATTTCCATCACCATCTCCAAAGTATATTTACTTTTTTTTTAAATTCAAGTTAGACTTCTGCTAACTTGACCTAGAACTCTTCTGCTTATGTAGATCAAGTAAGAATTTAGTGGCCAGCCCATCTACTTCTCTCCTAGGGACATGATCAGCTAGCCAATGCCATAGGGTTTTGCAAGTCAGACTAGACTACTACATTGACTCTGCTGTTGACTGTAGTAACCATGTCCACTGTGGCGTGTTCCAATTGAGTAGGGACTGGCAGCTGTGGTGGTGACAGAGGTCACCTGAGGCAGAACAAAGGAGATAGAAGTTACTGAATACACTGCAAGGGAGCAGCAGGCAGAGCAGCAAAGGAGAGACTGCCACAGGGCTGTGGTGAGGGGCTATAGTTATGGTATATAGTGGGGAAATATGGGAATGTATGGAATTTTCCCTTTTTTGGTACCTGTGCCTGGTTGTAAGTAGCTCATTGGTTAATTAAGGCCTATGGCTATGTCAGGATGGGTCTAGGTCATTTAATGAGCCAGTTTGCATCAACTTGGTAGTCACTGTGGGCCCTTCTGCCTTGCAGGTTTCCATTGCTCATGCGTGTTGCCTGAAATCAGCCTCTATATCCACCTTATCTTTGGTTATTAAATTGCCACCATTTGGCTCCTGCCCCCCAGAATCCAATTATTCCCATTGCATTTAAGGATCCCATGTCAAAAAAAACAAGAATCCCATGTCAACAATGACAGCAGTTTCCTCTGTAATCTCTCATCTGTAGAGGAGAGTGACCACAGAGCTTTTCAAGGATACTGGGACTTGCCTCACAAATTTCTTTCTTGCAGTCATAGTGGAAGGTGTGTTCTCTATACCCTTCTGAGGTGAGTGAGCAGTGTTACATGACAAATAGACTCTAACATTTCAATCAATCTCCCTTCTACAATGTACCAAAGCATCTCAACTACCATTTTGTATAGGTGTAGGAGTGCAGGTAATACTGATTCTACTCTTTGGCCCTCCATCTTGTTAATGTCTCTGCAATGATTTCCTTCAGGGCTATTTGTTCCAGGCCCCTTGAAGGTTAATGTATCCCCTGACCAAAATACAGGCAGGTTTGTTCAGATCTTCCCTAAAGATGTTTGGACAACTGGTAGAAATATCGTTGTTTCTTCCCCTCCCACACTCTGGTGCATAGATGATCTGTTAAATACTCTGACCCCATGATGATCTCTGCACATCTCCTTGCTCTATAAAATCTGTGGATTAAGGTCCTGACATGCAGAGAAGAGCTGTGAAACACCTGGATCATCATTTACCCAATCTCCAGATCAGTAAAACTGTATAAATGGTATGGAGTGGCTTGCTTCATTTTTTGGTCTCAAAGTGCCTTCTCAGTTTGGAGGACACTTTACCATTCCAACAACTAACAGTTGGTGATCCAGGCAAGAGAACAAAAACAAAGCAAGCATGGATAAAGGGGCTCTACCAGGGGAAAGCCCATTGTAGGGGAGGTCCCACCCTGGCCAGCCACTGCCATGTGAGGAGACTCAACTCTTTTGGGGGGTGCATTTTGGAGCAGTGTATGAGTACAAGGATACCGTGAAATGGCCCAAGGGATTATTAGATATCCTATCCAAAATGGTAGGGGAAAGGCATGGAGAAGTGAATAAGCTATTATGGTGGTAGGTTGGCCATTGCTAGGTACACCACAAGACACTGCAGAAAAATAAGTAAAAAGAGAATAAGAACAGACTAACAGAAGCATTGACTTTGGTGAAAGATGTACAGGCACATCTTTAACAGGCATGTTCTCTAATATGGACATTATGTCTAAAAGAATCCAACAGCAGAGGAATGCTTAGAAATTATGACACACACACACACACAAAAATTATGACACATAAGTTGGCAAAGATGCTGACTACCATACACTAAAGTGAAAACTATTATATCTTAAGATATAATAAGATATATTATAAGATATAATTGGGACCCTAAAGCATGGAATCCCTGGAATAATGACTACTCTCATGAGGAGGACGTTATCATGGAGGAGGAAAATGTTTTACTGTCATGTTCTTTGATTGAAACAAAGACCCAGGATATTCATGAACCTTGAGATTACATAGAATAAATTCCACCAAGTCAGAAAATGACTACAAGGGAATAGTCTGCTGGTGAATTAGAGCTAATAAGCCACTTTAAGCGAAAAGGCCAAGAAGGGGTGACAGCTTGGATGTTAAAAGGGTGGGATATTGGGGCAGATGGTATGTTAGATGGGTCTAAGATGCTAAAAATGATCTTAGTTACTGCTCAACCTGCCTTGCAACAAATGTTATATGCCACAGGCATGAATGAGCATTCAGCTAATTTGATTAATTGGATAAAAACTCTAGCATTAAGATGACCTGGCCTAATGAAGGGGATGTTCCCTCCCTTCTATTGCACTGGACCTCTATAAGAAATTCTATGATAATTGGGAATGAAACATGCCATTCACACTCAGCATTTTAGAGGACCAAATAATTATTTTCCTCTTTTTTTTATTTTTATTTTCCTCTTATATGAAAGACCATATCGTACACTCAGCCCTGGGGCATGGTATGGGACTTTAGTATGTGTCTTTGCACCTATGGTTGATCAACCCGTTGCTATAGTAGCTTCTGTAAGTTGGCTGACTTACATGAAACCAAAAGGATCAGGCATAGGGGAAATAGGTTGAAAAACAGAAAAACAAAAGATGCTGACAATAATAAAATGGCAAAAAGAGGGCCATCGGATTCTTTAGTAAACAATTGTGACAAGATCTAGTATTATCTGGGACACTGAGAGGAAATATAGACAAACAATCCAATTGAGTCTTGCTAAATCCATGGAAGGCATTCCCTAAGGGAAAGCAGTTTACTCCCTTGAAAGAAAGCTCAAAAAGGCCAGAATGTGTTCCTGAGAGCCCCCTCTGCTCACAGAGTCTCTACCACTAGAGACTAGGGGTTAGGCCAAAATTTCCATCTAGTGAGTACAATAAGGTATGACCAGAGGCCCCATGTTGAATTAACCATTTATTAGTTTCACACTAACAGACTTTACTAGCTCTAATAAACACTGGTAACTGCATACTTATCTATGGAAATCCCTCAATATTTCAGGGAGAAATAAAAGCAATTGGTGTTATGGGAGACAAATTACAAAGGTCGGACAGACTAGTGTCTACCTACAGATTGACAAATTCCCTCCCTGCTGCTTTTGGTGCATATTTTCTGCATACCTGAGTATATTTTGGGAGTAGGTGTTTACAGGACCTGGATCCAACTACCATGAGAGCAAATTCAGGTTGCATATTCGAGTAGTGAAACCTGTCCTCGTGGGTCATACAAACTGGGAATCTATGCAGCTGCTGGTTCCTCTGGAAAGTAATAAGCATAAAACAATATAAGGTATCTGGCATAATGAGGCTACTTGCCACTATTACATAATGAGAAAAGGCAAGGGTGATCAGGCCTGCTCAAAGCCCATTCAATAGTCTAGTTTGGCCTGTAACGAAATCTAATGGGACCTGGAGAATGAAAATAGATTAGGTCAACCTCCAGTGGACACATGAGACTGTTACTGATCTATCATAGCTTCTAACACAGGAAACAAATGGGTGAGCCCTGGTGCTGCCATGGCTAACTGTTCTGGCCCAGGAAATCCTAAGGGGGCTGGACAAACCCAAAATGTAGCTCCTGGCTGCTGTTTTTGAGTGCATATTTCCCCCATTCCAGAATATACTTTGGGTATAGATGTTTTACAGGGTCTAGATCTGACTACAACTATAGGCAAATTCAGGTTGTGTATTCAAGTAATGAAACCTGTCATTCTATAAAATGACAATGGAAGTCTATAGAGAGTCTATAGAGTTGCCAGTTCCCTGTAGGGTAATAAATGTAAAACAATATAAGCTGCTTGGGGGACATGATGAAATCACTGCCAATAGTAGAGAATTAGAAAATGTGGGGGTGATCAGACCTGCTCAAATGCCATTCAGTAGTCTGGTATGGCCTATAAAAAATCTAATGGGATCAAGGTGGTGAGCAAAAATGGATTATAGGGAACTCAATAAAGTTACTCCACCCATCCATACCATGGTACCTAATACAGTCTTAATGTTAAAGAAAAATCATGGCATTCATTAAGACAGATCATTATCTACTGAACCTATCTAGCCCTCTTTATAGCATTCCATTAGGACTTGAATCCCAAGACAAAATCACCTTCACATGGAACAGGAGACAATGGACTTTCCAGGCATTGCCCCAAGGGTACCTCCATAGTCTCAGTTTGTCACAGGATGATAGCCAGAGGTCTGGAAAAATAGATATTGCCAGAAGAGATGGTAATTTTTTTTTAAATTTTTATTTATTTCTGATAGTCACAGAGAGAGAGAGAGAGAGGCAGAGACATAGGCAGAGGGAGAAGCAGGCTCCATGCACCGGGAGCCTGACGTGGGATTCGATCCTGGGTCTCCAGGATCGTGCCCTGGGCTAAAGGCAGGCGCCAAACCGCTGCGCCACCCAGGGATCCCGAGATGGTAATTTATCATTACATAGGTGACGTTAATTTGTGATGATTTATTCTCCCTGTCTCAAGCAGCTGCATCATACAGGTATACTTAAAGTCACAAGGTTGGGAAGTAAATAGTGACCAAATCAGAGGCCAGGTCAATTAGTATCCTGGATATCATCTGGATGAGTGAGACAAAAGTAATGCCAGAGGCAGTCATTGATAAAATACAAGCCCTCCCAATCCTGGAATTGGTAAGGAATTACAGGTTTTTGTTGGTCCTTTGGATTACTGGAGACCTTTTATTCCCCATCTAGCACATTGAGACCTTTCTATGCCTTGCTTAAGAACAGAAGCTGATGGGAGGCCGGGCAAGATGGTGGAAGAGTAGGGGTCCTCAACCCACCTGGTCCCACCACTTACCTAGATAACTTTCGAAGAAAAAAAAGGGGGGGGGGGGACTGGGAAATCGTGGTGGGAAGAAGTTGTATTGGAGGGAGGATGTAGTCTATCTGAGGGATCCTAGAAGGTGATCCTCTTGGTTCTGAGTGTCCTAAGTTCTGTATGTTAGAAGATGCTCAGTCCCAAATTTATATAAAGCCGCAATACTTGTAGAGAGCCCCAACATTGACCACCAAAACATAAATGAGATAAAAGAGGGGGGGCAGAATGGGAATGAAGAGAGAATATAATCTCACAGAATGATCCAGCACGGTGTTCCACTTGGTTCTGGGTGCAAGCTAGTCATGCTTTAGAAGGTATTAACTTCCAACATTGTGGAGCAAAATGAGGCAGAGAAAACAAAAAACACAAAACAAAAACTCATATCTTGTATATCTCCCAAAATTAAATTGAGTATGTTGAAGGAAATCTAGAAGTGGAAAATATATCTAAGACATGTAATTGTAGAAATATAAAAGCCAAAAAGGATGAAACTTATAACGAAGAGCTGGTAAAATATTGTAGTTAATGTAGGAAAAGAGAAAAAGTACTGGAAATTTTTAGTCTGATATAAAAACAAGTTGTAATGGAAAAAGGAAAAAATAAAAAATAAAATAAAACAAAACAAAACAAAATAAAAAAGGGGGGTACCCTCTAGTTCTGTATATCATTTCCCTCGGTCCTGGAGCTTTCCAGCATGCTTGGTCAAGAACTTGCTCTTCCCCTGTTCTTCCAGCTGGTCTTCTGGGGGAGGGGTCAGCTGTGCTGATTCTCAGGTGTGTGTACCTGGGGGAGATGCCCTGCACCCCACCAGGTGCCCGGCTCAGTGTGAGCTGTTTATCCTGTGAGGCCTTTGTTCCTTGGCAGCCCCGCCTCTTCCAGGCACAGGGTGCAATGTGGAGGAACAACAATGGCAGCGGCCAGATCTAGAGCTCTGGAGTCAGCTCCGCACTAGTAACTAACGCAGTCTCCCAGTCCTCACTGGCCTAGATGCTCCCGGGGCAGGCATGGGTGTGCTGATCTGCACAGCCTGGGGGCGTCCAGTGGTAGGAGAGTTCCGGTGTCCTGTGCCCTCCCCCCTTCTGCCTGTTCTGGGGGAGCGGGGCAGGGCGGGAGGCAGGATCCTGGGCTTTGTCCACTAGTTGCCCTGGGATCTGGGGCCCTGTGCTGCTGGATTGGTGCTCCCAGGGACTGCGGCTCCCAAAGGCAGCAGGGCACAGACACCTTCGTCTGGAGCTGGCCTGCATACTGAACTGGCTTCTCCCAGATGCCCCATGGGCTGTGGCGCTCCAGCCCTTACCGAGATCGGTCCATGGTTTGCAGTGAGCTTTCCCCCTGGTGCCCCTCCTCTTATAGTGACTCCGGGAATCTGGAGATGTCACTGACCCTCCTGCAACTCTGCCCTATTTCCCTGCTAAGCACTTTTCCATCCAGGAAAAATACCGGCGTGGATTTTTAAAGTTCCCACTTCTCCAGGACTAGGCTTTCCTATCCCAGAGGCTCTCACTGCTCAGCTTTAGCCTGGCTCCTCATGGGGCACCTCCCCCACTTTATTCTTTCTTTTTTCTTTTTCTTTCTTTCTTTTTTTTTTTTTTTTTTTTTAAGATTTTATTTATTTATTCATGATAGTCACAGAGAGAGAGAGAGAGAGAGGCAGAGACACAGGCAGAGGGAGAAGCAGGCTCCATGCACCGGGAGCCCGACGTGGGACTCGATCCCTGGTCTCCAGGATCGCGCCCTGGGCCAAAGGCAGGTGCCAAACCGCTGCGCCACCCAGGGATCCCTCTTTCTTTCTTTCTTTCTTTCTTTCTTTCTTTCTTTCTTTCTTTCTTTCTTTCTTTCTTTCTTTCTTTCTTTCTCTTTCTTTCTTTCTTTCTTTCTTTCTTCTTTCTATTCTTCTTTCTTTATTTCCTTCTTTCTTTTCTTTCTTTTTTTCCACCTTCCTACCTTGCTAGAAGCAAAAACCCTTCTCTCTGTAGCACTCCAGCTATTCTCTCTTAAATCTCAGGTCAAATTCGTAGGTGTTCAGGGTGTTTTGCTCTTTTTTTTTCTTTTCTTTTTCCTCTTTACCTTTGTTTTTCTCTTCCTTTTTTTTTCTTTGGGATTTTTGGCCTTTTATTTTTTTATTTTTTTATTTTTTTTTGGCCTTTTATTTCTTACTACTTTGTTTTAAAATTTGTTTTTCACTTTAGTGGTCCTTTTGTTTTATTTTGTTCTGATCTTTGTTTTCATTTTCTGGTCTCTGGTCTGCCAGAGTCACTAGGGTGACATTTGCTTAAGTCGTGGTTGATATTCGTGACTCAGTCCCCTCATACAGCCACTCTGCACTGAGCAAAATGACTAGAAGGAGAAATTCACCACAAAAGAGAGAACCAGAAACAATACTCTCTGCCACAGAGTTACAGAATATGGATTATAATGCGATGTCATAAAGCCAATTCAGAACCACAATTATAAAACTACTGGTGACTCTGGAAAAAAGCATAAAGGCCTCTAGAGACTTCATTAATGCAGAATTTAAATCAAATGAGGCCGAAATCAAAAAATAAATGAGATGCAATCCAAACTGGATGTCCTAATGGCTAGGGTTAATAAGGTGGAAGAAAGAGTGAGGAACGTAGAAGACAAGTTGATGGTAAGGAAGGAAGCTGAGGAACAAAGAAAAACAAGAGAAAGAGACCATGAGGAAAGGCTAAGGGAAATAAATGATAGTCTCAAAAGGAAGATCTATTGGGGTACCAGAAAATGCCAAAAGGGCCCAAGGGCCAGAAAGTATATTTGAACAAATCATAGCTGGGAACTTCCAAATTTTGGGAAGAAAACAGCCATTCAATCCAAGAGTTAGAGAGGTGCACCCACAAAATCAATAAAAACATTTCAACGGGATCCCTGGGTGGTGCAGCGGTTTGGCGCCTGCCTTTGGCCCAGGGCGCGATCCTGGAGACCCGGGATCGAATCCCACGTCAGGCTCTCGGTGCATGGAGCCTGCTTCTCCCTCTGCCTGTGTCTCTGCCCCTCTCTCTCTCTCTCTCTCTCTCTCTCTCTGTGTGACTATAAATAAATACAAATTAAAAATTAAAAAAAAAACATTTCAACACCTCAACATTTAATAGTGAAACATGCAAATTACAAAGATAAAAAGAAAAATCCTTAAAGCAGCAAGAGACAAGAGATTCCAAACTTATATAGGAAGAAATATTAGATTAACAGCAGACCTCTCCACAGAGACCTGGCAAGCCAGAAAGAGATGGCATAATCTATTCAGGGTACTAAATGAGAAGAACATGCAGCCAAGAATACTTTATCCAGCAAGGCTGTCATTCAGAATAGGAGACACAAAGAGCTTCCAAGATAGGTAGAAACTGAAAGAATATGTGGCCACAAAACCAGCTGTGCAAGAAATATTAAGGGGGACCCTGTAAAATAAAGAGGAAGCTCAAGGAAATAATCCACGAAAACAGGGACTGAATAGGTATTACGATGACACTAAATTTATATCTTTCAAATAATTACTCTGAACTGAATGGACTAAATGATCCCATCAAAAAAACATGGTTTCAGCTGGGTACAAAGCAAGACCCATCTATTTGCTGCCTACAAGAGCCTCATTTTAGACCCAAGGACACCTCCAGCCTGAAAATGAAATGGTGGAAAACCATTTACAATTCAACTGATCCTCAAAACAAAGTAATCTTCATATCAGATAAATTAAAGTTTATCCCAAAGATGGTAGTAAGAGATGAAAATGGACACTATATCATACTTAAAGGGTCTATCCAACAAAAAGACCTAATAATCATGAATATTTATGCCCCTAACATGGGAGCTGCCAAGTATATCAATCAATTAATAATCAAAGTAAAGAGATACATAATAATACACAAATAGTAGTAGAATTCAACACGGCGCTTTCTGCAAATGACAGATCTTCTAGGCAAAACATAACCAAAGAAACAAGGGAAACTAAGGAACATGAAGATAAAACTGTTCAAAGTTTTTCAAATACAGCAAAAGCAGTCCTAAGAGGAAAATACATCGCGATACAAGTCTCCCTCAAAAGATTGGAAAAAAACTCAAATACACAAGCTAACCTCACACCTAAAGGAACTGGAGAAAGAACAGGAAGTAAAACCTAGACCAAGCAGAAGAAGAGAGATAATAAAGATTCGAGCAGAACTCAATGAAATAGAGACCAGAAGAACAGTAGAACAGATCAACAACACCAGGAGTTGATTCTTTGAAAAAATTCATATAAGAGATAAATGATTGTCCAGCCTTATTAAAAAGAGAAAAGATTCAAATTAATAAAATCATGAATGAAACAGGAGAGATTACAACCAATACCAAGGAAATTAAAATGATATTAAAAACGTATTATGAGCAGCTATATACCAACAAATTAGGCAATCTAGAAGAAATGAATGCATTTCTGGAAAACCACAAATTACCAAAACTGGAATAGGAAGAAATAGAAAACCTGAACATGCCAATAACCAGCGAGGAAATTTGAGCAGTCATCTGAAACCTCCCAAGACACAAAAGTCCAGGGCCAGATGGCTTCTCAGGGGAATTCTATCAAATGTCTAAAAAAGAAATAATACCTATTCTACTAAAGCTATTCCAAAGGATAGAAAGAGACTGAATACTTCCAAACTCACTTATGATGCCACCATCACCTTAATTCCAAAACCAGACAAAGACCCCACCAAAAAGGAGACCAATATCTGTGATGAACACAGATGCAAAAAATCTCAACAAGACACTATCCAATGGGATCCAACAATACATTAAGAAGATTATTCACCATGACCAAGTGGGATTTAACCCCAGAATGCAAGGGTGGTTCAACACTCATAAAACAATCAACACGATAGATCACATCAACAAGAGAACAAACAAGAACCATATGACCCTTTCAATAGATGCAGAGAAAGCATTTGACAAAATACAGCATCCATTCCTGATTAAAACTCTCAGAGTGTAGGGATAAAGGGAACATTCCTCAGCATCCTTAAAGCCATCTGTGAAAAGCTCACAGCAAATATCATTCTCAATGGGGAAACACTGGGAGCCTTTCCCCTAAGATCAGGAACACGACAGGAATGTCCACTCTCCACCACGGCTATTCAACATAGTACTAGAAATCCTAGCCTCAGGAATATGGCAACAAAATGAAAAGGCATTCAAATTGACAAAGAAGGTAAACTCTCCCTCTATGCAGATGACATGATTCTGTACATAAAAACCCAAAAGACTCCACCCCAAGATTACTAGAACTCATACAGCAATTCGGCAGTGTGGCAACATACAAAATCAATGCCCAGAAATCAGTGGCATTTCTATACACTGACAATAAGACTGAAGAAAGAGAAATTAAAGAGTCAATCCCATTTTCAATTGCACCCAAAAGTGTAAGGTACCTAGGAATACACCTAACCAAAGAGGTAAATGATATACCCTAAAAACTACAGAACACTTCTGAAAGTAATTGAGGAAGACACAAAGAGATGGAAAAATATCCCATGCTCATGGATTAGAAGAATTAATATTGTGAACATGTCTATGCTACCCAGGGCAATTTACAGATTCAATGCAATCCCTATCAAAATACCATGTACTTTCTTTAGAGAGTTGGGACAAATAATCTTGAGATTTGCGTGGAATCAGAAAAGACCATGAAGAGCCATGGGAATATTGAAAAAGAGCCAGAGGCATCAGAATGCTGGATTTTTTTTATTTTTCATTTTTTTAGAATGCTGGATTTCAAGCTGTACTACAAAGCTGTGATCATCAAGGCAGTGTGCTCCTGGCACAAAAACAGACACATAGATCAATGCAACAGAATAGAGAATCCAGAAATGGGCCCTTAACTCTATGGTCAACTAATATTTGACAAGCAGGAAAGACTATCCACAGGAAAATGGACAGTCTCTTCAATAAATGGTGCTGGGAAAATTGGACAGCCACATGCAGAAAAATGAAACTAGACCATTCCCTTACAGCATACACAAAGATATATTCAAAATAGATGAAAGATCTAAATGTGAGACAAGAATCCATCAAAATCCTAGAGGAGAACACAGGCAACACCCTTTTTGAACTTGGCCACAACAACTTCCTGCAAGATACATCTATGAAGGCAAGGGAAACAAAACCAAAAATGAACTATTGGGACTTAATCAAGAGAAAATACTTCTGCACAGCAAAAGAAACTGTCAAAAAAATAAAAAACAACATACAGAATGGGAGAAGATATTTGCAAATGAGACATCAGATAAAGGGCTAGTATCCAAGATCTATAAAGAACTTATTAAACTCAACAGCAAAGAAACAAACAATCCAATCATGAAATGGGCAAAAGACATGAACAGACATTTCTCCAAAGAAGGCATACACATGGCCAACAAGCACTTGAGAAAATGCTCTGCATCACTTAACATCAGGGAAATACAAATCAAAATGTGTATTTCCACAATGAGATACCACCTCACACCAGTAAGAATGGCAAAAATTAACAAGACAGGAAACAAAAATTTGTAGAGTATGTGGAGAGAGGGGAACCCTCTTGCACAATTGATGGGAATGCAAACTGGTGGAACCACTCTGGAAAACAGTGTGGAAGTTCCTCAAAGAGTTAAAAATAGAGTTACCCTACAACCCAGCAATTGCACTGCTGGGCATTTACCCCAATGATACAGATGCAGTGAAACGCTAGGACACCTGCACCCCAATGCTTACAGTAGCCATGTCCACAATAGTCCAACTATGGAAGTAGCCTCGATGTCCTTCAACAGATGAATGGATAAGGAAGATGTGATCTATATATACAATGGAATATTACTCAGCCATTAGAAACAACGAATACCCTCCATTTGCTTCGATGTGGATGGATTGGAGGGTATTATGCTGAGTGAAGTAATTCAATTGGAGAAGGGCAAGCATCATATGGTTTCACTCATAAGGGGAATACAAAAAATAATGAAAGGGATTAGAGGGAAAAGGAGGGGAACTTAATGGGAAATATTAGAGAGGAAGACAAACCATGAGAGGCTCCTGACTCTGGGAAACAAACAAGGGGTAGAGGAAGGGGAAACACCTGGGGGGATGGGGTGACTGGGTGATGGGCAGTGAGTGGGGCACTTGAAGGTGTGAGTACTGGATGTTATACTATATGTTGGCAAATTGAACTTCAGTTACAAAAATATATATATATATATATATAAGTAATTTTTTAAAAAAGGTTTACTCCAGAAAAAAAAAATTGGAAGCTCATGGGATTAACCAAGAGACTTTTTTATTTTTTAATTATTTTAATTATTTTTATTTTTATTTTTTTTAAGATTTTATTTATTTCTTCATAGAAATAAGAAGAGAGGGAGAGAGAGAGACGCAGAGACAGAGGGAGAAGCAGGCTTCATGCATGGAGCCCGATGTGGAACTCGATCCTGGGTCTCTAGGATCATGCCCTGGGCTGAAGGTGGTGCTGAACCACACTGAGCCACCCAGGCTGCCCAAACAAGAGGCTTTTTAAAAGGCAAAAATGGTAGTAAAACCAATACAGTCCCTGAAAGTATTGAAGTCAGACGCGAGATGTGAATTTATATCCAGAAGGATTTGCCTGTGGCCTTTGACAATGAAAAATGGGAAAGAATCCCATTTAGATTCTGGTCTCAATTATGGAAGAGAGGAGAAACCAGGAATAATCCCCTCAAGGAATAATTATCAGCTGTTTATTTTGCACTGCAACAGACTGAAGGACTGACAACCACCTGCCTGAGACACTCTGGCTCTCCCTATCAGTTAGGAGAATAGGTTAACTACACGTTCATCAAACCTAAGAGTACCTGTGTCCAGATAATTACCGCACAGAAATGACACACTTACCTATAGCAGGAAGGCACTTATAATACCAGCTTGCTGTCTCATGAACTACACTCATTACTAGGACTGGTCACTTAGGTTGACCCAGCCAACTTCCAGAAGTCAATAACATTGTGCCCCTCCTTCTTTAAGTTCAGGAAGGGGTAAGCTCACTTCCAGTGAACACATGGTGCATATATGGCAGTTGCATGGGAAATCCCCCCACTTGGTATCCCTCTGCCATGTCCCTGGATTCTGATGTACTTTGGTTCAAAGAAGGAACCAAAAGTAGTCCAGTACATGGAATTGAGAGCAGTATGGATTGTGTTGACGTGTGAACTTATGCCCATTGACTTGAACACTGACAGCTGGGCATAGTGGAATGGATGCCACCATGGCACAGAAAAGTCTGGCTGTATTAAATAGACCCCTGTGGAGAGCATAACTATGGAAAGATAATTAGGAAGTATGTAATAAGCTCAGTGCAGCTGTCCAAGTATGGCTGTGTGCCCGCCCACACTTCCCATCCACATTGCCAGGCAATTGTAAAGCAGACATTCTAGTTCAGGTACAAGTGCTTTTGCTGGAGGAAATGCTGAGTGTGTCTGAAGTATGGAATGGATGCACAATAAATTGAGAGAGAGACTGTGGTCTCAAAACTACTTGAAAAATAGTAAAGAGATTACACTTGCCTTTAAATTATTCTCATCTGCAAGTTGCTGACAAGGAGTGCCCAGAGTGTCACCTCAGGGGATGACTGTTGCACCATGCCTTGGGGCATATTGAATGGCTTACATGCCCTATTTCTTGCTGGCAGGTGGATTACATAGGTCCTTTGCTGGCATTGGAAGGGCACAAGGATATGCTGGCCTGCATGGTCACTTTCATAGGACTTTTACAAGCAAGTGTAAAGGATTAACAAAACTACAGAACATGTAGGTAATGTGGACTCAGATAGCTAGTGATCAAGGGACTTATTTTACCATCCATGAGGTCTAAGAACGGGCAGAGGCCCAGGATATATTATGGACTTTTCATCTGCCATCCAGTCCTACTGCTGCAGGCCTAATTGAGAGGGTGAATGGACTAATAAAAAAGACATGAAAGGCTTTGTCACCAGAAGGCTCAATCACTGGACCATCTGGGAGACTAACAGAGGCCATTTGACTTCTTAATGCCATTTCCAAAGTAGGATATACATCAGCATATGAACACCTAACAAATAACACCCCTTCAACCCACCCACACTATAATGTATACACTGCTTTCCTCAAAGTCAACTAATTATCTATACTAATTATGTGTACTAAATACCTTCACAGCAACATCTACACTAGTGTTTGGCCAAACCACTGAGCACCATAGCCTAGCCAACTTGACACATAACATTTAAACATCACAGGGATTTTCTCCTTGATTCATATCTCTTCCTCCCCATCATCTCTTCTTCACCTTTCCACCTGGTCCTCCTCTTGCTGTCATACACACCTTATGCCCCCCAACATACATGCATACACACATACACACATTTACGTTCAAAATAGTTATTCTTTTTATTATTCTAATATTTCAAGATGGCCCCAGTAAGCTGTTGCTGTTGTTTAGTTAATACATTCTAAGTGAAAGTGTTTTTACTTCATGCTGGGACCACCTAGTCACCAAACATTCCATGATCCAGAGTTTATGTTTCCAATGTGAAATTGCTTCCCAAAATAATAATTAAAATAATAACATAATACATAGCATTTATGGAGAATTACAAAAAACTTCGTGTTACATAATTTCACTTGATACAGAATAGCCTCCAACAAAACTCAAGATTAGGGCCTTAGGTCTTCCATTTTATGAGTTGGAATTTGCCACTTCTGTGTGTGATAAGGAAGCTCAAAGTTTTTCTTCCTCACTTTGCTTATTTTCTTTTCTGCTCATCCCTCGTCAAGAAGTGGTTAAGTTCCTCAAGCAGATTTCTTACTTAAGCACTCTTTAAAACCAGACTTGGGAGAAATTCTTCTTAAAAATCTTCAAAAGTTAGTGGATGGAAAATTGTGAGTACCTAAGTTGTTTTTCTTGGCCAACCACGTCCTTTTATAACTAAGGTTTACCTGAGACACTTAAATTAATCCACTTGACTTTGAAAAGAATAACCACAAAAATTAAAATGAAGCTCCCTGAGTTATGTGAGTCATTTCCTTGATCTTATAGCAGAAGAGACACATAATCATGCCTATGAAATATACCCTTCAGGTAAAAAGCAAGTTGCAGACCAATATGAATAATTTGGTATAATTTTTTTAAATGCAGAGAGACATACACATTTTTGTACATGCATTTTTAAAAGTTCTCAACGATTATAAACTAAGATATGCTCCTTGGAGGTGCTAAAAAGAGGCACTTTTTCTTTGTGCTGTATTACTTCAATTTTTAAAAATAATTAACATGCATTCTTCTCATGAGATAATATAGTTCAATTTAAGAAACTAAAGAATTGGTAAAGGAAAAGAAGGAGGAGGAAGGGAAACAAACAGACCATCTTTAGATAACTTGAATAAAGGCAATTCTCCTGTTTGGAGGATTTATCCTCCTGAGATTTACACTGACACTGCTCAGCCAGTCCATTCACCCAACACACATATGAGGAACTGCCACTGGCCAATCAGCTGCCAGTATTATTCAGGCAAGTCTCAGCAACATAGAATTTCTCAAGAGCCATGGACTGTGGGTTCAAAGTCATTAGCCTCAGCCAGGAGGAGTAGAGAGGGATTTTGTTAAGAGCCAAAGGAGAGGGGGTCAACAAGGGAATATACCAAGAGACAGTTCTTTCTTAAGAATTTATTTACTTATTTGAGAGAGAGAGAGAACACAGGCAAGGAGGATGGGCAGAGAGAGGGAAAAGCAGACCCCCACTGAGCAGGAGCCCAATGTGAGGCTGGATCCCAGCACCCTGGGATCATGATCTGAGCCGAAGACATATGCTTAACTGATTGAGCCACCGAGGTACCCCCAAGGGACAACTCTACTTAGACCACTTTGGTGTGAATAGAAAACTGATTCTTGTCTGAATTCCAGAATTTTTTTTTAATTTTTATTTATTTATGATAGTCACACAGAGAGAGAGAGAGGCAGAGACATAGGCAGAAGGAGAAGCAGGCTCCATGCACCTGGAGCCCGATGTGGGATTCGATCCCGGATCTCAAGGATCACGCCCTGGGCCAAAGGCAGGCGCTAAACTGCTGCGCCACCCAGGGATCCCTGAATTCCAGAATTTGTATTCTGTTTCTTTCCCTCTGTCCCAACATGCACCCCCCTCCCCATATCCCAACACTGGGTCAGAAGCATCCTTTTCTCAGCTTTCTATACCCTTTCCTCGGTTTCCACATCCAAGGACAGCACTAGATTGCTACTCACACTACACTCAGAGGGAAGCCCAAGATAAGTAGAAGCTAAAAAGCAAATCTTTGGCTGTGGATTCTCAATTCTGTTCTTAAAAATGATATCAGAGCATTTCACTAGGAAAGTCATGAGGGAACTTTCTGGGTTGATGACAATATTAAAACTCAGAAATCTATAAGCTTAAGATTTGTGCAGTTCAATGGAATCTTGTCTCACATTTAGATCTTTCATCTATTTTGAGTTAATCTTTGTGTATGATGTAAGAGAGTGGTCTAGTTTCATTCTTCTGCATGTGGATGACCTATCAGATAAAGGGCTAGTATCCAAGATCTATAAAGAACTTATTGAACTCAACAGCAAAGAAACAAACAATCCAATCATGAAATGGGCAAAAGACATGAACAGAGATCTCACAGAGGAAGACATAGACATGACCAACAAGCACATGAGAAAATGCTCTGCATCTCTGGCCATCAGGGAAATACAAATCAAAACCACAATGAGATGCCACCTCACACCAGTGAGAATGGGGAAAATCAACCAGGCAGGAAACAACAAATGTTGGAGAGGGTGCAGAGAAAAGGGAACCCTCTTACACTGTTGGTGGGAATGTGAAATGGTGCAGCCACTCTGGAAAACTGTGTGGAGGTTCCTCAAAGAGTTAAAAATAGATCTGCCCTATGACCCAGCAATTGCACTGCTGGGCTGCTGGGGATTTACCCCAAAGATACAGATGCAGTGAAACGCCAGGACACCTGCACCCCGATGTTTATAGCAGCAATGTCCACAATAGCCAAACTGTGGAAGGAGCCTTGGGGTCCATTGAAAGATGAATGGATAAAGAAGATGTGGTCTATGTATACAATGGAATGTTCCTCAGCCATTAGAAACGACAAATACCCACCATTTGCTTCAACGTGGTTGGAACTGGAGGGTATTATGCTGAGTGAAATAAATCAGAGAAAGACAAACATTATCTCATTCATTTGGGGAATATAAAAAATAGTGAAAGGGAATAAAGGGGAAAGGAGAAAAATGAGTGGGAAATATCAGAGAGGGAGACAGAACATGAGAGACTCCTAACTCTGGGAAACGAACAAGGGGTGGTGGAAAGGGAGGTGGGCGGGGGTGGGGGTGACTGGGTGATGGGCACTGAGGGGGGCACTTGATGGGATGAGCACTGGGTGTTATGCTATATGTTGGCAAATTGAACTCCAATAAAAAAAACAGATTTGTGCAGTTTATAGTATGTAAATTTTACATAAAAAGAAAAATGTAAATTTTCAATAATTTAAATATTGAATCCTCGTTATTTGTATGCTAAATCAGAAGTACTAATGTCTTCTAATTCTATTTTTCTTTTTTCTTTTCCTTTTTAAAAAGATTTTATTTATTTATTCATGAGAGACACAGAGAGAGGCAGAGACACAGGCAGAGGGAGAAGCAGGCTCCCTGTGGGGAGGATCCTGATACAGGACTCGATCCCAGGGACCCCAGGACTATGACCCGAGCCGAAGGCACATGCTCAACCACTGAGCAACCCAGGTGTCCCTAATTTTACTATTTTATTTTTGTGGAAAAATATACATAATATAAAAATTCACCATTTAACCATTTATAATTCAGTGGCATTACGTATATTCACAATGTCATACAAACCACGACTATCCACTTCCAGAATTTTTTTATCATCCTAAACAGAAGCTCTGTACCCCTTAAACAATAACTCCCCATCTTTCCCTCCTCTCCACCTCCTAGCCCCTGGTAATCTCTACTCTACTTTCTATCTTCATGAATTTGGATGCCTTTATTTCTTTTTCTTGTCTGACTGCTGTGGCTGAGGCTTTCAATACTATGTTGAATAACAGGGTGAGAATGGACATTCTTGTCTTGTTCTTGACCTTAGGGGAAAAGCTCTCAGTTTTTCACCATTGAGCATGATGTTCACTGTGGGTTTTTTATATATGGCTTTTATTATTTTGAGTATTTTGAGGTGTGTTCCTTCTAAACCTACTTTGTCGGGAGTTTTTGTGATGAATGGATGTTGTACTTTGTCAAAAACTTTCTGCATTTTGAAATAATAATATAGTTTTTATCCTTTCTCTTGTTGATGTGATGTTTCACATTAATTGATTTGCAAATATTGAACCAACCTTGCATTTTGGGACTAAATCTCACTTGATCATGGTGAATGATTTTTTTTAATGAATTGTTGGATTCGGTTTGCTAATATTTTTTGAAGATTTTTCATCTATGTTTATCGAGTTATTGGCCTGTAGTTCTCTTTTTTTATAGTATCATTATCTGGTTTTGGTATCCAGGTAATGATGGCTACAAAGAATGATTTTGGAAGTTTTCCTTCCTCCTTTATTTTTTTGGAATAGTTTGAGAAAAATAAGCATTTTTTAAAAATTTATTTATTCAGAGAGAGAGAGAGATTCAGAGGCAGAGACAGAAGCCGGCTCCATGCAGGGAGCCTGATGCAGGACTCGATTCTGGGTCTCCAAGATCAGACCCTGGGCTGCAGGTGGCGCTAAACCGCTGCGCCACCGGGGATGCCCGAGAAAAATGAGTATTAACTCTTCTTTAAATGTTTGGTAGGATTCACCTGTGATGATATACGGCCCTGGACTTTCTTTTATTGGGAGTTTTTATTTATTTTTTATTTTTAAAAAATATTTTATTTATTCATTAATGAGAGACACACACAGAGAGAGAAAGGCAGAGACACTGGCAGAAGCAGAAGTAGGCCCCATGCAGGGAGCCCGATGTGGAACTCGATCCCGGGTCTCCAGGATCACACCCTGGGCTGCAGGCGGCACAAAACCGCTGCGCCACCAGGGCTGCCCTGGGAGTTTTTAAATTGTTGATGCAATTTCATTGCTGATAATGGGTCTGTTCAAATATTCCATTTCTTCCTGTTTGTTTTGGGAGGTTATATATTTCTAGGAATTTATTCATTTCTTCTAGGTGGTCCAATTTGTTGCCATATAATTTTTCATAAAACTTTTATACTCCTTTGTATCTCTGTAGCATTAGTTGCTATTTCTTTTATTTCTGACTTTGTTTCTTTGAGTACTCTATTTTTTTGGAGGCGGCAGAGGGATGAGTCTGGCTAAAGGCTTATCAATGTTGTTGGTCTTTTCAAAGAACCAACTCCTGGTTTCATTGATCTGTTCTATTGGGCTTTTGGGATTTTCTTTGTTTTTGTTTTTGTTTTTTTTTTGGTTTCTATTAAATTCATTTCTGCTTGGGGCACCTGGGTGGCTCAGTGGTTGAGTGTCTGCCTTTGGCTCAAGTCATGATCCCAAGGTTCTGGGATCGAGTTCCACATCCAGCTCCCTGCAAGGAGCCTGTTTCTCCCTCTGCCTGTGTCTCTGCCTCTCTCTCTGTGTCTCTCATGAATAAACAAATAAAATATTAAAAAACAAAAACAAAATAAATGTATTTCTATTCTAATCTTTATTATTCTTTTTCTTCTACTGGTTTGGAGATTTGCTCATTCTTTTTCTATCTCATTTATGTGTAAGATTTAGATGTTTTATCTGAGTTTTTTTTTTCTTCTGAAGACAGGCCTGTATTACTAGAAACTTGCCTCTTAGAACAGCTTTTGTTGCATCTCAGACATTTTGGGCCATTGTGTTTTCATTTTTATTTGTCTCTCTGTATCTTTTTTTAAATTTCTTTTTTGACCTCTTGGTTGACCCATACATTGTTTAGTAGCATGTTATTTACCTCCATGTTTTTGTGCTTTTTCCATATTTTTTCTTGTGGTTGATTTGTTGTTTCATAGCATTTGGTCAAAAAAGATGCACAGTATGACTTCAATCTTTTTGAGGGTTGAGACTTGTTTTGTGGACTAATATGTGATCTACTCTGTAGGATGTTCCATGTGCACTTGAAAAGAATGTGTGTTCTGCTATTTTAGGATGGAATGTCTGTATATATCTAGCAGATCCATCTGGTCCAATGTGTCATTAAAAGCCACTATTTCCTCATTGATTTTCTGTTTAGATGAAATATCCATTGATGTAAATAGGGTGTTCAGGTTCCCAACTATTATTGTATTACTATTGATTACTTCCTTTATGTTTGTTATTAACTGCTTTATGTATTTTGATGCTCCTATGTTGGCTGCATAAATATTTAAAATGATCATATCTCCTTGGATTGTTCCTTTTATGATTATAGTGTCCTCTTTGTCTCGTGTTACAGTTTTTCTTTAAAAGCCTATTTTGTCTGATATAAGTATTGCCACCCAAGCTTTCTTCTGACTTCCATTTGCATGATAAATGTTAAATATTTCTCCATACCTCACTTTCAATCTCATGCATGTCGTTAGATATGAAACGAGTCTCTTGTAGACAGTATATAGATGCATCTTGCTTTTTTTATCCATTCTGACACCCTGTATCTTTTAATTGGAGCATTGAGCTCATTTATATACAAAATAATTAGTTATAGACACATAAATATTGACATTTTGTTGCTTGTTTTATACTTGTTAATGCAGTTCTTCAATTTTTCTTTCTTCTCTTGCCTTCTTCTCTCACCTACTTGCTGGCTTTCTTTAATGATATGCTGGGATTCCTTGCTCTTTCCTTAAATGTCTATTATTGGTTTTGGAAATTTGTTTGCCATTTTGTTTGTATATAACATTTTCTGCATCTAGCAGTCTGTATTAAGTAGATGGTCATTTACGTTCGAACTTATTCTTTTTTTTATTAAAGATTTTTTCTACTTACTCATAAAAGACACTCAGTGAGAGGCAGAGACACAGGCAGAGGGAGAAGCAGGCTCCATCCAGGGATCCTGATACAGGACTTGATTCTGGGACTGCAGGATCTCACCCTGTAAAGGTAGGTGCTCAACTATAAGCCATGCAGGTGTCCCTCAAACCTATTCTTTACTTCTCTCCCCCTATATTTTAAGCATATTGTGTCATATTTTATATCTTTTTATTTTGTGAGTTTTTTGACTGGTTTTTAATAAATATACTTATTTTTACTCCTCTTGTCCTTTCTACTTTTCTTACTGTTGCTTATAGTCCTTCTTTTCCACTCACAGTTTCCTTAACATTTCTTGTAGGACAGACTTAGTGGTTATGAACACCTTTAACTTTTGTTTCTCTGGAAGAATCTATCTCTCCCCCTTTTCCAAATGGTGGCCTTCCTGGATAGAGTATTATTGGCTGTAGGGTTTTTTTTTCCTTTTAGCACTTCAAATATTTGCTACTGTCTTCTGATCTACAAAGTTTCTGATGAAAAATCAGCTGATAGACTTAAGGAGTTTCTATGTGTGTGCAATTGTTTTCTATATTCTTGCTAATTTCAAAAGTCTTTTTCACTACTTTTTTCCATTTTTTAAAAAGATTTTATTTATTTATTCATAGACACACACACAGAGAGGCAGAGACACAGGCAGATGAAGAAGCAGGCTCCACACAGGGAGCCCGACGTGGGACTCGATCCCAGGTCTCCAGGATCACACCCCAGGCTGCAGGCGGCGCCAAACCACTGCACCACCGGGGCTGTCCCTTTTTTCCATTTTTAATTACTGTGTTTCTTGGTGTGGACCTCCTTGGGTCAGTTTTGTTGGGGGCTCTCTGTGCCTCTTGAATCTGGATTTCCATTTCCTTTTCCAGATTGGTAATTTTTCAGCTATTATTTCTTCAAATAAATTTTCTGCCCCCTTTTCTCTCTCTTCTAGAATTCCTCTAATGTGAATGTTTTTACACTTGATAGGGTTGTTGAGCTCCCTAAGTCTATTTTATTATTTTTTTCTCTCCTGTTTAGTTTGATTGCTTTCCATTACTCTATTCTCCAAATCACTGATCTGTTTTTCTGCTTCCTTTGTCTATTATGTTTTTCATGTGGTGTATTTTTAATTTGTCCCTGAGTTCTTTATCTTTGATTGGCTCTTAATGTTTTCTATCTCTTTGTTAAGGGTCTTACTGAAGTCTTTCACTCTTTTCTAAAGTCTAGTGCATATCTTTATGACCATTTTCTGTATCTTCTATCAGGCATATTACTTCTCTCTATTTTGTTTGGGTCTCTTGCTGTGATTTTGTCCTGTTCTCTCATTTGGGACAAATTCCTTGATCTCCTCATTTTGTTTAATTCTCTGTGTCTGTAAGTGTTAGGAACGTTAACTATGTCTCCTGCTCTTGAAAGTAGCAGCCTTATGAAGAGTTCCTGTAGTGCTCTGCAGTGCAATGCCCCCTGTCACCAGAACCTGGCATTTCTCCTATGTGTGCTATGTGTACACTGTGCACACTACTGTTGTGGCTGAGCTGCTTTTGCCTTCAGTCCAGCCATCTGCAATGTCTCTCCACCTATTGTGGGCAGGGTTTGGTCCCTATCTCATTAGTGGGCTAATCTGGGCCCACCTTCGGCTTGATTTGAGTCAGACCAGGTGTTTGCCAGAAATGAAGTAGCCTCATCTTGTCTCCTGAGAAGTTTCATTGGTGGGTAGGGCCTGCAGTCAGACCAAATGTCTACCCCCTGCCCACTGCTTGGGCTGTAGTCTGATTATTGTGTGTGGTTATCTTTCGCTCTCCCTGGGGCAGGAGTCACTTCAGAGAGTGGTGGTCCCTAGCATATTGCCAGGTTTGCAGTACCACTTTGGATGAGATACAGCCAAGAGCATATTAGAGGGGGCAGATCTACTGAAGTGAGGGATGGGACGAGGAAAGGATGTGAAGGGAAGGCTGCACGCTCAGTGTTAGCAAGGTTTGTGTAGGAAAGCTGTGGGAGGAGACCTGGAGCAGAAGCCTGGCTGGAGGGAGTATGTCTGAAGGAACACAGGGCAGGGTACTGTTAGCAAGTTTGGTAGTATCATCACTGAACTGAGTCCTGCAGGTGGCAGTGTGTTTATGCGGGGCGGGGGAGGGGGGGGGGGGGCGGGGGGGGAATGAAGGAGGGGGTGGAGGGAGTGCAGCAGGGAAATGGTGCCTGCCAGCTCCTTTGTTCTAGAAGTCTCCTAATGATCCCTACCCCTCCAGTGCATGCTGTGAGATGAGTAAAGAAATCCTCCTACCATCCTACCATATGCCTCAGGCATTTTCAAACTGCTGCTTCTAGACTCTATCTCTGTGGGATCTTTGTTATGCTGTCTCTTTAAGGGTAGAGACTCAGTTTCTTCTCACCCTCCCAGCTCTCCCAGAGCCAAACCCACTGATTTTTAAAGTTCCAGGTTTTAATGGATTGTAAGAAATCAGGAAATTCATTTTTCTCATGCGGCCTCCCTGGTATGGGCACCTGTTTCTTTCACCTCTTGATGTCTGTAGCATTTCTGCCTCCCAGGGACATTCCTGTGGTCCAATCCTAGTACACTGGAATCATGATCTTAGTTGAAGGCAGACACTGAGCTACCCAGGTGCCCCTTTTTAGCCATTTTTTAAAGAGTAAGTTTGTTAGCATAAAATTCTTAGTTTTATTTCATCTGCTAGTGTTGTGATTTTTCCCTTCATTTTTGAAGGATATTTTTACAGGATATAGAATTCTGGCTTGAAATTTTTTCCTTCACTACTTTCTGTCCCCAGGGTTACAGATTAGAAATATACTGCTATTAAAATATGTTGTTTCTCTCTGGATGTTTTCAAGATTTTTTTCTTTGTCCTTAGTTTTCAAAAATTTAATTACAATGTGTCCTAGCATGGATTTCTTTGAATTTATCCTGTTTGGAGATCATTTGAATCATTGGAAATCTTGAATCTGTAGGTATATTTCTTTTTCCAAATTTGAGAAGTTTCAGACATTATTTTTTTCAAATATTTTTTGAGTTGCACTCCCTCTCCTCTCTTCCTGGGCTTCTGACAGCACTGTTAGCCCTTTTGTTTTTGCCCTAAACATCCTTGAGATGCATTTTTTTTTTGCCTTTTTTTTTTCTTTCTGTTGCTCACATTGGATAAATTCTTTTGATCTGTCTTAAGATTGTCAGAATCTGTCTTCTGTTATGGCAATTCTACTATTGAACTTATACAGCAAATTTTTCATTTTGATTACTATGCTTTTCAGTTCTCTAATTTGCATTTGCTATCTTTTTATAATTTATATTTCTTTCATTAGATTTTCTATTTTTTCATTTGTTTCCAAAAAATTGTAGCTGTTTGTTGAAGTATTATAGTGGGTTCTTAAAAACCCTTGTCAGATAATTCTAGTATCTAACTTATCTTGATGTTGGTGTCTGTTCATTGTCTCTTTCTCATTCCTGTTGTGATTGGTATGATGAGTGCTTTACTAAGTCCTAGATATTTTGTGTATTATATTAGACTATGGATCTTATTTAATCTCTTTTAGCAGGTATAGTGCAAGGGCAAGGTGAGTCAGGGCTAGCAAGGGCTAACACCCTGTCAGGCTCCTCCAAAACTTCCTGGCCAAAATGGGGCACTGACTCACACTGCTTTGTTAGAGATGGGTGGGGTGAAAATTCAGGTCCCTCTTCACCTCATTGTCACCTTTCTGGCAAAAGTGCACTGACTCACACCACCTGTGGACTCTGAGTAGAGTTGGATGAGCTGCTCACTGCTTGGCTCTACTGCCTCCACTGTGGGAAAGTGGGCCGAGTAGAAGGCTGACTGACACCACTTTGTTACTACTATGGGTAGGGGTGGAAGGTCAGGTCTCCACTGGGCCCCACTGACATGATGGGAGAGGAGAAGCAGGTTGTCAACTATCCCTCCTTGTACCACTTTATTCATCTTCATTGATGCCAGGTAAGGTGGAGGGTCAGCTCCCCAATGGGCCTTGATGACAGAGGCAGGAGAGATGAAGCCTAACTAATTGCTTCTGCCTTGTACTAGCTTGTGAAGTTTCAATGCCACCGTGTGGAAGTGGAACCTCAGCTCAATACTTGATTCCATTAATACTATCATGAGGGGGAGATCAGACCTACGAAATTCCAGGTAAGTATGGAATCCTAGCCCCTCCAACACTACCTTCTCTCTTGTGTGTAGAGTTCAAATATACTGTGGCTTTGCTTTCTGAAATGTCCTATCTTTATTCTCCTTTCTCACATTAATCTAACTTTTCTCTTTCCATCATCGCTGTTCTGGTCCTGCTTGATTTTGATTCCACTATAAGCAATTTCTTCTCAGTGTGTCACCTTGTCCTAAAAAGGGAACCCTGGCAAGTTAGTTCAGAGTTCATAGAAGCTATACTGCTCTATCCCTTTTCATCCACCTTAACACCGGCCCCTTATGTGGTTCTGGAGACAATAAATCTCCTTTCAGAGCTGCTATTCTCCAACTGTCCCATCTCATTGCTTTCCTTGCTTCTTCCTGCACAGACTACTAGTAGGTAGGGGGTTTGTCGATACAACTCATATTCTGGGACTTGTGGAGATATCTTTACCATCTTTTTATTTTTATAAATTTGTTTTTGATGTTTAATGTTTAGTCTTGCTTTGCTATAGATGCTCTACCTTTTTTAATGTGGCAATTCAGAGCAATCAATCAACTCTGCTTTCACTCTTGTCATATTCTCAGAATCCTATCCCTTTTTCCATTCTCCATCTCCTAATCCCATTCTTCTCAAAAGAACTAATTGGTATTCTCTCTGTATTGTTCCTTCATGATTCAAGTGATCACATATGTTCATATGTTATCCAAACAGAAGAGAGAATTCTCATACTGCGCCAATGACTGATTTAAGCCATCCATCCTACAAGTTCAATGGTGATAATTATAGTAAAGGAAAAATTTCAGCTGGAGTTTTGGGACATGAGTGTAAGAATAAAATGTGCTTTTTGAATTTAAAATTTCTGTAATAGCACTGACATTTCACAATGACACATAATAAAAATAAATATGCATGAAGTTAAAACAAACATATAAAACTCAGGCCACATGACTGAGAATGTTTTTATGATTGTTTTTTCAATCAGAGACTTGGTGGCTCCATAGTTTATAAAGAATAGAGATTAAAATATGTAATGAAAATCATCTTTTAAAATGAAATAGGAAAAAAATAAAAAGAATATGCTCAATATATTAATATAATTTCTGTAATTGAGAATCAAAGGATAACTCAAAATCCCTGATTAGAGGAAGCCTATCTTTCTTTTAGAAATGCCCAATTTTTTAATATATTTATTTTTTATTGGTGTTCAATTTGCCAACATATAGAATAACATCCAGTGCTCATCCCATCAAGGGCCCCCCTCAGTGCCCATCACCCAGTCACCCCCACCCCTAGTTCGTTTCCCAGAGTTAAGAGTCTCTCATGTTCTGTCTCACTTTCTGATATTTCCCACTCATTTTTTCTCCTTTCTCCTTTATTCCCTTTCACTATTTTTTATATTCCCCAAATGAATGAGACCATATAATGTTTGTCCTTCTCCGATTGACTTATTTCACTCATCATAATACCCTCCAGTTCCATCCATGTCGAAGCAAATGGTGGGTATTTGTCGTTTCGAATGGCTGAGTAATATTCCATTGTATACATAAACCACATCTTCTTTATCCATTCATCTTTCGATGGACACTGAGGCTCCTTCCACAGTTTGGCTATTGTGGACATTGCTGCTATAAACATCGGGGTGCAGGTGTCCTGGCGTTTCACTGCATCTGTATCTTTGGGGTAAAGAAATGCCCAATTTTTCATTGGTGCTCAAGCTTAAAAGGAATTTATCCTGTGAAATTTGCATAAGGAAATAATGAAAAATGTACTGGACAAAGGCTACTCATATGACTTTACTATGAATAATAATAGATGAAAATGCCAAAATTCCAAGTAACTAACTAAGGCTGCTTCCCTCCAATAACTCCACAAGTAGTTTTGATTTTAAAAAACTCAAATCTCATCACCTTTCTCATAGCCTTTAAAATCTCTTTCTTTGTATAAGTATATAGAATCTTAAGACATAAATTGACTAATCTACATGAATTTATGTCCATTTTTTATCTATTTTTCAATCACTTGACATAAATGTCAAATAGTTGGCTAATAAAATTCTGAATACTTTTAATATGGATATGATTTTTCTTAATATTTTTAGATCTCTGTTAATATATGATCAGAATAAATAAATGTTTATATTAGAAAAGAAAAAGCCTCAAATCCACAATCTAAGCTTCTACCACAAGAAAATAGAAAAAGAAGGACAAAATAAACAGAAAACTAGAAGAAAGAGAATGATAACAATAAGAGCAGGAGTCAGTAAAATTAAAACCACAAAAACCAAAGAGAAAATCAAACTAACAGTTTTGGTTTTTTGAAAAGACAAATAAAATTGATAAATTTCTAGCAAGGCTGACACATATAAAGGGAAGATACAATTTATCAACATCAGGAATAAAAGAGGAATTCTAACTACACAACCTGCAGACTTTAAAAGGATAATAAGTGAAAAATACAAACAAGTATATATATAGAAATTCAACAACTTACACAAAATGGTCCAATTCCTTGAAAACCACAAACACAAAACTCACCCAAGAGGAAACAGATCATTTAGTTTTACATTAAATAAACTGAATATGTAGTTTAAATCCTGCCTGAAATGGAAATCTCCAAAGTTTTCTTCACTTGTAAATATAGCAAACATTTAAGATAAAATGACATATGGAATCTAGTCAAGTTCATAGAAGCAGAAAGTAAGAATTATGGTTGCCAGGGGGAGAGGGGAGAGGGGAGATGGGGGGATGTTGATCAAGGGGTGCAAAGTTTCAGTTATGCAAGATGAATGAGTTCCAGATATCTAATATACAGCAATATGACTATAGTTAACAAATCTATACTGTGTACTCAAAATTTGCTATGAGAGTAAATTTTAACTGTTCTCACCACATGAGAGAAGAAAGAAAGAAGAAAGAAAAGAAGAAAGAAAGAAAGAAAGAAAGAAAGAAAGAAAGAAAGAAAGAAGAAAGGAAGGAAGGAAGAAAGGAAGGAAGGAGGAAAGAAAGAAAGAAAGAAAAGAAAGAAAGAAAGAAAGAAAGAAAGAAAGAAAGAAAGAAAGAAAGAAAGAAAGAAAGAAAGAAAGAGAGATAATAACTATATGAGGTAATGGATATCTTAAATAACTTGATTGTGATGATTATTTTACAATGTATATGTATACTCAGAGCTGGGGGAAAAGATGAAATAACACCAATTCAACACAAACTCTTCCAGAAGACAAAAGTGGAGGGAACACTTCCCAACTTATTTTATAAGGCCAATATCAAAGTCAAACAAAGACAGTATAAAAAAAAAAGACTACAGTCCAATTTTTCTTAGGAACAAAACACACGAGTTTTCAACAAAATGTAAGTAAATCATGTACATAAATATGTGGAAAGATTGCCACTACCAGGTATGATTTATACCACAAAAACAAGGCTGGCTCAATATATGAAAATCAATCCATGTAATCTACAATTTTGACAGACTACAGAAGAAAAACCATATACTCAGATCAGTTGATGCAGAAAAAGCACTTGACCAAATCCAATATCCATTCATAATTACAACTCCCAGCAAACTAGAAATAAAAGGAAACTTCCTCAATTTGATAAAGAACCACAAAATTACCAATGCTAACAGCACAGTAAATGGCCGGAGTCTCACTGTTTTTCCTCCTAAAATTAAGAGCCAGGGAAGAGTGTTCACTCTCCCTAAAACAATTTACATAGTACAGATCCTGGCCATTTAAATAACACAAGAAAACAAAACAAAACAAAGGCATATAAATTGGAAAGAAAGAAACAAATGTATCTTATTTGCAGAGTATATGATTGTCTACCTAAAAAATCCCAAGAAGTCTACCAAACATTTCTAAAACTATTGAGTTTAGAAAGATCATATACTTTAAGATCAATACACAAATATCAATCGTACTTCTATAAATTAGGGAAAAAATTGGAAGTGAAAATTTTAAATGTAGTACTGTTTACAATTGCTCCAAAAAATTAAAAGAAATCTAATAAAACATATGCAGGATCAGTATGGCAAAAAATTCAAAATGTTTATTAAAATACCAAAGCCCTAAATAAATGGAGAGTCAGACTATGTTCATAGATTGGAAGACTCAATATAGCTCAGGTTCCCAGAATTTTGGAGTAAGGTATGCCTTCACTTCATGATAACTATCCTCCATTTGAAAAGCAGCTTCTGATTTGCTACTGGATCACAATAGAGACTAAACTCCCTAAACACGGGATAGCAAAATGACCCAAAATATCTATCATGAACATGATAATCTATTTCACTGAATCAAAATATTGGATGTGTGCAAGGCTATTCCTTTGTTAAATGGGATGGTAGGTGCAAGACCAGAAAGTATAAGCAAACTGTATAAGCAAGTGGTTCACATTCACATGGTACATATTCCTACTTCCTCAATACATAATCCTCCATGTATCCTCCCCATGGGAAGTCCACCATAAACATTTTACATTTCCACAGGAAGAAAAAAGAGCCCTCCTTGGGTTATAAATATATCATCTGTAAGGTATGGTAGCATCATCTAGAAGAGAATGACTATATTACAGCTCCATTCAGGGGTGACCATGAAAGACTCTGGTACAGAAAAATTCTCCCTATGGGCAGGATTTTTGAGAAGTATATTTGGTTGTCCACTTTGTATGGAAGGAGATGTGTATTGTTTTGCTTTTGTTTTAAATATGGAATACATAAAATCATTTTTAAAAAAGGGGGGGATGCCTGGGTGGCTCAGGAGGTAGAGCGTCTGCCTTTGGCTCAGGGAGTGATCCTGGGGTCCTTGGACTGAGTTCCACATTGGGTTCCCTGCAAGGAGTCTGCTTCTCTCTCTGCCTCTCTCTCTGTCTCTAATGAATAAATAAATAAAATATTTAAAAATATAAATAAATAAATAAATAAATAAATAAGGAATACTTCATGAATTTGCATGTCATCCTTGTGCAGGGCAATGCTAATCTCCTTGTGTATTGTTCCAATTTTAGTATATGTGCTGCCAAAACAAGCACAAAAGGAGACATATTAAGAATCACACTGATTCATGACCAATGGCTCAGTGAGTTGATTGGTATTCCAGGGCTAGGAAAAAATATAACTGCAAAATTAGCAAGGAACTCCAGAGGAGACTATGTGGATGCATTTCTAAGAATGGCACAGAGTGAGGAGATGTAAATGCTCATTAGGGGATATGATATGAGAGGGTGAAAAGCAAATGAAATATGGATGTTTATACCTTTGGCTCCTTATACTGAGCCAAAAGTTGGCCATGAATACGTTTCTCTTTGTAAGGCTCCCTTTGGTGCAGTCTTTTCTGCCAGGATGTAGTAATAGTTTCTGCCTCCACGGTAGTTCTTGTGGTGGTAATGGCTCCCTGCTGTCACTAGTAACAGATGACTCACCAACCCTGTACATATTTTTTTATTATATCTCCTTAAGTATCCCATTGTTTCTTAATTGACCACAGCAATCCTGATCAAATACTACGCAGGAGTGCAGACTTGTATTGCTTATTATTCCAGCATCTGGAATGAGGTCTGTCACACAGTAGGTTTTCAATAAATGTTTGTCGAATGAATATGTGTTTCATCCACTTTCTGTCCAATAAAACATTTTTAATTTAAGCATCATTAATAATCAGTTTTCAAAAATGCATGATATCTGCTGTTAAAATTAATCTGGGGAATAACCTTTCTGAAGACTTTGCATTTAACAAGTATTTAACACGTACACATTTTATTTTTTATTGAAGTTCGATTTGCCAACATATAGTATAACACCCAATGCTCATCCCATTAAGTGCCCTCCTCAGTGCCAGTCAACATGTACACATTTTAATTGAGCAAATCTACCATTCAGGCATTTGTGCCAAAAAACAATCACATATATATGCAAAAGATACATGGATGATGACGTTTGTTATGTATTCTTTATAATAGTGAAAAATAGAAACAAGCTAAACATGAACCACAAAGAGATTGATTGAATATGCATGATATGGCCCTACAATGCAGAAAAGAATGATTTAATCCTACAAAGACTGACCAGATAACTTTAAGTGTAAAAACAAATTGTAAATAAGTAGGAATCGTGCCTTTTTAAAAATCCATTGTTAGCTTTAGCATAAAGTCTAGAGTTAAGCATCAGTTAATATTGGTTTTATTTGGAAGATGAGATAGAAAGGAGGGAGCTAGCTTCCATTATCCCATCATCACTGCTGAATTTTCGTCAAATTGAGCAAGTATTTGCATTTTCAAAAGAAACATTTAAATAGGGGCACCTGGGTGGCTCAGCGGTAAAGCACCTGGCTTTGGCCCAGGGCGTGATCCTGGAGTCCCAGAATCGAGTCCCACATCAGGCTCCCTGAATGGAGCCTGCCTCTCTCTCTGCCTCTCTCTCTGTCTCTCATGAATAAATAAATAAAAATCTTAAAAAAAAAAAAAGGGAAGAAACAAAAGGAAGGTAAATATATTTACCTTTAAAAATAAACAAGTGTAACTCAAGTGTTTAAAAAATAAGTCTTGTTTAGCTCAGAGCATGAGGGCAATAAAATATCAAGTTGCAAAGCTTATTACAAAACAATTAAATGTAGTTGGGCTGATTATTTCTTATACTGTCATATTTAGCTTCTGCATTTACAAGTTCAAGGATTTTTTTATCCAGAAAGCTATATTTATTTATTTATTTATTTATTTTTAAAGATTTTATTTATTTATTTGAGAGAGAGCTGTGAGGGGCAGAGGGAGGAGGGATAAGCAGACTCCCTGCTGAACTGGGGGAGGGGGACCCATAAGGGGGCTCCATCCCAGAACCCTGAGATCATGACCTGAGCCAAAGGCACAGGCTTAATTCACTGAGCTACCCAGGTGCCCCCAGAAAGCTGTATCTCATTAAAAAGAAGGGTATTTGATTCTTAATAAACCAATTGCACTGTTTATGGAAAATAAAATTTTTTGACCTTCCCATAAAGAGCCAACACGACTTAGGGTCCATTTTTGCAAAGATAAAAAAGTCTGATTAAGGGGATATGTGCATGACCCTCGGGAACTGTCCAACATAGACTACTCCTTTCTCAACCCGAGTCAACCCAGACTCCCTTCACGCTGGCCCGGGACGCCGCGGCAGGGAGGACCATCTCCAGACCCCACCTATTGAGACGGGAGGATGTGCAGATCCGCGCCCACAAGGCCGCCAGGAAGGAGTAGGCGGGAGGACATCCCAGGACTCGGAGCAGCAGGGCAGAAGGATGCGCCAAGCCTCGGGACTCCGGGGTACGCCGTGACTGCAATAGAGCCGAGTGGCGCTGCGGGCCAGAGGAGGGCTGAGGGCACCTGTGAGCACCTGCAGAGCTCCGCCCGCCGCCCGCTGCCCTCCGCAGGCCCAGGGGTCCGCACCAGCCTCACTGGACTGGGAGGGGCTGAGAAAGGAGCTCGCAGGGGAGGGTTCTAAGTGTCTAGCCTTGGAGGCTTAAGGCAAAAGTGATCGTGGGTCTGGCTGGCTCATACTACCAGATGGATCGGCCTGTGAATTTTTGAGAGGAATGGGCTTGTGACCCAGAGGGCAGGAGCAGGAAGTCTTAGAGACACCCTGGGCTCTACCTCCAGAATCAGGCTCCCAGGTGCAGATGGGGCTGAGCCCATGTAAAGAGCAGGTGCTCAATTATTGGGTAGCCCCAGTGGCTTAGCGGTTTAGCGCCGCCTGCAGCCCGGGGTGTGATCCTGGAGACGTGGGATCGAGTCCCGTGTCGGGCTCCGTGCATGGAGTCTGCTTCTCCCTCTGCCTGTGTCTCTGCCTCTCTCTCTCTCTCATTCTCTGTCTCTCTAATAAGTAAATAAAATCTTTAAAAAAAAAAAAAAAAAGAGCAGGTGATCAGCACAGGCCAGAAAGTGTGGGGACCTTGCGCCGCCCCCCCCCCCCCCCCCCACACACACCCTGCAGCACAACCCGAAAAAAGGCCCTGTTGGTGGCCGGAAGGGAAATTGTATTTATTTTGCAGACTGTGAGCTTGCCAGAAAGCAGCTGCGGTGGGTCTATGTTGGAGCCAGAAAGACCAGGATAAATTCCAGCTGTCACCTGTAAGCAGGGCCTAGAAAAGGAAACTGGGTAAGAAGTTTCTCAACAGACAATGAGGATATTAATAATAATTGCTTTATGGTGTTGTTTTGAAACTTAGATAAGTCTAAGTTGTAAATCAAATAGACTAGTTCAGGGTACTAAGCCCTGAATAAGTGACAACTTGTTAGATTTAGAAGACACTTTATTCCTTTCATTGGATGACTTGTGTAAACCTCACAACCATTCTATGATATCGGTATAACTATTTGCTCTGGTTGGTGCAGTGATGTGCCTAGGTCAAAAGCTAGCAGTGAAGGAATCTGGATTCAAGGGCAGGCGTGCTTTACTTCCTGCCTCAGGCATTGTGTAAATATCACATCTGCTTAAAACCAGCGCTGCAGCCTTCAGAGTACTTAGCAGAGTGACTTGCCCCCAAATTGCCAAGGATATAATGGGAAGTGAATGTAGATAGAATCTACCACTTGGCAAATGTCTTCTGGGATTTCTGGGGTTTCTTTATATCCCTGAGTCAAACAGACCCTCCTAGCCCCTGATGCACTGGCAGGCTATGTTTTCAGTCTGAGATTATAGTGAACTCCAAGAGGGTAAGCTTTGAGACTTTAAAATTAGTTCCTCAGGGTCCAGGTCCTTCATTTTAGAGCAAAGTAGCTCTTGTGAAGCAGAAAGCAAAGGGATTCTAGATAGGAATGTCTTCCCTGGAAGAGAGCACCCCTTCACTTTAGACCTCTCTCCAGAGTTTCAGAGCAGAGACAAAGAGCCCACAAAGGTCGGTACAGCCAGAAGCAGTTCTTGATCCCCCTGTCAAGAATGAGCCAGACTTGGTGATGCTACCACATTCAGAAGCCACAACATGTGTGACAGTGAGGACTTTGGGCCAGCCTTCAGAAGAGCAAGGTAAGCTGGGTTGGCCTGGGGGTAGGTTACTCAGGAAAGGCCACTTCATCAGAGAACTTTTGAGAGTGAGGTCTGAGGATAGCCTTAAGCAGGAAGAAGGAAGAAATTCTGCCTCCACTTTCCCTAAATAGCCCTGTGCTTTACAGATGCTGCTGTCACATGTGTCCATCACCACATGTGGTACTAGTGATGTTATCCTTACCTCATGGAATCTCATAATGATTGTTCATGAGGCATTTCCATGCTCATCTACTTCTGACTCATTTAAAACTTTAGAGAAATTGGGTCTTAAAGTGTCAGTGCAATGTCCAGGGCTACCTATTTGACAGATCTGGAACTCAAAGGCAGTGCCATTCATTTGGTCTCAGGTCCAAGTTTCAGTTAATTTATTTTTATTGAAGAGTCGTGATCTTTTATATGGCTATTCCACAGTTTATTTATCCATTCACCACTTGATACATATTTGGATTATTTCCAGCCATAAACACTTATATACAGATTTCTATGTGTGGACATACATCTTCATTCTCTTGAGTTAATACCAAGGAGTGAATGGGATTGCTGGGTCTCATAATAAGTATATTTTAACTTAATAAACTATCAAACTTTTTCAAAATGGCTGTACCAGTTTTCATTTATATAAGCAGCACGTGAGGGTTCTAGCTCCTCTGCCTCTTCACAAGCATTTAATGATAACAGGTTTTTTATTTGAGCCATTATATTAGTTTGTAATGGTATTTCATTTTAGTTTTAATTTGATTTTCCTCATGTCTAATAATGATTATGTTTTTCTATGTTTTGTATCCTTTAAAAAAAAAGATTTTATTTACTTATTTGAGAAAGACAGTGAGGGAGGAGAAGAGGCAGAGGGACAAGCAAACTCCATGGTGAGCACAGAGTCGGACATGGGGTTCAATCCCATTACCCCCAAATCACGAACTGAGCCAAAATCAAGAGTCAGGTAGGTCATCAACTCAGCCACTCAGGTATTCCTTTCATGTTCCTTTTTGGTGAAGTGCTTGTTTGATCTTTCTCCCATTTTACTTTTTAAGTTTTTTCTTTAACTACAGAGTTTAATTTTATTCTTCAATTGTGACATTGTTACTCACCTGGAAAAAAAGTAACTTCTTACTGATTTGAAGAGTTATATATATTTTATAAAAATTTTTCCTAAGATAAATGATTTATAGATATTTTCCTTCCGCTTATGTTTTTTCATACTCCTAACAGTATTTTTCAAAGAGCTGAGGTTTATATTTAAGAAGCTAGAAAAATCTGGGCAGCCCTGGTGGCGCCGCGGTTTAGCGCCGCCTGCAGCCCTGGGTGTGATCCTGGAGACCGGAATGGAGTCCAACGTTGGGCTCCCCGTGTGGAGCCTGCTTCTTCCTCTGCCTGTGTCTCTGCCTCTCTCTCTCTCTCTCTCTCTCTCTCTGAATAAATAAATTTTTAAAAATCTACAAAATAAAAATAAAAAAAAGAAGCTAGAAAAATCTTAAACTACCTTAAACCGAAAGGAACCCAAAAAACAAAAATGCAGAACAAAAAATAAAGACTAAAGCCAGCAGAAGGAAGAGAATAATAAAGAATAGAGCAGATCAATGAAACCAGGAGCTGGATCTTTGAAAAAAGTTAATAAAATTGATAAACCCCTAGCCAGAATTATCAAAAAGAAAAAAGAGGGGAGAAGTTAAGATGGCAGAGGAGTAAGGGTATCCAAGCTTCTCTGATCCCTAGAACACAGCTAGATAAATATCAAATCATTTTGAACAGACAAGAAATTGATCTGAGGACTGAGAAAGCAAAAATCCACAACTAGAGGTTGAAAAAACAGACACATCATGGAAGGTAGGAGTGGCAGAGTTGATTTGGGGGAGAAAGGAAGTGTGGGTGCTGCAAAGGGGAAATTGATCACTGAGAGAAGAGCGAGAGAGAGAGAAAGAGAAAGAGAGAGAGAGAGAGAGAATCAGCATGTAGGGGATTGTACAAGATAAATTATTCCCAAAAAATATTGACTGGGAAAAGGATAGGCGCTAAACTGCAAGTTTTTTTATAAGCAGTGGAGTGCAAAGTCTGAAGTTTGGAGGTCCATACTAGCTCTGGTGGGGAAGGAGGGTGGAGACCCAGGGCCAGGCAGTGTGGTCTAAGGATCCCCTTGGGTCACATGAGGAGAAACAGTTCCTCTTCTTGGAGTGCATTTGGGAGTGGCAGTGTGGCCTCTCTGGAAATAAAAAGGCCCCTAGCATAGGAAAAAGACACCCCCTGAGGGCAGCAAGCCTTGATTGCTGGCTTTTTAATGCCCTTTACCATAAACTTTGAACAACTGCTTGGGTGACCATTACATTCAATGACACACTGGCAAATGGCAAAAGTGTGGTGAGATCTTTCCCCAGAGAATCAGTGTGAGTCCAGCCTCGTGGATCTCTAAAATTTGGAGTTTTGAAACCTAGCCACAAGCCTGAGATAAAACACAGGACTGCTGTGCTGCCTGGCAGGCAGACAGCTCAGAGTGAAGGCAGGGATCTAGTGGAAGCAGGAACACAAGAGAGGTGAGTGCTTGCTTTTCTGTAAGGGCATCCTAAAGAGTAGCAAGTGCAAATTCCCAACTCCAGGGAAAAAAAGAACAGGCAATGTAATTTCCCTGCCCCGTCCCCATTCCCCCCCATCAGCACTGACCAATTTCAGTGAACAAAACAGGGCCACCTAGTGGAGGCCAGAGCCCCACCTTCCTGCACCCTGCAGGTGCATCTCCACTAGGGCAAGTCCACCTGAGAATCAGCACAGCAGGCCCCTCCCCAGAACATCAGCACAAACCACTCACAGATACCAACTCCACTGATCATTGAGTGCTGTAAAGCTTAAGCTCTAAGGGGAAATTGAATCTAGCTTCCTTTTTGTTTTTGTTTGTTTTTTGTTTTTGTTTTTTGGCTCTAGCTTCTTAGCTTCTTTTACCAAGCAAACCAAAACACACCTATGATCTACCTTCCTTTTCTTTTTTCTTTTTTTCTTTTTTTTTTTTTACTTCATAATATAGCCATTACTCTTAGGAGCAGGAATACAACAGATTTTCCTAACAATCATACACAAAAAAACAGTGACCCAGACAAAATGACAAGATGGAGGAATTCACTGCAAAAGAAAGAACAGGAAGTCACAGGCAGGGGTTTAGTTAATACAGATACAAGCAAGATATCTGAACCAGAATTAATAATCATAAGGGTAGTGGATGGGCTTGAGAAAAGCATAGAAAACACTTAGAGAATCCTTTACTGCAGAAATAAGAGAACTAAATCTAGTCAGGACTAAACTTAAAATCGTATAACCAAGATGCAAAACCAAATGCAAGCATTGCCATAAGGATGAATGAAGCAGAACAAATCAGTGATATAGAAGACAAAATTATGAACAAAATGAAGCTGAAAAAGAGGGAAAGAAAAGTACTGGATCACAAATGTAGACCTAGGGAAGTCAGTGACTCCTTAAAGCATAATAACATTCATATCATAAGAGTCCAAGAAGTGGAAAAGAGGGGGAAAAGGGCAGAAGATTTATTTCACCAAAGTATAGCTGAAAACTTTCCTAATCAGGGGAAGGAAACATCAAAATCCAAGAGCACAGAGAGCTCCCATTAAATTCATCAAAATCCAGACATCACCAAGACATGTCATAGTCAAATTCATGAAATGAACAGTCAAGGAAAGAATCTTGAAATCAGCAAGAGAAAGAGTCCTTAACTTACAAGGGAAGGCAGATCAGGGGACGCCTGGGTGGCTCAGCAGTTGAGTGTCTCCCTTTGGTTCAGGGCGTGATCCTGGGGTCCTGGAATCAAGTCCCTCACCAGGCTCCCCATAGTGAGTCCCTCTGCCTGTGTCTCTGCCTCTCTCTGTGTGTCTCTCATGAATAAATAAATAAAATCTTTTTTAAAAAAGGAAGGCAGATAAGGTTCAAAGAAGAAAATTTGGCAGGCCAAAAAAGGTGGTATGACATATTCAACATGCTGAATGGAAAAAATATGCAGCCAAGAATACTTTATCCAGCAAGGCTTTCATTCAAAATAGAAGGAGAGATAAAGCGTTTCCCAGGCAAACAAAAATCAAAGGAGTTCGTGACTGCCAAACCAGTCCTACAAGAAATATTAAAGGGTACTCTGCATGGGGGGAAAAGACCAAAAACAACAAAGAGTAGAAAGGAACAAAGCACTCCACCAGAAACACCAGTTTTATGGGTAACACAATGGCACTAAATTCATGTCTTTCAATAATCACTTTGAATGTAAATAGAATAAATGCTCTGATCAAAAGACATAGGGTATGAGAATGGACAAAAAAAATGAGACCCATCCATATGCTCCCTATAAGAGACTCATTTTAGACCTAAAGACATCCCAGATTGAAAGTGAGGGGATAGAGAACCATCGATCATGCTAACGAACAACAAAAGAAAGCTGGAGTAGCCATATGTGTATCAGACAAACTAGATTTTAAATCAAAGACTAACAAGAGATGAAGAAAAGCAATATATCATAGAGAAGTCATCTATCCATCAAGAAGATCTAAAAATTGCAAATACTCATGCCCGCAACTTGGGAGCATCCAAATATATAATTCAATTTATAACAAATACAAAGAAACTTATTGATAATAATACAATAACAGGAAGTACTGGGACTTTAACACCCCACTTCTAGCAATGGACATATTATCTATGCAGAAAATCATCAAGAAAACAATAACCTTGAATGATATATTGGACTAGAAGGTCATAAGAGATATATTCAGAGCATTTCATCCTAAAGCAGCAGAATACACATTTTTCTCGAATGCACATGGAACATTTTCCAGAATATCACATACTGGGTCACAAATCAGCCATCAACAAGTAAAAAGAGACTGAGATCTTACCATACATATTTTCAGACCACAATGCCATGAAACTTGAAGTCAATTGCAAGAAAAATTTTGGAAAAAACACAAATACATGAAAGTTAAAGAACATCCTACTAGAGAATGAATGGGTTAAACAAAAATTAAAGAATAAAATACATGGAAGCAAATAAGAATGAAAACATGACAGTGCAAACCATTTGAGATGTAGCAAAGGTGGTCCTAGGAGAGAAGTATATAGCAATATTGGCCTACCTCAAGAAACAAAAACAGTCTCAAATATGCAACCTAACCTTACACCTACAGGAGCTAGAAAAAGAATGGCAAATAAAGGCTAAAGCCAGCAGAAGGGAAATAAAAAAGATTAAGATAGGGCAAAAATGATATAGAACCAAAAAAAAAAAAAAAAAAACAAATACAACAAATCAACAAAACTAAGAGCTGGTTCTTGGAAATAATTAATAAAACTGATAAACCACTTGCCAGACTTATCAAAAAGAAAAGAGAAAGGGCCCAAATAGATAAAATCATGAATTAAAGAGAAGAGATCACAACCAACACTACAGAAATATAAACAAGTGTAAGAGAATATTATGAAAAATTAAATACCAACAAACGGGCAATCTGGAAGAAATGTATAAGTTTCTAGAAATATACAGACTACCAAAACTGAAACAGGAAGAAATAGAAAATTTGAACAGACCATGAGCAACAAAGAAATTGGATCAGTAGTCAAAAGTCTCTGGGGCCAGATGGCTTTACAGGGGAATTCTACCAGAAAAAAAAAGAGTTAATGCCTATTATTCTGAAGCTGTTTCAAAAAATAGAAATGGAAGGAAAACTTCCAAACTTATTCCACAAGGCCAGCATTAACTTGATTCCAAAACCAGACAAAGACCCCATTTTTTTAAAAATAAATTTATTTTTTATTGGTGTTCAATTTGCCAACATACAGAATAACACCCAGTGCTCATCCCGTCAAGTGCCCACCTCAGCGCCCGCCACCCAGTCACCCCCACCCCCTGCCCACCTCCCCTTCCACCACCCCTAGTTCGTTTTCCAGAGTTAGGAGTCTTCCATGTTCCGTCTCCCTTTCTGACATTTCCCACCCTATCTTCTTCCTTCCCCTCTATTCCCTTTCACTATTATTTATATTCCCCAAATGAATGAGACCATATAATGTTTGTCCTTCTCCGACTGACTTTTTTCACTCAGGATAATACCCTCCAGTTCCATCCACGTCGAAGCAAATGGTGCGTATTTGTCATTTCTAATGGCTGAGTAATATTCCATTGTATACATAAACAACATCTTCTTTATCCATTCATCTTTCGATGGACACCGAGGCTCCTTCCACAGTGTGGCTATTGTGGACATTGCTGCTAGAAACATCGGGGTGCAGGTGTCCCGGCGTTTCATTGCATCTGTATCTTTGGAGTAAATCCCCACCAGTGCAATTGTTGAGTCGTAGGGCAGGTCTATTTTTAACTCTTTGAGGAACCTCCACACAGTTCTCCAGAGTGGCTCCACCAGTTCACATTCCCACCAACAGTGTAAGAGGGTTCCCTTTTCTCCGCATCCTCTCCAACATTTGTGGTTTCCTGCCTTGTTAATTTTCCCCATTCTCACTGGTGTGAGGTGGTATCTCATTGTGGTTTCAGATAAAGGGCTAGTTTCCAAGATCTATAAAGAACTTATTAAACTCAACAGCAAAGAAACAAACAATCCAATCACGAAATGGGCAAAAGACATGAACAGAAGTCTCACAGAGGAAGACATAGACATGGCCAACACGCACATGAGAAAATGCTCTGCATCACTTGCCATCAGGGAAATACAAAGACCCCATTAAAAAAAGAATTATACATCAATATCCCTGATGGACATGGGTGCAAAAATTCTTAACAAGATACTAGGAAACCAAATCCAATAGTTTATTAAAAGAATTACTCCCCTTGATCAAGAGGGACTTATTACTAGGCTACAGGAGTGGTTTGATATTCACAAATTAAGCAACATAATACACCACTTCAAAAAAAGAGAGTATAAGAACCATTTGAGGGATCCCTGGGTTGCTCAGCGGTTTGGCGCCTGCCTTTGGCCCAGGGCACGATCCTGGAGTTCCGGGATTGAGTCCCACGTAGGGCTCCCTGCATGGAGCCTGCTTCTCCCTCCTCCTGTGTCTCTGCCTCTCTCTCTCTCTCTCTCTATGTCTATCATGAATAAATTAAAAAAAATTTTAAAAAAAGAACCATTTGATCCTCTCAATAGATCCAGAAAAAGCATTTGACAAGATAAAGCATCCATTCTTGATAAAAACCTTCAACAAAGTAGGTATAGATGGAACATACCTCAATATCATAAAAGCCATATATGAAAGACCCACAGCTAATACCATCCTCAATGGGGAAAAACTGAGAGTTTTTCCTCTGCAGTCAGGATATCCACTCTGACCACTGCTATTTAACATAGTACTGCAGGGGGCACCTGGGTGGCTAGTGAGTTAAGTGTCTGCATTCAGCTGAGGATATGATCCTGGAGTCCTGGGATCAAGTCCCATGTAGGCTCCCTACTCAGTGCAGAGTCTGCTTCTTCCTCTCCCTCTGTCTGCCTTTTCCCTTGTTTGTGCTGTCTTTCTGTCAAATAAATACATAAAATCTTAAAACAAAAACATAGTACTGGAATTCCTAGTCTCAGCAATCACACAACACAAAGAAATAAAAGACATCCAAATTGGCAAGAAGGAAGTCAAGTTTTCACTGTTTGTAGATGAGATAATACTCTATGTAGAACCCCCCCCCAAAAAAAAACCCACCAGAAAATTACTAGAACTCATATATGAACTCAGCAAAGTGTCAGGATATAAAAATCAATGCGCAGAAATTGGTTGCATTTCTATACCCTAATAATGAAGTAGCAGAAAAAGAAATTAAGGAATCAATCCCATTTATAATTGCACCAAAACCAGTAAGAAAAAAATAGGAATAAACTGAACAAAAGAGGTAAAAGTTTTGTACTCTGGAAACTACAGAACACTTATGAAAGAAATTGGAGAGGACACACAGAAATGGGAAAAAAATTCTGTGTTCATGGATTGAAAGAACAAACATTGTTAAAATGTCTAAACTACCCTCGGCAATCTACACATTTAATTTAACCCCTATCCAAGTACCACCAGCATTTTTTTCAGAACTAGAAGAAACAATTATAAAATTTGTGTGGAACCACAAAAGACCATAAATATCCAAAGCAATTCTGAAAAAGAAAAGCAAAGCTGGGGGCATCATGATTCCAGACTTCAAGCTGTACTACAAAGCTTTGATCATCAAGACAGTGTGGTACTGGCTCAAAAGCAGACACATAGATCAATGGAACAGAATAGAGAACCCACAAATGGGCCCTTAACTCTATGGTCAACTGATATTCGACAAAGCGGGAAAGACTATCCACTGGAAAAAGGACAGACTCTTCAATAAATGGCACTGGGAAAATTGGACAGCCACGTGCAGAAGAATGAAGCTGGACCATCCTCTTACACCAGACACAAAGATAAACTCAAAATGTATTAAAGACCTAAATGTGAGATGGGAAATTATTAAGATCCTAAGGAGAACACAGGCAGTAACCCCTTCGACATTAGCTGTAGCGACATTTTTCTAGATATGTCTCCTGAGGCAAGGGAAGCAAAAGAAAAATTACTTTTGGGACTTCATCAAAATAAAAATCTTCTGCACAGCAAGGGAAACAATCAACAAACTAAAAGGCAACGTATGGAATGGTAGATGACATATCTGACAGTAAAGAGTTAGCATCCAAAATATGTAAAGATTTTTTGCAGCTCAACACTCCCCAAACCAAATAACCCAATTAAGAAATGGGCAGAGAACATGAATAGACATTTTTCCAAAGAAGACATTCAGATGGCTAACAGACACATGGGAAGATGCAATATCACACACTATCCAGGAAATACAAATCAAAACTATAATGAGATATCCCCTCACTCCTGTCAGAATGGCTAAAATCAACAACATAGGAAACAACAGATGTTGTTGAGGATGTGGAGAAAGGGGAACCCTCGTGCACCATTGGTGGGAATGCAAACTGGTGCAGCCACCCTAGAAAAGAGACACACAATGGAATATTACTCCACCATAAAAAAGAACAAAATCTTTCCATTTGCAACGATATGGATGGAGCTAGAGAGTATTATGCTAAGTCAAGTCAGTCAGAGAAAGACAAATACCTATGATATCACTTATATGTGGAATTTAAGAAACAGACAATCATAGGGAAAAGAGAGAGGGAAACCAAGACACAGACTGTTCTAGAGAACAAACTGATGATTACCAGAGGGGAGGTGGGTGGAGGAATGAATTATGTGATGGAGATTAAGGAGTGCACTTGTGATGACTGCTGGGTGTTGTATGTAAGTGTGGAACCACTAATTTGTACACTTGAGACTAATGTTACACTATGTTAACTAACTGGAATTTAAATAAAATCTTTTTTAAAAGAGCAGAGGTTTTAAATATATCAATTTTCATAGTTTAAAAAATATTTTTCCTTTATGAGTGTATTAGTCTACTCAGGCAGCCATAACAAAATACCACAGACCAAGTAGGTTAAACAAATTCAAGGGCAAGATGTGATCAGCGCTGGTTTCTGGTATGACCTCTCTTCTTGGCTTGCAGATGGCCATCTCCTCCTTGTGTTCTCACATGGCCTTTCCTCTGTGCACACACAGAAAGAGAGCTCTGCAGTGCCTCTTCCTGCTGCTCTAAGCACACAAGTTCTATCAGATCAGGACCCCACCTTTATTACCTCATTTAACCTTAATTACCTCCATAAAGGCCCTAACTCCAAATGCAGTCACATTGAGGGTTAGGGCTTCAACATATGTAGGGGACACAATTCAGTCCATAACAGTGACTTATACTCTTTTTTTGTTTTATCTAATAAATATTTAACTAATATGGTCACAAGCATTTCTCTTTTTTTTAAGATTTTATTTATTTATTCATGAGAGACACGCAAAGAGAGGCAGAGACACAGAGGGAGAAGCAGGCTCCCTGCGAGGAGCCCAATGTAGGACTCAATCCCAGGACCCCAGGATCACAACCTGAGTTAAAGGCAGATGCTCAACCACTGAGCCACCCAGGTGCCCAGTCAGTCACAAGCATTTCACTTTTTCCCCCTTACATACATTTGAAAGTTATACACCATTTGTTGAGAAGGGTACACTTTCTCCATTGAATTGCCTTGATATCTGTGCTGGGAATCATTTTAATATAAATATATGCTTCTGAAATACAAATCTGGTTCTGAGTACTACCTCCAGGGCTTAATTGTATATCTTTATTGATTCCCCATTACCTCAGCAGAGGATTTAGTGTGGGGAGAGTGTATCCTATAGAGTACTCCATAAAGGGTCACTGGCATACAGGAAATGATTACAGGAAGCCTATTTATAATGACTTTATCTTTAAAAAGATGGGATCCCTGGGTGGCGCAGTGGTTTAGCGCCTGCCTTTGGCCCAGGGCGCGATCCTGGAGACCCGGGATCAAATCCCATATCGGGCTCCTGGTGCATGGAGCCTGCTTCTCCCTCTGCCTATGTCTCTGCGCCTCTCTCTCTCTCTGTGTGACTATCATAAATAAATAAAAATTAAAAAAAAATAAAAAGATACTAAGCTTTATCAGTAGTATATTAACTGGTAGCACATGTACATATTTTAGAAATATATACAAAAAAATGAATTATGGCATGAGAACATTTGTACTAATTATGTGATACCCCAGAGTATAAGAGAGTTAGGGCTTTAATAATATTTTATATTTTATTATTTTATAATATTTTGTTTTAAATTCTCAACAGTAAGCATTATATTAAAGTTTTCACAGGTATTTGCCATGTCACCAGTTTCTAAACACCTCAGATGGATCAGAAATGTGCTGTTACAGGCAGCACTGTCATTCGAGGATGTGACTGAGGAGGTCACTGAGGAGAAGTGGAAGGACCTGGGCCCTTCTCAAAGGACCCTGTACAGACATGTGATCCTAGAAAACAATAGCCACCTCATCCCAGTGTGTGACCAGACCTGCCTATGACCCTATGTCACTGCTTCAAGAATTCAATGCTGTTTGTTCATGATTGCTACTTTAATCATATGTGTCATGTCCTGTTTGGTTTCTATTAATTAACTTTTCTCCTGGTTAGAGATCATAGGTGTCTTCTTTGCATACTTTGTGATTTTTTAAATTGGATGCTAGTTGTGGATGTTACATTGTTGGGTGCTATATTTTTTTGTATTTTAAAATATTTTGAGGCTTTCTCTGGAATAGTTATTTGGAATTACTTTGATCCTTTCAAGTTCTGCTTTTAAGCTTAGTTTTGTTAGAACACCTTCTAATTTAGGGCTAATGTAGAATCTTTCAGGTTATTATACTGAATCCCCATGATTTAAGAGCTCTTTCTACTCTGGCTAGTGGGATTAAAAACTTCCCTTTTCTAAGTATACTTTGGTGATTTTCCACTCTACTTGTTCCCCGTGGTTCTTTCCCCAACTACTTAGTTTTCTTATATGCAAGCACAAGTCTATATTCAGCCAAAGACTCACAGAGACCTTTCTGAAGATCTCATGGCTCAGTACAACTCTTTCTTCTCCAGTATTTTGTCTGGAAAATTCTAGTTGCCTCAGCATTCTAAATTCCTAACACTGTTTCCTCAATTTACTGAGGCTATTGGCCTTTTTTGTTTTGTTTGTTTCCCTTTACTATGCTGTGGCATAGAATTTTTCCATACACTGGCAAAAATAGGGTTCACCTAATTTGTTTCCTTTTTTTTTTAAGATTTATTTATTTATTCATGAGAGGGAGAGAGAGAGAGGCAGAGACATAGGCAGAGGGAGAAGCAGACTTTTCGCAGGAGCCCAATGTGGGACCCGATCCCAGATCCCAGGATCATGACCCAAGCCGAAGGCAGCCACCCAACCGCTGAGCCACCCAGGCATCCCTGTTTCCTTTTTCCTAAGAGTTTCTGTCTTGCACTGCCTATTGTCCAATTTTGTATGGTTTTCTACTCTTTTTTGACTGAGGAGGTAAAGTAGAAGTCCCTATATGGTCCTTTTTATAAAACCCAATACACCTGGACTGTTTTTAGAATTTAATATTGTTTAGTTCTGAAATTCAGGGATTTAAGAAGATTCATTCTTTTGTTGCCTTCTCAAAAATGAGCACCTCAAATGAACACTATCAATATGCAGCTTCTGAAGCTACACCTTCCTTTACAAATAGAAGTACTGAAGCTCATGCAGCTGATCCAAATCCTAATATTTTCCACTTATAGAGTATTATGTTAGAAAACCAGATGTGATCCTCAAACTGGAGGATGGAGAAAATCCATGGCTATGAGAGGAAGAATCTCTAAATAGGAGCCACTCCAGTGAGTTATTGAGTACTAGCAGAAGATACCCAGGGGAAATTAAATCCAAAGTGATCATTTACAGATGGGAATTTTTAGAAGTCTTTTTGAAATTCACAAAGGATAGATCCAGACTCTCTATCTCTCTTGAATAAATAAATTTTTTTAAAAAAGAAGTTAAAATTACCCATTAAATGCCATTAGATTGTAAAAAAGAGATATACCCAAAAAATAATGTAGAAACTTTGAAGCATAAAATAATAAATTAGTAAGCCAATAAATATACAAATAATTCAGGTTTACCTTGTTATTACAGGTTGAATTCAGGCAAAATAATATTAAGTCAGAAAAAGAACATTCAAATGATGTTTTTTAAAGACCATTTTAAAGGGATAATAAAAGTTTTAAAGATCTGTGTATCAAATACATTATCAGGACCCATAAAACGAAAATTGTAAAAGATATAAGGGGAAAGGGAAACAAATTAGATATAATAAACCTTAATATACTCTTTGGTTTTATACCAAATATAGTAGAGAACAACTGAAGTTTTAGAAGAAAGTTTGGCAAACTACAGCCCTTAAGTCAAATCCAACCTGATACCTGCTTTTTATAAATTAAGATTTTTGGGAGAGGGAGGCAAGACGGCAGAAGAGTAGGAGTCCTTGATTCATCTGGTCCCCAAACTTTCAAACCATCCTGAAGACCTATAAATTCAACCTGAGATGTAAGAGATAACAGCTGGAATGCTACACAGAGAAAAGTGATCGCTTTTGACAAGGTAGGAAGGAGAAGAGGAAAGGCAAGGGAGGGGAGCCGTGAAAAGCTGGGGCAGGAAAGTGGAGGAGTGGACAATTGGGAACTTTAGAAATCTGCACCTGAAAGAGTTTTCCCTGACTGAAAAGTGCTCAGTGGGGAAATAGGGCAGAATCACAGGAGGGGCATTGAAGTCTCATTATTACAAGAACATAGTAAGAATAGGGGTACCTGGAGAAAGCTCACCCAAACCAAGGTTGGATTGTGGTAAAAGGCTGGAATGCCACAACCCTCCAGGGCATCTGGGAGAAGCCGGCAGGTTTCATGGGCTGGCACCTGAGCTCTCTTTATCCTAGAGCCCAGCAACAGACAAGGGGGGGGGTGGTGCCCTCCATTCCCTTGGGGAGAGGCAGACCCTGGGAATATGGGTCAAGTGGTGCAGGGCCCTCCATTGGAGGGCACCACTGTGGACGAAGCCAACTATCTCCATTCCCTCTGGGACAGGTGGAATCAGTAGGGCAGCCAGAACTCTCCTGCCACTGGCCACCCTTCAATTTGTGCAGATCAGTGTCCCACACCTGCTCCCAGGAGCATCTAGGACTGGGAGACTGCAGCTTGGTACTTGCAGGGAATTCTTGGCTCTGGGGAGGGAGATCTGGCCACCACCATTTTTTTTCCTTCTTTTTGCCTTTTACCTGAGAGAGGCAGGGCCTCTAGGGAACAAAGGCCTCAGAGGATAAACAGCTCACACTGAGCCTGGCACCTGGCAGGGATGGGGCATCTCTGCTCATGCAGACACACCTGAGAATCAGTGCAGCAGGCCCCTCCTCCAGAAGATCAGCTGTAAGAACAAGGGAAGAGCAAGTTTACTGACCAAACAGCACTAGAAAGCTCCAAGAATGAGAGAAAATAGTATATAGAACTCAAAGTTTTTTCCTTATGATTTTTTTTTATCTTTCAGGCTAAAAATTTCCAATATTTTCTCTTTTTTTTCCTGCCTGAGGTACAATATTTTACCAATTCTTAATTTTTATGTTTTTTCTTTTTGGCTTTCATGTTTCTACAATTACATGTCTTTAGATGTAATCTTCATCTTTTGATTCCTTTCAATGTATTCATTTTAATTTTGGTAGATATATGAGTTATGAGTTTTTGCTTTTTCTGTCTTTTTTTGTTTTATAATGGTGGAAGTTACTACCTTCTAACACATAGACCGAAATACACCCAGAACCTAGTGGGACATGTTGGTTCATTTTGTGAGACTATATTTTCCCTTCCCATTCTGCCCCCCTTTTTCATCTTGTTTCTGCTTTTGTGGTTGATGCCAGGATAAGATTTGCTGGTTTATACAAATTTGGAATTTAGCACCTTCTAACATACAAAACAAAATACACCCAGAACCAAGAGGATCACCTTTTACGTCCACTTGGTAAGACTATGTTCTCTCTCCATCATCACTTCCTCACCACCCTTTTTTTAAAAAAAAACTCTTACTATTTTTTAAATTTTGGTTTTCATTTTTGTGGTCATTTTGCTTTGTTTTGTTCTGTTTTTCTTATTCTTTTATTTTCTGGTCTCTGACCTCATCATAATGGTCTAGGGTGTATTTTACTTAGATCCTGTTGATATTTTTGACTCAGCCTGCTCATACAACCACTCTGCACTGGGCAAAATGACTAGAAGAAGAATTCACCAAAAAAGAATCCGAAGCAATACTCTCTGCCATAGACCTGCTTGATGTGGATTTAAGTACCATGTCAGAGATACAATTCAGAAATACAATTATAAAATTACTGGTGGCTCTAGAAAAAAAAAAGCATAAAGGGCCCTAGAGGTACTCTTACTGCAGAATTGAGATCCAGTGAGGCAAAATTAAAAATACTTTAACTGAGATGCAGTCTAAACTGGGTTCTCTAACTGCTAGGGTTAATGAGGTGGAAGAGAGAGTGAGTGACATAGAAGATAAATTGATGGAGGGGGCGGGGCAAGATGGCGGAAGAGTAGGGTCCCCAAGTCACCTGTCCCCACCAAATTACCTAGATAACCTTCAGATCATCCTGAAACTCGACGAATTCGGCCTGAAATTTAAAGAGAGAACAGCTGGAATGATACCGTGAGAAGAGTTCACGCTTCTATCAAGGTAGGAAGACAGGAAAAAGAAATAAACAAAAGGCATCCAAGGGGGAGGGGCCCCGTGAGGAGCCGGGCTAAGGCCGGGGGGAGTGTCCCCAGGACAGGAGAGCCCCGTCCCGGAGGAGCAGGAGCTGCACCGACCTTCCCGGGCGGAAAGGGGCTCGCAGGGAGTTGGAGCAGGACCCCAGGAGGGCGGGGATGCCCTCAGGCTTCCAGGGACACTAACAGACACCTGCGCCCCGGGGAGAGCGCACCATACCCCGCGGCAGAGCTCCCTAAAGGGCTGCAGCGCCCCCGGCTGGACCCGGGAGCAGCTCAGAGGGGCTCCCCTACGTGCGGAGGGGGCTGCGTGGCTGGGAGCGGGTAGCCAACAGCGCAAGCCCGGGAGCACAGGGCGCCGGGGACACAGCCCAGGATCCGACCTCCCCCCGGGACAGGCAGAAGCCAAGGAGGGCACAGGACAGCAAGGGCGCTCCTGCCCCAAGCTAAGCAGATCAGCGGCCCGCCCCGGAGCATCCAGGCCCTGCAGACGGAGAGCTCTGAAGTTACTGCGGGAGCTGAATCCAGGGCTCCAGAGCTGGCCGCTGCCACTGGGGTTGTTCCTCCTGGGGCCTCACAGGATAAACAATCCCCCACTGAGCCTCACAGTGACCTCACCGGTTAAGCAGCTTAAACATCTTTCACTGAGCCCTGCACCAGGCAGGGGGCTGAGCAGCTCCCCCAAGTGCTAACACCTGAAAATCAGCCCAGCAGACCCCTCCCCCAGAAGACCAGCTAGAGGAACAGGGGAAAAACAAATTATTGACCAAGCAGCACTGGAAAGTTCCAGGGGAGCCAAGGGAATTTTAAAAAAAGAAAACCATAGCTGGGGGCATCACAATGCCAGATTTCAGGTTGTACTGCAAAGCTGTGGTCATCAAGACAGTGTGGTACTGGCACAAAAACAGACACATAGATCAATGGAACAGAATAGAGAATCCAGAAGTGGACCCTCAACTTTATGGTCAACTAATATTCGGCAAAGGAGACAAGACTATCCACTGGAAGAAAGACAGTCTCTTCAATAAATGGTGCTGGAAAAATTGGACAGCCACGTGCAGAAGAATGAAACTAGACCACTCTCTTGCACCATAAACAAAGATAAGCTCAAAATGGATGAAAGATCTAAATGTGAGACAAGATTCCATCAAAATCCTAGAGTAGAACACAGGCAACACCCTTTTTGAACTCAGCTATAGTAATTTCTTGTAAGATACATCCACAAAGGCAAAATAAACAAAAGCAAAAATGAACTATTGAGACTTCCTCAAGATAAGAAGCTTCTAAAAAAAAAAAAAAAGATAAGAAGCTTCTGCACAGCAAAGGAAACAGTCAACAAAACTAAAAGACAACCTACAGAATGGGAGAAGATATTTGCAAATGACGTATCAGATAAAGGGCTAGTTTCCAAGATCTATAAAGAACTTATAAACTCAGCAGCAAAGAAATAAACAATCCAATCATGAAATGGGCAAAAGACATGAACAGAAATCTCACAGAGGAAGACATAGACATGGCCAACAAGCACATGAGAAAATGCTCTGCATCACTTGCCATCAGTGAAATACAAATCAAAACCACAATGAGATACCACCTCACACCACTTGAGAATGGGGAAAATTAACAAGGCAGGAAACCACAAATGTTGGAGAGGATGTGGAGAAAGGCGAACACCTCTTGCACTGTTGGTGGGAATGTGAACTCGTGCAGCCACTCTGGAGAACTGTGTGGAGGTTCCTCAAAGAGTTAAAAATAGATCTGCCCTATGACCCAGCAATTGCACTGCTAGGGATTTACCCCAAAGATACAGATGCAATGATATGCCAGGACATCTGCACCCCGATGTTTCTGGCAGCAATGTCCACAATAGCCAAACTGTGGAAGGATCATTGTCCATCGAAAGATGAATGGTTAAAGAAGATGTGGTTTATGTATACAATGGAATATTACTCAGCCATCAGAAATGACAAATAGTCACCATTTGCTTCGACATGGATGGAACTGGAAGGTATTTTCCTGAGTGAAAAAAGTCAATCGGAGAAGGACAAACATTATATAGTCTCATTCATTTGGGGAATATAAATAATAGTGTAAGGGAATAAAGGGGAAAGGAGGAAAAATGAGTGGGAAATATCAGAAAAGGAGACAGAACATGGAAGACGCTTAACTCTGGGAAATGAACTAGGGGTGGTGGAAGGGGAGGTGGGTGGGGAGTGGGGGTGACTGGGTGGCAGGCACTGAGGTGGGCACTTGACGGGATGAGCACTGGGTGTTATTCTGTATGTTGGCAAATTGAACACCAATAAAAAATAAATTTATTATGAAAAGAAAAAAGACAAGTTGATGGAAAGGAAAGGAGCTGAAGAACAAAGAGAAAAACAATTAAGAACCCATGAGGAAAATCTTAGGGAAATAAATGATAACATGAGAAGGAATAACATTCATCTTCTTGGGTTTCCAGAAGATGGAGAGAGAACCACAAAATATATTTGAGTAAAACATAGCTGACACTTCCCTAACCTGGGGGAGGAAACAAGCATTCATATCCATGACAAAGAGAGGACCCCCCCCCCAAAATCAACAAATACCTATCAACACCCCAACATATAGTAGTGAAGCTTGGGAATTTCAAAGATAGAAATTCTAAAGGCTGCTCAAGAGACTAATTTAGATCTAAGGACACCTACAGCCTGAAAATAAAACACTGGAGAACCATTTATCATTCAAGTGGTCCTCAAAACAAAGCTGGGGTAACCATCCTCAGATAAATTAAAGTTTATGCCAAAGACTGTAGTAAGAGTTGAAGAGGTATACTATATCATACTTAAAGGGTCTATTCAATAAGGAGACATAACAATTATGAATATGTATGCGTCTAATGTGGGAGCAGCCAAGTATATCAATCAAATAATAACCATAGTATAGGGATACATTGATAATAATACACTAATAGTAGGAGACTTCAACACGGCACTTTCAGCAAAAGACATTCTAAGCAGACATCATAAAAGAAACAAGGGCCTTGAATGACACACTGGACCAAATGGATGTCATAGATATATACAGAACATTCCATCCTAATACAACTGAATACACATTCTTCTCAAGTGCACATGGAACTTTCTCCAGAATAGTCCACATACTGGGTCACAAATCAGGTCTCAACTGATACCAAATGATTGGGATTGTCCCCTGAATATTTTCAGACCACAATTCCTTAAAACTAGAACTCAATCTCAAGAAGAAATTTGGAAGAAACTCAAACCCATGGAGGTTAAAGAGCATCCTACTAAAAGTAAATGGGTCAACCTGGAAATTAGAGAAGAATTAAAGAGATTCATGGAAACTAATGAAAATGAAACCACAACTGTTCAAAATCTTGGGATACAGTAAAAGTGGTCCTGAGAGAGAAATACATCACAATACAAGCCTCCCTCAAAAAATTGGAAAAAATCTCGAATAGAAAACCTAACCTCAAAATCCTGAAGGAACTGGAGAAAGAACAGCAAATAAGGCCCAAGGCAAGCAGAAGAAAAGAGATAATAAAGATTAGAGCAGAACTCCATGAAATAGGGATCAGAAGAACGGTAGAACAGATCAACAAAACCATGAGTTGGTTCTTTGAAAGAATTCATAATATAGATAAACCCCTTGCAGACTTATTTAAAAGAAAAAAGACTCAAATTAATAAAATCATGAAAGAAAGAGGAGAGAGCATAACCAATACCAAGGAAATACAAACGATTTTAAAAACTGATTATGAGCAGCTATATGCCAACAAATTAGACAATCTAGACAAAATGGATGCATTTCTGGAAAACCACAAACTACCAAAACTGGAACAGGAAGAAATAGAAAACATGAACAGGCCAATAACCAGGGAGGAAATTGAAGCAGTCATCAAAAACCTCCCAAGACACAAAAGTCCAGGGCCAGATGGCTTCCCAGGGGAATTCTATCAATGGTTAAAGAAGAAATCATACCTATTCTACTAAAGCTGTTCCGAAGGATAGAAAGGGATGGAATATTTCCAAACTCATTTTAGGAGGCCAGCATCACCTTAATTCCAAAACCAGACAAAGACACCACCAAAAAGGAGAATTATAGACCAATATCCCTGATGAACACAGATGCAAAAGTTCTCACCAAGATACATTAAGAGGATTATTCACCATAACTAAGTGGGATTTATACCTGGGATGCAAGTGTGGTTCACACTTGTAAAAACAAACAACGTGATAGATCACAAGAAAAAACAAGAACCATATGACCCTCTCAATAGATGCAGAGAAAGCATTTGACAAAATATAGCATCAATTCCTGATTAAAACTCTTCAGAGTGTTGGGATAGAGGGAACATACCTCAATATTATAAATGGCATTTATGAAAAGCCCACAGTGAATATCATTCTTAATGGGGAAAAACTGAGAGCCTTTCCCCTAAGATCAGGAACAAAACAGGGATGTCCACTCTTACCACTGTTATTCAGTGTAGTACTGGAAGTCCTAGCCTCAGCAATCAGACAACAAAAAGAAATAGAAGACATTATAATTGGCAAAGAAGTTAAACTCTCCCTCTTTGCAGATGACATGATACTGTATATAGAAAACCCAAAAGACTCCACCCCAAGTTTGCTAGAACTCATACAGCTTTTTGGTAGTGTGGTAGGATACAAAATCAATACCCAAAAATCAGTGACATTTTTATACACTAACAAGGAGACTAAAGAAAGAGAAATTAAGGAGTCAATTCTATTTACAATTGGACCCAAAAGCATATAATACCTAGGAATACACCTAACCTAAGAGATAAATGGTATATAGCCTATAAACTTACAGAACACTTATGAAAGAAATTGATGAAGATTTAGAGAGATGAAAAAACATTCCATGCTCATGGACTGTAAGAAATTATCACTGTAAATATCGTGAAAATTTCTCTGCTACCCAGGGCAATGTACACGTTCAATGCAATCCCTATCAAAATACCATGGACTTTCTTCAGAGAGTTGGAACAAATAATCTTGAGATTTGTGTGGAATTAGAAAAAAAACAAATAGCCAGGGGAATATTGAAAAAGAAAACCAAAACTGGGGACATTACAACATCAGATTTCAAGCTGTACTACAAAGCTGTGATCATCAAGCCAGTGTGGTGCTGGCACAAAAACAGACACATAGATGAATAGAACAGAACAGAGAACCCATAAATTGGCCCTCAACTCTATGGTCAAATAATATTCAACAAAGCAAGAAAAAAATATCCACTGGAAAAAGTCTATTCAATAACTGGTGCTGGAAAAATTGGACAGCCACGTGCAGAAGAATGAAACTAGACCATTCTCTTATACGATACACAAAGATACACTCAAAATGGATTAAAGATCTAAATGTGAGACAAGAATCCATCAGAATCCTAGAGGAGAACACAGGAAGAACTTTTATGAACTTGGCTACAGTAACTTCTTGCAAGATATATCTATGAAGGCAACGGAAAAAAAGCTAAAATTAATTATTGGGACTTAATCAAGATAAAAAGCTTCTGCACAGCAAAACAAACAGTTGACAAAACTAAACCTACAGAATGGGAGGAGATATATGCAAATGAGACATCAGATGAAGGGCTAGTATCCAAGATCTACAAAGAACTTATTAAATTCAACACCCAAGAAACAAACAATCCAATCATGAAATGGGCAGAAGACATGAACAGACATTTCTCCAAAGAAGGTCTACACCTGGACAACAAGCACATGAGAAAATGCTCCATATCACTTGCCATTAGGGAAATAAAAATGAAAACCACAATGAGATACTGCCTCACACCTGTGAGAATAGGGAAAATTAACAAGACAAGAAACTACAAATGTTGGAGAGGATGTGGTGAAAGGGGAACCCTCTTGCACTGTTGGTGGGAATGTGAACTGGTACAGCTACTCTGGAAAACAGTGTGGAGGGTCCTCAGAGAGTTAAAAGTAGAGCTACCATATGACCCAGGAATTGCACTACTGGGTATTTCCTCTAAAGATACAGATGTAGTGAAACGCCAGGACACCTTCACCAAATGTTCATGGCAGCAATGTCCACAATAGCCAAACTGTGGAAGGAGCCTTGATGTCATTCGACAGATGAATGGATGAAAGGGATGATGTGGTCTATATATACCATGGAATATTACCCAGCCATCAGAAAGGATGAATACCCACCATTTGCTTTGACATGGATGGAACTGGAGGGTATTATGCTGAGCAAAGTAAGTCAATTGGAGAAGGATAATCATCATATGGTTTCACTCACACGTGGAATATAAGAAATAGCAAAAGGAATTGTAAGGGAAAGGAGGGGAACTGAGTGGGAAAAATTAGAGAGGAAGACAAACCATGAGAGACTCCTAACTCTGGGAAATGAACAAAGGGTTGTGGAAGGGGAGGTGGTTGGGGGGTTAGGGTAGCTGAGTGAGGTGCACTGAGGAAAGCACTTGATGGGATGAGCACTGGGAGTTACTTTATGTTGGCAAATTGAATTTAAATATAAAATTAAATTAAATTAAATTTTAAAAAGAAATATGAAATTGAAACTGAAAAACAAAAACAAAAACAAAAAGACAGTAGAATAATGAAACCAGTTGCTGGTTCTTTCAAAAGATCAAAAAAAAAAGATAAATCTTTATCCAGACTCACCCAAAAAGGAGGGGGGGAGAGAGAGAGAGAGAGAGAACCCAAATAAACAAAATCAGAAATAAAAGAAGAGAAATAACAACTAACACCACAGAAATACAAAGGATCATAAGAGAATTTTATGAAAAAATATATGCTAACAGATTGAACCATGTAAAGAAATGGGTAAATTCCTAGAAATATATAATGTCCCAAAACTGAAGCAGAAAAAGATAGAAAATATGTAGAGACCAATTATTGGCAATGAAACATATTCAGTAATCAGAATACTCCCAAAAAGTCCAGGAGCAGATGATTTCACAAGTGAATTCTAAGACACATTTGAAGAACTATTCCAAAAATTCAGAACTTCTTAATTCTGAGCTTCTCAAACTATTCCAAATAAAATGAATGAATGAATGAATGTTGACAGAAAGCATTCTATGAAGCCAGCATTATCCTTAATACCAGAATGAGATAAAGACACCACAAAACAAGAGTACTACAGGCCAATATCTCTGAGGAACATAGATGGAAAAATCCCCAATAAAATATCAGCAAACAAAATTCAACAATACATTAAAAAAGTCATTCACCATGATGAAGTGGTATTTATTTGCAGAATGCAAGTGTGGTTCAATATTCAGAAATCAATTGAAGTGATGTCACATCAATAAAAGGATAAAAACCATATGATTATTTCTTTAGATGCAGAAAAGTTATTTGAGAAAGTATAATATTCATTCATGTTAAAAACTTCAACAAATGCTCAACAAAATAAAGGCCATTTATGAAAACCCACAACTATTAACACTCAATAGAGAAAACCTCATAGGTTTTCCTCTAAGATCAGGAATGTCCACTCTCATCACTTTACTTCAACATAGTATCAAAAACCCAAGCCACAGCAGTCAGATAAGAGAAAGAAATAAAAAGCATCCAAATTGGTAAAGAAGTACAACTTTCACTATTTGCAGATGACATGATATTATATATAGAAAATCCTAAAGACCAAAAAAAAAAAAAAAGAAAAAAAGAAAATCCTAAAGACCTTAACAAAATCAACTAGAATTTATGAATTTGGTGATCATTATGGTTACAGGACACAATATCAATGTACAGAAATCTTTTGCATTTCTATATATTAATAAAGAAGTAGCAGAAAAGGGAATTTAAAAAATATTTCCCATTTACAATTGCACCACAAGAATAAAATACTTAGGAATAGGCTTAACCAAGAAGTTGAAAGATCTGTTAGACTTTATTTGCTAGTATTTTTTTCAATTTTTTATTTAAATTCAATTTAATTAGAGTATTGCATATTATTAGTTTCAGAGGTAGAATATACTGATTCATCAGTAATATATAATACCCAGTGCTCACTACATCAAGTGCCCTCCTTAATGCTCATCATCCAGTTACCCTCTTCCTTCACCCACCTCCCCTCCAGCCAACCTCAGTTTGTTTCCTATAGTTAAGGATCTCTTATTCTTTGTCTTCCTGTTTTTGTATTATTATATTTTATCCTCCCTTCCCCTATGTTCATCTGTTTTGTTTCTTAAATTCCACATGTGAGTAAAATCATATATTTGTCTTTCATTGACTGACTTAGTTTTCTTAGCACAATACCCTGTAGTTGGATCCACATCACTGCAAATGGCAAGATTTCATTTTTTTATGGCTGAGTATTATTGCATTATTTCTCTCTCTCTCTCTCTCTCTGTGTGTGTGTGTATAAAATACATAAATATAAATAAATATATAAATTTATTTATTTATTTATTGTATCACTTCTTCTTTATCCATTCATCTGTCAATGAACATCTGGGCTTTTTCCATATTTTGGCTATTGTGGACATTGCTGCTATGAACATTAGGACACACGTGCCTCTTTGAATCGCTATGTTTGTATCCTTTAGATGAATACCCAGTAGTGCAATTGCTGGGTCATAGGGTAGCTCTATTTTCAACTTTTTAAGGAACTGCTGTACTGTTTTCCAAAGTGGAGCTTACATTCCCATCAATGGTGCAAGGGGGTCTCCCTTTTTCTGCATCCTCACCAACATCTGTTGTTTCCTGAGTTGTTAATTTTAGCCATCTGACTGATGTGATGTGGTATCTCATTGTGGTTTTGATTTGTATTTCCCTGATGCCAAGTGATGTGGAGCATTTTCTCATGTGCTTGTTGGCCATGTATAAGTCTTTCTTGGAGAAATGTCTGTTCATGTCTTCTGCCCATTTCTTGACTGGATTATTTGTTTTTCAGGGATTGAGTTTGATGAGTTCTTTACAGATTTTGGATACCAGCCTATTATCTGATAAGCCATTTGCAAATATCTTCTCCCATTCTGTAGGTTGCATTTTAGTTTTGTCAACTGTTTCCTTTGGTGTGCAAAAGATTTTCATCTTGACAAAGTCTCAATAATTCAGTTTTTCTTTTGTTTCCTTTGCCTTTGAAGTCATGTCTAGCAAAAGTTGCTGTGGCTGAGGTATGCTAGTATTTTGTTGAGAATTTTTGCATCCATGTTCATCAGAGATATTGGCCTATAATTCTCTTTTTTTGTGGGGTCTTTGGTTTTGGAGATCAAGGTATTGCTAGCCTTATGGAATGAGATTGGAAGTTTTTCTTCCATTTTGATTTTTTGGAACAGTTTGTGAAGAGTAGGTATTAACTCTTCTTTAAATGTCTGATAGAAGTTCCCTGAGAAGCCTAGACTTTTATTCTTTGGGAGATTTTTTACTATTGATTGAATTTTTTTGCTGATTATGGGTCTGTCCAAATTTTCTATTTCTTCCTGTTTCAGTTTCAATAGTTTGTATGTTGCTAGGAATGTGTCCATCTCTTCCAGGTTCCCCAGTTTGTTACCATAAAATTTTTCATAATATTCTCTTTAATTGTTTCTATGTGTTGGCTATGATTTCTCCTCTCTCTTTCATGATTTTATTTATTTGGGTCCTTTCTCTTTTCTTTTTGATAAGTCTGGCTAGGGGTTTATCAATTTTATTAATTCTTTCAAAGAACCAACTCTTAGTTCCTTTCATCTGTCCTACTGTGGGTTTTTTGTTTGTTTCTATATCATTTATTTCTGCTCTGATCTTTATTATTTCCCTTCTGCTGACCTTAGGCTTTACTTGTCTTTTTTGGGATGTAAGGTTAGATTGTGTGTTTGAGACTTTTCTTGCTTATTTAGGTAGGCCGGTATGGCTATATACTTCCTTATGACCACTTTCACTGCATGCCACAGGTTTTGGACTGTTGCATTTTCATTTTCATTTTACCTGTCAGAGTAGCTAAAATTAACAACACAGAAAATAATAGGTTTGGCAGGGATGTGGAGAAAGGGTAACCTTCTCACATTGTTGGTGGGAATGCAGACTGGTGCAGCCACTCCAGAACACAGTATGGAGGTTCCTTAAAAAGTTAAAAATAGAACAACCATATGACCCAGCAACTGCACTATGAGGTATTTACCCAAAGTATACAAAAATACTGATTTGAAGGGACACATGCACTCCAATGTTTTATAGCAGCATTATCAACAATAGCAAAATTATGGAAAGAGCCCAAATGTACATCAATGTTGAAGAGACAATGGAATTGTAGGATGTATATACAATGGAATATTACTCAGCCATCAAAAAGAATGAAATCTTGCCACTTGTAATAATATGGATGGAGCTAGAGGGTATTATGCTAAGCAAATAAATCAGTCAGAGAAAGACAATTATCACATTATTTCACTCATGTGGAATTTGAGAAACAAAACAGAAGAACATAGGAAAAAGAAAAAGTAGAGAGGGAGGAAAATAATTTAAAAAGTCTCTTAACAATAGAAAAACACAGGGTTGCTGGAAGGGAGGTGGTCAGGTAGATGGGCTAAAGGATTGATGGGTAGTAAGGTGGGCACTTGTTCTGATATGCATTCGGTATTATATGTCAATGATGAAACACTAAATTCTACTCCTGACTCTAATGCCACACTATATGTTAACTAATTAGAATTTAAATAAAAACTTGTAACACAAAAGAAGCAAAAAAGACCCCTCTGTATTCTGAATAGTGTAAAACATTGATGAAGGAAATTAAAGGTAATACAAACATTTAGAAAGATAGTTCACACTTATGGGTTGGAAGGAAAAATATTGTTACTATGCCATACTACCTAATGCAGTCTATGGATTTAATGAAAGCCCTATCAAAATACATTAGCATTTTTCACAGAACCAGAACAAATAATCCTAAAATCTGCATGGAACCAGAGCCAAAGAAATCTTGAAGTAGAAGAAGAAGAAAATTGGAGATATCACAATCCCAGATTTCAAGTTATACTATACTACAAAGCTATAGTAATCAAAACACAAAAATGTACTGGCACAAACATTAACACATAGATTGATAAAATGAAATAGAGAACTTAGAAACAAATCCTTAATCATATGGTCAATTAATCTTTGACAAAGGAGATAAAAATATGCAATGAAAAAAAGGAGTCTCTTCAACAAACACTGTTGAAAAAACTGGACAGTTATATGCAAAAAAATGAAACTGTACCACTTTTTTACATCAAACACAAAAATAAACTCAGAATGCATTAAGTACCTAAAAGTGAGACTGAAACCATAAAAATTTTAGAATAGAGAACAAGCAATATTTTCTCTGACATCTTCCATAGCAACAATTTTCTAGATATGTTTCCCAAGGCAAGAGAAATAAAAGCAAAAATAAACTATTGGGACTACATCAAAATAAAATCTCCTCCACGGTAGAGAAAAAAAAATCAACAAAACTAAAAGACAACCTCTTAAGTGGGAGGAAATATTTGCAAATGACGTATTGATAAAGAGTTAGTATCCAAAATATATAAAGAACTTATCAAACTCAACACCGTCCAAAACAAATAATCTTATTTTAAAATGGGCAGAGGACATGAACGGACATTTTTCCAAAGAAGACATCCAGATGGCCAACATTAGAAGAGGCTCAACAACATTCATCATAAGGGAAATGCAAATCAAAACCACAGTGAGATACTACATCACATATGCCAGAATGGCTAAAATCAACAACACAAGAAACATCAAGTATCGGTTTGGATACAGAGAAAAAGGAACCCCCAGAAACTGTGGGACTGATAACTGGTGCAGCCACTGTGGAAAACAGTATGGAAGTCCTCAAAAAAATTAAAAATAGAACTACTCTATGATCCAGTAAGCACACTTTGCGTATTTATCCAAAGAATACAAAAATATAAAAACACTAATTTGAAAAGATATACGCACCCCTATATTTATTGCAGCATTATTTACAAGAGCCAAAGAATGGAGCCAACCCAAATGTGTACTGGTAGATGAATGGATAAAGAAGATGTGAAATACATACCTATATATATATATATATATGGAGTATTAGCCACAAAAAGGATAAAATCGTGCAATTTGCAATAAGATGGATGGAGCTAGAGTATAATGCTAAGCAAAACAAGTTAGTCAGAAAAAAATACCATATGATTTCACTCATATATGGAATTTAAGAAACAAAACAAATCATCAATTAAAAAAAAAGACAAACTAAAGAGCTGACTCTTAACTATAGAGAACAAACTGATGGTTGGTAGAGGGGAAGTGGGTGGGACAATAGGTGAAATAGGTGAAGGGGATTAAGATTGCAGTCATTTCAATGAGCACTGAGTAATGTATAGAATTGCTGAATCACTATGTTGTATACTTGAAAGTAATATAACACTGCATATTAACTATGCTGGAATTTTAAAACAATTATAGTTGTATATGCATATATTAGAAAGGAAGACAGGTCTCAAATCAATAAATTAGTATTACATGTTAAGGGACCACACACACAAAAAAGGAGAACAAATGAAACCCAAAGCTAGAAGAGGGAAGGAAATAATAGATATTAAACAGAGATTAGGATAGCAATAGAGATAATTTTTAAAAACACACAATAGTTGGTTTTTTTAAAAGATTAACAAAATCGACAGACCTTAAGCTAGAATGACTGAGGAAACAATGATGTTCTACACCACAAATTAAATAACTTAGAAAAAATAGACAAATTCCTAGAAATAGAAAATCTACCAAAACTGACTCATGGACAAATAGAAAACCTAAATATACCTATAACTAGTAAGGAGTTTGAATTAGTCATCAAAAATTTACCAACAATGAAAAGCCCAGGACCAAATATTTTTAAAAGAATTAACACCAGTCCTTCTCAAACTCTTCCCAGAAACATAAAGAAGAGGGAACCCTTCTTAACTCATCCTATGTGGCCAATTTGTCCTGATACAAAAGCCAGACAAAGATACCATAAGAAAAAATAAACAACAAACCAATATTCCCTATGAATATAGATGCAAAAATCTTCAACAAATATTAACAAACCCAATCCAACACTATATTAAAGAGATTATACAGCATGACAAAACGGGTTTTATTCCTGGATTGCATGGATGATTCAATATATGAAAGTTGATCAATGTGATAAGTACATTAATAGAATGAGGAGGGGAACACATGATCATCTCAAATGGTGCAAAATACTTGATATATGTGCTACCAAAGCAAGCACAATACATTTGAAAAAAATTCAATGAACTTTCATGATAAAAACATTAAACCCCCTATGAATCATAAGCATCTTTCTCAATGTGATAAAAGGCATAAATGAAAACCCCACAAATAATATCATTCTCAATGGTTAAATATTTTTTTAATCCTCCCTCCCTACCCTCCGCTGGATGCCTGGGTGGCTCGTGGTTGAGCATCTGCTTTTGGCTTATGCTGTGATCCCAGGGTCCTGGGATTGAGTCTGGCATCAGGCTCCCCGCGGGGAACCTGCTTCTCCGTCTGCCTGTGTCTCTGCCTCTCTCTGTGTGTCTCTCATGAATAAATAAATAAAACATTTAAAAAAATTTTTATTTATTTATGATAGTCACAGAGAGAGAGAGAGAGAGAGAGAGGCAGAGACACAGGCAGAGGGAGAAGCAGGCTCCATGCACCGGGAGCCGGATGTGGGATTCGATCCTGGGTCTCCAGGATCGCACCCTGGGCCAAAGGCAGGGGCCAAACCGCTGAGCCACCCAGGGATCCCTAAATACAACATTTTTTTAAATCCCCCAGGATCAGGAACAAGACAAAGGTGGCTCCTCTCACCACTTTTTTGAACATACATAGTACTGGAACTTCTATATAGAGCACTTAGGCAAGGAAAGAACTTTTAAAAGGCATCCAAATTGGATTGGAAGAAGTAAAATTATCTTTGTTTCCAGATGATATGATTTTACATGTAGAAAACTCCAAAGATTACACATGCGTGAGCACGCACGCGCACACACACACACACACACACACAACTAAATCAGGAAAGTTGCTAATAAACTAATTCACAAAAGTTGCCAAATCCAAATTAAGATCTAAAACTCAATTGCACTTATATACACTAGAACAATGAAAAATCAAAAAAAGAAAAAAAAACAATTCCGCTTGCACAGCATCAGAAAATAAATAGACAAAACATTTGGAATAAATTTAGCCAAGGAGGCAAAAGAGTTGTACTCTGAAAACTACAAAACATTGCTGAAAGAAATTAAAGACAAAGATAAGTGTAAAGGCATGTGTTCATGGACTGGAAGACCTAATACTATTAAGATGACACTACTACCCAAAATGACAGATTCAATGCTAACTATCAAAATCCCAACAGCATATTTTTTCAGAAATGAAAAACACATCCTAAAATTCATATGGAAGCTCAAAGTAGCCGAAATGATATTGAAAAAGAAGATAAAAAGTTGGAGGACTTACACATTCTAATTTAAAAATTACTACAAACCTCTGGTAATTACAACACTGTGGTACTGGCATAAGGATGAGAATAGCACTAAGAGCCCAGAAATAAATCCTCAACTTATGGTCAAGTTATTTTTTAGTATTTTTTTAAAAATTGTATTTATTTAGTTATTTGAGAGAGAGGGAGCATGAGCAGAGGGGCAAAAGGAGAGGGAAAAGTAGACTCCCCACCAAGCAGGGAGACTCACACCAGTCTTGATCCCAGGATCCTGAGCTGAAGGCAGACACTTAAGCAACTGAGCCACCCAGTTATGTATGCCAGTCAAGCTATTTTTGACAGGGGAAACAAAACCATTTAATAGGTAAAGGAAAGTTAACAAATGGTACAGAGAAAATGATGGGCAAAAGAATGAAGTCAGACCCTTAACTTACACCACAAAAATTAACTCAAAATAGATTGAAGACCTAAATCTAAGATCTAAAACTACAAAACTCTTAGAAGACAACATAGGGTGAAATCTTAGGACATTAAACTTGGCAATGATTTTTTTGGATATGATACCAAAAGCACAGACAACAAAAGAAAACAGGAAAAGAAATTTTGGACTTCAAAATTTTAAATTTTTGTACATTATAGGAAATAATCAAAAGAGTGAAAGGGCAACTCACAGAATGGACAAAATATTTGCAAGTTATATATCTTTTTTTAAAGATTTATGTATCTATTCATGGGAGATGCAGAAAGAGGCAGACACAGGCAGAGGGAGAAGCAGGCTCCTCACAGGGAGCCCAATGTGGGACTCCATCCCCAGATCCAGGATCACACCCTGAGCTGAAGGCAGATGCACAACGAACTGAGCCACCCAGGCATCCCTGCAAGTTATATATCTGATAAGGGATTCATATCTAGAATATATAGAGAACTTCTAAAATGCAACAACATAACCTGATTATAAAATGAACAAAGAACTTGAAATGGCATTTTTCTGAAGAAGATCTAGCAAATAAGCACATGGAAAGATGTTCAATATCACTTAACTTTAGAAAAATGCAAATTGAGGCCACAGTGAGATATGACTTTATATCCATCAGGATGGGCCTTATTAAAAGAAAACAAAGGGGATCCCTGGGTGGCGCAGCGGTTTGGCGCCTGCCTTTGGCCCAGGGCGCGATCCTGGAGACCCGGGATCAAATCCCATGTCGGGCTCCAGGTGCATGGAGCCTGCTTCTCCCTCTGCCTGTGTCTCTGCCTCTCTCTCTCTCTCTGTGTGTGACTATCATAAATAAATAAAAATTAAAAAAAAAAAAGAAAACAAAGGCGTGCCTGATTGGCTCAGTTGGTTAAGCGTCTGACTCTTCATCTCAGTTCAGATCTTGATCTCACAGTCATGAAATCAAGCCCTGCACTGGGTTCCATGCTAGGCATGGAACCTACTTTAAAAACAAATAATAAATAATAAATAAAATAAAACAAAAAATGGAAAAGAAAAATTATTGTCAAGGATGTAGAGAAATTGGAATCCTTGTATATTGTTGGTAGGAATGAGAAATGGTACAGGAGCTGTGGAAGACAGTTAGGTGGTTCCTCAGTAAATATAGAATTATTTTATAATCCTGCACTCCACTCCTAGATATATACCCAAAAGAATTATAAGGGGCTCAAATTGAATTGTACACCCAAGTTAATAGCAGCTTTATTCACAATAGACAAAAGGTGGAAAGAATCCAAATATTCACCAACACATAAATGAGCAAAGAAAATCTGGTATATGCATACAATGGATTATTCAGCCTTAAAAGGAATGAAAATCTGATACATGCTACAACATAGATGAAAGTCAAAAATGTTATACTAAATGGAATAAATCAAACATAAAAAGACAAATACTGTATGATTCCATGTATATGAGATATTTAGAACATGCAAACTCATAGAGACAGAAAGGAACATAGAAGTTATTAGGGGGAAAAGAAGAAGGAATGGGGAATTATTGTTTAATGAATACAGTGTTTCTGTCTGGGATGATAGTAATTTTCTAGACTATATACAGTGATTGTTGTACAATGATATGAATGAACTTAATGCCCACTGAATTGTATACTTAAATATGATTAAAATTTTCTGTTTTGCATATTTTATCAAAATAAAATGTTAAATGTTAAAACCGTATTCTTTGGAATCATCAACAAAAATAAAAATTTCAGACTATACATATAAGCAAGTAAAATATATATTAGAACTTCAGGCTAAGCAATGTTTAAAGGAAATTTTATAGTATTATACAGTAATATTTTTTAAGAGTGTGAATATTAAAAATGATTTACTTCTCTCTAGTCACTGCCTTAAAAATTTGTTAACTACAATGAGATGTCACTTCACATCCAATAGGATACCTATAAGAAATGGTAACAATAAGTGGTACCAGAGATGTGGAAAAATTGGAATCCTTGTGCACTGTTGGTGGGAATGTAAAATGGTGTGGCTGGGATGAAAATCAGAACAGTTGTTTCTCAACAAATTAAAGTAAAATTTTTATTGATTCAGCAATTCCACTTTCAGGTATATACACAAAAGAATCAAAATCAGTACCTTGAAGAAATATTTGTACACCCACATTCATAGTAGCAGCATTCACAAAACTTAAAAGATGAAGGCAACTCACATATTTATTGATATATGAATGAATAAACCTAAATGGTATATAAATATAATAGAATGTTATTCAGCTTTAAAAAGAAAGGAAATTGTGGGTTGTCTGGCTGGCTCAGAAGAGCATGCAACTCTTTTTTTTTTTTTTTTTTTAATGATAGGCACGCAGTGAGAGAGAGAGAGGCAGAGACACAGGCAGAGGGAGAAGCAGGCTCCATGCACCGGGAGCCCGACGTGGGATTCGATCCCGGGTCTCCAGGATCGCGCCCTGGGCCAAAGGCAGGCGCCAAACCGCTGCGCCACCCAGGGATCCCAGCATGCAACTCTTGATGTCAGGTTTATAAGTTTGAACCCCATGTTCAGTGTAGAAATCACTTAAAAATAAAATCTTTGGGGAAAAAAGGAAGGAAATTCTAATACATGGTAAACGTAGATGAACCTTGGGTACATTATGTGAGGCACAATAAGCTTCACAAAAAGGCAAATGTTGTAGAACTCCACTTACATATCTAGAGTACTCATAATCATAGAGATAGAAAGTATGGTACTGGAAATTAGGTCAAGAAAGTGGGTTCTGGTAGACTTGTGAAACAGTCATTTATCTACTGTGCATGAGGGGGCGGGGCAAGATGGCGGAGGAGTAGGGTCCCCAAGTCACCTGTCCCCACCAACTTACGTACATAACTTTCAAATCATCCTGAAAACCTACGAATTCAACCTGAGATTTTTTTTAAGATTTTATTTATTCATGAGAGACACACAGAGAGAGGCAGAGATATAGACAGAGGGAGAAGCAGGCTCCCTGCAGGGAGCCGGATGCGGGACTCGACACTGGGACCCCAGGATCACAACCTGAGCCAAAGGCAGATGCTCAACCATTGAGCCACCCAGTTGCCCCTCAACCTGAAATTTAAAGAGAGAATAGCTGGAATGCTACAGAGAGAAGAGTTTGCACTTCTAACAAGGTAGGAAGGTGGAAAAAAATTAAAAAGAATCAAGTGGGGGAGGGGACCTGTGAGGAGCTGGGCTACGGCTGGACGGTGAAAGCCTCCAGGACTGGAAAAACCCAGTCCTGAAGGAGCAGGACTTTAAAGATCTGCATCAGATTCTTCCTGGATGAAAAGGCACTTACAGGGAAACCAGGCAGAACCACAGGAGGGGCAGTGGATCCTCCAGGTTCCCCGGGTCACTAACAGAGGAAGTGCCCGGAGAGGAGAGCGCACCACACAGACTGTGGGCCGAGCTCAGTAAAGAGCTGGAACGCACACCTGGCGGGGCCTCAGAGGAAGCTCAGGTGGCAGCTCTGGATGGAGGGTCTGTGCCCTGCTGCCTTTGGGAGCTGTGGCCCCAGGAGTGCAATTCCAGCAGCACAGGCCCCAGATCCCAGGGCGCCAGGGGACACAGCCCAGGATGCTGCACTCCCCCTGGGGAAAGGCAGAGGTGGGGAGGGCACAGGAGAGCAAGGATTCTCCAGCCGCAGGGTGCCCCCAAGCTGGGCAGATAAGCACCCCCCAACCCTGGGAGCATCCAGGCCAGTGTGGGAAACTGCAGTAGTTACTGCAGGAGCTAACTCTGGAGCTGGAAGGCTAGACGCCGCCAGTGTTGTTGTTCCTCCTGGTGTCACCCTGTGCCTGGGATCCATCCCAGGGATTCCCACCAGGGAACAGGGGCCCCACAGGATAAAGAGCCCCCACTGTGAGCTGTGCACACACCTGAGAATCAGCACAGCAGACCCCTCCCCCAGAAGACCAGCTGTAAGGACAGGGGAAGAGCAAGTTCTTAGCTGGGCAACACTAAGGGGAAGTCGAGGGATTTACATTACATAGAACCAGAGGATACCTACCTGTGGTTTTTTTTTTCTTCCTTTTTCCAGTACAACTCATTTTTAGGCACTCTACACTGAGCAAAATGACTAGAAGGAAAAACTCATGACAAAAGAAAGAATCAGAAACAATACTCTCTCCCATAGAGTTACAGAATTTGGATTACAATTCAATGTCAGAAAGCCAATTCAGAAGCACAATTATAAAGCTACTGGAGGCTCTTGAAAAAAGCATAAAGGAATCAAGAGACTTCATGACTGCAGAATTTAGATCTAATCAGGCCGAAATTAAAAATCAATTAAATAAGATGCAATCCAAACTGGAGGTCCTAAGGATGAGGGTCAATGAGGTAGAAGAATGAGTGAGTGACATGGAAGACAAGTTGATGGCAAGGAAGGAAGCTGAGGAAAAAAGAGAAAAACAATTAAAAGACCATGAGGAAAGGTTAAGGGAAATAAATGAAAGCCTGAGAAGGAAAAATCTACATTTAATTGGAGTTTTAGAGGGGGCTGAAAGGGACAGAGGACCAAAAGCATACTTGAACAAATCATAGCTGAGAACTTCCCTAATTTGGGGAGGGAAACAGACATTCAGATCCAGGAGATAGAGAGATTTCCCCCCCTAAAATCAATAAAAACCGTTCAACACCTCGACATTTAATAGTGAAACTTGCAATTTCCAAAGATAAAGAGAAGATCCTTAAAGCAGCAAGCAAGAGACAAGAGATCCCTAACTTATATGGGGAGAAATGTTAGATTAACAGCAAACCTCTCGGAGGCGGAGCAATATGGCGGAAGAGTAGGGTACCCAAGTCACCTGTCCCCACCTAATTACCTAGATAACTTTCAAATCATCCTGAAAACCTACGAATTTGGCTTGACATTTAAAGAGAGAACAGCTAGAATGCTACAGTGAGAAGAGTTCCCGCTTCTATCAAGGTAGGAAGACGGGAGAAAAAAAAAATAAAGAAACAAAAGACATCCAAGGGGGAGGGGCCCCGCGAGGAGCCGGGCTAAGGCCTCCCGGCGAGTGCCCCCAGGACAGGAAAGCCCTGTCCGGGAGAAGCAGGAGCTTCACCAATCTTCCCGGAGGGATAGGCACTTGCAGGGAGTTGGAGCAGGATCCCCGGAGGACGGGGATGCCCTCAGGCTCCCAGCGACACTAACAGAGGACCTGCACCCCAGGAGAGTGCGCCACACGCCGAGGCCCACCTCCCTAAAGGGCTGCAGCGCGCTCCCGGCTGGACCCGGGAGCAGCTCGAGGCGGCTCTGTGCAGAGGGGTCTGCATGGCCCAGTGGGGAGCCCGATTCCAGCAGTGCAGGCCCCAGAGCTCAGGGTGCCGGAGGACACACCCCAGGATCTGGGGGCACTCTCCCCCAGCAGGCAGAGGCCGGGAGGACACAGGACAACGAGGACGCTCCTGCTGCCTGACAGCCCGCGAGCTCTGCAGATCAGCGCGCCGCCCTGGAGCATCCAGGCCCCTGCAGACTGAGAGATCCGGTAGGTACTGCAGGAGCTGACTCTTGGGCTGGAGAGCTGGCCACCGTCACTGTGGTTGTTCCTCCTGGGGCCTCACAGGATAAACAACCCCACTGAGCTTCACAGTGGCCTCACAGGATAAACAGGTTAAACAACTTTCACCGTGACCAAGCAGGAGGCTGAGCAGCTCCCCCAGGTGCTCACAACTGAGAATCAACACAGCAGGCCCCTTCCCCCCCCTCCAGAAGACCAGCTAGATGGACAGGGGAAAAAATTATTGACCAAGCAGCGCTGGAAAGTTCCAGGAGAAGTTGAGGGATTTACAGTATATAGAATCAGAGGATACTGCCCCTTGTTTTTTGTTTTCTGTTTGCTTGCCCCTGCTTTTTTTTCTTCTTTTTTCTCTTCTCTTTTTTTCCTTCTTCGTTTTCTTTTTCTTTTCTTCTTTCTCTCCTTTCCCAATACAACTTGTCTTTGGCCACTCTGCACTGAGCAAAATGACTAGAAGGAAAAACTCACCTCAAAAGAAAGAATCAGAAACAGTCCTCTCTTCCACAGAGTTACTAAATCTGGATTATAATTCAAGGTCACAAAGCCAATTCAGAAGCACAGTTATAAAGCTACTGGTGGCTCTAGAAAAAAGCATAAAGGACTCAAGAGACTTCATAACTGCAGAAATTATATCAATCAGGCTGAAATTAAAAATCAATTAAATGAGATGCAATCCAAACAGGAGGTCCTAACCGACGAGGGTTAACAAGGTAGAAGAACGAGTGAGTGACAAAAAAGACAAGTTGATGGCAAAGAGGAAAACTGAGGAAAAAAGAGACCATTAAAAGATCATGAGGATAGGTTAAGGGAAATAAGTGACAGCCCCAGGAAGAAAAATCTACATTTAATTGGGGTTCCCAAGGGCGCCAAAAGGGACAGAAGTCCAGAATATACATTTGAATAAATCATAGCTGAAAACTTTCCTAATCTGGGAAGGGAAACGGGCATGCAGATCCAGGAAATAGAGAGATCCCCCCCCCCAATCAATAAAAACCGCTCAACACCTCGACATTTAATAGTGAAGCTTCCAAATTCAAAAGATAAAGAGAAGATCCTTAAAGCAGCAAGAGACAAGAAATCCCTAATTTATATGGGAAGAAATATCAGATTAACAGCAGACCTCTCCACAGAGACCTGGCAGGCCACACAAGGCTGGCAGGATATATTCAGGACCTAAATGAGAAGAACATGCAGCCAAGAATGCTTTATCCAGAAAGGTCCTCATTCACAATAGGAGAGATAAAGAGCTTCCAAGACAGGCAGGAACTGAAAGAATATGTGACCTCCAATCCAGCTCTGCAAGAAATTTTAAGGGGGACTCTTAAAATTCCCCTTTAAGAAGAAGTCCAATGGAACAATCCACAAAAACAGGGACTGAATAGATATCATGATGACACTATCTTTCAATAGTAACTCTGAACGTGAATGGGCTTAATGACCCCTATCAAAAGGCGCAGGGTGTCAGACTGGATAAAAAAGCAAGACCCATCTATTTGCTGTCTACAAGAGACTCATTTTAGACATAAGGACACCTACAGCCTGAAAATAAAAGGTTGGAGAAGCATTTACCATTCAAACAGTCCTCAAAAGAAAGCAGGGGTAGCCATCCTCATATCAGATAAATTAAAGTTTATCCCAAAGACTGTAGTGAGAGATGAAGAGGGACACGATATCATACTTAAAGGATCTATCTAACAAGAGGACCTAACAGTCATGAATACTTATGCCCCTAATGTGGGAGCTGCCAAGTATATCAATCAATTAATAACCAAAGTTAAGACATACTTAGATAATAATACACTAATACTGGGAGAGTTCAACCGGGCACTTTCTGCAAATGACAGATCTTCTAAGCACAGCATCTCCAAAGAAACAAGAGCTTTAAATGATACACTGGACCAGATGGATTTCACTGATATTTACAGAACTTTACATCCAAAAGCAACTGAATACACATTCTTCTCAAGTGCACACAGAACTTTCTGCAGAATAGACCACATACTGGGTCACAAATCAGGCCTTAACTGATGCCAGAAGATTGGGATCGTCCCCTGCATATTTTCAAACCATAATGCTTTGAAACTAGAACTCAATCACAAGAAGAACTTTGGAAGGATTTCAAACTTGGAAATCCTTGTTGTTTGGATTGGAGGCTAAGGACCATCCTGCTAAAAGATGAAAGGGTCAACCAGGAAATTAGAGAAGAATTAAGAAGATTCGTGGAAACTAATGAGAATGAAGACACAACCATTCAAAATCTGTGGGATACAGCAAAGCAGTCCTGAGGGGGAAATACATCGCAATACAAGCATCCATCCAAAAACTGGAAAGAACTCAAATACAAAAGCTAACCTTGCACCTAAAGGAGCTGGAGAAAATATAGCAAATAGATCCTACATCCAGCAGGACAAGAGAATTAATAAAGATTTGAGCAGAACTCAATGAAATAGAGACCAGAAGAACTGTGGAACAGACTTACAAAACCAGGAGTTGGTTCCTTGAAATAATTAATAAGATAGATAAACCATTAGCCTGCCTTATTAAAAAGAAGGGAGAAAAGACTCAAATTAATAAAATCATGAATGCGAAAGGAGAGATCACCACCCAAAGCAAGGAAATACAAACGATTTTAAAAACTGATTATGAGCAGCTAGCTATACGCCAATAAATTAGGCAATCTAGAAGAAATGGATGCATTTCTGGAAAACCACAAACTACCAAAACTGGGAAAGGAAGAAATAGAAAACCTGAACAGGCCAACAACCAGGGAGGAAATTGAATCATCCATCAAAAACCTCCAAGACACAAAAGTCCAGGGCCAGATGGCTTCCCTGGGGAATTCTATCAAACATTTAAAGAAACCATACCTATTCTACTAAAGCTGTTCGGAAAGATAGAAAGAGATGGAATACTTCCAAACTTGTTCTATGAGGCCAGCATCACCTTAATTCCAAACCAGACAAAGACCCCACCAAACAGGAGAATTATAGACCAAAACCCTTCTTGAACATGGATGCAAAAATTCTCAACATGATACTAGCCAATAGGATCCAACAATACATTAGGAAGATTATTCACCATGACCAAGTGGGATTTATCCCCGGGATGCAAGGCAGGTTCAACACTCGTAAAGCAATCAATGTGATAGATCATATCAGCAAGAGAAAAAACAAGAACCATATGATCCTCTTAATAGATGCAGAGAAAGCATTTGACAAAATACAGCATCCATTCCCGATCAAAACTCTTCAGAGTGTAGGGATAGAGGGAACATTCCTCAGCATCTTAAAACCATCCACGAAAAGCCCACAGCAAATATCATTCTCAATGGGGAAGCACTGGGAGCCTTTTCCCTAAGATCAGGAACAAGACAGGGATGTCACTCTCATCACTGCTATTCAACATAATGCTCGAAGTCCTAGCCTCAGCAATCAGGCAACAAAAGGAAATAAAAGGCATTCAAATTGGCAAAGAAGAAGTCAAACTCTCCCTCTTTGCATATGACCTGATACTGTACATAGAAAACCCAAAAGACTCCACCCCAAGATTGCTAGGACTCATACAGCAATTTGGCAGTGTGGCAGGATACAATATCAATGCCCAGAAATCAGTGGCATTTCTATACACTAACAATGAGACTGAAGAAAGAGAAATTAAGGAGTCGATCCCATTTACAACTGCACCCAAAACCATAAGATATGTAGGAATAAACCTAACCAAAGAGGTAAAGGATCTATACCCTAAAAACTACAGAACACTTCTGAAAGAAATTGAGCAAGACACAAAGAGGTGGAAAAATATTCCATGCTCATGGATTGGAAGAATTAATATTGTGAAATGTCAATGTTACCCAGGGCAATTTACACGTTTAATGCAATCCCTATCAAAATACCATGGAGTTTCTTCAGATAGTTGGAAAAAACCATCTAAAGATTTGTGTGGGTTCAGAAAAGACCCCGAATAGCCAGGGTAATATTAAGAAAGAAAACCATAGCTGGGGGCATCACAATGCCAGATTTTAGGTTGTACTACAAAGCTGTGGTCATCAAGACAGTGTGCTCCTGGCACAAAAACAGATATAGATCCATGGAACAGAATAGAGAATCCAGAAGTGGGCCCTCAACTTTACGGCCAACTATTATTCTACAAAGCAGGAAAGACTATCCACTGGAAGAAAGACAGTCTCTTCAATAAATGGTGCTGGGAAAATTGGACATCCACATGCAGAAGAATGAAACTAGACCATTCTCTTACACCATCCACAGAGATAAACTGAAAATGGATGAACTATCTAATATGAGACAAGAAGCCATCAAAATCCTAGAGGAGAACACAGGCAACACCCTTTTTGAACTTGGCCAGAGTAACTTCTTGCAAGATACATCCACGAAGGCAAGAGAAACAAAAGCAAAAATGAACTATTGGGACTTCCTCAAGATAAGAAGCTTTTGCATAGCAAAAGGAACAGTCAACAAAATTAAAAGACAACCTACAGAATGGGAGATGATATTTGCAAGTGACCTATCAGATAAAGGGCTAGTATCCAAGATCTATAAAGAACCTGTTAAACTCAACAGCAAAGAAACAAACAATCCAATCATGAAATGGGCAGAAGACATGAACAGAGATCTCACAGAGGAAGACATAGACATGGCCAACAAGCACATGAGAAAATGCTCCGCATCACTGGCCATCAGTGAAATACAAATCAAAACCACAATGAGATGCCACCTCATATCAGTGAGAATGGGGAAAATTAAGAAGACAGGAAACAACAGATTTTGGAGAGGATGTGGAGAAAGGGGAACCCTCTTGCACTGTTGGTGGGAATGTGAACTGGTGCAGCCACTCTGGAAACCTGTGTGGATGTTCCTCAACGAGTTAAAAACAGAACTGCCCTAGACCCAGCAATTGCACTGCTGGGGATTTACCCCAAAGATACAAATGCAGTGAAATGCCGGTGTCCATTGAAAGGTGAATGGATAAAGAAGATGTGATATATGTATACAGTGGAATATTACTCAGCCATTAGAAACGACAAATACCGCTTGATGTGGTTGGAACTGGAAGGTATTATGCTGCGTGAAATAAGTCAATTGGAAAAGGACAAACATTTTATGGTCTCTTTCATTTGGGGAATATAAAAATTAGTGAAAGGGAATAAAGGGAAAGGAGAGAAAATAGTTAAAATATCAGTGCGCGTGACAAAACCTGATTGACGCCTAATTCTGGGAAATGAACAAAGGGTAGTGTAAGGGGAAGTGGGTGGGGGCTTGGGGTGACTTGGTGACGGGCACTGAGGGGGGCACTTGATGGGATGAGCACTGGGTGTTATGCTATATGTTGGCAAATTGAACT